>NC_088684.1:76553998-78953998 GCF_028017835.1 Emys orbicularis | reverse complement strand
AATTTGCTTCTTAAAAATTCTGTACACGCACACACATTAAATGCCTGTTCAAGTAATGTTTCACTACTTTACATTTGCTTGCTCAGGAATGATTTGATTTATAACTTTATAGGCATGAATATCTGCCCTGTGAACTGTAAAAGGCATCATACCATTCCAGGCCTACATTTCTATGATACTATGACTGTTTAATTATCTTCTCTCTTGAATTGATGGTAGATTTGTAACATTGTTAGTTTAATCAAATCAGCATTGTAAAGAAGATGTACAAAGTCCATGTACAGGATGTTGGGCTCTGACCCCAAACTGCAAATTGTGTTAAAGGGAATTTGTTTACATGGTTTGACACATTGCCAGTTTACAATAAGGAAAAGAAAACTCACCTTACATGCTCTTGCCTATGTTTCTAACATTCTGCAGGCATCAGGCATGAGCTGAGACAAAAGTGATCTACCACTTCCTCAACATTTAAGAATTGCAGCCTTAGTGGTTAGAAGTGGGTCAGTGAAACTACAGTGTAAGCTCTTTGGGGTAATAATCATACTTCCTTTTAAGTTTGTACAAAAGCTGCCACATAGTGGGTGCTACTGGAACCACCTAAATAATAGTAAAATAATACTGCTCAGTCTCATTCAAGCATCATATTCTGCAATGATTAATTACAAGATTGGTCTACTTTATTAATTATTATCATTGTCCCTTTTTCTGACACCAATGTCACCCCTATGCTTAGTGGTAGCAGATGTCATGGGCCTTGGAGGTCCACTGGAGGAGAAATCAATGACATAAGAGTTTGAGTATATTCTAGGTGTAACATGCTGTATTTACACTTACACCAGTCCTGGAACAGAGCTGGTCAAATCACATGCAGGGCAATCCCATCTTCCAGGAACCTCAACCCAGTACCTATACCTTCTTCCCAGGGAGTAACTCCACCTCAAGACAGGTTTCAGAGTAGCAGCCGTGTTAGTCTGTATCCGCAAAAAGAACAGGAGTACTTGTGGCACCTTAGAGACTAACACATTTATTAGAACATAAGCTTTCGTGGGCTACAGCCCACTTCTTCGGATGCATATAGAGTGAAACATATATTGAGGAGATATATATACACACATACAGAGAGCATGAACAGGTGGGAGTTGTCTTACCAACTCTGAGAGGCCAATTAAGTAAGAGAAAAAAACTTTTGAAGTGATAATCAAGATAGCTCAGTACAGACAGTTTGATAAGAAGTGTGAGAATACTTACAAGGGGAGATAGATTCAATGTTTGTAATGGCTCAGCCATTCCCAGTCCTTATTCAATCCTGAGTTGATTGTATCTAGTTTGCATAATTGACTGTAACAAAAGCCTGAGCCAAAGAGTAAACTCTCTAGCTGCACACAGACTTCCCTCTGTACAAAACCTTGCATATCCCAAAAGTCAAAACTTGCTTGCATACTAAGAAAAAACTTGAAAGATGATGTGTAACAGTGCCACTTGGTGACATCTGCCCCAGCATTATTATTATTTGTATGATGATAGTGCCTCAAAGCCCAGCTGAGATCCGGACCCCATTGTACTACACACTCCAAACAAATAGTAAGAGAATGACCCTGCTCTAAAGAGCCTACGTAAATGTCCCTGCTCTGAGCAGCCTTTCGTAAGTGTTGCCACATAGTTACCACAGATATCTCCTGTTCCACTAGGGGGAAAACTGTAGTAATCACAGACACCGCTGTGTGGTAACCATGTGGCAAATGCTGCTTTTTGTATCCATTGTTCTCTTTGAGGGTATAATACTTTCTTCACACAAGGGAAACAAAAACAGATGAAAATGGTTGTCTATGCAGGGAGAAGTCTGTTCTCTCTCCCTGGAGCAGGGTAACTTAAGTGTTAGTAGGCAGTGCTGTGCTCCAACAAGGACCGAGTAACATGGAAGTTTTCTATATATTTTAAAGGACAATATTCATTTTACAGCATAGCTGGACTCCACTGAAACACACTTTCAGCTTAAATTCTTTTTAAGAATCCACTTGTGACCCTTCTGTTATTTTCTCAGCACTTCACTAATAGCCAGGTCTCATGCTGTGCTTGCTTGAAGGGGCATGGGACCTTCATCCCAGTGGGTAGGTTTATCATGATCTAAAACACTGGTTGCATGCTGTTCTTAGCAGACCATGAAATCAAATTAATTACATTGCATGAATCTATATTGCTTGCTACAATCGGATTTGGTGAAGTGATGCTCTGCTGTTAAGATACCTTGCACCCTAACTATTTCTCTGGGCTTTGTATTTCCTCCACATCACAAGACACTGTGGTTCCTGCTTCTGGTTTCACTCCACAAATGGCAAGGAATTTCCCCCCATATCAAAATAGAGCTCAATTTCACCCTTCTCCCTGAAAGGGTCTCCCACTAGGCCATAACCTCAAAAAGTAGAACTGACATTTCCATATATTTACTCCAAGGACTACAGATAGACAAATGTTGGCTTCACCAAAAACTAGTGGCAGAGAGTGTATAAAGCACATAGTATCTCAATCCTTAATAAGAGCCCTGACTTTCACTATTTCAGATGTTCCAACTCTTCATAGAGTAGCAGAAAGCGTTTTTGTTTGCTGGCACTCAGACTGTATTTGTTATTGATTTTTTCCCAGCTGATACCACAGGTGCTCCTCCCACTTCATCTGCTCCTTTGTTTCTCAGGGACCCTGAAAAATCACACGGGTGATGTGTTCCAACAGAAATTAGATTGTTTGCTTGTTCATTCCTTCTCGCTTTTTGCTGCTAAGTTATTTTTGCAATTTACACATTCGGCAGACAACCAAACACATTGCAATTTCTTCCTTGTTCAACTGTCAGCCTTCTATAAGCTGGAGTTAATTTCATCATCCCATGCATTTCTCTCTTACAAAAATATGACAAACAGCATCCAGCCATAACTGCCTGTAATGGTGTTTTTGATGAAAAATGATGTTATTTGAACGTTTAGGGCCTCAGTGTTAAATTGTTTGGTTATTTTTGTAAAATGTATTAATTTCTATCACACACACACTGATTTTTCTAGGCTAAAAATGCTTTGAAAGCTCTTCAAAAATAACCTAATGTTATAAAATAATAGTGGGAGCCAAATTCCAAATCATGAAGCTTTTTTGTAGGCCTTTTGATGGACCCATTGTTTCCTTCATCAAGAGTATATTTATGTCTGTAGCTTAAACAATGAACCAGAAACCACACAGCTGGTTGGCAACTCAAAGCTGCCAGACATTAGCACTATCTTTGTTACTGCTGTATTATTTTCTTATGAATAATGGGTATAGATTTACCTTGCCTCATAGAAATGGGCAGTCACCTACAGTTAGGGAAAGAATGCACACAAATGAAGGCAAAATGTACTGGCATTAAGCCACCTCTTTGGATACATGATCCTTGGGCCAGCAGCTGCTGGACCAGTTGCCAGTGCAATACAGGGCATTTAAAGGCTGCTGTATCTAATAGTGTCTGCTGACAGCCTACAGGGGGCATTATGGCATCCGAGGCTTGGCTAAGATATCTTATCCCCATCCCTGTCACCCATGCTGGATGTGGAAGGGGTATGTCATAGGAGCTGCTATTCCACTAAAGGATTCTGCCTTGCAAAGTACTATTAATTTTGAATCTGACTCTAACCTCTAATATTATAATAGTCTAATTATTCTTGCAGTCAGTCAAGGTTGGCTTGAGACATCAAGTGGTCTGGAAATGAAAGGTTTTAAGTATCCTCAGAATTCCCCAATTCTCCCACAATAACACCTCTATGACTTCATCATACCTTCTCCCTCTTTGTTACAGATACACTCAATCAGCCAACAGACAATAGCATATGTCTGATTTGCCCTCCAGTTACCCTAGCTTCACACCAGTGTAACTCCAGTACTGTCAGTGGAGTTATTCTTGATGTACAGTGACGTAAATGAGAAGAGACTCTGACTCCATGTGTCTAATGTGGCCACGCACACAATGCACAATAATCAAATACCAGGGTAAGGGGATGCTGAGAGAATTATATGTATAACTATAACATTCCCTTTCTTCTTGTACCTTAGCTTATCTCTTTGTTGAAGCACAGGTCAGAGTTCTGTCTTGTCAGAAAACACTACCCAGAGATAGGATATCCAATTGTATGGAGAAACCGCAAAAAGGACTCTAGGCTATGGATCAATTGAATCTAAAAGCAGATGCCCTCAATAGTGGGGTATGTTAGAGAGGAAGCAAATTCTCTGAAGCTTCTTTTCCTACTCTAGCCAATTGTTTTTTTATGCAGATGCTGCATTCAGCTAGACACTGAGAAATATGGGAGTGGTGTCCTTCCTGTTTCCTATAAAGGAGATGTAGAACTGGTTCCATCTGTACACTGCACTGGCACTTAAACCTTTGTTGTCTTCTCAGCCCTTCCAAAAGTTTCAAATAGAGATTGAGCAATACAAAGAAGAGAAATAAGCAGAAGAGGGGTATAGAGGTGGAGGAGCAGTTGCCTATTACAACTGTCTGGGTTCTGGGAGGAAAGACCTATTTCAAGTCATTTCAGTTCACCGCAGTGCTTTCCTGAAGGCAGAACAAGAGCATTTGGTGCTCAATTATGTGTCCTAAGCCCTACAGTGAGGTTAAGAAGCTGTGCTTTTTGAGTTATCTTTTTAAGTTGTGTGACAGACCCAGACCAGTGGGGTACAGGAGTCTGGTAGAGGGCAAATATACTGGTCACTGGATGAGTAGTTTTCTGTTCCCTGAGTGACCAGAGCAGGGGCCGCACTAGAGTAATCAGGAACCTGCTAGAACCAGTTAAGGCAGGCGGGCTAATTAGGACACCTGGAGCCAATTAAGAAGAAACTGCTAGAATCAATTAAGGCAGGCTAATCAGGGCACTTGGGCTTTAAAAAGGAGCTCATTTCAGTTTGTGGTGTGAGTGTGAGGAGCTGGGAGCAAGAGGCGCAAGGAGCTGAGAGGGTGTGCTGCTGGAGGACTGAGGAGCACAAGCGTTATCAGACACCAGGAGGAAGGTCCTGTGGTGAGACTAAGGAAGGTGTTTGGAGGAGGCCATGGGGAAGTAGCCCAGGGAGTTGTAGCTGTCATGCAGCTGTTACAGGAGGCACTATAGACAGCTGCAGTCCACAGGGCCCTGGGCTGGAACCCGGAGTAGAGGGCGGGCCTGGGTTCCCCCCAAACCTCCCAATTGACCTGGACTGTGGGTTCTTCCAGAGGGGAAGGTCTCTGGGCTGTTCCCCAACCCACATGGTGAATCTCTGAGGCAAGAAAATCCGCCAATAAGCACAGGACCCACCAAGATAGAGGAGGAACTTTGTCAAAGTTGCTTGAAAAAAGATTTAGCATTAGGCATTGACAAATTTAAATCTGACATACTTTACATTAAGTTTCCATTTATAAAGTGTTTATAATGATTAATTGATGTTGTAAGCAAGTTACAGACATGATACTGTATTGTATTGTAGACAGTGATAAGCAAATCCATAGAAGATGCTCCAAATTGTATAAGCCATGGTAATAAGCAACCTTTTAACCTGTTGGATGCTATAACAACCAATAATTATTAAACATTTATTAAAATACATCCTGTATTAATACTTTAAAACCTATGTATAAGCACAGTCTACATAAGAGTTCACCAGTTTATTATTAATAAAAATACTATATTAGAAAAATAATGAACAGAACAGACTTTGGAAATCCCATCTGATTCAATTATTTAACTAGATGATAAAAATGGGTCACTAGATCTGTTTAAACTCTATAGGAAAACAGTTTCACACACTGGCAAAATTTGTTTTCTTTTTCTCACTGTTGCTTTGACATCAAATCAGGGGCTATGGATGTTTTATATTCTCCTTTTTAAAAAAAGGGAGAGAGAACATTCTTTAAAACATTTGGTTACATTTTTGTTATTTAATCTAATGGCCACTGGATTTTGAAACCTGTAAAACAATTTGTTGATAAATTATTTCACAATTGTGAAGTAGTAATTATGCTTTCAAAATTTAGCACATATGATCAGCAGTTTATGGCAATAATCCCAGAAACCAAGCAAATTGATGCTGAAATCAGGCTAATTATCCATTCTGTTATCAATGTAAATTAGGGCTGTCGATTAATTGCAGTTAACTCACGCAATTAACTCAAAAAATTAACTGCAATTAAAAAAATTAATCGCGATTAATCGCACTGTTAAACAATAGAATAATAAATTTCAATTGGTAAATTTTTTTGGATGTTTGTCTACATTTTCAAATATATTGATTTCTATTACAACAAAGAATGCAAAGTATACAGTGCTCACATATTATTTTTGATTACAAATATTTGCACTGTAAAAATGATAAACAAAAGAAATAGTATTTTTCAGTTCACCTCATACAAGTACCATAGTGCAATCTTTACCATGAAAGTGTAACTTACAAATGTAGATTTTTTTTTGTTGCATAACTGCACTCAAAAACAAAACAATGGAAAACTTTAGAGCCTACAAGTTCACTCAGTCCTACTTCTTGTTCAGCTAATTGCTAAGACAAGCAAGTTTGTTTACATTTACGGGAGATACTGCTGCCTGTTTCTCATTTACGTCACCTGAAAGTGAGAACAGGCGTTCGCATGGCATTTGTAGCCAGCATTGCAAGGTATTTATGTGTTAGATTATGCTAAACATTCGTATGCCCCTCCATGCATCAGCCACCATTCTGGAGGACATGCTTCCATGCTGATGATATTCGTTAAAAAAATGTGTGACTCAACTCCTTGTGGGAGAATTGTATGTCCCCTGCTCTGTTTTACCCGCACTCTGCCATATATTTCATGTTATAGCAGTCTCGGATGATGACCCAGCACATGTTGTTTGATTTACGAACACTGTCACTGCAGATCTGACAAAACGCAAAGAAGGTACCAATGTGAGATTTCTAAAAATAGCTACAGCACTCGACCCAAGGTTTAAGAATCTGAAGTGCCTTCCAAAATCTGAGAGGGATGAGGTGTGGAGCATGCATTCAGATGTCTTAAAAGAGCAACACTCCAATGCAGAAACTACAAAACCCGAACCACCACAAAATAAATAAATAAATAAAATAAAAAAATCAGCCTTCTGCTGGTGGCATCTGACTCAGATGATGAAAATGAACATGCATCGGTCCACTCTACTCTGGATTGTTATCAAGCAGAACCCATCATCACCATGGATGCATATCCTCTGGAATGGTGGTTGAAGCATGAAGTGACATATGAATCTTAAGTGCATCTGGCACGTAAATAGCTTACAACGCTGGTTACAACAGTGCCATGCAAACGCCTGTTTTCACTTTCAGGTGACGTTGTAAAAAAGAAGCATGCAGCATTATCTCCTGCAAATGTAAACAAACTTGTTTGTCTGAGCGATTGGCTGAAGTAGGCTGATGGTCGGGGAGGAGGAACACCCAATTCTATACCTAATTCTTAACCCAGTTATGCTTTTGCCCTTCATGACACCCCCTGGCAACTAGTGCCATAGGTTGCTTGTGCATTATGTGAAGAAGTACTTCCTTTTATTTGTTTTAAACTTGATACCTATTAATTTCATTAGGTGACTCCTGGATCTTGTGTTATGAGAGAGTAAATAACACTTCCTTATTCACTTTGTGCACACCTTTCATGATTTTAGAGACTTCTACAATATCCCCACTGTGACAAAGTTCCTCCTCTATCTTGGTGGGTCCTGTGCTTATTGGTGGATTTTCTTGCCTCAGAGATTCACAATGTGGGTTGGGGAACAGCCCAGAGACCTTCCCCTCTTGAAGAACCGACAGTTCAGGTCAAGTGGGAGGTTTGGGGGGAACCCGGGCCCGCCCTCTACTCCGGGTTCCAGCCCAGGGCCCTGTGGACTGCAGCTGTCTATAGTGCCTCCTGTAACAGCTGCATGACAGCTACAACTCCCTGGGCTACTTCCCCATGGCCTCCTCCAAACACCTTCCTTAGTCTCACCACAGGACCTTCCTCCTGGTGTCTGATAGCGCTTGTGCTCCTCAGTCCTCCAGCAGCACACCTTCTCACTCTCTGCTCTTTGCGCCACTTGTTCCCAGCTCCTCAAACTCGCACCACAAACTGAAGTGAGCTCCTTTTAAAACCCAGGTGCCCTGATTAGCCTGCCTTAATTGATTCTAGCAACTTCTTCTTAATTGGCTCCAGGTGTCCTAATTAGCCTGCCTGCCTTAACTGGTTCTAGCAGGTTCCTGATTACTCTAGTGCAGCCCCTGCTCTGGTCACTCAGGGAACAGAAAACTACTCATCCAGTGACCAGTATATTTGCCCTCTACCAGACTCCTGTACCCCACTGGTCTGGGTCTGTCACATATCCCTCCCCCCTGCTTAACACCAAGGGGCTGGGCAGCTTGGGACGCCAGACAGTGCACACGTGACAAGCCATCAGCGTTGCCATGACGGCTCCCTGCTCTGTGTTGCACACGGAACTGGAAAGGTTGAAGGGATAAGAACCATCTGGTCACCCTTGTGTTCTTCTCCTTGTTCCGCTGCATCCATTGAAGAGGGGCATGGTCGGTCACGAGGACAAATCTGCGCCCGAGCAGGTAGTAGCGCAACGTTTCCATGGCCCATTTTACAGCGAGGCATTCTCTCTCCACCACTGCATATTTTTGTTCCCTTGGAAGGAGTTTCCGACTGAGGTATAGAATTGGGTGTTCCTCCTCCCCGACCATCTGTGATAGAACGGCCCCCAACCCTACTTCCGATGCATCCGTCTGCAGGATAAACTCCTTGGTGAAATCAGGGGCTATCAGTACGGGGTTACTGCAGAGGGCAGTCCATAGGTCTGTGAATGCTTCCTCTGCTGCATCAGACCATCTCACCAGATCAGGT
The DNA here is from genome assembly GCF_028017835.1 of Emys orbicularis. Classification (NCBI taxonomy): domain Eukaryota; kingdom Metazoa; phylum Chordata; order Testudines; family Emydidae; genus Emys; species Emys orbicularis. Next base: position 78,945,126 of record NC_088684.1, on the reverse strand, counting down.
CCATGGGCTTTCACTAGGTCTGTCAGGGGGCTTGCCCTTGTGGCATAGTGGGGGATAAATCGTCGGTAATACCCCACCACACCTAGGAACGCCCGGACTTGTTTCTTGCATCTTGGTCGGGGCCAATTTTGGATGGCCTCTAATTTGTTCACTTGTGATTTTACCAGACCTTTTCCCACAATGTAGCCAAGATATTTGGCCTCTGTAAACCCTACAGCGCACTTGGCAGGGTTTGCTGTAAGGCCAGCTCGCCTGAAGGTATCGAGGACTGCCTCCACCTTCTCCAGGTGGGTTTCCCAGTCTGGGGTATGAATGACCACATCGTCCAAGTAGGCAGCAGCATAACTGTTATGCGGGTGTAATAGCTTGTCCATGAGGCGCTGGAAGGTAGCTGGGGCCCCATGTAGTCCAAAAGGGAGGACAGTATATTGAAAAAGACCCTCTGGTGTAGAGAACACAGTCTTTTCCTTTGCATCTTCTGCAAGGGGAATCTGCCAGTACCCCTTTGTCAAGTCTAGGGCAGTCAAGTACCAGGCATTACCCAGACAGTCCACTAGCTCATCTATGCGAGGTATGGGGTACGCGTCGAACTGGGATACTTCGTTTAGTCGCCGGAAGTCATTGCAAAATCTCGTGGTGCCATCAGGTTTGGGCACCAGCACGATTGGGCTGGACCACTGACTGTGGGATTCTTCGATGATCCCCAACTCGAGCATTTTTTTTATTTCTGCTTTTATTTCCTCCCTTTTGGCCGCTGGCACCCGATAGGGCCTCATTGTTACTCTGGCCCCAGGGTTCGTGACGATGTGGTGATATGTCTCGGTTGTTCGACCCGGTTTTGTCGAGAACACATCTTCGTTCCGGAAGAACATCTCAGACACCTCATTCTTCTGGTCTGGTGTTAAATCGGGAGACACTCTCACCTGTTTGGAAGGCTTGTTTTCCTGGGTTAGGTCTTTTTGGACCGTTGTGCATGCCTCTTGTGCATGCCAGGGTTTCAGAAGGTTAACGTGATAAATCTGTTCTTGTTTTCTGCGTCCTGGCTGCCGCACCTTGTAGGTTACTTCCCCCATGGGTTCAACCACCTCATAGGGCCCCTGCCATTGGGACAGAAGCTTGCTTTCTGCCGTGGGTACCAACACCATAACCTGATCCCCTGGTTGGAACTGTCGCACTTTTGCCTGGCGATTGTAATGGGTTCACTGGGCCTCCTGGGCCTTCTCCAAATGTTCCCGTACAATAGGGGTAACCCGGGCTATCCGGTCTCGCATCTGCATTACATGCTCTATTATATTTCTCCCCTCATTGGGTTCCTCTTCCCAGATCTCTTTGGCGATATCTAGTATGCCACGGGGGTGATGCCCGTATAATAACGGGAAGGGGGAAAACCCAGTTGAGGCCTGAGGTACCTCCCGGATAGCGAACATAAGGTAGGGTAGTAGGGTGTCCCAATCCTTCCCGTCCTGACTTGCCACCTTCCTTATCATAGCCTTGAGGGTTTGGTTAAACCTTTCTACCAACCCATCAGTCTGCGGATGGTAGACCGAAGTTCTCAGGGTATGTATATGGAGCAGCGTACAGAGGTCCTTCATTAGCTTCGACATAAATGGGGTTCCTTGGTCGGTTAATATCTCCTTCGGTAGCCCCATTCGGGCAAAGATCCCCACCAGCTCTTTGGCTATAGTTTTAGAGGCCGTGTTCCACAGGGGGACGGCTTCTGGGTAGCGAGTAGCATAGTCCAAAACAACAAGTATATATTGGTGGCCCCGAGCCGTCTTCTCCAGGGGTCCCACTAGGTCTATGGCTATTCGCTCAAAGGGGACCTCTATGATGGGAAGGGGTACTAAAGGTGCCCTCAAGTGGGGTCGGGGACTGTGCAGCTGACACTCCGGGCAGGAGGCACAGTACCTCCACACTTCTTCATGTATTCCGGGCCAGAAGAACCGTCGTAGGACTCGTGCCAGGGTCTTCTCTACCCCCAAATGCCCCCCAGAAAGATGACTATGAGCAAGACTTAATACAGCATTCTGGTGTTTTTGAGGTACTAGGATCTGCTGTACCTTCTGCCCCTGTACTGGTGCAACCCGGTATAAGAGATCCTTCTTCATTATGAAGTAGGGTCCTGGTCCCTGGGTTTTCCCTTCCTCGGGGACCTCATCTATTTCAGTCACCTCCTTCCTAATGTTGTTGTACCTTGGGTCTTCTGCCTGGTCCCGTCCAAAATTTCCTCTCCTGGGGCTAATCTGCCCAAGATCTAGGGGCCCAGTCTCTGTTGCCTCTTCTGGTTCAGAAGCATTAGGGTGGGGGTCAGACTCAGGTGCTTCTCCCTCCTGCGTGGCCTCCTTTTCAGCTGCGCGGGTCCGCCTACCTACAAGAGCGACCGTCTGGCTTTAGGTCAGTATTCGGGTTCCCAAGGCCTTAGCTGCCCTTCTTTCCCTTTTTGTCTTTCTACCCTGTCTGGGAGTGGAGAACAAATCTGGGGATATTTCAGAGAAGATTGGGGGTTGACAGTCTGCTGTGGATGCCTCACCAATTTTAGGGTCCCCATCTTTCTCCAATCCCCCTACTGGGAGTAAGTTTCCAAACCCTGGGAAGTCCCTCCCTATGAGCACCAGGTATGGGAGTTTAGGGACTACACCTGCTGCTACATCAGTAGTGTTCCCTTGGATCTCGATTTTTACTGGGATGGTGGGGTAGTAACTAACTGTCCCATGGACACATGTTATCCCCGTACGTTTAGCCTGCAGCAGTTGACTACGCTTCACAAGCTTCCGAGATAAGCGTGATAGCACTCCCCGAATCAACCAGTGCCATGGTCCCTATTAGTTTCACTGGTCTGGTATACATATGTGGGGTTAGTGAGACCCCCACAACGTGGATTAGGGAGCATGGATCTGCCCAGTTCCCCAGGTTACACTGCATAGGCTCCTCAGCATTGGGACACTGTGCAGCTATGTGTCCCCACTCCCTGCAGGCATAACATCTGTATGGAGCCCTAGGCATTCCCCGGTCTCTTGGTTTGGGCAGTCTAACATCACGATCCTCTTCTCCCTCAGTGCTCCGACTCTTTGTGGCCTCTGATGGGCCTTCAGCCTCTCTCTTTTTCCACCTGGGCCCTCCTGGTGGCCCAGTCACCCTAACTTTAGGGCTTGGTGCTGCTAGTTTAACCCGGGGTGCCTCTTCCTTAACTGGTCGGGTCAGCTCCCTCGCTGTCCTTCGCCTCTCTACCAGGGCGACAACCTCGTCATAGGTGGAGGGTTCGTTCTGGCTTACCCAGGCACGAAGGTCTGGTGGTACTTCCCTCATGTATCGGTCGATGACCAGAACCGCTAGTATCTCTTCCGGACTCCGGGACTCTGTTTGCAACCACTTTCGTGCAAGATGGATGAGGTTGTACAATTGGGACCGCGGGGTTTTGTCTTCCTGGTACCTCCAACCGTGATTCTGCTGGGCCTGCACTGCTGTCGTTACCCCAGATCTGGCCAGGATCTCTGCTTTCAGCTGGGGGTAGTCTGCCGCAGCCTCTTCAGGCAGATCATGGTAGGCCTTCTGGGCCTCCCCACACAGGAATGGGGCAAGGATGCCAGACTACTGATCTCGAGGCCAGGCCTCCTGTAGGGCTGTCCTCTCAAAAGCCAGATGGTATGCCTCTACATCATCCTCCCGTGTCATTTTCTGCAGCCAATGGCTGGCCCGTATGAGCCGCGACCCATCATGGCCGCGATTCAGCTCTGTAAGGGATTTTACCCAGTTTACCAGTTCCTGCAACATAGCGCGGTCTTGAGTAGCCTGGTCCATCAGCAGGCGATTAGTCTCTTGCTGCAGCCGTACTGCCTCCTGTTGGGCGGCTGCCTGGACACGGGTAGCCTCCTGCTCGGCCGCCGTAGCTTGTATCAGTGCCCGCACTACGTCATCCATTGTGGTGAAAAAAATAAACCCTCTCCTTTTTTTGTTTTGTTTTTTGTTTGTTTGTTTTTTTAAATCACCCTCCTTCTTCCGCCACGCTGTGCACCCCAAGATCCCACACCTGACACCAGTGTGACAATCATAGACAGTTGGTTAACAGACTATATTAATTTAGCTGATGTGTTGAGCCAGAAACTTGTCAATATCATACAGCATCACTCACTTCATTATACGCTTCATTTTTTTACATCTGTTCACCAGTTTCATGTAATCTCCCTACAGCATAATGGGGTAAGATTGGACTGCTCATTAAGTGTCCTGTTGTTTTCAATGAAAATTCAGATTCTTCCATCTCTTCAACATCTGCAGAGAAAGAAGGTTTACGGAATAATGTTCATGCATCCAGAGCCAGTTATAATTTACATGGAACCTCAGGAGCATCAGATTCCAGTTCAGAAAAGGTTTTTTGATGTGTGACAAAGTTCCTCCTCTATCTTGGTGGGTCCTGCGCTTATTGGTGGATTTTCTTGCCTCAGAGATTCACCATGTGGGTTGGGGAACAGCCCAGAGACCTTCCCATCTGGAAGAACCCACAGTCCAGGTCAATTGGGAGGTTTGGAAGGAACCCGGGCCCGCCCTCTACTCTGGGTTCCAGCCCAGGGCCCTGTGAACTTCAGCTGTCTATAGTGCCTCCTGTAACAGCTGCATTACAGCTACAACTCCCTGGGCTACTTCCCCATGGCCTCCTCCAAACACCTTCCTTATTCTCACCACAGGACCTTCCTCCTGGTGTCTGATAACGCTTGTGCTCCTCAGTCCTCCAGCAGCACACCCTGTAACTCTCAGCTCCTTGCGCCACTTGCTCCCAGCTCCTCACACTCGCACCACAAAGTGAAGTGAGCTCCTTTTAAAACCCAGGTGCCCTGATTAGCCTGCCTTAATTGATTCTAGCAGCTTCTTAATTGGCTCCAGGTGTCCTAATTAGCCTGCCTGCCTTAACTGGTTCTAGCAGGTTCCTGATTACTCTAGTGCGGCCCCTGCTCTGGTCACTCAGGGAACAGAAAACTACTCATCCGGTGACCAGTATATTTGCCCTCTACCAGACTCCTGTACCCCACTGGTCTGGGTCTGTCACACCACTTACTATCTCCTTTATAAAAATGAACAGTCTCAGTCTTTTTAATCTCCCCTCATATGGAAGCTTTACCAAACCACTAATCATTTTTGTTGCCCTTCTCTGGACATTTTCTAATTCAAATATATCATTTTTCAGATGGGGCAACCAGAATTGCACAAAGTATTCAAGATGTAGGTGTACCATTGATTTATATAGTAGCTTTATGATATTTATCTTATTTTCTGTTCCTTTTCTAATGGTTCCTAACATTCTGTTTGCTTTTTTGACCTCTGATGTTCATGGAGCAGCAGATCTTTTCACAGAAAAATCTACAATTACTTCAAGATAACTTTCTTGAGTGGTAACAGCTAATTTAGACCCCATAATTTTAATGGATAGTTAGGATTAGGTGTATTAATGTGCATTACTTTGCATTTATCACCATTGAATTTCATCTGCCATTTCCTTTACCACTCACCCAATTTTGTACGATCCTGTTGTTACTCTTTGCAGTCTGCACTGGACTTAAGTATCTTGAGTAATTTTTTTTTATCATATGCAAACTTTGCAACTTCACTGTTTACCCCTTTTTTCTAGATCATTTTAAAATATGCTGAACAGCACTGTTCCCAATACATATCTTTCGAGGAGCCCACTTTTTACCTCTCTCCATTGTGAAAACTGACAATTTATTCCTTCCTTTTGTTTCTTGTCTTTTAACCAGTTACTGATCCATGAGAGGACCTTCTCTCTTATCCATGACTGCTCACTTTGCTTAAGAGCCTTTGGTGAGTGACTTTGTCAAAAGGCTTTCTGAAAGTCCAAGTATACTATATCCACTGGATCACCCTTGTCCACGTGTTTGTTGATCCCCTCAAAGAATTCTAATAGATTGGTGAGGCATGGTTTCCCTTTACAAAAGCCAAGTTGACTCTTCCCCAATAAATCATATTCATCTATGTGTCTGATAATTCTGTTCTTTACTATGATCTCAACCAATTTGTCCAGTAATGAAGTTAGGCTTAGTAGGCTGTAATTGTCAGGATTTCCTCCGGAGCCTTTTTAAAAAAAATCAAGAATCTGGCACAGAGGCTGATTTAAGCAATAGGTTATTTACTACAGTTAGTAGTTCTGCAATTTCATATTTGAGTTCCTTCAGAACTTTGGGGAGAATACCATCTAGTCCGGTGACTTATTACAGTTTAATTTATTGATTTGCTCTAATACCTCCTGTATCAACACTTCACTATGTGACAGTTTCTCAGATTTGTCATCCAAAAAGAATGGCTCAGTTTTGGGAAACTCCCTCACATCTTCTGCAGTGAAGACTGATGCAAAGAATTCATTTAGCTTCTCCACAACAGCCTTGTCTTCCTTGAGTGCTCCTTTAGCACCTCGATTGTCCATTGGTTCCACTGACTGTTTGACTGGCTTCCTGCTTCTGATGTACTTCAACATGTATTTGCTGCTAGCTTTTGTGTCTGGTGTTAATTGCTCTTCAAATACTTTTTTGTCCTGCTTAATTATATTTTTACACTTGACTTGCTGGAGTTTGTTTGTTTCTGTTTTCCTCAGTAGGATTTGACTTTCAATTTTTAAAGGATGTCTTTTTGCCTCTAACCACCTCTTTTACTCAATTTAGGTGAACTGTCGGGTTGGACTGAGGTGACCAGTGGGGTTCCTCAAGGTTCGGTTTTGGGTCCGATTTTATTCAATCTATTCGTTACTGACCTCGGAACCGAATGTAGGAGTGGGTTGATAAAATTTGCGGATGACACAAAGTTGGGAGGTATTGCCAATTCGGAGAAGGATCGGGATATTCTGCAGGGAGACTTGGATGACCTTGTAAATTGGAGTAACAATAATAGGATGAGATTTAATAATGAGAAGTGTAAGGTGATGCATCTAGGGATGACTAATAAGAATTTTAGTTATAAGTTAGGGACGCATAGGTTGGAAGTGACGGAGGAGGAGAAGGACCTCGGAGTCCTGGTTGATCGCAGGATGACTATGAGTCGGCAATGTGACGTGGCTGTGAAAAAAGCTAATGCGATTTTGGGATGCGTTAGGCGAGGTATTTCTAGTAGGGACAGGGAGGTGTTGCTTCCGTTATACAAGGCGCTGGTGAGACCTCATTTGGAGTACTGTGTGCAGTTCTGGTCTCCTATGTTTAAAAAGGATGAACTTAAACTGGAACGGGTACAGAGAAGGGCCACTAGGATGATCCGAGGAATGGAAAACCTTTCCTATGAAAGGAGACTCGAGGAGCTCGGTTTGTTTAGCCTAACCAAAAGAAGGCTGAGGGGGGATATGATTGCTCTCTTTAAATATATCAAAGGGATTAATACCAAGGAGGGAGAGGAATTATTTCAGCTCAGTAGTAATGTGGACACGAGAACGAATGGATATAAACTGGCCGTGGGGAAGTTTAGGCTTGAAATTAGAAGAAGGTTTCTAACCGTTAGAGGGGTGAAATTTTGGAACAGCCTTCCGAGGGAAACGGTGGGGGCGAAAGACCTTTCTGGATTCAAGATTAGGCTTGATAAGTTTATGGAGGGAATGGTTTGAAGGGATAACGTGATTTTAGTCAATTAGGCATTAACGTGCCATCGCGGGTAAAATGAGGGTGCGGCTGTAGAATCTTGCCTGTATGCTCGGGGTTCTGCTGATCGCCATATTTGGGGTCGGGAAGGAATTTTCCTCCAGGGTAGATTGGCAGAGGCCCTGGAGGTTTTTCGCCTTCCTCCGCAGCATAGGGCAGGGGTCGCAGGCTGGAAGATTCTGTTGTGGGTGGGTCAGCTTATGTGGCCTGCATTATGCGGGAGGTCAGACTAGATGACCATATTGGTCCCTTCTGACCTTAAAGTCTATGAGTCTATGAGTCTATAGCCATGGTGGCATTTTTTGGGTCCTTTTATGGATTTTTAAAAAAAAATTATCATCTTGACTCCACCTCTCCTACTCCCTGGCCACCATAGTTTGTGGGAGGGAGAGTGTGTTAGTAGTAATTTATTACTGGTATTGGCATGGAGTATATTACATCCCTCAGGAGGTAGTAGGGAATAAATTGTGATTGTCAGCATCACATTTCCATTCCTGGGTTGCTCCTGCACAACTATGCATTACGGCTTTCTATGGCCTTGTTCTTTTGTCTATATCATTAAAATCTACTTGTGACCACAGTTACCAACTTTCACAATAAGCCAAAAATTAGGTAATCCCATTTCAAAACAAGGCCAAAGCAAGCCAATCCCTAAGAACCCCAACACTCTCTGTGACTAAATCCCCCCAGTGTGCAGTCTGGGACTATGGTGGGCACGCTGTGCAGCCCTGACTCTCCCGCCCTTGTCCCTGCTTGCCCACCCCCTTACTCCTGCTTGCCGGGAGCCAATCAAAAAAAGAAGCAACAAGCTAGAAGCCAACCAAGCAACAAGCTACAAGCCCAAAACTAGCCAACAAGCAACTCACAATCCAATTAAGCCAAAAACAAGTCCAATTACTGCATTTTTTTCCCATGGGTTTGGCATGTCTGCTTGTGACCCAGCCCACATGGTTTTCAGACCAAACCAAGGTTTGCAAGACTTCTGTACAGAAAGAAGAGCTCTGACCAGGGAAATTAATGTTAACCACAAGTCTTACTGCAAAATTCTGTTCAGTTTCTCAAATGAGAATTTCTGTGCCCAGGTAATTCCCCCAAATCTTACCTTCTGTTTTATTCAACACAAGCTAGTAGAGAATCAAGCTCTTAGTGTTTCACTTGAACATAATTTTGAATATTTTAAAGTTTAGGTATGTTGAAATGTATCATTTGAATAAAATGTGTAATGTTGACATTTTTAATGGCTACCTGCAAATAAATGTAATACAATTATTATGGTTTTTTTGGTATAATAATCTATTAATTACCACTCAAACATTAGCTGGATTGGACTGTGTTCTTTATTTCAATTCATAACCCTGAATAGAAAAGATTAATGGAAAAGCAAAAGTTGTAATCTATTGTATTAGTATCTTGCAAAATGTATTAAATGAAAAAAAGAAAACCCATCTGAAGAAGCAGCTTGCTATTTTTGTCAAAGGAGTTCCAGCTTTTCAAATCTCTGGAGACTGAAAAAAAGCATATACTATGAATCAGAGAGAAAAGAGAAAAAAATAAAAATCCAAGTTATGGAAAAAGTTAGAATAAGAAATATTAAATTATTACCCTATATTATTTCACAACTGGGCTTGAATTGTGCCCTCAAACTCATTTTTTGCACAAGCAGGCTAATTTCCCATTCACCCCGGTACTTGCAGTATGGATTTACCTACATAGAAAGCTGGGTTTCCCATCCAAACATAGGTTTTGTAGTGCAATTAGCTGTCTGGTGTTCACATATTTATGGGAGCAGTTTAGGTCCTGTTTGAAAATCTGGTTCTTAATCAAATTAATCAATTTATCTTGTGCTACTTATTTTACTTTACCATACAGGTATAGACAAAAATAAAACACATGATGGGGGGGGGGTGTCATTTCTCCTGCTTTCTCTCTGATGCTTTAGGGAAAAAAGGGACTGAATGTTTGCTCTATCTGTCCCTTGTTGTCTCTGATACAATAGGCTTGTCCTAATACTCTGAACACATGATTTTTGGTGTAACATAATGAACTTGTTCTGAATATGAACATTGTCTATCTTTTTTTCTGCAAATTGTGATGATTCCTCCTGCTTGAAACTGCTGCATTTCCCATTTCCTAGGCGTGAAGTTATGTAAGCACTGAAGCTTTTATTCTCACTCTCGCTTTCAAGATTCATGTTGTCAATTGAATTCAATAATACTTTATTAGTATGACAAGCTATACAAGTGTTGCCAAAGTGTAAAAGACCTCTCAGGTGTCTATCAAAGGTAGATAAAATCTGTCCCACATTACAGCTTCTCATAGAGTTTGAGGCCTCATTTTCCATGTCTGCTGAGCTCTACTGTCCATTCCTGTTCCAGTGGAAGGTTGTAGAAATGGAAAAGCAAACCTCCTAAATAAACGGTATTAAGCCTGCAGCCTTTCAAAGGGGTTTACTCACAAAGGAAGGTTGATCCAGTTCTAAAACAAACACCTAAACATAAACAATTGCACAGACTTCTTAAGGAATATATTAACAATAAGGATTTTCTGACACTTTGTGCAGCAAAGTATAGACAGCAAACAAGAGAAGAGTGCAGCAAATTAACAAAAGAGACCAGATGACTGTCCTGGTTCCATAATGATTTTGCTGTCGGATGTAACTAACTGTTATATACACTTTGACTGGTATTTAGTATTAACGTATTTGAGTATTTTTACTCATAGTTTCAGACAAGTGAACAATTTGAAGGTTATGGAGGCATATATGGTTGGGACATTTTTATTATTTATATACCATGCAATGTATTTGAAAGGGAAAGATTTTCCTGGCTTTAACTGGACTCCCATTTTTGCAGACCCAAATAATTACAGGTTCAATTTTGCACCAGCTATTTAGGGTGCTGAAATGTCTAAGTTCTTGATTGCACCCACAATTCTAAGCTCCTTAACTGTAGGTGCAAAATTGAGCTCTTCATTTATACTCTGACAAAATCTGAGGCTAGTGACTAAAAAATATGAGCTAAACATACTGAACTATATTTAAAACATTGTCATATTCTATCCAACATCTGTCAAACAAGAGTGTCCAGTTTCATAATTTTGTCATATATGCTTTATATCAACATTCATAAAACCAATAGTACAACGTTGGAAAAAGCATTATATTTTCTTCCTGCATCCCAACTAAGTTTTTCCAGGATCTCACATCTCTACATTATAGTGCTGTTTCGTTCCTTTAATAAAATGATTCTTTACAGCATTTACAGTCAAAATTTTCAGATCCAATGCGTTTCTCTTTTTACATCTCACTTATGCAGGTTGTCCTGACCTTGACAGCTCAGTAGCACATTACTGAAATATTACAGCAATAATTCAGTGCCATTATGCTTAATATTACAGCAACATCCTGCAGTTTTGTGCTCTGAATATGGGAGGAATTCAGGTTTATTTATTTTAATGACTGGATAATGAGTCTGAGCTACACAGATCAAAGTGAACTGCTAAAAGAGAGATTTATGAGCAAAAACTAATAACAGATTAGCTTGAGGAAAGGGATCTATTCACTTTAGTGCAGTGAGAGTGTGAGTAAGTGCTGAGAAGAGACAAAGGACATGATCCACCTATATTTAAAATAATGTTGGCAGACTATTACAATGTTGCCTTTCAACCCTTTAGCAGCCCTCTGGAGTTTGCACTTCTTCTCTTTATGAAAGCATTTAGAATCTCACACTGGTTTACTCTGTCTGTATAACTTTGAAATATCACTTAGAGCCTTATCCAGCACGAAATTTTCTCTGTGGATACAGACAGACACTACTTTTGATTCTTAGAATGAAGAACAGCATCATGCTAATGCAGGCATTGTGGTCCTGAGACAACCCCTTGCCCATATATGGAAAATGGATGATTGGTGATGACGTTGGGGGAACATAGAGGACAATATGCTCAGTTGGACCTCGTGGTAACCTAACATGGGAAACAGATAGTCTCCCAGGTGAATTAAAGTCATGGAAGAATTTTAAAGGAACTGCAATTTTAAGTATGGTCTCCCTGACAGGTCCATTTCAGCACTCCTCCAGGAAGATGAAGAATAGGAGTCATGTGAGTGAAAGATGATCCCATGAACAGGTGATGTGAAGAAAGGGAATGGGTAGGCAAAGGTTCCCTCTTCCCCTTCTCACCTCTCTAGGTAATTTTTAAAATATGTTCCAGAGCCTGTCCATTGCTTCATAGAATCTCATGCAGCAATTTCCACTGATTGCATGCTCTCAATAAAGTGAGCATATAAATCTGCACCATCCTGAAAGGAGCTCTAGGAGGGTAGAGATTCTGGAGGATGCACTGCGGGTTCTCCCCTCTATGCCCAGCCACTTCAACTGGAAATGGAAAGGAGGAAGAGGTGGTGATGGAGAAGATGGAGACACGCCACCCGTTATGAATGGGAAAAATCTCCCATTCAAAAATCCATAAAGCCACCAACTTATTCTCCTTCAAAATTCCTCCAAACTCACCTCTGCTGTATTGCATTCAGAAAACAGCAATAGACAATGGCCTGGCAGGAGGTGAGTTGGGATTACTGCTCCCACCAACTACAATTACACACATCCCATTATTTCTTCCATCTCTTCCACCCCTCTCCCTTTCCTTGTTTTTAGTCTGTTAGACTGTAAACTCCTTGGAGCAGGGGCTGTAATTTATCATGTATTTGTATAGCACCTCACAAAACAGGGCACCAACCTAGTTGGCCTTTAGGCACTACTGCTATACAAATGTTAAATAACACAAATGGGTGCACTAAACCACATATGAATTTAAATGCTTCAATAATTTCTTTTTAAATTCAAAGATTTTTATTTTTTTCTGGATTCAAACATTCCCATGCAGTACTAGAGACAAAGAAGTATTGTACATGAGAATAATAATGTGAAATGGACTGGAAACAAATATAAATCTCACCAGTCTAGTTTAATTGCCCAACTTGAGTGCATTAGAAAATTTAAACTAGCAGAATAATTTGTGAATTGCAAAACACTTTCAAAAATCCTCTCTCTTTAAATAATCTGTAGTAAATTGATATTAGCAATACATTTAAGGAAATATTTGCTATGTGTTTTATGTTTCTAGTATCAATTTGACTGTTTTTTCTTCTTACTATTCAGTGCTATGAATATAAAACAAAGTCTTATACTGAATTTGGCATCTTCTAGAGAAGGCACCAGTATGATTTAAACTGTTCTGTGTCTACTGTACTCAGAGTGGTCATCAATATGAACCACTATTTCTGCTGTAGTAATATTTCTATATTTGTAAATCTTGTGAATATTTGTATCCAGGGCTTTATATATTCAAATTGGGGGAGAAACCCTGTGCTTTCTAATTTTACCCCAATTTACAGCGCCAGGTAAGATGAAGGTAATATAATGGCTAATATACCAACACATAAAATACAGTCTAATGAAAAGTTTGAAAAGTACAGAATGCTTTGATATTTCACATTATATATTTATGGGTTAAGATTCTAATGCAGTGCCTAATTTTCATGATAAAAAAATTAATAGGAGCATGAAATGGCATAGAAATACCTTTTGCATGATAAGCATTGCTCTAGAAAAAAAATGGGAAAACTTATTTGTGGTACTCTGTCAAGATAGCAATCTCTCAGCCATTTCTGTATTAAATTAAATAAAGGGGCTCCTTAGCTTTTATTTACAGCAGTGATCTTCAACTGTCTTCCTTTCCAAGCAGTTTTAGGGTAGACACATTTATTATTTAAAGAAACTCCACAAGGAACATTTTTATAGCATGAGAATAGGAATAATACTATAACAATAAAGATCAAAGATTGATGCAATTGTGAGTACAAGTAATAGCTGCCTTGTGTGGCTGTTATCTCCTGAAGGGAATTCTTTAGAATGTCTTTCATTTTATAAAAAAAGTATTTGTTTCAGTACTACAGTGTATGTGGAGGGAACTATGGTAGTGTTGTTTTGTCTCACCCCACCAGCCACCCAAGAAAATTTCTTTTAAAATTGACTTGACTGATTTCATGAACTTTGTGGTAGCTCTATACTTCAAAGAAATCAGAATCAGACAGTGGCCATTGAAAGTTGCTGTATTTTGAGGTATTTTGCCTGCCCAGCCTGTCTTTCAGCCAGTGGATGCCAGTGTCTCAGATATTGCTATTCTTGGACGTAAACTACATACAGGTGCGAATGCTGGGAATTACATCATAGTGTCATGCAATGCTTGTTGGCCAACGTTGTCTGGCCATTCCACAATGTAACTCTTTCTTGGAGGTAGTAGGCTAGATACTTCATTGAAGCCAATGTTGCTGTGGCAATTCACACCAGCTGAGGATATGGTCCAAAATGTCTATCAATGATATAAAAAATAAAGGTGACAGATTTTAGTGTCAGTGGGACTTTGTGGGGGATACTAAGGTACCTGATAGTGTAAGCATGGCTCCAGTTTTCCCCAGCACAACTTGCCTTTAGATTTGCTCTGTCATGATATTATGGGACCATTACTATGATTCTTATCTTGCTGAGGTCAGTATTTATACTGCTATTGACGCTGACGGTACAATAATGAGACCATGTTATGACAGAATATTTTGTAAAGAACAAATCTAAAAATGAAGCAGGATCAGGGACAATGCACTGTTTTACTTATTCTCATAATGTTATTTTGTTCAATGATATAAGAAAGCTACTTTTCCTCTAGTTCATTATCATACATCACAGGATTTGGTGACTCTAGCCATGTTCTAATAGAAGCAGGGGAGAATAAAAATCTCTTTTAGAAAGCTAGTGGAGGGAGAACTGAAATGGTTTTGTAGCAGCTTGGAGATGTAGAGTTGAGGAGATAGAGGGGTCTACTAGGACATCAAGTTTGTATGTTTGGGTGACAGAGACAACAGTGGAATGATCAGGAGCAAAAGGAGGGAAATGAGAAGCTCTTCTTTTGCCATGTTGAGGTTGAGATGCCTACTAGCTACTATACTAAAGAGGGTATCTAACCAACATCACTTAGCAATAGTACCATTGCAGATATGCACGTTATTTTCTGAACTGACAAGTAATTTTTCATCATACTTTGTGCCATCCTGTAACCTCCAGCAGTATTCAAGAAACCAATACCTCCAATGAAACTATGAGAATCTAAAACTAGACATTTCACACTGATGCTGCTTATTACTTCTACTCACATAGCTGTGAGATAAAGCAGAAGTCATGATATGCCACTGTTGTACCACCTCTGATTTATAATGTCTGTATCCCCGTCCCAGCATCCTGTTAGTTTTCTTGACAACTGTGCCTGTAGCTGTAGAAGGCTTTTATAACCTTTCTGCAGAAATTCCTACATTTCTTTCCTGGCAAAAATCTTGCTTCACTTTTCCCAGCTAAAAGACATCCCCTCTCTTTAGTCATTTTCCTGAGGTTCACTCTTATACATTAGCATGAAATTACATTTACTTCTTGTCAAGATTCAGCTTAATATCTTTATTTTTTAAGACTGAATTGAAAAAAGGGGTAAACACCACTTTAACTAAAATTCACAGATTATACTAAATCGGGAGGTGTTGCAAGTATAAATGAGACCTGAGGAATAATACAAAGGGGACAGGGGCAAGAGATTCAACCTGAAAAGTGCAAACTAATACTTCAGGGGGAAAATAATTCTGAACACAAATATGCAATGGGAGGGAAATATTTGGAAAGATGTAATGCCAAAATACAGCCTGGGGCTGAGAAAGGGTCAGAAAACTAGATATGAAGTTACAATGTGATACCGTGACAAAAACAGTCAATGCAATCAACCTGCATGATATAACGGATGAGGGAGGTGAAAAATCCCTCTTTTACTGCAAGTTAGGCTGCACCTAGAATACTGCACACAGCTCAGAGAGAACTGAGAGATGAGCAATAAAAATGATTAAAGGACTGGAGAGGCTGACTTATGAGAAAATATGACAAGAACTAAATAGCTCAGCCAAATGACAACTAAGGGGGATACGATAACCTTCTACAAGAATTTGAAGGGTGTAAACACTAAGCAAGGGGAAGAACTTTTTCCTACTCTCCAAAAGACATAAGTAGAAAGAAAGAGGTAAAAGAGAGCAAAGGAACATTTAGGCAGAATATCATGGAAAAATATCCTGTCTGATATCTGTTGTGGACTGTGGAACTTATTTATTTAAAGCCCCAAAATAACCACAGCATCAGAAATCTAGTAAAACAGTGCAATGCATGAGAAATCGAAGGACAAGCAATGCAAATGAGCAGAAAACAGGCATGAATACCGGACACCCAATGGAAATAAACATATGTCAACTAGAATGTAAATTGGTACATCATGAGTATAAAGAGAACAAGGGTACAGCAGCATCAGAATAATGCAGACAAGAAATAAGACACAACAAATAAATACATAAAACTCAATCATAGCAGCTGTTAAAGAAAAACAAAGGTAGATTTGCTTCAGTCACTGAAGTTATCAACATCCATTTGGACCTTAGCTTCCACCCATCACCTCTGTATAGTATGACCCAATCACAAACCATGCTATGTATTGTGCTAAAATCACCTCACCCCTGTAACTGGAATGTGTCTCCAGAACTACTGCTCATCCAGTTATTCTGGAGTGCCTGCTGTCCTTTGCTCCCCACCAAGATATACTTGAATGGCATGCATTGAGTCCTCTGAGCTGTCCCATTCTCTGCACCACTTATTTGAGCATCACCTCTCAGTGGATGGTGCCACAGACTGGTGTCCCAGCCCAATGTTTATTATATACAATGTAATCAAACAAAAATGCCAAAAGGCTGGCATTGAGAGAACTGCCCATGCACATATTCCAGGTCCATGATTGTCATCATCTCTGGCAGCTTAATGGTATCTCCATTCCCCTTCACACGTGGCTCCACTGGGCTTAAAAAGAATATGCCTAGTAGTTTCACATGCTTCTGACAAGAATTCCAAGGATAAGACCTTTTCCTGTTAGGAATATATTTCATATTGGCTCGTGTACAATTTCTTGTGGAATAAATATCACACTCTGTTCTTGGACTTGAGGAAATTTATTAAGAACAATCTCAAAGGCTCAGGAATCAAATTGTCAGGATGCTCCCTACTCCCCACTGATACCGCCTCTTTAGAGCAATAGTGCACAGCTCCTGTCCTGTGACATTCCACCTAGCTAGTGGGTAAATTAGGTGTACCCTAGGATAAGTTAGGTGTACCTCTGACACATCATCATCCGAATTTCACACAAGCCCACTTGATTCAGAGGTGACAACCATCTCACATGCAACTAAAGCTGGTCAAAAGTTTCCAAAATTAATATTTGGTGTCATTTTTAATTTTTTGACCAAAAATAAACATGAAAAAAATCACTCTTTTTTGGGTAGGGGGGCGGAGGCAGGGATTTCCAACCTCAGGGGCTCTGTTCAAGATGAGCCACCTAATTGATATTTGGCACTCCCCTGGTGTTGCTGCACTATTTTCCTCTGGGATAGTTGGAGAACAATTCTGAAAGGTTGTCCTTTCCTGAACATTGTGGAAATCCTGAGGTTAGAAATATTGATATGCAATATAAGCAACTTTGGAGTTTTCTGTAAGCTCTCTGCTGGCCCATTTCAAAATAAGGACTTTCAGGAAACACGCAGTACTATGTTGTGAATGGTTACATTTAATATTACATTAAACCTGCCGCAGGAGTGATGGTATCAACTGAGAGAGTAGCTTGACTTCATGTAAAAGTAATAGTCCAGAATGGTCCTTGGCTTCATATATACCTTATATTTTCTCCACTTCTTTAACTTGCTTAGCAAAGGGCATTATGTGTGCTAGCAGAGGTCCTCAAATGAGCTCCTGCCTGGTATCTGATATTTGAACCTTTGGCTCAATCCTTTAAAAGATTAAATAAACTCTGTCCTAGTTTCCATAGGAAACTCCTGCTTTCTGCAAATTAGTTTCCAACCAGCTCAAGGGACTGCTTAATACTATGTGCCATAAAATGTGCATTTTCTTAAACCACAAAAGCCCATGATACTAAACCCTCCCACACTTAGTTCCTATGCAAAACTTTCCTTGGAGTTCAGTCTCTCTCATCATTGGTTCAATAATAGATATCACTACACTCACCTTGTCCTTGGAGTTCAGTGACAGCTTTGGCTAACCTATGTTATCAAACTCAAGGTTGAAAAGACAGAGATTGGGTTCTCTTCCATCGTCATCAGAATCTTGTACCTGAAGTGCTATCAAGCACCTGGAAAGCTTGGGGTCTTGAGCCTACAACAAAGAAACATGACTATGTAAAAAACTCAACCTGCCTTTTTTGTGAGTGAAAGAAGATTGTTAGAGAATGTCTAGGTATATGAACTGAGACATGAGATGTGACCAGCTCTTAAAACAAAACAAAAAGAAAACACTGCTCTTCTCTAGCTGAGCTCCATTTAATCTGACATGTATGTGACGGGTTGGATCACAGAACCCCCCTTGGGAGCTGCCACCCGATGTGCCAAGACTACTTCTACCCCTGCTTTCCCTGCCAGCTCAGGACTCCAGCACCCTGTCTTGCTGAGCCAGACACTCCTGTTTGCTCCAACAAAGACCCAGGGTCTGAATTACTTGCCCCAAAGCTGCAGGTTTACCTGAAAGCAGCTAACAGAAGTGTTCCTGTCTTTAACACTCAAATGCCCAACTCCCAATGGGGTCTAAACCCAAATAAATCTGTTTTACCCTGTATAAAGCTTATACAGGGTAAACTCATGAATTGTTCGCCCTCTATAACACTGATAGAGAGACATGCACAGTTGTTTGCTCCCCCATGTATTAATACATAATCTGAGTTAATTAATAAGTAAAAAGTGATTTTATTAAATACAGAAAGTAGGATTTAAGTGGTTCCAAATAGTAACAGATGGAACAAAGTAAGTTACCAAGCAAAATAAAATAATACGCGCAAATCTATGTCTAATCAAACTGAATACAGATAATCTCACCTTCAGAGATGCTTCAGTAATTTTTTCCCTCAGACTGGACACCTTCCAGGTCTGGGCACAATTCTTTCCCCTGGTACAGCTCTTGTTCCAGCTCAGGTGGTAGCTAGGGGATTCTTCATGATGGCTCCCTTCCCTTTGTTCTGTTCCAGCCCTTTATATATCTTTTGCATAAGGCGGGAATCCTTTGTCCCTCTCTGGGTTCCCACCCCCTCCTTCTCAATGGAAAGACACCAGGTTAAAGATGGATTCCAGTTCAGGTGACATGATCACATGTCACTGCAAGACTTCATTGCCCACTTGCCAGCACACACGTATACAGGAAGACTTACAGGTAAAACACACCCATCTGCAGACAATTGTCCTGGTTAATAGGAGACATTAAGATTCCAAACCACCATTAATGGCCCACACTTTGCATAATTACAACAGGCCCTCAGAGATATATTTTATATTTCTAGTTGCAGATACAAGAGTGGTACATTTATACAATAGGATGATCACACTCAGTAGATTATAAGCTTTGTAATGATACCTTACAAGAGACCTTTTGCATGAAGCATATTTCAGTTACATTATATTCACTCATTAACATATTTTTATAAAACCATATAGACTGCAACATCACAATGTAATCATTCTGGGTGGGCCAGATCCTCAGCAGGCATAAACTGGTGGTGTAGCTTGATTTCAATGGAGAACGTCCATTTATGCCACGTAAGGATCTAGCTCAGTGTATATTAATCACAGCTCGTGGAATTATAAGGGACAGTGCCACTGTTCCTATACACCTTCCAGGTTCTTTTTTGGAGGAAAAAGTTGATTTGAAAATAGTGGCAATGACTAAATGCAGTAATAGTGGTAGAACTGTTCATTTTTTTGCAGTGACAGAATTTAACTTATGGAAAAAGCTCTCATATAAAGAGAGATTGAAAAAGATGGGATTGCTTACCTTAGGAGAGGAATAAAAGGGGGAATAAACAACATATAAAATAATGAATGTTCTAGAGAAAACAGATCAAGAGATTCTGCTCTCCATGTCTCAGAACACAAGAACATAGGACTGTTCAGTGAAAGTAAAAAGGTGGCAAATTCAAAACCGATAAAAGGAAATACTTGTTTAGATCACATGTATTTGGCTATGGATGCTACATTGCTACATGATGCCATTAAGGCCAAGAATTTGGCAAAAAGTTAGATTAAAAAAGAGATTTGGCATTTATATGGATGACAAGAATATCCAGTATTATCATAATGAAAACCTACATTTTGGAAGGGATATTAATGGACATGATTCAGGGTGCAAGTTATTCTCTATCCTCGATCATGATGACATCTATGTGCGTGGCACCTTATTCCACATGTGCCTACAGAAGGGTTCTAACACCTTCCTCCGAAACATCTAGTATTGACCATTGTCAGAGATAAGAAACCAGGCTAGCTGGACCTTGGTTCTGATCCAATAGAGCAATTCATAGTTTCCTGAATTTCCCGGAAGAAAATCTAGCTCCTGATTGGCTAATTATCCAATATGAGCTGCATTATCTTTCTGCCACTGATCATTTTGCAGAATATTGCATGTACCATTTGACTGAGTCATGGAGGGGAGAGCAAGAGAGTGTATGCTCATTCACAGCGGGTTAGGAAGCCAAGTTTTCCTCTCATGGCCCTTTGTCTTCCTTCCTATCTTTCCCAGGCCTATTTCTGTTTTCTTCCTAGCTTTATATTATGACTGTGGCATGAATACTCATGACAAAATATTTAGTACAATCTCAAGCTGTGAGTTTATAGGTGATTTCAGCAGGTGCCACTCATCCAGGTGGATCAAATAACACAATTATTCATTATAGGGTGCTTGGTGGTACCAACAGGTATGTGAATGAGTTAAGTATATTTTTCCTGTCTCTACTTTTTATTGACTATTCTGAATCTCACAAAACCACGAAGAAAGAACTTTGTCAGCAAAGCAGTTGTATTGGGCAAAAGAATGTTCTTCTATTGAAGGCTGGTTTTTGGTGTGCTTTAGATGTACAATTAATTATACAAAAAGCGGCTATTCAACTTCGTCCTATACTGACAACTTCAAATCTTTGTTTAATGGAATCAGCTTGTCTGCGCTTTGAATGCATTGTCAAATAAAATCACACCCACAGGGATTCAAAATACTTTTAGAGCCTTATCAACAGCAGAAAATAATATGAGCTGGGAAGAGCAATGAAGTGAGAGAGGACCTTTATTCTGGAGAGATATATATCAAATTTACAATTGACAATACATTTTCTTAATGTTATTTCTCTCACCAGTATTAGGAACCAAATATGGCTTCACTAGCCCATAGGACCCCATAACACCACTTAGCAGAACAGATGTGTTTGCATATCTCTAAGCGTTGCCATTAGCAACTTATGTCAAAACATTTCCTTACATTACATCATTGAGACAAGACACTGGAAAGGGGAATATTGTATTCTAGCAAGATGACACAAAGAGTCCCTATGTTTCAACATGCAGACAAGCCCACCTCAGTGTGAAAAATATCACTGAAAACTAGCTAAGTGAATTCCTCACACAGAATACAAAGTAAACCAATTCTAACATATTCAGGTACATTTGCATTTTGGATTTAAACAAAAGAGATTATTTTGAAAAAGAAATCTATGGAAAAGAATCTAGTCTCTGATAAAAATATATGTACTTTGCATTAAAGCTACCTCTTTGGTTGTGCTCAGTGCTTCTCTGTAGTTGAGATGAGAAAGCAAGGACTACACTGTACTTTTTAATACCAACATACGCACTTCAAGATTTTTTTAAACAATCTATATTTACACAAGATCAGAAAGCATTGTGGGGCTTAGGCAGCACAGGATTCATCTTTCAGAGAACATTTGAAGGCTCAGTTTCAGGTCCCCAGATCATAAATGAAAATAAATTTATGCTCTTGTCTTATCCTTGTCCTTCACTATGCAGATCATATCAACGTTTCTGATCTCAGATCAACTGCTATTGCATAGTTTACTTTTTTCAACCTATAAAATACACTCATGCTATAATCTAAGTGCATGTACTAGATCTGGTTGGAAATTCTCTGTTGCAATGTTTTTCCATCAGAGAATGCAGAGCTGTTGAAATCAAAATGTTCCATGGAGATTATTTGATTTAGACAAAGGTCTGATAGAAAGCAGGCAGGGTTTCATTGGAAACCTGTCTGGTTTCCTGCAAGCTCACTATAAATCAGAATGAATTCAAAATATCAAAATCCTCCACAAAACGGAGTTACCTTTCTCTGCAGAGGTGTAATATGTACAAACCATACAAATAACACAGACTGTCTCCATAAATGCCAATTCAATGCAGAGCAACAAACAATAATAAAATGCCCCAGTCCTCAAGTTGCCTCCAAGCCATGCCTTTTAAAAAGCATAGATAGACCTAGCAGCATATGCTGATGGTCCACAAGCTTAGGTGCTGTTGGACCAAGAGTGAAAGAGAACTCCATGGTTGGGGGTCCTCCATAGAGATTGCTCTGTCCCCAGCCAAAGAAATCTAGGGACTGTCAGCTTGAGCATTCCAGCTGATCTCAACTGACTGGTTGCAGCACCAATAAGAGAGGCATCTCTAAAACAGAGGGCTTTACAAACCCAAACCATTGTCCTAAATTCCAGATAGAAATGAATTTGAAGACAGCAGAGAACTGGCTAACTATGTTCCACATGTAAAAAACTGCTCAGCAATTGGGGTCTGTACTTTGCATCAGCTGAAGTTTCTGAAGTCTTCCAGGGTATCCCCATATAGTGTTTATTACAGTAATCGAAACTGAAAGTGACAAAGGCACACATCTCTCATTAGCACAGCTGTATGTCATTTTAGACTCAAATTTACTACTTCTAAGAAATAAAGTGGTATTGCACATATCACTCTGAGTTATTTACATCAGCATTATTTTTATTGTAAATACTGAATCATGATTTTGATATAGAAAAGGCTAGTTGTGGTGCAGATGTTAACCTCAAATCACTTCAAAACCCTGCAGTGCTATCACTCTTTCGTGCCTTCTCTTATATCTTTGTCCCATATCTCTAGAGTTTGTGAGGTCACAAATTCTAAATGATCAAGTGGTTTGAATACAGAACTGGGGACCAGGATCTAATCCCAGCTGTAGTAATGACTCCTCCGTAATCTTGAGAAAGTCACAATTTCCTCACCTACATTTTTCCATCTGAAAACTGGCAAGTCTAATAAGTGCAACAACCTACTGAGTTATCTCACTCCAAGGTGTTCTGAAGTTTAATTAATAAATTGTTTGCAAAGCACTTTGCAGATAAGTGCTAAACATTATTATTTATACTAATTTAAACAATATAAGAAAGCATGAAGTCAGAAACTATTAAACAAACCTGTACTTCATTTTTGAAAGCTAATCATTAAATTGGTTTTTGCTACAAAATATTCTTTAACACTAATATTTAAAAACCTGAAATGTTTCCAGTTCTTTGTGTTTAATGAAGCATTTTTTGCCACATTCTCAAAAAGATTGTTAAGCAATATCATAAAACAAATGTATTTAGTAAAGAAATTGATACATTAAAGTTTTGTTAATGGCTGTGTTTTTATCTTTGAAAAGACAGTTGGAAAGGTAATTATAACATGCAAATTAGTTTCCATTGGGCTGCATATTAAAAATTATATATTGATGTAATATATCTAACATTGCAACCAGTGCTTAGTTTATATCCAGGTAGATAGTTGGTTTTTACAAAACTGCTTTCAAACAGATACTTCAGTCTATGGTTTGTATTGCCTTGATTAATTCCTTTATACTATTGCTTTTGTTTTCCTTTTTATGTAGCTTTCTTCCCTCAAACCTGTTTTTTTCTGCAAAACTTTCTTGGATCATATGCAAGAGATGCTTGCCCCAGCAAGGAATCTCTCTCTCTCTTGGTCTGTTCTTTAAGCCTCCGTCTTTGATAAAATGGCTGTAACAACGTCTAGAATCTCTCTAGTTAATGTGAAAACCCCAAACCAAAACACAAAGCACACAAATTCAAGTATTTGCAGTACATTTTAATTACAGTCTTTGTGTTCTTTTCTCCAACTATTTTTCAAGCCTCCCTTTTTAATAAAAAATTAGGAAATAAGGAAACAAGGCACTGCTGTCGTGGGAAAGGACACCTGACCCATTAAGCCTATTCCCTTAAAGTTTATCTCACTCCCATTTTCCTACTTAGTAACTGTATCCTTTGATTCCCTCTCTGCTCAAACACACCTAGCTATCTCTGAAACTCATTTGTGCTATTTGCTTTGATGGCCTTACTTGGCAACTGCTCTGAGTGAAATTCTTCTCTTCTGAACTCCTTGCGGCTATACTTTTCTGCATTTAAATTGTAGGCTCTAATGTTTGAATTCTTGGCCATTGTGAATATTTTGTTCCACCTTTGTTCATTTAGCACCCTTATAACTCTGACTACCCTTTTTCAGGTCATCTCAGAATCTTCTATTTTGAGAATAAATTTGGGTTTTGTTATCCATTTTCTCATAATATTCTAAAAGTCCAGATTGACCCTAGTTACCCCATAGTGTAAGATAACAAACCTAAAACTCAATATAGTATTATAAAAGAGACCTAATTAATTATATTTATTTAATGAAGGAACAATTTCCTTGTTGTACATAATAGAGGTTTCTGGTAACACCAACAATTAAAAATGGGTAAACTAGTTCAGAACATAAAATTAATCCAGTACCTTTGGCCTTTTTTGAACCATAGATTTTTTTAAGGTTTGGATAAAGCTCAGATCAAGTGTCTTTGATCTTCTTCTGCAGTCTCCTCAACTATCAATATTGCTACATCCCTCTTTGCCCACTGAGCTCCAAGAATCCGGTCTTTCCTTCCAGCCTATAACAACCCTCTCCAGCTGATCTACAGATAATTCCTTCCTACAGACACCATATTTCCGCTATCCTCTAATGAGACTCGGAACATTTCTTCAGTCTCTTGTCTGAGCTCTAGCCCATTCTGTATTCAATTAATATGCACACTTGGCAATGCTCAATGATCTTTAAAGCACAGTCATGGATGTTACAAGATCACTTTATATCTATATATACACAAATAATTAGTTAATAGATAAGGAAAAAAATAAACAGCAGCAAGCCAAATATTACTATGTCAAAGGTAGTAAAGCGCCCCCTGAAATCTAGATAGGTGAACTCTGGCTGCCCTATTATCAACCCTTAGGAACTGGTAAAAATGACATTAAAATATCTAGCACCACAGACATTTCTTACAGATGGGAAGGATGAGATTTTGGATAACACTGCATGAAATGGAAGAGCAGTAAAGTTGCAGAGCAGTTGAAAGTAATTTCAAAGAGTGTATAGTTAATTGAAATTACTCAGTTTCTATTATAGGAAGAGAGATGTTGTGAGAAAACTCTGTGTCTATGTATGTATAGTTAATTAACAGATAAGGTGCCAGTAGATAGTGCTCAGAAATACTTGGCATAGTTTCTGGGTTTTGTAAGACCAGTACAACTAACTTCGTGTTGTGCCGTTCTTCATATCAGCTCTTAACACTAGAGTATGTAAAATGTGGATACGCTGGCTGCCAGATCCCCAAAAAGGGGCTATCAGAACTCTAAATTCAGCAATGCATTCTTCAAAGGGGGATAATAGAGAAACTGCATAAAGGGTCACAGCTTGGAAAAGAAATGGAGACAGATTTGTGGGAAAGAGGGAGCTGGGGGGTTGCTACCATCTACTACGGCATTGCATAAAGCACAGGGAGTCAATAGGCCTATCAGCAGAGCAAAGAGGATAGCAGTCAGCCTAGGGATTTCTGGGAGGTTGCAAGGAAGAAAAAGTGAACCAACTGGCTGCTGAAAGATGGACAGGGAGCCTTACAAGTAACTGAACCCTTGCAGGATCACTTTCTTTTCTTAACCTGGAAGATTAACTAGTATCTCTCTAGCACTCTGATAGTTGGTAGATTCCCTGCCCTTCCCTCAACCAAGCACAGAGAACCTGAGTTACTGTCAAACTCATCCCCTTCCTGGGGCTGGGCTTTATTAGGAATTGTAAAACAAAACTTGATCTTAGGCTTGTCTGTTAATAACGGTTTCCCTTCTCTCTCCTCTCATTTTTTTTCTGGTCCAAAAGAGATACTCACCCCTCTCCCTTCTTTATAGCCTAGCTGGTCTAACTGGCCCCACCTGACAGCATGACTTCTGCAGTCAGTCATTAGATTGAACTTCAGTGCAGAGTATTATCACCTGAGCTAAGAGCAAAGGTTCAGCAGAGGAGCCCTATATTTCTGTAAAGGGACTTCAAGTCTGCTAGTCTTTTTATACTATCAAATGGAAGAGAATTGGAGAAAATAAAATTTTCATAACCAATTACAGTGACCTTCTAGTCAATGCAAATTTATCTGAATGGCCAAGGCTGAAATAGCCTCATCAATTTGACTTTCAGAGCTTGTTTTCTCCTCTAATTATCTTTTTAATTTGCTTCTGTTTTGTTGTTCTGGATCAGTTTTAAAAGCCTCCTGCTTATTACTCATACACTAACCTTTGCATTGTTACTTGACCACACTGGCCTCCATTGCACTTTTCCCCATTTTGATTTATATTAACCAGAAAGGAATGCAAATGTATTGTAATTTCTTTAACTGCTTGTTCTAAAAAAAAAACAACCCACACTATTCTTTTGTAGTTAGTTTCCTGACCACAATATGAGATTTCAATCAAAATTTCTTTAGGGCATTTGACATTTCTTAGAGTTCATTTGTAACTCTTAAACTATTTACATTAGTGGTTATCCTCAGAGTTCCTGGAGGACAAAAAAGTCCAAAAATGACTGGATATTCCTGTTGCATCACCCATATCAGGGCCTCTGCCACACAGGTGCACTTGAGAGGGTCAATGTCTAAAGCAAAGTTATGAGAATTCTGTGGCAGATTTTTGTACAATAGGTTTAGCAGTGTTGGGTTTGTATACCTACCAGATCATTTTTTACCAACCTTTTTGGATTGTTCCATTATTCAGGCAAGCAAAATATTTTTAAAAATCAAGAATAGTAAGAATTCCCACTTAAGGGCTCTGCTGTGACTTGAAGACCCATGCCTGCTTTGAAGGCAATGTGGAGGTGCCACGTTCTTGCAGGACCACTGGCAGGCATTGTGCCTCATGGAGCTTTGTAGAGTGTAGCCACTGTTTTAGAGAGTGTAGCATGATTTCCAATATAGGAGGCCAGCTCTGCTGGCGCCACAATCCCTCGGTCACCCCATAGGGACACTACTCTGGCTAGTGCTGCTTTTGGTGCTAGACTCACCTACTCCTTGTGGGTCCTCAGAGCAAGGATTGCAGTTGTGCTCAGCCCCTGCACAGAGACATAAGGGTGGGGAAAGGCTCCTTGAACTTTTTCCCTCCAGCCTCCTGCTGCACCTTTGCAATGCTGGGCACAGTCTGTCTTAATGTTTAAAAATAACTACACGAACAGCTGGAAAGTGGCTATCTGGTGCAGGGGCAGCTGGGGTATTTTGTAAAATGTGGAAGATCTTGGGCCAGATTCTAAAGTCCTCCTCTTCTGCAGCACAGGGTGACCTTAAAATAGTTGGATCTTTCTACTAGCATGTTCTCCCTACGTAGGAGGAATTTCCACCAGTGCAAAGCGGCGCTGATGTTTTGCCCTCTATGCTAGAACTCTACTGCCCAGCATAAGAGGCGAAGTGTGTGTCAGGGGCGGGGCAGTGAGGGGGGGGTTGGTGGACTGCCCAATTTCCTACTGTTGTATATTAGTTACACTAGCCACATAAATAAAGCCACCTCTGCTTCAGATTACAACAGGTACAGGTGGCTGAGAATCAGGGAACAATGACTGCATGCAATGGAAAATCAAGTGCCTTATCTCCTTTCTCCACATTTCAATCTATCCTTTATACCCTTTTTCCTTCTTCTCTCTTCCCACTACTTGTTGTTTGCCAATACTTGTTAACACACATTACAGAGTGTGAATGAGCATCTGCAAGAGATACTTAAATAGAAACAAGAGGAAGAAAAGAGAGGAGAAAGTGCCAAACCCAGCAGTATTTTTTAATGCCTTTGTGGGATGGAATCTCAATACAGCAGCCATTGTCACAGCTGGAGAAGCATGGCAAATTGAGTCTGTGGCCCATAATGAAGACCAATATTTGCACATTTCTTGCCTTCCTACCAGCCGGGATTGACATAGGGGAGAAAAGGTGATCCTCACCCAATCGGTATTGCTTGTCCCTATTCCCAGCAAAAACTGTTTACCAATCTCACTCTCTCTGTGATTGCTGGGAGTGGGGGAAAGGGATGTTCTATTCTCACCCTCTGGCTGCTGGAAGGCTCTGCCTCTTTTCTTTTTCTCCTTCCTGGCAGCTGACTCTGAACAAGGTAACCTCTCTCTTTCTCTCTCTGAACTCCCCCATGCTCCTGGCATTCTACTTACTTCCCTGAGTCCAGGCGGAGTGGGCAGAGCGCCAATCATCACTGCACTTACCCAGCAGCCCCCAAACAGAAGCCCGAGCAGCACTTTTGAAATGCCTGGCAGGGGCTCCATCAATGCAATCAAACGCTGGGATGCTTTATCAGCCCACTTTGAGCTCAGTCCAAGCCGCTCTTTATAAAACTAAATAAAGAAGGAGGTATAAAACTGTGGTCACTTGTCCTTCTCCTGCACCCAAGGTGATTCCAATAAACCACCTTGCAAGGAGGGATTGATTGCATTCTCTCCCCTGGCGGTTCATTGTCTTGTTTTGTTGTTTCAGAAAAGAATTGATTTTATATGTTTATTTTTTATTTTTAATAACCCGCAAAAAGCAATTAGCTCTGGATGCTTTTGATGGTATTTAAATACTAGGCAGCTTCGGCCCCCCAACCAAGTGCCATGCTTTATATTTCCTTTTTTTTTTTTAGTTCTATCCCTGCTGAGTCATACAGTTAAGCTGGAGGCCCCAGATGCAGCTGCGGCTGTAAATACCTCTGTAAAATGCAAGTCTGAGGGAGATGCTACAGCTGAGCAACCTCTTCTCATTGTTTCGGGGGCATTGCTGTTCCCAGGACCAGTGACTATTTGATTACTTCCCGCTGTTTTGTGAGCTGAGCGGTTCTCGGGTTAGACAAGACTGAAAGGAAATTTGTAATTTGGAAGTTTGGGTGTTATGCTGGGTTTTTCCCCCCTCTCCCTTGAATTTCGCTCCCCTTTAAAGGAGTTTTGATGATCTTCTCTGCCCTGTCTTCCTAGCTTTCATTTCTAGACTATCTTTCACAGTTAGAAAAGAAGTCCCTTCTTTTTTACATTAGCAACAGTTCACTCCCCATCTGTATTCTCCAAAGGAGAAATAGGTGTGTAATTCTGAACAGAATAAGAAGCTGAGCAATCCCTACAACTTGACCCAAACTTGCAATTTCCACCCCTCGCCCCAAAACTTTCACATGCCTCAGTGCTAGAGTTAGATAAAATTGATATTTTGAATCCCAGAACCAACCTGGTGCCCCAGTCCCACAAGCTGCTCCATGGGGGCAGTCTGCTGTGCGTGCCAGAATCCCACTGATTTCAGTGAGACTATGCACACATGAAAGGGTCTACCCATGCAGATCAGATTGCACAGTCAGGGCCATCATACACCTATTGAATTATCCAGTCCCTGTTTGGCCTGTGAATGAACTAGATCTGGTTTTGAGTGAACCATTTTGAAGTTTTGTGTTGGTATCAGTTATACAAACATGGCTAAAAAGTAGTTGCAAATATTGTTGTGAATAACTCCATGCCCGTCCCATGTCATATTATTTGCAACACCTTTTATTCGCTTGTTTAAAAATACATAAGTTAGTAAAAATTATTTTCAAGTATTTTTCCAAGAAAAGCAAGTGTCACTACTTCTAGTGAAAATGAATGTGCTGGCACCATCAGTGTAATTCACCAGCATTTTGAAAAGCTGTGTTTTATATGAATGATAGATTTGAACAATTACAAATGTTCACAATTAATCTGATAACTGAAAAGAGGGCTGATTCTGTTTATAAAGCTCTTTATATTTCATCTATTCAGGGAACAGAATGTGAAGTAATTTAGATGACAAATCATATAGCATGAATAATGAATAGTCTCTGTGATGGGCTTGTGAACAAACCATAAGCTAAAATGAATTGACACAAGCTATTTATTGAACAACTGCAAATAGCAAACACAGTTGTAGAATTCATAACCTGTACCCAGATAATTCGTGAACAGAAGTAATGAAATTATTAGATACATTATCTTACTATTATTTTGTTATTTATTTGTATTGCAGTAGTGCCAAGTTCAAACCCAACCTCCTCTTTCGGCTTTAACTTGAGCTACTACTCCAAGTTAGAAGCTGAGCTGCTGTGTGTGTTTCACTGCTATTTTAATCCATGTTAATTAACACTGGTTTGCTGACCTGAGTTAAGAACTTAAGAGGGATTTTTTACCCCATCCAACACCCTAGCCCCTCCCATTGCTCGGACTGCTGTGGCCACCCTTCTGTTTTTAGCATGCTAGTGCTCATCGAGTTGGCACAAGTATATCGCCTCTAACCAGAAATTTTACTTTCCAGCTCCAGTGTGGACATTTTCTAGCTGCATAATGAAACTTAGGTTTCTTGTCATTTCAGAATGGAACTAGAAGACATTTTTTTCTTAAGTTTTGCTTTGAGTTTTTTAGTTGATTTGACTTATCCAACCCATTTCTCCAACATGGCCAGATCTCAGGAATGATGAGTGAAATGCAAAGAGAGCCTTATTCCTGCAAATTCTGTATTCCTCCTTCAAGACCTGGCCCAAAAGCAGGAAGTGAAAAGCAGAGCTGCACAACTAACATTTTCTCAAAGGAAAAGCTTGTAACTAACTCAGAAGGTGCAAACCCACTTACACGGAAACCAAAGCAAATATTTGCATGACCTCTGTGACACAAAGCCACCAAATTCTTCACATTTCTTCTTTGCACTTCCTGCAGGACTGGATGTAAACACAGGGCAACATTATGAAGGAGACTTTTGTTATTTTGCTTCTGGCCTTTCTGAAAGCTGGAAGTCACCCGAGAAAACCTGTTCTTAGGAGATTTACAGGTTGAAAGATCTTGGGCAAATTCAGAATACCTTTTGCTAAGAAGATGGATCTGATCTATTTTTCTGAACTGAGTTTACTCATCAAACATTCTGAGATTCACCCATCATTTTTGTTTGTTTGTTTCCAAGCCACAAAAAAAGGAGGGTGAGCTAAAAAGCAAAGAAGTTCAATTATTTGATTTCACTGATCAGCTGAGATGTTTTCCCGTGGGTTTTTTTGTGCCTATGTCTCCAGCGATGGATGTCCATTAGCTCTTGCTCTCTCTTTTTCCAGATTCTCCCCTATGGTGAGCTTGGATAAGATTCAACCTGTGTAAACATATCACAGCAAGTAGAGTTTATCCTTTGACCTTCAGCTCCAACCTCAATTTGTTACAGACAAGGAGGGGTTTCTTACTAAGCATAAAGCTGTCCTTCTGGCCAAAAAATAAATGAATGCTTCTTGGCTATGGTGAAAACAGGCAAAGTGAAACTGACTCTGAGTGCTTTTTTCTTTTTTTAAACTTTTTTCAAAATGGTGAAAAGCCAAAACCTGAACAGTAAACCATCCATATTCCAGTTAACAATCAGCAGCGTTCAAACCCCCTAGACTGAAAGATTATTCGGCCTCCTCTAGACTTGGGTTTTGGATCCAATTTAGTTACATATCGGAAAGATCTATCTCAGACTATGACAGTAGTATTTTATTTTCTGAAATAGCAGTATACTGATAAAATAGAAGTGATGAAAAAAAAGGAAACAACAGCTTTTAATAGACAGTTTCTCTTGGACCACTGTCAAAACGTGCCAGTTTAATAGTATTGACAGAGCAACTAGAATCTGTGAGTCTGTGGTGGAGTGATTGCTTTTCATTGGTGGAAAACTGGAAGCCTTCCTTATAATATCTTTACTTGATTCTGTTGTATACATAGATAGAAAAAGCAAGTCTTCGGTTCAGAATTCTTTTCTTTCAGGAAATTTAATCTGATGATGATGGTATGGGAATGTGATAAAAGATGATACACTTTAGAGTTTGAGGATTTCATGGACTTTTTTTATTCTCTCTGACTCTCAAACTGATATCAGTCTGTTAACAGTTTTGCCAGGGCTCTAAACTCAATGAATGGAGAACAATTTTCTCTTCCACCACCCAGCTCATAAACTTAAGGGCAAAAGTCAAGAAAAGTTTTAGGCCTCGGCTCCTGCCCCAAATAAATCTAACTCTGGCCATTAACTTTAAATCTTCCTTTTCTTCTGATTGTAGGTGATAAACTCTAGTGGTTTAGAGATGATGGTGGTTGAGGTTGATGAATTCCATCTCTCTCGACAATCATTGATATTATCGTCTTTAGATGAGTTCTTTATTTATCCTTCCTTTTTACTTAAATGCTTCAAACAATAGATGTTTAATAACATTCTTTCTAGATTGAACTGATCTTTAATTTTAATTTCATGCCTATAGTGCTGTCCTTTTCCTTCTCCTGTACACCACAGAAGGAATTTCTTTGTTTCTCATGTAAATTGTTTTCCTCTTAAAGTACAATTGTGCTCTAAAATGTGAGTCTGTGAAGATGACTTCATGAAGATGACTTTATCATGATGTTCCTATCAAATTTACTCAGTGCTGAATTCTAATGCTTTGTTTTGTTTTTTTTCATTTTGGCTGCCCACTTGGGATTTTGAGCTGTGTTTATGTGTCACATCCCTCGGCCCGCGCTGCTTCCCGCAGCCCCCATTGGCCTGTAACGGTGAACTGCAGCCAGTGGGAGCTGTGATCGGCCGAACCTGCGGACGCTGCAGGTAAATAAACTGTCCCGGCTCTCCAGTGGATTTCCCTGATGGGCTGCATGCCAAAGGTTGCTGATCCCTGCTCTATTGGCTCTGAGGGTCTGCAGTGGCACAATTTTTTTTCCAGCTAATTCAGCAGGTATCGCTAGGGCTAGTCAAAAAAAAATTGATGGAACATTCTTTCATTGGAAAATGCATATCCATTGAAATCTAAACACTTTGTGAAATTGTGTTGATTTCACAAAAATTTTATTTCCAAGAAAAAAGATTAAATTTTGATGAACCATGATTTTACAAAGTGTTTATATTTGTCTTTATTCGGTTAGAAACAAAACCTGAAAATTTTAAAATTCTCAAAGAGCAAAATTGAAATTTTCCCCCCAAAATGATTTTTTTTATTTGTCTGTTCAAAATTACTTCTATTTCAAATTTTCTTAAGTTGTATTCTATCGTATTTAATAGTCTATCTCTCTCTCTCTATATATATATATAATATAATGCAATATATAAATTATATATTTAATAATATAATATTAAATTTTAAAATGTTGAAACCAAAATGAAGCATTTCAGTGAATCAGAAACATTTTTCCATTTTTTTTTTCATTTAAAATTTGCTCTTTGAGAATTTTGACATTTTCAGGCTTCATTCCTAACTGATCAAAAATAAATTTTGAAATCTCAAAATCCTCTGTGAAGTGGAATTTCCACTCTCCATCCATGACATCACAGGAAACTGCTATTTCTACATGGTCATTTTTCTGTCCATAACCATATTTTAATTTGAGTGCTTTGCTTATGCTTTGGCAAGTTTCATACCTATATTACTTCCTGGTAACTTTTTTTTCCTACCCGACATAGAGTAAATAAAAGAAACACCTTGCGTCACATTTTCAAAGTGCCCATCCTGCCCTTTTGAGACAGCACTTTTGTATGCATGAAAATCTAAATGACAACTTTGGAAATATAGATTTTACTTTTAAACACCAGGGGAAAAATCTTGGACCCATTGCAGTCAATGGCAAAACTTCTACTAAGTTCATTCGGTTCAGGATTTCACCCCATCTGCTCTTTCTTTGGAAGAAGAGTAAAAAGATACATTACAATTGCTCCACCTACCTAAAGGTCTGCAACTCAAGGCCTTGTTGGATCCTGTCCCCTTTCCTCAAGATATTTTGACAGGGGATGGGCTTCTTTTAAAAATATGGGCAGAGTAATCACATTTTTCATTCTGCTTTCTTGGCTCCCTAGGAACAGGATTTCTTTCTTTTTCTGTTCTCCCTGTGTGCCCTCTTTCAGCATACACAACCATGTAAGTAAGGTTCACCAGGTACCAAAAATGGAGGTTTGGTTGGTTTCTTTGTTTGAAAGCAACACTCCTCTATGGATACCTCTCAAGATCTTCTCATCATGGTAATCTTAACCTACTCCCTTCTCACACATACACAAACCTTTATCAATGGTGACTGAAGTGTTCATCAGATTAGGATATCATTAGAGCTAGTAAAAAAAAAAAAAGAATTTAGATTTTTTTCATCTGTTTTATGTCCTCCTACAGGCGCTGGTTATTTCTACAGTCATAGGTTGAATCCCTTATCTTCTTCTCCACATTCCTCTCTCCAAATGCAGCAGGGACACTCATTGGGCAATGGGTCATCACTGTGCCTGAAATGATAATAGCCTTTCTCGGGATTTATTCTGTGGTCACAGGTTTCAGAGTAGCAGCCGTGTTAGTCTGTATCCACAAAAAGAACAGGAGTACTTGTGGCACCTTAGAGACTAACACATTTATTTGAGCATAAGCTTTCGTGGGCTACATCCCACTTCTTCGGAGGCATAGAATGGAATATATAGTAAGGAGATATATTATATACACATACAGAGAACATGAAAAGGTGGGAGTTGCCCTATGCAATTGCTCATCTTAATTAATTAGCCTCTTAGAGTTGGTAGGGCAACTCCCACCTTTTCATGTTCTCTGTATGTGTATATAAATCTCCTCAATATATGTTCCATTCTATGCATCCGATGAAGTGGGCTGTAGCCCACGAAAGCTTATGCTCAAATAAATTTGTTAGTCTCTAAGGTGCCACAAGTACTCCTGTTCTTTCTGTGGTCACAGAGCATCATCATCAATACATCTGTGTAGAAGCAGCCTGCCACTGGCTTTTTAAAGCAGTCCTGCTGACAGAGCTGAAAGAGTGATGGTCCCACACTGCCTCCCGACTCTGTCTCTCTTTCCCTGTTGTTTTTTACAACCTGTCTTTTCCTTCCCTTCTTAATGATCTCCTTTCCACAATTAGCAGCTTTTCCCCCTTTAATTTGATGGGTGACACCCACCTGTGGACACAAGACTAGGAGATGTCAACCCAGCATAATCTGTATTAATACATCCAGAAACAGGTATTTTTGCATGCATCATACTATTTGCAATACCCTAATTGCCTGTCTCCCTTATTTGCAGTGCCTTAATTAGTGAGATATTACACTACTGTGTTGTAACACAGCTATTTGAAATAGATGAATAAGTTTACTTGTAGTAATTAGAAGTAGCAGCAAATAACACTTTCTAATGTAAGATAATTGGCAATTACAGATTTATTTTTCCCAGTGTCATAGTTTCAGTCACTTCAAGTTTTTGCTTGTTTTACAGTAAAGTTTTTATCTGCAATTCTTTTTAGTGGGAGGGGGGAAAAGCACTAGCACTAGCATTGTTCTACAAAAAAAAACGTGATATGCTACTTGGCCTAGAAATGTAAGCAAACATCTAAATGTACTATTAGTCTTTAAGATAGTTTTTCAAATGTCATTCTTTTAGGATGAGAACATGTTTGCTTTGTAAAGCTCTTAACATTTCAAGTTGAAAGGCTTGAACACGCTTTGAACTCTGGAGTTTGTGATGTCTAATAAATTAAAGGGGAAAATAATATTAATTGACACTGCATCTTACAAGTATGACTTGTTTAAGTCTCCAGGCAGCTTGAAGACCTCAAATGTACAATTTGTCTTGGAGCAGCTTGTGATCCAAAGAACTCCATGCATCCCATAGAATGCTGTTGCTTCCTTTGGAAACAGCCTTATACAAGGCAGAAGAATAGAAATGAATTCCCTGCAAGGTGTCAGTAGCCAGCTGGCTATCAGAACAATTTTTCTATCTATAGTTACAGAAGTTGTCCGGCAGGGGGTTGGGGAGATCAGTGCTGAATTTAAAACCTTTGTTCTTGACCTGCATTTGGAGTCCTAAAGCTTCTTCAGATGCTGGGAGTTACAGTCAATATTTAGTTGCACGTAATAAAGATTCAGATGTGTTGGTTTTTGCTCTTTGAAAAGTCTTTTTTTTCCTTTTCTTGTGTGTGTGTGTGTGTGTCATACACTCTCAACTCCTTCTCCTCCCTCCCCACAGCTGGGAGATTTCTTTTGTCAACATTTAATTTATACAATATGGAGAAAATATATCCATGAATAATTTACAATTATATTGGGGTTATCAGCAAAGGAATTTTCAGCTGAAAGGAAGATCTGTGACTACAAGCTTCTTGAGATACAGCTTCTCAGGGTAGATTCGGAACATATATTATGGAATACAAAGTTGTTTGCTCTAACAAATTCACTGGTTTCCTTTAATGAGCATTTCTGAAGCAATGTGTGGTTTTGAATACTGCATAACACAGGTAGCTCATAGGTTCCAGAAATCACTTTAATGGATTCCCCTACCAGATCTTGCCGCGAAGAAAACTGAAAAATTATCTTTTATCTTATCTGTCCTTCCACAGCAAGGCAAAGCAATAAAATACTAATAATGGCTCACAGAGGCTGTAAAGAGACCCTAAATCCTTTAAACAAATGGTTACAATCTAATTGTCTCATCTGCTCATTGGTATTATAGCTTTCCATCAACACTGTGCTGTTGAACTTGTAGACTCTCCGAGTCTCAGATAAGCTTTAAAGAGGGAAGATAACTTTTATTTGTTATGGGCAATAAAACTAGAGTCTCTACTGACTATCTGACAAAGAGGCGTCTGATGCTGTGGATCCAGTCAGGCAGAACACAAATCGAAATAGTGTCTGAAGGGCAAGGTAATGGAGGAATGAGGAGTATAAAATCTACACAATAAAATTATATGGCAATGAGAGAAAATTAGAAAATGAGGAGTAAAGACTAAAAATAGAATGAACCTATCACTTGAAACCTTATGCACTAAACATGGCTGCAGCTGCAAAGGCACGGCACCAATTTGTCTTCCATTTAAACTGAATGTTGGTCTAAAAGGGCTGGTTTGAAAGAAATGCGAGTGTGTGCGCGCATGTATGCACACACACACACACACATTTGGTTCTCCTGAGTCTGTTCTATGTCACTAAGTCTTTTCTTCTCCTGTATATAAGATGCATACAAACAAGCAACTGCTTGGTTTAATGCCACATCCTCCAGCATGGATAAAAAGGTTTGAAAAGACACCACAATTTGTTTCCTTATTTAAAGGAGACTTTATATGAAAACTAAGTTTAATGATCAAGTCAGGTATAGCACATACAACATAGCGATTGCACCTACTCATATATATCTTTACTTTCAGTTATGTGGCGTTTGCAGTTTCTCTCCAACCTGTCTCCACTTTCCTCGGTGCCACTATCTTAGGATGACACCTGCTAGAAAAGCTTAGAGTGGAACCACTGACAGCTCCCCTGGAGTTGTTGCCTGTCAGTGCCTGATTCTCAGTCTGTACTGTATACCAGCTCAAGCTGTATGCTACAATTTTAATTTCCTTTCCTTCCTCCTTGGGGCAACCTATGCTTGTTATCACTATGAAGAACACCACAACCCCATTTCTCTGTCATCCCTCCTCCTTTCTCATGAAGGTGCAAATAAGATCTGGAAAGTACTACAATCTAATTGTGAGCTTAAATTCTAAATCCCTGGCTAGAAATCAACTCGTTGCTCCAGTTGCTTTCATGTCCACAACTAATCCACTCAATATTTCAGCAGAAGCTGTTTTCCTTTGTTTCAGCTTGGCTTTAAAATGTACTTTTTGCTAGTTTTAATGTCTGAATGATTAGCATGCGAAGGCCATTTTTAGTTTACGATCTCTGAGGACCATGGATAAATCATCTTTCAGTGATAAAGCATTTCCTTCCCCTCCCATGTCTTTTCCTGGAGGGAAAGAATAAAACATTCCTTTGGTGTGTGAATGCATAAAATTTATGGATGAAATAGGTGAAATTCTCACCTGACCTACGTCAGGAGTAAATCCACTGAAACAAATGGAGTTAAGTTCATGTAAGAATGATAAAAAAACCAGAATGAGGCTTTGTGTTTAACATCTCCTCTTAACTTGTTTTTTGATAGGGAACCAAGTTCCCACTAAGAGCTTCTTGGTGGTTGCACAGGTGTATTTGGTGACCAATTATATCAAATGCTACAGACATGTTAAGCAAGATGAGCATGGGGACTTTTCATAATGTATTTTTTAAAGATATCTTTTATACTTGTCTTCTGGCATTGGGCACCAATGAATTAAAATGAATTATTGTTATTATTAATAATAAAACAATAGCATTAAAAAAAAAAAGAGCTGAGCCAACATTGTAAATCCCCTCCAAACTGACACTGATTCTAATTCTGAGCCTGCAGCCCTGGATTTCAATGAAGTTTTGCCACGGACTTCAGTGGAAGAAAGCCCTTCTCATGTAAGCTGCTTGCTAATATAATCAAGAAAGAGAAACAATGCCATGTGATTTATATAACCAGTCACAATTTAGCAGGAAAGCTGTAATTTCATATTCCAAATTGCAATCTATAGAGTAATAAATTCACACACACACACACACACGACCTGTCAAATAATTTTGAATAACAAATAAATGTGAGAAAATTGTGATTTGTTTGCAGACATCCTGGAGACAGAAAAAGAGGTAAAATTCATCTAATAAATGATTCATTATGAATTATTCACTCGGTACTCTAGGAAAATAAAATGTATTTTTCCATGATTTTCCATGGGGTCTTGCATAAATGGCAAGAATCTCTCTGAAACTTTGGCTTTCTGACAAAGCTGTCTATAAAGATATATAGCAAGCTGAGTTCCAATTTTTCCAAGGTAACTTTATTATGCACTCAGGTCTGCTCATAAGCAGTGACATCCTAGGGACAATATAAACTTTCTCCTCCTAATCCATAATGCTTGCACATAGATGCTTCAGCTGGAAGACCCATCTACAAAGTGTCATGTAAACTACTGTCAATATAAATGGTGAAATCAAATGCTTGGCTTCAATTGGATGGGGAAAGCCATCAGAGACTTATTTTCCCCTCGTGCCACTTGCATGAGCTGTCCTTTTTTGACAAACCTGTTTTAGTAGCAGCAAATTCTGTGTCCCTTAGGAAAGCTAGTATGAAAGTTTTGCACCTTGAGCCTTTCCCTTTGACATTGTGTGAGCTAGAAGCTTGCAGCTGGCTGAGGTGTTTTTTCTTCTGATAGGGTGATATGTATGCAGTTCAGGAAGCATTCCCCAGAGAATCCCCCTAGGATAGAAAGACTTTGTATCTGACTGCAAATCAGCTAACTACTTGATTCCTAGAACAGTGAAGTAATTGGCTGGGGGATTTTATCTGTTTCTCTGGCTGATGCCAATAAGCAGGAGTGTTTATTAACAATTTATTTACAGAACACAGATTGATTTCAGCAGCGAAACATCACCAACCACTGCAAAGAGCAGGCAAATTATTTCTTCCGGGGCCTTAAAGAATCTATTCTTGTCAAGGTATCAGTTTGTATTGGTCTTTACCTCAGTGTGCTGTACCAAAACACTGAACATTCAAACTACACACCACATGAAGCAGAATAAAGGGATATTTTAAGAAAACATGCACAAGAAATGCACTGTGCTCCATAAGGAGCACTATTTGTTAAATAAATAAGTTCTCCTACAATTTGCCTCTGATATTCTTTAGGACACTAGGCAATGTCAGACTTCCTATTAACTTTCACAGAGACTATCACACATATAGACAGGAAACAGTTGCAGAGATTGGAAAGACTATAGACATTCTAGATTACAGCAGCATCAATACTGTGTTTGCTTTATAAATTATTATTTCTTGTTGACAATTAGCTTCAGAAATCACTGAAAAACTACCATGACTGCTGGGAAGTATGGAAGACAAGTGCCATGGAATCATTCTTTTCCAAATGTGGCTTTTTTCCCTCTACTGAAATTGGATTTCTTTCTTTTTTAAGTTGTTTCATAGCCAAAGCGAACATCATTCTGGAATGTATTAGCAGGACACGAGAAGTAATTCTTCCTCTACTCACACTGATAAGGCCTCAACTGGAATATTGTGTGAAATTCTGGACTCCACACTTCAGGAAAGATATGGACAAATTGGAGAGAGTTCAGAGGAGAGCAACAAAAATGATTAAAGGTCCAGACAACCTATGAGGGAAGATTGAAAAAATAGGGTTTGTTTAGTCTGGAGAAGAGAAGTATGAAAATGGACATGAGGGATAGCTCAGTGGTTTGAGCATTGGCCTGCTAAACCCAGGGTTGTGAGTTCATTCCTTGAGGGGGCCACTTAGGGATCTGGGGCAAAAATCAGTACTTGGTCCTACTAGTGAAGGCAGGGGGCTGGACTCCATGACCTTTCGGTCCCTTCTAGTTCTAGGAGATAGGATATCTTTATTTATAACAGTCTCCAAGTATATAAAAGGTTGTTATAAAGAGGAGGGTGATACATTGTTCTCCTTAACCACTGAGGACAAGACAAGAAGCAATGGGCTTAAATTGCAGCAAGAGAGATTTAGGTTAGACACTAGGAAAAACTTCCTAACTGTAAGGGTAGTTAAGCACTGGAACAAATTACCTAGGGCGGTTGTGGGATCTCCATCACTGGAGGTTTTTAAGAACAGGTCCAGTGGTTCCCAAACTTCACCACAATCCCCTTCTGACAAAAAAAATTGTTACACGACCCCACAAAGGGGGACAGAACCCTGAGCCTGCTCAAGCCCCGCCACCCCAGGTGGGGTTTGGCCAAAGCCAAAGCCTAAGGGCTTCAGCCACAGGCGGGGGGTGCGGGTGGGAGGGAGCATTTAACCTGAGTCCTACCACCCAGGGCTGAAGCCCTCAGGCTTCGGCCCTGGGCTTCGGCCCTGGACCCTGGGCTTCGGCTTCAGCCCTTGGCCCCAGCAAGTCTAAAGCCAGCCTTGGTGACCCCATTAAAACGGGGTCATGACCCAATTTGGGGTCCTGACTTATAGTTTGAGAACCACTGGGTTAGACAAACAACTGTTAGAGATGGTCTAGATCAGTGGAGGGCAACCTGCAGCTACACGCGGCCCGTCAGGGTAATCCGCTGGTAGGCCGCCCACAGCTCCCAGTGGCCGCGATTCACCATTCCTGGCCAATGGGAGCTGCAGGAAGTGGCGGCCAGCAATTCCCTGCGGCCTGCGCCGCTTCCTGAAGCTCCCATTGACTGGGAACAGCAAACCGCGGCCACTTGGAGCTGCGGGCGGCCATGCTTGTGGACCGTCAATGTAAACAATCTGTCTCACAGCCTGCCACCGATTACCCTGACGGGCTGCGTGCGGCCCGCGGGCTGCAAGTTGCCCACCACTGGTCTAGATAATACTTGATCCTCCCTTGGTGCAGGGGATTGGACTAGATGACCTATCACGGTACTTTTCAGTCCTACTTTTCTATGATGCTCTATTTACAGATGGAACTAACTGTTCTAATAGGACTAACATTGCCCAGAATAGCATTTTTGTCCTGATGAAGAAAACAATTATACTAAGATTACACTGCTCTACAGCCAAAATGCTTCTGAAATAAATGTAGTCAAACTTTACTAATTCTGGCTCACTGAGAACGAAAATGATGCTTAAAATTGTTGATTGGCTCTAGTTTTCAAGATATGCTATTGGGTCAGTATATACGACCCTTGACTTGGGAATGGCGGAGGATAAGTGAGTTATAAAGGGAAGGGATCTCAATTTAAACCAGAAATGACTAAAATACATCTTTGACTGGATCTATGAATAAATCTATGACTGGGTTTGGACAGTACTTGCTTTTTAGACAAAACAATGAATGATGCAATCTGAAGCTGGTATTGCGTCATACATGATATGAATTGCATCATGTTATTCCTAGAAGTCATGGATGATGCAATCATAACGAAGCTTACATCACTCTGCTGAACAAATTGCCCTATATCAGCTCTAGAAATCATACAGTGTCGTGCTTTCTTATTTGTCAGTGTTTGATTTTGCAAAGGGACACATTTCTGTTTAGCCAAAGTGAGCAGAGATGCCTCGTACTTGTGTGAACAGTGCAGATAACTTCTGCTATGTTTGTGGTGAAGTGACTTTTGCATCACAAAAGCGCAGTATAACCACTCTGGTTAAGAAAGCCTATCACCTTTATTTTGGCTACAAAATTGGAGATCAGGACAAGAGGTGGGCCCCACACATATGCTGCAACACTTGTGCAACAAATCTTCACCAGTGGTTGAACAGGAAAAGGAAAACTATGCCTTTTGCAGTGCCAATGATTTGGAGAGAGCCAACAGATCATACCAGCAATTGTTACTTCTGCATGGTGCCTCCAGTTGGGAAAGGTGTGTCAAAGAAGAAAAAGTGGACTGTGCATTATCCAAACATTCCATCAGCTATACGCCCAGTACCCCA
This sequence comes from Emys orbicularis, assembly GCF_028017835.1. Classification (NCBI taxonomy): domain Eukaryota; kingdom Metazoa; phylum Chordata; order Testudines; family Emydidae; genus Emys; species Emys orbicularis. The sequence goes on along the minus strand of NC_088684.1, from coordinate 78,902,940 downwards.
CGGAGAAGGACTGCCGGTTCCTGATGCACCAGAATCATTCTCACTTGAGTCAGACGAGGAAGAGGAAGAGGATGAAACTTCTGGTCCTGAACCATCAATGTCACAGGACCCACATTTTCTCCCATCCTCCTCCTCTGAACCACACCTCAGAACACAAGGTGAACTGAATGACCTTGTCAGGGATTTGGAACTACCCAAGAGTAAGGAAGAGCTGTTGGGCTCCAGACTACAGCAATGGAATCTCCTGGCAGGTGATGTTAGGATTTCCATGTTCCGTGACCGTCAAAAGGATCTTGTCCCATTCTTCTTCATGGAAGGTGATCTTGTAGCCTGCAACAACATCGATGGTGTGATGGCAGCCCTCAACATCATTCACGATCCAGATGAGTGGAGACTGTTCATTGATTCATCGAAGACGAGTCTTAAAGCTGTTTTACTGCATAATGGCAATGTTTTGCCATCAATTCCAGTTGGTCATGCAGTCCATGTGAAGGAAACCTATGACAACATGAAACAACTTTTGAGGTGCATAAACTATGACCAACATCAGTGGCAGCTTTGTGGCGATTTGAAGGTTGTTGCTCTCTTGCTTGGTCTGCAGACTGGATACACAAAGTACTGCTGTTTTCTCTGCGAATGGGATAGTCGTGGAAGAGATTCCCCCTACATCAAGAAAGATTGGCCACTCCGACAGTCATTGGAGCCTGGGAGGAAAAGTGTTCAGCATCCACCACTTGTTGAATCAAGGAAGATTTTGTTACCACCCTTACACATCAAGCTGGGTCTGATGAAGAACTTTGTCAAGGCCATTGACAAAACACAAGCAGCTTTCAAGTACCTCTGTGGAAAATTTCCAAGGTTAAGTGAAGCTAAGATAAAGGAAGGTGTCTTTGTTGGTCCTCAGATTCGTAAACTTCTTCGAGATGATGCATTTGACCATGCACTGCGTGGCAAGGAAAAGATGGCATGGAAAGCCTTCCAGTTAGTGGCAATAAATTTTCTTGGAAACAACAAGGCAGACAACTACAGGTTGTTGGTGGAAAACCTCCTCAAGGCATACAAAAGCCTTGGTTGCAACATGTCACTAAAGATACATTTTTTGCACTCTCATCTAGATTTTTTCCCACCAAACTGCGGAGCAGTGAGCGACGAGCATGGCGAGCGATTTCACCAGGACATTGCAACAATGGAGAAACGCTATCAGGGCAAATGGAGCCCATCAATGCTTGCAGACTATTGCTGGACAGTGACAAGAGATGCTCCATTTAATGAATACAAGAGACAAGCCAAGAAGCGCCGAGTAGACACTGAATAGGACTAAACTATGTACAGAATAGTTTTTTGCCTTTTGTTTCATAATAAATTTTATTTATATAACCCTTTTGCTGATTTTTAAAGTGTTACATAAACAGGACAGGTGAAATATTATCATGTAAAGCAACCATAACCACATGAAAAGACCTAGGTTTACAATTTATGATTAAAACTCTACTATCTACACAATATACATAGACATAAAATGTAAAAACTTAAATATCTTAGAAACAGTAGCCAATCAGTTGTTTTAATTGTCATATTTGAATTCAGCACATCAAAATACATAATAAATAGCACATTTTATCTCTGAAGCAGACAACTTCTCAAAAATTGTAGACCAGTGTTATTTGCTTATCTATTGAATCTGACTTAGTTAAAGCATTCCTTTTAAACTGGGCAAAGTGTCCCTCCTCTCTAAAGTAATTATAGTAAATATCATTTTGTATGGGAGTTTTTTGGCTTGAAGTCAATCTGGAAATGTAATATACTTCCAGTGATCATTTTTAAGCATTCCTCAGTTAAATTTTTTAAGTTCTTTAAGAATGCAAAGCATCAGGTAAGTGCTCATTATTATAATGATTCAATTTCATTGTCAATAAATTTGTTAAAAAATAGATGAGTTGTACATATAAAGGAATTGCCACAGGAAGTGGTTCATTACTTTTCCTGTAACAATTACTCTGTCATGGCCTGAAGTGTAGATCTTCTCAATACAATTGGAATAAAACCATTTCTAAATTGCTGTGTAAAGGACAATTTACATCTATAGATGTATATAAATTATAATAAAAATAAATATTTGAGTAAGATCTTCATCACAGGAAGTAAAGTTCCATGTAAATAAATTGCCATTAATAAATGATCTTTAATAAACTCATAATTAACTTAGCATTATGAATAATGAATTAATAGAGTAAATGATTTTTCTCACATCTCTTGCTAAATCACAAAATATCAGCATGTTCTCAATTTATCTCAATGATAGTCCAAACATCATATCCATTCAATCTGTGATTTTGTATCTGCACCCTGGTGTCTATCATTAATGCAAGTTTAATGTTTAATGTTAGTGATATTGCTCACTGAGATATTCCTCTCTTCAAAATGAAAGACTCACCATAGGGATTTAATTATGTTATTCTTCCTTGCTAAATGGTTTTTGTTTTGGCAGGATGCTAAACAGAGGAAAATGTAGATTAAAGTACGATACATACCATCTGCTCCAGGGGTATAACTAACTTAAGGGCCAGGAAACACCATGGGCAAAATCCTGGTCCCATAGAAATCAACAGAAATTTTGCCATGTGTGCCCTATATGTATTAATGTGCATGGTTTCCTTCAGATTATCCCTACAAGCTGTGGGAGAAGGAATTGCTCACTACAGAGAGAGCAGGAGGCTTAGTCTTCCTGATAAATGTATGCTCTGAGATCTACAGAGAACTCCAAATGCTTCTTCAGCCCACTCTTCCCTCCCATCACAGCCCAAGTCCCTCATTAGCCAATGGTCCGTAGCTTCTACCAGCTTGTGCCTCAGTCTCTTTTCCTAGCAGGCAGGAAGGGTAAAAGGTATAGAAGAGGAAGAAGTATAAGATAACACTAACACAAAGAGTGTTATTTTACCTAGCTACAGCTACCGCCCAAACCTGTTGTACTATGCACTCTACCGACCTGTAGAGCCCTAACTTATCATGTACCTTCAGTGAGGAATGTGTGTAGCAGCTGCTGTTATTGTGTAAGGATGTGGCATGTGGATTCAGAACCCAAAGGGAAATCTCCGTTTTGGAAAGCAGGGCTCCAGACTGCAGGGGGCAGGTCAGTCAGGCTACAGGGTGAAGGTATGAAGTCCCGCTCCGGAGAACAGAAGCAATACTATAAAAGCTAGCCCTGCTCCCTAAGATCTGATTGGAAGGGGATGAGCAAATAGGAGGAATTGGTCTCTTTCACTCTTCCCTTTCCCTCCTCTCCCCCCACATTCTGATGAGGTAGAGAAGCGGCAGGGAATCCTGCCCCAGTTGTCCTGTGGCAATCTGTCTTGTTAAGAAGAAAGGATGGCCAAGGCAGCAATGGCACAGGCACTGTGGCCTCTGTGACTGCTGTTGCAGGGACACAACAGGCTGAGAGCCAGTTCTGGCCTAGGGAACAGGATCTACAACCCATCCTGGACAATGATCCCTCACTTTCACAGGCCTTGGGTGGCAGGCCAGTCCTCGCCCACAGACAACCCGCCAACCTGAAGCATATTCTCACCAGTAACTACACACCGCACCGTAGTGACTCCAACTCAGGAGCCAATCCATGCAACAAACCTCAATGCCAACTCTGCCCACATATCTACACCAGCGACACCATCACAGGACCTAACCAGATCAGCCACACCATCACCGGTTCATTCACCTGCATGTCCACCAAGGTAATATACGCCATCATATGCCAACAATGCCCCTCTGCTATTTACATCGGCCATACTGGACAGTCCCTACGTAAAAGGATAAATGGACACAAATCAGATATTAGGAATGGCAATATACAAAAACCTGTAGGAGAACACTTCAATCTCCCTGGACACAGAAAAGCAGATTTAAAGGTAGCCATCCTGCAGCAAAAAAACTTCAGGACCAGACTTCAAAGAGAAACTGCTGAGCTCCAGTTCATTTGCAAATTTGACACCATCAGATCAGGATTAAACAAAGACTGTGAATGGCTATCCAACTACAGAAGCAGTTTCTCCTCCTTTGGTATTCACACCTCAACTGCTAGAAGAGGGCCTCATCCCCCCTGATTGAACTAACCTCGTTATCTCTACCCTGACTCACTCTTGCTTGCATATTTATACCTGCCTCTGGAAATTTCCACTACATGCATCCGACGAAGTGAGTATTCACCCACGAAAGCTCATGCTCCAATACGTCTGTTAGTCTATAAGGTGCCACAGGACTCTTTGCTGCTTTTACAGCCAGAACATGTGGTTCTTGTGAACCTTCACTGCGCTGCAAATGAGAATCACCAAGAACCCAAAGGGAAGGAGGCCCCTCATCAGGGACAGAGGGACTGAATGGATGCATGGTTCCATTGTGTCCCACGTGGTTGGGCAGCCTGGAGCTGTGTGTTGCTGTAGCTGAAAGAGAGAGAGAGAGAGAGAGAGAGAGAGAGAGCACCTCTGGCTGAGGGGTTGACCCAGGGACCAGACTGGGGGAGGGGGGCAGCTGAAACCCAACAGAGAAGTCCAGGCCAGTACCTGGACTATGGCAGTGTCAGGAACCAGACCAGCTAGGACTAGTTCCTGGCCTGCTCCTTGACTAACTTCACTACACTTGGAACTGACAGAGTGGCCACAGCCCCTGGTTTAGCAGCCCTGCTTATCGACTGGCCCCCATTAGAGAGCAGCAACTGCCCAGTGTCTACCTTGCCTGCAGTTGTGCTTGCACTTGTTCCAGTCCCTGCTTCTGCTTTGTTCCAGCCTGTGTTCCAGTTCCTGCTTCCTGTCCCTGTTTCTCCTCAGCTCCAGCCCTTGGTCCCCACCGGCTTTAGACTTTTGGCTCTGGCTCTGGCTTACTGCTGTCTGATCCTCTCATTCTGTCTCTCTGGTACTGACCCTCAGCTCGTTTCCTGGACTCTGCCTGCCCTGGACCCAGCTCTAATTGGTAGCCTGAACTCTTGCTTCCACCACTAGGCCTGACTGCCCAGGGCCCAGTCAGCTATAGGCAGGAGATGTCAAAATATAGCAGAGAGCTGGACTCATTACTCCGAGCTTGCACCACAGAGAGATTGGGGCTGGGGACATTTGGACACTGATTTGGTCTGTTGCTGATCCAGGTGTTACTAATAGAGCTGAGTGTTTGTGCTGAAAATGATGCTGGAATGATTTCTGGGTGAATTCCTCTCTTCCCAAATGCAGCAGGAGGGTTCTGCATGCAAAGCCCAGGGGTGGGAGTCTGGAATGGACTCTAGCAAAGGGGAACAGCTTAAAAGAGGTTCTGGTTGTGTAGTGTGTGGTGCCTGACTATAAATACCATAAATGTTAAATGCCAGCTCTTGTTCTAATGCAAAGAACAGCAGAAGGAAAGGGGAGCATGCCACACTGCTCTGCTGCTATCCCTTGAGTGTCCCTCCAAAACCCGAATGGTGTCTGATATGAGTCTACTCTGACACAAGTGGAGGAGATGATTGGTCCAATTACTTTAATGGTGTCTGTAACACAGATATAACAATTTAAAAAAATATAAACAACAACAGGTGTTTTCATTTTACAATATTGCCAGAAGAATCTTCCATTAGCTCAGAATAAAGCTTTGGTCTCTGGTAATCAGGACTCAGTAGCACTTGGCTAAAGTACCAAATTTTGCTGTTTCCATTAAACCCAGAAGATTCATCATGTAGGGCTAGACAAAAATACTTCAAAATTAGAATAAATTCACCTTGGTGTCTGTGAGGCTGGCAGACCAGGTGCCAGCTCATGCCGAGGCCCCTAGTCCTTACTGAATACTGACAAATGCATAGCTGGAAACCAGGCTGGCTCACCTGTGTGATAGTATTCTTAAAATAGGCATTAGATTTATAGAGATATGTTTAATGTTTGGACTTTATGAAATGCTTGTGAGTTGCTGCATGCATTAATCTCACTTATAATATCTGTATCCCATATTATAAGGTAATATTTAAGTGTTTACTTTGTAACTATAAAAACTCTAAAAGTGTTTTCTTTGAGACCCCCCACAGTCATGATAGAAGCATTACCAAGTATGAGTACTGGTTTATCAAAAGAGGTGTCATTTCCTACCAAACAAAAAAGGCCTATAGACACCAGATGAACCAATATGGAATGTCAGTGGGGGAAAGACTCTGTTGATTGCTCCCCCCACACACACCCATGAAGAGGGGACATGCACAAATCTTTGTCCCATCACAGTTAGAACTCTGGGAGGAGTGAATAAAAATCCCTGACCAGAAGGATCTGTATCACTATGCTGCTTGGAATTTGGAGAGGTCAATATTTCTAAGTGTAAGCAAGGGATCCCGAAGCTGCTTAGCTTAGGTTAGCCCTAAAGGACACATAGAGCTTTCACACTACCAGCAGCTTCTGTTACCTATGACTGTAACTCATTTGTGTGCATGTTTACCTGCTTAAACCATATTACCTTTTCCTAATTAATAAATCTTTAGTTAATTACAGGATTGGCTACAAGTGTTGTCTTTGGTGACACATCCAAGGTACAATTGACCTGGGGTAAGTAACTGGTCCATTGGGACTGGGACTAACTTGAATATTGTTGTGATTTTTGGTGTTAGGGACCAACTATCACAAAGACAAGCTTGCCTGGGTGGCAAGATAGATCAGAGTCCCCAATGGGACTTTCTGGGACTCCATGCTAAGGCTGCTACAGTGCTTGAAGAGTTCATACTTGGTTGGTGAAATCTAACTATAGAACACACAACCAGTTTGGGGTTTGTGCCCTGGTTTGTAACAGTCTGCCCTGAGGTTGGCACCCATTCCAGACAGCTTGACAGTGTCATAGGTAACTCATGGCCAGGGCACTCCTTGTGTCTGGGGGTGATGTCATGGGGAGTCAGCGCCATCAGGTCTGGTTCTGGTGGGAAGGAAACTAGTGATTTCAGGATTTGGAGTCATAGCAACAGGCCTGTGATGCCTGTGACTTATATTGACTCTGTTATATACTCATGGCAATAATTATAGTGAATAGTTTTCAAGTAATCTATAAGCTGAATATGTTTGCAGAAAACATTCAATAAGCAATTTCAAATAATGAACAAACTTATAATGGTCTAAGTCATGAATCCCAGGTAAGTCATGAACAGAATAGGGGCTAAATTCATTAAACAAACAGTTCTCTGGTAATTATATGCCTGACACTAGTCATTTTTATCAGAGCTGATCCATGCACTAAGGGATCATATTTCAATAGTTTTCAAGGAGACACGAAGACAGAAAGGAGAAAAAAGAAAAATCAGGATAAAGAAAGAAGCTACAGGAAGAAAAAGCTACAGGGATCAACAAGAATAAGGAAGAGAGGATGTTAAAAATCATTACTCTCCAACGTTTAGAACAATGAATAAATACACATTTTCAGAGAACTATATGTCATATTTCAGCTGTTTTTTTCTGAAAAATATGAGTCATCCAAAGCCTGTGGAGTAATTGTAGTGTTTATGTGGCATGGAGGGACACACCAGGCCCCTCTAAATCACAGTGCCACTAGGAAAACTAATGTGATTATCATTGGCTTTTGCTACCCCATTAAAAAGGTTTACCTTGTGGAAATATAGGCTGGCAGTTGTGACAATGGTTCCTCTATCACACTCCTCCTCAGTGCTTGCAGCCCATTTATGGCTGTCTCCTGTGCAACTCAGGGAAAGTAAAGCCTCCCTTTGCCCTCTCAACACTAGAGCATTCACTGAAAGCCAACCATAGTTGGCCTTATATTTTTTGTCTCCCACATAACTTTCTTCCGCTGCTTCAGTACAGTTAAGCCAACTTAAGTTTTGTCAACAATCAGAAGTCGCTTTAATAAAATGGACGGAGCACATCCAAACAATGTTCCTTGTATTGGCTGAGCTCTTGCATCGACAGACAGAGTGTTGCATCCTAGGTAGCTATCCCACAGTGGAACTCACCAACCTCTGTCACCCTCTGCCGCTGGGAATGGATCTCAGTGCATCATGGGGACGTGCTTGCCATCCTGTGATGCAGTTCTTTCCGTCCCAGCATTCCATGGGCTTCCTACTTCATTTTGTGCCATTTTTCAACAGCCCTTGTAAACTGTGCACCCACCATCTCTGCCTGATAGCATGCCTGAGCTGCTAACCATTCTGGCAATGAACATTATGAACACAATGCAGCTGGTCCTGCAGTATTTCATAAGCTGCGAAACAGGGAATCAGTGATGCCTGCCCTGCTGTCTGCCATGGAAACAGATAATTCAAGATTACTGCTGGCATTCACGGACCAGTTTGCCACAGTGGACTGTTGATACTGGGCTTGGGAAACAAGCATAGAGTTGTGGGATTGCATTGTGATGCAGATATGGGATGACGAGCAGCGGCTGCAGAACTTTTGGATGCGCAAAGCCACCTTCCTGGAACTGTGTGCAGAGCTCGCCCCTGCCCTGCGGCATAAAGACACCAGAATGAGAGCTGCCCTCACAGTGGAAAAGCGAGTGGTGATGCTATAGACAAGGCCTACTTCTCCCTTTGTTGCATTCTTTCTGTCTCTCTCTCGTTTCTGCTCTCTCATTGTTCTCCATTTTACCACTCTCTTTCTCTCTCAATCTATCCCTCTTTTTTTCCCTTCCAATCTCTCTAATTCTCATCCTCTCATTTTCTTCGGGTCTTTCTCTTCCTGGGTCATATTTGTTTTCCCCTTTACAGCGCTCCTTCCTCGTGTGCTAACCTGTTTCTGTTAGCACTAAAAGCCAAAGAGGAGGAGAACAATCATCAGAAAAGCCCTTTCTGTTACTCTCATGTCCTTTATTGTTAGCTGCAGTAGGGGCTGTACAACAAAAGCATCGAAGAAGACACTTAACAAGCCTGTGGAGCCATAGTTTGCTTAGCTCTCCATATCAACATGGCTGTTTCATTGTCTTACAATTGGCAAATTGAGAACATAATTGGGGATGATGATTTTATGTTTTATTCCTAGTTGGAGCCCTGTGGGACAGACTGTTGTGTGAGTAATTGGGCCTGATTTTGTAGGATTTGAGGACAGTCAGCTGGCCTTGGGAACAGAGCCATAGTATTTGACGCTGTGGTCAAATTACAGCTATTAAATTCTCGCTCTTGACACAAAAATAGTTTTAATCGTGCACAACAATCAGGCTAATTAGGCAAGGAGTTAACAAAGAGACTACATATGAAGGGATACTAATTTCCTCATACTGATAAACTGAGTTAAAGCTTGCCGTATTTGACTCAGAGTTTGAAGTATTCACAGTGGCTGCCAGAGCGGAAATTTGGTTAAGTTTATGAAAGTAGAGTACACTTTCAGCCAGCATTCCCTCACTGCATTCCTCTGAAGGCTGGCTCTCAGGCTGACTCTCATGCAATAAAATGGCAAAGCATTGTTTATTTGCACAATACCTTAGCATTTCGCTTTATTCATTGCCTAGGTCTTCCCTCTTCAGGTTATTCCTTGGCTTGGAGAGTTTGGAATCCATCTCTAATGACACTCGGGAAGGGTAATTGAAAATTTGCCCTTACAAAGAATCAAGTTGTTGTTATTTATTCTGCAAGACAAAGCCAAGGCATTCGTCCCAGGTATTCGTGACAGCGAGAATGATAGAGGAAGGATGATATTTTACTGGGCAGCCTTTTCCTTGTTCTCTGGCATCACCCCAACAGAATGACTGCAATCAAGAGAGTGAAGCTGCCTGAGTCAGTGTCCTAAGGAGAAAAAGCAGACAGGGTTTATAATAGGAATACTCTGAAATTCAATTATTGCAGTGATGCCATGTGTGTCTCTCACAACCCACAGGAGTTGGTGGTTATTTATTTAGTGTTTCCTGAAATACCCAACGTCACAAATAGGAATAGTGCTTGCTACAGAAGGGGATAGGGAAATGAACTCAATAAATGTGCTTGTCTAGAGTGCTTGGACACTTCTGCCAGTTATCAAGCACTATATCAGTCTTTGGTTCTGCCCAGACAATGGCAGATATAAATTAATCACAATGGTGAGTCTGAGGCATACAAACAAATACACAAGGAGCTTGAGTCTGATGAGAAATCCCAGCCAGAGAAATGCCAATTACTTGGTCTGTACAAGAAAGAATAGCTTCTTTCATGGCTCTCACCTGCTGAAGGGAAATGATTGGGCAGAGAAGGGTGGATATTACAAAACATTTATTTTAATCTGACAGCATAGGCTTAAATTGGGCATATGTTGAACTGTCAAGTGTTGCTATATCTGCCCTGAAGCCTTATTTTGCTTTGTTCTGAATGTCTTGTGTGCAATGGGTAGAATGAAAGGATCCTCTGGTGCTCACAGATTTCAAAAGCAGATTATAGTCATACAGTCTTCCCCAGAACTTGATACACAGGTTATTTTCTATGGGATAGTAAGAAATAACCCTTGGTTTCAGCTAGAGCTACAGCCTCTATTGGAAATATGTTGCCAGAATTGTGGTGGGGAGGGCAGATTTCTTTGGGTCTGATTCAGCAAAATACAAAATATGACCAGCTTCCCCACTGTGCCAAGGTATTTGTTAGAGCTCGCATGGCCCAAGCTAGGAGACAGGCACATACGTACAGTACATATGTTGCAGGGCTCAATACTTTCAATCCTCTTCTGTGCCATGTATGTGAAATCAGCTGGAATAAAGATAAAATGTCATGAACTCCAGGACCATGAATATAGTACAGATGACACCCAACTATGCTTCTTTTCCACTGGTATGAGGACTGTTAGCAGGTTGTTCTGTTCCCCAAGGTTTTGAAATTCATTTTCCCTAACTTCCTTTTGGTCCCAAATTGCCTGAATCTGATTATTTTCAGAGTATGCTGGAAAGTTCCTACATTCCTATTTTCCCCTTAGACATTTGACAGTAGGACTGAGGGAGAAGAGAGGCTTTAGAAGGAAATGTGGATTGTAATGGTAGGGAATTGCTGGAGTGGAACTGGAACTTAATGTTGCCTTGATTGGTGGTGGATTATATTGAATTGCATGGCTGTACTTTAAAGACTTTATATATAATGTATTTTTGAGTTATGTTAAAGCTGTCTAGAGTGTATGGATAGCTGTGCTGTTTTAACATTTGCATAAATCCAAATACATAAATAAATAAAAAATGTGCTAGGTGCTTTTCAAACATTGTCACTAGTTATAATAAACAAGAATTCGTGGAAGAGGATAAACCCTCATATTTCAGAGCATTAGGGTTCTGGAGGAAATTTTCTCTGGCAGCAGATTATTCTGTGACTGCCTATTGCAGGGTCACGTCCTCTGCAGCATCTGGTACCGGCCACTATCAGACAGGATATAGGACCGCTAGTCTGATCCAATATGGGATTCCTATGTTCCCTTCCCCACATTAGTTTCCTTCTTCCTCTGACCTCCTGATCTCCTCCCGCAGTTATATCTCTTGTCCCTTGTCTTCTGCATTTTAGATCCTCTTCCCCTTCCTTCTATCCACCCCAGCTCATTTCTCCTCATTCTTATCTTCTTGTCTCACTTCCCCATCTTATCTTTCCCTGCTCCCCATTCACCTTGTCTCTTCCTCATCATGAAGCCAATCGGTGTTCTCTTACTAATTCCACAGACCTCAGTGTTCTATTCCCTGCTTAGGCCTTCTCTATAGTTGAAAGGGTTTGCCAATATAGATATTGTTTTACCAGTATAACTTAAACTAGTTCCCTGAACGGAGTAAACTATACAGGCAAAAGGACTTGTTTACAATTATAACTTTGCCTGCACTAAGGGCTTTTGCCAGCAAAGTTATGTCACTCAGAGCTCACACCTCATCACACCCTGGACTGACATAGCTATGCCAGCAAAATGTGGGGGTGTAGACTAGAGCCCTGTGCGGGACTATCCTGTCCCGCCCTGCAATACCCACCTGCCTTGTTTTTTTCATTTTTATCCCTCTCCCACCTGCAGAAACCTTACATTCCACAAATCCTGCAAGAGAAACATTTTCCCCATGCTATACAAAAAGTCGGTTAACATATTAGATATATAAAGGGAATTCAGACACAATTTTACTGCTAAAAGAATAAAACGAATCTTGCTTAAACCATGTAAAATACTTTAACTCCTGTTATAATAGACTTCAAAACTCTTTCTGTCCCTTGCTTAAATTAAAACCTTAATTAAAAAAAAAAAAAAAAAAAAAAACACCTTGCTTTACATTGCTGAAATTCTATTTGTGGCAAACCGACAAGAAATTCAATGTTTTCCTGCAAATGACCGCAGTCTGGTTTTTTTTGCCCACCCAATCCCACCTGCAATAAAGTACATTTTACCTGCTCCCACTATAATGACAGTGGGTCCTGCTGGACCCACGGGATCCCAGTCCTGTTGCAGGCCTCATGTGTTGACCCAGCCTTATTCACAGACGTGGTTCACGTGGTAGCAGTACAGTGGAGTGCACATGCAGGTAAAGGATGAAATTTATGAGCCAGATCCTTAGCTAGTGTAAAGTGGCTGATAGAAGCTGATACACCACCTGAGGAGCTGGCCCATGTGCATGGAGTCAACACAGTGTCTCCTCCATTGGAAGGCGGTGGCAGTGACTTCAATTGAGCTGCTCAAGTTCAGTGCTATATCAAATCACAAAGCCATCAGACACATGGGTTTTAGAGCTGACTATGGAACTGGCAATGATTAGTCTTTCCCAGTTGGTACAAGATGCACTACATTCATGAGCTACCTGAGTCCAGCACAAATAAGCATAATTCCAACAGTGGCAATAGCAGACAAAGAGCGACAAGTTTTGACATATTTAAATACACAAAAAATAGCTATTATGTGGTAGAATTCAGTAGCACATATCAGCACAAACCAGCTGTTCTTCTCCTTTTTGTCCCATGAATTCTTACTTCGCATTTCTTGCTTCTCCTTTCACCTTAGAGGCAGTGAAATGGTTTGTACTGTACTGCTACCAGTAAGGTTACTTAATATTTCACGCCACATGGCGGTTAAGCTATTTTTAAAAATACCCACAAAAGCAGAGGGAACATGTAGCAAAAGGCGATGGCAGCTCTTTAATTTAGGTTTCCATTATTTTGAATCCATTTGGTATTCTTTGTAATGCCGCCACTCATAATGAATGTATTTGGAATTAATGTAGGCTTCATGTGTAATTCAATGGGTATTCACTGTAACTTAGCAACAGCTAAGTATTTTTTTCTTCTGAAAACTAGTGCATGGTTGTTGATGATTTCAGTTGGTGGACCTTGGAGGTTCACTTTATACTGAATTTCTGGTTTTTCCAATTATACATTTATATGCTATTTACAATCGGGACTTGTGGATAGCCAAAAGTTGAAATAAAAAATCAAATCAAGCCTCAATCCACTGTAAGCTTTTAGGTCCCTCTGGATTATAGTACAAAAGCGATCCTCGACCTATAAAGGCTAAGTTCACAGTCAGTAAGAACCACTACTACAGTAATCCCCCTAAAAATATATGGTGTTCATGTGCATTTCAAGGGGCGTGTGTGTGTGGGGGGGGAGGGTTGGGGGCTGGAGGGAGGAACTGAATACCAAGTAGTGCAGAAGAAGCTTTTACTCTATAAATTCATTTCTCTTGGCACTCATGCAGTGTGTTCTCAGCAAATACGTAGTTAGCAGGCGTTTTAATGTACTAACCTATTTTAGTATCAGAGGGGTAGCCGTGTTAGTCTGAATCTGTAAAAAGCAACAGAGGGTCCTGTGGCACCTTTAAGACTAACAGAAGTATTGGGAGCATAAGCTTTCGTGGGTAAGAACCTCACTTCTTCAGATACCTATTTTAAGTATTAGTCCAAGTAAATATGAAAAGATTCCCTTCCCCCATATAGTTCAAACATACATTGCAAAATTATTCCTTAAGCCCAGCAGCATAACCAGTGTTGGTACTTTGGAAATAATTATGTGTATTCAGAAATGTGAATATTCATTAAAGTCTATAGACAGGCAGGATGAGCTCTCCCATCAATATTAAGGTTGTGTACAAGGTTAGGTGAGGAAGGCTGTTCATGCTTTTATTGACGTGAAAATGTTGTTTTAATGAGAGCTAAAATAAGCATCAAAAGTAAATAAACTGGATAAAAGCAGGTGCCTGGTGTACATTTTTTCCATTGCATTGTTTGCATGCATTTTTGTGTTTAACATCTTGGTAGGAATTCTTGAGAAATATCAAGGCTCATAACTTAACATCCACTATTTTATCAGTAAAATATACACTATAACTGTAGCAGGCAGAGACTCTTTCAACAGGTTGGTTATATGCTATAGTAGAATAGGCTTCTCCTTAAAACCCTAGCAGGATTCCAACAGTTGTGAACATGGAGCTTTACCCTCACGCCCTTACATCTGAAGTTTATATGTACAACTGGGCCATATTATGCTGTGTTGGGGGCAATAGGATGCTGGAAAGGGAGAAGTGGTTGCAGAGCTTGGGGGATAGCACCTGGAGGCATTATGCCAATGTTAGGCATAATACTTACAGGCATGCTGTGGGAAGGGTGGTGAAGCAGTTTTTTCTGGCACTCCAACATCTATTCTAGGTCCATAACAAACGCCAAATGTACTGGCTTGGTGTATCTGAATGTGTGATATTGTTCTTTAGTGACTGACTTGCAAGAGATTATAAGAAACCCGCTTCCTGCAGCCAAATAATGGAGCTAGCCTGTAGCTGGGGTGGGTCTGAGCTGAAGAGCAAGTGTTCCAGTTCCAGCCTCTGGTGTGTATTTGTGTGATTTTGTACATGGATTTCTTACATTCAAATCTCCCAAATGAGGGCTAGATAATACTCCTCTCAGATTTCTCACACTGAGGCTGTTCCAGTCCGAGTGGACTGCACTTCACAGATTTAAATGGAGTGGCATAAATATCTCTGCAGAGCACTTGTCAGACTTGCTGAGCCAAGCAACTAGTTCTCAAAGAGCAGAGGAGCCAGGAGACAACTGGGGGGTCTCAACGTATGTATCGTTTGCATAGGCTTTGGAAAACATCCACACTTTTCATGACGTATGGAGAATGAGCAGAACTTTTGAGCCCTTTGAGGTTTATGCTCATCACTAAGGTGGAGATAGAGAATATGCATACAGGTCCAGCTTAATCTAGAAAGGAGTTAGAGAGAAATGACTCCCTCTGCTCCCTGGCACTGAGTGAAATATATTACTTATTTTGGGTTGGGGTTGTTGGGTTGATAGAATTTGTTAAATGGTGTCTCTCAAACCCCTACTCTACTGAATTTGCCCTTGAAGTTACTCAGAAAACACATTCCAAGCTTTCAGCCTTGAGTAAAACAAAACCAAAGAATCCCCTAAGAGTTCTGTCTCATGCAGCAATTCATGGAATGAGAAGGTGATGAAAAAAAATGTCATTTCATTTCTGTAAAGAATTTAATAAGAAAAAATATTTGTGCAGTGTAAGCAGACATTTTACTTCTAAGGCACTACTAGCAGGAGAGATTTCAACCTAGATGACCATTAATATTTGGACTGGAAATGGAAATTTTGGGGGGAGGGGATATTTTTTTGGTGTGGGGGGGGGAGTCTTCTTTTTGTTGGTCAAACCAGGTCTAGTCAACATCTGTTGAGATTAGAGCTGGTTGGGGGAAAAAATCAGCAGAACATTGGAATTTGCAACTTCAACAAAATTGAAACATTCTACAGGGACCATGTACATTTCAATGAAATTCTGCTGGAAACCAGATATGTTTCTGCTGCATCCTTCTGTGCATGCCAGGCAGGTTTCTAAATTGGATGTGCATTCATGTATGCGCATCAAATACAATTGATAGTAATTTCTAGTAAGGAATGTCCCCCCCAAAAATCTATCCACTTGAGGTAATGCTCCCCCAGTTCAGGAAAGGGAAACTTATGAAATAATAAATAGGAGATTTTTAATCTATTTTTAAGTGCAGAAAACTTAATTCTGCTGGAATGTTTTGTTCTCTGTTTCTTTTCTTATCTTTTCTCTATTGCCTATTGTTTTTCCACTCAAAGGTACTGCCCAGGACTGGCTCCAGGGTTTTGGCCGCCCCAAGCAGCCACACACAAAAAAAAAAAAAAAAAAAGCCGCAATCGCGATCTGCGGCAGCAATTCGGCGGGAGGTCCTTCGCTCCGAGTGGGAGTGAGGGACCGTCCGCCGAATTGCCGCCGAATAGCTGGACCTGCCGCCCCTCTCCAGAGTGGCCGCCCCAAGCACCTGCTTGCCAAGCTGGTGCCTGGAGTCGGCCCTGGTACTGCCTATACCTCTGCCTGATTCTGCAGGATTGGTTTTCATCTATAGAACTGTAGTCTTTGGACTTTTAAGGACTTACATGATATTTGCATTCATAATTAGGAAAATAGTATGTATTCTGCTGAGTAGGGATTTATTCGTTCTTGAAAAGCATCTATGTTTCTGGCATGTCTCACAAATACTCAGGCCAGTGGAAGTTGTCTCGGTTTAACATTTATTCTTTAGCAATTCATTTGAATGTATTTTGGGGGAGGAGGGATTCTTCCTTTTTTAATAATTTGCATAGTCATTTAGAAGTAATTTTGTGAGTCTAAGTGTCTTCCACTTTTCTCCCATCCTATCTTCTTTAAGTGATTTGTGTTCTTTACTTGCAAATGAAGAATCTGAAAGTTAATGAACAGCAGCCCATCTTTTGCTCTCGTTAAACAGTTCAAAATATTCCCTCAGAAATGATTCTGCTGCCATTAGTAGAAATTTGGAATCCTCAAGAGGGAAAAGATTGCAGTTCGGTTTGAAAATTGCTGCTCTCTGACTTCATGTAGTGACACACTGGAGTTAAAGACAAAAGCTTATGAGAAATAATAAAATAAATGAACTGAATCCGAAGAAAAAAATTGACCGAGAAAAATACCGTGAGCAGGATAAAGCCTGTGAATTCGCAAGATGCTAGATGTGAAGAATAGCTGCTGGTGCAGAGGTTATATTTTACACTTCAGCAGTTTTCTGCTATATATTATCACACAAATACCCTGTTAAGAAGAGACGGCTGTGTGAGTCACTTTGGTTTTGTGATCCTGCTCAAGTTGCCCATCTCCTACTCTTCTTGAATTGTTATCCTTCACATTGCTATGGGAATCTCCATGTTTTCTAGTAAACAGCTTTATTTTCTGTTATCTCCTTCTGACCATTTCACTTTCCCCTCTTTTATCTGAATGACATAAATCTGAGGACTGCATTTTCTTTGTGGATTTTTGTTGTTGTTGTTACTAATGGGACAAAGGGTGAAAATAAAATTTGAAACTCCCCCAAAGTCTGAAGGCTGGAGTGCCACTGAAGCTCTTGAATATCAATGGAGCAACACACTGCAAAAGCAGAACAAACTGAATGTGGTTTTATATAGTGCCATTACTACTCTACGTATCCTGAAGGATTTACGAAGTTTGGAGTAAAACATTGGTAACTAGTGTGGTGACTATATAGGTAAAATGGAGCAGACAGAAATAGCACATACACAGCCTTGGACATCATAGTATGTAGTGATTTAGTTCGTGTTGGTCCTGCTTTAAGCAGGGGATTGGACTAGATGACCTCCTGAGGTCTCTTCCAACCCTAATATTCTATGATTCTATGATAGTGACACCAGTATTATAGTCCCGTTTAATTTTTTTAAACTGACATATGATTTTGGACAGCCACTAGAGATGACCAAAAATGTATCATCGTAGCTTTGGGGTGGCACTGTACTGCATTTTAACATCAACACTGAGGATAAGCTGAAATACTGGTGAGGATACTTCAATAAGGCCTAGTTCCAGAATTTACAGGCCCAGAGTTAAAAGGGCTGATATTTCCTGTGTTCAAAGTGCTCAGCATGAATTTGGGACTCCTATAAACATTAGATCAATGGTGACATGTGAAAAGGCTGTGACCAAGTGTTACTGGAACAAACACAGTAAATGATATAGTCTGAAATAGAACTCTATCATCCATGTCAGAGACCATTATGAGGAAGGATGGCACGGAATAATTGGTAAATTAAAAGGAAAAAAGTGAAACAAAGGGCTAGGAACAGAGTTCAGAGGGCCTTGAACATGGCAGCAGAGAGATTGGGTATCAAGGATGGTCTTCTCAAACCATAAACTAACAATAGAAAGTAGATTCTTGAGAGATACTGCCACAATATCCACTGAACGGTAAATTCCAAAGTGCAGATTTCTAAGTCTTACAGGACTATTAGAGAGACAAGGTGGGTGAGGTAATATCATTTAGCAGACCAACTTCTGTTGGTGAAAGAAACAAGCTTATACAGAACTCTTATTCAGGTCCAGGCAAGATGCTCAGAGTGTCACAGCTAAATGCACAGTGGAACAGATTGTTTAGCATAAGTAGTTAACACACATTTTAAGGGACCATTCAAGGTGAAGTGGCCAATTAACATCTCTGCAGTCATAGGACAAAAAAAAAGTTAGCGGGTTACAGATTGTTGCAATAGAGCATAAATCCAGTGTCTTTATAAATCCATGATTTTTAGTGTCTAACAAAACTATGGATTTAAGCTCCTAGTCTCATCTTTTAAGGTGTTATGCAGGTTTCCTTTGAGGATGGGGACTAAGATGTGAGCTCTGGAGTGATTGCTTTGTAAAAGGTGTTCTCCCACAGGTGATAGTGTGTTTTTGTTTTTTTATCATTTTTCCACATGAGTTAATTCAAGAGCGTAGTGATTGGCTTTTTTCACCCATATAGTTGTTATTGGGGCATTTAGTGCATTGGCTGAGGTACGCCACATGGTGCAACAGACTTGGGTAGGACCCATGGATCTTGAAAGGTGTCTTGTGGGGGCTATTGATCATGGTAGCCACGCAGATACGTGTACAGGTTTTAAATGGAAGATATTGAATTTTGCTTTCTGAAATTGAAACTCCACAACATGAAGAAAAATGATTGTGTGTTGTTGTTATTGTTTTCTTCACATGTGAGTAGAGTATGTAAATGGGAATGAATAAAAATAAATAAAAAATGCATTGGGGTGGATCCTCAGACTGTGTAAACTGTCAAGGCTCCATTGATATGAACAGAGCTATAAAATTTTAACACCAGCTGAGGATCTTTCCCACTGAACATTGGTTTTAACCAACCTAAAGAAAATAGCTTGGCTGTCTCCAACCCTTCCATTCTCCAGCCAGAGCTGCCCATATACATAGAGCCCCGCAAATCTGTGGATATCCACTTTATGTCCACGGACCATGTTTGTAGATCACAGATTGGATGCGGATACAAATTATGTCTCCACACAGGACTCTACATATACAGCCAGAGTCTTACCTTGCATAGTCTCTGCTAGAGGAACTAGCATAACTGGACTACCCTTCAGTGTTGAGTCTTCATTCCAAAGTGAACACATATCTTTGTGCTGAGAACAGCCAAAAGAAGGTTATTTGAAAACAAAAAAGTGAAAAAGGACCAGAGAAATAATGAATAGAGAGCAGGGGAAGAAACATGGCAAATGCTGGGGCAATCTCCGAGACTCATCTTTTCTCCCCCTTCCCTGCCCTGTCCCCTCTGCTCCCTCCACCTCTACAAAGAAAAGGTGGTTGGGGGAGAAAAAAAGTAAGAATCCAACACTAAGATACTATTTCTGAGTATTCTCTGGGATGGAGGAATCACAGGCCCCTGTGTCACAAACAACATAGGGCAGTTCCATGGAAAAGTTCATTCCAGTCTTAAGTTATTACTAGTTCAATTGTTATTCCCCGTTTTAAGTCAAGGAAGTGTTGCTGGAATGGATAATACTTCTAAAGCCAGACAGAATCCTTTAAGTGTGCCCTGAATCTAATATTGGATACATGAAAACTCGGCAGTGCCCCTTAACATTATCTGAATACTACAAGAGGAAATAACCTTTCTATTCACACTCACTGTTATGTGTGTCACAAAGAACTTTGTTTCTTCCAGGCTTTCCTTATCAATCTTACAGTTTTCCCCTCCTTGTCTTCTTTTTTGGGGAGAATGTTCCATCTCCTTTTAGGGTGAATGAACACTAGAACACCTCTTCTTTTTTCAAAAAGCCCTCTCATTGAGCAACGTGTCACAAGCCAACTGTGAGGATTCTCGTGTCCTAAACCCAGGCATGTGGGCCATTGCCACATCCACAACACCAGACTGCTCTGCTAGTAATTGGTGAAGTAAAGGTACCGTCCACAGGAGCCTCATTGAAGGAATTCCTGAGTCCCTGATTGGGCCAGGTATGCTATTTAAGGGAGAACGAGACACAGGAAGTTGTCCAAGAAACTAGGTGAATTCCTGGCTGGCTACTACATCAGAACCTGCCTTCTGGCCTGACTCCTGAACCCTGCCTTCTTGATTTGTCCTGGCTCCTGCTTTTCTGATATGCTCCTGGTTGTTGTCTTTCCTGCCTTGTTCCTGACCCTTGCCCCTAGACAGTACCAGGTTTACAATGGTGCCAATAGCACTGTGGCTCCAGGGCCACACTCAGAAGAGGCCCCGGTTCCTGGACCGTTACTCTGTCCCCCCACTCTGCCTGGATTCCACCATGAAGCCCCACCCCCACTTGGCCTATTCCTCCCAAGACCCTGCCCACCACTTGATCCCCTTGTTAGGAGTGCTAATGACAATGTAGGATTCAGCCCTATATTTTCACCTGAGATAGAATTTCAGGTCTTGTTTACCCATTTGATTCTTGATACACTTGTATCCTTAACTAATATGTGTGAACAAAGGGATCCTTACTAATATGTGTAAACAAAGGACAAAGACACTGTGCATGTTGCTTCTGCCTAGCCAGATGGGTTTGTTAGTATAATGGGAACAGATAAGAACAGTTAGAGTGTGACTACTTCAACTCCTATCTCAAGGCAAGGTCAAGCAACCAGTCGGGAGGGGCAAGAGGAGATTGGGAGGAAGGTATAAAACACTAAAAGACCAAAGAAATGTCTGTTCCTGACTGTAGTACAACCTCACTCCTTACCCCTCCTGGGGGATACAAAAGAGGTGGGATGAAGACCCCAGACTCACGTCCCCCCCAAAATGGAACATGACCATAAATTGTAAGGGGGAGGGGGACTGTGGGCATGCATTTCAGGTATACGTATGCCTGCTAAGGAGAAGGGAGAAGGGGACATGGGGAAACAAGGCTCTACGGCATCAGAGCTATGCAGGGCCGGCTCTAGGTTTTTTGCTGCCCCAAGCAAAAATAATTGTGGCTGCCCTCCACCCCAGCCCTGGGCTCCCCTCTTTCCCCCCCACTAGTGCCCTCCCCCCAACCCCCTGCCGCCCCAGCCCTGGGCTCCCCCCCGCACCTCCGTGCTGCCCCAGCCTTGGGTTCTCCCCCCCACCCATCCACCCACCCACACCCCCTGCCGCCCCAGCACTGGGCTCTCCCCTTTTCCCCCCACTAGTGCCCTTCCCCCACCCCTCTGCCGCCCCAGCCCTGGGCTCTCCCCCCACCCGCACCCCCCTGCCGCCCCAGCCCTGGGTCACTGGTAACTCGCTCCCAGGGCGGGTCATTCAGCAGGAATTTTGGATGTGCACAGAACACAGACAGGTTTGGTTCCTATATGGTCACAGAACTGCAGTAAAGTGGAACAATTTTCAGCTTGTGTGATTGGAGGATATCTGGATGCATATTGTAAGACTGTCCTACATAAATGAGGAAACCTTGAGGAGCCTTTATTATTATTTTGTTCCACTCTTTGTTTCTATAAATTTGCCAATGCAATATCACTGTCTTCCTTTTAAACAAATAAAACTAAAAAAAAAAAAAAAAGCAATGGCTGTTGAAAATAGCAATTCCAGTCCTAAAAACCACCGGGAAGCATTTCTTGCTCAATTTTATCCCACTTTTTCTACAGCAACTTACAGTGGATCAGTATATTTGATTTGGGAGAAATGAAGTAACAGCTGCCCAAATTGAGCTTGAGCACTCCTGAATTTTGAGGGTGTTCAAATCTGGAAGACAGGTGATAGATTCCCTTTCTGAATATTAGCTAAATCTGGAAAGGAAAAGTAGGGTTACCATTCATTCGGATTCTCCCGGACATGTCCGGCTTTTTGAGTTTAAAAATAGCGTCCGGGGGGAATTTGTAAATGTCCGGATTTCTCCCCCCCCTTCAGAGCGTGGCACGGCTGATAGGGCAGCCATCCGGATCGAGCCACTCGCATGGGGCTCCAGCAGCCAGAGCCCCTCCTCCGCTTCCCCCCTACTCTCCCCTGCAGCTTCAGATCACTCCCCTCCTCTCTCTTCCCCCTCCCCTTCCCTGCATTCGCAGATCGCTAGCCATTCGCATCAGGGCTCCAGAAGTCTGGAGCTCCTCCCCCTGCTCCCCCTCCCCTGCTGCCCAGCGCGCCGCTCAGCAGCACTCTGTGAGGGCGGGAACCGGGCTATGCGCTCCGTGGGGGAGCGCGGCAGCGTGTCGGTCTCCACGTGGAGCCCGACACACTGTTCTGAGCAGCACGGTAAGGGGGCTAGAGGGTCGGAGAAGGGACAGGGGGTTTCTGGAGGGAGCAGTCAAGAGACAGGGAGCAGGGGGCGGGGGTGTGGATAAGGTTCTGGGCAGTCAGGGGACAGGTAGGGGGTAGGGTCCTAGGGGGGCAGTTAGGATGGGGGGGTCTCAGGAGGGGGCAGTCAGGGGACAAGGAGCAGGGGGGTTGGGAGTTCTGGGGGGGCTGTCAGGGGGCAGGGGTGGGGAGAGGGATCGGAGCAGTCAGGGGTCAGGTAGCAGGGGGGTTTAGATGGGTCAGGAGTTCTGGGGAGGGGGTCTGGATGGGGTGTGGGAGTCCTGGGGGTTTGTCAGGGGGTGGGGGTGTGGATAAGGTTTTGGGCAGTCAGGGGACAGGTAGGGGGTAGGGTCCTAGGGGGGAAGTTAGGATGGGGGGTCTCAGGAGGGGGAAGTCAGGGGACAAGGAGCAGGGAGGCTTAGGTAGGGGTGGAGTCCTGGGGGGCAGTTAGGGGCAGAGGTCCCAGGAGGGGGCAGTCAGGGGACAAGGAGCGGGGGGGGGGTTGGGGGTTCTGAAGGGGGCAGTCAGGGGGCGGGAAGTGGGAGGGGCAGGGGCGGGGCCAGGGCGGGGCTCCCACCGTCCTCTTTTTTGATTGTTGAAATATGGTAACCCTAGGAAAAGTCAATTTCTGCTTCCGTGGCTCAGAAGTGGAAATCCTCCTAAGTGCCTGGTACTGTATCTAAAGCTGCCCAAGTCCTCTAGCAGAGCCTCCCCTCCCTTACTTTTCATTTTAAATTCTAGTGGGATCCACATACCTCCCTTGCTAGGCTTCAGATAGAGAGGGGCACTGTCCATTTAGTCCACCCAATTCCTTCTTTGGGGGCTGCAAGGTGAGGTCACACCAGTATCCCTAATCCAGTCTGGGGAAGTCTTCTGAAGGGGATATCTGGGGCAAAGCCTACTCCTTGAGCACACTTGTTCCCCATTCACAGGGCCACTCCTTTCAACTCACAGCAAGCTGCAGCATGAGGTCTCAGCTACCTCACTCCCTACCCCTCCCTTTCCTGTTGATAGCTGCCAAGGGATTGCTGGGAAATGTAGTTCTTTCCCTGCTCCAGGGCTGGCTCTATAGGCAGGGAGCTAGGCAAGGAACTACAGCTCCCAGGGTCCTGTGGGTTCTCAACTCCCATGCTGGATCCCCAGCTGCTCCATGGCTCCACTTCTGCAGGGTTGTGAGAGGGGAGGAAGTGAGTTAAAAAAAAAAAAAAAAAAAAGGATGGCCCGAATGCCGCCCCCTGCAAATGTGCTGCCCAAAGCACCTGCTTGTTTTGCTGGTGTCTAGAGCCGGCCCTGGAGCTATGGACATGCTTGCTGGAAACTAACCCCAATAAACATTGCATTGCCTGCACTTTGGACTTCTGGTTTCTGTCTGCATGACAAGAACCAGGGGAGAGTGTGAAGGGAAAGCCCTATAACACATCTCCATCCCCTCCCCTCCACCCGCTGCTCGCTCCTCTCTGCCCCTTCTTCCCTGCCCACACCAGGGTCACTCCTTTCTGCCCCTCTCACCACCATGTGAGCGGCAGGCAAGGCCTAGAGTGGGAAGAGGCTGAGCCTGAGTGGAGCATCGGGACAGAGCATGGGTAGAGCAGGTGCGACCCCAGGGCAGAGTGGGGGGGGGGGGGGCAGGGCCATGGTCTGGGCACTGGGGCCAACAAAAGGTTAATCTATCCCTGCCCCTAGTCTCTGGCTCTGACCCTTGGCTTGACTCCTGACGCCTGGTCCGAGCATTAGATCTGACTGACCAAGCCCCACGTGTGACACCCACTACCATCACAAAGCCTCTGAGTCTATAACTCAGCACAGCTTTTCTTTAGCTGAGTCTGCCTCTAATTACAATCTATTTACAAGTCAACCAAAAGGTGCTGGAACTCGCATCCTGCTGTGACTTTGGCACCATCTCTCACCAGTCAGTGTCACAGGATAGAATGTCTCAATGCTTTGTTAAATCAATACCAAGGAAAGAAGGAGAGAGCTGGTTCTTAGAAGCATCAGGAGAAGAGAGAGGGAAAGCATCAAAACCAAAAAGGCAGTACTGAAGGATCCAGCTGGCAGCAGGGTTAGGAATGTTTAGTTTTCATTTGTTTTCTCTTGCCCCAAGATATAAACTAGTCAGTTCAGTTTGAAAATCATAATTATTTTCTTGAAACACCTTCCACCCCTGAGCAGCTTAAAATATTTCCACAGAAATGACCTGTCAGCGATTACATGTTTTTGTTTTAGATCTCTTTCCTTTTATGAAACATTAAAACATTGTTTTAATTTTTTCAATGAAGAAAAATAGTTCAAAGATTATTTTTTAAATAAATTGACTAAGTTTCACAGAAGCTTCCTTCATTGTATTACAAATACAATGTCAATGAGCTGTTTGTTTTACTCTGAATAAATCAACACTTGTTTGCTAATCCTAAACCTCATTTGTTATTTCATTATGTAGATATAGCAAGGAAGGTCACACTTTGTATTAGGGTTCCATAGCTAATAAATAATTGATAGATGTATGTTACAGCCATGAGTAGTATGTTTTATAGATGGCTATATGCACATCAGAGATGGTTATAAGCAACCTATGGAACTGTTGGACTCTATATGAATCTGTGATTTTGATGAACCATTTTAGTAAAACATCTATTAATCATTTTAACCCTTTATAAACTCTTTTTACATGGAACCTTAAGGAAAATCTTTAGTTTTCTTTTGATCATATTTTACACCAGGGGTCAGCAACCTTTCAGAAGTGGTGTGCCGAGTCTTCATTTATGCACTCTAATTTAAGGTTTTGCGTGCCAGTAATACATGTTAACATTTTTAGAAGTCTCTTTCTATAAGTCTATAATATATAACTAAACTATTGTTGTATGTAAAGTAAATAAGGTTTTTAAAATGTTTAAGAAGCTTCATTTAAAATTAAATTAAAATGCAGAGCCCCCCGGACCAGTGGCCAGGACCTGGGCAGTGTGAGTGCCACTGAAAATCAGCTCACGTGCTGCCTTTGGCACGCATGCCATAGGTTGCCTACCCCTGTTTTACACTTTGGTCTAGAGTTGATCAACATGGTATGAGGATGTATTAATTACACCTCTCCTCTTGCTCCTTAAGGTTTTCCACAAGGCTAATGTTTTACATTTGAGGACTGTAAGGTAGTCGCTGTTCTCTCCCTGTCCGTCAGGGAGGGAGACCATGCCCACTCACTACAATGCTTCTGGAGCGACTCAGTTCAGGGGGAAATTAGCTGACAGTTAATAGGCCCAAGCCTGCAGTCCAGGCCAGGCAGCAATTGGATCTTTGAGCCCCAGCCCTCAGCCAGGTGGCACAGCAAACAGTAATGGCTCTGGCCTGCAGCCAGGCAGAGCAGCAGTGAGTCTATATGCCCGTGGCCCTCAATCAAGGCAGGGGAGCAAATAGTTAATGGCTCTGGCCTGCAGTCAGGCAGAGCAACACAGCAGTCTAGGGGGATCAACTCTCTGGCGGGACAGAAAGCAAAACTGTGTGGCATCCTAGCTCGGGCAGGTGACAGACCAATAGAGGCCCACCTGACTCCACTGTCCCAGCTCAGGGCCCTAGCAGTGGTAGAGTGGTCTGCCACTGGGTCAATGGGGAAATCTGGCAGCAACATGCTGGCCGGTTTGCAGTCAGTAACACAGCCGAACTCTATTCGGCTTTCCTGGGCTACTTCCTACACTTCCATTCAGGGTGTACCTGGGTTCTGGGGTTGTCATTTGTCTCATTGGGGTAAATGGCTAGTGGCAGCCCCAACAGCTCCTCAGTGTTCCCGGTGCCTGGCATCTCTGGCAGTCCCTCCAGATCTCTGGTGCTGTAGCAGCCTCCTTTGGGTCCAAGCTCCAGCAGTGAGGGGGAGATGTCCTGCTCCTCCGGCAGCTGTCCTCCAACTGAGCTAGAAGGCCTGCCTTTTATATTTCTGGTCTCTGCTCCGCCCCTCTGCTTCCAGCGTGGCGGTCACGGGAGTCCCAGCTCTGCCCACCGGGGGCAGTTGAAGTTC
This sequence comes from Emys orbicularis, assembly GCF_028017835.1. Taxonomy (NCBI): domain Eukaryota; kingdom Metazoa; phylum Chordata; order Testudines; family Emydidae; genus Emys; species Emys orbicularis. Next base: position 78,876,486 of record NC_088684.1, on the reverse strand, counting down.
TCTCCCGTCCGTCAGGAAGGGAGACCACGCCCCGTCGCTGCAAGGACTTAAGTGGCACATAGATCTTGTGGCCCTTTGATTAGGGGTGAATTTCACTTGCCAGAAGCTCTGCTGAAGGGGGGAATGAAACAAAACATGTCCAAGTTACCCTGACCACAAACCCTGGGCAGTGGACAGCCAGTGTCATCCACTTTCAGGGCAACGTTAGCTTCTTACAAGCTACAGATGGAAGGGCTTGTGTCAGCTTGTGCTACTGAAACTTCTGTCCCTGGTGAACTGGCTGGTTCCGGGAACTTTACCAAAGTCTTTAAGACAGAAGACAGCACCATTGGCTGAAGCTGACTGGCCCCCTATTTAAGCAATTCATTAATTAATTATTTTTAAATACAGTATAAAGACAAAAAGGCCGCTGGAATCATCAAACTAGGTTATGTATGTATTTAGGTTTTTTTAATATACAAAACCTGTTCCCATAATATAAGGCTATCTATGACTTTGTCAACATGAAATTTGGGATTGTTCTACTTGGGGTTATATTGGAAGACCGTTTGGAAACTTTAGCTAGTGCAAAATGTGATAGCCCCCTTGCTTGGTGGTAAATATTCAGGGAGCACAGTACACCTCTTTTCTGGTTTTAGTTTGTTTCAGGCTGCCTTGCAAAGTGTTCATTTTAACCTATGAAGCCTTTAACGGACTACAGCATGGCTACCTGAGAGACTGTCTCTTCCTTCACATGGACCAACTTACACTGACAGTCAGATACTTTATATAAGAAAACTGCTGGCAGAGTGGCCCAGTAGGTAAGACAGGAGCCAGATGAACTGGCTTCTAATCTTGGCTCTGCCAGTGTCCTTGAGCAAGAATCTTTGCTCCTCTCTGCCTGTGATGCCCCTCCCCTCCTTTGGTCAATCTAACGCAAAGAGGCCCTGATCTTGAATGGGACCTCAAAGTGCTATGGTAACACTGATGGCAATAATAATGTGAGGAGGCAATGACTTGGAAACTCAGTTCCTACCTCCGGAAAATGGTGCCTGAAGCTTTTGGACTTCAGAAAATGCTGCATGGCATACACTTTCACCACAGTTTTGAGAACAGTGGGATGGGAGCAAGAGAGTGGGATAGATGGTGAAAGTGCATGTCCTTCATGTTAATATTTTTTATGACTGATAGGCTGAAAGGTAGTGATCATTGATAATTGGTAAGTATTATTACTGATTTCAGTATGTATGCACCAGAATAATGGCAAGATGCAGTTTTTACACATTGAAATACAAATGGATAAAGTTAATATTAGGCTTCTTTTATAATTGTTTATGTTAATGCAAGTGTTTTCATGAGTCTTCTCATTCCACTATACCATATGGCTCTCCACTCCCAAGGCAGTGAATCCAGATACTAGCCTGCTGATAAGGGATTTTGCTCAGATTTTATGCCATCTATACTATTTTGAACAGAATGATTACTAATGGCCATTCTATGTTCCACTGTCACTGGGGAAAAGGCAGAGGCTTGTTGTCCTGTTTTATCTTTTGAAATCTTTACTATCTTGCATAACACTTCCTTGTGCTTGGTAAAGAGACCCAAACAAGAACAGAAAGGCGACACCCTAGTTGGTTAATTCCTTTGAGATAAAAAGACCATGTATTGGATTTCTGTGTTCACCTGAAATAACTTCTAGGTATATTTTACCTTTGTGCAAAGCAATATCTTTGGAAAGCCATGCACTATTAGATTGTTGGTGGGTGGGGAGGAGGGAGTGGAAGTTTTTTGTGTTTGGGCGGCAGCCAAATTCTTTACAAGAATTTGCCACTATCACTTTCCAGCTCAACAGAAGCAGCGACCTAACAATGATAAAAACCCTTACATATCATTTGTGTTATTGTTTGCTTAGTAAAAGAACACAGATTATTGAAAATGTTCCCTGCGTCCATTGGCAGGAAAGTCAACTGTATTATTGCATAAGTATACTTAAGAATATTGCTTTTGTGCATTAAAAAAACAGAAAAGAAATAATGAGGTCATTAATGAATAGAGATGACAGACTGAAAGCATGGGACACCACTTCTCTCTGTATGTAAAGCATGAATATAGTCAATAATATCACTATTGACAGTATTTGGACTTTCAAAGGTACAATGAATTACTCTGAAGTACGATATAGAATCTTTTGTGCAGATTTCCAAATACAAGAGTTTGATGACTAAAAATTCACAGATGTATCTATTGTTGATATCTTTTGTGTTTCAAACTGGAGCATAGTTCCAACTATCACCAAGTTGTTGAAATAAATGAAAGCCAAGGTAAAAAATTCAGAACCAGATCATCCACAGGTACAAATTGGCCTAGCCCCATTGATGTGGATACAGCAGCAAAATGAGGACAGATATGCATGGAATTAAGTGGCAGGTTGAAACTTTTATTTAACTTTAGCACAGGTGAGAGGTGCTATCTGCCCACCAACCATACTCTTCTATACTGGCATTTAATTTGTTCCAGTGAGGGGGTTACAGGCCTCCTTACCATATAACTAGAGCCCTTCATTTTCAAGTTTTATTTTATTTAATTTTTCCTGGGAATGTATCAGTTTTTATTACTACAACAACAAAAACAGGTGAAATCAATGCAAAAAACTGTAAATTTTTCTGGGTAAATATCAGGGTTTATTTTGGTGGATGGAAAGACGGGGGAAAATATTCAGTAGATTAATGCTTTAAATTATGTTCATCAATGTGATTTGCTGCAGAACTAAAACAGAACTCAAAATACAATGCCACCTCTGAGTTTAAAAAAAACAATATATCTCTAATCCCCAAATAAAACTTTTCATTTGAATAAACAATTTACCATTGTAGGCTTAGAACTATTAGCCTATAAATATTTACATTTAATATTTGGGCCACACCATTTGCAGCACATACACTCAACTTCATCCTTTTCACCTGTTTTTGTTCTTTTTAAACTTCCTTATGTTCTGAAACGTATTCTGATACAGATTTTTGTTTTCTTCCCATTTTAGTGTGTCAAATCTTTAAACCGTTATCTGCTAACAGCTTGAAATGTGTATGTGGTAGGTGTGAGATTCATCAGTATGTTCAGATGTGCACGCACTTCAGAGCTTGTGTGTGTGCCTGTTTATTTATTGTGTATATCTTCTAGACTACAGGCAGCTTTGCATATACACATAGACTAATGTATTATCATAATACATATATCTCATGCAATGTATTGTATTTTCCTAATAAAACAAGTTATTTTTATATATTTGAATGACAGAAAAGTAGGGTGAAAAATCAGAAAAAAAATGAATAATACTTTTTGTAAAACCCAGGAATTTTTCGGTAAAAATCGGTTTAAACTGAAAACAAAGGGGCTTACATATAAACCACGCCTCAGGGTAAGTGCTCCTCTGCCTACCCTCAGGAGCCAGTTTGCTCTGAGTCCTAGCAACCGGCTCCCTGTGAGGGGTACAGAAGGTGCAGAAGGGTGCGGACCTTGGGCCACAAGGTCTGACCTTGGCCCATGAAGGCAGCAAGGTCTCATCCTATCCCATGAGACCAAGGCCCATCACCAAATACCAGGTCTTTTATCTCTGGGAAATGTTCATATTATCCTTTTAGCCCCATTGGAAACCAGCTGCAAGCTGCAACAAATTATCAACTCAACCCAAATACCTCAGTTAGGTACCATCCACATCTGTATTTAACCTACTGTGGCTTGAAAGTGCTTCAAGGAAGGCAAAAAACTCCCTGGTCCTCTGCCAACTGGCCCATGGTAGAAAACATTCCTTCCTGACCCCCAAATGGGAGATCGGCTAAACCCAGAACATCTGTTGGCTGGGTTCCTATTCCTACTAAGGGGTGGGTAGGGTGGGGCTAATGGACTGGGGCCAAAAGTGGCTCCACATGGCCTCCACTCCAGGTTAAAACCCGCAAGCTGGGAAATGCTGGCCAATCAGCACCCCTCCCTCCCAGCTGGCCAATGGGTGCCAGAGACTCACAGCAGGGGAGGTCAGCAAGCGACCCCTCACTCACTGCTGGGACTGTCCCCCTTCACTGCCAGCCCCATCAAGTTCCCCCACCCACTGAGGCAGGTGGGAGCATTTGACTTCAATTTAATTTAGTTCACACTCCTATTTAAATTAGGAGTACCTCACCCACCTTGTCTCTCTTACATCCATTGAAGTCAATTACACCAGTGTGAAATCAGAATGAGTCCCACTGTCTTTAGATGAGGGAATGAGTACTGCAGTGGCTTATCAATAGCAAGAGCGATATACCCAGTTTGAGACAGCCTGTCACAACCAATACTCTCACTCGCTGTCCTACTGTTTGCCTTCCACTTCTTTGTTCCTAAAATACTATATATCCCTTCTCCTCTCAACATAGACTAGTGATGCTGGTGCAGTAAATTAAAGATTCCACGAACTGTGCACCAATGTACATTTACATTAAAGAGTAACTCTTTCACTGTTTAGCTATTAATATTATTTGATAAAGCTGAGGGAAATATTCAAAACAAATCACTTTTCACCAAACTTTGCCCCTTTTTTAATGAGTTCCTGAAACTTTTGTGAGTTTGAAGCAAGCTTACAACACTTTGAAATTACCTCATTCCACTTAGTTTTGAATTTTTTTAATTACTAGGTTGACTGAGGGGAAAAAAACCAAAAAGCCACTAAGTGAAACATTGGAACTTCTGAATTTTGCAAAAGAAGATGGTAGGAGAGGGGTGATATATGTCCTAAGGGGAAGAGCATGGGAATATCAGGCGGAGGTCCCGAGATTTATTTCCACATATGCTATTATGTGTCTTTAATAATAATTTGCACAAATATTTAGTTAAGCCTCACAATACCATTGTAATGTAGAAAGTTATTATCCCAATAATAATTGGGGAGAATGAGGCTCAGGAAGCTGAAGTGACATACCTAGGTTTACAACCCAAACCACCTGTTTTCCTCCCCTTACAACCAGTGCTACAGTATTCTACAGTAATTGCCCCCCAAATTGCAGTATCACCATGGTAAGTGGTGGTATTTTGAAGAATTACTTTAGAGTACTATAGTTCTTTATTACAAGGATACAGGTGCGTATCAGAGTCTAAAGATGACAGTACTACTCCACATTAGGGAATTAATCCATGAGTAACTGAACCAGTGAAAGTGCACTATTACAATTACAATGGTACAGTGTGTGCACAGCTTGTTTTGGGTACAGTTTTACTCTGTGTGCTCACTTGCACTGTCCTATACTGCCATGTGGATTCCTATCCCATAGTTCCCAACACAGCTCTCCTAAAGTAGTGGCTTGTGAGAGATTTCAAAGGTCATCTGGGACCCCGGGAATGTTGTGGAAGAAGAGGACAAACTAGCGTAGTTTCCTGGGGAACACCAATAAGTTCCTAAAAACGGGCACCATTTCTCAATCCTTTTCTCAAAATGGAGGACCACATATGTGCTCATCTCTCCATGTTCAGCATGAAAGGTTTTGAAAAGTAATGGCAAGGCATCTTTGGTGGCTGCAGCAAGGAAATGGTGAATGTTCCATCAGTATCTAGAGAGAGCAAGTTCAGCAGTTTATTGAGGTATCGAACACCTGTACTCCATGGAGTAGCATATTCACATAGTACTAGATGATGAAATTCATTGGGTGGAATGTTGCTTATGGGGTTCAGACTTCGACCATAGAATGATGGAATCAAATTGTTCTGGGATGAACAGCAGTGGCTCCATCACTTCAGAATGAGGTAGGCGGTTGTTCACTTGATCCTTCCAGTGCAATTAGGGTTTTTTTTTTTCCAATCAGTTTTTGTCCTGTTAATTGTCAACGGCATGTTTCCATCATCTGTATACAACCAGCTTCAGATCTGCTAGCACCTCTGTGTTAAAGGGACTTAATGAGTTACATAGCCTCAATACCTTATACTTAATGGTATATTTATTCAAGTACACCAAACTTCACCTTTATCTTTTAAATGTGTAAATAAACTAGTGCATGTTCTGTTGCCCATTTAATCAAAGTAGATTTTTCTTCTTTTCTTTGGAGTCTAATTAAATTAACTGAGATGACCTGCAAGGTCATTACTATCTGCAGACTGGATCAGAAAGTGGAGGTAGTGCACTACAATCTACTTTAATCCCATTAGAGCCATGTCACTCTTAGGCCTTTGCTGTGATTAGACAATTAGATACCAATGGCTTTCTAATGGATTCACTACAAGCATTAGCTGATGAAAATTCTGCAGTCTTTACTGCTTGCCTTACTTTTATAATGAAAAATGAAACACTGTCACAGGAATCTGTTAATTTAATAGCCTTCTTAACAATGTTAGGATTGGTAGTGATAGAAATTAAACATGAATTGCTGCTGAAGTTAGCCTGTTGCATAAATTAGTGTCCTATAGTTTTTCTGAGTTGCAGTTGATTAGGTAAACAAAGATGATGACTGTGATGCTGGTAAACCAGATGCCAGCTCTTGCCGAGACATTAGGCCTCAGCCAAGCACTAACAAATTCATTGCTGGAAACCAGTCCAGCTCACTTGTGTGTTAGTAAGGTTAAGATGAGTATTGAATTGTAACCATGTGTTTAGTGTCTAGACTTTATGAAATGCTTATAAGTTGCTGTGTGCATTAATCTCATTTATAATATTTTTATCACATGCTATAAGGTAATTTTTAAGTTTTTGCTTTATGACTATAAAAATGTTTCCTCTGAAATCGATCAACTCAGGCAGGAGGGATTGTCTCCTAACCATCAACAAGTTCTATCAAAAGTAAATGGGCTATTGTGAGACATGACAACACAAAGACCTTGCTAATTGACCATGCACACCCATAAAGAGGCTATGTGCAAAAGAGCTCATCCCATCACCTTGAATTCTGGAAGAAGGAAATAAAGATGGGGGCAAGAAAATTTCTCCTCTCTCTCTCTCTCTCCCTCTCTCTCTCTCTCTCTCTCTTTCTCTTTGCTATTTGGACTCTCACAGAGATGGAGCTATGATACAGAAGCAGAGATCCTCAAGGTCAACCTGGGTTAACCCTAAAAGACATTCAGTGCTAGATTGCTAGAACTCTGTCATCTTTTGGAACTGTATAGACTGTAACTTGTTTGTGTATATATATTTGCCTGCTTTAACCTGAAAATAACTCCCCCATTTCTTTTTCCTAGTTAAAAAATCCTTAGTGAGTAAACTATAGGGTTGGCTACAGATGTTATCTTTGGTGTGAGATCTGAGGTACAAATTGACCTGGGGTAAGTGGCTGGTCTCTTGGGGCTGGAAGCAACCTGAATATTTTGTGATCTTTGGTGTATAGCAATTAACTGTCACTAAGTCCAGGTTGCCTGGGTAGCAAAATAGACTGTAGTGTCCAAGGGGACTGTCTGTGACTCCGTGGTAAGACTGTTATAGCACTTCAGAAGTTCACATTTGTTACTGGGTCGATGAAATCTAATTATAGAACATACAACATGTTTGGGGTGTCTTCCCTGCTTTTTGACAGTCTGACCTGAGGGTGAACCATTTCAGACAGTGTGACAATGACTAAAAACTTTATATGTGGTAGAGACGGTGGGAATTGCAGCCTGTGATGTAGATGGTTTGCAATGTCTCATGTGACTGAATAGGCCAATCCGAGATTTGTGTGATCTTTGGCAGTTATTGCAAATGTATGTGTGTTGGTTGGGAACTGCTTGCTTCCTATGGGCTCTTTTCTCTTCTAGCTGTAGGAGCCAGCTCCTGTAATTGATTATGATACCCTGATGGAGACGATGGCACCACTTGTTACGAGTTCACTTGCCAAGATTTCCCATTGGTCAGGATCAATTCCAGATTCCTTCATATCTCGCTTGCTTGTGTCTTTATAGCGAAGCTTGGCAGGTCCTGTTGTTCTTTGTTCCCTCTGATAGCTCCCCGTATAGCATGTCCTTGGTTATGCGTCCGTTTTCCAACCTACTCAGATGGCCCAGCCAGCGTAGTAATCTTGCTTGAGCAGGGCTGTCGCACTTGGTAAATTTGCCCTTTGAAGAACCTCTGCATTGGTGACGTTATCTTGCATTTGGTGTTGAGAATGCAGCATAACCAATGTGGGTGGAAACTGTTCAACCTTTTCGCCTGATGAGCATAAGTTGTTCATGTTTCCCCACCATACATCAGAGTGCTGAGGGTGCAAGCTTGGTACAAACTTTTTGTTCTTGATGGTAAGCTTTGAGTTGTTCCATGCTCTTTTTCTTAGTCTGCTAAAGGTGGCGGCAGCATTTCCAATGCAAATATTTAGCTCTTCATCCAGTGAGAGGCTGGTGGTCACTGTACAACCTCAACAGCTGAACTTTTGGACTACTTCTAGCTGGTTTGAATTTAAGGTAATTGAAGGATCTGGTGGAACCTTCTGTCCTAATACAACCGTTTTCTTGATGCTGATGGTGAGAGCAAATGCCTGACAGGTACTTGAAAGGTAGTGCATGAGTTCTTGTAATAGATCTTCATTGTGGGCTATGAGGGCAGCATCATCAGTGAATAGAAGTTCCCTGATTAGCACCTTTTTGATTTTGGTCTTTGACTTAAGTTGGGACAGGTTGAAGAGTTTCCCATCTGGTCTTGTGTTGAGATACACTCCATCTTTCATGTCCTTAAATGCTCAGTTCAAGAGTACTGAGAAGAAGTTTCCAAAGAGTGTAGGGGTAAGGACACATCCTTGCATCATTCTGCTTTTTATCACAAAGCTGTCCGAAGAGGATCCATCAAACTGGACAGTAGCTCTCATGTTGTTGTGGAATGAACGTATAAGACTTAACAGGGTTGGTGGACATCCTATCTTTTCTAGTATTGCATCTATCTATCTATCTATTGTGACAAAGTTCCTCCTCTACCTTGGCGGGTCCTGTGCTTATTGGTGGATATTCTTGCCTCAGATTCACCATGTGGGTTGGGGAACAGCCCAGAGATCTTCCCCTCTGGAAGAACCCACAGTCCAGGTCAATTGGGAGGTTTGGGGGGAACCCAGGCCCGCCCTCTACTCCGAGTTGCAGCCCAGGGCCCTGTGGACTGCAGCTGTCTATAGTGCCTCCTGTAACAGCTGCATGACAGCTACAACTCCCTGGGCTACTTCCCCATGGCCTCCTCCAAACACCTTCCTTATTCTCACCACAGGACCTTCCTGTGCTCCTCAGTCCTCCAGCAGCACACCCTCTCACTCTCAGCTCCTTGTGCCTCTTGCTCCCAGCTCCTCACACTCGCACCACAAACTGAAGTGAGCTCCTTTTAAAACCCAGGTGCCCTGATTAGCCTTAATTGATTCTAGCAGCTTCTTCTTAATTGGCTCCAGGGGTTCTAATTAGCCTGCCTGCCTTAACTGGTTCTAGCAGGTTCCTGATTACTCTAGTGCAGCCCCTGCTCTGGTCACTCAGGGAACAGAAAACTACTTATCCAGTGACCAGTATATTTGCCCTCTACCAGACTCCTGTACCCCACTGGTCTGGGTCTGTCACACTATCTATCTATCTATCTATCTATCTATCTATCTATCTATCTATCTATCTATCTATCTATCTATCTATCTATCTAGTGTTCTAGTGTATATATATTTGTTTGTGTGTGTGTGTGTGTGACAGCCTTAAGGTCTCATTATATGAAAAGACACACAGAGTGTTATATTCTACTAAGTTACTTCATGATCAGAGGCAATGGAAATCGTTGGAAGTAGGGTGTTTGTGTAGATTTGCTATCAATCCTGGAAATATTGGTTGGTATTTTACTTAAAAGTAAGTGTATACCCCTTCTTGTTGTGAAATCAACTTACAACATTATGCAAATAGATGCCCTGCTGTATTTGTGCCGACAGCCAGATTGAAATAGTAGCATCAACAGAGATGTGAATATTCCTCCAGCCATTTTCATTAGGTGTGAACTTTAAAGCCTGCTTGTGCCCTTAGAATACTTGTAAGCAATCTCAGAATCATTTTATTAATGATACAGTCTTTAATATTGTCACAAGGTTCACTCACCGCTGGTGGCACCTCCTGCTGGTCATCCTCATGACATCCGTGGGCCATGGATGGGGTGTGCATAAATCAGGAGGTAAAGGGAAAAATTCAGCCAGAGTCTAAGGAAAAGCTTCTGGAGGATCCAGAAAAGGGGCTGCAACTTGGCGCACTTGAGGTAGATGTGTGCTAGGGTCTCCCACATGCCTCAGAAGGGGGAGGTATCATGGAGATAGGTGAACCATGCCAGGTACAAGCCCGTGCTCATGGCTCCCTGAAGGAGCCTCCAACTGATATCCCCCTGTACCTGCCCATCTGAGCCTGTTCTACTTCCCTGCTCACTGTCTCCTTCTCCAGGTGCAGCCTGGGCAGTTAATTGGCCCACTTAACCATCATAACCCTTCCAGGCCTTGTATGGAATGAATACCCCATCACAAATATAAACAGCTTGGTTACACTGGTGTACATCGGGGTAACTCAAGGCATGTCTACACTTAAAATGCTACAGCAGCACTGCTGCAGCTGTGCCATTGTAGCGCCTCAATGTAAACATTACCAATGCCGAGGGGAGGGATTTTCCCATCGGCATAGATAATTCATCTCCCTGAGAGGTGGTACGGGTAGCTAGGTTGATGGAGGAATTCTTCCATCAACCTAGCACTGTTGACATGGGGACTTAGGTCGGCTTAACTCTGCCGCTCAGAAGGGTGGATTTTTCACACCCCTGAGTGACATAGTTATGCTGATCTAATTTTCTAGTATAGACCAGGCCTTAGTGGGAATCAAGTCTACAAACAGGCTTTGAGGGGATATCCAGTGAAATTATTAAAATCTAGTGGATGTTCATTGGCCTACTGTGTATGAAATTAGTTGATAACCTTATTCCAGCCTATAATGGAAAAACATCACCGCTACAACCAATACTAATTTTCACTCTCATTGGCAGACTCTAGAGAGAGGCCAAAGACTGAATAAGCCTTAGAGACTGTAAATTACTAATATTTCCTACAGGTGGTCCCTGCCAGACAAATGTGAGACACAGTGGGTGGATGATGTGTGTAAGACTGCATTGTTGTGACCAATGCAGCAACTATTTTGTGGATAAATAAAAGATTTAATATGCTAGCACTGTCACTCAAGTATCTTTCACAAGCAATAAATGAAAAAAAAAGATGATTCAATGTCTGTTAACATCTGTAGCTAATCAACTAGGATGATGACGAAGGTAAATAAACCATATGTTTTTGGGATATTAAAGAATTCTCTCCTCATCTATAACATTGCACAAGTTGGTAGCACATTGTGTTTTCCCCTGTTAGTTACAGCATTGAGTGCTAGAGGCTTCTGCTGCAGGCACGTTACTGGAATAGTTAACCAATGACCTGGTCTGGTATGACTCTCTCAGTGACTTTCTTGCTATATCCTCCTGGGGCTTAGTTCATCAACAGGTTTCTGCCAGCTTCCACTGGTGAATAAAACAGCTTGTGCCAATAAAACTAGAGCTGATCAGAAATCAAAATGTCTGTTCCATGGGAAATTTTGACATTTCAAAATTTGGTTTAATTCTAAATTGGAACAAAAGTTGAAATTTCTAAATTTTTCATGAAACAGTCATTCTGAAAAGTTTAGATTCAGTATATCTGTTTTTTGAGAACGCCAACTAACTGTTACAGCCAAACATGATAGATCAGCCTTGAATGACTTATTGTTTATTTCATTCATAATATATATGGATAATAACTGAGTCTATCATTACAGCCTTTATGTCTGTGTCATGGTACAAAGGGATGCACTACCAACTGATCTCCTGCCAGTTTTTTCAAGGTATAGGTTAGAGTTTCTAACTGTGTCATTCATCCTTAACATCACTGATCACTGACTCTGCTCTTCTTCCAGACTAGAAGATGTCTTGTACACTATAGCTGTAATGCTGAACACTATGACATTTGTCTGTTGTCCAAGATTCATTTAATTTATTTCCTGAGTTTTACAAGTACTGTCCCCTTGTCCATTTGAATCACAAAAATCTGGTTTGCAGGTACCATTTATTCATAATGAAGTCTGATAGAAAGCAACTATTCCTTTGCCCTAACAAATAAAGATCAAAGTAGCCACTGATATTTTCTCAAACTTTTAAATTTATTTACTTATGTATATTTGCATTCATACTTCAGGGTCTTTTCCCCCCAAAGATACTTTTTTTAAGCTAAGAGATGAAATTGAAAGTTACACTTCTTTTGTTGTTTTATGGCTCTTGACAAATAGCATCAAATAATTCATGTAAGATTTAATATTTATACACTACAGGTGGCTTTAGTGCATGGCAGGTGATGAGGTTCACAGAGACAGAGAAAAACTCCAAGCCTCATTTTATACCTTTGTTATTTTAATTTTCCCATTTTAAAAAGCTGCAAAATCTCCACTTTCAAGACAAAACAACATCAGTCTACTATTTATGGAATTTCATGGTCAAATAAATGCCCTCTAGCCTTCACAGACTATTCACCAAGAACTGTCAGCACCAGAAATAATGTAACAATCAGGGTGAATCAAATCCCATGAATAAATAATGAAATCTATTTTCATTTCAAATTCAGTGTAGCTATAAAAAACAACAGTGAATCTGTTAAAGAGCAACAATAAAAATATTTAGATTCAGGGAAAAAAAACATCACGAGGCATTGTTAATTCAACAGGACTTTTAGTAGAGCTTGAATAGACTGGGAAGCTACAATTCACTTGCAGAATGACAAAGAAATTGGGGCTCTTAGATCCTTTTTATGCTTTCATTAGAGATGTGCATGTAGTAAAATGTCAGATATTCTGAGTATGTAGGCTGTTTGTTGTACTCTTGTATTGGACTGGTAGGTTCAGGACACACCATGACCCTTAGTGTCCATGTGGATACCTACAATAATATAGAAGTAAAGCACCCTAAATTCTCACTACCCAAGTTGCTATAAGATGAGGAAGTCATCAAGGGGGGGTTGGAGATGGACAGTGCTCTCCTTTGGACATGGAGGATAAGGAAAAGAACAAATTGTGGGTAGAAAAAAGAATTGGGCCTGACATGCTGCCTTTTTAGTGTGGTTTCAGATCTGGCAAGATCAACATTTAGGAGTGAAACTAAGGCATTCTGGGTAGACATAATGAAGGACCTGTATGTAGGTGGTATTATAGATGATCAGAGTCAAGATAACAAAGCAAACAAATAAAACATATTTTACACATAAATGCAAATAGATAAGCAAATAAATTAGTAACTATCCTTAATTAGAGGGTAATGCAGGAGCATCTCATCCTTAACACTTCATTGGCTGTAGAAGCCATACTTTGGGGTGCCTTTAGTTCTTCCCTTTTATGCCATCAGCAATACATCATTCTTAGACAAATCATCAAGAAAAACAGTGTTGGTACTATTGCCTCAGCCTTCTTTTGCCAACTAATTTTAATGGTATTGTAGATCTATGATATGGGTAGGGTAGGATTTGATCCAATGACTATTGGGATTCTTTCCATTGTTTTCAATGGGTTTTGGCTCCAGCCTATAGTTTAAAGCCCCTTTAGAAAAGCTTTCTTTTGGTCATTCATGTAAATGCATGGGAGAATCTTCTGCATATGTATGCCCATAGCTCTTTTATGTTTTCTTCTGCTAATTTAAATAATTTTATATACAAAATGGTGGTGCCCACAAGAAGTGAAACTCTCTTGAGGTTTTAGTAGAGCTGGGTGTGAAACAATTTTCACATCCCAGGAAAATTTTCAAGATTTCAATTTTTTCCCCATCCTGAATCAGACAAAACTGACTGTGATGGGGTTGTGTAGGCCCAGAGACCCCCTGCTCGAAGTCTCAGGGTCCTGGCACACCCATCCAAGGAAAAGAGTATTAGAGGAGTTCTCCAAGCTGCATAGAAAGGCAGCATAGGATGTGGCCAATCAGGGGGAGGCTACAAGGGGTTAGTCAATGTGAGGGTTGCAGGCTATTATAAAAGGAGCTGCAGTGCAAACCAGAGTCAGGTGTTGCTTGGAGTCTGAGGAGTAAACCTGGTGCTCCTAGCAGGCTGAAGGTCAGCAGCACCATGGACAGATCAGTGTGCAGGGACCAGCGGAGTGCAAAAGAGCTCCTGACTGGCTGCTGGGCCTGAACATAGAAGAGCCCTGAGGTAAGGGTGAAGCATTGTTGAAAGCTGGGGCTGTGGGGAAGTGGCCCAGGCAGTTGAAAGCCATTAAGGGGACACAGTGACATGTGGTTGCTATTCTAAGGGTCACTGTGCTGGGACCTGGAGTAGTCGGTGGGCCAGGGTCATGTCCCCCCCCACACACACACATAAGCCACTGGGGAAGTGGCCTACAATTGAACAGTGATAAATCCCCATATGGGGATCTGAACTGTTAAGGGGCTGACCTGGGATCAGAACAGATGAGAGTGGGCGAAGAGTCTTCAGGAAGGAAGCCCCGGGGGCATGGCCCCCTACCAGGGCCGGGAGCACCTAAAGACTTTGTTGGGATAATACCCCGGAAGGGGTCTGTTTGAGTTGTATTCCACATAGATTGTGGGTGACTCGACCAAAGGACTGAGTCACTAGAAACTGCCAGAGAAATTGCCAGAAGGGGTCACCACAGACTGAAAGAGGTGCAGACACACAGCTGAATAAGGGAGCGCTCTCGAGAGGTGGGTTCCACCCCGTTACACTGACTAAATGACTTTGTTTTGTTTCTGATCAATTGAAACACTTTGTTTTGATACTTTCAAAATGTTTGGTTTTTTAAAAAATATTTTACTATGATTGAAGGGTCAAAATCCATTTGCTGGGGATTTAAAAATCTTAACTACCGTTTCTGCTAAGAAATTTTCATATAGGCCTGGATGAGGACTAGCTAACGAAGAACAATATATAGCTAAGAGAAAGCTGGGGTAAATAGATAACCTTGTGTGTTTCAAGTCAGTGAGCGGAGTCAGCATAACTATGAATGTAATTGGGTGTCCTTATTGCGAGTTATAGACACATGAAGTGCTGAGAAAGGCCTCACAGTTACTCCCTAATGCAGGGAGGAGATAGTGGTACAATACCCCTCAGATCCCAGACAGAGTTCAGGGAGAGGCCTAATATAATTGACATAAGTTATGACATCCTCCCCTCACAGATGTATGCCAATCCTAGCCCACAGAAATGCAAGGGTAAACTTATAAACAATTGTTAAATACTAATTACTGCTCTTTTGCTTTAAATCTCCAGGAATGTACCTGTTGGTCAATGGGGAGAGCTGCTACCTCATTCCCCTGGACCCCAAAATTAGGCTTTAACTTATATACTTTAATAGATATAGTTTGGGGGTAATTACCTGATTGTCAGCAATATGTTAATTTGAGCCTTGGGCGGAGCCATTACGTAATCTTTTAGACCATTGGCTTATTATGCTTATCTTGTCTTGCTGCTAGAACCTATCCAGGGCTTGGGAAAACCCATCCCTGTTGCTTCTATCCGCCCAATGAGCACCCTATATAATCTATTGTAATTAATTGTTCTGCAGTGTCTCTGAGCCTAATAAGCAAAGTGACACTCCACCAGTGCTGTGCGTAATAAACTCCTGAGCTTGACTCTACATGGTGTGGATTACTGTTCCTTCAATGATCAGCTTAAATTTCAAAACAAACAAACAAAAACATTTTGAACCCCAGACAGATTTTTTTTCACTTAAAATGTGAAAATGGAACATTTTGACAATTTTGGAACTTTTCCCACTTTTTTTCAAAATGAGAAATGCATCAAAACTGACCCTATCGTGCAGACAGTTTAAATTTTGACAAATTGGCATTTTTCAATTTTAAAAAATTCCCAACCAGCTCTAGTTATTTAGCTCTTCCAAGAGGAAACACTACAAGTTCTCATGATTTTTTCTTTGTTTCAAAATATTATGTTCCTTAGTGGCATGATGAACTATGAGGAAGAAAGAAGGTGTAGTCTGTAACAAGCATTCTCCATCTAAACTTCTTTTTTCACTGCAGTTCAAGAAATAGTTTAATTATAGGTGGACTCATAGTTGTAGCTCTTTGCCTTTGGTTGAAGGAGTTCTTTCCACTGTACTGATGGGCAGACCCCATCACAGGACACCAGCCTGAAAAGATTGGCTTTCTCTCTGACTCTGCTTATGTATTTAAAAAGACGGGCTCATTAGCGGAGTGAATGGGCACATGTACATTCATTGTGGAAGCAGGTAGATGTCTAATCCCTTCAGAGAAACCTCAGTCCTTATACATACAAGATGTCCATCTTCCATTACCTTGGGGAAAACTATAAATGAAAAACTATTTTAGAGATATCTGACTGCAAAATATGCCAAGACAGAAAATTGCATTAAAATGGAGTAAAGGCTGAGAGTATGGATCAGCAACTCAAGAAGAAAAATAGATGTTGTAATTACCCCAAAACCCAAGTATTACAATGCCAGGAAAGTTTCAAATTCCCAGAAGAATAAAAGAAAACATGTCCCAATAAATTACAAACCATTGGGTTATTTTTCTGCAGCATGATGACAACCATGTTCCACCCTAGAGGTAGCTATACGTTGGTATGCACATATTGACTGAATTGCCCCTTTGCAAATGTTTGAAATCCCAGAATGGAATTGCTATATATAGATAGGCTTACACGAGTGCGTAAAGAGGAAATAGGATACACAGTAACAAATGTTGTGTACACATCAGCAGTATTATGGCAACATTGAAAAATTTGCCATCTTTACTTAAGATAAATAGATTAGATACTCTCCTTACCTCAGTGTCTATAGCTTTCACTTGTGCCTTTCTGTATTTTATACAGGAAATGCCCTGATGTTTCAGATATCTCACTGGCAGTGCTTATTTACCTATCTAATGCAAATTTTTAAGGGCTGCCATGTGCTGTTTTGGGTTAAAGATGGTATCCAGCTAATAAAGTCAAGGGTACAGATGCAGACACTCAAGACTAATGACTCAGGCTGAGCAAATTCCCCACAAGGATTGTGGTTATATGAAAAAGAGGCAGGTGTAGGCTACTAAAACCCCACTAAGCATATATGCAGCCATCCAAAGCAAGTACAAGCTGCTAGGTATGGCAATGATCATGTGTCTCTTGGGGAAATCTGCATAAGTAAGAACCTCACAGCCCATTTGGCTGGCTTGTCGTGTCAGCCTGAATAATAATAGCACTAGATGCACCTGATAGGAAGCAGTTCTCCCAGAGATATTCTATGATGCACAGCCTTGTTTTCATGATATAATCAGGATCTGACCCAAAATGTTTCTAAAAAAATTTACGCCTTTTACTGGGGATGGTGTCTTTGAAACAATGTCAACTCTGTTGGAACTAGGGGTTCAGGAATATTTCATTCTAGTATTCCTCATCTATACTCACAAGAGCCTTGATGCAAGTAGTTGAGTTGGCAAAGATTTGTTCTCTTGCTTACCAGATGTAAATCCGTATATGCTATTGAATCGGGGGGAGGGGAGGGAGGCGGGAGCGCGGAGGTGTGTGTGCGAATACAGAGCACCCTGCACTTTGGCAAGAAGAGATGACACTAATGCATTCATCATAAAAACATGTAATATACTCAGGAGACTTCTGATTCCACTCAAATATAGGCAAATGTGAATAGAAATTAATGGAAAATATTTCATGCCTCCCATGAACATTTCTTAACCTTTCAGGGACCCAATTACCACCCCATATAAAATGGTGATAATATTAACATACATATGGTTTGGACATACTAAATACTATGGGTTCTATCCCTAAATTCCACCTCCTTCCTTTTTGTGCTCCACCATGCAAAGGAGCAAGAGAGTTGCCCTAGGCATTCTCCTTGGAAAATCCCTGGATGGCATTAAACAGGTGAAGGGGCAGGAGTGGGCTGTTCTAAATTGCTGTGTGAACAGAAAGAAGGTTGTGACGGGTTGGACCCCCCCTTCTGGGATGCCACCTGATGTACTTGGATTTCACTGAGCCTGCCTGCTCCACTAGCCTGGACTCCCTCTCCCAGTTTTGCTGAATTAGGCTCTCCAGTCTCTGGCAGAACACACACACACAGGTAGGGACGCACCAGCTGTAGACTCACACAGTCTACAAACAGCTCTCTATAGGAAGACTCAGCTAGGAAATTGCCCAGCACTCAAGTACAGCTCTCCTCTGGAAAATACATTCAAAATAATATTGTCTTGCACTGTAGATAAATCTATACAACATAAGCTCATAAATTCGCTCCCTCCCTCAATGTGGAGGAAGATATGCACAACTTATTGTCCCCTAGTTATAAATTGCACAAACTGGGTTTAATAATACAAACAAGTTTATTAACTATAAAAGGCAGATTTTAAGTGATTATAAGGATAGCAAACAGAACAAAGCAAATTACCAAGCAAATAAAACAAAACACGCATACTAAGCTTAAGATCTTAAAGAGACTGGTTTCAAGAAGTAATTTCTCACCCTAAATGTTGTTTTAGGCAAGTTGCAGAGTTTCTGTAGCTTAGAGTTCCAGGTATTTCTCTTTACAGACTAGACTCCTCTGTCTCAGTCTGGACTCAGCCCTTGCCTTTCCCACAGCTCAGTTCCTTTGTCTCTTCCGGTACTTTCAGCAGTCTTTCTTCTTGGGCATAGTTGTAGCTCTTTGCCTTTGGTTGAAGGAGTTCTTTCCACTGTACTGATGGGCAGGAAGACAATGGAGAAGAGTCCTCTTTGCCTTATTCCCCAGCCTTAAATAGAATTTACATAAGATGGGAAGCCTTTGTTTCCAGTGGAAAAGTACCAGCAGTGTCCAAGGTGTTAGTACCAGGTGACATGACCACATGACCTAGTAAAGTCACCGCAATGTCCCAGGACGTCTTTCAGGAAGGAGAGAGATTAGTATCTTTAAACTGTTATTTTTGCGGATACAGACTAACACGGCTGCTACTCTGAAACCTATCTTTAAACTCTCATTGTTTCTTCCTACTGGCCCACCAAGATTGATGGCCTGTTGTCTGGTGGGTGTTTCCCAAGTACACACCCAGTTGTAATTGTTACATAGTCAATATTCCTAACTTTAGATACAGAAATTACACAGGCATACAAATTGGATAATCACATTCAGTAAATTATAACCTTTCCAATGATACCTTACAAGACCCATCTTGCATAAAATATATCTCAGTTATGCCATATCGATATCATAAGCATATTTCCATAAAGAATATGGGGTCACTCCTCCCTCCTTAGATGGTTCGTCTGCCAGAGGGTTGGTCACTGATCAATGCGGAGGCAGTGTGCCTAAAATCCTTTTTTTGGCTTTGGTAATACAACCTCCAAGTGTTACACTGGTCTACAATTTTTGAGAAGTCGTCTGCTTCAGAGATAAAATGTGCTATTCATTACGTATTTTGATGTGCTGAATTCAAATATGACAATTTAAACAACTGATTGGCTACTGTTTCTAAGATATTTAAGTTTTTACATTTTATGTCTATGTATATTGTGTAGATAGTAGAGTTTTAATCATAAATTGTAAACCTAGGTCTTTTCATGTGGTTATGGTTGCTTTACATGATAATATTTCACCTGTCCTGCTTATGTAACACTTTAAAAATCAGCAAAGGGGTTATATAAATAAAATTTATTATGAAACAAAAGGCAAAAAACTATTATGTACATAGTTTAGTCCTATTCAGTGTCTACTCGGCGCTTCTTGGCTTGTCTCTTGTATTCATTAAATGGAGCATCTCTTGTCACTGTCCAGCAATAGTCTGCAAGCATTGATGGGCTCCATTTGCCCTGATAGCGTTTCTCCATTGTTGCAATGTCCTGGTGAAATCGCTCGCCGTGCTCGTCGCTCACTGCTCCGCAGTTCGGTGGAAAAAAATCTAGATGAGAGTGCAAAAAATGTATCTTTAGTGAGATGTTGCAACCAAGGCTTTTGTATGCCTTGAGGAGGTTTTCCACCAACAACCTGTAGTTGTCTGCCTTGTTGTTTCCGAGAAAATTTATTGCCACTAACTGGAAGGCTTTCCATGCCATCTTTTCCTTGCCACGCAGTGCATGGTCAAATGCATCATCTCGAAGAAGTTCACGAATCTGAGGACCAACAAAGACACCTTCCTTTATCTTAGCTTCACTTAACCTTGGAAATTTTCCACAGAGGTACTTGAAAGCTGCTTGTGTTTTGTCAATGGCCTTGACAAAGTTCTTCATCAGACCCAGCTTGATGTGTAAGGGTGGTAACAAAATCTTCCTTGATTCAACAAGTGGTGGATGCTGAACACTTTTCCTCCCAGGCTCCAATGACTGTCCGAGTGGCCAATCTTTCTTGATGTAGTGGGAATCTCTTGCACGACTATCCCATTTGCAGAGAAAACAGCAGTACTTTGTGTATCCAGTCTGCAGACCAAGCAAGAGAGCAACAACCTTCAAATCGCCACAAAGCTGCCACTGATGTTGGTCATAGTTTATGCACCTCAAAAGTTGTTTCATGTTGTCATAGGTTTCCTTCATATGGACTGCATGACCAACTGGAATTGATTGCAAAACATTGCCATTATGTAGTAAAACAGCTTTAAGACTCGTCTTCGATGAATCAATGAACAGTCTCCACTCATCTGGATCGTGAACGATGTTGAGGGCTGCCATCACACCATCGATGTTGTTGCAGGCTACAAGATCACCTTCCATGAAGAAGAATGGGACAAGATCCTTTTGACGGTCACGGAACATGGAAACCCTAACATCACCTGCCAGGAGATTCCACTGCTGTAGTCTGGAGCCCAACAGCTCTGCCTTACTCTTGGGTAGTTCCAAATCCCTGACAAGGTCATTCAGTTCACCTTGTGTTCTGAGGTGTGGTTCAGAGGAGGAGGATGGGAGAAAATGTGGGTCCTGTGACATTGATGGTTCAGGACCAGAAGTTTCATCCTCTTCCTCGTCTGACTCAAGTGAGAATGATTCTGGTGCATCAGGAACCGGCAGTGCTTCTCCGTGGGGTACTGGGCGTATAGCTGATGGAATGTTTGGATAATGCACAGTCCACTTTTTCTTCTTTGACACACCTTTCCCAACTGGAGGCACCATGCAGAAGTAACAATTGCTGGTATGATCTGTTGGCTCTCTCCAAATCATTGGCACTGCAAAAGGCATAGATTTCCTTTTCCTGTTCAACCACTGGCGAAGATTTGTTGCACAAGTGTTGCAGCATATGTGTGGGGCCCACCTCTTGTCCTGATCTCCAATTTTGCAGCCAAAATAAAGGTGATAGGCTTTCTTAACCAGAGTGGTTATACTGCGCTTTTGTGATGCAAAAGTCACTTCACCACAAACATAGCAGAAGTTATCTGCACTGTCCACACAAGTACGAGGCATCTCTGCTCACTTTGGCTAAACAGAAATGTGTCCCTTTGCAAAATCAAACACTGACAAATAAGAGAGCACGACACTGTATGATTTCTAGAGCTGATATAGGGCAATTTGTTCAGCAGAGTGATGTAAGCTTCGTTATGATTGCATCATCCATGACTTCTAGGAATAACATGATGCAATTCATATCATGTATGACGCAATACCAGCTTCAGATTGCATCATTCATTGTTTTGCCTAAAAAGCAAGTACTGTCCAAACCCAGTCATAGATTTATTCATAGATCCAGTCAAAGATGTATTTTAGTCATTTCTGGTTTAAATTGAGATCCCTTCCCTTTATAACTCACTTATCCTCCGCCATTCCCAAGTCAAGGGTCGTATATACTGACCCAATAGCATATCTTGAAAACTAGAGCCAATCAACAATTTTAAGCATCATTTTCGTTCTCAGTGACCCAGAATTAGTAAAGTTTGACTACATTTATTTCAGAAGCATTTTGGCTGTAGAGCAGTGTTACCAAACACTGTAATGTTATCCATAGGTGTTTTTGCAAAGTTCTGGGTTTTTGTTCCCAGGTTGTCTGAAAACATTCTGGTGTGTAGCATTGTTAACGTAATGAAGATATCAATATCCTTTAAAGTATAGGTGTCTTGGCATTCAGCCATCAATGCTATGAGGCAATGCTGCCTCAGTTTCCCCTTCCACACAGCTTCTAGATTGGTTATACTTTCTCTGCTGTGCCAAGCTCTAAGCCTGTTCTCAGGGTACTAGCTGAGAAGCAGTATTCTTATGAGACTTCCTTGTTACCACCTCTAGTTTGTACCAAAGTTTATTCCAAAAATCATGCATGTCACACATTTTGAAAGTAGTTACCCTTAGTACCAATTTTTTTGTTTTAACCCATAAAATGTGTAGTAAGAGACATAAATTACCCACAAATTCATGACAGAGAGGCGTTTCGAAATATGATTATCATACCACACCTTCTGTTTAGAAAATCCAGTTTGTTCAGTATTTATTGTATTTCTCATCCCCTTAGTAAAGGGTCTGAGTTTATGTATGTCTTTGGGGTTTTGGCAAGGAACGGGTGTATGGAGTCCTTGCATATTACTGCCTCCCCCCTATGGAGTCCCCTGTTCAGCTGTGGGCTCACAGCTAACAGCCAGAATAGAACCCTCACTGGTAAGCAATGCACCCTCTTACCTCTTTGAATTGGGCTTGTCTCCAGTTACAGAGCCCACGGAATCCACATTCTCTGGGCTTTCCTCTGGGACACATTTTCTATGCATTTTAGAGTGAGTTCTGTTTCTCGTTTAACTGCAACTTCCTGGCAGCCAGCAACCTGGACAGTCTTTCTAGTGTCAGGCAAAACATTCCCATCCCCCAAGGGAATAGCCACCGGACAGGAGTTGGTCTCAACCACCCCCACCTCAGGTAGCAAACTGCTTTGCACAGCTGCAATGGAATTAAACAGACACTCTCCCATTTCCTCATCAGTTTCTGTAGCTTTACTCTTTCCCAATGGGGCTTCAGCACAAGATTCCTCCTTGCTGTTGACAGACCCCTGGACAGCCTGAGCCATGTTAAAAAAGTCATTCCCCAAAAGAATTTGTGTAGCATATTTCCATAAAGAATATGGGGTGCAACATCACAAAGGTCTTGTGCTTAAGGCACTGGACTTAGATTTGGGAGATCTGGGTTAGTTTCCTGGCTGTACCATGGACTTCCAAGTGGGCAAGTCACTTAATCTCTCTGTGCCTCAATTCTCCATCTGTAAAATAAGGAAACCAGAAAGAGGAGGAAAGAAAGTCAGCTACATTGGAAACATTCCCAGATGCACTGGTATCCTGAGGAGAGTGGGAGTTTTAAAACTGTTGCGATTGCAAAAGATCAGCGATGTCACTTGAAGAAGAAAGGATATGTTATCCTCATTTTTTTCTCCCACCCTTTGTCTGTTTAGACTGTAAGCTTTTAAGGGCAAAGACTGTCTCTAAGGGTACATTTACACTACCGCCGGATCGGTGGGTAGTGATCGATCTATCGGGGATCGATTTATCGCGTCTAGACATGATAAATCGATCCCCGATCGCTCTGCCGTCGACTCCGGAACTCCACCACGGCAAGAGGCAGAAGCGGAGTCGACGGGGGAGCGGCGGCCGTCGATCCCGCGCCGCGAGGATGCGAAGTAAGTGATTCTAAGTCGATCTAAGATACGTCGACTTCAGCTATGCTATTCTTGTAGCTGAAGTTGCGTATCTTAGATCGATCCCCCCCACCCCAGAGTAGACCAGGCCTAAGTGTTTGTACAGTGCCTAGCATATAGGGCCCTAATTTCAGTAGGCATCTCTAGATGCTACTATAATACAAACAAACAAACAAGACCCAGGCCTTTATTTATGTTTAGAAATAACCTAGCATATTTTGGTGAACACAGGAAATAAATATTATTATGATTGTTATGATTATTATTTATTAATGCCTGTTCATATAAAGCCATTTGTATATATTTTGTTTAACTAGAAATGAGTATATATACAAATGAGTTTGGATTTTGGAATCAAAATAGTGCTAATGGACAGACATTTGAGTTCATTGGTGAGATGGTCAACCCCCACTGTAGGCCGTTTACACTAAAAAACCCATAACTGGCCAAGAGAGGATTGCCACTTGCTCACACTGTGGGAGACAGCTGTAAGACTGCCTCTGAGGACACCCTCACAAACATCAGGATAGGGGGCATGCTGAGGCATGAGGGGTGCATCAACCAGTGCTGTTGAGATTCTGGGCCTTATTTTGCCTCATAGGGGGAGCCAAGGAGGCTGCTGTAACTTAGGCCCTCAGGTCTGTCTGAAATATGCCAGGGGAAAAATCCAAGATCAGGAGGGTGTAATGGTGGCTTAACCTTAATGTCCCTTTAAACATACCCTTTATCCCCCACCAGGGCCGAGAGTTCTGTAAGGTGCCTCTACACTAGAAAAAAACATTGTTTTTTGTGCAATGTATTAGCTAACAGATGGTAACTAAAAAATGGTAAAATCCTAGTATGAACAAGGCAGTTTGTAGTTTTCACACGTTAGCAGTCAAACATTAGGGTTTACCTCAACCAACTAATGTGTGAAAACTACAACTGACTTGTCAATATTAGGATTTTATCACATATTAATCACCACAAGTTAGCTAACACATGGTAAAAAAACAACAACACATTTTTTCCTAATGAGAACAAGGCCTAAGGGTCTTGTTTCCATAGTCTTGTAAATTTACATGTAATCCTTAATCAGTTCTATGAAGTAACTGCAGTGAATCCTGAACTCATCCGTTCTTAGTTTGTCTGCAGTGCAAATTGGAGCAAACATTAGCAAAGTGCACACTAAGCAGCTCTTTATGCATGGGAGCACTAGGCTCAAGTCACCCAGTAGAACCGTGTTCTAAGGAAGCCCAACAGCACTACTAGCTCTCTGACTGCTCAATGTGTACCATGCCTGCAGCTGTGCTTGCCTTGTTTCAGTTCCTGCTCCAGCCTGCTTCTAGTCCATGCTCCTGCTCTGCTCCAGCCCTGCTTCTCCTTTGGATCCTGTATCCCTGTACTGATCCTCAGCTCTGTCTTTTGCTTATGACTCTGGTTGACCCTCTGGCTCTGGGATTTGGCTTCTGTCTCTCTGGCACTTACCCATGGCTCATCCTGGACTCTGTCCGTTGTGGACCCAGCTGTAGTTGGTAGGCTGAATTCTTGCTTTAACTGCTAACCTCGACTGTCCATGGCCAATCTTTAACAATGCAATCCTGGGATGCATAAACAGGGGATTATTGAGCAGGAGTAGAGAGGTTATTTACCTCTATCTTCGGCATTTGTATGACTGCTGCTGGAATTCTGTGTCCAGTTATGTTGCCCATAATTCAAGAAGGACATTGATAATTGGAGAGAGTTCAGAGAAGAGTCACAAGAGTGAGAAAGGATTAGAAAATATGCCATATAATGATAGGCTCAAAGACTTAAACTATTTAGTTTAAAAAAGCGAAATTTAAGGGGTGACTTAATTATTGTCTGTGATCATTTGGGGAATAAATATTTAATAATGGGTTGGAGAAAGGTATAACATGTTCCAATAGCTAGAAGGTGAAGTTAGACACATCCAGACTGGAATAGGGTGTAATTGTTTAATGGTGAGAGTAATTAATCATTGGAATAATTTACCAAAGGTCATGATGGATTTTTAATTTTTTAAATCAAGATTGAATGTTTTTTCTAAAATATATTCTACGAATTATTTTGGGGAAGTTCTATGGCCTGTGTTATACAGGAGATCAGACTATACAGTCACAATGCTCTCTTCTGGCCTTGGAATCTATCAGTTAAACCTTAGACATGTTGTGTATAAAACCCCAATATGTAGATGTTAATAGTTCTCAGTAAACTTCAAGGAAAGTACCATATAGTCTTTTAGTTTTAAAAAAATGCACAGAGAAAACACTTTAAATAGTATAAAACATTGGAATACTATGAATAACTTGTAAACAAAGCTGTTAGGCAGTAAATGTACTGGTGTTCTACACACTTCCCCACTTTGTTGCTGTTATATATATTCCGATATAAAGTTCCAACATCACACTTACACTTCTATAATTTAGCACGTACATATAAACACATTCCCCTCTCATCTTTGCTCAGACATGATTTCTCAGTTTTTATTGTGTGATCATCATATATATATATATTGTGTCACTGGACTCTTCAGAGTTTGAGAAGAATAGCAGCATTTCGGTCCTTTCAAACACTTCAGAACCCTGTTAGCCAACAAACTGTCTGGGGATCTCCACCGCATACAGCATTCCAACCTTAGTGTTAATAGCTATCTGGTCCTTTGCTGCTGATGAAACAGAAATCTGTAGACTGTATCCAAAGCAGTACAGGTTTTTGGACCTAGCCCATAACTGCAGATACATCTCTTGGTCCCATGTGGATCAGCTGCCAAGTCCAGTGGGATGTCTTTAACTCCTATATTTATAACCTTTACCTCCCTCTGCTTTGATTGGCCGGCACTCAGCATATGTCAAGAGACACTGAGTATTCATACAAAAATTGATGTCTCTTCCCCACTGCTTCTCTTTCCTTCCTTGAGTCTAAGTCAAGTGCTGCAGTACAGAGCGTGTGGGTAAATTTGGAAGAGGAGAGTGGATATGTATTGCCAACACTTCAAATTGTGGCACATATCACACTTGTACTTCACATACATATGAAATCTGCAAGCATTGTTCAGACAATGATGCTCTGATTACTTAGCAGCATTTGAACAATATTCTCTTCTGCTGTATTCTATCCTGCTGCCTTATATTTAAGAGACAATCCTTATTAAAATAAAAATAAAAATTATGGTCTAGATTCTGCTTGCAGTTGCACCATGTACGTCTAGAACCAGAATTTCTGCAGAATTATTCTGGATTTACATCACTGTAAATGAGATGAGATCTGCCTTAAAAACTACAGCAGCAATTCCTAGGACATTGGGTATCTGGAGGGCTATTGCTAATATTGGGCTCTGTCACTTTGCCAAGCTAGTAAACACTGAATGCACACTGATCTGTTTTGCTTTCCTTTTTTAATAATATATTTATTCATTTTTGTTCCTCTCTTTCCCAAAATACATCTAATGACATCCTGGGCTATTAATCTGCCTGTCATAAGGCTAACACAATGCATTCATTTGAAGCTGTTTCTGTGTTCCACTTCGGATACGTATGACCACAGTGGTTCTTTGTATTAGCAGATGAGCTTAAGTTTCACCTGATTGTTTGCCAGTAAAAGTAAATATACAGAAGTGTGTAAATTAAAGATGTAATATTTAAAAACCTGATTTCCACTTTTGTCCCATTAATAGGCTGCATGTATTTCAACCCCATTCAAAACATGGTAGGATTGTGGAATCTAGCTCTTATTTGGTGCAAAGTCCCAACTGGAGCATTTAAGAAGCATAGTAAAAACAGTTGCTTTCAGAAGGATGATTGCATCGTCTGCCATGATGAAGTGCAACTTCTCTAATTTAACCTTTGTGGGTGGGTCACCAAAAGTTAGCACCATTGTCTGTGGAACAGTCCATCCTGTGGCAGCTAGTACTGCCAAATCTCAGCCTGGGAGCATATTCCATTAGGCTGATGACACAATGCCTGCCGTAGAAGCATGCTAACACATCAAAGAATGTTCATGGATGACAAGTATCAATGGCTAGTTCTACTACAGATTGCCTAGGAAGCAGTCTCCATTTGGTGGATAATTACTATTTTGTTGCCACTGGAGACCACCCACAGCAATTTTTCATTGAGGAACCAAGTGCCACTAAATATGTGTGAAACAAAACATGTTATGTGACTGGTGTCATGGAAGATCTTCCATGGAGTCGACCATATCAGATGGCGACTGCCAAACTATTTGACTAATGTCAAAATCATTAGCTCTTCCCACTGCCCTTCAGTCATGGTAATATTTGCAGTATAGTACCTCCAGTTCTGCAGTGCTCTCCCCATTTTGAATAGGCATTCTTCATCTTAAGTGTTTATGCTAATCATCACATAATGTACAATCACTCTAGACTTGCAATTATCAAACTACAAAACGTTGCTTTACAGCAGACTGTACACAGATAATGTAAAAAAGGATTAATCTCTCTAGTATTGTTCATTTGTTGCTATGGAAATACTGTTCCTCCACGGAGCTATTAGTAAACATTATATTAGGGACGCAGCCAATGAGAGAGACAACCTCGGCAAGCACTGCAGTAAAATTTAGAGGTATATTACTGCTGACATATAGCTTCATGTACAAACACATAGAAAGAGATTGTTCTCCCATGAGCTTGTATAGTAAAAAGAAGTCATTTCAACCACAAACAATAATAATAGAACACATAGAGATCAGTAATTGTAAGAATGTATACAAATAAGTGTGAGTGTATGTATATATATATATGTAATACACTGGTGAGTGCGTGTTACAAGTCCCCATGCACACACGTACACACTCAGCTGATCTGCAGAGAATGTTAGTTGTTACAGCTCCTAGCTATAGGGACTTTGCTCTTCAGTTCATACTGTAGCAGCTTATACTTCTAGCTCTGGAGGTCCCCATTTCAATCCCATCAGCCAAGATGGCAGCTGTCACATGTACACATGTTACAGATATGCATATATATGCAACATATATTTGCAAAGAAGCCAGAATTTGCTCTGTTGCATACCATATAACCAAGAGTAGAAACTACCCCATAGATACATACATTTCTTTTCAGAGTTAATGTCCTCCTTCTGCTTTCCCACTATATACAGCAGACCTTCAGTATTCAACATTACTTTACTAAAAAATGATCTTTTGCCTCATACATAGGTATTTGGTTAGGGAAAAAAAATCTATAACATCTTAAACAGTTCTTGAGCCATTTACATGGTGTGCATATTTTCACCTTTCTGATCTCTGAATTTTTTGTGATTAATGGGCTCAGCTGTCAAACTGGGAAATGCTAATACTAGTGGAGCTATGTAAATGTTTTGTTTTTAAGTCTAGATAACTAGTTCAGATACAAAGATCCAAACTTTATTCCTCTTACTTTCAATTGACTTCAGTGAGACTTTTTTTCTTTTACTTCACATCAATCTTGTACTTGATCAATGACTGAAAATATAGGGCCAAATTATTTGCTGATGTAATTCCAGTGAGTTGCATGGAGTTATGTAAACAAAGAATTCTGCCCTTAAAGCCTAATCCTGTTGATTTGAGCATGTGCAGGTTCATGGACCTATGCTATTGGAAAGACAATTTTGTTATTCATACTTTATTCATTTCCAATAGTTCTCAATTCTGCCTTAAAAGTGCATAGATGCAGTGCTGTGTCTACATGGAGCTCCATTGACATCAGTGATCCCATGCAAACACGCCAGTCTACTCGTTTGCAGGATCAGAGCCCACATGTGTATATATGTGGGGTGGGAGGAAAAGTGAGGCAAGACAGAGCTCTAGTAGATACACAGAATACCATTCTAAATCATTTTGATACATATTATTTAAGGCACATGCTTTTAAGTGTGGTATGTTATAAAATGTTTAGTGCTACATTGACCTGGAGGAACTCCATAAAATCACTTAATGGTCTACATCACAGCTTCAGATGATTCAGTTCATTACAATTAATGAAGGGTGTAGCTCTGGAAAAGATTTCATATTGGATATGGTTACGGTCATTTGTTCTGTTCACTATATCATTATGTTATCTCACTGGCACGAATCTTTCAATTTTAACATATTAATTCAGAACCGGCTCTTTGAGAGTTTGTTTTGATAACCTTTGTTGGATACAATATCCAACATAGCTCACTCTATGGAATAATCTATAATTTAAGAAGGCATAAAATATTTGTGTTTTAGTTGCCAAATGACACAATTTTTAAATGTTACATAATGCATAAACAGCTTTGAGGAATGCATTTAGCCATTCCCAGTGTATAATGATGTTGACATTGCACTAATTTTGAGATTGCAATAGATCTCTAATCATAGCTTTTATGGGGAAGACACCTTTTTTTTTAAGTTTAGTTTGTATTGATGAAGATAGGAACAAATCCTCATGGCCCAACTGTTATAAAGAAATATCTTCATACAAGAACCAGTTTAGAATGTTCACCTTGTTTTCCCATAATAGACATTAATGAGAGACAAACTAGGCAGATTCCCAAAGGCACCCTGGAAAACATTTCATCTGGCTACATCATTATGGAAATGTTGACCATTGGCTCTCAATTAGGTATTCATATTTGCATGATGGAAGTTCATGATTTTGGCTAGATACCATTCATAGCACTGCTTTGCATAAATTGCTTTGTATAGGGAGTTATATTGCATTAAAATAAACAGGGAAAAACCGAACCTTGTTAAAGGCTAAAGATAATTTGGCACTTATGTTGCATATTTAACATGCAAAAAAGACTTTCTCAGGGCTACAGCAATTGTAGCTGGAGGCAGTAATAGCAGCTGTCACTATGTTTAGCTGAATTAAAACCTTTTTCTACAGGCTGGGAAAATTCACTGCTGGTCCTACCAGTTAAAATATTGAAAATACTCATGGTTGATGAGATAATGGTAGTTGTGACCAGCCTAGGGCTGTAAAACAACAAGAACGGAAGGTCCAGAGATCTTTTGCTACAGTGCACTTTTCAACTCTGAAAGCAAGGGAGAATAGTGTATCCAAATGATGATAAAGGTTGCAGATATGATAAAAGCATATCACATTTCATTAAAAGTGGAGGAATTCTCCAATATAATCTTGATCTATTTGACTTTTTAAAGATACCAGTGTTCAGTGAAGAACGCAGATAACTTCTAAAGTGAAATCAGAGGAGAATGAACAAGATTACAGTGGGTAAAGACTGGGAGAGTTGTCCACATCAAGACCAACTGATCTTTGACCTAAGCCCAGGGCTAGCTGTGAAGCTTCACTGAATATTAGTAAATATAATTGAGTGAATAAATCATAACATTGAATTAATCAGAAGATGATAATTAATCATCAGTATATCTACCTTTGGGGATGAGATGAGGCTAAATGTTAATTACTTTAGAAAAGTAACAAGTGAGTTTAATTATTTTCCTTATCTTTTTATTAGCTGATGGGCTAAATAGCTCAGGAGAGTCTCAGCTATGCACTCAGCAATTTTACTTATGCCTTATACCAGTGGTGGGCAACCTGCAGCCCATGGGCCGCACGTGGGCTGCCAGCAGATTACCCTGGCCGCCGCTTCCCACAGCTCCCTTGCAGCCTGTAAGACAGTGTTTACATTGACCATCCGCAAGCATGGCTGCCCGCAGCTCCCAGTGGCCACGGTTCGCCGTTCCCGGCCAATGGGAGCTGTGGGAAGTGGCGGCCAGGGTAATCTGCTGGTGGCCCACGTGCTGCCCGCGGGCCGCAGGTTGCCCACCACTGCCTTATACCCAGGAACCACAGAGCTGGGGGGGTTCTTACATAGGCTCTTGAAAATGCAACCCCCCTGAAAAGCACATAAATAAGAGATGAACACTGGAGCAGAAAAGAGAACAAACTCGCTGTTATTTCAGACAAATCCTCATTCTTTAAAGAGACTGTATGATCTGCAGTTTTGATCATACAATAACCATTTAACTTCAGAGCTGGTTGAAATGTTCTGAGTTTCAAGTGTGTGATGCAATCTTTGTCAAAAATTGGACTTTTGATTTACACCCCTGTGCTGCCCCCCCCCCCACCTCAAATGAAAATTTAAGATGAAAATTGTAGAGGCTTTTGACCCTCCTACAGCATTGTTTCACAATTTTGGGGGATCACAAGATTTTGTCAACATTTTTGACATTTTGAAAAAACTTATTACAAATCCATTGCCACTGATTTTTAACCAGGTCTATCCTGCTCATTTCTGAGCTGCCTTGTTTCTGTCTAGTTAGTAGATGGTAAAAAAAAAAAAAACAGGGAAACTGAAAAGCAGGTCATCAGCAGCAGGGAGAAAAGAAAAGAAAAGAAAATGGGACCATTTTCCCCATCCCCTTCCATTAAAAAATAAGATTGGCCGACTCTCGGAAGGAAGTGAAATTATTTCACCTGGAGAGAATCTCAAAACTTCCCATCTCTTCCTTAGAAAATCTGGGTATGGGATAAGGAACTTTTAACACTGCTATGGATTACTTAAGTCAGTTCTTCATAAGCACAGATATGTTCTGTAGCCTATATAGTCTTTATTCGCAGGCAGGTTGATATAATTCTGCAGAATTATAATAACACTGTCTGTAGTAAACAGAAAAAATTGGTGGCGATTTAGTTGAAGCATTGCACATAAAGGAAATATAAAAGTATTCTTTCAGTGAGTCAAAAAAACATATACCTTCACAGTAGGAGTACAAAACTAGCAGCTAAATGTAAGTGCATCTTTCTAATGTGAGGCCAGGAACACATCTTAAATCTTAGAACGAAAACAGAAAAAGCCACTACATCCTATAGGGAGAAAACAGGAACTAGAGTTTGAGGTTTCTACTAGTGCTGGATATCAGTTTTCCAACAAAACTGTTCTTTGCTGAAAAATGCAGATTCAAGTTGTCCAAAACACATAATGAATTTGTGTCAAATTTGCCAAAAATAATTTTATTTTTTAAAAAATTGAAAGTTGAAATATTTAGTTTTGTCATTTTAATTTGAAACAACTGTTTCAAATTTTACTTCAATTATATTTTAAAAAAATATATAAAAAGTTAAAAAACCCTCACAAACAAAATGACCCATAATGAACTTTTGTATTTTCCATTTCAGTCACTTAACTGAAAAACTGGTTATTCACACAGCTCTGCTTTCCACTCTGGACTAACAAGGGAATCAAAGCTATTATCTCTATTCCTTTGTTGCACCATCATGTAGATGGCAGGGTGGTGGCTGGACATGAGAGGGGCATCCATGCACCAACCTTGTGACCAGGATTTTTTGGAGGTCTTAAACCTCTGCAGAAAGAGTTCTAATCTGAAGAACTTGCTTAAATTCATCAACCTGGAATCCCCTCTGATGAACCTGAAAAAGAAGCTGACTCCAGAGCAGAGTTCACATCTCATCAGTTGAAATGCCTTTAGAAGCAAGCCTCCCCTTCTCCCTGCAAAAGTTGTTGGACTCCTGCTGTAGAGGGGGCTTAAACAAAAATGCAACAAAGATGTTTGCAGGGTGCTGAGAACCAGGGTTGATTAGCAACTTTCTCCAATGACTCCCTGGCCCTTAAGCATAGCTGTGCAGAGCCTTACTGCCTATAATAGTGTCCTGTTTCCACTGTTCAACTAGGCTACCTTGTTTGATGCCCCTATCCCTGTTCTACATATATTTCATCATTTGTTTTTTATTAATTTTTGATTTCATGTATTGTCATCTTCAGTGTGACTAAAGACAGATCTTAAAATGAACTTTAACTTTAATCATTAAAAAAAAGAAGAGAAAACTAATACGTTCTTTGACATGGGGTTACAGAAGAAGATTGAGAAGAACCACAGAATGAAGCAGCTGGACTGCCAACTGATTCTGCCACAGGGCTGAAGACTCAGTTAGGAGCTCTATTGTTCAGCCCAGCTCTGTTCCACAGCTATTGTGACCCTTCCCTACCCTTCCCCTTATTAATTCCCCATATAAATGTTCAGAACCATCGTGGGAGCAGGGCCGGCTCCAGGCACCAGCTTAGCAAGCAGGTGCTTGGGGCGGCCAAGGGGAAGGGGCGGCACGTCAGGCTCTTTGGTGGCAATTCGGCGGAGGGTCCCTGTCCCTCTCGGAGGGAAGGACCTGCCGCCGAATTGCCGCCGAAGAAGAAAGCGGCACAGTGGAGCTGCCTCCGATCGCGATCACGGCTTTTTTTTTTTTTTTTTTTTTCCCCGCCGCTTCGGGCAGCAAAAACCCTGGAGCTGGCCCTGCGTGGGAGGAGACTCAGTCTGAACTTCTTCAGTCTGGGCTCAACTCTGATGAACCACAGGAGCAGGAGGCCAGGAACAGAAGGAAAGTTGAAGCCCAAACAATCGGGCTGGGAGCTTGCAGAAGGGACTACTGTGACCACTTAGTCTGACCTCCTGTATTACACAGGCCATGAAATGGCTCCAAAATAATTCCTGTTTAAACAGCATCAAATCTTGATTTTAAAAATTGCCAGTGATGGAGAATCCACCAAACCCTTGCTAAGTTGTTCTAATGGTTAATTGCCCTCATTGTTAAAAAAAAAAGTCTCAGTTCCAGTCTAAATTTGTCAAGCTTCAGCTTCCAGCCATTGACTTTTGTATTAATTATTTTTGTCTGATAAATTGAAGAGCCCATTATTAATTTCTTTCCCATGAAGGTACTTATAAACTGTGATCAAATCACCACTGAATCTCATATCATGAGCACTACATCAGCTTTGCTAGGTAGAGATCAATTGGCTTCTGATGAATAAAGTGAATAACTCTTTTTGAGCCAGAATCTCAGCTGTAGCCAATACAGCTATGCTGATTTACACCAGCTGAGAATCTGTTCCTTTCTGTAAGCCATATGGCCAGAAGCTTGAGGAGAAAGAGCTCTGTACTCCCTCTACTGGTGAAAAGTGCTGCCATATACAGCTTCATTTGCATAGTCTATCTACCCACACTTCCTTTAGTGATAGTTGGGGAATCGCCATAACTATACAGGAGTTTTGATTTTGGGTGGTAGAGGGCTCTCAAAGAGAGGGAAAGAGTTCTTACTTTGTAGTAAAAAAAGCTCATTTGCTAGCAGCTGGGACTGCTCAAGGGTCCTAAGATTTTGCTCTTTGTTCCCTTCTTATGGGGACTTTGCTGTGAGAGACAACATAAATGTAGAATGGTGTTGTGAGAAATGATGTAGTGGGCAGCAGCAGAGCTGAGAGACATTTTGTGAGGGCCTTCCTACCCAACAACATAATAAAGCTGGGGGGGAGCAGTGCCTGCAGGTGAGAGTTGCGTGAAGCTGCTTGAGCGCCTCTGCCTAGGAGCTGGACCTGCTGTTGGCCGCTTCTGGGGTGCAGTGCAGTCCGCGGCACCAGGACAGGTGGGAAGTCTGCCTCTGCACCCTGGCTGCACTGCTGCCTGGGAGCCGCTGTAGGTAAGTCCATGCCCCAACTCTGTGCCCCAATCCCCTGCCCCAGCCCTGAGCCCCCCCACCTGGAACCCCTTCCTGCACCCCAAACCCCTCATCCCCAGCCCAGAGTTTGCACCCAGAGCCCTGACCCCCTCCTGCACCCCAACCCCCTGCCCCAACCCTGAGCCCCCCTACCAAACCTGCAGCCCCTCCCACACAAACACCTCATCCTCAGCTCCATTGGGTTGGGGACATCAACAATTTTCTTCAACTGGATCCCAAGAAAAAAATGTTTGAAAACCACAGAGCTAAGGGACTATTACCTGTGGGACATTCTCACCAGTGGGTGGGAGGGAGTTAGACTAATTACTGCAAAGTTACAGGGGTGAAGTGGAGGGGGTGAGGTGGTGGTTTATTCTTTATTTACACATATATTCCATGGCTGTGTGTTTTCCCAAGTTATTCTGGGAAGTTATGGCCTGTGTTATACAGGAGGTGAGACTAGATGAACACAGTGGTCCCTTCTGGCCTTGGAATCTGAAGTTTGACTATATTCCCTTCCCTAAATAGAGATTTCCATTTTTGTAGACAGTCTTGGAGTGCTGGTGAGTGGGGAAGTTCTACTGGCTGTTACCGGCATACAAAAAGGGTGTGTTTAGTTTTCCAAGGTTCTTGGGTGGAGGGAGGCGTGAGCCAGTTCAGTTGTTTGTCAAGAGGGACACTAGGTATATTAAACCCAGCCTTTTATGCTACTATTGATCACCTGGCATGAGGGTTAACACGGGTGTACAATTTGAAAACTGTTCCGTCCCTGAGATGTTCTCAAGATATATGTATGAAGTTTGAAGGAATCTGGGGAGAAGGCCCAAAAATAAAAATTGGGACTGTCGGGACAAAGGTTTTAAGACAGCATTTTAAAATTTTAACAGCAAAAGTGAGTAGATATTTTTCCTTAGAAAATGTGATTGTGCATTGAAAAAAATATTGTGATATATTCAAAGACTCAATTCAGTTGTTAAAGTGAATAAGATTTAATCCTGCTCTAAGTGTAAATCTCAACATAATCTTAACAATGGAGTCCTAACTGATATCTCCATTTATTCACAGTTTAAAAGAGTTACTGATACCAGCAAAACAAACAAAAAAAAATTACAATGTAATTCAGGTGCAGAATCCAGCACTTTTTCCCAAATTGCCAGCTTTTTGATCAGCCATCTTGCCAAATCTCAAGGTCTAGATATGTGAGAAAGTTACAGTTGCACTCTCACCCTGTCACATTGAAGATGAGTCACTTCACTCTATGACCCAAACACTGTTCACTTTCTAACATATATGACAAACCCAGACCAGTGGGGTACAGGAGTCTGGTAGAGGGCAAATATACTGGTCACTGGATGAGTAGTTTTCTGTTCCCTGAGTGACCAGAGCAGGGGCTGCACTAGAGTAATCAGGAACCTGCTAGAACCAGTTAAGGCAGGCAGGCTAATTAGGACACCTGATGCCAATTAAGAAGAAGCTGCTAGAATCAATTAAGACAGGCTAATCAAGGCACCTGAGTTTTAAAAGGAGCTCACTTCAGTTTATGGTGTGAGTGTGAGGAGTTGGGAGCAAGAGGCGCAAGGAGCTGAGAGTGAGAGGGTGTGCTGCTGGAGGACTGAGGAGCACAAGCGTTATCAGACACCAGGAGGAAGGTCCTGTGGTGAGAATAAGGAAGGTGTTTGGAGGAGGCCATGGGGAAGTAGCCCAGGGAGTTGTAGCTGTCATGCAGCTGTTACAGGAGGCACTATAGACAGCTGCAGTCCACAGGGCCCTGGGCTGATACCCGGAGTAGAGGGTGGGCCTGGGTTCCCCCCAAACCTCCCAATTGACCTGGACTGTGGGTTCTTCCAGAGGGGAAGGTCTCTGGGCTGTTCCCCAACCCACATGGTGAATCTCTGAGGCAAGAAAATCCGCCAATAAGCACAGGACCCACAAAGATAGAGGAGGAACTTTGTCACACATAGAATTAGAGTGTTAGTAATGCTTGTTTTGTTTTTTGTTTGGTTGGTTTTTTTGCAAGAACCACTTTTGCACTAGCTGAAAGGATAAGGAGCTCACCTGTCTGGAATTGAGATGTACTGTTTTTGGGGGGATGGTTATTCAGAAAGAATACATAAAATCTGCCAACATTCTAAGACCACTAAACAAAAGACTTAAATAAAAGACTTTAAAAGTACAGATCACAGGAGGTTGAAAGAAACTGTGCAAACCTTTGACAGGGAGTAAAAATGTCTCTTCCTTGCTTTGGTATTTAGTATAATACCATTAATCACTATGAATTCTCTTGGTATTCAGTGGGTTGTAGTATGTAATCCTTTAGGAGTTCTGTTGCAATGTAGCACTAATTAATTTCCACCTACAATAAAGTATTACCAAAACTTGAACATTCAGGTACTTAAACCTTAATATCTGGCAAGTTGCCCTCCTCTGTAGCAACTCTGATTATTATTGAGACTTCCTCCTGTTACCCCTGGTAGTCGTAAGGTTATTCCAAGCATTTGCAGCCAATGACACAAACACCTCTAACATTTTCCTTTTTGCCACTAAGACACAAAATAATGTAAGTGAAGTATTTATCCATTGAGTAATTTGCAGCAACTAATCCGCCGAAACAGGTCTGATACTGTATCCTCTGGGACATCCTTTAATTTCTGTTTAATATTATACAAGAATGTACATCCTGACAAATACAGCAATAGGGTTTTACTGCTAGGATTTATCTATGCTGCAAAGTTTCATTCCCATTTTCCAGCACTGGTGCAGCTGTATGAGTGCTGTCAAAGCTATTGTTACCCCTTTCTGACCTGAGCAACTAGTCAAAGTTTGGAGATGTGCACATGTTTCAGCTGGGGGTAGAAACTGACAATGGAGTCTGATATTTTGTTTGATGCAATCTTGTTTATTTATGAGGATTATACAAATATAGGAGTAACCAAAAACAAAAGGAGACTGCTTACAACCCCAAGCCTCTTTGGGTGGCACCAAACCCAGAAGCCCCCTCTCCAGTTTCTTCCAGGGTCATACACAATGCTTGTCCAGGCTATCTCTCAGAGCTTGTCTACCAGGTCAGTTAGTACATGGCAAGCCAGGGAGTAAATCTACAGTGCACTAGACTATCACACACTAATTGGTCACACGGTCCTGCTATAATGCACTGTGGTGTATTTTGATGTACAGTTCTGCACTATGGAACTTTTAGTGTGAAGCAGCAGGGTTCACATGGCCAGTTAGTGTGCATCAGGCAAGAACGCTGTACGCTCAGACCCTGGCTTGCTGCACACTAAATGACCATCTAGACAAGTCCCCAGTCTCTCCCAATCTGTCTTGCTTCAATTTGTCTTGTATCTCCCTGGTGCATACACAAGTTCCAGCAATCTAAACCCTAGCACCTGCATTTGAAACCCCTTGGGCCACATGATTCACCTTCCTTTTACCATTTCCATGTGCCTATGTTTTGTTTGCTACTGCTATACTTTCAGCCATCTGGGTAAAATGCCGTCTTTAAATTTAGTTTGAATGGAAGATGACAGCCACACCTGACCTATATAAGATTTAGCCCCAACCATAATAAAATGAAACCTCACGCCACAGCATTGTAAATGTTCCACAATCTACACTAGCTCTTACATTGTGACTAACAACAGTGAAGCTGTGGCAAATGGGTACAAAAATGTGTAGTGTAAATGCATGCTTTGGCCCCAATCCTGCAACCACTTACCCATGTGTTTAATTTTAAGCATGTGAGTACTCCCCTAAATTCAACTTTAAGCACATATGGATGGTTGCAGGATCTGTACCTTGGTGTCCCAAGATTCCTAGGTTAGGTTCTATTTCCTCTATCTGAAGGCTTTGCTACCTTAATTGCTTAAACTTAGAGATGGAGCAGAGCTTCAAAATTCACATCAGAATTTAAATTTCAAGCAGATCTTAATATTGGGGTGCTGGGCTGGGGGGGGGGTTGTGGTGGCCTCTCTCTGTTTTTAAATAAAATGTGTCTGAAACGTTTTATATTATAAAACTTAATGTTCTCACCTGCAAATTTTGCTTTATTTTTTATACAAAATGCTTTCAAACTAGCTCACTTTTCAGTTATATAGTAGAAATGTCCGTGATTTCTCTTTTACAGAGATTTGCTTTCTGCCATCTAAATTGAAATATAGAAAACTTGTACTTTTAAAATCGATATTATTGAAGTCTTCAGGTTTGGCATTTTTTATTTAGAGGGTCCTAGAAATGTTGTGTGTACATTCAGTAAAAAAAGTAAAGCGTACAAACAAAATAACAGTGGCTACAAGAACAAACCGTTTAAAGCACACTAGAGATCAGTAAACATTACAATTATAGTGGAAACAGTATAACAAAGGAACAAAATATATTATATTAGCAATACTAAGGGCCACTTCCCAAAGTAAGTGAACATGCACAGTAATTTTCCAAGCTACATCCCCAATCACTTGGGTGGGAAGTTAACATCATAGTAATAATTTCAATAAGATTTTAATGCAAGTCTTTAATGGAGACCCCATTATGATGCCATTTACGATGTGAGATAATGATGGCAAAATTATTTCAATATAACTCTAAGGGGACTCCATTATGAAGCCATTACAATACGAGGCTGTGATAGCAAAATACTTTCAATATAAATTCATAGGGATATCATGATGGCTCCATTATGGTGTGGTTCAAAAGTGGGGTGATGATGCCACAAGGATTTGAGTACAAGTCTTCAGAGAACGTGCCATGATCTATAAGTGAAGCACAAGATGATACATTCCTTTACATATATATTTCCATGCTTAAATGTAGTTTTGTTATGCAAACTTACTATGTATAAACACCACCTTCTTATGCAGTGTCACAGCCATGTTGGTTGCAGAATATGAGAAACACAAGGTGGGTGAGGTAATATTTGTATTGTACCAACTTCTGTTGGTGAAAGAGAGAAACTTTCAAGCTCCACAGAGGACTGTGAAAGATAGTCAGTGTCATAGCTAAATAGAAGATGGAACAGATGGTAAAGCATAAGAAGTTGACACATGTTGCTAGAAACCATTCAAAGTTAAGTAAGCAATTAACTTCTCTGGAGGCACAGGATAAAGGAGAGTTAGTGGGTAACCAGGAGATAATACTGCCCGGTTCTTGTTTACAATGTCACCTGACAGTGAGAACGGGCGTTCTTATAGCACTGTTGTAGCCAGAATCTCAAAATATTTACGTGCCAGAAGCACTAAAGATTCATATGTCCCTTCACGCTTCAACCACCATTCCAGGGGATATACATTCATGCTGATGATGGGTTCTGCTCGATAAGAATCCAAAGCAGTGCGGATTGACACATGTTCATTTTCATTATCTGAATCAGATGCCACCAGCACAAGGTTGATTTTCTTTTTTGGTAGTTCGTGTTTGGTGGTTTCCACATCGGAGCGTTGCTCTTTTAAGACTTCTGAAAGCATGCTCTATACCTCATCCCTCTCAGATTTTGGAAGGCACTTCAGATTCTTAAACCTTGGTTGAATGCTGTAGCTATCTTTAGAAATCTCACATTGGTACTTTCTTTGCGTTTTATGAAATCTGCAGTGGAAGTGTTCTTAAATGAACAACATGTGCTGGGTCATCATCCAAGACTACTATAACATGAAATATATGGCAGAATGTGAGTAAAACAGAGCAGGGGACATACAATTTGCCCCCAAGGAGTTCAGTCACAAATTTAATTAATGCATTATTTTTTTAACGAGCGTCATCAGCATGGAAGCATGTTCTCTAGAATGATGGCTGAAGCATGAAGGGGCATACAAATGTTTAGCATATCTGGCACGTAAATACCTTGCAATGCTGGCTACAAAAGTGCCATGCAAATGCCTGTTCTCACTTTCTGGTGACATTGTAAATAAGAAGAGGGCAGCATTATCTCCTGTAAATGTAAACAAACTTGTTTGTCTTAGCTATTGGCTGAACAAGAAGCAGGACTGAGTGGACTTGTAGGCTCTGACGTTTTACATTGTTTTGTTTTTGAGTGCAGTTATGTAACAAAAATCTACATTTGTAAGTTTTACTTTCACGACAAAGAGATTGCAATACTCTACTTGTATGAGGTGAATTGAAAACTACTATTTCTTTTGTTTATCATTTTTACAGTGCAAATATTTGTAATTAAAAATAATATATACTTTGATTTCAGTTACAACACAGAATACAATATATATGAAAATGTAGAAAAACATCCAAAATGTCATACATTTCAATTGGTATTCTATTGTTTAACAGTGCAATTAAAACTGATTAATCGTGATAATTTTTTTATTGCGATTAATTTTTTTGAGTTAATTGCATGAGTTGACTGCGATTAGTCGACAGCCCTACTTTCTAGTTATCTTAAGTACATTCCTGGCCCTTAGAATTGTAATATCTGGGCTCCTCACAATCTTTGGAGAATTTCTTCTCACAGCATCCTAGGAGGAAGACCATGACTATTATTCCCATTTTACAGATGAGAAACTGGGGCCCAGAGAGACTAAACGATTTGCTGGAGAATTTTTGTTGGAGAACACAAATTGAACCCAGCTTTCCCGTAGGTCAGGTTACCACTCTATCCACTGGACTATTTTTTCTACCAGATGGGGTACACACAAGGCCATATGTCTCATACTGCAACAAAGGTGCATAAGAGCTGGTCAGAAACTTCAACTGAACCATTTTCCATCAGTGAATACAGTTTTGTTGAAATGGTGTATGTATTGCCAAAATTTCATTTAGGAGAGAAAATTGCAAAAAAAGTTCTGAAATGTCAGCACATCTCATTTTGGCAAATTTGAAATTAAATGTTTAAATTTTTCATGGTGAAATGATTTCTCTATTTTATTTTGTATTTTAACATACTATAAAATGTTAAGAAGTAAAAATAAAAAATGAAACATTTTGATCAATCTGGGGAAAAGGTTCTAAATTTTCCTTTGTGGACAATTTCAGAACTCTTGGTTTTCTTTCTGATTTGAAATAAAGTCACATTTCAAAATGTCAAAATCCTTTCTCAAATGGATTTTCCATGTTCCTCATAGGTCTAGTACTTACAGAGATTCATCTGTCAAGGGAGGCCTGTCCTAGTCTCCTTTGTGTGTGCTCAGTCACTTGATCCTTGCATGTTTACCTGTTAAGTGTTTCAAAAACACACAGTACAGCTCACAAATTTACAAATACATTTTGGTCAGAAGGCCACTCTTTAGAAATCAGGGCCTTATTTGTGAAATCTTTCTGCTATAATGTAAGTACAAATGTGGCAGTGCAATTGCCTTACAGGTGCAGATGCCTAAAATTCACCAAACAATTTTTGGTGGGTACATGTTCAGGTACCTGTTCCCCTTCATGCAGTTTGTTTGGGAGCCAATTAATTAATGCTGTCAGCTCAGCACTACAGTGAGCCATTTTGAGTGAAAGATCTTAGGTAATTCCCTTTACCAGCTTCTGATGAGTTCTGGCCAACTCTAGTAGAAATAGGCTTATTTTCCCATTTTTGCTGGGTGGAGGAGAGATTCAGAGTATATGCACCCATTTCAGCCACTTTGGGAACTGGAGACTGTGTGTGTAATGTCTACACTTCAATCGGGAGATGTGACTCAGCAAGTGTAGATGTACCCCAGAAAGCTAGCTGAGCTGTAGCTAGAGCAAAGCTAAAGTAACAGTAGCACTGTGACGGGGTGGACTAGGCCCTGAGGCCTGCTAATAGTTCAGATAGGCAACCAATGGAGGCCTCGCAGCTCTGCCACACCCTACCCCAGAAAAGGGCAGGGGAGAGGTTCCTCAAAGCTGCCTAGACTGGCTGTGTAGGACACAGCCAATCAGGGCCCAGCAAGCTATTATAAGAAGAGCTGTAGGGTAGACTGAAATCAGTTCTTTGCTGGAGGAGTGTGGATGGTGTGCTGGGCTATAGGGACTTCATACAGAGCAGTGCTGGTAGAGACTTGTGGGAGTGAGGAGGAGCTCCAGGGTGGTGGTCAGGACTCAAGCAGGACAAGACCCTGAGGTAAGGGTGAAGAACATGCTGGGGCTGTGAGGAAGTGGCCCAGGGAATCATAGCAGCAATGCAGCATTGGTAAAGGGATATGGCAGATGGCTGCTATCTTTAGGGCCCCGGGTTGGGACCTGGAGAAGAGGTTCTACCCCAGCAGCCACTGGGAAAGTGTCTTGGATTCTGATGCACCCCAGAAGGGGAACTGAACTGTTTTAGTGGCCCATCAGGAGATCTGTGTGTGACACGGACAGAGGGCTGAGTCACCAAAGACCCACCACGGAGAGAGAATGCAGGCATATGCACTCAGACAGGGCATGGTCACAAGAGGTGAGTGTGACCCCATTACAAGCACTGTAGCTGCAGCAACAGAGGTGGAGGCGCAGGCTAGTCTCCTGAGTAAAACCATATAGGTGTATGTATGCAAGGGGCTAGCCCAAGCTGCTGCAATTATGTTCTATTGTTAGTTGAGCTAGCTTTGATCGAGCTAGGGCGAAGCTAGCTCCGGTATGTCTACACATGCTGAAGTCACACCTCGTGATCCAGCATAGACATATCCAGTATGTCAGGAACTGGCCAATAAGGATAACATACCTGCTTGCCATATCCCTCTAATGTCCCTTGAGGTCTATAATTTTATTATTTGTTCGTATTACAATTGTGTAACTCAGTAATGAATATAATGGACCTGCTAAGAAAGGACTGTTGTTCATCAGCCCCCTCTCCACTGCACTTCTCTTTCTCCCTGCCAGGGAGAAGGAAGGGAAGTAGTACCTGAATGGTGAGCCTGTAGCTGCAGAGAAGCTGGGATGCAGAGAACCCCCTCCCCCCAGGAGGTGTACACACAATCATGTGTGGAACAGGCTGTGAGTGATGGAGGTTACAGCTGGGTGCAGTGCCTGAGCAGGAAGCCAGTGCAGAGGCCCAAAAAGAGACACTAAATGAGCATGGCCTGGAAACAGAAGGCTCCTATTTGCTTGAACAGAGACTGGACTGGGGACGGCATCCCAGGCACTAGGCCTCAAGAGACTTGACTGGTTACTGAATTGCCCTGGGGCCCAGCCATTTACCACCATTGCTCATTTTGAAGTGTAACTGTTTAAGTCTCGGTACCTAGGGTATTTGCCAACTTTCCCTTTCTTGACAGCCCTAGTAAAAACCTTTCCCTTCACTGTGTGTCTGAGGAGTTATTGGAACCCACCAGGGCTAAGGCCTAGCTGCTGAAGTACTACAATGCTTGCACTTAAGTCATGGTACCCCTGGCACACTACTGGAAGCTTAGGATTTGGTGTACTCTGGTAATAAGCAGACCTTATAATTACAGGAGTATATATTACAAGTCTCCCTCCCTGGTAATGCTCCGTGGCTGAGTTGTTAAAGCCTTTCCCACAGGCTCGGCTTGTACACACATGCTTTTAGTTCTACAGGATCCTGGTTCCGTCACCATGTGTTGGCCAAAATGGAGGCCATCACATAAGTGGGGTGGGGGGGTCCAGTGGGGATT
The DNA here is from genome assembly GCF_028017835.1 of Emys orbicularis. Taxonomy (NCBI): domain Eukaryota; kingdom Metazoa; phylum Chordata; order Testudines; family Emydidae; genus Emys; species Emys orbicularis. Next base: position 78,832,008 of record NC_088684.1, on the reverse strand, counting down.
AGGGTTGCAAGTGTCTTTTTTTTTTTTTTCCCCCCCAACTGTAAAGTCTGGTTTTAAGGGGACCTGTACAGTCTCCAGTCAGTAATATTGACCAGACACCAAAAATCAAGTTACCACAATTCCATTGTTGCCCCACTTTCCTCCCCCAGCCCAAGGCCCTTTTAACTATTGAGTGGTGGCTCCAGAGCCAGGGAAGGGCAGAGCTGGAGGAAGCTTCCTCTTTCCCTGAATGGGCTGCTCCCAGGGCCGGGTCAGACCCACCTCTGAGAACCTTCCTTGGCTGCAGGAAGCTTCCTGTCCCCATCACTCCCTGCAAACACTTTGCCTCAGAGCCACTACTGGACGGAGCAGGGGAGACATGGTCCCTTTCAGCCTCTCTTCTATTTATGGTGAGTTGAGCCTTTTGGTTGGAGGGGGGTGGGGTTTGGGTAAAGGGCAAATGTACCCACCTCTCATGCACAGGGAATCCCCAATAGCTTGTCCCAGCAGCTCAGAGTTGTTTTGCATTGCTGGGGGAGGAGGGTGGGGTTGCTAAAGGAAGCTCCTGTGCTTTCAATCTGAAGCCATTCTATCAATGTGGCACTTCAGGGAAGAACATTGTGGATAATGTAGGGCTGGAGCCCCCTCCAGGTGCTCAGGCTCTGCCTTGGAAAGCAAGGGCTGCAACAAATGCAAGGATTTCTTTGCTCTGAAGTGTATGCCAACAATGGCAAGTAAAAGCCAGTTTCCCGTCTCCCCTGGGCCTCACTCATCCATCCCATTTGTAACTGTATGTTGCTAGTATCTCCATTGCAGCTGGTGAGTCTGTTGTGCCTGTTAGTGAATATGCTGATAAGTATTTGGTGCAGAAAATGCTGATGATAGCTCTAGTGTCCGGTTTTGAGAAATTGGAAATTTTGCAACCTTAGTGGGGATTTGAGTCATTGTGGGTCTCAAACACTCAGGATGAGCCTCCTTTGAGCAGAAGAAGTATGCAACCAACTGGTGACTGTTACAAGTCCCCCTCCATGCCAAGCCACAGCAAATGATGAGTTACTTGGCTCTTTAGCTCATGCTTTTAGCTCTGGAGGTCCCCAGTTCAGTCTCTGATATGTTTGCCAAGATTGCAACTAGAGGCCCCCATCAGGACTGCATAGATATAAAACAGAGTGAAAGCCAGTCCCTTCCCCATGGATACCTAAATAAAGCAAGATATATGAATAGGTTTGACCAAGCTTAAGCCCAACTGAAAAAAGGAGCCTGTCTGCAAAGCACTGTGGTTCTGTGGATGATATTTCAGACAGAACTTCGTAGCTGTTCCTCCTTCTGTGGGGATAGCAGAATAGGTCAGGATTTGACTAATGATGCTTTGTAAACAGAGGGGCAGTAGGCTCAAAACATTGGGTTATATTACATTCATGTTATGACTTCTAAACTCCTTAGAATTAAGGCAACCATAACAGACTTGTCTCTATTTTTATGCTAGTAAAGACTTAAATTATTCAGGTAGGGAAAATGACATTATTTTAATGTTGTTTTCCCCATCTGAATAATGTATTAGATATATTTTCATCCCAACTCTAATTTCATAAACTTTTGCTGTGTATATCTGGAGCTTATTCTGCAATTAATTTGGATTTCTAAACCCTTTGAAAAGCTCAAAAGAGCTACAATTGCACATTTGTTTTATATGCCATGTGTGATGGGCATGGTATCAAAACACTGGTTAAACTTCAGTCCTGCCATTCACAGTTCACTTGACTTCATCAACAATGTCCTTATTGCTCACAAAATCAGCAGAAAGTAGAACAGACTGTACTGCAGGCATCTATTCCACTACTTCTACAACAGCAATCTCTTCAGGCCCCATAGGTTCTGATGTTGTCCAAAAGATAGCAATTTGTCCGCAATTTGAAAACCACTTTGTGACATGGTTATTTGACATTATAATACAATAATAGTCAGATGGGAACAATAGTTGTTGCAAGAAATTATCACTGGTAAAAGGCTCTTGCCCACAATTAATCTCGATATTGCATGTGGTAAAATTCTGACTGACAATATGATTGTGCGCACACAGCTGGACAAGATGCATATTGCAGACTGTCAGTGCATTTCTAATCCACTAATGGATTCAAAATAAAATGATCTTGACAAAATAGAGGCGTTTCCATTATTCCCTTTCATTTGCAATCCTAGTGGTAGCAGGATATTTAAAAGTTTTAAATGTGATCTATATCCGTGAACTAGAGAAATACATTGCATTATTTTTACTCTTCAGGAGGAAAAAAGGAAGGAAAATCAGATGTATGGGGAAGAAGGTCATCATCTCCTTCCCTTCCCCCACATATATCTCACTCTGAATCCCTTAATGAAGGAAGGTGTTATAGACTTTTTATTTCATTTTTATATGTCCATGTGGGACAGAGGCTCTTTGCCAAAGGGTCCCCTGTTCTTTGCAAACAACTCTCACCTCAGGCCTGACAAACCTCCCTACACCAAACACATGTCTTACAGGATATTTCTCCATAAAAAGTAGCATGTAAGGCTCCTACAGAAAGCTCATATCTTGTCAAGATTCATAATTGCTGTGAGATGTATGTGGATAATAATTAAGGAATAATGTATTTATATTGAAAGTATGCCTTATGGACTTGGAATAGATATTAGTCACAAGGAGGTAATGTGTCTTGATGATGACTCATTCAAGCAAGAGGGAGTTGTTACCCTCCCTAGTCAGCCAGCAAGGTGATGCAGGGTTCTATTGTCTATCCTGCCACGTCCCTGCACAGTCAATCGAAAACCAGCCAAGACAATTGCAAATGATCAAAACCATCTGGATGTGGAAAGGAACATTACAGCAGGCAGGAGCCCACCCTGGCTATGAATAAAGACACAAAACTGTTTCAGTGTAGGAAGAGGCACTCTGCATCCAGTCACTCAGGAAGCCCCTTAAGGAGGGGAGAGGCTTTCATAAACATTTGGATCCTTGTTCTTGTGACACCAGCCAGCTCTGCAATGGACTGAACTTTGGGGGGGAAGCCTATTTTGTTAAGTAGGAATGGTAACTATTGATAAAAATAGACCCAGGTATGTGTGTTGTTTTGTTTTCTTCTGTAACCATCTACCATCACTTTTGATCACTTCTACTTAAAACTTTATTTTTTTCTTATAATAAAACAAATGAAGTTTGTTTATTATATTAAGTGCTTTCAAGTGCTGTGTGGTTTACAGGAGAGGTGGCTGAAGGTAAAACTGCTAATTTGGGGTATACTGCTCCTTTGGGTGGAGAGGATCATTTCTGTGAGTAGCCAGCGTTGGGGCTGGGTATCACAAGGGAGTGCTTAAAAGGGACTTGGGGAGTGGGGTGCAACTGTTGTTAATCTGAAAGGTGAAGTTAGGGTTAGCACAGTGGAGAGTTCTTGAGTGACTGAAAAGCTGGTGGTGTTAGGAATCTGACATCCAGCTGCCACAAGAAAGATTTCCTCTTGCTGGAGGCATGGAGTAACAAGAAGACTCTATTCAACCTGCCCTCAGAACCTGATCCTATGTACATAGTGTATGAGCCCCATTCTGATGTACTTCTGAAGTCGTTACGTTGGCAAAGCTGTGATTTCTTATAGTGTTCAGTGTAAAAAGGGGCTGGAAACAGAGACAAATATAATCTTGACAAAATGAAAATTTGCATATTTTATTTAGTCCTAAAAGAAAAGTGATACATGAAGTTAAAGAGAACGCTGGGAGTCAATTCCCTAGAAGCTTCAACATACCCTAAATGAGTGAGTGAAGCAATGAATGGTTTTGGGTGAATTACGGTAAATAGTGTGGTGATTTATTGTGGAAGGAAAATAATGCACTAAGTAAAGGAAAGCTAAGGGATACCCAGACTGGAGAGGACTTCAGCCTTGATGCTGCAAATGTGAATGCACATAATTTTGCTCACACAAGAAGTCCTAGGGAAGTCACTAGGAAGTCACTGCTGCTACTGCTACATAAGAGGAAGAAAAGAGGAGACTAGAGTCATCCTCAAAGATAGTCACCAGTGGGACTACAGCTGCTAACCACCAGTAGATGAGAAAAGTCCAGGAGAAAAGGGAATGGGGCAGTTAGTCAGTATTGTACAGAAGTATTTTGATGGAGAGGGTGGCACTGGGTTGCCTGGCAGCCCTTCAAAGATAGGAGGGGAGAAGGTTCATTACCAAAGACACTAGGGAGAGGTGCAGGACTGTTCTTTTCCCACAAAAAGGCAACACCAAGAAGAGGTGGAAGAGGACACTGGGGAAACAGAGGGCTGCTAATAGTTCAGATAGGCAACCAATGCCAGGCCTTCATGAGCTCTCCCCTAGCAGTAGATTGCTGGCTTACAGTGTGCTTTTACATGTCATGTGGCTATTTCAATGCTGGGATGTGTATGTTATTTATCTATTTATTTGTATTGTAGCAGTCTCTAGAGAGTGGGGCTCCATTGTGCAAGGTGCTGTACAAACATATAACAGAGACGGTCCTTGCTCCAAAGAGCTTACAATTTACATATAATACATGCAATAACAGATGGCTAAAATGCACAGATGGGTGGAGCACAAAAACAATGAAGTGATACGGATCAGCATGAACAACAGTGATCACTGCAAACTAGCTGAATAACAATCATCCAGGATTTTGTAGACATCACAACCATGAAGGGCGGCATGAATTTTACAACCATGTTACCTTTGTAGTTATAGTGTACAGTTAATTATTTTTCACACTGTAGGATGCAGGTGAAAAACAGGGTACCTTATCTGCTGCCAACCCATAACTTTAATAAGCAACAACAGTAACCATCACTGCTGGCAAGCTCTGGGAGCTGTAACACCAACTGGCACCTTGAGTATGTCTATGCTGCAGCTGGGAACATGCCTACCTGACTGGCTCTGCTAGCATGCTAAAAATAGCCATGTGTCACAGAGGATGGCACAAGCTAGCCACCCAGGTCTGGCCCCGGGGGGTCAGGCAGACTTGTACTTGGATGGCTAGCCCATGCCCCCTTCCATGCTGCAACATCCACGCTATTTTTAGCACACTAGCTTGAGTGCACTACATGGGCTGGGAGGCGCCCTCTGCTGCAGTGGAGACATATCCCTTGATACCTCTGCTTGGCTCTCTGTACTGGTGAGACAATAGTCAGTTGGGTCTAAGAGATACAGGATGTGATAAAGATCCCTGTGCCATTTGTTTAGGTAGAACCACAGTAAATATATCTCTGGCTGCTTTCATCCTCATCTGTTGTGGTGTGTGTGTGTAATAGGGTGTGCTGACTCAGATGCTAACTCAGCACCCTGTATCTCTAATCCCCACCTGTTTACAGTAACTGAGTTCTGATTGAAAGACAGGAAGTTGGCACAACCCAATTAACTAGGTAGGAATACATCTGAGGTGCTAATTGGCTGGAAGTAACCCCAGCAGCTAGGCCTAAATAGGCCGGCAGGAAGGAAGTCCAGGGAATTTGATGGAAGGTAGAAGCAGGCAGGACTGGCTGCTGCTACTATTGTACCCTTCCCCAGAAACTGGTGATTCACTGTAAATATAAACTACAATAAAACACGGTAGTGGCAAAGGAGACCTGGAGTGGCTGTGGTCTGTAGTTAAGGTCTTGAACGTACTCACAGGGGACTACTCCATGACATTTATATATGTGTGACAGACTAGGTGTACCTTTATAACTCCCTGTCTTCTCTCCACATTTGAAAATTTCCAAAGATGGCTGCGTGGGTGCTACCATGTGATATTCAAAATGTGTGGGATTGCAAAATCAAGAATTTTGAATTTAGGAAGTGGGATTTTCGAAGCTGATTCATAAACAAAACAATCTGAGGCCTAAAACATTTCAGCAATGCACAATGTAGTGAGTTCAAGCATTACATGAAATCAGTAAGTGAAATAGGTACAAAATTCAGTTTTAAAATGTTTACCAGTTTCACTCAGGTGTATTTAAAAGGAACCCAGAGAAGGGCACATGAGACTATGACTGAACTAGCAAACACAGGACTGTCTTCCTTATATTAAAAAAAGAGGGTAATTCATCATTAAACAGAAGAGAACTACAGTAATTGAGAAAGGAGTGGGAGGACCAGATGGAAATGCTCTAAAGGAGTCATTCTTGCTGTCATTGTATTAAATGAAGGCTTTTGTTCTATGGAATTATCCCTACCTCCTTTCTCCTAACATTACACATAGTTCCTCATTTATGATGTTATTGCATGTTTGACTTAAGAATCAAAACATTCCCCTTTATTCAGTTCCTTCCTCTGGTTGTACTATATGACATTGTCTAAGTTTCCCCAGCTAAATGTGACTGTGAGTGATTAGTGTGGCTTCTGCAACAGCTGATTAGACACAAACTCAACATCAGATTATCACAACGGAATTAAAACACAGGGGGAAATTTGAACTGCAAGTTTCATAAGCAAAGGGGAGTACAGTTGTGGTTGCCAGCTGATTAGGTGCCTCAAGGGCAATGGAAATGATCTGAACAGAGAGGGTCAAATTCACTTCTGGTGTAACTGGATTTACATCGGTGAATTTTCCCCAGGGTTGTATTTGGCCCAGGAGCTATTCTCATGCAGTTAACTTGGATGTTTGTCAGTCCTAAAGTTCCACCACTCATTGACGCCTGATAATCTTTTTGCTCCAATATCATAAACGTGATAATCGTTCTTCTCCTACGTCATGGCTTTTGCATTCTTTGGCTGTGTTCACAGCTTAATGCTTTTTTTTCCTTCGTGGGAAAATGCATGGACTTTGAATATATAAAACAACACAAATTCCTTTATTACTGTATTCCCCAACCTTCCGAATTTAGCACGTGTTTCAGAAAAAGTTGTCTAGCTGAATCTAGTAGAAATGTGTATCTCTCTGCTTCACTCTCTCCCCATGTCATGGAAACAGTAATGAATAAAAAAAACCTCCACCTAGTGTAATAAACAAATAGGTGGACATTTTTATAGAAGCCTAAAGAAGATAAATGTCCAACTCCTATTGAAGTGAAATTCACTAGGAGCTGGGAGTTTTAGCATCCTTTGAAATCCACACAGTCTTCTTGATAAATTCAAATGTTCAGTATAATTTGTTAGTACAACTCAAAATTAACAAAATATTGAATTTCTAATGCCATCTTTTTAACTTCTCAACCAATTTTGAAAACTGAATCCCAAGATGTGTAAATGATGCACATCCTCATGGTAGTACCCTGAAATACCATGTACGTACTTGATTATCATTATTGGCATTGTGCTGACGGCAGTGATACTGGAATGATGTGTGTGTTAGCCAAAAAATCAGTAACTGTATTTAGAGAAATGCAGTATTTCAAATTAAAATCTCTGGGAATATAATTCTGGGAAGTAAGGACCTGACCCAAAAGTCATGGATGTGGGTTTTAGATCAGCTCCTAAAAATATGGTGATCTTCCCCAAAAGTGCTGTCCTAGATATATGTAGGTGATTTTTTTTTTTACCGCAACTTGTTGACCTGAAAACAACCCAGTAAGGACATACACCTCTACACCGATATAACACGACCCGATATAACATGAATTTGGATATAATGCAGTAAAGCAGTGCTCCGGGGGGGTGAGGGGGGCGGAGGGCTGCATGCTCCAGTGGATCAAAGCAAGTTTGATATAACGCGGTTTCACTTATAACGCGGTAAGATTTTTTGGCTCCCGAGGACAGCATTATATCGGGGTAGAGGTGTATTAGTATTGGAATGGTAAACAGGGCCATTCTTTATAGATAGTTAGCAAAGCCATGTTAAATAGACTACAGTTTTTGAAATGTAGACCTGTATTGTTTGAAAATTAGAAGTAGATACTAATTATATTTGTCTGTGTTCACCTGTGTCTTGTTAGAAGTTTAACAATGTGATCTAATTAGCTTGTATATGATAAACTTCTGTTCCTGTGTATAATATTTCATTACTATATTCTATTTATTCAGAGATCAAAAAGAGATATTAACATTTAGATGGCACTTATGGTATAATAATATAATTGTCTTTATATCTATTTGAAGTTTGTAGTAAACTATTTATGAACTGTTTGTATGCCTTATGCTAATGAATGCAACTATTATCAGTGTATGCCTAGGAAATAGAGATTTATTTCAAAGCAACAACGTACATTACCTATTCTTCATCCAAGAAATGCCTCTGTGACCATCTGCTGATAAGAAGCTAATCAGATGAACTTCAGCTATAAAGGATCTTTCAAGCCTGATTCTTTCTATCTCAGATCTGCTTAAACTTTGCCACAGAAAGTTTTAAGTCGCAAGAGTGAGGTCTCCAGTGACCACAGTCACACCATTATTTCCCCAGCTTTAGTACCTAGGCAACTGAAGAGCCTCAGAAATGCACTAATTACTTGGAGAGAAATGACCAGACTCCAACCCAGAATACTCTTTTTCTAGTTGATTTCATTCACAAGTATGTACAGTGTGGCACAAGGTAGCACAAGTTTCAGAAGTAACGTCTTGTGTTTTGAAATCTTTAGCCAGTCACCCTCCTCTATCTGCTCCCTAAATAATTTTCTCCCCAATCCGTGTATGTGTGTAGTCTGTAAGATTGTCCCCAATACACACTAAAGTCCTTATGTGTTAAGCCTCTCACTCGGGTGTTTTTGTCACTGGAAGCCAGTACCTCAAAAAGGTGCCAGCCCGTCTTGGGTCTGCCTCCATGGCCAAATTAAAGGAAGCCATCATAATCTATTACATTTGATAGCTGCTTTTGAAGATAAAAGTATGCACAACTATAATGAATATGCAAATACCCCAGTCAAGTACTTTTGAACAACTGGGCTGGGTGCAGCTGCAGCAGTTAGCCCATTTTCATCCTATGTCAGATGGTTAAATTAAATATGTGAAGAGCCATACGTGCTCAATGCTTCCCTGCAGTAGAGTCCTCAGTTTTCAAGTATCATATTTTATTCCAGGGGTGTAAAATTCATTTCCTATGGCAGGCCTAATCTGATACCCTGCTGCTTGGCAAAGGCCACTTTCAGCAAACATTATTTAAATAGAAATAGATAAGGCTAATTACCAGGCGGGTAATTACTTACATGTATTTTAGGTTTTAGTGACTGCTACTGCTGCTCCCTGATACCTAGCATCTCTTAGCACTCTTTGGCACTCTTCAGTGCCATTTCCCATCCCCTGGACATATACCAGCTTCTGCCACAGTTATGTCCCTCCAGCACCTCCTAAACATGACCAGGTGGTTCAACACCTGTTTGCAAGGTTTTGAGGGAATGCTGCACCTGCATCTGAATCTGGACTATAGGGGTGTGACTTGTAGAGTGCAGCAGTGTTGTGCTCTAAATCCCCTGGACCCTGCTGGTGTGCACTAAATGTCCCTTCGTGGGCACTGCTGTAGTTAGTGAAAAGGGGGTGGGTGGGGAGAGTTAAGAGCACAACAGATTAGTACATATTACAAATCACACCCCCGTAGTGTGGACTCCTGGATCCTGCAGAGAAGCTTGAAGATTCATGGGAAATCTGCAGGCCAGATGAACCTCTTCTGTAGGCCAGATCAGGCCTGTGAGTTGTATTTTAACACCCCTGTTTTAAATCATTGCAACATATCTTGTTATACTGATATTACACAGAAAAAATGCATTAAAAGACTGTTAAGTGCTAAAAAATTAAGAAATGAAAGAATTAAAGTTGTCTGTGCAGTCTTATTTGGCCCTCTTCTGTGCCTGTGTGATAATAGTCTTTAATTACATGATTAAATATTATTTCTTCCACAGCACAACACATCAAGTCAAACATAAAACCAGAAAAGAGTGATGTTGTTTATTGAGTAAAAACAGACATTGTATCTCCTCATTGTCTGGGTCTGGCCTTCAGCTTAACTCACAGCAGCCACAAGACTGCTCTGTTTTATGGGCTTGCCACTACCACCTAGAATCTGTTTTGCCATCTCAAAATGGCAAATAGCTGGAGTGGCACATTGTCTGGCCACACTCCCTTCTTGCTACATGCCTCACAACATCCCCTAACATGAAGACTACAAGCTCTGGGATGTTTTAGAACCATTAGTGCAACTCCAGGTTCCTTTGGGGGGAATCCTTTAAAGCCAGGAGCTGATTCTACACTATTTATACCTCTCCATAGCACCAAATTGGTGTAAAGGGGCCACGATATTCTGTAGAATGTGGCTTAGTTATGAGCAATAAAATTGGTATATAATAGGGTATGGAGCTCCACGTTTATTCAGGGACGTTGCAGTACTTGGAATTAGCAGGGGACACAAAAATCAGGAGGGGAAAGAAAGAAAAGCAGAGTTTTGGCAGTGCATACTTCCTCTGAGGACTTGGGTTGCTTGAGGAGGGAATGTCTCTATTTTGACATTCCCTCCTCAAGTCTGAGCCAGTGTTTGGTACAGCACTATTTGGCCTGTAATAGGAATATATTAAAATCTTAAAAGAATAAGGAATCTACCATTTTCTATCATTGATAGCAACCCTTGAGGATTCTGTAATGGAATTTATTTTAGGCACTATAGTTCTTGATTGTGATTGTATTTGTGCCTTTCCTATTGTTTCTGTGAAGTTTATAACTTATCTTAAAATAATACATAATTAATATATGACAGACAGTGGTGTTCTGCTCATCTATAGGGCCAGATTCTCAAGCTCTAACCTCCATTTTTGAACCCAAAATTTATGGGCATAAATAAATATTACAATTATAATACTACAATTATTTCTGTCCACAACTTAGGTCACTGAGGCCATGATCCTTCAACGAGTTGCTCAAGAGTTGATTGCTGCCCTTGAACAGAGCTCCACTGACTCCAAGTAGTCCACCTATGAACTATCAATTGTTGGATCAAGACCTTTGACTTCTAAATACAGGCACAATCACATACTGAGCTGGGTAAGTGACCTAAATTATATTGAAAATAATGTTGCATCCTCTAATGATTAATGCCGGTGTGCAAATCTAGAGGTCTGTTTTAGGCTTGGTTTGCACCTAAAACTTAGGTTGACTTAGGGCAGGTCTGGGTGTGAAAAAGTGTCCTCCCCACAAGCGATGCAAGGTTTGTGCTGTCCACACCAGCGCTATGTCATAACTTCCACTTCTCACAGAAGTGGAGTAATTATACCGACAGGAGAGCGCTCTCCCTTTAGCATAGCACATCTTCATCAGATGCGCTACAGCAGCCAATTTAACACTGTAGTGTAGACTTGCCCTTAGCTACATTGCTCATGGCTGTGGAAAAAGATTTCATACCCTGTGGGGCAGTTAGGTTGACCTCGCCCCCCACTATAGACACAGCTAGGTCAATGGAAAAATTCTTCTGTCAACCAAGCTACTGCCTTTCAAGGGATTGGACTTAGTACAGTGGCAGAAAACCCCTTCTGTTGATGGTATAAGTGCTATAATGCTGTTGTGCAGACATATCCTTAGTCTGAAGTTTTCATCCTTATATTATAATATCAAAAGCAAAAAGTTGAATTTTGTGGTCTATTAAAAACAAAAGAACAAACATGTTGTGCACCTTTCATTAGAGAATGGTAAAATGATGAATTAATGATAATAAACCAAACCAGCACTTGAATTCCCTTACTTTTTATCTTGCAATTTCCAGGCATATATAGACACTGTAAGGTACTTCTCTGTTAGCTACTTCCTTCATGAACCAGAAATTGAGTGCTTAGTGATGAGATATTTCATCTTCCCAGACAACAATGCAGCGTGTGGTTTTGTAAGCTAGGGTGACACCAGCTTCTTGATAATTAGATGTCAATTATTTTCCCTGGAAACAATGGCTACTGGAAATGTTGAATTCCCATTTGTTTGTGAGAAGGCATAGGAATTTACCTTGTGAAGATAGCAATGATATAGTCCATCACCACTCTATATTATGTCTGTATAATGCAATAGAAGCACATTTTTGTTCACATGCTGTGTGTCTAAGCTTTTTGCTTTGATCAACAAGCTTGTATGAGTGAAGATGCCAGGATTACTGAATCATTTTTGATTAAAGGTGGTATCACCTGCATCAATTTTACAGACTTAAAGTGCTAGGTAGCTCTGGGTTTAGTGCTGAAATAGAAATAGATTAGGAAGCTTGAACTAAAGGTGGAAAATCTGACAAAATTAGCCCGGAGCTTTCCTGTCAGCCATTTCTACAACATGCACAATATACAGAGAATATTGACGAGGTAAAAAGCGGGAGAGACAGAAACAAAATGTGAGAAAAGGTCTTGTTCTGAATTAAAGACCGTTTATAATCCTTTTAGAGAATCAACTGTTATCACTCTCTTCAGAAAATTAACATAGCTGAATAACTTTATTTTTTTTTAAATTGACCCTTACTCACAGACTTTAAACCCAGGCGAGACCCCAGGATCATCTAGTCGAACCTTCTGCACATTGCAGGCCACAACACTTCATCCGCTCACTCCTGTAATAGGCCCATAACCTTTGGCTGAGTTGCTGAAGTCCTCAAATCTTCATTTAAAGGTTTCAAATTACAGAGAATCCACTATTTAGTTCAATCCAGCAAATGACCTGTGCCCCATGCTGCAGAGGAAGGTGATAAAAAACAAGGGTCTCTGCCAATCTGACCTGGGGAAATTCCTTTCTGAACCAAATATAACGATCAGTTAGACCTTGAGCATGTGGACAAGACCCAGCAGACAGATACCAGGGAAAGTATTCTCTGTAATAACTCAGTCTTCCCCCTGTAGTGTCCCATCCCTGGGTATTGGAGATATTTGCTAATAGCAGACATGGATGGGCCATATGCATATGCACAGAATCATAGGACTGGAAGGGACCTTGGGAGGTCATCTTGTCCAGTCCCCTGACTCATGGCAGGACTAAATATTATCTAGACCATTCCTGACAGGTGTTCGTCTAACATGCTTTTAAAAATCTCCAATGATGTAGATTCCACAACTTCCCTAGGCAATTTATTCCAGTGCTTAACCACCCTGACAGTTAGGAAGTTTTTCCTACTGTCCAACCTAAACCTCCCTTGCTGCAATTTAAGCCCCTTGCTTCTTGTCCTATCCTCAGAGATTAAAAAACAATTTTTCTTCCTCCTCTTTGTAAGAACCTTTTATGTACTTGAACACTGTTATCATGTTCCCCCTCAGTCTTCTCTTTTCCAGACTAAACATACCCAATTTTTTTCAATCTTCCCTCATAGGTCACGTTTTCTAGACCTTTAATCATTTTTGTTGCTCTTCTCTGGACTCTCTCCAATTTGTCCACATCTTTCCTGAAAATGTGGCACCCACCGAGAACTGGACACAATACACCAGTTGAGGCCTAATCAGCGCAGAGTAGAGCAGAAGAATTACTTCTCATGTCTTGCTTAGAACACTCCTGCTAATACATCCCAGAATGATGTTTGCTTTTTTTTGCAACAGTGTTACACTGTTGACTCTTATTTAGCTTGTGGTTCACTATGACCCCAAGATCCCTTTCCGCAGTACTCCTTCCTAGGGAGTCATTTCCCATTTTGTATGTGTGCAACTGATTGTTCCTTCCTAAATGGAGTACTTTGCATTTGTCCTTACTGAATTTCATCCTATTTACTTCAGCCCATATCTCCAGTTTGTCCAGATCATTTTGAATTTTAATCCTATCCTCCAAAGCACTTGCAACCCCTCCCAGCTTGGTATCATCCGCAAACTTTATAAATGTACTGTCTATGCCATTATCTAAATCATTGATGAAGATATTGAACAGAACCAGACCCAGAACTGATCCCTGTGGGACCCCACTCGTTATGCCCTTCCAGCATGACTGTGAACCACTGATAAATACTCTCTGAGAATGGTTTTCTAACCAGTTTTGCACCCACCTTATAGTAGCTCCATCTAGGTTGCATTTCCCTGGTTTGTTTATGAGAAGGTCATGTGAGATAGTATCAAAAGCCTTACTAAAGTCAAGATATACCACATCTACTACTTCCCCCCCATCCACAAGGCTTGTTACCCTGTCAAAGAAAGCTACCAGATTGGTTTGACACAATTTACTTTTTTTAAAACCATGTTGTATTTGCCCAATTATCATTCACCTATGTTTTAAAATATTCTTTCTTTCAAGATTTCTTCAAGACTTTGCATACAATTTAGGTCAAACTCATGGGCCAGTAGTTTTTCAGATCACTTTTTCCCCCTTTCTTAAATAAAGGTACTTTATTTGCACTTTTCCATTCATTGGGTTAGACTACAAGTGTAAGGATTCATTAAAAATCCTTGCTAGTGAGCTTGTAATTTCCCTTACTTAATTATGTCTCCTAGAAAAAGATATTGGGGGGGGGGGAATCATATTCTGTCAGCATAATTCTGTGCAGGAAAAACTTTTAGTGAAGGAAATGATGAGTGAAGGAATGTCCTTATGGTTATTGCACAATACTGGGGCTCAGGAGATCCAGGTTCAGGTTCCATTCATGCCACAGACTTCCTATGTGACCTTGGGCAAGTCACTTTTTCTCTGTGCCTCATCTGTTAAATGTTGATATTCCTTTCTTCCTCCCTTTGTCTACTTAGATGTCAGGAATCAGGACTCGCAGCAGAAGCCAGTCTCTGGGCAACCTAATGAGTGCAGTTGTCCTGTAGTAGGCTGCCTAATTGGTATACTGCTTGTTGGTAGGAAGCAGACAAGTTCTTAACCCACGCAGCAACAGCCATTTGGGGGCTGCTCAAAGCATTTGCCCATGGTTACGTTAGCACCTGTTTGTTCCCCAACCTGATCTTGCTCTGTTCCTGCCTCAGACACAGCCTTGTCCCTGCCTTGCCTCACTCCAGGTAACTCACTCTGACCTTCAGCTCCGATCCCTGACTTCTGACTCCACTCTGACCCTTGACTCTGGTATCTAACCTCTGAATCAGGTTCTGACCTGCAGCTCTGATTCCTGGCTATTGACTTCTGGTTCAACCACTAAGCACCACTACCCACTTCCATCTCTGACATTAGATTGTAAACTCTTATGGAAACCCACTGTCCCGTACTACATGTATGTAAAGGACCTAGCATGATGGAGGCTTGATCTCAGTTGGGGCATCTAGGATACTATGGTCCTAGAAATAATAATAGTTTCTGGAGGAAAATAATAGAAGAAGCTCCAAGCTATGCTGTAAATACTCAATAGGCCTGATTCTTTTCCCTCACTGTTGGAGCTCAAAAGCAACTCCATTGAACTCAATAGAGTTACAGTGGTATAAAACTGGTATGTGAGAAGATTCAAGTCCAAAAAGTTTAAAGGTTGAAACTTTTATGCTGTTTTCAGGGGCATGCACAGAATAAGCAGAACAAGTCTTGAAAGGTATTTTGGAAAAGACAGTCACAAAATGAATAGCAAAGATTAGTTAAGAGTTTCTACAGCCGCTGAACCACAACACCGTTTAGTTTTGTTGCTCTTTTGATAAGAGCAGTGTATCTAGAGCATACTCTTGTGTACAATAAGCAAACCTCTCTGTTTCTTTTTCCATTAATGCAAATAACCCCTGGGGAAGAAAAGTTTTCTGGTGTTAATTAGGCTTGTGTTCACCCAACTTTTGTTCCAGATATAGGTTTGAAGTTAAATGCTCTTTTATTTTTATGTGATCAGTTTTTTAGTGGATTACATCAGCTTTCTCTATTACCCCCTCCAGAGCTGTTAAACTGAGGAATGAGTATTGCGGGGGATATGCAACATTCCTCTTTCCTAACCTCTTTGACGTTCCTCACTTGGCAATTTTCATGCTATTTTCAGTAGAATTGTAATGAGGATAATCTAACTGCTCCCCTATGGTTCCAATATTTCTTGGAATTTAGATTCTTTTAACATGTATTATCATGATGGATTGTTTGATTTGGGGGGGTGTCTATTTTTGATCTGTGGATTTCTTAGTTTAATCATGACCAGCCATCAACTACAACATGGGGGTGTGTGTGGAGGGGGAGAAGCGGGGGGGTTCCTCTGCTCTAAGTAAATGTAGTGTTTGTGAAAGGTGCTGAGTTGACAAACCTGGGTAGCAAAATTGTCTTCTTCATTACAGAAAAGGTACAATATACTGCTAATGGTACACAGACCACTATCTCATCTGGTTAATCTCTCACATTTAGGGTGAATTCTCAGTTGTTAGTATATCATTATAGGTAAGTGATGACTTTTTAACGCAGACCCATGGTCTTAGTCCTAGTAGACTGATAGGCACAACACAAAAGCCAGCATTACAGCTCCACCTTGTATTTAGCTGTGACTCTCCAAGTATGTTTCCCTGAGCTGAAGAAGAGCTCTATGTAGCTTGAAAGCTTCTCTCTCACCAACAGAAGTCAGTCCAATAAAAGGTATTACTTTACCCACATTGTCTCTTTAATATCATGGGACCTATACAAGTACAACAACACTGCATACTTCATTACAGTTGGCATTGATTTTCTCAGCTGTGAGATCATTGAATGAACATGGAAATGTAGCCTTTCACCATAGAGGTGGCCCATAAGAGTCAGATTTGTGGCACATTGACAAAGCTGAGAGGAAGTATTTATAGAAGAGGGAAATAGCTGCAGTATCTCAGATACTAAAATGTAGTTGCGTAAATGTTGGCAACCACTGAAGGCTGCCAAAAAACACTGTCACTGCTGACCTGGGTTGGATGGAGCCAGAGAGTTATAGGTAATAAATATGGAGTTTTTCACCTCTCCCCTTTGCTGTGCAGTACCCCAGCACAGTTTAAATAAACCTGATGGAGTTTAAACTGTCTAAGAACTGAGTGATCAGAAACATATTACAAGATTAGATTCAGTGAATCACTGATTTCTCTTTTTTGCTTGTTAAAAAACAACGAAATATTTGAGCCACATAAAAACCAACTTTTACTTTATGAAATAGGTAATCTGCTATGTGAATTGTATGATAATCACTACGGTATCAGGACTTCCCTTCTTTAGCAAACATAGAAAAAAGGAAACTATGCAGTTGTCTTTAAATTATGTGCTTCATATGTGAGAAATAATGGTACTAGAGAAAACTCTATTTTTCTCCTTGGCTCCCATCATAAGTTTTAAACTACTCTTTTAGTGAAGTATAATTTACTGTGGAAGGCAAGACATTAATATGATGCATGCTCCAGAATGCAACCCCCTTTTCACTTCTAGCCCTGAAGATAAAATATCTTTAATGTAAATTACTGGTTTCAGGAGTCCGGTGGTAAGAGACACCCTCTTGTTCCTTAAAGAGCCACTGTGAGGTCTGCCAAGTACAGCACAGTACTCTTTTACAATTGACTCCTATTCTCCCTTGATTCTAATGCCTTCTTAGAAAGTGAATACAGAGAGTTGATTTTGTCCTTGCCTACATAACATGTATATGTTTTACTGATTTATATTAATCTTTTCCTCGGGCCTTATATTATTACTAGACCCCATTGATAAAAATACAGCTTTATTAAGCTAATAGTTTTGTACTGTCACCCATCATCATAGGATCTGAGTTGTCTTTAATTTATTCATTCTACTCTCTTTTCCTTTATTCAAAAACATCTAAAAAGATTTACACTAACACTAACACTAACAAAGGCTTAGCTGGGGAATCGCCAGATCCACTTTTGGAGTTTTAAGAATCAAATATTCTGTAGCTCCCCATGTTGTGCACAAAAATTTCACATTCCCACCAGTCCACACACTTAAATTATGTTTGCGTACAAAAATGGCATTTAGACACATAAGTAAAGGAGCTATGCCTATGTTACCTAATTTGCATATGTAAGTGTGTACTTTGTTCATGTGCAATTTTGAAGGCCACTTTTGAAAATGTGATGCTAAATAGAGGACTTTAATTTTAAAAGGCTTCTTGAGCAAAGTGAGTAGTGAAACAATTGCTAAGAAATTAAAATGTTTTAAAGCTGCCAAAGCAGCCATGAAGATTATCAGGGGATACAGATTCCTGGATGGCCACCTGTTCTGGCAAAATACGGGAGCAAACAAATGTTCTTCCACAGCCCTGCAAAAGCTGCCAGCTGTTATTTTATACTTTATCAACCTTGTTTCTGAATAGGAGAAGATGACATCGTTGTAAAAACGTATCATGTCCACACAAATGCTCATGGAGCTGCACTCATAGTAGTATAACAGTGGGAGATTCCACTGCAGGCAAAGGTAAAAGCTAAATACACTGCTACAAGGGCACACAGTGTTTGTTACAAAGCTTCACTTTGTCTTATCATAGAGGCATTAGTAGGATGTCAGTGAAAGCTTCAAAATCTCTGAGAATGTTATGTCCAGCTGTTGTGTCCTATTAAGGGACATGTATCAGCAGGGTAGCCGTGTTAGTCTGGTTCTGTAAAAGCAGCAAAGAGTCCTGTGGCACCTTAACAGACGTATTGGAGCATGAGCTTTCGTGGGTGAATACCCACTTCGTCGGATGCATGTAGTGGAAATTAAGGGACATGTGTCTCAAGATCTTCTTTCTTCCCCTAATTTCTTTTCTCCTCCTGATGTATCCTGTTTCTCGTGGATCTGAAAATGAAGCATTTAGCCAAATCAAAAACCTTGTTAGAAACTAGAGTCTAGAACAGTGGGTCCCTGCAATAACATGATTATTGGGGCGGGGGGGTTCCAATGTCCTCGGAGTCCCCGAACAGTAGCACTGTGTTTTTCTGACTATACACAGACTATGCTTAATTTTTTTTATATCATACAAGTGTTTTTCCCCTCCCATTGTTTTTTGTTCATTACTTATTGTTTGGCCTGTGTTTATCTGCATGCTAATTTGTGTTTAATATAAAAAAGTTCTCCCATTTTCCCCAAAGGCATTTAATTGAAGTGAAGGTGACCAGCAGGTGGCTTGCATAAAATTTGATTAGCCTTTTTGATTGTTTTTGACACCTCTTTGAAAGAATGCTTAATTACCATGCAAATAGTCATAGCCTGTTTCCAGGCTAATTGTCACATAGCATAACATACAGATCATAATACTATATTCTCCAAGATTTATATAACTAATTCAGCTTATTCATAATAATACACCTTCATAACAAGAGACTAGCAGCCATCTAATAAAAAGATACACAATATTTTTCCCTTGAAAGGATCTGGTGATAGCTGAAGAAGTAGAACCCACAAAAGAAAATTGACGGAGGGAGGCATTGTTTTGTTTTGTGCATTTGTGAAAAATAAAATGATAATCTCAATTCAACTCTGAGTGGTCAAGAGGCTCCAAAACATCACGCCAATTTGTATTAACATATACCTCTTTGGCAGCCTCTGTTGAAGCTGTGATATAAATAAATACAGGTCTTTTGCCTATAAATCCATCAACCCAGCATCATTCATGAGTGTCAAAAAGTAAGTCCCTTCTGTGGGCTAAGTCTGCTGGCTAGCTGTCTTGAGTGCATATATTCTCCATAACTTGCTTATCTGGAACTCTCTGTTGTGTGAAACAGTTTAAGGGTGTGATTCTGGTTCAGTTTGAGGTTTAGTTCAACAAGCTTGTGGGAGTTACACATATAAACATGCAGATTTAAAAAGAGATATTATGAAAGGAATTAGGCTGATTGATGAGCATGCTGGATATACTTTGCTAACCATATTCGCTAACCATATTCACTAACCATCTTCATATTAAGCCAACAAAACAAAGCAAAGTAGCAAACAAAAGAACGTCAGTCATGGGATAAGAGGGAAGGTCCTCTTATCTGGTTAAAAGATAGAAAACAAAGGATAGGAATAAATGGTCAGTTTTCACAATGGCAAGAGGTAAAGAGCAATGTCCCCCAGTGATCTGTACTGGGACCAGTGCTGTTCAACATATTCATATTCATAAATGGTCTATATTAGAAATGGAGAAAATACAGAGAAGGGCAACAAAAATGATTAGGGGTATGGAACAGCTTCCATGGAGGAGAGATTAAAAAAAGACTGGGACTGTTTAGCTTGGAAAAGGGATGACTAAGGCAGGATATGATAGAGATCTATAAAATCATGAATGGTGTGGATAAAGTGACTAATTAACACAAGAACAAGGGGTCATCCAATGAAATCCATAGGCAGCAGGTTCAAAACAAATAAAATAAAGTACCTCTTCACACAATGCACAGTCAACCTGTGAAACTCATTGCTAGAGGATGTTGTGAAGACGGAATTATAAGTGGGTTCAAAAAAGAATTAGATAAGTTCATGGAGGATAGATCCACCAATGGCCTCCGACTGACAGATGCTGTAACTGGATGATGGGATGGATCACTTGAAATTGCCCTGTTCTGTTCATTTCCTTTGAAGCATCTGGCATTGTCTACTGTGAGAAGACAGGCTATGGGGTTAGATTTATTTATGTGACCCACTGTGGCCATTCTTATGTTCTTATTCTGTGAAGTAGGGTGTGTGTCAGACAAAGAGAATACAGAAACACATGCATATGTTACATACACATGCACACATTTTTTTCCTGTGAAAAAGTTCAGGTTCTCCAAACAATAGCATTGATTTATAACATCATATCAGAATGCGGTTAGAGCTCAGTATAGCTGGAGTTCTTGTAATGGTGGGTAATGATGTCATTAAACAGGCTTCCCCATGAAGGTCCTGCTGCAAAAAATGAGAATGCTCTAAAAAATAAAAGCTTTGCTCTGCAAATTAGATGACTGTGCAATTTTCTTCTTTTTTTCTATTCTCAGAACTATACAATTGTCATGATGAAATCCCCAACATGCTGTTCTGGGGTGCACAATTCAAAAGATTTATACAAAGTTGTCATTTTTTCCCTTTAAACTAAGAAGACATGGCTTCAAATTAAGGGCCCAATCCCTCTGTGGTAAGGTGACTCATTCGACAACATTTCAGTAGTAACAGCTCCACTGCCACATGCATCACATCTCAAATTACCAGTTACAAGATAGAGCACTTATATTTTAAATGGTGCCTTGATTTGTAAGGGCAGTTATGGACCATGGCCATGATACAGTGCCCAACAGGGTGGACCAATAGGACTGTACATGGGCTCAGGGGTCCACTTCTATGGATTGGGTTGCAGAATCAAGAACTTTTATTGTTAATATAGCCAGGTGTTTTCTAAATAGTAGTTGATAACCATTGTTATGATGGCAACATTATCTGTTACTATTGCTCTGCTACTAATTTATGACATTATCAAGTAATTTCACCTCTTCTATTTGTAAATTGTGAACAGCGGCAATTTTTTCAAAAGTACTTAGAAGCCTAAGTATCTTTTTCACAAGAATTTTAGGAACCTGAGTGTCAGTCAAATTAATGGAAATTAGATTCCCAAGTTCCAAAGTCAATTTTGAAAATGGGACTTAGATACTTTTAAAAAATTTACCCCAGATCTCAGTTTTCTTGAATTTATTTAATGTATTTATTAAGATTTAAAATAATAAAGATGCTGGCTGTAGGCTGAATATAGCTCATTATATAATAAATACAATTAAAATAGATCTCAGCAGCATTAAAACAATCCGTTCTACAGGAACTCTGCCAGCCATATAGGGCATACCCTCAGCCCTCTCCAAGAACCTGCTCAAAGAAGCATGCCTGGACCGTCACCAAATTCAGGCTATTTCAGACCAAGAGGCAAAGCAAATTTTCTTACAGAAAATACCCTGTTGCCTGCCCTCTCTTTTTTATAAAGAGGGGGTCCAGCTTGAATGCCTCTGCTGATTGCAGCTGTGGCAGTATGGAATGGGAAGAGAGGTGATCCTTCATTTAGGGCTTTATCGGTAATCACCACCACCATGGACTCCACCTAGGGACCAATAGATAGTCAATGCAGATCCCAGCACTAGTGCCATATGCTCCTAGCAATATGTGATCCTTTGCATTCTGTGCAAGCTTCGATCTCCAAATGATTTTAAGAAGTAGTCCCATTTAACACACTGCAATAATCTAAGCTTGAGGTAACAAAACATGGATAATTCTGCATCCGAAAGGAGAGGTCGCAATCTCCTGATTGGGTGTCTGCTGTAATATGATTAGCAAACAGTAGCTGGGGGACTAAAATCACCCCTAAATTGTGAACACTAGTAAGTAATGGTGGCCAGTGCTGGATTAAGGTATAAACTAACTACGTTACAGCTTAGAACCCCACAATATCAGGTGCTTCTAAAAAAGAAAAAAACGAACTCCATTTCCAATTTTATCAAAATAGTTGATAAATAAAGGAGATATGGGGAAAAAGAAGATTCTCTTTAAATATAGACATTTTCATTCAAATATGACAAAAATATACGCATCTGGCTACACAAATACCCTTACCCTTCACTAATTGTTCATTATTGACAGGCTGAGGGGGAAAAAACGATAAATGCACCTGTAAAATTAGTATTTCTACAAGTAAGTCTGCTATCAGTCTCCTAAGGCAACATTTTGTTGGCCAGCTGCTACTGGTAAAATTCTGACCATGCCTTCATAACTTATTTAAATAAATAAATAATCTCACTGCCAATAAAATCGGGAAAAATGTGAGGTCAGAGATGGCAGTGTCGTGAAGCAATCCTGCCAAGCTCATACTTGTATGTTAGTGTGCTCTTTCTTCTTTTGATCTGTACATACGTACAATTGTGTATTTAGTGCACACACCACTTTCTGCTTCATGCACTATCCATGCTTCACATGATTGAGTTTTCAGATGATCGTCTTATGGACTTGGGTCGAGTGGATCTTGAGGAGGATACATTTGTGTTGGCTTCCCTCCGTCAGTTTCGGGAACCTTCACAGTTAATATCAGAGAGTGCTGACGAAAGGATAAACAGAGGGTTTTGAGAGAAGTGAAGGAAGATATACATATATATCAAAATATTCTGAGTACTTGGTGAGGAAGTTATTTCAAACTATGTGCATCTATGATTTATAGGCTATTACAGCCTATAATATTCATTATATTTGCTTGAATATAGGCTCATTTTCTCAATGCCTGTCTAGAGATAACCAGTCTTTTTTCTGGTAAATTTTCTCTCTTTCATGCATATAGCTTGTTGTCACTCTGTGTGTCTGAGGTGTTTACTCGAGATTAATTAGTGGTCCTGGGGGAGACAGAGGATAGAGAAGCGAATGCAAAGAGAGATGTCTGCCTAGAAAAAAAGACTGGGATTTTCTGCTTGGCAGGTTTGGAGCACGCAAGATAATATTTTATTATAGGTAGTATGCGATGTAAAAATACTTATATAGACATAAATCACATATCATACGCATAATACATTGTATTTTTATAGTATGGGAAAAGAAAAATCCCAACAATTCATTGTTTCATAGCAAAAATTAAATCGGAATAAACATTTGTAAATATATTTTATATATAGTCTGGATAAACATTGTATTTCCCTAACAAAATTAAACAAACATTTTCATTTATTCATTTGAAAAGAAGGATAATTTTCCTTATTCATGGTGTAAAAAAAATTATATATCCTCTCTAAAATAACATAGGTTTTCAGCATATATTTTGTGTTGTTGTATAGGTATATACATCTCAGTATTAGATAATTCAGCATAATCCATAAAAACAAATCAAATACTATCTGCATACAATTTTCTGATGGTTTGCTTATGTGACGTTATCTGATTAAAATATGACCATATAGATCATTGTTGCAACCACTCATATATTTGCAACAAATCTTGTGCAAAGGTTGTCAAGTAAGGTGTCTATGAAAAGGTTATGATTTACTGGTTAAGATTATGCTGTCTGTATGCATGTATCATTTTTGTATTTGAAGTTATAAGTATTGGCTCTATACCTGGATTTCAAATGTTGGCTCCTGGGGTACCACCCACAAGTTAGCTAGCCAGTACATCTTGGAGGGACTATTCAAGTTAAGTGGTTCATCAGGAAACACTTGGTTGACAGTGGACCATGGGAGAAGCCCATCTACACTGAGTGGACTGTCATGTAAACATGTCATGGAGCTGTCTGGAGTGTAGATAATGGCTTCCTGCAATGACTGAGGGAAATTGGGCATGAACATGTGACTTGCCCATGTGACTCCATACTCCATCTTGTTGCTGTAAGTTGCAGTAAGAACAATGGCATGCCCTCCACATGGCAAAAGCTATAAAAGGCCTGGAAACACCTCAATTTTGTTTTCAATCCTGCTTATCACCTCTGGAGGAACTTTGCTACAAACTGAAACTCTGAACAAAGGCCTGAATAGCCCATCCAAGCTGTGGATGTATTCCAAATACTTGACTTAAGCCAGCAGTTTATTCCATCATTACTACAAGCCTGAACCAAGAACTTTGCCATTACTGTATGTAATTGATTCCTTTAACCAATTTTAACTCTCACCTTTCTTTCTTTTTATGAATAAACCTTTAGATTTTAGATACTAAAGGATTGGCATCAGCATGATTTTGGGGTAAGATCTAAGTTATATATTGACCTGGGTGTGTGGCTGGTCCTTTGGGATCAGAAGAACCTATTATTTGATGAGACTGGTTGTAAAGAACCACTCATCTCTGAATCCAGTGTTTTTGGTGGTGATATAAGAACTGGAATGCCTGAGCAAACTGCCTTTATGTTTTCTGGTTAGCCAGTGTGGTGAAACAGGAGTTTACTTTTGTGGCTGGTTTGGTATATCTTATAAAAGAATAACCACCAGTTTTGGGTTGTGTTTGCCCTAATTCTCAGCTGTTCGTCCTGAATTTGGCATCCTCAGTTGTGACCCATTAAGGCACGGTTACAGCTTATTACCTGGGTGTAATTCATATCAATATAACTAATAGTTAAACTTTAAGCTTGTTGGTTATCCACATCCTATATCCTCTAATGCCTCCTGTATCCTCTATTGTCATCTTATATCCTCTAAGAGTCTCATTGCATATTCAGATAAGGAATTCCACAATTTAGATGCCCCAACAGAGAAGAAAAAATTTCCTGAGAACTCTAATAAATTGTATTATTTACTGTATGATTTTATTTTGTATATTTCATATTGTATTGTTTACTTCTACTTTAGTTACATACCCAGTTCAAAGAATTTGTCTAAACTTTATTTCTGTCATTATATCATCATTACAGGGTGCGCTGCTGAAAATGAAGATTATTATTCTATTTTTACAACTTCGCCTTTGTATACATGCAAATATAAAGTTTTCAAGTTTATATATACAATGTCCTTTCTGTGAAAATAATAAATTCATTTTTTATGGTATAGGGCCTCTTACCCTTGATATATCTTAGGGCCTCAGAATGTCATAATCTGGCCCTGATGGCGGCACACTCCTTCAATCAAAGGGGTTGATGTTACCTCTGCTATCTCTTCTGGCTGCTTCCTCCAACCCAACACCATCACCTCATTCTTATCTGGGTTGAGCTTCAGCTAGCCATTCTTGCCCCAATCTCAACAAGACACTGGCTGAGGTGCTGAATGGTATCATCCAAATCAGACAAGCGGGACATGGGTGCATACATTTTTTTTTTTAAATTAGTTCACCAGAAAACTTCTCTAATGAATTATTTAACTGCAGCTCATTTGTGAGCATTTCCTTGTAAGGATTGGATATTCAAATGCAGAGCTGTTTTGAGTGTTCGGTACAGGTCATGTGATGTGCTCCTGTTCCCTGACTGGCTTAGTGCAACGCTTGGAATGAAATTTCCAGTATGAATACATGCATTTATTATGTCAAATTTGCTTTCTACAATTGTTCTCCAATACTTGCTTAAAATTCACTATTTTCATGAACATTCATGGCAGCAGAATCATTCACTAGAACAACCACAGAGAGGGAACACAAATGAGGCATGAATGCAATCACAGTGATTCATTTCAAAATGTAAGTAAGTGAATATTTCCAGATTATTGTCTGTGTGCCGTAATCAATCAACTGGACCTATTGCCTTGAGAACAATGAATCAAATGACACCTGTTTACAATACTTCATTCACAGAATGTCCCAGGCTTCTTTGCAGAGGAAGGGCTAGAGATAAACACCCTCCCTGTACTTAGAGATGTGAAAAGACTGCTCCCTAAGGACACAAATAACTTAAAAGAGACAGGGTGAAGAGAATTTATGCATGGCCCCATCCTCTATTTGCATCAGCCCAGTGATTCGGAAGGGCAGACTGGAGAAAAAAAAATTAGATACTGTCCTGATACACCAGAGAATTCTGGGAGAGATGTACCAGCACCTCTCCCTCATGAGGAGGGAATAGTCCCATATCCAGTTGTCTATACCATTTTCTCAGCACCAGTGCAGCTCTGCACCCACCCTACTCAAAGTTGTAGCTAAATGAAACAATGTAGTCACTAATATTTTAATGTGTTACGATTAATTTAATATATTAATTAATGGAACATTTCAGTATTTATAAGAGAGCAGTTATGCATGGATAATTAGCATGTTACTGATAATGAGAAGCTGGTATTTACTTCCTGAGAACCATAAACAGCTTTTCCAGGTGACTAAAAACAATTCACCTTCTTTCTGTTTATTACAAATGTATCATGCTTGTATATTCTCCAACAGATATTCAACAGAAAGGCAGATTTTATTTGGGGGCTACTCCAAATTAAATGACATTAACTTTTCTATAATACAAAATTATACTTGTTGAAAACTGGCAGCCAATCTGATGGCCGGATGACTAACAATTATTAACTGACAAAATAATAACTATGTTCAATGACTGTTGTGACAGTGTACCCCATAAGGCTTTATGGAGGGGGTGTGCTCATAAATGTATGTATGATATAACTGGAATAGGGTTTTGCTACATATGCCATGTAACATAACTAGGTAAAGGTTATGATCTACTGGTTATGTTCATCCTAGTTGTATGCAGGCACCATTTGTGTGTTCAAAGTTATGAACATTGGCTGTATAATTGCTTGATTTCTAAGTAGCCCTAGTTGGAACATTTGATCACTTCATGGGAAAGGAATGTGCAAATTAAGTGCTCAATCAGGAAGCACTTAACAGACAAAAGAGCTTGGAAGACTCTAATCCACACAAGAAGTCTACTTGAGGACGTTCAAGGTAGCATGTGGATAATGGCTGCTACCTGCAAGTCCTGAGTCATGCATGGGCATGTGACTTGCCCATGTGATTCCAAATCTCCATTTTGTGACTGGATTCTACACAGGGTGAGGAGGGGGTCTCCGCCCACAAGAGAGAGTCTATTTAAACCCCTGGGGGACCCCTCCATTTTGTCTTCAGCTGGCTAAAGAAGGAGCCTCTCCACCCCCCCCCCGACCCCTACCCCCACGATACTTGAAGGAATCTGGAACAAAGGACAGTAACTACAGGGGGTGTGAGTGATTGCTGGACCCAGGTTAAGAGGAGATTAGCCTGTAAAAGGTTGCATTCTGGAACTGGTGAGGATCTTGTCTGTATTTAGTTTGATTAGACATAGATTTGCGCATTTTATTTTATTTTGCTTGGTGACTTACTTTGTTCTGTCTGTTACTACTTGAAACCACTTAAATCCTACTTTCTGTATTTAATAAAATCATTTTTTCCTTATTAATTAACTCAGAGTATGTATTAATACCTGGGGGAGCAAACAACTGTGCATATCTCTCTATCAGTTTTATAGAGGGCGAACAATTTATGAGTTTACCCTGTATAAGCTTTATACGGGGTAAAACAGATTTATTTGTGTTTAGACCCCATTGGGAGTTGGGCATCTGAGTGCTATAGACAAGCACACTTCTGTGAGCTGTTTTCAGGTAAACCTGCAGCTTTGGGGCAAGTAATTCAGACCCTGGGTCTGTGTTGGAGCAGACGGGAGTATCTGGCTCAGCAAGACAGGGTGCTGGAGTCCTGAGCTGGCAGGGAAAATAGGAACAGGGGTAGTCTGGGTACATTAAGTGGCAGCTCCCAAGCGGGTTTCTGTGATCCAACCCATCACAGTAACAACTTTTTCATAAGAGTGCTGTAAGATTTTCAATAAAAACTTCCATTTTAGGAGTTGATTGGTTTCTGACTGTCTAAACTCCAGAATAGAACTATTCTATATCAAGTCAATAGCTTAATATAGCAGATAATATTTATGCTATCCTTGTGCCAGCCATTTCTCCCTCATCACCCGGTACCCAGAGTTGGCCATACCATTTTTTCAGGAGTACCTATAGAACAGTTTTCCACCACCCCTTCCTACCATGATCATACCATTATGAATTGGACAGTTTACATCAATTTATATTGGTTTGCATATATGTTGGTGCACAAGGAAAATAAGTAATTATTTATTGAGTGCTAAGATTCTCTTTTTTATTCCCAAATGAGGGATCTGAAGCTGCAAGTCTCCTAGGCCTAAAAGGCTAGAGGATTTGAAGAAAGGTCTGAGCTGAAAATTATTAAAGAAAGGCAATCAACTAGTATATGATAACTGATGAGGAATAACATTACTTTTGGTATCCAGAAATGATATACTGTTGAACAGAATCAAACTGGTCATAGATGGAAAAACTGCCTAATGAGCAAGCAGGCTTTAGACTGAAAAGATAGTATGTAGATGACATCTTGACCCTGAAATAATTTATCAGAAAAGGTCTCTCCTACCAGAGAAGTTAAAGACTAAACTTAATAGATTTCAGCAAAGCTTTTGATTACATTCACAGAGAGTCACCATGGAAGATCTTGCGACAATATAGGTTTTCCATAAAGAGAATGTCACTGATCATGATGCTATATGAAGGTTCAAAATACTGTGCAAGGACAGAATATGGAGAGGTCAGTTGGTTTGTTATCATCACTGGAATGCAGACCAGTTGTGTCTTAACACCCCTTCTTTTCTGCATTGTGATAGAGTACATGATTGAAATAGCAACATCAAAGGAAGATACAGGAGTTTTGTGGAGTAGAGGAAAACTTCAAGATCTTGATTTTGCATATGACACTGTTGAATACAGATGACAATGCCATGAAAAAGACACTGTCATTTTCAAATATGAGATCACCAAAATAGGATTAAGAATCAGCCAAAAGAAAATGAAAGTCATGATCATTGACAGAGAAGTCAGTAAGTGATGGGGTGTGCACCTCACACCATTCCTGATAAGGTTAATGAGGGCCTGACAGGCCAATTAGGTTACTTTGCATCATCTGCAAAAGATGGGAACAAGGTTAACTGAGAGTGAAGGTCAGCTGGGGAAGGGCTGAGACAGCACTCTAAGGCCAGGAAGTGGAGAGTAGAAGGGGGCTGCAGGGGAACGAGCCCACAGTCACTCCCTGGGAGGAGGGGAGCCATCAGGGAGGAGGAGGAATTCCAGGAGGAAAGAAAGCCCTGAGATCCTGCCCTGGAGGAAGGAGGAAAGAGGCAAGGAGCGGGTGAAGTAGCCATGAGGAATAGAATAATCTCCAGCGGAAAACCCAGAAAAGGCAAAAGAAAATACAGAGGCTGGTAGGAAGGAGCCCAGGGAAACATCAACAGGGAAGGGGACTAAGTAGACTGGATTGCCGGTTATAGGTCATTGGGATGGAACCAGGAGTAGTGGGCGGGCCCAGGTTCTTCTGTCAGGCACTGATATAGCGGCATAGAACTCAAGCTAGGGCTGAACACCATACAGAGATGGCATTTGGACAGGACTTCATAACTCCTGAAGGGGTAGACTAAATGGTGACCTGACTGGAGGGCCAAGTTACCAGAAGAGAAACTATTACAGAGTGAGTAGCCCAGTAGAAGAGGACACCGAATGCAGTGAGAGCTACTTTCCCAGATCTAGATATGAGGAGGTGCACTAGCAGTAAGTGGGAACCTGTTATATAGCAATTATGGTTATTATGTGATTTGATAGTGAAGAATACAGCATGGCTAATGAGTCTGTATATCTTGGAAGATCAATCAGTGCTGATGGCTAACTCCATAAGGAGATAGAAGCAAGAACTGGGTAGGCAAGTGGAGCTTTTTTAATACTGGCAAATATTTGGAGAAATAAGGAGAATCACACAAGAACCAGGATAAAGATATACAATGTCATTGTGATACCCACATGGTTATAGGCTTCTGAAACCTGGCAAATTCTAAAAGCCCACAGGAGGAAACAATGCATTCCGTCAGAGATGCCTGAAGAGAATACTTGAGGTCCACTGGTGAGATAAAGTAACTAATGCGACTGTGCTACAAAGGACTGGGCAACAGACTGTAGAGACAATGATTCAAGAAAGAAGGCTGGAGTGGTTTGGGCATGTTGTGTGGATGTAAAAAAATCCCCATATTCCTAGACACTGAGAAAGATGTCACTGTCATGGAAGCAGACCCAAGGGAGCAAGGAATATGGCACTAGACACATAGAAGTGGATACACTGGATTGCCTCATGTCACGAGGCACAAGAACATCTTTTCAAAAGGCTATATCAAACATATCTAAATTTCTTATATTTATTTTTGAACAACTGTCCTTAGGCTCTGATCTTGCATCTGGATCTGCTAGTATGGACTTTGGTTCCTGTCATTTAAATCAATGGGACTGAAAACAAGCCCAGTGGGCCATACTGGTAAATGAAGATGCAAAGTCGGAGCTTTGAACAAATCTGAGACAGAGAAGTGAAAGTGTTATCACAGCTGGTTGCAGAATCATTCTCTATTCCCAGCCAGTGAAAGATTATTTAAATGTATAACTCTTTAAAATGATCTCTCTGTTAACAGATTACATTTACATTCAGATGTCCTGGACCTTAATATCATTCTCCCAATAAAGCAGTTTAACACCCATTTTGGCCCTGGAGAAAAATTTCTAGGAAGGTGGCATTATTGCTTATTTTGATTCATTCAGTTGTTAAAAATCATGTTTTGATGCAATCTGCTTATAGTATCTCTTCCCAAGGCTCTATCAATGGCCATCTTTGTTGTACAATATCTGGAGTGAAGGTCTAGCTGTCTTTTATTTTCTCCACTAGCTTTTCCACTGCTTCTGTCACTATTTTATTTTTACTATGATGGTTTTGAAAAAGGCTGAACTCCAGATGGCCACAACATTGCCTGCCTTTAGCACCAAAAAGGCCTTGGTCTAGTGTTCCATTGCTTTCCCAATGCAGTATCAATAACTTTAAGAGATTGCATTGAAGCAGGTCACTGAAACAGAACACATTTCCCATTTTCACTACATCATTCCTGCAAGTGATATCTTTCAGAAGCAGTACTTCCAGGAAGATAAATAATGTACCTATGTGTGGGTTATGTATTTTGAAAACTATTTAGGCAGCCAGACAGGTTGAATATTTCAGCCCTTGTCTATCCCTACTCCACAGAGACCAAAAAACAACTGTGAATGAAAGGTGCCACATGTTTCTTTAATGCACAGTAGTACCGATTTCAGAGCAAATTTTCAGACAAGGGCAGAAACAATACACCACCTGTGCTTGAAAATACTTGCACATCTGGTAACTGTGCACCTAGCTATTACTCATTCCACATACACAAAATGCCTGTGTAAGGTACTTTCAGGCACAGGGAAAGTGCATATATTTTGCAGATGTATCCATTACACCAATACACAAATGTGCCTAATGCCATTCTTAACTGTGAGAAGAAATCACTGCTACAATTAAAGGAGCTCCAAATATGCAGGAGAGTCTTGTCCTTTAAAAGAAAGAATCAATTGCCATTTTATAAACTCATTTTCTGCTTGATAAAGTCTGTTAAATAACCCACCTTTCTAGTCTAGTGGTGGTTGCCCACTGACACTGCAGTGATTATTAGTTCAACTTTTTATAGGCATCAGTGTAGGGAATATACAACACCAGTACTCCAAAGCTTATACTAATATCTTATTCATTTCTGATTCCAGTTCAAGGTTTTGATATTGATCTTTATGCCCCTATCTGATTTTCTTCCTACCTGCCTGGAAGACCTCTCCTTAACCCATGCTCCAAAATAACAGCTGGGACCAGCTGCTGTGTTTGAGCTAATAGTCTCCAGATTTCAACATCTGGAGATTGGTAGAAGGGTCCTTAACATTGAAATTGAAATCCACATCCCCTATTGGTTTGATACAGCTTGAATATATTTAACCTTTAAGGCAGCATGAAAAGTCCCCTCCCCTCCTTTTTTTAATTCAAGCTTTTTGCCCTAGGGGTGTGGGGAGAGGGTTTTCATCTATGTTGATGTTTGGGAGAGTGTAAGTGGTTATTTGTAGTTAAAATTGGTTAACCAATTGTGTTAGTTTTAAACAAAAAAAAATCTACAAACACAACCTGAAGAAAAGTGCAGTGCAGGTGCTTTTTAGCAACAAAATAAATACAGAAATAATCTGTATGGAAGTCTGAGCAAAACTAAAAAGAAACATCCCTAACATACATCCAATCCTATTCCTGCAGTTGATCTGAAAGCCCTGCCCAGCTTTTTATTTGTTACCTTGCCACATTGCCAAAACAAAGTTAAAGCACTCTGAAAAACTTGATAGCAAAAGAAAAAAATCTTATGTAGTTTAAGCTGCCAAAAGAATAGTCTGTTTTCTGCAGCAGCAGATGACATCTTGTTTGGTATGAACAACACAATTATTGAGCATGGTAGTTGTTATTTCCAGTATTGCTCCTACAAAACCCATGGATTTTTACTAAAAGAGGGTAGAAAAGGAAAATTTACATTAAATTAATGCATACACTATATGACAAAAGAGAGTTTTAGTCATGAAGTCTCTAACATTATTATTGTGTTATAGGTTACTAAGAGCTTCTTGAATTAAAATGCTGAGAACTCTATCCTGAGATACATAGTTATCAGCTTTATTGAACCTTGTTTTGCACTGCAAAGTACATGAGCCCATAACTGAGTGCTCCCTTAGGATCAGGAAATCAGGAAACTGCAATTGATGCATTTGTCTCACCCCTCCTTGAGCTGTATGGAGCTCTGACAGAGTACAGAATATGACCATAAGAGTTATTCATAATTGTGGAGAGGAGGGCAGTGATCGTGATCCAAGTAATTATCAGCAGTGGAGAAGATTCAAAAACTAATGGGGCAAGATTTCTTTTCTTGTGGATGCTGTGGTTCAATTAAACTTCTTTTGTCTTGCACAATAGAATAATAGAGATGTAGGCCTGGAAGGGACTCAGGAGATCGCCTAGTCAAGCCCCTCATGCTAAGGCGGCCAAATACACCTGGACCATCTCTGACAGAGTGCTGGGATTCCACAACTTTCCTTGGTAACCTACTCCAATGCTTAACTATCCTTATAGTTGGAAAGTTTTTCCTAATATCTAACCTAAACATCTTCTGCTTGTCCTACCTCCAGTGGAAATGGAGAACAATTCTCTTCATAACAGCCCTTAATATATTTGAAGACTGAGTCTTCTTTTCTCAAGACTACACATGTTCAGTTTTTTAGCCTTTCCTCATAAGTCAGGTTTTCTAAACTTCTTATAATTTTTGTTGCTCTCTAGTTTTTCCACATCTTTCTTCAAGTGTGGTGCTCAAAACAGGATGCTCTATCTAGCTGAGGCCTCACCAGTGCTGAGAAGATTGGAACAATTACCTCCTATGTCTTACATACAACACTCTTGTTAATACATCCCAGAATGATATTTGCCTTTTTCACAACTGCATCATATTGTTAACTCACTGATATTCAACTTGTGATCCACTGTAACCTCTAGATCTTTTTCAGCAGTGCTAATGACTAGCCAGTTATTCCCTATTTTGTATTTGTGCATTTGATTTTTTCTTCCAAAGTGTACTACTTTGACCTTGTCTTTACTGGAGTTCATTGTGGTGATTTTAAACCAAGTCTCAGAGGTAATTTTGAATTCTAATCCTGTCATCCATAGTGCTGGTAGCCCTTCCAACTTACTGTCATCCACAAATTTTATAAGAATATTCTCCTTTTCATTACCCAAGTCATTAATTAAAATATTGAATAGTAGTATCAGGACAAATCCCTGTGGCGCTCCAGTAGACATCCTCCTAGTTTAAGAGAGAACCACTGATAACTACTCTTCTTGGACAGATTTTCAACAAGTTGTTCACCCACCTTATAATAATTTCATGTAGACCACATTTCCCTAGTTTGCTTATGAGAATGTCATATGGGACTGTATCAAACGCCTTACTAAAATCAAAATATATCATACCTACTGCTTTTCCCCTCTCGACTGGGCCTGTCTTGTTCTGGACAAATTCATGCTGGTTATTACTTATCCTCTACCCATCTCTAATTATCCTTTATGTGCTTACAAACTGATTGTTTTGATATCTTTTTGAATATCCAAGTTAGGTTGATTGGTCTATAACACCCCAGCCATCTTTATTCCCTTTTTTTAAAGAAAAGAACTATGTTTGCCCTTCTCCAGTCCTCAGGGATCTCACCTGTCTTCCATGAGTTCTCAAAAATAATTAGGTTTATTGTTCATGGCATTTGAAATACAGTCCAAAGAAATTATTATGTGCTTGCTATCAAACTTTTTTTCTTCATTTGGGCACTTTATTGTCTATAAATTGGCTTGCATACACTTCTGTATTGAGAGCTATCCTATAATTAATCAAAGCCTGATTCTGTTCTCATTACAGTTTTACACTGGTGTAACTTTATGGGTTTAGGAAAGTTACACTTATTTTATGAACCTCAGTATTTTTCATGAAAAATGACCTGCAAGTCATTAGTTCAATGCAATAAAAATCTCTTCTCAGACCCAAGATGTTGTTAAGCAAAGGCTTGGCAATGGTAGTCATATACCACCATTATATTTTGACAAATGACTGCTTAGCATCTTTGGAAACTGCATTTGTTTTTCAGTGGCACACTACAGCTTTCCTGCATCTCCCAGAATCTTCACTGCTCATTTACACTACATGCCTGATAACTTTTTCAACTTACCCGAAGGGTACTTCTGTTGAGTAGAGACACTCCAAGGCAAAATCAATCTTGCTAATGGTGGAGAGAATTGTGCCACCACAGTTAGTATTACAGGTTATTTAGCATAAACATATGTGTTCCCATTAAGGGCCATCCACATCCAGCTACAATGAGTCACTTGTGTAAGAAGTTTTGTTTATAAATCTGAGACTAATTTCCCCAGTCTACTCTACATGTGCCATGTGGCAAAACTGTACAAATGTCAGTGTGCAACAGAACAAAATATTTCTCTGAGAGCAGAAACTAAGCTATTATGCAGTGTTTTGCTCAACAGAATAATAAATAGGATAGAATATGGAAAATAAAATCAGATGTGGGCACAAAGTTTTTATTACTTCTTTCTAAGTTAAAACTTCGAAAGTGTTGCAAATATTTTCTTTAGTTACAGAAATTCAGCAATAGGAAGTAGATATAATTAATTATAGCTTTTAATATCAACAATGGTAATTAAGTATATACATGTTGATCTGCAGGTAAGAAGCTTTGTTTTCACTGCTCACGATGGTACACTGCATGTTTTAAATGTATTAGACTAAACTGTGATTGTCCCTATATAGATTCAGCAATGCCTGAACTGCAAGGCTTATTTGGCTAGCCTGGGGGAGCGTCTAGTTTGAAAGAGGGCACATCCAGCTGGTTAAGGGCATGAACGTGGAACGCCCTCTTGTGCTGTGAAGAAGTACTGGGGTATATGCAAGAGCTGGCCAGAAAACAGGAATTTTAGGTTTTTGAAAATTTTTGAGATTTTGACATTTGGTCTCATTGTGCCTGGGGATCATATCACACCGAGCTGGGGCTTGAAGCTGGGTCTCCCCTGTCCCAGCTAAGCGCCCAAACTACTGGACTATTAGCTACTCTGGGTCAGGTCTTTCTCTCTCTATTGTTTTGACCAGAAATTCCAGCCTGGCCCTGAGACACTTTCCTGATGAAAGTTTCATCCAAACTCATACTTTGCTGTTAAAAATTTAGGTTTCACAAATTGGCATTTTCTGACAAACCTCTCCCCATCCTCCAAAGCACTTAGTTGAAAAATTCCCAACCAGCTCTATAATATATACAGAATCCTCTCCTTTGTAAATAGTGAATAATGGTGATCACATTGCCCTCCCCCAATACTTTCTGAGGCATCCAGCCTGCATCCTTCCTGCTTAGATAAGGTGCCTCATCCAGTGCTATCTCTCTACTCCCAACCAGACCCCAGAATTGCCTTAGCTTCAAAACCCAGCATTTAGCCCATTATGTTAAAGTGGGTATACTGACAGTGATATTTTATTACATAGGTTAACATTTTCATTGCCCATTTAAAAAAAATACATTTGTATTTTCAAGTTGTGGTTGGCAAACCTGGATGAGGAATCATTTTCTGGTTCTGGGAAAATATTTGAGATTTCTAAAAAATTTCCTGTCCCAAACTGGGACTAAAAATGAAAATCTTGAAAAAAAATTCTTGAACCAACAAACATGAAAAGAATCTCATATCTGGCCAATCAAAACATTTTGTTCGGATGCTTTTGAAAGGTCCTCGTTTCAATTTTCAACTATTTTTATCTATAATTAGCTCAAATTTCAAAATGAAATGTCATTTCAAACTAGAAAACCAGAATTTATCATTTCAAAAATGTTGAAATGAAACATTTTGACAATTTCAACATTTCTTTTTCAAAAAATTTTCAAACTGAGAAATTAATCAAAACTGACCCTTTCCCATAAATAGTTTTGAATTTGACAAATTGACATTTTTCAATGGGAAAATGGTTTTCCAAAAAAATTCCTGACAAGCTCTAGTGGTTAGTTATTTGGCAGTGATCGGTATTTCCCACTTAGGGCAGGTACAAGATGACAGAGAGTATTCTGTACTGTGTTGCTATGAGTCATGTCTAAAATTTGGCTTGGAAGAAGATACTGGAATTGGGATGAGAACCCTGAGGAGCGGAGACAGGGACTTGGTAGGTGAGGAGAATGGGATTGGGCCAAGGAGCCAGGAGTGGGGGAAGAAACTGGGCTGGGACAGATTGGAGAGGACATCGCTACAGGGCCATTAAAGCATATTCCTCCTAGAGCCAGAGTCTCACCATTCCTCTGTCAGCAAACATCTGTGAAACCCACTGGCAAAGTGTATGTCTCGTTTCCCTGTAGTGCTAGTCCACATAAAGTATGACAACCTACTATTGCTGCTAGTTATTCCATTAGCTCAAGAGGCAGAGGTCTGTATGGTGGAGCTAAAGGTTCCAGCACTGCTAATTAGCCATTTGGGTATTAATATGATTTCACATAATGAAATTTCTGATTTTGGTTTTGGCTTTTATTTTCAATTTGCTTATCTAAAAAGTTAGGAAATTACACACATATAAATGTTACTTAAAAGATCATAATTAAAATTAGTTGATAGTGATTAAGGTAAAAACTCTCTGCCTCAGCTCCTGATCTGTAAAAGGGGCATAATACCACCCCCTCATCCCCCAGGGGTGTTGTGAAGATTGCTTCACAAACATTAATTGATCTCTCAGATAGTATATTGATGAGCACCACAAAAACAACCATGAGGAAATTAATAACTCTGTCTTCATAGCAGAGTTTGAATTGTGTGCAGTAATTAAGGCCTGGGGCCACACACTGAGAAGGAGAAAACAAAATAATGAATAGCTATTCATTAAGTGAGCATAGTCCATGTGCACACTGAATGAGACAGATTTCCTTGTGGAACAAATAGTATGTGATCGTGCAACTAACGTGTGTTTCATAATGCACACCCACAAGAGGGACAGATTAAGATTGCACAGGCAACCTTAATTCTGGCATTTCCTAACTTCTGAGTGTTTTACTTTGCATCTTTACTAATGTTCTCTTGATGTACTTCTTGTACATTAAGAGAACATTACTTAGAGCCAAATGACTGCTCTGTGTTACTCTTAATGATGGTTCTATATTTTGAAATGTTAGCAGAATACAGTTGTTTGGTTAGAAAGGAGAGGGGGGAAAAAGCTGGAGAGACACCATTAGATACATACAGAGAAACTTTTATCTTAGAGATCAAAGCAACTCACAATCTTTGACAAAAATGAGATTCAAAAGAGGTGAGATTATAATGTGCGTTGTAAATGATAAACAGAATAATTGTTTGGCAGTTTGTGAAAGGGTAGATTGCTTTTCCATCAGAGTAAATGAGGAATTAGAAGTAACCCAGACACATATTTACAGTCTCTTAATATATCTTCAAAGATAGATGGGTGGAAGCCCCTGGAGCTCTTCTTCCAGTGAAACATTACTCTCATGAGTAGCCCCACTGACATAAAAATTAAGTACAAGTAACTGACATACTCAGGGTGCAATTTAGACTGATGAATAGATGTCACCCCAACTCTCTTACCTGGGGGGGCCTTTACATGGCTTTGCTGCTCTATCCTCAAGTCTGGATGGCTCACAAGCAGCCTCCAGCATGTAAATCACTCCCAGTTATATCTGTGTGCACTTGCAAGCTACCAGTCACACTCAGGCTTTCACTAGCCTGAATTACACTGCAGGGTGATCCCCAGCACACTCCCAGTTGCAGGCTTTCCCCAGAAATGTGTATATTATACTGCCCAGCTCTCTCCTGGACAATACAAGCTCATATAACATCCACCATTTTATTAACAGAAATATGCACAAATCCTATTATCCCAAATGGAGTTTCCCAAACACTTCAACTCAAACACTGCTCTAGATAAAACAAGTGTATTAACTATTGTAATGCTCTTCTCTTGGGGAGTGTGGCCTAGTGGTCATGACTGCAACTCCTGACTGCCAAGGGGGCTGTGGGGAGGGGAGCCTGGGCCCTCCCACTCTACCAGGCTCCTACCCAGGGCCCTTTGGGCTACCAGTAGTCTGGCAACCAAGACTTAAGACTTGGTCCTCCCTGGGCCTCTTCCTCTCATCCACCCCCCTGTGGTCAGCTTAGTCCAAGGCTTTCCCCTGGTGGGGAAACCCAAACCACAAGAAGTAAAGGGGGTTACCAAAGTCCAAGGTCCACTTCCTCTCTGGTTATCTCTTGGATGGGTCCTCCCTTCCCCCAGGGAGTGCCCCTTTGGGCAGCTGTGTCAGAAGCTTCCTTCTTAGGCTTCATTCTGCTCTGCTGGAGCTGTGGGC
This sequence comes from Emys orbicularis, assembly GCF_028017835.1. Taxonomy (NCBI): domain Eukaryota; kingdom Metazoa; phylum Chordata; order Testudines; family Emydidae; genus Emys; species Emys orbicularis. The sequence goes on along the minus strand of NC_088684.1, from coordinate 78,793,118 downwards.
TGCAAGTCTGCTCACCATCAGATCAGATCAGATATGATCGCTATGCCCTACCCTGCCCTCCAATGAGCTAATTCCCTGCTTTTTAATTCCTCCACTAGATGGAGCATTTGCTGCAGGTATGGTGGAACGGGGCTGGCTGAGCCCAAAATAATCCCTTAACCCCTTGTTGCCCAGTGTGGGGTTTGTACATCCCATCACAACTATAAAGAAAGAGATTATTAAGTGAACAGAAGTAATGAGGCATAAAAGTCAGAATTGGTACAAGAAAAATAACTGTAAAACACAACTAATGCCTAGCTTAACAAACTAGGGTAAATTCAAAGCAAAGTTTCTGTCATCACATGATTCATCAATTCTACTGGCTGACCTTCTTTCAGTCAGGATCCCTCTCACTCCAGTTCAATGCTGCTTCTTTTGTTCTTCAGGTGTCTTGAATGCCATGGGCAGAGAGAAAGGTAGGGAACCTTTGTGGTGCCCTGCGCCACCTTTTTATAGTCCTCTCCTTCCTTTGAGAAGCATCTCCAGCTGGGAATATGGCAAAGGGCAGACTGTGTGGATGGAAACTCTATGCTGTTTCTTTGCTAAAATGTAGATTCCCCCCCCCCCATGTCTCTTTTCCTGCCAATGAATAGGCAATTAGCAGGTGATGGCCCATTTGATCTTGTTTACACTTGGCTGAGGTGTCAGCTTTTCCTTTGTTTCTGAGGAACTGGTTTCCCCAGACTAGGGCTATGTTTTAGTAATACCACGCAGTGGAATCTTACAACTTTACATACAATGTTGCCACACATATTTTAACGGGACAATAATGATCAGCATATTGTGAGTTTTTAAATGATACCTCAGAAGGAATACTTTGTACAAAGATTATTACAATAGTGTGCAAGGAGTGAATACAGGGATACAGACCGACACAGTAACATAATCAGGGAAGTCCTGTAACACTGCTCTACAGCCAAAATGCTTCTGAAATAAATGTAGTCAAACTTTACTAATTCTGGCTCACTGAGAACGAAAATGATGCTTAAAATTGTTGATTGGCTCTACTTTTCAAGATATGCTATTGGGTCAGTATATACGACCCTTGACTTGGGAATGGCGGAGGATAAGTGAGTTATAAAGGGAAGGGATCTCAATTTAAACCAGAAATGACTAAAATACATCTTTGACTGGATCTATGAATAAATCTATGACTGGGTTTGGACAGTACTTGCTTTTTAGGCAAAACAATGAATGATGCAATCTGAAGCTGGTATTGCGTCATACATGATATGAATTGCATCATGTTATTCCTAGAAGTCATGGATGATGCAATCATAACGAAGCTTACATCACTCTGCTGAACAAATTGCCCTATATCAGCTCTAGAAATCAGACAGTGTCGTGCTCTCTTATTTGTCAGTGTTTGATTTTGCAAAGGGACACATTTCTGTTTAGCCAAAGTGAGCAGAGATGCCTCGTACTTGTGTGGACAGTGCAGATAACTTCTGCTATGTTTGTGGTGAAGTGACTTTTGCATCACAAAAGCGCAGTATAACCACTATGGTTAAGAAAGCCTATCACCTTTATTTTGGCTGCAAAATTGGAGATCAGGACAAGAGGTGGGCCCCACACATATGCTGCAACACTTGTGCAACAAATCTTCACCAGTGGTTGAACAGGAAAAGGAAATCTATGCCTTTTGCAATGCCAATGATTTGGAGAGAGCCAACAGATCATACCAGCAATTGTTACTTCTGCATGGTGCTCCAGTTGGGAAAGGTGTGTCAAAGAAGAAAAAGTGGACTGTGCATTATCCAAACATTCCATCAGCTATACGCCCAGTACCCCACGGAGAAGGACTGCCGGTTCCTGATGCACCGGAATCATTCTCACTTGAGTCAGACGAGGAAGAGGAAGAGGATGAAACTTCTGGTCCTGAACCATCAATGTCACAGGACCCACATTTTCTCCCATCCTCCTCCTCTGAACCACACCTCATAACACAAGGTGAACTGAATGACCTTGTCAGGGATTTGGAACTACCCAAGAGTAAGGCAGAGCTGTTGGGCTCCAGACTACAGCAGTGGAATCTCCTGGCAGGTGATGTTAGGGTTTCCATGTTCCGTGACTGTCAAAAGGATCTTGTCCCATTCTTCTTCATGGAAGGTGATCTTGTAGCCTGCAACAACATTGATGGTGTGATGGCAGCCCTCAACATCGTTCACGATCCAGATGAGTGGAGACTGTTCATTGATTCATCGAAGACGAGTCTTAAAGCTGTTTTACTGCATAATGTCAATGTTTTGCCATCAATTCCAGTTGGTCATGCAGTCCATATGAAGGAAACCTATGACAATATGAAACAACTTTTGAGGTGCATAAACTATGACCAACATCAGTGGCAGCTTTGTGGCGATTTGAAGGTTGTTGCTCTCTTGCTTGGTCTGCAGACTGGATACACAAAGTACTGCTGTTTTCTCTGCGAATGGGATAGTCGTGCAAGAGATTCCCACTACATCAAGAAAGATTGGCCACTCCGACAGTCATTGGAGCCTGGGAGGAAAAGTGTTCAGCATCCACCACTTGTTGAAGCAAGGAAGATTTTGTTACCACCCTTACACATCAAGCTGGGTCTGATGAAAAACTTTGTCAAGGCCATTGACAAAACACAAGCAGCTTTCAAGTACCTCCGTGGAAAATTTCCAAGGTTAAGTGAAGCTAAGATAAAGGAAGGTGTCTTTGTTGGTCCTCAGATTCGTGAACTTCTTCGAGATGATGCATTTGACCATGCACTGCGTGGCAAGGAAAAGACGGCATGGAAAGCCTTCCAGTTAGTGGCAATAAATTTTTTCGGAAACAACAAGGCAGACAACTACAGGTTGTTGGTGGAAAACCTCCTCAAGGCATACAAAAGCCTTGGTTGCAACATGTCACTAAAGTTACATTTTTTGCACTCTCATCTAGATTTTTTTCTACCGAACTGTGGAGCAGTGAGCGACGAGCACGGCGAGTGATTTCACCAGGACATTGCAACAATGGAGAAACGCTATCAGGGCAAATGGAGCCCATCAATGCTTGCAGACTATTGCTGGACAGTGACAAGAGATGCTCCATTTAATGAATACAAGAGACAAGCCAAGAAGCGCCGAGTAGACACTGAATAGGACTAAACTATGTACATAATAGTATTTTGCCTTTTGTTTCATAATAAATTTTATTTATATAACCCTTTTGCTGATTTTTAAAGTGTTACATAAACAGGACAGGTGAAAGCAACCATAAACACATGAAAAGACCTAGGTTTACAATTTATGATTAAAACTCTGCTATCTACACAATATACATAGACATAAAATGTAAAAACTTAAATATCTTAGAAACAGTAGCCAATCAGTTGTTTTAATTGTCATATTTGAATTCAGCACATTAAAATACATAATAAATAGCACATTTTATCTCTGAAGCAGACGACTTCTCAAAAATTGTAGACCAGTGTAATCAGGATATATTATAAAAGTAGAGAAATGGAGAAAAAAATCTTACTTGACCAAGTAGTTCCATTTTTCTTTCTTTTTATACCTTCACTTTTATAGTATTTCCTGCTTACAAAGAAATCAAGGCTTAATTATATTTGATTCCCCTGACTTTTTTAATTATACAACATTAACTCATGGTCTAATATGCTGCACATTAAATGGTAGTAATTCATGATGACTGTAACTCAAGTGGGTTGGAATTTAGGTTTGGTTCAAAAGCTTATCCTAAGTATGAAAACACTTGTAAAATAATTTCTGGCATCTCTGCTTCTGGTCCTCCCTGCAATCTGGGCTAGGAAAAAATCAAAAATGAAACAGAAACATTAGCTGGACATTTCTGAAGCTCATAAAAAGGTTCAGTGTTAGGTCACTTCTACAAATAGCTGAAGGTTCTGGTGAGTGAGTGTGGAGCTTCACATTTAATGGAAATGGTCTGGTTATATTTTATAAATAATTACTATAAACTGATATAGTTGCTCATATGTATAAACAGAGAGAACAGTGGGGCAGATTCTGCATTGTGTTACTGTCATTTTGTGCCTGTGTAATTCCACTGAAAGTAATGGACTCACACTGGCACAAAACTGGAGTAACAGTTGGGAGTCTGGCCCAGTTTGCCTGCTTTGCCCTACAATACTTCAGTATTGATAAAGATGCCAAAAAGGGATAAGAGAAAAATCCGTCAGAGAATTGGGTAGAAGAGAATTCTAAAAGGAAAATACATCACTACTACTCTTCCTCTGAGTTTTCTGCTCAGACAGCAGTTTTAAACTACAGCCAGGTCTCCATAGGCTGCACTGAATCAGCTGGTGGATGCAGTACATAGGCTCTGAGGGAGTGATGTTGTTTATGTCATAGTGAATGTGTCAAAGTGACATCACTTAAGGTCTTCTTCTCCCACTGATGCACAGAGGGAGTGGGGATTGAATACTGAATTTATCTTCTCTGTTCATTGATCTGTGTATAGATCCTAATGTTCTGAAATAATTTAGGTTCAGTCATAGTAGCATGAACTTTAGAATTTACTACTACTTCCCTGGATGGTCAGGGACAAGCTGACTGATTGAATCTTAATGGTGACACCTGTCTTCCCAGTAGGAATACACATTTTATTCATAAACTGATCTCACCAGAAAGTAATCTTGTTTGTGGCTTGTTTGAAATCAGCTGTTTAAACTTCTGTAATTAATTCAGCATACAAGGCAAAGATGACAGATGGTTACAATGAAGAAACTTCTGTCTAGTGGAGTAAAGTCAAACCACAGTTAGTAACAGATGTTTTCTGCAAAGCCAGATTAATTATATATACACACAATACAGTGATCTGTGCATATCAGTGATTTTAGTGATGTGGTTTAAAAAATAATAATTGAGATTCTAGGAAGTATCAGGCATGGAATTTCCAGTACAGATAGAGAAGTATTAATGTCATTCTACAAGGCACTTCTGAGACCTCATCTGGAATACTGTGTACAAATGTGATCACCCATGTTCAAGAGAGATGAATTAATTCATAGTGGAATGGGATCAGAGAAAGGCTACTATCAGGGGCATCGAGAGCTATCTTTTGAGGGGAGACTAAAAGCTCGGCTTGTTTAATCTAACTAAACAAGAGCTGATAAGGGATCTGCCTGCTCTCTGTATACAGGGCCGTCCCTAGCTATTCTGGGGCCCTATGCATCCCTCCCGTGGGAGGGGGTGTGGGGCCCCAGGCCTCCGCAGGGAGGGAGGCGGAGTGCTGGCCCCAGGCCTATGCGGGGGTGGGGGGCTGGCCCCAGGCCTCCGCGGGGGGCTGCGGGGGCTGGCTTGGGAGGCAGGGGGGAACCACCCCCCCAGCACTCACCGGCGGCGTGGCTGGGGCCGGGTCGCTGCACTTCCCGCTGCCAGTGAGTGCAGGCCCAGTCCTGCTGCAGTCCTCAGAGGTGGGAAGAGGCGGGGTGGGGGCGGAGCAGGGCGGGGCTTTGGGGAAGGGGTGGAGTGGGGGTGGGGCTGGGGCGCAGCAGGGGCAGGGGCCCTGGGGAAGAGGCGGGGCAGGGGCTGGAGCAGCACGCAGCTGCGCAGGGCACCAGGAAATTTGGTGCCCCACATTTCCTGGTATCCTACGCAGCTGCATACTTTGCGTATGGATAAGGATGGCCCTGTCTGTACATATATGGAGGAAAGGGTAAACTCGAGAGAGGGTGAAGAGGTATTTAGTCTAAAGCAGTGGTTCTCAACCAGGAGTACGTGTTCCCCTTGGGGTACGCAGAGATCTTCCAGGGGGTACAGCAGCTCATCTAGATATTTGCCTAGTTTTACAACAGGCTATATAAAAAGCACTATTGCAGTCAGAACAAACTAAAATTTCATACAGACAATGACTTTTTTTTACTGCTCTATATACTATACACTGAAATGTAAGTACAATATGTATATTCCAATTGACATATTTTATAATTCTATGGTAAAAAATATAGCATTTTTTCAGTAACAGTGTGCTGTGACACGTTTGTATTTTTATGTCTTGTTTTGTAAGCAAGTAGTTTACAAGTGAGGTGAAACTTGGGGGTACGCAAGACAAAACAGCCTCCTGAAAGCGGTAGATTAGTCTGGAAAGGCTGAGAGACACTGGTCTAAAGAGCCATTTTGTAACAAGAACAAATGGCTATAAGCTGGCCATGAATAAATTAGGTTGGAAATTAGATGAAGGTTTCTAACCTTCAGAGGAATAGGTTCTGGAACAGCCCCCCAGTAGGAGTTGTGGGGGCAATCAATGTACTAGATTTAAGAGTGAGCTTGACAAATTTATGAATGGGATTGCATGATAGGGTTGCTTTTACTAGTGAGGGACTGGTCTTTGTAGCCCTGGGGGGGGGAGTCCCTTCCAATTTATGTCTTATATTCCTAAAATGTCATGCTTCACAGCGTCAGCCGATCACCTGCAGAGGTCAGGAAGAGATATTTTCCCCCAGTGTATTCTGGTGTGTTGCTTGGGGGTTTTTGTTTGTTTTTTGAGGCAGGAAGTTGGGAAGGGGGGGTTGTTTGTTTAGTTGGCATTTTTGTCTCCTTCCTCTGAAGCATCAGAGATGGCCCGGAGATGGAGATGTGACGATGGATGGGGTGGGCCAGGGCTGTGAGATGGTACTGAGGATTCTCTTTTGAGTGCTTGTCTGGCCGGTTCTTGCTCATGTGCTCTGGGTCGAATTGATTGTCATATGTGGGTTAGGAAAGAATTTTCCCCCACATCAGATTGGCAGTGACTTTAGGGGATTTTTGCCCTGCTCTGCAATGTAAGATGCAGGTCACTTGCCAGGTCATCTGAGTACAGGAAGTCCCCTGTATACATTGGGGTTGCGTTCTTGAAAAGGGAGATGGATACCAAAATGACATATACCGGGGAATTTTTCCCCATAAGAAATAATGGAATAAGGGGGGGATCCGTTCACAACTTCACCACACTCGCCTATGACTATGCTGTTTTCACCTAAACAGTCTACCTTTTTACAATGACAGGATATACAGTACACATTTTACATGTAAAACATTGAATAAAATAATGTAGAACCCTGCAAACACCGTTCAAACAGATAGAACATTTAAATACAATAAATACAGTACAGCAATACAGTATAAAACATTGTCAATTATGCTAACCTTAGGTATGGGTGGCGGTTGGCTTTTCTTGGGCTGGCTTTTCCATGGCTGGCTTTTTGGTTGCAGAAGTCTTAAAGGATTTTATCGACGTCTGTTCTCCTGCATGAATCTTTGAACAATAGATATCCCTATAGCAAGCCACTGCATCATTGAGAGCCTTAGAGACTTTGGCAGACCGTTCACGAAAACGATCACTGCTCTGTATGATTTCCGTCATCTCATCCAGCAATCCGAAGAAACAGGAGAGATTCTTTGTCAGACTCCTGGCTTCCTGCCCTACATCATTGTCATCATCGTCTTTGCTTTTTTCAGATATCTGTTGTTGGTCCTGCTCAATCAGTTCCTCATTTGTCAGTTGCTCAGCGTGAGACTCAAACAACTCCTGTACATCCTCCTCCTCCACCTCATCGAAGCCGACATCCTTTGCCAACTTTACAATTTCTTGCTTGAGAGCAGGAATGGTGTCAAATCCCATGAAGCTGTGGACTGCATCTGGCCATGCACGGCGCCAAATGCCATTCATACATTGTGAAGCGACCTCTTCCCACAATGCATCAATGTTTTCTATGCCGTTCAAGATGTTGTAGGACTTCTAAAACTCCTATACACTGGGCTTTCCTTCACCTGCCGTTTCCTATATCAGCATGGAGAACATCCTCCATAGGTAATAAGCCTTGAACGTGGTCCCGATCTGTGCAAATGACGGATATGAAGATCAGGACCAACGTAAATCGGAACACGTTCCCCTAGTGATGAGCGACGGATATCCAAAACAACGGATAAGGGGGAGATGTATAGTTCACTTGGTCAATTCACTGTCTTTGCAGGAGTCTCAGGCTTTGGTGCACCTCAGTGCCACCTATTCTCTGCCTGCGGCACATGATTGCTCAATCATTTGAGTGTTGTAATATTTTGTCTCACTTTCGTTGTTGGATTTAATGTGCAAGTGGCTGGGTGGTGTTGGTGGTCTATGATTTACAGGAGATCAAATTAGATGATCTGGTGGTCCCTTCTGGGCTTGAACTCTATGATTCTATGAAATCAGTGAACACATTCCTATGCAGTGTGAGATAATTGCTGAGAGCAAGCACTTCTCTGAGGAGGGAACTGAGTTAGTGTTTAAAAGTGACCAAGATAGCTATAACTTTATTGTTGAACATAAAATCTGATAGGCTGCTGAAAGGGATGCAGGTGATAGCCCCATAGCAATAATTTGCTTTCCCCTTTTCCACACCCACACAATAAGAAAATAAGAATGGCCATACTGTGTCAGACCAAAGGTCCATCTAGCCCAGTATCCTGTCTTCTGGCAGCGGCCAATGCCAGCTGCTTCAGACGGAATGATCAGAACTGGTAATCATCAATTATCCTTCTTCTGTCATCCATTCCCAGCTGCTGGAAAACAGAAGCTAGAGACACCATTCTTGCCATCCTGACTAATAGCCATTGATGGACCTATCCTCCATGAACTTATCAAATTCTTTTTTGAACCCTTGGCCTTCACAACATCTTCTGGCAAAAAGTTCCACAGGTTGACTGTGCGTCATGTGAAGAAATACTTTGTTTTTAAACCTGCTGCCTGTTAATTTCATTTGGTGCCCCCCAGATCTGCATGCAGTATTCAAGATGTGGGTGTGCCATGGATTTATATAGAGGCAATATGATATTTTCTGTCTTATTATAATATCTAACCCTTTCTTAATGATTCCCAACAGTCTGTTAGCTTTTTTGACTCCCGCTGCACATTGAGTGGATGTTTCCATACCATGTATAAATAATTGTCTTAAATCTAAACCCTCATAATCCCACAGACTAAACATCCCAGATAAGACACTGTGCTGGGCCATCAGCTGTGGAGGGCTTGGACATTCCCCCAGAATGCCATGGAAAACTTATCTGTGTTAAACTCAAATCTGTACTTACAATAATCACATTCCATTTCATATTGCAACCAAGCCTGTCTACTGTATGATGCGCTGCTGTGATTGCCATGGCTAACCAGTCCCCTCTAGATGTTTGGTAGCAGACTCAATTTATAATAAACACAGAAGTAAGCAATGTAGGCACCCCAAGCACTAGTTTCTTCAGGCTGTTTCCCTTGCTGGGCTCCGTAAACACCCCAACATTTTGAGTAATAGGAAATTCCTTGCTAGGATTGCCAGAAACTATAAGGTAAAAATATCCTGGGCACAATTGCTTTAAATTAGAATAACAATGAAAATCAAAAACAGTTCCTAACTGTCATAACTATAAAGGGAAGGGTGACAGCCATACTGTGTACAGTACTAAAGTCCCTCCTGGTCAGAGACTCTAAAATCCTTTTACCTGTAAAGGGTTAAGAAGCTCGGGTAACCTGGCTGACACCTGACCCAGAGGACCAATAAGGGGACAAGATACTTTCAAATCTTGGGGGGGGGAAGGCTTTTGTGTGTGTCCTTTGTTTAAGGGGTTGTTCGCTCTTGGGACTGAGAGGGACCAGACATCAATCCAGGTTCTCCCCATCTTTCTAAACAAGTCTCTCTTATTTCAAAATTGTAAGTAAAAGCCAGGCAAGGCGTCTTAGATTTACTTTGTTTTCTCAACTTGTAAATGTACCTTTTACCAGAGTGCTTATCTTGTTTGCTATACTTTGAACCTAAGACAGAGGGGATTCCTCTGAGCTCTTTAAGTTTGATTACCCTGTAAAGTTATTTTCCATACTGATTTTGCAGAGATGATTTTTACCTTTTGCTTTAATTAAAAGCCTTCTTTTTAAGAACCTGATTGATTTCTCCTTGTTTTAAGATCCAAAGCGGGTTTGGATCTGTATTCACCAGGAGTTGGTGAAAGGAAGGAGGGGGGAAGGGTCAATCTCTCCTTGTTTAAGATCCAAGCAGTTTGGATCTGTATTCACCAGGGAATTGGTGAAAGGTTTCTCAAGGCTTCCCAGGGAGGGAATCCATCGAGAATGGTGGCAGCGGGACCAGAGCTAAGCTGGTAGATAAGCTTAGCAGTTTTCATGCAGGCCCCTACATTTGTACCCTAAAGTTCAAAGTAGGGATACAGCCTTGACATGGTGGCACAGCGGTGGGATCGTTTTAAACCCAAAAGCCAGTAAGATTTTTTTTTCCTTCTAGCTGCTTGGAGAGCAGAGCTGAAGGTAGATGCATATCTTATCTCTCCTTGCCTGAAGGCAGAGGTGTTAAGTTTTTTTAACAAGGTCCTTTGTTAAGAGAACGGTTCAATCAGTGAGCAAACTTTGATCTGGTAAAGGTAATTTACAATCTGAATTGTGTTTTTTTTCTTTTTACATCCTCGGGAGTAGCTTGTTAGAAAGTCTCTGTTAACTCAGCAGCACTCAGCAGGAGCCTGAGCTAAATACATCCCAGTTTCAGTCAACTGCAGAGGGGTGTGACCCAGCACAAGAAAACCAGGAAAATGACTACCAGTGAAGCAGCTAGCAAACTAGAACTGGCCAGACTAGAAGCAGAAGAAAATGAGAAAAAACATCAGAGACTACTTCAAATTAAAAAACTCGAGGAAAAAGCCAAACAGGAGGCCCATGAAAGAGAGGAGAAAGCCAAAGAGGAGGCCCACAAGAGAGAGATGGAGCTGGAAAAAGCCAAAGAGGAGGCGAGAGAAAAAGAAAGGAAGCATGAACTGGAAGCAGCACGTGCTAAGCAGGATGCATCAGACCATCCTAACAATTCCTCTCCAAGTACCACTTCCCATCCCAGGAAATTCCCCACCTACAAGGCAGGCGATGATACTGAGGCCTTCTTAGAAAATTTTGAAAGGGCCTGCCTTGGATACGACATCCCTCCAACCCAGTACATGGTAGAGCTGAGGCCGCAGCTCAGTGGACCCTTAGCAGAGGTGGCGGCTGAAATGCCTAAGGAACACATGAACAGTTATGAACTTTTTAAAAACAAGGCCAGAATCAGAATGGGGCTAACACCTGAGCATGCCCGTCGGCGGTTCAGAGCCCTAAGGTGGAAACCTGATGTGTCATTTACCCGACATGCCTACCACATTGGGAAAAATTGGGATGCCTGGATATCAGGAGCAAATGTTAAATCTACGGAAGAGTTGCCCTTCCTATTGCAAATGGAGCAGTTTTTAGAGGGTGTTCCTGAGGAAATAGAAAGGTACATCCTAGATGGGAAGCCCAAAACTGTAACCGAGGCGGGGGAGATTGGAGCCAAATGGGTGGAGGTGACAGAAAAGAAAAAAGCTAGTAGCAGTTGGAGCGAATATCAGAAGGGGCAAGCCGAAACAAAACCTTATCACCGGGGACAACCCAAGACCCCACCCACATCCCAAGGGAAACCCCAGACGCCTTCTCACCCCACCCCACCAGTCTCCAGCAACCAACATCGCCCCGGTGATACCTTAGCAGGGCGATGTTTTAAATGTAATGAACTGGGGCATATAAAGGCTCACTGCCCCAAGAACCCCAACCGATTACAGTTCATTACACCCCAATCACACCAAAGAACCCCAGACCCAGATGCCTCTCTCATACCCTCGGAGCGAAGGGAAACCTTGAGAGTGGGCGGAAAGAAGGTTATCGCTTGGAGGGACACTGGGGCACAAGTGTCAACTATCCACCAATCCCTAGTGGACCCCAAACTCATCAACCCGGAGGCTACAGTGACAATTCAACCCTTCGTGTCACAGTCTGTAACCTTGCCTACAGCCAAGTTGCATGTCCAGTACAAGGGCTGGTCAGGAATGTGGACTTTTGCAGTCTATGACAATTATCCCATTCCCATGCTACTGGGGGAAGACTTGGCTAACCATGTGAAGCTAGCCAAGAGGGTGGGAATAGTCACCCGCAGCCAGGCTAAGCAAGCTTTCACCCCCATCCCTGTTCCTGAGCCGTCCACCAGGACCCCGTCTGTGTTACCGGAGACCCAAAAACAGGTGGTGGAACCGGATCCCCTGCCAACGACTGCAACAGCCGTAGTGGATCCAATCCCAGAGACCCAGCCAAAGCCAGTCCCAGAACCGGAACTGGCAACGCAACCAGCACCAGAACCATTGCCAGCACTGAGTCCAGCGCTTGCAACCCCGTCTACAACTCCAATGCCAGAGGACACCAGCGAGCCTAAACTGGCGGAAGCAGCAGATAACCCTACCCAAGAGGCTCAGCCAGAGCCTGAAATACCACATAGTGCACCAGCGGACAGCGGTTCACAGTCAATGGAAAAAGCCCCAGCACCTACATCGCTTCCAGAGGGACCAAGCCCCAGTCCACAGTCCAAGGAGGAACTGATGTCTCCAGCATCAAGGGAACAGTTCCAGGCCGAGCAGGAAGCAGATGACAGCCTTCAGAAAGCTTGGGCGGCGGCACGGAGCACCCCACCGCCTCTCAGCTCTTCTAACCGATCCCGGTTTGTTGTAGAAAAAGGACTTTTATACAAGGAGACTCTTTCTGGTGGGCACCAAGAAGACTGGCATCCTCAAAGACAGCTGGTAGTTCCCACTAAGTATCGGGTAAAACTCTTGAGCTTAGCCCATGATCATCCCAGTGGCCATTCTGGGGTGAACAGAACCAAAGACCGGTTGGGGAAGTCCTTCCACTGGGAGGGAATGGGCAAGGACGTTGCTAATTATGTCCGGTCTTGTGAGGTGTGCCAACGAGTGGGAAAGCCCCAAGACCAGGTTAAAGCCCCTCTCCAGCCACTACCCATAATTGAGGTCCCATTTCAGCGAGTAGCTGTGGATATTCTGGGTCCTTTCCCAAAGAAGACACCCAGAGGAAAGCAGTACGTACTGACTTTCATGGATTTTGCTACCCGATGGCCGGAAGCTGTACCCTTAAGCAACACCAAGACTAAAAGTGTGTGCCAGGCATTAGCAGACATTTTTGCCAGGGTAGGGTGGCCCTCCGACATACTTACAGATTCGGGAACTAATTTCCTGGCAGGGAACATGAAAAACCTGTGGAAAGCTCATGGGGTGAATCACTTGGTTGCCACCCCTCATCACCATCAAACCAATGGTCTGGTGGAGAGGTTTAATGGAACTTTGGGGGCCATGATACGTAAATTCGTAAATGAACACTCCAATGATTGGGACCTAGTGTTGCAGCAGTTGCTTTTTGCCTACAGGGCTGTACCACATCCCAGTTTAGGGTTTTCACCATTTGAACTTGTGTATGGCCGCGAGGTTAAGGGGCCATTACAGTTGGTGAAGCAGCAATGGGAGGGGTTTACGCCTTCTCCAGGAACTAACATTCTAGACTTTGTAAGCAACCTACAAAACACCCTCCGACACTCTTTAGCCCTTGCTAAAGAAAACCTAAAGGATGCTCAGGAAGAGCAAAAGGCCTGGTATGATAAACATTCCAGAGAACGGTCCTTCAAAGTAGGAGACCAAGTCATGGTCTTAAAGGCGCTCCAGGCCCATAAAATGGAAGCGTCGTGGGAAGGACCATTCACGGTCCAGGAGCGCCTAGGAGCTGTTAACTATCTCATAGCCTCCCCCACCTCCAACATAAAGCCTAAGGTATACCATGTTAATTCTCTTAAGCCCTTTTATTCTAGAGAATTAAACGTTTGCCAGTTTACAGCCCAGGAAACTGATGACGCGGAGTGGCCTGCAGGTGTCTACTATGAAGGAAAAAGGAATGGTGGCGTGGAAGAGGTGAACCTCTCCACGACCCTGGGACGTCTGCAGCGACAGCAGATAAAGGAGCTGTGCACAAGCTTTGCACCGATTTTCTCAGCCACTCCAGGACGGACCGAACGGGCATACCACTCCATTGACACAGGTAATGCTCACCCAATTAGAACCCCACCCTACCGGGAGTCACCTCATGCCCAAGCGGCTATACAAAGGGAGATCCAGGACATGCTACAGATGGGTATAATCCGCCCCTCTACCAGTGCATGGGCATCTCCAGTGGTTCTAGTTCCCAAACCAGATGGGGAAATACGCTTTTGCGTGGACTACCGTAAGCTAAATGCTGTAACTCGTCCTGACAACTATCCAATGCCACGCACAGATGAGCTATTGGAAAAATTGGGACATGCCCAATTCATCTCTACTTTAGACTTAACCAAAGGGTACTGGCAAGTACCACTAGATGAACCCGCTAAGGAAAGGTCAGCCTTCGTCACCCAGGCAGGGGTGTATGAATTCAATGTACTCCCTTTCGGGTTGCGAAATGCACCCGCCACCTTCCAAAGACTTGTAGATGGTCTCCTAGCAGGATTGGGAGAATCTGCAGTTGCCTACCTCGATGATGTGGCCATTTTTTCTGATTCATGGACAGAACACCTGGAGCACCTGAAAAAAGTCTTCGAGCGCATCCGGCAGGCAGGACTAACTGTTAAGGCTAAAAAGTGTCAAATAGGCCAAAACAGAGTGACGTACCTGGGGCACCAGGTGGGTCAAGGAACTATAAATCCCCTACAGGCCAAAGTGGATGCTATCCAAAAGTGGCCGGTTCCAAAGTCAAAGAAACAGGTCCAATCCTTCTTAGGCTTGGCCGGATATTATAGGCGATTTGTACCACACTACAGCCAAATCGCCGCCCCGCTGACAGACCTAACCAGAAAGAAACAGCCAAATGCAGTTCAGTGGACTGATAAGTGTCAAAAGGCCTTTAACCAGCTTAAGGCAACACTCATGTCTGACCCTGTGCTAAGGGCCCCAGACTTTGACGAACCGTTCCTAGTAACCACAGATGCGTCCGAGCGAGGCGTGGGAGCAGTTTTAATGCAGGAAGGACCGGATCAAGAATTCCATCCTGTCGTGTTTCTCAGCAAGAAACTGTCTGAGAGGGAAAGCCACTGGTCAATCAGCGAAAAGGAATGCTACGCCATTGTGTACGCGCTGGAAAAGCTACGCCCATATGTTTGGGGACGGCGGTTCCAACTACAAACAGACCATGCTGCGCTACAGTGGCTTCATACCGCCAAGGGAAATAACAAAAAACTTCTTCGGTGGAGTTTAGCTCTCCAAGATTTTGATTTTGAAATACAACACATTTCGGGAGCTTCTAACAAAGTGGCTGATGCACTCTCCCGGGAAAGTTTCCCAGAGTTAATTGGTTAACAGTTGTTCTTGTAATGAAACATATTGTTAGTTTTTATATAATCAGTAGTATGTCTAAAGGTACATGTGTCTTGTTAACTCTGTTTTCTCCTAGAACTCCAGGAAGAAATCACAGCCAGTGTGGAACCGAACGTCCAACACTATCTGTGATTTGGGGGGCGTGTCATAACTATAAAGGGAAGGGTGACAGCCATACTGTGTACAGTACTAAAGTCCCTCCTGGTCAGAGACTCTAAAATCCTTTTACCTGTAAAGGGTTAAGAAGCTCAGGTAACCTGGCTGACACCTGACCCAGAGGACCAATAAGGGGACAAGATACTTTCAAATCTTGGGGGGGGAAAGGCTTTTGTGTGTGTCCTTTGTTTAAGGGGTTGTTCGCTCTTGGGACTGAGAGGGACCAGACATCAATCCAGGTTCTCCCCATCTTTCTAAACAAGTCTCTCTTATTTCAAAATTGTAAGTAAAAGCCAGGCAAGGCGTCTTAGATTTACTTTGTTTTCTCAACTTGTAAATGTACCTTTTACCAGAGTGCTTATCTTGTTTGCTATACTTTGAACCTAAGACAGAGGGGATTCCTCTGAGCTCTTTAAGTTTGATTACCCTGTAAAGTTATTTTCCATACTGATTTTGCAGAGATGATTTTTACCTTTTGCTTTAATTAAAAGCCTTCTTTTTAAGAACCTGATTGATTTCTCCTTGTTTTAAGATCCAAAGGGGGTTTGGATCTGTATTCACCAGGAGTTGGTGAAAGGAAGGAGGGGGGAAGGGTCAATCTCTCCTTGTTTAAGATCCAAGCAGTTTGGATCTGTATTCACCAGGGAATTGGTGAAAGGTTTCTCAAGGCTTCCCAGGGAGGGAATCCATCGAGAATGGTGGCAGCGGGACCAGAGCTAAGCTGGTAGATAAGCTTAGCAGTTTTCATGCAGGCCCCTACATTTGTACCCTAAAGTTCAAAGTAGGGATACAGCCTTGACACTAACCTAAGAGTAGTCCAGTAAAAGGTAGAACAGACAACTCTGTGAAACCCTTCCACACCATCCTCCTGTCCTTAGATTGTTGTTCTGTATCCTCCTTTCTACAGCTACTTCTGACTCCCTGACCACGCAATTCAATATAGTCTTCCAATCACAGTTCTCAGGCTTTTTGCTGCCCAGCCTTCCCTCTGCAACCAACTCTCAGACTGCTGCCTCCAACTTGCTGTTCCTGCTCTATGCAAACTCTGGCTCCCTCCTGAAGTTGATTCCCTCTCACCTCAGGACATTTTCTTTCACTTGTACACTGTGGATTAGGGAGCCCTTTACTGGATGTTTGATTAAGTAACGTATTGCCCTCTATTGGCTATGTTCCTTCCCTCTAGAGCAATGGTTCTCAAACTTTTTTTTTTCGCGGATCACTTGAAAATTGCTGAGAGTCTCGGTGGACCACTTAATGATATTTCCAAATGTTGTGTGTACTGTTAGCTAACTATTTTAAAGCACTTCGGATAAAAGCACTATATAAAAAACCCTTAATAATAATTAAAGATTTTTGTTCTACAAATAAAAGCACACAACTCATATTTTAATATCAGTAGTCTTACCTTTCTAATGCGATGGATGTGCCCTCTCTCCCCCATCTTGGGGGCTGGGAAGGAGGGGGGTCTCTCCCTCTCTCCCCCCGCCCTGCAGCAGCCCCCAAGCTAGGGCTGGGAAGGAAGGGGGTCTCTCCCCCACCACAGCAGCCACAGAGCTGAGGCTGGGAAGGAGGGCCATCTCTCCCCAGCAGCAGCAGCGCTGGAGCTGGAGAAAGACGCCTCTTTCTCTGGCCGCCACAGCCCAGCATGTCCCAAATTCCCCCCACTTACCCCCTATTCCCCCCAAGGCCACCACCTCATCTTACATGTACATCTTCTCCAGGGTCCAGGCACCCTGGCCCTTCATTATCTCACGTGCAGCTGCCCAGGCGCACATCTTAGAGGGCACTATCCACGGACCACCTGAATGGAGCTCGCAGACCACTGGTGGTCTGCAGACCACAGGTTGAGAACTTCTGCTCTAGAGCTCATCCGGAATGAAGGGAAAAGACCTCCATAACACACCAGCAGGTCCCTTACTAGGCACCAGTATTTTTATCTATCAGTTTACACACATAGACACTGCACATATCCATTTGTGATTTTGGAAAAACAGAGGTGAATAATTTGATTACTATTCTGATGCTTTGAAATCTGAAGTGCTCACTTGAGCTACAGATAGAATTCAACCTACTAATTAACAGAAATGTTTCAGGGGAAAGTACTTCATCAAAAATTATTTTGATGATCATAAGGCTTGAAGGAAAGAAGAATTTAAAAATAATTATCAAAATTTTGAGTTTTCCAAAATATATAATTATAAATTTGAGAAAAGGTCTTTGGATATTTTGGGTTACTAGTCTTTATTTATTTATTACAGAATAAAAGCTCAGCTGTTAACAAGGAGTAACATTAATTGCCTTTGAATATTTTGTTACACGTACTGTATTGTATATAGTTCCTTGCTGTTAGATTTTCTCATCCTGGGCTTGATCCTGCAAGGCACTGTGCCTTCTTGTAAAGTACTGAGTACCTTGACTCTCAGTAGAGGGGAAAATGTCAAGTATTTCACAGTATCAAGCCCTAAGTGTCGTAAATATATGATGTTATAATATATATATAAAAAGAACCTATGTTGAGGATACAAAATCTCATATTCAAGAGCTAGGAAAGGCCAGAAGTGAGGATGAACCTGCAGTTGCTCCATCCATAAAATGACACTAGGAATATTTGCCTGCATTTGAAGGTGGGGTAGAAAGCATTGCTCAAAAATGAGGGTTGTGAAATCCACAAAATTATCGATCTAAGTCAGCAGAAGAGCTGAGACAAGAACTCAGAGTCACCTGGCTCCCAGTCCTGAACAATGTTCCCTACACCAAATGTTGTGATGTTGCTGGTGCTTTGTCTGTACCCTATCTGAAAGCTAGCTCAGTGGGGCCTGGGAGCATTGTCAGTGCAAATGGAGTTAGTTAGATCAGGAAGCATATTCAGTGTAGATAGAGTGTGAGTGGGGCAGTGAGCATGTCCAGTACTGATAGGGCATTTACTGATTTTAGCAGTAAGCCTCAAACACCTCAGACACATGAAAATAAAATTTTTTACAGGCTTAAAACTTGACAAAATCTGGGTGGATTTTCATGTTGACAGGAATAGGCACCTCTCTGACAACAATTTACAGTTCTGCCCAATTTAAAAGCCCTGCTTGAAAACACCGGGGATAGAGTTTGCCAGAGAATGAGTAGGATTTTTGTTTAACATTAGCAAAACTGTTTTCCTTTAGCTTTGGTCTTGGAAATCTTTGAACTGTTTTTTCCTGAAACTTTCCAAATGGTGTCAGACTGAAAAAGAGCTGAAACATGGAAACAAGCAGACCAGCCCAGACAAAGCAGTAAGTTTGGCAAAGAAATAAGTGCTGAAAATGGAAGGTAATTTCAATTACAAGTGCCCCAGGCGGCTCTGCCTATAATCAATTAAAAATAGGATTTAGGAAAAGAAGTTACTTGGTCCTGGTGCTACATTTCTTAATCAGGAAAATCTATCCTTGAAGTCAGTGTCATTTTCCCGAAGAAACAGTGCAGGATCAAACCCTCAGTGAGACACAAAGAGCCAAATTCTACACTTCGGTTTAACTCTGTTAGGCCAGTCTACTCACTAGTTTCACATCAGTGTAACTCCATTGAAATCAGTGGCATTATTCCTGATTTAGTGCAAGATTCTGTCTCTAGCTTTAAGTGTTGGAGAAAAGAATGAGGAGGCATACATGTCCCCCATTCTTCCCTTAATTACTTTGTTCTTATTAAAGGATTTATATTAAGACCATTCTGCTCATCAATAAGATACTACATGGATAATTTGCATCCAAGAGTTTTAAAAGAGCTGGCCTAGGAACACGTTGGATTGTTGGGGAGTATGGGGAGGAATGGGTGCAGGGTCCCCTCCTTAGGAAAATTCCAGCTGAGCCTCTGGATAAGACCACTGCCAATTGTGCTGATCAATATAATCTCATGGTTTGCTTGTACTCCCCTGTTTGACTGTCTGTATCCATCTGCTATCTCTTGTTTTATACTTAGATTGGGGTAAGGAATGTTCTTTTTCTGTATTTGTACAGCACCTAGAACAATAAGGTCTCCAGAGACTTCAGCTGGTAGCACAGAAGCAGCGAAATCAGGGACTACTACCCTGAGGGGGAAAGAGGAAAATGGGATCCAGCTGGGGATACCTCCCCTCCCCTAGTACCTCCTGGACTCAGAACTGGAAAGTCCCACTCTGGAGGCACTAGGATCCAGGATGTGTCTTCCCTCCCTACTGCCATGTGGGCTTGGGAAACAGCAACAAAGAGAAGCCAACCAGAGACTGCAGCCAGGAGGGGCAGAAGCAGTTAAAGTAGAGACCTTTAGTTCTTTGGAGAACTTTCTCCAGTTTCGACTGGACTTTCTCTGCCCAGTACTGATTGGCTACTTGCTCCAACTCTTTCCCTTCCCCTCCCTCATAGTCTCATCTCCTCTGAACTATTCCTCCTATCTTCTTCTTCCCTTTCTATCTCCCTCAGCACCCCTTCCCTTCAGTGTCTCCTCTCCCTTCCCTTTAACTGAGCCCCTTCTAACTAAACCACAAGAAAAGAAAAGAAAAGAAAAGATGTGGAACTAACGTGATGTTTGCTGCCATCACACTGAATACTCTTTTTGTGTATTATATATCTTCCCCCACCAGGTGTCTATTTAGTCTATAAGCTCTTCAGTGCAGGGACTGTCTATTACTCTGTGTGTGCAGCACTTAACACCATGAAGTCTAAATAATAATAATCATACAAAAATAGATGAGGGATCACAGAGAGGTGAAGGAATTTGCCCAAGATCACACAATAGTTCAGTGATTAGTCTACAACCTAGATCATTGGCTCTCAACTTTTCCAGACCATTGTACCCCTTGATTTGTCTTGTGTACCCCCAAGTTTCACCTCACTTAAAAACTCCTTGCTTACAAATCAGACATACAGATATACCAGACATACAAAGATATACAAAAGTCACAGCACACTATTACTGAAAAATTGCTTACTTTCTCATTTATACCATATAATTATCAAATAAATCAATTGGAATATAAATATTGTACTTACATTTCAGTATATAGTATATAGAGCAGTATAAACAAGTCATTGTCTATATAAAATTTTAGTTTGTACTGAATTCACTACTGCTTTTTATGTAGCCTGTTGTAAAACTAGGCAAATATCTAGATGAGTCGATGTACCCCTTGGAAGACCTCTGTATACCCCCAGGGGTAAAATGTACCCCTGGTTGAGAACCACTGACCTAGATTCCCTGATGATTTGTCCAGTGCTCTACCCACTAGATCACACTGTATTCCAAATGTTTTTGAACGCTTCTAATGCCTTTAGTTATAAAATATATTGGGGTGTAAATGTGCATTCAGATTTCTGCAAAGTGCTTCTTATGCTCCTATGGAAAACAATATTCGATGTGCTGGGGTTTGATAAAAAGTAGATATTATATATCAGCAGATGTATAATGCCCATGACTACAAATTAAGAGTGTTATTAATACAGTTTAATAATTAAAAGTGTTGACCTGTTAATTTGAACCATTATTTCATATTTACATTTAAGTGTAGTACTTTCAAAATCACATGAACTATACTGCCTTATCCCTCAATGAAATATTCTTCAGGGAAATCACATGCAGCATACATCTCCCTGCATGTCCAGCCAGCTGTTCTGCCCAGCATAGAAGGGGAGTGAACGCTTGAGGGGATGATTGCAGACATGACAGATGTATAGGGTCTATGACTATAGCTGGCCACTGCTTAAGAATCTCAGGGAGAGTTTCAGAATTCCAGAATTTTATACTTCCTTGGCTTAAATTGGTGCCTAGATTTGATTTTACCAGAGAACTCATATGCTTGCCCAAATCTCATATGTAATCAGATATAACCACAATCAATACACCCATATTTTTTTTCTAATTCTGGTTCATCAGGTCAGATTCTTCTATATGGTGTTCATTGCCAAAAGAGAATTATGATGAATCTGCATCTAAAGCATTCTGTCTATCATAAGTTATTAGCTCTTCATCAGGCAATCAGTATTATGGATCTCTCTCTCTCTTTTTTTTGCTATTAATATGCATACTGTACCTTAGGATAGTGCTAAAATGTGATTTGCCGGTGATATTAAGTTTCTTAAGTTAATTTAAACTGGGACATTCTCATCTTTTATTAAGGAATAGAAAAATGAAGTCATAATTTGTCCCAAAACATGAATCTGTGAATACTTAGCACTGTTTTTTGTATTAATTCAGTGACTCATTTTTATTTTCCAAGATATCTTTTCAATGTTTATAGAGGTGACAATGGAGATCACAATCAGGTTTGTTCGTGGCAAATTTCAGATCAATTGCCTGAGTTTACAAAGAGACAGATATTGCTATTTTCCTTAAAAAGCAAGAAATCTATTGTGAATAACGAGGGAGTTACATGTAATATTTTTTATACAGCTCATATGCCCCCCAGGTTTTCTGTTTGATATTAACCTGACTGTCTGGAGTTAAATCAAAAGAGACTGTTAAGGGGAAAGCAAACAGGAGACAAAATAATGGCAAAGATAAGATACCATAGGTAGAGAGCTAAGGATTTAAAATAACAATATCAGTGCCATCAATTGGGAAGAAGCTAGGCTGGCATGGTTTACTCTTCCCAAGGCTGAAAGCCTAGGATCAAAGGGGATCCTCAACCTTGAAGATTCTGTCTTGAAGGAGGCAAGGCTGCCTAGGGCATGTGAGTGAGAGCTGACAGGCATGCAAGGAGAGAACCAGAGACAGAGAGAGCAAGACACAAGCAGGACAATCTGTTTCTCCCAGCCACAAAAGGGAATAAAATGGATTTACCTAATCAATAGATTGAGAGGTTAAGCTTAGGTAAAGAAATAAGATATGGGACTCTTTGTTGCATTAATCCATTTTCCTGAATGCTATCTTCCCTTTGTTTTGGAAATGCTGTTTTTCAGTTATTTTAATTAGTTGCTGTCACAGATTCCTGGAGAAAAAGGACTTGCAGTCACTCCTATCATATTAACATAGTTGGTAAGTAGGGGGCTATGACCCAGCGATCCAGTCTAAGGGTATGTCTACATTGCAATTAGATACCCATGGATGGCCCGTGCCAGCTGACTTGGGCTCGTGGGCCTTGGGCTAATGGGCTGTTTAACGGAGGTGTAGACTTCAGCTTGGGCTTCAGCCCAAGCTCTGGGACCCTCCCACCTTGCAGTGTCCTAGACTCCAGGCTCCAGCCCAATCCCAAATGTCTACACTGCCATTAAACAGCCTCTTAGCTCGAGCCCTGTGAGCCTGAGTCAGCTGGAATGGGCCACCCGCCGATTTTTAATTGCAGTGTGGACATACCCTATGAGTGGATCACATGGTTCCACCCAGAGTGAGGTTCAGGAAGCCAGGCCTGTCACCTTAAGGGTGAAGTTGAGGGGGGACTAAAAGGCGATCTAAGGCACAGCTCACCCTATTACCATGACACCTGTCTCTGTAGGGTTTCAAAACTCATCTGATTTTTCTTTCTTTCCTGTGCACTCCAGTTCTAACGTGGTTCTGGTACCTTAAAACTACAGCTGTCTGCAATACAAAAGTGCCTTTTGTTACTGTATTGCAATGTTAACTAATAGAATTTACACTGCAGGGCAGAAAATTCCCTCCACACTAGGTGGAATTTTGAGGCTCCAGGACAGTTGTTGGTCCTTTGCATTTTATTGTTGTTTGTGTAATTGTTGCATTAAGTCTCCACATGATTAAACGTAGGCCCCTGTCCTGTTTATTTATAATTAAACCACTTTAGCTCAGACATAACCATTTAAGAGGTCTGGAACCACCATCTGTCCTGAGACTTTTTGATGTCTAGAATCAATCATTAACTGCATAGCTCTGTGGATTCAATTTCTCCATTGCCTTTTATTTACCTGGACAGAGATCAGTATCCACTTAGGAGCTGATCCAGCCACAAATCTTTTTAAAGATTAGAAAATGGTGCCACTTTTATATGTTCTTCAAAATCTAATGACCTGATCATATAGTGGGGACTGCTTATTTTTAGCTTCAAAAGAGTTTTGACTGCAGGGACTGGCCACAATCTATTATGGGTTAATTTCACCTGTATGCACTGAGCTTTTACAAGGACATTTCTATCACCACTATAGCTCACAATGGGGCTATATTGGCAGAAAGACAATGGTGGTACAGCCAAATGGTGCTTATCTGTACCAGCTTCATATAGGCTGTAGAAAAGAGAGAGCTGGCAGGAGCAAGGTCTATTCAATTTGTGCTTATTTGAATCTAGTCGCCTGTGACACATGGCAAACCTGCATTGCATCTCCACAGCCTACTCATAGTTTGGCAAATGATCCCCATCTTCTGAAACCCCATGGAATACCCAAAGCCTGATAACATAGCCTTTGCATGGCACAGGGCAAGTGAAGGAAGGGGTATGAGTTGCTTGCTTCAACAACACTGATCCAGGAAAAAAAACAGAAAAATTACATGTTATTATGGTGCCTCTTCTAGTATAGAATGTCTTCTCTGTAGTAATATGGCTTGCAGGACTCCTCCGGTTGACAGTTCTCACACTACACCATTCATGCAATGAAGTTCGTGCCATATATATTATTGGATGATAGTGTTATAGAAATGTCAACAGGTGGTGCCAGTTTTCCAAGTTATTTTTCTTAGCATGTTCCCTCTTTGCAAGACGTGTTGTAGTAGTAATGCAAGGTTCTGTGTTGAAGAGGCAGTGGTCTTTCAAGAGGAAGGTGTGTGAGCAGCCGGAGGGTTTGTTCTCTGCCTTGCTCTTTGATTACAATCAGTTATTGAGGCAAAGCTGCTCTCTGAGAACCAGGTGTTGGTGTTTGGGATGAGATTCCTGAAAGAAGGGATTGAAGTTTATACCATCCCTGTTCCAGGACTGGTGCATATGTTTAAATAAAGCAAATTACACTTAGAAAATATCCAGACTCCATGTCACTGAATATAGTGTGAGAGAACCTGGATATCTGTAGCATGCTAGTGTTAGAAGAGGACACTGTTGTCAGAAGAAGGGCAACAACAAAATACCCATAGAAGCATTTTATTAAGGCACTCAAAGGATGCTATTCAGCACAAAACATCGAGGAAGGGAAGGTTGTGCAATTAAATTAACCAACATCCAAAACCTGGCTTCCCATTCAACATTTGTAGTCCACAGGTAATTTGGGAATTTACAGCTGCAGGGAATAAGAATTTATTTAAAAATAAAACTGGTGGGAGCTTAAATCTTGAAGCCCCTCAAAGAAAATATAAATAAGCAGGCTTTACTATGCAATTAGAAATGGTATTTTCATCACTGGCATGCCAGTAGCTGAACAAGTTCTTCAGTCTGGTCCTGAAAAAAAACAACCTTATTCTCAAATGGCCAGAAGAACATTGCAGCCTAAATAATGGATGCTCTGAAAACATTAGGAGACACTGGGGATGCAAGTCAACAACAAACCAGATAAAGTCCAAAGTTTGGCATTGAAGCCTTTTTATTTTGTGAAATGTAAAAGGTATGTTTGCTGCAAAATAAAGCATGTCTCTTTTAACAGCATGTGCATATGGTGCTGTATTTGCTTGTGTAAAGAATTTTATCTTAAATTCCCAAGCACTCCAACTGCCTTGCAAAAGAATAATAATATTTTCATAAGTCCCACTTCCTGCTGGTTTTATTGCTGAGTGCCTACAAGAAGCACAGTGTGCATATTGTTAGTGGCTTCCCTTAACAGCATTAAATTAAAGTCAGATAAAAAAACATCAGGAAAAATGTGAAATCCCCTGCCACTATTAATAAAATGTCAGGTAAATCTAAACAGCTACACTCAGTCTTATTTTCCACAATGTGCAGAACTTCAGATAAGGAGCTTACAATATTTTCCAAAGTTTGGTAAGTAGCCGTAAAAAACCTGTCAATCTCTAATGCTTTGGGGCCAGATTGTGATGGATGAAAACGCACAGAGGTGAGAGGGAGCAAAGATTTCACATCCTTCTCCATCTCTTGTTTTTCCTTCATAGAGTCTGAGAAGAACAAGGGCTATTATCTATGCATCCCTCCCCCAAAGGTGGTGGGGGAGAAAAAGGGGTACCATAATCCTGACCTCTTCCATATTAAACTACAATCCTCAAGGATTGTACAGGCTGCCTACTCACTGAGCACACTGAGGGCATAGGAAGAATTGTCTCCATGAGCCACATTTCCTTCTCAAGCTCACCATAGAAGAATGCATTTTTTGTGTTAACCCACAAAGTCAGGTTGTACATTAAGAGCTGTGTGATCATGGGGGACTTAAAACTGAGTGACATATGCAGAAGGTCTCATTCTGACAGAACTAAAATATCCACTGAATTTTTAAATATTATAGATGACAATTTCCTAACTCAAAGAAGTATTTCATCCAACCCAGGAATTTTATGTTAGACTTCATCTTGACAGATGAAGAAAAATTGAGCACAGAACTAAAAATTAATAGTAGTTTAGTACCTTAGTTCTGTACACAATTACTTTGTTCTTATTAAAGGATTTATATTAAGACCATTCTGCTCATCAATAAGATACTACATGGATAATTTGCATCCAAGAGTTTTAAAAGAGCTGGCCTAGGGACACGTTGGATTGTTAATGTTGATTTTCAATAAGTCTTAGAACAATGGGGAGGTTCCAGAAGATTAGTTTTCTTCTAATGTTGTGCCAATATTTCAAAAATGTTAACAGGATGACCCAGGTAATTACAGGCCCATCAGCCAGACATCAATCCTGGGAAATATAATAGAACTGCTAATATGGGATTCGATTAATAAAGAATTAAAGGAAGTTAATTATAATTATAATTAAAGCCAATCAACATGGATTTATGGAAAATAGATCCCACCAAACTAACTTGATATCTTTTTTTAATGCAATTACAAGTTTGGTTGATAAAGGCAATAGAGTTGATGGAATATACCTACACTTCTGTAAGACATTTGAATTGATACTGTAAGACATTTTGATTAAGAAACTAGAACAATACAAAATTAACATGGCACATATTAAATGGATTTAAAAGTGGCTAACTGATAAGTCTCAAAATGTAGTTGTAAATGGAGAATCATCTTTGAGCAAGTGTGTTTCAGGTGGAATCCCCTAAGGGTTCGTTTCTTAATCTGTACGCTATTTAATAGTTTTTATCAATGACCTGAAAAAAAACAAAGATGACACAGAGATTGGGGGAGTGGTAAATAATGAAGAGGATAGCTCACTAATACTGAGTGATTTGGTTTGATCTGTAAACTGGGTGCAAGCAAATAAGGTGCATTTTAATATGGCCAGATGTAAAGTACTCTCTCTAGGGAAAAGAATGTACTTACAGAATGGGGGTCTATATCCTGGGAAATAGTGACTGAAAAAGTTTTGGGGTCATGATGGATAATCAGTTGAACTTGAGTTCCCAGTGCAATGCTATGGCCCAAAAGGCTAATGCGATCCTTGGGTGTATAAACAGGATCAAGTAGGAATAGGAAGTTATATTATTTCTATATTTGGCACGGATATGGTTGATGCTGGAATACTGTTTCCAACTGTAGTATCCACATTCAAGAAGAATGTGGATAAATTGGAGAGAGTTCAGAGAAGAGCCACGAGAATGATTAAAGGATTAGAAAATATACCGTATAGTGACAGACTCAAGAAGCTCAATCTATTTAGTTTAACAAAGAGAAAATTAAGGGGTGAATTGATCATAGTTTACAAATACTGACATGGGGAAAAAACATTTAATAATACTCTCTTCAATCTAGCGGAGAAAGGCATAACAAGATCAAGTGGCTGGATGTTGAAGCTAGACAAATTTAGACTGGAAATAAGGCATACATTTTTGACAGTGGAACAATTTACCAAGGATCATGGTGAATTTTCCGTCACTGGCAATTTTATAATCAATGTTTTTCTAAAAGGTATGTTATAGTTCAAACAGGACTATGTTACATACGAGGTCAGTCTAGCTGATCATAGTGGTCCTTTTCTTGTTTTATAATTTATGAATTGCATATATAGAACTACATAACAGGGACTTACGTAGTTTGACATGGTCTCTTGCCAAAGGAATAGGAATTGTATGGAGTACAGTTCACTACTCCTGCTTACTGTCTATGGATCATAATGCAGGGGCGGTGACACATCTTCTAATTGTGATTTATTATGGGCCATCATGAATAATGCTTTTAGGCAAAAGGATGTTGCCTTGTGTCATCATATAAATATACTGTGATATAGCATGTATAAACTCTGATTCAGTAATTAACTTGCATTAATATTGTACAAGTGTATTGGATTCTGTATTCAATGGTTATTTTAGCCAGGAAATCTGAAAGTGATGCAGCTTTTTATTACTGTTTCTGGAATGTTGCATCATATTAAGTTAGCTCAAAAAAAGTAATATCATACAAATGTTAGTTATGTACTGCACCATACAACTGTGATTTAAAGAACCAGTGGCAGATGCAGGATTTTAAAAGGAGTCCTGTGGCATAACCTTAGGGGAAAGTGATAGTATTGTTGACAGCTGATGTTGCTGGTTCCATAACCAGATACTAAGTATAGAACTATAGTTATTACTCTGAATAATGAAAGAACTATGATAATTTTCCTAGATCCTGCTTATACTATGTAAATCACCTGTGAGTCTGCCTGGAACCCCCTCACCTGGGATTGAAAATAGTTTGGCCACTAGCATTGGAAAAGCCAAACCATCTTCAACATTCATTACAGGGTTCAACATTCATTACAGAAAGGGTGATAGTACCTTTTGGAGGTCTAAGGGTGATTTATCCTCAGAGCATTTTCATTAACCTTCTCTGAACATTCCTTTACCTGGCATCACGTTTGCCAGTCCAGAATAAGAAGAAAACTATATCCCACACTCTTTCCCTTCAGTTGACACTCAAGATTGTAATGTAGCAGTGTGAACTTTTAAATTACCTTGTCATGGATAAGTCTATTAACTAGATCTCTCTTCTGCTTAATAATTTTGTCCAGTGTCCCAAATGAGGCATGATATCTATTACCAAATGAATAAAAGGATATCACCATCTACATGCAGATACCCCAGGATAGTTCCCCTGGTGTGCTGGATTTCTTGGCCACTCTTTTTGGTATTACCAAAGAAGTTATTCCCCTCACCTTTCATATTTACAATCATAAGGTGATTGAAGTTTTAAACACAGGATTAAATCAACTTTCTTAAAATTTATCCGAAAAGGAAACATAGGCTCAAGTCCCAGGTGTATTTATTAGCATATTGGCAATAGTCTTACAGGACTGTATCTGTGTATATCTGGTGATCTACCATTTATCCCAGGAAAGAAAAATATCTGAAAACCTGGAGAGTTTGTTTCCTATTAATAATTAAACAAACAAAAAAAACACAAACAAAAAACAAGACTTTTTAAAATCCTGATTCAGCTGCAGCATTTGACTTTGCAGTGTGCATTTTCCTAGTGCTCCAAATCTTTATTTCAGCAAGTTTTATGTGTAGTATGCACTTCTAACATGCTGATATGAAAATGTACCCATAATATGCAGTCAGTTACCTTGGAGGTCCAGAACATTCCTGCCTAGGAAATCTCCTTGAAATACAGAGAAGCAGATTTACTTGATGCAAGCAAGTAACATTTTCCTTTAATTAACTTCATACTTGCCCTTTGTACTGTTTTAGCCACTGATCCTGAAAACACCTGCATGAGTAACTGTACAGTAGTTGAGTAGTTCCACTGAAGCCCCTGTTTGGAGGCCTAGTCTTTCAATATATGCTCCTGGTTGTCCTACTGTTCCATTGACTTCAATGAAGTTACTTCTGACATATACTGGTGTACGTGAGGGAAGAATCAGGGCCTGTAGCCTTAAAATTCTCTCTCTCCTTTAGGAGATGTCCTTTTCAGGAGAGGAATTCCTGAGTTCCTTTTACCACCTCCTTTTTTAACTTCAGAATAAAAGTAATTTTAAAGGACCAAGACTGAATGTAACATACAGATATGAAGGGGACTTTGAAACTCAAAAATTATTCTTCATTTTCCTTTCATTGAGTAGGGAAATCTGTTGACAATAGAAATATGGACCTTTTCACAGAATAGCTTGAGACCTCTTTGAATTTCAACCCCAAATACAACACCTATGATTCCAGCTTTTGTCCTGACCCTAGCAGGCACTGCTCAGCATATCATAGGGTTAGGCCACTTACAGTTCTAGGAACTAAAGAAAGTTCAGTGTTATTACAGCACAGGTGATTTGTATTTTTAATGCCTGGTCTGTATCTGTCTATGCCCACAGCACCTTTGAGTGACACCTGTGAAAGCAATGGCCTGCCTTATGTCATATCCACAGACAGTAAACAGGAGTAGTGAACTATACTCCATACAATTCCTATTCCTTTGGCTAGAGACCATGTCAAACTACTTAAGTTCCTGAGAAAGCAAGTATTGTTTTTGAAGCTGCAGATTCAGCAGAGGTGGCGGAGTAGCAGACCAAGGGCAGCAGCAGATGAAATACAATGTTTAATCTCTAAATAATAAAATATTTAGACAGGGAAAAAAAAATATATTTTTGCTGATGGAGCAGGGGAGGAGGCGGCAATGGGCCAGGGAAGAGCTGAATGGAGATTCAGCCCATATACTGACAGGTCATGTGGGAAAACTCCGTGTCAAAGTTATCATTCCCTAATGGTGTCAGGCTGAATAAAGCCCAATTCTGTAGTTCATTTCATCCATGCAGAGAAAAGGGGGATGGGAGAAGAAACAAATGCGGGGGAGGAAGGGGAAATATAATTGAGGTCCTGATTCGGGAAAATATCCCTATTCAGCAAAGAACTTAAGCACGTGCTTAAGACCCATTGAAGCTATGCTTAAAGATTGGCGCACACTTAGGTGCTTTCTTGAACTAAGATTCTGCTTTCTACAATAGACAGAATTGCATATTTACACATTAATATAAACACAGCTGAACTACTGGACCTAAGTATCAGGGGGTAGCCGTGTTAGTCTGTATCTACAAAAACCAACAAGGAGTCTGGTGGCACCTCAAAGACTAACAGATGTATTTGGGCATAAGCTTTCGTGGGTAAAAACCTCACTTCTTCGGATGCATAGAGTGAAAGTTACAGATGCAGGCATTATATACTGACACATGGAGAGCAGGGAGTTACTTCGCAAGTGGAGAACCAGTGTTGACAGGGCCAATTCAATCAGGGTGGATGTAGTCCACTCCCAATAATGGATGAGGAGGTGTCAATTCCAGAAGAGGAAAAGCTGCTTCTGTAATGAGCCTCCCAGTCCCTATTCAAGCCCAGATTAATGGTGTTAAATTTGCAAATGAATTTTAGTTCTGGTGTTTCTCTTTGAAGTCTGTTTCTGAAGTTTTTTTGTTCAATGATAGTGACTTTTAAATCTGTAATAGAATGACCAGGGAGATTGAAGTGTTCACTTACTGGCTTATGTATGTTACCATTCCTGATGTCCAATTTGTGTCCATTTATTCTTTTGCGGAGGGACTGTCCGGTTTGGCCAATGTACATGGCAGAGGGGCATTGCTGGCACATGATGGCATATATCACATTAGTGGATGTGCAGGTGAATGAGCCCTTGATGGTGTGGCTGATGTGGTTGGGTCCTCTGATGGTGTTGCCAGAGTAGATATGGGGACAGAGTAGGCAACGAGGTTTGCTACAGGGATTGGTTCTTGGGTTGGTGTTTCTGTGGTGAGGTGTGTAGTTGCTGGTGAGTATTTGCTTCAGGTTGGGGGGTTGTCTGTAAGCGAGGACTGGCCTGCCTCCCAAGGTCTGTGAGAGTGAAGGATCAGTTTCCAGGATAGGTTGTAGATCGTGGATAATGCGCTGGAGAGGTTTTAGCTGGGGGCTGTATGTGATGGCTGGTTTTTAACCACGAAAGCTTATGCCCAAATAAATCTGTTAGTCTTTAAGGTGCCACCAGACTCCTTGTTGTTTTTGTAGATACAGACTAACACGGCTACCCCCTGATACTTGACACCATGCAAGGCACTAAATTTAACCGTATGGAGTGGAAATCCATCAACCTCAACAAAAAACTTGCACAGATACAGACAGACATCTTCCTCTCCAAATGCAAACAGATGGACATCCTACCAAATGGACTGAAGGTAAAAAAATCCATTGCAATCAACATACTACACTGACTATAGTGAGAGACTGTGCCACACACTCTCAAAGAAACTGAGGAACCACCTGATCAGCATCCTGTACAGCGGACAGGAGATCAAGAATGAGCTCTCAGAACTGGAGACTCTCATACAATACCAACCTTCCACACAAACTTCCACGTGGCTGGACTTTACAAAAATGAGACAAGCCATTTACAATGCACACTTCACTTCTCTACAGAGGAAAAAGGACAGAAAGCTATCTAAACTCCTACCTGCCACAGGGGGCTACAACAGTGGTACCCTCAACTCATCTAACAACATTGTCAATCTTTCCAACCACACACTTAGCCCAGCAGAAGAGTCTGTCCTATCTCGGCGACTCTCTTTCTGTCCCACCATCCCCACGAACATGATACAGTTCTGCAGTGATCTGGAAGCCTACTTTCATAGTCTCTGACTCAAGGAATATTTTCCACGCACTACTGAACAGTGGACTGACCCACAAGAACCCTCCTACCAACACTACAAGAAGAAGAACTCTGCGTGAACTCCTCCTGATGGTCGAAATGACAGACTGGACCTCTACATAGAGTGCTTCCGCAGACGTGCACAGGCTGAAATTGTGGACAAACAACATCACGTGTCCCATAACCTCAGCCGTACAGAACGCAATGCCATCCAAAGCCTCAGAAACAACTCTGACATTATCATCAAAGGGGCTGACAAAGGAGGTGCTGTAGTCATAATGAACAGGTCGGATTATGAACAAGAGACTGCCAGGCAACTCTCCAAGACCACATTCTACAGGCCACTATCCTCTGATCCCACTGAGGAATACCAAAAGAAACTACACCATCTGCTCAAGAAATTCCCAGCTACAGTACGGGAACAAATCTACATGGACACACCCCCAGAACCCTGACCAGGGGTATTCTATCTGCTACCCAAGATCCATAAACCCGGAAACCCTGGACGCCCCATCATCTCAGGCATCGGCCCTCTTACAGCAGGATTATCTGGCTATTTGGACTCTCTCCTCAGACCCTACGCTACCAGCACTCCCAGCTATCTTCGAGACACCACCGACTTCCTGAGGAAACTAAAATGCATTGGTGTTCTTCCTGAAAACACCATCCTGGCCACCATGGATGTAGAAGCACTTTACACCAATATTCCACATGAGGATGGACTACAAGCTGTCAGGAACAGTATCCCTGATGAGGCCACAGCACGCCTGGTGGCTGAGCTTTGTGACTTTGTCCTCACCCACAACCACTTCAGATTTGGGGACAACTTATACCTTCAAGTCAGTGGCACTGCTATGGGTACCCACATGGCCCCACAATATGCCAACATTTTTATGGCTGACTTAGAACAACGCTTTCTCAGCTCTTGCCCCCTAGTGCCCCTCTACTTGCGCTACATTGATGACATCATCATATGGACCCAAGGAAAGGAGGCCCTTGAAGAATTCCACCTAGACTTCAACAATTTCCACCCCACCATCAACCTCAGCCTGGACTAGTCCACACAAGAGATCCACTTCCTGGACACTACAGTGCAAATAAGTGATGGTCACATAAACACCACCCTATACTGGAAACCTACTGACCGCTATACGTACCTACACGCCTCCAGCTTCCATCCAAGACACATCACATGATCCATTGTCTACAGCCAGGCCCTAAGATACAACCGAATTTGCTCCAACCCCTCAGACAGAGACAAACACCTACAAGATCTTTATCAAGCATTCGTAAAGCTACAATACCCACCTGAGGAAGTGAGGAAACAGATTGACAGAGCAAGACAGGTACCCAGAAATCACCTACTACAGGACAGGCCCAACAAGGACAATAACAGACCACCACTGGCCATCACATACAGCCCCCAGCTAAAACCTCTCCAGCGCATTATCCACGATCTACAACCTATCCTGGAAACTGATCCCTCACTCTCACAGACCTTGGGAGGCAGGCCAGTCCTCGCTTACAGACAACCCCCCAACCTGAAGCAAATACTCACCAGCAACTACACACCACACCACAGAAACACCAACCCAGGAACCAATCCCTGTAGCAAACCTCGTTGCCTACTCTGTCCCCATATCTACTCTGGCGACACCATCAGAGGACCCAACCACATCAGCCACACCATCAAGGGCTCATTCACCTGCACATCCACTAATGTGATATATGCCATCATGTGCCAGGAATGCCCCTATGCCATGTACTTTGGCCAAACCGGACAGTCCCTCCGCAAAAGAATAAATGGACACAAATCGGACATCAGGAATGGTAACATACATAAGCCAGTAAGTGAACACTTCAATCTCCCTGGTCATTCTATTACAGATTTAAAAGTCACTATCATTGAACAAAAAAACTTCAGAAACAGACTTCAAAGAGAAACACCAGAACTAAAATTCATTTGCAAATTTAACACCATTAATCTGGGCTTGAATAGGGACTGGGAGTGGCTGGCTCATTACAGAAGCAGCTTTTCCTCTTCTGGAATTGACACCTCCTCATCCATTATTGGGAGTGGACTACATCCACCCTGATTGAATTGGCCCTGTCAACACTGGTTCTCCATTTGCGAAGTAACTCCCTGCTCTCCATGTGTCAGTATATAATGCCTGCATCTGTAACTTTCACTCTATGCATCCGAAGAAGTGAGGTTTTTACCCACGAAAGCTTATGCCCAAATACATCTGTTAGTCTTTGAGGTGCCACCAGACTCCTTGTTGTTTTTGTAGAGGGTCTTGTGGCACCTTTAAGACTAACAGAAGTATTGGAGCATAAGCTTCCGTGGGTGAATGCCCAACTCATCAGACGCAAGAGATGAAGTGGGCATTCACCCACAAAAGCTTATGCTCCAATACTTCTGTTAGTCTTAAAGGTGCCACAGGACCCTCTGTTGCTTTTTACTGGACCTAATTCAACCCGAATGTATATTCCATTCAGGTCCATTGACATAAGTGTGGTTGCAGAATCAGATATAAGTCAGAAATCAGTTTGCCCTATTATGTCCTGTTCAGAAACCTGCTAAAGAAAAGTTTCATAGACACAGAAATCTGTAGTATATACTTAAGCCCTTTCGTTTTCAGTTTTAAACTATTTTTACCCAAAAATTCCGAGGTTTTTAAAAAAGTATTAGTCATTTTTTTCTGATTTTCACCCTACTTTTATATCATACAAATATATAAAAAACTTGTTTTGCTAGGAAAATATAATACGTTGCATGAGATATTTGTTTTAAGCTAATACCTTAGACTGTGTGTATATGCAAAGTTGCCTGTTGAAGTCATGCTATGTATTAGTCTAGAAGATGCACACAATAAACAGACAGGCCCACACACAAGCTCAGAAGTGCGTGCGCATCTGAACGTACTGATGAATCTCACACCCCCCCAGGTACACATTTCAATGTTAACAGATAACCCTTTAAAGATTTGACACACTAAAATGGGAAGAAAACAAAAATCTTTATCAGAATATGTTACAGATCATAAGGAAGTACTTGAAAGTTTTAAAAAAACAAAAACAGGAGAAAAGGATGAAATTGAGTGTATGCGCTGCAAATGGTGTGACCCAATTATTACATGTAAATATTTATAGGCTAATACTTCTAAGTCTACAACCGTAAACTGTTTATTCAAATGAAAAGTTTTATTTGGGGATTAGAGATATATTGTTTTCTTAAACTCAGAGGTGGCATTGTGTTTTGAGTTCTGTTTTAATTCTGCAGCAAACCACATTGAGGAACAGAATTCAGAGCATTAATCTACTGAATTCTGTTTTCCCCTGTCTTTCCATCCACCAGAATAAACCTCAATATTTACCCATAACAATTAATAGGGTTTTTTTGCACTGATTTTCTTCAGTTTTTGTTGGGTTGGTAATAAACACTGATACATTCCCAGGAAAAATTAAATAAAAAAAAAACTAAAAATGAAAGGCCCTGTATATACTGTACCTTTAAAAACCATACCATTTCCAATTATGCAGTTAGAAACACCAGGCAGTCAGAGAGATTACATTCCAATATCCTGTTAAATAAAGAGAAATTAAGCTGGATGGAATTTCAAGAGACAGATATTTGATTGATGCCCGTTTGCTTGTCTTTGTTTTATGTTTGCTAATATAATTAATTAATATAAAACTTACTCTTTTTGCAAAGTCTTTACACTTGCATGCAAAACTGCTGTCTGTACATCTGGCAAGCAGATTTTGGTAGGCGGATGATTTTTATGAATATATTCAACTCAACATCTTTAGAGGTTTATTACGTGGAATGCCTTCAAAGGCTTCAGCAATGCACATCTTGTTTGAATTTGCTATGGAATGGCATTGCCTGTTTTATCTGCTTCTACCAAAAATCCATCTGATCCCTGACAGATTCAAGAAGCTGCAGATGCACAGAGCCTTATTCCATGGTAAGGCAATATGATCCCTGAAAATTATTTTTGATGCAGCAATGCGACACCATGACAAAATGAGATTTTTCCCTTCATATTAGTGGCATTGTTCAGCTGCATAATCTAAACTGCAGTTTAAAATTGACACTTATAATAAACAATCAATTACAGAGGATTAAAAAAAGATTTCCCAAACCAAACATATTGAATTTAATATATTTTCATTTGGTTAAATAGATAGGGATGTTTATAAAGGACAGTTTCAAGGTTTTCCTAGGCCCTAAAGCACATAGTGAGGGTTGCGGGGGTTGGCAGGTTGAGAAAAGGGATAAAATTTATATCCTACAAAATATGGCTAACTAGAGATACTTTTGTTCCCAGCAAATCAGAGTTTTGTTCCAGCTGAGCTATCCTCAGTGCAGGAACAGGGGTAGGGAAGAGAGCCACTTTTCAAAATACTGGTGTGAAGCATGCGTTTCTCCCCAGCACTTTTATCTATTGAAACCTGGAGGAAAGCTCTGGAGTTTTGACATTGTCAGAGCTAGTAAACAGGTCCATCTACGGAGACCTGCATGGGTGATATAAAAGGAGAAATAATTCCAAAACCAAACAGGCTTCCTCTCAGATATTTGCCATCTGTACATGGTATCATCTATCATATTCTGGAAATATGTGCCAATTTGTATGGCCTGATTGATCAGTGGTCATTAGTTTTGCCTCCCTACAGTTTAGTCAGGAAAGACTCGACCGTGTGGTAGTTTGTCAATACCTAGTTCTCTGGAGAATTCATAGTGCAGCTAGAGGTCTACAGACTTTGAGGATTTTTAGATTCTTTAAACTCGGTGAAACCTCTAACAAGTCTTACAAGTCACTTATCCTCAGTTAAACAATGTGGGTGCCCTAGTGTGACCACGAGGCCTCTGTCTCTAGGATTTCTGGATCTAGTAAGCTAAAAATCTGGGAAGAGGATGTTCCTTCTCTTCTGTACTAGGTGAAGCCAAATGCCCTGAGAAAGACTCCAAAGTGCCTGCAAATTGGGCACTCTTTCTTTAGGAGATATTTCTGTATACCCCAACAGGAGGGGACAGCCCTGGTAAAATAGGGGCAGGAGATACTACACACCCAAATTGTCTCGCTAGATATTTCTGAGTGATGGTGGCTAGGCTAACACACATCACATTTACTTGGGATTCCCTTTTGTACATGCCAATATCTAGGGTCAGGCACCTACAAATCACTCTGAATCCCCAAAAGGAGTTGAAAGAAACTTTTCTACATTTCTAGAAACCCCTAAGCCTTCTGCTGGCATTTGGTGGCTGACTGTAGAGGAGTGGACTCACCCCTGCAGCACCTCCTGCTGGTCATCCAGGGAATTAGCTCTTCCAGCATCCTGGAGCACCCCCTGCAGGCCAGAGATCCACCTGTCCTCTGGCCCCATGTCCCTCCCAGACACCAGTGCCCTTTTATCTGGGGTGCTGCCCCCTGGCAGTACACCCCTCAGTACTAGGGCCTCCCCTCCCTGGGGAACCCCCACCCACTATCCCTACCTCACCTCAGAATAAGGCCACTGCCAGTCACCAACTAGCCCCCACTCCCTGGGGCAGACTGCAGTATAGGCCACTCATCACAGGTAAGGTTGGGTTTGGACCTGCTGCCTTGGCCTACCCCTGGGCTGCCCTCTGCAACCCCCAGTACCTTCTGGCCCAATGCTAGGCCTCAGCCTGGGGCTTTCCAGGCTGGAGCTACCCAGCCCTGCTCCACTCAGGTACTCTGTGTCAAGCTCCCTGCAGCCAGGTCCTTCTCTCTCTGAATGCAGAGAGAGACTGCTGAGCTTCTGGCTCCCAGCCTTTTTATACAGGCCAGCTGTGGCCTGATTGGGGCATCCCAGCTGTGGCTACTTCCCCAATCAGCCCAGTAGCTTTTCCCTTTGCCCCAGCCCTCTGCCAGGGCTGTTCTAATCTCTTCAGGGCAGGAGCAGGGTCCCACCCCGCTACACTGACCTTTCAAGAGTTTTTCTTCCTCTAATGCAATTAGGACATTGTCTAAATACACATGAAGTTTTAGCCCTGGGAACCTTAAGGTGGAGCACCACAGGGGCATCACATTGGCCATTTTCCATTACCCTCCATTGACACAGAGCTCCTTTCCAGAAGAATCTTAGGAACATTCAGTGCCTGGGACTGGAAAGCTTCATTCAAATCAGATCCCTTAGTTTTTATTGTAGTTTTTATAGAAAGTCTACATTTTCAATTTAGTGACTTTCATATCACTGGGACCAGCTATATGAAACAGTGTGGCAGAAATAAACTGGTTTAAGGGCCTTAGCTTTCAAACCAGACATAACCCTCAGTGATCTCAGGGCAACAAAATTTTAACCCATTCAGCACCACGTCTAAGGACTGAGGCTTTAGAGACTTCTGTACATTCATTCTCTAGGGCTTGCAATGTTTCAGTGTCCAAGAGTCACCTATATAGAAAGTATGTGTGTGTGTGTGTAGATATTATGTTAAAGAAAATGCTATAATTGTCAGTGAATGTTTGGCACCATCAATAGGCAAGTTGCATGTTTAATAATGTGTGTGTAAGAACATTATGATCTTTGGGATTTTGTGACTCTGTTCATAGATTCATAGACATTTTAGGCCTGAAGAGATCATTATGACCTCCTGTACAACATAGCCCATAGACTTTCACCCGATAATTCCCACTGAAAGCACAATTACTTGTGAATGAAATAAAGCATATATTTGTAGAAAGCTATTCAAAACTTCCAGTGATGCAGAATCCTCCACATTTCTTGGTAAGATGTTATCATTATTAATTATACTATGTTAAACATTTTAACTTATTTCCGGTTTAAATTTGTCTAGCATCAACTTCTAGTCATTGGGTCCTGTTATGCCATTGTCTACTAAGTTAAAGAGCCTCTAGTATCAAACATTATCTTGGCTTGTGACTGAGAAACAGAGAATACAAAAAATCACAAATTCATAGCTTTTGTTTAATACATTTGGGGGTAAAACCTGCTCATCTGCATTATCACTGTGTCAATGATTTCAAACAAGGGCTTAAAAATCAGATGCAAAGGTGGGAAACCTTGATCATTCTTAAAGAAAGGTTAAGTAT
Organism: Emys orbicularis; assembly: GCF_028017835.1. Classification (NCBI taxonomy): domain Eukaryota; kingdom Metazoa; phylum Chordata; order Testudines; family Emydidae; genus Emys; species Emys orbicularis. The sequence goes on along the minus strand of NC_088684.1, from coordinate 78,754,090 downwards.
AAAACTTTTTATCAAGATTGATTTTTGGATTCTGCTGCTCTTTGAGTTAATTAACCAAAGGCAGTTAATTAACAGTTCAAAGATGCATATTAATATTAATACCCTATCAGAGATTACTTCCTTCCAATCAACACAACTGAGCTGAACCAGAAAGACCTTTCCTTAAATGTATGAAATGACCTTCAGGGCCTTTTGTGGCACTTCTTCTAACACTATCAACGGAGAAAAGGAGTGCCTTCCAGGCTGATAGAGGAGCAGCAGCCTTCATGTGTTATTATTTCATGCCTGTTTTTTTAAGATTATCTCCTTGCTCATTAGGAGTGCTCTACACTATTGTACTAAGTCTAAGTACATAGTAGTAATGGCCTAAACTTTGGCTGGTGTAAAAATAGAATGTGACCTTTGATAATGAACACAGCTGTGATCTGAAGTTGCTCCCATTACAGCCAAATTCCATTATAACCAATGAAACTGGAGCACACACAACACAATTTTTTTTAAATTAAGCAAGACATAGTGAATGGGAATCTAATGTAAAATTAATACTCACCAGTACTGCCTAAGAAGCATTGTAAAGCCTCAGAAATATTTTTGTATTCTTTATGTTTATATAAATTCAGCAACCTGAGATTTGTTCACCTCCATTCACTGTTGAGGGCTGTTCTCTACAGTGTTGTAGGAATTTTGTAATTTTAGAGCTAGGCTAACTTAAACTTGAATAATGATGCTCTTTAAACTATGTATTCTTTTCTCCCTTTCTAACAAGTCCTACTACATGTCAGTGGTACTAAGGTTTTGCACATTTCTGATAATAAAATTAAAACAGAGGAAATTAAAAATGAATACATTCAGTCAATTATTGAATTTATATTTAAAACATATAATTTCATTTTACTTTCATTGTAACTTTGAATCTACCTATATTTAAACCATTTTTGTAGCACTGTAGATTCCAGCCAGAAGCCTTACAGAGAGAACCTGTGAGAAATATAGAGTAGCTTTATGGATGTTATTGTTTTACTTATTCTAATAATTTCCTTCTTCAGTATTAGAAGAAATCAGCCATATTGTACCCTGCAATGGTAAAACCCAAGGGGAAAGTCTGTGAGATACAGCTTGAGGAGTTTCCAAAGGGTGAGCCTTCCTGAAGAGATTTGAGGGGACAAGGAGGAGGCAGAGAAAATCCCACCCCCCCCCCCCCAGTTGTAAAACCCAGGAATCTGTGGGGAAAAGGAATCTTTAATTCCATGCTGTACCAGCATCTGCTGAGATACTGCCCAGCCCTTCCACTTATGCTGGCATCAAAACTCCCTGACGATCCACATTAGCTTTTCTGCCCATGTGGAGGCAATACATTTGCCACTCCCTCCCTCTCCAAGGTGGGTGCAAGAGCAGAGAGGAAGTTAATGCAGCTAAGGGGCATGACTATCTGACAGGATTGAAGGGAGAAAAGCATGTAGCACTGGGCATCAGCATAGGGTCAGAGGAAAGGGAATCTGTGTTGTCTTTGCATACTCACTCCTTTCCATTGGTTCAGTTGCTTCCCTAGTCCTGTTTACTTTTGCTTTCTGCTTCTTTGTGTGACTCTGCAGGTGGAAGAGCAGAGCCCTAGATTACTGACATGTATTAGCAGCAGTGTACATTTTATGTTTTTTTTCTGTAATCGGGTTTTGTGTAAGAAATGGTATTTGTTTCATCTAAAGGAATACATTTTTAAACTTCTGGCACACACAGTTATTTGAATTAGTTCTTTCTCAGTTGGAGGATGAAATGGTGTTTGATGCAGCATAAATGTACTGTATGTAGTAGAAGGCACAGCTCAAAGAAAAAGATATTTCCGTGTCAGGCTTTTATTTGTGTCCCAGGAGGTCATAATTTTTTTTTATTTTCACCATTAAAACAAACAAACAAAAACAAAAGCCCAAACATTGGTGTATTTATTAGAAAATCAACATTACTGCTAATTGTCTTTGTATCAATGTTAGTCCCTTTTAAATTCAGTCTTTATCTTTAGTAACAGAATACAGGCAAAAATCTGAGTTAAAATCTGCTAAACCATCTACAGCTGCCAAAAAAAAAAAAAAACACTTTGTTCTTGTCTTCTTTGTATTCACACTTCATTGTACAATTTATGATTTAATCCTCTCTTCCCTTGTTAGCTTAAAGTAGTTTTCTGACCTTTTCTGACTCACAAGTTCTATAAGGTCCCCTTTTCAAATGAGGATGAATCTCTTTTCAAAACAACCCACCTTACTTGAAAAATCATGCCCGCAGCATGGTGCTAGGTGTCACTCTGCTGCTGTTCTAGCTTCTGGAACTGATTCTGCTATCACACCGTTTTTACACTGGTGTAACTACACTGACATCAATAGAATTACCCCTGGTTTATGTGTGGACAATGAGAGTAGAAGCAGAGCTGATTTATTCTGGAGTAAAACTGAGAACCACTTATGATATTTTTTGCAAAAATTTTAACTAGAGTCTTGCCCAATTCTGGTTTGGATGATCATACTCGGACTGATTCTCTGCCATAGAACTAAACTAATGAGGTGATAATCAGGCCCAGAGTTTAAAAACAACAACAGTATTTTCTTAATCTTTCTGAATTTAGGATAAATGTTCATGTTGCTTTTCTGTCCATGTTGCTAATCATACCAGGAGATCAACAAATTGATGTCCAGGAGCCTTTGACAACATTCATTTTGTTAATCAGTAATATGTAACAGGAGCACTATGTGAAGGTACCCTCTTCCTATTCACTGGCTCACTGATCTGGAAGCGGCTATTTGAATGTTGCTAATCATCTCTTGTCTTATGAAAGAAGAAAAATGCAGAATAGAAAGATTGTTGTGAAAAATATCCTGCAAAATGGAAAAGAAAAACAAATCAGACATAAGTTCCTTCTGTGAACAAGTAAAGAGATAGAATCAGAGATAAGTATTAGCAGCACTGAAAATGTATATGTACTTTTCCATGAGTTTGCTGTACCTCTGTATGAAAATTCTCAAAATATATTAAGGTTTCAAATCAGACAATCCCCATGAAGACTAAAGAAAGTATCTTCACACTGAATGGAGTGACAATAAGAAGAGATCTGACAGAGACATGCTGATGCTGCATGTTACAATTACCAGGAGCTGTTATCAGAACTTTTTCTGTGCAGTCCCCAGATTCCTTGATAAATAGGGGAGACACTGTGCTGTGTATTAGTGTTATGGCTAATGACGTTGATTTCTCAGACTGACAGCCAGAAAGATACAAAGACAAACTGAAGCGTATGTAATGTCTGCTATCTGGTAATTGCAGCATTTTGAACTATGACAGCTTTTGATAGATAGTAGCAAATAAAACAGCCTCCTGAATTATTCCCCTCTTTGAAGTAAACCATAGCTTCAAATGATGATGGGCCCTCAGCATGTGTGAGTCAATGGGATTAAAGGAATATCTCTGAACTGTTTGGACACCTAGACTCCATTTTGTTCACTCAATAAGAATAATTTCATGATAAACAAATTCCTTCAATTTCCAAGGGAAAGTCAGCAAAATGACACCTTCTCCCCACTTCCCAAAACTACCAAGGGCCAGATCTTCAGATAATGTAAACCAGCACAGCTGTATTCAATGCAGAGGATCCAGTCCCAACTCTGCTCAGGCCCAGTCTTGACCATTCCAGCTTCCACCATGTCAGGAAGTATAGCTGCCCAGAAGTCAAAGCTACTGTAAGGGGGGAATGGTCCCGCTATTGTGGGGAACTTTCCTGGCTTCTGCACTACCCCGGTGAAATGGGCTAGTGGAAGGATCTGAGTCTTCGCTCCCACTTCCTTTACCCAGAGGCCTCCGTGCTCTCGAGGACTCCACTTGCACTCTCCTGTCTGGCAGAGTCCTCATAACCCCGACAAGGCTGGGCCCAGGATTCCTGGGGGGGCTTGACCCCCAACCTTGCTGTGGTCACCTAGGTCAGGGGCTAGAGTGTCCCCACTCCGGGGTACTCTCTCTGCACTGGATGCTTTCCTGACCCACTGATCATTACATACTATTTAAAGCAATACAGTTTATTTAATTAACAATTAGTTTAGAAAGGAATAAGGAAAAATGGGAAAGGTTAAAGGAAACACATCACCCCGCTCTGTGGCAGGGAACATCACAAACAGTGTCTCTGGAACGTCAGGGCAGTTCACAGTCTGTTCCTTGTAGGTCCCAGGCTCCTTCTCAGGCTCTGGCTGTGCTGCAGGGATGCTGTGGGTTGGACACTTGCTCTGGCGGTGGCCACACGCTCTCAGGCTCTAGGTGGCAGGATCCTTCTTCCCAGCGTCGCCCCCGCCCTGTCGGGGTTACGATCCCCCTCCGAGTCTGGCCCGCAGAGCCTCTTGGCTGAGACATCTCCCTGTGCCCGGGGTCCCCCTCGTTCTTCCCAGCTGCTCACCGCACCCAGCTCCGGACTGCTCCACTCTGCCTCAGCACGGCTGCTGCTGCTCTGCCTTCAGCTCCCTGGGCTGCTTCTCTGGCCCCTCTGGCTCTGGTTGCTACAGCTCTGCTCCCAGCACACGTCTTCTCTACAGGCTGCTTCTGTGACTCTGCTCCCAGCTCTGACCTGCTTCCTGGGCTGCTTTTCTGGCCCCTCTGGCTCTGGTTGCTGCAGGTCTGCTCTCTCTGGGCTGTGCTCTGGCTTTTGGGGCTGTAGCTCTGCTCCCCAGCTCAGCTTGGGCCCCTGCTCTCTCCTTAGCTCGGCCCCACTCTGTCTGACCCAGGCAATTCCAGCTAATATGGAGGACGGGACCCCCCTGGCCTCCTGACTCCTTGATTAGCCTGCCCGTCCTGTCAATCAGGCTGACCTGGAACGTTGGCCTCTCCCCATTGCCCCTGGGGACTGTCAGTCTCAGGGTCCTGCTTTCCCATCGACCCTTCCCCTTTTGGTACTGAGAGCTAGCCAACCAAAACACCCCCACTGAATGTTAGTAAGGGGATAACAGTCCCCTTACACTACTACAGCTAGGATATCTTGCCCTGTTGATGAAAGTCCCGAAAAACTTGAGACAGACCTGAGTTCAGTGCAAGGCCTTTCCATCTGACTATTTGGGATTCCTTTTTTTCTCCAGTTCTTTTTTTTTTTTCTGCCTTTTTTTCTGCCATTTTAATAAGTGCATTTAATGCCCATCAGATTTGGCCAGATCTGTTTTGAGTATTGTCTCTTAACTTCTGAAAGGCACCCAGTTACGTTGGGATAGGCAGTATACAAATACAGCCTGCTACATCTAAAAGTCCTACCATGGAGTCTGATTTCTTAAGTACAATGGGTGAACTCACAGCACAGGGGGCTAGAGAGGGGCTAAGGTAGCTTTAAGCCAACTTTGCACTATTCTAGGATGCTTTATGGGCTGGAACAGCACTTGGCATCATTTAGAAAATCCTTGGGGCTTTTCTTGAAAGTATATCTACACTAGCAGTGGTATGTAAAGTACAGGCTAGCACAGATGTAAATAGCAGTGTAGACAGTGAGGTGTGGCTTAGGAGATTAAGGTAGAGTGTCCTACATGCCTGAATCCCCAGGGTGCTTCCCCCACACGGCTCTCTACACACCCAAGCAGTACCTCCCACATCTACACTGCTGTTTTTAGCTGCTGGACCCTTTCACTACTGCATGTACTACAGTGAGTGTGGACTACAGCATGTAGATACAGGTACCGTACATGTCACCACAAGTGTAGACAAGTCTAAGTTACAGCAAACTCCTTGGACTGCCCTCTGGGTTGCAGCACTAACTGGAATCTATGCAGCACTGCATGATGTAGCTGTGCCACTGACATGCACCTCAAGCCCCACCCCGAGGATGACCCCATACCAAACCAAGGAATGTGAGAGGGTCTTTGGAGGACAGCTTGTGGCTGTCTGCCTTAGTTCCTGAACAAGGGGAATCCTCCCGCTGATTTTACCAGAGCCTTTCCAGTCCTTTTAAGCCACTGCAGCCTACTTATCCCATATAAAGGGGTAAAAATGGGGATAAGAAACTCACTCAGCATTCCTAGGAAGAGGGTTTATTGCTGATATCAGTATAACTGAGTTCCTTTTTAAACAACTTGATATTTATTTTATTTTTTTGTTATTTATTTAAGATCAGTAGTCCCAAGAGAGCTCCTCACTTCTATTCTGGCACAATACAATGAGTCACTCTGCACTCAGGTTCTCATCCAAAGCCCATTGCAATCACTGGGATGCTTCCATTGACTGCAATGGACTTTGATCAGGTCCTCAGTCGATATCCCAAAAATAAATCTGAGTGAATAAATAGATCATGTGACATCATGTGAAGGTTCAGTCTGATAAGTTCCAGACATATCGGCTCTCTAATGGGAATATCCTATCCCCACTTTCAAAAATCTGGAACTCTTAACCTGAGAATCACAGCTAATGCTACCTGCCAGACTGGCACCCAAAGAGACATCTCAAGGATGCATAATACTCAAGACCATAAATGCTTTGCTCAGTCAAAGCCAACTCCCTGAATTGTAATTTAAAATTAAACTGATGCCAGTGCGCTTTTTGAAGCCTGGATGTAATATCCACCTTTCGTGAAACTCCAGAAGGTAAGAGGACAGCTGTATTCTGTACTAGCTGAATCTTTTCAGTTGCTTATTACTTAAATAACTCTAAGGTGTGCTCTTAGGCACATACTGGGCTTTGTAGAAAACATGAAAAATAAAATCTTATTATGTTTTAAAAAGTTATTCATTTGCTATATTGATAACCTTATGTTTTAATGGAGCACAGATTTACTTCCAGGATAGCTTTAGCTATTAGATTGAGAGGAGTAGCATGGTTCAATGTAAAGACTAAAAGCAGTATTGTAGTATTGAGTCATTACATTTCTTTGATTTTCTTTAAAAAATGTGTTAAGGACAAGAACACCACATCACATGCATGGCTCACTAATTATATAATGACTGATATAGCAAATGGCCATTTGATCGCCTATCATTGTTGCATCAGCCTCTAGTGATAGGTGTTAGCCAAATGAGCTCGTTTCCCCCTGGAGCTGGCCAATTACCCCAAGGAGGCACGGGAGTCTAGAAGACGGCTTCAAGTCTTTTATTGATCAGTCAGCTGAGTGGGTGTCTCCCTCGACTATTGCCAGAGGGAGGAACACACCTTACAAGCACAAAGCAAGCCTTTTTATACACAGTAACAAACAACTTAGCGTGCATACATTTTGCTAACCTATGGAATTTTAAATTCCTTCCCAGGGGTAGATGGGATACAGCTGTTGGGGCCCCCTTGATTGATTATTCTTCTGGGGGTCTGTTAGATTCCTTTCTAGGGGTAAATAGGATACATCTGTTTAACTTCCCATCCTTTACATTTCTTTCCCAGGGTCGGGGCGCATCCGCCCAACTCCCTTGCCTTCTTCATATATCCTCTATACATCCTGTATACGTGTAACTTTATGCATGGGAAACAACAGCGAGGACTGAGATAGGCATGTTTTTCGGTTTTGGGGCCTAACAAGATTCCCCCCTAAAAAGCATTTTGAGAGCCCTATGGCCCCCAATCCTCAGCCTTCACTGGCTGGTATAGGGCCATCATTCGTTGGTGTATAATTTGTTTAGCTATTCGCCGGACTAATGCAACTACACAGGGGGCAAAGCAAGCTAGGGTTAATAGGGTTGTAATAAAGAGTATAAAGAGAAAAAGGCCTTCTCGGAGCCATCCCAGTTGCGGTAACCAGGACGTGAACCAATTCATATTCCACCCACCCCATGTTTGGACCGGGACATGGGCTAGCTTAGATATTACCAACAATTTCATTATCTTTTTCTAAACAGCCCCTTTAGTCCGTCCAAATGCTGATACTCCCAGGTGGAGTCTTCGCCTGTGCCACCCCGGGCGTCCAGGACCGGGGTGGGCAGAGGGCTGGTGTCCTCTTCTGCTGATTCAGTCTCCGGGCTTGGGTTCAGAAACCGCTTTACCCGGGTGTGATGTGTCCATTTGTCGCTCCCGAGAATTTTAACTGCGGCCTGGCTGATGAGCGAAACGGTATGTGGACCGTCCCACTTTGGCGTAAGGGGGTCGCGTTTCCACTTCTTGACAAGGACCTGGTCACCGATCCGGAATGGATGCACGGTCTGATCCAAGGGGAGGGCCTGGAATGGCGCCGCGTATCGATGAAGCTGCAATAAAACAGATTGCAACCCGGAAACCTGTTTCCATAGTAAGTCATTTCCCACTTCCCAGGTTACATCCTCCCGGAATCCCGGGATAAGTACTCGGGGTGGAAATCCAAAAACTAGTTCAAATGGCGAGAGTTTAAGACCCTTACGTGGGGCCCTTCGAACGCGGGTGAGGGCGAGTGGTAGGGCATCAAGCCACTTTAAACTAGATTCTGTGCATATTTTAGTCAGAGTATCTTTGAGAGTTCTATTCATTCTTTCTACTTGACCCGAGCTTTGCGGTCTCCAGGGTGTATGCAACTTCCATTGTATACCGAGTGCTTGGGACACCTGTTGGACCACTTGTGAGGTAAAGTGGCTTCCCTGATCAGATTCAATCGTTTCGGGGAGGTGGAATCGGGGAAGTATCTCATGCAACAGGGCCTTAGTAACAGCCCGGGCCTGGCAATGCCGGGTGGGGTAACACTCTACCCATCCCGTAAGTTGATCCACAAATACGAGTAAGTATTTATAGCCCCGGCAAGGGGGCATTTCTGCAAAGTCCACCTGCCATCTCTGAAAAGGGTACGTGGCCCACGGCCGGCCTCCCATTGGGGCGGGAGGGCCACACCCCTTTTGGTTAGTTCGTTGGCAGACAGGGCAATTACTAACTATTCTCTGGGCTTCCATGTGCATGCCCAGCCCCTTAAGGGATCGGGTGGCCAAATCGACCATTGCCCCCGACCCCATATGTCCCTCTTTATGCATGTGCCGAAGAATTTCCTGAAGCACTGGTCGGGGGACAAAAGTCTCCCCTCCTGGTAGTTTCCACCATCCCGAGGGAACCTGCCGGGCCCCCGCAGCCTGCGCGTGGCATACCTCCTCAGCTGTGTATTGGGGAGGGGGGTTTTTAGCTTCTGTATCTTGGACCAAGAGGAGCCATGAGGCCCCTTTCCGGCCGGCCTCCTTTGCGGCCTGATCAGCCAATTGATTGTATCTACGTTGCTCAGCCTCCGGGGCCCTTCCATGGGCACGCACATGTATCACGGCAACCCGGAGGGGAAGCATCAAAGCCTCAAGAAGTGCTTTGATGAGACTTCCATGTGCAATTCTTTGGCCTGACGCTGTGATAAATCCCCTTTCTTTCCACAGGGTCCCGTGAGCATGTACCACCATATAAGCATAGCGGCTGTCAGTATATAGGTTAATAGTTTTCCCAGCTCCTAACCGGAGAGCCTCGATAAGAGCCACTAGCTCCGCAGCCTGGGCGGACAAATTAGGGCTAAGTTTAAACTTGTATATCCCTTTGTCCTTAATTACTACCGCTGCGCCGGTGAACCGCTTGCCATCTATCACGTAGCTGGACCCATCAACGTACCCTTCAATTTCAGGGTTGGGCCATGGCAAGTCCGAAAGATCAGGGCGAGGTTTGGTTTCTTGTTGCAAGACTTCAATACAGTCATGAGTGGGCCCGGTCTCATGAGAAACCCGAGGGTCGGGCAATAGGGTAGCTGGGTTGAGGGAGCTAACTGTCCTAAAGGTCAGATTAGGAGCTAGCAAAAGCCGTACTTCGTATCTGGTATGTCGGCTGGGATTTAGATGCTTCTCCCCAGCACCTGTCCCTAATATTTGAGGCACCCCATGGGGTACCACAACCTCAGTGTCCCCTCCCAGGGTCAATTTTTCGGCCTCCTGTACGAGGAGAGCGGTTGCTGCAACGGCCCGTAAACAGGCAGGCCATCCCTTGGCGACAGGGTCCAACACCTTTGAGTAATATCCAATGGGTCGCCAGGTTGGTCCCGATCTTTGGCATAGAACTCCAGCAGCCACCCCTCCCCTTTCATGAACGTACAGGGTGAATGGCTTTCGAGGGTCAGGGAGGGCTAGAGCAGGAGGCTGAACCAAGGCCTCTTTTAGCTCTCGAAATGCTTTTTCCATTTCTTTGGTCCATGTCCAATGGAGCAGACCTTCTTTAGTCAAGGATTCATATAATGGTTTGGCTCTTCCCCCGTAGTCAGGGATCCAGAGCCGACAAAAGCCAGTTAATCCCAGAAAGGCCCTTAATTCTCGGGGGCTCCGGGGCTGAGGGTTGTTAAGTATAACCTGGATTCTTTCTTTACCCAGACTGCGACTTCCTTGGCACAAATGATACCCCAGAAAAGTGACCTGCTGTCTAACCAGTTGCGCTTTTTCCTTTGAGACCTTATACCCCTGTGCCCCAAGGTAATTAAGGAGCTCTATAGTCTGCTCTTTACAAGCCGTCTCTGTCTCAGTACTTAAGAGCAAATCATCGCAATACTGGACTATATTACATGAAGGGTGTTTAGCCAGGAATGGGGCGAGGTCCCTTCTTAACTGGCTACCAAAAATCTCGGGTGCACAGGTAAGTCCTTGTGGGACAACGGTCCAAAGGTATTGCGCTTTGTAGTGGGTATCTGGGTCCTCCCACTCGAAGGCAAACAGTCTCTGAGACTCCAAATCAAGGGGAATGGAAAAGAAGGCATCTTTTAAATCTATTACAGAGAACCAGCTGTGATTTTTGGGAACTTGGCCCAGAATAGTATGGGGATTCGGGACGACTGGATAGGGGGCTTCAATTAACTTGTTAATCTGTCTTAGGTCCTGGACCAACCGATACTGTCCATTAGGCTTAGGCACCCCCATTATCGGAGTGTTATAAGGAGACGTGCCTTCCCTGAGCCACCCACACTGCAGAAACTTTTGAATCAGAGGTTTTAACCCGACTCTAGTGGTCAGCTTAAGGGGGTATTGTCGAATTCGGACCGGGCTGCTTCCCTCCTTAAGGGAAATATGCACTGGTGAAGCATTCCGAGCCCGAGCAACGCCTCCCTCCTCTGCCCAAACCTCAAGGTTAACCCCTGACAGCTGGCTCGCTTCACTCCTCCCCTGACATTCCGGGGAGTGATTTCCAGCGCTTATCAAAGCCATCTGGTAGTTGGAGGATTGCTGCTTAGGGAGTCTAACTTCCATAGTCCCTTTATCGAACGAGATCTCTGCCTGCAGTTTAGTAAGAATATCTCGTCCGAGCAGCGCGATGGGGCAAGAGGGGCTGCAAACAAACTGGTGGGAGATTTGACGGTCCCCAATTTTTACTAGGAGTGGCAAGGTTTTTCCTAAAGCGGTAGTTTGTCCTTCTATTCCCTGGACCATGGCACGCTCCCGAGCTCTACCTCGGGGAGCCTTATTAAGGGGGAGCAAACTAAGGGTGGCCCCAGTATCAATAAGGGCTTCAATTGGGCGGCCCTCCACTTTAATTTTTACCGTGGGATCCAGGCTGGCAGCTTGCGCCGCCAGGAGGGGCCGCTGGGTCCCCCGGCCCCCCTATGGGGAAGATCCCTCCCCTGAACGTCCCGTGCTGTTGTAGAGGATGGGAAGGGACGGGGTTCTATCTTTACGTTCCTTTCCCATGGCCTGTCGCTGGGGACATTCATTCTTCCAGTGCCCTTCTTCCTTACAGATAGCGCACTGATTTCGACCCAGGCGAGGGCCCCTCCCCTTCCCAGGTGGCCCTTGCCGTCCCTTAACTTTGTCCCCCCTTTCCTCATTTCCTTCCCTTAGGGCCATGGCTAAAACGCGGGCCCCTTTCTTTCGCTCCTCATCATCCCTCCGATCATAAACTTTCATGGCAATTTCTAACAGTTCCTCTATATTCTTGCCCGACGCCCCCTCCAACTTTTGCAGCTTCTTTCTAATGTCCTCGTAGGACTGCCCAATGAAAAGGGGGATTAGTACCCGCTTCCCGTTGATATCCTCAGGATCCAGGTCTGTGTATCTTTTACAGGTATTACAAAGCCGCTCATAAAAAGCAGCTGGATTTTCACTCTTTTCCTGCCTTATATAATTTGGCCCAATTTGGGGTTTTCCTAATGCAGCGCTTCATACCCTGGACTATAGCCGTGGCGTATCGGCTATGAGAAGCCCGGCCTGTGTCATCATGTTTCCATTCAGGAGGGCTTTCAGGCAGTCGCTCAGCTACCGTGGCCGAGTTTCCCTCTGTTTCAACTACCCACTCGCGGGCCTTTGAGAGGACTAAACGCCTTTCTTCCGCGGTTAATAGAGTGTTAAGAGCGACCCTCATGTCGCCCCAGGTAGGGTTGTGGGCCGTAATTAAGGTTTCAAATACTGTTGTTAGCGGGGCAGGGTCTTCCGAGAACGGGGGATTTTGTTGTTTCCAATTATATAGATCACTAGTAGTAAAGGGAACATATATCATAGTGAGCCCACCCCCGGGGAGTGCAGTTTCCCTCAGGGGGCACTCGAATACTGATTTATCCTTACCCTTGTCTGAGGAGCTAGTAAGGGTTAGTCGAGTGTCCCCGGGTGAATAATTAGGTGCCAATTTCCACATTTTCCTTCCTGGAGTTACTGCGGGGCTAAGGTGAATTATCGCCTGACTTTTCTTGCTCCTAGTGTAATCAGACACCCGGGAGCCTGAGGGGGTCGGAGGGGGCTCCTGTTCGGAGGAATCTGGTACGCTCGGCTCATCCCTTGTTTTTATAGCTGAGGCCTCACCCTCAGAGGGAGAGGGGCCATCAATCGAGGCTGCCAGGACCGGGAGGCCAGGATACAGAGGGGGAGGGGGCATAGGATCAGGAGCACAAGGAATCACAGCCGGTGGACAAGATTTCTTAACAGGGGGACAGGGCTTCCTAACAGGGGCGCGGGCCATTAAGGTTTTAACAGTTTGTGATCTACATTTCTGCAACCATGGGGGAGGATTGGCCACGAGGTCCTGCCAAATATCTATATAGGGATATTGATCCCAATGCCCATCCCGGGTCACAATGCTATGTACTGCTTGTACGATTTCTGATTTAAGTGTCCCTCCCCTGGGCCACTCCACCCCAAATGTCGTCCATTCAAGAGTACAGAATTTTACAAGATTGTCTTTACATAATACAACTCCATAATCAGCCTGGCGTCTAAACGCCTTCCAGTTATCCAGCATACATCCCAGGGGTGTCCCGGAGAAGGTGCTTTGTCCGGACCCCATTATGCTTTACCTAGTATTTCTCGAGACAGAGGTATCAAGAGGGGGGAGGAAAGGGGCAGGGATCTAGTACTATCTCAGATATCCGCTTGGTCACGAGGTTCGGCTGACCCCCCTTGCAATCAAGATATCCTGGTCACCGGGTTTCCCCTCGCAGGAGTCTTGGGGCGGCTGAAGTCAGCTTAAGCCTCAGACCTGGCAGCGGCACTCATTCATCTTTCACACAGATCTCTTAATCAGTTACAGTCTCGGTTTCCAACACACCATTAGGAGGAGAAACAAGATTACCCCTCCCACAAACAAGAGTACTCCCTGAGGCTGCTCCAGGTCCCAATAATTGTTAAGAATAGCCCAGGGACTTGTGGAGTTAGTGACGTTATTCATTAGCCGTTATTTGCTTACCCTTTAACCCAAAAACACAATGACAAAAACACCTATAATGCTACAACAATGTTAACATACATTCCCTTATACCGGCTGCCTAGGGGATTTCCACCGTCCAACCCACACCTCGGGGGCGTTATTCCTCTAACCCAGGAGGTAAACGCACTTACCGCCCGAAGTGGCCGCGTCCGGCAGTCAGACTTCCCCTCCTTCTGAAGCCGTCTCGCTGCCGTGTCCTTCGGAGTTCTCTTTAGAGAGGACACAGCCGCCCCGACCGATCGTGACGACCCGAGGCCCGAGCAAACCAACAGCTCGAGGTGGCCACTCCTCGGAATCGCCCTCGGCCGCCGGTCAGTGTCCTCTACAGGGAGAGAAGTCCCGGCGGAGTCGCCATTGTTAGCCAAATGAGCTCGTTTCCCCCTGGAGCTGGCCAATTACCCCAAGGAGGCACGGGAGTCTAGAAGACGGCTTCAAGTCTTTTATTGATCAGTCAGCTGAGTGGGTGTCTCCCTCGACTATTGCCAGAGGGAGGAACACACCTTACAAGCACAAAGCAAGCCTTTTTATACACAGTAACAAACAACTTAGCGTGCATACATTTTGCTAACCTATGGAATTTTAAATTCCTTCCCAGGGGTAGATGGGATACAGCTGTTGGGGCCCCCTTGATTGATTATTCTTCTGGGGGTCTGTTAGATTCCTTTCTAGGGGTAAATAGGATACATCTGTTTAACTTCCCATCCTTTACATTTCTTTCCCAGGGTCGGGGCGCATCCGCCCAACTCCCTTGCCTTCTTCATATATCCTCTATACATCCTGTATACGTGTAACTTTATGCATGGGAAACAACAGCGAGGACTGAGATAGGCATGTTTTTCGGTTTTGGGGCCTAACATAGGGAAAAAAGAGTCACAAAAAATCTTCTTTTCTCGCTGTGCACCAGGGTTTCAAGCAAACCCCTTTGTGAGAAACTGCACAAGCTGAAACTCACAGAGTTCCCTCTCCTGTACTTATATGCCCTCACCCCATGTGGATAGGACCTTCAGTTATGTGGTTAAAAATTACTGGGTCAGATTCACCAATATATTCTGGCAGGTTTGTGCCACTTCATCAAAGCCTAGCCGCTGTAAACCCAGTTTAATGGGCCAATTAAACTGGGTTTATGGATGTTTTGTGCCATTTTGGGAATGCACACCAGCAGAGTGTGCCAGTGTATGTGCCTCATAGTATACTATATAGTAGGGCTGATCTTCAATTGGTATAAATCATTGTAACTCCATCCATTTTCATGGAACTACACTCATTTGCATCAGCCAGAATCTGACACTATTCATGTGTTTACAAAAATTAACTGCTCAGATTCACGGATGGCATCCACTACCAACTAAAATCACAGCAAGCCAATCTCTTTGTTTTATTTGAATTTTTTTACCAATAATTAATGGGTGAGAAAGGTAAAACCTCTATTCCTGTTATCCTGTATCTCTTACTTTATATCTTTTCTTTTAGTTTCACAAACTGTTGACACTGGATGCTATGACAGAACTCGGTTTATTTATCTTCAGATTCCTTTAACAATTAAATTTCCATCAGTGGTTACACATTTGTTTGCTCGCAGAGGCAGACTATTTATTTTTACTGTATTCTTGCACTTAAATATTTTAATCTGTGTGGTATTAAAACCAAGGACGTGAACCCTGGATGCTGTGACTCACCCTCATAAATTGCTGTTTTGACTCTTCTACTGCCAGTCTTTACACAATGTTTATGAATATTCTGTTCCCTTCTCTGAGTAAGAGAGCTCTGCATTTTATTTGTGAAGATTTTATTTGTGGAATCTGGATATTCAACAGATTTTGGGCTAGATGAGTTGGACTGAACACCTGTGCACTGGAGTAAGAGGGGGTAAGAACTCCTTCCATGGGCTACCCAAACCTTGGATCCAATTTACTTATTTGATATTTGTACAGCATAGCTCCTAGGAGCCATAGTCATGCACCAGAACCCCCGTGTGCTAAGTGCTGTACAAATACAGAATAAAAAAGACAGTCCCTGACCCAATGAGCTTACAATTTAAGTATAAGAAAAGATAGGACACATGGATACAGACAAGGGAGTACAAGGAAACAAAGAAACAACATTGTTCATCATGTAAGGCAATGGTCTCAGCACACCAGCAGCCTAACCACTGCCAAGTGGTTTGTAGCTCTCATGGCAAAGGGGAGTTTTAAGGAAGGTTTTGAAGGTGGACAATGAGTTAGTCTTGTGGATGTTTATGGGGAGCTTCTCCCAGGCATGAGGGGAAGCACTGGAGAAAGCATGAAAATGCTTGCTTGAAAATTTAACAAATGAAAACAGATGTTGACATCATGGGCTGATCAGAGGTGGGTGTCGACTTTTTGATACATAATGAGAGATGACAGGTAGAGTCCGGATAGACCATGAAGGGCCTTGCAAATGAAGACAAGTAGCTTATGTTTTATATGATAGAGAAGGGGGAACCAGTGAAGGGATGCAAATAGAGGAGTGGCATGCCAAAGTGACAGAAGAGGAAAATGATCTTTACAGCAGCATTCTGAGATTGCATTTCCCAAAGCCAGAGAAAAGAGTGTTGCAATAATTGAGATGTGTGGTGATGAGCGCCTAGACAAGAGTTTTATCTGTGTGGATGGATAGGAAAGGTTGTGAGATGTTATGCAAAAAGAATCTGCAAGAATTAGACATAGTTTCATTGTGAGGACCTTGAGAGAAGTCCAAGATGACATCCAGGTTACAGGCCTGAGTGACAGGCACAATGGTGGTGTTGTCAACAGTGACTGAGAAAGGATGTAGTGGGGTGAGCTTGGTTCGCAATCTCTCCCAAGTCAGTTCCTGGGATGTTGCAGCTCACAGACGACTACATCTCAGGCCTGTGTCTAAAGTCCAAATCTAGACCTCTGTAACTGTGTTTATTTTCCATAAACACACACCAACACACTTTGTTGTGTCAGTGAACCATTCCGATAATGCTTAGTTTGGATTTCTCATGGTATTCCATAATCCAGAAACTGAAATAATGTGAGAAGACCAGATTTCATTTTAATTCTGCACCCTAAATGACTCTCCTAGGCACTGAAAAATAAACACTTAAAATGAGTACTAAACCACATGCATGGTCCTAGTGAAAAGGATGACACTTCTCCCTGAGCTCCTGCACTTCTTTACCCACAGCACCATCCACAACCTCAACCCTTTCTGTTATTATTATTACTATTAATTTACTTGTGTAAATTAAGATTAATAGAATTGGGCAAAATGTGCATGTTTTCAAAGCTGTGGTAATGTTGGAGTTCATCCTGAAAATTTAGCATATCAAACATGAGCTCTTTTCTTTGCCACTTCTGCACGAGGACTCTTTCCATACTTTTTACTCAGGGAAGTTAAGTGTTCAGATAGAAGTCTCAGGGTGTGTCTATGCAGCAATTAGACACCTACAGTTGGCCTGTGCCAGCTGATTCGGGCTCACTGGGCTTGAGCTAAAGGGCTGTTTAATTGCGGTGTAGATGTTTGGGCTCAGGCTGCAGCCTGAGCTCTGGGACCCTCCCACCTCGCAGGTTCCTAGAGCCTGGGCTCCAGGCCGAGCCCAAATGTCTCCACTCCAATTAAACATCTCCTTATAGCCTGATCCTCATGAGCCCGAGTCAGCTGGCACAGGCCAGCTGTGGGTTTTTAATTGCAGTGTAGACATACCCTCACTTTCCACCTGCTAGGATCTCTCGCTGCTTGCAAAGGAGAGTTTGGAGAGTTTAATGGTGAGATGGAGGAAGAGACCTACTTACAAATAGAAGAACAAGAAAGCTTTGCTACTTTATGTTCGACTAGCTGTGTCGACCATGTGATGTCAGGACTAGTTACAGAAAGAGAGTGAAGCTGGCATATATTGCTTCAGCTACAAGTGATCTCCCCACCATGGAGCAGAGTTGCTGTCAGTGCTGGAGTCTGCTACATGTTTATCTGTTGGAAATATATCTGAGTCCAATACTTGATTGAGTGTCATGGTGAAGCTGTTAGAAGAGGAAGGGAAGGGAAGGATATTGTGACTGGTCCTCAGGCAAATCCGCAGCCTACAACTTTGTGTTTGTTGACCCTCACCTATATCAGATGTTTCCCTCACACCTGCACATGCATACTCATAAATGTCAGTTCCCGAGCTTATTACATTAAATATTGTAAAATGCCAGCAGCTACAGTGCTAAAAGTGCTGGATCGCATATGATTTCTGCCAATTATATTAACCTCAAAGTTTGCAACAGTAAATGATGTGAAGTTTTCTGGTTTTTTTTTCACCCCTTAAGTGCACAGTAAGCTTATATATCACCTTAAACTAATATACAGACAGAGTAAATGGTCCAGGAGGAAGCAGAACTCTTTGAACTCTGAACTCTATCCCTAGGAAAGGTCACTGTTAGCAATATTAGCGGTCAGGATCTGCCCCCCAATTTTAAAATTTTTTAAAAAAGATTCTTCCTAATAATTGACAAACTTTATCCACGTGTGTTGCTGATTATCCAGACCTAAACCAAGTAAAGCAGAGTGGATTCATTCTACCGTAATTTACTCCATCTGTTTAAAACTAAGATTTATAGTCTGGTACACCAATTATTTCACATTTTGTCAACAGAAAACCTATTGTTTTAATGGATTATTATAAATAGATTTAAAGACCATCTGAGAAAAATTATTTCCTAATCTACATTACCTGCATAGACAGCCTGACATTTAGTAGTCTTCCTTGGATTCTGGAAACATTAACATAATACTCTACATTTTTCCCCTTAATATGAAAAGGAATAACAAGTTTTTTCAAATTTTGAGAGACATATTTTGTTGGTATTATAAAGACACATTGTCATTGTATCGAATAAACCGTAACCCAACATCAAAACACCTTGGAATTTTTGATCTTGTAAGTCAATAAGATTATTCTGTTTAACACCACAGAAATATCATCCTTTCACTTGTACATTGTGCAGGGTTCTAATGGCTGAAGGACTCAGTATTTAGTTTATATCATAATAATAGCTGATAAACAAGCACATGGAATCCTCACACTGAATTGCACTCCCTGTAGAAAGAAATACAATGTACAGCATGTGGCATGGACATAAAAGAATTAAGTATCCACAAGTCTACATTTCAGTAGTTTCATCTTATTAATTTTCCTTCATATTGAGTGAACGTGTTGTGAGAGGGAGGTACCAATTAGGTCAGATTCGGGCTTATAAAATATGGCCAATAGTGAATCACTTAATAATTTAACAAAATAATACTTACAATCTATCCTGCCAGTGAAAGGGGGAACAATTTAGGGTTAGTCTACACTACCCGCCCGGATCGGCGGGTAGAAATCGATCTCTCGGGGATCGATTTATCGCGTCTCATCTAGACGGATAAATCGATCCCCGAATCGACGCGCTTACTCCCACCTCGTCAGGAGGAGTAAGCGCCGTCGACGGGGGAGCCGCAGCGGTCGATTTGCCGCCGTCCTCACAGCGGGGTAAGTCGAATAGGATACGTCGAATTCAGCTACGCTATTCGCATAGCTGAATTTGCGTATCTTAAATCGACCCCCCCCCCCTTAGTGTAGACCTAGCATCAGTCACCCAGAGCTGTCATTCTACTATACACCAAAGACCATGTACCATAATAATACCTCTGCTCCCTTGGGGATCCTACCCTTCCATCAGCCCAGGTAACCACCTTCTGCACACAACCCTTTATTCTTTGCCAACACAATAAACTACTATATCAGACACCCAGAACTACTAGTGTTTGGGGAAGAAATAATCTGGTAAAGGGGTGGATGCATAAGGACCAAAACTGAGGTATAGTTAAGGTTGTGGTGCATAGTCTAGGGTGTAGGGGCATTGTGGCAATGTTAAGAGGTGTGCTTGCTAGCGGGGCAGGTAAAAAATTTAAATAAAGTTCAGTTAGGTGGCTGAACTTTATAGCTTCTTGCTTTTGTGGGTTTGAGTCAGGCATGTTGCATCTCTAACCACTTCACAATGACATTTTTCTGTGTATTAATAGTATTTATATATACTTCCAAGCCATTTGGCTAATAGTTGGGATAAAGAAAATGTCTCAATACGTTACATAATAGACTACTTGGCGCCATTATGGTCTATATGGGGTCAATAATACCAATTCTGAAACTCACTGAATAAATATTTATGTGATAAAGCCTCATTGCTCCTTGGAGTCTATCAATAATTCATATTTTAGATGGTCTTAAATACATGATAAACCGTAATGGCTCCAATGGACCAGTCAGCTCTCATAAACTTCTAGGACAGATTGTTTTTTACTCTTCTAAAATCTCCATTACTATTCCATAGCAATGGAAAACTGCATTTAAACAGCTATATATAAGCAATACTATAGAAATTCATAGTTAGCATGAACACTCCTTTGTGGCTAGGTACAAGTTGCTCTGTGAGGCAGGGAGTATGCGTTGCTATATTTTTCTAGAGTGTCATAAATGTACAGGGTGCCTAACAATGAACTTTATTCATAACAATGATTATTATTTATTTTTTGTATTGCAGCGGTGTCTAGAGGCCCCACTGTGGTAGGCGCTATACTACATAGCAAAACTGAGTCTACACACAAACGTTGTACTGCTTTAACTATACCAGTATAGTCAAAACAGTACAGCCCCCCTAGTGTGGACACGGGATATTGGTATAAAAATTGTTGTACACCTTACTGCTACATGGGAATCAAAATCACATTTTAAAAAAAGTTACCCCTAATCAAAATAGTTATACTGATACAGACCAGGTCTGAAAGACAGCTCTTGCTCTGCTTATAAACTAGCTAGATAAGACAGCTATGGGAGGGGCCAGGGAAAGAGAAGCACAGGGAGGTGGTGAAGTAACTTGTCCACGGTTACACAGCAGGTCAATAACATCAATAATGAATAATTAATAGGTAGGGGAAAGATCTCAGGTAATTGCATGACAGATGTATGGTACCGCTTGTGCTATGTTCACTTGACAACATGGTGTGAATTAATAACAGAGTGTCAGCCTTTAACTCTGAATTTCCTTTCTGCATCTGTAGTGTCAACTAAAGCCAAGTTAGTGAGGCATGATATTGCTGATACTTCCTCTGCTGCTCTAGCCTGTGTTGACTCACTAGAGAATTGTTCAGGCAAAGAAACCACCTCATGCAGTAGATCAGGACATCAGTAGCACTGAATCATAACCAGAGGGGAAAAGTTACATTTTTGTATTATTGGAAACATTCTAAAGTTCATGGTTTTTCTTCCTTCCGCTAGCAAGCTGCTAGAAGAATGAGATTTCTTAGGTAATTAACTTAAGAATCTACTTCAGGGGTCTTGAATCAATGCTATAACCATTAGAACTGTGCCTATCTGATTTGAGTCAAAATCATCTTCTGATATGGAGCCAGATCCTAAGTCCTATTCCAGTTGCTTTCCATTGTTCTGGTGGAACAAAGTTGCCCTAAAGTGGGTGTAACTAGCCTCTTTATGTTCCCCCCTGCATTAGGGAATTCTTGGCATGTCTGAAGGAAAGGGGTATGATTGGGACATCCCTATGCCCCGGCGATGCATGATTGCACAGGATCTGGATGGCAGAGAGAAAATGTTGCAGAGGTGTCTGAGTCTCACTTCTCCTCACGGAGGGAGGTCTGTCTGGATCAAGAGTGTTACAGTCTGGCCCACAGGATTTTCATCAATAAATTAGGTCATATTATTATGTTGTTCTGGAGTATTTTAATAACCCACAGATTTATTTATGAATATATTCTTGAATTTGGAAATTTCCACACATTTTGGAGTGCATGATTGATTATATGTGCAAAATTTTGCACCAGAACATGTCACTCATAACTCACTATTTCTTATTCTCCTAATTAAAAAGTTTCAGTCATCTAGTCAGTGAGCAGAAACAATACCATCTGACCTAGGTGACCAATCACACTAATCAGAATGGAAAATGGAGCTAGTTGGAAAAATTCCAGGAAACAGGGTTTTTTGCTCAGAAGTTGCTGATTCACCAAAACCAAAATGTTCCATGGCAAACCAGGCACGCTCTGCTTGGTAGCCTTCAAGGGATGCCTGACAGGTTCCAATAGAAACCTGCCTGCTTTCCTGTCAGCTCACCAGCTCAACTCCACAGTAGCTGACCTAGTGGGCTATTGGAGAGCCTAGGCTTCCAGGGTCCATGGCCCCACAGCAGCGAGCCAGATGGACTGCTCTAGAATTGCAAATCCCAGAGCTTCCAGGATCCCTGGCTCTGGGTCAGTCATCCAGAGGGACCTCTAGTCTTCCAGAGTCTGTGGCTTTAGAGCAGCTAGCTATGCAAAGTGTATCTGAGTCATGGACCCCAGAGCTTTCCATTTGGGGGAGAACTTTGAAATTTTTGATTTCCGTTCTGATTTGGAATGAAACCACATTTTGAAATATCTATATCCTCTGTGAAATGGAATTAACTTTCCCTTCACAACTCTAGTGAACAGTTTGCAAATTTGTTTGTCCATAATATTCTGCAAATACTTGCAGATAATGAATTCATTTGTAGAAATCAGGACTGGTTTGGGGAATGATTCACAGTAAAAGAAAAGGGCTAAATCTTTTGGATAAATGTCTCTGCAATGAATAATTCAACCAGTGTTGTGCTCTGTGTAAGTATTAGTGCTGAAAAATTAGTACATACCCTGAACAAAGCAACATGATAGGAAAAGCTTTCAGGGTGCAACTGATGATGCATGTCATCTTGTTTGAATTCAAAATGCTTTTACACTTTTTAGCTCCTTGGAGAAATGATCAACTTCTGCAAATTATTATCTACTTGTATAATAACATCTTTTAAATACCCAAGTTGTAGCTCTAAAAAAAAAAAAAAAAAAAATCTAACCTGACCATCACCCTCAACCATCAGCATCAAGTTGCTATTGAATAGATCACCTGATTATTTTTCAGACCCGAACATTAGCCCAAACACACTGGCCAAACTCTCTTAATTTACACTAGTGTACATTTGGAGCAACTCTGTTGGCACCTTGGGAGTTACTCCAGATTTACACTGGTACAAAAGAGAGCAGATTTTGGCCCAGATGCTCTAAAGGTGATAGAGGGGCCTGCGTCACATTGAAATAGATGTGCGTATTTTCAGTGACAGCAGGATTAAGATCATAGTTAGCAAGCTGAAAATGAAGAGCAGCTTTGGTCCAGGGACTGAGCTTATGGGGAAAGAGGATTAGTGTGACTGAAACCTGTTCCCTTACCCTTACACCTCTCACTCTCCCCAATCTATTTCATGTTTAGTTTATTGGTATGACAAGCAGGGCCGCCGAGAGCGGGTTCGGGCCCCTGTGAAAAAAAATTTCCGGGCCCCCCAGCAAGGGCGGACCAGCTAAACAGGGCGAACGAGACGGGGGGGGAAGCCAGGCCCCGGTAATTTGTACTGGCTTCCCCCCCCCCGCCCCTTTCGTCAGCCCTGATGACAAGATACAGTGCTTCAAAATTTAATTCTTTTCTCATGAAACTGGTGAATTTCCTCAACTGACCATACACCTAGGCAGTGTAGGGAGATGTAGCCAGCCCCTACTCAGCTGCAACTTAGGTAGCCTGAAGCACAGTGAGCATGTCAGTGGTGAGGAGAAGCAGGGCAGACTGGCAGGAATGATACTGCATTCTGGCTATTCTTGGCTGGCATATCAGCCACTGGGGGCACTATGCAACTGAAATACTTTAAAGCAATGCTGAGGCTGCTCAAAATTATGCCTGAACCCCAGCATTAGGAAGTCACAGCTAGCTCCTTTGCAGTCCCTTCACCCTCATCAGCGCCCCGTGGATATTGGGTTCCGCTGAGAATCTGGGCCCAAATATGACTGGTTTGACACTGAAGTCTTATAAAGTTTGTCCATTCATATTCTACCTCCCTCCTTTCCTGTCTCTCTAAAGTGGGTAGTTCCCTAAAAACTCTTGCTGCTGATGGCTCCATAGAATATGTACAATCAAACAGCTGTTTGCCAGATATGCACAGTTGCAGATGTGCCCCTGCTGATTCATCTGCATAATAATAAGCCCCATGCAAATTACTTGATTCAGTGTAGATTGAGAATAGAGCCATTAGCAAGAAAGCCCACAGCATAATTAGTAAACAACCTATTTCTTCTGACTGCTCTTTCTTTATCTTCTCTCCTTCACTAATTTCTGGAGTAGGAAGGAAGCATGTTAGCCTAATATTTCCCCTTTCAAAAATTTCTCTATTGACTTTAATTAACCTTCCTTAAGACTCACAAGCATAGTAAGTATTACTTTTAAAAGCAAAGGAAAAATGATTGTTTGCTGTATGAGAATTCCAAGGCAATCATAATGTTGACAATTATAAATAAAAAGGTCTGCTATAATTAAACAGGTGTTTTTTTTAAAGTCAAAATGTATCACAACTGACAATTTGAACTTTATTGATGCAATACATTTTTGTTTGTTTGACTGATTGATTATAAAACAAATTGTTATTATTGAGCTCCATGTCATGAATGTGAAATAAAGTTATATGAGGAGTTAATTTGGTATCATTACATTTGCCAATGTATGAAATGGTATTTTCTTGGAACCATAGAAAATATGGTTTTGTTTGTGTGGTTATAATGTGAAGGCAGCAACTACTACATCTAAGAAAGTATTTTCCATCAGAGACAGAGATTCCGTCAGAATGAATGTTACGGATGATAGGCTTGACAATTACAAAGTACTGCATCACAGCTGACCATCACCCTTTCTCCAAGATTTAACTGCTATATGGTCAGTGCTTAGTTTTCAGAAATGCTGAGTGTCCTCAACCACAAACTAAAGTGACTAGAATCTGTGGGTATTCATCATTGCTGAAAATCAGGCCTGCAGATAAATAAAACTAGCAAGCCCATTTGAAATGGCATCACATGGTGTTTCCTGATAACATGCTCCAACAGCTCTTCTGGAAGAAAAGTTTATGGCCACAGATTTGAAAAAAAAATTCTGAACATATATTTCAGAACATTGCCATTTAACCTCAGATCAAGTTATGCATATGTTAGCTTCATACAAAATATTCATAAATTCAGTATGTCAAGAAGTTTGACTACATAGCCAGAATGGTAACAAAATAATTGCCCTGGCCTAATTCTCATGCACACCAGGGCCCCTTCACTCTGCTCTGACAGTATAAATGAGATTTAAAATGATTGTGAATTACATTCACACTCCTAGAGTGGGATAAAGGGGGATTTAGTGCAAATGAGAAATGAGGCCAGCCAGTTTATTTTGGTTTCTCTATAGATGCTGGTAACAAAAGACTGAGGGTGGTCAAAGATATTTTGTAAAGTCCTTATGGTGAACAAAACTGTTCAGTGGGGTAGAAATGTTGAGTAATACTGGAACCAATTTCCTGTGATTTGAGCAAATGCGTATAATTACCCCTAAACATTCCTCTATTGTCTGCCCATACCAAATAGGATCCTAGTGTGTGTAACTTGGCTTTGATGGTGCCAGGGTAACAATGGCCATCAGGATTCCATATGCATACACATTCGTTCCTTCCTAGAAGAGAGGTAAGGCTGTAATGCTCACTTGGTAATATTTGCTCTGACAAATCTATTTAGCCCTTAGCTTTTCTTGAGCTGTAGTTGGACTGAGAACTTTTGGCTTCAACTACCAATTTGTGAAAGGCAAAATTGATCATAAATGATGACTCATTAATAGCTGAACAGATGATCCCAACAGAGTTACAGACATTTAATGCATTTGGCATAAAAATGGAACAGAAAATGGCTTTAATAAGAAAGGTTAAAAAATAATCCGTTTGGAAGATGTCTTATTTTACCTGAAATTAATTTAGGATCGTGAGAACAAAGGAAGGTTTAAAGGAGGCAGGGAAGGCCATTCAATTTATTTCTCTGTACCAAAATGAAAAAGGGAGCCTGTAGGAACTTGATCTCATCTATGCTGGTTTTATATAGGTGCATCTCTATTGACTTCACTGGAGTTAATGTTTGTTTACACTGGTGAAACTGAGATCAGAATAAGTGCCAGGTTATATTTATTATTATTTATTTATTTTATTTTGTGAAAGCTCTGGATCTCATGGAAAGTCTGTTGGTATCCACTTTGAATCTATGGTTTGTTACTTTTGGAGGGGTTTAGAGGGAGCAAATTGTGAAAGCCCACACAGTTTCATGGGATTAATGTATTTTAACAACCTACATGCTGGCAGAACTGCACAAAAAGTGTTAAAATTATTTTAAGAACAAAACAAAAATAAACAACAACAACAAAAACCCCACCAACTCGAGCAATGCTGGATTCCTGACATTTTGTGAAATGAGAAAATATATAAGTAACATTATTACACTAAGAATGGAAACATTATTCATATGGGTTCAGGAAAAAATAATCATGGAAAGCACCTTATGCTGGATTCTGAAATTAGAGAGGAGAAAAGGGGAATATATTATGGTTCTCTATCTTATTGATGAAGTGACATGCTGCCTATATATTAACAGGGGGCCTTCCACAAATGTTGTATCCTTTAGCCTATGTACAATCTGGTACCGGCCACTACTTCCTATAGCCTGGATACTTCTGTTAGCCTGTGATACACCAGTACCTCCTGATTTTTCCCAATTCTGTTTCTGTAGCCTTCCTGTTTTACCCTGAGTTCCTGGTGTCTGCTCTTCTCTCCCATCCCCTGTTAGCTTTCTACCTCTTTCCTCACTAGTTTCTTCACCCATTTTGTCTGCTTCCAATTTACCAGATATTTCTCAATGAGGGGTGGTCTACGCTGGCTGTTTTTGCACCAGTTTTATGCCAATGTGGCTCTACTGGTGCTGAACGGGAGCAAACCACTAGTGTAAAAAGTGACCTGTTCTGGTGCAGCTTAATCAGCTGTTCTGTTTTTTGCCTGGGAATAAACACTCAGGCCTGCTTGATCATGAAAGGTTTTCAAAGTTCCTTCCTGATTTTCTCCATCACTGTGGTGGCATTAGGGAGGACAAGGTTGGAAGCTTTCTCTGCTTCCCTTCTATCCACAATCTATCTAAGGTACTTATGTGGCACCCATTTCTCTAGTAACTGAGTTCCTCAAATTCTTTAATTCATTTATCCTCACATCACCCCAGTAAGGTAGAGAAGTGCTATTTTCCCCATATTACAGATGGGGAACTGAGGCACAGAGAGGCTAAATGACTTGCCCAAGGTCACACAGGAAGTCTGTGGCAGAGCAGGGACTTGTATTCACGTCTCCCAAGCAGTGGCGTAGCCAAGTGGAGGAAAGAGGCGGAGCGGGAAAAAAAAGGTCCACCCGCTCCGGCGCTTTTACTGACGGGGCAGCGCTCCGGGTCTTTCGGCAATGAAGCTTCAGTGCCGCCGAAGACACCCGGAGTGAGTGAAGGTCCCACCGCTGAAGTGCCGCCGAAGACCCGGAGCGCCGCCCCATCAGTAAAAGCGCCGTAGCGGGTGGCGCCATTTTTTCCCCCGCTCCCGGGTGAGTAAAATTAAAAAGGCGCCACTTGTGCTCGGTGGGGGAGCGGCTGCTGCCCTGCTCCCCCCCAGCTACGCTACTGCTCCCAAGTCCTATGTTAGTGCCCTAACCAGTAGGCTACCCATATTTTCCTCTCAAAATCCTCAGTGGCTCTGAGTCTACTTTTCTTCCTCGCTGCTCTTGTCCGTGGGTCCTCCACTAGCACCTCCAGCACATCGCTATATTCCCATCACTGTTTCAAAACTGGAGCAGTAACAAATCTCCCACTTCTATGATCTTATGCTGGCTTCAACGCTAGAGAAGTTGGATATAATTTTAATTTTCAATAGTGCAATACTGGTGCAAATATCCTCAAATTCGCAAACTGAAAACAGACTATCTTGGGAAATTTCTAATATTTACTCCTCCTTTCTAACATGCTAGACACAAACAACACACAAACAATCTTTCATGCATGAATATATACTTCCATTTCTGGTTTTGGCCAACCCCAGGAAGTATAGAAATTCACATACAAAATATTTAATTTTATGTATATATATATTTTCTAAAAATACATCTTTTAAAATATTATTGAACGTGAAAAAAACCCCTAAGCTTTGAGTTGGATTCACTTCAAAGCTTGGATGCATGCTTAACAGAAAGTGTGAAAGTGTTAAAGACTGCAAAACACAAGACTGTAGTTGCACCATTATGAGCCAAACAATAATGTCTGGAACTATTGCTATAGAATGCTGGGAGCAGTACAGCCATGTAGTCCTGCTGGCAGTTCCCAGAGAAGTAAATCATTAAAAGATAAATGGGTTGAAAATACAGAGCAGGAGTTACTGCTGGTTCAACTAATAGTAACTACTAGGTGGATTTCTGAACAGAAATGTGCCAAGATTCGAATGCCATGGAAAGCGCCTGTTTCTTGGCTCCATCTTCTCCCTGCCTTCAGCTCTGCTCCCAGTTCCAGAGAGGATCTCATTCCCCAGTTGCACTGAGGGCTATCCGGATAGGGGATAGCCAGGAGGTAGCATGCAACCACCTTGGTACGTCCCAAGGAATTTAGTTTTAGCTGAACATCCTTCTCTTTGACTTTGTCGATGTTATTGAGACAACTGACAAAATGTAACAATTGTTCTTATAATATAACTAATACATTGCTACCTCTTAGGATGTGTGACTGACACGTGTCCCTCTCCCAGTTACTCCTCTTCCTGCTTTTACATTATATGTCTACTAGTTGTGAAGTATACATGAGAGGCCAAATCATGCTCCCTCTTACACCCAAGTGGTCCCACCACATTGGATGAGAATATTTGCCCAAGTCAGGATTATTCCTGGAAGGGTTGGCTTTCCCATGCAAGTAGTCTCATCACAGCAAGGGAATAGTGAGACAAATATTATTAAGAGTTGCAGGACCAGGCCACATGTCTGTAGCTCAGTCCAGTCCATTGTACAGTAGGGCCTGCTGCTTCTCCAGTTGTGTTCCAGTTTGAAGTCAAAGGGAATTTGACAGACAGATAGGAGATAGATAGGGTCTATATCATGTATGTCCGCATATTCCAGAGGGAGATTTTCTGAGGTACAAAGAGCAATTACACCATCAGCTCCCAATGAAAGCTAATGGGAATTGGATGCCTGATTCCCCAATTCCCTTTGAATATCTCCCCTACACTCATTTGGGCCAGATTGTATGGCTCCTATCGCAGGCAGAGGCATGATGGAGGAGTGCTCAAAGAGTCTCTCTTTACTTTGTGCTCTGTCATAATACTGTCCCTGAATTAGGGAGCACACAGGAATGCTTTCAGGGGTGCACTTAATTCATTGATTCTAATGGAGTTGGCCCAGTACACTTGAAAGGCATATACTGCACTCCTTGGAAGAGGGTAGCCGTGGGTGTGCGTCCTCAGCTCACCAGGGAGCTCTGGGTAGAAAACTACCTGGAATTCTTCCTCTGGATTCTGTTCTGTCCTCAGTACTGGGCTTATTCTACATGGCATGATTATCCCTTTAATGGTTGTTCCATTATCCTTATGTCATAATAATGTTGGTATCACTTTTTTAAAAACAATACAAGATGATATCAAAATCCTGCTCCTAAAACACATACTATGAGTGAGGCAGCACTGGAAGGGTTATTTAGTCTGGGTTTAAACAATCAATTTTTTTTTTTATTAAGCAAGCTATACAAGCATTGTTACAAATCAAACTGACACGTCCTAGTCACATAATTGTCAATGTGCAGTCAAAAATGAGATTAATTTCCAAAATAATAGTAATTATTTTACCTAGCGTGCCATATTTATAAAGTGTTCAGTGCATTTCTTCCAATTATTTCCAACTTTCCAACAAATTATTACACAACAACCTTTTCTTTGTAAAATTACCCTACTTTAATGACTCATTGCCCCTTTTCACTCAGTGCATAAATGGACCCTCTTCATTATACAGGAACAGAGGGGGTGCAATTCCAAAACAAAAGCAAGTCAGCAAGTGGGGAAAAATGGTTTGATTGTTAATGCAAACAAACACTTTTGAAAAAATTGCTAAATTAATTCAGCTCCAGGGGTCATAATAATAACCTATGTGCACTCAACCCTCTGCCAGATGATGCATAGGTTATTGCCCTGGAATTAAGCAATCATGCATATTTACTTCAAAATTATTTCCCGCTACACACACACGCATGGATATTAATGAAAGAAAACCCACAGATTTGATTAATCTAGGTTATTTTGTCTCAATAAATATTTTTAAAAATGGGGAAAAAATTGAAATATATAACATTACAGCCGGGAAAATAACAGGAAATGTAGCAATCATTAGCAGGAAGAAAGGAGGAATATTTTTGTCATGAATAAACCTGAAAGAGAAAATAACTTTAAACTGTGGCCTTAGGAAAACAACCTTCTCTAACTGCAGGCTCATAATAACAGCTCTCTCCATTTTCCACCATGAAATCCAGCTAAGCACTGATACAGAGAATGCATCTTGTATTAGTTACCAGAGTTTGCAATTTTGGTGTGATTCTAAATCCTGTTTGATTATCATATTACAATAGTAACCCTGACAGCTTTATACCGTCTCCTCCAGGAGGTTGTGACCTTTGCTTTCTGAGGAGGACCTTGCCATTGTTTTTCAGGCCGTTGTTACCTCAAGATTAGACCACTGTCACATGGTCTACATGATGCTATACCTTAAAACAATTTGCTGGTGCAGAACCCAGGTATACTTTTGGCCTTCACAACATCCCCCGGCAACAAGATCCACAGATTGACTGTGCATTGTGTGAAGAAGTTGTTTCTTATGTTTGTTTTAAACTTGCTGCCTATTAATTTCACTAGGTGAGCCCTGGTTTGTGTGTTGTGTGATGGTGTAAATAACACTTTCTCCACACCATTCATGATTTTATAGACATCTGTCATATTCCCCCTTAATCATCTCTTTTCCAAACTGAACAGCTCCAGTCTTTTAAATCTCCCTGCATATGGAAGCTGTTCCATACTCCTAATAATTTTTGTTGACTTTCTCTGTACCTTTTCCATTTCTAATATAATATATATATATATTTGAGATAGGTTGACGAGAACTGCATTCAGTATTCAAGGTGTGGGCATACCATGGATTTATATAGTGGCATTATGATATTTTCTATTTTCTATTATATTATCTATCCCTTTCCTAATGGTTCCTAACAGTCTGTTACCTTTTCTGACTGCGGCTGCATGTTGAACAGATATGTTCAGAAAACTATCCACGATGACTCCAAGATCTCTTTCTTGAGTGGTAACAGCTAATTTAGGCCCCATCAGTTTCTATGTATAGTTGAGTTTATGTTTTCCAATGTGCATTGCTTTCCATTTATCAACACTGAGCTTCATCTGCTATTTTGTTTCCTGGTCATCCAGTGTTGTGAGATCCCTATGTAACTCTTTGCAGTCTGCTTTGGACTTAACTATATTGACTAATATAGTAGAGTCTGCAAACTTTGCCACGTCACTTTTTCCAGATCATTTATGAATATGTTGAACAGCATTTGTCACAGTACAGATCCCTGGGGGGACCCCTCTACTTACCTCTTTACACTGTGAAAACTGGCCATTTGTTCCTACCCTATGTTTCTTATATTTTAACCAGTTACTGATCCACAAGAGGGCCTTCCCTCTTATCCCATGACTGCTTAGTTTGCTTAATAGCCTTTGATGAAGGACCTTGTCAAAGGCTTTCTGAAAGTCTAAGTACACTATATCCACTGGATCACCCTTGACCACCTGTTTGTTGATACCCTCAAAGAATTCTAATAGATTGGTGAGGCATGATTTCCCTTTACAAAACCCATCTTAACTCTTCCATAACATCATGTTCATCTATATATCTGTTAATTCTGTTCTTCACTACAGTTTCAACCAGTTTGCCTGGTACTGAAGTTAGGCTTACCAGCCTGAAATTGCCACAATTGTCCTCTGGAGCCTTTTTAAAAAATCAGCATTACATTAGCTGTCCTCCAGTCATTTGGTATGGAGTCTGATTTAAGAGATAGGTTACATGTTTCCAGGGCCGGCTCCAGGCACCAGCAAAGGAAGCAGGTGCTTGGGGCAGCCAATGGAAAGGGGCGGCACATTCGGGTCTTCGGCGGCTATTCAGCGGCGGATCCCTCAGTCCCTCTCGAAGCAAAGGACCCGCCGCCGAATTGCCGCTGAAGAATGAAGCGGCACAGCTGAGCTGCCGCTGAAGTGCCACAGATCGGGGCTTTATTTATTTTTTATTTTTTTCCGCTTCACCGCTTGGGGCGGCAAAAAAGCTGGAGCCGGCCCTGCATGCTTCAATTAGTAGTTCGGCAGTTTCACATCTGAGTTCCTTGAGAACTCTTGTGTGAATACCATCTTTCCTGGTGACTTATTAATTTATCAATTTGTTCCAAAACCTCCCCTATTGACACCTCAACCTGGGACAGTTCTCCAGATTTGTCACCTAAAAAAAAAAAAGGCTCAGCTGTGGGAATTTCAGCATTCTGAATAGTGTCCTTTACCAGTATTAAAATATGTAGCAGTGAAGACTGATGCAAAGAATTCATTTAGCTTTTCCGCAACAGCCTTTTCTTCCTTGAGTGCTCCATATCATCTTGATTATTCAGTAGCCCCACTGGTTATTTGGCAGGCTTCCTGCTTCTCATGTACTTGAAAAAATGTTTACTGTTAGTTTTTGTGTCTTTTGCTAGCTGCTATTCAAATTCTTTTTTGGCCTGCCCAGTTATAATTTTACATTTGACTTACCCCAGAGTTTATGCTCCTTTCTATTTTCCTCGGAGGATTTGACTTCCAATTTTGAAAAGCTGTGTCCCCTCCCCCTGTCCCCCGCCACTGCTTCTTTTACTCTGTTTAGTCATGGTGAGGTTTTTTTTGGTCTTGTTACTGTTTTTCTTTTTTCTTTCTTTTTTAATTATTTGGGATATTCATTTAGTTTGAGCCTCTATTATGATGTGTTTTTAAAAGTTTCCTTGCAGCTTACAGGCATTTCACTCTTGTGAATGTTTCTTTTAATATCTGTTTAATTAACTTCCACATTTTTGTGTAGTTCCCCTTTCTGAAATTAAATACTACTGTGGTGAGGGGTTTTGGTATTTCACCACCATCACCACCGCAGGGATGTTAAATTTAATTATATTATGGTCGCTATTACCAAGCGGTTCAGCATTATTCACCTCTTGGATCAGATCCAAGGACTGAAGCAAGACTTGCCTCTCCCCTTATGAATTCCAGGACTAGCTGCTCCAAGAAGCAGTCATTAAATGCATCTAGAAACTGTATCTCTGCATCCTGTCCTGAGGTGACATATACCCAGTCAATATGGGAATATTTGAAATCCCCCCATTATTACTGATTTTTCTGTTTTTGTAGCCTCTCTAATCTCCCTGAGCATTTCACAATCACAGTCACCATGCTGGTCAGGTGGTTCATAGTATATTCCTACTGCTGTCCTCTTATTATTCAAGCATGGAATTTCTATCCATAGAGATTCTATGATACAATTTGATCCATTTAAGATTTTTACTATATTTAACTCCATACTTTCTTTCACATATATCGGCACTCCTCCACCAACGCAACTTACTCTGTCATTCCTATATGTTTTCTACCATGGTATTACCACATCCTGTTGATTATCATCATTCCACTAGGTTTCTGTGATGCCTATTATATCAATATCCTCATTTAATACTAGGCACCCAAGTTCATCCATTTTAGTATTTAGACTTCTAGCATTTATATACAAGCACTTATAAAATTTGTCAGTAATTAGTTGTCTGCCTTCATGTGATGTAATTGAATGGGACTCTTTTTCATTTGACTGTTTCTCTTCAGTTCCTATCTGTACTTTATCAACTTCTATCCTCTCCTCTTTAATAGGATATAGCGAATCCCCTATAATAAATCTTCCCCCAAGGATGTCTCTGTCCAAATCTTGTGCTCCTCTGTACTTGTCGGCTTTCCCCCAGCCTTTACTTCCTGAAGACAATGGAGAATAGGAAGGATAGGTTTTGCAGCTAATTCACTGGCTGGCAGAACTGAGTTAATTTGTTCTTGCTGATTTTTTTTTTTTTTAATGCTGCTGGATATATTATGCTGTTGTAAGATTAAGTGAAGGCACTTATAGCTTTTGTACAAGCATCATTTTTATTATTATGTAAATCTAAATAAATAAATAATGAACCCCACAATAAATATTGGACACACTTGTGTGTCTTCACACATTTTCTTTATTTTCACAGTTAGCAGTGTTCACATAACATAAATGCTTACGGGGCATGATATGCATACTTTGGGGGGGAAAACAGCCCAAAATAGCACACGCAGATGCAATGTTCAGACACAAAATGCCAGACGGTGCTTTTGCACATTGCCCTGCATGAAACTCCACTGCCTCAGGAGCAGTACATAAAATCCTTTCCTGCCACCTAGTGGCTCCAGCAAATGGTAATGTGCTACTGGCACATACAAATAGCAGATTACTAACCACCCAACTAGCCCACATGCCAGAACACCTACACTAACCAGAGCTTAGTGGAGAAAGGAGGGCCAGACCCAACACTCTGCCCACTTGAAGGTAGAAGCGGTAAGTACACAATGTCCACTTATCCCTGCATGGCCAGACACCGATAGCAAGGCCTTACTCAGTCTTTCTCCCTGTGCAGAGCAACAGAGGGTCCTGTGGCATCTTTAAGACTAACAGAAGTATTGGAGCATAAGCTTTCGTGGGTGAATGCCCACTTCATCAGACGCATGGTGCATCATCCAAGCAACAATCTGGCCATTGAATTTGAGACAAAATTCATCGTTATACCATTGACTGTATCAGTATTTCTATCAATGTTATACCATTGACTGTATCAGTATTTCTATCAATGTTATATAGTGTAATAGGTGTGCATGGCAATTCTCAGAGAGACATAGTCCCTGCCCTAAACAGTTTATAATGTGGCATTTTTATCCTGCAACTCTGACACACATAAGTAGTTCCTAATCATATGAATAATCCCATTGACTGCAATGGGACTATTTATGTGAGTAAGGGTTGCAGGATGGGGCAATAGGTCACATAAACATAAACTAGTACATGATGTGGGGAGATATGAGAACCAGCAAGGTGGAGTGTAAAAGGGATGGTGAGTGTATCTGTGTCTGTGTGGTTGGCGTGGGGAGGTCTCACTAGCTATGCTACCTGGTAGTTGGAAGTAAAAAAAAAAAATTAGTCTGCAGAAGAGAAGAATGAGGGGGGATTTGATAGCTGCTTTCAACTACCTGAAAGGGGGTTCCAAAGAGGATGGATCTAGACTGTTCTCAGTGGTACCAGATGACAGAACAAGGAGTAATGGTCTAAAGTTGCAGTTGGGGAGGTTTAGGTTGGATATTAGGAAAAACTTTTTCACTAGGAGGGTGGTGATGCACTGGAATGGGTTACCTAGGGAGGTGGTGGAATCTCCTTCCTTAGAGGTTTTTAAGGTCAGGCTTGACAAAACCCTGGCTGGGATGATTTAGTTGGGAATTGGTCCTGCTTTGAACAGGGGGTTGGACTAGATGACCTCCTGAGGTCCCTTACAACCCTGATATTCTATGATTCTATGATTCTATGATCCAGGGCTTCTGGAGTACATGCCGTCAAAATATACTCATACTCCCTATAAATTGATCCTATGAACAAATGGAGAAGAGGTCATTTTTTAGCTGTTAGTGGCCAAATACCCAGCGCCAAGTGGCAACCATTATACTGGGAGTACACATTGCTAAAGATGGTGGATCTCGGATCATTCCATTTTTTAAGTCAACTGTAAGGCAGGTAACCATTTTTTTTCTGAAGGGTGTAAACCCTGTCCCTTCTGTGGGTTATGTCAGCAATCTTCTATATGACTCGTGTGATATTGCCAGGTGACACCTTACAGCAGGTGTTCACGTCTCCAATATGCTGCTTCACACATTTACTTGCACTATCATATCTATGGCATAATGAATTTTGTTCAGCCTACAGAAGGTGTCAGGCTGGATAGACCGCATTCTTGTAAGTGTGTGCATTCATCTTGGCATGAAAAGTGTCCATTTGACACTGAATGGAAAGCTTTTTTTTCCTGAGAAGGCTCCAGCATACTATATTACCTGTCACTGTAACTGTTGTGCTGCCCAGATCTTTGCAAGAAATGTTTGTTGATTCCTACTAGCAAATTGCTTCTAACTTGATATATTAAGGAATATAAAGTATCTAGATCTCCTGCTCCGAATGAGGTGAGTGAACACATTTTATAGACTAGAATGATGGGAAAATTCCCTATTTGACTTGGGTTTCATACATCTATGCTACATGCTGCTTCAGTAAAATATCTATCTGATTAAGAAAGTGTATTTATTAGAAAATTAAACTTTTGGTAAATTAAAAGTTGTCTTTCATAGAAAACAATTTATGTGCAGGCTGTGGCAGGGGGTGGGGGATCAATAAACCCCACACTGGAGAGATAGGGGTTCAGGAACAACTTTGGGCCCAGGAAGCTCCACCCCCACAGGCTGTTGGGCATGCTCCAGTTGGAGGAAGGACTTAAATGGGAGTCTCTTTAGTACAACAGGGCAGCGAGTGGATTGAGACAGGCTTCACTCACTGTGATGGAGGAACTCTGCCAGGAAGGTATCCCCAGGAGGAGAGCAGTTGTGCAAAGCCAGGATTCCTTAACCAGCAGAGGCCCATGAACTGGGTTGCAAGAGATAACTGCAAACCATGATGCACCCTGAGGAGGGGCAAAATGGTAGGAAGAGACCCAGGGGAGGGTAGTGGATGCCTTCCTTATGGCGCTGATGAGGCCCTTTGGGTCAGAACCTGGTGGTGTGGAAAGCCTGGGTTCCCCTACCCCTAACTGCTAGGTTCAGCTGCCACCAGAGACTCCAACCACTAGGGGGGCTATGCCCCACTCAGACAGGTTATGCTATTGTTTTCTGCCCTTTGTTCAGAAAAACACTATAATACTAATGAATCTTTAACTATTTGTATTTTTGTGCAGAGAATCTGTTCACTTACTGTGCAAGCATATCAATCAGCATGCTGATCTGATTCAGACTGGAAAGCCCTAGACATATACTTGAAAATATTTATGTTATTTAAATTGTAAAACAATGCAGTAAGAAGAAGATTGACCTGGAATGTTTTATAATTTATTTGTGACTGATTTTCAGAGAAATTCCTGTAAGTATTAAAATCAATATATTGGTTATTTTTCCATATCATGTTCTCTTCATAGTTCTTCAACATTATAGTTGATTGCACATAATCTTATTACTTCTTTTGACACCAATCTCCCTTTCCAGCACCAGCATTGCCCCTTCTTCTGAGTGGTAGCACAATTTTGTGGTTTCTGGTGGGGGAGAAATCAACGATGCGGAGTCCAGGTATATTTTAAGTGCAAACTTGCTTTATTTACACATATTTATCAGTCGTGGATCAGATGTGGTCAAAAACGTGCAGAGAATCCATTCTTCTAGAAATTTCAGCCCAACACCAATGTCTGGTTCATAGAGAACAACCCTGCCTCAAGAACTGATACCAATCAGAGATGAAGGAATAAAGTAAACTCTATTCCCGCTCACAAAGCTCGCTCTCTCCCAAAGCTGCCACTACAGAAACAAAAAAACCCTCAAAATTCAAAAAACCACACAACAACAAACATGTCTTCCTAAAACTAAAAACTTGCTTATGCACTCAGGACTCATCTAAATGATGGAATAATGCACTCTACAGGGGTGTGATTTCTAAAGCACACTAATGTGTTGCACATTAATTGGTCGGTATGGACTCTGCTGGTTCACAATAAAGGTTCCCACATTTTAAACAGCACTTCATTAAAGTGCACCAACAGGATACATAGGGACCAATTATTGTGTAACACATTAGTGCACTTTAGAAGTCACACCCCCATAAAGCGCATGACCCCACTTTTTGGACAGGTCCTAAGAAAGAGGTCTTGGAAAACTACCTCCTGATGCCTGCCATAACACTATTATTTTGTGGATTCTTCTAATTAAATATATCTCTGCTAGACCTGTTTTCACCAAAATATGTGGATTGTTTTAGCTTCATTTATTAGAGGTCTACTAACATGATCACAATGGACCATCTGCCTATTGTGTGACATACCACTCCTACAATCTTGTGCCGCAATGCTGCAGCAATGCTGAATCTTTGGGATTTTTTCTCTTGGCCCAGTGTGTGGTACTAGACCTCACATGCTCAAGGGAGGTAAGGGAAGATATGCCCAGATGCCATGGGCTAAAATGGCAGTTTTTAAGTCACAGCTCTGAGTGCAGTGTGGTCTACAGCCACAGCTCTAAAGAGATTGCTCCTCTGCTCAATGCCATGTCTCGGGTGCTGCTCCTTGGGCATGGGCAGGGCAGTGCACTCTTCTTTCTCTATTAGGATGAAGTAGGTTGCACCCTTAGTGCAGCCCTGCTTCACTGGCTGCAGCTGTGGAGGACAAGGCCATGACACCACCTCCTTCTAATCCCTTTGTCAAAATCCTGGATTAGGAGCAAGAAATCCCTGCACTCCACAGAGCTCAGCCTTGACTTGAAGGGACTACTGTGTGGGGATAAGAGTGTTTCACTTTGGATGGCCAGTCATTGGCCGTCTGCTGAGACGTGGAGACACTAACAAGTGGAAACATATCATACACAGCAAACCACAGAGCTGCTGCAGACATGGCATTTTAGGGTCTGAATTACTTGCCCCAAATATGCAGACTTGACTGAAAGCAGCTAACAGAAGTTCTTATTTTTAACACTCAGATGCCCAACTCCCAATGGGGTCTAAACCCAAATAAATCTGTTTTACCCTGTATAAAGCTTATCCAAGGTAAACTCATAAATTGTTCGCCCTCTATAACACTGATAGAGAGATATGCACAGCTGTTTGCCTCCCCCCAGGTATTAATACATACTCTGGGTTAATTAATAAGTAAAACGTAATTTTATTAAATACAGAAAGTAGGATTTAAGTGGTTCCAAGTAGTAACAGACAGAACAAAGTGAACTACCAAGTAAAATAAAATAGA
This sequence comes from Emys orbicularis, assembly GCF_028017835.1. Classification (NCBI taxonomy): domain Eukaryota; kingdom Metazoa; phylum Chordata; order Testudines; family Emydidae; genus Emys; species Emys orbicularis. The sequence goes on along the minus strand of NC_088684.1, from coordinate 78,715,453 downwards.
ACACGCAAGTCTATGTCTACTACAGTAAGAAACTGAATACAGATAAAATCCTCACCAGTTCCAGAATGCTTCCTTTTACAAACTAATCTCCTTTAAGTCTGGGTCCAGCAATCACTCACACCCCTTGCAATCACTGCCCTTTGTTCCAGTTTCTTTCAGGTATCTTTGGGGGGGAGAGGCCCTCTCTTTAGCCAGCTGAAGACAAAATGGAGGGGTCTTCCATGGGCTTAAATAGACTTTCTCTTGTGGGAGGAAACCCCTTCCTCTCTTCTATGCAAAGTCCAGCTCCAAGATGGAGTTTTGGAGTCACCTGGGCAAGTCACATGTCCATGCATGACTGAGTTCCTTACCAGCCAAGGCACATTCCTGGGAAAGCCCAGATGTGGATTGGTGGCTCCAAGTTCATTGTTGGCTTAAGTGTTTCTTGATTGGTCACTTACTGAGAATAGTCTTTTCTCAGGAAGCTGACCAACTGCTTCACTGCAGCCTACTTAGAATCAAACAAGTATGCAGCCAATATTCATAACTTTGAATACAAAAATGATACATGCATACAAATAGGATTAATAGATTCAGTAAATCATAACCTTTACAAAGATATGTTACATGGCATATGTAGCATAAAACATATTCCAGTTATGTCAAATATACACATTCATAAGCATATTTCCATAAAGCCTTATAGGGGGCACCAAGCGTCACAGATGATACTGTGACATTTTGCACATTTGCATTGGTTTTGCAGAACTGTTTCAGTCAAAAAATTTGAAATGTTTTGTTTCAACATTTTCTAAATGAAATATTTTGATTTTTTTCTGTTTGAAAAAATATTGAATTTAAAAATTTCCTTTGGTTTTATTTGAACACCATCAAAATGTTTTGAAATGGTTGAAATCATAATGAACCATTTTGATTTTGTTGAAACAAAACATTTCATTCAACCTCCAAAGATTTTTTCCCCTTTTGAGTCACCACAAATTTCAAAAATAAGACTCAAAATGATTTTTCCTGGAATTGCCAGCAAACCAAAAAATACATTATTTGCATAGCTCTACCTCTAAACTATTCAAGCCCCTCTATAACATCTCTCTACAATACACAACTCGAATTCCCCTCTGTTGTAGATTAAAAAGAATCCACTCATTTTGCCGCTGTCTCAGCTGCAGTTTAGATGTAGAGAATCGATTTGAACAAAAACAGGCGCACATTCCAGTAGCAAGAATTCTATTTTGTTACTTACACTGCACCACTTGTGAAAAGTGTGAGCATAACAACCAGGGGAATGTGATAATTATTTTGTAATCCTCTGAACACATATGGATTTTTCTGAGCCTAATGAAAATTAAGAGCTGAAAGAAAGAAAGAAAGAAAGAAAGAAAGAAAGAAAGAAAGAAAGAAAGAAAGAAAGGAAAAGGTCAAACTACTTGGGGGGAAAAAAGCCACATATCTAGCAAAAGTCCCTTGTTCCTACCAGTCATGTCTGTTCTGGATCCCCATCAGAGAAAAAGAAAAAAGATATACATGGAAGGAACACAACAAAGCTAAGCAGTTTATGCCTAGCTGGATCCCAGTGATAACAGCACTGTTGATAATTAATTACATATGTTATGTGCAATGTTTTCCTCTCTGACAAGACAGCAGCTACACTATTTGTATATTGTAGAGGGAAAATTAAGGCCAAGTGGAGAGCTCACCCTTGATCTTCCTCTCAAATGTGTCATGTGCATGTGGTGCCCTCTGCATTGTGAATTATAACTAGAGAGATGTTTTTTATGTGCAGGGAAAAAAAGAAAATAAAAAATAAGCACAAAGAGTTGATGCCATCCAAAATAGTAAATCACCAGGTGTATCTCTCCTCTTATCAGAAAAGGGTGGAAAAACAATGAGTTGTTTTAGTCCAGTGGCAAGGTCAACCAGTCTCGGGAGTCAGTAGAATCTAGATTTATATGGAGCACAAAGCTCCCATGCAAAAAATACATATTTATATGCAACAAGGTACTTGAAGTCACTGTCGCTACCACAGGGGAAAGTAATAGACAACAATGTGTAAGAGTGGTATAATTTGGCCCTAAGAAGGATTCTAATATTTAGAGCCCGATTCTACTCTCAATTATACTGGTGTAAATCTGGAGTTAATTCACTGACCCACATTTTTAGAAGTCACTCGTGGTTGTCCACTTTGAGACATCCACCCTCTGAAAAATAGGAACTCTTATGCTGTCGCAGGTTGGGTACCCCAATATTGAGGCAGCCAAAATAATTAGGCGCTTTTGAAAATTGGGCCTTTTAGCAGGCTGCAACCCTGAGCCAGCTTATCCCAGCTAGCCCTTTTCATTATTTCCACCCACCTTGGTCTGCACTGGCCGGGAAGCCTCTCAAATAACAAAATTTGAAACAAAACCTTCACAACAAAATGTCCTTTTCTCCCCAGGAATGTCTACTGAGATGTGGCTTTCCCAATGTTCCTCCACAGTTTCGAATCAGAAATTAGACAATTAGTCGTTTTCCCAGCTGTGACTTTCCTTGTTATGAGGGAAGAGGCAAACTATATTCTACTGTTTTTCCTGGAACTTGTCCTGGCTGAGAGAGAGAGGAAAGCCCTACCCCTTCTCTACAAGGCTCCTCCTGGTTCCCAATCCTAAAGAGAACAAAAAACCTAGGTTTTTTTCCCCAGAAACCAACACCTTAGGACTACATCCTGTCTCTCAGTTCCATAGGTCTCTGCCCACTGCAGAACTCCTGGAATGAGGTAGCCTTCTCTCCAACACTTCCCCTTTTGGCCTTAAAGGACCAATATATCTGGTACAGGGCTATTGAGCTCAATGGAGTTTGTCTGGATTTACAGGAGTATAACTTGATAGCAAAATTGTACCCTTTAATGGATGCATTATCCTGAAATTGTTCCTATAACTAAGTACACAAATTGTTAAAAGTACTAATTACTTGAAAGGACTTCTAGCAGAAAATTGTAAGTCTGTCAGGTTTATTTTAAGGAACATCTCAGATGGCCTTTCAAATTCTGATTGTAAAAGTAAAAGATATTCACATCTCTGCTTTTCCTTTTCACACAAATGTTTGAAGGGGCAAGAACACCTTGCAAGCTTGATCAGAAATGACCAATTGCTCATATGAAGCTTAAATTAGACCATGGCAATGTCAGAAATCAAACTAAATGTGAATGAAGTGTATATTTCTGTAGTAAGCTAGTAATCACCACAGTCTTTAGAAGACTCTCATGGCATGCCAGGGTTTGACAGGAAAGACTACAGAAGTCAATTTGTTCACTGATAGGATCAGCAAGTGGTTTACTTTGTGCTTCTAAGTTTATTTCTGACTTTCCTTTCTGTCACCATTTATTTTGTGCATGCAACAAAGGAAATCAGTGAAGAATGTCAGCAGCATTGATCCGCAGCCAGATGTTCTTCTTGTCCATCTGCTCACACTTACTTTGCACAACATGAAAAACAACTGGAGGCTGGGAGGTGACACTGCAATTAACCTTGTAAATGATTTTCCTCTTGCAAATGAAACCAGCAATTGGTTCCATAATTTACACAGTTACGAGCAATACATCTTAGTCATTTTGTGTAATCCCCCATTTAATATTTGATCATTGATTTAATCTTTAACATTGTGGAATCCTTGTTCTGTCCCTCACTTCTTGAATGTCCTTGATTTTAAGGATACTCAGCAATTTTTTAAACCTGATCCTGCAAATCGTTACTCATGTGAGTACTGTAATTTAAACCAATGAGTTTACTCATGTGAGGAAGGGTTTGCATGGTGAACCCTTCCATTTCAGAAATCTCATCCCTGTCTCTGTCTGAATAGTTTCCCTTACTCTCTTTTTTCTATAGCAGTGGAGTTTATAACTAAATTGGGGTGTGGGAATGGTTCTTTGCTTTCAAATCTCAACTTTTGTTTAACTGTTTGAAACTTTATTCCTCATTTAAAATTGCTCACATCTTTACTATTATGGAATCTTTAATCTTCCTGTTACTATTTGCCGTATTTATTTCTTTATTTAGCTTCTTCTATGTGTGTGTCAATTTGATATGCACTAAAGTAAGCAACTTTATAACCATGGTTGCAGCAGCTAGGTGCTGTGCAAGCCTCCCTAGAAATCTCTGCCAATACATCTTAATCCTTGCCTACAAACTCCACTGCTATACCCATCCTCTGAATTGGAGTTTGCCAATGTATTGTGGTTGTGTGATGCAGATTACTCTCCACTGAGGAGTAGACCATGAGGCACTCATTTTAATGTATGATTTAGATGAACTGTTCATGAGTTACAGTTTGGCTTCCAGAAGTGAAAACCAATTCCTTTAAATGATTCTACCACATAGCGTTGCCATTTTCTCACTTCAGTGTCCAATATTATTTTGTTATTCTGTTTGAAAGTCACAGGGTAACTATTATAAGCAGCAGTGTTTTGGGACAACAGCCCTCTTGGTTGTGACAGAGATTGAACAATGGGTATTCAAGAGACAAAAGCATGACCCTCTGCAATTTGGGCCACAACTAGGAGCTGTAACAAAGTCACATCCTCTGCAGAACAGACAGTAGCTACTGTACAGTAGCACTAGAAGCCTGAATCGTAATTCGGGCCCCATTGTTCTAGATTCTGTACAAATAGATAGTTCCTGCCTCACTTATACTCTAATTAGAGAGAAGATGAAACAAGTGAGAGTGGCAATCAAAAGGAGAAAAGTGAGAAGGGATGACTACAAAATTAGTATCATGTGACTAATAGCTGTTGAACAATGTCAAGCTTCCTTAAGGTACCAAATCCTTGTTTATATATATTAGCTATCCTTGAATGATTTGTTGATGTTGAGACTCAGGCTTGTTCTGCAATTCCTAAAGACAATTCCATAATGGAATGGAAGGGTGCTATTTTGTGCCTGGGTGTCTCACTCCAGAAGAGCACACAAATTCAGCTTCCATTACAGTAGGTACAATCAGTTATAAACTGATTAGTGTATATATTAGTGTAACTCTGGAGTAACCATTGGACTGGTAAATATAAAATATTTAGTAGATTCTGTGTAATAAGCATCTTAAGACAGGCTATTGAAGGAGGCCATCTGGTTATTTTTAGTACCTGTGGAATCTGTTTTAGCTTGTTAGGGAGTATTGTCTGGAAACTTTAGCTACTTCTTCCCTCACATTGTACACAAAGGCTCTATCCTGCGTGTCCACTGAACTAGCTTCTAACTTCTGGTTTTATCCTCATCAGAGTTCTCAGCTTCTGAAACATTTTGCTGCATCACACCGTTCTCTGTGTTTTCACAGATTCTGGGACACAGTTAGCTGGCAAAAGGAAAAGGAAGGAGATGAACAGAATTCTGAAACTTCCTAATTATAGATAGGGAGGGGTTTAGACTAAATGGAGCCTGGATCCATCAAAATTTTAAGGGTGTTCAAAGGCAGCAGTTTAGTCAACTTCTCAAAAGCTATTCTATATTATGTTCAAGAGCGTGGGAATTCATGACACACTCTGCCACAAATAATCAGTGGGCTAGATTCTACTACACTTGAGCATGCTTAAGGTTTAGGGATTCTGGTTTTGGGGGGTTATTATTTCATTATGGGGCGGAGGTTATTTTTAACAATTGTTGAGTTTTGTGTAGGTGTTCAAAATTGGGGGTTTGCAGGACTTTTTCTTTGTACATACTGTTATGAGACTCTTTTTGTAATGTTCCCTAGTGAGCTTTAACATAGTACTGTTTCAAACAATACTACGGTGAAGCACACTAGGAAACCTTTAGGTTGCACTAGCAGGGTCTACATGGACAAATGAATGCACAATATGTTAGTGCACTTTAGAAATCATGCTCCTGTCATCCACATTACTGTTCTATGTTGACAAACCCTTAGATACAAGTAACCTATTCTGATGTTTTTATGGTGATAATTGGATAAACACCAAATTCACTTTTTAAAAAAAATCATGGAGGGGTATTTATCAGTTAAAACCAAAAATCAGAAGCTCTAACCTTATTCCTCTAGTAGCCCCACTGATTTCAGTGAGACTACTCAAGGAGTAAGGTAATACTCAGCCCGAGTAAGGGTTAGAGAATATGGCCATCTGGGCTAGGTCCTGGCCCCTGCTACTGGTATGTACAAGTATTTTCTTCCCATTGTACATCTTTCTAGCACTAAGGCCTTGGCTACACTTGCAGATGTACAGCGCTGTGAGTTAAACCTGACTTCGTGCAGCTGAGTAGGGAAAGCGCTGCACTCTGTCCACACTGACAGCTGCCCAGCGCACTGTCGTGGCCACATTTGCGGCAATTGCAGCGCTGTTGGGAGCGCAGCATTATGGGCAGCTATCCCACAGAGCACCTTTTCCCATTCTGGCGCCATGGGTTGTGGGAAGAGGGCGTGGGTGCGGGGGATTCTGGGTCCTGTCCCAATGCCCTGTGATGCATCGCTTCGCATCCCAGAAATCCCTTTGTTTCCGTCCATCTTTGGCGCCATCTTTCAATGGTTTCTGTGCAGCACGGTCTGTCTGCGGGAAATGGAGTCTGAACTGCTGAGGCGTATGCTGACGAGTCTCGCCAGCACGTCACGTTTGGCTGTCGAACTATTCCTTAAGATCCAAAGTGACAGTGAGAGTGAGGGTGAGGAGTCCGACGATGCTATCGAGACGCGTAATGCGTACGACACGAAATTGCTTGTGGCATTCACGGACATGCTCAGCACAGAGGAACGCCGCTTTTGGGCTCAGGAAACAAGCACTGAGTGGTGGGATCACATCGTCATGGAAGTCTGGGATGACGAGCAGTGGCTGCAGAACTTTTGGATGAGAAAAGCCACTTTCATGGGACTGTGTGAGGAGCTCGCCCCCACCCTGCGGCGCAAGGACACGAGATTGAGAGCTGCCCTGCCAGTGGAGAAGCGGGTGGCTATTGCAATCTGGAAGCTGGCAACTCCAGACAGCTACCGGTCGGTCGCAAACCAGTTTGGAGTGGGAAAGTCGACCGTTGGAATCGTGTTGATGCAAGTTTGCAAGGCCATTAATCGCATCCTACTCAGAAGAACCGTGAATCTGGGTAACGTGGAGGAAATAGTGGATGGCTTTGCACAAATGGGGTTCCCTAACTGTGGAGGGGCGATAGATGGGACGCACATTCCTATTCTGGCACCACTCCACCTAGGATCCGAGTACGTTAATCGGAAGGGGTATTTCTCTATGGTTCTCCAGGCGCTTGTGGATCACCATGGGCGTTTCATTGACATTAACACAGGCTGGCCCGGAAAGGTGCATGACGCATGCATCTTTCGGAACACTTGGCTGTTCAGGAAGATGCAGGCCGGGACTTTTTTCCCAGAGCGGAAGATCACGGTAGGGGAAGTTGAAATGCCCATTGTGATCTTTGGAGATCCCGCTTACCCGTTAATGCCGTGGCTCATGAAACCCTACACAGGGAGACTTGACAGCAGCAAGGAACGGTTCAACTACAGGCTGAGCCGGTGCCGAATGACTGTGGAGTGTGCCTTTGGCCGTTTAAAGGGCCGCTGGCGATCTCCGTATGGGAAGCTGGATGAAAACAGCATCCCTGCGGTTATATCCGTGTGCTGTGCCCTCCATAATATTTGTGAAGGGAAGGGTGAAAGCTTCACTCAGGCATGGACCGCCGAGGTTCAACACCTGGAGGCTGAATTTGCACAGCCAGAGAGCAGGGCTATTACAGGGGCCCAGCGCGGGGCTGCAAGAATTAGGGATGCCTTGAGGGAGCAATTTGAGGCTGAAAACCAGCAGTGATATCTGGTGCCCTGCACGGGAGTGAAGTGCAGTAGTTCCAACCTTTAGGAATCAGTGTCTGCTTAGCAGACAAGCAGACTTGCAGTGCCTGTTTAGTTCCTGGGCTAAGGAGTCTTTTACTTTATGCAATAATAAAGAATGTTTTCAAAGCCAAAGAATCCATTTATTGAAAAGAAAAAAAAATTATTTATTGAAAAGAAACAAGGGGGTGGAGTGGGGAACAGTACAATCACAGATTCGCGTATGTCCTGTCTGGTGTGCTGTGCAGTGAGTGCTGTACTTCAGGATAGCTATACTGCATGGTGATGGGGGTTGAGTGCAGAGGGTAAGGGTCATGGTTTTCAGGGCTGGGTGGTGAAGATACTGGTGTTGGAGGCAGCGGGTGGCGTGAAGAACACGGAAGTTGGGGAAAGTGGGTTGGAGGTGACAGTGGGGCACAACGGAAAGAGTTTTGGGACAAGGGCTGTAGGGAGGGGGTGGCGTTTGCGTTTGCGGTACTGCTCCTCTTTCTGCATGGCTACCAGCTCCTGGATAGCATCTGCTTGGCGTTCCAGGATGCTTATGAGCCTATCAGTGCTTTGCTGCCGGTGTGCGGTGCTTTGCCGCCGGTGCGCTGCGTTTTCCTGGCGGATCCTGCTTTCTCTCTCCCTCCAGTCCTGTGCTTTCTCATTCTCTTTAATAGATTGCTGCATCACTTCTTGCAGCATGTCTTCTTTGCTTTTTCGCGGTCTCTTCCTGAGTCTTTGCAGTCTCTGAGCAGGCGATAAGAGGGATGGCTGAGGTCTCAAGGTTGATGCAGCTGTATAGGCAAAATGCAACATTTAACAGAGGCAGCATTGTTCATACCAGACAGAGTAATGATTCCCCCCGCACTTAAGGAGTAGAAAACACACAGGGTCTACACAATAGCATAATTTTCCCGTCCGAAACAGAGCACACATATCCCATGGGAGCCTCAAAATGGTGAGTAAGGGGGACTGATTGTTTCAGGGCTGCACTGTCCTCTGGGTTTCTGTGCCTTGGGGAGAGCCAACAGCTTTAGGGGGCACCTACACTGAACACTGTCCCAACATTTTCCACAGGAGTTTGTCCTGGACGATATCTCGCTGCTGAGGGTGACCTGGGAAGCAAGGGAGGGTCTTCTACTGCAATGCGGCTTCCGCCCTGGCCCATATGCAGCTTGCCTGTGTGCAGCAATGGTCCCCCCGCCCCTCGCGGCACAGTGGCGCGGACATGTTAGCCTGGCTGGGACAAGGACCACGGCGGCTCTCCCGATAAACCTGCGCAAACGCATTGCACACATTCTGGATGAGACATTCGAGGAGATTACCGAGGCTGATTACCGCGATGTGATAAACCACATCAATGCACTATTCCGCATCTAGGCATGCATGCCTAACCCTCCTCTCCCAAAGAGCCCGCACCGAAAAAATTCCTTCCCGAAAAAAAACCCTGCTTACCGGGAACCTGCTCTTCCATTTGTCCTCCACCAAGTACCGGCCAGTGCGACTGGCTACCTTCCTCCTGGCTCAAGAAGAGCTCCTGGCTGCATGGCTCCAGGGATTCTGGGGTGTCTCCATTCGGCCCACCACCCTCACTCCCGTTTTCCTCCTCCTCCTCCCCCCAAACCGGCTCTGAAGTGTCCATGGTGGTGCTCGGAGTGGAGGTGGGGTTAACCCCAAGTATCGCATCCAGCTCTTTGTAGAAGCGGCAGGTCGCGGGGGGAGCACCCGAGCGGCCGTTTGCGTCGCGGGCTTTGCAGTAGGCACTCCGCAGCTCCTTCACTTTAATCCTGCACTGCTGGGCGTCCCGGTCATGGCCCCTTTCCATCATGTCCTTTGATACCTTCCCGAAGGTATTGTAATTCCTACGGCTGGAGCGCAGCTGGAACTGTACAGCTTCCTCCCCCCAAACACTGATGAGGTCCAGCACCTTGCCATTGCTCCATGCTGAGGCTCGCTTGGCGCGTGGAGGCATGGTCACCTGGAAAGATTCGCTGATAGCACTCCACACCACGCCGGGCTGAGCAAACAGGAATGGGATTTTTAAAATTCCCAGGGAATGTAAAGGGTGGGTCACATGGTTGGTTACCTGAGGCCAGGGCAGTAGAGTTTGAACTGATGACCAGAGTGGCTAGAACAGGCATTGTGGGATACTGCCAAATAATTCTGGAGGCCATTCACAGCGCATTGGGTGGCCACACTGGCGCCGCAGCGCTGCAGTGGCAGCGCTGCACTCGCTATTCCTCTCGGTGACGTGGAGTACATGCAGCATTGCAACTATGGAGATACAGCGCTGCAAATGCCTTGCCAGTGTGGACGGGGAGTGAGTCAGAGCGCTGGGGGCGGCTTTACAGCGCTGCAACTCGCAAGTGTAGCCAAGGCCTCAGAGAATTTTAGGTGAGAGCAGGAGGAGTTTCCTGCTAATGTTCTGTGTCCCAAAGGGTAGACTAGAAGCACATAGGATAAGGAGCAGATGACAAGGGCACATGTAGAGTAAAACCAAAGATGCAATCAAATGCCTGTCATTCTCCTCCCCACCCCACCCCACATATCCTGACCAATGCAATGCTTGGCAGGATTTCTAGAATAGAGGACATATCTATAGGTTTGCCACATCATTGTAAGAAGGTAGGAAAGTAGAAAGTATTTGTCCAGCTAGCGGGTATCAGCTCTTCCATTACCTCCCACCCCTCCAGCCTGTGTGATCTCCCTCATGCTAATGTGCTTCACCAGCCAATGGAGAAAGGAATCTCCATGCATCTTGCCCCAACCTCGAAGCCTGTTACCAAGGTAGTAGTGGCAATAGTTTTTGTGCAATAGTTTGTTTCTGTCTATGTTTCTGCATCTTACTGTCTTTGTAACTATGCATGTAATTAAAAGTCAGGATCTCTGATTATAATCTTTTCCTGTGATAATAAGTAAACTGAATAGTGTATCTTCTTTGTAATAATGACAGTCTATCATAGCTGATTCCTCATGGTAGCTATTCCATGCACCTCATCATTCTACTGGATCTTTGAGTGTACACTGTCTTTAAAATCCCATGTGTACCATTCAGGTCAGGTCAGGAAGAGTTATGACGCTAATCGTGTTGGAGTGATACTATTAATCTTGAAGCAGGTGAGAAGGAAAGTGCTTTCTCCAAGCCAAGAATTTAGAAACTAGAGGGACTTCAATGCTCCGGTAGATAACATTAGCCTACAGCACATGGGAAAATGATCGGGGGATTAAGCTGTCATTTTAGCTCATACTTAAACTGTGTATACTGTGTATACTGTATTAAATCAGGAGATTTAGGAGAACTAAGACTGAGGATTAAACAGTTCCCCTGCCAGTGTAAAACCGACTGTTGTTAATTTTCTTCATATGTTTCCAGCAGAGGATGAACAAAAGAAATCAGAACAACTGGTATGTGCAACATCATAGCAATATTGAATGTGAGTAGAAGGCGTGCTGAGCTGTTTGTGTCTAATGCACACCAGGTACACATTTGTTGATATCTACAATTACTAGGAATTTATACCACTAATAAAACTAACTCCATCAGTTTCCATTGTTTATTTTTAAGCAGCAGCCTGATATTCACAGAGGTCATTGAAGTCAGCTGTGGTTGCCTAGCACCGCTGAAAATTGAGCCATGGTCTTTTAGAGTCCTGAAGTCAGACTGTCAATATACCCTGGAGTCGCTCCTCACAAAGTGGCTTCCTGGGTATCATGAAATGTCCGAAACACTGTTGCTGAATTTTGTTTATTCTTTCCAATGACAACACAATGGCTATCTCCCTTGCAGCTGCTAAACTGTCTATAATCTTAGCAATTGTAGGTCAAGCTCATCTGCTTCACAACAACAACTGCCTGTGCGGTGAATTTGTTGACAATGAGAAATGTTTAGGAACATTTCAGATTACAATGACTGCAGCACACACATTGCGCCAGGTGGCCAAGACAAAATTTCCATTCCTCGCTAAAAGATTCTTTTTGAGACTCCTATTCACTTTGGGACACATTGTGTTGAGACCCTGCTCAACTGTGCAGGGACAAGGGGGCCATGCAGCCACTGCACAGCTGTGCATGGACTTCACATGGTATAAGTCCCTAGAGTCTAGAGAGCAAATTGACTGTTCTCTCCTGCACCTCCATCCCTAGGCATCAAGACACCACAAAGAGGGTGAAAAGTAGTATGGAGAATGCTATGGAGTCTGTGACCCTCTCCCTCCTCTACATAGGCGTGGGGAGCACAGCTGGCATACCAGAGGGAAAATTGTATTCCAGTCTAATGGATGAAGCAAACTGAAAAATCATAGGATCATAGAATGTAGGGCTGGAAAAGACTTCGAGAGGTCATCTAGTCCAGCCCTCTGAACTGAGGCAGGACCGAGTAAATCTAAACCATCCTTGACAGGTGTTTGTCCAACCTGTTCTTAATGACAGGCATTCCATAACCTCCCTTGGAAGCCTTTTCCAGTGCTTCATTATCCTTATACTTAGAAAGATTTTCCTAATACCTAAATCTCCCTTGATGTAGACTAAGCCCTTTTTCTCCTGCCTTCAGTGAGCATGGAGAACAATTGATCATAGTCCTCTTTATAACAACCTTTAATGTATTTGAAGACTTATCAGGTCTCTCTAAATATTTCCAGTTTTTTAAGCTTTCCTCATAGGTCTGGTTTTCTAAACATTTTGTTCTTCTCTTCTAGATTCTCTCCAAATTCTCCACATCTTTCCTAAAGTGTGGTGCCCAGAACTGGACACAGTCCTCCAGCTGAGGCCTCACCATTGACAAGCAGAGCAGGACAGATTGTGCCTGCCACTGTTATCCCATTGAATAGTTTTTGCTCATGCAAGCATATTAATAGATTTTCAGGCCAGAAGGGACCAACATGAGCCCCTAGTTTGACCTCTTGCATAACACAATTCATTGAATTTCATCCAGTGTTTCCTACATCTATCCCAGCAACTTGTGGTTGAACTATAGAATCTCTGAGAAAGACACCCAGATTGAATTAAAAACTCCAAGTGATGGAGAATTTACAGGATCCAATGGTCAATTACCCTCTCAAGCTGCTCTTGAGAACACACATTTTTTTGAAAAATTGAAAGTCCAGTTGAGAACCCAAAATAAAAAAAAAAGCTTTTCAAAATCATGCTCCTTCCCGAACATACACACTGTTTTCATTTCTGTTTCCAGTCCGGCTTCCATGGTATTTTGAAAAATCAAAGGGCTAGGCTGTGCAAATTGCACAGAGGTGATACAAAGCTGGAGTAAATGATGCATACTGTCTCAGAATGTGGAGTGGCCTCTTCACAGCCACTACTACATGTTTTCATGGAGTGTAGCTTACTGCCTTCATGGAATTGGCCAGGTCCACTGGTTGGGTGGAGTCATGATTTCACCGCCTCTAAACCCTTTAGACGGCCAGGCTCCCACAGAGAATTAGGAAAAAGCAACCTCCATTCTCTACTGCAATTCTCCCTTATCCTTATCCAGTCACAAAAGAGATATACTTTGCCTTATATATATATATACCTTATACTCTCTCTAACCATGGCACACCCACATAATAGCTAATCAGATCTGAGCCAGAAATATGAGTTGCTCAATTTCTACAATGAAGCTGATATGCAGGTGTACAGACTGTTTCTAAAGTGTCACCATCCCTAGTGGTAATTTGTATTCATTAAAAATAATTCGCAATTTTAATAACCGGGAGAGGCACAACCTTTCCTTATTAATGTCCCTGTCCTTTTGGTTTAATTTATAAGGGTTTGTGTGAAGGCTAATTGGTACGGATGTGCACTGGTTGCTTGTAGATCTAATGTTCAACTTTGGGTTTAGAGACGGGGTCAAACCTGAACTTCATATCCTGGGAAACTCATGGCTTTTCTCCCTACCTCCTGCTCAATTTGGGGGAACTAGCAATTTAAAGGAGATTTCCTGCTCTTTTATTTTATTTTTACGTAATTTCTAGCATTTCCTCCTGAAACTGCAAACCATTGTGCTGTAGAGCCAATATATAGTGTCAGTATAAAATATGGATGTAAGATGGATTCTATTCTGACTCCTTCACCATCTGCAGAATTAGTATCAAAAATCCAGTTGTAGAATCTTTAAAATGGTTACGGAGATGGTGTGCAAGCTAGAAAGGAATCCAATTAGACGTTCAGCTCCCCCACTATGTTTGTACTGACAACTAGGGAAAAAACCCATCTTTTTGCTTGAAAATAGAGCATGTACTATAGGAAAGTCCCCGGGAAAAACAAACAAACAAACAAACAAACAAACAAACAAACAAAACCAAGAACTGTATGATACATAATTTTTCAGTGTATGGCCACAGTTTAAAATGGTTAGCCAGAGAACAGGCAACTTTCTAGCACAATTCACCCCACTGTCATGAGACATCTGACTTATCTAGCAGTCATCAAGTTTTTTACTGGTGTTCATCACTGTAGTATTCAAGTGCCTCCTATTTGAATAACTTTAACAAAGAATCAGAGGGGTCGCCGTGTTAGTCTGAATCTGTAAAAAGCAACAGAGGGTCCTGTGGCACCTTTAAGACTAACAGAAGTATTGGGAGCATAAGCTTTCGTGGGTAAGAACCTCACTTCCCTTGGTGTTCACACCTCAACTGCTAGCAGAGCACCTCACCCTCCCTGATTGAACTAACCTCGTTATCTCCATACTGATTTATACCTGCCTCTGGAGATTTCCATTACTTGCATCTGAAGAAGTGAGGTTCTTACCCATGAAAGCTTATGCTCCCAATACTTCTGTTAGTCTTAAAGGTGCCACAGGACCCTCTGTTGCTTTTAACAAAGAAAGACCCCTCATTGACCCCATGGAGTCTTCTGCTCTATTTTTTCATTTGACAAAGTCTCATGTTGCAAAAGCAGAATTTGTTTCATAATCTTTTATTGGATTTTTAGAACCTGGGCCAGGTTTAGGTGCCATTCTAACCCTAGTCCAGTATAATATCCATCTATAGAATAATTAGTTGTATTTTGATTTAATTGATTTGATTTATACATTATAAAATATGCCTTTAGGCTGCCAGTATATAATATAAGGCTGAAGCAAATTGTTTTGAGCTCTCATAAACAAGTCACTCTATAAAGTTTGCAGACTTACTTCAGCTCACTTGATAGCCTCATTCTTCACTGTAAGCATCAGTGCTTATTAGGCTCTTGAGCAAGATCAAGCCTATGCAATAATGGTCAAAAAATACACCACTGAGCCATCAGGAAATCCAAACTGCTCCATACAGAGGAACCATTAAGGGATTGTGAAGTGGGAGGTGATGTTATGAAGGAGATTGCTAAAATGTTATCATGGTCTCAGCATTTTGCAACATGTGAGGGCAGCTCAAAAGCACAGTGATGCACTTTGAGACTTTGAGCTATCGTTCTATCTCAGAGTGATTGGGCCTCTCCTCTGCAGACATGCATAATGTCACATGCACAAAGAATGACTACAGGAGCTATACATATTCAGAGAGTAGAACCCGAGAGGAGAAGAACCAGTAGGATGTACACTTAACAGAGTAATTTTACTATATTTACTCTTAAAATATCAATGAAATTGAGAAAAGAAGTGTGAAGTGAGAGCTCTGAATACAGATATGGTAATAAAGGGTCAGAGCCTCACCCAGTGTAAATCGGTAAATGTAGGGCTCTCATAGTGTCTGCTAGAGAATTCAGGTTCCATTTTTGGTCTCAGTCTCAAACTCCCAGGCTAATATGGCATGATCCGAGAAAACTGCGAAGGCAGCATGTTCATCCCCTAATGGGAAGAAGCGTTTTGTTTCTAGAGGACCCATCAGCCTGTAGTGGAACCACCTGACATGTGCAAGGTGTAGTACTGAGAATTTCCACAGAATGCCACATCTAGCCCTTCAAAATCAATGGAAAGATTGTCATGAAATCGGACTGTTAAACTAAACAGAAGTGGAATAGTCATAGGTTTGGGAGGAGCTGGAGGAGCATCTCATGAATAAAAGAACAAATAAATAAATAGACCAAAAAAAAAAAAAACACCCTAAAAGGTCCAGGCAACTATTAACTGAGTTTTTTACATGTTAACTGAAACTTTAATATAGGTGCTTATTAAAGTATTGCCATCTGAGAACCTAGATGTATTTAGAATCAGTGCAATTGTTTACTGAATTACATGCCTAAAGCTAAAGCTTAAGCTTAACCATTTCTTTTTATCAGTGTAAATATTAGCAGTATGATAAAGCAAAAGCCAAAGCTGTAGACACTGCACCTGTGGTTTAAATGAATATTAAATCATTTCTGGCTTCTGTTTGACTACAAACAGGCAGCTAATGCATTACCAAGCAGTAGATCACCCTGAGGACTTCTAAGTCTCCTTAGTATCAATCCACTATTTGCTTATTTTGTTTCATTTGTGACCATTTGAGGATAATGGATCAACTTTCCCATATATCATGCACCATTCTGCTGTGTGTTGGAGGCTCATCAAGATAGGATATTATCAAGAGCAGAATGTAATTTTTCCCCCTTAAAAAACTTGCTTGGAAATTCAAATCCTACACTTCAGTTTCTAACGAGCAAGCTGACATATGAAAATGTGGATGGAAAATAGAAACTGAACTCAGTACAAACAGGAAAAAAGGATAAAAATTAAATCAACGTCTTTCTGGAATCTGATCATATAGTTAAAATACTCACTCACTCACTCATGCCCGTCACCCCAATCGGGGTATGGGCCGCCAACCACAGATCTCCAGAGTCCTCTATCCTGGGCCATTTGCTCTAACTGGTTCCAGGTATAGCCCATTTTTATGCTATCAGCCTGAAGGTCGCGTCGCCTAATAGGGTCAGGTTGTTGCTCCTCATCTCTGCTGCGACCTGCGCCGTCTTTCTTAACTTGTACATGGTCCTCACGTTCCATGTACCGATGGTAATCCTCCTGGTTGCAAGAAGGGTAATCGGCTTTGTGGCTTCCTCACGACTTTCACCACCCAACGTCATGCGTCTTCGAGTTGAAGACCCTTCTTTTTCCAGGCTAAAAGTCTCTGTTATCTCTATTTTTGGCATTTCTGTAGCAAGTTGATTTTTTACAGGGTGGAGTTGCTAGCCCCACGCCCAACCCTCCTCCTTTATCCTGACTTGGGACAGCAGATGGCCCCAAAGGACCTCTCTGGTGGAGTTATAGTTAAAATAATACACTTAATACTCATGCCCTGGGCATGATGTGATGTGCAAGTGTTATTGAGAGACATTGTGATGAGACAGACTGGATTAGAAAAGAAGACTACTGTTATCAGAGAGGCATAGATCCAAATCCTGAGGTCCTTACTCCTTTTTTTATCCAGGAAAACATCCCTTGGATCATAGAAATTAGAGCTGTAAAAGATTTTCCAGTGTTAGGGTACTATGTCCATTTCCCTCCACCCTCGACTCCCCCCATCTTTTGGTATAAGATTGTTCCTTACAGTGTACTCTTGGTCATTTTGTCCTGCTTAGTCCTAAATGACTCAAGTGATGAGAATGCCACCCTTTCCATGGATCTCTATGACATAATCATTCTCAATGTACTGCCTAAAATCACATTTTTTTATATGACCCCCTTAAAGCCCACATTTAATTTGCTGTCCCAACTACTAGGCACTTTTTCAATATTCAGCCTCAATTTTCTTATCCTTCTTTCTTCCCTTTTACTCAAAGCTTCTTCTAAAGACTGGTCTAAAACTGAGGCAATATAAAGGACTGTCTGGAATGGTGTGCTTCAATTTCCACCCACACTTGACAACTTAGAGGCCACCCTGATCTGATGCCCCCAAACAGTGCCCCCAGAAGGACAGGTAGCTTGCTGATTAGTTTCCCCTTTTGGCAAGGAAACTGAATGTTACAGGGAATTCACCTCTAAATTCCCATGCTTTCCCTCCTTGAAGTTTATATTTTTGAGCCATATAGTTATTGTATCCACTGAAATCATTGTCTGAGGGAAGCTATACATATTTAATCTATTTATCTGTCTCACGGGCCAGATCCCTCATAATTTTTGCTGCTTTTCTCTGAATTACTGCCAGTTCATCAACACAGTTGTGGTGAACCACTCAGAACCACATGCTGTACAGGTATGATCTCACCAGTGTTTTATAAAAAGGGATTAACAGCTCCCTTTACCTATGAAATAGTGCCTATACGAATGGTGCCTAACATGATGTTGCTTTAAATTACCTCACTGCATTTTCATATTTAATTTGTGGTCCATCATCATCACCCCACATCTCTATTGTTATTACTTGTCATGTATCTGAATATCTGTATTTTAAATCATTAGTCTCCTTTTATTTTTCCAAGAGTACTCATCTTGCAATAAGCGATTGGAAAGCATAATAGTACATTTATTGGAGTGAATACTTCTGAATATTATTCAAATTTGAGTTTGGACAAATAGTCCTCAACTAGCTGATCTTCATGCAGATTCAGCAAATTTGCCAGGCAGAGCAAGTGGAATAACAATCAGTGCTCATTCTGGGTGTGCCTTCTAGACTGAATGGCATTTGAAGCAGGAGAGTGAAAACTCCAGCTCCCCAATTTATGTTGAAAGGTTTGTAACCTCAGCTGTAGAAGCTCATGGTCAATATAGCTAAGAAAGAAGGAAAGAAAGATGCTCAAAGTTAACGTTCAACCTGCCCCAGTCCTGAGGACTGACTCTGAAGCCTTCAATTCTACTTTAATTAAAAGTGCAGGGAATGACACCCTATAGACGTGCCCAGCATTGCTAGGTGCAGCACATTCCATCCTCTCCGCACCACGCCTCCTGCAGGAAGGGATGTAAGGGAGAAAATAGTGAGGATCTGTCCCAAATATTTGCATTTTTTTACATAACAATAGTGCTTATGGAATATATTTGCATTTGATATGAATCACTGGGTCACAATATAGATGGCTAGTTGTTCTTGGTAACATTATAATACTGATACATTGTAGTTGAAAGTGATTTTCCAAAACACAGCTGTGTAAACAGTAACCAAATTAACAAAGAATAATAACATCAACATGTTACATATGCATGTTTTTATAAATGTGTAAACATACAGTTTCAAATGAATTAACCTATGTATCTTGGGTATTCATTATTAGTTACATACGGAAAATGCAGTCAGTATGTCTAAGGGCAAGGATAAGCCAGTGTGATGTGTTACCATGGCAGAGTCCATAGGACCAAGGTCCATAGGTCTATACATTTTTCATCCTTTCATTTTCTTGCACTATTTATGGCATGTTAGTATTTCAGTATTTCTGCATTTCCATCTGGTGGGAAATTCAGATACTTCATATTTGTTGTCTTCCCAAATTGGGCCCAAAAGTTGAAATTTCAAAATTTTTCATGGCTCTGAAAATATCAGTTCAGAAATGTTGAAACATTTTATTTGGACTTTTCAATTGAAATAAATCGCTTCAGTATTCCAGAAATCAAAATATTGCATTTTGGTTTATTGACTTGAAATGCTTCCTTTTGAGTCAGTTCAATAATAAACTGCATTTTCCCACAGTGGTTCATTTCTTCATGGGATTTGCCATACAGGAGCCTCAGGCTTCCAACCTCCCCAGGCTCTGTGACCACTATAACTCCTCTAATTCACCCAGAGTCATGTGACTCCCATGATGCACCCTGCAAGTTGGTCAAAGGGAAATCCGCATTTCTCTATGGCAAACACAGTTCTTCGGGAGCTCTGACCTTATGAAAGAAGTTGGCCTGAACTACAACTCCCACAAGATATTGGGTTGATAGAGAAATGCACTTTAACATTTTGTTGAACTGATCTTCATCAATTCAAAAAATGAAATATTCTGATTCATGTCAAGACAGCCTGATATTAAATATTTCATTTTGACTTTCCTAGTGGAAAATCAATTTATTTATTTTTTTGCAAAATCAAAAATTTCCCACAGAAATTTATGGTTTTGTGGAAACAGCAGTTTCCATTGGAAAATAACTTCCATGGAAAATTCCCAATCAGCTCTAATGTCTAATACATGAAAATACACCTGAACCATTTATATTCAATGTACAAAGCATACCAGATGTTCAAATCCATAATACATGGGCGAACAAGCAACATACTTTCCCTAGTACAGTACAAATTGATTGATTCAGAGACATAAGTTCACGGCAGACAAATATCCAGAAGTACTGTATGAATGCTTACATGAACCCTCTGTGTCTTCATAATTAGACAGGAACTTTCGCAATTATATTGGCAATCATGTTGGTTGAACTATATTAGAGACACAGATGGGCCTAAGCCAGAGTTAGGATCTAAACTGAATTCTCCAAAACTCTAAGAGTGTTTGGGAATCCGTGTTTCTGTCGGAAAGACAGTGAAAGACAATAGAGATAATCTACAAGTGAAAAATAAACTGTGAAATAACTGTGCAAAAGGCCACTGTAATATGTAAATAGACTAGATGCAGAAGTATCAAAACCAAAGCATATCTAAAAGGGAGCATTTACTAACCATTTCAGTTATAATTTCATTATGGGATTGGACAGAATTATTATTTTACAGTATATTTAAACAAGGCTGAACAGTTCTAGTTTAAAAGAGTTTGTATTAATAAATTATACTGCGAATTATTTTATTGTGTAAAGAGTCACGTCTCTGAAATAACTGAAGAAATGTAGTGTAAGTATGAGAAAATTTAATGGAATTTAAAGAAATTGAAAAACAATGGGAGCTAAATTAGATATTTAACTGGAGGCTAGTAGTGGATATCACATAATCCAAGTACAACTTTAGTAGCAACATAAGCATAAGCATTTAAGTGTGTAATTTTAGTAACTTTCTTCATATAATTACTGACAAATTAACTGCAGCATACAGGATCAGCAACAGATGAATATTTCATAGCTGCCGAAAAGTATAAAGAGAATCCAGTCCTGGAAGATTGTTGTGACAGTGTTTGTAATGAATACTTGACATTATTAATATTATTTATTTATATAGGACCGTGGGAGTGTATGGCTCTTAAAAGAGAAGGTATCATTCTTAAAGAGAAAGGGTCTCCAGCTGGAGGATTATTATCTAAAACGCCAACAGACCATAGTAGAGAAAGGATAATAATAGGAAGGTGTTAATGCTCTGGGGATGTGTAAATTGATTGGCACCCAGTCAGCATGGCTAAAAATAACAATTCCTGGCTTGTGTCAGCTGAGTCGGGCTCGGACTGCAGGGCTATAAAATTGCAGTGTAGATGTTTGGGCCCTGAGATCCTACAAGGGAAGAGGGTTTCAGAACCCAAGCTCCAATCTGAGCCCAAATGTCTACATTGCAATTTTATAGCCCTGCAGCCCAAGCCCTGTGAGCCCATCAGCTGATCTGGGCCAGCTGTGCATCTTTTATCTCAGTGTAGACGTACCCATAGAGATTAAGGCCAGAAAGGACCACTTCCTGCATATCATAGACCACTAACACCTCCCAGCCACCTCCACACCAAGCCCAACAATTGCAATCAAACCAAAGTATTACACCCCTCAGCAGACTAAACTAATTATTAGTAGGACAAGAAATAGTATTAGTCATTTAGCCTCAGAATCCCATTTTCCTCTCACCCTCTCAATGGCATGTACCCAAGTAGTCAAAAATGATGAGTCAAGCATACAAAATCATGAGATTGTTTTAAAACTGATTTTAAAATATGATGCTCTTTTTGTTTGCCTTCTGGTTTCCTAGCATTTATGGTGTATTGAGATGATGTTTTTAAACTCTTCTGCACAACCATGAAAGCTAGAAACTTTCTATTTTAAATGAAAACTGATATTCTCATGCAATCTTGTTAGTAAAACAGCTGAGGCTTTAAAGAGAAACACCACATATTTTTGAGAATAAAATCATGAGAGTTAGCAACACTGCCATCTGCCCCCTGAAATGAAATCAACAAAAAACAAATAATGTAGAGCCATGGGCCTCTATATTTCTTCTCCAGCTGTCTGATATTCAGACAGTGAGGGAGTTCTTTCCTTTAAATCACAGGGACTAACATCTAACACCTACTGAAATCAATGAGTTTTAGGCGCCTCCATGCTTTTGAAAATATTACTAGGTGCCTACATTTCTTTAAAAATCCAGGCTTTTGTCCTTTGGATCTCTCACATGCCACATTTTTTAAAGGGAATTTTCATACATTTCAGTCTCATGCTGCTGCTTTGATAAACTGAAAATACAAAAAAATTGTGTATACTGGGAAGAGATTTTATCATTTGTGTAGGTTGTATTTCTTTGGTTTAAACAAATGGATTTGAAATGGCTTCTGTTACTTTAAGGCGATCAGAAAGACGTTAACTGCTATTGTTCACAGCTCTAGAGATGTAGGCAGGGCTGTTTTTAAAATTTTATATTTTTAAATGTGTCTTCTATGCAAATATAAATCACTCTATGAGATGTATTATCTTTAAATGCATTCATATAATATGTGAGGAACGTTACTGCACATGTTTGAAATGCTAATTTCGTTTTTTCTCATCTTGTTTCAGAACTAGCATTTGTCATTGTTTTGTTCTAGCTCGTTTTGCAGTAATTGATTTTGTGTTCACTTGTTAATTGGCTTTGTCGGTTACTTTATTGAAATTCATGGATTTGCTGATGTCCTGAGGAGGGTGTGTTTTCACCGTTAGTCACTAATTGCATAGTGTTAAACATTCATAAGCCTGCAACTTCTTCATAAAGCAATCAACACATTTTATTAACTTCCTGAACCTTTGCTCTGCTTTATGAATTAAAGTATTTATGATCTTGCACTTAGCTGAGAACAGGTACCATATTTGTATAAGTAACTCTCTAAAATGAGCAGCATATTTTAGCTCTTAAAAGAGTATTTTCTCAGTGTCAAAGCACTATCATTACTGCTATTTATTATTTTCGTTACAGAAGTGCTTTGAGTACCGGAATCAGGGTACATTGTGCTAGGCACTGCATGATAACAGAATCAGAGACACTCAGAGCCCAATGAATTTACAGTCTAGGAGGTAGATTGTCCCTAGCCTTACCAGTCACACCAGAGTTGCAGAAGTGAGGAGTCAAGCTTCCATACATCCTAGCATATCTCTACTAGGGTTGCCTGGATTTTCGCCCTGGTCCTATGAGTCACTACACAGCCACTTCTCCCCACCTTGGGCAAGTTATCAGGGAGCTGGCAGAGACATTTGTCACCTGCCCCACATACCAGCTAGCAGAGCTAGTTGGACATGTGGGCAGAAGTTGTCTGAACCTTTTGGGGGATTGCAGTAAATTACTTCCCTCTGGTACAAGAGGTGTGCATCCCTAGGAGAAACTATGACTTGAAATGTAGTCCCATTACATAGTCTAAGTGGCCAGACTATGCTCAGAGTCTTTCACAGACTATGTGAAATGAGTCCTTTCCTCACAGGCTACAGAATGATAGAGGAATCACACCAGACTTTCAAGTGCAGCCTTGGCATTCTTATTGATCCTATAGCTAGCATGTTTCCTCTTGTGTGAGAGAATACACAGATCCACCAGTCAGTCATAGATCCACCAGGCTGGATTCTTCCCTCTTTTCCATTTCCATTCCTTTATTTTTTCCACCTCAAATCTTTGATCATTTTCTCATGAAACCATAGTCTCGTTTACAAGAGGACATGTAGTCTCTTTTGTCTAAATTATACTATCTGTTAGGATTCCTCAAGCCTTCTTTTTCCACTAGTGGATTTTAATATTTCTTCCCATTTTATACTTCTTCCCATTCCCATTCTTCTTATTTCACCAAATTAAAAAGCAATCAACTTTTGGACCCAAATGCACTTATTACCGTCAGATTCTCAGTCACTCCCTACTTAGAGATAATAAGTAGATAAATGACAGAGCTCCCTTAGTTCTTCTTTGAGTCACACATCCTTACTGTTGATGCAAATGTCTTTCCCACGTCTCTGACCATGTCAGTCCCCTTTGTATACTTTTTCATTGGTTTTCCTTCTGTCTCATATTTCTTGTGCTACCTTTCATTGTTCATCTTCCCTCCCTTCTGCTGCCTGTGATAATGTTAAGCAAGCAGCCTCACCACCTCTTTTGTTTTCATTTATGTGTGTATTTTAGTTATGCATCTATTTAGACATATACAATGCACCTATCCTGCGCATAAACAATTTTCTTTAAAAACGTATGTACCAAATAACTCAAGCTGACCGAATATACATTCAAACATGTACATTCAAACTCACAAGACCTGAAATCTGGCCTCACAGCTGGATACTGCCCCAGTCAAGTTGGGCCCCAATGGAGCCTTGTTAGAAAGGTGGTTCCTGATTGGCCAACAGAGTTCTCCCCTGTGAGATAGGGGAGGGGTATGTCAGCTCTGCAGGGAGGGGTATAACTTTTCATATTCCCATCACTGTGTCTTCTTCCATACAATCCCTTGCCCCAAAACTCTCTCCATCTCTTTGTGTGACAAACCAGCAATCTCTCATCATTCAAATTCCACTTCAAAACATACATCTCCTGTGGAGGCCGTCATTGTTCATCAACCATGGTAAGATATGGAGCTGGTCAGAAGATTTTAATCCAAAATATTTTCTGACTAAAAAACCCCATTTTCTCCCAACAAAAATTTCCAGGAAAAGAATTGCAGTTAAAAATTAACTTCTACAATTGCTTAGAGATTTGACTGTCATCTGATCATCTATTTGTTTTATGTGTGTGTTCCATGCATCAGTCATGTCCAATTACTTAAACTGTGAACTTGCTAGGATAGGGACTGTGTCTTCCTCTTTGTTCTACATACTGCTCTACACACTAATACTTACTATTTAGTAACTAGATGGGTCTATTCTTCCTTCATAGTTGTAAATTGTATGCTATGTGTTAATAACAAACATGTCACCTTGCATTGTGATCTCATCGGATATAATAAGCTGAGAAGAGCAAGGCTGATTCAGCACATGGAAGAGAAACAGGGAGCACCTAGGTGGTGTAGGAAGTGGTACAGGACTATCCGTAAACTACATAATACATTAGTGGGTGGATGGGTCTGTAACACTGGTCTACAATTTTTGAGAAGTCGTCTGCTTCAGAGATAAAATGTGCTATTTATTATGTATTTTGATGTGCTGAATTCAAATATGACAAAACAACTGATTGGCTACTGTTTCTAAGATATTTAAGTTTTTACATTTTATGTCTATGTATATTGTGTAGATAGTAGAGTTTTAATCATAAATTGTAAAGCTAGGTCTTTTCATGTGTTTATGGTTGCTTTACATGATAATATTTCACCTGTCCTGTATATGTAACACTTTAAAAATCAGCAAAAGGGTTATATAAATAAAATTTATTATGAAACAAAAGGCAAAAAATTATTCTGTACCTAGTTTAGTCCTATTCAGTGTCTACTCGGCGCTTCTTGGCTTGTCTCTTGTATTCATTAAATGGAGCATCTCTTGTCACTGTCCAGCAATAGTCTGCAAGCATTGATGGGCTCCATTTGCCCTGATAGCGTTTCTCCATTGTTGCAATGTCCTGGTGAAATCGCTCGCCGTGCTCGTCGCTCACTGCTCCGCAGTTCGGTGGAAAAAAATCTAGATGAGAGTGCAAAAAATGTATCTTTAGTGACATGTTGCAACCAAGGCTTTTGTATGCCTTGAGGAGGTTTTCCACCAACAACCTGTAGTTGTCTGCCTTGTTGTTTCCGAGAAAATTTATTGCCACTAACTGGAAGGCTTTCCATGCCGTCTTTTCCTTGCCACGCAGTGCATGGTCAAATGCATCATCTCGAAGAAGTTCACGAATCTGAGGACCAACAAAGACACCTTCCTTTATCTTAGCTTCACTTAACCTTGGAAATTTTCCACGGAGGTGTCGTCAGATGCTACCGGTGTGGTGCTCTGCTTTCTCCTGTGTTGATATCACTCGGCTGCGTGCATGTGTTCCCTCTGTGTGCGGTCCCAGCTCTGCAGATAGCTGACACAGCAAACCCGACGAGAACCCCCAATAACCACAGAGTCTAGTAAGGTACGAAGGCACCTCGGCCAGGTTTATTGCGACCCTTACACAATTGCAGTTCCCTGTAGGTTTCTTAGCCTAAGTCAGGGCATACTACGAGAAAGTGCCGCTCGGCAATGGACTCAGCTCAGTCAGTGGCGGGACTTTCCACTGCCCCCTCGGCTGGACAAAGATACCACCCCAGGGATACATTCTTATACACAGGTACAAACAAGTTATACATCACTCCTGACGTATTGAGGTGCAACCCCTCTATGCAGCAAGGTACAACCCGTCTACGTAGTAAGGTGCCGCCTCTCACCTTGTACATGTTGGTTCGATCAAAACAACTCTATCCATCATTTTACCCTTTTGCCCCTGTCATTGGGATGGGTTGGCCTGTTCCATGTTATCTGTGGAATGTTCCAGTATAGTGTATGTTCTGATATCTGGTGTCCAGTACCTTTTAGGTATGTCTCTTTTTGCAGCATCAGCCCTTTCCTTGCCAGCTTCTGTGAGCAGGGCCTGCCTCTGGCTCACAGCTTAACTTTGCTTTATGTTAGCAAAGTCTTGACCGTTACTTTAGTTCAG
Source organism: Emys orbicularis (assembly GCF_028017835.1). NCBI lineage: Eukaryota > Metazoa > Chordata > Testudines > Emydidae > Emys > Emys orbicularis. The sequence continues at coordinate 78,689,117 of NC_088684.1, read as the reverse complement.
GCCTAAGGCCTCATACCAGGCCTCTGATACCAAGGTTTATCTCTCAGGGCCTCCTCTTACTACAGGAGGTACTTGAAAGCTGCTTGTGTTTTGTCAATGGCCTTGACAAAGTTCTTCATCAGACCCAGCTTGATGTGTAAGGGTGGTAACAAAATCTTCCTTGATTCAACAAGTGGTGGATGCTGAACACTTTTCCTCCCAGGCTCCAATGACTGTCGGAGTGGCCAATCTTTCTTGATGTAGTGGGAATCTCTTGCACGACTATCCCATTCGCAGAGAAAACAGCAGTACTTTGTGTATCCAGTCTGCAGACCAAGCAAGAGAGCAACAACCTTCAAATCGCCACAAAGCTGCCACTGATGTTGGTCATAGTTTATGCACCTCAAAAGTTGTTTCATGTTGTCATAGGTTTCCTCCATATGGACTGCATGACCAACTGGAATTGATGACAAAACATTGACATTATGCAGTAAAACAGCTTTAAGACTCGTCTTTGATGAATCAATGAACAGTCTCCACTCATCTGGATCGTGAATGATGTTGAGGGCTGCCATCACACCATCGATGTTGTTGCAGGCTACAAGATCGCCTTCCATGAAGAAGAATGGGACAAGATCCTTTTGACGGTCATGGAACATGGAAACCCTAACATCACCTGCCAGGAGATTCCACTGCTGTAGTCTGGAGCCCAACAGCTCTGCCTTACTCTTGGGTAGTTCCAAATCCCTGACAAGGTCATTCAGTTCACCTTGTGTTATGAGGTGTGGTTGAGAGGAGGATGGGAGAAAATGTGGGTCCTGTGACATTGATGGTTCAGGACCAGAAGTTTCATCCTCTTCCTCTTCCTCGTCTGACTCAAGTGAGAATGATTCCGGTGCATCAGGAACCGGCAGTCCTTCTCCGTGGGGTACTGGGCGTATAGCTGATGGAATGTTTGGATAATGCACAGTCCACTTTTTCTTGTTTGACACACCTTTCCCAACTGGAGGCACCATGCTGGTATGATCTGTTGGCTCTCTCCAAATCATTGGCACTGCAAAAGGCATAGATTTCCTTTTCCTGTTCAACCACTGGCGAAGATTTGTTGCACAAGTGTTGCAGCATATGTGTGGGGCCCACCTCTTGTCCTGATCTCCAATTTTGCAGCCAAAATAAAGGTGATAGGCTTTCTTAACCAGAGTGGTTATACTGCGCTTTTGTGATGCAAAAGTCACTTCACCACAAACATAGCAGAAGTTATCTGCACTGTTCACACAAGTACGACGCATCTCTGCTCACTTTGGCTAAACAGAAATGTGTCCCTTTGCAAAATCAAACACTGACAAATAAGAGAGAATGACACTGTATGATTTCTAGAGCTGATATAGGGCAATTTGTTCAGCAGAGTGATGTAAGCTTCGTTATGATTGCATCATCCATGACTTCTAGGAATAACATGATGCAATTCATATCATGTATGACGCAATAGCAGCTTCAGATTGCATCATTCATTGTTTTGCCTAAAAAGCAAGTACTGTCCAAACCCAGTCATAGATTTATTCATAGATCCAGTCAAAGATGTATTTTAGTCATTTCTGGTTTAAACTGAGATCCCTTCCCTTTATAACTCACTTATCCTCCGCCATTCCCAAGTCAAGGGTCGTATATACTGACCCAATAGCATATCTTGAAAACTAGAGCCAATCAACAATTTTAAGCATCATTTTCGTTCTCAGTGATCCAGAATTAAAGTTTGACTACATTTATTTCAGAAGCATTTTGGCTGTAGAGCAGTGTAATTTTATGTGTTTGTTTTAGTGTTAGAAGGGGTGTGTTGGTCTTGAAAACCACCAAAAAATGTGTTATGTAATTCCCTTTAGGCAGTGTTCCCTTTAGGTCAGTACTATACCAATGCTGCAGCATGGGATAGAGGACATTGTGCTGCTGGAGGTGTTCTCTTTTGGATGTGACAGCAACAACAAGTTCTGACTGCTTGTATCCCATGGCGATGTTTGTAACAGTAAGTCTTGACACCAGTTTCCTGATGAAATCCAACGTAATTTCATCTGTACTTTCAATTGCATATGAAATGTTTCTTTTCTTAGGTAAGGTAACTGTGAGCTGATAAACTGCTAATGGCTTCCAACCCAAATATGGCTTCATGCATGAAATCATCCCTTCATATCTCTTATTTAACTCACAAAGTTGTTGTGAAGCTTACTTAAAGTGCTTTGAGATCTTCAGATGGAAGGTGTTCTTTATCATAACTGCATGGCATTGTCAGTATCTCAACAACAAAAAAAGTATAGCCAAAGCAGTATTTTACCTGTACCTTGTATTGCTCATTAGGATCATTAAGCTAGCACATGTAAAATAAAGCAAATCAGAAGCTGAATACTGAACTGAACTGAACTCAGCCATACAGTTTATGGTCCAGCCCTATGTGATCTTTCTCTCCATTATATAAAGATAAAAACTAATCTCACAAAGGCAATTATTTATCCTCATACTATTTCAGTACTGCCAAACTTGATGAGTTTTGGTCACATTTGATTTTAAATGGCTTTTGAGCATTCAGTATGATTAAGTTTAGCTCAAGCATACAAAAAAGCTGAAAAAAAGACTTACTGTAAAAGCTACATGGAAATGCTACCAGTGCCTCTTGATAGAATGGTTATATTTTGAGAAAATAATGAATGGTGTATATATATATATATATATATTCTGGGACAATGCAAAATAAATAATAAAAAAGTGTAGGAAGAATATGAAGCAAAGATGTACTCTGAAAAAAAAAAAAAAAAGCCCCAGAGGAGTCATGTCAAATCATGCAATCCTGACTGGAAAAGTAAAAGATGCTTTACGGTTATATTAAAAAGTAACATTATTTTCTAATTCTCAGCTACGCAGTATCTCTCTGTAGATTATGAGGTCCTTTTTTAGAGTGTGGAACATAGCTAAGGCCCTTCATTTTCAGTTTTTATTTTATGTAATTTTTCCTGGGAATGTATCAGTGTTTATTACCACAACAACAAAAACAGGTGAAAATCAGTGCAAAAAACTATTAATAATTTTTGTGATAAATATCAGGGTTTATTCTGGTGGATGGAAAGACAGGGCAAAATAGAATTAAGTATATTAATGTTTTGAATTCCGTTCATTAATGTGGCTTGCTGCAGAACTAAAACAGAACTCAAAACATAATGCCACCTTTGAGTTTATAAAAACAATATATCTCTAATCCCCAAATAAAACTTTTCATTCAGTTTACTGTTGTAGACTTAGGCCTGGTCTACACTAGGCTTTTATGTCGAATTTAGCGCCGTTACATCGAATTAACCCTGCACCCGTCCACACCACGAAGCTATTTAGTTCGACATAGAGCTCTCTTAAATTCGACTTCTGTACTCCTCCAAAACGAGAGGAGTAGCGCTAAATTCGAAATGGCCATATCGAATTAGGCTAGGTGTGGATGGAAATCGACGGTAATAGCTCCGGGAGCTATCCCACAGTGCACCACTCTGTTGACGCTCTGGACAGCAGTCCGAGCTCGGATGCTCTGATCAGCCACACAGGAAAAGCCCCGGGAAAATTTGAATTCCTTTTCCTGTCTGGGCAGTTTGAATCTCATTCCCTGTTTGGACAGCATGGCGAGCTCAGCAGCACTGGCAACGATGCAGAGCTCTCCAGCCGAGATGGCCGTGCAATCTAATAGAAGGAGGGCCCCAGCATGGACTGATCGGGAAGTCTTGGATCTCATCGCTGTGTGGGGCGATGAGTCCGTGCTTTCAGAGCTGCGCTCCAAAAGACGGAATGCAAAGATCTACGAGAAGATCTCTAAAGCCATGGCAGAGAGAGGATACAGCCGGGATGCAACGCAGTGCCGCGTGAAAATCAAGGAGCTGAGACAAGGCTACCAAAAAACCAAAGAGGCAAACGGACGCTCCGGATCCCAGCCCCACACATCCCGTTTCTACGAGGCACTGCATTCCATCCTAGGTGCGGCCGCCACCACTACCCCACCACTGACCGTGGACTCTGAGGATGGGATATTGTCCGCGGCAGGTTCCTCGTCGGACATGTTAGTGGACGGGGAAGATGAAGAAGGAGATGAGGAGGAAGAGGCAGTCGACAGCGCTGGCACCGCTGATTTCCCCGACAGCCAGGATCTCTTCATCACCCTTACCGAGATCCCCTACCAACCGTCCCCATCCCTTACCCCGGAGACAGAATCAGGGGAAGGATCAAGCAGTAAGTGCTTTAAATATCTAAACATTTATTTTTACAAGAACTGAAATATTTATAATATTAACAATGGCTGTTTCTTAAAGTGCTTAAATATGTAAACAATTATCTGCAAAAAAACTGGAATATTTACAATAGTAACAAAGGGTTTTTCATGATTTGTCTGCCTTAGGCCTGGTCTACACTAGGAGTTTATGTCGAATTTAGCGCCGTTACATCGAATTAACCCTGCACCCGTCAACACCACGAAGCTATTTAGTTCGACATAGAGCTCTCTTAAATTCGACTTCTGTACTCCTCGAAAACGAGAGGAGTAGCGCTAAATTCGAAATGGCAATATCGAATTAGGCTAGGTGTGGATGGAAATCGACGGTAATAGCTCCGGGAGCTATCCCACAGTGCACCACTCTGTTGACACTGTGGACAGCAGTTCGAGCTTGGATGCTCTGACCAGCCACACAGGAAAAGCCCCGGGAAAATTTGAATTCCTTTTCCTGTCTGGGCAGTTTGAATCTCATTTTCTGTTTGGACAGCGTGGCGAGCTCAGCAGCACTGGCAACGATGCAGAGCTCTCCAGCAGAGATGGCCGTGCAATGTAATAGAAAGAGGGCCCCAGCATGGACTGATTGGGAAGTCTTGGATCTCATCGCTGTGTGGGGCGATGAGTCCGTGCTTTCAGAGCTGCGCTCCAAAAGAAGGAATGCAAAGATCTACGAGAAGATCTCTAAAGCCATGGCAGAGAGAGGATACAGCCGGGATGCAACGCAGTGCCGCGTGAAAATCAAGGAGCTGAGACAAGGCTACCAAAAAACCAAAGAGGCAAACCGACGCTCCGGATCCCAGCCCCACACATCCCGTTTCTACGAGGCACTGCATTCCATCCTAGGTGCGGCCGCCACCACTACCCCACCACTGACCGTGGACTCTGAGGATGGGATATTGTCCACGGCCGGTTCCTCGTCGGAAATGTTAGCGGACGGGGAAGATGAGGAAGGAGATGAGGAGGACGAGGCAGTCGACAGCGCTTGCACCGCTGATTTCCCCGACAGCCAGGAGCTCTTCATCACCCTTACCGAGATCCCCTACCAACCGTCCACAACCGTTACCCCGGACACCGAATCAGGGGAAGGATCAAGCAGTGAGTGCTTTAAACATCTAAACATTTATTTTTAACATAACTGGAATATTTATATTGTTAACAATGGGGTTTTCATTCACTCATTTAAACATAGAAACTTTTATTTATAAGACAACAGGAATATTAATAATATCAGCAATTGGGTGTTAATGATTTCTTTGCCTTAGGCAACTATTTAGTCCCAACTATGTAAAAAAAATCAAATAATGTCCGGATTTTCATGATTAGGCAACCACAGGACGCTCCACTCTGTAGTCCCTTCCAGTGCAGTTACACCAAAATACGGTCTATATGTCCGGGAATTGACACAAAGTCCTCCTGGGAGAGCTCAGCATAGCTCTCCTGGAGGTACTGCTCAAGCCTGCGCATCAGGTTCCTTGGCAGGGCGATCTTGTTAGGTCCACCGTGGTAGGACACGTTCCCACGCCATGACTCTATCAAGTAGTCCGGGATCATAGCACGGCAGAGCATGGCGGCATACGGCCCGGGCTTCTGCATGCTCTCCCGAAGCATCCGTCCCCTGTCGCTCTCCGAGATCCTCATCAGCATGATGTCGCACATGACGCCCTGCTTTGAATTAGGGAGGGGAATGTTAGTATTGGGACTGCTTTACAGCCACACGGTGGAGGCGGCAGAGGGGCAGCATACAGGGACCTTTCCCTGGGACAGCCGCGAGGTGGTGGGACAGGGGCAGAGCTCATGCTTCCCTGATTGCTGCCAGCAGAGAGTGGCATTGCTTTCAGTGCGAAAGGAGCCCAGTGCTACTATTAAAGTTTTAAGCTGCCACAAGTCTACGGCTTACCATGTTTTCCTGCTACAAAAGTAGAGGTGTCCTGCCACGCTTCTCAGATCGCAACTGCAAGACCCCAGGCACTGAAGGCGAGGGCCGAAAATTCGACCTTGTCCTGAGTGCGCATGTGAAAGGTGCAGTGCATGGTGTTGTTCACAGAGAAAGACTACGTTCTTTGTTAGCAACTTCATTTATCTGTCTCAGGAATTCACTTTTTCCCATTCCCACAGACACATCTGCGACTGTCTCCCAACCCAGCCTGGCATCACACTCCCAGAGGCTAGCGCAGATTAGGAGGAGGAAGAAGAAGACGCGTGAGGACATGTTTTATGAACTTATGGACTGCTCATGAGCGCAGGCATCCCAGACGACACAGTGGAGGGAGAACTTGGTCACAAATGCACCGAGCAGTCATGGAACGGGAGGAGAGGTGGCGCCAGGAAGACCAGCAGGCTACTGAAACCCTGCTTGGACTAATGAGGGAGCAAACGGAGACGCTCCGGCGCCTTGTGGATGTTCTGCAAGACCGGAGGCAGGAGGACAGAGCCCCGCTGCAGTCTATCTCTAACCGCCCTCCCCCGCCACAAAGTCCCACACCCCCCTCACCCAAAGTACAAAGAAGGAGGGGCGGCAAGGGCCGTTAAAACTTTCAGTCAACCCCTGCAGACTGCTCTAGCACTAGAAGGCTCTCATTCCCCAAAATTTTAAAAGTCCTTTCCTACACACCTCACAGAAGCCCCCGTGCAAGTTTCAACCCCCACATTTCATGTCTGGTTCATAATAAAATATTTGTTTCTGTTAATTACTGTTTCCATGATTTTATTTTGGAGGAGAGTCTGTCTGAACGAGGGGAAGGGGCATGGTAATTGGACAGGACAGTCACCTTTACCAGGGTACAGAGGCGGGGTCAGGTCCAGGATCAGGACACATACCCAGTGCAGTGACTAGTGACCCTGTTCAATCTGGGAGGTGGTTTTCATGTTCGGGGGGGGGGGTTGCTCTGTGACTTTGTGGCGGGGGAGGGCAGTTACAGATCTAATGCATCACAGAGCCCCGTAGCAGGGGAGCTGTAACCCTCCTCCCCCTGCCAGACAGTCACATAGCCGACACATACACGCTGTCCCGCCCAGGAGGGCTGGCAGGCTCTGTTGAAACAACCAGTCCACCACTGCGGAACCCGTCATTCCTGGAGTTTAGAAGCATCATTTGCATCACAACACTAAACCCGCACCCCGCCACAGTCTGCGTCCCAGGTTTAAAACATTCCCGCGAAAACAGTAATAAAGACAACGGTGTTCATTAACAAAACAGAACAGATTTTATTTTTTGGGAAGGGGGTGAAGGGGGTATGTAACTGGAGAGGATAGTCAACGGTAACTGGGTAAAGAAACGGTGGCAAGTTCAGGTTCTGAGTCCACAAACTTAAAATTCACTGGTGACCCTGCTCAGTCTGGAAACTGTCTTTCAAAGCCTCCCGGATGCACAGTGCGTCCCGCTGGGCTCTTCTAATCTCCCGGCTGTCTGGCTGGGAGTAATCAGCAGCCAGGCGATTTGCCTCAACCTCCCACCCCGCCATAAAGGTCTCCCCCTTGCTCTCACAGAGATTGTGGAGCACACAGCAAGCTGCAATAACAATGGGGATATTGGTTTCGCTGAGATCACAGCGAGTCAGTAAGCTTCTCCATCTCCCCTTGAGACGGCCAAAAGCACACTCCACCACCATTCTGCACTTGCTGAGCCGGTAGTTGAACAGTTCTTTTTCTGAGTCCAGGGCGCCAGTATAGGGCTTCATGAGCCAGGGCATTAGCGGGTATGCTGGGTCCCCGAGGATCACTGTAGGCATCTCCACATCCCCAAGAGTTATTTTGTGGTCCAGGAAGTAAATACCTTCCTGCAGCCGTCTAAACAGACCAGAGTTCCTGAACACGCGAGCGTCATGAACCTTGCCTGGCCATCCAACGTTGATGTTAGTAAAACGTCCCTTATGGTCCACCAGTGCTTGCAGCACCATTGAAAAGTAGCCCTTTCGGTTGATGTACTGGCTGGCCTGGTGGTCCGGTCCCAGGATAGGGATGTGAGTCCCATCTATAGCCCCACTGCAGTTTGGGAATCCCATCGCGGCGAAGCCATCTATGATGGCCTGCGCGTTTCCCAGGGTCACTACCTTTGACAGCAGTACCTTCACGATTGCCTTGGCTACTTGCATGACAACAACCCCAACGGTAGATTTGCCCACGCCAAACTGGTTCGCGACTGACCGGTAGCTGTCCGGCGTTGCAAGCTTCCAGAGGGCTATGGCCACTCGCTTCTGGACAGTCAGGGCTGCTCGCATCCGGGTGTCCTTGCGCTTCAGGGCAGGGGACAGCAACTCACAAAGTTCGAGGAAAGTCCCCTTCCGCATGCGAAAGTTTCGCAGCCACTGGGATTCATCCCAGACCTGAAGCACTATGCGGTCCCACCAGTCCGTGCTTGTTTCACGGGCCCAGAATCGCCGTTCCACAGTATCCACAAGACCCATTGCCACCGTGATGTCCTCGGCACTGGGTGTCGTGGTTTCAGACAGGCGTGTGCTACTCTCGGAGTTCAGGTCCTCACCCCGGTGCCGTAGCCTCCTCGCCTGATTTCTCTCTATCTGCCTCAGTGAAAGGTCGATGATGAGCTGCGATGCGTTGACAACGGCCACAACTGCAGCGATGGTCGCAGCGGGATCCATGCTCGCAGTGCTGTGGCGTCCGCGCTGTCACTGACCAGAAAAGTGCGTGAACTGATTTCCCGCTGGCGCTTTCAGGGAGGGAGGGCGGGAGTGACGGTTGGATGACGACAGTTACCCAAAACCACCCTCGACACATTTTTTTACCCAGAAGGCAATGGCGGCTCGACCCAGAATTCCAATGGGCAGCGGGGACTGCGGGAACTGTGGGATAGCTGCCCACAGTGCACCGCTTCCAATGTCGATGCTTGCCCCGTTAGTGTGGACTGACAAAGTCGAATTACTGTCCTTAGTGTGGACACACACGTTCGACTTTGTAATATCGATTCCATATATTCGATTTAACTAAAATCGAACTACTCTCGTAGTGTAGACATACCCTTAGAAATACTAGCCTATAAATATTTACATTTGGGCCACACCATTTTCAGCGCATACACTCAACTTCATCCTTTTCTCCTGTTTTTGATTTTTTTAAACTTTTGAATACTTCCTTATGTTCTGAAACATAGTCTGATACAGATTTTCGTTTTCTTCCCATTTTAGAGTGTCAAATCTTTAAACCATTATCTGCTAACAGCTTGTAATGTGTACGTGGTGGGCGTCAGATTCATCAGTGCATTCAGATGCGCTCATACTTCAGAGCTTGCGTGTGTGCCTGTTTGTTTATTGTGTGTATCTTCTAGACTAATACATAGCCTGACTTCAACAGGCAACTTTGCATATACACATAGATTAATGTATTATTGTAGTACATATATCTCATGCAATGTATTGTATTATCCTAATGAAACAGGTTATTTTTATATATTTGAATGATACAAAAAGTAGGGTGAAAATCGGAAAAAAACTGAATGATACTTTTTGTTAAACCTGGGAATTTTTTGGTAAAAATCAGTTTAAACTGAAAACAAAGGGACTTAAACATACCTTAATTGAGGGATTGTCTCATGGATTACCTTCTCTCACAGTCGTGATTTTATTACATCCCAATGTCAGCCCCAGCCATTGCTGCCACACAAAAGTAGCAATAGGGAAGTATTGAATGTGATTTTACCTTCTAAAAAAGATTTGATTTAGTGGCTTGAAACAAGGAGAAGAGCCGGCACCATGTGACTAGCCAGCTGTCCGTGGGTCACCAGCATGTGCTCTTCACATCACCAAGAGTCTATAGATCACAGTTTGGCAACCACTGTACTAGGGATGTGATCCAAAGCCCATTGATATTAATGGGAAAACTCCCATTGACTTCAGTGGTATTTGGCTCAGGCCCTAGGTATAACAGATAATTTTAGATGGATAATCAGGTTTAATTGTGAAGTCCATGTCATGTTCCTTACTTGATAGTGATCAAGTAAAATTTTACCCTATTTCATTAACAAGCCCACACTGTATCTATGGATATATTCCAATCAGTTTCTGCTGATGATAGGGCATGGAAATGGGTGGGGAAATGTCTAAGAAAGCTTTATTTTTGAATTTCTATTTAAATCATTTCACAGCCCTACCCATTCCCTGCCCTCGCCCCCCAGCAACTAAAAATCAATGAACCAAATATTCTACAGCCCATTGACAAGTGCCCATCATTCTTCAGAACTTCAGGATAAGCAGAGTGATCAATCCATTTAAATTTACTACCCAGGAAGTATCTGAGGTGGCAGATGTTTTCCTCAATTGCACTTTTACACTGAGAAGAAAATTAAAATCCTAGCCATAACAATTAACTGACTGCTCCACTGAATCCAGTGCTATCTGTAGCTATTTCCGCTGAGAGTATGATTGTAAACACTTCCAGCTTGCATGACATATAGAGGTTCGGGTTCCCTCCCCTTGTTTTGTTTCTTTATTTTCAAATTATTGATGACATCCATTCTCCTGTCTGGGGTTATGATTTTTGGGGTGTACAATCTGTGAGGATTACTGGTTTGGAAACTGATTAATCTGCAGTCATTAAACCACTTCACAGACATTGCAGCAAAACTGTCAGTATCTCTTCATTAGCTCTGAGATAGGGAGCTTCATATAAGTACATCTAAACTTCAGTTGTAACACCATCCTCAGGGTATATTAACAATGTAGGATTTTACAACATTTCAGTACTCATTTCCTCTTTTTTCAGGTACTTTTTCCTCACAGAGAATGTATACAGCTACAGATATCTGTCTTAATAGCTAACTCGCAGCATGTTAATATGGGTCTTGAGGACATTAGGTGATTGAAACTGTAGCTACTCAATTCTCCCTATCATTTTGACATGATCAAAAGTGAATCTTTCATGGCTTTGGAAGATTTACTAAGTTAATTCATTTTTGTTCTGTAAATTATACTCATTTTTGTTCTCAAAATTATGGGCTGGAAGACAGACTTTTAAGCTGTACAGTGGCAGTTCAAGGAGGAAGTTCCATGCATGGCACTTTGTGAACTTTCTCCTTCACCACTATAAATTCCATGAAACCACAAACTAACAACACTAATTAACAAGCAATCACCATGGGATATAGACAGGTAAAACTGTCCCTGTGCTGTCCCTCCTCATGCTCTTTTTAAAAGCTATTCAAATTTAGCAGATTTTAAAATATAATGATGAGGCTCAAATGAACCACTTGCTAATCTGCCTCCCTCCCCAACACCCCGACATATATACTTCTCAGAAACGTTTGAAACCATTAAGACGGGTTCTCAAAGTTTTCAGTGTGGACTACAACTTAATAGAGAGCTCATCTCATGGGTCATGGCCCCTCTCATTCACAGTTACACAGATTACCGCCACTTGACAGTCCCATAGCTGCCAAGGTTTGTGCATCTGTGTGTGACTGACCTCAGAGGGAAGAACAAATGGCTACTCACTAAATACTCCCAACTGCAAACAAGCCAGTAGGGAGGAGTGGGAGGAGTCCTGTATCCAGCTGGCCAGGTGCACAGAAAGGAATAAACTGTTTGATAGAAAAAGAGTGCAGTAATTTACTCCTCTACCAGAAAAGGGAAGGATCATATCCCTTTGTTCAGAGTAAAGTTACAGTCTAGCCCAGTGATTCTCAAAGCCAGTCCGCCGCTTGTTCAGGGAAAGCCCCTGGCGGGCCGGGCCAGTTTGTTTACCTGTCGTGTCCACAGGTTCGGCTGATCGCGGCTCCCACTGGCTGCGGTTCACCGCTCCAGGCCAATGGGGGCTGTCTAGCCCATCATGTTTTCACGCTGAGAAATGTGAAGATAATTTTTTTCTCCACTGGTTTTTCCTAACACTTAAGCCTGGATGGGACTGCTGGTGTAATCATTTTCAGGTATTCAAATAGATTGAATATCTTTCCCCATTGCACTGCATTTATCGTAGATTTGGATTTTATATTAATGTTCAATTTGGCTTATATTGTATTTCTAACTGCCTTTCCTTTTATGTGTATCTGAAACTCCTTGGGATGGCTTTAGCAGGAAAACATAGATTTTTTTAATAAATAAAACTAATTTGCTCTATAGGAAAAGCAACTGGTAATTTCAGTGCTTCTTTGCTGTACCAGAAGAATTGTTTTCAAGTTATGTACATAATTACTGGAATAAATGTTACATTTTGAAACAACATTAATTTAATATTAAGTATTTACCTTAAACTCAAGTAAGCAATGATATTGTGAGTATGTTTATTTGACTGTAGCACCCAGAGTCCAAAACAGGATTGAGGTCCCATTGTGCTGGGTACTGTATAAAACACATAGAAAGTCATGGTATCTGCCTTGAAGAGCTTTCAGTCTAATTTAAGACAAGATGCAATGAGGTAACAAATATACCATGGAAGAGAGATGTGCGAGGGAAGGTAGCAATAATAAACTATATTTGCAAATGTTAGCTACTGTATTTTCATAACCTGATGATTCTAGAGCATTTTAAACTCCTACAATATATCAGCAATCCACACTGGCGCTCTGCTTTGGCTTTATAGCCTAATTCAAGACAGGCCCTCTTGTAAAGACTCTCTTGTGTCAGAAGCAGACAAGTGGGTAGCTAGGGCTGCTATCACTGGTACGGTGAAGTGGGCAGACAGCAACTCAATGAGATATGAAGACAGATAAACAGGAAGAAGCAGAACTGAGAAGGGCCTCAAAGGTAAGGAGAAGAAGCTTGAACTTGATGCAGTGGAAGAGCCAGTGAAGGGCTTTAAAGAGGAAGTGACATGGTGAAAGTAATGCACAAGGAAGATGATCTTAGGAACTGGACTGGAAGGGAGCGATATGGGTAACAAGGAGAGAAGAGAAAGTTGTGGTATTCAAGGTAGGAGATGACTGAGCCTGAACAAGAGTTTTAGCATTCTTTAGTGGAGAGAGGAAAGGAGGCTGATTCATAGAGATGTCATGAAGGAAGATTTGGACACTACCTTGATGTGTGGGTCAAGAGTGAGGGAAGATGGCATGTAGATTGAGGACCAAGGCATTTCTCATTCAAAATGCTTGATATTTGCAGCTTTAAAGATTACGGTTTTTTTTCTGTAACACATACCACCACACACACAAAATTATTTATAGATACTTGTATCTATATATAATCATCAATGACAGTGAGAACCCTGGAATAATTGCAGTTATTGAAATGAGCTGATATTGCAAAGCATTGTATTTATTGTTTTGCATTGTATTTACATCACACATTGATATTGGATATTTTGATATTGGTTCTAATGTTAACCAGAATTCAAACAATTTAAGTGTAACTATCACATAGATGGCACTTGATTATAGAGTGTTTTTCCAGGGGACTGACAGCAGTGTGTAGAAAGCTTTTCCCGTGTGTCCAGAGAGAGAAAGACTCTACATATGTAAGTGCCACAAAGGTTAGAACTTGATTTAATAAATTCACCTTTTGAGAATGCCAGTTATTGTGGAAGTGATGCTTTAGGTCATTGCTAACCAACAATGTACATACGAAGTTTGAACCCATAGGGATTAAAAGTTCTTCCCGTCTAATGGATGTTTGGTGACCCCTCTAGGAGATGGGGTCAGTGGGTTCAGTTCCAGACCTATATCACAAACTCACTACTTCTACACAAATTGGCATACCTAGCAGAGAGGTAAAATCTGGGTAGACAGTGGGTGACTGAACAACTCCTCTGACCGTTAGAAGTCCCTCTCAGATGAGGGTTCAGTAGTACTTAATTGGTAATGAAAGAGGTGCCTGGCTCAAGCAATTAGGTGCCGGGGCTCAGGCAATTTTTTTAAATTCATAACTGATGCAGCAAGCCCGGAAGTGCTGGGGCTATGAACTGCCAAGCTCAGCCTTGGCAAGCCCTGGCACAAATTAAGAGATGGAGTTGAGTCATGAGGGCAGGACAGTGTGATTGGGAAGCTTCTGTCCTGTAGATAAAGAACTTAACTCCCCAGGGCTGTCAAAACAATTCCCTTCATCAGCACAAAATATACACAAGGTTGTTGTTGTTTTTTTAAATAAACAAAGCTTATGGTTATATGCAAAGTATTTGCAGATATACAACATTTCGTATTAAATAATTTTCACAAAAGTCAGATGTGGAACTGCACAAAATTTGACGTCTATGATATAGACAGTCTGGCATGATAAACAATAAGGAAATTAGTATTTAAGGATTTAAATACTTTGCATTAGTGACAGAAAAGACCTTAGACTGTCCTTTCATGTGACAGTACAGTTACAGGCCCTACCCCACAGCCATATTTACTGTGACACAGTTAACAGCAGAACTGACTTTCTCACTCTGACTAAACACCTAAGGGATCTGGGTATTTTTATAATAAACCATACCAGCTCCTTCAGAGACACTGCTTAAATGGGAATGTTAGGATTTAAGCAGCATAGTAAAAGTCCTTATTGAAAGATGTGGGAAATTACCAAGAGAGATTAGTGCACATTACAAACTAATCACTTCACATTTAGTTTTTAAAATTAAATTTGTCTTTGAATTATATGTTTAAATAAAACACTCTGAAAGCCAAACATATGCTAGGGTTGGTTTTTAATTTTTTTCTCATCTAAAAATGTCTGAAATCTTCTAAATTAAGGGCCTTATTCTTACCTGCACTAAGGACATTTTACACTTTATGCTTTTGCATAAATTGGTTACTCTAATGTCCCTTTATCCTACCAAGGGTATGTTATTGTACATTAGAATTCTAGACTACATTTTTAGGTAGGGCTGGCCCACAACATTTTGGCACCTGATGCAGGGATCTCAAATGACGCCCCCATTCCCCCTCGCTTGGCCAAAACTTTGAAAAGTCTCAATTCTGCTTTCTTCTTGTTCTACTCCTCTCATGGTACTGCTCTGCTACCTACCCCAATAAAGGAGAAGTAACAACTTGAAATGCCTTGTTCAAAAATTTTAAGTAACACTTAACTTTCAAATGCCTGAACAGCAAATGTAACTTTTCTTGTCTGCATAGTAAACACTGACATTTTTATCTGTTTGAATAATCAAAGTGGTGCTTTCTGTGCCTTCTTGGTTGCAAAGATTTGAACTGCTTCCTGAAGGTCCACAGTCTGGGCCAGCTCATGCTCTATTGAGATGATTGCAAGGCCGACCAGCCTCTCCTGTGTCATTGTGGAGCGTAGATGTGTTTTTATTAACTCCAGCTTGGAGAAGCTGCGTTCTCCACTGGCAACTGTTACAGGAAGTGTTAGAAGTACGCGCAGAGCAACAAAAGCATTTGGAAAGAGGGTGGTCATCTTATTTGTGCACATATATTCCAGAACAGCCTTTGGAGTTGATCCTGCTGAAATGTATCTTGAAAGGGCTTTCAGTTCATCACCTAAATCACTCGCATCAATATCGCGCATGTCATCATGTATCAACACTGTCTCTAATGCCCTGCATTGCTGGTGTAGGTCTTCTTCAGGTATAGTGAGGAGTTTTGGAATATCATACAACATCCCAAATATACTGCTGTGTTCCTTGAGCTGCCTGAAACGTTCTTCAACTGACCGTATTGCACAATCTAGCACCTGGTTAAATAATTCAACTTTGAATTGTTGTTTGGGGGTCTCTTATGGGATTATCCCATGCCTCGTAATCAAAATGTCTTCTTCACCTTCAGTGACTCTTGTATTCTTGAATGGGTGGGAAAATAGCTTCAGTGTGAAGTTCCTCTGCCAACTTCTGTGCACTCTTCAGAAAGTTTTGAAATCCCTCATCTGATCGGTAAGACTGTAGGTATGACTTTGCTTTGTCCAGTTGTTCCATTGCTCCAGATATATCAAGGTCAACACCTTGGAGTCTCTTGCTTACAACATTTGTTTCAAACAGTATGTCATGCCACAACACTAAGCCACACAGAAATTTGAAGTTATGTATGTTTCTGGCGATTCCATTTCCCTCTGCCACTGTTCTCCCACGAACAGTTCCTGTCATAGCATTATCCTCCATAATGGCAACTATGGCATCATCTATCTTCCCAATTTGGTGTTTGATAGGCTTTATCGCCTCCATTCGACTTTCCCATTGTGTGGCTCTCAGTGGTTTCAGTGTCAGAGAGGATGTTCCCAGATGTTGCTTCAAAATTTGCCATCGATGAGTTGATGCAGAGAAAAATACATAGATGCTTTGAATTACATTTAAAAATTCAGCAGCCTCACTGGAAGCTGATGCTGCATCACTGACCACCAAGGTCAATGAATGAGAATTGCGTGGGACAAAACAAGTTTGAAGGTTTAACTTTCGGATCCGTGTCTGCACTCCTCTGTTCTTTCCTCTCATGTTGGCACCATTATCGTAGCCCTGACCTCTGATGTCAGCTATCGCAATTCCCGTACCTTCCAGCTTCTTAAGAAGCACATTTGTCATACCAGCTCCTGTAGTAGCATCAATGTCAATAAATTCTAGAAAATGCTCTCTGACAGTCACCATTGCAGGGACATTTTCACTAGGTTCTGTTGTTGTTACAAAACGCACCATTAAAGTAATTTGTTCCGTATGGCTGATGTCAGGTGTGCAGTCCAGAATAACAGAGTAATATCTTCTTGACTTCAGATCTGCCACAATCTTCTGTTTGACTTTTGTTGCCAGTAACTGTATGATCTCATTTTGAATTGTTTTTCCAAGGTAGTGGTGTGTGTACATTTCTTGGGTGGTGACTCTTCTTAGATGCTCCTGGAGTACAGCATCAAACTCAGCCATCAGCTCCACAATTTGAAGGAAGTTTGGCACATACAGCTGATCTGAAGTTCCACGCAGTGCTAGGTTTTGGGTAGCAAGCATTCTCACAATGGCAATGAGCCTTTTCAGAACATTTTGTAAGTAAAGAGACTCTGATGTAATCTTCTCTTAATGCTGATCATATATGGTGTCCTTTAACGTTAGTCTCATCTCAATCTCTTTCCACCTATGGAATGCTCTCTGGTGATTTGCTCCCTTCTCATGGCATGCCAGATTTCTAGCCTGATTTTTCCAGTCCTTTGTTCCTGTAGAACCCAATGTGCTGGAACATTAGACTGGAAGAGTTTACAACAAAAACAGTATGCAGCATTCTGGGTTTTTGAGTACATAAGCCATGGCCTCTCCGCTTTGTCACCATTGGGGATTTCACGCCAGTAATGTGTTGAATAGAAACTTCTATTTTCATTGTCTTTGGGGAGCATGAAGTTTTTCACTTGCTGTGGCCCATGCAGTACAAGAAAGTCCCTCAGGCTACTGCTCAAGTGGGTCCACAGTCCTGGATCATCTAGACTTAAGGGACTAAACTCAGCAGCAGCTGTTTCTTGCGCCTCCACCACACTCTTCTCTGATCTACACTTTTCTTCAAGAATGTGCATGGTTACATCCATTTGAGATTGAGATATGGATGCTGCAGTAGCTGCCAGGTCACCTGCACTCTGACTAACTGGAAGATCAGGCATCTCCTCACCACTCACATCCTCACTGAGACCGTGAACATTTGTTTCTATGTATCTCAGGAGAGCTCCTTCCTGCTTAGATAGAAAAGCTTTGTTTGCTTTCTTTCTTTTTCTGAATGCTGCCCCAAAGGGGCATTTTCTTCTTTCACTCATGACTGCTGTTCTGTGCCAGCTATAGTGGCTCTCAACACTCAATTGAAGGGGACACATAAGCAGGCTGGTAGCAGGGCCTGAGTAAGGGAAGATATCAGCGTCTTAAGGGCCTAACTGGCTCCTACTACTTCAGTTGACTGCCTGTTCTCCTCAAGTGGGTTCAGGGAAGCAGCAGGAAACAAGAAGCTCCCTGAGAAGCTGGTGTTAATCATTCCAGGCTCCTGGGGGTGCTAGAGAGGTACATACGAGGTTCCTTCTCCTCTCTCTCCCTGCAGCTCCTGCTGCTTTCTGTTATTCCCTCTCACCTTTTCTCCTGCCTGCCTGTTATGTCTCTTGTGTCCTCCGTCCTCCAGCACAGCACTCCACCATCTCTGTGCATCTGGAGCAGAGAGAATACATATGCACCAGCAGCAGACACAATTTTCTACATTCTGGGTCCTAGTGGTGCCCACCCCCACAGTCTGGCACCTGAGGCGGCTGCCTCAGTTCGCCTCATGATAAGGCCAGCCCTGTTTTTAGGATTAATTTGAACTGATCACCTAAAAATGATAATAATGATCTCCAAGTTTTCCTTTAGATTTTTCGCGTTAATCCATTCTTTACAAACTGAGGACCAAATCCTGCTCATTTTACTCATGAGTATTCCCTCTGAGATTAGGAATTCAGTTTTTCTTTCTTTCTAGCATGGGTGGGGGGGAATAGAAGTGGACATTGTTTTTTCAGTTTAATTTTACTGGCAATGCTTGAGTAGAGTTTGGATCTAGCAGGGTGGAAGTACATCTGCTTTCTCATGGTATTTCCCCTCTAAACCTTGGGAGGGAGGGAGAAGAAGGTCTCTGATGTTTTTGTTTCAATACTAGATCCAGATTGCTTAAAAAGCATTAGGCAAACCCATTGATGCTGGAACACCTTATATCCACAATAACTCTCTCCTGCCCTCCTGGAGCACTGCTTGAGAAAGGAATCACAATAGTCTCATTACCATAAACATCTTCAAGACAGGCTTTTTTCAAAATGTTAAATGGGCAGTTTCTTCCATGGCAAATACACAACATTTGTGCATATATGTCAAGTTGTTCTTTCCTAAACAACTTGAACAGTACTTCATTACCATGCACAGCTAGTGACATGCAGCATAAGTCTGGATATAAAAGCGTAACTACAGAACATTGAATAATAAAGTCATCCATAGTTATACATCAGGTAGCATTTATATTTGACAGGGTGTATAGTCTGTCACCAATAAAATATGACCCTAATCTCAAATTGGGATGTGCAAATGCAGACCCTTGTGCCCACAAGACATCCAATTGTTGTAAATGGGACTCTGTAGATATCTGTAGTTTATTGTTTGTTTGTTTGTTTGTTTGGGGGCAGGCGGGTTCTAAAATTTCAGTTCATCCTCAACTTTGCCACGTACATCTTGGGAAGAGTGTTGCAATGTGCAATAGTGATAAGAATGTCAGTAGCTCTTCCTGCACCATCCTATCCTGTCCAACACCATCCCTTTCTGAACAAATGTTAAAAAACACTGTTCAGAGTTTGCCTTCATAGGCACTGAGGTCATATTAAAAATAACATTTTGTGTGTACGTGATCGCTAGGACCCTACCAAATTCAGGGTCCATTTAGGTCAATTTCACAGTCAGGGGATTTTAAAAATCGTAAATTTCATGAATTCAGATATTTAAATCTGAAATTTCACAGTGTTGTAATCGTAGGGTCCTGACCCAAAAACCTGTGTTACATATTTAGCTTGTGATCTACTATGACCCCTACACCACTTTCTGGAGTATTCCTTCCTAGGCAGTCATTTCCCATTTTGTATGTGTGCAACTGATTGTTCCTTCCTTCCACTTGTCTTTAATGATTTTCATCCAATTTACTTCATACCATTTTTCCAGTTTGTTCAGATTATTTTGAATTTTATTCCTATCCTCCAAAGCACTTGCAGCTCCTCCCAAATTGGGGTACGTCTACACTACCCGCCGGATTGGCGGGTAGTGATCAATCTATCGGGGATCGATTTATCGCATCTAGTGTAGATGCGATAAATCGATCCCAGATCGCTCTGCCGTCGCCTCCTGTACTCCACCGCGGCGAGAGGCGGAAGCGGAGTCAACGGGGGAGCGGCGGCAGTCAACCCCGCGCCGTGAGGGCGTGAGGTAAGTCGACCTAAGATACGTCAACTTCAGCTACGCTATTCTCGTAGCTGAAGTTGCGTATCTTAAGTTGATCTCGCCACCTCTCCCCCAGTGTAGACCAGGCCTTGGTATCGTCCACAAACTTTATAAGTGTACTCTCTATGCCATTATCCAACTCACTGCTAAAGATATTGAACAAAGCGGGACCCCACTTGATATGCTCTTCCAGCTTGACTGGAAGGCCATATCAACCTGCCTTTACATGTGGAGGGTTATACAAAAATAGTTCCAATAATTTTTTTAAAACTCTTCAGCAGTTCTAAAATAACTTTTCAGTAACACAGGTGGCATATAGAGATACATAATGATGAGTGTGGTTTAAAGGTTTTATTTTCACTTGTTTGAAATGACCTTCATAACTAATTTTTAGATTTCTTACTCAAGAGTAACGTGATAATCCCAGACCACCATGTATTTTATATGTACATTATTAGTCTGATCTAAAGCTCACTAGAATCGGTCAATTCACATTGACTTCAGTGAGCAGTGGTTTGGACTCTGTTGTTATGCACTGAAAAGACTATGCATAAGTTTTATTATAGGCTTGCATAACGTCATAGATTTCTATGGAGTCGTACCAATGTATAGTTGGTATAACAATGCTGAATCAGACCCATGTACATAGTTTTTCAAAGTAAAGCAAAAGGAAGTGCTTCTTTACAAGTGCACCATTTTGCCACATTAAAGATCATGACTGAGGCTCACAGGTCAGTGAATGTATCAATTTAAAAACAAATACTGTAAAGATGATGTTGAACGTGTCCCTTTTGTCTTTTAGCTTCAACCCACAACACAACTCTTAGAGCCAAGATGTAAATGAATGAAAATGCAAGGTAATATAGTGGAAATTCTGTGCAGTTAATGGGCACTACCATGATAAAAAGTGCAATTAATGTCATCCCATTCTACCCCTATTCCACTATAAAAGAAATCAGTAAGCTATGGAAAATGCTGTTCAGACTATAAAAATCCTTACATTTTCAACGTTATTATGTATAAAGACTATTTCATCTGAAAACCTAATAAAAGTTGGCATTACAGGTTAGTCAGGGTGCTGAAAGTGACTTGTTTTATGTTTGATGACATTAGAGAAAAAGCTAGTAGCTTAAAATGTGACACAGTATAATCTTTAAATATAGACCTAATTTGGCTGCTAATTAACCCTGGAATATTATGCTGTGGGCAATCTAGGAAAACTAGCTAGCAAAGTGACTAAAAAATGGAGGCAGAGGCACAGAGTTTTAAAATTTAGGTGCATAACAATCAAGACACAGTTGACCAGTTTGGATTGCTACATAAAATCCTTTGCCTCTGCTGTCTTACCCAACACATGCTGAAAGAGCAGCCTGCTGAAGTCTGCTGCAGAGCCATTATCATCTGTTCATTTTATTTCTATTGCCAATTATCCTTAATTATTGGAAACGTTTTTCAGTGCATAATGGCTGTTGAAATGTTAGTATGCTCATTAAACTGAGGCTCTAGCACAAGAAATAGATTTTGATAAGCTCTGTTATGTTATAGATCTGAATTTTCAAATGTTCCTTCCTCTGGTAACTTAAAGTCCATCCTTGCACAACGTTTCCTGAGATTTCTTGTTCATTTTTTTTAAAGGAAAAAGAATCTAAAGCGATTGCAACCTCACATACTGAGTATAAAATAAAATATAGACATGACCTGAATGATTAGGAGCTAAGGACTAAAGATGGGACAAATGTGTTAGTCTCAGAGGGCTATACTGTGCCCATGCACAGCCCATAACAAGAGGAAGTGAGCAGTTGCAGCACACTAGGGCAGTAGGAGGAAGCTTCTTGGAGTCCCTCAGTGTGTAGAAGCAGCATAATTTGGGTTCCGCTATGCAGAATGCATCTTACTGCACACTGTGCAACCAATCAGCACTGCTGGCTGATGTGTAGGTGGAGAGGACTCATGGCCCCATCTCCTGCCTACATTCTGTGGGAGTACAGGCAGAACTTCCCCTACACCTCTCCAAGTACAGGGCATGGGATTCTGCCTGGCACTTACATAGGCCACAAAAAGAAGTGGAGGACAAGGGAAAATGCTCCCTGCACCCACCCTCCATTATCCATTGCACACTCCAAAAGGGACAGAGAGAATATGGTGCAAATTGGTTACAGGGAAAAATGTGAAAAGTAAGTAGGGAACTGGGGGACATCCTCAGTGTAATGATTCTAGAAAGAGCCAATACAAAAAGCAAGACATTCAGGAATGGCAGCAAGGGCCAAATCTTCCTTAGCCTACTCATGGGAGTAGTTCTATTGATATAGTTACATGGTTGAAAAGCACAAATTTGCTGTCACTCCCCTTGAATTCTCCAAAAGGCAACATCATGCTGCCCTCCATGCCTGGAAGTCGCCTTTTCTTTTTGTTAGCCTTCCAATGCTGACATTCACACCTGACAACTTCCCTGGCTGGGTCCTCTGAAATTACAATATATTGTTATAATAAAAAATAATTAAAACAAAAATAAGGAACTGACAAGATATGTATGCATATCATTATCTTTGAGTGTGTATCTGTTTTCTTTCCCATACCCCCAATCAATCCTCTGTCATCCCTTTCTCTTTTATGATTGCAAGATCCTAGGAAAAGGAAAGAAGATTCTTTTTTCCCTTTGTTACCTTGTCTATACAGCACTACACACATCTATATCATTATAAAAGCAAGCACACGTTTGAAGGTGTCAATTCTCATTTCCTTTATATACTGTACCTGTGTTCTTAGTTCAGTACTTCCATTTTTGACATTACAAAATCCATGACAGATATCATTGGTTTAAAGTGCAATCTGATCTTCAAGGTTGGCTGTTTATGGTAGTTTTCCTACCTCAACCATTTCTGTCCAGGACGATACAAGAATAAATAGCACAAATTTCAGAGTGAGACAGAGAGAAAGCAACTCCCTTATGAATTTATTACCACTAATTTTAGATCCAGACTGAAAGCTCATTTGGTATGAATGAGTTAATGGATTTACTTTAGTGCACATTTGATCTAAAAGGTAACTATTTAAAAGTCTTGGTAGCACATAAATTTAGGCAAGCTCACCTGCAATGGTTTTATTCAAAACAGTACAAGCCTCTATAAAACACCATTCAGGGGCCTGTCACGAAGGCACTATATATTGCCATTTTTACAGCACATGCTCTGTGCCATGGAAGAACCTCATGGTGAAGGCTCCAGGGGCAGTAACTATCAGGAGATACCCTGGCATTGTGACTTCACTACAGATTTTCTGTCATGGAGCCAGGACAGGATGAGCAGTGAAGAGCTCGCATGGATACAAACAGGCTTCTGCATAGATGCAGCTGACCTCTAATAGAGACCCCAAGATCTGCTTGCCAAAAATCCTGCCCCATTCTACTGGAGAACAGTCAATCAGGGAAACCTGTGATATTAAGAACCGCCCAAGGGTAGAGGGCAAGGAGCACCCAAGTAACTGGTAATGAAATGCACCTGTCATAACCAGTTCAAGTGTATCCCGATTCTTTAACGTCATAAAACTTATCTGATAAGTGTCATGCAAGGTGTCAATGAAAAGCTCATGACTCACTGTTTATTAATATCATAACATAATGCAGATGGAAGCAACTGATGCAAAGTTATGGACAGACACTGAAATTATAATTCTAAAATGTGTTTGCCAGCCAAGCAGGAGTTGGTCCAGGGCTGCCCAATGCATAGACATAAAGTGGATGCTTGTTGCTGGTTGTGGGTGTCTCATGCAGAGAGCTACATTTGCAAAGCTTTAAGGCACTTAAGAGTTCTAGGATAAGAGGTAACAACTCTTCACTAATCTGGATTGCACCCCAGAACGTAACAGAACCTATGGAGATTTCCTACTCTCCTGGCATCTTCCCAGGGGCAATCTGTGTTCTTTCTTCCTCAACTGATGTATCTCTGCAATTTACTAGGGACAAGCAATCTTCTTCAGATAAAATGAAAATGGACCCAAACTTTAATACAAATATCAAAACAAAACTATTTTCAGATGTAATGAAGAATAACTCTTAAAAATATTGTCCGTGTTCATACACCTCTTCACTTCCTTGCGTTTTCAGCCAGAACTGAAGAAAAAGTATTGGCAATCTTTTGAGACACCCGGTTCTCACAAGATTGCCAGCTCAGTTTTGCAGAACCAAGGGGCTTGGTTCA
This sequence comes from Emys orbicularis, assembly GCF_028017835.1. Classification (NCBI taxonomy): domain Eukaryota; kingdom Metazoa; phylum Chordata; order Testudines; family Emydidae; genus Emys; species Emys orbicularis. The sequence continues at coordinate 78,664,883 of NC_088684.1, read as the reverse complement.
GTTCAGATAAACAGTTCAGATAAACATTTGAATTTCATCCAGATCAAACCAAACTGGCCAGTCGTTTAACTGTGCCTATCACTAATCAGCACAAGCATTACAAAGGAATCCAAAAGCTGGCTGACAATTTTATTGATGATATGTGAGGCAGAGTGCACTTCCACTTGCTCTTTAACAGTTCTATTGGCTCTGCTGAAATGACAGTAATAACAACTTGTTCTTGTCAGTAAACTAAGCAGAGACTATTAGGGCGACACATGGGGTAAATTTTTATAGCAGTGCATAGAGTTTTAGCTATGCTTCTGTCATTAAAGTCAATAGAAGTTGGTCAGCTAAAACCCCAGGCAACTCTGACAATTTGTACCATGGGGAGAAGATAAGTGAAGAAATGAAATGCCATTTTTTTTCTTTTGAAATTTCATGCTCATGAAAGTTGCTAGCCTGACAGCCTTGGGAACAGAAGTTCTCTACTGTATTTATCCACACAATAGTTGCAGCATAAGCAATGGCAATGTGGATTTTCTCATCCTGCTTTACCAATACGTTTTATGTATTTTTGTTATGGCACTCAGTATCATAGCTGTGACCCGGGGGCACCACCCTCTATGTATTAGAAGGATGTTCTATTTTCCTGTGTACTCAATGCCTGGCTTCTCTATGCAAGACTGCAATGATGATATTTTTTTACAGTTGGTTTTGGCCTGAGTCTGCAACCCTTATTCGTGTGAATAATCCTCTTGAAAATGAGTAGTCCCACTGATGTCAGCTGAAAGATTTGGCCCATTATTATAATAATTTGAAGGTACTTCCTCTTTATAAGATGATAAGCACATCCTGCGCTGAATAACCTCTTCAGTCTAAAGGCCCAGGAGGAAACTAGTTCAGAATATAAACCTGTCACTGAGCTAGCGAGAAGCACCATCATGTTGTTATACTGATTTTCTCCCCCATTAAATATTTAGATTTAAAATAATTAAAACTCCAAAAAGTTAAACTGATTTTTTTAAAGTAAAAATACTTGTTTTAAACCTTTCTTCCTCTCAGACTCACTACCTCCCTTTTTCTTTTTTTTCTCATTTCCCTTTTCGCCTTCCTCTTCCATCCTTTCCACACCTATATCCTCTTCCCTCCCTAGCTGTGGGAGGAGTAGGATACTCCCAGTGTAAACAAATAATGGGATGGAATTTGCCTTTCCCTGAGCAAGGGGTGGTGTGTAAGAAGCAGCAGCCCAGGAAACATTGTGCTTGAGACACTGCTCTGTGTCACAGTTCTCCTCTGATGTTTCATACCATTGAGAAATGAGGGAGCAGTAAATTACTTTAGGCCTTGAAAGAGTTTACACTTACTTCCCCCTTATGCCTGACCAGCTATTCTATGCCTGGGAGCAGAGGAGAACAGAGCCATGCTCTGCCCATTCCCTATCTCTTCTGTCCTTCTCACTCACAAAGGGAAATAGCCAAAGAGGAGGGTCTATGCTCTACACCAGACTAAGCCCCAAGCAGGGAGTAGGGTAGGTCTCACTGAACAAAACTACTGGGTGAGGGATGGATGGATGGATGGATGGAGAAGGCTGCAGGGAAAAGATGAGAGCGAGGCTTTTGCTTCTGCTTAGCTTAGTAAGACAAGAACACAGTCTAGCTCACTGTAGACACAAGTATATGATACTGATTGTGAGGACAAAAGCCCAGCCAGTGTGAAGAAAGGGAAGGGTGGGAACAGAGGGATGGAGGAAGGGAATTTAATTAGAGAGTTTAATTTTTTTTGTTCTTTAGTACTTTGTCTTTCTGCAGTTTGAAAGCCCTAATCTCTATGCTTTTGTAAATTTTCAAGTTCAGACAGCTTGACCATTCTGAGCTCAGGAGCCAAAATTGGGAGATTATAGTAGCCAGTCATAGAGAGATTTGCATATTCACAATATAGTGATTAAGAAAGAGCCACACTTATTATGCAAATCTCCATACTCGGATTGGCTAATGATGGCTCTCAGGCAGTCAAAGAGTAAGGATTTTCATACTGCATTGTTACTGAGAAATAATTGGAGAGTGATTATGCAAATAAGGCACCCACAGCCAATAAGAGACCAGAGAATTTGTATAATGGAGTTGGGAGGGGAAATGTAGAGTTAGGAATCAGTAATTGCACAGCATCCCTACACTCTGACTGGCTGAGACAATTCAATTTCAGTAGAATTTCTCATAACCACAAGTTTTATTCTGAATAGTTATAATGAAGAACTTGACCAGAGTTATTTTTGCTAGAAAGTATATCATTTTCATACACCTTATCTGTAATGTCACTGTTCAATTCACTCAAGTCAGTGAATTTAATATCCCCTGGCATTTTTCACAACAGCAGGGGTATTAAATCCCAGTGTTCTGAGACAATTTCGTTTGGAATAATTATATTCTGCCTACTTCAAGTTCTTTTTTGTAGCTTCAGTTGGATGTTATCATTCACTTTATGTTCTAAACCAGGGGTGGGCAAACTACGGCTGGTGGGCCATATCCGGCCCGCGGGACCGTTCTGCCCGGCCCCTGAGCTCCTGGCCTGGGAGGCTAGCCCTGGCCCCTCCCCTGCTGTCCCCCCTCCCCCGCAGCCTCAGCTCGCTTGCTCTGCTGCCGGTGCAATGCTCTGGGCGGCAGGGCTGTGAGCTCCTGGGGCACTGCAGCTGCAGAGCCTGGCCTGACCCGGAGCTCTGTGCTGCATGGTGGTGGCGGCAGCAGCGTGGCCTGGCTCCAGCTGTGCGGTGCGGCTGTAGTGCTGTCAGCCACCGGTGCTCCAGGCAGCGCGGTAAGGGAGCAGGGAGCGGGGGGGGGGGTTGGATAGAGGGCAGGGGAGTTCGGGGTGGTGGTCAGGGGGTGGGGTGTGTGGATAGGTGTCGGGGCAGTTGGGGGGGGAACAGGGGGTTGAATGGGGGCAGGGGTTCTGGGGGGGCAGTCAGTAAGGAGGGGCAGTTGGATGGGGCGGCAGGGGACAGTCAGAGGCAGGAGTTCCAGGGGCAGTCAGGGGACAGGGAAAAGGGGTGGTTGGATGGGGCAGGGGTCCCGGGGGGGCCATCAGGAATGAGAGGAGGGGTTGGATGGGGCGGCGGGAGTCTGGCGGTGGTCAGGGGACAGGGAGCAGGTGTGTGTGGATGGGGCAGGGGTCCCGGGGGGGCAGATAGGAGGTGGGGGCCGGGCCACGACCCCCTCCCCTAACCAGCCCTCCATACAATTTACAAAACCTAGTGTGGCCCTCAGGCCAAAAAGTTTTCCCGCCCCTGTTCTAAACTGTTGTGCAGTGCTGCTTGGCACTCATAAGAAGAGGCTCCCTTTCAGTATTGTGTGTAGTGATCCTCAATGTAGGAGTGGCAACAAATGCTATAGTATGTACCTAGTGTTTCAGACAGGATTGTACACAGGGTGGTAGCCCATTCCACTGACCATGCAGCCCCACCTATACTGCTATTTTTAGTATGTTAGCTCGATCAGAGCTAGTGCAGGTATGTCTCCCTGAGCTGGAAATTACGCCTCCAGCTCCAGTGCAGCCATACCCTTAGTTTCCCTCATTCAATTCAAGGTATCGATGTTTACCTCTAAAGCTCTACATGATCTGATTTGGCTATCTCTCTCAAATTATATGCCACAGTGGTTCAAACCAATTGGAGTGCTTGAGCTTATCCTTCTACTGTACCGTGTTATACTGGAGGGAGCTGGCAGCAGAGCATTTTCAAAAGAGGATGCTCAACTTTTAGATTCACTTCTTCCCCTGGCCTATCAGACCCTTAGTTTATTGATCTGCTAGGCCTCCTGCAAAGCCCAGTGTTCTGCTAGGCTTTTCCTGAGTGGGCTGGTTTGAGTGTGGTACTGAAGAATTACAGATGGACTGGGTGAATTGGGCAGAGTTTAATACTCCTGTTTAGTGTGATGTTTTTTAATGTATTACATATATTAGACTTGGCAAAATAACTAATACATTGGATATATGCCATTAGTTATACTGTTTTGTGGGGGGTTTGTATGTTTTTAAAACTGAGGTCAGAGGTGTAAAACAGCATAACGGGTATGAAAGGCAGACCTGGATTCTGTGAAGTAGTTCTGTGCTGACTGTGACCCTTTGACACCCTGGATAAATCACGTCTGTGCCTGGAGATGCTATATAAAGTCAGTTCTATGAAAATGTATGTAAGTACTGCACTCCAGGCTAAACAGCAGGTTTTCTAACAAAATTTCAGCAGGAAAAAAAATCCACCACTAGTATTATGATACCTATCAGCAGTGTTGGACTTTAAGAATGTGTATTTTAAAATGGAAGTTTATGACAGACTATTTTAGCAATGATTGATCTGGCTATCTGCTGAAGAAGCACCTACGACACAGACAGCAACCTACAAAATGGTGTAAGACACGAATGGGCTCAACCCATGGAGGACCTTGACAACAGCAAAACCGGTGTAGTTCTGCTTCAGAAGAATGGGGCATTATGCCAGTAATTCACAACGAGATGCAGATCTGGACTTCCAGTGTCCTTTTGTGCAGTGAGTATTTGGAGAATGAAATAACTAAGGAAGTGGATGGAACTGTTGGAGGAACTGGGACAGGGCCTTTGGATCTACCACTCTACAGATCCATCAGCCAGTCTCTCCTGCAGAGCAGGCCCATAGTATTGGCTATGGAGGAGGGAAAATACTTTGCTTTTGACCCTTGCAGAGAATCCTACCATCTAGCTCAATTTCTTGGGGTGTTGGCTGGGCACACTAGTGAATTTCCTTTCAATTATTTAAGAACTGAGCTTTTCATCAAATCATAAATAAGCAGAATGCAGTTTTAGGAGATTAGACTTTTTTCACATCTTAAGATGAAGACATTTCTTTTCATACATTTAGTCAAGACACATAAATCACATCACAAAGCTTTCACCCAACACATCGCAATTAAACCAAAAAAGTTCCATTCAGCTAATAATCCACATCTGACTTTAGCTCAAAGCCAAGCTACAAACTTGTGTATTAAGTATGAAACTTCATCCTTCAAACATACTGTTGCATCAGTGTAATCAGAGATATTGCCACATATGTTATGGAACCATGCACAGCACAATAAGTTGAAAATGGTCTTCCAGCCTTAATTTAGAACATACTTCATTCCTTTGGATTAAGTCTCATCTATTTTTAAATGAATACTCACTATTTTTAGGAAAGAAGAAAAGAAGTGAGTGGCAAGAGACCAAGAACATCTTTCTGCAGCACTGAACACAATAGTGTTTTAATCAGGGCTTTCTCTTTTGCCCACAAAATAAGATAAATACACTGGATTTTTTTCTGGTTTTGATCCAATCAATTTTGATGCAAACTTTGCTAACTATCACACTGCAACCGCTACAAATTTCCCAAATCATTTTATATACATTTCCCCCTTAACTGGGCTATAACAGTATTAAAACCCTGCAGGACATGATCATACTTATTAATATCCCATAATTAAGGTGACGGCAGACACAGTTGTTTTCTGGCATCATGACAGCATAAACCATTTGCTGTTTTTAAATGTATTGTTCATTTTTATATATGCAATGTATTTAGTTCCATGCCATATGTAGTATTTTTATTATATATATATATATATATATATATTTCTCCAGAGGAGTATGGAAGAATTAGAGGCCAGAAGCCAGCATCCCAAGATCCTACTACAGCAAATGCCAGAAGAGTGGAAGAAAGTTTTACAATAAATTCACCTTCTGATCTGACTTTTAAAAACTACTCACTTAAGAAACTACAGAGGACAAGATAGATTCTATTACACTTAGGATCTCTAGGGTAGAAGATACTGCAGTGGAGAATACGTGAAGGAAAAACATAAATCAACACTTGACCCTGCTCAGACAACAGCAGAAGAAATGGGAAATAGATAAGCAGAAAATGGGTCATTGATTAAGACAATCTCTTTGTTGTAAAGAAACGTGGAGACTTGGCAAATGAAATTAAGAGAAGGAGTTTCAGAATATTTAGGCTCCCACCTGGTATAAAGGATCAAAAGACCTGAAAGGGATGCAGTTAAACTTCCTTTTTTGTTTTCTTCTGAAATTTTTGAAAAAGAACTTTGATTTCATCCCTGAATGATTGAAGAAACCTTGTAGTCAGCGTTATACATCCTGCCAAAAAAAGAAGTTAAATGATGAGCCTATTGGAATGATCAGTGAAACCTTTGCTTTAACTCCTTTGATCAATAAAGTAGCAACTAATGTTGGAAAATATTAGTATATATAATCAGAATAAGAAAATCCTTCCCCTGAATAATTGGTAGCATATGCAACTCGATGTTGTATTAGAGTGAATGATATAATGCTGGAGTACTTACATCATTCTATTTCCTTGGTTAAAAAAGTTTGAAGGAGTTTGCAGAGAAACATTTTTCTCTTCTCACTAGCTGCTTATTTTGGCCAAGTACTTTATGGAATTATCACCCCAGTATAACACCCATTCTTGACTTTGCAAAATAGTACTGACAGTTATGGGTTTTCTTAAGGTAGAAAGGTGAATAAAGGACATGCTATATGTTTTGTAAACCTGATATCAATATTTAAAATATCATATTATTTATTTGTATTTTTGATGGAAGAGATAGGTGTTTTCGAGAAAGAGGATACTGCAGTGATCATTAATGCAAGATTGGACCTTGATGTAGCAGATGTTTCAACAGATGGTGGTTACTTCGCAACTCTTTGTACCAGATTTTTTGAAAGAATGTGGTGAGGAACCTCTATATGTTTTTAACATTTGGTTTTCATTAGCCAACTGTACCTCACATGATACTGTTTATCTCTTGAGGAGTGCTTGATGAATGCTACAGCTTGCAGCTTTTGGTTGTTGTTTTTCCTCTATTTTTGATTCTTCTGTTTTCTAGTCTACTATTTCATATAGGTTTGTGATTCTTTTCCCTCCACTTCAGCTGAGGTTATAGAAACATTAATAGCAACACCACAAGTAGCCTTGTGTTGAGATTATGAGAGGAAGGATGGTTTAATGATTAGGTTCAATTCCCTGCTCAGCTACAGACTTTCTGTAAACCCTTGGGCAAGTCACTTAGTCTCTCTGTGCTTCAGTACCCCATTGGTATCATGGGGATAATAGCACTGTCCTGCCTCACCAAGGTATTGTGAAAATAGATACATTGCAGATTGAGAAGTACTGTGGTAATGGGGTACCTAGGCTTGTCATTGAAAGTCTCCCTATTTTGCACGTTGAACATCTTCGTATTTAACACAGTAACTCTGAAGAGGACAATTGCATTTCCTATAATATTCTTTTGGTGAAAATTTACTAGCTTTGACAGAGGAATGATTTTAAAATGCTTTTGTCATTTCCCCTGAGAAGCTAAATTTGTGGACGTTCCTGTACCTAAAGAACCATGGTCACTGCAAACTCCATACTTTCACATAGTTATCTCAGGGACTGGCCACTTTTTAAATGTTTGCAATCCAACATTAAAAGAGGTACTCTGCTTAGTTGACATAACTTAATTTAGCTCTGCAAAGTGGTAGCCAGGTAAGGAAGCTATTTCCATTCTCTGATGCTCTTGTGCATCCCCACTGCTACAGACCCTGAAGAAGCAGGGACACCGGCTGCAACAGGCCTATGGAGGCAGAGGTTGAGGGGGAGAGGTTTAAGGAATTTAGAGTGTGAGAGCTGGGATGTGAAAGGGCAGTGAAGTGGACAGGGCAACTGGGAGTGGGGAGAATGAGAAGTTATGGGAGTGCTAGTGCTTTCTATCCGCATTGTTGTCTTTCACCCTTCAGCTGTTCCTCAGCCCTCTCCCACCCTGCCTTAGTGCCTCTTTGGCATCTAGGGAAGGCATGGGGATTAAGAAATATTTTGGGGACATTGATGTTGACTGTGTGTAAAGGAGGGGGATAAGCTGGGTTATAGGGGGCAGCAGGAGTGAGCAGGGCTTTGGAGCATATTGGGGAGTGAGCATAGATGGTAGAGCAAGGAAAGTGAGCAGAGGGAGAAGAAGGTAGGAGAGCACTGGCTTTTCTCTTCCTTCATCATCCAGTGGAGCTGCTCTGGGCTATCAGGGAGGATTGCTGATAGCCATAGTAGTATCCCTGTGCATACTTCAATAGAGGTGAAGGGTTCTCAGCACCTCCAAGGATTAGCCTGTATGACTGATTGGAGAAATAATTAGTCCACGCCTGATTCTGATCTTACATATTGATTTTACACTGGTGTAAGCCCTGTTTTTGACTATTGATCAAAATCAAGAGGAAAATAATTTAAATATCCCTAATTGTTTTTTTCTAATGAGTCTGTTCCATCAGGATGCATACTTACTACAGAACTTAAATCAGTCCACTTTCTGCAGTCAGTTGAGGTTTTCAGACACAACATAATAATAAGACTTAATGATTATTATTTCCCAATGATAATAATAATAACAATGGGGGCATTGTTATAAAACATATTTTACAAGCATAGATATGTACTTTATAAACCAATAGGTTTTGTTACATTGTTTATTTTCTTGATAGGAGGAGGGACATTTTTGTGCAAGAAAAGCTTCAGAGTCATAAGTAATTATAATTCTGTCAAGAAAAGGACAACAACAATGGCTATATTACATAGTCATACCCCACTATAATGTGACAGAGATTTATGTTACTTCATAGACCATTTGAAATATATAAAAATATTAATTTCCGTGAGAGTTTCTTAGGTAATCAAAAGTGTTGTCTATTTTCCAAGGATACAGGGAGTGACAATGAAGGATACCTATGCATGTTCATTGCTATATGGTTTGATCTATTTGATAAATGATGCAGCTGTTATCCTCAACCACTTTAATTTGCATTTACCGACCTTCAAGGAAATATTTTAAATTATAGGTTGTAATGGTTTATTGGCATGATACAATACTTTAAATGCTATCAATTCACTTTATGGAGCTGTTATGAAGTTAACCTAGATATTGTAGCTACATTGAGAATATGGACTCATACAGCATAAAAATGGTGTAAACAGAGTTTAGAATCAGGACTAGTTACTGTACAATAGATGATTTTCAATCATGGGTTGTTTTATAAAATATTATCAGAGCCTAGTTCACACATTGTGGGTGGAGGCGGGAGAGGGGGGAAAGGAAAGCTCAGTTCTATGGAATATGGAAATATTGAAAAAGTTCCATTGATCTTCCCAGGAATGCCATTACTCTCAAACAAATCTCATTAAGGTTATGATACTCTCACTACAGTGAAAAGCAACAGAGGGTCCTGTGGCACCTTTAAGACTAACAGAAGTATTGGAGCATAAGCTTTCGTGGGTGAATGCCCACTTCATCAGACGCGTCAGACTTCATCTTGCGTCTGATGAAGTGGGCATTCACCCACGAAAGCTTATGCTCCAATACTTCTGTTAGTCTTAAAGGTGCCACAGGACCCTCTGTTGCTTTTTACAGATTCAGAATAACACGGCTACCCCTCTGATACTTCACTACAGTGAACCATCCATATGGACAATTTACTAAGACTATGTTACTGAGGCCAGGTCGACACTACAAATGTACATCAGTATAACTACGTCGTTTAGGGGTGTGAAAGATCCACACTCTGAGCGATGCAGTTATACTGACTTAAACCCCAGTGTAGATAGCCCTATGTCTACAGGAGGACTTCCGCCATCAACATAGCTACCACCTCTCGTAGAGGTGGATTAACTATGCTGAAGGGAGAAGCTCTCCTGTTGGCATAGTAGCATCTTCACTGAAGCACTACAGCAGAGCAGCTGCAGCGTTTTAAGTGTAGACCTGCCCTGATGCTCATTTTATTTTCTAAATTGTCACTGAGTTTTGTACTATGTGGATTATTATTGGTAACAGTGTACTATTCTGACTTGTTGTGATATTGTGTGTCACCACTAATACCCAAAGTGGTACAAGATGATTATTGTGCAAGACAGGCAAGGTAGGGTACCGGCCGCAAAAGAAGGCCATGAGGTTCTCTCTGGCAGTGTTTAAATCTAGATTTAACCTAACTTTCTTAGTTGAACCCAAGCCACAACATTCAATTCTGAGTTTGGATTTTCAACAGAAGTTCTTGCAAAGTTCATGTGTGTTCGGATTTAGGGCCCTAAGTCCCTTGCACAGAGACTGGTTCTAATTACAAAAATCAGATCCAGGTTTAGGTGCAGTTTTCTAAGTCCCCATAATTCAGTGTTTTTTGGATTTAATTTTCTGATTCTTGCCATCTCTACTTCATCATAATATTAATGATCAGAAGTATAAACCATATTGCACAGATTGTAGTTTCTTGGGATGCTACTCACATTGTGGTCCCTTTGGGTGCTTTGATCAGATGATATAGATTAGAAGTCTCCAAAATACAATGGTTTTCATAGAATCATAGAATCATAGGACTGGAAGGGACCTCGAGAGGTCATCTAGTCCAGTTCCCTGCACTCATGGCAGGACTAAGTACTGTCTAGACCATCCCTGACAGGTGTTTGTCTAATCTGCTTTTAAAAATCTCCAATGATGGAAATTCTACAACCTCCCTAGGCAATTTATTCCAATGCTTCACTGGGTCTTCTGCAAACGTTTTCTTCAATTTTTCTCCATGTGCACTCAACTCCCCCAGTTTCCTTTGAGATCCTTGAGTGAAAGATGGTATATAAGTACACTGCAGGAAGCAATATGGGCTGAGGGATGTGCTGGCCGCCACTTCCTGCAGCCCCCATTGGCCTGGAACGGCGAACCGCGGCCAGTCGGAGCTGCGATCGGCTGAACTTGCGGACGCTGCAGGTAAACAAACCATCCCAGCCTGCCAGCAGATTTCCCTGACGGGCCGCATGCCAAAGGTTGCCAATCCCTGTTGTAATAAATAGTCAAGGAACTCTCACTATTATAGATTCCTCAAAATGTAGGGTATGTAGGGACCTTGAGAGATCATCTAGTTCAGCCCTGAACACTGCACTGAGGCAGGACCATATATACTTAGACCATTCCTGACAGGTATTTCTCTAACCTCTCTTAACAACTTCCAATGATGAGAATTCCACAAACTCCATTGGAAGCCTAATGCAGTATTTATCTATCCTTATAGTTGTAAAGTGTATTCCCCCCCCCCTAATATCTAATGTAAATCTCCCTTGCTGCTTAATCTCATTACTTCTTGTCCTACCTTCATGGAGACGTGAAGAACACTTGATCAGCATCCATTTTATAAAAGCCCTTATTATATTTGAAAATGTATCAGGCCCCCCCTCAGTCTTTTTTCCTCAAGATTAAACATGCCCCGTATTTTTAATGTTTCTTCAAAGGTCTGGTTTTTAAAAACTTTTTCCATTTTTGTTGAGCTCCTCTGGACCTTCTCCAGTTGGTCCACACCTTTCTTAAAGTGTGGCACGCAGAACTGGACAGAGTTCTCCAGCCGAGGCCTCACCAGTGCTGAACAGAGTGTCTTACATACAACATTGCTGTCAATACACTTGTCACAGTTTCAGGATTAACTGGACCCTTGACTTCCCCCCTTATGGTCTTGAGGGCACCCGCTTATGGTTTCAGGTTCCCAATCCTGACCTCGTGGAGGCAGAGACCTGTGTCTTTCTCTCCTTCCATACCAGAGGTTTAGGCTTGCAGTTCCGCAATACCTCACTGTGATTTCCTCAGCAGGTCTGACTGGGTCCAGCATCTGTGGTTAACCTTTCTCCAGGAGCTACGACAGTTTCTACCAGTTACTAACCAGCCTTCTCAAAGCAAATATGTTTATGGTAAAAGAATTACAGAGAACATATATGTAAGTTCCTATATGCATTCTAAAAGTTTATCAGATGTCACCACTCAATCTGATGGGGGCCCTAGTAAGCCAAAGTCCTTCCAGCCCTTCTGGAAGGGTTGCCTCTTTGGTCAGAAGGACTTGTCTGCTTGCTAAATCAAAAGAAGGCCCTGAGTCAGTTTAAATGCAGGCTTTTTATGCCAAAAGCCCTTTCTTAGTCTGTTGGTCTCTGGAAAACCTAGTTTGAACCGGTTTATGCAAGCGTCCCCAGGCATGGTACTTTTCTGGAGGTCTTTACAACCTGAGTGATTCACCTTAAATCACCATCCACTGCATTTAGTTCCTGGAGGAGCTGTGGTAACATTCCCCCTCACTCTCCTTCACCGCCCCAAGTTGTATACAGTCCCTGGCCCACAGTGATACATAAACCATTCATAAGCTTAATACATTATGTATCCCCATAGATAATGCACAAGGTTGCAACATATGTCATAACAACTTAGTATGATTTTAGTCTCTTTTGTAACTGCATCATATTGTTGACACATTCACTTTGTGATCCACTATAATCCCCAGATCCTTTCCAGCAGTACTATTGCCTAGCTAGTTATTCCCCATTTTGTAGTTATGCATTTGATTTTTCATTCCTAAGTGTAGTACTTTGCATTTGTTTTTATTGAATTTCATCCTGCTGATTTCAGACCAATCCTCCAATTTATCAAGGGCATTTCAAATTCTAATCCTTTCCTCCAAAGTGCTTTCAACCCCTCCCATCCTGGTGTCATCTGCAAATTGCATAAGTGTACTTTCCACTCCATTATTCAATTGATTTATGAAAATATTGAATAGTACTGGACCCCTGTGGGACCTGCTGGACACATTCCCCCAGTTTGAAAGTGTATCATTGATAACCATTCCTTGATTACTGTCCTCCAACCAGTTTTTCACCCACTATTTCACCTACCTGCACATGACTGAGCCATAGAAGGCAGGCCAAGCACATACTTGGCTAAAATAGTGTAGAAATGTCTTGTGATTAATCTGAAGAGCAGAAATACACTATTTTTCTTCTTTGCCCAAGGAGTGACTCAGTTATAGGTCAGAAGGAGGTATGTGCTCATGCCATCCAGCAGAAGTAACAGTTTCAGCCAGATATCTAGGCACTGGGACAGAGGCTGGGTGAGAAGCTGAGAGTTGATGAGGTAAGCAAGCTATATTTAGCAGGTGCCCCCTATGAGACTGACCTCGGGCCAGTGGGCCAGTCAGGCTAGGCATAATATGAAGCTAGATGAGCCACCCAGGCAGCTGACATCCTTTGCCACCACACCTGTTGGCAAGTACTGCTGGGTATAAATGCCCAGAGGCAATAGAGGGACTCCCAGGCTTCAAGATGGTAGCTGATATTCTTATTAGAGGAGAAGAAGACATCTAGGAAAAGGTAATCCAGTACCATAACACCAAGCTTTGACAGCTCCTAAACTGTGAGTGGAATATTGGGCTGAGCTCAGACAAGCTGAAAGTGAGGTCCCCTACATCAGACCTCTGTTGACTTCAAAGGGATTCCAGCCAGACACTGAGCATCATTAAGGAAATACCCTGACCAAAGCACGTGAAAGGAGTCTAGCAATTTATAGAGATGGGCAACTATCTTTCCCAATTCAGTACACACCTATCAGACGCCTGTGAACCCTTGAAACAGTTAAGACACGATGAATCAGCATGGAAATGGCCAGAGACCCAAGAACAGGCATTTGAAAAAAAAATCATAAGCAAGGCCTCAGTCCTAAAGTACTACAACTATGCAGAGCAGCTGGAGACATGGTATGATGCCCCCAAAGGAGGCCTCGGAGCAGCACTGGTGCAAAGGCAGCAGCCTCTAGCATTTGCTAGTAGTCTTGACAGACACAAAAAGGGATATGCTCAGGTGGAAAAGGAGCTATCGGCTGTGCTCAGGAGCTTTAGTGATAATCTCTAGTCAATTGCTCTCAGTGTCATCATGCAAAACTGCTAGGACCTTAACTACTTAGACTAAAATAATTGTCTACAGAAAGTATGCTTGACAGTTAAGCTTGAAAAATGTACTATGGAGAAATGGGGTAATTTAGAATATTTTAAAGCGGTGATACATTTCCAATCACTTTGTCAGCTACAGCATATCTTAGAAGCACTATCTACTGTTACTCCGTGTAAGTCACACTAGATATGTACTGTGTATGTGAATATTTGCATGTACATGCCTTATCTTGGGAAGTTTCACATTCCATCTTTGTTCATAAGTAGTACCCGATGCAACTCATCTGTCTCTATACATAAATGGATATCTGCTCTTTTAATTTTTGTAAATAGTCTTTGTAGAAATATTTTAATACACATTTTTCATATCTAAAAAGGAATGAGGATTTATCCCCCATAATTGTTTCATGCACCGTAAGCAGGTGTGAAGGGGTCAGCTCTTTGCTGGTGCTTCCTCCTGGCATGGCTTGGCAGCTCTCTCTCCACTGCAGTCTGCTGCCACTGGCTGCTTGGCCTCTGCAGTGGCCTGCCTCTTGCGGTGACTTGGCCCTCTGGCCAGATTACTTCGAAGTTTCTCCCCTTCCAGGGTAGTCCATAAACAAAAAAACAGGGAAGTTAACACAAATAAACTGAGTTAGTAAGAGAGAGCAAGGAATGATTCCCTCTCGGGGTGTATCAGGATCTGGCCCTCCCTGTGCTCAGGGAGGGGTCTTCAGGCAGTGGTTGTCAGGCAAGTTCCTGCCTTCCCTTGGCCCTTTCCTAGGGTTGCCAATTTTGGTTGGATGTATTCCTGGAGATTTCATCACATGACATAATCTTTAATTAAAGATTAATCTTTAATTCCTGGACACTCCAGGCCAATCCTGGAGGGTTGGCAACCCTACCCTTTCCTCAGGAGCAGAGGGTTGAAGGTCTGTTCTCTTTCCTGGTCTGCCCACAAGTGAGTTGTTCTGCGTCCCTTTTATCTCCTTCTCCAGCCTATGCATGTCTTGCAGGTGTGGTGGGGCAGAGCTGGCTGAGCCCAGAGCAGTTCCTTAACCTGTGTTGTCCAGTGTGGGGTTTGTATTCCCCATCACAGCTGGGTAATAATATGGGAGGACTACATGTATCTAAGATTTTATTAAGAGAATGTTAACAGAGGTGCTACAAGTGAAGCTAACATTCAAGCTATATGCACACAGACTAACTTCCTGGGCCTCCACCAAACTCCTGCAATCTGTGCTGTTCCTGCCAAATTCCATGCAGGTTGCTACATCTTTCCTTGCAATGATTATTTGTTGTTGTTGTGTCTTTGGTCCAAGCATTTGCTGGGTCAAAAGTTACTAGTACATAGCTCATCAATGGGACATGGCCTTTACCACCATCCCATTATGGCCTCTTAGACCTCGTAGCTCTTCAAACCAATCTCCTGCTTCTTTGTGTTTCACTGCTGGTGAGGGATTTTTTCCACCCTATTGTTGCCTTCATTCTCTTGAGTGGTGCACTGATAGTTCTCTATATTGATCATATACCTGGTTTCTAACTCTCTTATATCAGGCCAGCTGATGTCTGAGGCTCTTTCTATGTTCTTCTGGTCCTAGTCTAGGCCCTGTCTGCCTGGGTGTGCTGGTTATCTGCCACTGCTCTGCAGTTGTCTTCAGTTTGTTCTCCACCACTGTCTTGAGTCTGTAGCAACCTCATATGACCTGTATTACTGAAATTTGGACTGTTCTTTATTAGCAATTATTATTTGTATTGCCATTGCCTTGGCCATTGCTGTGTATGACTATTTGATGGACCTGCTCACCTCTAGACAGTAGGCTCATGCCCTTGATTCCTTTGTTGTAGTGGGCTACCTGCTTAGCTTGGTGTTCTTTTAATTGCTTCTGTGTACTGTCTGTTGTTCCTCCACTGGGCTACAGCAGACTACACCTCCTAAGAAGTAAAGCGTATCAGTATCTGTGCTAGGCTACTATCTAGTCCAAGGTAGAGTATATTTTGATAGTCCAACATTGCCAGGTAGTGATCCTTTCTGGTCTATTTTGCCTTTGCCATCAGTCTTTATTGCTGATTCTGCCATTACTTTTTGGGTAGCCCCGGGAAGATGTCTTTTGTTAAAATTCCCATTTGGTGCTGAATCACTGGAATTTCACTGCACTGTTCTGTGGCCCATTGTCTGAGCATGGCATGTCAGGTACATCAGAATGTGCAAAACGTGCCTTCAGTTTCTTGATCATAGTTTTAGCCTGAGCATCCTATAGATAGTCCACCTCCCAGAAACTGAAGTAATACTCTACTGTGACGATATAGTTCCTGTCATTAAAAGTGAACAGTTCTGTGTCTACTTTTTCCCAGGATCGGCATGGAATTTCACAGAATCATAGAATCGTAGGACTGGAAGGGACCTTGAGAGATCTTCTAGTCTAGTCCTTTGCACTCATGAGGCTATAAAGGCTGTTGTCATTCACTATACTTGTCAGGGCTGGGCTGGGTGAGGCCTGGGTACACTGGTCAGCTCCAACTTGCAGTAAGGAGACAGATATTGAGGTTGAGGTTGAGCTGGCTTAGGATACCAGGAAGTCAGGGTCAGGCACTAGGTTACAGATAGCAGGTAAGTAGGGAGTTAGAGACAAACCAGTCAGAAGCCAGGGCCCACAGCAAAGCAAGGTCCAGTTTGGAAGCAAGCAGACAGTCTGTGTTGTTGCTCAGACATTTCCCCCTGATGGGTTTCTGGTTTGTATATCAGCATGAGCCAATCAGTGAGCTGCGGAGGTGCCACTCAGGCACTGCTGGGAGGTATTTCCTGCAGTCTCTAACTTCATAGGGTCCTCCAGCAAAAACCCAGCCTAAGCTTCCAATAGCAATGTGGAAGTATTGGCAACCTAGGACCTCCATGATCCCATATTCTAGTTCTGCAGGTTCTTACAATGCTCCTTGCACACTTCACACTGTTTCAATTCTTAATTGGGTATTTATGCTTAGCTAATGGACACATTCACTGAATCATCTCAGGCATGCTTCTATACACAGGTGTGAACCGCGTATCCATCTCATGAGGGTAACTTTTAAATCTGCTGGGTTTTCTGCCTGATTCCCTTTAAATAAAATCCTGTCTTTTATACTCCCTTCCATGTGAGGAATGAGTTGTATAACTTCTTGTGGCAGTTGTTCCTTGTGATCTGGCCAGTCCTGGAACATTAATTGTTTTACTATTGCCTGTGGCACCCCATCCTGTTTTGTGCTTTGTTGGATTGTCTGAAGCCTCCCATCTGAGATGCAAAGGTAGTGTAGCATGGTAATAGTCTGTCTCCTGTTCCACAGAGCTATCTATTTTGTACTCTGGAAGGTATGCCATGCCTAGTATATCTGCCTCCAGTTGTGACTTTCTGGGGAGTATCTTATCCTCACATCATAGCACTGGCTTCTCAACATGTATTGTTGTCTCTTGGGGAGGGATAGCTCAGTGATTTGAGCATTGGCCTGCTAAACCCAGAGCTGTGAGTTCAATCCTTGAGGGGGGCTATTTAGGGATCTGGGGCAAAAATCTATCTGGGAATTGGTCCTGCTTTAAGCAGGGGGTTGGATTAGATGACCTCCTGAGGTCCCTTCCAATCCTGATATTCTACGATTCTTCATACTTTCAAATGGCTTGTGATCAGACTTCATGTCCAACTTGTACCCCAAAAGATGGACTGATGGAATCATTCTGGTCCAACAGTGCTTTCAAGTTATATTGTAGGGCTGCTGATTTTAGAATGTCTATGATTCTGGAAGTATCCCCAGGAATATTCATTATTCCCTGTGTAAAGGATCAAATTTGTGAACCGAACTCTGTACAAAGAGAGATATCAAAGTTCTTGGTCTTTTGTGTAATATAAATTATAATGTCTGGATTATTGTTGCAGAATTACAGTAAATTCTCTTGCTAATTTGGAGCAATTACAATTCCATATCATTAGGAGATCCACTTATCAAACTTGTTCAGTCCTTTTTTTTTTTTCATTTATCCCAAACTTATTAAATGCATGCTTGCAAGATGGTAGTTAATTTTTGATGTTCTAACTAAGAAGAAGAAAGACTTTTGGGTTACTTTCATTATGGGTTTATTGACATACCCTTTGGGAATGTCAAGGAGAGAGGTGGGGAAAATATTCACCAATATTTTTTAGCATATTTGGATTATTATCTTCTTTTAAATTGCCTACCTTCACAACTTTTTGTGTTCATTTTTGTCACAGCCATTCATAAAAATGAATTCTACTTTGCATAAATAAAGAGGAATGGCCCATCTTAATTTCTCTAAAATAAGATGTTCAAAAATGTGTATACATAATTAATTTGGAACCATTGTAAAGATGTAATTACTCTGGGAAGCTAAAGCCATTTTGATTCAACTCTTTCCAGTTATGAAAAACAAAGAGGCGACCAGCTGCTGATAGCCTCCTGAATTATATTCTTCCTAAATCTCCTACTGAGAATAATTGTTTCTTGCAGGTCAGCCATGTATGTCACTTCTAAGTTGTTGATATCATTAAGCTTCCATCTGAAATTGAATCTAGAAAGGCAGTTATGAAAACAGAATTTACTTAGGAGTAAGAGTTCAAATTTTTTGGTAGTTCATCATATAACCATGGAAACTGGAAAATGTGTTGATCATAGAATCGCAGAAGTAAGAGATGGAAAAGAGTAACAGCCCATCACCTTGTCAATAATTGACTAAAGTTGAACAGAGGGTTTGAATATACCAAATCTGCAGGTATGGATAATTTGCATTGGGTTGACTCAATTTTGATGCCAGCTCAGTGGCTAATATTTCTGACAGCAACAACTAGAGGTTCTAGAGGTAATTCAAGAAGAGAGTGAATATGAACCTCATCTGTTAGGAAGAATTGGAAGAAGTCCCTTTACTGATTATTTTTGCGACAAGGCTGGAAAATATTATGAAAATGGGGAAGGAGCTAGGCTGATTTACTCCATGAATTCCACCAACCAAATGGAATTTTGGCTGTGCAAAAAGTCTGGCAGGAGCAGAGCACTGCTGGGCAAGGTGTTCACAAGACCCCAATCTGTTGGAAGGCCTTGAACCACATGGAGCTGCCCCAAGGTTGGCAGGGCTAGATCAGCCAAGAAATAGACTGATTCAGTTGCTCCCCTTGGCAGCCTGTGGTGATCTTGCTCTGTGGAGCTTCAGCAAGGTTGTAAAGCTGTCCTCACCTGTTAGAATTCCTGTGATGTTGAAGCTATGATACTGCTCCCTACTCTTCCCTGGGCTGTATACTACCCTCCTTGTGTACATGCATATGAATTATGTAAATCAGGAAATCTCTAATATAAATGAGAACAATGGAACTGTGTACAATCATAGAAATGCAGAGCTGAAAGGGATTTCAAGAGGTCATCTAGTCCAGCCCTCTGCACTGAGGCAGTAAACCTAGACCATCCCTAACAGGTGTTTGTCTGACCTATTCTTTAAAATCTCCAATGGCAAGGATGCCACAGCCTCCTAGGAAGCCCATGGCAGTGCTTAACTATCCTTATAGTTAGAAAGCTTTCCTAATATCAAAACTAAATCTCCCTTGCTGCAGTAAGTAAGAAGTAAGCCCATTACTTCTTGTTCTATCTTCAGTGGACATAGAGAACAGTTGATCACCATCCTCTTCATAATAGCCCTTAATATGTTTGAAGCCTTATCAGGTCCCCCCTCAATCTTCTTTTCTCAAGACTAAACATGCCTAGTATTTGTAACCTTCCTCATAGGTCAGGTTTTCTAAACCTTTTATTATGTTTGTTGCTCTCCTCTGGACTCTCTCCAGTTTGTCGACATCTTTCTTAAGTATTGTATTCCAGAATTGGACAATACTTCAGCTGAGGCCTCACCAGTGCTGAGTAGAATGGGACAATTACCTCCCCTAGCTAACATACAACACTCTCTATTAATAAACCCCAGAATGATATTTAGCCTTTTTTGCAACTGTCTCACATTGTTGACTTATTCATAATCTATTTGTGATCTACCATAACCCCAAATCCTTTTACATAGTACTACTGCCTAGCCAGTTATTCCCCATTTTGTAGTTGTGCATTTGGGATTTTGTCTTCCTAAGTGTAGTACTTTGCACTTATCTTTAGTGAATTTCATCTTGTTGATTTAGACCTTGACAAACTGGAGAATCAGTCTTTTTGATTTTTAATCCTGTCTTTTAAACTGCTAGCAACTCCTCCCAGCCTTGGGTCATCTTCAGATTTAATAAGCATACTCTTCATTCCATTATCCAAGCCAACTCATTAATTAAAATATTGGCTATTATTAGATCCAGAACAGACACCTGTGGGACCCCATTTGATATGCCTCCTCTTCCCCCACCCCCCCAGTAATGCTGCATTATAATTTTCTGTATATGAATATATAGCAAATTACATGTCACAAGCCACAGTTCGGTGTATTCCAATTATTTTTAACATTAAAATTTCAGATCAGATTCTCAGCTGCTGTAAACCAATGTAGCTCCATTGGTGTCAATAGACCTACTCCAATTTACAACAGCTCAAAATCTGGGCCCAAATATGTATTTTAAATTAATAATATTAAGAGATACACAATTTAAGTTTCATTGACAAGAGGTAATGTTTCTTGATTTGGACAAAATAGCCAAAAAGTGTAAACATATGGGCTAAAACTGTAATCATTTAAATAGTCAAAACTAGGCCTTTACTTTTAATGCTGTATTCAGATCAATGGAATGGTATCATGCTTCCTGCTGGTGATACGTTGCTTCAATAGCTCAAAGGTATAGCCAATTTTCAGAAAACCCAAAATGCTACAGGTCTGTGTGTGTGTGTGTAAAAATAAGCATGTGCAGTATTATATACAATACAGCAAGTTGTGGAGAAAAAACAACTTGAACATAATACCCTACCAATTGTGTAACACTTTCCATCCAAGAGAATTGAACGGTACTTTGCCAAGGGCGTCCTTTCATCCACAAAGTAAATGCATCTACTTCTGGGGTGAAAGTTGGCAGCTGTTCTACCTCCTCCTGCCCATACACACACGTCAGTTTACTGTAAGAAGGACATGAACAAATAACTTGCACAACTGAAGCGTCAGGAAGAATGTAGGGAGGCATAATATAATTTCCTAATATTTAACTTAGCCAGGGTACTGGAGTTAACACTTCTAATACTGCAAAAAGAATGCCATAGTCTCAGTTATATGTCTCATTCAAAGAGAAGGTGCTTCCACCATCACAGTGCCCTTAGCAGTGTGTTAGGGATTGAGTTGTTACTGAATCAAAGAGAAGGACCACTGAGTTCTATTGAATGTCCATGTCATAGGGCTGCCCCACCTGGAGTGTTCCTTTGGTGGATTATGGCACAACAGATATGCCTTCCTCAGTTTTCCTCCTTCAGAGTCCTGAATATCTTCACTTCAGGCTCTCCTGACTCAATGTTACCCTCCTTGGTAGCTGGTTTAATATAGAGCCTCAGGCAAAGTAGTCCATAACAAAAGTCCCACACATATAGTCCATTTCTCACCCCAGCGCAAGCAATCATTAAAACTCAAGATATCTCCTCCCTTGATGCCCGACATACCACACACCAGTGCCTTCAGAACATACCTGGGCTCTGTTAGTTCTCTTATGTCCCTGTACAGCCACCCCAAACCTGCTTTTCCCAGCAGGAACCCCCTCAGCCTCTCTGTTGAGAGCATGCCTCACTCCCCCTGGCTTTCTCACCATCCCTCTGGGTTCAGCCCTCCACCCCTGGAGATGTCAGCAAGTAAGCTCCTCTGCTGCTCCCCTGGCTTCAGCCCTCTCTAACCCATAGCTCTGGCTCTCTGGCTTGGGGACCCCAGCCAGAAAACACCTCTTGCTGTGCTCCTGCCTTCAACCTTCTACTTTTTTCCAGAACTCCTCCAGTCCCCTGATCTCTGGCAGCTCTCACTTATGCTTTCTGACTGAACCAGTCCACTCTGACTCCCTAGGATTTCTCTCCAGCAAGTATCTCTTTCATCAAATCTCCCTTCCCTGGGTGTCTCCTTCACTGATCCTTTATAGCCCCCAGGTGCTTCCAGGCCCTCTTCATTGACCAAATGGAGCACCTGCTCTGGCACAGGGGAGCTGGACATACATCATTTGTTGAGGCCTGAAACCTTGTGACAGTCCAATACCACTTTCTGCAGGTTCTAGGATTTTCTTGGAGATTTCATTTCAAAGTGATAGGCCCTGCTTGGTTGAGAAGATTAGTCAAGATGACAATCAAGGTCTAAATGGATTCTATGGATGTATGTATTTCTAATGAACTGTAACTATTAATGAAATAGTTCTAGGAATTATGTGACCTCAAAATCTTTGAGTCTGTGGTGACCAAAATCTACAGAAATAAAGAGACAACACAAACCCAGTGAAATATTGCAAACGTTACACAGTCAGTGTCTCTTAAAATGTCTGCCATTGAAAGTAATGGATTTTATTTGCTTTTAAATTGTGTTGTACAGGACAGGAATCAATAACACTACTGTCCATTAAATCAAAACAGTTTTTGCTGTCTGGTATTGATGTCAATATTACCCATCATTTTATTACACCATTCTTTTCTCACTGGCTTCAATAATTTACCGCCAAAACTGTAGCATTTAGGAAAGCTTTTCACACTTGGCATCAGGAGACACAGAGTTCCTGAGCTCATTTCATTTGTGACTCTTGAAAGCTTGCAGTCAAGTCATGCCTCTTCAGCATGAAGCTCCAAGGAATTACACACATAAAGCTCTAAGAGAAGAGGAAAGCTAAAAGAGAGTTAGAAAAAGCAAGAGGGACTAGAAGGGGATACAAGCAACACAAAAACAGCAGACAGCTTAAGCTTCAAAGGAGAAGACATGGAATCTCGCGGTACATATAGAAATCAAAAGAGAAACAAAAGGTAACATTTTGGTGCTCACCTAACCTTCAAAAGACAGTCTACAGAGGCACTGAAAAAAGTGCTTAAAGCTATGCTTGCCTCTGAGATTTCAGCTTGTTTGAAAGGTGTTGATTGAGATGAATAATAAGGATGTCCTTTCAGGACCCACTTTCCACCTATCAATCAGGTAAAAAAAATCTCTTATTTTTATCATGGAGTTAGTAAAACATGTAATTAGCTTCCCCACCCCCCCTTTAATGTTTCAATCGGCTTATGCTGTGTGATGTGTCTGCATTGCTGTCAGACATTCAAGTCTCTTTAATAAAAAGTGGCCCCAGGACATTTGTCTTTTACCCATAAAATGCCCAGGATACCTGTCTTTTGAAACACTTACCCTTTATATATAATACCTTCCTTTGTCTTGTGGAAAACAGAACTTGTTCCTTTCTGCATGTTGCTATAATATGTTCTGATCAGTGGAATTTATATGTCATTTTCAATACAGTAGCAGGGCACCATGAGATTTGCAGCTGGCACCAAGAAACCATTTTCCTGTTAGTGTTCTCTGATGGGAATGACATACTGTGTACTCTTCAACACAACCACTGAATTACAGTGGATGTGTAGAGCCCTGTTCTTTTCCCATTGCAGTCAATGGAAAAACACACATTAACTGTAATTGGAACAGGATCAGCCCCATAGCAAAGAATACTCCAGATACAGGGAGTGGGAAATAAATCAACAAACCTGACCTCAAATCACCTATAGTGACACAAATGGCTTAATAAAATGATCCAGTCTAAGGCCAGGGCACTGATAGTCCTGTTAAGGATTATCAGGGACAATGATAACACAGGATACCTGTTGTGTTTCATCTTCAACTTATTCAAATTCTGTGCACATTTGCAGCAGAAAACTTTGGAAGCCTTTTTTCCCCCCTTTTCACCACAGAGAAATATGGTAGAAATATGGCTAAATGAAGTGCTTTTTCTAAAGATTATACTTTACATACAACTTTTAAAGAATTAGAATTTATTCAGTTGTGGGGCATATAGTGCACAGTGACTAACCACATATAGTTAGTGATCCCCTTATAAAATATTCTGACAATATCAGGACGTTGCCTTATAACATTTCATTTTTCTGTCTGAATCCTCTATATGATGAGATAAAGACAAAAAAAATGAGAAGAGGCACGCAGGAAGGAAGCAATGTGAAGCTTGTTTTAAGGGACAAAATGGTTCACTGAAGTGCAGCCTACAGATAAGGCTGTTGTCAAGGGCTAAGGTCATTAGGGCTACTGCTAAATAGCTTTTCAACTATGCTTGGAGCCAGATGTCCTCTGACATCATGAGTCAAGTGTCGCCCCATCAATAAATACGCACATACACACACATAATTTTCAATCAAAATGTGAAAGAATTATTTTTTAAAGGCAAGAGACCAACTACAGAACTGGAGTTAAAGGAGCCACTTCTAAGAAATCTCATAAACGGTAGATTAGGCTTGATTTCTTGTTCTAGTGCCCTTACATGGCACTGAGCTACAAAAAAATGCCCTTGATTTTGCTCTTTACATTGCCTTTTATTTAATATTGTGAAGGGTAGTTTTTTTTCAATGTATGATTTATATTGCAGCTGTGTCACACTGTTTCAAACAATTTGAATAACTCATAGCTTTAAGTGGATGTTCATTGACTAACATATATGGCCAGATACACAGATGGTGTAAAGAGCCATTGATCCACAGATATCAGTGGAGCTACACCGGTTTATGCTGGATGAGGATCTGGTTGTATTTTGTTTAATTGTCTGTTCAGGTTCTAATGAGGGGCAAACTTCAAAATATTTGAGGTCTGGTTTGGCTGAATGCACAAAAGTTGAATTACTTGAATTTATCCAAAATACTTGGTCTAGAAATTGGGCTGGAAATTTTCACAGGAGTAAGTTTTCTCGTTAGACTTCTGCTATTTTATGGTTCAGGCTCAGTCAAATGTTGTGTGAGAACACTGTTTACCACATGATTTCAGTACTTATGAAATCCCATTGCCCATGGAAGTCACTGACAATCTCCTACTGAGTTAAGTGGGCTTTTGATCTGGCTCATGTGCCTGACAAAATCTAGGAAGCTCAACCAACTAATCAAACAAAAAAAGAATTAGCAACCAACTTTATAATTTGTCTCTGTATGTGAAGAAGCCAACAGCATTGTAGCAATGCATTGGACCAAAATCCTGAAGTTATTACTTAATTTTTACACAGTCCCAAATGCTGGCAGAACTCCTCTTGAATGATATGGAAGTTTTGTCAGCAAGGACTATAAGGTTTAGACTCATAGACTCATAGACTTTAAGGTCAGAAGGGACCAATATGGTCATCTAGTCTGACCTCCCGCATGATGCAGGCCACAAAAGCTGACCCACCCACTTTCCCTTAACTCAGCTGTTGAAGTCTCTAGATCGTGATTTAAAGACTTCAAGTCGCAGAGAATCCTCCAGCTTGAGACCCCTGCCCTATGCTGCGGAGGAAGGCGAAAAACCTCCAGGGCCTCTGCCAATCTACCCTGGAGGAAAATTCCTTCCCGACCCCAAATATGGCGATCAGTAGAACCCCGAGCATACAGGCAAGATTCTCCAGCCGGACCCCCATTTTACCAGCGATGGCACGTTATTGCCTAATTGACTAAAATCACGTTATCCCATCAAACCATTCCCTCCATAAACTTATCTAGCCTAATCTTGAAGCCAGAGAGGTCTTTCGCCCCCACCGTTTCCCTCGGAAGGCTGTTCCAAAATTTCACCCCTCTGACGGTTAGAAACCTTCGTCTAATTTCAAGCCTAAACTTCCCCACGGCCAGTTTATATCCATTTGTTCTCGTGTCCACATTAGTACTGAGCTGAAATAATTCCTCTCCCTCCCTGGTATTTATCCCTTTGATATATTTAAAGAGAGCAATCATATCCCCCCTCAGCCTTCTTTTGGTTAGGCTAAACAAACCGAGCTCCTCGAGTCTCCTTTCATAGGAAAGGTTTTCCATTCCTTGGATCATCCTAGTGTCCCTTCTCTGTACCCGTTCCAGTTTGAGTTCATCCTTTTTAAACATCGGAGACCAGAACTGCACACAGTACTCCAAATGAGGTCTCACCAGTGCCTTGTATAATGGAAGCAGCACCTCCTTGTCCCTACTAGAAATACCTCGCCTAATGCATCCCAAGATCGCATTAGCTTTTTTCACAGCCACGTCACATTGCCGACTCATAGTCATCCTGCGATCAACTAGGACTCCGAGGTCCTTCTCCTCCTCCGTTACTTCCAACCGATGCGTCCCCAGCTTATAACTAAAATTCTTGTTAGTCATCCCTAAATGCATCACCTTACACTTCTCACTATTAAATCTCATCCTATTATTATTACTCCAATTTACAAGGTCATCCAAGTCTCCCTGCAGAATATCCCGATCCTTCTCCGAATTGGCAATACCTCCCAACTTTGTGTCATCCGCAAACTTTATCAGCCCACTCCTACATTCGGTTCCGAGGTCAGTAATGAATAGATTAAATAAAATCGGACCCAAAACCGAACCTTGAGGAACCCCACTGGTGACCTCCCTCCAACCTGACAGTTCACCTTTCAGTACTACCCGCTGCAGTCTCCCCTTTAACCAGTTCTTTATCCACCTCTGGATTTTTATATCGATCCCCATCTTTTCCAATTTAACCAATAATTCCTCATGTGGTACAGTATCAAACGCTTTACTAAAATCGAGGTATATTAGATCCACCGCATTTCCTTTATCTAGAAGGTCTGTTACTTTCTCAAAGAAGGAGATCAGGTTGGTTTGGCATGATCTGCCTTTCGTAAACCCATGTTGTAATTTGTCCCAATTGCCATTCACCTCAAGGTCCTTAACTACTTTCTCCTTCAAATTTTTTTCCAAGACCTTGCATACTACAGAAGTTAAACTAACAGGCCTGTAGTTACCCGGGTCACTTTTTTCCCCCTTCTTGAAAATAGGAACCACATTAGCTATTTTCCAGTCCAACGGTACCACCCCCGAGTTTACAGATTCATTAAAAATTATGGCTAAGGGGCTTGCAATTTCTTGCGCCAGTTCCTTCAATATTCTAGGATGAAGATCATCCGGTCCGCCCGATTTAGTCCCGTTTAGCTGGTCAAGTTTGGCTTCCACCTCTGATACTGTAATGTCAATCCCCCCTCCTTTATTCCCCTCTGTCCTGCTCCCTCTATTCCTAAGCCCTTCATTAGCCTTATTAAAGATCGATGCAAAATATTCATTTAGATATTGTGCCATGCCTAGATTATCCTTAATCTCCACTCCATCTACATTCTTCAGCGGTCCCACTTCCTCTTTCTTTGTTTTCTTCCTATTTATATGTCTATAAAACCTCTTACTATTGGATTTAATTCCCCTCGCAAGGTCCAACTCTACACGGCTTTTGGCCTTTCTCACTGCATCCCTACATGCTCTGACCTCAATAAGGTAGGTTTCCTTGCTGATCCCTCCCCTCTTCCATTCTTTGTACGCTTTCTGTTTTTTCTTAATCGCCCCTTTGAGACGCCCGCTCATCCAGCTAGGTCTAAATCTCCTGCCTACTAACCGTTTTCCCTTTCTCGGGATACAGGCCTCGGACAGCTCGTGCAACTTCAGCTTGAAATAATCCCAGGCGTCATCTGCCTTTAGATCCCTAAGTATGTTAGCCCAATCCACTTCCCTAAGTAGTTGCCTTAATTTATTAAAGTTGGCCTTTTTGAAATTGTAAACCTTAGTCACAGTTTTATTTCTGTTAATCCTTCCATTTAGTTTAAACCGAATTAGCTCATGGTCACTCGAGCCAAGGTTGTCCCCTACAACCATTTCCTCAACGAGGTCCTCACTACTCACCAGCACCAAATCTAAAATTGCATCCCCCCTCGTCGGTTCAGTTACTACTTGATGAAGGAATTCATCTGCTAGCACGTCTAGGAACATCTGAGCCCTATTATTGTTACTAGCATTTGTTCCCCAATCTATATCTGGGAAGTTAAAGTCCCCCATGATTACACAGCTCTTATTAGTTTTTACTTCCCTAAAAACATTAAATAGTTCTCTGTCCGCATCCAGGCTAGATCCCGGCGGTCTATAGCACACCCCAAGCACTATCTCAGGGGAGGCTCTAGTAGTTCTTTTACCCAGTGTAATTATTGCCCAGACAGACTCCGTCTTATCCATTCCATCACTTATTATTTCTTTACATTTTAGCTCATTATTGACATACAATGCCACTCCCCCACCTTTACCTTTTTTCCGGTCATTCCTAAACAGCACATACCCTTCCATACCTGTACTCCAGTCATGACTACCGTTCCAGCACGTTTCGGTTATTCCTACGATATCAGGTTTCATTTTTTTGGACCAGGAGCTCCAATTCCTCCATTTTGTTACCTAGGCTTCTCGCATTGGTGTATAAACATCTTACTGTATGCTGTCTATCCTTTCTCCCATTAGTTATGCAATTTGGTACGGACCCCGTACTGTCCATCCGCCCCCTCCTTCTTATGTCCAATTCCGTACCCCTACCTATATCTGTGCTTATCTCTTCGCTCTCTTTTTCAGTGTTGGAATCTGGCGTGGAGATTAACTGGACATCTCCCAACCGTCTCCCCCCAATTCCTAGTTTAAAGCCCTTTTGATGAGATGAGCCAGCCTCCCTCCCAGAAGTCTATTTCCTTCCCTACTCAGGTGAAGTCCATCCCATGAGAACAGCTGACTGTCCCCGAAAGCCTCCCAGTGGCCATACATCCCAAAGCCCTCCTTATAGCACCACTCCCTTGGCCAGCTATTTATCCTCACAATTCTGTCAGCCCTTTGCTGTCCTTCTCTAGGAACAGGCAGAATCCCACTGAAGATAATCTGAGCCTCAACTTCCTTAAGCGTCTTCCCCAGTCTGGCATAATCTCCCTTGATTCTCTCTAGCGAGAACCTAGCCGTGTCATTCGTTCCTACGTGAAGGATGATCAAGGGGTTCTTACCTGCTCCTTTTAGTATCCTTTTCAACCGCAGGTCCACATCCCGTATCTTAGCGCCCGGCAGACAGCACACCCTTCTGTTTTCTGGGTCCGCCCTGGTCACAGGCCTGTCTAACCTCCTCAGTAAGGAGTCTCCAATCACATAAACCTGCCTTTGCCTGGTGACAGTGCGATCTACTAATCTATCCCCTGTTCCCTGTAGTCGTAACTCCTGTCTGTTTCTATTTTCCCTTAAACTCCCCCTAGTGCCATCCTGTATCCTCCTGGGGCCGAGTATTGATGCTGTCTCCATCAACTCCTCCCCTCTCTCTATTGGACTAGCTGCCCTTCTTTTCTTCCTCTGCCTCCCACCATCAGTTACCAGCTGCTGCATCGCCTCCTCGTTATCCAAACACCCAAACCTGTTCCTGAGTTCTATTTCCCCCTCACTAGCCCTCCTTTTCCTTCGCCTGCTTCTCACGGTCACATGCTTCCACTGCTCTTGTTCTCCCCCCGACATTCCCCCCTCACAGACCATAGCCCCCGCTTCCACCTGCACCCCTGAGCCTTCCCCTTCCGCCACTCCCAGCCTTTGCTCCAGTAGCTGCTCGAATCCCCTTCTAAACTCTACCAGGGTCTCTACCTGCATCTCCAACCCACGGACCTTTTCCTCTAACAGTTCGATTAGGCGGCATTTCATACAGACATACCTCTGTTCAGGTGCCCCTGCTAGGACCATGTACATACCACAGCTGCCACATGCAATCAACTGCATTGTGTCCCCCGCTGCTTGGCTCATGGCTGCTGTAGTCTCTGCCCACTGCACCTGGGGACACAAAGCACACGCCCCACCGGGCCCTCCTGCCTCCCCTTCCACCTTCCCCTGTACACTCCCACTTAAACTCCCCTGTTAGCAGCCCTGTTTGCCGGCTCCTGGGTGCCGCTGCTCGCTGCTTGTGCCGCTGCTTGGCTGGGAGGCCGCTTTTATAGGCCCCCTAATCAGCCAAGCTCCGCCCCCTAATCAGGGCTCTGGGCTCAGCAGCCCTCCCAGCACACTGCCCCTACAGGCCTCTACACATACAAGCACTAGAAAGACAGACGCAAGTACAGATACCTTCTCCTCCAATGAGACTCACTCCCACTTAAACTCCCCATTGGTTATGAGCTCCCACCCTCTGTTTTCCCAGAAAATGTACAACACTGTAAAATATCAAATATATGTAGGAAAATTTAGCACAATGTGTTGTCTAATATGATTTTAGTTTTTGCTAGAGTGTCTGGCCTAATCTCAAGAAGTTTTTTTTTCAGGATGAGCTCAGAAAAGTACTCTGTAATTTGGATGTTTACCTGGGATTTTTGTAAGAAGAGACTTTCTCTTCTATGACAGGTTTCAGAGTAGCAGCCGTGTTAGTCTGTATCCGCAAAAAGAACAGGAGTACTTGTGGCACCTTAGAGACTAACAAATTTATTAGAGCATAAGCTTTCGTGGGCTACAACCCACTTCTTCGGATGCATATCATATGCATATCATATGCATCCGAAGAAGTGGGTTGTAGCCCACGAAAGCTTATGCTCTAATAAATTTGTTAGTCTCTAAGGTGCCACAAGTACTCCTGTTCTTTTTTCTCTTCTATGTAACTGTATATTTTCCTTCCAGTCTTGTTAGAAAGGCAACCAGTATTCACAGAACCATGAAATGCAGGGGATTCATTTTTTTAAAAAACTCAGGATATAGAATTAACCACAATTCTCCAAAACAAAAGAAGTTAGTTTTGGATCAAATTGTAGTTTGTTTTGAGTTTTCTTTGTAGCTTTGTGGGTTGAGGGCTTTCTTTCTCTTCATCTCTCTATCCCTCCCCATCACTCTCTGAACACCCTTCATATTCTGGGCCTATTTTCCTGATAAACCGAATTCTTAATGGTCAATTGTGTTTGCTAAAATCTGCCTGTGTGCACACACATCCTACAATGCTTAATCATGGTACATTCAAGAACATCTACAGAATAAAATATATTATTGTTGAGTATTTTTGGTTCTGTTTTGGTGTTGTTTCTTCTTTTTTGTGCTTTTTTAATCCATTGGGAATAAAGAACAGAAGTTGTAGTAGTACAAAGGAGTTATAAAGCAAAATGCAAAGGGCCTGAAATCAACAGCACTCTCTTCAGAATAAGGTACTATTCAGTGGGCCAGAGTTTCAGCTGATATAAATCAGTGTGATTCCATTTCCCAATGTGAGTACCCATGGCTGATTTTGACTCTCTTTGGGCACACAAGTCAGGGTTGACACACGAGCATCTGAGGACTTGTCTTCACTACCCGCCCGGATCGGTGGGTAGAAATCGATCTCTCGGGGATCAATTTATCCCGTCTCGTCGGGACGCAATAATCGATCCCCGAATCAACGCACGTACTCCACCAGCCCAGGTAGGAGTAAGCGCCGTCGACGGGGGAGCCGCGGCGGTCGATTTGCCGCCGTCCTCACAGCGGGGTAAGTCGGATCAGATACGTCGAATTCAGCTACGCTATTCCCGTAGCTGAATGTGCGTATCTGAAATCGATCCCCCTCCCCCCCCCCCCCCGTAGTGTAGATGTAGCCTGAGGTTGACTGTATTAAAACGTGGGTCTTCGCCATCAAGTTAATAGCTGGATGGAGTAGGTTTCATAAGAAACACAATGGCTTACATCATGAAAAATACTCAGGGGGCAACTTTTTGATAATTCTGCCATTGACAGAACAAAGCCACCAGGCAGAGGCAGTTGGAGAGTTAGCAACTTTGCTGTAAGAAAGTGGGTGGATGGCTCCTCTCCCTGATTGTGTTGTGTCTTATTGGAATTCCCTGTTCAGTTTTCTCATGGCATTCCTGATAACCTTGAGAAGCAGTGATGACTGACATACAGCCACTCTGGTCTCCCCTGTGCTGAATCAGTCTGCTTTTT
The DNA here is from genome assembly GCF_028017835.1 of Emys orbicularis. Lineage (NCBI taxonomy): Eukaryota > Metazoa > Chordata > Testudines > Emydidae > Emys > Emys orbicularis. Next base: position 78,633,305 of record NC_088684.1, on the reverse strand, counting down.
TGGTCTGACTTTAGCATGCTCCATTGAGTTTCAGTAAACATGTCTGTTTATGAGCCTAGCAAACCTGGAGAATACTTTGAAACTGAGCCCAAAGGAATTTCACCTCAGCTCAGCTTTCCCTACAGTGGGGGTCTCATACTTTTTCCATTTATGAACTTCAACCACCTAATTTTTCCCTCCTGAGACATCATATCCCTGACTACTTTTCATAGAAAAAAACAAAAATTGCAGGTCTCTTGATGCTATCTGCCCCATAAATTAGGACTCTCACTGGTGTCTCAGCTACCCACCTGTCACGTGTTGCTTTGCTGTTCCCATTCTCCGTCCCTCTCACCCAGGTGCCCTACTGCAGCCCCGGGTCCTCACTTTTCCTTTATAACCTCTCACTGCTGCCCTCATCTTCTTCACTCAGTTCTCTCAGTGCTCTTCCTATTCTCAAACTAAGTTGTTTGCTGCTCGCCTGGGTCACTCTCCTTCAGTCCACAGCTTTCTCATCCCTCTTTTTATTTTCAATAGCAACAGCAGTCCTAAGGCTTTAAGCTTGCATTCTTCATGGGACTGGGCAGCTCAAATATCTAGGGTATGATCCTGCTCCCATTGATTTCAGTAAAGCAGGATCTGTTAGTTTTTGTGTCTTTAGCTAGTTGCTCTTCAAATTCTTTCTTGGCTGCCTTATTATACTTTTACACTTGAGTTGCCAGAGTTTATCCTCCTTTCTATTTCCCTCACTAGGATTTGACTTCCAGTTTTTAAGGGATGCCTTTTTGTCTCTAATCACCTCTTTTACTCTGCTGTTTAGCAATGAATTCCAAACTTAAGGGCACATAGTCTATTGACATTCAAAGGGACTTAAGGGACTTGCCCTTTAGGCAAAATTCACTTAGATTCAGATTTGTTAACACATCCCTCAGAATCACCTCCTTTTCAAACCTATTTATGTGAGGTACCAGGGAGATAGGGAATGGCCTAAGTTCAAAAACTTCAGCATAAATTTACATCTCATGTTAGCAGATGGAACCCCATTGAAGTCAATGCCCTTTAGACTTAGCAAGGACCCTATCCAATTCATGTCTGTCATATTGTCAGCATTTCACAAATAAGATTACTAGTCAACATGTAAAATACAATTGTATCATGATAACAACCACACTGACATTTAAAATGTATTATTCTTCATAAATACCAACAATGAATATACCAAAATGAACAAAAATTTGCACAATGGGTGCAACCAAAACAAACTGAAGTGGGTGAGCTGGTATATCAGAGTAGCCAGTATTGCCACATGAATGAGTCAATATTTCAGTGTATTGTAGATCATAATTTAATGTATTAATGCTATAATGTCCTGCAGGTAGACATATGAGGATTTTGCATCCTTGAACCACATTACATTTTTCCAACTGTATCACAATTACAGAAAAAAAATCTCTGCTAAATTATGTTGTTGCTCCATTATGAAATGGTTTAACAGCATACAAGTATTCTCATATTAGCCTTTGGAGAGTGATGTAGTAGTTGTTTGTTGAATTTTAGAGCAAATAATTTTAAAGAATTTTTTTTCTACTCTATTTGTAAAATGTATGTGGCTGTGTTTTTCGTTTTTCTTTATTTATATTTTACAGTACTCCAAAGGGGCATAGTAGTTCCTTAACTTACTGACAGTATAGCTAGACAAGGACATAGAACTATATAAAGTTTAGAAGAAAACTCATAGAAGCTAACAAGAGGGAGAATAATATATACATTATTAACTTTGATATGCGGCTCTCCCACATGTAAACCAAATGCAGTGCCAGGTCCACACCACACAAATATTAGTAGGTGAGAATAATGTGACTGTATGAAACTGGCTAGGAATTCATTATTTAAGCCTGCCTTTACTATTGGGAGCCAGGCAGGGAAATGAGGACTGGACTGTGATGCACAGAAAATCATGAGAGCATAACAAGAGCCATCCTGATTGTGCAGGGAAGGATGGGCTAGGTGAATTGTGTGCAAATTCACACTTTTGTTCTCTAGTATGAAAAAGCAGCATGCACTCCGGCTAGCATGTGCTGCACAATGCATACATAAGAATAGCGTGGATGCCTTACCTGGCTGGCACACTATACCCTTGAAGTCAGCGAATACTGACCCCTCTGATGAGACAGGGACATACCACTGTCCCTCTGGAGTCACTGACCCATGTCATGTCACCAGGTTCAGGAATTACAAACTAGTCTTTTACCAACACTCCTGATTATCACACCTTATGACACGGTGTCAGATGTAAACTAAAGCAAAAATAGAGTAAATTAAGACTGGAATCTGTCTAGAAGGAAACTGGGCAGAGAACTGGAGATGGAAGGTAGCTGCATTTTGAAATTTCTCTGGAAGCAAGTGGTAATGTAAAGAATAGAATGGGGTGAAATCTTCCAAAATGCTACCTATGTAAGAGCCAGGGGCACTGGAGATCTAGAATACATTCCAGAGGGACCATGAAATGTACTACAAAGTGGTAGAAAAAATTCCATTCAAACTTCAATACTTTGCATCCCATAAGAATGTCACTTGGAAAAGTCATATTATCTTAACAAGACACTAGTTACCGGGGAGACTGTTGATCTGAATAATAAAGCTATGTCAGGTGAACTTGAATGGTAATCAAGACTGATTAGAAATAAAATTCATTGTCGTATGACTGACAACAGGGCCAAAGTAAGGTTATTGTGAGAAATGGACTTGACCTTGCAAAAAGCAGGAGACATTTGCAGGGTTAGTGGTGACTGTGCTTCACAAATCACAGTGCTAGCCGGCAGTGAAAGAGCTGAAGTACACGGACTACAATGATAAACAGATGGCAGAGACCAATTTGCTTGCAATAAGTACGTAGTCTGTGATGGTATGAAACAAGAGATGTTATGGATTCAGTATAAGCAACCATTTTGCAAAAGTGTAGCATTCTCAGCACAAGTGGCAAAGAAATGCAAAGCCAAAGTACATCCATGAACATATACAGTAGTTGGAGAATAACACCCTAATACTGATAGAGAATTGAATTCCCTTTATCAGGTCTCTTATAAAATGTACAAAGCAAGAGCCTATAATAAATTAGTTTGTTACATTACAATGAAAGAACAAAGTGTATTTCTAAATATAGGCTGACATTAAGTGAACTATAGTAGTAATATAGTCATTTATAAGCCAAAGGAGCTAAAAAAAAGTAGCTGGATCCACTTTTCTAAAGGATCCTGTTGGGGACTAATTGGGATGGAGTAATAGGAGGGCTTGATTCACCTGTGGGCTATTTGGGCTCTGCCTGCATTTATAAAAGCCTCACTTTAGGAGCTGGGTTGGAAAGTGAGGGGCTAGGAGGTTTTAATCAAAGGGGATTCAGGAGTGGCTTGTAAATCAGAATCTTTAGTGGGTGTTTTGTTTAGAGTGGTGTTCCCCAGAAATGTCTTCACGGATGGATATTTTACTTCTCAAGAGCTTAGTTTCAAGAGGTCTTTTCCAGAGACTTTCCCCCCTTATTTGTGCTATAACACTGCTGCTGACTCAGAAATGTATTCTACCTTTGTGACTTGTGACTCTTTTCTGGGAAATCAAGGTTAGCACAGAATGATTATAGCTTTGGGATTGCCTAACTTACTTTGTGCCACCAGCATTTGCAAAAAAGCTTAGTAGTATGCCAATGTTAAACATGAAAATTGGCTTATTCCATATAGTAGGCACAAAATGAATGTGTGTGGCAAAATCAGGCTGTCATCAGTCAGTAGATTTTGAAATAGTAGAAGTCTTGCATGCTGTAGAACAGGCTGCAAATGCAGGTGATCAAGTGGCTATTTAGCTTTCCTATAGTACAGGTTGGAAAAGATATTCTTGAAGAATGAGGTATTTAAGTGTGATATTATTATAATGGATCCTGACATACCACACAGTCTCATTGTGGCTGAGAGGTAAAATAAAAGTTGTGCATAACATCTCATTTTATCATTCTGTTGAGAGAATTCAGATGCTTAACTTCAGTGGTGCTTGCAGGATGAGGGAGTTAGTTTGTGTAACTACAAATAAATATGTTGAATTAATAATACAAAAACCCCATTGATTCAGTGAGACCAGGGTTTTGTCCTTAAAAGACAAAGTTTATAAGGCGAAGAGGTGGCAAACACATGCAGCAGTGTCTTAAGGGAAGGAGGTGTGCTGAAATGATAGGGAACGTCAAAAAGCCTGCTTCTCCCCATTTATTTTGAAGACATTTGATGGGGTTATTAGTTTTATTAAGTAGCTTGAACGATTTAAGGGATCTGTGAATATGGGTAGGTACATTACAGCTTAGCCACAGTTCTCTGACAACTCTCCAAGCAGAGGTTCTAGAAATTTGTAAATCTGTTTGAAGCATCATTACCAGCCATCAGTTCTGTACTTAAAAAATCTCTTGATCCAGTTGTATACATTCAAAGCATTAGTAAGTAATGATCCCATAGTGCAGAACCTATTCCCCTTTCCCTAATTTGCAGCATAGAATCACGTTTGATTTTATAGAGCTCGCTTCTAATTCCATAGTCTATATACACAGTGTATGCATTTGAGTATAGGTAAACTAGCAAGCAAATTACATACAACATGGCTGCTGAGCTTGCACAATACAGAAAGATTTAAATTGGAAGGCAACAGAGAAACAATAATATGGGCTTTTTAGAATAATGAAGAGGGAATAATGTAATGAATTCACTTTTTAATCAAAGTGTTTTATTCTGGTATGTTAAAGTATTGAAAGGTATTGAGAATCTGATGCAGAATATTAAATCTCCTATGTCACATTTTATACAGTTATTTAAATATAACTACTGTAAGTGCACTTCAATAAAATGTTAGAGGTTATCTTGTTTGTAGTGGGGAAAATTGATATATGGTACTTCATAGAAAATAAAAGCCTTATCCAAAATAAACATGGAATGTAATTCTATATCTCTGTTTCAAGTACAGAAATACCAGCATAGTGATATAACAGTGTCGCAGAGTGCAGTTACTATTCCTGTCACTGGCAAACAGAGTTAATGCCAACTCAGGCTCATACAGGTGCTGCACAGGAGGGTTCAAAAAGCTGCTACTACAGGACTAGAAGGACAGAGGTTGATTGGAAGAAAGCTGGTCTCTGAACCCACAAACTTGGGCATTAGCAACCCCAATTGGGGAAAACTATTTGTTACATTCTGGTGGTTTAATTTTTGTTTTGTGACTGAGATAGAAAATTCTCCCTGAGAAAAAGGTGATATACTAGGCAATACCAGTGAGGGGTTGTGGAATTTAAGGCGCAACAGATATCTTTTAAATAGCAACTTATCACATGGAATCCAATCCTAAAGTAGTGGATGGAGAAATAGTAGCAATTACACCAACAATCCCAACAGACTTCTTTCTATGTTCTCACACCATGGTATTCAAGAGCTTTCAGTAGCATCTCCTATGTCACATTTAGAATAGAACCTAGGTCTTCAATTCAAGCTAGTGCTCCATCTACAGCACCAACCTGCTTCCTTTATGCTGCAGGTAATGGAACAGGTAGCATGAACTGCTTTAGAGATTGCTTGCGCTGCCATAGTCCTCCAATATCCCTGTAGGGAAGAGTCCTAACTAAAACTGGACCATAAAGCAATTCATTGAATTTTTGAATAACTGGTGATAGCATATCAGTGGGCATTTAGGCTGTCCACATGACCCTATCTGACCTCTACATGGCCACACCACCGTGGGTAGCTGAGTCATTCAAAGCAGACATTTTGCATTGAATAAGACTCTCAGAAAGAGAATATCTCCAGTGATTCTGAGTTTTTGTCCCTGGCTATTGGCCTCAAGGAGTGACACACAGTGATTCAGGGATCTCTGGGACTGGTGATTGTCCCAGGATTCAAACTCCATTGTGAAGATGTTAGAGTCAATTAAGCTGAAAGAATTCTACATGGTTCTGCCTGCAGTGCCCAAAGAGTTGGTTTGTCATGACTGGCCCCATATTTAGAGGAGACAATATGTCCATGTAGAATTTCCTAGTGGCTGGCTGAGATGTGGGGCAGGTATCCATCCTGGGAATATCATCATATAGACCAAAAAGGATCCACAATGAATAGAAAAAGACTTATGTGGCATTTGGGCTTTGTACTGTAACTTCACATGACAGCTGCCTTCTGAAAATCCTGGTTTCTGAGAGCACAGCTAGAACCAGAGCACCAGACAACTTAAACAGCACACTTAGAACAGGAAGCAGATTTTTCGAAACTTCAGCAGAATCTACCTTCCCCTTTCAAAATTTCTGTGATTTCCAGTGTCCAAAACTGAGCTCTTAAATTCCCTTTTGCAAGCTAAAATTATCCCTTTTGAAAATTCCCCCCTGTGTAATCAACAGTAGTGCATGAATATAAGAACCTTTTTTACTGAGAGCAAGGGTTGGCCAGAATCCCACACTCATCCTTCTCCTCTTTTAAATAAGGGCCTTCGGCTTTTTAATTGTCACTTGGCAGCATACTTGAGCAGAAAGGATCTCAGGCTATGTCTACACTACTGTGGGATTGATGCTGCTGTGATCGATACACCGGGGGTCTTTGTGGGTCTAGTGAAGACCCTCAAAATCAACAGCAGAGCGTTCTCTGGTCAATTCCAGCACTCCACCAGGAATGAGAGGAGTAAGGTAAGTCAACAGGAGAGTGTCTTCCATCGACCCAGTGTGGTGTAGACACCGCAGTAAGTTGACCTAAACTATGTTGACTCCAGCTACATGAATAGCGTAACTTAGGTCAATTCACCTCTGGCAAACTTAGCAAAAAAACTGAACTTGCCTTCCACACTTAGAGGTAGAGAGCCTGCAGAATATAGCTGATGCACAATGCTGGGAGTAGTACCACTGTAGTCTATTGAAACAAAGAACTTCAGGTTTGAGTGTAATCTATCTGGTGCCATTCACTAGGATTACATTAGCTTATAGAATTAACAATAATAAGATGGAGATTCTCATTTTGTTGAGGGAGAACTGATGAGAAGGAACCTCTGTTTCTCATGTTAAAAATACTGACTTAGCTGATCAAAGATAATGAGAACTCCTTTTATTAAATATTTGTCACTCAAACCCTGTGTTTCACCAAAGAGTTGTATGTTTATACAAGATAGTCTGTCTTTTGCATGAATGGTAACATATCATGGATATGCCATTTAAAAAAAAAAAAAAGCCAGATGAGTATAACATAGAAACCTTAGATCTAGCATATGCATTTGAGTTAAAAAGGTATCATATCAAAGGAATACTATTCAGTAATTCAGTCACTTCAGCACAGGTAATATAATAAATTAATTATATTACCTATGTATTTACTTATTGAGATTTATAACCTCCTATAAAAAGACAAATATCAGGGGGTAGCCGTGTTGCGTCGAAGAAGTGGTTTTTTTACCCACGAAAGCTTATGCCCAAATAAATGTTAGTCTTTAAGGTGCCACTGGACTCCTTGTTGTTTTTGTTAAAGGACAGAAATCCAAATTGAGTAAGAAGCATTTAAAAGAAAAAAAATATTTTTTTCATTTTTTTCAGCGCTAAATGAGATTATTTAATGGTCATCTTGTTTTAGAGCTTTAGACGCCCTACAGATTGACACACAGTAATGTCAACACACACAATGTTTCTTTGAAATCACTCTTCTTAGCCTTTATAAGGTGTTCATCTTTTCATGATGCAACATAGATTACTCTACTGTGGAGAAACCTAACCGTGCCAAACATTACATAAGATAGTTGTTAAACAAAGCAACCCAGGGATACGTATCATCTATTACTCATAATATCTTTCAGATGTGTGTAATATCCATGGAAATGTTTTCTCTTCCGTAATATATAGCTGATCCAAAATCTTTCACTTAAATCAAAGTTACATCAGTTATATAAAGAACATGTATATATAAACACGGGCCACACTTTTATAGGTATTTACTAGGGCTGTCGATTAATCGCAGTTAACTCATGCAATTAACTCAAAAAATTAATCACAATTAACAAAATTAATTGCAATTAAACACAGTTTTAATTGCACTGTTAAGCAATAAAATACCAAGTGAAACTTATTAAATATTTTTGAATGTTTTTCTACATTTTCAAATATATTTATTTCAATTACAACACAGAATACAAAGTGTACAGTGCTCACTTTATATTATTCTGATTATTAATATTTGCACTCTAAAAATGATAAAAGACATAGTATTTTTCAATTCACCTCATACAAGTACTATAGTGCAATCTCTTTATCGTGAAAGTGCAACTTACAAATGTAGTGGGGTTTTTTGTTTCGTAATTGCACTCAAAACCAAAACAATGTAAAACTTTAGAGCCTGCATGTCCACTCAGTCCTACTTCTTGTTCAGCTAATCGCGAAGACAGACAAGTTTGTTTACATTTATGGGAAATAATGCTGCCTGCTTATTATTTACAATGTCACCTGAAAGTGAGAACAGGCATTTTTGCTTTTGTAGCAGGCATGGCAAGGTATTTACGTGCCAGATGTGCTAAACATCATGCTTTGGCGACCATTCCAAAGGACATACTTCCATGCTGATGACACTCGTTAAAAAATGTGTTAATTAAATTTGTGACTGAACTCTTTCGGGGGAGAATTGAATATCTCCTGCCCTGTGTTTTACCTGCATTCTGCCATATATTTCATATTATAGCAGCCTTGGATGATGACCCAGCACATGTTGTTTGTTTTAAGAACACTTTCACTGCAGATTTGACAAAACACAAAGAAGGTACCAACATGAAACTTCTAAAGATAGCTTCGGAACTTGACCTAAGGTTTAAGAATCTAAAATGCCTTCCAGAATCTGAGAGGGACTAGGTGTGGAGCATGATTTCAGAAGTCTTAAAAGAGCAACACTCTGATGTGGAAACTACAGAACCTGAACCACCAAAAGAGAAAAGCAACCTTCTGCCTCAGATGATGAAAATGAACATGTGTCAGTCCACACTGCTTTGGATCATTATCGAGCAGAACCCGTCATCAGCATGGACGCATGTCCTCTGGAATGGTGGTTGAAACATGAAGGGACACATGAATCTTTAGCGAATCTAGCACGTAAATATCTTGTGATGCCGGCTACAACAGTCTCATGTGAACACCTGTTCTCACTTTCAGGTGACGTAAACAAGAAGCAGGCAGCATTATCTCCTGAAAATGCAAACAAATTTGTTTGTCTGAGGGATTGGCTGAACAAGAAGTAGGACTGGGTGGACTTGTAGGCTTTAAAGTTTTACATTGTTTTATTTTTTAATGCAGGTTTTTTTACATAATTCTACATTTGTATATTCAACTTTCATGATAAAGAGATTGCACTACAGTACTTGTACTAGGTGAATTGAAAAATACTATTTCTTTTTTTTTACAGTGTAAATATTTGTAATAAATATAAAGTGAACACTGTACACTTTGTATTCTGAGTTGTAATTGAAAATGTAGAAAACATCCAAAAATATTTTTAAAAATGGTATTCTATTACTTGAACAGCACAATTAATTGCATGATTAAACATGTTTTTTTTTAATCGCGCAATTAATCACAATTATTTTTTTTAATCACTTGACAGCCCTAGTATTTACACATTACTTCACTCAGCATTCCAAGGCCTACATGACTTAGAAGCGTAAATTTCATTTTCAAAAGTGACTATGGGTACGTCTATACTTACTTCTTGGTCTGGATGTAAGCGATCGATCTTCTGGGATCGATCCCGGAAGTGCTTGCCGTCGACGCCGGTACTCCAGCTCAGCGAGAGGAGTACGCGGCATCGACGGGGGAGCCTGCCTGCAGCGTCTGGACCCGCGGTAAGTTCGGACTAAGGTACTTCGAATTCAGCTACGTTATTAACATAGCTGAATTTGCGTACCTTAGTCCGAAGTGGGGGGTTAGTGTGGACCAGGCCTTAGGCATTGATGCCTATGTCTCATTGAAAGCCAATGGTGCCCAAGTTACATAGGTCCAGATTTTTTAAGAACTTGGCCTAGTGGAATTTTGAAACCTGAGTTAGGTGAGCAGCTCTATGCTTCCTATGGAGTGCATGGGGATAGTTAAGCACCTAAAAAAGGGATTTTCAGAAACTGGCCAGCTGAGTGGAAAGTCACCTAATGAGCCAGCAGTGAAATGTCAAGGTGCGGTGTGGAGTGTAGGCGTCTGTGTGGTTGAGCTGGTTCTCCTGGCTGATAGCTGAGAGATAGATGTCACCCTCCAGATGGGATCCTCATTTGAGAATAATCCCCTGGAGTTAAGCAACTAAGTCAGGTCAGCTGCTTATGTATACCATATCCTCACACCTGAAACAGTCTCTCTTGTTGCCTCCTGCTTACATTCAATACCTTTCATGCTTTCCCTATGCCTGTTCCCACAAGTGACTTCTGTGTTGCCAGAGAGACCTGCATCAGGCCTGCCTGCTGACAGTATCAGGTCTTAGGCATGTTCAGAGAATGCCTACAGTATCGGGCCACACTGACGAGCTAGGCATTCCCCTGTCTAGTTTAAATAACCACTTTGGGGCCTCCTTGGCTTTGGCTAGAACTAGGGCTCCAAGCACCTCATTAGCTATTGGGTGTCCGCCGCAGTTAGGCTGCTTTGAAAATGGCAACTGGCAGAAATAGGGACTTAAGCACCTATTGGGGTGTGAGGGGATTGGATGGTGCTTGAGCTGCAACTTTGAAAATGTCAGTGGTATCTACATGGTGGACTTAGGCACCTATCTGCTTGCTTAGACTCCTAAATCTCTTTAAAATTCTGACCTTAGGCCTTGCCTTAGTGCCTAAATACCTTTAAAAACCTGCGCCTAAGTTCTACCGGGTTTTAAAAGGGACTTAGGTTCCCAAGGGCTAGATTTTCACATTTTGCTGTCTAAAGACGCAGGTAGAGGCCTAGTAGGATTTTCAAAATTAGGCACTTTTGAAAACCCCATTGGGCATCTAGCTGTATTTTTAGGCACCTAAATACTTTTGAAAATCTGGCCTATAGGAGCTTATGTTTCTTTTGAAATTGGGACTTAGTTTGCTAAGTGACTTAGGCATTTTTGCAGTTTTTATTTATTTTTGGTTACAAAGTCAACTTAAACAAAAGCTAATTGAGCCTAACTTGGGGCCTGAGCCAAAAAAAAGAAAAATATATGGAGATATACCTATCTCATAGAACTGGAAGGGACCCTGAAAGGTTATTGAGTCCAGCCCCCTGCCTTCACTAGCAGGACCAAATACTGATTTTGCCCCAGATCCCTAAGGGCCCCCTCAAGGATTGAACTCACAACCCTGGGTTGAGCAGGCCAGTGCTCAAACCACTGAGTTATCTCTCCTCTTTGAAAGCCCACTGAAGTCACTCAGAGTCTTGAACTACTGATCCTGCAAAATGCAGTTGACACAATGAAGTCAATGGATGTTGAAAGGTAATGTGCATCTCCCCAGAGATACTTAGTACCTGGGAATCTCAGGTCCTGGTCTCTCTTCTATCCCCCAACATCCAAAATTGAACTCTCATAGGCTGTCCAAACAGAATAATCTATTTCGGTTGTTCATTCCTTTCCAATAAATTAATAAATGGCCTGTTCCAATACTATTTCATTGTCTTCAATGGGCATTGAATTGTGCCCACTTTTCTTCTTGACCACACAAAACATCTGTGTATAGAGAACAATACAACAAATACACACGGGAGGAGAGGAAAGCAAAGCAAAAGAAACAAACCACACACATCATAGGTTGTTAATTCAGCATATAAATCATTTGGGTAATATGATTTCAAGTATAACTTGATGCTGTTCCACTAATGAGTGTAATTCAGTTCTATTTTTAGCACTATCTAACACTATAAAATAATTTCATTCCTGTCAGTTTTTCTCTCATACCTTATTGCTGCACTTGCATTCTGTGCATTATGAATTTTTCCCATGGCTGTAAAAGTAAGATATTTCATTCACTTTGATTCTAGTTTTTCTATTAAACTTGAATCACTTTTATTGTTGAAGGATTGCAAAATTAAACTGCATTATGAAAATGCCATCAAGCATCCTGTATGTTACTGGTTCTTTTCTATTTTATTTTAGCCAACACTGAATAACAATTGCACAATAGCGCTGTCCATTACAAGCAGTCATTATTAACCTTTGAGATATATCCTTATTAATTCAGATTCTGAATGTTTGATAGAAACATGCCCATCATTTTTTCTGTAAAAATAGCTGAGTTAGCAACAACAATCAAATATAATAAACTTAGATTCATTTTCTTCATAACTTCCAGGACCGTTACTTCCAGCTTTAATATGATCGTGTATCACAGGGGAAATGTGTCTGATACTTTAGCTTTTATTAGGTTCCTTATTCCTTTCTGGGTGACATCAATGGAAATTTTGTCGTTACCTTCAGTGGGAAAGGGATTTAGATTCATAGATTCTAGGACTGGAAGGGACCTCGAGAGGTCATCGAGTCCAGTCCCCTGCCCACATTGCAGGACCAAATTCTGTCTAGACCATCCCTGATAGACATTTATCTAACCTACTCTTAAATATCTCCAGAGATGGAGATTCCACAACCTCCCTAGGCAATTTATTCCAGTGTTTAGGTCATAGATTACACTATGGCACCAAGGCCCAGCTCTTCCTAGGTATTTAGACACCTAATTCCCATTGATTTCAAAATACCTTTGAAGATCAGGGCCCAAATTCTTAACCAAACATAAAAAGAGATTTGGTTGGGCGGAGGAACTGATGGAGAGAGAGGGGGCTTGGAAGTGACATATGGGCCAGAGTCAGTCAAGTGCAACAAGGAAGTAGGAAACCAGCTGGGTTACAGCTAAGCTATTTTCAACCCTTAGGTTGCATGTACTTGCATGTGTGCAAATATGTTCCAGCCTTATGTGATCATACCTAAATGCATGTACACACAAATCCCCAACTGTGCATGTACATGACTAAATGTGGGCCTGTCTTGCCTGTGGGCATGTAACCCATATATATCATTATGTAAACTCAGTCTAGTTTAGTAAAATAATTATTCTGTGTGTTCACTTGTGATATTACTAAAATCTTTCCCTAGTTAGTACTCTCACTTCCATTAGCAGTTATTGCAACCTTAATTGAACAAGTGTATTTCCAATCCAAGGTCAAAGATCCTCAAGATATAAAATAGTACAGACTGTCTCCCTTTTATATATTTGGAAGGCTAATGGACAAAAGACTTGTTCTTTATTCCATGCAAGTGGATGAACTTGGTACAAGTGAATGAATGACAGTCTGCAAATAGGCTTTTTTGTTGAAACCTTGCAGTATACTATATGAAAATATTAACGATCAACTGCAATTCATAATGTGAAATCCTTATCTAGATTATTACTGTAGTAATAGCACTGCAGTGTTGTCAGTCTTTCTTGATGATTATGATGTACATTGTCTATACTTGGTGGAATTAGTACACTGGGACATTTATCTATTTTTTTATTTTTAGTTCAGCTGGCTAAACAATTTGGTCACTTTAAAACTGACATGCCACCTTCTTTAACACTAACACCAAATTTAAAGAGAGTTGAATAATTCCTGCAGTTGAGAGGAACTTCAATATGGTGCTCTATTAACGAGAATGGGAATCACATAGCCATTGTAAATCCCCATGCATGTTGCAAATTTACTCTCAAGGGGTAACTAGTGGCAAATGTTCAGGAACCGGCACAGCAGGTTGATTAAAAGAAGGAAATGAGAGCTCATGAAAGCCAGCATCTGACTGATTTATTTTTATTATTATAGGGTGTATTGGTAGTGTCAGACACATAATGTATGAGTAGTGTTGCATTTACAGTCTCAAAATGTTCTACTTATGAAAAGCTAGAGTACAGACAGAGCTCTGCTGAGAGCATTCAGTAAAAGTTAGAAATCTGAATAGAAGAGCAATGTGAAATAGTGATCCCATCTGCTTTGTGTTGAATTGATTAGCCATGTCGCCTTCTCTAGCTAAGGTTCTAGGCTGGGATTAAGGAGCATTGAGAGGTAGGTGTTCAACTCCCTTTGAAATTCAGTCCTGGAACTTAGCATATCCCCTTTCCTGGACTGCTTGTTCAGCAATCAATTTGCCTTTGCTTGGTACCACTGTTTATAAATCAGATGGCCCCTGTGAAACTCAGTGAGAGTTATGCACCTAACTCCCTTAGGCTCTTTTGAAAATCTCAGTCCTATTGTATTGCTTGTTGTGACATCCTTTAAATTCTCAATCAGAGGGAGACTTCAGCATGAATGGAAAAATTATTACCCCCATTTTACTCTGCCAGACTAAGCAGCTTGAAATATTTAGTATTGCTGAAAGGAAGCCTGCTAAAAATCAACTTCCATTACAACTTTGATTTCAGTATTGGAGTAGCATTCCTATGCTTATTGTCTTGAATCAAAATCTATCAAAGTTCTAGTGGTGATGTTGCTGTTGCTGCTTCTAATTCTAGACTCAGGAGAATCCCCTTCCCTTGATTGTTTGTTCAGCATCCAAGTAAATCAATCTTCATTTGGTATTACTCTTCATAAATCAAAAGGCATTGTGCAATGCAGGCATGGGGCTAACGATAGTACAAAGTAACACAGATTCACTCTGTGGAGGTGGTGACAATGGCCCCGGATCATGATGTGACCAAATCTGATCTTTCAACATTGTTAGCATTTCTCCTGACAAAACTGGTGCATTTCTCTCTCTCTCTCATATCACTGATACAGGGATGTGCTCTTTATGTTACTTCAGGGTGAACAAAAAGTATAGATTCTAGAGGGTGTGGTACATCCTGATACTGACAAATGTTGCACCTCACTCTCACATATTTAATTGTTTCAATAGAAGATAGGTAGCATGATCCTTCTTCTGTGACTTATAATTTCAAGTGTTTGCCATTTATCTGGTTCATTCCTGATTTCTATGTCAAATGTTGTTTGTTAATCCTTTGGTCTGTACATTTTTACTCTACTAAAATTAAGGATTAATTTGTGGTTTTAAGCCACACCCCTAAGAAGTAGGCAGTGCTCAGACTACGGGAGCATGGTTCTGAGTTGATCCTGCTATGCCGTTTGAAACATCACAGCATGTGTGTCATGCTGTACCAAGCCCACTGTGCTGTACAGTTCGAGTAGGAGTGACACCAGGGCCTTTGCTTGTCCCCTTCTTACCTCATATAGGGCAGCTAGCATTGCTATTAGCAATAGCTTTGCAAAGCTACTAACTTGATCCTGTGAAAACAGTCTTTGATTTGAGGGCGCTCAGCAGCTCCAAGAATAAAGTGACTTCTCATCATGGTCAAGGTAGTCTCTGCTGCAGGAATTCAGGAAGAGAGAAGGTTTCTCATACCCTCTCCTTCTCTTGGCACATGTAGCTAGGTCACAGACTAGTCTTAAATTAGGTGAAATATGCTGAAATTTGCCACTCAATCAAACTCAGCTGACACAAAACCCAATCACACAGTTATCCCACTCCTTTGTTACCTTTGAGAGGTTTCTTATGCTACATCAGGGTAATATAAATAGAACTGGTTGAAAAAAGGGACAATTTGTCCCTGGTTTTGTCAACTGATTGAAATGATTTACCTTACATTAAATATCAGTGTAATAGCGAAAAGAAAGCTGATTTTATCTGGGCTGTTTTACGCTATTGGTGATACACATAAAAAGTTCTGATCCCATAGTGGATTAAAAAATAAAAGAACAAAACTAAATTGACTGTATTTCTAATGTATTAGTACTGAAGGAAAGAAGATGGTGGGATGAAGGTTTTCATTCTTATTTTAATAGTTAGACTTTTATTCTCTTTTTAATAAAAAAACGTGATTTGATGAATTCTGAAAACCTTTCTACTCCAATTTTAGTGTCTGGATAAAAGGACTTTTCTCCCCGTAAGTACAGCTTTATAGGTTGGGTTCCATAAAGCAGAGCAAATGGGAAAAAAAGAATGAATCGTAAGGAACAGTATAACTGAAAAGTTAATGATGGAATTATAGTCTTTTTAGAAAACTGTTTGACACCACACAGTAAAGCACATTGTACACACCAGTCTAGAACAAAAATGAGAAGCAAGACTGAGTGCTGTGTAAATTGAGATATGATTAATTAGGTGGCTAACTGTCATGCTAGCTTCAAGTTGTATAATGACAAATTAGTCAGAGTTCTCCATTCTGTTGTCATTATCACAGTTCTTGGACTGCCTGAATATAACAATACCACACCAAAAGCTATGAAGTGTTATAGATGTTAATCTTTTTTTAAAATCTTTCTCACAACTGTTAATAGGAACTGATTCAAGGTCATAGTATACCTCATTAACTGGCTCTGACTTTCTTCCCAAACTGTATTAATAGCAAGTTGACTGGAATTCTTGGGCCCAACATGCAAATGCTGTACAGCACATCTGGTGTTAATAAGCTAAATGAAACAAAAATTGATTTTATTCATTGATTTATTTATTGTTCTAATTCCAGTTTCTGTCAGATAACATGACTTCTTTCCACATTACAATTAACTAAATCTTATTCATCTCCTGTGGCTTATAAATGACCATTTCACTTTTTCCTTCATCAATAGCCAAAGAAAATTGTTTTAAAAACCTGCTGTTAAAAAAAAAAGCCTTTAACACATTATGCATAATTCTAGAAATACCTAACATGTGGTTTTGAAACCTGAACTCAGAGTAAGAATGTTTGACAGGTGGCTTGTGTAATCCTATTATAATTGTGGGAGTTACCTGTTAATGTGCCTCTAATAAGGAGTAAATTTTTGACAGTGAGGGTAACAAACCATTGGAACAAATTACCCAGAGTCATGGTAGATTCTCCATCACTGTCTATTTTTAAATCAGAATTGGATGTTTTTCTAAAGAGATGCACTAGGAATTATTTTGAGGAAATTCTATAGTCTGTGTTATACTTGTGGTCAGACTAGAATCATCACAATGGTGTCTTCTGGCCTCAGAATCTATGAATATATGTCAAGGAATCAATAATCTGCCACTTCACTTTTATTTTGTTGGCTTAATTCCAGTTCCACATAATAGTACGTAAACAGGACTCATCTTTTAATGAATTGCATGTTGACTGACTGACAGTTCAACATCTCTCCACTGTATGCTTTTTTTATCCTTTTCACCCAAATTGGACTTCAGGAAAAAAGTAAAATGTCTTAATACAGTGAAACACACTTACCACAGATACAATGTACATATGTTGCTTCAGAGTAAAAAATATTCCAACTAAATCAAAGTCAGTGTTTTGGTAAACCAGTTCAACTTGATGATTCCTTCTGTGGCATAGAAAACTTCCTGTTTATTACCTTTATGTTGGTTAGCCAGAGTGCAAGAACTAACTCATCTAAAAAATTGTTGACCCTTGGATGATGATAAACCTTGATGGCTGCAAGTTACTTTTTTAGGCCCAAAACTCCAGACTGATTGCAATCCTATATTACTCTAAGTGATCATAAATGAGCGAGATCCAGAAATATGTTTTCCTCTTGTTTCGATACAGATTGAAAGGTCTATTTTTTCCCTCTGTCTCACTCACACACACACACACACCTCCATGCAAAAGCAAAACAGGAAATAAAAGAAGAGATTAAGTTAAATTTTCAAGAAAATTGCATACAGTTTGATATGTACTAGGTTATACATTTTGACCCTGATCTCAATGAGACTACTCACATGAATAAAGTTACTAATGTACGTATGAGTGTGTGTGTGTATATATGTTTCACTGTATATACACGCACACCAGCGATCGGCAACCTTTGGCATGAGGCCCGTCAGGGAAATCCACTGGCGGGCCGGGACAGTTTGTTTACCTGCAGCATCCACAGGTTCGGCCGATCGCGACTCCCACTGACCGCAGTTCGCCGTTCCAGGCCAATGGGGGCTGCGGGAAGTGGCGGCCAACACATCCCTCAGCCCATGCTGCTTCCCACAGCCCCATTGGCCTGGAACGGTTAAACGTGGCCAGTGGGAGCTGCGATGGGCCAAACCCACGGACGCTGCAGGTAAACAAACTATCCCGGCCCGCCAGCGAATTGCCCTGATGGGCCGCATGCCAAAGGTTGCCGATCCCTATTCTAGCCCTTTGTAAATTAGCATAGCTCCATTGATTTCAATGTAGCCTCACTAAAACACAGCAACTGAAGATCTGACCTGCAATTTGTATTTTTTTAATTATAATTTCTTAATTACCATTAATATGTTTCTGTTGCAGACAGGGCACACTACAAGAGCTGTCATATGTGAAGTTAACACCTATTGATTTACATGAATTGGTATCAGTGTTTTCCCCAATCAGTGCAATTATGTAGTGATTATTTTTTACCATATTCTGAAAGCAAAAGCAGAAATCTCAAATAATATTTAGAGCTAAAATAGTTCAATTAGTTAAATTAGGAAAGGAATGGTTTAGCCACATTCTGAATATACTGAAGCTAAAAATGTAAAATGTGTCCCACAATAGTGAATATTTAATATTTACTTAACCATTTTGGAGATTATAATGTATTGTAGCCCTGGTAATTATTATATTTTGCATTTTTTTTTTCAAAACTAAAGGGATGTGTCTTAGAATCAGCAGCCTAGCATAACAGACTGTCTGACTTGAATGCTTTCCACTTTGTTCAATATATATTTTTTCAGCAGGGAGCATACACTGAAGTGCAATAGACAGGCACTTGATGTGACACTTCCCTCAGAGCATCTTCAGGATGTCTCCAGGGCTCTTCTCCACACAGGCTGATCCATCACATTAGTTCATTTCAGCTCATCACACAGTCCTGTGTAGCATTACCACGCCACACTCATGAGGAGTGCTTGATGGATGGGTTAGAGTCACACCTAAAGGCCAGCTCTTGCATTCTGACCATTGTCTCCCCATTCTTACTGGTACTTCAGGATTAAAAAGAAAGGGGAAAAAAACAGATCACAGTGCAGATTGCAGTAAGTTTATTACTGCGAACATGTCCTGGAATGAACTTTCTTGCAGCAAAACTCCTCTTTTAATGAAAAATGTCATCTGTCCCAATTCACTGAGTGGAAAGCGAAAAGCAATTATCTGCTGATTATTGCAGTACTAGCTCGCACATCTATAGTTACAAGGGTGTCAGTATTTCCATTATCAGCCCTGTTATTCAGGGTCCTGAAAACTTACAGAGGATTGAAACTTGGCACAAAAGTTATAAGATCAGAAATGAAATATCCGTGTTTAGCCATTTGCAGGTTACCCAATTGAAAATGAATATTTGACCATTTAAATGCACATTGTTCAAACGATTCATTTTGAAAGGACTTCACTTTGAAAATGATGGAGTTTAACTGACATTCAGCCCTCACTATGCTTTAGTTTTTGAAACACTACTGAAATGACTTTCATAAGTATTTATTCACCATACATGTTGCAGTTTGAGCACATGGCACAGCAGCTATGGGTAGTGCTCAGTGCTACCAACTGAAAGGCTGCTCTTGGACTTCCAGGTAATTATCACTTCTGATTGAAGCTGGTAATGACTCTTTCTCAGTAACAGTATTGGCAGGGTCCAGCAGGAGTTGCCTTATATCTTTCTGGATAATGCATATGTTGCTAAAGAAAGGGAAACAAGAAAATTCCTGCTAGAAGACTGAAGATATGGCTGAATAGGCAAGAATCATACTTGTCTCTATATAAAGAATCCAAAGAATAAGGTAATAGAGCTGGTTAAAGCACACCCAGTGCCTACTGCAGATTCATTCTATTTGGGAAGCTCCTGCCATGTAATTAGTCACTTGGCCACAGTGCATACTTATAATTAAAATGTTGAAAGGGGATGCAGGGGCAAAAAGAAGGGATCTAGAGGGACAGGAAGTAGGCAGCAGGCTGGTAGATATAAGCCAGTGGGCTGAAAAACAGCCTTAGTCAGGGCAACATCAGCAACAGATCAAACTGATCATAATATTTTGTGTGGTAATATTTCTTCATTTAAAAGTAACCATGTGAAAAAGACAAGGGAGATTAATTGCACAAATCATCTGAGTTAAAGCAGATAAATAAACCAGCAAAAGCAAGGAAAGTTGATTTTAGGGTTGACATTTCATGCTTAACAGATTCAATTATGCCTCAAGTGGTAGGAGGTGATAATGTCTTGGCCACTGCATTCCAAAAAGCACATTCTTTTCCTTCTCTTTATTCCTGGTTGTTACTTTTATTATTCTTTTCATAAATGTATTGCAAAATTCACATGGACAATTTCTAGACAAATAAACTCAACTCACTGCGAGTAAACAATGAGTGGAAAATTTCAAAGGGAAACATTTAAAGTTTCAGCTGGGTCCAGGAGTGTTTCATGATTTGATAAAAAAGAACAAAATAATTAAATAAATTGAGAGTAGCCTTTTAATAGATTGAGATTAGCAATATTAAATTAATACCTGATCAATTTCTGTATGAAATTAAAATTGAAAAGGAGGAAGAATCTAGAGAAATTTAAAAGGTCAGTGTGAAACAGAAAGAAAATGAACTGAGAGAGGACAAAGAGTATGAGGGAGAAAATGCCAAGTGAACACTGACTAGACTGGATGATGGGGACCTACACTGCAATACAATCAAGTTACTTTTACAGAATGAAAAAATGTCTTGCAACCGTAGCATGTCTGGGGCATGGATGTTCTCTACTGGACATCTGGATCATAGCCCTCCCAGTCCACCAGGTACTGGAGTTTCCCCCTAACTCACTGGGAGTCGAGAATTCATCAGACCAAGCATTCCTCCTGCCCTTGAACAGTTGTGAGCAATGACAGTGGGCTGGAGCTGTTTGAGAATGAGTTCTCAGTGTACATTTTAAATGGGAGATACGAAACACAGGATAGATCTTTAGGGACTTGGGTAGTTGCAGCTTCAATGTTACTGGGTTTCCTGTTCCAAAGTCTTGAATGGCTGATTTAAGATTTTGGTTTGTTAACCAAACTCTGTCCCTACAGAAGGTTAGAGATGATCTGGCAGCCTTGGTCAGTGAGATGCTTGTAAGTGAGATGCTCTTTAGTGGATCTCAAATGTTCCTTGAGTTCTTCATGCACTTCTTGTAGGTGGCTAGCCAAGTCCACGGCAGCAGGTACTAGGGAACCCATAGGTATGTGCAGATGAAAATGAGCATGAAAGTCATTGATTTGTGAGTAGAGGAGTGGGTTGAATGATTGTAGGCAAGCTCTGCACAATGAAGCAGGTAAAAATAGTCATCCTGGTGGCAATTAAAAAAAAAAAGAAGGTACTGTTCCAGAATCTTGTTGACTTGTTCAGTTTGCCCATTGATTTGTGCATAATAGGCAAATGAGGTGAAGGACTCAGTGCCAAAAAGTTTTATAAACTCCCACTAAAAACAGGTGAACTGGGGGCCTTGGTGTGACACGATGCTGGCAGGTAAACAGTGGTAATGGAAGACATTCTCTAGAATAATAATACTGTTACCAGTGCAGTAGGAATGGTGCAACATGGAACAAAGTGTGCCACGTTTATTAGGAGATCAACTCTGACTAGGATCACTGTGAGCCCATGACAGTGATGCAGTTCCACTATGAAGTCTATAGACATGGTAGACCCAGGCTGGAGTGGAATGGGCAAAGGCTGGAGGAAGCTGAGCAGCTTCGAGCACAGACTCTTGATACAAGAGCAGAGGTCATAGGACTTTACACACTCTTTGATATGAGCATGTAGAACTAGCCACCAGAAATTCCCCCAAAAGAGGCTCCAAGTCTTGACTTGGCCAAAGTGATCAGTAAGCAGTATGTCATGACATAATTTTAAGCCCTGAAGTCTAGGCTGCCCCTTCAGGTCATAGATGGGATCCCTGTGATAGAGGCCACCATCCTGAGGTCTGAACACTGAGTATAACTGAACATCTGCATCACCCAGGGACTGGCAGATCTGGGTTGTGAATGGATCACCGGATATACAGCAGAGAAGATCAGGCTACTGTCTACTGATCCATTAACAAAATTGCATGCCATAAGAACTGTGAAGAAGGTTCTTTTACAGATTCAAGATGCCAGTCCTTCTGAGACAGTCCACATTTCCATTTCTTGACTCTGGGTGATAGGTTACTACAAAGTCACATCGGGCAAAGAAGAAGGACTAGGGGACCTGCCAGGTGATTACCTGTTTGGACATACTCCAGGTTCTTGTGGTCTGTAAAGATATGGACCGGAAACCAGGCTCCTTCCAAGGAGATGAGGCCATTCCTTGAAAATCACTTTGATGGCTAACAGCTCTTTGTCCCAGATATCATTTCTTTCTGAGGGGGTTAGTCTGGGAGTAAATGGTACAGGTTGAAGTTGGCTGTGGAGGGCCCACTTTTTGGGATAACTCTGCACTGGTGACAAAGTTTTACTCTTAGCTTTCACCAGGAGTGGTTTAGTGGGATCTGGGTGGATAATTATGGATACTGTTGTAAACTCCCTTTTTGTTTGATCGACAGTGGATTGGGCTTCCGAGAATCAGATGAAACAGGCTCCTTTTCGCAGGAGCACGGTCATCAGGACAACTAAGCTAGAGAATCCCTTGATAAACCTTCAGTAAAAGTTGGCAAAGTCCAGAAATTACTGTACCCCTTGTGCATCTTTTGGAGAGAATCATTCGTGTATGGTCACCACCTTGTGTGGGTCCATTGCTAGTCCCTTCAGGGAGACTATATACCTAAGGAAACCAGGTCAAATTAACACTTCTCAAGCTTCACGTAAAGGCGGTTTTGGTGGAATCTCCCTGCAACTTGACATACATGTTGATCATGAAGAACCAGATCCATGGGAAAAAATGAGGGTATTGTAAATAACCACGAATTGGTCTAGCATGTCCCTAAAGATGTCATTAAGTGTTGGAAAATGTTGGAAAGTCATTGGGGGCATTGCACAGGCTGAATGGCATAACCAAGTACTCAAAATGTTCATACCATGTGCAGAAGATGTTTTTTTCATTTGTCTCCTTCTGGAATCTGAAGCAGGTTATAAGCTCCACGAACGTCCAATTTAGTGAAGACCTTGATAGAGCAGAAGCTCTGAAAGAGCTTACTGATAAGGTATAAGAGGTAACAATTCCAGAGAGCAACCCTGTTTAATGCCCAGTAATCCACATGAGGCTGGCAAGAGCCATCCTTCTAACCCAAAAAGAAAAGCAGAGCCTTGGCCAGAGATGTGGAGGGACACATGAACCCCTTTTGCAGGTTTTCTTGGAGATAGCTCTGGAAAGCCTGTAATTCAAGCACTGAGTGGGAATAGATATGCTCAAAAGGGACTTCTGCTGCAGGCTGGAAGTTGATGGGCATCCATAGTTACAGTGAGGCAGCAAGATGACAGCTTTCTTTTTTATCAAACAAGCTGGCAAAGTCTTGATACTTGGCAATGCTGTTGGGGAAGCTGTGGGGTAGCCAAGAATCCCCTCAGACTAACCCCTTCTATCTCAGAATGCCCTGGGAGACAAAGACAGAAGATTTCAGGTCTGTGGTTGGATTTCAAGAGGTAAGACTACCAGACATATGGTGAACTAAAGCGTACCATGCCACTCTGCCAGTGGATATGTGGATTGAGGTCAATAAGCCAGGGAATATTGAGGACAAATAGAGAATATGGTGCATGGATCAACCCAAACTGTCATGGACCGGGGCCTGGGCAGTCAGCCTCGTCGTCAAAGCCAGAGTCGGGAACCAAGAATAAGAAACTGAGCATGGAAGCAGGACTGGAGAAGACCTGGAGTAAGGCTGAGAGCAAGGCAGACACTGGAGCAATTGCAGCTGTGGGTGTAAGCATTGAATATCCACTGGCTTGGTATGGCTGCTGGGTTAAAGAGCAGGCCTGGTGATGCCTCTTAGCCAGTCGGGGGTCTGGCCAATCAGGGTGTCCAGCTATAGATCAACTATCTGGTCCCAGGTTCTGCTGCTGGCATTGATTCCTGACCATGTACTAGTGAGGCACGTGAATGGGTGCATCTCTAGCTGTTTGAACATTCTGTGAGCTTTATGTCCTATAATCTGGTTAGTTGGGTTAGACATATGTTGGGTGAGAATAAAGTGAATTTTACATTGGGCCAGATTTGTTAAGCCTGAAAGAGTAAACCTGTATCCCATTCTTCTATTTCTTTGGGGCTGAAGGGGGTGGTTTTTGTTGTTGTTTTTTGCTGACTGAATTCTATTTTAAGAAACATTTTCCAAGGAATTCTAAGAAAACCTATTGAACACTTCTAGTATAGTCTGTAGCATGCTAAGTCTTGCTTTAGAGGGAATCAATGTAGGTTGTTATATTACATCTACTGTTGATTGGTAGCTGTGGTCAATCAGTTCCCTGCAGGCATAGCAAGTACTCCACAAAACAACTGTCTTGTGTGCACAAATAGACCATACCACCTTGTTTTGATTATTAAGTCTGGCAGAGGCAGCTGATGGAAGTTGTACTGCATTTGCAGTATTGGCTTAAAAATAGATGTTCTAAGGATGTATTTTAACTCCTTCACTGCTCTACCTTTGATTTTATGTGAATGTCCATGTAACAGCAGAAGTGTTCGTTGTGGCAGAAATGGTTGAATCAGATCACTCCATGTGATCACAGTTACAGCAGTATGATCACATTGTGGGTATCCTCCTAAACTGCAAGGTTAAGATCTCGATTTGTACTTCATGTCCCCAAAGCTCAAGATGTTTAGAAGGAGGGATTGGGCACAGTCCATTACCAATATAAATTAGGAGCCATAGATAAAATTCAGCTCTGGAGCCAGGTTCAGATTTTGATAGCCTTATCCCAAATTTGATGAGAGAAGAAAAATAATTCCTGAAGAACAGAGGAATCACTTCACTGCAACTGCTGTCACCAGTACACGGAACCCAGAGAAGGAAGGAGTCTCTTCTCTGGAGATTTTAATTACATCTCAGATGTAACCCCTATATGTTCTCAAAGCAAGTAGCTCCTTTGTTGATAGTCATGCATGAAAGAGAAATTACTAACATGGATTATAACCTGGCTAAAATAGAGACCAAAACCCAGGAGAAGTAGTCAGTTTATAACATGGACAGTGGGGCATGTCCAAGTTCTTTACTAGAACCAGTGTTGTTTAATATAGCTATCAACCTGTGATCTGGAAAAGGGCAGAACAGTTAAGTGGCAATATTTGCAGATGTCACAAAATAATTTAGGACAGTGAAGACGAAAGAATAGTGTGAGGAACTTTAGAAGGATCTTATAAAGTAAGGTGAATGGGCAGCATGATAATGAAAGCATGCATCCGAAGAAGTGAGGTTTTTACCCATGAAAGCTTATGCCCAAATAAATCTGTTAGTCTTTAAGGTGCCACCAGACTCCTTGTTGTTTTTGTAGATACAGACTAACACGGCTACCCCCTGATACTTGAAAGCATGGTAATGCACTATAATGGGGCATTCACCTCTGGAGAGCTTCTCAGTAGTGGGGTGTGGTATCACAGTCCTTTTCTCACCCCTGAGGCCTCCTTCAGGCTGTCAGCTCACCTTGTTGGGTCATCACTACTACTCTGGGTTCCAACTATGGATCCTATAAACAGCAGCCATGTACTTTTTGATCCAATTAGTTGCTGCTTCTTCCCTGGATCTGTTCCTACCTGGCTCCTTTAGCTTCACCCTTATCCCAGATTAATGTTCTTAGGTCCCCTCTCTCCCTGCAAATGCAGTTATGGAAAATGCATGCAGAAAACAATCTCTGGCTATCCCTCAAGATCCTGTGGCCTGAGAGGAGACCCATTCCTTGCTCCTTTGGTCCCAGCCAGGAATTGAACTGCTAAGGCCAGGCAGCTCCTTTTATCTGGGCCAACAGATGGAGTTCATAGATCTAGGACAAAATTGTTCAGACATATGGAAGGGCTTTCTTATGAAGGGAGAGTGAAATGATTGGGGTTGTTCAATCGAGAGACAAGGTGACATGAGAGGACATGATGGAGGTATATAAAACAATGAATGGTGCAAAGAAGGCAAATTGGGTGCTCCTTTTTCCCCTTTCTCAAAATATAAGAACATGGGGACTGTTCAGTGAAACTGAAAGGCAGCAAGGTTAAGATTGATGAAAGAGAAATAGTTATTGAATACATAATTGATCTTTGGAATTCCTGGCTCAATATATCATTAAGGCCAAGAGGTTAATGGGGTTACAAAGAATTAGACATTATATGAATAGTAGGAACAGGTATATTTGGATAAAAAATGCATGCTGTATACAAACCCTTATGCTGCAGGGTTTAAAGAAATTTTCCCCATTGGCAAGGTATTGTCCACTAAGCGGTTTCTTGCGCCTTCCCTGAAGTATGTTTTACTTGTCACTGTCAGAGACAAATACTGGCCATTGGTCTGATTTGTTTGGCAATTCCTATGTTAAATTCTAGTAATTTCTTGAATTGAAAAAGACTACAAACCTGGAAAGAAATGTAGACAACTAATCAATTCTTCTTCGGCATCTAGTGTTTGTCATTAATCAAATTTGACTTTAACAGACATTAGTCAAGAAATTCTGACTGTTTTCCACTTTTACTATTGATTTGTAGAAAACCAAAACTTTCAAGCTAGTTCTATTAAAACAAAACAAAACAAAATATAATCTACTGTGAAAAGTACCATTTACGATGTATTTGGATGTCATGCTAGGATAATGTACTTCACAAATCTACTTGTATACAATAAGAATTTATTTTATGCTAGGCAAGGAATTGGGTTGATCGTGAGATTTGGAATCGGAAATCAATCCTTTGATCCTTAATTCACCAGTTTAAATTCTGCCCAGGCCAGTAGTAATGCTAAATCATTACTATCTGAAGGATATTTAGTTGCTTGTGAGAAATGAATCAGTGGCCTCAGCGAAGTTCCCAAATCCTGATTCACGAAACCACTAATGCATATGTTCAAGCCAAAAATTGAGAATGAGCTTATGTGTATTTCTGATTCAGGGGTGTAGTGGGTAAGGTAACACCACCGTTGTTGCTTGTCTCAGCACAGAGGATTACAAAGCAAGAGAATACATGGAGTCTGAATAATCCTTTGAGCCCTAGAGTTGGTGGACTGCAGAAGGGAGCAGAATGAGGTCACTCCCTAGTAATCTGGAAACTATTCCCTTCTTAATAAATCACAGAAGTAGAAAGGGGGAGAAGCTATCTTGCTTTTTCTCCTCCCTGCCCCTCCCCCCCCCCATAAGAGTCCAGTGGTGGCTAGAAGGACAGAGGTAGAATGAAAGTGGTGGGGAGGTTGGGTTACAGACAGAGCTGGGTGAGGAACAGTATTTTTTATTCTGGAGAGAACCAAAAACCTTAGAGATGGACTCAAATTCTAGATCTTGGGATGGTTGTCAGCCAGTTAGGACTCCTGAAACTTCTGTTGAAGGGGTGGTTATATAATCCTGACTTCAAAGATGGAACTGGTTAATTAGATAGTAGGGAAGGCTTTTCTGTGGGAATACAGATGGAGGAGAAGGGTGTTGTTGGTGTTACAGGAGTCAATGGATACTGACCCCTACTGTGAGACAGAGATACAACAGAACTTTCGGAGGTGTGTTGCAATGTTCTAACAATGCTAAATATAGATTCCCCTAGTACTTTAAAATCAAACTTATTGCTACTAGCAATTATCTTTCTGCTAATCCACTTGACTGTAGATAGTAAGTGCTTGATGTGCATATTCCAACTGATGTGCCCAAGAGAAGTGACAAAATGTGCCTCTTGTGAGTTCACACATTTGAAATCCCAAGGCAAACAATTGCAATTGACTTTCTTATTACATTGTTACTCAATGTGTTGTGAAATGGCTCAATTAAAAGAAAAAGTAGCCAATGAAAAGTAACATTTTCCATTTAAGAAAAATAGGTCTGTGCCAAGGTTGGACCCAGGGTGATCAGGAATGAATCAAGTGAAGTGTGGTGTATATGGAGCCTGTCTCCTCTGTTCCTCCTGCTTCATGCAAGGGGCAGGAACAATCTGGCCCCTACTGTAAAGGATTAGGAAATTCATCTTTCCCAGTACTGCCAAGATTAATATAGGAACACTCAGTATGAGTGAATCAGCACCCAGCATTGACAGAGATGCATCATAGTGATGATGTTTTGATATGAATCTATACATCACCACGATTAAATGTTGGGATCTGGACATTTTCCAGATCCTACCACTAATAAAAATCAGAATTTGGATTTAGACTCCATATCTGAAGCAGCAGAAATCTCAGAAGAACAGCTGATTTGTGACAGCAACCTGCTTTTACCCTACCCTCACTACTCTCTGTGCACGACTTGTGATGCGTGGTGTATCTCAAAAGTGGTGTTGAAGCATTATTATGTCTGCATGAACTATCCCTGAGTCAGGTCCATCATTTATGTGAGTCATAAAAATCACTGGTTTTATTCAGAATATAACAATACACCTCTATCCAGGGTGCATTACATTATCTTTAAGTGATTGTCAATTACTTTAAAAGTGGAAAATCTAAACCAGGAAGAATATTCAGTAGCTGTTTCATTGGTCTTCAGAATTAGATTGATTTGTGAATAGCAAGACTGTGGTGTGGTTACAGCTCTCTGCCCTTTCACTTTAGGTATAACATTTCTGATATCTGACTTACAAGTGCACAGCTACATGTGAAGAAGAGTCCTCTCTACACATTTGAATAGTAAGCCTCTTTAAATGCAAAAACCTCTATATTGTCTGAGCAGATACTGCTCCTCATTTCTTTTCTGCTAACTCCTCTCACTGTGAGCTCTTGTGTTTAAAAGAGATACTATGAAGTAACTTTATTAGTGAACTGCTCTCTAACAAATATGTTTGTAGAAACTAGAGTGTAACACCTTCTTTTCTCTATATTCGTACTTCAAGCCAGGTCTGCCGATGGGAGGGGGAGGGGGGGCAAAGGGATCAATTGCCCAGGGGCCTGGGCAATTTAAAAGGGCCCACAGGTCCTGGGACGCTGTCACGGAAGCAGCAGCTGGGAGCCCCGGGCCCTTTTAAATCGCCCTGGTGGGCTGCAGGGCTCTTAGGTGCGCGTGACCGCTCCGGACCCTGCAATTGTCCAGCATGGTCGGTCCCGTAAGTGATGGATTCATCCCCCCCAGGCCCCGCACCCACCTAGGGACGGCCCTGGCCCTGGAGCCCGGAATTGCTGTCAGTGGGCCTGCCTCAAGCTGGCCTTTTAGGCCTTGAAAGCCCACAATTTCAGGGGCCCCTGATTTTCAGGATGTTTTAAGAATCAAGTCTTTCATTTTTAAACAAAGGCAGTTTTCTAGTCCTTTGTTTTTCAAAGACAGCTCCAAATTATACCTTTGTAAGGTTCTGTAAGCCAGGAAGTAACAGTAGCACTCCGCCATTGACAATGGTAAAGGAAGCCATTATGAGATATACAAGCATAATGCTTCTAAGGCATAGGGGGGTAGGGGGAGTGCAAAAAGGAGCAGATGTTGCCTCATCTTCAAAACCTATTCCCCTCTGCTGGCCCTGTGTGGTAGGCACCATCCGCTCTGGTAAATACGCCAACAGTGCTAACCTGCCATTCACCCTTTGTGCTCCAGAGCACTCCTAATGAAATTATGTCTGCCTCTTGCATATTGTGTGTATTGGTGTGCGAAAAGAGGATCTTTGTACCCTCTCCCACTGAGTAGACTCTCACATGGCCAGCCAGAATTTGGCCTCTAGCCTTCAAACCAACTGCTGTTGGTGAAAGTTCATTACTGAGACCTTTCCAAAACAAATGATTGGTTATCTGTGATCCCTAAGCTTGGCTGGCTTTTGTGCCCCAAGCAGCCTCTTTCTCTGGGGTTTGCATCCACAAACAAGGACAAAGAGACTTCCTGACTTACTGCTACCTGTACTCTTCCAACCACCAGGGTCGGATTAACTCTCCTGTGGGCCCAGGGCTATTAGATTTTGTGGGGTGCCTGTATACAAGTCTTTTTCCTAATTTAAAACAAAATGATCACAATTATTGCATCAAGGCTATTAATGCTATATTAAACTTGCCTTTTAATTAACATGTAGCCGTTCTGTGGCTACATGTTAGTCTTAAAACATGTAGAATATAATTAAGTTAATTCACAATAGCCTGCTTCTTACCTTAGAACAGCTGTTATATTAGTTTCTTTCTGGGAGGGAGTTTGGGTGCAGGAGAGGGTGAGGGGTGCGGGCTCTGGGAGGCAGTTTGTGTGCAGGAGGGGATTCTGACCTGGGGCAGGGGGTTGGGGTGCAGGAGGGGGGTGTGAGATCCAGGCTCTGGCTGGGAGGCGCTTACCACAGGCGGCTCCTGGCTGGCAGTGCAGCAGGGCTCAGGCAGGCTGCCTTCCACTCCTGGAAGCGTCCCGCTGCTGGCACATCTCTGTGCGCCCCTGTGGGGAGAGGAACAGCATATGTCTGTGTGCTGTCCGCACCCACAAGTGCCATCCCCACAGCTCCCATTAGCCGGTTCCCATCTGGTTCTCCGGCAGCGCACGGAGCCATCTGCCCCCCTTACCCCCCTTCCAGGGGCCGCAGAGATGTGCCAGTAGACGACTGCCTCCGAGAGCAGCCTGAGCCCTGCTGCGTCGGGGCCCCCCTTATCCCGGGGCCCTGGGCTGCAGCCCCTAAAGCCCCAGCATTAATCCGGCCCTGCCAACCACAAGCTGATCTTCAACCATAGTGAGAAGTTAACATGTATGGAACCATGTACACACAACTGGGTTCCAATTCTCCTGCAGAAGATTGCTACCCCTTTTTATTTAAGTAAATTAGTGAAAGGAATATGATCATCTCACTATCCTTCTCCAAAAACCTAATGCTGGCTTTCCTCATATAAATTGTGTCTTTTGCATTTAGTAAACAATTTATTTTCTTTCTTTGTTTCTTTTAGAAGAAAATTGACATGAATAGGACTGCTTATGTCTGAATTTGCATCATTGATGATTGCATCTGTTATGTCAGCATAGACAGGAATATTGTTAACTTGTACTATTCCACTAGCAGGGGGCACAGGATAGCCTCTTTAGGTGGCAGAATAGCAGAGCTAAACCAAGGGTACAAAGGCACTTACAAACATATCAAGGGAAACTGGAGATGCTTTAATAACTGAAATCAGCTATGATTCTAAAATGGCTGAGACACTGAACTTTTCTCAGTCTGCCTTTAACAAGAAATGGGGGCTGCAGGAAGGGTGGCCAGCACATCCCTCGGTCCGCGCCTCTTCCTGCAGCCCCCATTGGCCTGACGCAGCGAACCGCGGCCAGTGTGAGCCGTGATCAGCCGAACCTGTGGACACGGCAGGTAAACAAACTGGCCCGGCCCACCAGGGGCTTTCCCTGAACAAGCCGCGGCCCTAGTTTGAGAACCAGTCCTAGAGAAGTAGCTTGTATTGGCAAAAGAGCACTGGCAAAGTATAACTTAAACCAAGTTCGTGAGAGGAATAATTTATACTGGCAAAAGGATTTTTTTGCTAGTATAACTGCATCTACACTAAGGGTTTTGATAGAATATCCATGTTGGTTAGGGAGGTGATTTTTTCCGCCTAACATAGTGAGGATAGGTGTGTAGACCAAACCTTAGAAAATAATGAAAACCTTGTTGATAAATACTTTTACAAAGAGTCTGGAGGGTAAAGGCTGAATGGGTTGTGCAACGACTGCATTCGGAGGGTGGTAACACCAAGGAGGGAGAAGGGGTTTGATGATGATGATGAACATGCTGTAATTAGACACACTGAGATAAAAGTGAGCAAAGGAAAATACAAGCTGCATATAAAAAAAGTATTTGCCATGAAAACTTGGAATTTCTTCTTTGTAATAGAATCCTCAGAGGGCCAGTTTACCTAGTGGGCAGTGCACCCAGTTTCCAGTCACTTGCCTCCCAAGCAAAGGAGGGTGGGGAAGGTATGTCTGGCCCTTACCCTAGGCATCACAATCTGGGGCCTTGCTTTCAGCCAGGCATGGGAGGGGGACCTGGACCCTCCCTCTACACTGAGTCCTGGCCCAGGGTCCTATTAGGGAGCCATACCAACAGAGTCCTCTCCACTGAAACTCCTAGTCCAGCACTTTGGGCCACTCCCTACTTACATCCTCCTTGGTTCCCTATTGTCCAAACAATAAGCAGCTCAAGAGAGTTCGAAATGAGCAGAGCCTCACAGGGCCTGCCAGTTCTCAAAGGGGGGTTGGAGCAGTCACTGTCTGTGGGCCTTACCAGCAATGTGTTCCATCTCAGGTTCAACCTTCTGCCTAACTTCCAGAAGGGCTTGTCTTCTTGTCACCCCCCACTGCAACTAGTCTGGGTTTCTGAGCTCCTTTTAACCTGCTCCTCCAGCTGGAGCATGCTGCAGGCTCGGGGGGGGGGGGGGGTGGTGCCACCCGGACCCATATTGCCCTTTAACTCCTTCAGGCCCTGTGTGGGTTTTGTACATGCCATCACAGTCTTCCTCTCTATGAACCGGTGAATGATATGTCATAGGACCACACATGCCACATGGGCTTAATGCTTTCATTAACTGAACTCCGGAAGTCTAACATCTTGTGTGCTAGACCAACTTCCTGCAGAAATGGGTTTCTCAGTCTACCATATAAAAGTCTTAAAGGGACAGTTCATAACAACCCTTCTGCTTTACATAACCATTGGATAATAAATATACCTCCATAATTTTATCTTCATATAAAACACTATTACAGAGCAGTTCTTCAATGTCTGTCTTCTTACCATGTTCTTATTCAAAATAATTCTTTCCCACTAATGTATGCAATATCTAGAAATCTTCAGTTTGAAAGGAGATTTGCTTTTCAAAAATTTCTAATAGGCTGCTATTGAATGTTTGAAACAACAACAGATTTACATAAAACCATATACAGTCCAGGATCTTTTTATACTTCCATAAAGAATTTGCTTATTTTCTTGTCTGGTGTCCCTGAATAACCTGGAAGGAAAGGCAGGATGCATTTACCTTCACAACTTTGCCTCATCTCTATAGTATTGTCAGTGAATATCCACAGTTCCTGCAACAGCCATTTTATTTCCCCTATATTTACCAGCAGATCTTCAATTGCACTCTGAGTGTCTGTATGTTTTCACGTCTTTTAGTCTTCCCTTTTATAAATCCATTATGTGCCGCCTTTCAGTCTCTTCCAAGCACACTTTTCAGTGTGCAGCTGCTTGACATCTTAACTTGGCTTTGTTGCAGCATCTTCCAATGTATTCACTTTAGCTTCCAGTGGTTGCTGGGGTTTTTCCCTCAAGAATCACTTTTTGTTCATTTCTCTAAAAAGCATAAGCACATTCCTGGCAATCCTGCTGTTACAGTTTGAGAGCTCTCATTTGCTTCTAATTCAGGAAAGAGTAGTTCTGGGAGGCCATTAGCTTGTGCTTTCCCTTTATGTATATGTGTTCAGTTTCCTCTAAATCATTACTGTCATCTCTGATAACCCTTGCCTGACCAACTTGGACTTCTTTTACCTGTCTATCTGCTTATCTTGTAGTGGAAGGGAAGTCCTTATTCCTGATTTGGGGTTGAATTGTGTTATCTTTGAAAGACATTGTGTCATGAAGTGTTTTCTCTTGCCACATTTACAATATTTCTTTCCAAATGCTGGGAAAACTGTGTAACCTTCTAAGTGGGATCTGCAACTTGTATCTTCTGAAAAGTGTTTTGAAACCAAGTCTGTCTTTTTCAGACTCATCCTTCTTGGAATATAGGATTGTTTGCCACTAGGACCCAGGCAGTACATATGTTAGCCATTGTCTGTGCTTGGACTGTTCTGAAATTCTGCCACTTCCCATAGCTCATTCAGTGTGCTAACCTGTGTCCTGTGTAAGTTCTGATTTACTAAGAAGTGCTTGCTCTGAGAAGCTTGGCTGATGACAATGTTGTACAGTTTGCATCTCGATCTCACAATACAAGACAGCAAACCCACATATGAGTTCAACTTGCACAACCTTACATAAAGAGGGGTCATAGTCCCACCTGATCTTGTCATGCTTGTCTAAAGACAAATGTTTCATGTACCACTTTCTGTTTGGAGAGAATTGGTCAGTCATAATGCTAAGGTCTATTTAGAGGTATCTTCATCTCTGCCAGGCGCTCTGATGGGCAGTAAATTATAACCATCATTTAGCTTGACACTCACACACTATAGCTAAAGAAATTGGGACTTCCTAGTTCAAGTATAGAGAACAGATATTTGAATCTGTTTTTTCCTTTTCTACCATCACGGATCTCCATCTTCATGGTTATTAAACGCTGAGAATTCTCTCTACTTTCTCTCTATATCTTACCATATGCTTAGAACTATAATTTTTTTCACAAATTATACCATTTTATACAGTTCAGCAGATTTCTAGTTACTAGCATTAGCTGATACAGATTTTCTTGCAGTTTGGGTCTTTCACTTGCATTTACCCGAAGACACCGACTTTAAAGTCAAATCTGCTTTAGTTGCAGTGAAGCCGATTGCTATGTGTAAAACTTCACAAAGAAAAATGTTTGAGCTTAATGTAGAAATATGGATTAAATCGTCCATGAGTATTTAAAGCTAAAACATATACTTGTGAGATAGAAGGCATTGGAGATAACTGAAAACATTTTTTCTGCTCCCCTAATTTTTAATACAAAAATAATTTTAAAAAACCAATAAATTTGAACTATATCTAGTTAGCTTCCACCAGAACATGTGCTTTTGTAGGGCAACCTCATTTTTATATTTGGGAATCAAATGTTTAACCATCTCTCACTCCTTATTAGTTAATCTCAGATATTTCTTAGTTGTGGTGAAATAGAGGTGGATTGTTAATGAATCATTAATCAGTTTCAGTTTAACTGTAGTGATCTCGCTCTCTCTATCCCACCCTTCCTCACATGAAATTGCATGTAACTAAAGACAGCCTGACACTTTTACCAGAAGATTCCAATTCTCCCAGGTGGGAATTTCAATTCTTCTCTCTATCGACTTATGGCTATGTATTAAATTCAGTCTAATGAATTTATTTTAGCCCTTGTGGTATGAAAACTATAAAGTATGATATATTCATAGTTAAAATATAATAATAATACATAGGAAATCTGGATATCGTTAATAATAAAAATAAATACACAAAAATACCAAACACAGCAATTGGAACAAAGGTAGCCGTAGGAGATTGGCAATACCTCTTATGATAATAAAACAGTATTCGGAAATAATGGTTCATAACAGTACAGTATTGCCATTGCAGTTACTGTAGATTATTGTAGTGTACTTTTGTAAACCAGGCAGGCAATAAATCAAAAAGATAACGTGAAAAACTGAGACTAATGTAAGAAGAGATGGTCAGGCATAAGTACATAGGATATCATTTTACAGTTTGATTTTTTAGGATGCAGCTGAATGGCAAAGAGATGCATATTTTTGATGGGTAAAATTCTAAAAAAAATCCTCAATCTAAACACATGTATGCAGGATGGCTGTATGTTGTACAGTACTCATTAGGGTCTGCTTGCTGCTCTACCTGCCTCCTGTGTCAATAACAAATAGACTGCTGGATTAGCTTTTGTTTGTACTTGTCAGCACAACTGATGAGTCACTGCAGGGGAAAGGGTTGGTCTTGTGAAATTATAGGCGGCCTATCTACTGGATTTACATAGTCCAGTTCTTGTGCAACATGTGCTATTCTAGTTCTTAATCTGCAGTCACTTTTTCTCTTTACTGCATCTGCTGTACATTCACTGAATGTGAAGAGATTGTGGGATAGCCAGGTCTGACACACTCAATTTGCCAGTAGCCATGTCCTCCTTGACCCAGCTCAGGAATTCACACTAGGAACTGCATCACTGCTGACCTGTGCTGGGACTCTCGCAAATCTATTCCTTATGTTGAAGTACGGTATCTGTAACTGCACAAAGCCCAGATGTTTCCATAGCCATTGTACCCATGCAGGACGCCTGCTTATAGGTTATACAGACAGCTGCCATTTCTGCCTACCCAGGTTCCTGCAGTGAATTAAGTCTTAAAGTAAGGGGAAGAATTAAAGGGTGGAATACGGAGGGCAGAAAGGAAGATAGATCAAGACTTGCTCGCTTTTCCCTAGCAAGTATTTATTTTGTTCGTTTGATGTGTGACTAAATTACCCGAGTTTTTTCATTAGTATAAATCATCTTGGTAAAAATGGTGCCAGTAAATTCTGTGCATGTGCTGATAAAATTTCAATGCTGAATGATTGTCTCTTTCACGGACAGAAGTTGGTCCAATAACAGATATTACCTCACCCACCTTGTCTCTCTGAGATGATATATAACAGATAGAGGTAGCTGACTCATTAAGGTGTAAGAGGGAACAGAGAAAAGTGGGATAGAGACTAATTAGAAAAGAAGTGGAACTAAAAAACTCTGAACCAAAAATGTATGGCATATAAGAACATAGGATCGTAAATATTGCTATCTTTCATCACATCAGTGGTCCATCCAATACTGTATCCTCCCTGACAATATCCAGTACCAAATGTTTCTGAGGAAGAAAACCCACTAATGGAAAATTATGGACTAATCTACCCATAGGGAAAGTTTCTCTCTAACCTTAAGTGTCTCTCTAACCTTAAGCCTGAAGCAATGTGGGCCTTTTCCAAAGCCTATATTAATCAATAGGAACCTTTCCATTTACTTCAGTGGACTTTGCATCAGGCCCTTAGGGAGAAATGAAGTAGTAGAGATAGGTGTAAAATGGGAAGGAAAGAAGAAGAAAGAAAGGGAGTCTGACAAGATCTATGGATGAATAAAGAATGTAATAAAAATGGCAAGACAATACAAAAATGAGTCATGCAATAAGAGAGAAAGAAGCAGGATGGTACTACTCTACCAAGATTAGTATGACTGATAAAACTGACATTGTTTAGAAAAAATACATGTTCACACTAGATTCTGTCACCCAGGTCAGTTTTATTTGTAATAATTTGGTTACTTCCCGATAGGTAGCCAACACCTATATGTGGGTAATGTCAATTATTTTCCATCCTGAACACTAATTAGGCACTTGAACATCTTGTTAACTGAATTACCAAGTCATAGGGAAAGCTTTTCTCTCTAGATAACACATATTGTTACTTCAGCTGTTTAATATGAGCACTGAAATCTATTCTGATTTTTTTCAGATAACCGTATGATTTCAGGTTATCCTCTAAAACTGGTAACTTGGAAGAAATTAAATTCTGAAATTTTTAATAACTATGTATCTGTAATGGCAAAAACCAAAATAATAACAACAAAAACCCTTTAAAGGCCATTTACTCAATATATGCATGATCAATTCAGTATGACCTCTGAGGGGGTAGGGAAGGCTGGACTACTTAGTAGTTTGGTAATTATTCATTAGACAACAATTGATGTTTACAGATAATTTTTACTGAGAGATAAGGGTATGCATATGGATAGAAGAATAGATTCCTTTGGCCTGATGTTGAAAGATGTTGAGCCCATTCAACTTCCATTGGAATTAATGGGAATCATCTCATAAGAGTGCTCAGCACTTTGCAGGATCATGCTCACGGAGCTCTTTATATACTTATTAGAGCATATATTTTTCAGAAAGTCTTTTTACATGCTCTTTCAGATGCCCAAGTTTTTTCACCTGCAAATTTTTGTCCCTAAGTTCTATGCATGCAAAAAGTTGCCTGTGCACTCTGTATTTGAGTGCAGAGATCAGAGACGTAGAAATCAAACTCCCTGGCTTTCATGTGCACTTTGAGCACAGAGAGCTGAGTTTGCGGGCATGCAAAAACTTAGTCACAATTTCAGAGGCTGCTTTTTAAAATTTGACCCAATATAGAGTCAGAAAGTTCTCTTTTCTCAGTATTATGTTATTTTATCTCAGTTTATATTTGAGCTCAATCTTTGACCTCCTTTCCTACTCGTTAAAATTTAAAAAGACTATTTTAACAAGGCATTCTTAGGTCAGTCAGAGAAGTTCCCTTCTTGTTAGTTTTGTACATGCCAGGAGAATGTGAAAGAGCTACTAATGCTCCAATCAATTAGTGTTGTCATCTGCCAATCTTTTATCCAGGAAATCTCTTTCCCCTAAAAGCTGGGGGGCAATTTAATGTCCAAGCTGGCTATTTCCAGATTGGATGTGATGATGGTGGAGTACAGAAGTAGTAAAAGCACATCAAAGAAAATGCAGCTGTGACAGCTAAGTGTATGCTCCTAACAAGTGCACTTTGATGTGCTTTGATAAACTGCCCACCTGTAGCGGCAGTGCTAGGGAAGTCACAGACAGAAGGAGGCAGATGCTATATACAATAAGGAACAGCACAAACATATGTATAGATATTTCAGCTAGAGCATTTATCACATTTTGCACGTACAAATCAAATTCTGTAGCACACACAGAATTAGAATGAGCTATGTCCCAAAAATTTGAAGATAGAAGGTCAAATGCAGGATCTAGTATGAACACTCAAAACTATTTTATCTTGCTGTATTTTTTTTTAAATAGGTTCACATTAGCCTATTTCCTAGGTTCCTTGTCAGTATCAGTATACCTTCCAAGTTCCTAGCTGGCATGTGCTTTTTAACCTTTTATAATAATCCAATGGCATCAGTATCTTAGAAGGTGAAGGCAAAGAAAGAAAAAAAGCTTCTACCCATCTCGTATATGTCAAGGGTGTCTTGCTCATTAGGCCCCTGAGTCCTGGATTAACTTTCAGAATAAAAGAGTGATTTATTTGGAGCTACCATAGTCCCTGAGATACGCTCGTCTTTCTCTCTTCCTTTTGCTCTGCTTGTCTTTATCTAGGGCTGCTGGACAGCAGGCTCTATCATTTGAATGTCCATCAGCAGTATA
Organism: Emys orbicularis; assembly: GCF_028017835.1. Lineage (NCBI taxonomy): Eukaryota > Metazoa > Chordata > Testudines > Emydidae > Emys > Emys orbicularis. The sequence continues at coordinate 78,594,528 of NC_088684.1, read as the reverse complement.
GGATTTGATCATTAGGTTGTGAATCTTTAACTCTCCCAATTTCAACTAGTATTCTGTTGAAGAATGATGACATTTATAAATTGGATAGGATTATCAGCCATTCTATACGGAGGTGTATGTATTTTTACTTCTTAAAAATTTATTTAAACCGAGAGTTGTTATCTATTGGTGCAGTGAGCAAAGAAGGTGAAAGAGGGGTGAATGCAATAAAAGTTTTGTGATAAAACGGATTTCATTATTTATGAGATAAGGAAATCTCACCCATTTACAATTCTGACACTTTAACATTTTTTTTTAACCAAAAAAGGGCTCTTCTCTTAACTTGTCAAAATGGCCATGCATTGTGGCACTCTGGATCATGAGAAATAAGTCAATTTGCTGCTAGTCAGCTTGAATTTATTCTGTATTTTGGTGGCATTGGTAGAAACTTCATAGTTAAGTCTGTTTCAGCAGAGCTGCCTCAAGTATTTATTATCAATAATCTTCATTTTGAATCTATTTTTGATTAGTCAGTCCATTGCAAATCAATCCTGATTTTCATCAATTGTATTTGCTATTTGTAAATAATAACTGAATAATTTCATCTGAACAGCTTTCAAGCTATATAGCTTGTTCATGGACATCCATTCTGACTGTCCATTATTCACTTTGGGTGAGATGTTTAAAAGTGCTCGGCATTGGCCTAACTCTGCTCACACTGAAGTTAATGGGAGATCTACCACAGACTTCAGTAGAAGCAGAGGTAGGCCGATAATGAGTGCTTTTGAAAATTCCACCCGATAATTCCTGCTGGCCACTTATATCACATGACATTGCTTCTGCTCCCTGATTGGACAACTGGAAAAAATTAATAAGTAAATGGTGAATAATGAATGAAAAACTGCAAAGGTTAAATAATGCATTTCTAGTCAGAATTTTGGGACTGATATAGACAGTACTGAGACTTTGAAACTAGGTGACTTATTTATTGGTGCTCTGGAAGCCTAAAGTAGTCTTTATGTGGACAAAAATTACACTTAGACAATACCCTTCATGTTATTAGAGTGGATTAAAGGGGCCATAGCATAATTGAGAATCAGGCCCAATGGTCTTTCATCTTTGGAATCTCATTTGTAATCTATTGCAAGACGTGCACAAAAGGACTTATGAGCATTTTGATATAAAGAATATTCTGGTTCCTTATCATCGGACACTGTAGCATTGACAGTAATATAGCTTTCCAAAACCCAAAATGGGCCACAGGTGAATGGAAGAAGAAATGTGAGATTTTCATCACCTATATATAGAAAATGAACAGAGGATCTAGCCCTTTGCTGCTCTAGCAATATAAAGCAGACTTAGACAGTTCAAATGGCCAACTTTTGATTACCCTAATATAGGAGGATCCTCCAGATGTGTAGAACTGGCAAAGCCTGTAATACCCTGACTAGTGTATTGCTGAGTTCTAGTGATTCCCAGCTGCCAGATTATTCCCTTGATAGTTGCTACAGGTGGGTACAAATTAGAGCTCTAAATCATGAAGGGGAATGAACTGTTCCTTGTCATTCCTAAAATCAGGGTGGTGTACACTCAGCCATCTTTAACCCTCCTTACCCCAACATCACTTTGCCCAGATGCAAAGATACATTACTTCTGTATGCTTGTTAAAATGTGGCCTGGAAAATGATGTGTGCTGGTGGCATGGGAATCAGGGTGGTAATTTGACACACTTTATGTGTCTGTGTCTTTAATGGTAGATATTTTTGTCCTAAAGTAATAGAATTAGCACAGCATTATAAATTACCAGTTGAGTCAGAAATATAATTGCTACATGATTTTTCTTCAATATTTGGGAATACAAATTGTTTTAAAAATGGATTGCATGTGCCCTTGGTTTTGCAAAAAGATTGATTCTTAGAAGGCGCAAAAGACTGTTTTATCACACTTTTGAAAAATTGGTATGTTGCCATGACAGAAATTGCTTTATAGGGACAAGAATAATGACAAATTTGAAGAATACCATGTGATATGGAAAATGTGTTTTATGTCTCAAGCAAAACCAGATGTGGGAGTAAGACACATATGAGATTGCTAGGGAGGTTTTATCGGGGCGAGGTAGTTCAGGAGGACTATATTTTACTAAGAGTTTGTTTATTTTGTTGCTTGTCCACATTTTTTTTCTTTGTCATTGTTTTAAAATTAATAAGGAAATTTCTAAAGAAGAAAGATTAGAAGTTTGAACAAGCCTATTTTATTCTTCTCTAGCACATGCACAGCTAATAGATGAAGTACATTCAGTGTTAATGATACCTCTGCTTCCAAATGCTCAACATTCATCCCCTCATCCCCTCTTTCAAGCTTTTTGTTAAAACATTCATTGCTACAAACCTTAGGTTTCTGTGCTTCCAGTTGCCCTCACTCACTTTATAATAAACCTTGACTCGTTTGATACCTCTCAAACATTGTCTGGTTCCATGGACAAAGCTGCAAGAAGGAAGTGTACTCAAATATTTCAAATCAGGGGATTATGCAGGGGGAAAAATACAGGTTTTTCCAGGTTTTTCTACATCTCCACAGCCCAGACTAGGATTTCTGATGCATAATTGTTGTAGCTCTAATCTACTGCCAGAGTGGATCAATTGCTGATAATTCCAAACAGGGCCAGCTCTAGCTTTTTTGCCGCCCCAAGCAAAAGAAACAAACAAAAAAAAGGGGGCGGACGGACTGCCGAAGCAACAACAAAAAAACGGTGGCCGCAGGGAGTGCATGGAGGGCGGTCAAGGCAGCTCGCAGGGGGGTGAAGGGCGGCGCCTCGCAGCCGGGCGAGAGGGGCTCCCCCCTCCGGCCGTGGGGTGCCTCTCCCAGCCGGGCAGGCACAGCCCCTGGGGGCTGCAGGAGGTGCTGGCTTAGCCACTGCTTTAAAGGCGGCTCAGCTGGGCCGGGCTCAGAGCGGCACGGGAGGAGGAGGAGGCCGGTGCAGGCGGCGGGGAGTGGCGCGTCCCGGGGAGCCCGGCGGCACGGTGAGCGGCGGGGATCGCTAGTTCCTACCGTGCCCCTGCAGGGCTGGGCTGGGACTGGCGGAGCGTGGGGAGCCAGTGCCACCCCAAGATTGGCCGGAATGCCGCCCCTTACAATGTGCCATCCCAGGCATGTGCTTTCTCCTCTGGTGCCTGGAGCCGGCCCTGATTCCAAATGGACCCATGAACTATTGAAAAAAATCTAAGTTCCAAATTAACAATGGAGACCTTTGCTTTGACTTTGGCTATTATAACCCCAACAGATTTTTTTAGGTAAATCAGCTTGGCAAAAAGCACACCTACACATACCCATCAGCCAATACCATTGCCAATTCTTGAGGTTCACATACGATGATCTGCACTTCTAGTACATGACTTTTCCCTTTGAACTATTTTCTTAAACAACAGAATTAACACAAGCTTTGGTTATCAGATCACACATCACTCGCATATACCTGTTCCTGGACAACAAGCTCATCAGACTCTTCCTGTTTAGAAAAGTTAAATCAGAAATATATAGAGCCTTAGCACGTCTTTGGGAACAGGGGTTTATTGTGAGCCTAAAGAATAGAGATCCTTCATTCATAAGTCATCGCTCACATGGGCTCACAAATAAACATTTCTCAGGCTGGAGTCTATCCAACACCAGAAAGAATAAATAAGAAGCATCAGATCACATGTCATCACAACACACTACTTTCCCTTCTTATCCACACAAGAGCCAGTCTGCAACTCCAGGGCCTAATAGTCTCTTGCCCCAAGGAAGACAATGAGAGTTCTGAAGTTCACTGCAATGGGTGCAGGATCGGATTCTGTTATACAGGGATAACACCATGAGTTCAATTCCACATGAAGGAACTACAGAGCTTTCCCCCACCAATCACCCACTGGATCAAGTGAACAGATTTAGCCCTGCAGACACTGGATTATCTCTATAACTAGAGAAATGTTTATAGTGTAAACCTTTTGATACATTAATTACTTTGTGCCTACAGCTTCCCTATGAAATTATGATGCAAGCTGTAATGTTTGGTGGAGTACTGCCCCTCTCTCCATCACACACCTACCTGCACAGAAATGTTAATAAACAGTCAACTAAAAATTATAAACTCTATACCTTGTAATAGAAAAAGGTGAAGTATTCAGGGAGGGGAATTTGCAGATCCAGCCATGCATGTGCTTGACTTCACCATTCATTTACATGGCTTTTAGCTGCTTCACATCCTCCTCCTTTTGTTTTTAAATTGTCCATTTAGATTGTAAGCCTTTTTGGCAGGGAATTTGTCTTCATTCTATATCTATTTGTAAAGTGCCTGGCATACTGTTAGCTCTATACAAATCATTATCATCATGGTTAATGCTACTGCCTTGATGCATCTAGTGGTGTTACGTCTGGTAAATAACATAAAATATTGCATGTTGGGTATATGATAAGAAATACAAGTGTGGTAGCATGTGCAAGTTATGGATGATTAGGCAAGTTGTTGTCCCATCTACATCTAACATCTTAATCACATTCTCTTCTTTGGCTGTGCCTTTTCATTCAGGCAGATAATCACTGGTAGTCAAACGTTCTATTGGTTAGTGTGAGCAAAGAGAAGATCAATATATTGAACTTCTGTTCTCTCACAATAGACTCTATTCATTGTTAGAAGCCTATATTGTCAAATTGCCTATGGAACCTCCATTGTCTCAGATGAAAAAAGCCAATGCTTTAAAATTTTGATTCAGTGCAACTCTTTCTTGCTCTTTTTTTAATGGAGGGAATAAACTGAGCTTTGGAGTTTATTCTGTTTGTTGTTGGATAGCCAAATTCATAGGCAGGCTTTTTTTCTTTCTCCAGACTTGATCATGTGAGCTGTCCTCCAGCAAACAAGTTATACTCAAAGTAGGGAACCATCAAAATGATGAGAATTTCCATCCCTTTACCTGCATGCAGTTATTCATCTGAAAATATTTACTGGAAGATGCCAATACCAACTTCCTTGTGTCATAAAAGTGAGACAAAAAAAAACATATTTCTGGGTTGAGAGCCTCACCCCCTGTCTCCTTTATAACAACTAAAGGGTCACAGTGGCAGAAAGGAGCCCTAAAAATGCCAAGCTCTGGCTGGAGGAGGACTTTTCTGTCACTGGCACTGTGGAAGATAAACATAAGTCTCCCTTCCAAGGAACCACCACCTGTCCTGGCATAGGGGATATGCTGGAGGCAGGTCTGAGGGCTGGGCCTCAGGACACAGAAATCCAGAGATTCTGGGCAAAGCTTTGGCCCATAGGCAGCCTGGGAAGGCTACCGTAACTTAGAGAGGCCTCCAGGGCTGTCTAAATTATGCTGGGAGCCTATCCAGTCCCTGGAACAGCCGAGGATCAGGGCAGTGCAATGGTGGCATACAACTCTCCTCCTACTGTGTTGTGAGTTTTGTACTCAGGCTCTTAAAGGTGCAGTGCAGAATCTCACCACTGTTCTTTAATTATTCTTAATTTGATTGGGGGGAAAATAGCTGTTTGAAAAAGGAAAACTTAGGGGAAAGTAAAAGTGTTCTGCATCTGTTTTGAGCCATATGAGGAATATTTTGAAGATATGAGGGGTTTTTATTAAGAAACTAAACCTGACATGTGCTTCTCCAGATTATTTTTATAACTCACTTTCTATCAAAATTTGAAGCTATTGTAATGTATCTGTATGGCAAAAGAGAAAGTTTAGGATTTAGAAGCCTTTTAAAAAGCTATCTAATATATAATATATAGGTAGAGGTTGAAATTCAGCTAAAGGTTAAAAAAGAAAAATAAATCTGAAAACATGATTCTTTATCTCTGGTTTCCAATATGGAAATTCATTTTTGTTACCATCTATAAGTGCCTGTGTCAAACATTTTATATCTGTGTCTTCAGAATCTTCTCTTCGAGAGCTTTCATTACATCAGATAGAAAAATGGTAAAGGTTGTTTGTTTTGTTTTGTTGTTGTTTTTAAAAAAAAATCATTCTACAGATTTCACAAATGTTAATTAAAAAATCAAGAGACATTTTTTATTTAAAAAAAAAAAATCAAATTTTCAGTTTTTGGGCCCTTCTTCCCCAGCATTTTTTGTTTTTTTTCCCCTCCCTTTTTACCTTTTTTCTCCTTTCCCTCCTTCCTGTGAAGGGACATGCCCTCACACTGACAGAGAGGGGACTGACAAGCTCTTCTAGCCCCTTCAAGACTTGTTTGGCTGGAGAAAGGGAGGACCTGAACAGAGAGAACCTGCCGCAGGAGGGGATGGGAAAGAGGAAGAGGACTGCTCCGCCTGAGACAGCTGAGACAGGCTTGCCGAGAGGGAGCCAGCAACAAGCCTCACTGATCCCACAACTGTACAACCCAGCCTCAGAGAAGCACAGCCCATGAGGAGGGACTGAAAGTAGACTGAAAGGCTGACCCAGGAAGCCTGCCTGAGTTCTAGGTCACCCTTACTTCTCTTCACCCCCCCCCCCCCAAGGGAGGAAAGAGAGGGGAGAACTTTTCCTTTGTTTGCTCAAACGACCCCGTTGGTGTCCACTGTTGGAGGAAAAAGAAAGACAGTATAAGGGTCTAAAGTGGGATCTGGAGGGGATTTGAGGGGACCCCTACCCCCACATTCCATTTTGCAAGTGACAATGGGTGGGGGAGAAACAGTGGTTGTGGTGGTTTGGATGCAGGGGACAAAAAACCTGATTATTTTCATGTTCAAGTTTAATGTAAAAAACATGGACAATTTGGGGAAAAAATAAAACAAATACATTTAAAAAACCTAAAATTTACTGCTTTGTAACAAAGACCATATATTTTATTCAAAATGTAGCTAGGTATAATAAATTTGCCTCAATATTCAGCTCTGGGAAAGCATTTTGGATCAGTAAGAGGGGGCCTCCTCTTTGCCTGGCTATTTGTTCCCAAGTCTGGAAAATATAGATTCCTTCTTTAATACATTTGATTACTGTTAAATTCCTGGTTGAAAGAAGGACTGTGACTCACTGAAGTCAGACAGCATGAAAATAATCATTTCTGTTTGTTCCCTATTGCCAGATGAAGCCCTCCTTGGAAGTCTGTAAGTTCTCTCTGTATACATTAGGTCTTCTCCTGTCTCTCTCATGAGACCTTTAGGCCTATTAACCCTCCAGGTCCATTGTGATCTCCAGCAGCCTGCATGGTACCTGGGATTTCCAAAAGTTCATTTTTATAAATAAGGGCTTAGTTTTTCTATAATTGTTGCTATGAACAGTTGCTTTGAATGTGATGCTAGAGTGATCAGTTTTGTGCAAAACCACAAAAAGGAAGTCTTACAGCTGGTATGGTCAGGGTTGATTCAGGATAGTGTCTTATTCCAGGGAAGTACCATATGTATCAATACTATTCCTTTGTAACCCTTGTAATGTGTTTAACATGTGATGTTTTCAACCCATGATAAAGTTTATTCTATCCAGCATTTTAGCCATTTCTTTCAAATGATTTTCCTCATAAAATGGGAGGTGCAGACAAGATGAATTGCGGAACAGAGTTATACAGATTGCTTAGCTCTCATCTTTGCCATTATTAGGTCTGTAAGATATATGAAACATTGATCTCTGTTACCGTTTCCTGATTTCTCAAATAACTTTGCAGTCAGTACACAATTTTGTTTGGTTAGATCCTGAACAAGATGAATATTCTTTCAGACTATATTCTGACACTGTACATATTAAACTTGAATTAACTTTCATTTCAAGCTTCAGTCATTCAGCTCCTTCTACAGTTTGGCCTAATTAAAGCCACAGTTTCCCCACGTCAGTAGTGGCAAAAAGTCATTGGCATCTGAAGGTTGTTGGGTGACTTATGTGAAGTGAATCTGTCATGTCATTCCACCTCTTATAAGATAACGGGTCAGCACAAAAATCACCACAACATTTTGGTCCTAATTTGTACATTTGTTAGCATCCTCACCAAAGGGCAAAGGCTAAGGCTTCAATTCAAATCGGAATGGGAGTAAGTCCTTTACTGAATAGTGAGGTATTGCTGAATCAGGGCCTGAATGTACAGGGAAAACAGATTGCTGTTCTCTTCTGGAGAAAGTACATGTAAAATAGATGTGGCACATAGGTGGGTTTGTGTAAGGAAGCATGCACTATTTCTGCCTTTGCTATGCCTGTTCTGGGGATAAAAAGAGGACTTTGGTCTCAAAAGCTGTCAGTTTGGCAGCTTTCATGAGTACAAAACTCACTCAAAAATAAATAAAATATTTAAAACAAAAACAGAATTTTGCATTTCTTAACGAAGGGGAATATAAACAAAACATGCTTCCAAATGACAGAGCCCAATGAATATTCCTTAATATCTTACTGTTAGAAACATAGACTGTGCTAGGATTGTGGGTATAGTACTGTATATACTTTGTTTGCCCAAGATATTTTTTCGCTTCAGGGGTTTCAGAATTTTAATGAAAAATTCCTTGATGTACTTTTTATTATTTAAGAGGAAGATGTTGCAGAGAACATCACAAGCATTGTAAATTATTGTTTATGTGTCAGAATGTAGGTGCCATTGTCAAACCTACTTACAAAAGACACTGTTTCTTTTTAGCACTGGAAGAATATTTGTATAATCAGAATACATTACTGTTATATAGCTATGACTGTTTGGCAGGTGCACGTTTACCTTAGATACTGCAAAGGTATGTAACTTAGAAATACCTAGATGGACAGTTAGCTGTAAAATGACACTAAAGAAGCACAGTTTTGTAATTGATCAGTACAAATTTAGCCCCCCTTATAACCAGTAACCTGTGAGACATCGGGTGTTTGTTGGAGAGACCCTGCATCTGAAAGATGGTATTTCTGGGAATCTTGTATGAATTGGCATTTTCATTCCTGTGTATAGTCTCTTTTTTGGGGGTGGGGCATTATTTCTGCAAAGAAATATTGACAGAACATAGTGGACACAGCATCACTACATTTACTGTGTAGTTTTTTCCTCTAAACTTGCCCGCATCCTTAAGAACACTGGTTAGTTTATTGCTAAAGAACTTATTTTAGACAATGATTCACATAATAGGAATAAATGCAGCTCACTGTTAGCTATTCAGATCTTGGAAAAAAATTAACTCTGGCCCCCAACAGATACCAAAAAGCAATATGCACCTCAGCTTCATCAAACTTGCAGTCTATCTTAAACCTTTACGGTGACCTCAGCAGTGTTAAGGTAGATTAACTTCCCAGTACATGGAATATGTGACAATCAGATGTGCTGCTATGCTGATATCAAATTAATATGAAAGCATTGGCGGTTAGACATGGAAAGCCACATGGAGAGTTGGAGTACATTATCAATAGTGTTATAGGTAATCTGAAGATGGGAAGGAAAGGTCAAGTTGCTTCTCTTAACTTCTTATTTTATTATTATTTGTATTACCATAGCATCTCGGAGCCCTAGTCATGGATCTGGAGCCCACTGTGCTACAGAACAAAAAGATGGTTCCTGCCCCAAGGAGCTTACAGTATAAGACAAAAGACAGTTTTCAGTAGGCATCATGGCAAAGGAGAGTTTTGAGGAGGGGCTTGAAGGTGGACAATGAGTTAGTTTTATAGATGTTTACAGGAGTGCTTGCCAAGCAGCTATAGCAGCATGGGAGAGAGCACAAAGGTGCTTGTTTAAAATTTTAACAAGTGGGCAGTAGAGTCTGGTATCATAGGCCATCTGGTATTGAATTAGATGACAGGTAAGGTGAGGATTGACTGGGAAGGTCCTTTGAAGTGATTACAAGCCATTTATTCTTGGTGTGATAGAGAAGGAGGAGCCAGTGGAGAGATTCAAAGAGAAAGTGACTGTGCTTTCAAAGTTTTGGGTGGATGGAGGGTGTCCTGCTGCAACTTTAATTGCTACTAAATGTAGTTTTGCTTGTTAACAAATATTAGAGATTAGGGGGAAACAGAATCATTTTGTTTTGGCCAAATCCTTTCATTCAGAATTCAATTTTCCAAAACCAAAGCTAGATATTAGTTTAGGTTGTGCTCTGATTTTATGAATCCTCCATGTTGAAAATGTTCAGATAAATATTTTAGATTTGTGCGTGTTTTTTGAGGAACAGAAGGGACCCATAACTTAAGTGGTGAATACCTCGCAGAAAGGCTACTTTGGAAGAAATTGCTTAAAGATGGATCATCTGGGAGAATGAAGTTCATGGAGATTTCACTTATCTAGTTACTCTGGGTGTGTTAGGATGGGGTGAGTGTGATTTTAAAATGAAAGAAGCTCTCCAAACCTGGTCAAGATTGGAGAGAAATGTATAGAAGGCAGGAAATGGAGAAATAAATAAAATAACATAAAATGTGCTTTAGGGCTCAGATGCCATCAGTGGTGATATTGCAGAATCTAGAATATGTGTAGCTGTTGGGCTTAGCTACAGTGGATGCAACCCTACGTTCCCTCTAAGCTGTGCAGCTGTGTGGCCACCCAGCAGTCTATCAAGAGCCGTGCATTTCAGGTGCCATTCCCCCCACTGCCATGCTGCTCCTGCCCTCTGCTTTGGAGCTCCTGGCCAGCTGCTCCTGGGAGCCTCTTGCTTGCTGTGCAGAGCAGGGAGGGAGGGGGATGCGCTGATGTCCCTTTGTTGCCTTAAATCCTTTTGAATATGAGATTTAGGCTCCTAAATCAGTTAAGCATTGCAAAACTGAGCACAGCAAAGCCTAAATACTTCTAAAAATCTAGGCGTAAGTCATTTAAGTGCTTTTGAAAATGTTATCCAAAGTGGAGATGAATCTGTGATCTCTGAAACACCGAGTCCCTAAAGGTAAATTCAATTTTTCAAAGCATACACATTGTAATTACTTGTTTGTATGCTCTCAGATACAGACACTGAGAATATTTCTCTGTAAGAGTTGTACATTTTGTAGTATGATGTGTATATATATTTAAAATAGATAAAGATAGAAAATAGATAATCTGTAGATGGGAAACTATTGAGTAGGCTACCAAACTCTATTTGCTTCATTTGGTATCATTTCTGCTTCTGGCACAGGTCTTGCACTTGAGTTTGTTTTTTTAGGACACTATTGCAATTCCACCAACTGTTACACTGTTAGAGGATTTTAAATGTAATTTAATTTTAAAATGAGCAATCCCAATGTAAGTAAAAGATTCCATGACACATTTTTGAAGAGTTGGCGATAACCCAAGGTCCTGGGCAACATTCCCTCTTTTCAATAAAACATATTCTAATATCCAAGCCTGAGAGCTATTGCTGGACCCATATATAATGGCTGCTTTATTTGTCTGCCTTGTCATTGTGCTTCTACTAACTCATTATCCGTCAAACCAACCTTAGATATCTTGACTATTAAAAGCACCGAAAAACCATATTCTTTTCCAAGGATAGAGACTATGTGAATTATGTGCTGTATAAATTTTAGTTGCTCATTATAAATTAACCGTTTTGATGCTGGCAATTGTTGCAGTCTTTGTACATTGGTACAACATGAAAGTATTCTCTGAAGTATTTTTGTGCCAGTGTTAGCATTTGAAAAATGTAATTCCTGGTAAATGACTGTGTTTCACCCTAGGTACTAGGTACTTGAGGCAGGAAAAAATTGGTTGAACTTTACATCATGCATCCAGCTTTTTTGTAAAATACTCTTTCACATTTATGATTCATGATCATTTTCTCTTCAGGGTTTAGTTTCTCTTTTGCTAGATCATATACCAGCTTGATTTCTAATGGCACAGCAAATGCTATAATCTGAGTTGGTTAATTCCAATTTCATATGAATTCCTTAGAGCTACATAATACACGGTCATATATATATCTAAAACATTACAAAAATAATTATCCAGTAGGTAAGCATAAATAATTTCAGCAAAATGTTCCCATAAGATCTATTACATTTAGAACATTATTGAGTTTGTAAGGGTTTTTATGCAGGTTTTTGTGACTGGTAGGCATATATATGTGAAAATATCTGAAACTATGGAGTGTCAATGAAGCATTTTTTGTATTCATCTCTGATAAATTGGAAATTTATCACCTATCACACTAGTGATATATTGTTACAGCTCTATTTGCTTCAGTAGAGTTTCTCCTGATTTACACTATTGGAAGAGATCAGAAAATCAGGCCCTTTATTCTGTACCTTAAATATCTTACAAATAAAGATGTCTTTGGTCCAGTAGTTATAAGAAGCTGGGTGGGTTGATTGATGGGAATCGTTGACTCATTCCTATTGTAATTTATGTTGTCTTCATTGTAAATATTTTCTTATTCTACAGATCAATTTTCTGATAAGATTTTCAAGGGGCTGTATTTCAGTGTTTGACAGATAGTGACATTCTTCATTCAGGACTTTTTTATTCGTTTTTGTTGTGGGGATAGTAGTGTGTTAAACACTGTCCAGTCAGGAAACATAATTCAAATCAATTGCTCCTTTGACTAATTCAGTTGATCCTGCATTTGCTCAAAGAGGTTCCAGTGCAATAGAGTTAAGATATTCCTACATATTGTCTAGTGTGTGCACAGTAAGTAGTTTGAAGTCTGAGGAAAAGGGATAATTTATCTTTATCAGACTAAGAGTACAGCTTATATGAGAGAAAGTCTGGGAGGTTACCGGGCTATAAACTGAGTTGCTGTTATACTTGACTGGGTTCTGGAAAAGACTAATTTTCCAGTAAAGTAAAAAACATTTCATTTTGACACATAAGCCTAATTAAGGACCAGATTTTCAAAAGTTCATCTCTTATTTAGGCACTTAAATGAATTGGTTAGATTTTTAAAAGTGTTCATCACCCAGCAGCTCCCATTGAGAACAATACAAATCAATGGGAATTTACTGCTTTTGAAAATCTGGCCACTTCACGTAGGTGTCCGCATGGGAATTATTAGATACTGAGTGCCTTTGAAAATCTAGCCCAAAACTTCTCAGCTAACAAATGAGCAAGGGATGAAACTCAAAGCCTTCAAAATTGTGTTTTGGTTCAGCTAAGCATCTGCACAATGTGATGTTTGTCAAAAGATTAATCCAACTGATCCTAAATTTCCTGAGCCCACAAAACTGGGCTGGAAATCTCAAGAGAATTTTTTTTTTCATGTTGTTCAGACATTTCAGGTTCCTGTCCCAACCAGAACACAGGCTACATCTGTACTTAGAGCTAGGGGTTTGATTCCCAGCTTTCACACTACCCTATTTACACTATGTCTACACTACCCGCCGGATCGGCGGGCAGCGATCGATCCAGTGGGGATCGATTTATCGTGTCTAGTCTAGACACGATAAATCGACCCCGAGCACTTTCCCGTCAACTCCTGTACTCCAGCGCCGCGAGAGGCGCAGGTAGAGTCGGTGGGGGAGCAGCAGACACCACGGTAAGTCGATCTAAGTACGTCGACTTCAGCTACGTTATTCATGTAGCTGAAGTTGTGTAACTTAGATTGATCCCCCCCCCCCAGTGTAGACCAGGGCACAGACATACTTGCACTACTTCTCATCTTGTTAGCATGCTGAAAATAGAAGTGTAGCCAGAGTCGCATAGACAGCAGCAGCACGGGCTAGCCATACAGAGTACATACACCTGGGTTCAGGCATATTTGTACAGCTGGCCAATGCTGCAGCTCTCCACTGCCCGTGCTCCCTTGGCTATGCTTCTATTTTTAATGTGCTAGCTCAGTGAGAGCTAACAGGAATATGTCTGCAATATAAGAATCACACCCACAGAAACGACAAGGCATGAATAATGGAAAGAAAATGCAGACATTTAAGCGCCTTCAAGTTCAGTTAGAATTTGTGTTCAATGTACGAGGGTGAGGGGAAAGTATTTTCCAAACTGGTTCTTCCCAAGAGTGACTGTTCCTGTTTCCTATTAATTTAAAACATTTTGTTACTACAGTAATCTGTAATCAGGTAAAATAAAGTCTATGTAGCACCTTCAAAATAATGTATTAAGAAATTAAAGGTTTTTAACTTGTGTTAATGCTGTGTATAAGGAACAAGCAACTTAAAGACCTGTATGACATATACAAGTAGGGATAGACAATACAATTAGAAACGTGGTGCCTGCTGATTTATATATCATTGCTTTATTCTGAGATCTGTGCAAATACTGTAGGGTTTCAATCCCAATGTAGGCTTTCTAAATAAAAGTATTGAATTAACTTGGGGGGGGGGGAAGAGTGGCAGACTGATCAGTTTTGATTAAATCCAAAAGATATTTGAAGACTCTTTCAAAAGACTCCGTTTTCAAGTTATGCCACTCAAATTCTCAGGCTCTTGACCTAAGCTAAATATATTAGCCCAGATGCCTTCTTGTGGCATGAGAGGAAAGTGCATGAGAAAGTGAGTTATACCTCTTTGAGTCTTAAGATGCATTTCTGCCAGCCCTGGCTACTGACGTAAGTTAGAAAAGTTTAGTGACTGTGCTTCCTTACTTCAGTTGACTAACGACTCTGTGGGAGTGAATTAGCATAGGTCAATATACCAGCTCCTGTGACAGAGTATAGGGGACAGTTAGGCCTTGGCTACACTTGCGAGTTGCAGCACTGTAAAGCCACCCCCAGCGCTGTAACTCACTCCCCGTCCACACTGGCAAGGCATTTGCAGCGCTGTATCTCCGTGGTTGCAGCGCTGCATGTACTCCACGTCACCGAGAGGAATAGCGTGTATTGCGCTGCCGCTGCAGCGCTGCGGCGCCAGTGTGGCCGCCCAATGCGCTGTGACTGGCCTCCAGAAGTATTCGGCAGTATCCCACAATGCCTGTTCTAGCCACTCTGGTCATCAGTTCAGACTCTACTGCCCTGGCCTCAGGTAACCAACCATATGACCCACCCTTTACATTCCCCGGGAATTTTAAAAATCCCATTCCTGTTTGCTCAGTCCAGCATGGCGTGGAGTGCTATCAGCGAATCTTTCCAGGTGACCATGCCTCCACATGCCAAGCGAGCCCCAGCATGGAGCAATGGCGAGTTGCTGGACCTCATCAGTGTTTGGGGGGAGGAAGCTGTACAGTCCCAGCTGCGCTCCAGCCGTAGGAATTACGATACCTTCGGGAAGGTATCAAAGGACATGATGGAAAGGGGCCATGACCGGGACGCCCTGCAGTGCAGGATTAAAGTGAGGGAGCTGCGGAGTGCCTACCGCAAAGCCCACGACGCAAACGGCCGCTCGGGTGCTCCCCCCACGACCTGCCGCTTCTACAAAGAGCTGGATGCGATACTTGGGGTTAACCCCACCTCCACTCCGAGCACCACCATGGACACTTCAGAGCTGGTGGGGGGGGGGGGGAGGAGGAGGAGGAGGAAAACGGGAGTGAGGGTGGTGGGCCGGATAGAGACACCCCGGAATCCCTGGAGTCATGCAGCCAGGAGCTCTTCTCGAGCTACGAGGAAGGTAGCCAGTCGCAGCGGCCAGTACTTGGTGGAGGACAAACAGAAGAGCAGGTTCCCGGTAAGCGGGTTTTTTTTCGGGAAGGAATTTTTTCGTTGTGGGCTCTTTGGGAGAGGAGGGTTAGGCATGCCTAGATGCGGAATAGTGCATTGATGTGGTTTATCACATCGTGGTAATCGGCCTCGGTAATCTCCTCGAATGTCTCATCCAGAACGTGTGCAATGCACTTGTGCAGGTTTATCGGGAGAGCCACCGTGGTCCTTGTCCCAGCCAGGCTAACGTGTCCGCGCCACTGTGCCGCGAGGGGCGGGAGGACCATTGCTGCACACAGGCAAGCTGCATATGGGCCAGGGCGGAAGCCGCATTGCAGTAGAAGACCCTCCCTTGTTTCCCAGGTCACCCTCAGCAGCGAGATATCGTCCAGGACGAACTCCTGTGGAAAATGTTGGGACAGTGTTCAGTGTAGGTGCCCCCTGAAGCTGTTGGCTCTCCCCAAGGCACAGAAACCCAGAGGACAGTGCAGCCCTGAAACAATCAGTCCCCCTTACTCACCATTTTGAGGCTCCTGTGGGATATGTGTGCTCTGTTTCGGATGGGAAAATTATGCTATTGTGTAGACCCTATGTGTTTTCTACTCCTTAAGTGTGGGGGGAATCATTACTCTGTCTGGTATAAACAATGCTGCCTCTGTTAAATGTTGCATTTTGCCTATACAGCTGCATCAACCTTGAGACCTCAGCCGTCCCTCTTATCGCCTGCTCAGAGACTGCAAAGACTCAGGAAGAGACCGCGAAAAAGCAAAGAAGACATGCTGCAAGAAGTGATGCGGCAATCTATTAAAGAGAATGAGAAAGCAGAGAACTGGAGGGAGAGAGGCAGGATCCACCAGGAAAACGCAGCACACCGGCGGCAAAGCACGGAGCACCGGCAGCAAAGCACGGATCGGCTCATAAGCATCCTGGAGCGCCAAGCAGACGCTATCCAGGAGTTCGTAGCCATGCAGAAGGAGCAGTACCGCAAGTGCAAATGCACCCCCACACAGCCCTTGTCCCAAAACTCTTTCCGTTGTGCCCCACTGTCACCTCCAACCCACTTTCCCCAACTTCCGTGTTCTTCACACCACCAGCTGCCTCCAACAGTACTATCTTCACCAGCCAGCCCTGAAAACCACGACTCTTACCATCTGCACTCAACCCCCATCACCATGCAGTATAGCTGTCCTGAAGTGCAGCACTCACTGCACAGCACACCAGACAGGACATACGCGAATCTGTGATTGTACCGTTCCCCACTCCACCCCCTTGTTTCTTTTCAATAAATAATTTTTTTTTCTTTTCAATAAATGGATTCTTTGGCTTTGAAAACATTCTTTATTATTGCATAAAGTAAAAGACTCCTTAGCCCAGGAACTAAACAGGCACTGCAAGTCTGCTTGTCTGCTTAGCAAACACTGATTCCTAAATATTGGAACTACTGCTCTTCACTCCTGTGCAGGGCACCAGATATCACTGCTGGTTTTCAGCCTCAAATTGCTCCCTCAAGGCATCCCTAATCCTTGCAGCCCCGGGCTGGGCCCCTGTAATAGCCCTGCTCTCTGGCTGTGCAAATTCAGCCTCCAGGTGTTCAACCTCGGAGGTCCATGCCTGAGTGAAGCTTTCACCCTTCCCTTCACAAATATTATGGAGGGCACAGCACACGGATATAACCGCGGGGATGCTGTTTTCGGCCAAGTCCAGCTTCCCATACAGAGATTGCCAGCGGCCCTTTAAACGGCCAAAGGCACACTTCACAGTCATTCAGCACCGGCTCAGCCTGTAGTTGAACCGTTCCTTGCTTCTGTCAAGGCTCCCTGTGTAGGGTTTCATGAGCCACGGCATTAACGGGTAAGCGGAATCTCCAAGGATCACAATGGGCATTTCGACTTCCCCTACTGTGATCTTCCGCTCTGGGAAAAAAGTCCCGGCCTGCATCTTCCTGAACAGCCAAGTGTTCCGAAAGATGCGTGCGTCATGCACCTTTCCGGGCCAGCCTGTATTAATGTCAATGAAACGCCCACGGTGATCCACAAGCGCCTGGAGAACCATAGAGAAATACCCCGTCTGATTAACGTACTCGGAACCTAGGTGG
Organism: Emys orbicularis; assembly: GCF_028017835.1. Classification (NCBI taxonomy): domain Eukaryota; kingdom Metazoa; phylum Chordata; order Testudines; family Emydidae; genus Emys; species Emys orbicularis. Next base: position 78,577,054 of record NC_088684.1, on the reverse strand, counting down.
GGTGGTGCCAGAATAGGAATGTGCGTCCCATCTATCGCCCCTCCACAGTTAGGGAAAACCATTTGTGCAAAGCCATCCACTATTTCCTGCACGTTACCCAGAGTCACGGTTCTTCTGAGTAGGATGCGATTAATGGCCCGGCAAACTTGCATCAACACGATTCCAATGGTTGACTTTCCCACTCCAAACTGGTTTGTGACCGACTGGTAGCTGTCTGGAGTTGCCAGCTTCCAGATTGCAATAGCCACCCACTTCTCCACTGGCAGGGCAGCTCTCAATCTCGTGTCCTTGCGCCGCAGGGTGGGGGCGAGCTCCTCACACAGTCCCATGAAAGTGGCTTTTCTCATCCAAAAGTTCTGCAGCCACTGCTCGTCATCCCAGACTTCCATGACGATGTGATCCCACCACTCGGTGCTTGTTTCCCGAGCCCAAAAGTGGCTTTCCTCGGTGCTGAGCATGTCCGTGAATGCCACAAGCAATTTCGTGTTGTATGCGTTACGCGGCTCAATAGCATCGTCGGACTCCTCACTCTCACTGTCACTTTGGATCTTAAGGAATAGTTTGACAGCCAAATGTGACGTGCTGGCGAGACTCGTCAGCATACGCCTCAGCAGTTCGGGCTCCATTTCCTGCAGCCAACAGATCGCGCTGCACAGAAACCGTTGAAAGATGGCACCAAAGGTGGACGGAAACAAAGGGATTTCTGGGATGCGAAGCGATGCATCACGGGGGGTTGGGACAGGACCCAGAATGCCCCGCACCCATGCCCCCTTCCCACAACCCACGGCGCCAGAATGGGAAGAGGTGCTCTGTGGGATAGCTGCCCATAATGCACCGCTCCCAATGACGCAGCAAATGCTGCAAATGTGGCCACGACAGTGCGCTGGGCAGCTGTCAGTGTGGACAGACTGCAGCGTTTTCCCTACTCAGCTGTACGAAGTCAGGTTTAACTCACAGCGCTGTACATCTGCAAGTGTAGCCAAGGCCTCTGTATGGGAGCAGTTGTGCCACTTTATGCTAGCTAAGAGTTTCCTTACATCATGGAAATTCTCAGCTGGTCCATTAAGGCCATATTCCACCACTTTGCACAACCCGAGTGGCACAAAAAAGGAGGAGAGAATCAGGGTCAGTATCTGGATGCCTTTCCCCCAGCTCATGTTAGAGAATTACTGTTTGTTGTTTCCACAGAATCCTTTTGTGATGTCATTATCAGACATTTATACTTTGCAGCACAATAGGTGCACATGGCCCCTTACAGAGAGAATAAAGTCTCAGGGCCAGGTTCTTTATCCACTTGCACCCCTTTTGTGTCATTCAGGTGATGCAAAGGGGATGTAAACAGACACAAAAGCCCAGCAGAGTACTCTCCTATATGAGACTGCTTCCCAGTTAGTACATCTGAGCCAGATCTGGGAATAGTATCAGGGAAGAAATTCTAGGCATAGGGGACAGAGATACTTGGGAAAAACCACCCAAGAGAACGTGGTTGGAACTGGATTTAGTTGGAAAAGATGATGTAAACAATGCATAACTATGTAGACCCTAAAAGGGGAAGGCATGGGGTTTGAACTTGTTGTAGGAAAAAATAGAGAGCAAGGTGAGTTTGGTGGTAGCATTTTGGATAGACTGAAGGTAAGAGGTTTGCACTGTTGTCCCTCAGCATCAGCATGGAGAACAGGAATTAATATAGCATTATTGTGACATGTTTTATTTACTAGCACCTTTCTTAGCATCTAATTGATATACTTCAACAGTATTTCCTCCTTAGTGTAATGTACTTCCAAAAGTGATTAGCAAACTGTCATTTCTCTTTGATTTCTCTGATGAGTAATATACCCAACTGGTCTAAAACATGAATGATAAATGCTTTTATTTTGTTACATGTCAGATTTTTTCATTTATGTTTATTACATACAGAGAGAAGTCAGTCCTGCTACCACTTAGCACATAAGTAGTCCCACTGTACTGAATAGATATTCAGTAGACACTTCTATAGGGACTCTGCATGGATGCTGGGGGTTCAGCCTAGCAGAATTCCATGCAACATGAGGGTCACATGTCTACACTATGGATACATTTAAACGGTCTCCAGGTCTTATGAGTTTGTAAATAATGGGCCAGAACATTTGCTGCGGCTGAACTGCTTATGGTACAGTTGGGGAAGGGGCAAAAGTGGCTTGAAGTTCATTATTGCTCTCCCCTTGTCCTGCTTCTGCTTTGTGCAGAGCCAGTGACTACACACTGGATTACAACATGTTAAGTGCTGGTCTACTTTGCAAGAGCCCCTCATTGCTGAAACTACAGATAGGGATCAATGTGGTGTCGGGGGCTTCCTGACCATGCCCATAGGTATTTGTTTTGAGGGAGCGCCTCAGCTAGGTCTTGGCTCCATTGCATTAGGCACTGTGCAAACATATAGTCAATGAAAATCCCTGTCCTAAAACGTTTTCAAGACATAGCAGGTGAATGAAACAAGTGTGGCTGAGTGAACTGGCAGCATCGAGGAATAGTGGCCTAAAAATCTCCACATTGGCTCTGTATCACCAGGGCATTACTCTCTCCCCTCCCCCCCACATCCCTCCCGCAATGTCAGTTTTAGTACTAAATTGCACCAGTGATGCAACACACCCTCATGCAGCCTCATTGGATATGAGAATCTGGCCAGAGTCTTAACTGTAAAATTCCAGTCCTTCACGCAATTGAAAGGGACATATAAATTAGAAGGATCTTAGCCTCCACTTTAAATACTCCAATAAGCACTTAGAACTGATCGTCATTTCTCAAGATTCATATGGAATGGCAATAAAGTAATCTTTAGACTACTACAGCTCTAGAAGAATTGGTGAAGCAACTTTTCTAAATGAATGCTGCAACTCAGCTAAAACTTATGTTGGATTGGACCAAAAAGAATGAAATCAAATAATTGCATAGGTTTAAAAGGTGATACATAATTAATACCACTAAAAAAGCTAGCATTTATTGGTCAGCAAGATCAGAACCAGGATCACAGAAAATAACTCGTGGTTTGTTTCCCTTTGTGCTGAAAAGGTAGGAAAATATATTACACTAATTTCTCAATATGTCTAAGAGGAAAAAAGAGCACAAATGATGTAATAAGCATTTGACAAAACCGAGTTAATGTATTAAACACAATTTGAGTTCTAGATGGTGAACAATATAATTTCAGTGACTATGTTTCCTTGTGGTATGATTAAGATGCATAGATGTCTCTTCTAATTGTATTGAGCTATCTGACTCACTAAAAGCTTACAAGACATGCAGCTAGGTTAATTAAATTATGCACATAGTGATAGTAGCAGCTGAAATCATGTATGGTGCTTGATCTAAGAGTTCCTATGTTTATAAATCTGTCAGCAGGGTGTTTTTAATGGAAGTCTTGCATCTCTTGTCTCCACTTACATGATCTGTCTACTGGAGAAAGCAGGCCAGGTTTACTAGTAGACTCTAGCTGCTTTGTGCCTGTCCAGTCAGATAAATTGGGCTTACTAGTGTTTTGACTCCTGGAGTGGCACAAAAGCCACAACATACAGTTGAATCTGGCATTTTACTCTTATCTTAAGTTGTAAGACCCATCCTCTGGCTTCTCTGGGCTTTGGAAAATACAAAGTTTGAGTGGGTTGCTGTTTGTTTTATTTTGAAAGCAGTACTTTTAAATTTTGATTTTCAGAACCAAATAGTGAACTAAGCCACACAACTCCAACTAATTTTAACCCCCCTCATTGTCAGCTTTGGAAAGTGGAACCTTGAACTTCAAAAGTTATGTTTTTATTAAATTTTGTACATGCATCCTAAGAGTCTGTAATTGAATTAATTTTGGGCCATTGTCTGCCAACCTTGCTCACCTGGAGTAATACTTTGTTCCACAGATAATCTCATGTCTTTCATCGGAGCTACTTGTGGAATAAGGTACTACTCAAGGTGAGTAATGGAGACAGAATCTATCCCTATATAAAAAAAAAACCAACCTAATTTACCTATAGGAACATTAGCTATTGAATGCAAGCAACCATAAATACAATTCTCATAACTCCATACTACAATGTTAACATGTGAGAAACTAATCTTGGTCATTGTCTGTTGAGCTGTCCACCACAATGTTGTGGTTTGTACTAGCACTTTGATCTTTTTGGTCTGGTAGGAATCAGCTGAATACCAATTTTTTCCCCCTAGAATTCCTAAGCAACACATATGGGAAAGCAGTGTATGTGAGTGATTCAAAGCAATAATGCTAAACATGCTCGGTTCAGGAAAGTATTGAAAAAATAACAAAAAAAAATTGCCATAAATTATTTAAAAAATCTCTACTGTGGGTTTTAATGATTATAGTTATATTTTCCAGACTGCATATGCATTGGCAAATACTGAATCATAATCCTCCCTTAGGATGAAATGAACAAAAAAACAAGTCTGTTACTCCATTAATAATGTATTAATATTTCTGTAACTTTATTTTTGCATTTTCTCATACTGATTATGATAACGTATGTCAGAGTTTAATCTAGGTTGTTTCCCCCCCAAAAGAAAGAGGCATCAAACAAACAGTGAATGGTTTGGCAGCACTGTATTCTGTTTCTAAAGAACAAAAGAATAATTAATTGCAGTCATAACTATAATAGCTGAGTTTTTCTATTTAAAATTTTATTCCTTGTATTTCAGTGGGAGAGGTAGCCATTGTCCTTAGCACAACTATGTATTTTATCTAAATGCAAAAGATGGAAATGTTACCGTTATAACCATTGGTGCTATGTATGATTTCATTTGTCTTTTTAATATGATTTTTATTTAGAATATATAGACTCTTAAAATCGTAAGACTGAAAGGGACCTTGAGTGGTCTTCTAGTCCAGTCCCCTGCACTCAAGGCAGAACTAAGTATTATCTTCTAATCTAGACCATCCCTGACAGGTGTTTGTCCAGCCTGCTCTTAAAAATCTCCAATGACAAAGATTCCATAACCTTCCTAGGCAATTTATTCCAGTGCTTAACTACCCTGACATTTAGGAAGTTTTTCCTAATGTCCAATCAAAACTGCCCTTGCTGCAATTTAAGCCCATTGCTTCTTGTCCTATCCTCAGAGCTTAAGGATTTTTTTTTTCTCCCTCCTCCTTTTAACAACCTTTTATGTACTTGAAAACTGTTATTTAGGGCTATCGATTAATCACAGTTAACTCACACGATTAACTCAAAAAATTAATTGTGATTAAAAAAATTAATTGTGATTAATCTCAGTTATAATCACACTGTTAAACAATAGAATACTAATTGAAATTTATTAAATATTTTTGGATGTTTTTCTACATATTTAAATATATTGATTTCAATTACAACACAGAATACAAAGTGTACAGTGCTCACTTTATATTATTATTTTTATTACAAATATTTGCACTATAAAAATGATAAACAAAAGAAATAGTATTTTTCAGTTCACCTCATAAAAGTCCTGTAGCGCAATCTCTTTATCATGAAAATGCAACTTACAAATGTAGATTTTTTTTGTTACATAACTGCACTTAAAAAGAAAACAATGTAAAACTTTACAAGTCCACTCAGTCCTACTTCTTGTTCAGCCAATCGCTAAGACAAACAAGTCTGGATACAGTCTAACATGGCTACCCCCTGAAGTTTGTTTACATTTATGGGAAATAATGCTGCCCAACTTCTTTTTTATAATGTCACCAGAAACTGAGAACAGGCATTCGCATGGGACTTTTGTAGCTGGCATTGCAAGGTATTTACATGCCAGATATGCTAAACATTCATATGCCCCTTCATGCTTCAGCCACCATTCCAGAGGACATGCTTCCATGCTGATGACACTTGTTAAAAAAATAATGCATTAATTACATTTGTGACTCAACTCCTTGGGGGAGAATTGTATGTCCCCTGCTCTGTTTTACCAGCATTCTGCCATATATTTCATGTAATAGCAGTCTGGGGTGATGACCCAGCACATGTTGTTTGATTTACGAACACTGTCACTGCATATCTGACAAAACGCAAAGAAGGTACCAATGTGAGATTTCTAAAGTTAGCTACAGCACTCGACCCAAGGTTTAAGAATCTGAAGTGCCTTCCAAAATCTGAGAGGGATGAGGTGTGGAGCATGTTTTCAGAAGTCTTAAAAGAGCAACACTCCGATGCATAAACTACAGAACGCGAAACACCAAAAAATCAACCTTCTGCTGGTGGCATCTGACTCAGTTTATGAAAATGAACATGCGTCGGTCGGCACTACTTTGGATTGTTATCGAGCAGAACCTGTCATCAGTATGGACACATGTACTCTGGAATGGTGAACAAGAAGCAGGCAGCATTATCTCCTGCAAATGTAAATAAACTTGTTTGTCTGAGCAACTGGCTGAACAAGAAATACGACTGAGTGGACTTGTAGGCTCTAAACTTTTATATTGTTTTATTTTTGAATGCAGTTATTTTTGGCACATAATTCTAGATTTGTAAGTTCAAAATATAGAAAACATCCACAAATATTTAAATAAATTGTATTCTATTATTGTTTAACAGTTCGATTCATCGTGATTAATTTTTTTAATCACACGATAGCCCTACTGTTATTGTGTCCCCCCTCAGTCTTCTCTTCTCCAGACTAAACATACCCAATGTTTCCAATCTTCCCTCATAGGTAATGTTTTCTATCCTTCACTCATTTTTGTTGTTCGTCTCTGGATTTTCTCCAGTTTGTCCACATTTTTCCTGAAATGTGGTGCCCAGAACTGGACACAAGACTTCAGCTCACGCCTAATCAGCTCAGAATAGAGCGGAAGAATTGCTTCATGTGTTTCGCTTACAACACTCCTGCTAATCCAGAATGATGTTTGCTTTTTTTGCAATAGTGTTACACTGTTGACTCATATTTAGCTTGTGATCCACTATGACCCCCAGATTCCTCTCTGCAGTACTCCTTCCTAGGCAGTCGTTTCCCATTTTGTTTGTGTATATTATATGAGCTTAGCAAAATAGAATACTTAACTATAAAAATCTCCAGCTGAAGAAAAGTGAGTTCACCTTCCAGTTTCTAACAAGAGCTGCAATCTTTAATGATAAAGAACTAATATATAAGACAGTGTTTTGGATCTAATAATTGAAATGGCAACTTATTATTTGGATGCTGCCTGACAGAGTAACATGTTTATATGTTGATATATATCAGGCTCTAAGTCTCTCTCTCTCCGCTTATATAAATAAAATGTTAATGTAGGTTAATGTTAATTTTAAAATGTTCCTGTTGGCACAGGATATGACTCAGACAATGTTATCTTAGGGCCTGACCTTACAAATGCATATGTATGGCGGTTTACTGCCATATGGAGTCCCACTTAAGTCACTTGAATCCTCCTATGCGTAATGCTATTTATATGCATATGTGTTACAGAATTGGACCCATAGTTAGAATTCCGGTTTTGGTCCAGGCTCCTATTCCTGCCCTAGCCTATTAAGAAAGACATCTCCAAAGAACAGGTAAAAAACGTATTGCTGATTTTTCACCTGACGGAACATTTCAGTATCAGTCTGGGACTGTTTATACAATCAGATTTAGTTGGTTGAATACCTGCTTTAGTGAAAAAAGAAAACTGACTGGACAGTTTTGGTTTTTGACTGTTTAAGGAGATATCACTGGTATTTTTCTTTTCTTTTTTTAAAAAAAGAGAAGTTACGCGATTGGTTTCTAAAGGTAGCGTGCTCTAAGCAATCTAAACTTCCCTTTTGAACCTTTATTTCTGAAGTTTGCTCAACTTGTTAAGACTTAAAACTGTTTCATTTTTGGTTTTATTACCCCCTTGCCATTCAGCTGAAACCACATTTCTCAAAATTATATCATGGAAATTGTTCCAGAGTTGCAAAGTAAACAGTTTCTGGAATCTTAATGTGGTCATCAATTGTACTACAAATTAGAAACGTATTGATATCAAAACAAGTTTTTCAGTTGCCCGTAGGAAACTGAAGCTTATTTTAGTTTCCATAATTCTCACTTGATTTGTAAAACAGCTTTTCACCTGCACAGTTTGCCATTTGTTTTTGTGGATAAAAATTAAATTTTTTGATTGAATCCAGGAAATATTTTGTTTTCCATTAAACCAGGGGGAAAAAGTGATTAAATTGAAATCATTACTCTAATCTTGAGATAGGGTCCCTGACTTGGTAATATAATCTTTTGGCCTGAAGGCATGGTGCAAAATGTGAAGTGTTATTTGTATTCTGTTAGTACCCACAATATGGTAGGCACTGTACACAAAGACAGTCACTGCCTGGAAGAGCTTACAGTCTAATGATCTGACCCTGCAAACACTTATATATGTAAATAACTTTGCTCTCATAGTATTCTATTTTGAAGTCATTGGGACTCCTCACAAGAGTAAAATTACAAATGTGTAAGGGATCAGCCCTGAAGAAGGCAAGTAACATACTGAAGGGGTGGAGAGAAGAATACAGACAAAGGGCTCAATCCTGCATATATTTTTTTTTCAAAGTAATTTTAGGCCTATGGAATTATTCATATAGGTGAATGGAACACAAAAGAGCCATTTGCAGTTTACTGAACCCAAGGCTGGTTCTAAATGGGAATGGTCTAGGCCTCAGGGCTACTCTAAACTATACCAGCTAGCTACAGCCCCAAGAGGCCTGTATGCCATCCAAGGATACTGTGAGCACAGAAATGCTCTGGTCATGCTCCTATTCCCTCACACCATATGACTTGGAGAGGCAGGGGAGTGCCCAAGTAACAAACACCAAGTAGTGGATTCAAGGCTTCTTTGCATTGCCAGGGTGGCACAAAGCAGACTTAGAAAGGGCCAGGATTTGGCCTTCACATGATACATGTTTGCAGTGTTTCCACCACTTTCATGTTTATTTTAAACATGGATATATGTTATGATATTTGTTGAATTTTACTTTTTATGAAACATGTGTATATCACTGTATGACATTACACCCCATATTATTTATGGAAATATGCTTATGATATGAATATGGCATATCTGAGATATATTTTATGCAAAATGGATCTTGTAAGATATCATTGGAAAGGTTATAATTTACTGAATGTGATTATCCAATTTGTATGTCCGTATCATTTATGGATCTGGAGTTAGTCAATATTCCTATGTTACAATTACAACTGTGGTTATACTCGGAGACGCCCACCACACAATAAGCAATCAGCCTTAATGGGCCATTAGGAAAAAGACAATGAATCATCAAAGATCCTGATCCCTCATCTTCCGGGAGTTCCTTCCTGTAGACATTGCAAATAAACCTGGTTTCATGGTTGCTTTGACACAGCAAGGTCAAGTGATAATGTCACCTGGTAAAAGTGCCACCTTGGACAATACTGGTACTTTTCCACTGGAAACAAAGGCTTCCTGCCTTATGTAAATTCTATTTAAGGCTGGGAAATAAGACAAATAGGACTCTTCTCCATTGCCCTCCTGCCCAAGAAGAAAGGCTGCTGAAAGTATCTGAAGAGACAAAGGAACTGAGCTGTGGGAAAGGCAAGGGCTGAGTCCAGACTGAGACAGAGGAGTCTAGTCTGTAAAGAGAAATACCTGGAACTCTAAGCTACAGAAACTCTGCAACTTGCCTAAAACAACATTTAGGGTGCGAAATTACTTCTTGAAACCAGTCTCGTTAAGATCTTAAGCTTAGTATGTGTATTTTGTTTTATTTGCTTGGTAATCTTCTTTGTTCTGTTTGCTATCCCTTATAATCACTTAAAATCTGCCTTTTATAGTTAATAAACTTGTTTTTGTTTATTATGAAACCCAGTTTGTGCAATTTCTAACTGGAGGGGAAAGAAGTTGTGCATATCTTCCTCCACATTGAGGAAGGGGGTGAATTTATGAGCTTACATTGTATAGATTTCTCTGCAGCGCGAGACAATATTATTTTGGGAGTACTTTCCAGAGGGCAGCTGCACTTGAGTGCTGGGCGATTTCCTAGCTGAGTCTTCTCATAGACAGCTGTTTGCAGACTCTTTGTGATTCTACAGCTGGTGCATCCCTACCTCTGTGTTTTCACAGAGGTAGGGATGCACCAGCTGTAGAATCACACAGTGTGTGTGTGTGTGTGTGCTGCCGGAGAACCTAAGTCAGCAAAACGGAGAGGGAGCCCAGGATAGTGGGGCAGGCAGGCTTAGTGAAATCCCAGTACATCAGGTGGTGTTCCAGAAAGGGGGTCCAACCCATCACACACTGATACCCAATTGTTCCTCAACCTATCCAGAATTAGCTGGCCAACTTCTGGTAGGTATCCCAGAAGAAGTGGGGATTAGCACATTTACTGCAAAAAAATCCATTTAAATATATTTTATTTCAGAATGGTGCTTTCAAGAAAAAAATATTGAGAATATGTTCATGCCTCTGGTGTGTCATGTCCAGGTAATATATTTTCCTTCTTTTCTTTAGACTTAATTCTTATGTTTGAGCATGCTAGCGAAAATATACGTTAAGGCCCACATTCTGCAATGAGCTCAGGGCCCTGTACCTGACAGAATTCAGTGTAATATTAGGGCCCAAGTGTAGATTTGCATTTGAAATAGTAATGCCATGCCATATATCCTAACACAAATGAGAACCTAATGGGAGCTCACCATGCCATTTTATGGGAGGTACTGTAACATAATTTTTGTTTTACTTTGTTCCCCTTAGCACCGCCCCCCAACTATTTAACTTCCTGTTTCCAAAATTATTTTATTCAACAACAATTGTTACAACTTTAAAACAGAAACACTGATAAAATAAAATGCATAGGTGTTATCTAGTAAGCAGTGTAGATGACTAATGGAAGGAGAAAAGTTAGTAAACAAGTCATGGAGCTTGAGTGATAGACTCAAAAATTAGTTTTCATTTTTTTTAAATTATCAATCATCCAGGCATAAATCTGGTAATAGACCCTTTTAAGTTGTTTTCTCTACCTCATCAGCTGCTATAGCAAATCATCACTCAAATTATAAAGGTCCTGACAGGTTTTCAGTGTTCTTGTTATAGTATATTAAACTGGCATCTTCTGAAGCTGCACTGTAGTTTAAAGACTACAGGAATACGCTGCCTACTAAAACTACACATAAAAAGGGTAAAAATAAGGGGTTTGGTATACATAGTTCTAAGTTTGATAGCTTCAAATCCAACTGTGCTCACTTTATCATGTATCCTCCTTAAAAAGGGTCATCTATCATAATTCTGATTTATGATGTTCATATAAACAAGTTCTCCACTGTCATGCAAACGTATAAATTGTACTAATGCAGAACTGAATTTATTATTGCTAATTGTACTCCTGAACACAGCTGGGCAAGTAATGGATTTTTCAATTTGCTGGAAATTCTGGGGGAAAAAATTCAGGTTGAATGAAATGTTTCATTCTGATTTTGAGCATTTATTAATGCTTTTGATTTTTTAAAATGAAATTAAAAGAATTTTTAACTGAAAAGTCATTTCAAACTGAAAACATGAATTGTTTCATTTAGCAAATATCAAAATGAAATACACAAAACAATTTTGTGAAATTGACATGAATTCACATTGGTGCCACTGAATCTGCATTCTTCTCCAAAATAAAGTTTCATGTGAAAAATGTCATCCAGCTCTACTCCTGAATTTTATTACTAGTTCTGCCAATGATTCACTATGTGACTTTAGTCAAATAACTTAACCTCCTTGTATCAGGCTGCAGCCCTGAGCCAGCATCTGCCAGCTGGCCCTTTACATTACCCTCATCCAGCTCAGCCTGGACTGGCAGGAATCTTTCAGACAAAATAAATCTTCATCACAAAGTCCTTTCCTCCCAGGCATCTCTTTGGGGTGCAGTTTTCTAATCTTCCTCCAGAACTTGAAGACCGGGTCAAAATCACCTCAGTACTTTCTTCCTAAGACAGAAGAGGTGAGCAGGCAAGAAGTCCTCCTGCTAATGTTTCTCCCAATATGAGGAGAGAGACAGATTATATGATGCCCTCCTTCCCAAAACTTGTCCTGGTTGTCTGAGAGAGAAAGGAGTCTAGGCCCACCCTAGACTCCAGCACTCCTTGTCTCAAACCTTTAAAGAAACAGTAGCCTGTTTCTCCCCTCCCCCTCACCCGCTCCCCACCCTTCCTCAGACTACTTCCTCTCCCAGTGTCTGTCTCTGCTGTTCCCTAGGCCTCCCTTTGCTCCAGAACTCCTAGAATGGAGTAGCTCCCAGGCCAGGCTACATCCCTCTCTATCTTTAAATGTGTAATAAACTGGGGCAATAAACTTCTCTTTATATCAGTCTGCAAAAATGGCATAATAATACCTACTTCACATAGAGGCTCAATTGAGGTTTGTAAAGCATAGTAAATCTACTGATGAAGGCATATAGGAATTGCCACACTAAGGGCTTGTCTCCACTGTGCCGCAGTGAGGACTCCAGTGATGTGAATCGCAAAGAGCACAAAATGTTGCATTCTAACTGTCTCATGTGGATGCTGCCAGCATGAACGAAAAGGTATTTCGTTCATATTAATGTAGCTCTGTTTAAAGAGGACTCTTTGCTGAAACTGACAAAAGGTGCTGATTATTATTTGTATTTTACTGTAGCTATGCCCAGCATTATACAAAAGGTTACTCATGCCACTGAAAAAATAGTCTATGAACATGAAAAGCTTACAATGTAAAGGCATGAGTGTCTGTTGCAAAGATATGTTGAGCTTTGTCCACTAAGAACACTATTAAAACTTCCTAATAAATCTGTATCAGTCAGTATAAACAGTGTAAAATGAAAATGCTTTTGGTCACTGTTGACTTAGGCTGGTTTTGAACTATCCAAAAGTTTTCTGAACAATTCAGTCTCCTTGTGTTCGTTATCTAACAGTTTATTCATAGAGAGGATTTAGGGTTTGATCCAAAGCCCACTGAAGCCAATGGAAAGATTCCTTTTGTTTCAAGGGGCTTTGGATCCGGCCCTGTATGCTTCATAGCTTTGCAATGTCTATATTCCCATATCCATATTACTGCACTGAACAAAATGGGTACAATTTTCTTTGCTTGAAATACCATTCAAAGATTATACTGTATATGAGAAGTACCTAGATACCATACTGCTCTGAGCTGAATGTATATTTTTCTCTCTCATTAACCATTGTTTCTTAACAAACACAATTTTGAAACAATAAAAACCAGTGCAACTGTGTTGAATGCAGTTGAAACCCCAACAAAACTGGCACAAGGAATTTTTATAGATTTGTAGATTTTTAAGGGCAGAAGGGACCATTAAATCATCTGATCTAACCTGTATATCACAGGCCATAGAATTTTATCAGGACTACAGCATATCTTCCAGAAGGCACTCAGTCTTGAATTGAAGAGATGGAGAATCCATCATTTTCCTTGGTAATTTAGTCCAATGGTTAATCACCTTCACACTGTTTTGTTTCTTTTTTCTCCAATGTACCACAAAGCAGATAGTCCTCAAATGCTGAGATCCTCCTCCACAGAGGTCCTACCATGTACTGCTGACATTTTCGGACCAGGAGTATGGAGTCTGTGTCTAAGAAGATGACACACAGTATTTTTTATTTTCTCAGTATTGGATCATTCATTAGAGCCAGATTGCTGCAATTGCATATAGAGGAAAACAAATCAAGAGGTTAAACTGAAAATAACTATTTTAATCTGAGCTTCTCAGATGAGTTCCTTCGCGTAATTCAGCAACTCCTTGGAAAATTGGTATTTGTTTATTTGTCGGTTGGTTGCAGCTGCTCCACCATAATTGGTCACAGCGATGTGAAATATTTGAAAGGAACATTGCTTCTGGAAAGGTAGACCACAGAAATGTTAATAGAAAAAAAACATTTTCGGTGACTATTTATTATATTCAGACAAACAAACACCCATGTGAGCATAAAAAAAGGAGGAAGAGGGCAGTTTTTAAGTACAAGGCAGTGTACTCAGTGTTTACCAACAGGAGAACCACTTCACATTTAAGGCAATCAGTAGTTTGTTGAGAGATTTCAAATTCTTGGAAAATAATCAGACATCCATGGGCGGCGGGTATTATAGGCCGGGGGAGACTGTGCCTCCCCAAACAGCCTGGCATGGCCCCACCCACACTCCATCCCCAGGCCCTTTCCTGCAATGCAATTCCTTCCTGCTCTTCCATAGTAGCCCAGGCTGGCTGGGCTGGGGCTGGGGCTGGGTTGGAGGTGTGCCAGTGTGCCACTGTGATTCAGGGCAGCTAGCACTGGGGCCATAGCCACACAGCCCACCTGGCGCTCAGGATGTTGGGACCACGTCCCCCAGCCACCTGGCACTCCAGGGATGGGGTTGGAGGCCCACCCAGAGCTCTGGGGCTGGAGAGGCTGGGGGTGCTGTGGCTACACTGCCCAGCCACCCGGAGCTCTGGTGCTGGAGGTGCTCGGGCAGCCCAGGACTGGGAAGGCGGGGGGCAGGGGCTGCAGTGGGGGTGCTCTGGGCTCCTGCGGGGGATGGGGGGAAGAAGGGGAGGATGAGGGGCGGGACCTCAGGGGAGGGGCTGGGAGCTAGTCTCCCCCAACAGTCGATTCACCGGCCGTTCATGCAGACTTCAGAGTATTTAAAATAATCTTGGCACAATGTTCCTGGCTTTTTGAAGGGGAGGGGTAAGAATCTAGAATTTTAATTTGTTTTCTCAGTGTCATTGCTGCCTCTTTGTCCCAGGCAGTGTGGGGCATGTCTGTGATTGATGCTCTGCTTGCTTGCCGTACAAGAACAGACAAGGTGAGAAGAACTCCAATCAGGCCTATTGACTCCATAAGAGCCACCTGTGAAGTCACATGCAGCTACAGAGCCATGGTAACTGCATTAGAAGGAAAATACTGGGGAACAGTGAAGAATTGCTTCTGTAAAGAGTAAAATGTTGGAGGGACAATAAAATACCAGCTCTTAAGCAACCTCTAAATGTAGGCTTATTAAAACATAAATTATAGCCAAAAATATTTTTGAAACAGATGTTCTTATTTGAGATGCAAATGACACATTTACAAAAAGTAGCCAAAAATGTGTTACTTTTTTAAATCTTTGGATATATACTTTACAGCATAATGATGTATGTGCCACGAGGCTGCACGCCAAGAAACCACAACAGCACTAGTGTTGTGTTGTCAGATACAATATACATTTTCCTCTTAAAATTGCTCATTTCTAGTTGATCAATGTAAGTTTCTGTATGCAGCATCAAAAATAAAACTCACAGTCCTGGTCTCTTCCATATTAACACAGTATTATTAAATATGGAGATACTGTGAAATTTACACATAATGCCAGCCCAAGTAATATATACAATGGGTTTGTGTGGGGATGCTGGATGGAGGAGTGGATTCACTCTCCTTCCTTCAAGCAGAACAGCTCTGCAACCCCTTTGTCTTTTATTCCAGAAGTTCTCTGACTTTAAGACCCATTGCACCACATCTACAATTCACAAGTACTTCCCTCATTTTGACCAATACAGTTAGTATGGATTCCTGTTCTGATGTAATTCCTTGAACATGATAATGGGTGAGGTACCACAAGTGGTACATGTACAATACAATAAGAACAACTGGAGTATTCTGTTCCCTAGTTTGGAATAATGGATGTGGTTTGTGGCCACTGGATCTATTTAACTGCAGATCCAGGGTCCATGCTCCATCAATCCCATGTACTAAACTCCTCCCACTCTGTGCGATGTGTGTTTGCCCACTCCCGTTTTCCTTTCTTCTTTACAGTGGGATTGGTATAGCTCTGCTATGTAAAGCTGGGCAAAAATTTTCATATTAAACTTTTTTTTAAGGGAAAAATGTAGAGTCAGCAACACTGAAACATCCCAGAAATTCATGTTGATTTTAATGAATTGTTTCATGTAAAAAAATGTGAAAACAATCTATATAATTTCAATTTTTTAATTCAAAATAACGTTTTGTTTCAAAATTTTCTTCAATATTTCTTTAAAAATATGAGTATATAAGGTATTACATTAATATTTTTCTAGATTATCTTCCTCAGATATCTCTCTGCAATTTCAGTGGACTATGCTAGTCATAGAAATTTAGAGCTGGAAAAGACTTTTAGATTATCTAGTTAGACCATCCTCATGCAGATTCATGTTTGTTGGGTACTTTATATTGCTTTTCACATTCTAGTTTGAAATGTCTCAAGCAGTGTAACTTCCTCTATTTACAACCTTCGCACCAGGCAGGCAAGTCACCATACGGTTCTCCCGGTCATCACAAACCCAGCTATCTAAGTTTCTAATGATCAAATCTCCCAATACTAATACCTGCCTTTTCCTAGCAACTGGAGTTCCCTCCCCTGGAGAGGTAACCTCAGTGCGAGAGGCAACCCCAGCACCGTCTGGAAGGAGGGTCCCAACTATGGGAAGGTTTCCCTCTGCTCCCATTGACTGCTCTGCTTCCCTGGGCCTTTCATCCTCCTCAACAGCGCAGGGGCTGTCTGACCGGAGGTGGGACAATTCTACAGTGTCCCGGAAAGCCTCATCAACATACCTCTCTGCCTCCCTTAGCTCCTCCAGTTCCGCCACCCTTGCCTCCAGAGTCCGTACATGGTCTCTGAGGGCCAGGAGCTCCTTGCACCGAATGCACACATACGCCACCCGCCCACAGGGCAGGTAATCATACATGCTACACTGAGCGCAATAAACTGGATAGCCCCCACTCTGCTGCTGGGCTTCTGCCTGCATTGTCTCCTAGTTAATGAAGGGGTTGTTTAAAGCAAGAAGTTTTGAATGTAGTTTGGGCTATAGGTTTTAAGGGGAATAAAGGGTATAAGATAGAACCGGCAAGGGACCCGCGCTCCCTTCCTGCTCCCCTTCCAAACTCCCTTGCGAAACTCCCTGTTAGCAGCCCCTGTTCGCAAAAATCTTTATAAAAAACATTTTATAAAGATAATTTATAATGAAAAGCACTATGTAAATTTATAAAGTTTTTTAAAGTGTATTTATAAAAAGGTAGTATTTTTACCTCTTAAAGATTTTAAGCTGCTAGTGTCTTGAATGACTTGACAAATGACTGAATATTAGGAAAATTAAATTGTAGCAGATAGATTCTGTAATGCATAAAGCATATAATATTGAAAAATAGCTTAAGATTTCTCTTATATGAGTAACCATCTATTAACTATAGAAGTCAGTAACACCTAAGAGTTTTAGTTTATTCTGTTGCCTTTATGACCTGAGGAAACTTCAAGATCATATTTGTGTGGAAAATTATACATATTTATACAATTATGAACCCAACACATTTCCTCTGAAAATTCAGTGATTTCCCACTAGTGAAAGCTGTGCAGTTCTTATTTGAAGTGGGCCAGTATGAAAAAGGAATAATAATTAAATGTGGGGGAAATGTTCAATGCAAAATAATGATAGAAATAACATTAGCTATTCCAAAAGTAATATTTTTTTTCTGATTAGAAAACCTTGCTATCCTCCACTGTGCAATAAACGTTGTTACACTGAGGGTTTATATTGCAGGAGTTTTTATTTATTTATTTTTTAGTTAGTGTGGAGGGATTTGTGTGAGAGATGGTATGATGAAATGAATGACTCCGGAAGGTCATTTTTAATGTATCCAAAGGACTTTCAAAGTATTTAAATAGAAAAATAAAGTTTTTAAGAGTCCTCACCTCCCTGAAATAATGAACTACATCTTCCCCCATCATCCATTATCCATAAATGCCTCTAAGTTAAAGTAACTTTCTCAGAGCTTTCATATTTCAAGCAGATCCCAGGTTAAAAAGAACCCTGCCCTAGGCTTTAGATGAACTATGGTAGATTCTGGTTTAGTCAGCCCATTCAGACCTGACGTTCAGTTTCCCCCTCACCATTGCTCCTCAGTAGAGACGATCAGAAAAATTCCAACAAAATATTATTTTCTCAGAATTTGCAGATTTGGAGACAGTTTGATTTTTGCCAAAGTTCTGTCAGAACCCTGCCTGCCATACAGGTTTCAAAATAGGCCCTGTGAGCTCACCCACCTGGCTCTTTGGCATCCCGTTTTCTGGATTTCAGTTTTGTTTTCTGGCTTGAAACAACTTTTCATTTATTTTTTAAAAGGAGGTTGATATCAAAACCAAAGGCAAGACATTGAAAAGCAGGATGTGAGCAGGCAGTGTCATAATTAGAATTACTCTTATAAAGAGAGTAAAATTAGAATGGGAATCATTGAAGGAATGCCACAATGTCATTTTTAGTAATTTATTTTAACTATACTACTTCAAAGAGGCAATACAATAATTAAATTATGGGTGGACCATATAGCAAATTATTGTTACATTTGAATTACATTTACAAAAATGAAGGATATGTATTCATTGTAGAGTTAATTCAGGGGATTGACACCTGGGTTGTCCTAACCCAGATGTGAGCAGCCACATTGTACAGCCATACTCAAATATATCCATCTATCCACAATGGTGCTGCACTCACTCATGTGTGGTGCTAGGACTTCTGACAGTGTATTTCATAGTTCTTTGTGTTGCCCCAAACTATGCCACTCTATGAATTCTTTTGCAACGTACTGTGGGAGAATTTGTCTGTCCTTCCTGGGTCCCTATCAGTAAATAGTCTTAGCCCACCAATTTAGTAAACCTTTTCCAGCTTCCATGCTCTAGATGTCTGTCCACAGCCTCCATTCCCACCAGTGATGAAGAATGGATCCACTATCTTTTCAATTTATTTCTATAATAAATGTTTTATTATTAAATAGTCAATACGCTTTTAATAATATTCCAAGACGGAGAATAGAATTCATATACAAAATCTACAGCATTAAGAATGAGATTAAAATAGAGTGCCAAACTTGTTTCCTTTCTTGGGTTTAATTCAAGTGTTTTGTTTTAGACAAGTACCCTAGACATAATAACTTTTTTTCTAATGGGAAAATAAAATCCAGGGCAAAACTGACAGAGACCACCATTCCCTTCCCCCATCCCCAAGTGCAGGATTTGTCATTCAAACTAAATACTGCAAATCATTTATGTGACAGCAAAATTATTTATTTGTCATGGATGACAGCTGTCAAAGAAATGACAAAAAGTTGGATTTAACATTGATTTAAATGTATCTTTCCCTTCAAACTGATTAATTCATTCAATGTTTTTATAGCTTTTCCTTTAAACATTGGGAGTTGCTATTAGCCATAGAAAATGAACATTAAAATTATTTTAATAATCCATGTTGCCATCAAGCAAAACAGATCTGTGGAGCAGATGAATGGGGCAGGTATAAATCTCAGTTTAGGATCCAATTTAGCAAAACACTTGAAATCAATGGGACTGCAAATGTGCTCCAAACTAGCCACATTTTTAGTACCTCGCTGATGCAAGACCTTTGCCTAAGAACATAATTTTGCTGCCACTATTGTGTATTTTTTTTAAGCGGGGAGAATATTGTGAAAACTTATTCACATTTTAAAACAAACTCACTTTTTTCACAACTCTTGTGTGTGTGTGTTTTCACAAAAATTCTAGTGCAGAAAGTTTGCAGAAATAGTGACTTGTAAGCTAATACCATAAAATATTCCCAGAAAGCAGATTTCAAGTTTATTATGTTGTATATGCACACTAGAAATTCTAGTCTAAAAATTAAACTCATCTAATCCAGGAGTAGGAACATACTACCTGACCCAGGTGTCAAATGAAAACAGCATGAAATTTGAATAATAAATAAAACAAATTGCTCATGAGCAATCTAGAGACCAAGAATGATATGCAATAATTGTTCACAAAACATTTGTGAATAATAAATACATCTGAGAAAATTGCAATCTCTTTTGAGCAATTTGCAAATAGTAAAAGATGCAAAGATTAGGTGTGTTACAAATTATTCACTCAGTGTCTTATTTACTTGTTCTTTGCATGGACTAGAACTAGGGGATGAGGGGTGAGGGATAGCTCAGTGGTTTGAGCATTGGCCTGCTAAACCCAGGGTTATGAGTTCAATCCTTGAGGGGGCCATTTAGGGATCTGGGGCAAAAGTCTGTCTGGGGATTGGTCCTGCTTTGAGAGGGGGTTGGACTAGCTGACCTCTTGAGGTCCCTTCCAACCCTGATATTCTATGAAACAATTAGGAAAACCATAAATTCACATACAAACAAAAAGCCTGGAAAATAGTTAGTGTTATAAATAAAAATGTTATTAATATTCACTCAGAAAGTTAGCAAATAAAAGACAATAGTTATAAACCCCTGGGAGAGTTATTCTCTTATCTTTAAATCAGTGATAAATTCTTATCTATATTTTTATCTTGGCTGGCTTCAGCTAAAGTTTCTAATCCCTTTCTTATGTGCAACTGATCACATTAATTCAACTTCCACAGTATTTACTTAGGAGAGTAGTTTGCATTTTTTAATTCATCTCTGGCTTTTTTGAAAATTTCTTTTGGAAAGTTGACCAATAATGACTGGCTTATAGCTTCCTCTTGAGGATGTGATTTGGGTGAAACATTCTCCAGTCTCTTCCAGTAGATATTTAAAAAATAATTAAATTCCTCCCACATACCTCCCAGTATAGAATATACCCATGTCCCATTGCTCTTCATCCTCCAAAAGGCTGACCCCTCTGGCCCTTCTCCAACAAAGCAGTTAAGCACATGCTTAGTTTTAACCAAATGAGTAGTCCTGCTGACTTGCAGAATTGAGCGCTCAAAGATGACTGGATTCCACTTTTAGGAGATAGGCATTTTCTTATTGCATTACTATTCCTATTGCATTACTAATGTTAAAAGAAAAATGACTTACTAAAATTGGCCTGGATGCTGCATTGGGTGCCTGTCCCCTGAACCGTTCCATGAAGGATCAGAGCCATTGTAATGAAAGGGTTAAATCTGTATAATGGAAGAGCGTCTCTGGAAAGACTTTCAAATATGGTAAGCAAAAAACAGGGTTGCATTTTTCTTAGATTAGAGCACCAGGAGCTCTGATGGCTATAAAACTTACGATGAACTTTTTTGTCTCCCATTTAAACACTGGGGGAAATGTCACAAGAGCATTCAAGTTCTTTCCAGTCAGTCAATTTGTCGTCATATTAAGCACTGCTGTCTGCTCTGATGTTCTCCAGTGACAGTCCTATGTTCAAATACCATCTGCCAGCTTCTGCTAATTGCTATCCATCTTCCGTTGCTGGTCATTCACTTTTCTTTTAGGTCACAGTAAGTCAAAATTGTTGACGTTTGTGGAAACTCAGGTACTAAATATCTCACTAAGAGATGCACAAGTGGTGCTGAATGTAGGTTACAAGGATAACCTGTTTGTTTTGATCATTTTCAGTGTATGATATATTTTTCAACTCCTGTATGCAAACACATTCATTGCAAGGCGATTAAACTCTAAAGCATAGAGGTCAGTTCCTGGTCTTGATACAGCCCTTTGTGCTGCTCCAGCTGTACAAGAAGACATAATGTTTCACTAACCAGGCTGTTATGCACCCGATTACACTGGCACCCAACTTGCTGTGAGTACCCCCACGGAGATGATTTCTGGGTGAAGTACTGTTGTGCTGCAGGATGAGCTGTTGCCAGCTGGTACAAATAAGAGCAGAATTCTAATTCATACTAGGAGCCAAACTGTCTCTTGGCAGCCCATTGTTATAGGGAAGTGCAAAGGTGGCATACCGACACCTTTCCCTCCAACCCAGATTCTGTACTGGAGCCCCAGAAGTACTTGTTTGAATTACCCTATGAATTGAAGAGTAGGAGGTTTTTAGTTTGTTTTTCAAATAGAAAGTAGTAATTCACTATTAAATACTTTTTTTATGCCTAACAGGGTTTTTTGGTTGGGGGAGTGGGTTGTCTAATTTTTTTAAAAATTATTTTTTGGCTTGCTTGATAGCAAAAAAAAGAAGAAGAAGTAAGGTTAAATATTTCTCTCTCTATAAGAGATGGGCCAAGCTTATTTATGTACCCCCGAATAGGAGTGTTCAGAGTGTTGCCCGCCCTGCAGCCAACTGACTAGCGTGGGCCATCCAGAAATACTCCTCCAAACTGGCAGCTAAAGAAGAGGATTGTGGCATATTGGAAACTGATTAAGAATGACAAGCTATCACTTTAAGTGTGAAGGATTTCCTGGCTCTGCTTGCAGGCTATGGGGTTCTGGGCTAAGACAGCAGACAGCCAGTCTGGATGAGTCAGTTTATAGCAAGGGAGTTGGGGGGGGGCGATGTGCCTCACTGCCTTAGGGAGTGCTCTGTTTTCTTTGTGCTAAAGTTCTTATGTGTTATTCTGAATTCTAAGAAATAAAGAAGTGTTTTGATGCACACTATTATGGTTTTATCCACCTCTCTCGGGGTGCATGCTGTGAACATAGCAAGGATCACCTTCTGCATAAATATATATTGTTTTATTTCACTTTATAGCTATGTGTCTATCCAACGCTCTGAGCACACATGTGCAATCTAATTAAAACAAATCAGGTTAAATCAAATCCCTTCCATCCGACCAAAATTAAGCCTACCCCCCTGCAAACCACTCACACCCACTCAACCCACCATCTCAGAAAGAATATGGAAAGACAGACTGGCTTTGTACATGTATCATGGAGGTCAACAGATATAAGTTCTAGCACACCAAAGAGAAGAGCCAGTTCCAGAGCTGGGCACCCTTTACTGAAAAAGTCCTTCTACCAGCTCCACCCCAATTAATTCAATGGGTCTCTGTTAAATCAAGAGCCTCCCCTGATCTCAGTTGCTGCAGGAACAACAAGGAGGTTTTCTAACATAGCCAGGCCACAAACTGTTTAGAGCTTTATAGGTTAAATCTACTGCCTTTGAATCATACCTTCTGACAAACCAGCAGTTTATGGAGAACAGGTTGTGAATAAATTGTTGGTTACATTTTGCTCCTGCTGTCTTCCGGAATAGCTGTAAGGAGATGATATGGCAGTAATTCAATGCAGAGGTGACAAAAAACATGCAAAAAGTACCATAGTGATTGGGGGTGGAGGGGAGAAGGATCATGACTGCCTGGCCATATGCATATGGGGAACTCTTGAGAATGGCTGCTGTCTCCACTTTAGTGTTTAGAATCAGTTACTTGTTTAAGCTCTAAAAATTGTAAATGAAAAATGGAGTTGTAGCTTGTAATTTTGTCTGCCTTGAGGATGATTCCAATAAAATTGATCTACGTAGTTAGAAGCTAAAATAGTGATGCTAATTTATATCCTGGAAAGCAAGGAAAAGCCAAGTTCCTTCTCATTATCTACCAACATATCCCCTTTAGCATTTTAATTGTTTCTGTACTATCTGGAAGTGGGCATAAACCAGAAACCCACATCCAAACACCAACTAACATTGGAAAAGCTGGGATCCAGTTCTGAACTTTGCACTGCAGGCCCGTCTCTGGTTATATCCATCTTTATATTATAGCCACAGATTTTTCTGGTGACTACAGTCTTTGTTATTTCAGCCTTGCCACATAAATCCATTTTACAGGTCTATCATTCTCATTTTCCTCCTCTGCAGTTTTTCTGTATCCTCAGTGATCATACCATGGTAGTTCATACAGCACAATAATCAAATTGATTTGTACCAAGCCTTTTATATAATAGTGGAACACTTTCTTCCACACTTGTTTTTTGTGCCCCCTCTTTATAAGTCTTACTATTCTAGTACCTTTCTGGTCATAGCTCATTACATGACATTAGAATTGCATGGTCCAGATTTAGACAATTGCTCATTTATTCACATGAGTAGTACCATGGGCCACAGATTTAAACAATGAAACTACTCAGTGTGTATAAAATTTATGCATGTAAATAAGTCTTTGTAGAGCCAGGGTGTGGTGGGGCGGCTGCCCCACGCCCAGAGAGTGTGGGCTGCGGCAGACCCGGGTGCCTGCACATCCCGGCAGCCAATAAGAGAAGGGCTTGTTGCGAGCCAATCAGAGGCCAGATTGGGGACAGCCAATCAGGGCCAAGCTCAGCCATATAAAAGACTGCTCAGGGAGCGAGCAGTCAGTCTGTCCCAGGCCTTCAGAGGGGAAGGTCTGTCTCCAGAGCTGGGAGGCCAGCACCACGGGCAGCGCAGTGCAGGCCAGCCTTGGAGAGCGGGAGAAGGTCCTACTCCGTAGCCTGCCAGGCGGCAGGCCTTGAAGGAAAGGGCCTACCGGGAAGAAGGGCCATTGGGGAAGCGGTCCAGAGGAACAGACAGAGGAGGAAGAAGAAGGAGGACAGTGAGGCTGTCGCTAGAGGGCCTCTGGACCAGGACTCAGAGTAGTGGGCGGGCCTGGGTCCCCCCCCCCCCCCCCCCCGCTTTGTTCCCCTTGGCAGTACACCCAGCCATAGGCCGCAGGGAGCGGCCAGCCAAAACTACGCCAGATCCCGGACTGTAGGGATCGGACTTGGAGGTGTAGGACTGTGGGTCACCCAGCCCCCGGAAGGGGGTGCGAATGGACAAAGGGACACTGTAGGAGGACAGTGTTCCAGAAGAGGACACTGTGCGTTGGGAGCAACGCGGGTCCACACGCCAACCAAAGGCGAGACGACAGATGGGACGCCACCAGAAAGGGGCGCTCTACTGGATCGAACCAATTCCCCGAGACGACCAGTAGGAGGCGCCGCGGTGGTAAGTCCCTACATTGTCACACGTGGTGGAGAATGTAGGCAGCGATCCGGACCTGTTAAAGGGTCCAGAGTGTGGGGGTTGAATCAGGAGCACCCCGCTGAACCCCAAGATGGAGGCCGAGAAGCTCCTGAAGTGGATGCTGGAAAAGCAACAGGAGCAGTCGGCCCAGCAGCAACAGCAGCAGGTACAAATGCTGCAACAGATGACTAGCCAACAGCAACTGCTGATGACTCAGCACCAAGAACACCAGCAGCAGCTCCTCCGGGAGTTGGCCGCCCAGCAGCGGGCGCAGCAGGAACACCTGGTACAGCAGATGGCTGCGTTATTACGCCCAGCAGGAGTCACCCCTGCCACACCCATGGGGACTGGATTTGGGGATACTGTGGGGGCACTACCGGTATGTCTCACGAAGATGGGGCCTGAGGACGACCCAGAAGCATTCTTGGTGACGTTCGAGCGGGTAGCGACCGCTGCCCAGTGGCCTTCAGAACATTGGGCCACCTTGCTAGCCCCCTATTTGACGGGACAGGCTCAGGCCACCTACCGTAGCCTCGACCCCTGAGAAGCCCTTGAGTACGCCCGAGTGAAGGCGGCCATCTTGGATCATACCGGCATTAGCCCGGAAACCTACCGCCGGCGTCTCCGCAAGGAACAGTACCCCCCGGGGGCCCGACCCTGCGCCGTGGCCCAACGGATCCGAGACCACTGCTGGAAGTGGTTGAACCCGGAAGGTTTGATGGGACCCCAGGTGGCAGAGATGGTGGCCCTAGAACAGTTCACCCAGATCCTGCCCCAGGGAGGAAGGGCCTGGGTACGACGACATCGACCGACTACCTTGTCAGCAGCAGTGGCCTTGATGGAGGATTACTTATCCGCTGAGGGGGTTGAGGCGCCACCCTGGGCGGCAGGGAACCTTGGTCACAAGGGCGGGACAGAAAAGGGGAATCTCCGCGGGTTGGGACCTCCCGAACCATCGACCGGCACCCGGCACACGTCTCTGAGGCATCCCAACCCCGAGCCCAGATGCAAGACACCCCAGGTGACAGCTCAGGGGGAGCATCAGCCCCTGGAGCAAGCAGGCCCCCTTGGGGGAGGCCCCTGGCTGGCCGAGAATCGAGAGAGATGCTGGGGTTGCGGACAAGAAGGACATTTTTGAAGGGATTGCCCTTTCATGGACTGCAGCTACGGGCAAGCCTGGGTGGCCGGACGAAGGGCTCAGAGGAGAGGGATAGGAAAGCTGGTGGTCCCTGTCTGGGTCGAGGGGACTCCCACAAACGCCCTCGTGGACTTGGGGTGCAGTCAAACCCTCATACGGGAGGGGCTGGTCCCGAACCTGAATCTTTCGGGGCCCCCGATCCACCTACAGTGTGTACATGGGGACATCCGCCCGTACCCCACAACCTGGGTGAAAATAGAAGTAGGCTGCCGAGAGGAGGGACTCCGGGTAGGAGTGGCCCCCAGGCTGGCCTACCCGGTGGTGCTGGGACGGGACTGGCCGGGCTTCGGGGAGGTTCTCCTGAAGAACCAGCCACCTGAACCCCGACCCGACAGGACTAAGGCGCCTAGAGCGGGATTGCTCGGGCGCAGACCAAGGAGTGACCACGGCGAGGGGACCTCTGCAACCCAGGAGGCCCCCGCAGATCACCCCAGAAACAGGCCCCATTCAGTGGAGGACGCCCAAGCAGAACTAGAGAGGGACAGGGACTTCTTACAGGAACAACGAGAAGACCCAACCCTAAGCAGAGCCTGGGAGCAGGCCACCAACCCGAACACCGAGGGGGACCTGACGCCACGGCCTCCACAGGGCCCCCGCTTTGAAATATGGCGGGACCGCCTGTATCGCATAGTGCAGGAACCCCAGATGCAAGAGACATTCCGTCAGCTGTTGGTGCCCCGGAGGCTGCGGCCCGGCGTCCTTCAACTAGCCCACGCAAACCCTTGGGCAGGACACCTGGGGTGCGAGAAGACCCTCCATAGGGTGGCTCGCTGGTTCTTCTGGCCGGGCATATACCGAGAGGTGGGGTACTATTGCACATATTGCCCAGAATGCCAGCGAGCCGGACCGAAAGGGGTAGCCCGTGCGCCCCTGGTACCTATGCCGGTCGTTGGTGTACCCTTCGAGCGGATTGGCATGGACCTCGTCGGCCCCCTCGAAAGAAGTAGGATGGGGTACCGCTTTATCCTAGTGGTGGTGGATTATGCAACGCGCTATCCCGAAGCCGTTCCCCTAAAGACGGCGACAGCACCGACTATTGCGAATGAATTAGTAAAGATTTTCACCCGGGTTGGGATACCCGGGGAAATATTGACTGATCAGGGTACTAACATGTCCTCCAAATTAATAGCAGAGCTGTGTGCCTCCTCCACATACGAACGCTCCGGACATCGGTGTACCATCCGCAGACTGATGGCCTGGTAGAACGTTTCAATGGCACTCTAAAAGCTATGCTGCGGAAGTTTGTAGAGGAGGACCCCTCACATTGGGATGCCTTGTTGCCAGCCTTATTGTTCGCCATAAGAGAGGTACCACAGGCCTCGACAGGGTTCTCGCCCTTCGAGCTCCTATACGGGAGGCAGCCCAGGGGGATCTTGGACCTCCTGAAGGAGGAGTGGGAAGCCCAGGAGACGCGGGTCCTTGGGACCACACAATATGTGTTACACCTCCAGGAACAACTCCAAACATTAGGGGCCTTCGCCCGGGAGAACTTGGAACGGGCCCAGGCATGCCAGGAATGCCTCTATAACCGCGGGACTAGAGGGAGGAAATTCGGCCCCGGCGATCGGGTGCTGCTCTTACTGCCCTCAGCGGAATCGAAACTCCTGGCCAAATGGCAGGGCCCCTACGAAGTAATCCGACGAGTGGGGCCAGTTGACTACAAAGTCAGACTACCGGGGTGACGTAAGGAGACTCGCATTTACCACGTCAATCTTCTGAAAGCCTGGAAAACTCGGGAAGCCCTGTTCATTGGCCCGTCCACCCCAGACTCAGAACTCGGACCCCTAGCGGGAGGTACTCCCGACCCAAGGCCGACCACGTTGGGGTCAGGTCTCACCCCCAGACAGCGAGAACACTTACAACGATTAGTGGAAGAATTCCCGGATGTTTTATCTACCCGTCCGGGCCGAACGACTCTAATGAGTCATCATATCGCCACCGACCCTGGGAAGAGGGTGAGAGACAATCACCGACCGTTACCCAACAAAATGTGGGATACGGTCCGGCAGGAGTTAGAGACGATGCTGGAGATGGGGGTGGTGGAAGAATCGACGAGTGAGTGGCGCAGCCCTATCATCTTAGTCCCAAAGCCAGATGGGACTACCCGGTTTTGCATCGACTTCAGAAAGGTCAACGCCATCTCCCGCTTTGATGCATACCCAATGCCGAGGGTGGACGAATTGTTGGAGCGGCTCGGGGGAGCCAGGTATCTGTCAACCATAGATCTAACTAAAGGATACTGGCAGATCCCCCTCACGCCAAACTCCCGTGCGAAGACGGCCTTCCCTACCCCTTTCGGCCTCTTCCAATTCATAACCATGCCATTCGGGTTACACGGAGCAGCGGCTACATTCCAACGCTTGATGAACAAGGTCCTCCAACCCCACGACCAATATGCGGCGGCCTATATAGATGATATTGTGGTTTACAGCCTCGACTGGAAGAGCCACCTACACCACCTGGCAGGGGTGTTACAGGCCCTCAGAGCGGCCGGCCTGACGGCTAACCCGGCAAAATGCCACCTAGGGCAAGAAGAAGTGACATACCTGGGATACACAGTAGGAGGGGGGAAGCTAACACCCCTGATTAGCAAGGTGCAAGCACTCAAAGGTGTACCCGTCACCAAGACAAAGAAGCAAGTGCATCAGTTTTTAGGATTGGCTGGATATTACCGCCGTTTCGTGCCGGATTTTGCATCCATAGCCGCCCCCTTATCAGACCTGACAAAGAACTCTCAGCCTCGACTGGTACAGTGGTCCGAACAATGTGAGAGAGCCTTTGCCACACTAAAGGAACGGCTCACTCGAGAACCTGTCCTACGACACCCGGACTTCACAAAGGAATTTATACTCCAAACGGACGCATCCGAAGCGGGATTGGGCGCAGTGCTCTCCCAAGAAATAGATGGGGAAGAACATCCGGTACTATACCTAAGTCGTAAGCTGTTCCCCTGAGAAAGACATTATTCGACGATAGAGAAAGAGGCCCTAGCGGTACGGTGGGCTATCGACGCCGTACGTTACTACCTGCTGGGGAATAGTTTTAAGTTGATCACAGACCACGCACCCTTGCGATGGATCCACAGTATGAAGGACACGAACTCTAGAATTATGCGGTGGTACCTCTCCCTCCAGCCTTACGACTTCCGTGTGTTCCATCGCCCGGGTAAGGCCCATGCTAATGCAGATTTCTTCTCCAGGCCAGGGGAGGAGGGTGAGGAAACAGACCGTTACGGGGGATCCTTAGTAAAGGGGGAGGTCTGCGACGGGGCAGCCATGCCCCACCCCAACTCTAGCGGCACCAGGCAGGTAGCCCTGACGCCGGAGGACTCGTCCCGCTCGTACTGGGTATGCTCCAAGTGCACAGAGAGTATGAAGGGAGAGAGCGTAGCCCAGCCTAGGGAGACAGCCGTAGGAGAAGGACCTATCCGGGAAACTCCGGTGGAGGACCAGCCCGCACTCCTGAAGCCGTCAGGAACCGAGACTTCTCCAGGTCGGGGTGGAGCCTCACTGTGGGAGGAACCAGAAGAGACGGCGGACCTCGAGCACCCCGGAGAATCAGGAGACCTGTGGGATACCCCGGCGTCCGAACTGGTAGGAAGCAATCTGAGGCGAGCGATGGACTGGTACGTCGGACCCGGTAAGCCTCAGCGTGTTTCGGTGGGACCCCCCCCGCTGAGACGGTGACTAGGTCATGTGGCCCTGTGACAAGGGCTAATTTCCTAGACTTTGGCCAGTAGGCCGCGTTGCCCTGTGACAAGGGCTAATTTCCTAGGCTTTGGCCCATAGGCCGTGTTGCCCTGGGACGAGGGCTGATTTCCTAGACTTGAGCCAGTAAGCCGGGTTGCCCTGGGACGAAGGCTAATTTCCTGGTTCTAGGCCATTAGGCCGATTAGGACCCCCGCCCCCGGGAGGGTTCTTAAGGGGGAGGGTGTGTGGTGGGGCGGCTGCCCCACGCCCGGAGAGTGTGGGCTGCGGCAGGCCCGGGTGCCTGCACATCCCAGCAGCCAATAAGAGAAGGGCTTGTTGCAAGCCAATCGGAGGCCAGATTGGGGACAGCCAATTAGGGCCAAGCTCAGCCATATAAAAGACTGCTCAGGGAGAGAGCAGTCTGTCTGTCCCAGGCCTTCAGGGAGGAAGGTCTGTCTCCAGAGCTGGGAGGCCAGCACCACGGACAGCGCAGTGCAGGCCAGCCTTGGAGAGCGGGAGAAGGTCCTACTCCGTAGCCTGCCAGGCGGCAGGCCTTGAAGGAAAGGGCCTAGCGGGAAGAAGGGCCGTTGGGGAAGCGGTCCAGAGGAACAGACAGAGGAGGAAGGAGAAGGAGGACAGCGAGGCTGTCACTAGAGGGTCTCTGGACCGGGACTCAGAGTAGTGGGCGGGCTTGGGTCCCCCCCCTTTGTTCCCCTTGGCAGTACACCCAGCCATAGGCCGCAGGGAGCGGCCAGCCGAAACTACGCCAGATCCCGGACTGTAGGGATCGGACTTGGAGGTGTAGGACTGTGGGTCACCCAGTCCCCGGAAGGGGGTGCGAATGCACAAAGGGACACTGTAGGAGGACAGTGTTCCAGAAGAGGACACTGTGCGTTGGGAGCAACGCGGGTCCACACGCCAACCAAAGGCGAGACGACAGATGGGACGCCACCAGAAAGGGGCGCTCTACTGGATCGAACCAATTCCCCGAGACGACCAGTAGGAGGCGCCGCGGTGGTAAGTCCCTACATTGTCACACAGGGCCATAAATATCATATAGGATTACTCATGTGAAGTAAGTCCTCACCTACACGAGTAAGGGCTGCACAAGCTCTCTCAATATGCTTAAATATTACAATACGTGAACACGTTCAATAAAATGATTCACAGAGTGTAAGGCTAGGAGGGACCAATAGATCATTTAGTCTGACCTCTTGTATAACATAGGCCATGGAATCTCACCCAGTTACCCCTGCATCGAACCCAGTAACTTGTGTTTCACTGAAGCATATCTTCCAGAAAGGCATCCAGTCTTGATCTGAAAACATCAAGAGACAGAGAATCCACCACCTCCCTTGGTATTCTGTTTCAATGGTTAATCACCCTCACTGATTTTTATATATGTCTCTAAAACTTATTTTTCATTTGAATCTGATTGGGTTTAACTTCCAGCCATTGGTTTTTGTTGTGCAGTTCTCTACTAGATGAACGAGCTCTTTAGTACCTGCTATTTTCTCCGAGTGAAGATACGTACGCATCATAATCAAGTCACCTCTAATATTCTGTTTGATATGTTAAATGGATTGTGCTCTTGAAGTCTATCACTGTCAGGCATTTTCTCCAACTCTCAAATCATTTTTGTGGCTCTTTTCTGCACCCTCTCCCATTTTTCAATATCCTTTTAGAAATGTGGACACCAAAACTGGACTTAGTATTCTTGTATTAGACTCCTCAATGTTGAATACAGAGGTAAAATCACCTCCCTACTTCTACTAGATACTCCTCTGTTTATACATCACACTGGGAGCTCAAATTGAGTTGCTTGTCCACTACAGCTCCTAAGTCCTTTTCAGAGTCACTACGTTCCTGGATACAGTACCCCATTCTCTATTATGGCCTGCATTCCCTGTTCCTAGATGTATGAGTTGCATTTCACAGGGTTAAAGCCCCAAATGATGGAAATGAAAGATAAGTAAAAATACCTAATTGTGAATTATTTGATTTTTTCCTATTGGATCTAAGGGACGCCAACACGAAATATAGTAGGATATCTTTTGATGTTTTGGGGTAGAATTTGATAAATAACAGAGGGATCTCTTGGTTTTGTGAGCTGCTGGCTTTTAAAAAGTGTTTCTATGAGTGTTATAAAATGTACCTCATTATTTACCTTTATCCAGCATGTTGTTCAGATAAATTTATATGTAATCATTGAAAGGGAACACTAAATATCAAAGCTACTAAAAGGAGGCTTACATATTTGGTTAAGGCATACTATTGCCTAGAACAGTAGAATACTGGATCTGTTCCCTGTAGTTCCTACTAATCTGTTTGGATCTGCTGGTATTTAAAATTGTAAGTACTATAGTAACTCGGTTTTTTAAGGTGTCATAGAGACAGATTACTGTTCTTCTGAGATGGTAGTCTAATTGGGTCTGCTGCACAATAGCACAGAAGAGCCTTTGTTATCATCTCAGTACATCTATTTATAAAGGGTGACTCATTTAAGAACTGCTTGGTGTTGGTGTTCTTAACACCTTCTGTTTTAGAAATATAAAACCATCTCCAAACTGAAATAAAAGGAAGCGGTACTTTCTCACACTAATTAAACCCTGAATACTGGAATAGAAAGTAGAGCAAGTTTTTCTTAACTGCATCAGGAACATTTAAGTTGAGTTTATTCCTGTTCTATTCAAAATAGAAAAAAAGATCTGGGTTTTTTTAAACAGAAAATATAGACAAAGACAAGTTCCTAAATGAGTCACAGTTCTCATTACAAAACTGAACCAACATAATGTGGTACATTTGTCAACTGATATTAAAGACCTATTCAAGGTGGTTAGTTTGGAAGCAGACTTGCCCCACACTGCTTGAGAGTGATAGCTCTTAAGCCAGATGAAGATACTTAAATTCAATGTAGGGCTAATCACATTTTAATAGGTGCATTGTGCCCAGTCTACAGAGAAAGAAGGAATCTCTGTTTTTACTTTCATCAGATTAGCACCTCCAATAAATAATGATTTTACCCTTTCTACACGCAGTGGATTTGTTAACATAATGTTATTCACTTTGAGCAAAACAATGATTCACTTTTATTTTCTCAGATCTCTCACCTAGTTTGCTTTGAGGATTTTTTTGACAGGCATTACTTATCTGCATGCATCTTGGGGTGTTATTAAGGTAAACGAATATCATGACACCTCATCTGTCATATGTACCAGATCACTATTTGAAAAAAAATAAAAATCTAAAACCGGCATTGTGAAGGATTTTCAAAAGCACTGGCCTTATTCTGTTCCCACTATTCCAGTGGGAGTTCTTCTATTAACTTAAATAGGAATTTGTCTACTCTTGGACATTTATCCAAATAGTTGAACCGGAATATTTATTCCAGAATACCCCCTCATGTGGACACGTGGAATAAGAGTGCCTTGTTCTGATTTAGCTTAATCTATTTTCAAGGCGGATTAAGATAATTTGGAAATAAAATAAATTCCAGAATAAGAATGTCCATACAGGGGTTTATACCAAAATAACAATTCCAGAATAATTATTCCAGAATAGCTATTTTGGTAAATGTCCAGGTGCAGACAAGCCCTTAGATCAATGCTGAGCACTTTTGAAAATCCTCACCCCGTGGAATTTTAAGGAAAACATTATTTCTAAAATAAAACATGATTATTCTCCTTACTTTCTCTGAAGTCCAATGGAAA
Source organism: Emys orbicularis (assembly GCF_028017835.1). Classification (NCBI taxonomy): domain Eukaryota; kingdom Metazoa; phylum Chordata; order Testudines; family Emydidae; genus Emys; species Emys orbicularis. Next base: position 78,543,865 of record NC_088684.1, on the reverse strand, counting down.
CATTTTAATCCTCACATATATACAAGAACATCATGTAACTCAGCAGGAAGTGTGAAGTTATTTGTTCTTGTAATTTCCAATACCCTTCACAATCATTTGTGGTGTTAAGTAGAGTTGGCCCAGATTATTTTGTCATTAGTGTATACTCTGACTTTTGTGAGACACTCTGTTTTCTGGGACACTGTGCATGAAATGCTTCTAGTGCTGAACATATTCCAAAAGAAGATAATTTCAAGAAGCAGTATCTGCCAAATAGTGTATTGAAAGTGCAAATTTTGGTACTTTCTGTGTCCAAGAGAATCTGTCAAACTCTGTTGATGCATCTAATTTTCAAAAAGAATTTGATTCCAACCATCTTGTTCCAGTGGTCTGGTGGAAATGTTTCCTTTGACTATACTAGTTCAGGTTCATGGTGCCAATGCAAAGTCCTAGTCTGTCCCCATTTTTCTCCACATTTACTGAGGAATAAATCCATTCCATTGGCTTTTTCTAAGTCTCTGTGGCTATCATGTGCAGTTCAAACTTCTGGTTTCACCGTTTCCAAGTCTCCTCAGGATTAATCATGATTTCTGAGGCAGATAGATGATCTACATGTTGCAGTTGTATAGGTTCCACAACAGCCATTTTCACAGCCATTTTCATTTTAGATTTCCTTCTTATTATAAAAAGAACTGGAGAACTTGTGGCACCTTAGAGACTAACAAATTTATTTGAGCATAAGCTTTCGTGGGTGTAGCGGGGTGGATACCCGCTCCTGCCCTGAGGGGTTTGGAACAGCCCTGGGAGAAGGCTGTTGCAGGGAGAAGCAGCTACTGGGCTGATTGGGGAAGTAGCTGCAGCTGGGCCACGCCCCAATCAGAGTCCAGCTGGCCCTATAAAGAGGCTGGGAGCCAGGAGCTCAGCAGTCTCTCTCTGCACTCAGAGAGAAGGGCCTGGCTGCAGGGAGCAGAGACAGGGTACCGGAGTGGAGCAGGGCTGGGCTGGGGAAAGGCTGGGGAGCTCCAGAGCTCCAGCCTGGAAAGCCCCAGGCTGTGGCCTAGCATTAGGCTAAGGAGTACTGGGGGTTACAGAGGGCAACCCAGGTATAGGCCAAGGCAGCAGGTCCAAATCCAACCCTGCCAGTGATGAGTGGCTGATACTGCAGTCTGCCCCTGGGCATGGGGCTAGATGGTGACTGGCAGTAGCCTTATTCTGAGGTGAGGTGGGGTTAGTGGGTAGGGGTTCCCCTGGGAGGGGAGACCCAGTGTGTGGGGGTACTGCCAGGGGGCAGCACCTAGAGCAAGGGGCACCGGGGTCCTGGGAGGGACACGGGGGCCAGTGCTAACGACAAGGCAGATCACCGGCCTGCAGAGGGTGCTCTGGGCTGGATTGAGCTAATTCCCAGGATAACCAGCGGGAGGCGCCGCAGGGGTGAGTCCGACCCCTTACAGTGGGCTACAGCCCACTTCATCAGATGCATAGAATGGAACATATAGTAAGAGGAGATATATATAATAGAGAGAGAGAGAGAACATGAAAAGGTTGAAGTTGCCATACCAGCTCTAAGAGGCTAATAGCTCATCTTAATTAATTATCAGCAGGAGAAAAAAAAACTTTTGTAGCATCACTTTAATCTAACATTTGTGATTGTCCTTTCCCTGGATTCACCAGCACTCTGAGGATTTCACTGGTGGCTGAAGCAGCACTAGGTTATGGGCTTTGTTCAGGTTAATCGATGTCTGTAATATTTTTATGTCAACCCAATCTTTTGTTCTGACTGAGAGCAGGCTGTTCCTTCCATATAGTCTACAGACCATGAACTAACTCAGGACACCTACATGAAATACCATTCATATCCTTTTTATATAGATAGATACCTAGAATGTGCATCTTTTCTTGTGGTTCTGCTCATCTCAGCTATTGATCCTTATATATATGTCTGCAAAATACACATAAACTCAGCTTCTACTTTCACTTAAGGACACATTTTACCTTATTAATTAATCTAAAGGGTTTGAATGATCTAATTCAGATTTTGCCATGATTATTTTTTTAAAATAGTAAATACAATAAACACACATCTTAGTGTTTTAAAGGCCCCCTCTCCCATAAATATAATAAGGGTATAGAAAGAGCTTGCTTTATTATTTTACCCTTATTAATCAACTGAGAATCATTACTGTGTAGTTATAGTCCATGGTGGAGCCAGCAGCTGAACCCAAATCTCCTGGGTCCCAGTCTACAATGCCCTAAACACAAGTCCATCTCTCTGTCTGCCATCACCATTTTATGAAAATGAATGAAGTCTTGACACGTTAGATGTGAATGTATGAGTGTGTGTGTCTCTCTGTACATGCACACTTGATAAAGGGTGAATGAAAGTGAAATTAATATTAGAAATGTACTAAACTATAAGATAAATAAGATTAGTGAAGGATAATTGTCTCTAAACAAAGGTGAACCTGGTTTTTCATTATCTCTGGACACATAGATCTGCATTCCCATAACTTTAAATGTTATTTCAGGAATAGAGCATCATTTTAGTGAACAATGAGCAGCAGTGGAGCAAAAAAACTTTTGTTGTCTGCTTTTTTTACTGCTTCCACAATAAAATGACAATGTTTTTCAGAAGATTTACAGCATTTCTATCAGGACCTATAATCCAATGTAAGATTAATTTCCCTTTCTTGCTAAGGGAATGATCAACTCTGTTGGAGATCAAACAATAAAGTGCAGAATTCCATTGACTTAAGAACCATAGGTTGTCATGGGGATAGTCATGGCTACTCAAAAGTAGTTCATTTCACTCAGCAGCATTACTAAATTGCTGTGGGAATCTGGTTGTTTTCCACTGTTGTTATAATTCTTACTGATGAAGGTTTCTTATCAGCCATCAGGGAAGATTGCATCAATATCACACTTTGCAAGGAACAAACTGTAGTAACTTCAGATCGGAAAACTTCAAAAACTTGCAAACCCAGCTTCCTATCACACATGCTGCAAGATAAAAAATAACTGACTGAACACACATCTATTACCAATAAAGGAGAACAAATACGTTTTAAAGTTCCTAAAGTGTTGATTCAGAAAAATAAAAACCTTGTATTCCAGACGTTTAGCTGAGAGCAATTCCTTTCTACTAGAAAGATATCAACAAAGGTGTAAACTACAGTCAGCTTAAATTGCTTTGAGCTTCTGTACACACACTAAACAATAAGGACTTTTTTCATGCAATGCAGGCTTTATTTTGGTGTTTGGCGTTATGTTCTGCTCACAATGCAGTATCACGCAGAGTGACATCACATCAAAAAGTCCCAAAAGAGGGAATGTGAACTTTTTGCTCACTTTTTAGGCTAAAACACAAGCTCCTATTGGGTGAGCTGAAACAAAAAAAACACTGTGGGGGAAAAAGGCTGCTTTGTTCACCTTTGCTTGTTCTAATTCCAAATGATTAAGGGCTTAGTTTTACAAGTTCAGCTTCCTATTTTGCTAACTCTCTGGAGTGTTGCTGTGCAATGCTTGAACACCATATTGACATTGCTTGTGCTCTGTTTACACTGGTAGTACTGTATATTTACATTCTGCTGCCATCGTGCACACACTGACAAAGATTGTGAATAGTAATGAATATCATTATTTTGTGATGACTTTGATAATCAATGTCCCTATTGGAATGACCTGGAGTGAATAGAAATCTATCTACACCAATAAGGTTCACAGCATTCCCAACAGGGAGGTTCTGCCTGTTGGCCTTATTAATAAGAGAGAGAGGATGTTAGGTTTTTGATAGGTTTGTTTGTTTATGGCACCATAATTTTCAGTTGGGAATAAAAAACACAGCAAAACAAGAGTTGCTATTTATTTATTTAGTATCTGATGGCCACTGGGAACTGTTTTGCAGAGCTCAAGAAGGAAAAATGGAACTGGGGTAATCCTTCAGGGCTGAGCAAGTTTGTTCTGTATCTGACAGCTGCAGAGAAACTTGTTTTCCTGCTTCATTTCTCTCAGAGTGCTGGTGCTTCGAAGCCAGTTCTATGTAATGGGGAACATAAGAAGAAAGAGTGGATTGGAAAAATCTTGTTAGTTATAAAGACTGCAGGATTTTAGCAATACTTTTTAAAGGTCTGGAGAGTAGATAAGAGAGGAAGAGGAATTTAAAGCAGATGAGATAAGGGACACACCAGAAGGCATGAGCACAAGAAACTGGAAAATATGTGATACACAAAAGGTAGGTATGAAAATAGACGTAGATGAGAATGAAATAGTAAAAGGTGATTAGAAAGGAATGGGAAACCAAAAGGGAAGGATAGAGGCAAGGGAGGGGGAAATAAGGAAGAAATAAGGGAGGGAACAACCAGAGTAAAAGGGAAAAGGGAGGAAACACAAGCAAAGGTGAAGAGCTACTTGAACTAAAGGACAATGCTGGCACAAGAACAAATGTGTATAAACCAGCCATGAATAAATTTAGGCTGGAAATTAGTTAGAAACTGTCAGATGAGGGAGGTTCTGCAACAACCTCCCACTGGGAGTAGTGGGGGCAAACAACCTAACTGGTTTTATGATGGAGGTTGATAAATTTATAAATGGGATTATAGGACGGGGTGCCTGCAATGGCAGCGGACTGGACTCAGTTACCTAGGAGGTTTTCTCCAGTCCTAGGTTCCTGAAAGGGATGTGAGTGGGCAAAAGAAAGAGAACAGAGAAAAGAGGTAAAGAGAGAAATCAATTGCATAGGACCAGAAGGCAGAAGATACTGAGATACAAAGGAGTATAAGTGCTTGGATAGACTATATAGTGAAATGATAACAACAAACAGAGTAAGGCAGGTTCAGGAGAAAGGGCTGAGAGATTGGAAAGGAAGGGAGAAGAAAGCAATGAAAAGAAGAAAAATTACAATATGATGTGATGGCCGAAAGGAAGAGCAGCTAGACACAGGAAAAAGGACATGGAGATGATTAAAAAACCAGAGCCATTTGAACTGGAAGCCTTTTACTAGTGGTCAATGATTTCCAACCACATTATTCCTATCTCATGGCTATTTTCCTGTTTATTTTGAGAGGTGTTGTGGTTTTATTTTTTATACTTTGCTGAAGAGTTATTTCATTGTTCTGTTATAAATGGAATCAGGTCACATTGTTTGTCTAGATCTGCTGCAGTAGGAGTGACATTCGCAAAAATAAAACAAATTCTACTAACCAGTGCTTCAGGAAAAATAATTGCATATGGCTGCATGTCTGTAGATAATATAGTTGGGAACACGTTTATGAAATCCCCTATTAAAACATATTCATAGATAGATAAATAGATATTCATAACTTGACAGTAATTCTTGTAAAAAGGTGACTTAACTTGCTAGAAAATAACCTGAAATAAAATAAGCTCAGCCTATGAGACACACTTCAAATACCATAAAATATGGGCTGATCAGAGGTCTAAGATTAGGCTGGATATTTTACTACATACACTACTTCCTTTACTCCTGGTGTCATTTCCCCCACCCCCACCATTTCTAGGATGACTGGTTCTAGAAAGCAGCACTTCCAGGAATGATGTGCCAGCATCAGCAAAGCTAAATGACTGTGCACAAATTCCTAGATATGCTGTTTTCTACAGCTGGAGGATCAAACTCTCTACTAGTGGAGCTGCACCCATTTACACCAGGAGAGAATTTGTCTCTGAACCTCTGGAAAGAAGATCAAAGCATTGTGTTGCATGGTATATTGATGAAAAGGAATTCTATGTGGGGACTATATGGTACAGGTGGAGAGGGTACATAAAACATTATATATTATTTATTATTACAGTAGCACCTAGAGGACCTGATCTAGGCCCCATTGTGTTAAACACTAACAAAAAGATAGTCTGAGCTAAGGAATGGGTTGGACTGAAAATCACTGCACTTATGCTACTTACAAATACACACACATGCACATACAGAATTAAAAAGTCTAAAGATTTCATTTCAAAAGCAATGTGTTAAACCAATGGTTAGGTCAGTAATATTCATCTATACTCTACTACTGTATTGAAAAGAAAGAGAAGATTCACAAATGCTGGAAGAATTTAGAGGATATTTAACTATCTAATGGGTGAGTTATGCCAAAGAAATACATTAAGTTTATTAGAATATGGAAAACCATATTATCCCTAAAGTTTCTCTCTCTTTCTCTGTTTCACTGTAGAGAGTCGGCCTAAAACCTTCCCCATTTCCCTTACTGCTTGTCTTTCGGCTTTACATTTAAAGAGTCAGTATGCATGTCCTCACCAGGTCAGCCTCCACTTATGGTATTTATGTGAAGTTTACCATAAGGAAAATCACATGGGAAATAGTTTCTTTGAAGATTGTATTCTCTGGAAATGGTGGTAGAAAACGAGACCTTTTCTGATACTATATGGATCATAGTGCAAACACAGTGGACTATTTTTGTCATTCACAGGAATGACATCACTGAGCAGCAGAATATCAGAGGAGTATTGCCACACACTGAAACTATGAGAATCTACTGACATGAAGAGCAAAAATTTCTTTTTTTAAATGTAAGCAGAGTTGAAAGATCATGAAAGGCAGTTATGATTTTTTGTCAAATGACTTCTGCCCATAAGCATAAAATGTCAGCTGTCAAAATGTCAAGCCATTTGACTTTGCTACAAATGAAAAGAAGGAGAATTCAATACAACAGCAAGAGAAAAGGAATACACCAAAAAGAAGACTTTGCTTTCCATTTGTTCTTTCTGTCCTTTAGTCAAGTGGAAGAAAATGTAAATGTCCTGCAGGCTCGATGTTGATGCTGGAACTATGTATTATATAAAACAAAAAGATAAGCAAATTTTGAATTACAGCTTTACTTGTGCTGTTTGTATCATCAACTAGAATCCCTCAATGGAAACATAGACCCATAATTCACTGTTACCTATTTCTTTATTCTCTACATTGTATCATAAATTCCTTACACTATGCTGGCTCCTGAGTGAATTGCTGCATGGGTTTCTTTGTGGTGTCCTTCATGTTTGAATTATGTAAATATACCTCTCTAGGTTTTGTAAATTGGATTCTGGAGGTTGAGTATAAATGTTTATAATTTGCTTTGTACAGAAAGGATATTGTGCTTTTATGACCTGATCTTTTAAATCTGTTGGATAAGTGAAAAGTGTCATCAGTACACTTCTTGGAAATTGTTCAGCTTCAATAAATTGGCTTATTTGGTAATGGGTACCTGATACCCTGTACTTACCTCACTGTGTCAGAGGCCTTGTTAAAAGCTTTCAACAAGTGAGGCTATGTCTACATTACGCCTCAGTCCAGACTACAGGGGTGTGAATAGCAGAGAGCACCAAAGTGTCAAGTGTTTGAAAGAGGACTATGTTAATGCAAACCAGGCACCTTTTAGTTCATGCTAGCAGCATCCATAGGGGGCAGTTAGAGTGCAACACTTTAGTGAACTCTGAAATTTAAACCCCTGTAGTCTGCACTGCAGTATTATGCAGACAAATCCTGAGATTCTGGGGGGGGAATAAAAAACATGACACTGGCTGCTGTTTTTGTGATGACGCTTGTAACAAGGCAACTGGCCCTTTAAATGAATTTTGGCCCAGCTCCCGTTCCAGTCCAGGTATGGTGTATCGAGGGAGGGCAGGGCTGCCACTGGGAGTTATAAATGAGAGCTCAGAGCCACAGGCAGATTATCAGCCCAGGCAAGTGAGGCACATCCTAACCAAGAATTCCCAAAAGCTACTAAATACTTTTGATTTAAATGTCACAACTCACTCTCTCCAGTAGGAAAATGAATGCCAGAAAGTTTGAGGAATGTAGTGCTGCATGCGGCTCAAAACTTGATATAGCTAATCTATAGAATTGCAGCAGTTAAGCTTGAACTGCAGAGCGTTTGCAGGGGGCAGGGATGTAGGCTGTGCTGTGCACCTCCCAGCTTCCTACCCTATGGGGCAGGCCTCATGCATGCCAAAAGGAGCCACTGCCAGGCTCTGAGCCTGCTCCGTGCTCTGCCCCCCATGCTGGCCTGGGTAGCTGTAGCACCACAGTAGCAGCTCCAGCTCCACAACTGTATTAACTCATACATTGGGTGGGGAAGGAAATAACTATATTGTGGTTTGTGCCTCACCTGTTGAAAAAGTCATGAGCTGTGCTGCTCGGAACCCAGAGTCCAGAGAGGGAGAGAGTCTAGAATCCTGACAGCTGAGAGAGCTCAGAGGAAAAGCTGAGCTGAGAGCTTTAGGGAGGGAATGCACCTGAAGGAGGGAGCAGTGAGAGCTCACTAGTAAGCAGTGGAGTCAGAACAGGCTGGTGAAAGCAGAAGGCAGGAAGGCAGTTGGGGAGTCACCTGCAAACTTCCCCAGGCCAGAGAGCCATGGCCAGAGAGTTCTGGAGAGGGCTGAAGGCTGAGAGCAGCAATGGAGATGCCTGCTGGCTCTCTGAGCTAGGGAGCTGAAGGGCCAGAGAGGGCTAAAGGCTGGGGGATTATGGGCAAGTGCTGGAATCCTACCTGGGAAGGAAGCAGGATGAAGAAGCACCTCACCAGTGAGGCTGGGGTGAGGCGTGGTGAGAAATGCAGAGCCACAGCAGGGAGTTGGTGTGTAAGGAGACACACCAGAGCCATAATGGAGAGATAGGGCATGGGGGGAGATGTCAGAATCATAGTAGAGAACTGGGGCATGATGGGAGATGCCGGACCTGTACCAGAGAGCTGGGGCATGGGGAGAGATACTGGAGTTGTATGTGGTGTGTAGATTGGCTGTTGGGACTTTCATAGATTCCAAGGCCAGAAGGGACCATTGTGATAATCTAGTCCTTAAAACACAAGCTATAGCACTTCTCCAAAATAATTCGTAAAGCGTATCTTTCAGAAAAAAAAATCCACTCTTGATTTTAAAATTGTGAGTGATGGAGAATCCACCACAACCTTTGCTAAATTGTTCCATTAGTTAATATTCTCACCATTAAATATTTATGCCTAGTTTTCAGTGTGAATTTATCTAGTTTCAACTTCCAAGCATTGGAACATGTTGTACCTTTCTCAGCTAGACTCATGAGCCCAATTGTCAAATGTTTGTTCCCCATGTATGTACTTATAGACTGTAATCAAGGCACTCATTAACCTTCTCTTTGTTAAACTAAACATTCAAGGAGCTCAATCACTATAATGTATGTTTTCTAAGCCTTTAATCATTCTCATGGCTCTTCTCTGAACCCGCTCCAATTTATCAATATCCTTCTTAAGAACATAAGAACGGCCGTCCCGGGTCAGACCAAAGGTCCATCTAGCCCAGTATCCTGTCTACTGACAGTGGCCAATGCCAGGTGCCCCAGAGGGAGTGAACCTAACAGGCAATGCTCAAGTGATCTCTCTCCTGCCATCCATCTCCATCCTCTGACAAACAGAGGCTAGGGACACCATTCCTTACCCATCCTGGCTAATGGCCATTAATGGACTTAACCACCATGAATTTATCCAGTTCTCTTTTAAATGCTGTTATAGTCCTAGCCTTCACAACCTCCTCAGGTAAGGAGTTCCACAAGTTGACTGTGCGCTGCGTGAAGAAGAACTTCCTTGTATTTGTTTTAAACCTGCTGCCTATTAATTTCATTTGGTGACCCCTAGTTCTTGTATTATGGGAATAAGTAAATAACTTTTCCTTATCCACTTTCTCCACATCACTCATGATTTTATATACCTCTATCATATCCCCCCCTTAGTCTCTTCTTTTCCAAGCCTCTTTAATCTCTCCTCATATGGGACCCGTTCCAAACCCCTAACCATTTTGGTTGCCCTTCTCTGAACCTTTTCTAGTGCCAGTATATCTTTTTTTGAGATGAGGAAACCATATCTGTACGCAGTATTCGAGATGTGGGCATACCATCGATTTATATAAGGGCAATAATATATTCTCAGTCTTATTCTCTATCCCCTTTTTAATGATTCCTAACATCCTGTTTGCTTTTTTGACTGCCACTGCACACTGCATGGACATCTTCAGAGAACTATCCACGATGACTCCAAGATCTTTTTCCTCACTTGTTGTAGCTAAATTAGCCCCCATCATATTGTATGTATAGTTGGGGTTATTTTTTCCAATGTGCATTACTTTACATTTATCCACATTAAATTTTATTTGCCATTTTGTTGCCCAATCACTTAGTTTTGTGAGATCTTTTTGAAGTTCGTCACAGTCTGCTTTGGTCTTAACTATCTTGAGCAGTTTAATATCGTCTGCAAACTTTGCCACCTCACTGTTTACCCCTTTCTCCAGATCATTTATGAATAAGTTGAATAGGATTGGTCCGAGGACTGACCCTTGGGGAACACCACTAGTTATCCCTCTCCATTCTGAGAATTTACCATTAATTGCTACCCTTTGTTCCCTGTCTTTTAACCAGCTCTCAATCCATGAAAGGACCTTCCCTTTTATCCCATAACAGCTTAATTTACGTAAGAGCCTTTGGTGAGGGACCTTGTCAAAGGCTTTCTGGAATTGTGGGGACCAGAACTGGACACAATATTCCACCAGTGGTCACAGCAATGCCAAATAGAGAGGTGAAATAACCACTCTATTACTACTTGAGATTCCCATGTTTATGCATGTAAGGATCATATCAGCCCATTTGGCCACAGAGTTACACTGGGAGCTCTTCTTCAGCTGATTATCAACCACAACCCCTAAATCTTTTTCACTGCTTCCCGGGAGAGAGTCCCCCATAGTGTAAGTACATTCTTTGTTTCTATGTGTACACATTTACATTTAGCCACATTAAAACACATGTATTTGCTAGAGCCCAATTTACCAAGTGATCCACATTGCTCTATATCAGTGACCTGTTATTTTCATTATTTACCACGCACCTAATTTTTGTGTGATTTGCAAACTTTATCACTGATGATTTTATGTTTTTTTCCATTAAAAAAAAAAGTTAAATAGCATCAGGCAAAGAACCAGTTCCTTAGGGACCCCATTAGAAACATACTTATTCAATAACAATTCCCTGTTTACAATTACATGCTGAGACCTATGAGTTTAATTCAGTTTTTAATTAATTTAATGTGTTCCATGTTAATTTTATGTTGTTCTCTTTTTCAGTCAAAACGTCGTGCAGTATCAAGTCAAATGCCTTACAGAAGTCCAAGTATATTACATCAGCACTATTATCTTTATAAATCAAACTTGTAATCTTATCAAAAAAGATATCAAGTTAGTTTGAAAGGATCTATTTTCCATAAATCCATGTTGATTATCATTCATTATATTTTCCTCCTTTAATCGAGTGCCGTATCAGCCCCTTCATTACCTTGCCCAGGGATCTATGTCACACTGACAGGCCTATAATTGCCCGGGTCATCCCATTTACCCTTTCTAAATACTAGCACAACATTAGCTTTCTTCCAATATTCTGAATGTATTTCTTGGACTGTCCTGAGGAACTCTGGATTATGGCTGTGGAACTTCTTTATGATTTTCATGAACAAGTCTTTTGTAATAAATTAACCCATGGAGGCTATTTATATTAGGAAAGCTTGTGAGGAGTTGCTGGGGACTCTGGAACAAAAGGGGAAACTTAGGCAAATGTACCTGGCTGCACTGTGGCTTGCTGCAGGAGGGTGCCCCAGGCAGGGGCCATGCCTTATCACATATGGTGGAGAATGCAGGCAGGCAATTAGCCCCTGGGAAGCAGGGACAGTGGAGGAGGAAAATTGAGACAGGGATCGCTAACGGGCAGCTTGAGGACACAAGGGGTGCCAAGGAGGTGGTCATTCTTTGACAAAACTGTTGGAAAAAGCCACACACATCTATAATGAATATGGATGCTGAGGGTATAAGCATTATAATGGTAAGAATGAACAGCCAACTGCTTAGAGAAGCAGTAGTTAAAAGATGACACATCTACAAATAGTGACCATTATACAGACATAAGTGTGGGAAAGTAGAATCCAGATGTAAGAGAAATAGTTGACAACAAGTGAAGGAGACATATGGACCAATGGAGGGGGGAAACTGCACTGGATTTAAGAAACAAGATCTCAGCACTCTACTATGAAAATTTGGCATCAGATTCCAACCTCATTTACATTGGTGAAAATGTTTAGTAACACCAGTGAAGATTCCAGTATAGCTCAGATTAGAATCTAGCTCTTGGGAATCAGGATTAGGCATGGAAGTAGATAATTTAGTGAAAAACAAATTAGAACCTATTCTGCTCCAATAACCTTTGCCCATTTCTAGAACAGACCTCCTAATGAAACCACTAGTTTTCTTCACACAAAGAAGGTGAATGGGAAGTTCTCAGGAGGAATTACTGGGAGCCAGCAGAAATGTAACAAAGAAATAATAGAAACAATGTATTTGACCAGGAAAATACATGGAGCAATAAAGTGAAAAGTATATGTAACATAAATCAGTAGCATTACTGTTACAATGTAAGATATGTATCTACGTACAGCTTTTATAGTAAAAAAATGTAAAAAAAAAATCTAAAATCAAAAGACAAGTGATTCTGAACATACATGAGAAATAAAAAATAAGTGGATGAGAAAGACTGCAACTCCCTTGAAGGACAGCAAAAAGAAATTTTAAAAAATAAATAGAGGGGATATTGCTAAGAAAATAACGGATGTCTTTGTCTCAGTATTCACCAGGTGTTCTGAGGGGGGAAACTCCAGAAGCTGATGAGTTTTCTAGAGAAGAAAAATGAAAAAATAATGTAACTAAGGGTGGTGCCAGAATACTGTAGGTAAATAAGCAATTAAATAATAAAAAGTGTACGCATAGAGCAACCAAGAAGCTAGAATTAAATTGCTTGCTTCTCAACACTCTTTAAGCAAAGATAGAAGGAAAAAAAGATATGGCCTGGACTTGTGGCATGGAAAGAAACTCACATGTCACCCTTGTTGAACCAGAGATTAAAAGAAGAACTGAGTTGCCATACTCTGCAAGATAAACTAGAGATATTGATCACAAAATAATATGGAGTTTAAGGGGAATAAGGATGTGATTGAATTGTGTACTATGGAGAGAAGCTGGACATCATAAATATAGTTCAAAGCCCCAATCTTGACTTCAGTGGGACTCGGTGTAGACAAAAGTGTTAGTATATAGGTCTGGGATAGAATTTTGGGTTTGATTTTTGATACTTTTATATTCTTACTAATATGTGTGAACAAAGAAATTGAGTGTTATACCTGTTTTATTTTGTTTTTTTAAGTACAAATACTTGACAGATTAATAGAATTAGATGGGCCAGATATGCTCCCTCCATCCTGAATGTTTATATGTGAATATCTTTGAATTAGGTAAGGAGATAATCTAGTGACACAAGTAATTATTTAAAAGAAACATGCCACATCTGTGTCTTGCTATGTCTCCAGTGCTCACTAAAGCTCACTAAATTGCTTTATGTAAAAGAGTGTGTGACAGAAAGGGGGAAGGGAGTCCTTTTACATTTAAGTCAAGCCTGGCAAGTTAGTTTTGTAATTTGTATCCGTATGTCTTCTTTAATATTATTAAAAAATTGTACTGTGTTTGGGGTTCAGTGATTTTCAGGGAACTGATCTTAATTCAAGTGGATGGCTTATACTTTGCTGTGCAAAAGGGTATGAAAAATACCCATCATTTGAATATATAAGTATTCCACGAAAGCTAACTAAGCCATACATACATACATATGTAAAGAATAACAAATAGGCCAATAATTAAGGAAAATGTACAAGTCTACCAGGACATGAGGCATTTAGAAAATAGATCTGGACAACTGTCTTAATGCTTACCATACATAGATAGCAATTCACTTTTATCAATCCTCTATAGAGCCTCCAGGACAGATTTTTGTTTTGTGCACCCAGCACAGTTCAGGAGAGAGTTTCAAAGGTGACTTTGGTGCCACCTTTACTTTCCCATAGCCCTGGGTATATGGGGTTGTTCGTTCCTTCAGTCACTGTTAATATACTAAGGGACCATTCTAGCAGCCAGGGATTGCTGAGGCAGCAGGATTCCTTGACCAGGCTGTGTCAGGTGCTGAAAGAATTTGAAAGATTTCCCCGAAGCAGTGAAAGTTCCACTAGCCCTTTAAGGTAGATTAAAGATTGTTTTGCCCCACTAGAGTGAGGCAAGGATCTGGCCTTCCATGTCTGTGAATACAAAATTGTACATGTACCTACTTGTTTGCAACTGTAAAGTGCAGGCATACCCATACATCCATTGTAAAAATTCTAATTTATTCACACACACTGACATTTACAAGTAGGCAGATGTTAGCAGCCAAAGTGAAGGAGCAGTATTAGACAGCTCAAGTTTGTACACACAAAGAGAGGGTGTCCTTTGAAAGTAGGACATAAGAGAAGGAGAATATGTGATGGGGTTAAATCAACACATTATTGCATAAATTAAAGATAATGACATCACCAAAGAGGCTGACTTTGCAAGCCTTACTTACCTTGTGTATATTTAACTCAGTAACCCCACGGAATTTACACGGAGTATTCACATAAGTAATTATTCTACGGGTTGCAGAACCAAGCCATTTAAAAGGTAGAGTGAAGTAAGGTCTCAAGTCCTTCTACATAATCATCAATAACAAGTGCCAAGTTTATTGGTACTTCATTTTTTTTTAAGTTTTCTTCTTTTTCCAATGAATTTAATCTTATGAAAAGAGGCAGACTGACAGCCCTGAAGATTGAAGTATGTGTTTAGAAAAAAGAACCAGTATAATAAAAGCAGTCAGAACAGTGCTAAGCATTCACATTGAATTGGAAATAAACTCTGACTTAGTCTGGGTTTGGGTTTTTTTGCATTAGCAAAATTCATGCCATGGTCATGACAAACTAAGGGTACGTCTACACTTACCTCCGGGTTCGGCGGTAAGCAATCGATCTTCTGGGATTGATTTATCGTGTCTTGTCTAGACGCGATAAATCGATCCCGGAAGTGCTCGCCGTCGACACCGGTACTCCTGCTCCGCGAGAGGAGTACACGGAGTCGACAGGGGAGCCTGCCTGCCGCATGTGGACCCGCGGTAAGTACCTTGTAGTTCGAACTAAGATACTTCAACTTCAGCTACGTTATTCACGTAGCTGAAGTTGCGTATCTTAGTTCGAACTGGGGGGTTAGTGTGGACCCGCTCTTAGGCAAGGCTGGGGAGACCGTGAACCTGTGAGAGTAGACAGCAGCTGTTGAGGAAAAGGCAGCTGTGAAAGGAGTGGGGAGGGACTCTAATTTCCATGAGCATATGCAAGGTTTGGTTTGCTGCCTTGTCCTAAAAGTCTCTGGGTGCCTAATAATGTTTAACAAAAGCATTGCTTACAAAGCAAGCAAAATAGCCTGTATTGGTGCTGCCTATTGGTCCAATGCTCTACTGCCCAAAATACATGTTTATGGAAGTAGTTTCTGATTATTGTAATTCTGCAGAAGAAAAGGATGTCCATGTAGTTCATTTTATCTGAATTGAATATAGTCAGTAAAATTCTCAGTTGTTGACAGGATAATTCTTCTGACTAGCTGTGTTGCCCTATTTTCTTGTTTTGATTTTTCTATTATGTCTAAGATTTTCTGCGGTTTGCCTTTTAGTCAGTCTCTCAAATATTGATGTCCGTTTTCATTCTCTTTAAGAATAATGTCTCACCAGCTCAACTGACACATTACCGTGACACTTCTCAGACCAAAGAAAAGGCAACTTATAATCAAAAGGTAGCTGGAGAAAGCTGATTTAATTAGTTCCTACTTGTTTATATATGTACAATTGATTTCAGTTGAGCAGATTCATGAGCCTCATGTTTCCTTTTCCTCAATCTTTAGCACTGTTTTTTAAAGAATTATAAAAATACCTTTAGGTCAAGATTTTTAAACTCAGCCTCTGCACTTGAAAACAATTGCAGACACAATTAATGTGGGTTAGTAATTTACCTATGTGATATGCCAGGTACTTAGGTCACTAATTTGTATCAGTTTCACCCACACTTTTAGTGTGTCTACAAAATTAGAAGCACAGAAAAGATCAGTTCAAACTTGGGGCTTTCTTGTGTGTTAAATGTAGGATTATTCATACAAATCATATAGCTACACATCTTAGTACATTTTTCACTGCCTCCCTGCTAGCTAGCAAGTCTGCTTCCCTGAAAAATGATATTAACAAACTACAAATATCACTTTTCACAGAAACAGACTTACAGTACTAGCTAACAAGTCTTAAAAAATAAGCAACAACGAAAAAGCAAAAGAAACAATAACAAAAAGACAAGAACATGCATAGCATATTATTTGTTTCTATTCTGTTTAGGTCCAGTAAAGAACAGAGAAAACTGTACATTATTTTTATTATTGAATCTGTGAAAAAACCCTGCATAAATAAGTTACAATGATTTGGACATTTATATATGCATATTTATTTGTTTTTCCTAAAGTTAATTGGGTATTTTAGAAAAAATTTTCAGAGCAGCCACCAGCAATAGTTGGCCACCAAAAAATTTCTTGTGAGAATGCCTGCTCTAGAACACTCCTGCATCAGCAACAACTTCTTGGGCATCATAATCAGCTTCAGCAATGGAACCCTACAGACAACTATATACAAGAAACCCACAGATTATGACACTTACCTTCACAGATCCAGTAACCACCACAAACACACCAAAAAATCTGTTATCTACAGCCATGCACTCAGATACCTCAGAATATGCTCCAAGGAGAAAGTCCAGGATACATACCTTAACACACTTAAAACCACTTTCACCAGAGAAGAAGATCGCATCATGGAATGGACCACTCTAATACCCTAAGAGAACCTGTTTCAACACAGAAAAAAACCCCAAACACCCTAGTTGTCAGGTACTACACTATGCTGGAACCCATACAGAGATGGATTAAGATTTATTGGGGCCCTGGGCACAAAGAACATTTGCCTCCCCGACATCCTGGGTGCCCAAGGGTACCAGAATAGTGGGTGTTGGGGGGGGCATGCCTCCCCCCACTTTTAAACATGGGAGGGTCATGCCCGCTCACTTTTTAAATGGGCGTAGTAGCCTCGGGCAGGCATGGAGTGGCAGTGGCATGGGTGTCATATGGAGGAGGTAGGGAGCCAATGCCAAACTGCAAGCCTCGGGTCCACAGCAACAGGAGGAGCCGTGCCACATGTGGTTGCTGCCTTGGTCACAAAGCCCAGGTGGCAGTGGGGCAGCCTGTCACCGGGAGCAGGAGGGACCCAGCAGAGGCAGCCTGGTAGCCGTGGGACCCGGTGGGGGCAGCCTGGCAGCGGGAGCCAGGTGCAGGCACTAAGCGAGCCTGGGTGGAGTGTGATGGTCCCTGAGGCCAGGCCAGTAGCAGCAGGAGCTGCACCAGAAGAGCCCTCCCTACCCAGCTCCTCACTGTCTGTGACTATCCCAACCCCGCAGGCCCTGGGGAGGCTGTAGGAAGCCAGACTGGAGCTCCTGCCCCACGGTCCCACTGACAGTGACACGTTCTGGGGAGCAGGGACATGGGCTGGGGGCTGCTGTCAGGCACCCAGACCCCCCCCCCAGGAGAGGCAGAGGGTCCAGGGCTCCCCACCACTGCCCTGGCTACCTGGGCAGCTCTTATCACCTCCCTGCTCTGCCTTCTGGCCTGGCCAGGGTGCAGGGCCTCAGGAGAAAGAGGAGGATGGGGGGGGCAGGGTCCCAGGGGGAAGAGGAGAAGGAGGAGGCAGGGCCACAGTTCCAGCTACAGTGGCCCCCCACTTCTACCCAGGTTCAGGTGCTCCTGCAAGTGCCCCCAAATTGGCTGGGGCCCCTGGGCACAAGCCCTGTGGGTGGGCCCATGCATAAATCTGACAGTGAATCCATACGTGGTATCATTAAACAACATATTCGATGAGGACTGCATCATGAACTAAATCTTTCCCCAAACCCCTCTTCTGGCCTTCAAACAGCACCCCAACTTCTCAAAGTTCATCAACACAAGCTAGCTCCTCACAGACCAGGACCCACCAACTCAAAGCAGCACCAGACTCTGTCATAACAATGGATACAAAACCTACAGATATATCTCCATTGCTACAATAATCAACACCCCCCACAACACACCTTTCGAGATCCCTGGGTCCTATACATCCCTATCATAACACGTAGTGTACCTCATCCAGTTCACTAAATGCCCCAATAGCAATTATGTGCGTGAAACCAAACAATCATTATGCCCTCAAATAAACTCACATAGAAAAATGATAAAAGACAAAAACACCATATCACCCATGGGCAAACACTTTTCACAAAATTATCACTCCATATCTGACCTCGTCCTCAAAGAAAACCTGGACAACACCTTCCATAGATAATCCTGGGAGTTTAATTTCATAAATCTGCTAGACAATGGAAATTGTGGTCATTATAAAGACACAGGTTTCAGAGTGGTAGCCGGGTTAGTCTGTATCAGCAAAAACAACGAGGAATCCTTGTGGCACCTTAGAGACTAACAGATTTATCTGGGCATAAGCTTTCATGGGCTAAAACTCACTTCATCAGATGCATGGAGTGGAAAATACAGTAGGCAGGTATAAATACACAGCACAAAGATGGGAGTTGCCTTACCGAGTGATTGCCTACCATGATTGAATTGGCCTCGTTAGCACTACTAAAAGTAATTTTCCCTCTGTTGATATTCACCCCTTCTTGTCAACTGTTGGGAATGGGCCACATCCACCCTAATTGAATTGGCCTCATTATCACTGACCCCTGACTTGGTAAGGCAACTCCCATCTTTGTGCTGTGTATTTATACCTGATACTGTATTTTCCACTCCATGCATCTGATGAAGTGGGTTATAGCCCACGAAAGCTTATGCCCAAATAAATTTGTTAGTCTCTAAGGGCTTGGCTACACTTGCGAGTTACAGCACAATAAAGGAGCCCCGGGCGCACTAGCTCACTATCCGTCCACATTGGCAAGGCATGTAGACCGCTCTGACTCCGCGGCTACAGTGCTGCTGGTACTCCACCTCGGCGAGTGGAATAATGTTTGCTGTGCCCCCGCTGAAGCGCTGTGGCGCCAGTGCGGACGAGGTGTTGCATTACTGCGCTCTGATCAGCCTCCGGAAATGTCCCATAATCCCCTTAAGTCAAGTGGCCACTCTTCTCATTGTTTTGACCTCGCTGTAGGGATGCGGATATGCCGTTTGAAAGCTCCGTTTCTGACAGCCGGCTGCTTATCTGCTCCGAGACAGATAAGTGTGGAATGCTGTGTGTGAGAGAGAGAGAGGTGGGGGGGAGAGGGGATCTGCTTCTGTCTGAACTTACAAGACAGCATGCTGACATGCTCTCAGCCCCCCCAAAACCCCCTCTCTCTCTCCCCTCACATACACACAACATACTCCCTGTCACACTCCACCCAACCCCCATTTGAAAAGCATGTTGCAGTCACTTGCATGCTGGGATAGCTGCCCATAATGCACCGCTCCCAATGCCGCTGCAAGTGCCGCAAATGTGGCCACGCCAGTGCGCAAGCAGCTGACAATGTGGACAGACTGCAGCGCTTTCCCTACTGCACTCTCTGAAGGCGGGTTTAACTCACAGCGCTCTACATCTGCAAGTGTAGCCATGCCCTAAGGTGCCACAAGGACTCCTCGTTGTTTTTATAAAGACACTGGATTTATGGCTTATTACATTAATTTGTAACACTCTAGCCTCCCTTTTTTTGTTCTGTGACTGCAGGCGTTTTAACAAGCCACTCCTCCTTAAATAGACCCAGATCAGCGCATCAGCGTGTCTGGCTCCGACACGCTGCTCTGAGCGGCGTGTTAAGGGTGCCGGGCCGGGGCCGAGGGATTGGATAAGGGGCAGAGGGACTCGGGGGGCGGTCAGGGGACGGGGAACTGGGGCGTTGGATAGGGTGTGGGAGTCCTGGGGGTGATTAGGGATGGGGGCGGGGTCTCTGGAGGGGGTAGTCAGGGGACAAGGAGCGGGGGGGAGGGGGTTGGATGGGTCCAGGGTTCTGAGGGGTCAGTCAGATGGTGGGAAGTAGGTGGGGGTTGGATAGGGGGTGTTAGTTCTAACAAAAATGATTTGCTAATTATTAATAACGGAAATGCTCGAGGCCAAAGCAAGTTCAATATAACACAGTTTCACCTATAATGCGGTAAGATTTTTTGGCTCCCGAGGACCGCGTAATATCGGGGTAGAGGTGTACTAAACAATCTGTTCCTTGCATTTAGCTAAGACACTCTGAGTACTTTTCCCAGACTTGAAGAAGAGCTCTCCGAAGCTCTAAAACTTGACTTTTTCATGAGCAGAAATTGGTCCCTTAAAGATATTACCTCACCCACCTTATCTCTATAATTAGAATGGACTGTTTTGAAAAATCTCCCATATAGATCTAAGTGAGTATTTATTCTTTAAAAAATATTTTGTGTTGTGCTGCCTCACTGATTGTCAGACAGGTTTTCAGTACTTCACTTTACAGTACACATTTGCATTCAGAATTCATTATGCACACATCACAAATGCTACACAATGGTTGAGTTTAAACAAGTCTGTTTCTGTACTTTTGGATTACATACAGCTGGCAGACTAAAGCAGAATGAAAGAGGAAAACATCAGTGGTATCTGAGGAGTGTATTCTGAAAGCTACAGACATTTCCAATTACAGAGCTTCCAGAAAGTGCTCTCACTTATATAGATGTTTTGGGGAGCCCAGAATTTTGTGTGCTCTAATGAACAGAGTTTTGCAAAAATGTCACTCAGAAAGTTTGCCTTTTCACCTGTTTGGTGACAACCCTGCACAAAAAAAACCACCCTAACCTTCCATACTTTTTGTCAAGAGTATTTATCTATTTTGTCAACAGCCAAAAGCACTTTACGTCACTAAAAAAAAGAGAAAGAAAATGTAAAAATGATGAAAACACATTGGCCTAAATTTTCAAAAGTGATGAAAGAATTTGGCTGCCTCATTTATTGTGAGGGCAGCGTAAGATACTTTTAAAGGCGACTGATCTTCAAAAATGTTGAGCATCTGTCCTTGGTTCAGGCCCCTTTCAGGAATTTAAAATTGAGCATCCAAAATCACTAAGCATTTTTTTCAAAATGTAGTTTCCTGCTGCAGTGTATTATGCTATTCATCTTCTCTGCCTGCTTTGATGTTGTTGTTGTTTTACATTGAGAAACTATAATATGAAAATTACTGTTGAATTGATCTTGAAGGTCAGTACTTAAATTCACCTTGAATTAATTCATCTTGTTGTGTCAAATGATTTCATTTTCAGAATTCTCCTTCCTCCTGTCCTCATCATCATCATCAGTGTTCAAAGTCACAAATCATACTCATTAGAAAGTGCAGGGATGATAGAAATGGGCATCGAAGAACAATAAAACCAAAATTAAGTGAAGGAAAAATAATTATAATCACAAAAATAAGCCTATACAGCGTCCATGTTTTTAAAAGTATTTTGCATCATAATATACTGCCCCCTGAAACAGCAGCTGAGGAAGCCTGTGCATTGCCAAAGGGAAAAAAACAACAGCCATTTCTAGGGCTTTATGCCTAAATTAACAGATAATGGCTGAGAGGAGCTAGTCTTCCTTGGACTGGTCACTTTGACTTCAGTGGTTTTGAATCAGACCCCTGTTGATTTGGAGGAAATGTTGAAAGTATGGGGCTCTATTTTCTAAGAGGATTTCTGCATGGACATTTTTTGTTCTGTTTTGAAAATTTTACCCTGTAAGTCCTTTGTCTTGGACTTTTGATTTCCATGTACAGTCTCTCTGAGGTTTGTACTGCAGCTTGAACGCAGACATTGAACTGTGAAAGCCTCAATGGTTAAATGTCTAATCTTTCCCAAAAATGTATACAAAGAAGGATGACAAAGCTGATGAGTGGCTTTACCACACCAAGCAAGATGTTATGCCACCCCATCAAAATGTCACATACACGTGACTGTTTAAACAATATGTTAAAAAAACCAACAACTGGAAACCGCCAAAGTAAAAATTTATTCAGCTCAGCATGTCTGAGAAAACCTTAGTCAGCACTTTGAAAATAATACAGTTCATCCAGACTTGACAATAATCACACTGTTCTGATTCTTTTTATTTTTTTTTTCTTTCTGGTTAGCAAAGTCTGATTTTGAGAACTAGATCCTTAGCAGAGAAGCTTTTGTTCACCATGGTAGCAGACAACACAGATGTGAGGATTAGAAATGTTATTTTACGGCCAGTTTGCAGGCAAAGGGGAAAAATCCAGCAAGTAATCATCCCAGAGGACACTTGCTTTCCTGCTGTCACCAGTGCTCCCAGAGAATCACACCTTAGCCAATTAAGCATGTCTACTACCGGTAGGAAATAAAGTACCTTCTTTTCTATGGAACTGAGTGCACTGAGAAGGTGGACAACATAAGCAAGGATTCCAGTAGCTGTCCCTCCACATATATCTGTGTATGTCTTTCTCTCTTTTCCCTTCTGAGTACTAATATAGGAATAATAAATAAATAATAAATATAGCACAATGATAATGGAATGCTTTCAACACATTAAAATAGAACATCAAGTATGAAACAATCACATTTAAAAAAAAGTATGAAAAATATTTTTAAAATATTAAGTGAAAAGAAGTGAACAAATGTATTTCAGCCATTTCAATAGATGCTTTTCTATTAAATTAGAACAAACATCATCATTCCTTGCTTCTTAAATTAGTGGAATTATATAACTTTCTTGTGCATGACAATTAAATGGAAACATTTCTAGGGCTTCATGCCTAAATCACATATCCTTGCTTGTCTTGGTTTTGGCAAACATCATACAAATAATGCAAGTTTAGTATATTTGCACATTGGGTTGCTACAAAACTAGAGACTGCAAATTCATAAACAAGCCTTGGGTGTGTGTGGCTTAAACCACATTTGTTAAGCATAATGTGTTGTGTGTATAATTTTAATTGTTCTTTATGATAATTGACCTTCTAATTTTAGGAATAATCCTAGCATTTTTTTTAAATATAGCACTAGATTCATGTTTCAAAAAATTTATACAGATGCTATTTTTAAGGTTTATATAAAGTGGAGGCTGATTTTATTAACAGCTGGAAAACAGCCAGCTTACTCCAGTCATAGGCGCTGACTTTTGTTTTTGCCAGTAGATGCTTTTGAAGAGGTGTGTGTGTGTGGGGGGGGGGGAGGGTTGGAGGGGGAGACTGCCAGTTTTGGGGGGAAGCTATTTTCAGCTTATTTATACACTTCTTTCATATTCTAGTTATTGAATGTGTCTATCATTGGTATCTTTATTATTTTAATAAAGATTCAGTTGTTATGAACTACATAATTACATTATCATGAATTACAGTATATTAAAATCATTGCAATCACCTACAAGCAGTCTTCACTAACGTCCCAGTTTAAAGACAAGTATCAGAGGGATAGCCGTGTTAGTCTGTATCCACAAAAACAATGGAGTCTGGTGGCACCATAAAGATTAACAGATTTATTTGGGTATATGCTTTCATGGGTAAAAAAAACCCACTTCTTCAGATGCATGGAATGAAAATTACAGATACACAGGGCCGGCTCCAGGCACCAGGCACCCAAGCACATGCTTGGGGCGGCACCTGGTAAGGGGCGGCGGGGGGAGCGCGGCAGGGCATTCCGCGGGGGCGCTCCGGCGGCGTGGCGCTCGGCGGGGCGGGCGGGCGGCACTCTGGGGGTAGTTCCGGCGGCACACGGTGGGGGGCGGGCTCCAGTGGCGCGGCGCTCGGCGGGGGGGGGCAGCGCGGGGCTCGGCGCTCGGGGAGGGGGGTTCCGGCGGCGCTCGGCGGGGGGGGGCGGGCTCCGGCGGCGCAGCGCTCGGCGGGGGGGGGGGGCGGCGCGGGGCTCGGCGCTCGGGGGGGGGTTCCGGCGCTCGGCGGGGGGGCGGCGCGGCGCTCTGCGGGGTTCTGGGGGGCAGCGCTTTTTTTTGCTGCTCGGGGCAGCAAAAAAGCTAGAGCCGGCCCTGCAGATACAGTCATAAATATACTGACACATGAAGAGAAGGGAGTTACCTTACAAGTGGAGAACCACTGTTGATAAGGCCAATTCAATCAGGGTGGATGTGGTCCACTCCCAGTAATTGATGAGGAGGTGTCAATACCTAGCAGGGAAAATTGCTTTTGTAGTGAGCCAGCCACTCCCAGTCCCCATTCAAGCCAAAATTAATGGTGTTAAATTTGTAAATGAATTGTAGCTCTGCAGTTCCTCTTTGAAGTCTGTTTTTGAAGGGATTTTTTTGAAGGATGCTACTTTTAAATCTGTTATTGAATGTCCAGGGAGATTGAAGTGTTCTCCTACTGGCTTTTGTATGTTTAAAGACATTATGTCTCACTGTAGCATTCTGGATGAAACTCTCAGCAATCGTATTTATATCTAGTTCCCTGGTATTGTCTTGATGCAGGTTAAGGACAGCTACGTTATTTAGTTGTGTCTGTCCCATTGATGACTGGAGATAATTTTTAAGTCTTCTGAAGCTGGAGAATGAGTTGAGGATGATACAGGCACAGTGAGAAGGATTCTTACAAATTTGCATAGTGCTTTCAGAGTACCGCAAATGACTCCAAGTTCTCTTTCTTGATAGGTAACAGCTAATTTAGGCACCATCATTTTGTATGTATAGTTGGGATTATATTTTGCCATGTGCATTACTTTGCATTTAATATTGAATTTCATCTGCCATTTTGTTGCCAAGTTACCCAGTTTTGTGAGACCGCTTTGTAACTCTTTGCAGTCTGTTTTGGACTTCTCTATTTTGAGTAATTTTGTATAATCTGCAAACTTGTCCACCTCACTGTTTACACCTTTTTGCAGATAATTTATGATAATGTTGAATAGCACTGGTCCCAGGACAAGCCCCAGGGGGACACCACTATTTACTTCTCTCCATTCTGAAAATTGACCATTTATTCCTTTGTTTCCCATCTTTTAACTGGAGTGCCCAAGAATGCTTTCACCCATCATCTAAAGATCCTTAATTTAATTTAATGACAAGCCTTTTGTTATCTTAATCACCCTGCCTCTGTTTATAAACAAACTCCCTGCCCCAAGGGCAGAAGTTGTTAGCAGCACAGAACTCATCACATTTCACATTCAAGCTCTGGCTCCTGGGTGCTGAGCACCCACTATTTTTTTTTCAGTGGGTGATTGAGCACCCAAAGAGTCAGTGCCAATGATTCCAGTAATTTCTTCTGTAAAGCAGCAATGAGCATGGGAATTGGAAACATGTTCAAATTTCATTGTAAAACCAATACAGTGTCACTGTTTATTATTGTATTTATTTAAGTGCAGTTATGGGACACAAATCTATCTGTATGGCCCTTCATATGTGTATAAATATAAGATGTGCAAGCTATTACTGAAGACTTTAGGCATTACTCAGCACTGCGGGAAAAGTGATAGTGAAGAATTAATTCTGTCACACAGCTTGTGTTCATCCCAAACTATTCTTGTATGGTACTACACATTACTATGTAGCAAAAGGTGTTATTGGAAGGACTGTTATCAGAGTTGTGTGGAGAAAGTAAAAAAGAAAAAGAAAGATTTAGAACACATCGTAAAGTGACAAGGAGTCCGGTGGCACCTTAAAGACTAACAGATTTATTTGGGCATAAGCTTTCGTGGGTAAAATACCTCACTTCTTCAGATGCATGGAGTGAAAATTACAGATGCAGGCATTATATAATGATGTAAAGTGAATCACTCTTTATATCAAGGTTTCTCCAACACACCTTTGAGACAGGTCTATTTTTTACCCTAGACTATAGGGTAAAGTATTACATTTAGAATATACATTTATTACTCTATAGAGTAGAGTACTATATTTCCCACTGATGAACTACCATTAGCTATTGAGGAAGGAATATACTTCTGGGGTCCAGTCAAAATGTTAGTTGCATGTTCACAACTGCCTCTGCAACCATGGGAGTTATGTGCATGCATATCCCTGGATGATTAGACCCTGCATTTTTGAAATTGTAGTCTGATATCAAGTACCTTTGATTGGAAAGTCAAACCATGGTTGACAAGAAAGTACAAGAGAAAGGTAAGTAGTAGTTAAATACCCTTTTTACAGATTGGAGATCTGAAAAAGAAAAGGGCATTATTCCCTACTGAATTGCTGGAGTTATGCTTTCCTAATGGGAGGAGCATAAACAATTTGGCTCACTCTCTTTGGTGATAGCTCCCTATCACACTGGGTATGAAAAGTGCTTTGATACAGACTATTCTGGAAGAAATTAAATAAAGCTATCAATAATAGCTGGGGCATGTTAATTGCTGGTGTAGCTCCACTGATTACAATGGAGTCACATCATCAGATAATTTGGCTTGTATCTATATGTAATGCTTATAGTGGACTCAATACTGGCCTTTATTACAGCCCTTTGATCCTTATTTTGGAGATGCAAAGAGGTCATACAAAACTTTGTTTTGTTGGAAAATACTAACTTGTCAAAACCAAAACTTTTTGCAGGAAAGAATCAATTTCGATAAATTTCTGAACTCAATTTTTTTCAAACAGTGTTTTGAAATGATCTAAATGAAACATTTTGACATATTTTTCATTGAAAAATTCCTATTTTCCAGGTCAAAGTAACTTTCTTTTGATACTTAAACTAACTATAGTAAAAATAATTTGCAAAAAAATGGTCAAAATCTAGACAAATTGTCAAAATCTAGACAAATCTAGACAGGACTGAGTGGTATAAAGTCCTGTGCTTCCCCACACCCTCCCATCTACCCATGTAGTAGGAGAGGGTTAGAGGAAAGGAGGAAGCTCATCAGAACAGACCTTATGTTAATTTCATTGAGAGACACAATTGAAACAGAATCATTCCAAAGCACATAAAAGTTTCCTTAATGTCAATATTGAGATTTGGTTAAGGCCCCAGGAAGCCTACGCTGCTGCCAGTCACCTGTTCTCATCAGCAGGAGGATGTGCCATTGTCCTTTGGAGAATTCCAAACCCCATTCACTCTCTTTTAAAATTGATCATCCATTTTTGTGGCCAAAGTGGGAGTCACCAGACACTACCAAACATCTTGAATCTCACAGGAAGAGTGTTCCTGATTTTCATATTCATGCTGTTATATTGCCCAATACTGAAATATAAAACTGGTTTAATTGTGGGTTTTTAGGGGTTGGGGCATTAGGAACATTAAGACAAGGTAGTGCATTTTGATATTGCACGTTGGCAATGGGAAATACAGAATCATATCACTGGATGAAATTACCCTTGCTAACATTTCACTTGTTTGTTTTCACTATACTTTAGGTAAGTGTTGTGTGATTCCCTTTCCCCTCCTCTTTTTGTTATGCTAGTCACCAAAAGGCAAAGTTCTCTGCTATGATGCAGTTGCTGCCAAGCACAGAGACTGTTGCTTTGATAGTTGTTAGTTTTGGACCTGTGAGCTTCTGGCGCTTTCCCTATCCTTTTGCAGCCAAGCCATCTTGGCTTAATGGGTTCACAAAGCTCCCAGGCCAATTGGAAAGACTTGCTGAGCAGAAATCAGAATTTCTTAATGGATTAAAGTAACTGTCCTTTGTATTTTCCAGCTTCAGCATATTTCTCTCTCTCACACACACAGTTACATCTCTAAAATCAGGACTAAACTCTGCTCTCAGTTATATGATAGTCAATGAGCCAACTTCTGCCACCCTTCTGTTGCAGCGCTGAGCGTCACAATGCCTAAATCCCATTGTTTTCAATGTAGGCATCCAAGTTCCTTTGTCAATCCTGTCCTAAGATCCTATTCAGTCTGGGTACGTGTGACAGGAATCTGGCCCATATAGCTTTACAATCTACAAGATACAGACAATTTAATAGCCTATATCAGATTCCTGTGGATATGATCCAAATCATAGGTCAGAAAGTAATCAAAGGTCAGAAATCTCCTCTTAGATCTGCCATGCAGATCTCAGCTCCAATATTTTGTTCTTCCTTTCCTTTATGAATGGAACTTCAGAAGCTTATGTATTTAGGAAGAGTAGAATATCTTGTTTAATCAAGAATAGCCATGCATCTCCGAGAGCAGAATTTGCATCCGAATAAGGGCAGATCTGAAATTGAATTGTGCATTATTATGACTGGAAATGTGTGCAAAATTGAGAGAGTAATTTATACTGTCAAGTTTAATACAGGACTAGACAAAGCACCAGTAAATATATTGTAGGGAACATCCTATTATGGCAGAGGAATGGACTAGATAACCTAATAGGTGTCCCTAATATCTGCTAGAGGCTAAACTGCACCTTTAGGTGCAGCTCTAAGCAAGGAATAATGCATAAGGTGAACCACCCCTGGAGGCATATGCCTGATAGACACCCTTCTGAATCACAATTCCCTCCCTGCTTCCCCCTTGCTTAGGCGGGGACAGTAATAATTAATTTGCTGCTAGTCTATATCAGCAGCAAAATCTAATACCCTCCGTGCTGGCTCACCTGTACTGGCTGGAGGACAGGAAGAGTCAAGGATTGCTCACTCCCCACATCCCAGCTCCCTGTTCCTCCTCTGAACAAAAGTATAGTCCAAATCACATAACTATAAAGGTAGGGAATCTTGTTTCTTATTAAGAAGGAAGGCCAGGTTGTATCTGGCCTTTATGAGAATCCACAATGGGAAAGGATTAAAAAAAAATGCTGCACAAGAGGTGATGTTTAGCTGCACCATCCCAGGAACAGCCCAGCTCCCATACTCATTTAGGGTGACCAGATGTCCCGATTTTATAGGGACAGTCCCGATTTTTGGGTCTTTTTCTTATATAGGCTCCTATTACCCCCCACCCCCTGTCCCGATTTTTCACACTTGCTGTCTGGTCACCCTATACTCATTCCTGCTGCTGGGGTAAAGGAATCTGCTACAGCCCTCTGGATGCAGATATCTTCTTAAGTACTCCTTCTCAGCTCCTGTAGACAGCACATTGCGAGTAATTGGGGTTGAATCAAGGATCCACTTACTCTCTGCCTTTTACCCTAACCCACCAAATACTGTCACTGTAGCAGCGGTATTTCTGCATAGCCTGGCTCTCTCCCTTTGCCTTGATGCAAAGTGCAGGGAGGCTGGGTAGGGGAGTGGGGTCAGAGGCTTACTTCCATTTTTGCTCCTTCATGGATACAGAGGACTAGTTAAAACCTAGCCCTAAATATAATACACAATCCTGATGTTTAGATTATAAAGAGCCAGTTGAGGAGATTCATAATAATCCTGTTGAAATTGTCAGCCAATCTGCTATTGAAAAAAAGGGTTGACTGCATTAAGATCTATGTCTCTACCAAGGTAAACAGGCAGTAATCAGATAATAAGCAGACAATACACAAAGAGAAGAATTAAGTCTTGTTCCTCATCAAACTGAAGTATTTATATTCTTTGGCTCAAGATTCACTTCCATTCAGCCCAACAGGTAGTCCCATATCAAGAGACCATCTGCTGAGAGAAATGAAATGAATCTTTGGTTTCTAATGGTAACATAGGCTTCTTTCTTACCAGGAGCTCCGAACATAAACAAGGGAGACAAGCATCCCCTCTGCAGGGCTGTTAGGAGGAAGGAAGAATTATCTCTAAGATAATCATCCAAATGGAGAACTAAAGTAAGTGTATGCATCTCCAGGGCCATTCAAAGGTGAAGCCTGAGGTTCCACTAGACAGAGTCAAGGGGTGGTACAGCCTCACTTTAGGTACTGTGGGTGTGTACAGAGAAAGGACATGCAGATAGTGAGGCTCTACTGCAGATGTTGGTTACATAAAGCTTTTGTGGCAACTCATACCTGAGGATGACATAGAAAGTGACATCTAAAGGTAACAGACATCATAAAGGAAAAATATGCAAAGCAAACAGCTGTTCTCTCAGTGCTGCCTCTTCTTTCCTCTGCCAGTTATAAACATTTCTTCTTCCTTTTCCATTCCAGGAATGACTTCTTATGTTAACCACATTAAATTATCGTACAATAAGTAACCAAAAGACTAATGTGAGTGTGACATTCTGTACCTTGGGGGAGCACCCTGTAACCCCCATATTCCTCATTTATATATGATTGTGATCTTGCATATAAAGCATGCCTTGTAAGGTATCCAAGGAAAGGTTATGATCTGCTGACATCCATTCATCTATCCATATATGTATATCATTAATGCATATGAAGTTATGAGAATTATGTTGTATGGTTGTCACTAAAACCTACTGTAAGTTGGGGATTCAGCCAGATATTAGCTCCCCAGAGGCAACAGGAAGAAAAGTAACCAACACCCGGGTGGGGTATCAATCAACCCATCAACAACCATTGTCCAGCAAGGGAGCTACGATGCAATGACTCACCTGCATGAGCCCACAGCAAGGGAATTGCTCAACCTTGTCTGGAGACTCAGCAATGCAACTAGACATGCCTGGACTTGTGTTTTGTCAAGACTAATTCCCCACTCTGGCACTTCGAGTGCAGAAGGTGGGGGCCTGCAAGGATTCTAAAAATTAATACTGGCCACTCTAGGCTTGTATTAAACTCCCAAGGTTACAGCTTTTCTCTGACCTTGGATTGGTAGATGCTGCCACCACCCAAGTGCAGAACCCCTTTAAGAGCCCAGGAAGGTGCACTTGGGAATTCCTTCCTGTGGGGCACCCTCAAGCCCTTTCACCCCCGAATCCGGGGAAGAGCTGAGAAAGAATGAAAAAAAAGGGAAATCAGCTGTTGCCACCAGCTAATTAAGCAATGTGTGCACAAACCTCTTTAGAAACAAAAATCTAGTTTTGTTCTTTAAAAAGGTAAATTTTATTAATAAAAAAAAGAAAAAATACATCTGGGAACTCAGCCTATTGCTAGATTTTAAAAGAGTAACTATATGGATTAAGCACCAAGAATAGCTTTCTTGAGGTCCAGCTTAAAGGTTACAAGCAAAACAAAAGCACCTGGGGTTAGCACAGAGGAATCCACAAGTTATAACAAAATGAAAGGGATAAACCTAATCGCGTCTTCCTAGACATTTCCTGATCTACTTACATATCTGGGGGTTTAAATGAGTAGATTCTAGGTATGATATTGATTATTTTTTCATACCTGGCCCAAGCTTCTTACAGCATAACGGCAGCTCTGTCTGCCTCTCCCCAGGAGAACAACAACAGACAGACAAAAGAGGAATATTTTTTCAATTTTAAAAAGTTCTAGCCTTCCCATTGGCTCTTTAGGCCAGGTGCCCACTCACATCCTTTTACCTATTCATAGCAATGAGAATTTTTAACCCTTTACAGGTAGAACAATTAGAAAACAGCTACTAAGGGATTTTATAGCTGCTGGCTGGCTGGGTGTCCATAATAGGGAGCTACCCCCCACTCCCTTTATTTATCACACAAGCACATGGACTGAGGGTATAAAACTGATACAGTGGCCACGTGCTTGGCCTTTGCCCTTCGCCCACTTACATTGCAAGCAACAAGGACACTCTGAAGACTCCAACTGAGGGGACTGGCCCAAATTTCAAGGGTGAAATCTGTGTACTATGAACTGCAATATCCAGTGAGAAAAACTGCTTAGTCTAGTTGTTGCCCAGTCTAATAGGGTTGAGAGTTTAGACTGCGTGCTTATATTTTATTTATGTTGGTAACTAACTCTGACTTTTTGCCTATCACTTAATATCACTTAAAATCTATCTTTTATAGTCAATAAATTTGTTTTACTATTTATCTTTACCAGTGAGTTTGTATGAAATGTGTGGCAAATCTGCTCAGGTTTTGCAAAGGCTGGTGTATGTCCACTTTCCATTGATGAAGTGGTGAACCAATTAATAAATTTGCACTGCTCGTCTTAAGCATTGCAAGACAGTATATTCCTGAGGTACAGTGCTCCTTTCTCTGTGTGATTCATGAGTGGCTCTGGGAGCATTCATGCAATCTAGCTGGCTGTGGGGTTCCACATGCAGTTGTGCTGAGTAATAACAGCACCTGCATGGGTTTGCTGCTGGTCACTAACAAAACATTGTGAGAGAAAGCCCAGGCTGGAGAGTTAAGGGGGTACGGTGGTCTCCACAGTCCCAGGCTGCACCCCGGGGGGATCCCATCACAGTGAGGAAATAGATGAGTATTCAAATGACCTCAGAATTCAACATAATCTCATCTTCTTTTCAGCCCTTCACTTCACACTATGTTGCAAACCTTAGAAAAAGTACACCTTAGGAGGCATTACAGAGCTCTGATACCATTAACCTGGCCTTTCAGCATTTCTCTGCGTTTAATGATGGTCTTTGATTTGATGCTTTATTTTGTTGCTAGGAGAACAGATGTCTTCAAAGATAAGTAAACAACGTGCTCTTAGAAACGGAAATGATTTGCAAGCCTTTGTATGTTTGTGTTTTAAGTTCCTTCCCACACTCAGTTTTCCTCTTGCATTCTTTATTCTAGAAGTAGAGAGAGACTTAGAAAAATTTACCTTCTCCATGGTTTCTAATTAGGCATTAGGTTTTTTGGGTTTTTTTCAGAGTTGTGAACATGGCGTAATTCTTCCAGCTAAATACATGAGCACTCTGACCAGTCACTCATGAATTACATACAGGGCAACATCCGCAAATTCTTAGTCACAGCCTTGTTCCCCCAGAAATGTGCATCTTTTACTGTCCAGAACACTACTGTACAATGCAAGCTCATAGAAAGTCCATCATTTCATCAAAGGAAAATGATATATGCACCAGCCTTGCTTATCCCAAATGGAGCCTCCCACATACTTTAATCCAAACACACTGGTTAAGATAAAACAAGAAGATATGTTTCTTTAGATTTTAAATGATTACAAGTACTGATGCATAAATGTCAGAATTGGTTACAAAAGAAAATAAAAGCATAATACGCAAGCTAATACCTAATTTAACAAACTAATTAGCCTTAAAAGCAAAGGTTTTGTCTCATCAGACGCTGCTGTAAATGTCACAGGCTGGGTCTCCTACTAGGCTGGGACCACTCCTCCCTTAGTTCAGTTCTTTGAGAGATGTTAATATGAGCAGAGAGACAGGAGTAGGAGAGATGAAATGGAGGCCACTGTCACTCTCTCTTATGCCACCCTCCCTTTCTTTGAGGATTACCCCCGGATGGGGAACAGGCAACAAATAATCGCTTGTGGACATGAGGGGTGATCGTCTCTGTGATTACATGTAAATTTCTTGTTTACACCTTCCCATTACTGAAGAATGGCTGCTGAAGCCGGTGATAGCTCTTTAATACCTGGCTAGGGCCAGTCTGTCTATGTCTCTGAAAAACTAATTTGTGAGTGTTACCCAGAATTACACATATTTCAGTAACAATCATACAGTAGAATCTTTAACCTCACATACAGTGTTGCTACACATATTTTAACAGGATAATGATATTCAGCATATTATGACTTTTCAAATGATACCGCACAAGGCATATTTTGTACAAAATTTATCATAGTCTTGTAAAAGTGGTGACCATAATAGTATAGACCGTCACAATGAATCAACTTGCACTGGGCCATGAAGCAGTTCTAATATGGAGAGGGTGAAGCATATTTCACAATCTATGCCCAGTCAGCTTTACTGTCTGATGCAAAGTGTATAAACCAGAGGTCTCAACATGTCTCTCCCTGTCCCAGCCAGCTAGATTCCCACAGGGGATTGTACTTTCTAGTACGATTCTGGCAGACCCTCTCTTTGCACCAGCCCCCACACTTCCAACCACACATGTGTATTCATCCAGGGACTGACCACAATCTGGCCCTTAATTTGGAATCCCTAATTCTCCAAATTGTTCAGGGAATTCAAAGGGTGTGGGAGAAAGCTGAAAAGGAAAAACAAAGAAAGAAAGAAACAAAAAAACCCTCTGTCAACCTAAATGTACCAACTAAAAAATTCCAAGGCTCAAATTCTTCTCTGTTATACTAGTGTGACAGGGAGCAGAATTAACCCCAAATCTCCTCAGAAAGCTTTTAGGAAAAGATTACAGAAATTGAAGTCTGGAAGGATTTCTTTGTCATGAACACCACATTAAAATACTCATCTTCAAGCAGAATGAACAAGCAGGGCATAATAACTATGCTGCAGAAGATGAACAACAAATTTGACTGATTCCAGCAAAGTTTACAGATTAAATTTCATTTGACAGCCTCTGGAGGATAAAATGTGGAGGTGAAAATTGGATTGGGCTGAGAAAGTAACGACATAGTCCCAGAAGACAGCAACACAGCAGAAACTTGGGGAAAAAGCTAAGGCACAAGGAAATTTCAAGTGTAGCAGTACTGAAAGAAAACAAACAATTGGACAATCAAGTGGAGTTACAACAGAACCAAAGGTGATATAATAGCAGTAGTTGTAATCTTTGGCCTCCCAGGAGATGAGGAATAGTTTAGTACCTTGGAACCTAATTCTGTAAAGTGAAGTCAGCGGAATTACAATGTAAGGGTATGTCTATACCCAGCCGCTAGTTCGGCGGCTGGGAATCGAAGTTCTGGGTTCGACTTATCACGTCTTGTCTGGACGCGATAAGTTGAACCAGGAAGTGATCGCCGTCGACTGCGGTACTCCAGCTAGACGAGAGGAGTACCGCGGCGTCGACGGGGGAACCGCGGCGTCGACGGGGGAGCCTGCCTGCCGCGTGTGGACCGAGGTAAATTCGAACTAAGGTACTTCGAACTTCAGCTACGTTATTCACATAGCTGAAGTTGCGTACCTTAGTTCGAATTGGGGGGTAAGTGTAGACCAAGCCTAAGGGTAACTTTAATAATGGGAGTAGCACCATTTATATCAATGATCATAGAAGCAGCAAATTTTAAGTAAATATTGGACAATATTCACAGAGAGTGAATTTTTAATTCATAAATAAGCATTTCCACTGGGAACCTGATTCTAAGAACAATCACAAACATACCATCTGACCTATGCGTCTAATTAAAACTAAACAAAAAAAATTTCAAATTTTGTTTTCTGAATACTTCCCACATACTGCTCTTGTACAATGAATGGACAAAGTTATTCGGTGAAGACATTCAGTTAATGAGTATATTCAAGAAAACTGCAAGCTGCTCTGGGGCAATTTGGGCACAATAAAAGAAGTGAAATTAACTGCATACATTATTTGTTATGAATTATTCATACGCCTCTAATAAATATGCAATTCTGTCTAATTTGTAGCAAATACTATAGTATTTGGTTTTCAGACCGCATTAAGTAATCAGTCAGTATATCAGTGGCTGTCATCTTTCAAATGAAGACCGTGTGGCAAATTCTGCTCACAGTTTCTCTATTGTAAAACCACATTAACTCAACTGAAATAATTGGAATTGCTCTGGATTTTCACTGGTGTAAATGAGATACAATCTCACTGCTTTTCTAACCAGTTTAATTATTGTGGACTAAACAAATTGAGAATTGCTGGCTTCACTTTAAGCAGCCCCATAGTATGTGTGATTAACAAGCTTTTTTAAGGGTCTGAGGTTTTGTTTTTGTTTTTGTTTTTGTTTGTTTTAAAGACAGAGTAGTTAATAAATAATAATATTTCAATAATATATCTAATAAAGCACTAAGTAGCTCAGATTCTTGGCTGCATTGTA
The DNA here is from genome assembly GCF_028017835.1 of Emys orbicularis. Taxonomy (NCBI): domain Eukaryota; kingdom Metazoa; phylum Chordata; order Testudines; family Emydidae; genus Emys; species Emys orbicularis. Next base: position 78,508,381 of record NC_088684.1, on the reverse strand, counting down.
GCTGTTTTGGTAGATCCAGCATAAACCCTGTGGATCCAGTTAAGGGTGGCATGGTGTAAGAGGCATGACTGGGGAAAAAGCACCAATCCCCATCTGCCAAAAAGGTTAGTAGAGACCATCGGCAACTAGCAAAAAGTAATTAACCCCTGAGACTGCTCTATTTTACACCAGGGACTGTCTAAGGGTATGTCTACACCCAGCCGCCAGTTCGCTGGCTGGGAATCGAAGTTCTGGGTTCGACTTATCGCGTCTTGTCTGGACGCGATAAGTCGAACCAGGAAGTGATCGCCATCGACTGCGGTACTCCACCTAGACGAGAGGAGTACTGCGGCGTCGACGGGGGAACCGCGGCGTCGATGGGGGAGCCTGCCTGCCGCGTGTGGACCGAGGTAAGTTCGAACTAAGGTACTTCGAACTTCAGCTACGTTATTCACGTAGCTGAAGTTGCGTACCTTAGTTCGAATTGGGGGGTAAGTGTAGACCAAGCCTAAGTGACTTTCCTTAAAGACGTCTTTGGCTACTTGCCCTCCTGAGCCATAGAAAGTGCAGTTTGGACTTAGCCTTTGACCAGACCTATGTGTCAGATTCTGAGAGACAGCTGACTAGCTACTGAATATTTGTCATGTCCATTTCAGATTGTCACAGTTATAGGGCAAGCTGTGCTCTAGATCCCTTTTAGCTCCTCTGAAGTGCAACCCTTGGGGACAGGTCTCTCTACCTTCACCTCTTTCTGGATGGAGCTGCACAGTTCTACCATTCCTAGACTGGGCCTCTGAGCTGCAGTCTCCTTGTTTACCAGCTGTGTTAACCCAACAAACCAAATTGTGCTTGGTACCTGTAAGCTCTTTTTCTCTGGGACCAGTGACCAGTGGCTGATTAAATAGACTCATAACCATCTTGTTCGAAACAAGTATCATTTATTCACCCAAGGTACATAGCAATCAGAGACAGGGGTTAAAACAATAAAAGACTATATGCTTATTTCCTCTTATGTAAACCTTAATCTTTCCTTGCAAACTTTGGTAAGTTTCTCTCTGCCCAGTTACCTCCACCTCTGACTGGGGCAGACAGCCTGCTTGATGCAGTTTCACTCTCTCTCAGTACCTCACTGTCAGCATCCCCCACCCGGGCTGCTACTGACAGTCCATGCCTCGCTTTCTTGTTCCAAGGGGTCTTTTAAAATGGTTTATGGCCTTTTTCATCTCTAGGTTTTCAGCCTGGGCAGTCCAGCTGTATAACACAACCTGTCTCTTGGAAAATACAATCATCCGACTTAATAGAACGGCCATTGTTATCTTAACTCCCTGGCAATTTGTTTACCCCAGCTATCTTCTCTCTACCATTGTTTTGTTTCATATTTGTTTCACCCTAACAGCCTCCTTTGCTTTAACTCCCATGCAGGTAGGCAGGATAATATCAAACAGATAAACAGCGTAGTCATAAAAAAATTAGATATCTCCCTCATTCTCCACATAAGGGCTAGTACTTTCCTGCAACACTTGATGGATACTTCCACTCAGTTTGCCAGATTTACACTACAGACCTATTATTGGTCCAAATACATCACTCAAGGGTGTGAAAAATCCATGCCCCTCACTGACATATTTATACTGCCATAACCCCCCATGTAGACAGCACTATGTCAACAGGAGAGTTTCTCCTGTCGACATAGCTACTGCCTTTTCGGGAGGTGGATTAACTACGCCAACAGGAGAAACTCTACCATCAGCATAGGAGTGTCTTCACTTGAGTGCTACAGTGGCAAAGCTGCATTGATGCAGTGTAGACCTACCCTTATTTTCTGTAAGGGGGGAGAGATGTGGAGAATGAGAATAAGATTTCAAATGTCAGTAGACAAAACTAGCCTAATCCATATTAAAAAATGCGTATAGATGTGGAGCCCAATCTGACAAACATTCCATACACAAAACTCCCATAAAGCCGATGAGACTTCCACACATGAGCCTCTGTAGCTCTATCACACAACGTATCTGAATTGAAAAGAGAAACCTGCCACCACTTTGCTTTCCCTGTAGAATATAAAAATTACTTCTCAGAAATTTACAATGTGTGTTTTGTTAAATGGGAATGATTTCTGCATTTTTAAATAATGAAGTGTAAGTTGTTCATCTCTCATAGTTATATAAGCAATTAAGAGTTTTACGTCTTAACATGGGTCATGTCACTCCCATTCATTCCACAGAGAAAGGCTGGTGTGGTGTTAACCATAAAAATATGTCCTATCCATTAGTCTACTTCTGAAAACAAGATTCTTATAGACCACTTGGTACCAATTGACTAATTAGCCTTGGCTATTAGGGAATACTTACTCCTGCTGTAGTAGTTATCAGCTAATTGCATGTTTCCTCTCTTCTCTGCCATTTCCAACCATGTTCAAGGTGGGAATTTGTATCGCTGTGCTGCATATTGCCAAAAGGCACAATGCTTATCTGAAAACTAGTTGATGGACCATTTGGAAATGAAGACAGTGCTACTATTCAGATGACCAAATGCTACTCAATACGTGTCAGGGTTGCAAAAGTGGTCCATAGTGTTTGAAGTATGCTTGATGCTTTATACATGTAGGAAAACAAGTCATAGTCTTTAAGAGTTTACAAACTGAATAGGGAATTAGAAGGAAAAAATAGGATGGGAGGCAGGATATAGGACAGGACAATTTGTAAACTTCTTTTCCTTTCAGTTTTTATTTTGTGTTTAAGACTCATTATTATTTTGGCTACTCACTCATAGAGTTAGGTCAATTTTTTTCAGAATATAAGTTTATTCACTGAAAAATGCAGTTTTCATCTGAGTGAAACTGCTTGTAAATTCTGATCTAAATTTGTTGAATAGTTTTGGACACACAAAAAGGCGGGGGAGGATTCAGAAAAAGTCTAAATGTTTAATTTTAACATTTTAAAATGAAATATTTTGACTTTTTGTTGAAAAACAATGCTTTATTTTGAAATGTGGCTAAATTTAAGGTTAAAACCACTTATGAAACATTTTGTTTTGGGTTCAACAAAATGTATAGATTGACCCAAAACAATGTTTTCATGAATTTTTCATTTTGGCCACTGAGCCAAAAAAATCAGATATGCGCCCTGCTCTACAAATGTGCCCCTCTTTTCCAACCTTTTAATGAAGCATACAATCTAAATATGAAATTTATATTTCTTCTCCTGTAGTCTCTTCTTTCTCTTCTTCCTTTTAATTATTAACTCATTCCTCTCCTTCCCACCGGTCAAAGAAAAATTTGGAAACTGTTTTTGATAATTTTGAGGGGGGGAAACGTCAAGAATAAATTCTAAGTTTTTCACAAAGATACTTTTGGATTTTTTGACCAAAGTCTTGCAGTGATACATAAGTGTATAGATAATGATTATACCACTAAATATGTGGATGTTCATGAGTAATTTGGTAAATTTACAGCCTTTGACAAGCCAAAGCCAGGTCTACAGGGTAGCTAAGTAAGTAAAGCTCCATTTTGTAAACATGTACATTTCTAGCCCATTATTGATATGATAGCTCATTATTATCCTTTTTGCCTTCCCTCCTCATCCAATGTTATCCTTTTTTAAAGTTTGATTAAACATCACAATATTTGGCCAAACCACAGTCCTGAACCTTGTCTACACTAGAATTTACTTCGGTATAACTTACGTCGCTCAGGGGTGTGAATAATTCACACCCCTGAGCGACGTAAGTTATACCGATCTAAGTGCCAATGTAAGCAGTGCTATGTCTGCAGGAGAGCTTCTCCTGCCTCAGAACTACTGCCTGTCATGGAGGTGGAGTTACTATGCTGACGAGAGAACTCTCTTCGCCGCCGTAATGCTTCTAGTATAGCCTAGCCCCTGGGCTGTGTTAAATTTCATTAACAAACAGTACAGTACACATGACCCATCGTCTTTAAGCTCGGACACATACTGCATTGTTTTTCCTCAGCATACAGCTTAATTTAGTTCATTTTGGGTGATAGGTAGAAAACATGAGAGGACCATTAATAAATTAGTCGAGGGGTGTACCCTGTCCATCTTTACTCTCTCTCATGGAAATCCTTGGGATGAGAGTACTAAGAACATAAGGACATAAGAACGGCCATACTGGGTCAGACCAAAGGTCCATCCAGCCCAGTATCCTGTCTACCGACAGTGGCCAATGCCAGATGCCCCAGAGGGAGTGAACCTAACAGATAATCATCAAGTGATCTCTCTCCTGCCATCCATCTCCACCCTCTGACAAACAGAGGCTAGGGACACCATTCCTTACCCATCCTGGCTAATAGCCATTAATGGACTCAGATAGAATATGACATTGCTTCTGAAAGTTATGATAGCTTTTTTGATACTAGAAATGCTACAAAACTTGCATTTGTTGCTGTTGTCTTAACAAACATTTTCCATTCAAAACTCACTTTCAGAGGTAGTGCAGAGACACAGCACACTAAGTGCAGATGGCCCTGTACATCAGGAAGAGATCCAGTTTCTGGGGCTTAAATCCTTGTTTATTCCATGAGGTTATGGGGAAGTATGAACCCTTCCTTCTAAAGAATCATTAAGGAAAACTTCAGTGAGACACTCCTTGTGGAGTTTTCTACTCCCCAGGCTCCATCAAGTTTGCAAAGAGGGATGCTGTGGGTCATTAATATTTATTAATTACTGTAGAAAACAGATTGATTGCAATACTATAATTATTTATCACTACCGTGGCAAGTTTAGAACTTCCAGTGCATGGAGTCCAGACCTCCCAGTCCAGACCCGGCATCTAAATTCAGATGTGATAGTATAAATCTACCATACAATCTCATTATTATCACTAACAGATTAATTTAATACAAATATATAAACTAAATATAGATTAAATCACCTTCCCATCACATCCCCTGTCCTCAAACCTAGAGATGATGCACTGGACTATCAAATATGTCATCTGCATACTCATATAAAGCTCAAAAATTTAAAAAAGTGCAAGGAAACCACTCAAAGATAAGGTCATCATGGGAATTGTCCAAGGGAAAAAATTTCAAGAATAAACTTTTCAAAGATCAGATATTTCAGAGAATCTGTTGAATCAAAATCAAGATCTAAAAAATGGATTTCTTCTTCATCATTATGAACATCTTCAAAGATACTAACTTCCAATAATGACTAATTAGTTTTTTAAACAAAAATATTAATGCTGTGAAGATTTTTTTTAAGAGGCCACATCTTAAGGAATGTTACTTTGTTTGAGGGAAGTATTGCCATAAGCAATGGGACTATACAAGAAGTGATTCATGCTCAGATATAATCTGAAGGAATAATTTGAATACTTTTGTCAGTGCAGAGGACTGTGCCACATACTTAACCTTACTTGTTGCAATATAATGTCTCCACTCACTTGTGATGGACTTCATCAGTGTTGTACTCCCTGCAGCACACTATGCAAGGACTCAGTGGGCCAAGACACAAAAGGAAGCTGGACATATAGCTAAGACTCATTTCCCAAGATATGGAGAATGATGATATTAACATCAAGGATGACAGTGATTTTCACATTTAGGTATATGTACAAAATTTAGTAAGATGATGGTGATGTACCAACTCAAGTGGAACTCCAGTGAGTGGAATCTTGTCATCATTTCCCATAAACTGTCAACCAATCTCTCTCTGAAATGCAAGGTAGAGTAGGTGACTTATTTTTTTCCCCTTAAATTCCCTTTTTTTTCTTAACTGAAGTCCAGAGGAACATTAGTTACTATGATCAGCCGCCACACAGTTCGTTCTTTGACTGTAATTATGCGCTAAGCCTCCCCTAACCCAGGCTGTGGGCCTACCACGAGGCCCCACCCTCTCTCCCCCAAAGCTGGCAAGGGCTCTGCTTGGGCCAGCAGCCCAAGGGTCAGGGCAGCCCAGGCTGGTGTCCCAAGGCTCAGGGTGGCTGGGGCAGGTGGGCCAGTCCTTGGGTGGGCTGGCATCGCTCAGGCAGGCTGTCCGGCAGCCTGGGGTTTCGGGCGATTTGGCCAGGGCTCCTCCAGCCTCAGTGTGTGGGGAGGTTTAGGGTTGTGATGGGTGAGGGGGGCAGAAGGGGCAGGGCTGGGGGCTAGCCTCTCCAAAGGGAGGGTTCACGCGCCACCCATGCCTGTAATAGATTCATTTTCATTACCCTGAGTTATGTTCACTGAATTGGATCATTGGTATCATCCAGTTTTTCATACCTTATGACACAAAGGGAATTTTTTTAAAATAGAACCTTTCTTGGGGATTTTGTTCATATAATGGTTTTTGCTGTAATTTGATTTTTGGATTTTCAGATGTCAATTGTGAAGGCAGAAGATAACTTGAGCCAATGTAACTCTGAGAAGATAAATTTAGAGCAGATCATAGCACAAAGAAAAAAACATTACAAAGAGGAAGGCACACAGTACAAAAAGACATTGATCACCTGCTTTGTCTCTTTCAATGAGTCAAGGAAGTTGCTGCTGCATATGTAAAATATGTCTAGCTCTATTGAAAGGGGTGAGTTCAAGAACACCCAAGAATCTTTTGTGTAAATAGAAATATAAACCCACATATACACTAGTGGAACTACTTTCTGAACAAGATATATTTAGTTTAACAAATAAACTTTTAGAATGAAATGAACTGTATTAAATGGGTTTATACCTGTAACTTAATATAAATATATTTCTGGCCAATGTGCTCAAATCTGTGCTTGCCTGAATATTGACTAGCACAAAAACTGTTATAAGTCAAAGCCAAGATCTTATTTCAAGCCCAAGGGAAATTGCTTTTCTAACAGCATAGATCACAACCTTCAACTTCTAATATTATAGAAGGATGTTAAAGCATACAATTCAGAGAACCAGATTCTGCACTCAAGTGCAGCTCCTTCAGAGTAACATCAGAAATGGTGTATGGGCAGAATTGGGCCCAATATGTTTAAATTACATGCAGAAAGCATGCAATGTATAGTTGTTAGCACCACATACAACTACTTTATTAGAATATATGCTATTATAGCAGCAATTCTGCAATTAAGGCTATGTATACACTGGTGTGCATACTTTGGTACATACCCACGTTTATGCTCATGCATGTACCCCGTACCTGTACTGAGTATCCACATATGCTGTGCTGGACATGGGTACAAGCCGTATACATGTGTATACCCACTTTTTGGTTTGCACATTTGGCTTAGGCATTTCAGGGTGGTTTCTTATGTTTATGCATCACAGGAAGGAAACACTCCAGCAACCTCCTTGCAATGCGTTGTTGGTACAGACCTCCTTGATGGCAGTTCCTGCTCAACCCTGGCTCCTGCCCAATATGAAAGACCTGGAGCAAATGACAGGCTGTGTTTCTGCTCCTGTTTCTTCTTTCAGGACAAATGTGTTTGTGTTGGAGAACATGACCGGTGTGAATTTAGGGGGAATGGACTTGGACCTTTCTCACAAGATGAAGATGCGTGACTGGGACGATTATTGATCCACTGTTGCCACATGACACAGAGATGCAGGAGACTGCCAGTGTTTTGACTGTATGTCAATGGGTGGACCACCACTTCTGGGCCAGAAGAACCAGTACAATGTGGTGGGATCACATCATCTTGAAAACTTGTGTAACCCCCCAAGGAGATCCCAAGCATATCCCACAAAAGACCAAAAAGCCAGTACAGGGGCCAAAATTTTATGGGAAAAAATCTTTATACATTATGGTTTCCCTGCCCGAATCCATTCTGACCAGGGAAGAGATTTTGAAAGCAGACTAATTCACGAACTAACAAAAACTCTGGGAATAAGGAAGTCCAGAACCACTCCTTACCATCCTCAGGGAGAGCCACAACCGGAGAGATTCAACCGGACTTTGCTAAACATGTTGGGAACTCTGCATCCATCCCAAAAGACCAGATGGAGTGAGCATGTCAGTTACCTTGTGCATGCTTATAACTGCACTAAAAATGAGTCCACTGGATTTTCGCCTTATTATTTAATGTTTGTTAGAGAAGCAAGGCTACCAATTGACTTATGTTTTAGGATATCCTCTGATGAAGCTAGCGAAACAACTTATCTCCAGTACATTCAAAGTCTTAGAGGTGACTTGTGGGAAGCTTACAAACTGGCCTCCCAAGCAGCCAGGAAAAGCAACCTTGCCAACAAGCAGAGATATGATAGTCAGGTCCATGAACAGGATCTGCTGGTAGGAGACAGAGTCTTAATCCGAAATCTAGGTCTCACTGGAAAGCACAAATTAGCTGACCGTGGAATGCGACTCCTACATAGTGGTTGATAAGCTACCAGACTTGCCTGTATACCGCCTTAGAATGGAATATGGAAAAAATGTTTGTAAGACTATTCACTGAAACCACCTCTTGCCAGTGGGGCAGTTAATAGGTGAAGAGAACAATAGTGAATGTGGTTCCTCCCGGTGACCAATTACTTGTTCAAAACTAAGGAAGCAAGTTCCTGCAGAAAGAAGCCTTACTGCACAACTTGAATCTGCCGAGGAGGCAGACAGTGAGTCTTTAACCTCCCTTGGAGAAAACGATCCTAATTCACAGAATAGCAGTGAGGAGGAATTCTTCCCCTATTATCCAATGGCTCCTATGGTTCATGAGCTGTTACATGAGGTAGAAACTGTTAAAGAGGGAGAATCTGGGCCTACTCTAGCTCAAATACTTAACCCTGAAGCTGCACCATTTGTCCCCCATTAGTCAACAATACAACATGATAACCCCTGCCTGCTGGCACCAACTGAAGAGGCAAGTGGTTTACCAGCTAGTACGGTTTTCCACCTCTAGAGGATGTGGGAGAAGCCATGCAACCTGCAGAGAGGGAAATCATTGATTGTCCTGTAGCCATTATTGCTGAGAGCCCTGAGAATGAAGAAGCTCCTGTACTTCGACATTCAGAATGAGAGCGAAAACCTGTACAAAAATTCACTTATGATGTTCCAGGGACCTCCACCTCTGTCCCTTTGCACTTAGTAAATAGATGGGTGCGGTTGGCCTATTATTGTTTGTGTCTGCTAGTTAACAATGGAGGCTCCAAGGTTAAGTCATTTATTTCAATATAGTAAGAATGTTATTAATGTACATTGAATAACAATTTAATGTTATTTTAAATTAATAGTGTATGTGGACACGGCAATACCTTCTTGTTGGTAAATAACATTTATTGTCCACTAAGCAATTTCTATTATTATCTGATGAAGAGGACCTTGCATGCTGTGTTGTGGTTAAATGACCCTTGCCGAGGACGGCAAGGACTTTCGCCCAGGGAGAGTGTAACTCCCAAGGAGATTACCTAGATTCCTGGAGCTCTGTCTGCTGGCAGCTCAGGGAGGAGGAGCCAAGGCAAACTCAGAGTCTGCCCGGCAACCAATAGGGAGTGAGATGCCCCTCCCAGGGAAAAAGAACAGGAGTACTTGTGGCACCTTAGAGACTAACAAATTTATTAGAGCATAAGCTTTCGTGGGCTACAGCCCACTTCTTCGGATGCATATAGAATGGAACATATATTGAGGAGATATATATACACACATACAGAGAGCATGAACAGGTGGGAGTTGTCTTACCAACTCTGAGAGGCCAATTTTTTAATGAACCCAGTCAGCCACACTGCCAAACCACTGCAGAGAAGAATTTTATAGGTCATCAAGGGCCCCAGCAAAGTATGCATACCAACAGGACACTAATTTTACACTTGTTACATCAAGTCACGGGTGTTTTCAGTGTGGGCACCGGTGACCCTAAAAATAGTGTTTCACCCTGTTATGTTTTATTTGTCTCCTGTTTAATATAATTATTGTGTTAAATATGTTTTTATGTGTTTGTGTTATTTCTTGGAAGTCTCCAACTATCTGGCAAGTAAGTCGGGATTACTCTGTAGTTAGAATTTTCCACACAACCTGCCCTGGTGACCTTGCCAGGAAGAAGCGAGGGGGGTGAAGGCACTGCCAAATAATTTCATAGGGAAAAAAGATACACCCTGCTGAGTGGGTGGCGGGATCCAAAAGAACCCAGACCTGGCCATCAAAACCTGTAAGCAGATTGGCATTAAAGGAGGTAACCAGGTGGAGAGGGGCGCTACACTTGGGATGATGACCAGTAGCTGCAGATGTTCCTGGAGTTCTGTGAGAAGTGGGGACCTACTCTATAGTGGCAGAACACTTGGTTCTGTAGACCCATACTGATGCAGGAGGAGGTGGCTATTGCCCTTTGGAAGCTGGCAACCTGGACAAATACCAGTCAGTCACAAACCACATCACAGTGGGGAAGTCCACTGTTTAGCTTGTGGTGGTGCAAGTTTGTGAAGCTATCAACACTCATCTACCCATGGGTGGTCACCATCACCAAAGTTCCAGAAATTATAGCTATGTTCCAGAGAATGGGGTTTCCTAACTGTGCGAGGCCCATTGATGGCACCCACTTCCCAATATTTTGCCCACCAGATGGAATGAGTGAGTACATCAGTCGAAAATGTTACCATTCACTTCCTCTTCATGGCTTAGTGGATCACCAAGGCAGGTTCATGAACACTAACATCTGACACACTGGGAAAGTTTATGATGCTGAGGTCCTGCTGAGGAGACCAGGAATGCACTTAAAAGGAGAGGAAGGGTCTTTATTTCCCAGAAACTATGTGGTTCTGTATAATGTCTCTGTGCCCATGCAACAGAGAGTCCTGTGCCTGGGCATTCACCCACGAAAGCTTATGCTCCAATACATCTGTTAGTCTTAAAGGTGCCACAGGACTCTCTGTTGCTTTTTACAGATCCAGACTAACACGGCTACCCCTCTGATACTTGACTCTGTGCCCATGGTTATTCTGGGGGACCCCACATATCCATTTCTATCCTGGCTAATGAAATCCTACACAACATCAATGGCACTGAAAAATGGGAATTCAATTTCAAACTAAGCTGCAGCAGGATGGTAATAGAGACAGCTGAAGGCCTTTTGGTGACACTCACGCACGCAGTTGGATGCCGATGTGGCCAATGCCATCCACATTATTGTGGTGTGCTGTGCGCTTCATAACATTTGTGAGACTACATGCGAGTACTTTAGGACGGAGTGGGCACAGGAGAGGACTGGCTTGCAAAGCCTTTCCAGACAGTCTGATCCAGTGAAAGTTCATAGTGGTGCTGGATCACAGCAAGCCAGGGAAATCCAAGATCCAATTTGTGCCTACATCTTGGAACAGCAGACAGGCAGGGGATGACGTCAGCCTGGTCCCAAACAAAGCATTACATCCCATCCAGCTGCTGTAAAAACACAAAAGGGAACATTCCCACTAACTTGTGTTTCAAGGCACAGCTTAGTTCCCCTCCTGATGATGGTCATTAACTGGTCATTAAGGTAATGACTCATTATGCATAATTAGGGCAGGGCATCTCCACGGGTATGAGACCTTTTGGTTTGTGATTGTTCTGTGCAGGGTATCTGCCCAATTAAACTGCACTTATTGCTCTTTTGGTTTGTTAATTTTCATCACTGCTAGCCATGCCACAGTTGGGGGTGAAGGAATTATTCAATACTTGAAGGGCGTTGAAAACAGTAGATGAAGGGGTTGGAGGAGGGACTTTTACAACTGGACTGTAAAAGATCATGATTGACTCTTGCCTCTGAAAAAAAATGTTCCTCCTTCTCCACAACCTGTTTCTCCCCTTCTCTCAAAGTCAAATGACTCCTGGATCTTTCTGTCAGTGTCAGTGATCAGGTCCTCAAGTATCCCCCTCCATCTGCCCCTACTGTCCCAGGGCTGCTGCTCCTGGCTTCTGGGCAGAAAGGGTTCATCCTCCACAGCAGAAGGGCCCAGGGACAATGGGGGGGGAAAGCCGGTACAAATTACCAGGGCCCAGCGATCCAGAAGGGGGCCCTGGGCCCGGCTTCCCCCCCTCTTGTCACCTTACCGGGGCCTGGCGGTCCAGAAGGAGGCCCGGGGGCCAGCTTTCCCCCCCCTCGTCGGCCCTGTTTAGCTGGTCCGCCCTTTCTGGGGGGCCCGAAAAAATTTTTTCACCGGGGCCCAAACCAGATTTCGGCGGCCCTGGAAGGGCCTAGCAAGTCAGTCACAAGAGCAGCATTATATATTTTTTTCTTTCTTTTCAAAGCGGAAATAACCCCACAATATATAACTTTGAGGTGGAAGGCCTCAATATAGATACTTTTCAGCATTTCAGGACTGCAGTTGTTTAATTTTCCTTATTTCTCAGACAACTTTTGCAGTCCCCGCGAGAGGAGATCTGCTGAAAATGGAGGCAGCATGAAATAATAGATTTTACAAATGTAATGTCTTGAAGTGTGTGATTGGGCTGGGGGGGGTGCATTTATTTCAGGGAAATGTTAATAGTTCCCAACGTATCCTTTTAAGGCTAGTCATCAATTGGAGAACATAGCAATTTTGAAAGTATCAACTGGCAAAGGGATGTGATTTTTCAGTCCTGTATTAGGGATCCAGCAATTGATGCCAGAGAGATGTTTGTGCTTCTTCTCACCCCTCTACATAGTGCTGAATGGAGGGGCTTGGTGAGCTACACAGGTGGATCAAGCATGTCTGTGCTGCTGTTGAACCTTACGAACCAGATGGAGTTTCTGCCCAACCAGAAATTTGTGGACATATGCTTACAGGACTGGGAGGCAATCCAAATCAAAATAGACCATATGTTAAGCTAGCAGTTTGGAGCCTGCATGGAGAGGGAGAAGCAAACCACTCAAATGCCCACCTGTCCCCAAGCCAGTGCCTGTAGTGTCAAGAAATGCGGCCTCTTCATCCAGCAAAGATCAAAGAAAGGAACAGGGAAAGAAAGTCACACCACAATTGTACTTTGTTCCATGAAATTTCCTATCTTGCAAGCCACTTGTCTTCCCCCTTGCAAAGGGACACCACACTGTGTTTGTGCAGTCACCAGAGTCGATTCTCCACCTGTTCCCCTTTCTTCTGTCTTGTGCGGCATGAACATGAGGGATTGGGAATGCTTGGGAACAATTGCACTGTGACAGAGGACTGCTGTTGCATTTCTTGGAGAATCAAAGGTTCCCCTTCTTCTTCCTGTATGTTACTGGCCCTGATAATAAACCCACCCTCTTCCTCAAGCCTCTTGTTTGTAAAGGGTGTGTGTGTGGGGGGGGGGGTTATTGTAGTGAAAGTTTGTGAGGTGGGATAGCTCAGTGGTTTGAGCATTGACCTGCTAAACCCAGGGTTGTGAGTTCAATCTTTGAGGGGGCCATTTAGGGAACTGGGGTAAAAATCTGTCTGGGGATTGGTCCTCCTTTGAGCAGGGGGTTAGACTAGATGACCTCTGGAGGTCCCTTCCAACCCTAATATTCTATGATCTTTAAAGAAGCAGAAACCAGCTGTAACTTCATAGAACTATTAATCTTGTGCAAATGTTCTGTCCCTCCACTGGACTTTTCCACTCTCTTCCTCACCGTCAGCTGGTTGGCCAACAAATTCACAGACCTGGGAACTGTGAGATATAGCTCCTGCCAAAAGCTTGATAGTGGTAATTCAATGAAATGTTGAATTTACAGTTGTATCTTGGTCAGGGACCACTTGCAGGGTGCGGCTGGGGGGGGACTTCCAGTCCTTCATGCAGTCCCGGACAAAGAGGGAGGGGATGTTGGCATGGAGGGTGGGGTATAACTTACCAGCCTCTGGTTCCTGCTGAATCTCAGATTCCTCATCTGACTTGTCAGGAGGGGTTTGCTGAGACGAATCCTCAGGAGGGGCAGGATAACTTGCTCCTCTTCCTCTGGGTCTTCCGGGGCCTCCTCCTCTGCAGTTCCTGCTGCCTCGTCACCCTGGCCCTCATTGGCCGCCTGTCACATGATGAGGCTGGCAGTGTTGAGGAGGGGGTTATGAGTCACCTCAGGCTCAGTACTGGAAGCCCTGGGGAGCACTCAATCCAGTTCCTTGAAGAAAGGGGCATGTAACAGGAACCCTGCTACAGTCTTTTGCCTTTTGGTACCAGAGCCTGAGATACTTTATCCATTCCCAGTACTGGGACAGAGTCCAGTGAATGCCCTCCTGCATCAGCTTCTCTGAAACTCCCCAGTAAAAATGGATGTTCCTGATGTTGAGGACGAAGTCATGGAGAACAGTGAACTCCCACCGCACATTGATGAGCACCACAGTGTACTTGGCTCATCTGGCAGCAGCTCTCAGAGCAGGTTCCATATTCATGTGTCCTGGTGAAAAGACCACAGCAGAAAGCAGTTCTGAAGTGGTCAGAACAGCTCACTACTACCAGTGAGAATGTGGGGACAGGGACCTTTATAGATTTGGGTAAGGTAAGGCAGGAAAAGGCAATGTATTGTGGGAATGGGGCTGGAGAACTACTGAACTCAGGACTCAGTACATACCTCTTAGTTCTGTCCACAATACAAACTAGTGTAGATACACGGTTATGCCACAGGTTGAGGCGTGTTCCTACCCATACCCCTCAGGCATGCTAGCATTCCTGCCCCATACATGCCTTGAAACTGTACTTCTGGGGGTTAGATGTAGACAGTGGTGGTGGGGTGGGGGTTCTGGCACAACCACATGCAGGGACCGATGTCCAGATGCCAGTGTAGATGTAGCTTTATACTAATAGTTCCATAGTCTATTGCAGCTGCTGTGGAATTCATTGATGCCACCAACCCTCCGTCCAATTTAGAGGACTCGATATCTGGATTTTTCTGTCTTTCTTTGGTTTTTGCCCTAAGCAATTCTCTTCTCTCTTGGTATTTCCAGTTCAGCTACTTTCCCACATGAAGTACAATAAACTTTTCCCAATAAGATGAATTCTCAGAAGTATTAATAAAAAAACCAGCCCTGGACAGAAAAAAGCAATATAGATTTCATACTTATCCCCAATAAATGATGGTTCTTGACTGTTGCTCCCTGATGATGATAAGTTGGTTCTGAAGAATTACAGAACTGTAACTCACTGAGGAACCTAATACAATCTATCATACTCGCATGTCTCCACTCATTCTTGTATCTTTTTGTGTGTGTTTTTTTTAATCAAAATTTTACAAGATTTTTCACCCTGACACCTTAGTTTTTAAACTAAATCTTATTTACTGTATCCTTATGTTTCATTGCTAACCAACAACATATCTTTATCTATCTATGGCTTGATCCTGTACAGTACAGGTATAGTGTTGTAGTTACAAGCATAGGGGAAGAAATGATGGGCACAGGAAAACCTGATCCTGCATTAATGAACTGCTGTTGTATGGCCACCAAATTAACCTTGATTAGTACAAGGAGGGGTGAGGCCAGGGAAGGGATCATGCAGCTAAATGAATCTTTTTAATGTAGAAGATTGCTCTTAAGATTTTGTTTGTTCAGACATACTCAGTTTTGACCCATTTTCCACCTTTAAATGCCTGGTAGTTTTGAGGAAGGCAGCAGTCTTACATGACACATAGGCCTTCAGTCCTGGGAACACTGGCCAAAAGCTTCAATCTCACATGCCTAATGTTAAGGAATTATATTAATATTTAGGCACCCAAATAAGTGACTGGATTTTCTTGAGTTCAGCCCTGGTATCATTTTCAACTGCTTGGCCAAGCTGTTTCTGTTCACCATTTTTATCACCAAAAGTTATTGCTCACTTCCTAAAAATGGCGGCATTGCACAATGGCCTAAATGTTATTCTTGGCCTGAAATTTCAAAGGAAAGAAATCAGTTTTGAAATGAGACTTTTGTGAAGGAAGAACTAGGATTTTTTCATATTTCTACAGTTCATGTCCCTTCTGCTCGTATACTGTACAATGCACATCTCTGAATACTGCTTGTTATAGTTAGCTTTTTGTATTCAGATGGATATAAAATATTAATACAGTCCACCTGCAATACAGTTGTGGAGTTTCAGAAACTATTATTTTTTGCTATTAGTACATCAACAAAATTGCCAGTGGACCATATCCTTGCCCTTGAAATGACACCTGTTTGTACACGTATATACCCATCAGCCCTGCTTATAATCTTTTATAAAGCACTTGATTTCCATCTTACAAACTAGGCAACAAACATCCTTTAAGACAAACACATACACAAAAACTTCATGCAAAGCTGCTTGTCATTTCATATACATACATACCAATTATTTCTGCTAAGAGCACAGGGTAGAGGACTGTGAATTAATTGAGGCTATTGCTGGATCACAGTGCACACACACACAAAATATGTGAAACATGTTCTCTGACCTCTAAACCACAATCCAGAGTACCCCTTATAATTCCTACTGCTCCCTGTCATAGAGGGCCTATAGTGAAATATTTATGGCTGCATGGGACAGGAGAAGCCAAAAGGGAGACTGTTGGCTTCTGATCTGATCTCATGCTATTGATTTCAGTTTTTCTGGCAAGTGGCTGCATGCATTCCTCTAACCTTTTGGCCCTGTACGATTTACATTTTCTCTTAACTTTATTTTATTTCATTGATTTTTGCTTAAACGGGAAAAGATACAGGAAACTTCTCACAAAGGATTTAGCACTATGATATGTGCTGCAGGATCAAATGACACACCATTTTTGGCATGTCATTTGATCCTGCCCAATATTACATAATCTTTTATAGAACACAAATATGTATTTTGAGTAATATATTAGAAGATATTAGATTTCAGTCTAAATAAGAAAACATTTACATTCTGGTCAAAGAATGATTCTTTGAAAACATAAGATCTATGAATAAAAGATCACTATTGAAATAAAATTACTTTAATGCCATCTTTTCATCAAGAAAACTCTTTTACAACTAGCTCATGACATTCCATAACCAGTGTGTCAGAGGTGGATTTATTAACAAGATGAAAAGAAAGCCTCTTCTGAATGTGTGATCAGACTCCTGTCTTTCTTTTTCTTTTTCCTCTTTTCCAGAATTTTTTCTATAGTAAAGAAATTAAATGTCAAACTTTAGAGCCCTGCATCTAATTCTCCTCTCACATTTTTTTAAACCTGTGTAACCCTAGTGGTCCTGCAACTGGACTTCCCTGTTCCCACATAGGTTGAAACTGAATGTAAGCAAGATGGAGGTTATGCTGGTGGGCAGAGGAAATAACTTTGTAGAGTTTGCATCTGCTGTGCAATCTCCTTTGGTTGAAAGCACATGCTCACAATTGGTCAGTTCAGTCCATAGGTTAACAGTATTCTTGCATTCCTTGATTAAACCCTCATATAGCAGCATCCAGGAGTAATGTTTTCTAGGAAACTTTGTCCCATGTTGGTAGATGATGGCCTGACCTCAATTATACACAACTTTCTCAGCTCCCATCTGGACTGCAGCAATGTAACATACATGGGCATGAAGCTATCAGCTCTCAAGAAACTCCAACTAGTACAGAAAGCTGAAACACATGTCCACAGCAACATGGGCTACCATGAGCACATCAAACCTGTCCTCTAGTCTTTACATTGGCTTCCCATAGAATATTCCATAGGAACAAAAGACCATTACCTTCGGCTCAACATGCAAAGCACACATCCTTGAACTTGCCTTTTCTAATATAAATATATAGCAACATGTTCATAAAAATACTCATCAATAACAACAAATCAAAACACTACCCTGTATTTTGTACTAGATTAAAGATTAAAAAATACCCCTGTAACCATAGCTCAACTGCATTACATTCAGCCATATTGCACATATATTAAGGCTTAAAAGTTAACAAAGTTTGAGTCTCCCTTGTATGACTTTGGGGAAATCACTTGGGCCCAGACCCTCAAATCTTTGTGACTCAGTTTCCTATCTATAAAATGGGGATAATAATACTAGTTGCCTGTCACTGATCGTCTATTTTGTCTGTTTAGATTATAAACTATGACATGCAGGGGCTATTCCTGACTAAGTGTTTTTGCAGAGCCTAAGACAAAGGGGCCTAATCTTGGTTGGCGTCTTTAAGCACGACTGTGATACAAATGGTAAATAATATTACCAATGGGCTGCATCTATCCTTTTATTGAAAAGATAAATATGGCCATTAAAATGTCCAATGTGTGAACCTGGACTGCTATTCCATGTCATGAGCCATCATAATCCTTTTCCTTTTTTCATTAGTTAAACAATATTGTATCAAATGTTTGCAGAAGGCTTTCCTGTAGAAAGGGCCAAAAGATCCTGTTCCAGGAACACTGGAATGAACAAAAGTGCAGGAAATGGCCAAAGCCAGAAGAGAAGAAACAGTCCTGGGAAATTAGTGATTGATGGGTGTCATAAACAGACAGTTAAGGGTTAATTCCTCTTTTACCTGTAAAGGGTTAAGAAGTTCACATAGCCTAGCTGACACCTGACCATAGGAACCAATGGGGGGGACAAGATGTTTTCAAAGAGGGAGGAGGGAAATCACTCTTTGTCTGTTCAGTAAGTTTTGTGCCAGAGTGAAGGAGCCAGGAATCAGCCATCTAACATTTCTTAAAAGTAGTAAGTGTTTAGAGAAGGAATGTATTAGATTATGTTTATTTTCTTTTGTGACTTTCTTTTGCACAGAGGGAGAATCAAATTGGGTTTCTTTTGTGTAACTTTAAGATTTTGCCCAGAGGGACATCCTCTGTGCTTTGAATCTGTTATCTGTGAGAGTAACTTGCATGCTAATCTCACAGAGGTATTCCTTTCACCCTTTTTATTTAATTAAAAGTCTTCTTTTTAAGAAGCTGATTGATTTTTCCTTGTTTTAAGATCCAAGTGTTTTTTGGATCTGGGCTCACCAGGAATTGGTGGGAGGTGAATCAGTCTCAATCCTGCCAGGAAGGGGGATAAAGATTGGGGAAATATTTGGGGGGAAGACAGAGTTTCCAAATGACTCTCCCATAAACACTTGTTTAAACTATTTGGTGGTGGTAGCTACTAGATCTAAGCTGGTAAATAAGCTTAGGGGTTATCTCATGCAGGTTCCCACATCTGTACCCTAAAGTTCAGAGTGGGGGTGACACCTTGACAATGGGAATAACCTAGGACATTATCCTGTTAAGGGCCTGGGTTCAGGAGCCCTGTAGTGTAGAGTGGGGCAGGGCTCCCCTCCAGTCAATCGGAAGGCGTTCTCTGAAGGAGGGCAGTATAGAACAGGAGAAGGAAGCCTGAGCTCCAGATAGAAAGGATGAGGATTGGAGGCTCTGTGAAGAACAGTCTGGGACAGAAAAAAGGCTCTCTTGTCTGATAGAAGAGCCAGAGCTGAGTATGTATCTTTATGGACTTTATTTGTGGGACATTAAGAATTATTTTTGAACTATTTCAGCTATTCAACTGGCCCCAGGTAGAAGGTGGTGGAAACCACAAGAAATACTGTGGGGTGGGAGGTTGTAAAGGGTCCTGAAGAAGGGAAAGAGAAGCAGGACTCTGTGGCACTGCTTCTGACTACAGGGAGGTGTTCAGGAGGTGTTTGCTCTGCTACAATGGCAGAATACTTTTCAGAGTTCTGGGTTTAAAATTAATATTGCCGATGACATTGTTACAAAAATGGCAATGCCTAAGTTTTTATTTCCAGCTTTGATGTTGGGGAATTGTTAGAATCCCCATGTGTTCCTTTTGTTGTGGAAGAACCTAAAACATTTTGCCCCTCTGATATCAATTTGACCCTAGTGCAGATGTTGTCATTGTTCCACCACACACACACGGTTCCCAAATTGATATTTTGTGTAACTACTTACAACTACACACACACACTGCCTTCCCCTTCTTAACAACTTTCCCGGTGCTGAAATGGACTCTAGCAATACTCCTGGCTATATTTTCTATTAATAATTACCTCATTTATATATACTGAATAAAACTTTGCCACCAAGTTCTCTGCCAGTAATGCTCTTTCTATAGACTACTTTTGTTCATTTTAAATAATTTACCATTTCAAGTAAATGAAATTGGAGCCCGATAACATGCTGTAGTCTGCCTTATGGAAAAAAAGTTATAAGTAGTGTTTGTAAAGTAATTTGAGAACTAGAGATTAAAAGCACTTTTATGAATGCAGCATTCATTCTTTCATCCTTTCATTCAAAATGTATTTCTCATTACAAATCCTCAATTTTTGAGTAAGTAAACGAAAAGATCACATATATTATTGAATGAAGGAGAAACAGCATGCACTGTATATTGTACATTAATGTTATACACTATACAAAGCAATAAAAAATCCAGTAATGATAAGATAGTAGGGAAAAATATTGAAAATTCTCAAAGCTTTTACATATATCGCTTTATTGAGGCAGGCAAATAAAGAGAAGTCTGACAATTTATCCCTTCTGTGTTTCCATCAAGGATAACAAAACCCGCAAAGGAATAAAACACTGAGCTTCTCTGCATTCATCAGCATCCATAGAGAGATAGATACTAGCATGATTGCAACTTTCAAGTCATTTGGCTCTCTCTAAGGCCACAAAACTCCATACAAATCTTTGGTGGCACTATTCGGCCGAGGAAATTGTGTTGTCCTTCCTGGCCTAACTCTGTACTTAAGCCATATTTGTCTCTATATCTGTCTCCCCATAGATCAGAATTCACTCTTTCTGAAGCACTAATTATTGACAACCCCGCACAACTGTATCCAAGACTCAGTCAGGTTCTCTTAGGTAAAATCAAATATGATTGGCAAATTACAGAAAGAGAAAGGAAAAAGCATAAAATAAAATGGAATGAAACAGACTAATGTGGTTAAAAAAAACTTACTGGGCACTGAGATTAAATAATTGAATGATATTGTTCACGTAGCAGAACCTACCTATTGATTCATAGAATCATAGAATATCAGGGTTGGAAGGGAGGTCATCTAGTCCAACCCCCTGCTCAAAGCAGGACCAATCCCCAGACAGATTTTTGCCCCAGCTCCCTAAATGGCCCACTCAAGGATTGAACTCATAACCCTGGGTTTAGCAGGCCAATGCTTAAACCACTGAGCTAAAAAATACATTTTGGATTTTACAATTTTGATGGATATATTTGGACTTTAGCAGCTGTAAAATGTATGTGTTTCTATGTAATCTGAGCTAAAATTAGCTTTCCACTTTTTAAAAAATATGTATGTAGCAGTTGATGTACTAATTAAGCCATGCAGTTAGACAGCTGTTCCAGTCAAAAACAACACCATAAAATATAAATGTACCTGGCATATTTTTTGAACAGGAAGGAATGAACTTCTGCCCGCGTGGGTCCTGTTCTGACCTCATCTGCACACCATGTAAGCAGCCTTGATGAAATATATTTACACCTCTACCTCGATATAACGCTGTCCTCAGGAGTCAAAAAATCTTACCGCGTTATAGGTGAAACCGCATTATATTGAACTTGCTTTGATCCATCGGAGTGCACAGCCCCTCCCCCCCGGAGCACTGCTTTACCACATTATATCCGAATTCGTGTTATATTGGGTCGCGTTATATCGGGGTAGAGGTGTATTTATTCATCACTCTCTTAACTCCCACGTTTTTATTCAGGCAAACAGGCTGCCCTCCAGTAAGAGAATCACTATGAACCAATATATTTATAGGTGGTGTAGGTTGCTTATGGGAAAAGGGGCATTGTTGTAAGACGTAGAGATATTGCATGAGAAACAAAATAGGGGTTTAAGAAGAATAAACTTTTTCCCCTATGGTGGAAATTTCAGTTTTCCCCTTACTCCTTTAAACCTTCAAATTATTGACCACAAAAATGGCCACTTTAACTGAAAAGAATGGCGGACTTTGATTTCATAATTAATTAAAAGATCAGTTTTAATTTTAATATACTGCTGGATGTTAAGTTGTCCTAGAATTTCATTCTTACCTTCTGATATACAGGGTTGTTGGTTTTTTTAAATGTCACTTAAAACTGACCAAGCAAGTTTACAGAATAGATAATGTGAAAACACTACATCATTCCTAACACAGAGCACAAGCAAACAGTTTTATTCCTGTTTGTGCAGCTTAACCTTCTGCAAAAGTAATTAGGTCTATAATTAAAAAGCTATTTGGAATGATTAAAACCCTGTTATCTGGTGGCATTTAAAGACAAATGCAAATGTCAGAAAGGATGAATTCATTAAAATTGCTATTGAAAAGAGAAGAAAATCAGTTTAGGGGCTAGAAGATGTTATTTACTGAAATGTTACAATTCGAGGTAAAGTTAGATGTGCAGAGGATACTGTGAAGGTTGAAGTAATTTCATTTGACATTTCATAAAGTGGTCAGCTACCATTCCAATATATATATATATAATTACGTATGGAGACAAATACATGTATGGAGACAAATACATAGACTCATAGACTCATAGACTTTAAGGTCAGAAGGGACCAATATGGTCATCTAGTCTGACCTCCCGCATGATGCAGGCCACAAAAGCTGACCCACCCACAACAGAATCTTCCAGCCTGCGACTCCTGCCCTATGCTGCGGAGGAAGGCGAAAAACCTCCAGGGCCTCTGCCAATCTACCCTGGAGGAAAATTCCTTCCCGACCTCAAATATGGCGATCAGCAGTACCCCGAGCATACAGGCAAGAGTCTACAGCCGGACCCTCATTTTACCCGCGATGGCACGTTAATGACTAATTGACTAAAATCACATAATCCCTTCAAACCATTCCCTCCATAAACTTATCAAGCCTAATCTTGAAGCCAGAAAGGTCTTTCGCCCCCACCGTTTCCCTCGGAAGGCTGTTCCAAAATTTCACCCCTCTGACGGTTAGAAACCTTCTTCTAATTTCAAGCCTAAACTTCCCCACGGCCAGTTTATATCCATTCGTTCTCGTGTCCACATTACTACTCAGCTGAAATAATTCCTCTCCCTCCTTGGTATTAATCCCTTTGATATATTTAAAGAGAGCAATCATATCCCCCCTCAGCCTTCTTTTGGTTAGGCTAAACAAACCGAGCTCCTCGAGTCTCCTTTCATAGGAAAGGTTTTCCATTCCTCGGATCATCCTAGTGGCCCTTCTCTGTACCCGTTCCAGTTTCAGTTCATCCTTTTTAAACATAGGAGACCAGAACTGCACACAGTACTCCAAATGAGGTCTCACCAGCGCCTTGTATAACGGAAGCAGCACCTCCCTGTCCCTACTAGAAATACCTCGCCTAACGCATCCCAAAATCGCATTAGCTTTTTTCACAGCCACGTCGCATTGCCGACTCATAGTCATCCTACGATCAACCAGGACTCCGAGGTCCTTCTCCTCCTCCGTCACTTCCAACCTATGCGTCCCTAACTTATAACTAAAATTCTTATTAGTCATCCCTAAATGCATCACCTTACACTTCTCACTATTAAATCTCATCCTATTATTTTTACTCCAATTTACAAGGTCATCCAAGTCTCCCTGCAGAATATCCCTATCCTTCTCCGAATTGGCAATACCTCCCAACTTCGTGTCATCCGCAAACTTTATCAGCCCACTCCTACATTCGGTTCCGAGGTCAGTAACGAATAGATTGAATAAAATCGGACCCAAAACCGAACCTTGAGGAACCCCACTGGTGACCTCCGTCCAACCCGACAGTTCCCCTTTCAGTACTACCCGCTGCAGTCTCCCCTTTAACCAGTTTTCTATCCACCTCTGGAATTTAATATCGATCCCCATCTTTTCCAATTTAACCAATAATTCCTCGTGTGGGACAGTATCAAACGCTTTACTAAAATCAAGGTAAATTAGATCCACCGCATTTCCTTTATCTAGAAGGTCTGTTACTTTCTCAAAGAAGGAGATCAAGTTGGTTTGGCACGATCTGCCTTTCGTAAACCCATGTTGTAATTTGTCCCAATTGCCATTCACCTCAAGGTCCTCAACTACTTTTTCCTTCAAAATTTTTTCCAAGACCTTGCATACTACAGAAGTTAAACTAACAGGTCTGTAGTTACCCGGGTCACTTTTTTTCCCCTTCTTAAAAATAGGAACCACATTAGCTATTTTCCAGTCCATCGGTACCACCCCCGAGTTTACAGATTTATTAAAAATTATTGCCAAGGGGCTTGCAATTTCTCGCGCCAGCTCCTTCAATATTCTAGGATGGAGATCATCTGGTCCCCCTGATTTAGTCCCATTTAGCTGGTCAAGTTTGGTTTCCACCTCTGATACTGTAATGTCAATCGCCCCTCCTTTATTCCCCTCTATCCCGCTCCCTCTATTCCTAAGCCCTTCATTAGCCTTATTAAATACCGACGCAAAATATTCATTTAGATATTGTGCCATGCCTAGAGTATCCTTAATCTCCACTCCATTTACATGCTTCAGCGGTCCCACTTCCTCTTTCTTTGTTTTCTTCCTATTTATATGGCTATAAAACCTCTTACTATTGGATTTAATTCCCCTCGCGAGGTCCAACTCTACACGGCTTTTGGCCTTTCTCACCGCATCCCTACATGCTCTGACCTCAATAAGGTAGGTTTCCTTACCGATCAGCCCCCTCTTCCATTCTTTGTACGCTTTCTGTTTTTTCTTAATCGCTCCTTTGAGACGCCCGCTCATCCAGCTAGGTCTAATTCTCCTGCCCACTAACCGTTTCCCGTTTCTCGGGATACAGGCCTCGGACAGCGCGTGCAACTTCAGCTTGAAATAATCCCAGGCCTCATCTGCCTTTAGCTCTCTAAGTATGTTAGCCCAATCTATTTCCCTAAGTAGTTGCCTTAATTTATTAAAGTTGGCCTTTTTGAAATCGTAGACCATAGTCACAGTTTTATTTCTGTTAATCCTTCCATTTAGTTTAAACCGAATTAGCTCATGGTCACTCGAGCCAAGGTTGTCCCCTACTATCATTTCCTCAACTAGGTCCTCACTACTCACCAGCACCAAATCTAAAATGGCATCCCCCCTTGTCGGTTCAGCTACTGCTTGCTGAAGGAATTCATCTGCTAGCACGTCTAGGAACATCTGAGCCCTATTATTGTTGCTAGCATTTGTTCCCCAATCTATGTCTGGGAAGTTAAAGTCCCCCATGATCACACAGCTCTTATTAGTTTTTACTTCCTTAAAAACATTAAATAGTTCTCTGTCCGCATCCAGGCTAGATCCCGGCGGTCTATAGCACACCCCAAGCAGTATCTCAGGGGAGGCTCTAGTAGTTCTTTTACCCAGTGTAATCATTGCCCAGACAGACTCTGTCTTATCCATTCCATCAGTTATTATTTCTTTACATTTTAGTTCATTATTCACATACAGTGCCACACCCCCACCTTTACCTTTTTTCCGGTCATTCCTAAACAGCACATACCCTTCGATACCTGTGCTCCAGTCATGACTACCGTTCCACCATGTTTCGGTTATTCCTATGATATCAGGTTTCATTTCTTGGACCAGGAGCTCCAGTTCCTCCATTTTGTTACCTAGGCTTCTCGCATTGGTGTATAAACATCTTACCGTATGCTGTCTGTCCTTTTTCTCCTTAGTTATGCATTTTGGTACGGACCCCCTAGTGTCCATCCGCCCCCTCCTTCTAGTGTCCAATTCCCTACCCCTATCTATATTTGCGCTTATCTCTTTGCCCTCATTTTCAGTGTTGGAATCTGGCGTGGAGATTAACTGGACATCTCCCAACCGTCTCCCCCAAGTTCCTAGTTTAAAGCCCTTTTGATGAGATGAGCCAGCCTCCCTCCCAGAAGTCTATTTCCTTCCCTACTCAGGTGAAGTCCATCCCGCGAGAACAGCTGTCTGTCCCCGAAAGCCTCCCAGTGGCCATACATCCCAAAGCCCTCCTTATAGCACCACTCCCTCAGCCAGCTATTTATCCTCACAATTCTGTCTGCCCTTTGCTGTCCTTCTCTAGGAACAGGCAGAATCCCACTGAAGATAATCTGAGCCTCAACTTCCTTAAGTGTCCTCCCCAGCCTTGCATAATCTCCCTTGATTCTCTCTAGCGAGAACCTAGCCGTGTCATTCGTTCCTACGTGAAGGACGATCAAGGGGTTCTTACCCGCTCCCTTTAGGATCCTTTTCAACCGCAGGTCCACATCCCGTATCTTAGCGCCCGGCAGACAGCACACCCTTCTGTTTTCCGGGTCCGCCCTGGTCACAGGCCTGTCTAACCTCCTCAGTAAGGAGTCCCCAATCACATACACCTGCCTTTGCCTAGGGGCAGCGCAATCTACCAGTCTATCCCCTGTTCCCTGCGGCCGTAAGTCCTGTCTGTCTCCATTTACCCTTATAGTCCCCCTGTTGCCACCCTGTATCCTCCTGGGGCCGAGTATTGGTGCTGTCTCCATCAACTCCTCCCCCCTGTCTATTGGACTAGCTGCCCTTCTTTTCTTCCTCTGCCTCCCACCATCAGTTACCAGCTGCTGCGTCCCCTCCTCGTTAGCCAAACACCCAAACCTGTTCCTGAGTTCTATTTCCCCCTCACTAGCCCTCCTTTTCCTTGGCCTGCTTCTCACGGTCACATGCTTCCACTGCTCTTGTTGTCCTCCTGACGTTCCCCCCTCACAGACCATAGCCCCCGCTTCCACCTGCACCCCCGAGCATTCCCCTTCAATTACCCCTTGCCTTTGCTCCATTAGCTGTTCAAACCCCCTTCTAAACTCTGCCAGGGTCTCTACCTGCATCTCCAACCCCCGAACCTTTTCTTCTAACAGAGCAAGTAGGCGGCATTTCATACAAACATACCTCTGATCCGTTGCACCTGCTAGGACTATATACATACCGCAGCTGCTACATGCTTTCATCTGCATTGTGTCCCCTGCTGCTTGGCTCATGGCCGCTATGGTCTCTGCCTGCAGCCTCTGAGGGAACAAAGCACACCGACTGCCGCGCCCTCCTGCCTCCCCTTCCACCTCCCCCTGTAAACTCCCACTTAAACTCCCCTGTTAGCCGCCCTGTTTCTGATCCTTGGCCACAGTTAAGGAGCAAAAATGCTGCTGAGGAGGGAGTTTAGGTGTGTTTTTGATCCCCTGATTCTGAGTCCATTCTTGGCCGAACCAGACTCCAGGCACAATATAGAGACACTGAATGCTGCTAGATTATGCCAACTAATAGCAGCCCCAAATGGCAGAGTGCAGGGATGTTATGATCACGCTCCCTTTCTCACAGCTATGTGCCCTATCCAGCCAGCCTATCCACCAAGGAGTGGTGTAGGAACAGCACTGCCACTCTATGCCACCAAAGAATCCTCTTTCATATAGGTGATTCTCCCATAGCCAGCTATGCTGCAGGGTTGAAAGGCATAATCCACCAGCAGTGTGGAACAAAACAGTCACACTGCACCAGAAGCTATGTATCAACATGTCTTGATATAGGTTTCTTCGAAGATTCAAGGCTAGGTTTGGGATCATCACAATGTTTCCTGTGAATGGGTTATTCTGTTTTCAGAACTACTATCCTGCTTCATTTGTATCTTGTCCAACTGGCAACTGTATGTGAGCATATCCACCAACTGGATATGACACATTGCATTATGGATCCACATATGACACAATAAGGGTAAGCCCCAAACATGAATGGTAATTAGTACTCAACAATTACATATTTCAAACTCTGAGGCTTGGTTTTATTGTTGTATGTTTGAAAAATGGCTCTAATAGGCTTTGGACTTAGTATTGTCAGGGTCAAGTTATTAGATTACATGTTATGGTCTCACAGTAGCGCAACTATAATTAAGGTTTGTCAGATTAGATTGTGTTCTGTACCAGGTTTAACTAGCAATTTGCCCACTTGTTGTTTTCAAAGCAATGATCCTGATTGCTAGGTAAATATTCCTCCCACAGTAGTTAAGTAAATAATATTAATATTCCAGGGCCTGCAATGATTAATTTGTAGTGTGCATTCCCAAGTGTCATCACAGGAGGCACAAACCAAGGCTTGTTCTTTTCAAATTCATTACATGGAGTTCAAGAGATACTTGAACAGGAAAGGCTTCATGAGAGGGGAAAAAAAGACTGTGAAAAATGAATGACCAGTTAAAATACTTTCAGTTGTCTTCAAAGATCAGAATGTAGCAAAGAGTAAGACAAAAAAACAACAACACAGAAATAAAAAATTATGAACAAAACTGGTGTAAACCCTAGATATTAAAATGCCAGTTTGCTTTTGGATTGAAATTTAGATAGAATGTTCTGCTTCCTCCATAGGGGTTATGGGAGAAATCAGCTCTGGCCAGCCTCATTTACATGAAAAATAATGTTGTTTACCCATAGTTCCACATACCGTGATTTGCTGCTTTAGTTGGAATTTGACTATGTTCTGATTGCATACATGACAATAGATTGTTACTGTAACTCTATGAATGACAGGGCATAGGAATTGTGGATTCCCCACCTAGACATTCTGAATCCTGTCCAGAGTGATTTTGTGGGAATGGACCACGCTGAACATGCAGCACAGTGATTACTTCACAGTAAGGCCTAGCTGGACTTGAGGTGATTCTGGCACAACTGAAGTCACAGAGCTGGACCAGGTTGCTCAGAATGAGGACCTATCTGGATTGGAGCAGACAGGAAGCAAAAAAAAAACCCTAATTCACCTATAATTGAGTCTAATTGGACCTGTGAATGGGGTTTTTGGAGGGTGAGTTTGCTTTGTGACTAAGAGTTCTGGACCTCAGCAAGCCAAACAGTTAATACATTGAAACTTGGCCGTTGGCCACACTCCTGATAATATACTTCCCTGCCTCACTTTCCCCTCTCACTTTGCCTTGTCTATTTAGATAGTAACCTCTTCAGGACAGGGACTGTATCTTATAATGTGTTTGCACAGTGCCCAACACAACATAATTCTGATCTTGGTTGGGGCATGTAGACATTATTGTACTAATAAAAGTACAGTCGATGAAGTAATTATAGCTTCATCACCAAGAAAGGGCATTCATAGGTTTTTTAAATGCAAATAATTGTTCAAAATGTTAAATACATGACGTCATATGTCTTTAAACCGTTTTTCCTTCAAATCCTTGTACAGTACACAGCAGGGAGCAGAGTGCCATTGAATTCCAGCACCAGCATGACTGGCGGCTGCATATAAGCATAAGAAAGGCTAAGCACTAGGCATGATCCCACGCCCTAAAGTCTTGATCCTGGAAGTCACGGCACAGTGTGTAATAAGTAGAAGAAGATTTTTGTGATCAGAGTTGGTTGCTGTAGGCTACCTATGGGTGCAGTAAGGTTAAGCACTAAGCAGCATAAATCCCAAGCCACTTGTGCTTCTGCTCCTTTAATCATGAAAAATCATGGTTAAAATGAATATAAGACATAAGAACGGCCATACTGGGTCAGACCAATGGTACATCTAGCCCAGTATCCTGTCTTCTGACAGTGATGAATACCACATACTTCAGAGGGCACTAGCAGAACAGGTCAATTATTGAGTGATCCATTTCCAGTGCAGGGTTGTGTCCCTGACCATCTTGGCTAATAGCCTTTGATGGACCTATCCTCCATTAACCTATCTAATTCTTTTTTTAATCTAATTATACCTTTGGTCTTCACAACATCCCCAGGCAATGAGTTCCACAGGTTGACTGTGCCTTGTGTAAAGAAGTGCTTCCTTTTGTATGTTTTAAAACTGCTGCCTATTAATTTTGTCTGGTGACCCCTGCTCTTGTTTTATGTGAAGGGGTAAATGACACTTCCTTATTCACTTTCTCCACACCATTCATGATTTTATAGCCCTCAATCATATTCCCCTCATTACTCGTCTCTTTTCCAAGCTGAATAATCTGCATTTTTTAATCTCTGCTCATATGGAAGCTTTTCCAAACCCTTAATCATTTTTGTTGCCCTTCTCTGTACCTTATTCAATTTTAATATATCTTCTTTGAGATGGGGAGACCAGAACTGGACACAGAATTCCAAGTGTGAGCGTACCATCGATTTATAGTGGCATTATGGTATTTACTGCCTTATTATTTACCCCTTTCCTATTGGTTCCTAACATTCTGTTAGCTTTTTTGACTGCTGCTGCGCATTGAGCAGATGTCTTTGGCCTTCCTGCTGCTCCTAGACAGGAGTAACTTTATGCTCACACTAATTCAGGATCAGGTTCCCCTGAGATCCCTGTCCTGCTCATCACTACTCCACTCCATGCCCCTTAGATGAGCAGCACTCCTCATTAGCTGCCAGTGAGCTCTAACTCTTATGTAGTCAAACTCTGCAATTGAGCTAGAGACCTTTTTTGTGGGAAGGGGTGAGAGGATTTAAAAAGTCATTCCTCTGTTTTCCCTCTCATGAGGCAAATGAATGAATGAGATCAAGGGAGTCTTCCGTCTGTTAGGGTCTAGTGTATGTTTTACTTTTCACCTGCAATAGTCAATGGGACATCCTGTACTAAAGCTTCATATTTCGCTTCCTCCGTAGGGGCCTGATCCAAAGCCCACTGAAGTCAATGAGCATCTTCCCATTGACTTCACGGGCTATGGATCAGGTCCCAAAATGCCCCACAATTTGATTCTTGGCTAGACTGTGCCTAATGCTGCACAAGAGTGGAGAGTAAGGACAGCAGAATTCTTCTGATACTTTTTGCATCCAAGTAGGGGCTGGGCACCTGCCCAATCCTGGCACTCCTTCAACTCAAGTAGTTCGCAAAGCTAGCAGTGACAATGGCACTAGCCTCAACTGAAGGGGCAGGCAGTGAAGCAGCAAGGGTGGTACTACTGCCATGGCCACCTCTGCACTGTCCTAGCAGTAGTGTGTGCTTCAGCCTTTCAAAGGGCTCAATCAGGGCTGTACAGCCACTCAGGGGAACAAGGTGTAAAGGCCAGGCCATGGGTGGCCTATGTGCACCAGTCAGTTACCAAGTTGCAGTCAGGAGACAACTAGCGGGCTCGGGGTCAAGCTGTGTCAGGATACCAGGTAGTCATGTTCAGGTATTAGCTTACAGACAGAGGCAAGAGTCAGAGTTAAGCCAGGTCAGGATACCAAGGAGTCAGGGTCAGGCACCAGATTACAGACAGCAGGTAAGTAGCAGAATTGGGGATGTACCCAGGTCATAAGTCAGAGTCTAGGGTGCACAGCAAGGCAAGGTCTGGAGCAGAAGCAAGGAGGCAGCCTGCCTGCATCATTGCTCAGACAGTGATGCTTCCTGGTTTATATATCAGCATGAGCCCATCAGTGGGCTTCAGGGGGCCATCACTCAGGCCCTGCTGGGTGGTACTTCCTGCAGTTGTCTATCTTCCCAGGGTCTTCCAACAGAAGCCCAGCTTAAGCTTCCAGTGGTGATGCAGAAGTGTTGGCAGCCCAATACCTGTATGCATCCAGGTTCTAGTCCGACTGGCTCTTGCATAAACAGTCCTCTTACTCCTTTCAATGGGCTGCCTATGTTTCCAGACACCTTTAAGAAGGAGAGCAGCTGCTGCCAGGCTACTCCTCATCCTTTGGTGCAGAGGGACTGGGAGGGGGTGGGCAAAGGGCTTTACCTCTTCCTACACTACACCAACTAGGATAGCTGACCCAGAATGGAGGTGGAAGTAAACTACACCAGCCCTTTTCCTGGTGCAGATTAGCTGGAGCAAGGGCAAACCTGGACCAAGTTTGACTCTTTGAACAGCTCCTGGAGCAGCACAGCTACCCCTTACTTGGGCTACATTAGATGATGCCAGACCATCCCAAAGTGTGTAGCAGAGTCCACTTGCTCTCCCTGAACTCCCCTAACTCTCTGCAGGGCATAGTGTCTTTCTCACACACAAAGCCTCTAGAATTCCTGCTGGAGCAGAGCATCTACATACACATATATACCACTGGCAGTGGTTTATCTGACTTAATCCTACCCTACGGCTATCTACCATAATATACTTAACAAAAGCAGTGCTCTGTGAAGTACAGTGCATATGTTATTAGCCCTCTAGCTTCATGAACAATATAGTTACACAATATCAATTATAAATCCCATGGTTCTGTAACATTTTTAACATCACAGAAATAATATACTCTCCTATGGATGCTACTGCTTGGTCATTGATCTTGCTACTGTTTGATAAGCTCCCTCACCTCCCTCAGGACCCCGCTTACTGTGCAAGCAGTTATCTCATCATATTGACCTTTGTCTTGAGTGTTTGTTTGTTTTCACTTGATAGGTATCTACTCAGATGTGATAGGATACTTAATTATTGCACTGAAAAACTGACAAACCTCTAAGTACTAAATTTATTTTCAACTGCCATATTTGGGATTAACTGTAAGGAAGACTATAATTCATGTTGACTTCAGGGACAAATAAGTTATTAAAGACTTTTTTGTGACAGAAAGAAAAACGATGTGTATTACTTTAGTATATATATTTTTATTTTTATTTGATGGTTTAACAGATTAGAAATCATTTGGCTGTCATTGTCCTGTTTACTACTTTTCAGGGCTGGAAATTTGTGAAATAAATTCCTTAGAGTTCAGTGAAATACTTTTTATTATAATTAACATTTCCAAGACTTCTTTGAGCCTGATGGATCCTGAACCACTTCACAAATTATGGGACAAATATACTCCCCATTGCCCATTTTGAATTTAGATAAGAAAGTTTAAAGACTAATTTGACCATGTATTAGATCTAAAACTCATTTCAGGGAATCTATATACCCAAAACCCAATGTTTACGCTCTAGCTGATATTTGATGTCTTTCAGTATGATATCACAAAGAACACCATAATAATTGAATTGAGCAAGAACAACAGATGATACTTAAATCATCCATTTTTGTCAAATATCCAGATCAAGCCTGAAATCTAACTACAGTACAATTCCAATAAGGGGAACTATGCAAAAATGAGGAGGTTAGTTAAACAGAAATTAAAAGGTACAGTGACTAAAGTGAAATCCCTGCAAGCTGCATGGACACTTTTCAAAGACACCATAATAGAGGCCCAACTTAAATGTATACCTCAAATTAAAAAACACAGTAAAAGAACTAAAAAAGAGCCACACTTGCTTAACAACCAAGGAAAAGAAGCAGTGAGAGATAAAAAGGCATCTTTTAAAAAGTGGAAGTCAAATCCTAGTGAGGTAAATAAAAAGGAGCATAAACACTGCCAAATCAAGTGTAAAAATGTAATAAGAAAAACCAAAAAGGAGTTTGAAGAACAGCTAGCCAAAAACTCAAAAGGTAATAACAAAATGTTTTTTAAGTACATCAGAAGCAGGATGCCTGCTAAACAACCATTTTGGCCCCTGGACGATCGAGATACATAAGGAGCACTTAAAGACGATAAAATCATTGCGGAGAAACTAAATGAATTCTTTGCTTCAGTCTTCACGGCTGAGGATGTTAGGGAGATTCCCAAACCTGAGCCGTCCTTTGTAGGTGACAAATCTGAGGAATTGTCACAGATTGAAGTGTCATTAGAGAAAGTTTTGTAATTAATTGATAAACTTAACAGTAACAAGTCACCGGGACCAGATGGCATTCACCCAAGAGTTCTGAAAGAACTGAAATGTGAAATTGTGGAACTATTAACTATGGTTTGTAACCTGTCCTTTAAATCAGCTTCTGTACCCAATGACTGGATGATAGCTAATGTAACGCCAATATTTAAAAAGGTCTCTAGAGGTGGTCCTGGCAATTACAGACTAACATCAGTACTGGGCAGATTAGTTGAAACAATAGTAAAGAATAAAATTGTCAGACACATAGAAGAACATAAATTGTTGGGCAAAAGTCAACATGGTTTCTGTAAAGGGAAATCATGTCTTACTAATCTATTAGAGTTCTCTGAAGGGGTCAACAAACATGTGGACAAGGGGGATCCAGTGGACATAGTGTACTTAGATTTCCAGAAAGCCTTTGACACGGTCCCTCACCAAAGGCTTTTACGTAAATTAAGTTGTCACGGGATAAGAGGGAAGATCCTTTAATGGATTGAGAATTGGTTAAAAGACAGGGAACAAAAGGTAGGAATAAATCGTAAATTTTCAGAATGGAGAGGGGTAACTAGTGGTGTTCCCCAAGGGTCAGTCCTAGGACCAATCCTATTCAACTTATTCATAAATGATCTGGAGAAAGGGGTAAACAGTGAAGTGGCAAAGTTTGCAGACGATACTAAACTGCTCAAGATAGTTAAGACCAAAGCAGACTGTGAAGAACTTTTAAAAGATCTCACAAAACTAACTGATTGGGTGACAAAATGGCAAATGAAATGTAATGTGGATAAATGTAAAGTAATGCACATTGGAAAAAATAACCCCAACTATACATACAATATGATGGGAGCTAATTTAGCTACAACTAATCAGGAAAGAGATCTTGGAGTCATCGTGGATAGTTCTCTGAAGACGTCCACCCAGTGTGCAACGGCAGTCAAAAAAAGCAAACAGGATGTTAGGAATCTTTAAAAAAGGGATAGAGAATAAGATGGAGAGTATCTTATTGCCCTTATTGCCCATGGTACGCCCACACCTTGAATACTGCATACAGATGTGGTCTCCTCATCTGTACAAAAAAGATATACTGGCATTAGGAAAGGTTCAGAGAAGGGCAACTAAAATGATGAGGGGTTTGGAACGGGTCCCATATAAGGAGAGATTAAAGAGGCTAGGACTTTTCAGCTTGGAAAAGAGGAGACTAAGAAGGGGATATGATAGAGGTATATAAAATCATGAGTGGTGTGGAAAAAGTGAATAAGGAAAAGTTATTTACTTGTTCCCATAATATAAGAACTAGGGGCCACCAAATGAAATTAATGGGCAGCAGGTTTAAAACAAATAAAAGGAAGTTCTTCTTCACACCGCGCACAGTCAAGCTGTAGAGCTCCTTGCCTGAGGAGGTTGTGAAGGCTAGGACTATAAAAGGGTTTAAAAGAGAACTAAATAAATTCATGGAGGTTAAGTCCATTAATGGCTATTAGCCAGGATGGGTAAGGAATGGTGTCCCTAGCCTCTCTTTGTCAGAGGGTGGAGCTGGATGGCAGGAGAGAGATCACTTGATCATTGCCTGTTAGGTTCACTCCCTCTGGGGCACCTGGTGTTGGCCACTGTCGGCAGACAGGATGCTGGTCTGGATGGACCCTTGGTCTGACCCAGTATGGCCATTCTTATATTCTTATTTTCTTATGGGGGCGAGCGAGCGAGGCTAGCTAACTCAAAGCACTGTTCCTTCTAATGATCTGTGCTACATTCCTAATTTTCACTCAGACTTAATCATAAAATATTCCCATTAACTACATGGCAGCATCCTGGAGTTAGCCATTGAGTGAATGACAAAAGTATAATTCTGAACAGAAACATATGAATTAATTAATTCCTTATAGTTGCTTTGTATCGTATAAGGATCCCATTATATTTACTATGTCTGTGGGCAATCTGATTAGAAACACAATGTGAATCATTTTATTGTGTTCTCTTGCCTTGCAGATTTGGAATTCTCCACCTCTTCTCTATCATCATTTGTAATAGAAATTGAAATGAGTTATAACTGAACAAGTGTCTTAATTCTAGAAACTGACAAATCTTTATATTTGTCAGGCAAAATCATGATGAATGGTCACTTAACGTGGAGCACTTTTGATGCTGTTAAAGCAAATTTAGGTAGCCTTCCAAATTACTGCTTCTTCCGGGTCTCTTGTTGGAAGGCATAGCTGATTAAATGAATTGAGGTTATTTACTACACTAAGGAAGGAGACCTTATATAATAAACACAATGTTTAACTGATGTGGAATAATCTTCCTAAAGGAAAATCATTGAGTTTTTCATACTCACCTGGTACTGTTATTCATTACAGATCAGGTATCTCTTCTAATATTAGACTAATTAGCCATCCTTGACACAGTAGAACACCACCTGCTGTTGACAGATACCAGCAAGGGCTAACGGTGCTGCTATTGAGTGCCTCTGTTGTCACTCATGACGATTCTAGAGTGTATTTTGGGGCAATTGCTCTCTCATGTTGACTTTCCTAGGGTTCCATCTAATCCTCACTCTTGTTCAATATGCATATGAGGAGCTTTTAAGAGGAGGAACTCTTGGTTTCAATGTCTTCAGTATGGTGATGACACACAGCGTTATTTTTCTATCTCATCTGACCCAGATAGTAAAGATGAGCACCTTTCCCACTGTCTGGAAGAGACTAAGGCTTGGCTGAGAATGAATTGGCTAAGTATACATCCAAATAAGCTGGAGGTGATATTGGTGTGATAGGGAAGTAGCCAAAATGTGTAGCAAAAATTATCTGTTCCACCAATTGAAGGTGTCTCCACTAATACTTGATTGTGTTTTCAGCCTGCAAGTGTGTCTAGATTCCAACTGATTACTGAATTACCAACATATTACTGAATGAGCATCTTTCAGCAGTAGCCAACACAACTCAGATAATTTATGTCTGAGTAGGTGGTTGAAATTGTGACCTTAAAACTAGGTTGCTGTAATGGGCTTTACTGGGGCCAAACCATAAATGTATTCAGAAGCTAAAGCTAGTGCATGTCACAAACTGGGATGTGGGTCCAGTGATCAGAGCAGAGGAATTCTGGCCTACTGGTTGGAGCTAGAGTCAGTGGCCAGGAACAGCACTGAAGGCCAGAGCTGGAGTCAGAGACCAGGAGTCAGAGCTGCACTCATGAACCAAGCAGGGCTGTAGAGACCTGGGTTGGGAAAAAAGGAGGATCAGGGCTGGAGTAAGACTAGGGGGCAGGGATAGGAGAGATTGCAGCTGCAAGAATGAGTATTAAGTAGCCAGAGACCAATTGTTGCTGTTAGGTTTAAGAGCATGTTTACTGACTTCCTCAGCAAATCAGGTGGCGCTGCCGTAGCTCAGAAGTGCTCATAGGCTGCCTAGAGACTAAGCAGGTGCAGGTGTAAATCCTCATTTCTGACAGTGCAGAACATAGCAGCCTGTTCCATCAGTAGAGTATCTTGCCATGATGTACAGTGGCTGCCTGTGCATTTCCAGGTAGCGTTTACGGTGATGGTATCAACTTACAAAGCCTTACATTGTTTAGGGCCTTTCTGCATGAGAGTCTGCCTCCCCCCACCCATGACTACCATAGCTGATGTCAATAAATGCATTGAACTGGGGCCCCTTACTATAAAAAAGAAAGGGCTACTGTTGGAGTATTCTCTGTAAGTACCCCTTTCCTTTTCAATGCTATGGCCCCACCTTTGTCCAAAATAGTCAAAGCTTTGATCTTCAGGGAATACCGCTAGGCTAAGCTTTTTAGGGGCACTTCTGAAGAAGCAAACATTATTGGGGGTGGCAAATAGTTGAAACAGTATGTTAGATTTATTTTGGGGTGCT
Source organism: Emys orbicularis (assembly GCF_028017835.1). NCBI lineage: Eukaryota > Metazoa > Chordata > Testudines > Emydidae > Emys > Emys orbicularis. The sequence goes on along the minus strand of NC_088684.1, from coordinate 78,471,317 downwards.
GCTGGGTTGTTTTAGTATATTTATCAGTGACACAAAGAGTTCAGATGCGTGCCTCTCATTGTGTTATATAGCTCAATAAATAAAACTAAATGAATAAATAAATTATACTGGTGGCAGTTCTTTCAAGGGTTGGCTTGATTTCAATTTTAAGCACCCTCGGAATATAAATTGATTCATAGGTAAAATGAAGCAGGTTTTATAGCAGACAAATACTTTCAAAGATCTTGTATTAAAGGCATAGCTACTGTTTCATATTTTAAATGGAGTTAAACTACCAAAAGTATATTCATAGAATATGGGCCAAATTAATTATATTGATTGTAATGGAGTTCCACCATGGATGAATATGGCCACTTAAGTTTTAATAAAATCAGAGAGGTTTTTGACTCTCGGCTGCCTGTATGAGTATATTTAGGAAAGCACTTCTCCAACTGGAGTAATTCATTGCATAAGGTGAAATGTCTATTATATTAGTTTACCGTGCCCTGGCTCTTAAACAAAATCCATTAAAAACGTTGTCATTTCACCATCCAAACTGTTTGGCTCCTAAAAATCAATTTTATAAGAGAGGAGAGCAGAGTTTATTGACAGAAATCTACACTTTCCCCCCAGTTAAACAGATGGAAAATCTAGACATATTCAGTAAGTGTTAGGAAATCAGATAAAAATTACCTCTTGTGAGTTTGGCGTATCACTCCACTTTTTATTGGCTGAATTACTAATTCTGTAATATAGTGCATAAAATGTATTTAAAAAGACATAGCTGTCATGTATTTCTTGTACACGATAGGTTGCAGGACTGCAACGAGCAGGTCAGACTTCTGTACGAGATATGGACTGGCTACAGAGCTTCCTTGCCAGAGAGATATACCAGATGCTCACTAGAAGATCCTTTAATGAACTTCCAGGAATGGCTGATAGAGAGACAATGTGTGTGAGGTAACATCTTTTCTTGGATCAACTTATCTTGATGAGAGAGACAAGCTTTTGAGCTTACACAGAGATCTTCTTCTGGAGCTGAAGAAGAACTCTATGTAAGCTCGAAAGCTTGTCTCTCTCACCAGCAGAAATTGGTCCAAGAAAAAATATTACCCACCTTGTCGCTCTAATATCGTGTAACCCACACGTCGACAACAATACTGCATACAGGAATGACTGTTGTGAGTTCAGGTAGGGTAGGTTACATGAGCCACCCAGTGGCTGAACAGTGTACTACAGTTTAACATTCTGTTACATCTTCCCCTTTAAGTTTTACATTTCTACCATTTACAAAATTTACGTTATCATGCTATCTTTAAAGTTCAGTACAAATCAGTTTAAGTGTCTCTGAATCCTACTGGCTTTCTAATTACACAAGCCAAACACATAACAACTTGGTCATCTGACTGTCCATTCGTTGCAATGACTGTCTCTGGTTGGTTTGTAATCTTTGAGTTGTCTTCTTATTCTGCATCTGCCACCTGTAGAGTTTGCCCTGATGATTGTTCTTTCTGAGGAACAAACTATAGCTGTTGATGGTTTCTGTTGAACTCTCCACTGTCGGTCTCAATCACATATGATCTGGGTGATGAATTATTTTTTCTTTATTACAGCTGAAGTTTTCCATCCTTTTTCTCCATCTAGTTTGATACAAAAACAGTCACCAGTTCTAGATCCAGAAGTTCTCTGAGTGATGTCTATTGTAAAAGTGTTTTTGTCTTTTTTATATGATTTGGCTACTCTCTTCATGTCTGGCCACTTTGGAGATAGGTTCTTTTCCAAGGCCAGAACAGTAGTTCTGACTTGTCCCATCAGATGTTGTGCTAGACTATATCCAGTAGCTGGTGATGATCCGTAGTTCAGAAGAGCAAGGGATGGATCTTCCTGCTATAGGATCTTCTTGGCTGTCTGTATAGCTCTGTCAGCCTTTCCATATGTTTGTGGGTAATATAGGTATTTTATTTGGAATTATTTAAATTCGGCTGCAGTGAAATTATGTTATGTTGTCCATCGCTAGTTGTCCTAGAATATCAAAATGAGCAAAAGTATTATCAGTTTATCGATAACACTGTGACATATTATGTCTTTCAAGTACATTATTTCTATATACCTGAAAAATAATCCACTATGACCAGGTAATGATGGCCTCTTCATTTGTATAAATCTGCATCTAGTCTCTTCCAAGGGTTGTCTGGTAGAGGTGTTTGTACACTGTATGGTTCCGCATTGTCTCTTGAGGTTATTTGTACCGCATCTCCTTTCAAATGCCTAATATCACAGAATTTTCTGAGTTCTTCCACCTTTCTCACTAGGCTCATCAGGGCTGCTACACTGAGGATAAGAAAGTTGTTGGTTTTTGATCAGGAGGACTCTGAACAGAAAGCTTTTGTCTTTTAAAGTTATTTCTGTGGTGAATTGGCCCATGCAGTTCAGAATACCACTAGGGCTGGTGGTCAGGTGATTTCAGCTCTGGGAGAGGTTAGGAGTGATTCTGAGATGATAGCCACATCTGCTCCTGAGTCAATTTTAAATTCAGTAGTTTTTCCATGAACATTCAGTTTTACTCTCTAGGCAGGCTCCATGTCATCAAACATGATAGATCCCAGAAAAAATGGTTCTTGGTTGTCTGTCATCATAGTCATCTTCCTGACAGAGTTAGAATGGCAAACAGCTACAAAATGCCCATATTTTGCACATTTATTACATATTTCACCTTCAGCTGGAAACACATCTTGAGCTATGAAATTTTCCACATATTGTGCATTGAGTCTGAAATGCTTTATAGTTAGTCTGGGACTACATCATAGCCTGAAGACTTTTATGATAATGGCTTTTATCACTCATTCTAAGTCCGTTTCTAGTTTCTAAGCTAGTTTAAGATTTTTCAAGTTGCTTCTGTCTTTTGTTCTGTTGTTTGACTAGTTCAGACTACTTTTACATCTGTAGCTGTGGGTAGACTTATGTCTCTCTTTATTTGTAGTTGCTGTGAGAGGCTTTAGTCTGTCAACCCAATTACTAGACTGTCTCTGATATTTCCATGTTTTTCAGTCCCAAAATCACAGTTTTCAGTCAGCCAGTGTATGCAGAGCTCTTATAAAAGATTCAACGTTTTCTCCTGGTTCTTGAATTCTCTGGTAAAAACATACTCTTTCATAAACCACATTTCTTTGAGTTACAAAGTATGCATCAAGCATAGCCAGAACCCTTCCATAGTTATCTTCCGGACTCTTTTCCGGAATGGCAAAAGATTTAAATATATGCTTTGCCTGCTTACCCCACAGCATAAATTAAAGCAGATACATTAATATCTCCAGTTTCCTGCTAGAGTTTCATAGCAATGCAAATTCTTGCAAAATCTTGCTTTCAGTCTGTCCATTCTGAAGGTCTATCAAAGATGATGTTCTCTGGAGCATTGAAGAGTGGCATGTTGATGATGAGCATCTTTTTTTTTTTGCTTTTTGTCCTTTTGTTTGCAACCTTTGTTGCTGTTTTTCTTCTATTTCTGTTCTCCTCTGGCACCACTTTACTTCTGATACAATCTCATGTACTTCTTGTACATGATAGATTGCAGGGCTGCTACTAGCAGGTCAGACTTCTGTACGAGATATGGACTGGCTACAGAGCTTCCTTGTGTTACTATCACAGGTCCCTATAATATAGTAAGGGTGAAATCCTGGTCCCACTGAAGTCAATGGAAAAACTCCCATTAAATTTAATAGGTCAAGATTTTGCCCTAGAACTATGCAATGATGTGTTCTTTTTAAGGTCTCTTAACGCAGTGATAGGAATGGCTGTTGTGAGTGTAAGTAAGGTATGTTACACATGGCAGCACCTAATACAGTTTAATATTCTATTACAATAGCCATTGTGCTCTTTCTCTGCTTTGAAGAAATAAAGTAATTATAGGATATTGTTCTATTTACAAGGGATTTACTGAAAGGAAACATTTTTTCACTTCACGTTTTATTAAATTTTGAATAGATCATCTAATCTAGAAGATATGATATACCCCTCCTCTCTGTGGGCTGAAAACTACCAGGGATTTTTATGCATGACTCCTATCTGCTTCAGTGGGAGTTCCACCTGTGTAACAACAGGGCAACATGCAGCTTTTTCACTTGAGAAAATGCAGCAAATGTGATACAACATTGTAGTGAGAAAAAGTACAAAAGGTGGTTTATAATATATTTTATTTCTAAAAATTGCAACTGCTGTGCCCTGAAATGCTTAAGTAAAGCTCCACTGGATTCTGCTATCTCCCTAGAGTTGCATATCTCTGATGTTTCTTATGTTTTAATGTCAGCAGAGGTGTGGTTTTTCCAAAGGCCCTTTACAAACAAACTTAGAGAGATACCTTCCAATTTAGATACTTAGATGTCTTAGCTAAGAGGAGCAAAGAGACAACTGATGATCACGTGTTGGAGATGTTTCCCTAGCTAAACTAATATAACCCAAACACACTAGGATTCCTTTTGGGATATTGATATTTTGCTAAATCATTTAGCTTCTGTTTACAACTCTTCCTGCAGCATCAGAGTTAGCTGCAGAACTGGCATGGCTTCTACCTAGCCTTATGTTTATTCTCCAAGGTAACAAAATTGGCTCTCCTAAAAAACAGTGGAATCTGAATAAGATCTGGATCTGAACCTCTCTAAAGTTTGGATTCCAGCTGCAGATTTTGCAATACATTCAGAGTTTGTTTTGAAATATGTATAAACACTGCAGATTTACTCAGGGCTTGTCTTCACTACCCGCCCGGATCGGTGGGTAGAAATTGATCTCTCGGAGACTGATTTATCGCGTCTCGTCGGTGTAGACGTAGCCTCAGAGGAGTAGCTGTATCTGCAGCAGTAAGGACATGGCACCTCTGCAGTATTATCTTCAGAATGTAGTTCTAGTGACAGGACACTCATAAAATATTACTAGACACCCTGAGACATGAATAGATGCAACTTGGTAGCTATGAGTCCCAGGTTCAAGAACCTGTCCCAGGTTCTCATTCTCACAGGCTCAAAAATAATGTAGCATCCTTGGGAATTTAAGGTCTTTGGATACTTCTCTTGAGCTAAGCAGTTGATTTCTCTGTGGACTTGTTCTGTTCAAACTTTATTAATGCATATTATATATGATTTTCAGATATGCTGGGAACCTCTCAAAACTGACCATCAGGTCCTTGAACTCTGATTCCCCAAATTAGGAGGAAACGTGTGTGTGTGTGTGTGTGTGTGTAAAGTGTTCCACACAATGTTTCACAATAAAATACAGGGTTTTCATCTAAATCAGTGTTTTTTGTCATTTGTAATTTTTGCCAACATTTTCTGATTATTTCCTTTAGAATTTTTCTAACAAATGTTTAATTACAAATCAACATTTTGTCATGTCAAAATGTCAACATTCAAAATGCTGAAAACATTTTCTTTTACACATTTCCGAATTAATGTTTTTCTGAATTTTTGTCCCATTTTGGAATGAAATGCCAGAAGATTGGAATTTCCCATGGGATGGAATTTGCATTTCCAAACAGCTGTTACACAGATTCACCTTTTTGCTGTACCATAATGAAATAGTCTTCATATAATTGAAATAAAATATAACAGTTTATAGTTATATTATTATAACTATAGCTCTGTGCTTTGCCTCTAGAAAGCCTCTTTCCTATTGGGAAATATTTAAATGAAATTTATATTTTTATAATGGCCTAGTTTTTTATGTCAGTATGTCTGGTTCAAAATCAAGCCATGAAGAGGGAGGCCTTATTTATTCATGCATAGACTAATGGAGTGTAAACTTTTTGGCATAATGTTCTAATAGCCTCTATAGATACTGATTTAAAGAGGGCGGTGATTACTTTCAGGTTGAAAAAATAATCTAATATTGCTCTCCCTATTCTATCTATCTATTCTAAAGATCAAAGGTGATCGGTTTTTATTTCCTTTCCTACCAATACCAATTTCCTCTCAGTTATAGGTGGATGGAAAAATTAAAATGCCAGGTATATATTGCTGCATTATAAAATATAGGTATATACCTCCAAAGGATTTCTGAATATGGTGAACTGAATTGCTTACACTAACAGCCATTTACAAGGAATATAAATCTAAATTTATAGTGCATGACACCTGAGTCTGTGTGAGGGGGTGAATTTATATATGCTTGTCATTTATTACCATAAATTCTCCTTAGAAAAGACTTCACCAAAGATACAGTCAGGTGTCTTTGCTTTCTCTAAGTAAATAAGTCACATCTAACTCACAACTTCAGAGGTCTTGGCCATGACTACGGAAATTGCTATTCTAAGAACAACTGTTGGTTCATGCTAAATATCTGTGTTTCTTTAGGGCAGCACTTTTTTTGCAATTAAGCAACACAATATGACAGGATGTGTGTCATGTTGGAAATCATCCTGCCTGAAGTGATGTGTTAGGCTTAAAGCTGAAGTCCAAGTGAAACAGCCACCTGTGAGCAGTATCTCAGCACTCTCTATGCATGATTCACATCCTGAAGTCTCTCATTTGGATCACTCTATGTTCCCGAATAAATATTTTAAAAATAAAGGGACGTGTTAAATATATTTACATTAATGTATTTTTGCAGGGGAAATCAGGTCTGATGTCCAAACACAAAGATTAGCCTTCATCAAAAATTAATAGATGTTTAAGACCAGAAAGGATCATTAGATCCATTTGGATGGTCTTTATAATGCAGGTCATAGGGTTTCACCTAGTTACTCCTGCATTGGGCCCAGAAACTTATAAGTGTTCTTATGAATGTAGAGGTGCAATTGCACACAAATATTTTATCCACTGACATTTTGGGCCTTACACTAACTGCGGCCCTTTTCCACTTTACCTCCCAGATGGCACCCACCAGAACCACAACTAGCCTTTGCATGTATATTTTGCCTACGTGGCCTCTGGGTAATTGTGAAAAAATGCCCGTTCCCAACACCATATCCACAACTCAGTCCATTTGCATACCTCCATCCTTCAACACACAATGGCTCTGTTTGAGGCTCCTCACCCTAGGAATGATTACATCCCAGAATATGTGCCTATCGGGTAAGATTCTGAAATCTTTCCCCTGATTGTTCAGATGTAGTTACAAAAATTTTTCAGGTCTGTATTTCCTACCAACAGAAAATACATCCCCTTTAAGGAGATTCCAAACACATAACTGGTATCTTATGTTGTAGCAGGTACTTTTGACTTGATTTTGTTTTCAGAGACATAGGTGGCTGTGGTCTTCAGATTAACAGTATTTTAAGTGGAAACTGTAGAGATAGGTAGAAAAACTTCCCCCTATACATGATGCAATGTTGGTGTTTTAAAATGTGACAATTTTATAGTTGTGATTCTGCAAGTTTCAGTCTTCAGCATTGACAGGTATAGCATTTAAACACAGACAATTCCGATAATTGAGTGGAGCTCATAATGCACTTACCTTGACACATTTCCAAATCTAGGCTTTTTTTTTTCTTCTTTCAGTGGAAGTAGCACTCACTCTAGGCATAATTTAATGACAAAATGTCATAACTGATGGCTAAAAAACTAGCCAAAGAGACTCTTTTTTTCCCATGCAAAATGTCAGAAATGGAAGACTGTAGTGGCAAATCTGTATCATACTCACACCATCCATCTGTCTCCACTGACATGAAACTCCCTGACTACCAAAACACTGAAACTTGTTTCTATGGTTTGGGAACAGGACAGGGTAATAGAGATCACACGATCAACATTTTATTCAGGACACTCAGTAGTAGGCTCTGGAGGCCATGCTGTTTCGCTTGTTGGGGACAAGTTTGGTGAGGTGCAAGATAGCTTCTGTGAAATCTACTATATTTCCTTCCCGAGCTGAAGATCTCCCCAAACATCAAAGGTTTGTATTAAATAGAACAAATCTGAACCGCTGTGGTTTGTCACTGATTAGCACCGCTGACTGGTGCAAGTGACAGTCTCAAACAGTTTTCTTACATTGTTTGCATGACTGCATACCTCAAAGAAGCAACTTGAGGAAGAACTAAAGGCTTGTTTTTTACAGAGATGCCCTAACAAAATTGCCCATAAAAGGAAACAATAAGACATAGCAAAGTCAAGAGCAACAAATCGGAAGTGACTGTTGCTTGAACCGAGCACCTGATGTGCTCCTTTTAGCTGCATCTCTGAGGTAAGCTGACAGGAACAGTTGCTCGCCTTACAGATCACTGACAAAGCTCCAGTGAGACATATATTCCAGAAATGCTTCAGCAATAGCAGTTAAGCAATAATTAATGATGGAAGTAAATAAAAGATTTAGTATAGAGCTGGGCAGGAAGCAGATTTCCTGTCCCGGGGAAAATATTATAGATTTCAATTTTTTTCTTTCTCTGCATTGGGATGAAACTAAGACTTTTTGAAATTTTTTAATGAAAAAACAGATTGAGAGAGAGATGTGCACCAGCAACAGAATTATAGAATCATAGAAGATTGGAAGAGACCTCAGGAGGTCCTCTAGTCCAACCCACTTCTCAAAGCAGGACCAACCCCAAATAAATCATCCCAGCCAGGGCTTTGTCAAGCCAGGCTTAGGTAACCCATTCCAGTGCATCACCACCCTCCTAGTGAAATAATTTTTCCTAATATCCAACCTAGACCACCCCCGTCCCCCGCAACTTGAGACAACTGCTCCTTGTTCTGTCATCTGTCACCACTGAGACCAGCCTAGCTCCATCCTCTTTGGAATCCCCCTTCAGGTAGTTGAAGGCTGCTATCAATCCCCCCTCACTTTTCTCTTCCGCAGATTAAATAAGCTCAGTTCCCTCAGCCTCTCCTCATAAATCATGTGCCCCAGTCCCCTAATCATTTCCGTTGCCCTCCACTGGACTCTCTCCAATTTGTCCACATCCTTTCTGTAATGGAGGCCCCAAAACTGGATGCAATACTCCAGATGTGGAAAAATAGGGGATAGCCTGGTGGTGAGGGCTCTCACCAGGTCTCCTCGTGTCTCCCACATCCATGGTAAGTTCCCTGATCACAAGACTATAGAGTCAATCTCTCTCTCTGGACCAATGAATATTTTTCATACAAATTGAAACAATTCAACAGGAGGGAGTGACTCTTTAACTTGCTGGTTTGGGCACGCACCTTGGAAATGGGAGATACAGTTTCAAGTCCTTGCTCTGAATCAGGCAATGCAAGGATTGAATGAACCTGGATCTCCTACATAGCAGATGAGGGCACTATTCAATTGGCTGTTCTAAGATGAGTTACAGTCTCTCTCTGAGAAACCTTTCCTGATTAAAGTTTTGTCAAAAGTGAGATCTCCCATGAAGAGTTCCAGTTTCAATGAACTGACATTTTCTGACAAAACAGTTTTGTCAAAATATTACTACCTCTAGTTTAACATGCTTGGTGTTGTAGAGACTAATCTGAAATCAAGGCACAGGCTTTGAGGAATCTAAAGCTGATGGGGAAAAGATGTCACTCCAGGCAAAGACTATATCCAATTTACAAGAAAGGTCTAAAAAAAATGAAATAAGTCCTGATATCATGGCAGGGTTTGAGGTCTGGACACACTGGGGGTGGGTTATATGCAATGGCCTTAATATAACATGCAGCCCAGTTCTACAATTGGCACATTTATAGCTCCAACAACAGTGTTAGTTTTGTGTAGTGAGGTGTGTTTCCTCTTCTACCTGTCCTTCTTCTTTTTCATGACATCTCTGAGGTATGCATGACAACTAATTGCCTCCTGTGTCTTCCTGCAACCTGGCATGCTAAAAGAAATGGCAAAGATTGGGGAACACTCTACAGCATGCTATATACTTCATGCTGAGGACAGCAGAGCACTCTGGGAGGTTCTCCTCTTTCAACCCTGTTAGATGAGCTGGCTTGAAACCCTCTCTTCCCAGAGCTTAACTTTGCCCCATCATCTATAGCATAAACCCTTGCATCTACTCTTGTTGTTTGAGTTCTGAGCCTTTGTTATTTTATACACTGGCTAAAGAAATCACAAATATATGTGGAGCTGCTAGTACATTTGATCCCAGCTCCCATGCAATAGTGATACCATACATTGTTTGAAAAAAGGCATAAATGCCACATTTGTCTTCTCATAGTTGGAAGGGACCTCAGGAGGTTATTTAGTCCAGCCACCTGCTCAAAGCAGGACCACTCCCCAAACAGATTTTTACCCCAGTTCCCTAAATGGCCCCCACAAGGATTGAACTCTCAACCCTGGGTTTAGCAGGCCAATGCTCAAACCACTGAGCTATCCCTCCCCCTTCCACTAGCCACTACTGTGGCTGGAGCAATTGTTATAAATATCAGATTTTTTTAAAAATACTATCAGATGTGTACTAGGAGCCAAATCCTGAGACCCTTACTGTTTACTCTAGTTGAACCATTCATGTGATATCACAGTTACACCCCAAATATCCTGACCCTCCGCAGTTAGGGCCTCATCTCTCTCTCTCTCTCTTTCTCTCCTCTCTCTCTCTCTCTCTCTCTCACACACACACACAATTACAATCTTCCCTCTCCCTTTGCACTCTTCCTCCCTCCTTCTTTTTTCTCTTACTCGTTGATTTTAATAGAAATTCTGACTTAAAGGAAAGTCTATGGGAGTGAAAGTCAGCACAGAATCTGGACTAGTGTAATTTCAAGAACACTATAAACATCACCAGCTAGTTCATTTATTGTTAATTTGCCAAATCGGATTTCCTCTTTTCTTGGGTTATTTGTATTCTGATATGTTTTATAATTTGGCAAAATAATTTCCTAAGCAAAAATAGCAGCACTGGAAGACCAATTGCAAGCAACTTTGCAAATTTGCTTCATGGAAGAGCAGAGAGGAAGAATGGAAGCAGGTTCATGACCTACCTACACCACTCACTTGATACCTGATCATTTCCTTCATTCTATGGACTGGTTGAAATGGTTTGTTTACAGCCATGGAAATCGGAACACCCTACTCTGGCAGAATTCCTTGAAAGAAAATCTGATAATTACATGGAACCAATGGAATATCTTTCTTACAATGGCATGGTAAGAAATGACAAGTGATTAAACTGGTCCAATGAACAGAATGCAATGTACTCTTAAAAGACATGATCTTTGCCACAATAACACCCACAAGGAAAGATTCTCCAAAAAATTGTTTATAGGCCACAAATAATTCTGCTATTTATAGTACTAGTATTAGAGCCTATTAGCCAAATTCTATTTTGAATTATACCTCTTGAAACTTCATTGAAGTCAAATCAGGACAGAATTTTGCCCTCAGTTTTAGTGGTCGTGAGGTTTCTTGATGGAGATAGTTAACATCTGTATGCTGCCTATGCCTGAGTTTCTATTCAGTATTCTGTTGCTTATAGTAGTCCCTGTGATGTTATTTTTGCTTTCAGAATTGATTAGAAATGGGAAACACTTTGGAAAATTGAACTTAGATTAACATTTTGGGCTTCAGGTAATCATTATTTCCTTACATTAAGGCAAGATGTAACAAAAGCCACCTTTCAACACTATCCTTTCCCCTTTATGGCAACTTTGTACCTTGATTTGTCTGGGCATTAAATTACAAAGTTTCTCCTGTTTCAGGTCTTAATTTTGGTGACAAAAGCAATATTATTTGTGTTTCTTGTTCTGCATCTGCTTTATGCTTCCTGTGTTACTTACATCTCAAGCAGTACAACTAAAAATGACATTTGGAAAAATTGAATCTGAGTCAGTCCAAGATACCAAAGCAAATTAAATGAAAATTGGAAGAGCTAGAATTTTTTTCACATGAATGAATAGTTTCTTACAGAATAAATAGAGGGTTGTTTGAGTGGAAAAAAACACTGATTGGCAAAAGACAGGAGAAAAGCTGTCCTGTTTTACATATAAATGAAATTGAGTAAATTAAAAAAAAATGTGTATTTAAGTCACAGAAACATTTGAAGTCTGGGAAGAAAAAGCTCGAAAGCAACTTTTGATCTAATTAACCTGTGTCTTGCTCATTTTGTTATAGTGGAGGATTCTGTGGAAAGTCAGTTCCCTATGGGTCTAATCCAAAGCCCATTGAAGTCAATGGAAAGCTCATCTCTATCACCAACAGAAGTTGGTCCAATAAAATATATTACCTCACCTGCCTTGTCCCTCTAATATCCTGGGGTCAACATGGCTACAACAACACTGCATTTACTTTACTCAGCTTTGGATCAGGCCCTGCATTCTGGCTGGAAAAATAAGAGAGCCTTCATCTAAGACCTGATCCAAAAGTCACTGAAGTCAATAAATGTCTTTCTGTTGACTTTAATGGGATTTTGATCAGGCATTATGTTTTATAAAATTGTAAACTAACTTAAAATACAAAATATTGTACCAACTGTAAATAAAAATGGTTTGTATAAAAGGAAAAACATTTTTGAAACCATTCATTTCCCCTGGAAGAGCAAACTCCAATCAAGGATCCAAAGTGATCATCAAAACATTAGGCTAAAAATAAAAAAAGAATGTTAAAGTTTATAATGGAAGTGTGTTCTTTTGGTATGTATTATAGATGTCTTCTGATGAAATATTTCCACTCCTGCAACAGTTTATCAACTTTTTCCATTGGTTGACATAACAGATCATATATTCTTTAATTCACTTTAGAAGCTTGTATTTTGGAACCATTAATTGTGATTTCCATATCTAAAAGCAATATATGTAGCTAGCCAGTGATCATGATGCCTTTATATATAGATATATAATACACACACTGTATATCTGAATGTACAATCATGACGAGCATGTGCTATCATCTCATTTTCCTAGTGCACTTACCTCAGAGTAAGTGTGTTTTCTTTTGACCCCAACTATAAGTTTAGAAATATGTAAGTATCTGACCATATTTGCACAAATGACCAGGCAGATGACAATGTTAAAGACGGCTATACAAGTATTATATGGAAGGGTCTCATTCACTCTCCTTTCTTGCTTATATTGATGGTGCCCCATCGAGTTGATATGATCATTAGAGGGTCAGTGCACTATATCCCAGCTGATGCTCAAAAGATTCAACAATGGTTCTGCACATTAGAGATGCAATAAATGGCTTAGAAGGAAAAAAAGAGATGACCCTTCGTCCCCCGGGCACAGTGGATCTTCTGGTTCCTCTTTTTCAAATTTCCAGCATGTCACATCATTTTATGTCACATTTTGCTGGATTATGCTAACTCATATCAAGTCACATCACATAAAACACAAGTTAACATGACAAGACATGGGGTAGGCTGAATGAAACCTGCCAGAGCAGAATTTTGCTGTTATTTTTTCCTTTGTATCTGCTCTCCAAAAACAGCCTGATCAAGGAGGACATGTTCAAATCTGGATCCTGTGTAAATTTACACTAGAGTGCAGGGTTCATGGCATGGCAAAGATTTGGGTTTGGATTAATCTATGTCAACCTCTCACAAAGTTGTGTTTATCAGATTTTCCCCCAAATTTAGGAAGGCTCTTGAGAAAAGCTCTTCTAAGATTTAGAAACATAGAATCATAGAAGGTTAGGGTTGGAAGAGACCTTTGGAGGGCATCTAGAGACCTCTGGAGGTCATCTAGTCCAACCCCCTGCTCAAAGCAGGACCAATCCCAAACCCTATGCAGGCCTGGTAACCAAACAGTTAATACAGGAACTGCCAGACAACGCTGATTGGCAGCCTCACCATAGCTGGAAGAATAAAAGAGTGGAGAAACAGAGGGGCTGTCACAGGAGGAAGCAGGTTAGAGAAAGAAGGTCCTGCCAGCAAGCAGGTGAAAAGCAGCCCTAGAGTGATAGTGACCCAAAGATGGGATGAACAGAGCCACAGGCCACAGAAGCCTATAGAACCAAGGGAGATAGGAAGGACCTTGAAGTACAGCAGGGAAATTGTTAAGGACTGATTCTGACTGCATAGGTTAAAGGCCCTGAATTGGAACCCAGTGGAGTGGGTGGGCCTGAATTACCCTACTGACCCCTTAACAGGGACTTAAGAATGAAAGGGGGTTGTAGGCTTCTGAGGACAAGAACCAGATAACCTTGCAAAAACATAAAGGGAAGTGCATACACCCCAGTGGGACAGAAAATAACGTCCTTAGCCCTAGAATAGGATTATAGAGATTCAGACAAGGAGGACAGACTGATTGCCCTGCTGATCTGAGCAGACTCAGTGCAATGCCCTGTCTGACCAAAGGGGGTGGTGACTCATTGGATCCATACATTGTAACCTTAAAAATGTCTGCTATTTAATCTATTTATACTTGGCACAGAGGAAATATTTTCACAGAAAATATCTAGGGCCTGGTGTTCAGCGGTGCTGGGCACCCACAACTCCAGTTGAAGTCAATGGGACGTGCAGGCACCCAACATCCCTGATGATATGGCCCTGTAAACCTTGTGCTGGGTGGGGCCTCTCGTGGCCCTTCTTGGCACAGTGCACTGAGGTGTGGGTCTCCCCATGTATGGCTCTGCTGCTCTAAGGTCCCTCCAGCCAAAGCACCCTTCAGTCCTGCCCATTTTAGGGTGATAAAGTTAAAAGGAAATCAGGAACAAAACAAACAGGGTTGTTTTTGCAGGGCTATCTAGCTGGAAAGCTAGCTCAGTCTTTGGGCTGCTACAACCGGCTTCTCTCCCATCAAGGGAAGCAGAGCTCTGTCCTTCTTTCTGGTCAGACCTGAACTATGCTAGGTCTTCTCCTTTTGTCTCCCCTCTCCACAGCTACAGGTGGAGTGGGGCAGGGTCAGTTGGGAACATTGGCTCACCTTAACCCTTTCATCAACAGTGTGGAACTGTCTATCTCACTAAATCCATCGCAGCCAGTGTGAGACCTATTGCCTCTATCACAGGCCGGTAATATATTATATGGCCAATTTTCTATTAGATCTCTCCCCTTGCTTTGGAAATACTTTTATTGTTTTATTAGGTATCAAATTGAAAGGGATTTTGCTTCAACAAATTGATTGGTCTCCTGGCTTGGCACACAGAATTGTGCATTAAGAGACATGAACTGGGTGGGGGGAAGAAGGCCCAGGCCCCTTCCTCTGTGATCATGGGGCAGGGCCTCTGCTACTGGTGTTTCAAGTGAGGGAGCATGGTCAGAGCACAGAGATGAAGACATTGCAGGACACATCATAATGCCCCTTGGCCCTGGATTGTCTGAATCCCAGCCTGTAAAGCATCTTTAAACCCAGCATAGCGAGACAGATAAGGAGGATTCATTACCGCTTTGTGTAGCTGTGGTGGCACAAAGCAGCCAAAGTGTGCCAATGAATTTAGCCCAATATTAATTATGGGACTTGTGATGATGGAAAACTAATTCTGAGAAAACTAGTACCAACCTGAACTTCTGATCACCTCTAAAACAAAAGCAAATCATACCAAAGACAAATCTTTTCTCAGGATCAGGCTAGTTCAGTGGTTCCCAAACTTTCACAGCCCGCGAACCCCTTTCACTAAATTGTGAAATCTCGTGAACCCCCTCCTAAAAATGAATATTTTCAGGGATTTAAGTTTAAATTTCCTCAATGTGATGGATGCCCCAACTGCCCGGCCCCGCTCTTCCTGGGGCTCGGGCTGGGGTTTGGGCTGCCGGATCCCCCGCTGACGAGGGCAGGGCTCAGGCTGCCAGCTCCAACTTCCCGCCCCGCTCTACCTGGGGCTCGGACTGCCAGCCCCGCACGGAGCCGTGGGGTTCGGGTTGCCAGCTCTCCCGCTGATGGGGGCAGGGCTCGGGCTGCCAGCTCCAACTGCCCGGCCCAGCTCTCCCTGGGGCTCGGGCTCTCTGCCCTGCAACCGGGTCCCACCTGTTGTCTCCAATGTCCAGGGTTCTCTGGCAGCCATTAGTGAAATTTTTCTGGTGAACCCCCTGTAATGTTCTGCAAACCCCCAGGGGTTTGTGAACCCCAGTTTGGGAACCACTGGGCTAGTTCAATCGAGATTCCTTCTCTCATTCCCAATCCATCACACACTAATAAAAAAACCACATGGATTATATACGCTCTTTCTCATTTATACATGGAAATACTAACAATGTCAAAATACTCTGCCAACAGAAGCTTCTTTTGTCATATTAGAAAGTTAGCAGCTCCACTCCATGCAGATCATATCTCCTCACATAACTAAGTCTGAACGTTAGTGAATAACTGTGGCAGCAAAATCAATAGGCTCTGTTTCCACAATCAGTCAGAATTCCAAATATCAACACACTGTCCTCCCAGATCTGACTGGCTACATCTTTAACTTACTGGCCTCACATTGACAGATTTTTCAGTGAAACTGCTTTGATGAATTCCATAATGCTAGTAAGACCAGGTTCAAAGGAAAAGACAGATTTTTCCATTCCACTGAGCTGACCTCCTACTGCTCTAGTCACATAATCTTCAAAGATTTTGCCTGTGATATCAATGTTGCTAATTTTCATTACTTTAAAGACAAAACAGTCTGCAATTTGTTGGTTTTCAAATAGAGTAATTCCAATAATCATCCAATCAAAGAGCTCTGACCATCTTTAATGAATGATAGAAAGAAAGGAGACATGGTGAAAGGATACGGATGGCAACTAAAGTTCAAAGGTTGAGCACTGGGTCCACAAAACTTGAAGAAATCCAATTTTTCAGTTCAGCTCTTCCCCATTGTTCAGCTGCCTCCATCCCCAACAATCTCCTTGTGTCATACACCAGTGAAACCATGGTAAACTTAAATTTAAAAAATGCATGGCTAGAAAACAAAACAGAAGTGAAAGGCTTACAAAGGAGCTTAAGAAAAGCACATCTTCAAACACTGATCTTGGACTTTACCCCATGTTAAGACTGTAATCTGCAGTGAAGCACTCTGTGTTACTCTTTAA
The DNA here is from genome assembly GCF_028017835.1 of Emys orbicularis. NCBI lineage: Eukaryota > Metazoa > Chordata > Testudines > Emydidae > Emys > Emys orbicularis. The sequence continues at coordinate 78,454,519 of NC_088684.1, read as the reverse complement.
GCAGTGGGGCTATGCAAAATTATATTGAATTAGTGTGATGTATATTTATGTGAAATAAGCAAGTTTTCTTAAGCATAGCACTTGTAAATATATAAATGGCATTTTCAGTATTTGCTAAGTATAAATGCAGAAATGCAGAAAGAAAGAGGTATCTTGCAAGGAATGTATGTCGGTCAACAGATGCCACACACTTACAGTTGATTATCTCCTTTACCTGGCAAGACTATTTTAATAGTTTTAATGAACTTTTTCATCTTGCCTTCTTCAGACATTTTTGTGACTTTCAAGTTATCAAGAGTATGTGTTTGCTGGAGATGAAGAATACAGAGGGGGAAAGGCAGAACTGTCGAATGTCAGATGTACCTGGAATATAGGATTCCTTATGACTGAAGTCTACCAGGCATATTTAATCCCTAATATCATTGCACACATGTGGATATATTCCAGGTAACAGATTGTTTTATAAGCTACTACCTAAGAACAGTTCTTAAAATATCATAGTGGCATAGGACTGATCATTCTCCAAGCCTCCATGGGAACCTTGCTATTGGTTTCAGTGGGAGCAAGATCCAGCCTTTGCAGCACATACTGACTATTATCAATCAACTCAATACCATACCATAAAAGGTAAGTAAGGGGAAAGGGAGGAAAAGACATGGAACAAGGACAGGCAAGTAAGATGGGCCAGACTTTCTCCATTGGTGACACAGAAGTTACTCTCCTTGAAGTTAGTTGGAAAGGTAAATATACACCTGATGGCAGATGTCAAACAATTATGCATGAATTTGCTGAGAAAGGTACAGCTGTTTTACATCAATAAAAAATTAAATGCCTTATGCAAGAAAATTATTCCATAACAAATCCTACACTTATTTCTGAAACAGAGAAGAAACCTATATGATCTCCCAAATGCTAGACATGTACTGGGTAAACATAACATTGTATGTAACATAGACTCTAAAAACGATGGCTCCTTGCTTGAGAATGAAAAAATAAAAATCAAGGTACTTATCATTGTGATCTTATTTACCAATGATTTACTTGGTCTGGGTGGGGAATTTCAAATACGCAAAAGTGATTTAGGAGCACAGGTCTCAATCACTATTAATGGGATACATGTTCCTAAATCGCATAGATGCTTTTGAAAATCCCACCTTTTTTTTTAATACCACTTTTACAACCATATTAGTTAGTAGCAAATCATCACCGTTACTTCTTCTCACTGACCCTGGCTGCTGCATGACAGTCAGTGAACTCAAACAGGTACGGTGATGGTGCCGGATGTGATGCTGAAAGATAGCCTTAACAAAAGAGAAGGAAGTGAGTAGCTCTCTTTTTCTGTGAAGAATTTTTTTGTGTACAAGTTTAATGAGGAGTCTGCTTTGAAGTGGGATTTTCAAGGGATGTGCAAATGGCCTTGGAAGCCTTCATCTAAGTGCTATGATCCTCACTGGGCTTGTAGGTGACTTGCCCATTTTTTTTAAAGAGAAGGCAGGGGTAATTTAGCATAGAAAGCATTAAAAATATAAAAGCTTATCAGATGGGCTGGCTGAGCTGTTCCATTAGCACATCTGGTAGAGCTGCTACTTTGAGATGAGACATAGAGATGGATGAGCTCCAGATTAGCCATGCTTCCCACAGGCTGCAGGAGAGCCTGCCAAGCCCACCAGGCTCATTAAGCTCAACAGAACCCTGCAGGAAAAAAAAAACAATTCTTTAAAATAGCTTTCAAAGGCTCCCTGGGTTTAAAAGCCTCTGTTCTCAACTCTCTTTCTGTTTGCGGTGGAATGGAAATCATTGGTTATAAAACACAGTTTACATTCCCCGAATAAATACAGATAAAATACCTTTGGGGGTCTGTTTGATGCACTTCTATTTGAAGTTGTTTATTAACTTAGTATTGGGGGATGGGGAAGACATTGGTACTTTAAGACAAGAATCTCCATTTCCTGTGTAATTCTAGTAGTGCTTGGAGTCCAATGCTCACATTTTTAAAGGTACTAAGGCATTGATTCACTCAGCTTGGAAAGACCTAAGTGACTTACAATGTCCATTGATAATCAGTGCTGTCTCAGTCACTTAGGGTATGTCTACACTACGAAATTAGGTCGAATTTATAGAAGCCGGTTTTATAGAAATCGGTTGTATGCAGCAGATTGTGTGTGTCCCCACATAAAATGCTCTAAGTGCATGAAGTCGGCGGACCGCGTCCACAGTACCGAGGCTAGCGTCGACTTCCGGCGCATTGCACTATGGGTAGCTATCCCACAGTTCCCGCAGTCTCCGGCGCCCATTGGAATTATGGGTTGAGATCGCAATGCCCGAATGATGCAAAACAGTGCTGCGGGGGGTTCTGGGTACATTGCGTCAGGCCCCTCCCCCTCCGTCACAGCAACGGCAGAGAATAGATTCGCGCCTTTTTACCTGGGTTACCTGTGCAGACAACATACCACGGCAAGCATGGAGCCCGCTCAGCTCAGCTCACCGTCACCATATGTCATCCGGGTGCCAGCAGACGTGGGACTGCATTGCTACACAGCAGCAGCAGCTAACTGCGTTTTGGCGGTAGACGGTGCAGCATGACTGGTAGCCTTCATCGGCGATCTGGGTGCTGGTAGCTGTGGGGCTGGCAGCCGTAGGGCTGCATTGCACCAGCCCCTTACCTTTTGCCTTTTGGCAGTAGATGGTTTATTACGACTGGTAACCGTCCTCGTCGGACAATGATGGCTATCAGTCATAGTATATTATTTTCTGCCAAGTATTGTCTGCTAAGCACCGAGGCGATCTGGGTGCTGGCAGACATGTGGCTGGCACACGTGGGGCTACATTGCTACACAGCAGCAACCCCTTGCCTTTTGGCAGTAAATAGTATATTATGATTGGTATCCGTCATCATCATACTGGCAAGCGCCCAGTATTTGCTGCCAAGCACCCAGAAAATGCCGAGGGCTATCAGTCATGCTGCACTGTCGTCTTAAGATGTAAAAAATAGATTTGTTCTGTATTCATTTCCTTCCCCCCTCCCTCCGTCAAATCAACGGCCCGCTAAACCCAGGCTTAGGAGTTCAATCTCGGGGGGGGGGGGGCATTCTGTGTGACAGTTGTTTGTATTTCTCCCTGATGCACAGCCACCTTTCTTGATTTTAATTCCCTGTACCTGTACGCCATGTCGTCACTCAACCCTCCCTCCCTCCCTCCCTCCTTCCCCTGGTCTTTCAGATACTAGTTTCGCGCCTTTTTTCAGACCAGACGCCATAGCTAGCACTGGGATCATGGAGCCCGCTCAGATCACCGCGGCAATTATGAGCACTATGAACACCACGCGCATTGTCCTGGAATATATGCAGAGCCAGAACATGCCAAAGCAAAACTGGGACCAGCCGAGGAGGAGGCGATTGCAGCGCGGCGACGAGAGTGATGAGGAAATGGACATGGACCTAGACCTCTCACAAGGCACAGGCCCCAGCAATGTGGAAATCATGGTGTTCCTGGGGCAGGTTGATGCCGTGGAACGCCGATTCTGGGCCCGGGAAACAAGCACAGACTGGTGGGACCGCATCGTGCTGCAGGTGTGGGACGATTCCCAGTGGCTGCGAAACTTTCTCATGCGTAAGGGCACTTTCATGGAACTTTGTGACTTGCTTTCCCCTGCCCTGAAGCGCCAGAATACCAGGATGAGAGCAGCCCTCACAGTTGAGAAGCGAGTGGCGATAGCCCTGTGGAAGCTTGCAACGCCAGACAGCTACCGGTCAGTCGGGAATCAATTTGGAGTGGGCAAATCTACTGTGGGGGCTGCTGTGATCCAAGTTGCCAGGGCAATGAGAGACCTGGTGATATCAAGGGTAGTGACTCTGGGAAACGTGCAGGACATAGTGGATGGCTTTGCTGCAATGGGATTCCCTAACTGTGGTGGGGCGATAGATGGAACCCATATCCCTATCTTGGCACCCGAGCACCAAGCCACCGAGTACATAAACTGCAAGGGGTACTTCTCAATGCTGCTGCAAGCCCTGGTGGATCACAAGGGACGTTTCACCGACATCAACGTGGGCTGGCCGGGAAGGGTACATGATGCTCGCGTCTTCAGGCACTCTGTTCTGTTTCGAAAGCTGGAGGAAGGGACTTTCTTCACGGACCAGAAAATAACCGTTGGGGATGTTGAAATGCCTATCGTGATCCTTGGGGACCCAGCCTACCCCTTAATGCCATGGCTCATGAAGCCATACACAGGCAGCCTGGACAGGAGTCAGGACCTGTTCAACTACAGGCTGAGCAAGTGCCGAATGGTGGTGGAATGTGCATTTGGGCGTTTAAAAGCGCGCTGGCGCAGCTTACTCACTTGCTCAGACCTTAGCGAAAAGAATATCCCCATTGTTATTGCTGCTTGCTGTGCGCTCCACAATATCTGTGAGAGTAAGGGGGAGACATTTATGGCGGGATGGGAAGTAGAGGCAAATCGCCTGGCCGCTGATTACGCGCAGCCAGACACCAGGTCGGTTAGAGCAGCACAGCAGGGTGCGGTGCGCATCAGAGAAGCTTTGAAAACTAGTTTTGTAACTGGCCAGGCTACAGTGTGAAACTTCTGTTTGTTTCTCCTTGATGAAATCTCCAGCCCTCCCACCCACCCAGTTAACTCTACTTCCCTGTAAACCAACCACCCCACCCTCCCCTACCCTCCCCCCTTCAAGCACCACTTGCAGAGGCAATAAAGTCATTGTTACTTCACATTCATGAATTCTTTATTAATTCAGCACACAACTAGGGGGATAATTGCAAAGGTAGCCCGGGATGGGTGGGGGAGGAGGGAAGGAAAAGGACACACTGCAGTTTAAAACTTTAAAACTTTAACACTTATTGCTCGGGAAATCATCTAGGGTGGAGTGACTGGGTGGCTGGAGGCCCCCCCACCGTGTTCTTGGGCGTCTGGGTGAGGAGGTAATGGGACTTGGGGAGGAGGGCTGTTGGTTACACAGGGGCTGTAGCGGCGGTCTCTGCTCCTGCTGCCTTTCCTGCAGCTCAACCATACGCAGGAGCATATCAGTTTGATGCTCCAGCAGCAAGGAGCATCGACTCTTGCCTTCTGTGTGCAAGCTGACGCCACCTCTCCTCTTCAGCCCGCGATTCAGCCCGCAACTTCTCCTCTTCAGCCCGCGATTCAGCATGCCACCTCTCCTCTCGCTCATATTGGGCTTTTCTAAAATCAGTAATTGACTGCCTCCACGCATTCTGCTGTGCTCTGTCAGCGTGGGAGGCAGTCTGTAGTTCATTAAACATTTCATCACGCGTCCTTCGCTTCCGCTTTCGAATATTCACTAGCCTCTGTGAAGGAGAAACATTTGCAGCTGGTGGAGGAGAAGGGAGAGGTGGTTAAAAAAGATACATTTTAGAGAACAATGGGTACACTCTTTCACGTTAGATTTTGCTGTTCACATCACACAGCACATGTGCTTTTGTTACAAGGTCGCATTTTTCCTCTTATATTGAGAGCCTGCAGGTTTGGTGTGATAGATCACTCACGCAGTGCCAGGCCACAGATTTCAGGTTGCAGGCAGCCATGGTAAGACACAGTCTTTTGGATTTTTTAACCTTGTTAACATGTGGGGGTGGTTTAAAACAGTACTGCTCTCATTAACCATACCATGCACCCGTTGGGTTGGCCATTTAAAATGGGTTTGCAATGTAAAAGGAGGGGCTGCGGTTTCAGGGTTAACATGCAGCACAAACCCAACTAACACCCCTCCCCCACACACCCAATTCTCTGGGATGGTCACTTCACCCCTCCCCCCCACCGCGTGGTTAACAGCGGGGAATATTTCTGTTCAGCAGAGCAGGAAGGGGCACCTCTGAATGTCCCCTTAATAAAATCGCCCCATTTCAACCAGGTGACCGTGAATGATATCACTCTCCTGAGGATAACAAAGAGCGATAAGGAATGGATGTTGACTGCATGCCAGCAAACACCGGGACCATACGCTGCCATGCTTTGTTATGCAATGATTCCAGTCTACGTGCTACTGGCCTGGCGTGGTAAAGTGTCCTACCATGGCGGACGGGATAAGGCAGCCCTCCCCAGAAACCTTTTGCAAAGGCTTTGGGAGTACATGAAGGAGAGCTTTCTGGAGATGTCCCTGGAGGATTTCCGCTCCATCCCCATACACGTTAACAGACTTTTCCAGTAGCTGTACTGGCCGCGATTGCCAGGGCAAATTAATCATTAATCATTAAACACGCTTGCTTTTAAACCATGTGTAATATTTACAAAGGTACACTCACCAGAGGTCCCCTGTGTGCCCACAGGGTCTTGGGTGAGTTCGGGGGTTACTGGTTCCAGGTCCAAGGTGATAAACATATCCTGGCTGTTGGGGAAACCGGTTTCTCCGCTTCCTTGCTGCTGTGAGCTATCTATATTATCTCCATCCTCATCTTCCTCATCCCCCGAACCCGCTTCCCTGTGTGATTCTCCAGTGAGGGACTCATAGCACACGGTTGGGGTAGTGGTGGCTGCACCCCCTAGAATGGCATGCAGCTCCGCGTAGAAGCGGCATGTTTGCGGCTCAGCCCCGGACCTTCCATTTGCTTCTCTGGCTTTGTGGTAGGCTTGCCTTAGCTCCTTAATTTTCACGCGGCACTGCTGTGCGTCCCTGTTATGGCCTCTGTCCTTCATGGCCTTGGAGACCTTTTCTAATATTTTGCCATTTCGTTTACTGCTTCGGAGTTCGGCCAGCACAGATTCATCTCCCCATATGGCGAGCAGATCCCGTACCTCCCGTTCGGTCCAGGCTGGAGCTCTTTTGCGATCCTGGGACTCCATCACGGTTACCTGTGCTGATGAGCTCTGCGTGGTCACCTGTGCTCTCCACGCTGAGCAAACAGGAAATGAAATTCAAACGTTCGCGGGGCTTTTCCTGTCTACCTGGCCAGTGCATCTGAGTTGAGAGTGCTGTCCAGAGCGGTCACAATGAAGCACTGTGGGATAGCTCCCGGAGGCCAATAACGTTGAATTCCGTCCACACTAACCCAATTCCGACCCCCTAAGGCCGATTTTATCGCTAATCCCCTCGTCGGAGGTGGTGTAAAGAAACCGGTTTAAAGGGCCCTTTAAGTCGAAAGAAAGGGCTTCATCGTGTAAACATGTCCAGGCTAAATTCGAATTAACGCGGCTAAAGTCGACCTAAACTCGTAGTGTAGACCAGGCCTAGGTCTACACTACCCGCCTGAATCGGCGGGTAGAAATCGACCTCTCGGGGATCGATTTATCGCGTCCCGTCGGGACGCGACAATCGATCCCCGAATCGACGCTCTTACTCCACCAGCGAAGGTGGGAGTAAGAGCCGTCGACAGGAAGCCGCGGAGGTCGATTTTGCCACCGTCCTTACAGCGGGGTAAGTCGGCTGCGATACGTCGAATTCAGCTACGCTATTCACGTAGCTGAATTTGCGTATCTTAAATCGACCCCCCCCCCCCCCCCCGTAGTGAAGCCGTAGCCTTAGTCCTTGCAACTCTGAGCAGAGCAATTCCTTACAAATATAGGCACAAGTTTCAAAATTCTGATCTGGATTTTGAAGCTTCCCCACCACCATTTTTGGGTGTGGTTTTTTTAAGTGATGTGATGGAGTGTTGGCCCCACACTGGCAAAGAAGGGGTTAAAAAGCAGCCTAAGGAGGCTACACAGGGAGCAGTCAATCAGGGCCCAGAAGGCCCAGATGAAAAGAGTTGTAGGGCCAGAGACAGTTAGTTGCTGTAGGGAGCCCAAGGAGAGAACTGGGCTCCTAGAGGGCTGCAGGAAGGGATTACCTCTAACAGGCAGCTGCTAGCAGGGACCGAGGGAGCTAGAGAGAGCTCCTGGTTGGTTGCTGGGATTTGCAGGCTCAAGACCCTAGGAATAGGGTGAAGAAGGTGATGGGGCCCTGGGGTAGTGGCCCAGGGAATTGAAATATCACTGGAGGAAAAGTTGAGAGAGAGCAGGAGGCTGCTATCTACAGGGTCCCTGCTGAGACCTGGAGTAATGGGAGGGCCTGAGTCCCCGCCACTTGCCAATAGGGAAGTGGCTAGACTATAGAACTGAGTAAACATGGACATTGACATGTCCGGAGGGCTGAGTCATGAAGAGGACGCTGCGAGTCCTGGACTGAAGCGAGTCTGCAAGCAGTGATTACAATGGACAAGGCACCACCAGGAAAGGGTGCATTGGCTGAGTGAGCTAATCCCTGAGACAACCAGCAGGAGGTGCTGGGCTGGTGAGTGAACCCCATGACAAGTGGTTAGAGCTATTGTTTTGTTTCAGTCCATCATATCACAGGGCTAAGGACCAGTCATAAAAACTAGGTCCAGATTCCCCAAGTACAGCATACTGAGACATCATGTAGGTCCTTCTCTAGTGCCCTATCACATTATCAGTCATTTACTTACATACGTTGCTGATTATCTACTACTCCCCACCCCCCCTTTTCCATTCCAGTAAAGTTGCTTTTTCATCAGTGGCTAGGCAAAGAAGTGAGATTTTAATAGACAGCAAGTATCGGTCTGAATAAGATCTGGGTTTGTCAAGAATTATGCCAGGCTTACTTCAACTAAAAAAAAACCCTTCACAGCAGAATGTTGTTCAACTACCATGTAAATTGGGGTATCATTTGTCCATCCCCTGCCTTTCCAGGAAAGCCTTGATTTGTAAATCCTTTTGGTGAATAAGCAGCACGCAGATCCACCAAGGTACCTTTGCTACTTTTGCTTGTCTCCTTCTTAAACTTCTGGTGCAATACAACCATATAGCAGCAGTTATGAGTCTCTTCCTGCTCCCTGGGTTAGCCTTTTACACTGCCTGTTTTCCTTCCTGGGTTCTCCAGCTGCTGAGCTAATTACCGTATTAACTCATCACGCTACCAGCAGGTGTAATTGCTCCCTTATATTTTACTCACACCCAGTGCCCTTTTGTTCTAAGTTGCGAGGGTGCTGCCTTCCATAGAACCCATTTTGAAGCTGCTAAAAGCACCTTGTCAAACCTCTATACCTCAGTTCTCTGCGGTACCATGGCACATTTATGGGTATTCATCTAAATGTTGGTGGAGATTTTCAAATGCACCTACATGATTTAGGAGCACAAGTCCCATTGGAGGTCAATTGTTGGGACTCCCTGGTTACCAGTTCACTCATGCACACTAATTTATAATTTTTACCTTGGAGACTGCTATATAGTAACTGGAATGTTCACAATTGCTACAAAGTCCTTTATTCCCCCAGACATGGATGATGACAGTACACACATCCCCACATTGCCTGCTCTGTATGTTTTAGATCTTTTGTAGAGAGACCATTTCTGGTAGAGGGGTGGGAGAATTAGATATATCCTTTCATTGACCCTTGCTGAGACTGTCTGTCACAGCCAACTGATGATGACACTTTGTGACCCTAAGAACCCCGCAGGCAAAGCATTCACTGTTCTCTCACAGTAACTCTTGACAGGCCTGACAAACTCACTACATTCAACACATTGCTCTCATAATATTTATTCAACAGGGGCAAGCGAAGTATCTAATAAAAGCTCATGTTATACTGATCCTCATAATCATTGCAAGATCATGGCTCCTTAAATATCAACATAGGATGATGTCCCAAGCTGAGTTGACAAACAGGCAAAAGGTTTTGCCAGATAAAGGAAGTTGATTCACCTGTCTCCCTGTCAGCTATATAAATTAAGCATTGTAACTCAACACACTGGAAATCAAATCTGCATATGGAATAAACAGGGGGACAGGACAATAAACCATAGGGAGTTGTCCTGTCTCAGGAGAAGGAAGGGGCGGGGGAGGGGAGAATGAACGTTGAAGAATAGAAATAGAATGTAAGGAGACATTTTGTTATCCGTTCACTGAGGAAACCTCTTGAAGAGCTAGGTTTTGTATCCTGGCTAGACTGAAAACCAACTAGCTCTGCAAAAGACTGAATCCTTGGCGGGGGGTGGGGGGGTGGGGGGGGATCTACTTTATTAAATAGGAAAGGTAATGATAGGTGTAATCCCAGGTTTGTATTTTATTTGTTTGTTTTTATATATAACCATTTCTGTTTTCCATTCTTATCCCTTTCTCAAATCTTAGCCTTTGATAATAAACTCATGGTTGTCCTCATTATAAAGGTATCTCAGTTTTATGATGTTATATAGGAGTTGACTGGCAGTTGAACCAAACAAGCTGGTGTGTGCACTGTTCCTTTGGGGACAGCTCACCTGGTAATTTCTGAGAGTGTCCAGTGACAGAAGCTGGATGCTATAGGGGAATGCTTTCAGAGGGGCTTGAAGGCTGGAGTACACCAATTGTTAACCTGCAAGGCAACATAAGAGCTGGGGGAGCCCTGAGGAGCTTAAGTGAGTGTTAAGCACCAGCAAATCTTCTGCTTGCTGGAGGCAGGGGTGTAACAAGGTGGCTCCCAGTCCTGGGCACCCTGAGAAAGTGTCATAGGGATTTTCAAAGGCACCTAGGGAGTTAGGCACCCAATTCTTATCACTTTCAATGGGAAATAAGGCCCTTTCAAAATCCCATCCTATATCACCAGTTCTTTAAACATAGGTCAGCCACCCTCTGGTTACAGATAGAGTTGGGCAAATAGCAAGAAAGCTGATTGTAAATGTTTTAGTGACTTCTAGACAGAATTTTGTATTGACAAGAATTTCCTTCAACAACAGTCATGAGAGTGATGTTTTGTTTTTAAGAATTTCAATCTAAACTAACTAAATTACATCAACACAACAACAAAATTTATTTTGTGCAGAAGAGGGAGTTGTTTATATGGTTAGAACATCCAACCAGGGAACAAAAATATCTGATGTAGGAGACAATCACACAGCTCTTATATCAAATCACAAATATTGGATCCTTGAAGTGATTGGTGACTAGCCAGTAAGCAATGCACACGAAATTTGCCAACATAACATTTGTCTAACCTTTTCAAATATCAAACTAATTTACTGTGTTCTCAGACAATACACAACCTGTGAAGAGAGCTAAATTGTCGTCTCTGAATTGCCAGTTGGTCACACACAGTGGGAGATAAGGACCAGGTGTCAGCCGAGGCTTTTAAATCATTTTTCTCTGATTTGTCGGAACCTCAGTCTTACTTTAACATAACACATTTGGATTGAGTGATAACACAAGTCCACATGATCAGAAATATGGCTTCACCATCAGGAACTCCTGCATGAGTTTGAAGGAAAACTTTGTTTCGGGATTATAAAAGAGTTGGCTTTGGGAATGAGACAAAGTTTGATGGCAATTATCAGGTCAGACATATAGGATAGGAAGAGTTGGATAAAAGGAATTCTGCTCCTGCTTTCTCCACAGTTTCTGCCTGTGTATAGCTAGATAGATAGATAGATAGGTAGGTTAAAAAAAGAAAAATCAAAATAGTTCACTTTAACATTTTTGAAATGAAACATTTTTGATTTTTCAATTCAAAACAACTTTTTGTTTCAAAATTTCCTTCAATTTTATATTTAAAAATTATATTTAAAAGCATAAAATGTAATGTTTCGGGTCATACTAAACGTTTTGTGCCACTGAAAATAATTTTTATTTTTTGGGTAAAAAAATGTTAATTTTGGGTGAACCCACTGGCAAACTGACAAATCAGTTATAAACACACACCTGTGCATAGAGCAGAACCAAAACTCCTGAAAAAATGAATTGTATTTATGTTCTATGAGCAAAGGTCCCTCTTCTTAACTCAGCAACACTCAAGAGTGAATGTCTTCCTCGCTAAGCTTTATAATCCTGCAAGCTTCTGCATGCAGGCTGCTCCTTATGACTGAAGTCAATGGGGCTTCACAAAAGCACAGCGGTCTATTAGCACAGAGTAGCATGCAGTACTGGGGCTGCAATCTGTTAGCTATTCAGAGCAAGGATTGTGTTTTCTATATGTTTGGACAGTGCCTACTACATTATGGACACAACTGTCTTACTACACTACTCCACAGTTGTACATTGAGACATGTAGAATTAGCAACCTTCTAAAAGATAGAAGTGTAATGATGATTACCAGGTTATTTGTATGGGTGGGACTGTGCAAATGAAATCTTTCCTCATTACAGTCAATCAACATAAAAAAGTGAAGTAAGCAGATATTGGGGTTATTGCCAACCCCAAGTATCCAAAAAACATGACTCAGGCTCCAAAATATCATGAGACTGGCTTAAACTTTGTTGGGATGGTGCTGAATTATTATAAATTACTGTGACTGATATGAATAAGTGTGGTCAGTAGGAGTTTGGTATGGCTTGGTACATCTGAATTTGCTAGAGATTCTGGGGGTAGGATTCTCTTAGCATCAGACAGTTGGTGTGGAAATTTACTGAGTGCTAAAATTGTACTTGAATGGTAAATTGAGGCTCCATCTGTGCGTGTGTTTCAACATGACACTTTGAAACATGTCAGCCGATTGACCAGCTCACAAAGTAAAAAAATGCAATAACCCACCATCAGTGGACTTGGTACAGGTTGACCCTCGTCAAAATAACCCCTTTTGAAGGACACAGCATTAGAAGCTCAAGTGAATGATTGATGAGAGGGTAAACATTGATTGAGCTTTGGTCTGGGCTTGTTTTGCAGCCCCCATCTAAAATATTAATTAGAGAAGATTAGTAATGAAATGCCAACAGGGCATATTTTTGGGATATATGACTCCTTTGAGAACAAAATATATAAATGCTAAACCGAGTACAGACGTTCCCCGAGTTACGTAAACCCGACGTACACAAATCGGAGTTTACAGAAAAAGTTCCGTAAGCTAGAAATAGGAGGGGTTTTGTTTTGTTTTGTTTTTTTGTGTAATGGTCGGAGATACATTTCCGACTTATGCAAAATTTGAGTTACTCAAGGTGTTCTGGAACAGAACGCTTGCGTAAGTCGGGGAGTGTCTGTAAATTTGTTAGTGAGTTCCCCAATTAACATCTGAAGAGGTCTGTGATGCTGTAAGACAGAGGGTCAGGGTATCTGAGACCCTGCTATGAAGGACTTTTGTAGGACTTTTGAATAAGAAGGCCTTGGGGTAACCAAGACCCTGCTTCAGGGGACATTTGACAGACCAACTACCTGAGAGGGGAAAAGAAGAGAAGAAAAGTCTCCATCTAGGACTGGTAGTATACCTGCTTTGTTTGCCAATCAGAATACTGTGTAAGACTAACATAGTTACTGAGGGTTTATGCTTGAGGAATTGAGGCTTGGTAGGGAGATGTGTATTATATAACCTTTACTGCTTGTGTGATTCTTTCTCAAATAAATTACTATGCATTAAGCATACTGTTTCCGAATTTTCACTGGTACCAGTAACAACCCGCCCAGCTGTGGGCCATTAAAGATCCGTTTCAACAAAACTCATGTAATTAAACAAATACATTTTGGATCTATTTTATTTGCCTTCTGGTTTTTGAGCCTGTAGTGTTCATGGCTCATGATTTCAAGCTTTTCCCAGCAACCTCGAGGATTAGAAATTTACCTAACAGACTACATATTTTAATAGAATATCATAATAAAATCACAAGAGCTGGGAACATTGAATGTTTAGGCCCGGATTGTTGTTTATTCATTGACATTTTTCAGCACTGATGTAATGTTACTATGGGTGTGAATAACAGAGTGACCATGCTAACATCTGATAAGATGCTGAGAATATCTGTTTTAAAACCAGATATTGAGTGGACTCAGACCACTTCCCATCACTGTTTATTTAGATAATTGAAAGTGCTGTGCCCTTGCCTCCTGACAAATCTAATTGCTTTCCTAACACTATATGTTGTGAGAAGTTCTATCAAACCAAAGACAGAGCAATTACTTCATACAAGTTATTTTCTAGGACACCTTGCAAAGAAGTGTCATCCATTAAAGCAACAGTTGAATATTTTTCTCATCACGACAGAGTTGCAGAGAAAGCACCTAAAGTGCAGGCAATGATCTTTTTCCACATGTCAGGCCCAGCAGTATTTAATGCATTTACAAAGAAGAAGATGAAGAGGATTTGGCACAGTTTGCCACTGTGTCTACAGTTGAGAGGTACTGTAACTGGGAGACATGTTTATTCTTATGACGAAGCTGAGAGAACTTTGTTCAGGTTAATCTAAGGTGATGTATCTAACTTAAGCTGCAACATTAGGGTTTTTGTTTGTTTTTGGAGGAGGGGTGCACTTTAAGTCTGTAATATATAATCTGACAGTATTCTTGAAGCAATTTAATGAAATCACTAAAGAACTTCACAATCCATTAAAATTCTTTTCAAACTTGCACCCATATTTCAATTTGATGCTATTTTATCAGATTCATGCTTGTATTATATCAGACCTACAGAATTCAGAGTGCTCCCAAGATACATTCATAGGACTCCTGTGAATGCACCCTAGTGGTGCAGCTATAGGGAGATCCCACAGTGATCATGGGATACATAGTTCACCTGAGGAATAGGGCCCATGTGGAAGAATGCAGGCAATACCCTATAACTATTCTGGAATATAATCCCTGACAGAAACTTCCCCACATAGACAAGCCCTTGTATAATGGAAAAAAGGTATTGATGATTTTAAACCAAGCGTTACCTCTTGTCATTGGGTGTATTCTTTCCTTTTTGTGCACATATAACTTCAATTGATACTAATGTTTCAAAAGAAAGAACAGACACTAACTTTGACACTTTTGTAACAATTTATCTGTGTTGCAACCATTCTACATTTCAATCTAAGTCAAAATTGCAAAATAAAAGATCTATTATGTGCACTTTATCTCTTTTTAAAAGGCAATTTCAGCACATTACATGGAGGAAATTCTTGCAGAGTTGTTGTTTTATTACAATGTGAACAGAACAAAATGTATTGAAAGGAAGTGTGAATCATACCTCCCTGGTGATTGACATTCAAACAGGAGCACAATTTATGAAGTTATGACTATAAGTTTCGATAATTTTCTGACCACATGAGCCTGGCCTTTGTCACTTTTATATCAGTGTGTATTATCCTTTAGCATAGGCATTTCACAGTGTGAAATTTTTAACTCAAACAAGTCCATCCTGATTTTCAAAGGAACTAGATTTTTCAAAGAACTGTTTGGTGGAAAATGTATCTTAAAAATATGAAATGAATGACCATAAATGCTCATGCTGCTTTATACAAGGTTAAATGGAGGATTCTTACTGGGAAAATTCCATGAACTTTCCATGTGGTATAGAAAATCTCCCAGAGATGAGAAAACATATTGCCTTCATATAAAAACGAAATGGAAGAAAGTGCTGGTTTTCCATGTAGCAGAGCCAAATTAAATTTAAAATGAAAATAAATGGAGAATGGTGGAGTCAGGATTTACCTTGTTCTTTTAGATTGGCTTACAGAATACATAATAATTGCTTTTGTAAATAAACACGGAAGAAATTGGCTAATGAGCCTGTAATAGGATACAGAACTTTTACCACTATTTCCAATAGGGTTTAGCGGGCCTGATTCCAGTCTCACTTTCACAGGTGTAAATCAGGTATAATTCCACTGAAGTCAATGGAGTTACTCTGATGTAAAACACATCTGAAATCAGAATCACCAAGCAGTTGCATAGTGGCTGACAGCCATTACTCCCCTGAAAGATGTTTGGAGGTCTATATGAAATTATTTGATGGTTTCTATCCCTTCCCCTGTGGTCATGTGTCCACATCATAAACATGCTTCTACAGATTGGGCACCCTGTTGGCAGCCTCGGTGAACAGACCGAATATTGCATGGCTGTGAAGACTCCCTCCCAGGAATGGTCCCTTCAGAACTGACTCATGGCACATGCTGATAGTGCTGAGGTGTGAGGGAGTTCACAGTAACTTCTGCCTGTCTCATAGCCATTCTGTAGATAAGAGAAATTATCAGTCCAACATCTTTCACTGGCAGTGAAAGCACCCAAAAGGTGATGGGGCACTTTTTCAAAGACAAAAAGGTCAGTCAGGTATCTAACTCCTACTGAAGGTCAATGGAATTTGGGCATCTAACTTACCTTTGTACCTTTGAAAATCTCACCCTAGAGTGTGCTGGAACAATCTTCTTTGTGTAAGGTGTGGTGCATGTAACTCGGTTAATATCAGTGGAAATACAGTGGTATAAAAGGGGTATATCAGAAAGGAAAATCAGGCCCATGTGTTATAGCATGTGCTACAGCCTGTAATGATAATGAAAATATTTATTGTTTCAGCCAAGAACAATCAAATTTACTTGATTTCCTGGGGGTGGGAGGAGCTTTTTATCATACTAAGTTCTTGAGAGATTTTCTTAAAGTTATTTCCTCATTAAATCTGTAATTGACAAGGGACATGCTGTTCAACAAGTTCAATCTTTTATATATGCCACAGAAATCCCACAAAGGGTCTAAAAATTCAATTCATATTAATCACTGACATCCTAATCCTTCTGATACAAAATCTATATTCAGGGATATATTTTTTTTGTCTAAAACACCACCATCTACTCTGAAAATGAGATTTTAGATTAGCTCTTTAGATAGTCTTCTCATTGACTCATCCATATGAAATCCGTTATGTGCTTTCACAGTATCTGAGGATAAAGAGCTTCTCACAGTGCCTGCGTTTGTCATAAATGGTGTGACAGACCCAGACCAGTGGGGTACAGGAGTCTGGTAGAGGGCAAATATACTGGTCACTGGATGAGTAGTTTTCTGTTCCCTGAGTGACCAGAGCAGGGGCTGCACTAGAGTAATCAGGAACCTGCTAGAACCAGTTAAGGCAGGCAGGCTAATTAGAACACCTGGAGCCAATTAAGAAGAAGCTGCTAGAATCAATTAAGGCAGGCTAATCAGGGCACCTGGGTTTTAAAAGGAGCTCACTTCAGTTTGTGGTGGGAGTATGAGGAGCTGGGAGCAAGAGGCGCAAGGAGCTGAGAGTGAGAGTGTGTGCTGCTGGAGGACTGAGGAGCACAAGCGTTATCAGACACCAGGAGGAAGGTCCTGTGGTGAGAATAAGGAAGGTGTTTGGAGGAGGCCATGGGGAAGTAGCCCAGGGAGTTGTAGCTGTCATGCAGATGTTACAGGAGGCACTATAGACAGCTGCAGTCCACAGGGCCCTGGGCTGGAACCCGGAGTAGAGGGCGGGCCCGGGGTCCCCCCAAACCTCCCAATTGACCTGGACTGTGGGTTCTTCCAGAGGGGAAGGTCTCTGGGCTGTTCCCCAACCCACATGGTGAATCTCTGAGGCAAGAAAATCCGCCAATAAGCGCAGGACCCACCAAGATAGAGGAGGAACTTTGTCACAATGGTTAGAAAGCTAAGGTACCATTTGTACACTTCACATTGTAGTTCTTTTTAAAACATCAATCACACTTCTCTGCAATGATTGGACAAGTCATTGTTCTGAATGCAGCATAAACCTCAAAGTAATTTTTCCTTAATTATTTTGGTATACTCTAGAAACTTCATAAAAAGTTCTATGGTAAAGGAGGCTTGAGAGCATTTCCTATAAACAAAAATAACAGGAGTACTTGTGGCACCTTAGAGACTAACAAATTTATTAGAGCATAAGCTTTCGTGGGCTACAACCCACTTCTTCGGATGCATCCGAAGAAGTGGGTTGTAGCCCACGAAAGCTTATGCTCTAATAAATTTGTTAGTCTCTAAGGTGCCACAAGTACTCCTGTTATTTTTGCGGATACAGACTAACACGGCTGCTACTCTGAAACCTTTCCTATAAACAGTGAGGCTTATAGGAAAAATAAAACAACTTGCTATCTTTACTTCTCATCCTTATGACATCTTTATTCCTTGTTGTTTACTCTTTATTTTGTCACTTTTACTACATTTTTCAATAAGACAGACACTACATGATGATGAATCTGCATGAGATAAACTTGCATGCATGCAGATTTGAATATAAGCAATAGAGGGAATGTAGTGTAACCTTCTCTTTTGTTCATCTGTCATGCTGAATTTTTATGCAGGATTTTTCATCTCAAAACAGCAACAGTGCAAGTAACAAAAATTTGTGATATCTGAAAGGATCTTTCACAAAGTAATCTGCAGGAAGCTGCAGTGATAGACAGCATTGCAAATATATGCATACATCAACCTACTATGCTTGGGAATTGTTACTTTTTCTAAAGAACAAGTTGTGTCAACAAAACGCTAATCTTTGAATGCATAGAACAGGGAGAAATATAGCGGTCAGAATTTATAAAACCTTAACAACGTCAGGTCAAAATGAATAACATACAAGCCTTACAAAGGCATGATTTAATTCAACATCAAGTGCATTTTTAAAATTTTCATATTTCCATAGTTTTTACTTTTGCGCTCTTTGCAAATAGAGCAGAAATGTGAACGATATAATGCAAATGTAACTCTGAATTGTATTAGCACCTTTGGTATTGTATGTGTAAAATCTGTGTTGTATTAATCACTTTCTCGGCATGCCTGCAAAAAGCATAAAGCACCAGGCTTTCTGCAAATGTAAAAAATAATCGACTAGGAAAACAAACTGTGCAGTGTTTGGATCCAATCTCAGTCATATATTCAAGGCTCAACTTGAACAAATCTTGACTCATTCTTGGCAGGATTTAAAAGCCAACTTGCTCTCCCACAGTTATAGAAATTTGACAGCATGTTACTGTATAGATGTTCAAGATGAAGTGCCAGCAGCTGGAAATAAATCAATTATTTTCTTGGTTAGATATACTAGAATCTAAGGACAAGTATCACTACCTTGAATTCCTCCAGAGAAGGAAGAAAGGGATATGAAAATCAGGGAT
Organism: Emys orbicularis; assembly: GCF_028017835.1. Taxonomy (NCBI): domain Eukaryota; kingdom Metazoa; phylum Chordata; order Testudines; family Emydidae; genus Emys; species Emys orbicularis. The sequence goes on along the minus strand of NC_088684.1, from coordinate 78,435,768 downwards.
AAGATAAAGTAGAGATTACAATACCTCATCACAGAACACAATTTACACTTTGAACTGTTTTGGTTTTAATATGGAATTATAATGTATTACTAAAAACATGTTTACTTATATACAACATACTATGGAATTAGCACCCTGCCCCCATGTCTTTGTATTGTGTTCCAAAAAACTCTAGGTCTATTTTAATTTTTGCCTGACAGTGAGGAATGAGATGCCATAGTCATTTGAATTTGTAATTGTGAAAGCCAAGATTCATATTGCATAAATCAGGCTGTGGCCATCCCACTGATCTCCCATATGTTCTCCCATATGAATGGGAGGCTACTCAGGTTAATTAGTCCATTGTTCCTGGTCTAGGAGATATGACACCAGCCCTGGTAGCAAATCGCTGGCTTCATATCATTGAAGACTAGATGTATACATAGAGCTCATAAATTCACATTGATATTATAAGTTGTACATGGACAGATTCCCCAAAGCATCACACCACATATCATCCTCTTTCTTCATTTGCTGTCAAAGGTGCTACCACTTTATAAATGTCTTGGTAATTTGAAATGCTTGAGAGAGATAACACATAGGAAGGGGAGGGAATAATACTGAAGAGGTAATAATATGGAATAACTGACTTGAAACTATAAATATTATGATAGTATGCCTTGAGTGCAGGGGACTGGACTAGATGACCTCTCGAGGTCTCTTCCAGTCCTATCAGTCTATGATTAGGAAAACACATTTCTAAGACTGTTAATTTGAATTATTTGAGTATGCATTGAAGATAATGGGTCAGTTAGGCCCTACAGATGATCTAGAGAGGCTATTTGTTATTTTTATTATTATTTCTATTACAGTAGCACTTAGAGGACCCAAGTAAGATCATGGCCCTGCGATGCACTGGGGCACTGTACACATAGTAAGACAGTCCCTGCCCCGAAGAGCTTACAATCAAGATGAGAGAGAGAGTGAAAAAGGAAGTTTTTTCCTACATATTACAAATGGTGTCTGAGACACAGAATGATTAAGGGACAAATTATGGACTGGATAGAGTAGGAGAGCAGGGGCATTAGAGGCTACAAAATGTTGAATGTCCCCTGTGCCAGCTTCCTGGATCATGGGTAGCAGCATGGGAGTGGCTCCCCAGGGTCACAACTCCCTTCCCATGCAGGAGTGGGCAGAATGGGCTCCTCCTTTCCTAGTTAAAGCTCTTATATGGATAAAGCATAATAGATAGTAGATGAGAAAGAGAGCAGCAACCCAGAGTTCATTTCCTGCCATGTCACTCATGATTCTGATGCATGTGAACACACAGAATCACATTTCATATGTATTATGAAGTAGTGATGGATGTTCTACTCCTGGGGGAATTCTGCGCACCTTCTGCAGATTTCTTGGCTCCCCCGCAGAAAAATAAGGGGGGTGGGGGTGTGTGCTTTCTCACTTTTTTTCCTGTGCCAGATAGGCACAATGGGGTTAGATTACAGCTCAGGAACTATTTTACTTATCCACTTAAAAAATGCAGAACAATGATTAACAAAACTGTATGACTTTCATGTGTGAAAGTCTGAGCAATTTAAAGTGACATTCTACATTACAGAACATCAAACACCAAAATAAAAGTAATATAATGTAAATGAAAGTCCAGGATTATAACTGGAATGCAGGGTATTGGTTACCAAGCATTTGTAACTTAACATTCATGTGCTGAACAGTTATGGGGGGAGGGGGGGAGAGGGGGTTGTATGGTAGTTTAAATACATTACCAAAATAAGTGAAACTGATTTGATTATATTGCATTATTTTGACAAATAAAATATGCAGAATTTGACAGAATTTTGCAATCTTTTGCAGTCTTTTGCATTTTTTTGGCACAGAATTCCCCCAGGAGTAATGTTCAGAACAACTGATCAGCTGAACATTCCTCATTTTATAACACTAGATCAGACAGTACCCCATACAAAAGCTTTTTCATTTGCACATCGGAAGGCAGAGTGGAAGAAGGGCAAACAGGTAAAACTAGAGTTTAAACTTTTGTGTATTTTAACAACGCAAACATTTTAAAATTAAAATTGCTTTGCAAAGTGATTAAAAGGTAGTGGGAGACATATTTACCTGAATGATAGGCAGGAAATTATTAACAATATATCTTGTTCATATTCTTACTACCATGAAAACTGTTTAGTTTTGTTTGTATAATCACATATTATTATTCCTACTTGGCATTTTCAAAATGGGAGCTGGAAAACATATGGTACAGAAAGAAATGAATTTTAGATGTCTTGTATAGATTCAGAGGAGACTTATAAGGTCAAAAGTCTTATACTAGCAAGAAGTCACCTGTTGCACTAATGCTGGCCCAATAAAAGCACAATCCAGCAACCCTAGCCTCGTCTCTGGATCACAGAAGCCCAGGGAAACAGCTCATTAAACAGTGATTATTTTTTTTGCCTTTCTGCATAAATATTTGACTGTATCCTGAGTTTCTTGGAACTTAATACTCAGAACATCTCTGTGTTTCTCCATTCTTTGCTCATCACGGATATTTAGCCATGCTATCGCAGAAGGGCACTGGGCATAATATTAGAGGAAGATAAGAATAGTAAAGAAGAGAGGAACTGAGTTAAACAGAAGCACAGAGCATTATCTAGAGACTAGAAATCCATCTTGCTTCACAAAACACAGCTAGAGGTTGATACTTTTCTTTTGGAGTGGCATGTGTATGTGTTTGAAATAATTCATTCAATGCTGTTTCCCTGAAGTAGTCTCTCTTGGAAAGAGCATTCTTCATTTTCCCTCTGAACAAAACAAACAGAATGGCGGCTTCGTTCTGCCCCTCCTTTCCCTAGCTCTACTTCCTAAAAACATCACTATTCAGAAAAGCACATAAGCACAGGCTAAACTTTAAGCATGGGCTTAAGTCCCACTAGAGTTGAATGGAAAGCTTAAAGTAAAGCATTAAGAGCCAGTTTTTCAAAGGAGTCAATAGGAGTTATCTGGCTATATTGTTTAGGCATATTTGAAAATCCCACTGTTTCTTTACGTGCCTAAATATTTTTGAAAATCTGGCCCTAAGTGCTTTCCTAAATAGGGCTACTCTTAAGAATATGAAAGGCTGGTTCTTAAGTGCTTTCCTAAACTGAGGCCTGGGTGATGTGATCCCTGTATAATATATAAACATTCTGTTAAGCGTTAAGAGATCTTTGTAGAAAAGAAGATGTTATAGACATATAAAATACAGTTATCACCTTTTATCACATAAATACAGAGGACTAAGGCCTGAACTGGGGTAAATTGGCATAGCTCCATTGACTTCAATAAAAGAACAATGATTTATACCATCTGAGAACCAGTTTCAAATACTTAAAAGTTGTATTAATTATCTGTATATTTGCCTCCTGTGTGGATGTTACACAAACGACTATAGAACTGTTGATCTTTTAGCTTTTTGCCAGAGGTGTTGCTATTAAAAAATGTGTATGCATGGTAGACCTGCTTCCCTGCTGATTGGCAGAAGTAGCACATGTAAAATAACACATTCTGGGTGGGGGATGGGGAGGAATTAGCAAATATAATTTCAGCAGAAAATGAAGCAACTGAATAAATAAAGCCTCATATCTAACATTTTAAGAATGCTATTATTTATGCAGAAAAAAATCTTCAAGCTAGTCCTTATGTTACTTACACAGCTTTTGCTTGATGGCTTTGCACAGATATGGTAATGTGGAAAGGTCCTCAGGCTCTTAGTCTGCATGGCTGAAGTTTATAGAAGTGGTTGGTTTTCTTTGTTTGTAGGTTATCCCTCCCCTCCCCCGCTCCATGCACACACTCCTTGTAGGAAGAAAGAGAAGGGGGATTTGAGTTTCTATGGTGCTAACCACTGGGGGAAAGAATGAGGGAAGATTCACACTACATAAAAGGCTTGGGGTCAGCTCCTACAAGGAGCTGAGTACATGCAAGTGGAGTGGAGATGGTCCAGTACTTCGTGGAACTACTCAGCACCTTACAGGTTCAGACCCTCGGGCAGCACTCTGGTAGGAACAGGAGGGGAAAATGTGTAACTAAACAAATGTCACAGGGAATACATGCTGTATGTACCAGCTAGAGAAAACACATAGAGGCAGATCCCTAGTCCTGTCTAAGTGTCCATGTGTTGCTTGACTAATAAAAAAGGCACTTAAAACCAACTCCAGCAGCAGAGAGTTCCTCCAATGCAGTAGAATCCTTGGATAGCATAAAGGCATATACTACCCTTTCCCCGCTCCTCAAAGTAGGGAGCATGTTGGGGAGGAAAGGGACACACCAGAGGTATTGGAGGTGGGCCTGGAGTGCACAGTGCCAGCCAACTCATAGGTGACTGCACCAGCCAATCTAATTCAGAGCAGCCTTTACACTTTTGACCCCCAGTGGTCCCAGGCTTGTGAAATGAAAATATGGTTTAAAACCTCCATTCCCTTTCCCCTTATCAGCTGTACTAGCTTTGACACAGCTGAGGATCTCAGCCCAGGGATATCTAATTTTCTTTTCTAGGAGGCGTGTTAGAGAAAATTAAAATAAAATAATAAAGGGACAACTGTCTGACATAAAATATACATTAATGAAAATTACATGTTCTCAGGCCTTATAAAAGTTCAATAATGTAACAAAACAGGGTAGAATAAAATCACTAGTGCCAAAACCTGATGAATTAGAGGCATTATCTGAACATGCAGAATTCCAACCAGTATTGATATCCCAAATGCACTGATAAAACAACCCATAAACTACAATATTCTTCCAAGTTTTATCTTTGAGCAGAGGAGTCAAGTGCAGCAACTGTCGGGGGAGGGGTTTTATTGTCAGGCTTGTCGTTCTGAGGTGATAAATGAGCACATTAGACATGGCAGACAGAAGCAGTTTCATCAGTGTGTCCAACTCCAAATTAGGTTGGGACATGACTGTTAGAAAGTGCAGAGGAACCTGGAATTTTTTATTTTCACATCTTTTTAAGAGTTATTAGCTCTAACAGGTCTGATTTCCTGGTGCAGCATGATTGCTGAGCAATGCACAGCCAGACTAAATTGTCTCTAAACAGTTTTGCCAAGTTATACCATTTTATCATGAGTCTCACAATATTTAGTTTAGTTCTTAGGGCCCCAGCTCCCAGAGTCAAGTGATTACATTAGACTCGCAGCTATCATTTAAAAAAAAGGTTTTAGCCCTTTTGGTTGCAGAGAAAAGTTTGACCCAACTGCACCCTAAAGGTTCAAAAACCAAAAGGCAAATGCAAATAGCCCAAAATGTAGTACTCTTTTAAAATCTCATCATTTTTTGTGCAAGCGGGGCCGCTAACAGGGAGTTTTGAGAGGGAGTTTGGAAGGGGAGTGGGAAGGGGGCGAGGTACACTTGCCATTCTTTAAAACCTAAAAAATAAACTATAATCAAAACTTCTGATTTAAACAAAAACCCTATCATTAACCTAGGCAGCCATAGGAGAGAATGCAGGCAGAAGCCCAGCAGCAGAGTGGGGGCTATCCTGTTTATTGCACTCCGTGCAGCATGTATGATTACCTGCCCTGTGGGCGGGTGGCGTATGTGTGCATTCGGTGCAAGGAGCTCCTGGCCCTCAGAGACCACATACGGGCTTTGGAGGCCAGGATGGCAGAACTGGAAGAGCTAAGAGAGGCAGAGAGGTATGTTGATGAGGCTTTCTGGGACACTGTAGATTTGTCCCACCTCCAGTCAGACAGCCCCTGCGCTGTTAAGGAGGACGAAAGGTTCAGGGAAGGAGAACAGTCAACAGGAGCTGAGGGAAACCTTCCCAGAGTTGGGACCCTTCTTCCAGATGATGTTGGGGTATCCTCTCGCACTCCAGGGGAGGGAACTCCAGTCATTAGGAAAAGGCAGGTGTTAGTAGTGGGAGATTCGATCATTAGAAACATAGATAGCTGGGTTTGTGATGACCGGGAGAAACGTATGGTGACTTGCCTGCCTGGTGCGAAGGTTACAGATCTTTCGAGGCATCTAGATAGACTTATGTGCTGGGGAGGAGCCTGTGGTCGTGGTACATGTAGGTACCAATGACATAGGGAAGGGTAGGAGAGACGTCCTGGAGGCCAAATTTAGGCTGCTAGGAAAGAGACTGAAATCCAGGACCTCTATGGCATGCTTCCAGTTCCACGCGCAGGGCCAGGTAGGCAGGCAGAGCTTCAGAGTCTCAATGCGTGGATGAGATGATGGTGTAGGGAGGAGGGGTTTAGATTTATTAGGAACTGGGGAAACTTTTGGGATAGGGGGAGCCTATACAGGAGAGATGGGCTCCACCTAAAGCAAAGTGGATCCAGACTGCTGGCACTTAACATTAAAAAGGTTGCAGAGCAGAGGAGCATGTGGATCGGACAGAGACTTCTCTTAGAGGAGAGTTTATTGATAGAGATTCTCTAGGTTTTAGTCGGGAGGAGAGGATGGAAGAGGATAAAGTATGGGCCAGATCAGACGAGAAACATTCACATAAAAAAGAATCTGACACATCAGAAAAGGGCAGACAAATAAACAGTGACAAGTTTTTAAAGTGCTTGTACACAAATGCTAGAAGTCTAAATAATAAGATGGGTGACCTAGAGTGCCTTGTGTTAAAGGAGGATATTGATATAATAGGCATCACAGAAACCTGGTGGAGTGAGGACAATCAATGGGACACAATCATTACGGGGTACAAAATATATCGGAAGGACAGAACAGGTCGTGCGGGGGGCGGGGAGGAGGAGGGAGTGGGAGAGTGGCACAATATGTGGAAGAAATCAAATGAAGTAAAAATCTTAAATGAATCCACATGTTCCATAGAATCTCTAAGGATAGTAATTGCATGCTCTAATAAGAATATAACAGTAGGGATATATTATCGACCACCTGACCAGGACAGTGATAGTGACTATGAAATGCTAAGGGAGATTAGAGAGGCTATCAAAATTAAGAACTCAATAATAGTGGGGGATTTCAATTATCCCCATATTGACTGGGTACATGTCACCTCAGGACAAAATGCAGAGACAAAATTTCTCAATACTTTAAATGACTGCTTCTTGGAGCAGCTGGCACAGGAACCTACAAGGGGAGAGGCAATTCTCGATTTAGTCCCGAGTGGAGCACAGGATCTGGTCCAAGAGGTAACTATAATAGGACCGCTTGGAAATAGTGACCATAATATAATAACATTTAACATTCCTGTGGTGGGAAGAACACCTCAGCTGCCCAACAATGTGGCATCTAATTTTAGAAATGGGAACTATGCAAAAATGAGGAGGTTAGTTAAACAGAAATTAAAAGGTACAGTGACTAGAGTGAAATCCCTGGAAGCTGTCTGGACACTTTTCAAAGACACCATAATAGAGGCCCAACTTAAATGTATACCCCAAATTAAAAACACACAGTAAAAGAACTAAAAAAGAGCCACCATGGCTTAACAACCAAGGAAAAGAAGCAGTGAGAGATAAAAAGGCATCTTTTAAAAAGTGGAAGTCAAATCCTAGTGAGGTAAATAGAAAGGAGCATAAACACTGCCAAATTAAGTGTAAAAATGTAATAAGAAAAACCAAAAAGGAGATTGAAGAACAGCTAGCCAAAAACTCAAAAGGTAATAACAAAATGTTTTTTTAAGTACATTTTTAAGCAGGAAGCCTGCTAAACAACCATTGAGGCCCCTGGACGATCGAGATACAAAAGGAGCACTTAAAGACGATAAAGTCATTGTGGAGAAACTAAATGAATTATTTGCTTCAGTCTTCATGGCTGAGGATGTTAGGGAGATTAACAAACCTGAGCCATCCTTTGTAGGTGACAAATCTGAGGAACTGTCACAGATTGAAGTATCACTAGAGGAGGTTTTGGAATTAATTGATAAACTTAACAGTAACAAGTCACCGGGACCAGATGGCATTCATCCAAGAGTTGTGAAAGAACTCAAATGTGAAATTGCGGAACTATTAACTATGGTTTGTAACCTGTCCTTTAAATCAGCTTCTGTACCCAATGACTGGAAGATATCTAATGTAATGCCTATATTTAAAAGGGTATCTTGAGATGATCCTTGCAATTACAGACCTGTAAGTCTAACGTCAGTACCGGGCAAATTAGTTGAAACAATAGTAAAGAATAAAATTGTCAGACACATAGAAGAACATAAATTGTTGGGCAAAAGTCAACATGGTTTCTGTAAAGGGAAATCATGTCTTGCTCCAATACTTCTGTTAGTCTTAAAGGTGCCACAGGACCCTCTGTTGCTTAATTTATTAGAGTTCTCTGAAGGGGTCAACAAACATGTGGACAAGGGGGATCCAGTGGATATAGTGTACTTAGATTTCCAGAAAGCTTTTGATAAGGTCCCTCACCAAAGGCTCTTACATAAATTAAGTTGTCATGGGATAAGAGGGAAGATCCTTTAATGGATTGAGAACTGACAGAGAACAAAAGGGTAGGAATAAATGGTAAATTTTCAGAATGGAGAGGGGTAACTAGTGGTGTTCCCCAAGGGTCAGTCCTAGGACCAATGCTATTCAACTTATTCATAAATGATCTGGAGAAAGGGATAAACAGTGAGGTGGCAAAGTTTGCAGACAATACTAAATTGCTCAAGATAGTTAAGACCAAAGCAGACTGTGAAGAACTTCAAAAATATCTCACAAAACTAAGTGATTGGGCAACAAAATGGCAAATGAAATGTAATGTGGATAAATGTAAAGTAATGCACATTGGAAAAAATAACCCCAACTATACATACAATATGATGGGGCCTAATTTAGCTACAACTAATCAGGAAAAAGATCTTGGAGTCATCATGGATAGTTCTCTGAAGACGTCCACACAGTGTGCAGCAGCAGTCAAAAAAGCAAACAGGATGTTAGGAATCATTAAAAAAGGGATAGAGAATAAGACAGAGAATATCTTATTGCCCTTATATAAATCCATGGTACGCCCACATCTTGAATACTGCATACAGATGTGGTCTCCTCATCTGTACAAAAAAGATATACTGGCATTAGAAAAGGTTCAGAGAAGGGCAACTAAAATGATTAGGGGTTGGGAACGGGTCCCATATGAGGAGAGATTAAAGAGGCTAGGATTTTTCAGCTTGGAAAAGAGGAGACTAAGGGGGGATATGATAGAGGTATATAAAATCATGAGTGGTGTGGAGAAAGTGAATAAGGAAAAGTTATTTACTTGTTCCTATAATATTAGAACTAGGGGCCACCCAAAAAATTAATGGTCAGCAGGTTTAAAACAAATAAAAGGAAGTTCTTCTTCACACAGTGCACAGTCAACCTGTGGAACTCCTTGCCTGAGGAGGTTGTGGAAGGCTAGGACTATAACAGGGTTTAAAAGAGAACTAGATAAATTCATGGAGGTTAAGTCCATTAATGGCCATTAGCCAGGATGTGTAAGGAATGGTGTCCCTAGCCTCTCTTTGTCAGAGGGTGGAGATGGATGGCAGGAGAGAGATCACTTGATCATTACCTGTTAGGTTCACTCCCTCTGTAACACCTGGCATTGGCCACTGTCGGTAGACAGGATACTGGGCTGGATGGACCTTTGGTCTGACCTAGTATGGCCATTCTTATGTTCTTATATAAAGCCAGTTCTTGTGATTTATAAATACCTTGGATTAGAAATACTGCTTAAAGTCAGAATAACCAGCCAAGGAGCATATTCTTGATATAAGTGGGATCCTCTGGTGTTGCAGAGCTGTTATGGAGGCTCTCACACAATTCCACCTCTCTGCTCTTGCTGTAGCAGGGATATGTGGGTGTGGCTAGAAGAAAAAAAGGACATTGCCAGGAAATCCCAGTGCTGCACCGGTCCTTAGCTGCCTTTGCAACTCGGGTCCATTTACAGTCATCATAAACTACAACAGCCCTGGGGTCACCAGGAGGTTGTTTGAACCCAGTGCGGGGGATGGAGCCCTGATCACAGCTGCGGCAGGATGAGAGGAGTACAGCAGGGAGCTTTATGCCACCCTTGCATGCACTATGCTCTGTACAGTTCAGGCACACCTCAGGATCTGGGCCAGGCTCTTTAACCTGTCATTTTAAATCCAGAATTTTAAACACTAAGGGCTGGTCTATACTTAGCCGCTAGTTCGGCGGCTGGGGATCGAACTTCCGGGTTCGATTTATCGCGTCTGGTCTGGACGCGATAAATCGAACCAGGAAGCGCTCGCCGTCGACTGCGGTACTCCATCTCAACGAGAGGAGTACCGCGGAGTCGACGGGGGAGCCTGCCTGCCCCGTGTGGACCGCGTCTGAACCGCGGTAAGTTCGAAGTAAGGTATGTCGACTTCAGCTACGTTATTCATGTAGCTGAAGTTGCGTACCTTACTTCGACTTGGGGGGTTAGTGTAGACCAGGCCTAAGAATCACTGTGGGACTAGCCAAGAGAGTTGAGAAATAAGACAAACTTCTGGGGAGGATGAGGACATCTCGCCTACCGCTCAATTTGCCTCAAGGTTGGGAAAGTCTTTCTTCCTCACTAAACTGCTCTTCTGAACTCCGGCAGGTCTTATTGAGCAACATGAAAAACTATTTTTAAAGAGCTTCCAGACTGCCCCTCAGGACCATCTGTCTGAATTACCCAGATGATTTTTTTTCTCTCTTCGTGTACAAAGGAAATTGTCATTTCAAGCACATTATAATTACAGTACATTAGCAAAAAGCAAGAAAACATGTTGCCCTGTTTCCTGGCTGGTCCAGTGTTTTTGTTAGTAGATTATTGGAGGCCCAATGGGCTCGTGATGTATTTACCATATTTCATGTGGGTTTGGCTTCTCCCTGAGTTAAACAGAACACATACAATGAGGGCCTCTGCACAGCATTGCACTGTCCACAAGAAAATACACACTCTGCATTTAATAAAACAGGCTCAGCACTATTTCTCATTTAATAAACTTTACCTAATGGTGGGATAAAAGTTAGGTCTATGCTATGTCCCCTTGTACCAAGTGGGGTTAAAATTTCACATCAAAACAGATGATAAACTAAGCACACAATCTGGATTTTTGTCAAATTTGTAAGGCCCCCTTTCTCTCTCTTTCTCCTTTTAGCAATGTTACATAAACATGGGGCTAAATCCTAAAGCCATTAGTGAATTGTGACTCAGTCCTCATTCAGGCAAATTGTTCTCTGAAGCAATGGGAGTTTGCCTTGAATACTGGCTGCGTAAAAACTTGGGATTTAGAATATTGCACAAACACTTTCCTATAAATTCTTTTAAAATGTAATTTCCTCCTCTTAAGATGAAAGCCTAAGTGTGGTGGCATATCACAAGATCTTCTGCACCATTTAAGCCCTGCATAGGGGCTGTCTTAGCAAGGAAATGTTGGTCTGCCAATCGGAAAGCCACAGGTAGGATATCCACCCAAGCCCGAAATACATCAACACAGACCAGTTTGTCACAAATATCTATGAGATTCTCTCTAAGTTTCATTTGTTTGTTTTTTGTAGAAAAAAATATCACCTCAGGGTCCCACTGACATCATAAATCATTTGAGCTTCATTCGGTTGCTTTTATGATGTCAAAAACGTCTCAGTAGAATGTCTTCATTGTATCACATGCTAACCCATCTTTATTCTCCATTTATTCTCAGTGACAGAGGAATTGTTAGCCTAACTTGGGTGAAACTGGCATGGCAGGTAAAGTTCTGGACCTATTGAAGTCAATGAGAATGTTGTCGCTGATTTCAATGGGGCCAGAATTTCAATGCTTTTGTTTCCAGGAAACTAAACTATCTACACACATATCCAGACCCTAATACTCAGCATATTTTGATTTGTTCTGAGCATTAATATCTTATTATTTTTCCTTGTATAGTTTTATTAGCTCATCACTTCCTTAACAAGACTTTTAGTCAACAGATAATAATGCAACGTCTAGATTCCAATTTCTGAATTGAGAATATGCCAGTTTTCTATTATAAATGGTTGCTTTTCCATTTTCACTTCTTCGGTGTGCAGTCATGTGTGTTTCATTCGCAAAGAGTAAAGCAGAATGCAGTTTAAGTAAAATAAGTGAAACATTATTAAACTGTGTGTACTGTTCTGTCCATGTGGCTGAGTTACTACCAGCCTAACTCCCTGCGTTCCCCATTCCACTAGTGTCCCATCAATAACAGTCCCTCCAGAGAAGATTGTCCCTCAGATTCAAGTTACACTGCTCATGATATATCTTCCCTATTGTCATTGTCTATGCAATTATGTTCACCACTTTTACAAGACTATGATAAATTTTGTACAAAGTATGCCTTGTGAGGTATCATTTGAAAACTGCTGAACATTATTGTCCTGGTAAAATATGTGTATCAACACTGTATGTGAAGTTATAAAATTCTGCTGTACAGCATTGTTATAACATTCATCAAGGTTAAGAAAAGCAGGCCCAAACCAGTTTTTCAGAGACAAAGACACACTTACACCCCAGCAAGGTGTTAAAGAGCTATCACCAGATTTAGTAGCCGTTCTCCAGCAATGGGAAGGTGTGAATGACAAATTTAAATTTAATCATAAGGACGGTTCAACCCTCCCCTCCACAAAAGACTGCTTTTTGCCTGCACCACAGCTTGGGGTAATCCTCAAAGAGGAGACAGTGGTATGAAAATGAGAGACAGTGGCCTCCAACTCACCTCTCTCCTCCTTCGTCTGCGCTCAGGATATCAACGACTCTCAAAGAACTGAACTAAGGGGGAGGGGTCCCAGACTGAAAGGAGACCCAGCCTGTGAAATTTACCGCATCGTACGGTGTGACAAAACCTTTTGCTTTTAAGTTCACTTAGCTTGTTACATTAGGTATTAGCTTGCATTTTACCCTTTTATTTTCTTTTGTAAGCAATCCTGACTTTTATGCATCACTATTAAACACTTAAAATGTATCTTTCTGTGGTTAATAAACTTATATTATTGTTTTATTTTAACCAGTGCGTTTGCATTAGAGTGTGTGGGAAACTCCATTTAGGATAACAAGGTTGGGGTATTATCATTTTCCTTTGAAATGGTGGACTTTCTATTAGCTTGTATGGGTCAGAAGAGTACTGAGCAGTACAAGACATGCATTTCTGGGGGAATAAGGCTGGGACTAAGAATTTGTGGGTGTCACCCTGTATGTAATTCATGAGTGACTGGTCAAAGTGCTCATGTATTTAGCGGGGAGTGAATTTCCATGCTGAAGGCTGTGTGAGAAGGCCAGGAGTGGCTGTTCTGACAGCAAAGGAGAAAAAAAGACACACCGAGGTAGAGAATTAAGGAGACACAGCTGTTCAATGGTCCACTTTATACCCTGGGGAATGACACAGATCAACCATCATATCTATTTTACATAAATTTTAATATAAACATTAAAAACAAATAATTGATGCCCAGACTCCCACCTCAGCCAGAGGTTGTTAGCATATAGCTGAATTGGAGTCTCTCTTCTTTACCACAGACTCAGACAGTTACATAGTCTGTGAGATAGCTTGGGCTCCTCAACAGGTGATCACACTGGGAGTGACCTATTTCTGTCTCCCTGTCATCCGTCTCCAAGTCTAGCAAACTATCTTTATGTGGAGGCTCCTCCCTCCCTATAGGGTTGGCATCCAGATGGCTCACTGTCTCTCCATTTTGTGATTATCTCAGTATCTCTGTAGGGTCTCTCTGGGTATTGTATCTGATGGCTCGTAAGTGCCTCCTGTTCCTTCAGATCACTTGTCCCTCTTGTGTAGTCAACTACTATGACCAGGAGGCCACTTCACTCCTCACTACTCCTTTAGTCCATTCCTTCTGGTCTCACTCTAATGGCTGTTTTTTATAGGCGTGCCTGTCTCCAGGACCGGTAGTTGCTTAACTGACCTGTTGTACTCTAGTGCCTGCTTTCTCTGATTGTTGGCAATCTCCTCTCATCAGCAGTATCTCCATCCTCCTGGCTGCAAGAGGTCTGCCTTCCTTGGTAGCAGCATTCCAGTCCTGCTCATTAGTACCTGTGCTGGCACCCCTATGATAGAGTACTCCTGTGTGCCAAATATGCTAACGAGGGGTCTGAATCAGAAGACACAGCCTTGTGTAACAGACTTTTAGCTGTCTTCACAACTGATTCCATCTTACCATTCATTACGCTGTGGGTATGCTGGAGAGGAGGTGTTGTGGTCAAACTCCCATTTGCATGCAAATTTCCTGAATTCTTCTGATGCAAATTGGGGTATATTGTCAGTGAATACAGTGTCTGGAATGCCATATCTCACAAAGCAGGCCTTCTGTTTGCCAATCACTGATTTGCTTCTTGTACAGGGAGGATGTCAACCTCTCAAAAATTTGAATTGTAGTTCACAGTAAGCAAGTACTGCTTTTCCTTGAAAGTAAATAAGGCCATTTCTATCTTCTCCTGTGGTTGGGAGGGGAGCTCATGTGGTAACAGAATCTTTTTCTGATGGTGGTTATCACATGACTGGCTGGTGTCACACTCTTCTATCAGTGAGTGGGGGTGTATTCTTTCTCAGCCAGTAAACACATTCTCAAATCTATCTAAGAAAGCTGCTATTGCCCAGCTATTAGGCATGTATTTCTTTGCATAACATCCTTACATAATGAGGCAGGGACAACAACTCTCTGTCCTCAAACTATGATTCTATGTACTTAGCTCATCTTCATTTTGAAAATGTGGTTCTGCTTCTACTGGTACTTGGCTTTTGTCCTCTGGCCACTCTAGTCGCTCTCTCGGGTACCCGTAGTTGGGTGTCCTTTTCCACTGCCTCTTTGAGTTCCATCAACTTCGCTGTTGAAAGAGGAAGATAGTGCAGCATGTTAATGGAGTCAATGACCTGATCCTCTTTCCCCAGTTCACTGATGCTGGGTATCTATGCCCTGTTCAGGATGTCAGTGAACACCAGTAATCATCCTGGATAATATCTGATCTCTACCTGGCAGTGCTGGGGTTGCACCAAAAGGCACTGCAATCTCTTTGGAGCACTAAGAAGAGGCTTTGCCAAGACTTTCTCTAGGGATTTGTGGGTCTGCTTGCACTATTACTATGGGTGGCCATAGGTGTACTGGTGGAATCACTCCACACTAAAAGCTCTTTTTTTTCTATTTGGGAATAACCCTGTTCAGTCTCTGACAGGGCTTTGCTGGCATGAGTGACTGGCTGCTCCTGAAAAAGATCCTTTCTCTGATGCATCACACTGAAGTGTCAGTGGCTGTCCTGGCTGGTAGTACTCTAGGACAGGATCATTCATGATCATTTGTTTCAACATGTCCAATGTTTGGTGTTGGGCACCTGCCCAGTCACACTCAACATCCTACTGTGTAAGCTGACATCCATGTTCCACTACAGCAGCCAGATGTGGACAGAACTTGCACAGAAAATGTATCAGGCTTATGAAGCACCCATACCCCTTTCACATCCACTGGAGCTGGCATGTCTGACTGCCTTGCTGTTGTTGGGATCTGCTTTCAGTTTGTCCGCTGTGAGTAGATGTCCATTGTATGTCACCTCACACTGTTTGAGGCACATGTTTTTTCAGGGTTTAATTTTATATTCTTGTCCCTGGATCTCTGGAGACAAGTTTGTAGTTTTTGGTCATGTTCTCATTCAACTTTTGTATCAATGCTCCCTTGACTTACAATGAGGATTTCATCTGTCATTATTTTCATCATAGGCAATCCTTCCAGCTCTTGAGTGAATCTTCTCTGGAACACCTCTCAGCTGAGCTTATGTCTATCAGAATGCATAGCCATCTGTAGCAAACAAATGGTGTTGCAAAAGTTGTCAGCATGCTGGACTCTTTATCCAGTCTTATGTTCCAAAACCTTTTCCTCACATCACAGTCTATAAAACTCTGGCTTTGGAAAGTTCTGGAAAGATGTCATCAATTGTGGGCAGTGGGTAGTACCCATTTTAATGTCTTTGGGTCTATGCAGAGGTATAATTTGCCTGATAGTGTCTTTACCACCATTGTGCTGCTTACCCAGGCTGCAGTGGCCTCTAAAGGTGCTGTGATACCCCTGTACTGCGGACATTCAAGTTCCCTGCATTCTGAATTACGTAGTGCCACTGGAATTCTCCTTTGTAGTAAGCACACAGGTTCCACTGTAGGGTCTACTTCCAGTCACAGCTTTCCTTTGGACACCCGTCTCTTTTGAAAACACCCTATTGTGCTTTTAAAATTGTCTCTTTTGTCCATGGGATTCCCCCTTTTGCTTCTTGCACTGCAGCTATAAAATTCTGATACTGCGCCCTTCTATAGCTGTTTTCCCCAAGAGGAGCCTGTGATGCTTACCAGGCACCACCATAAACTTCACTTGATACTATCTGTCATTTTCTAGGTTAGTTTCTACGAGGCCATATTTTCCAGTGGGCTACATTATGCTTTCATTGTACTTTATTAGATTGCACCTGCTATCTGTAATGGGAGTGTTCAAGTCCAATTCACCCCAAGGAATCACACTGCAGGAGTGCCCTCTATCCTATAAGTCTTGGAACACCAAGGACATACCAGAAGAGTGGAGGGAAGCTAATGTTGCATCAATATATAAAAAGGGTAAATGGGATGACCCAGATAATTATAGACCTGTCAGTCTGACATTGATCTCCAGGCAAAATAATAGAGTGGCTCTTACGGGACTTGATTAATAAAGAATTAAAGAAGGGTAATATAATTAATGCCATTCAACATGGGTTTATGGAAAATAGATCCTGTCAAATGAACTTGATACATTTTTGATGGGATTACAAGTTTGGTTGATAAAGGTAATAGTGTTAATATAATATATTTAGACTTTGACTGAGTACTTCATGACATTTTGATTAAAAACTAGAAAGATATAAAATTAACGTGGCATACATTAAAAGGATTAAAAGTTGGCTAAATGAAAGGTATCAACATCTAATTATAAATGGAGAATCATCGCTGAGCGGGTGTGTTCCTAGTGGGGTTCAACAGGGATCAGTTCTTTGTCCTACACTATTTAACATATTTATTAATGACCTGGAAGAAAAACAAAAATCATCTCTGATAAATTTTGTAGACGACACAAAAATTGGTGGAGTGATAAATAATGAAGAGGTCAGGTCACTGATACAGAGTGATCTGACCCAACAGCCTGAACCTGATATGCTCTCAGACTCAAGGAAAGAGTCAAGTTGTGATCATTGCTGTGTGGTGTGCCACCCGCCCTTGTACAAGCCTGACTGAAACTTTCTGGCACCTTCCTCTGCTCTTAAACGCTGCTAAAATGTTTCAACTTGTAACCTTCCTTTCTATGCTGTCCTAGTGCAGGCACTTCTCCTTTACCATCTCATACTGCCTCCCACAGAAAATGCATCTCACTATGAGTATGGAACCTTGGTCACCTGCTCTCCTTCACTGTTGTCTCACTGCATGCACTTCTGGGATTGTTGTGCCTCCTAGGACTTTCATCCTTTCTCTTGTGGTTCTCCTATACGCCCCATGTCTAAGCATCTATTGATTGTGAGATCACTTCCCAGAGCAGCCACTCCCACAGGTGGTGATCTCAAGAGCTGAAGACTATCCTGTTTCAAATCAGGGAGTCTGTCAAGTCCCCCAACTTACATGTAGCAGCCAATGCGTGTCAGGCAGTAATGTAGGGGTCTATCCCCTCCTAAGATTGGTCTCTAGTGAAAAACCTGTGTCATGTGCTATTTTGTTTTGCTTTGGGGAGGCATAGTTCCCCAGGATTCTCAGCACTGCTGTAAAGCTTGAGGCAGTGGTGGTGAGTGGTTCACAGTGCTGCAGACACCTCTGCTTTGTTCCCAATAAGGTAAAGTAACAGTTTTACTTTCTTGCTATTGTTGTCCTCCTGTATGGTGAGTTCTGGGTACAGCTCAAACTCCTCCTTCCACTGGGTCCATCGCTGGGTTAGGTTTGTGTCTGCAAAATGCAGAGCTCCAGTGGGCTTCAGACCCAGTTCCACGGCTCATGCTGCCAGCTGCTGCACTTCAAAGAACTTACAGCTCAGCCACTGCCACCATGTTTCATTGACAAAATGTGAAGCTGAATGCAAGTTTAGTTGAACAAATCAAACTTTATTAAATCCCATGGACTGCTCTGTGGCTGAGTTCTACCCCATGTGGCTGAGTTCTTTCCAGCCTAGCTCCCCATGATTCCTGTTCCACAGGTGGTCTGTCAGTAACAGAGACTTTTTGACTCCAGTTCCAGTGATCATGATACAATGTGTTTCTATATAGTTGCTGGTAAAGGTAGGCATTTTCTTGGATCACATAAGCCTCATCATTATTAGAATAATGGGGTTGGCCCACTGATTTGGGATGAAAATGAGCTATGTTTCTTTTCTTAAAGCACACAGAAAGAGTACTAATAGCACCCTGAAGAAATATTTAATGTGGTTTTTATGAATCACACCTAGTAATTTATTGCAAGTTTGTGGCAAATGGATTTCTGATGAGGCTTCTGCTAAATCAGGACCCTCTCTACTCTGAGATGATGTACAATTAGAGCCTGATGAAAAGTTCTGGGGACACTCAAGTGCCAACTACTTCATGTGATTACAATGTTTGGAATTCTTCAAGTACTTCAAGGAGAGCCAGCCAAAAAAGTTCTTTGCCAGGAGTAATGCCTTTAGAGCAAGTGATGCTCTACTTCTCTAGGAATCTAATGAATCTTTTTTGTTTTAGTGCTTCCTTGTGGGTTGCTGTGATAATCACTGGCAAATTCCTAACCAATTCCTATGGAGCCATGTGCACTTACACACAAGCACAAACTCTTCCCTTAAGGAGCTGTCTGTGGATGATTACAGATGTGGATATAAAAAAATATATTGTCTTGTTTATTCCAGGTAGGATTGATGCAGTATTACAAATAAATCCCCCTTTACATGTTTGTTTTTTCGTTTAGTGGAAAATTAAAGCATTATAAAACAACAAGTGTCTCTGCAGCATTTAAAAATTACTGTGCATATACCACACTAGTCTTTTTGGAGTATATTTGTCATTTTGTGATAGCAAAACTAACAGCTGGTTTTGTTGCCTCTCAGTACAACAAACTAGAGTGGTTCTGTTTTGTTTTAATGCCTGGATAACATTCTTTTTTATTCTGAAATTTCAGATTCACCTTTATCCATCTGATATTATTTAAATAAATATCAATTTTTGGTATGCAGTTCATATACTTTTAATTAAATTATTTGCTTTAAAACCAGAATTCTTCCCTTGTGTTTCCACTCTGGACTATCTCAGATCAATGTGTAAGGATGACAAAGAACTCCGGTGCCAAAATTACCCAGGCTACAGGTGATATGCAGGGTATTAATAGTGTAGCTTTTGAAGTAATATTTTATTTTGAATAGTGTAATAAACAATAGCTGGCATCATCAAACCTGAGAGTTATTGTGAGCATGAAGTGAGTTTTGAAACCTCAAGATAGAGGGTAACCACAATTCCATTAAAGTAGAGAATTGAGTCAAAGATGTTCCCATTACTACTGCAGTGATACAACAAAATGAAATATGGGGCTATTTCCACATATCACTCCCATGATGAATGACAATATAAACGTAGATGCACTTGGGAAAAATACAACACATTTGAGTTTTGTGCCTGATAGAAGCTACAGGAAAACTCTGTGAGCCTTTTAGATCAGAAGTTAAAAAACAATATGAAATAGAAATTTAGCAAGATGTTCTTAACAGATTGCTGGAGATGTTAAATTCATTGAAATGGGAACTACGGATGATAAATACATTGTGTGACTGACATTTAAACTCTCACCTTTGAAAAGGAAGCAAGATCTGAGTCCAGAGTAAATGCTCATTATTCACTAACCTACGTTGTCACTTGGTGACAGTACCATATACTGCTCCCAAATTGACATTTTAGAAAATAAAATCATTTTTTCAATAGGATCAGTAAGAGTGTATTAAACCTTTGATAGAATGTTTATTCAAAGGAATGTTTAAGTGGCTCAATGTTTATTGGTATTAAGGCCAAGAAAGCTACCACCAACATTTGTGCTAATTCAATGTCAAGCTCGCAAAGTAAAGGCCTCAAAAGTAATGAAATTCTAAATAAGGTTTCTTCTGCAATATTAACTTGCCACATGTAAAATATTACCATATTTTAAGGTTGCATTTATGATACAAACACTATTAAACACATGTTAAATTTAATTGGGAACAGAAAAGGAAATCATTTCATCACTGCTACATTAGGAAGCAAAAGTTGTGAAGCCAGGCTAACCAGCGACATCTACTTCCTGAGAAAACATCATCCCAAGAGGACTTACCCTCTAATGCTTAACTATCTGGTCCAATTTCCATTTAGTTCAAACCCTCTTATTTCTTTCCCCAGAACTGAAGAAGAACTCTGTGCAGTTTAAAAGCTTGTACCTTCCACAAACAGAAATCGGACCAGTAAAAGATATTACCTTATCTACCTTGTCTCCATCATATCCTGGGATCAACATGACTATAACACCACTGCAAACAGTTTATCTTTTAGACAGATATCCTGTCTTGATTTAAAGACTTCGAGTGATGGAGAATCTACCACATCCGTAATTACTCTGTTACGACTATTCTTATTCATTATTTGTATTAGACTAGCACTCAGTCTGCCCAAAAGAGCTTACAGTGTAAATAGACAAGACAGACAAAAGAGAAATAGAGGCACAGACAGGTGAAGTCATTTGCCTGAGGTCACCCAGTATGTCAGGGGTGGCAGAGCTGGAAATAGAAACCTGATATTCTGAATTCCAGTGTGGTGCTGGGCCAAATAGTTGTAATGGAGTAATTAAAGATGTGGTAGATTCTCTATCACTTTGAAGTCTTTTGGCAGAGTTAGCTTCTCAGAAACGCTGCTTTTGTTTCCTGATCTTTGAGTGTTTAATTTTATATCCTAAGCATGACAATAATGCTAGCTTTTTAAAAAAAATTCCTCTTCCCTCACCCTCCCCTTTTTTTATTTGCAAAGAAAACAAAACCAAAAAATCCACAGACTATGAGTTGCCTAAGTCATTTTGAAGGGGACTCCCTCATTATGGAGAAATGTTAAAATAGTTTACAAACTAGCTGTCTAGGTTCTCCTACTATGCCCATCTGCAATAGGGTGTTCATCCCACACAGAACTGGAAAGGGTTAAGATGGCCAGGCAGGCCAATTCACTCCACAGGCTGCACCTGGAGGAGGAGCCAGGTTCTGCTTTTCAGGAACAGGCCGGGCCTGTATAAAGCCAGGTAGCTGGCAACAGATGGGGGCTGCTGGGAAAGGTTTCAGGAAGGCAGTCAGCAGAAATTTCCTGGGAAGAGGGAGGAGGGTTTTGGAGCTGGTACGCCTAGATAGAGAATGGGAACCAGGTGTCAAGGAAGCAGTCTAGGGAAGGAGCAGTCAGCAGTCAGTCTAGGGAAAGCCCAGAACTGCTGAGCTGAGGGTCCCTGAACTAGAACCCAGAGTAGAGGGCAGGCCTGGGTTCCCCTACCAACCACTGAGGGAATGGCACCATTGGACAGTGAGAGGGAAGACTGCCTAGGACTGCTAGGGAGAAGGGACTTTGCTACTCCGAAAGGAGGGAACACTGAGTGACCTGGCTGGAGGTCTGAGTCATGAAGAGAACGCTGCGGTTCCTGGAATGAGAGGGGGTCTGCAGACCAGAGGGAGAGACAGAGCAATGGCATGCAACCCACAGAAGGGGGCGTTGACCTCAAGAGCTAATCTCCAGAGTGACCATGAGGAGGTGCCAGACCAGCGGTGAGTAGAGCACCCTGTCACATCATCATTATGGCATGAGTGCCTATTTCGCATTGACATTTAAGTCTTGCCTATACTTTTTTTTGTAATAGCTTTCATTCACATTGACCCAGCATGGCACCCTCTAATAGTCCTCACAATACAATATTCCTCATATTCATCCTACATTTTATTACTTATAATCAAAAAACATTGTTACTAAATCTTTCCATATACTGCACAAAAGAAAAGGGAGAGTGAAATATCACATTTCTTTCAATTATTCATAGGTGCGAGGAAATGAAACGATTCGTTGTGCACTGCCATAACTTAATAAAGCTGTCAATGCCTGACAAAAGGCAGCCAGTACATGGCCATTGGGTTTCCAGTTAGAAGATGAACTTCAAACACCTTGTTGGACGTGGTTTAATTTTGTGCCAGCTCGATCTAAATTGCTCACCTGATGACATACCAAATTAAATACACTGTATCCAATATACATGGACCAGATTATGCTCATTAGCCACTGCCAGCATGTGGGGCAATACTGTATACATACATCAGCATAGTGGGGTGCAGCGTACTCTACTCTGCACAGCCAGCTAGCTCTGCAGGCCAGTGTGGAGGATGGAGGATATAGCCTCATCTCACTCCTTTGATTCGTTCCAAACTGTGAGCAATAGAGAGAACCCAGAATCTCCAGTTGTTCCTGTTCTCTGCATGATGGTCTGAATGGGAAGATCAGGAATAACAAACACAACCAAGGAAAGGCATTTCTTTCTTGTTTCATCAAGAAATTTACAACTCAGTTCTCAGTCCTATCAGACTGCTGGGTAAAAACCAGATGACCTGTTCATGTGAAATACTATTGCCAGATTTCATTTCAGCACTAAATACTAGTGCCAGTGCTAGTTTACATGGGGAAAAAAAGAGAGACTAAAAAAATCTCAACAAAAGCATATTTAATGCAGATTTTAATGGTCAGCATGAGACTCTTAATGGCCTGAATTATTTGTTTAATAGACACCTAAATTAATCACCAGAAAAAGATTTTTAAATGAACGTTTGTATTCCAGGCTATTAGGGAAATATGTGGCCACTGTAAAGTACAACTAGACACTATATCACAAAGAATTATTTCAGCCATTATTATACACATAATGAAAAAGAAAAATATGACATACATGTTATTATTACCTCAAATTGATTCCGTGAATATTTGAGACATATATGAAAGGGTGTGTGTGTGTGTGTAATATGAGTTTCAGAATATAAAGAATTCAAAGCAGATAAGGATGGGATCAGAATTAGACTGGTGAGGTTCGGAAATAACTGGGGACTTTATCATGGGTGCTTTAGAGACCAGTAAATATATATCTTGCATTTTACCATCCATACTCCCATCTGTACCACAGATATTTAATTCTACGATATTTTGAGTTTTCTGAAGTACTCCTACAGAAAGTGGTACTTCCCCCAAATGCATTGCAATGTGAAATATTTCTATACTTTCCTATTTAACAGTACCTGCTTTTCATTGCAAAGAAGCATGTTCAACTCTTGGGGTAAAATCTGGCCCTACTGATGTCAATGGGAGTTTTGCCATTGCATTCGATAGACCCACAATTTCACCATCAATGTGCAAGCATAGCTCTCATCAATATTAAATAACAGTTACCATGGGTGTAGGCAATGAGAAGAGATTCTACCTCAATGCACAATCTATTCAGGGTATAATATATACACCCATTTTATAAAAAAATAGTGCATGAAAGCTTAATATCTTATCATTTTATGAAGTACTGCATGTATTAGAAGAGGAACTAACCAAATTTTCAGTAGTTCAGATGAGAAAAAGTACAAATATTAGCAGCTAGTTTTTGAAAATTTTCCATTACTTTCCATTGTAATCTATCTGCTTTGAATTCTTTATATATACCATGTAAGGTAAGGGGAAAGATTCTGAATCAGGGAGTGTCTGGGCTCTATTGGAAAGCAGTGGCCACATACTGAGCCTGGAACTGTAGAGAAGCTGAATGTAGAGGGAACTGTATGCACAGCCCCATGTGGAACTTTCTGTGACTGCTGGACTTTACAGGTGGGTGCAGGCCTGTGTTGACATATGGGGGAGCAGCAGTGGCTGGGCAGGGAGCCAGTGCTGAAGGGTCCCAGTGAGAGATACTAACTGAGCCTGGCTTGGAAACTCCTATTTACTTGAATAGAGACTGGACTGGAGAGGGCATCCCAGGTACTAGTCCTGAAGAGCCCTTACTTTTGATTGGACTACCCTGTGAGCCCAAACAAGAATTGCTGTTGTTTTCTTTGAACTCTTAGCTGATTATGCTTCTGTGCCTAGAGTATTTGCAAACTTTCCTTTTTATGCCAGCCCTAGTAAAATACCTTTTCACTTACCTATTGTCTAGTGGGTCCCAATATCCACTCAGTACTAGCCCCTACAAGGCACATGTTGATAAACTGTAGTCAATTGCTTGACCACACTTTGGTTTGCGACAGGGTATACCAACCTTGCACAGGTGAAGCGAGGGATAACGAACTGCTCTGGGCCCAAGAGGCCATACCCACTTGCTCCCACTGGAGGGAGCATTCAAAAGAGAGCAGTTTAACTCAGTCTAGTCTGACTCAGGAGGAGAGCAGTTCGGTGCAACAGCTTCCTGCTGGGAAGCTGCCAGGACTCCAAGCCACCTGTGTCGAGCCTTCTGGTGGTGCCACAGGAAGCCAGTTGACCATTGGAACCAAAGGGGACAACTCACTGTTGCCTGTAGAGGAGCCTCTGGAGACGAATCAAATAAAACACAAGAGGGACCCTACCTTGAACCCCGAGACAATGCCGGAGGGACTGGAACGAGGCTAGGGAGTCACCCAGGGAACGCACTTGGGGTTATCGGGACCTGAACCCTGTGTCAGGGTGCACTGTTCAGAATCCAGTGTAATAGGGTGGGCCCAGCTTCTCTTACCCTTCCCTCTCTCGCCACTGGGCAATGCTACCCCTGAACTGTAGCTGATAGATGGAGCGGCCTTGGGATTCTCACCATGGGTCAACGCTATCCTGGGGTATTGCCACTTGGAAAAGTGACCTTTGGACTCTCTCCCTTAAGCGGTATATGCTGGAGCATCGCCATTAAGCGGCTCTGTCGGCCCAGATCACTCAACCAGCCCCCAACATGGTTCATTCTGAAATATATTCAAGAGACCAAAAAATCAATATTAGTCAGGTTTATTGCTCTAGGCCAATAATAATCTAGTACAGGAAAAAGGTTCAAGATGATACCAGTCTCTGGAAAGCCATCTCATGTAGCATTGTTACATTCACATTACACAGAAGGTGTACTCCAAGAATTACACCCCTAAAGCCATCTTCTTTATACCCTTATACCAGTTTACAAGTAAAAGGTATGGTATAGGTCGTCTGAAATTAGATATAACTAATCTGTTTTCTACCTTGTTTTTCTGGTACTATGATCTACCTTTATCTCTTTGTTCTGAACACATGTATTCTAGGTACCAAGGGATTGAAGGCACTTCCTATGTTTGTTCCAGGATAAACATTTACATTTGTTATCCTTTTTCCTCTGGGACTTTCCAGTATTAGCCCCTGAGAGTAACTCCCTATCTGCTGCTATGAAAAACACTCATATGGCCCGATCCTGACAGATTTCCTGTCTACTTGAGCCAGAGCTTACTTCAGCTAATGCAAGGTGTTATTGATTACTTGACATGGGTGGATAACTACATTTGGTTAACATAACTTCCCAACTCTTATATTACTGCTATGCATAACATATGTGTATTGGATAACACATAGTGGCTGAAGCACCTGCAGTGCTTGCCTCCAGCTTGTAGAACACCTGTCACACTATTGGCTCCTTAGGGGTCTGGTATACACCAGCAATGAGCAATCCCGATAATTACAATATGTCCCTTAACTCTTTATAATATTAGCAAGATTCACTTTGATTTTCCTTCCAATGAAATGAGAGGAACTTTAATTCTCTCTCTCTTCTCTTCTCTGTTATAATGAACTAAGTGAAAACTGAATCAGTGTAGATTCTTGCTTTTCTCATTGCATATCATGAATACACATTGGTCAATAAAAGTAGCAGCAGTGAAAATGGACCAGATCCTTACCGGATGTAAATCAGTGTCATTCCATTCAAGCCAATAGAGCTACACATACCCACAGTTGTTGTTGTTGTTGGGTTTGTTTGTATGCCTATAAAGAACTCTGGTATGACTTGCTGGCAATGAATAACCAATCATTGCAATATGCTCTTCAAGATCTGATTCCAGATAAAATTTAACTGGATTGCAAAGAATTTCTTTGACAGTAAGGTGGTTGGGGATATATTACGTCCTCTCCCATCAGTGAATATGCAGAATAACTAACCAGGCTACAAGAAGAAATCTGGATGGATTGGCTTCAAAAATGTCTTCTCTTTGCCAATTACTTAAAATTTATGCTATAGTCAGAGTCAAATTTGCAGGATTTTTAGAAGTTTTAGAATGTTTAAATGCTCTCTGGAGTACAAAGTCAAATTTTTATATAAGGCAAAACAGAGAACACAATTAAATAACACATTAAAAAGAGATGTTGTGGCAAAATAGCTCTAATCTGCATGGAGATTATATTGTCACGTTCTCAGCTCATAAATATAAGATAAAACCATATTGCTTGTATGCCTTATATTGAAACTCTACCCCTAAAATGTTGATTTGTAATGCAGTACTAAAGTACCTCAACAAAAGTGAGGGCTTTTTTTTTCCCTTTTCCCAGTTTTAGAATCTGAATCCAGCAGGAAAAAAATAAATCAGAGTGTTAAGGGGAACCATATCTACTATAACAGTTGTCTGTGTTCTGTATGTACTATGAATCAATAACACCCTTCATAATGGTGCATTTCGGACAAATTGATTATTATAAAAAAGATGAAAGCATATGTTATCATTAAGAAAGAGGGAATAAAATACAATACTTGTTAAGTGTAAAAAAAAACCCTACAAATTTTGCTCTGGTCAAATATATAAAGAATTGTCAAAATGTCAGCTTTCTTAGCTTGAGGCAAAACATGTAGCTTTCTCTGTTTTAATGGCAGTGGGATACACTTGCCAGACAAGCAATTATAATTGACATTTTGCTAGAACAGGAGCATTTGTGGAGTAAAGGACGAGCACTTTCACATTGTCAGTGCTAATCAATTCTTTCTGTAAATAAAACTTAGATAATGTATTTCTGTTTTTTAACTTTTAGATACAAACTGCTAAAAAAAACCCCGTAATTATTGTTTCCGAGGGCCATTGCTAATGTACAGCTTCCTGCTGCAGTTGCTTAGCTTATCCATTTGCCATGAACTTCAATGGAAGTTCTGTACAGGAACTGGAATGAGAACAGGCCCCTACTGTATACACAACAATCTTTCAACATATGCATAAGTAACAACATACTGTATATGCCAAGATTTTTCAGTTATGCTTTTGTGTCACTTTGGACATGTCACTTGAGGCAAATAGTTCATGATTAAGCGCTGTAGTTAGGAATGCAAGCCCAATTCCCAATATAGGTGCATACATATGCATTTTGGTGACTACAGGCACCCATTTTGGAAAATGTTGTTTCTACCCTCTCTATGTCTTAGTTCCATTAATTGTAAAATGGGGATAACCACATTTACCTACCTCATTTAGGGCCAACAGCCATAGTCCAATGAAGTAAATGGGAGCCTTTCCATTGATTTAATGGGGCTTGAGATTGGGCCTATATTTGTAGTCAGCATTTTGAGATTTATGGATGGAAGCTGTAATATTTTTTAAATGCAAATTATTAGCAGTAGTTATAGTTGTCATAATATTCATCCCCTTTAAACTCAAATGAACTGAAAAGAATTAAAAGGATTAAGGAAAAATAGGCCTCCCAGAAATTTAATATTACGTCCAGGGGCAGATTTTACAGATGCATATATTTTAATGGTGTATCTCAGGAGCTCCCAATCCTCTTTGGTTACTTCGTCACTTTCCAATACTCTAGGAAAAAGGAAAGTGTCAAATTTTATTTTAGATTTTAGAGTTTGAAATCACTACCACCCAAATACTTCTGCAATTGCTCTGCAGGTTCTTCCCACCCCTGGATACTGATAATTAGCTGATGAAAAGTCAGGTAAATTAATATAAATCTTGTGTAAACTGTGGGTCTGAGGTGCTGACAATGAATTAGAACAGCAATGCTGATTTGGTATTTATTTTTGGGAGCTCAAATATCATTTGCTAAATGCTTTTGTGAGTCCAGATCCACTTGATGGCTTGGGGAAAAGGATTTTTGTGAATCAATGACAGCATAGGAAGGAAGACAATGTTGTCAGCACAAAAGAGTGTAAAATCAAAATTGTCTAGTTGTGTACATGGTCGTCTACCATCAGACTTTCATTTTGACAGTCAGGTTTGTTAGTTTGTTTCTTTCTGTCAATTTCAGTCTTAAAAAGAACAAGGACAAAAACCCCTCCACACCAAACACCCCCGGTGTCCTAGACATATATTTAAAAACACAATACCATGAAAATTAAGAAATGTATCTGATCCAAAGTAGTCAAATTGGTGAGAAAATGGAATCTCTGTCACCCAGGAAATATCAACATTTCAAACGTTGTCATTCTGAATTGGAATGAAAACTCAAAATTTCTTGTGAACCAGAAATTCCAAAAAATGTAAATTTAGAAACATCCATGGGGTAAAAATGTTTTGTTTAGATCTCAAAATATAATAATCAGAATATAATATAAAATATTAACTATAATATATATTACATATGCATCAAATATTATATTACAATTAATATTTTAAAGTAATATGAACGTGAAAACAAAACACATTGAATTGATAAAGTCTAAACAAAAGAGTTTTACTTTATCAAAAGAAAGTGTTTGGGCATTACTGAAGCAAAATATTTTTGATATTACACAAACAAAACCATTTGTTTAGACTTTCCCACTAAAATTGACAAAGTCCTATGAAATATTTCATTTCTGGCAAAACTGCACTTTCCCGTGGAACAAAGTTCTGGCAAAAACATTTGGACTAACTCTACAGAATAGCAGCACTTCTTCTTCCCCCAAAACCTACCACACCTCATCAAAGGTCTCATCCAGCTCCCACTGAAGTCTATGGGATATTTTCAATGACCAACTCCCTAATTGACACAATATGATTTAAAAACCCTATCCCTCACACTACACTTTGCTATTAATCAGAATTTTTACCTTCAGGAGACAATACTCAAACAGATGCCTCCCTGGGAGGTCAATACAGTCAAGCTTTTTTCCAGAACAATCGAATGGAAAGAAGCCCCTTACAAAGACTAGTTTACCAGGTGCCCGCACTTTTATAACAAGGGGGATCCAGCTTAAGAACCTCTGCTAATATCAACTGGGACAATATGGTTACAGCATAGGGTGAGAGGCAGTCTCTCAAATAGGAAGCTCCCAGGACACTTATGGCTATATATATTAAAAGCACTACCTTATACTCTACCCAAAAATGAATAGGCAGCCAGTGCAGATCCTGTAGCATGTCTAATGTGCTGATGGCAAACACTCTACATATCAAGCAATGTGAGATATTTTGCACTAGCGTCAACTTCTGAATGGATTGAAGATGTAGCTCCATGAACAGCACATTGCAGTAGCCCAGTATAGAGGTGATAAATGCATGAACCTTAGTGGCAAAATCTTTATCCTAAAGGAAAGGCCATGACCTCCTTACCAGACACAGATGAAAGAAAGCCATCTAGGTTACTAACCCTGTTTGATCATCCAAATGCAGCAGGGAATCTAGCCTGACCTCAAAGTTACAGACTTTGTTCACAAATGTTAGATGTGCATCTTCAAAAGGGCTGTGATAACTTTACCCAGCCCACCACCATCACCTTAGAACAGACCTTCAGCCAGCTTGTTTTCATCCATCACCTAATCATGTATAGTCACTGGGAAATGCATTTGACTGTAGCAGTATAAAACTGGATGTTATCAGCATACTGAAAATATATCCGCACACAATGACCTCCACTCTCCTAACAGCCTTATATACTGACTGAATAAGAGGTCCTTATGGTGCTTCATGTGAGAGATCCCTTGGCAGCAGAAAAACAACTGTCCTGGTCTGTGAAAAAAGAAAGAGTCTGGTGTCAGGGCAAAAGCCATTCTCACACTGTGTAGGATGAGGGTGACTTGAGGTAGTAAGTAAAGGAGGTTCTTCGAGGAGTGTCCCTGTCTGTGCTCTGCTTTGTGTGGATCTGTGCCCCTGTGTTTGCAATCAGAGAATTTCAGTAGCAGTGTCTGTCTGGGTCACATATGCGCTGTTCCTGTCTTGTGCTGCCTCTGGTGGTTACATAGCGCTGTGTGACCAACCCCCCATCCTCACCCAGTTCCTTCTCTACCGCTCTTGGCTAGAAACAGAGCAATCAGCAGCACCTCTGCGTTTTATCTTTAGCGTAAGTTTTAACTTTAGAGTACCGTATATACTCATTCATAAATCGAATATTTTTGGTAAAAAAGTGACGCATCAAAGAGCGGGGGTCGGCTTATAAATGGGTCAACACCAAAATTTGGTTATTTTAAACTCTATGGAATCATTGAATTGAATATCTAATACATTGTTGTTTTGTTTACCTGGAGCATCTGTAGGCATGGAGCCCCTCGGCTCCCTGTGGCCGCAGTTCGCCGTTCCCAGCCAATGGGAGTGCAGGAAGTGGCGCACCATTGGCTGGGAATGGCAAACCGTGGACACTGGGAGCTGAGGGGCTCCATGCCTGTGAACGCTCCAGGTAAACAAAATGTCCAGGCCCGCTAGTGGCTTACCCTAATGGGCCAGGAGCCAAAGTTTGCCAACCCCTGAAATATAGGGTCGGCTTATGAAAGGGTCATACAGTTTTTGCTATTTTTACCTAACCATCTTGGGGGGGTCAGCTTATAAATGAATGGGCTAATGAACGAGTATATACGGTACTAGTTTTAGAGCCCAATTAGTAAGTTAGTTAATAGTTAACTACCCTACCTCTTCCGCATTTATTTTCTTAAAAAAAAAACCCCAACAACAACTTTTTTTCTCCTTTTAGGAATTTAAGCTTTAGTTATTAGTATACCCCTTAGTGTAATATAGTTACCCTCTTTCATGGGAGAAACCCTATTCTAGGCAGCATGCCCAGCTCCTTGGGTTTTAAATGTTGCCTCACTTGCCGGTCATCAATCCCTGTTTCTGATGGACATTCTCAGTGTGTCTGCTGCCTGAGCAAAACACACATCCCACAAAAGTGCTCCCACTGCCATAATCTGAAAGTTTGCATCAGGAAAGTGAAGGATTTACAGCTAAAACATCTCATGATGGAGAAGTCTCTGTGCCAAGCATCTGATCTGGGATCACGGATCCCTCCTGGGCACTGATCTCCAATGGCAGCATCTGACAGATGTTCCCTACCACCCTCTCAGAGGAAGGAGCACTCCTTCAAAAAGGCAACAAAAAAAACCAGGCTCCAACCTCCCCTTCTCGGGAACTCACCAAAAAGAAGCATTCCCCGTCCTGTCAGACCCCTTTGGTACACCTCTACCCCGATATAACACTGTCCTCGGGAGCCAAAAAATCTTACCATGTTATAGGTGAAACCACGTTATATCGAACTTGCTTTGATCTGCCAGAGTGCGCAGCCCCCCCCTCCCCCCAGAGCACTGCTTTACCGTGTTATATCCGAATTCGTGTTATATCGGGTCACGTTATATCGGAGTAGAGGTGTACCAACTACACCCAGCACGTCCACCTCTGAGGCAGTGGGACAATCCAGTTCTGTAGATATTGTAGGAGCCAAAGACCCTAAGCAGGCAGGCTCAGACCAAGGCACAGAGCACGACCCTTGGCACCAATAACTGCGGTAAAGGCATCAGTACCACTGACAACACCCTCCTCGGTACTGATGTTCTCTGTACCGCAGCAGTGTATCCAGCATAAAGACCTTTTAGTCTCATCAGCCTCAGAATCTCCACTCCTTGGTACCGACATTACTCCAGCACGCTCGGTACCATGCCAATTTGCAACACCAATCAGATCAGCTCCTACTTTATCCAGAGATGATGATGTAGCAGGGAAAATCTACTCCTCCCATCACTCCTTGCCTATACAGACAGCCACAGACCAGGTCCACTAGAACAACATCAGTACCACCTCAGACGTGAAACTCAAAGATGGTACAGACACCCGTGGTTGCTGCCAACAAGCAATTCCTATCATAGCATATCAGCAACACTACCCTAAGCCTCCCAGTCCACACAGGGAGAGGTCAAGGCACTCTCCCTCTGCACCCTCTGAATCCCCAGAAGAGGCAACTGAGGATCTGGAGGAGACTTTGGATGAGGAAGTCACCCCAGCTGCCAATTTTTCATCCTCCTCCCTGGATGAAGCTATCATGCCCATATCATCCATGATGGGGGATGACTTTAAATAGTTCCAAGAACTGTTTAAATGATCACAGACTTGTTGGAGATACTGCTGGAAGAAATTGGAAAGTTCCAACATAAGTTGTTGGACATCCTCCAGACTTCATCCTCTTCCAAGATTGCCCTCCCAATAAATTAGGCTTTCATGGACCCAACCAAGACCATGTGGCAGACCCCAGCAACACTTCCACGCACTTGCAAAAGAGCGGATACCATCTGATCCCATTCCACCCAGTGTGGTGAAACATCACATCGGACATATAGGTATTAGAAATCATTGAGACTGGCTATTCCATCCAATTTACCTCCATGCCCCCTCCCCACACTCCTTCCCTATTCCTCTTCAGGGACTTTTCTCATGAGCACGTATTGTGACAGAAGGCATCTCATATGCTGGGTGTAATAGAACCAGTACCAACACAACACAGAGAGAAGGGTTTCTACTCACATTATTTTTAACCCAGGAAAAAAAACGGAGGATGGAGCCCCATTCTTGACCTAAGAAGGCTCAACAAATTTGTGAAGACCCAACAATTCAGGATGGTCACGCTAGCAATGATAATTCCAGCACTTGAATGAGGGGAATGGTTCTCAGCCCTTGACCTCCAGGATACATATTTCCATATAACGATTCATCCTTCACACAGGAGGTTTCTCAGATTTATTCTGGGAACAGATCATTTCCAATACCAAGTACTCCCTTTTGGTTTGTTTGCGGCTCCCCAGGTATTCTTAAAATTCCCCGTGGTGGTAGCAGCTTACCTCTGCAGGCAAGGAGTCATAATATTCCCCTATCTGGACAACTGCTTACTTAAAGCCTTGACTCAAGAAGAGGCACTAGAAGCCTCCCAAAAGACAGTAGCTCTCTTCACATAGCTGGGTCTACAAATAAATGAACAAAAATCAATGTTCACACCTGTGCAGAGACTGGAGTTCATCGGCGCCTACCTAGACTCTCTGGAAGCTACAGCCTTTCTACTTGCTCACAGATACCACTCCAGTCAATCTAATTGCTATCATGCAAACCAACTCACAGACATCGGCCAGGACCTGCCTCCAACTGTTAGGCCATATGTCAGCAATGACATTTGTTGTCAAGCATGCCAGACTACACATGAGATGCCTGCAAGGCTGGCTCAGGACAGTGTACATACCACACAGAAATGGTATAAGCAAGTGCCTTATGATGCCAAGCAAAGTAAAAAAATCTCTATACTGGTGGACTCAGCCACACAACATTTGCGCAGGAGTTTCCTTTTCACAGACCTCTCCATTGATGATACTCACAATGGATGCTTCTCTGCTAGGTTGGGGAGGGGTGCATCTGCAAGGCTGCTGGAATCAACATTACACATAAACCCACTGGAAATATGAGCATGCTCACACTTCCTACCCATGATCAGGAACAAGACCATAAAGATGCTGATGGACAATGTGGCTTGTATGTTTTATATAAATTGTCAAGGAGGGGCATGGTCACACTCCTTATGTATTGAAGCAGTGCAGTTATGGAATTGGTGCATCTGCCACAACATCGACAACTCAGCCTCTTACCTACCAGGATTGCAAAACACCACTGCAGATGCACTGAACATACATTTTTTTCCAGAACCGCAAGTGGGAAATGAACACCAGGTACCTAAAGTAGTTTCCTCATTCAGCCCATCCATCTCCCACCATTCTTCCCCAAACCCCATGAAAATAAACCAGAAAAAATGCTTCACACCCTGGATGTCCGAAGGGCACTAGCATTTTACATTGAGAAGACAAACTCCCAATGTTATTTCTTTCCATCATAAAATCATCTAAGGGGGACGCCATATCCAAACAAAGGCTGTCCAAATGGATCTCCAGCTGCGTTGACCTATTATATTGCCATCAACAGCTACAACCTCCACCAGGGACTTGCACACACTCCACAAGAGCACTCTGCCTCGATAGCCTTCCTCAGCAACATCTGCTGTACATCTGCATGATGTACATCTGCAAAGCATCCACCTGAGCGTCCACCACAACTGCAACGCTGAAGCCCCTCCCTTCCACTGAGGGGCACTGCTGTACATTCACCTAAAGTGGAGCGCCACAGGGACAACTCAAAGAAGAAGAAAAGGTTACTCACCCTATGCAGTAACTGGGGTGCTTCAAGATGATTGTCCCTCTGGGTGCTCCACTACCCTCTACTTTAGATTTTTCACACCAGACACTCTGTGGTAGAGAGGGAACTGAGGGGGGGGGGGGAGGTTGGTCACACAGCGCTATGTAACTGCCAGAGGTGGCATGAGACAGGGACAGTGAATCTGTGACCCAACCAGGCACTGCAACTGAAATTCTCTGATTACAATCACAGGAGCACAGATTCACCTGAAGCGGAACACCCGCAGGGACAACCATCTCAAAGAACCTCAATTACTACAAGGGTGAGTAAGCTTCTTTTCATGCATAATTATTTTGCAGTGCAATATGCGGTGATGTGTAGGTTTGTTATTAAGCATATGCACTAAAGGCCAAATCTAATGCCCAGCTCACTGCTTGAGTAGGGCTGGAAGCAGGTCATTTTCAATTATGAGTCCTTGACTGTGGAGACTATGCCCTAATTTGTGGGCCTTCAGATCAAAGCTGAATAACCTATTTGTTCTTCCAGGCCTTTTCTGAGGATGGGTAAATAAATATATAGAATGGTGAAAGAAATTTAGCTGAAGAAAAACAGCATGTGTGAAGCATTGTCAGAAGAGACTCTGGGAAGCTTTTAATTTTGGACATATGGTCTAATTAGCATTTGCAGTTACAAAGTTTCTGTGTGCATTCAGAGTACTGCTGGGTGCATTTAATCAACCAAAATAAGTAAGGACCAGAGTGAAACCCTGACTCCACTGACTTCACCCCAGGATTTCTCCCCAGATTATTCTCCCTTTACATTGAGTAGTCCCTTACTCCACAAGTAGGCCCACACTGTTATCAGTGAGTAAGAGTGGCAGAATTGGGATGTAAATACATATAGGTGACTCATCTTGTTTAAATATATGTCATATTAGTTTTCTGCAGTTTCTGTAGCCATGTTGGTCCCAGGATATCAGAGAGACAAAGTGCGTGAGGCAGGGCCACCCAGAGGATTCAGGGGGCCTGGGGCAAAGCAATTTTGGAGGCCCCTTCCATAAAAAAAAGTTGCAATACTATAGAATACTATATTCTCGTGGGGGCATGGGGCAAATTGCCCCACTTGCCCCTCCCTCTGGGCAGCCCTGGCATGAGGTCTTTTATTGGACCAGCTTGCATTGTTACAAAGAGCTCAAGAGCAGGTTTGTGTGTACTTGTATTTTTATGTAACCGATCGTGTTCACTATACAAATTATGATACTTGAAGGGAGTGGATTCCGTATAATTTCACAAGTGTGATGTATGTTTTTGAGCTAATCAGTAATCAATTTAGGATAAATCCAAAACATAAGGAGAAAATCTCTAATATGTATTCTGTATCGCTGAGAATTTGCTAACTGTGTTAGTAGACTGCCAGCTTTTGGAGTACGAGTAATGGGTCACATATGTCCTGTCAAATATGTTATAGTAAATTTGCTATAGCTAACAGTAACATCCCTAGCAATCTTGGTGAATGAAATCAACACTGGTCACTATAAGGGTCTCATTCAAGCTCACGTAAAGGCAGTGGAAGGATTCCCATTGACTTGAACAGCCTTTGAATTTTGGCCCAACTTGTAGTGGACCCTTACCCTCCGCAGAGACATTCTACCCTCACAACACTTGCAGTCTCTAAAGAATAAGAGGTGCATGCAGTTAAAGAGGATGTCCTGATATCCTCTTGAGAGATTTGAAAAAGACTGTTCTGAGATCTAACTTAATAGATGGATTCTCCTTTTTTGTACATACTATAGGAAAGAGACTATTCGATGCTCATACTAAAAAATGCTGGGCAAAAAGCAGCAAGCACTGTTTTATCTCAGAGCAATAGATGTGTGTACACAAACACAAAATGTAAATAACAGATTATTTTATGAAATATGCTGCATGGCTTGACAAATATGTAAACCCTTATTATGAATGCTCTGCCCAATGCAAATATTTTGCATTAACAGCATAATGATTTTCCATCCCAACAAACTTGGTTTAATAAACTGCACAGCTCCCATCTCATTTACTCATCCACTCAACTGAAGTGAAGAAGAAAAATAATTGAAAGGCCAGTAGACTTTGAAAACACGCTTTATTGAATTTATTACGATTTTAAATAGAATGAAATTAAAGAAGTGCTATGTGCCTTGGTTTGGTTTTTGTTCACAACTGCATCACATATATTCTCTTATGAAGATAACTCATAAATAAGCGTACATTAGTTTTCCATTGTTTTCTTTTCCTGTCACAACTGTTGTCCTGAGAAGACAACAAGGTTGTCTCTTTTTCCTTGCCTCATGACAATCTGTCTCCAGAATCCGGTATCAAGACTTAAATACTCCATGTGTCCTGTAAAGAATACGTAGCAAATTCTATTGCTGTGACCTTTTCAGTATTTGGTGTTTTGACTGACTGTCCATTCCAGTCACAGGTTGCTGAGGTTGTAAACAGGAAAGGATAGGAATGGCAAGCGAATCAAATTACAGAATGCTAAAAAGGTCAGAGTAGTACCATTTATATTACCTTTCACAGAACAGATGAAGCAGAAAAAGTTATACCTCAGTCTCATGACAAAAATTGTAATGAATGCAGTAAACAGCACCAATTACAAATTCACTTTTTGTCAAATAGTTGTGCTAAGAAGAGGTACTTGTCCATATCTAATGTCTAATATCTAATGTCTACATCTCAGGCTGTAGGCATATGGGTCTTCCAAAATGATGACTTTTGAAACCTGTTATTTTATCTGAATACCATTTAATTCAGAAATACATTTTAGTGAATTCTTTCAAAAAGTATTCACAAACATTTGTTCAAATAAAAACAGTGAATTGGCATATCATTCCTCGCAACCACTTTTATTTGTTTTCTATGAACATTCACATTAATGGGTTTTTTTTTTTTTTTTTTTGCAATTCATAGTCAGCTGGCATAAATTATTGAAGCCCCAAGACTGCTCTAATTTATGCTGGAACAGGCATACATGAACCCACATTACTGGGGTTTTGTAGCCAGCTAATGGTCCCCTATCATACCTACGCTCTTCTACATTGAGTGGATTTTGATGCAGAAGAGAATCTGCCCCCAAAATATTTATATTAGCACATATTATATTTATCTTCTTAATATACACCTCTACCCCGATATAACGTGACCCTATATAACACGAATTCGGATATAACACTGTAAAGCAGTGCTCCGGGGGGCGGGGCTGTGCACTCCAGCGGATCAAAGCAAGTTCAATATAACACGGTTTCACCTATAACACGGTAAGATTTTTTGGCTTCCGAGGACAGCGTAATATCGGGATAGAGGTGTATATAAAACTGTCTGCAGGTCTGCCCAGGGTTCTGTGCTTGCTACATAACATACTCACCCATCAACCACTGCCTACAGTTGTGAAATATATAGGATCACAGGAGTGCAACCTAATTCCCAAATCTTCTTTTTGATTTTAGCAAAGCTCTTTCTCCTGGTTAAAAGGGCAAATGTATAATCCGGGTATAGCACATACCAGTTTTAAATCTTTTGTATCCAGCACCAAAGCTGACCAGACAGCATTAAAACTCTATTATGAACAGGCAGCAACTCAGCTCTCAGAAACACAGTTCCAGCAGTCATGTCTGCAACAGATTTTTCACTGGTACTATACAGATGAATGTGATACAGGACAACCATTTAGTACCTGGCACCCTTACTTCCTCAGGTATATGAAAAAGAACCACTGGGTCACCTGATTCCATTCCCTTTAGGAAAACAGCCAGATGCAGATTTGTGATCTCTTAGCTTATTTTTCAAGGCCAAAGTGTTTGCTGGGATTCAACTAAATTTGGAGAAAAGATTTCTAACAGGAAGGGAAGGATTTTATTTTATCCAAATCAGTTCTCTTCTCTTCCCTGTTTATTCTATCTCCTATTTGTCAACCATTCTCTCAGAAGTTACTTTTAAGATATGCATGAAAAGAAAAAAACATGCATTTACTATGGCATATTTAATTTGATTTGCAATGATCTAAACTAAGAATACTATGCCCTGGCAATCTTATATATATCATTGCTCTTCTGGCAAGAGTTGTGATAAGCACCCTAATGGTGATCTTGAATGAGAAAAGCACATTTTAACATGTTCAAGAATATACATATTCATTTGGATTGCATCAGTACCATTCTGCATATATCAAAACAATCAGTGAGGTTAAGTGAAAAAAGAGTTTTCTTTATTAAACAGTGCATTGCTTGAAACATGAAAAATACACAGGTCAACAGAAAAGATACCCTTATTATTATTATTTATTTAACATTTATGCTACAGCAATGTTTTCAACTGATGGGTCATGACCCTGGGGTTGTGTGCTGACAAAAGAATCAGGGAGGTCATCAGGAATTGACAATTTTATTACAACCAAAGCAAAGAAAATCTCCCTCCTACATGCCCTGCACATCTTTACCCTTTAAGGTCAAATAGTCTCTTGAAACATACTCAC
This sequence comes from Emys orbicularis, assembly GCF_028017835.1. Taxonomy (NCBI): domain Eukaryota; kingdom Metazoa; phylum Chordata; order Testudines; family Emydidae; genus Emys; species Emys orbicularis. Next base: position 78,396,991 of record NC_088684.1, on the reverse strand, counting down.
AAATAAATTATATAGGCTTAGCATTGTTATCACTGATCCATGTTTTACTCTTGCATTTCTAGTATAGGTAAAAGGGTCATGAACATTATTTACTTTGAATAAGGAGTCACCAATCTGCAAAGGCTGAGAAATGCTGCAATACAGTATCACCCAGAAGCGCTGAGATTAAACAAAGGATGAGGCGGTCTCTTCCTCAAAGAGTTTACAATGATGAAAGCACATCCATTCTGATCCTATTGCCCTCTCTTTCTGTCAGCCACATGGGCCCATGTTTTCTACTGGCTTAGCTAGATCAACGGTGTTTCTATTTTCCCTTTTCCCACTGTCCGTGGTCCTCCCATGGTATCTTCTGGTCTCTTCAACCCTCAATAATGGCATAATAACAAAGAAAAAAATACATTGCCCAAGTGGGATAACACATGCCCTGCCTCCCCCAGCAATCATGGTCACAAGTATTTCAAGTGTAATTCATAGCTGTAGGGTTTTTTTAATCGTTTTTTTTCTTTCTTCAGGGAAAAATGATAATAAAACCTTCCTTTTTCTCATTCTTTGCTTCATAGCATTTTTAATAAATAAAATACAGTAATGTCATACAACCTTGCTAGGTTTTCTCATCTGTTTTCCGTTCACAAAGAGAAAAACATGGATATTTCAGTCTAGATTACTTTCTATTTTAGATTAAAAATACAAACAAACAACAAACATAAAATCTCCAACCCTAACCCTAAGTAGCTTACTCTGTAAAATCTTCAATTTTGGATTGTCTCACAGACTGGCAGGCAGACAGTCCTTTAGCAGATGGGCGGGCAGATTTATTACAGCAAAATGAATCATAGCTACATGCACCAAATTTTCTATGATGCTTGGTCCATATTTTCAAAGCGAACATATGCAATTGTGTACATTCATTATAATCTCCTAAACTATGCATGCAAATACCAAATGTGCCTAACTGGCTACTTGCATGTGCTAATAACTGATTTACAGGTGGAAACTGGGTATTAGCTTTCATAAACTAGGTAAATGCAAGTTGATTTGCATGTGCCTAATTTTGGAAATCTGCCCACATAGTTATACAATTGACATACGAATGCGCTTTTTGCTTTAGTTGATGGTAGTGGCAAATTTGCTCCCCTGTTCATACTTGGTGCCTGGCTTAAAGGGGATCAGCAAAATGATTGTTTACAAAAGAAATAAAAGTATTTCAGGTAATCTTAACACAGGGTAAAATTCTCTCTCTATGCAGTACCATGAAATACCTTGCCCCTATAAACAGATAAATATCCTGAAGATTAACCTATGGGGTGTCATCCCACTATTTTAGTGCATAGTGGGGTGTTACACCACTGGGAATATGTGATCACCCATACTTCTGAAGTTCAGAACCTTCTGAAATGGGAGCCAGATATAAATTACACAGGTGCTGAAATGTCCCCATTTCGCTTGGGGCCTTCATCACCTATTACTAAAGTGTTTTTCATACATTGTTTTTCACTTTAAACCCTGAAGCTGTTTCTACTCTATGTGGCTAGTTTGATCAGTTGTTAATTTTTCAGCATGCACATGGGTCATAGCTATAACTAGAGTTGGCAATATGTAAACATTTCTTCTCACTTTGGAAAGTGTAAGGGCCTGGTGCTGCTGCTATCGATGATTTCCAGAGTTCTCAGGTTTTCTGAATGAAGGTTTATTGTATTAGCAAGTCTTAAAATCTTACAGTACCACTAAGTCTTACAGTATTGCAAAGATGCCAGTGAGAACTTGTACAGCATGGGTCTGTAGTATGCACTATGATTGAAATTCACTTCTGTGCAGAGGGGTCCAACAAGAACTATATACAATTTAATCCCACTGAAATCCTTAAAGGAGAAATTGACCCTCTAATGCCCAGTAATTTGGCTGGGCAGTGTGAGATTGCACAGGGGAAAGGATAGAGCAATACTTCCTCTAGGCCAGTGGTTTAACAACTCATGAACCCCTTTCACTAAAATGTCAAGTCTCGTGAAACCCTCCCCCCCCCCCCCAAACGAATATTTCCATGGATTTTCTCCCTTACCTCAGCATAAATTATAAAAGCATTGATCTTGGAAATATAAAATTTGTTTTTATGACATGCTTATTACACACTATTTATTAATTATTATTTATCATTACAGTATTTTTATTACATTATGAAAATGGCAACACTTTCCCAAGATCTCACTTTTGTAGCTTGTGTCACTTTTGATTAAGCCTGTTATAAGACAAGGCTCCTATCAGAGGTGCCAGTAGAAAAAAGGGGTGCGGGGTCAAAGCCAGAAAAGTGGGGAGCCCATGGGGGCCACTGGAAAAAAAGGGCAGGGACCCATGGGGTGCCACGCTGACGTGGGGGCGCCACGTGACCCTCGTCACCCCCTCATACTGGCGCCTCTGGCTCCTATGTTTCATCAAGGAGTATCTGATGTGAAACAGCATGAAGGTATTTAAGAAGCCAACTGAAAGAGTTCCTCCTACACAAGCATTCAGGTCTTGAGCAGTCCAGGCCAACAATGCACGTTACAGCAAAGCTTAAACTTGTTCTTCATAATAATTTCAAAACAACAGTAGCAGCCTATTTAATTTTATAAACAGCAAAAAATATCCACCTCCCTTTCTATTTCATAAAAGGAGTCTTGAAGTTTAAATCTCCTCAGTGTGATAGATGTGCTTGCTTTGATCTGCTTAGCTCTTGGAAGTCCCCAAGACTCCGGGCTGCTGGCCCGTGCTGCCCAGGGTCCTTATGGACAGTTCTGTCTGCCATTAGGGAATTTTTTCCTGAGAACCCCCTGTAACATTTTGTGAACCCCCAGGGGTTCACGAACCCCAGTTTGGGAACCACTGCTGCTCTAGCCTGTGAAGTTGCAGCAGAGCTGTTGTGAGGTGGCTATTCCAGCCTAATTTCTGGAGCAGCCACTGCAATCTTACAGACCCTCTCTTCTGGGAAGGACTAGATTTATGGGGGTGAGGGAGAGGGGGATGAAGATGAAGCACTCAGGTTCTAAACACCTCCAGAGAGGCAACACTCCCCTGGGGATGCTCATGTATACTCATTCTAACTGGGTTTTCCTGAAACCAGCAGACAAAGAATGGGCTTTTGATATGAAAAGTCTGGGTTTAAACTGACTCAGGGCCTTCTCTATGATCCAGCAACTGGACAGGACTCCGTCAAAGGGAGTGGAGGGGCAACGATTACAGAAGGGTTGGAAAGACTTTAGCCTACTAGGGCCCCATAAGACTGATGGATGACTCCTGGTATATTTAGTGTGTGTTTAAATCTGTTTATTGTCCTTATGATGTTTTCTTCATAATGCTTTTACCTTAAGAATGAATGTACTTGGTTAGGAAGAGTTGTGTAGTAACTTGCAACTGTTAGCAATACCCAGCTCATAGCCTGTGGTGAGAAAGCAAAGCACAGGTACTGGCCGCTAGGCAGACTGAATTGCTAGGGATATCACAGCGTAAGGAAGGGCCCTGTGCAGCCTTAAAACCCCCCGGTCAGAAGGGCGGGAGCCAAGAATCCCAACCCAGAGAGAGGTGATGGCTGTAGACCTGAGACCAGACTAGGCACTCATGTAGTGGACCATGGAGGAGGGTATGCAGGCAAAATTCCCCCGAAACTGTGAAACATAGATTCATAGATTTTTAAGGCCAGAAGGGACCATTATGATTATCTAGTCTAACCTCCAAATTTCACCCAGAAATTCCTGCAGAAAGCCAAGATCTTGTGTTTGCACTAGAACATATTTGCTTGCCTGTCAGTGCAAGTAAGTGTGTGTGTGTCCTTGCTTATTCCAAATATAGAATCCCCACTGCGTATGGCCACAGTATAAAAGAAGCATCTCTACCTTCAATGAGCCTTGATTGATTACACAATAATTGGTGGGCAGAAAGGGGAACTGGCTCTTTTAGTCCCAGAGTCCTTGTTGAATAGAGAATTGGAAGGAAATTCCATCCCTGACTTCCTGCTGCAGGCCCACTTCCCACTGGTGGAGAGGAGTGCTACTCAAGCGTGGGAGCTCATCCCAAAATGGGCACAGGGGATTGGTTGTAGGCCACCTGGTGGGTGCAGGACCTCTTGACTTGGGCAGTGGCGGTGCTGGGGAAAGGCTACACATCTTAGGCAGAGGGTTCATGTTGTTGCTGCTACTGCTAGAAGGATTAGCTTCTAACACAGCTTGAATCCAGGGCTGGGAGGTTGGCCCAGAAAGCAAGCCAGCTGCACAGTTTCAGCCAGGCTGGAAGAGTGGTCCATACCCATGAGCAGAAGCCCTAACCAGTGCAGTGATCATGGGGACAGACACCCGATAATGCACCAGAGTCACAGGAAGACAGCGGACCCCGGAGGTTGTGGAGATAAAACAAAGAATCAGAGACTGTGCAAGATAAATTCAAATGTTTGAATACAGGGGATCAGAGCATTATATTTCATTTAGAAACAACCAGAGAAATGTCTTTTCACATCAATCTTTTTTTTTATCCTTAGCTTGAATATCAAGTGAGACATTATACAAAATGAAGTATGTCAATGCCTTCAAGACACAGAGTATATCTTACACAACGAGCGGCTATGAGTCTCAGAGCCCAGGTCCACAGACTCAGTCTTTTGGGTCTTGTGCTATGGCACTTAAAACAGCTGTGTAGATGTTGCAGTTTGGGCTGGAGCTTGGGCTGTAAAGCCCAGCCTCCATCCTAGGCTTCAGAGCCAAAACTCCAGTCTGAGCCAGAATATCTACACAGCTGTTTTTAGCTACCTGTTGACTCAAGCTCTGGGATTCATTGCCACACAATGTGTAGACCAGTGGTTCTCAAACTTTTGTATTGGTGACCCCTTTCACACAGCAAATCTATGAGTGCCTCCTCCTTATAAATTAAAAACACATTTTTAAAAATATTTAACACAATTATAAATGCTGGAGGCAAAGCAGGACTTGGGAGTGGAGGCTCAGACCCTCCATGTAATAACCTTACAACCCCTGGAGGGGACTCAACCCCCAGTTTGAGAACCTGGGGTGTAGACACATCCTCAGAGACTGATACACCCTCCAGTGACTTTTGCAAATCATTTTTTTTCAGTTTACAAAGGGCACACAAAGAAAGAAAATTCAAAATATTCTAAGTTAAAAAGTCAAGTTAAAAAAAGGACTCTAAGTATGCAAAGCATAGAGCCTTTTCCTTTATACAACATTTACGTATGTAATCTCAGCTCTGCCACATTGCATACAGAAAACTGCCATCTCATAACAGCAAGACAGGTCATAGGAAGGAAATACCTGCATGGTCACATCAGCAGAGAGAGACATGATAAGAATGTGATCCTAAAACAAGCAAGTGCCAATCAGAGCTCATGGAAGAACTAAAGACCTGATTCTACATTACAATTCAATGGGAATTTTGGGGTGATAGAAGCACCTAGTTTACTAATCTGTTCCCAAATTCCAACCCATGTGCCTTGATATGGAGAATCCCACATACCTCTTGCTAGGATCCAACCTTTTAGTTTCCTTCCACAAGCTTTGAGGAAGCAGGAATTTACCACAAATAAATGCCACTCTCAGATATATGCCAATGACTTAATCTGGGGAGGCACAAAACCACAATTCTTAAAAGAGACTATTAAGGAGCCCTGCCTCCCATGCCTACTGAGTGTGACTTTCTGTCCCCCTCTAATGGTGGCTGGGCCGTGTATACTGTTTGATAAATCTGCTACAGCCTTTGCTCACAGAACTCAGGCAATAGGGCTATATGCTTTAAGATTCCAACACACAGGTTCAATCCCTCATGCTAACAGTGAAGTCACACACAGCTACAATAAGACTAGAAGTCCTCAATGTTCAGAAAAATAATAATCCTATATTAACTGACAAATAGTACAAATGGCACTCCAGCCTCAGTCCCAAATAGGATACCTCCTTCCCCTTGGGGTGATGGCTGATGCGTGGGTACAGTGTGAGATTGGCATGGTAATTCCTGTTCCGAAAGGCAAATCCAAAAGATACTAATTATTCAGATGGCTGCAAAGCAATTTATAATATATAACTGAAGGATTAAATTAAGGGTACTTCTTTAAAACCAATGTACACTGGGGAGGTGAAGGGGATCAAGATAGTTTGACAGCTATGCCAGGCTTGGGTGATCTGTGTGTGTTTAAATGACTCTTGTTAAGATCTGCTAAAGTTAGAAATGAGAGAAATGAGAGAAAATGGCAACATACTACTTTGCTGATTTCAGAGGCTGTTTGAAGTTTTGCTGTTCAGTTTATATATATAAACCTCACCGGCAAACTCTTTTTCAAAAAAATAAAAAATGCAATAAATGGGGGGGGGGGAAGACAATGTAATTTTTCAAGGCTGTCAGTTCAGCACCTACGAGGAGCATAAATTCACATAAATTTATCTCCTTAAAAGGAAAACATAACAAGTTGTTCTCCCATCTGAGGTTTCTGCATTTTCAATTTCAGTTGCATGTCTGTAAATAAGGATTAGAGTTTCTGATTTTTTTTCTTGCTATTTTCATTGCACTTTTTTATATTCTGTATTTAATTCATTTTGCCACTTTCTATTCTTTATTTGTTTCGGTAAGGCTAGATTGTGGAGTTATCGCTAGCACTGAGTAAGGGGCAATGCATGGTCATGCTGCCCCAGGAGCAGACTGGGGACTCTAAATCCCACTTCAGCCCCTGCTTCCTCACTTACTTTCCCCTTTACCTGCCACAGATTACTTTCCCCTCCACCCTGGCTCAGCCATGTTTATGAGCTCGAGAGGTGCTGGGTTTGGGGGGCGGGGATCAAAGCTCCCTGCATACCCGCTCCCTGCCACTTGCACAGAACTCTCCCTTCTATGCCGTAAGCTGCAATGCAGGTAGCCCACACAGGGAGTAAGAAAGCATGTAGGAAGGTCTTGCCCATTGCCACTACTTTCAATTATTTTTTTCTGTTTCTGTCTTTGCTTTTCTTTGTCCCGTTCTCGTCATTGTTTTTTCTTTTTCTCCCCTTCATTTCTTCGTTGTGCGTTCTCATTTCCTCTTTTATTTTTTCTCTCATTTTCTTCCCTTACTCTCTCCTCATGTTTTAACTCTTCTTTGCTGATTTCTTTCTAGTGCCTTTTCCCACTTCTTTTGTTCTCTTTAGCACTCCAGCCCCTCTCACTGTTTTTTCCCCCACACCCTTTTCTTTCATCCTTCCTTTCTCTCTCAGCTTGTTTGTAACTAGATGTTTTCCTCCCCGTTGGGTGGCTTTTTTGCACAGCATCACAATAAGAAGCTGTTTTCAAAGTATTAAATGATCCTGTGAAAAGGCATTGTAGAGTTCATGTTTATTGTCTCTCTTTTATTCCATTTTGTATGTGCTCATCTTACAGCTGGAAAGATATATTTTTTTCTGACTACCAGCCCTGCAAACTCAGTCTGGGATCGGAAACTCAAACTGGGTTCTAACCTGCTCCCATTTAAACAGCTAAAAGAGTGTCTAGATTTTCAAAACTTTTTCAGCACCTATTATACTATTATATTCAATAAGAGTGGTTGGGTGCTGAGCATATTTGAAAGTCCGACTTCTTCATTGAGGTCACTAAATGAAAGCTGAGCTCCTTTGAAAATCTGGCTTCTCATGTTCAACTCCTAGGTCATAGTCCCTTGCTTATGATGGGCCACATGATTGTATAAAGTGACCTTCTGCGTGCAATACTTTATAGGTGCTTTAGTGTAGTGCATTCTTTAAGATATTACCTCAAAGTATCCTCTTAAAATTTGTATTCCAAACTGCTTTGGAAGATAGTTCAGATCCATGGGAAATTCATAACTAGACCACTGTTATTTTTCATCCCATTTCCATGTACTATAGATAGCTTTTACAAAGTAAACCATCACACATACAAAGGGAGATAGGGCTGCAGTAATGATTAAAAAAATGACTAGAGCATGGCTGGCACAGAAACTTTCCATCCTTCTTGAATATCAACGGTGTGCCAAAGTCATGTTCTGAGCCTCAATATTTTAGTAATTTACAAAATGTATTACCTTTACCAAAAAATGTAAAATGTCATAGTACATGAGAGATCAGAAAAAGATGCAGGCTGTCTATATACAGGCAGAGGTGGTTGTGGAGAAAAGTTTGGGCAGATTTGTAAGTAGTAGCTAAAGGGAAAATTATAAAAATCCAGTTCCTCTCCTGGGCCTGTGTGGGAGAGAGAGAGGAAAAATACTTCTAGAAAAGCCAGTTTCTATACAGGTAAACTCTGATTTTATGAATGTCAATTTCATAAAATTCTCTATAATACAAAATGCCTTTGTCTTCTCCATGATGACAGCAGGCTATCATGCTGTATGTCCTCCCTATTATATGTAAACTTCCCTGTAATCTTCCTGCACAAAATCCATTTTACACAAAGGATGTGGAGCCAAATATGGGTCTTGGTTACACCCATACAATGCCAATCAACAGTGCAACAGGCAAAATCTGCACCCTAAATTCTGAGGCCCTCAGCCTGCGTAGTGCTAACTACCCATATCTCTCACTGAAATCAGTGGTGGGTGTTCAACACCTCTTAGGATTAAGCTGCGTTTAAGTAAATGTATGTGCCACAGGACACATGGTGCCTATAAGGGTCTGATGGTAAAAGCTTAGGCATGAGGGCCAATTAGACCTGGTGTAACTCCAGTGACTACAGTCGTCTTGCACAAAGGCTGAATTTGGCCCCTAACATTAATAGGAACTACTATCAAAGGGAGACCCCCCCCCTTAAGTATACTGCTGAGGCAGGACTGTGTTCAACTATAATGGCATTATAAAGCTAAGCAATAAAAGCAGTTGCCCTACTGACTAACATGAAATATTAGGTTGGTGGAATAAATTACATCTTATGCTCAATTCACTGGTAAATTGCATTAGGTATACAGTGTGGGGGGCAGAGAATGCATACTGAGTAAAAAGCCATGTTGTATCATTTAATTTCCTGGAATACTGAAAACTGTTCTTTGAATGTTGTTGGTGTGTGAAATCCTCATACCTACATAACACTTTGGCTTGTTTCAAAAAGAATGCCTCATTATCATATCACAAAGTATCCTCGAGCATAACAAAACAGTCACCCTCTTGTCTCTCACACAGCCTCTCATTTGTTTAGACAGATTTAATACCAATAGTTCTGAGTCAATGTCTGGAAATGTTTCTAAATGAATGACCACCAATTTTGCACGAAGAGTTCTGTGGGGGCAGGCAGAGTGGGAAAAAGTAAAGTGTTCTGAGCAGTGTTCAGAGATCTATAAAACCTACGTGCTCAGTTCAGCCAAGGTCAGTTTGTTCTGTCTTACTTTTTTCCCCTTGTTCTCTTTTATCGTCTCTCACTGATAAGGTCTATCAGGCAAGGGTTCAGAAACCAAAAGTGAGGGCCCCACCATGTCTGTTGTTGTTGGAATGAAACAGGCATCTATTCCAGGTCTTAAATGGCTTTCAATTCCACTGATGCTGAAAGTGCCTGTTATCTATAACTTTGTCATTTAATGGGTCTTTTATCTAGACTTGTTCTAAGAATAGCAAACAAGTGAATCATGTCCAGGGCATAACGGGCCCTCAAACGTAAATTATAAACCCCAGAGCTTAAAAATGTAAGTAAGCAGACAAGAGAGATAACTTTTTGACTCTGAAGATCACCAGAATGCACATCAAAAAGTGAATAGTGCCATTTAAATAGATACCCAGGGCCCCATTTGGCTGAAATGCCCTTTGTCTCTTATTTTTATTTTCTTTCTTTGCTATTCTGTTGCCCAAATGCTTTGTTTCACTGTTTGCTGCAGTAAATACACAGAGCAGAATCAACAGCAATTTGATGCTTTAACTTCTGCTCTGTAAATTTCATGCTCTCTACAGGACAATGACTAAAGTTGACAAATATTTTCTAAGTTGTCACATACAATCACACAGCTTCTTATGCTGATTTTATTTTTGTCCAAGGACTGTGGCAACAGATGTTAATGTGGTATAAATGAACACATCAATTTTCTCGCACCTGTGCTGACAAGTGTTAGAGAAGTTTGCTTGAGTTCGACATGCTATCTGACCTCTACCTGTCTCTCTCCGTTACATCAAGTTACTGTACTTTCCTATCAAGGTTTCTGTATCCTATTCTGCTGTAAAATATGGTTTGTTTCTTAGAGTTGAAAAATCTTTTATGCTTGGCTCACTAGTGAAACAATGGTCCAAGTTCTGTACCTCTGAGGATTAGCAAACAAACACACCCATTCCTTCTTTCCAAGTGCAAAAAAGAGACCATGGGCATCCATTAAAGGTATGGAAGTTCTTCTCTCTTTTGATTTGTCAGTAGGGATTCTTTTTTCTTTTCTTTCTTTTTCTGCCATCACAGTTACCTTAATTATTACTTACATGGAAGCTATCTTTAAGCAAAGGCCCAGTTAATGCTATTGAAGCATCAGCTTCACAATTAGTATGCTAACTAAACCACCAGACAATGTTTAAAATTATGTTTGCAGATTTTGTCTGGTGTATGAGCACTGCTGAATATGGCTAGCAAGAAAACAAGAATTCCATTTTGCCAAATATGTTGAGGTTTTGACATTTGTTTTTATTCCACAAAGGAATACAAATGAGATCTTGCAAAACTTTTAGTGGAAAACAAAAATACACATACTGTATATGAAAGCACAAGAACATGCAATCTCCACCCCAGAATAATCTGTTAGGGGACTCACCTGGGACATGAGAGACCTAGGTTCAAATCCCTGTTCTGACTCAGTCCAGATGAGTTGCCCTAACCACAGGACTTTTGGCTACTCTGGGGCAGATCTCTCTTACTATTCCATTGGGGCCTAAGAAAGCTTCCTCATGAAAATTTAATCAAAACTGTTGTTTCCACAAAAGGTTTTGAGGAATTTGCTTTTTTCAGCTCAAAATCATCAATATTTTGTTGAAAAATTCCCAGCCAGCTCTATTCCTGATTACGTCATGACACTTTCAGCATAATGAACTTGTTTTGAAAAAATCCTAGTTTTGTGCAAAGTCATAATAACTTAAATCCCACTAGCTGAACAGTGAAGTGGAGAAAACAACAGATTTCATTGTCTTTTCCCCCAGTCTGAAGCCAAACATTTTCTTTGTTTCGATGTGCAATTGTAATTCTCTTAAACACAGGAAACAGAAATTGCTTATGATATCAGCATGGGAATCAAATGGATTCTCAGACCCTGCAGAAGTGTGGGGAAGTACCCATTAGCAGTAGCACTAACAATGGGATATTCATCTGTTCCCTAGGCTTATTAACAGGTTTTTTTTCCTCATGATGTTTGGCAAATCTATATTTTTAGCAATAAGAACAATTTTTGTAAAAATAAATTCTGTATATATTGTATTCCTAAGAATAGACCATCATTTATTTGAGTTAGCACTGACATTTTAGGAAGATTCAAGAGGCAATTACAATAACAAAGAAAGCAACAGAAACATGATATGTGCTGAGTTACATGTACAACAGTAATACAATGTAATCTGTGAGCGGTACTGGTATGGCCCCTGCAATAGAGGGCTGGGCAACAGAAGCTGAACCAGCCCTCTGGTCACTCCAACTCCAGTTAGTGATGGATGAGATCATCGTCAGGCTGGAGAGAGCTAGAAAGCTAATTAACCCATAGACAAGGGGAAGAAAGGGTTGGAGACCTGGGACCCCATAGTTAGTTCCAAGATAGATCACCTACCTTTCCTATCCTTGACCTAGGGGACTGAGGTGGTTGTAAATATGGTGCTGGACAATGCTGCAAAGGTGGTGGTGGTGGGGATGCTGTAAACAAGTGTCACATGGTGTTTATAAGCAGAGTCTCCTAGTGGTCTGTGTGTGCAGAAGAATACAGGAGTGTGCCCTGTTACAGCCCCAATTACCATAATATCTGAGAACCTCACAATCTTCAATGTATTTATTCTCACAGCATCCCTGAGATAGAAAAATATTATTTCCATAGGGGACTGGGGCACAGAGAGACTTAATCATACAGGAAAGAGCAAGGAATTGAACTTGTGTTTTTTAAGTGCTAGGTTTGTACCCAAGCTACTAGAACATCCGTCCTCCCCAGTGTTTAAGGCTAAAGGGAGCCATAGTTTTAAGGATCTTTGCAGTCTAGTATATGCATAGTTTTTGATGCTTTGAATGTCCCCCTTAGGTAGGGAGACTCTATTTCTACTCACCCTCTAGGGTCTTATTCTCCATTATTGTTGACTTATTCTCACAGGGAGGAGGGATAGCTCAGTGGTTTGAGCATTGGCCTACTAAACCCAGAGTTATGAGTTCAATCCTTGAGGGGGCCATTTAGGGAACTGGGGTAAAAATCTGTCTGGGGATTGGTCTTGCTTTGAGCAGGGGGTTGAACTAGATGACCTCCTCAGGTCCCTTTCAACCCTAATATTCTATGATTGCCCTGCACATTCAATAGTCATTTATACCAGTGCAAAATTCATGGAAAATAGATGTAAATTGCTAACATTCTGCCTTGTCAATGTTTTGCATCAATTTTTCACAAACTTTGCACTGATGTAAATGATTACACAACAAGCCATTTAATGAAGAATCTGGCCCTGCATTTAAGATATTTACATGTCTGTGCAATTAGCGTACATACAGCAGCTACTTTCTTTCATCACTGAAGTGTTACACTTAGGAGGCTGTATGTATCTGCTGAGTCAATAAGCTTATTCTAGGATGTCCTTTATATTAGAGGTCTGAACTGTCATAGATTCTTAACACTACACATTGTTAAAGTAACTGCGGCATTGCCTATTATACTGGGGAAACAAGCACTTAGAGCGTAAGAATGGCTAATATAATGACCCTGAGAAAATGCTCCCACTGAAGTCAGTGGGAGGAGGGATTTTGCCAGTGGCTTCACTGATAGCTGAATAGGAACCCAAATAAGTAATTTAACTCAATGAGGTCAGAACTGCAAAAAAATTCTCTTACAGTGCATAAGGCTTCCAATTATAATTGGAAAAATGTAAAGGTAATATATTTTACCATCCTTTGTGCTGACGTGGCTCTCAGCTCAGATGCCTGCAGTGACCTTGTTTGCCTTTGGAAAGCTATGACTTCTAAATGTTGTGACATTTGCTAGTTCTATTATTTTTAGAGTGAGCCAAAACAATGGAAATGCCCACCAAAAAGTCATGGAGTTTTGTTTCCTTTTTATGTCAAAGCACATTGGCGAAGTCAATGGGGTTTCACCAGTGTATCTAAGAGAAGAAATTGGCCCAATCTCTATATTTTTTCCCAAGGGAGACATAGGCAGTTAGACAGATGGAAATGTGAGCTGTATTAGCCAGAAATATACTGTTATGCACAGTCCTGTAGACAGGATGAAGACCAAATATGAATGAATGCTGAGAACATTTATTAATTTTACGTGATAAGAAAAAACTCTTTTACTTGCTATGCCAAATCGTCACCTGACATTAATCAGTGTAGCTTCATTGATTTCAGTGAAGTCAATGGAGCTATGCCAATTTATACCATTTGGGGTCTTGTCCGTATTGTTCCTATCCACAAAACATTAATTTGCATGATATTCCTTTTCCACATGGTCACAGACGCGGTTTATGTGATTAAAAGTTTATATAGATGTAATCAATAGTAATAATAGCCTCTTAACCTATACAAAGGTGAAAAACGTCAGACCTAGTTCATTCGTGCATACAAGAAATAAAAAAAAATGTTTCTGCATGTACCTCTTTTAAAAAGTTTCCATATATGTATTGCCTTTGCATAATTGGTGCATTTCAGATTTATTCACTGAACAGGCTAATTCAACAGACAAGTTGTCATTAAATTTCACTAGATGGAGGTATGCTGGATTTGTATGCTTTTAATGGGTGCAATTCTTCATTAGCCTTCATTGTAAAGGATTTCACAGCACATACCAATGCAAGAAATATAGATCAACAAATGGACTGCCTACTCTACACTACATAAGCCCACATTTGATCTGAGTGATGGGAATGGTCCCTGATTATAGTATTAAAACATGGAACCCAGATTTTTAATTTAGAAAAGTTTCAATGTATCTGTAGTACAAATTTTATTGCTCCCGATACTGATCTCACTCGCAAATGTAAATCAGGTGTAATTCCGCTGAAATGTGTACATTTACATTGTTGTAGAAACAGTGTGAGAACAGAATCAGACCCATTGCCTTTACTGTATTCATCTTTTCTTAGGAAGTACTATATAAAAAGGGCCACATTCATATCTGCCAGGAGTGGGTGCAATTCTACCGAAAACAAAAGTGGAGGGTCACCACTGAAAAAATGAAAAAAACAGCTTGTGTCAAAATCATACTTTTCCTGAATTGAGATTTTTCCTGTATTGTGAAGTGGAGAAAATTGCTTGTTAACCAGACACTCCATCATATTTCATCTAATTTCATTTTGTTCAAAGACTCAATGGTTCATTCACCAAGTTGGTTCAGAGCCTACTGAGGAATTATACATGCATTCTCTGCCACCGTGCTGCTGGTCTAGTATAAGGGGAAAACCCGGCACCGTTGAGAAATTCAAATGGCAGCTGGACATGATGCATAACTTTAAAAAAATAAATATAAGTTTTATGGTTGAGCTCAACATGCAGCTTGTGTGATTTCATTTCGCATGGTCTTTCGTGATCAGATTCAAAAGCTGAGGAGAGATTCATCTGTATTCACCTCAGCTTGCAAAGGGGGATATTGCTTGCTTTGCCATTCATGCCTTCCTTTCATGGTTTCCATGAACATACCTTTGCTTATGACTGAAGAAAGGTGAGAGTGTGCATGCAAGATCTGTTTAAAAATGATTATGAAACATTATCTGTTTCCATGGAGGCAAATAGGTATCAATATACTGCACATTACACCCTTTATGTTGGAGCTTACCCATTTCAATAGATACAGATGGCTGTTCACATCCCTCTTCATCTCTCAAAACCTATTCTTAAGCGACTCAACACTCAAAAATTGGGGTGGGCATTCTACTTTGATACTGACTTTGTGGCAAAGTCTGGAGGAATTCTAAACATCGAGAGAAATCAATTTTAAGATCTCAACTTCATTGCAATAAGAGTTACCAGAACTAGGTCCTCAGTTTTACTCATGCTGACCATTCAGTCCCTTTGCCTACGAGATTGTATATGCTACCCTCCGGGTTCTGATGGTCTTGCTCAGTTAGGTGTAGAAATTTTCTGTTCGCTTACACACACCATTTGTGAGAAGGGTGCTTGTCAATCACGAGCTGGCAAGTTGTATCATTTTAGCCTAATGATTGCATGACTCAGTGATTATAAAGATTCACGTATTTAAGAATAAATTTCAGCCAGCTCCTCGGTGATCTTCCTGGGAAACATTCTGATCTTGTTCTGTCATTCTTCATCAATCTTACACAAATGAGCAGACCTGTCATGCTATGAACCTCTTGTGAAAGTGCCTTCCCTTTGCCTGGTATGAGAGCCGACTGGAGTAGGGCTGTTACCACACTCCACTGACTCTCCCATAGATTTATAAGAATGTACCAGGAGTGAACTTGCAGAGAGGATTGCCCAGTTGCTTGAGGCATTATCCATGTGTTTCTATACAGAGTTTATATGCTATGGAGTGCATCTAAATCCCAGTGGCTGGATATACATCATCCAACTGGATCTCCATTTTGAACAATGCTCTTTCAAGGTCCTATGGAGGACCTAGCTGTAATCTGATTGGTCACTGAAATATGCTTCCTCCTACTATAAGGCTATTCCCTTATTTCCTCAAGCGCCATGGACAAATCCACTTGAGCAAAGGCATGATCTTGAACTGCATGCTCACACTCATCCTGCTTTTTGGCCAATATGGATCTATTGACACTATAGGAGAGACACAAATTTGAGACCTTTACAGAAATACAGTGAAAGGACAGGACAATGCTAATTCAGTAAATGTAGTTATAATCTCATACATTTTGTGGCTTTAGTGGCCAAGGTTTTGGTAGCAGGGTAAATATATTAGTGTACATCTGACACACTCTACATCAACAAATCATTTAAAATAAAATGTCAGGGGTCAGACTGTGCCTATCCCAACAGTGCAAAGGAGGGAGAGCTCACAAGGAGACTCTGTGCATTGTGCTCGACAAGGATGACCTCCTGTAAATTCCTTTGAGGGAAGTGCATCTCCTCGCTGTCTCTAATGCAAACTAGCTAAGTGCCACAGTGACGCCTCAGATGTTTATCACTTGTTTTCCAGTGTTCTTCTGACTACTTTAAAATTGTGATGTTCTGTTGGATAAAACTTCAAAAGTCTGTTATGTTCAGGTTCTTATACGGTGCCTATCATTATGTTATCTGAGTATTAGAAGTTCATTCAGTGTTGAAACTGGCATGCTTACCCATTGCCTCTTCAGTGAGTTTTTGCTAAATGTTAGGGAGGTAGTTTCCTTTTCCTCTCTTGGGGTTGCTCTTTGTGGCTGGTCTCATCTGTCTTCTGCCTGGACTCTTCTGCCTCCTGCTTAGCTTGGTCTCTTAAGTTTCACTTCCAATTTATTTCTGTGTCGCTCTAACTCCCCAGTGCTGCCTGAGAACATGAAAAGGTGATACAGTACCATTAGTGCATTAACATACAATAATACTGAGCCTATAGTATCAAAGTAATCCTCATGGATTGATTGAAGTCTTTGAAGTTAGGAGGCAGGGAATAGCAGGATAAAGCAGTACAGCGCTCCTCCAGCAAGAAGCAGAGTAGGCCCCTTTACCACCCACACAGGAACTAGCTCAACTGCTGCACTTCCTAGGTCTGGGATCTTTGAGGTTCTGACACAGACAACTCCTCAGTGTCTCCTCCTATCCATCTCAGTAGGAAGCAGAGTGGGGGCCTCTCTTCAACTGCCAAGTACCAGCACAAGCTCAGGCCACAGATGAAATCTCCAAACACTGCAATGCGTGTGCCTAATTTTCTTTTTTAAATACCTCTCACTTGTACTCCCTCTCTCCACTGCTTTCCCAGGCTTTCCCATTCTCTTAGAACAGTGCTCAGAGCTGTCAAGATACATGCAATATCTTAAGCATTTGGTGCATCCCTATATCACCAACAACCCCAATGCTTCTCCTTCCTGATTCAGATCTCATTTGGAAGAAACACTCACAGGAAATGCAATAGTCACTTCACAAAACTTATAGCAAAAGAAGCCAAACATCAGGATCTTAGTCTCCAGTTGAGCAATGGAGGATCTGTGATCTTTATGATCACAAAAGAAACCTTGAACCAGCCCTGTATAAGGGAAACCTGGCTGGATCATACTGCAGGCCTAGTGAGAGCTTATCCAATCCCACTTGGTTACTCAAAACATCAGACCTAGTCCCATTCAAGACAAGGATGTAAAAGAACAGCTACTGTATTCCTGTCACCCTCAGATGTAAGAGAGGCCACTTCAAAACAAAGTTACTTGAAATCATATAATTACGGTGTGAATCTAAAGACAAGCCCAATATGTGCATCTTACTAACCTATACACTGCCATCGCCCATGCTGACAAGACTTCTGATTCAATGACCCAAAACCTCACAGGTAACCTCTGGACCTACCGTTAACAGGCTCCACCCTAGGACTGATTTTCAACTTGGACATTGATCTAGGGAATAATTTAAAAAATGACTACCATCTCCTCCAGACAAGAGATAGCAGCCAAGAGCTCACTAACCCAGTCAAATTCCAAAATATACCTTAGGTAATTCCACCTCACCAAAAGCCACGTAATAGGACACTTAATGATTCACTGACAGCTCACTAACACTAGCCATTAATATTTTTAATTGAAGTATCCATAACTTTCTGATTGCTCCATGAATCTCCATGGCTCTTTGATGATGTGACAGAAGCAGCAGAAAGGAACAAAAATCAAGTGTTACTGGTAGCAGAAAGCATGGGCAAATTCAAGAAGACATAAGGAATCCTTGAAAGCCTACACCAAGGCTGTTGAAGAAACCAGGAAATTCTCTTGCCCCCACTGTAGCAGCTGCTAGATTATGCCCCAGCTGAACTGTTCATCACCATGAATTGTGTTGACAATCCAGTATGACTCCTTTCAACTTCAAAGACCAGAACTATTACCCTACTTCTTAGAGAATATCACTTGCATTGGAGATGACTTCTCAGGTCATTGGGATCAGACAACGAACACAGACATGACTATATTATTCCTATCTAGTGATATATCTACTTATCTTGGTATTTATATGGTTTTCATCAAGGTAGCATGCTGCATATCACTGACTAAGGCTTTTTCAAGACAGGAGAGAGGTAGTAGCACAAATTAGCCAGAAGAAATTACAGAAATGATATCGTCTTCCTTGATTTGAAGAAAAGCATCAGCCATTTCTGACTCAGACTTACATTTTGGAATTTGTATTATATCCCTGGCTAATGCTCGAAGCACAGGTGGACGCCATTGGCAAGCTTGCTGTTGTCCATAGGTATCTTTCAGATGTACATCTCACTATAGGGCACGTGTTGTACAAAATTCCCTTAATTCCTCATAACACAGAAAACTATGTTTTCTCATCAGGACATGGATAAGTTGATAAATATTTTGTGGGGTTTGCATGTATAATTTGTCAGCTTCATATGAGGATCCCTCATACCCACTAAAACAGTAAACATCATGGCTATCCATTCCAGCAGTCCTAATGCAGATAATCCTCGCACTGCTGCCAGTGGAAATTTTGACTTCATAAGGAGAACATTGATGGGATAACAAACAGGGGTTGTCAGAATTAAACTTAGATAACGTGAATCAAGCTCCAGAATGAGGAGTGATAGTAAGAGACATGAATTTATAGCCCAAGATTGCAGATAAGTAGATGGTGTTGCATGGCATGTGATGCAATGAAGCATTCGAAGCCATTAGGCAGTGAATTTCAGCAAAAACACATATTATGTGTATGCTACTTCATAACAATGAACTTTAGAGGAAAACGTTCAGCCATTCATTTCCATTTGTACTGTCTCATTGTTTTCTTGTACTCTCCCATTTGGCTGCATCCAACTGTTGTCTTTTTCTTTGTACAGCACCTAGCACAATGAAGACCTGGGGCTCCTAGGCACTACAAATTATAATAATAACATTAAGCCAAGTACACGACACAGCATCCAGTGAGTGGATCAATACTTTTTTATGACATCTTCCCTGCACTATAATAACGTTTGATGTCCATAGATATTACACCAAAATCAACATGTCATTTTATACGGGCATGCAAACATTACAGCATGCAGAATTGGAAATGTTAGTTCTACCTCAGGCCAATCATAGACTGGCATGACCCCACTGTAGCACAAACAAGTAATATACGCCTCTAGAATTGGTTTATGAGAGTTCATTTCAGAACTGTATACGAGAGCTAAAGTGAATTTGGCTGAAATTGTCCAAGCAAAAAATAGGTTACAGATATTGCAACAAGTCTATACTCTTACATTTTTTTTTAAAAAAAAGGAAAAGCTATTAAGTTTCTTCCCAGTATGTACTATTTTTAGCATTTACACAAACCCTAATAAAAGCTCTATTTTCCTATATGCAGATGCCTTTACAGATGATCATTAGTGCTTAGTGACGATTTACGGGATGGGACATGTCAATCCAATCAGCAAGTGACTTTTTTTGTGTTGTCCATGAAGTGCTGCATGTGTCACTGGATTTAAAAAGCAGAACAGCTTCAGGAGTTTTTATCTCTGCATGACTGCTGGCTAGGGATTTGAACAGAAAAGAAAACTACAAGAGGAAATTGGTTTGGACAAGAAGAGCTTCTGTACATAATTCTTATTAATTTGAAGATGAAATGCCGTCTCTTAGAAACAAAAAGATAGTGTGTGATGGCTTATTCAATATGGTTATTGCTATAGGATTCAGCCCCATTTCTTGAGGATTAGAACTGACTGGCCTGCATTGCCTATTTATTGGCAATGGAATTACTAGAATTTAGTCATGCCACTACCTCTCTTTTCTTGGAAATGAAGTGAGTAAAGGAAATAGAGGAAAGCAATGATAGACTTGCACAGAAAGCTCTATCTGGTTTCCAGTCTACAAATCAGCTATAAGACAACCATCGGGGAAAACCGATTTATGCTTACTAAATCCTTACTTTGCTTTTGAACAGTCTTGCAATGAGGAAAACTTAATCTGATGCTAGAGGAGGCACTTGTCACAGAGGTTGATATTTGCATTTAGACTGGGAGGTCTGTTCCAAAATTTGGACAGGAACTTGAGTACATGCTAAATCAGCCAAGGTAGAAATTTAAGCAATGAGTTGAGGGAGGTGTTCATGAAGGGATTTCTTCTCTACCCCTTCTCAGCTAAGTAATCTCTCAGTGTGGATTTGACTCCATATACTGGTGAAGGCAGGTTTAAGAACCCATGCAGGAAGAGGGGATAAAGGCTCACGACAAAGTTTTAAGGCAGAGGAGAGCAGTATATTAACATGTCATAGGGTTGTCTTTGCCCTACATGCTGGCTCTTGATTTTATTGGCTCAGCTACTCAATATCTCCTTCAGTTGCCAGTGTGTCGGGCTTTACAAAAACCTTGACATAACACTGGTTCTTAAAATCAATAAGACCAATGCTATTCAGAAAACATCCTGAAAGGAGGGACATTCCTGGTGTTCAAGGGGACATGGTTACTCAAGTGAAGAACTCCTTTCTCCCCACACTGTACATTATTTTGAGTGCCCAAGGCATAGAATTCTTTCAACATGTAATCATTTTGGCTGAGCAGATATTGTTTAAGGAACAAAAAATTGTCTTCCTACTTGGTATTCAGTTCATATTGTTACAGCTATGAAGATGCTCCAAAATGCATTTCCACAACCAGTCCTGAAAAACTCAGATTCATGCAGGCTATTCATATCTGGATTCAAAAGTGAAGCACAACCTTAATGGTTTATCCTCTATGAACTGTACTTAGTCACATGATTCACTGTTAGCTGACTCTGAGTGCAAGTAATTACACACCAAATGCAAAGAAGATCACAGCAGTGAAAATCATAGCATAGCAGTGAGAACCAATGCATCATAGCACTGAGAAACCTCTTATTCAATCTGGCAAACATCTGGCTTTAAATGTGAATGCTCAACTTAGACTTGTAATAAGGAAAGCAACACAGTCTAATCCAGAGTAGTACATTGACTTATTATTATAGTCTTTTTTCTTACAAAGTGTATAACAAAATGCCTTCAGAGTAATAATAGAGATATAACGTTAACATTTAAAAAATGAAAGCAGGAGAAAGAAATAAGAGTAATAAAAGATCTGTTTTGAGACTACATGTAATAAGACACAGAGGATCAGGGAGGCAGAGAGATTCAGGAAGGCTACACCAGGTGGCTGAAGATGCAGAGAAGGGGACTGTGCTTTTGTGTGTTTTTGGCTTCATTGGCTTTTGAGTAGCTTGTTAGTTAGTTTTTGGCTGGTATCTTGTTGCCCTATTCTGTACATTTCCCCTGAAGCTCTGGTACTGGCCACCATGGGAGACAGGATACTGAACGAGATGGGCCATTGGTCTGACCCAGTATGGCAGTTTCTGTGGTTTATTATGAGGATTTGGGATTGGCCCAACTGAAGTTATATGGACTGTTATGCATTAACATCACTAACCTTGTAGAGAATAATGGTGCCACAAACTGTAATCAAAAGGGATTACAAAGAAAAAACCTTGCCAGACAAAATTGATTGTTTTATTTGATAGATGACCAAAATTAGTAGATGAGAGAGGTAAAACTGAGGGAGGGAGAGGGACATGTCTGATGGATTATATACTTGATGGAAAATTACAAGAGTTTGGAATATTTTTTCATTCTGAAATGAAAACAAAAATTTCAACATTTCCCATGAAACAAAATTCTGGTAAAAAAGTTGGGGTTGGTTGAATGGTTTCATTTTGATGAAATCAAAGTGTTTCATTCCATTTTTGATATTCTTAATTTTCTTTTTAATAATATAAGTTAAAAGAAATTTCAAAATGAAGTCATTATGAAATGAAAAATAAAAATGCCTCATTGTGAAAATGGTGAGTAGAAACACTTCAACATTATTGAAATGCTTCCTGTCAAGGTGTGGGAGGGTGTTTCAAAAATATTTTTTGTCAAAATTTACACTCTTTGGCAAAATGATTTGCTTTTGACTAACTAGCCTTTTCTGACAGAAAAAACATTCAATTGAAAGCTTTCCAAACAGCTCTACAGAGAAACACAGTAAATGTAATATATCAGATAAGGTATTTGAGACTGCCACAAAAACCTTACTTTAAACATTAATTCAAGTCAATTTGAAAATAAACACTTGGATTGAAAACTGAAGGACTATAAACAAAGGGCAAAGTATTGAGTTGTACTACAGCAATCAAGTCTTATTTGTCATTAATTATCTAGAAAAAATAGTAAACATCAAATAAATTACATTTGTGTATGATACTAAGGCAGTGATTGTGTGAGCTTTATGTCTGTTTTGTACTGTTCTCCCTGGAGATATTTATCACTGATATCTCACAACCTAGTTTCTCTTTATCTCATACTGTGAAAGAACACTGTGGCTAAAATGCCTCTGACCATCTGTGGATTTTCACCATATTGACCTCATTTGACTTATAGCGTCAATAATTTTCTCTTTAGAATTCTGTACCTTCTATTATTTGGTTTATCTCACAACTGATATGATTCATGACACAAAAACTGTATTCACTGTAATCTGAGACCCTAGTTACCAGTTACTCCTTAAATTTGCACTGAGACTTGATAATATGCTACATAACTATAAGATTTATTAATACTACCTGCACTGGGTATACAGTGTACATAGTTCGGCCTACCCTCCAAAAGTCCTGTCCCCACATATGCTGCATGCAGTTTAGATCTGGAGAAATAACTTCTCAGGGAGGGAAGAGGTTTTTGGTTTCTTTGATTCAGAAATCTGGGGGGATTATTCGCAGGACACTATACTCTCTTTTTATTATCTATTTTATTGTCATTAAACTCCATGCACTTTATTGGTGACAAGAAAAAGTGGACAATAAGGTTGGTTTGTCTTTTTATCTATTTCAATTATTTATCTTGTGAGTGAACAGCTCATTCATATGGAGGGAAACATTTGAAAGTTGGGAGGAAAGTTGGGAATCAGGATGGGGGAATGTGAGAGGGTCTGGATTGTGGAGGTCAAGGGAGGAAAGAGAATTTGAGGTTTTTAACTTAAACAAAATGATACAAACAGGTAACTAATAAAATATAATCTTTTCATTACCCTGATCACTTTACTTCTGTGATATAGACCTTTCCCTCACCCCATTATTTATTTATGTTAGGTACTTATACGGACCTATTACCATGGTACCTGAGCACCTCACAATCTCTAATATATTTATACTAACAACACTCTTGTGAAGTAGGGAATATCTTTGTCTTTTTTATTGTTTACTTGACTTTGGTTGACTTAGCACCTCACCACATTTTGATTAAAAACCTAGAATGAGAGCTATAACATGGCACACATTAAATGAATTAAAAGCTAGCTAGCTGATAGGTCTCAAAATTTAATTGTAAAAAGGGAATCTTCATTGAGCAGTTCTATTTCTATTGGGGGAGTGATAAATAATAAAGAGGACAAGTCACTGATACAAAGCAATCTGGATTGCTTACTAAACCGAGCGCAAGCAAACAATATATATATATATATATGCAGCTAAATGTAAATGTATACATTTAGGAATAAAGACTGTATGCCATACTTACCGGATGGGTGACTATATCCTGGAAAGCAGTGACTATGAAAAATATTTGGGGATCATGGTGAATAGCCAGCTGAACGTGAGCTCCCAATGTAACACTGAGGCCAAAAGGGCTAATGCAATCCTTGGATGCATAAACAGCGCAATCTCAAGTAGGAGAAGAAAAATTATTTTATCTCTGCATTTGGCAACTGCTGATGGAATACTGTGTCCAGTTCTGATGTTCACAGTTTAAGAAGGATGTTGGAAAAATTGGAGAGGGTTCAGAGAAGAGCCACAAGAATGATTAAAGGATTGGAAAACGTGCCTTTATAATGATAGAATCAAGGAGCTCCATCTTTTTTATCTTAACCAAAACAAGGTGATGGTGGATTCTCCATCACTGACAACTTTTAAAACAAATGTGGATAGTTTTCTAAAAGATCTTTTTTGAGGAAGTTCTATGGCCTGTGTTATACAGGAGGTCAGATTAGATTATCACAATGGCCCCTTCTCGCTTTATAATCTCGGAATCTATGTTAATAGGAGGGAAATTGTGATTATTTCCTGTATATGAAAAGGGCCTAGCATATTTTGTACACTCCCATATTGTAAAGTAATAATAATTAATAATAAAGCTACAGTGGTCTACAGTTATAGAAGACACCAGATACCTTTGAAATTGTTAGAATTACATCTTTTTAACTATTAGTCTTTCTAATGTTGCCAGATGTAAAAGTCCAGTTTCCTAGAAGAAGATATCTAGTATAAACAAAGATTTTCAAACTTGAAGTATTTGTGTCCTAGTAACCACAGATCTTTAAGGATTTATTTTTGGGTAGCCATTGAGATGTGATTCATGAGTTAATGTTTCCAGTGTGAAAACATGACATGCAGTCACCCTGGGTTTAGTTTTGGCATACTGCCCCTGATTTCTTCAGGACATGGGCTCCTTGCTGATTTCTTTTTAGAAGTTACGGCAGTCTACATAACAGGCGCATGGAGGAAAGGGAGCTCATGGTGGTTCTGGTCCCTCCCTATGAAAAATAGATTTGCATCTCCCTCTTTCCTCCCCCCACACTTTCTGTCCCAGCAACACCAGGCCTGGGAAAGAGGAGAAGGGGTGAAGAATTCCTGGAGATGCCGATCCCTGGCCTGGGAAGGGAGAAGAGGATACTACTGTAGCTGCACTCCCTCAGGCCTGGGAGAGGGGGCTGAAAAACGGTTGTATTAAAAAGGATTTGTGTCAGGCCCAACAAGGTATCGATGCTAATAAAACCATTGTTGACTGTTACAACACTGAATGGTTAAGCTTGAAGCTGGATTTCATGTCAAGTTACACTGGCTTACTCCCATTGTCACAACCATAATTAAAAATGTTTTATTAAAAATACAAAAACAAAACAAAAATAGCTCAAGCATTTGAAATGGAAAATATTAAGAAAAGTGTTTCTTTTAACAAAAAGAACAGGAGTACTTGTGGCACCTTAGAGACTAACAAATTTATTTGAGCATAAGCTTTCGTGGGCTAATTTGTTAGTCTCTAAGGTGCCACAAGTACTCCTGTTCTTTTTGCGGATACAGACTAACACGGCTGCTACTCTGAAACCTTTCTTTTAACAATATCCCTTATTCTCTCTTTTTAGCTGTAGAAAGCTTTTATAGGGAAAGGTGAAGTGATGTAGATCAGAATAAGTAAAGAACATGTAAGAGTTCTTTTGATGAACTTGAATGAATTCAAGTCTGCAGGATCTGATGCTATTCACCCCTGGGTGAAGAAGGAATTAGATGAAGAAATCTTGGCGCCATTGGCAATAATATTCGCAAACTCGTGGATGATGATGGAGAGGTTATGGAATACTGGAGAAGGGTTAACATAGTGCCCATCTTTAAAAAGGGGGGAAAGGAACAGACAGGGAACTACAGGCCAGTCAGCCTGACCTCAATATCTGCAAAGCTATTAGAGCAATGTATAAAACATTCAGGTGGCAAATACCTGGAGGATGAAGGGGTCATCACTAGCAGCCAGCATGGATTTGCTAAGAACAAATCATACCAAACCAGCTTGATTTCCTTCTTTGATAAGGTAACTGGTTTGGTGGATACGGGGAATGTGGTGGACATAATATACCTGGACTCAAAGCTTTTGACACAGTCCCACATGACATTCTCATAAGTAAGCTGGAGAAATATGGGCTTGGTGGAAATACCATTAAGTGGATACATAATTGATTAAACAACTGCAAACAAAGAGTAACTATTAATGGAATGATGTCAGATTGGAAGATGGTCTCAAGTGGGGGTCCACTGGGATCTGTTCTGGGTCTGCTTTTATTTAACATCTTTATTAATGACCTTGATGTAGGAATAGAGAGCATACTGATCAAATTTGCAGATGACACAAAGCTAGGGAGGGTTGCAAACACTTTGGAGGACAGAGCTAAACTTCAACGGGACCTTGATAAATTGGAGAACTGGGCTATAGACAAAACAATGAAATTCAACAAAGACAAACATAAGGTACTACGCTTAGGCAAGAAAAAACAAATGCACAAATACGGAATCGTGGATAACTGGCTTGGCAGTAGCATTGCTGAGAAGGATTTGAGAGATGTGGTGGATCACAATCTCAACATGAGTCAGCAATGTGATTCTATTGCAGAAAAAGCAAATGCAATTTTAGGTTGCATTAACAGAGGCACGGCATGTAAGTCATGGGAGGTGATAGTACCACTCTACTCAGTGCTGGTTAGGCCTCAGTTGGAGTACTGTGCCTGATTTTGTTCACCTATGTATAGAAAGGATGTAGAGAAACTGGAAAGGATCCAGAGGCGAGGGACAACATGATAACAGGGATAGAATGCCTTCAGCAAATGCTGAAGGAACTGTGTATGTTTAGTTTGGAAAAGAGTTGATTGGGAGGGAGGCATGACAGTCCTCTTCACATACTTGAAAAGCCATCATAAAAAAGATGGAGAAAAGTTGTTCTCTCTTGCCACAGAGGGCAGGACAAGAGGCAGTGGGTTCAAACTACAGCATAGCAGATTTAGATTAAATCTCAGGAAAAACTTCCTAACTGTGAGAACAGTAAGACAATGGAACAGACTGCCTAGGGAAGTGGTGGAGCCTTGGGGTGGCTCTGGGGGATCAGACTGTCGCTTTGGTGGGGGTGCATGAAAACTCTGCGGGCATGGGGGAGGCAGTTACACCTTATGTAGAATTAATATGGCTAATATCATGTTATGGAGGTTAAACTATTTCCCAGGATGTGTGCAGTGTATATTGGAAAAGGGGTAAAAGAAATGCAAACAAAACATGGTACTTAATTAAAATCCTATTAGGGCTCCAAAAGGAGCCACAATAGGTTGTGCTCTCTTTTTCAGATGTGTGTGTTTTGGAGCAGGAAATGAAAGTGAAAAGTAATCAGAACTCTGGTGGAAGTGGAATGTGTCCCTTTTAAGACAGTCTCTGAGCTGCTGATAGCTTTGGATCCAAAAGCAAGCCAAAAAAGCCTCTGTGTAGATGCAAATTACCTAGCTGATGGGGGAAGGAGGAAGCTGCCCATAAGTAGCAGCACAAAGAACCTGCAAATAATGAATACATCTGGTCAGCAAACAAGCTACTAGAAGACTCAGATTATGGCCCTACAGGAAAGGGAGGTGAAAAAACAAGTCAAGCCTGAAAATAAGGGGGACATGTTAACCCTAAGGTAGGTAGGTAGGTAGGGTGTGTGTGTGTGTGTGTGTGTGTGTGTGTGTGTGTGTGTGTGTGTGTGTGTGTGTGTGTGTGTGTGTGTGTGTGTGTACACACAGAGCAGAAATCTGAAGCTGTCTCTCAGCTATTACCTGAGAATAAACGTAAAGCTTGGTACAGCAGAGAAACTATTGCAAACCTGGTCTGTGTACAAGAGGGGAAACTGAGGTACACCACCTCATGAATTTCATAAATGACCAGTGAGTGGGGGTAATTCACTAGCCTGACTATAGAACAAAATAAGGACAGCCTGGAGGTAATTCTTCTGTTTTTCCTGCAATTAGCAAGGAAATTTGTAAAAGGAATTGGTATTATTATTAAGCAGTAATCTGTCCTCACCAGGGGGTTGGAAATTGTTTCTTTTGTTTTTCAGACACTCTACAAGCATGCTGGCGCCAGCGGAACAATAACCCAGAATACAATGGATCTATGTTTTGTGTTGTTTGTCTGTGGTGTTTGTCTTGTTGCTAGCATTGTTGTGTTTCAATGAATAAAAGACCTCATGACGTGGGTGGGGATGGCTTCAAAAGGCTAACCTGGGGTTGGCGGGGAGGGGGAGATGTGTATGGGAATGCAAAATGCTCAACCAGGAGGCCAGCACCTGTGTAATAGCTACCATGGTGCCTGGAATAGAATGGCAACTAAGGTGGGCCCCACAAGCCCTATGGAAATAATGAGAAGGGGAGGAGCTCACTGGGAATCAATGGAGGGGTGTGTAAAATGGTGTAAATCCAGAGAAGATGTTTGGATGTGTCCCTCTCCTATGACTATGGAGGAGCAGGATCAATGGCCTATGGCAAGGGATGGACAATTGGGTGTACTGTGTATGAAGTGTTTTGCTGGAAATGTACATATTACTAGGGGGCACAATTACCCCAGCCCCTAACCAAACTACACACATCTATATGCTGCTATCTGGACTTTGGTGCACAAATGGATCTGTAAATCTTATTGCTGTGAATAATCAAACCGGGGCATATGGCCTGATTCCATACCAAGTGGTTAAGTAAGTTGGTTTGGACAATAACCCATTTCTCTGTCGACATTCAATGGATTTATAATCTGGACAAAAGCACGCAAAACCTGCAGGGGCAGCTTGTTGCAACTGCCAGCAACTGGACACATTAAGATCTTGACCTTGTTGAAGGAGGAGAGTCAGTGTTTTGGTGGTGGCTTGGATGTTGGACCATACTGCAGTGGTCAGGACTCTGTGTTGCTGTGGATTGTCATAGCAGCTGGTGTTTTATTAACTGTATTTGTGTTACGCTGCATATGGAAATGATCAAGGGGGGCACAACCTCCTAGAAAACAGCCACTAATTATAACCTATAAATAATGTAGTAAGCCCTCTGCCCGCCGCAGTGTACTAGACAACCTGGACCCAACCTTCTCGGGCCCACTATAATGGGAAGTCTGGAACACTAATTGGAATAGGTGTAGTATGCCCGTACGAGAGAAGGTGCAGGGCACTATACTACACAAGGGGCAGTGGGACAAATGGAATATCGGCACCTTCCACCTTGATGCCTGGCCCTATCAGGAAATGTGTTGCCATATGTCCTATGCTTTTCCAGGGATACCTGGGAAGGAGGATCCCAAAAGAAAAAGAAAAAAAAAAGGGGTGGAGTATTAGGATATAGATATTCAGGCCTGTCTGCAAAGGCCTATACTTTAAGAATTTAGGTGTATTCTTATCACTTAGCTAGTTATAGAGGCGTAAAAGAAAGAATCAAAATCACTGTCTGTCTGTGTAAGGGCCTTCTCTTACTGTGACAGTCTGAGGCCCTGTTCTTAGGCTAAGGCCTTCGGCTAAGTAGCAGAGGCAGCCATAAGCTGGGAAGTGTATGGTCACATCCTTACATTCCAAACCAGTCACATTGAAATAAGGTGCTATTGGGCTGTTAGGAATACAATCCTGTCCTGATATTCCTATCACCTCCAGAGAAAGGGAAGAGCCTAGAAGATGTGAAAGGCAACTTAGTTTGATAGCATCCTGTCTGGCAAGAACTCACTTATCAATAGCTGGGATGTGAAATCCTCATGTCTGTATTGTTCTATCACTGTAGTCTCCACTTCCCTATTGTTTGTCTGTATAATCTCTGTCTGGTTCTGTGATTGTTTCTGTCTGCTGTATAATTAATTTTGTTGGGTGTAAACCAATTAAGGTGGTGGCATATAGTTGGTTAAATAATCATGTTACAATATGTTAGAATTGGTTAGTTAAATTTCAGTAAAATGATTGGTTAAGGTATAGCTAAGCAGAACTCAAGTTTTACTATATAGTCTGCAGTCAATCAGGAAGTAAGAGGGGAATGGGAACGGGGAATGGGGGTGGGGGAATTGGAATCATGTTTTGCTAAGGGGGAGGAAATGGAAACAGGGACACAAGCAAGGCTCTGTGGTGTCAGAGCTGGGAACGGGGACACTGAGGAAGGAAACTGGAATCATGCTTGCTGGAAGTTCACCCCAATAAACATCAAATTGTTTGCACCTTCGGACTCCGGGTATTGTTGCTCTCTGTTCATGAGAGAAGGACTAAGGAAGTGAGCGGGTGAAGGAATAAGCCCCCTAACAGCTGGATCGCCATCTGTCTTGGATGGTTTAGACTCAACAAGTCCTGCATCTTGGCGGGGGTTAGACTAGATGACCCTTGCAGCCCCTTCTAATCTTATGGTTCTATGAACCCCCTGTTTGTCAGTCTATTAGGTGATATTAAAGATGGTAATAAATGTCCTTTTGGGGGGAAACAGAAGTTAGTTGACATGGTCTGGAGCTTTTGTTCTTAAAGTCCAATTCTGTTTCTCTGAAGACAAAACAAGACAAACACACACAAAAGGGGAGAGAAAAGAATTGCAAAGACAGAAAATGCAGCTTGTGTCTCTGGTGCTGACTCTGAGTTGCAGCTTTGCTGCTGGAGAAACATAGGTACAACACACAGTTCGGTGATGCAATACTCTAACTTTTAGGTGCCTTGCCACCCAGTGGAATCCACAGCTCAGATTTAGGCACCTAGGGTCCCTCTACAATGCATGGGAAGCAATAGTCACCTAAGAATGGGATCCACAAAAGCCAGGATTTGCAGTGGAGAGCTGCTTGAACTAGACACTAGGAAATGCTGAAGAGGGACCTAAGCCCCAACCCTCTCAAGAACTTATGTCTGCTTGGATCCACAGCTGTAAACTCTTTCCTGGTGTCAGACACCTAAGCCATTTTTTTACCAGAAACATTGTGGAAGAGGACTGTCTTACAGCCTTTTGCCCAGTGGTTAGAACATTCACCTGAGATGTAGTAGACTGAGATTCACTCCCCTTCCTCTTGATGTGCACTTGGGTTGTTCATTGGGTAGGTGAGTGATGTAGCCACAGGACTACAGAGTCATTCTCGCAGTCTCCCTCTAGCCCAAAGTATATTTAATTAGTTACACAAAATGGAACAGCTTCAATAGGAGAGACTGAGAGAGGGCTATACCACACTAGTCCTGGGTTACCTACCTCTCTAGTGAGTGCCCTGACCACTAGACAAAAGGTTATAAGAGAGTCCTCTTCCATTTTGTGTGGGTTCTGCAGACAAAAATAGATAGGAAACCAACTAGCTTGATGATCCTGCTGGGACTTAGGCATGAGCTGGGCACCTAGACTGAAGCAGCTGGGCACATGCTCACTGGCAGAAATTTAGGTACCATGGGATATTAGATAGTAGCTGAGCAGAGTTTTTGGGGATTTCAATGCACTTGTCTCCAGCTTTTGCTGATTTTTATAAACAATTTCATGTAACAGGCTTATTTGGATTTTTGTAAACTTGGGCAACTTAAAGTGCAGGCCTTCATACCACAGAACCTCCACCTGGAGCTGTAGAGGTGAAGAATTGATGTGGGGGCTGGAGGTGAATAATTAACTAATAGGCTGGGGGATGGGCAGGTGAGGGACTGGAGCAGAATTAATGGATGGATTAGGGGACAGACAGATATGTAGCTAGGGTTATAGAGTTGACAAGGGAGCTGGCAACAAGCAGATGTGGGGATTGAGGAGTGCATAATTAATTGATGGGCTAAGGAACAGGCAGCTGTGGGAAGAACACAGATATAATTAAATAGAATTTGGGGCTGGGAGAGAAGCTGGAAACTCTTCACCCTCAGGTAGCTGTGAGGCACCAGCAGCTGGGAGCAGCCTCACCTGCCTGTATACATTTGGGAGAGCTAGCAAAACTAATTATCAAGCACACCCTGGATGGGCAGGGGGAGTCCAAAAATTAAGACTCAGACCAGAAAAACCAAACTATAATTATTTTTAAAAGCATAATTTTGGGGCCAATCATGTTTTGTTGTGGTCTGAATCATGATTTTTGAGGTTGAGGACACAGCAAGAGCTGGAAGTCTAAATGTTGTCATTGTCACCTTCTAACTGGGTGCGCACTTGCCTTTTAAGGAAAACTAGACGTCAAGTATGGCCAACCTAAATTTAATCTCTAAATAAAGATAATACATCTACAGGGACTAATGGGGGTGTGAGTCTCATGGATTACATGATTACAAAAGAGCTGCCTGAACCTCAAAAAGGTTAGAAACCAGAAAACAGTTAAGGTTCTCTACAAGAGAAATGGGGAAACAACCTCAAAAAGGTTGTCAATAATGGCTTCTGAAGAAGCCTAGATATAGAAAAGGGGGGGGGGGGGGACAACTGAAGAAAAAAGGCTTGGAGCAATTAAAGTAATGCTGTGGGCTTTAGGCCTAATAGTTGCACCTGTCCTTAATTAAGGGCCTAAGTCCAGTGTTTCCAGAGAGGGAGGCAGAAAATCTTCTTTTGCTCTCCAGCATCAAGAATTAGAAAGGTTTAACTATAGGAAGGCTATGTAATATTGAACTGTTTACTAAAAGAGCTGTTTAGGTAAACTAAATGACTATTAAAGTCTTTCATCAATGAGGTTCAAGACTGTAAGCCTGGAGTAGGTGAAGAAATGGTTTAGGCTATGGATGGCAAGTGAGTGCCCCAGCCCTGTGGCCCAGGGAGAGTCAAGGAAGCAACTGTTTAGCCTTGGGAGGGTAAATCAAGATTACTGTTGAACAAATCCCCTTCAAGGGGGATGAAGGACTATTGAGCCTGAGGAGATCTAAAGGATTACTTTGTAGTTTGGATTTTTTTATTTGCCCTGTAGAGGGGAGAATTTATGGTTTGGCTGGATGACCTAACCATATTGTACAAAAAGAGAAACTGAGGCAAACTGCAACAAGGAAACTGCCTTGAGTTAAAAAACAAAGGAGGAACTTGTGGGAAACTAAAGAGTAATGCTAGAAAGGTAAGACACTTCTTTACACCCCTGGTATAATTGTGGCACAATTATTTGTACTCACAAAACAGACCCTACAAAATTGGAGGCTTTCTTTGATAATCTGGCCCATTACATCTTTGTTTAAAGGCTCAGGGATGCCTACAGAAAAAACATTGCTGAGTAAGTTACCAAGTAGTTATGCTTCCAGTTGTTAGGCCCTAGAGGTGCTTTCAAATTTGTAATAAAGTACTGCTATGCCATGGTTTCTAGATTATTTCTCAATCTCATGCAACAATAGAGTAACCTAGACTAGATGTGAAGGAAACCTGCATTATGTTCTTCAAAGGTAATCAGAAGAAATAGAAATGAGAAGTTAAATACAGGTGTGCTGGAAAATAGTGGTCTAATTAATATTTGTGTCCAAAGCGTGGACTCTATAAAATGTTGCTATCATTCATTATTCTTAAATTATTGCCAGTACAACTGATGTAATTACAGACACAAACTTTCTGGGAAATTCCTAAGCTTTAAAAACATTATTTTTGTTGTTTTTGTTCCACTCTGAGGGGAGAGGTCATCCATTTAATGTGGAAAAAATGTGCCAAACTTTCAGTGGAAAAAATACTGTTTATCCATCAGCCTGTTATTTACCAAGGAAATATTTGCCATTATAGAAGATCACAGGGCAGAACTGTACAGATACTGTTGCTTTCACTATCCTTGAAAGATCAAAGTATTGTGTGTGGGGTTTTTTTTTTTTTTAATTTATTTCTCAGTTTGGACTGACACCATTGTGATATAGTATTGGAAAAATATTTCTCTTGTTTTCTATAACATACAATCTGACTAGACCTCTCCCTGTATCATTTGGTGAACCACCTTTTATTCAATTTTTTCTTGTAGTTCCTTGGTTTCCTTGGTCCAATTTTTCCACTAGGATTGAGAAGTGTGACAAGTGCACTGTACAATTTTCCAGTATCTGATTTGTGCTAAAGTAACACTGGCATTAGATTCTGTTTAGAGGTTGAATTTAGTTTCTTTTTAGGTAAGCTTATTTTGAAGCACATTCAATATAACTTGGATATATAATAGCCTCTGAAAATGCAAATAAATCGGAAGCATCAGTGTTCTAATCCTCTTGCTCCTAGAATCCGGTGGTGAGGTTGTGCTGTTTATACAAACAGCAGGAGTACTCTATGTGCTATCATTAATTACCTGTACGTTGATAGTGGAACTACAATTTATTGTTACCAAAAAGTGCTGTAAGGGAGTTTGTTATGCTTGCTATGCTACTCATTGGGAAGTGGGGATTGCTGGGAGTATTAAAGGTGGGGTGGACATTAGCTGTATGTTTTTGAAACTTGAAGGTTAGGTTTGTCTCAGAGTCTAAGCTTATTTAAGAGGCCTATTGACAGGGAAGAAATTGTAGCTCCCATGTTTTCATTTAGAGACTGAAAACAGCCCTTTGTTGCCACCACTAAAATATAAAAAGATGTGTTCCAAAGTACTGAAACGGTTATCCCTTGCTTCTAGGGCATTGTAGTGCATAGCTCAAGCATTACTAGCATATGCATTTATTTTTCCTAGAAACTATTGCTATCCTTGATAACAATGGCTTATCTTTCCAAATCGAAGACAGTAGGTTGTATTTAAAAACCTAGACACTTATGAAAGATAGCTGGCACCACCTAGCTGCAATGCTCTTAAGATAAAAGTATTCTGATCTCATAGCCCAAAGTGTATTCTGGGACACAGTATAGGAACACAGTTTAAATATAACAACGTTGGCACATGAGCAATCCTCTGAAATTACCAATGGGCTATATTGCATTAATTTCAGTTCTGTGTTGGTGTCTTTTTAAATTTGTTAGACTTAAGATAGAAACATGGAAAAACTACCAGCTGGATGTTTTGCCTCAAGACAAAGCAATAACTCATTTCAGTATAAATATCCTTTCCTTCATAAGCCATTGTTCATGCCTGCATGCCACAAATACTCCATAATCCCAATTTTTCCTGATTACATTCATGGTTCCTGCTTATACCAGCGTATTTTGAGGGAAATCTCCTAAATCTTCTGAAAAGCTGGGGTAGCATAGTGTTCTTGAATTTCTGATAAATATTTAGACAGATGCTTTACAGTTTTGTATCTAAATATGACTCTGAAATGTAGACTTCATAGTAATGCTTTTGAACAGCTTAATCAGTTGCCATTGATTTGTGTTGCAAGAAATTTTAAATATTTTGTTTGAATAATCAATATTAATATACCAATGTATTACTTGTAAAAACCTTTCCCCATCATACCTAGAGATGGGGTACAATAAAAGCTTTTATCTGATTACTTTGACTATTAAATACAGACTTTTTTTTTTTGGTCAAATAAATTGAATCATGTTCCTAGTTCCTTTCTGACTCCATACACAAGATAGGCATGCACTAGTGATAACAGCATTAGTGAAAGAATGCAAGGCTATAATGCTTGTTTTATTAGGATGAATAATGTGTATTAGGGTGAATAGAAGGTCAGGAGCAGAAACCTTGCAAGATCACATGAGTAAAAATGAATCAGCGCAGCTTGGCCAAAACCTTACACGTTCTCTGGGGCTGCTGTGGAGTCAGAAACTTAATGATAGCTTTGTGAAATTAATAAGTATACTTCCATTTCTACTTCTTTTAATGTTTGGTACATGTGAATATGCCTTCGAGAGCACCTAACCCATACACACAAATACCCAATGGGCATATACAAATAGTTGATTTAGTCAGGCCCAAACTTTGAAAGTTAGGCAACACACTAGGGGGCCTGATATTTAAATTGCCAACACCTCTCACTGAAAATCAAGGGACGAAGTTGAGGGTGTGGATGGGGCAGGGAAAAGCATACATAGAGATCAAAATCCTCAATATTTTTACAGCAGGTGAAATTGATATCCGTCTGGATGGTCTATTATCTTATGTATTATGTGACTGCACCCTTTGTTCAGGGCCGGCTCTAGGCACCAGCAAAACAAGCTGGTGCTTGGGGTGGCACATTTTTAGGGGCGGCATGGCCGGCGCCAGAATGCCGCCCCTAAAAATGTGCCCCGGCCGCCCTAGCTCACCTCCGCTGCTGCTGCCATGGTGCGCGAAACAGCTGATTCGCGCGCCGCTACTCGCCCTCCCTCCCAGGCCCTCAAACCTGGGAGGGAGGGGGAGATCCCGAGCGGCCGCGGCGCGCGAAACAGCCGTTTCCTCCCAGGCTTGAGAGCCTGGGAGAGAGGGGGAGACTCTGAGTGGCCACGGCGCGGGCGCCGCTTCTCCCCCTCCCTCCCTCCTAGGCTTGAGAGCCTGGGGGGAAGGAGGCAGGGCTGGGGATTTGGGGAAGGGGCGGAGTTGAGGCGGGGCCGGGGGTGGGGTAATTAAAAAACGGGGGGGGGGGGCAAAATTGTTTTTGCTTTGGGCGGCAAAAATCCTAGAGCCGGCCCTGCCTTTGTTCTGTGTTCTTCTGGAATGATAGACAAAGGGGACCATATAGTCAGTTGGTGTAAATCCGTGTAGCACCACTGAAGTCAGTGTAGCTAAATCAGATGATGATCTGGTCCATGTGTAAACAGTTTTCAGTGGAAAACTCCCATGCTGCTTCCTCAATCTTGCTCAGCTTAAACAGATTTCCATTTTGCCTTGCCTGGTCTTTGCTTTTTCTTTCTTTTATGTCCTGACCTGAGTGTCTTACAAGAAAGTGTATCCTCGGTCCGTCTTTTGCATGGTTGACTTCATGTTTGCTTGGCTCAGATTTGTTTGTACTTCCTCTTTCTGACAACTTTAGGTCCTTCCTATCTCTTCTTGTAAATCAAGTCATGCTGTTTTTCAGCTGAACTAATACTGCACCAAGGTTTGCCATTGATATGAGTGTACAGCTCCTATTGTGTTTAAGGGCAAATGCTGTAATGCTTTTGAGGGCATAATGTGCTATTCAAGGATGCAATCCTTTCCTGCCTTGGCTTCTGGCTCACATAACTTTCTTACTCTGTGTAGTCTTAGCATACTCTTGTGTTGGGTCCTCTTTTATGGCAGACCTCCAAGAAATATGCTTTGAAGGATATTTTCCTTGTCTTTTGTCCTTTGCTCTATATGATATGCATATTTCTACAGTCATATTATAGACATCTTTTTCTTCTGCATTGTCCCTCAGAAGTCAATTATAGCCATCCTCTTCAATTGGCTTAACTTGCTCTGAATTAAAACATTGTTTATAACCAATACCCCTTGCATAGGTTATATAGATAATCATCATTTGCAGTTAGTTCATTTGTCACAAAGCTAGCCTCCCTTCCTCCTCCCCAGTCATGGTTGAAAACTTGATTGTTATCTCACAGATCATCACTTTGCATTTCATATACCATTAATGGAAAAGCTCCTATTAACTTCTATATACAGATGGATAAATACTGAGAGATAATTTTGAATTTCAAACACTCACAATTGGCAGCTCATAAATGAGCTACAGACCAAGAATATCATTCTGAAAAAAAAATTCAGTAATGAATACATCTGAGGGGTTTGTTTTGTTGGTTTGTTTTTTCAGAGAAATGGCTAACATGAAGAAGCAAATTTTACTGAGTTGTCCAAGCTTATTTACATGAGCAGGAGTAGGCTCCTATCTAGAAATACCATGAAAAAAGAAAATGATCATAGTATTTCTAGTCCTTCCTGGTGTAAATGAGATCTACAATAGTTTAATTTACTGATTCTAAAATCATTGCTACTGATATTTTGGTATTTACACTTTTGGTCAAAACCACAGATAAAGAAAAGATCACTTTTTAAAGTTTACGGCACTCTCCCCAACCTTAGAAAAGATTTGATTTGTGTGTTTGAGATTCATATTGGTTCCATTCTAGTTGGAAAACTTCACCTGTCATTGGAGTCTGATTACAAAGGCCTTTATGGAACAAAAATAAATATAGGTTGAAAATAGAAATTTTCAACAGCAATTTTTCATTCAAAAGGACTTTCATTAACACAGTTGGAGCTTATATGAGAAATAATCCTCAGAACTGGGAAATGTAGGATAAATTGTATTATATTTATAAACTTCAAACTACACATTTAAGCAATAATTACCAGCAGCTAACAATTGGTTGGCTCCTTAATGACCCAAAGAAAAGAACTGATTTTCTTTTTCTTGTGTTGATAAATCTGTCATTTACTAGTGGTTAGCAACTAATTTTCAGACATTCCGAATGCAGGACATATTCCATTAAGTTTATAAATTCATTAAGGTTCCTGTGCACCAGATGGCATAGTACAGGAATGTTTGAAGCACTCAGTAATTAAAGCTGTTAAACAAGTAATAGCCTAGCTGTACATTTGACAGTTTGTTATATACATTAAAGCTTAGAGTGCTGCAAAATGCTGGTAAAATTTCTGAACATCTTGGATTTAGAGACATTCAGATAGATTTGATCATGACCGTGACAAACATATATACTGCATGAATGCAATGGGTCCCCCCCACCCCCCGCCTTATTTTGAAGGGCAGAGGCCGTAACTCCATTTCCAATAACTATTAAAGCACTAGCAGGAAGATTTATTAAGTACATTAGAATTGATATTTTGTACTCTGTTGGTAACATCACAGAAATGTTCCTTTATAGGCAAAGTATTGAAAACTTGCTCTTGTTTCCTTCTAAAGTTCAGTCTCTGGTAGAATTAGAGGTGCAAATACTTTCAGCTTCACAGCAGTAAGAAGCCACAAACCATCATCCCCAGGACTTGAGCGTATCATCAAAAGGAGAACATCTACTAGGCTAAGGGAGCAGTTGTGCACTTGGAGCCTAAACTTGCACCAAAAGGAAATACTGTCATTGACTTCAGCGTGTTGGATTGCGCCTTTAGGTCACAATTCCGTTACTATGGAAATGAAGGGAAACAATGTTGTTCGAA
The DNA here is from genome assembly GCF_028017835.1 of Emys orbicularis. NCBI lineage: Eukaryota > Metazoa > Chordata > Testudines > Emydidae > Emys > Emys orbicularis. The sequence continues at coordinate 78,358,295 of NC_088684.1, read as the reverse complement.
TCAGTGGAAGCAGTCCTCAGTAGGAACTATGGCTGGAATTGTACAGGTACATCTTTCCTCAAAGTCTCTGGAGAGTACAGCACTCCCTTCGAAGCCATGCCAGCTCAGCTGGATAGTACAGGTGGATCAGAAGCAATTGTGGCCATAGTCCCATCCCCTTCCCACCTTTCTTTGCTGTTTTTCAGTTAGCCAGCAGGGGCAGCAGTGTTAGCCCAGTAGTAAAAGGATGATTGTGCCTAGCCTCTTCTAGTTGTGATGGAGAGGAGGAAAGGAGCTTCCTCATATTCTCTCACTAAGCCTCATAGCTGGCCCATTAGCTGACTTTTTATTTATTTATTTTTTTGTCTTAACACTTGCTAATGTGAAACCCTTCAGTACGTTATCCCTGATTTTAGCAGCTCATTTAAACAGGTTTCTGTTTTGCTTTATGGGGAAGGACACTTGCTGCATTAAGGCCATGGTTACTGCAAAGTAATCTTAAATCCCTAGTACCAAAGCCAGGTTGACTTTGACATAATAAGGTACAGAACTGACTTTGATTAGTAAAGGGAAGCTTATAGTTCTTGATTTCTCTCCCACACACAAACACAATGAACTGCAAGATTAGTATTTTTATTCTAATAGTGTTCAAAATGAGCTAGGTGCTACACAAATAGGATAGTACAGTATGTATCCCAGAGATCTTGTACTCTAAAAATGGAGTGCACCCATTTACATCAAGCTTGAGTTTTGTCCTTTTAGCTTTGTTTTTTGTCTCTGTCTGGAAGTTTTCTTGAACAGTCCCTCACACCTAATGATGACTGGAGACCATAACCAAATTCACAAAACCACCTCCCTCGCCTCAATAACTTTTTTTTTTTTTTTAATTTAGCTATTCAATTCCAACTTTAGATTCTCTCACTGCTTAATGTGTGAAAATGACAAAGACCTGGACTTACTATGCCACAATGCCAATCATAAATAACATCAGCAATATTAGCTCTTTAGACTACGGTTTGGCAAGTCAGTCAATTGACTGCCTATTGTTTGTCCACAGTCAAATATTTTCTAATATTCCAGCACAAATATTCTGATGTAGCCAGCAGCCTATATTTTTTTGACTGCATCATGGTGCCATTCCCTCATTTTTTAGAATTTTATTTCATTGTCACATTTTTCTGAGTTAAAATAACTCAGTTAATTGGTGTAGTTGTTTTTGTTTTGTAATTTGACATAAGTATCTAAGGCTAAGCCTATTGGAGACAAAAAGTCTTGCCTTTTTTGTTGTTGGTTACTGTTACTATTCTATTAAATTAGTGCTTCAAAATATTTGGTCATTTTTGACCAATATAAGTGGTCAGGTACGCATTTGACTGATCCAAAAATTATTGGTCAAACCTACCTTAGACCCCTTGTCCTGACAGATGTGGGCTCAAGAAATTGAGTCACTTCATTTTCCCAGATCACTGGGGGATTTTTAATCATTGAAATTAATTTAAGCTAAGGAAAGCTGATCTGTCTAAAGCTGAAGCATAAAACTCACATGTATTAAATATCCATTTGTATGACTGAGGTTCTTAGCCATAGTAAAAATAAAAAGGCATAATACAGGAAACTGATATGTAATGAGAATGTGTTGGGTTCAGTGGCTTAGTTTAGCATTTGGACAGCAGCCAGAACATTTAATATTGGAACAAAGTTCAGATAAAATTCCTTTTGGATAACTGCATTCAGGGAATGGGGAAGGGGAAACCCCACACCTTAAGTTTTGTCTCTTCATTTTTCATTTAGAATGTATTTCAATGGAAACTTTCCACCAAACTCTACTTCTGAATAATATTTTGTATTGACAATGGATAATAAACTGTTCAAAATGTATTTTACTATAATACACAATTTAAATTTGTTTTTTAATTAATGCCTTACTGTTTGTGTGAATTTAGTCATTCCAAATATATGCAGAACTCTTGGGGATATGTTCTGAAAACACATGTAACATATTTCCAATAATATTTATGCTAAAAGTTACTGTTTGCTCTCTAGATTAAAATAGAAGAGAGTTAATGTGGAAATCATACTTCTCTTTTAAACTGTGTTCAGGTGTGTGTATTTATATGTATTTTCCTTTTATGAACGACAGTAACTCCAAGGAGATGCAGCAAACAAAAAATAGGAAATGATAGTTATCAGAAGGTATTCTGATACTATTCACAGTGGTATTTCTGCCATCCTGTGACAGATTACATACTTTCATCTCTGTGTGTTGGTACTAGGAAACAGGAAATTAAGGGAAAACATACTTTGGCCCAAATTATCTCCCAACTTTAGATCTCCTGAACTGACAGGATCCTCCACAGTCCACACATGGAACAGAGGCTGAGTCACGTTTGTTGCATCACCTCCCACCATCTAACCTTGGACTACTGCAGGTCCTGGGATATACCAGGCTTGGTGACAGATCCCACAGGTTTTTTCACAGTGGAGGGGGAACAGTCAACATAGATGATAGGCCAACAGACAAAGTTCAGAGGCTCCATATGGATAGGCTTAAAGTTCAGATTTGCTTTATGTATGAAACAATCCCATGCTTGCTATTTTCCATTCTCTTCTACTCTTTATGTTAAGTCCTTCCTCTTCTCAGCCTAACCAGATCCTTCTCCCTGCATACACAATTCTCGTCATCCTCTGGTCACCACCACTTTCTTTCTGATGTTCAAGAGGGGCTTGGGTTCTGTCCCATCTTTTTCATCAATCCTAAACAGCTTCAATTTTCTATTTCCCCACATAAGTCCTTTTTTTAGGATATTCATCAGGGAATCACGTGGCACTATCTTTGCTGTACTTTGATTCTCCACTGTCTTCAATTCTTGTGTGTTCTAGAGCTACCTAGGATAGCAATTATTACACCCCAAAATGTGCTGAGCACCTGTAACGGGGCTTAACCAGTTAGGCTAGTGAACCCATTAGTCATGCTTTGAACTTGGAAAGGCGAATAGCTAATTAGGTTCTGGCAAGAGGGCGTGGAGCTAAACCATGATAAGTAGACTGAAGGAGCTCACTTGAGGAAGAGACTGTGGAAGAGACAGGTCTCTCTGGCTGGGAGATGCCCAGGGTTATGGTACACAGACACAGATCTTGGGAGACAGACCTCGTTTACGGACAGCCCCCCAACCTGAAGCAAATACTCACCAGCAACCACACACCACAGAACAAAAACACTAACCCAGGAACCTATCCTTGCAACAAAGCCCGATGCCAATTCGGTCCCCATATCTATTCAAGTGACATCACCATAAGACCTAATCACATCAGCCACGCCATCAGGGGCTCGTTCACCTGCACATCTACCAATGTAATATATGCCATCATGTGCCAGCAATGCCCCTCTGCCATGTACATTGGCCAAACCGGACAGTCTCTACGCAAAAGAATAAATGGACACACATCTGACATCAGGAATCCTAACATTCAAAAACCAGTAGGAGAACACTTCAACCTCTCTGGTCACTCAGTAACAGACTTAAAGGTGGCAGTTTTGCAGCAGAAAAGCTTCAAAAACAGACTCCAACGAGAAACTGTTGAACTTGAATTGATATACAAACTATATACCATCAGTTTGAGTTTAAATAGAGACTGGGAATGGCTGAGCTATTACACACATTGAATCTATTTCCCCATGTTAAGTATCCTCACACCTTCTTGTCAAGCTGTCTGTAATGGGCTATCTTGATTATCACTACAAAAGTTTTTTCTCTTAATTAATTAGCCTCTTAGAGTTGGTAGGGCAACTCCCACCTTTTCATGTTCTCTGTATGTGTATATATCTCTCCTTGTTATATGTTCCATTCTATGCATCCAATGAAGTGGGCTGTAGCCCACAAAAGCTTATGCTCAAATAAATGTTAGTCTCTAAGGTGCCACAAGTACTCCTGTTCGTTTCTACAGATAATGGAGGCAGTGCACCATCAGGCAGCATAGATTCATTCAAGGGAAGCCCTGAGATAGGATTTGTAAGTAGAGAAGACTTTGGTATTCCAGGAGGGCAGAAGAAACATTGTTTCATTTGAATTTCTTTCAGACCCTGGTAGGGGGGGTCTGAATTTACGTGACTTGGCCAGAGAGGTGAGCTATAGAAGACCTGGAGCCAGAGGCAGGTGGCCTGCAGAGGGTGTTGGAACCAAAGATACTAGCAACATCCCACATTGATGCCAGGGGGTGCCCCAAGGGTGAGTGAACCCTGCCATAACACTTTAGGGAAAGGATTGTGCTTTTACCTGTCTGAACAATAGAAAGCCTAAATTCAACATGATACAAATAGGTAGAAGTATGTGATGTATTGATTTACACTAACTTTTTGTATATGAGCATCTAAATGGCAGAAGTGAATGTTTAGGGGGTTTGCACTTAATGATTAAAATATAACACTGTTTCTGAAAAGGAAAATCACGTCTCAATAATCTACTAGAATTCTTTGAATGTGTCAGCAAAGTAGTAGATAAAGAAAACTCCAAAAGGCCTTTCACAGCCCTGAAGCTATTATAGAAACTAGATAGTGATAGGCAAAGTATTGGCATGGATCAAAAGCTGGTTAAGAGACTGAAAAGCAAAGACCAGGAATAAAAGGTCAACTTTTTTATTGTAGCAACTGATTAACAGTAAGGTGCCTCCAGGGTCCATATTAAGTCCTGTGTTTAATATTCGTAAAATGAGAGATTGTGAAAATATTGGGATTGTTTTAAGTTTACCTCTGAAAAGAAAAACAAAAGGAGTCTATATAAAACAATGAATGTTCTAAGGTAAGGAGAGAGAAAGCTTCTGTTCTCTTTCTTGTTACACAAGAACAAAGGGACACTCAATGAAATTGAAAGATGTCAGATTCAAAACTGGCAGCAGGAAATACTTTCTCACTCAACATGAATTAGACAGCGTAATTCACTGTCACAGGATGTTAAAACCAAGAATTTAACAAGATTAAAAAGTTTGGAACTGAATATGGATAACAGGAATATCCACACTTTGAATAGTTAATACTAAGAAGTCTAGAAGCAATATAAAATCTCATTCTTCATGGTTTAAAAAAATCTCTACTCGGGATTAGGATGAAAACTTCCGGGGGGTGGGGAGCAGATGATCCCACGTCTGTCCTGTAAGGTTTCTTACACCATCTTTTTATCAATGAGACTTGTAAATAATGGTCAGCTTGGCATAGATTACAATATTTACTAAAACCATATAAATGGTTCTTATAGGAGGCCAGTTGGGTTTTAAAGTGATGGAGGTGGTTATACTTCTGTGAATCAATCCAAGCTTTAAAAAGAGAGAGGTTTGAGATTTGAATTCTGTATTTGTTTTTTTGTGGTTTTCTGTTTGTTTTTTAGTCCAATCTTCATATACAAAGGTACATTTATATTCAGTTCTATAAGTCATAAAGTTCACCTGCAAGGCCGCTAGTTTGACTGAACTCCCCTAACACACTTGGTAACTTAATGACTACAACTCTCAGCCTACCATTAAGAGCAGGAGGGCATGAAGCATAATCAACAGAGGAGCACATCAAACAAGAATCTCGTACTGTCAGAAAGAGGAAGGTGAAACCTAGAGAATTTTCATGGTACAAAAAGTGGGTGTGTGTGACATTGAGCCAGAAAAGGTTTAGCAACTAGCAGGCTAAATTACTTAAACTGAACATTTTAAAGACATATTTTAAAAGTATGTAAATGGTAATTAGGGCCCTTCCTTATAAATAGCTAACAAAGCCAGGTTAGATAGATTACAGATTTGAAATGTAAACTTGTATTGTTAGAGAATTAGAAGATAGTGGTTGTATTTGTCTGTGTTTTGTTAACATCTAACATGATATAGGTAATGTAACCAGATTAGCTTGTAGATGCTAAACTTCAGTTCCTGTCTGTTACTATATTCTATTGATTCAGAGATCAAAAGGGAATATTAGCAATTAGATGGAAACATATGGTGTAATGAAAACAAGGAGGACTTGTGGCACCTTAGAGACTAACAAATTTATTTGTGCATAAGCTTTCATGGACTAAAACCCACTTCATCGGATGCACGCAGTGGAAAATACAGTTGGGTGGACCAGTATAAAATAGTCTTACAGTAGGTCAGTGGTCTCCAACGTTTTTTGATCGTGCACCCCATCAGTAAAAAATGTTTTAGCAATCACCCCGTGTCGCGCCGGCTCTACCATTTTTGCCGAAGCGCGCAAAAAAAAAAAAAAAAAAAAAGCCGCTCGGACGAAGGGAAAAAACAAAACAAAACGCTCCTCCTGCTGAGCACCCCAAGGATTCTCTTGCACACCCCACTTTGGAGACCACTGCAGTAGGTGACAGACTCAGAATGTTAACCCTAGTCCTTAAATTCAAAAGGTCACTTTTCTCCCCTTTGCCCTCGCAAACTGAAGCACAGCATCCGAGAGATCTAAAGACTTGCCAATGGCATTTTCAAGTGATTAAATAGCAAGCGATGTCAGTCTCTCATTGTCCGTTGTTGATCAAAGATATGTTTTAATGAGCCTGAGCTTCCAAAAGCTGCACTCATCACTCGCGACTATGACCAGCAGCGTGAGCAGAATCCTCAAAGCTATCCACACATTAAGAAAGGTGTCATTCAGCTGTGCATCATAAATGAAGGGGAGAACTTTGAGTGGACAGAGCTCCCCATGTTTCAAAATGTGAAGGATGTTCTCAAATTTGACAGATCTTTATCATTGACATCCAAATAATCCTCATTTTCAGAATCTGGTGAAGGTCCATACAACTATTTGAGAGTGTTTTCCTGTCTGCTGACAGCTTACTAAGGTCGTAGTAAGCACTAAGCCTTTTCATGGTGCTTCATTTGTCCAAACCTTTCTTCAATGGACACTCAAGCAACGTCAACGAGCGAGCAAAAAAATTCCCTCTTGAATTTTTCTTCTGCACTTTCCATCACCTTATCTCTGCCTGGATAACCAAACTGTCTCCTCTTCTGATGAGAGGAGTTGAGTTTGTCTTCAAGGAAACTCATAAAGTGATGGTATCTTCAAATCCGTTGTCTTTGTAGGCCCAGTGAAATCAAGGCAGCTTCTCATCAAAGTAGTAGTGTGCAATGTCCATTGACGAGTTTGTAATGCCTTGCTTACAACATTTACTTGGAACAGGATACCATGCCAAACCACAGCTGAGACCAGAAATTTGAAGTCAGTGATCTGGTTTTCCAGACTTTGCACCTCATGTCAGACTCTGGCCCCTGCTTTACTCGACTGCACCAGTTCCATCATGGCGTCGTAAATCTCAGTCACTTGGTACCTCACTAGTTTTATGCTGTAAATGCAGCTCTCCCAGTGAGTATTACTTAGCGTCACAGTCAGATCTGTAACATTTTGTGTGAGGATCTTCCACCTGATGATTCTGAAAGGAGGACATATACCCTTTGCAGTACTCCGAGGAGAGATACTGAAACTAAAGAAGATGCTGCTGCATTTGACACAACCAGGCAGAGGGAATGGCAGTGACAAGGCATGAAAAAAGCTCTTAGATTCATTGCAAGGTTTCTTGCCTGGACTCCACTATTTCTTCCCTTCCTGTTAGCGCTGTTGTCATAGCCTTGGCCACAGCAATCTCTAAGTGGTTTTTATTCTCATTCAAAACTTTCATAAACAGTCTGGTTAGGCATTTTCTAGTAGAGCCATCCACAGACCAGAAATGAAGTGTTCCTTTACTTGGACACAGTCATCCTCATCAACAAAACTTATTGTAAATGACGACATCTTTTCACTGTGACTGATGTTGGGAGAGAAGTCCATTATTACGGCGTAGTACTTTGCTTTGCTGAGCCATATCAATATGTTGTTAAGCACCTCCCTCGTCATTAGGTCCATCAATTCATTTTGAATTATTTTGCTGAAGTAATGGTCCATAGCTTCCTTTGAACTACTTGACATAGGTGCTCACACATGACATAGTAATATTTCCCAAGGAACTCTAGCAAACCGAGAAATTACTATTATGTTCAGTGAACAACTTATCTGACGATCCCCAGAAAGCCAAATTATTCTTTGCAAGGAAGAGAGTGATTTGAGATCAGATGCTCAAGCACGTTTCTCCAGTGCTGGGTTTCTACAATAAGTATCCGCTGGTTTTCTGCATCTACGCATTTATTCAGCTTGAGCCTGGACTCGACCTCTATCCATTTGGAGTAGGCTGTAAAATGGCCAGCTGACTTTTCATGTGGCTTCAGAGCATCAGCTAAGTTATGCCAGTAACTGTACCCAGAAAGTGCAAGCAACGATTTGGCATTCTTGTCCAATATTTTGCAACACTTTTGTCAGTTGATTTCAAGTAAATTAGCCAACGTCCATTCAATTTCTCACCATTCTTGAGCACTCTTTGCAGTGTGACTTTTTGAGATGTCACTTCTGCTCATTTCCTGGAAACATCATATCCTCGATTTTTGCCCAGCCCGTTCAAAATTGTACAATCAATATTGGCAGAATTTAGGATTGCCAACTGTAAAGCAGGATCTGATGTATCGATTTGTGGTGTGCAGTTTTTCTCACTGATGTTTCTGTCATCATGCAAGGCTGATTCTTCTTTATCATTTCTCTCAATTTCCTGTAAACCAGATTTTTTTTTTTTCCCCGTTACTTTCCTTTTCACATGAGCCACGTTCTTCATTATCATCACTCTCCCTTATGCCGCCAAGAAAACTGGATGATTCTCCATCACTTTCCTCACATTTCTATTCCTTATCTTCCAGTAAACTTGCTAATTCCTTAATAGGACTTCTATCATTTATGCTTCACTCCTCAATTTCTTCTGCACTGGGATGATCACTACTGCCTAAAGCCCCTTGCAGCAAACTAGATTGCAATTGACCTTTTTGCTGCCTATACTGATCTCCTGAAGGCTTCTTTGATGGCATCTTTTATTTTTTACGGGGGTGGTAGTGGGGGAAACAGACAGTATCAGCGAGAGCAAAAGTCTATATTCCACAGTCTTAGAAAGGTATCCAACATTACGTGCTAAACATGGCAAAAGAAGTAACAGTATTTCTTTTATATTGTGTAGCTAGGGGTTCAATAGCTACCTCTGACATCTCATTAAATATGTCCTTTTATTAGTCACTACTTACACTCTTCAAGTCTTAAAACACAAGTACACTTTCACAATTGCACAATAAAACAAGATTCGCAATATCACAGCTGGGCTCTCACTTCACTTGGTTCTTATGACTGACTGACTGACATCCTGCCCCTTATATACCCGCACAGGCATGGTTGACAACGTTCTAGGAGTTCAAGGAAAATGTAATTCTCAAAGTCTGGAAAGTTCCATGAGATTCTACAAAGGTCCAGAACATCAAGTTAGGGGAAAATGAATCCACATACGGAATACAGGAAGCATTTTACGTCAAACATTCTATTTTCCCTTTTGTCACTAACAACAAAAACAGCATCCCAAGCCTGGCATCCCGGGTGGTCATTTGCCCCTAAATCCAGCCCTTAGGACAGTGGTGGGCAACCTGCGGTCTGCGGGTCGCATGTGGCCCATCAGGGTAATCTGATTGCGGGCAGCGCAACATTTTGCTTATGTTGACCGTCCGCAGGCATGGCCCCCCTCAGCTCCCAGTGGCCATGGTTCGCCGTTCCCAGCCAATGGGAGCTGCGGGAGGCAGCAGCCAGAACATCCCTGCATCCTGCCACTTCCTGCAGCTCCCATTGGCTGGGAATGGCAAGCTGCAGCCACTGGGAGCTGTGCGGGGCCATGCTTGAAGACGGTCAACGTAAGCAAAATGTCTCGCTGCCCGCAATCAGATTAACCTGATGGGCCGCATGAGGCCCAAGGGCCGCAGGTTGCCACCATTGCCTTAGGATGTCAGAACCATCCTGCCCTTTCCATTTTGCTAAAAGAGAAGAGGGTCCCAGCTGGATCCCATCAGGATGAGATGGGAGACTTTGGGGGAGAGGGATGCCCATGTTGACCGAAACAGGAGCTAAAATTAACAATGGCCGGGAGTCTCGGTCTCAGGTTAATAAAACAAGGTAGGCTGCATCAATAGGGATCTATAGATGAGGATTAAAATGACAATGACACTACCATCTCTGGCAGCTTGATTTGATGGTGTCTTCTCTTCAGGATGGATGCAGCACGACAGGATGGCTGGATTCCTCAGATGGAGACAGGACCTCCAGGCAGAACCAGATGAATGTCTTCTCAGGTAAGATGGAAGTATTCAGGTAATTAAATCCCTCCCTCTCCCTTTACCTGCATCGTTGTGAGTGGGGCAAGTGATCACTATAGGAGATGGATCAGGTGCGTGTAGGTAAGTATATTCCCTGCTTAAGATGACCCTTGTGGGGTGAATGGCCTACCCTATTAACCCTCAGCCACTTGATCTGTCTCAAACAGACAGCAACAAGACTCTGCCACTCAGGCGGGCAGCTCCGATCTAATCTGAGCACCACCTTATATAGACATAGGGTTGCTAGGCAAATTAGCTGATAGTTACTGTTAATCTTTTCCCACCTAAACATAAAAAGGCACCAAACTCAGAGTGAGGATGGGACAAGAAGGGCTTACAAAAATGGATGCCTAGTTGTCCTTTAGAGGATTCAAGATGGCCTCAAGATTTTTACCTCTACGCCCAGTGCAAAAAAGATTTGAAAACCACAGATCTAGAAGATATTACTTTAGCACTAAAACTAGAAGAAAAAATATAGTGTCTGTTCCAATGTGTTGTGTTGTGTTGTGTGTCTTGCAGCTGGATATGGTCACCCTTGAATTGTACATTGATAGGAAGGTGGGGGAATTGCAAACATATGCATAGGTATATCTGACTGCTTAGTTGGACATACAGATTGTCACTTACAGTACATATACTATGCAATAAAAGACCTGTACATGGCAGTGGTTGGCCCAGGTCAGCTGACTTTGGTTCACAGGGCTTGGGCTGGAACCCAGGCTCTGGCACCTTTCCCTCTAATGTGGTCCCAGAGCTTGGGCTCCAGCCTGGTTTCCAAAATCTACATACATTTTATAGCCCTGCATCTTGATCTCAGTGCGCCTGAGTTAGCTGACCTGGGCCAGATGCAGCCATATCACAGGTCTTTTATTGCAGTGTAGACATACCATTGAATACATGTGTGCTAAAAGTGGTAGTGGTCGCTGTGTTTGGTCCCGGAATATTAGAGACAAGGTGGGTGAGGTAATCTCTTTTATTGGAGCACCTTCTGTTTGGTGAAAGAGACAAGCTCAGAAGATGGTCCTATAAAAGGTATTACCTCACCACCTCGTTTTTAAGTTTATTTAAGCCTTCGTCACACAAGCATAACTTTTTTTTTTTCAGTATTAACAAAAAGTGAAATCCTTAAGAAGAATAGGGAGTTCTCCTAGTAAGACTCACATTTTAAAGAAAGCACAAATAAAAATGTAGGCTAATGGATTTCTATCAACAAATTTTAATAGTAAGGGATGGATGTGTGACAACCACCAGTAAAAAAGCAGCTATGATAACTGGTAAGAAAATCCAGATTTGAGAGAGTTTTTGAGGGTTTTTTCTATCTAATCTAAGGATGAGAGCTTTCGAATTCTAACAGTGATAGCTACGGCTGCCTACTGGCCCAAGTTAACAATCGTGTTTCCCTATCATCTGATAATTCATTAAACTGGGTTGAGAAAATGACTTGTCTGGTGCTAGACTTTCCCTTTTCTGTTCCACATGCGTAAAGATGAGCCTAATTCTGACCTAAGTTACACTAGTGTAAAGCCAGAATGACTCCATTCTATTTGAGAACGTGCTCTGATCTAACTGATTTTATTTCTTTGTCCTGCGAAGCTATCATATGTTCTATTAAAAAAAAGTTTTGTAGTGCGCTCAAACATTTGAATTATTTTATACAGAGATCCTTCATGGTCCATTCCTGTGTTTTCAACTTATCCTATGGAAGACCATTTTAATATCACATGTGTAGACATTGTGTAAAATTAAGTAGCTTCTTTAAAATACAATGTTACGAATCAATCCCCTCTTTCTTAGATTGAAATAAGCCAGCCCGTCATGCAAAAATATGGCAACTTCCCCCCTAACTACTGGGCAATAGTTACCAGTCTGAGATTGTGGCGGTTACTCTGGAGAATAAGTAGCTGAAGATAACATTGAATGCACCAGCACTTGTCACTTCCACTCTGCAGGAATGGAGACCCCTGACCATAGCGGCCATACTGCAGTCCAATGGGATTCTGTTACGGGGGAGTCTTTTTTTTTTTTTTTTTTTTTTTTTTTTTTGCAAAAAGGGTCTGCATCCCCTGTGCACCAGTGACCGCAACTGGGGGCTTCCTGTTCCTGAGAGCAAGAGTTTGTCTGCGGGAGATGAAACAATGGAGGGGCAAGTCAGTGGTTCCATTTAACTTATTGTGGGGAGTTCTGAGTAAATATCAAAGCCATTGTTAACAAAGTGTATGTCTATGGAGAAAAAAAGAATCCATTGGATATTATATTAAACATGAATATCCCTTTAAACTGGATTGCAGGCTTTAAAGCCCAACCCTGCATACAGGACAATGCAAAACTGTACCATCCCTGAGTTAAACCAGAGATTATACCTTGTGTGTAATCTCATCAGGTGCTGCCTCTTGCATATGTATGGAGCAGATTCTTCCCTGCAGTGTGCTGGCCCTGTTGTGAAAACTAGTGGGAAAAGGGATGCATAGCCTTGGTTCCTCAGTAGAGAATAACATGGGATCCAAACATGCTCAAAACAAATCCATTTGGAATTGAAATTGCTGCTTGTGATTGCCATTTCCTGTTCTAGAGTCTAGACCCCAGAACCTCTTCTACAGCTGGAGAGCACAAAGTGAAGCTAAAAATGGGGTGAAAAAGTGGCCTTTGCAGTCCTCTATTGTGGGGTGACTGTGTGCTAGTCTTGACATACGTTAGAGCAACTTGAAGGCTGCTCTAAATTACACTATTATATAGTACTAGTTTTTAGCAGCCTAACGGGACAAATGATAGAGAGGGATGAACATAGGACCTCTGAGGGGATATAGCTGGAGCAGTAAGAAGCAAAGAGAAAGGAAAACTAATTAGGACTTCTGCCACTGGAGGCACAATCCTCTGGTGTCTGGCTATGATGGTTTTAGAGCTACTCTGTGCCACTTCCTTACCTTTTGAATTGATTGTTTTTTCAGGCTTGTGCACAGCTCAAACAGAATAACTTTTTTTTGCGGAACAGATTCTCACTTAAGAGACTAATCCCATTAGGTTAAATGACGACCAACCTGAAATGTTGTTGTTTGGAATTGTTGTGGTTCTCTCTTTCCTCCCTGACTTATCATAGCCTAAGTTTTCATTTCTTTTGTATTCTTCTTTTCATCACTGATGATCTTCAGAACAAAGTCAGGTTTGTGATGTGCCTCGTTATCTGTGTTACTATGGTGCTATTATTTTTGTCTATTCCAGTGACCTCACTCTTTCCAGTTTGGTCTTGAATGGGAGAGGCTTTGGAAGTGCTGCAGTGTGATGACTAATGACTATTTAAATAGCTCAGCCTTAATTTTGTCTGACAATATTTCCTAAGGGGACTACATGAAGAATATGATTTTTTTTTTTGAAGCTTTTTCTCCTCCTACCTTCATGGTATCAGAGGAATTTAAATAAAGCCTCTCTAGCTTTTTCCTATGTAAGCAGAATCAGGATGAGCTCTACCCTGACATCTGGTGATGAATTGTGGCGAGTGTGGAAAAGAACTTCAGAGGCTGATCTTGTTTGCAAAGGCACACCCACCCCACCTAGCATGAGCCCAGGGCAGCCCAAAATGGTCACTTTGGCTGCTGTGGGATCCCCAGTTTCTCTGTTACTGGGGCAGGAGGAATAAAGTTTTGTTACCCTGATTATGTGAGTCAAGGACAATGAAACTGTTCTATGACAGAGGGTCTCACCATCAGCTAAGTAGCACTCGCTAGACAAGGGACATGGGTTCCAAAACCCAGTGAATTGAGAGAGGTTGGGGACAGGTATGTGTAACCTGATGGTATGGGCCCCTTTTGAGGGCCTGGAACACCAATTGTACCGCCTCCTCTCTCCACTGTTGAATAGCAGAGCTAATTTTGATTCCAGTAAGAGTCTAGCTAGAGACTGCTGAGCTGAATTCACTTTGGGCCAATGGTGCACCAGCAGTGGGGCTCCCCTACTACAAGCTGAAATCACTAAAAGAGCTAAAACTACTGAGCTGAGATCACTGAGTGCTGTGTTAACTAGTGGGGGAGCCTGAAGATATATTGCTAAGTGGCTGGCAGAGCGGAGCAGTTTGCGGGATGGTTGGAGCGGAATGCAGAGCGGAGCTGAGCAGTTTGCAGGGACAGCTAGAGCGGTTCATGGGCCAGCTGGTGGAGTGGAGCGGCTGGCAGTGCGGAGCAGTTTGTGGGACGGTTGGAGTGGCCCACGGAACAGTGAGCGGAGCAGTTTGTGGGGACGGCTGGAGCGGCTCACGGGACGGCTGGAGGAGCGGCTGGTAGAGCGGAGCCGTTCGTGGTGAAGGCTGCAGCAGAACTCCACGGAGAGGCGGGGCAGTCAGCCCCGGACCACATAAGGTGCCCCTTAACACCCCATGTGCCCCCCCCCATTTCCACCCAGGCTGGTGGTGGGGGGGGGGTAAAACTCTGCAGATAAACTTTTGAACTCTGGGGCGGCACTGACCAGGGACAGAGACTTTTGGGTTGTTGGACTTTGGGGTGATTAGACTTAAGACCCTGAGGGGAAAAGGTCACTGCCAAACTTACTTAGAGGTGGGTCTTATGCTCATGGTTTGTGTTATGAATCCTGTTTGTGGTGTTTCCCCAACATAATGCCGCATTGTTTCCCTCCTTTATTAAAAGACTTTTTGCTCCACTCAGACTCCGTGCTTGTAAGAGGGGAAGTATTGCCTCCTAGAGGCGCCTGGGGGATGGCATGTAATTGTCCCAGGTCACTGGGTGGGGGCTCGAGCCAGTGTTGCATTGCGTTATTGAAACGGAACCCCTAGATACTGAACCCAGCCCTTGTTGCTGCCAACTCAGAGGGGCAGAAGAGTTACACCTATATGAGCCATAGTGGAGATCAAAGTTGAGCAGACTTTTTTACAGCTGCAAACAGTTTCCTAGAAGATTGCTAAGCTTGTAGTCTGTTGTCTGCAAACTCCCACAGCTCTCCTGTTTGTTTGTTTTTTACCTTTTATTATTTTTGGTAAATTTAATAACTACAGAGAAAATCAAATTAATTGGAATTATTTCCCACAAAATTAGCTAAGCTTACAGAATGCAATTAAGTATAATATACACATCAGCCCTCCTACTGCTGTTAAATGCTAATTTTAGGTAGAAGTATTTCCATTACTAATTATGTGGACTTAAACTGTTAGAAATTACAAATAAAAATAAAATGCATAAACAAAGTTATATTAAAAAATGCAATTGACGCCACAAAACAGAGTTAATTAGTGCTAGAAAAAATTGTTTAAACTTTAAAGCAGTTACAGTGGAATCTTGCCACAAGCTGGTTTGAGTTTGATGCAAAAATGATTTTACTAATCAGAAATCCTAGCTTATTACAGTTCTCATTTTCTGCAGGACATGTAGTGAATTGCAGGAACCTGACGTTTAAAAGATTCACCCTGCAGAGTAAGTGGAATTTTAAGACTCCGGTAATAAGATTATGTATCTTTAAAATATCGTTAGTTTGTCACGTTCTCCCCCCCCCCCCCCTCCAAACAGCAGGGCATTGGATTGGGAGCCAGGAAACCTTGGTTCTATTTCCTGCTCTGCCTCTCACCTGCTGTGACACCTTGAACTAGTCACGGCCTCTCTCTAGAGCTGGTTGGTAAAATTACAAGAAAACAGGTTTACTTCTTGTCAAAATCTAATCATTTTATGGAGACATTTCAACTTCAACAAAGTTCCAGAGGAAAGCAGGCAGGGTTCCAATGCCTGCCAGGCAAATTTCAAAACCGGCTGGTTACCTGTCAGCTCACTGGTTCGGATCCACGCCAGGCAGACTGCATCACAGTTGGAAATTTTAGGGTCCTACCTAGAGTGAAACCAAGATTAAGCTATTTCTAAGTCCTCTGAAATGTAATTGACTTTCTCTGCATAGCTCTACCTCTATATCTCCCACTCTGTTTTGTCTAGTTAGCTTGTGACTCCTTTAGCATAAGGACTCTACTACCATGGGGCTCCAATATCTGCATGGGGCTACCATAGTATTACTTATGCTAATAGTAATAATTAATAAGAAGAATCTTATGGTCAAATCCTGCAAGCCTTTACTTATTCAAGCTGTTAGTCATGCAAGTAGTCATGTTGAAGTCAATGCAACTACTGCACTGTAACAAGTAGGGGTTTTCAGAATCAGGTCATATTTTGTCAAGCTTTCTAGGTGCAAATTTATAAAATCAAACTCCTCTTTTTTTTGTCAAAAAGCTCGAGTCTCTTGATTTAGACAGTGTCTGAACAATGTGCAATGTCAAATCTAAGAGTGACTCTGTACTAAGGGTTTTAATGAAAAACATACTAATGCCCCCTACAATCCTACACTTTTGTCTTTTGAGTTTCTGCTTACTGCAGACTTTCTACTGTGTGATAAATATTTGAGATGTGTTTATACTTAGTTAGATTTCAAGACCTTGAACAGCTTATTAATGAATGGTGGCAGGGCCGGCTCCAGGCACCAGCCCAGCAAGCAAGTGCTTGGGGCGGCCAAAGGACAGGGGCGGCACGTCGGGCTCTTCGGCAGCAATTCCACGGCAGGTCCCTCACTCTCTCTCGGAGCGAAGGACCAGCCACCGAATTGCCGCCGAAGACTGAAGCGGGGGCGGTAGAGCTGATCGCGATCGCACCTTTTTCTTTCTTTTTTTTTTTTTTTTTTCTGCTTCTGCTTGGGGCAGCAAAAACCCTGGAGCCGGCCCTGAATGGTGGGACTGTGATCCCAGAGGTGACTGGAACCGGAAGGAACATACTTGACTTTAGCTTATATGCATGATAGGCAGAGATGCCAGCTCTGCCTTGTAGTTAATGTTGTTTAACACTTTTTATTTTAAACCCCTCTTTTCTGTTACTTACAACGTTTCCAAACTCTGACTGTTCAATCTGAAATTTTTCATCTTGGGCATCTGCTTCATGTTGAATTATTTTGGAAAGGCTCTGTAAAAAATAGTTCCACCATTTCTGCAAAGGATGTGAGGTAAAAACTTTGAACATTTAAAAAATATTACCGCCATTAAGAGCTGCATGTAAGGAGCTATCCAAAAATTTTGCACTGTGGATGGCTTCAAGCTTTATGGGTCGTAAAAATTCCACAAACTGTGTTCTATATTCTTGAGTGCCATTTACTGGCACTTTATTTACATATACACAAGACTTCCAAACTAATCTGTAAGGCTTCCATATTTTGAAGCAAGGACTTTGGCCAGGCAGAGAGAAGGACGAGTCCCCATGGGAATTAGAGAGGAGCCTTTTGCTGTCCCCATAAAAATCCACCCATATTTGGCAGAATTATAAGCCTCTGCACATTGCTATGTGCACATGCTTACTAGAGGTTTGTTAGTATGACAGCAAAACTCTGAAGATTCCATCAGCATTAGCCATACTCCAAATCAGGGCTGCAGGGGCCAAGCAGAACTTTCCTGCAACCATTCCACCTGGCTTCTAGAGGCTGTAGTGGTGCCAGAGCTGAGAGCAGAAAGACTGTCCTGTGCTCTCAACGCTGATGCTCAGAGGGCTGACGGAGCTGGGAGGGTGGGGGGCAGAGATGGAGGAAGCTAGGAATGATAGGAGCAGATGGAGAACAAGTACAAGAGCGGGGGCAGAGGTGTGAAGGGACAGGGCAGAAGAATTTATAACCAGTAGAACACACTTCGCTCCAGAACCTGGAACTGAGCCCACAATTCTTGAGCAAATACCTATGAAACTCAGTGGCAAAGGGTGTCTCCTCCTCCTCTAGTGGTTGGTACACACAAACAACCTTCTACTATCACGAGTTACTCTGTGAGCTCAAAAGGGCTTTGGATCAGAAGGTTCTATTCCTGCTGATGGGGGGGGGGGGAGGGGGAGGGGGAATCAATCCCACAAAATGGAATTTCTATTTTTTAGTTTTTTGTATAATTTCCTATTTTGGTTTTCTTTTTAAATAAGATTTCAAAGTCAAGCACTCAAAAGTTAGGAAGTGCCAGAATTAAGACTGCCTGTTCAACCTTAATTTGGTCCCTTAGTTATATGCATTATGATGGTCTTTAATTACATGATCATATGCTTCGCCCACTACCCTCTTTGGGATCTCTGTCTTAATCAGTGCAGAGAATGGATAGCATTCAGGGAAGGAAGCAGAACTATGTAGTAAATAAGGCTGTTGTCTTAGGATCCTGTTTGATTTATTGCAAAACTTGGAAGGTAAGTAGTGAATGAGGCAGGGAATTTCAGGAAGAGAAAAGATGGTCTCGTGTTTAAGGAAGTTGAATGCCACCAGAGAACCAAGTTCTCTCCCTTTCTCTCCCACAGAGTTCCTATGTGATTCTAGGCAAGTCATGGAAACCAAACTTTTCACAGGTGACCATTAACTTTTACTCATTTTTTTTAATTACCCAATTTAAGACATCTGGGGATTGATTTGCAAAAGTGCTATGCATTCACAACTGCAACTGAAATGATTTGAACTTGTGCTTTGAACATCTGGAATGCTTTTACTTAAAAGTAACACTCTGAAAATAGACCCTAAGTCACATGGTAAGCACCCAAATGTAATGGATACTTGTTTGACTATTTTGGCTTTAATCGCTCTGCCTCTGTTCCACATCTGTACAATGGGATAATACTGCCTCACGTCACTGGGGTGTTGTGAAGATAAATTCATTAATGTTTGTAAAGAACTTAAACATTCTAATGATAATCACCATAGAAAATCCTAGGGGGAAAAAAATTCTGTATTCAGAGCAAGGTTTCAGTAATGTACAGGAAATAAGGCCTGGGGCCACACAGTGAATGAGGATAAAAAGAAATATTGAACAGCTACACATTCAGTGTGCTCTGTACGTCCTGTTCACTAAATGAGCCCGGAGTACTGTGGGAAAACAGTATATGATTGTGTAGCTATGGTATATCAAAGTAGGGATCCTAGAAATTAATTGTAATGGGAAAAATGAAATTTTTGCATTTTTACAGAGAATCTTTAGATTTTACAGATTGTGAAAAAATAAAAACCTATATATAACTAATTTTTACTGATAGTACCAGTGTTGCCTATTTAAAGCATGCACCTCCCCCTCTTTTTTTTTTTTTTTTTTTAATAATGTGCTTTAAATTTACATAGCTAAACATACTCCAATAAACTGCTTCCAGCATATAGAGGTTTGTATTTTAATGCATCTCAAATTTCACTTCAGCCTCCAGATGTGAGTAATTTAGTTATGAAAAGACTCTGAAAACATTAAAAATCACCCCTAAAACTGTGTCATTGAGTTTGGCAAGGACAAATTTCATGTTGATTGTAATGTGCTCTTCTGTACTGTATTAGAGCAAGGCTGTAGATTATGTTCAAAGGCAGACAATTGTAGAACACCTAAAAGGTGCTAAACATAAACTGAATGAAAAGAAATGAAAACGAGGCTGAAACAGCAGGGCCATCAACAACAGTAAAGAAACAATGCACTGTGACTGGATCATTCTATTCACTTTATTTTACTATAATGATTGATAGCTCTGGTAGGCTTTATACTTAAAAATTTTAAATATATCAATAAAACATTGTGTTCAACTGATATATTGTGGCTAGGGAAACTAAAGTTCAGCATTTAATTTTAATTGTGGAAAAACATAGATCTTTATCGTTTTTTTAATCAGAAGGTTTTTTTATCACAGAAAACAAGGGGACTGAATTAAAGTTTAATAAGGGATCTTAATCTTGGCATTTTGTAACTTTGAGTGTTTGATTTTGTGGGAAGTTAACATTTTTGTATGAATTAGAATTGTATTGGGAAAACCATGTTAATTTAGGATGGTTCATGGTTCACTATTGGCCTATAGTACATCTGTGATATCATGATTTAGCGTATAGGCAATTCAAGAATTTCTTCTCTTCATTTTCTCTTGTTGTTAACAGCTTGACTTTTGTGCTAAGTTCTCGTATATTTCCTCTCTTTAATCTCACCTCTTGCTATTAGTTTAACTTCCTCCTGAATACTCTAGCCAACCTGTCACCAAGAAAATTGGACCCCTTTCTACTGCAGTGGAGGCCAGCCAAACTATGCAGCTCCCTCTGGCCTCTCATTACAGAAGGTGAATCAATGTTCCACAAAAGACCTCCACCCTACTCCACTTACCTACCCAGTGATTCATTTCCAGGATCTTCTGCCTTCCATCTTCCTTTGCTCATGGAACAGGAAGGATCTCGGAGAAGATTGCTTGGATCTTATTTTTTCAGCATGCTTCCGCGTTGCCTAAAGTAATCTATCATCTGTGAGATATCTTGTGATGCAGTGTTGTTAATGCTGATATGAATCAGCAACAATACATCCTTACCAGTAGACTTTAGAAGCCTATTCAGTCTTAGCCTATCTATCTACTGCCCTAGAAATGTTCTCCCCCAACCCATATGCGAAAGTCTGGTTCTTGGAGTCCCAATGAATATTGTACCTCCTTCCTCCTACATTTAAACAGGGCTGTCTGGAGGGATTATGTGTGCATAAGTAGCTAAGAGCAGGCATTATCACTCTGAGTCACTAGAGGGAGTTGTAGCAGGGGGTACTATAAGCCACCTTTTGAAAATGCAGCCCTCCAGTTGCATTCTGGTGTATTGGTGGGAGGGGCTATGGCCTGGTGAAGAGTTTTTAAGGAAATCTCACTGAAAACTATCTTTACCAGTAACAGGCAGGTTGAGGTGCCTATGGATAACTATGGATTCTTACAGCCCAAGACTTCCATGCTAGGAGACTCAGTTAATCATCTTCAGGAAAATTAACAACCTGAGTAATTTTGAATAAGGGATTAAAGTATGAAGTGGACTCAATTAAGGTTGTTTCATTTAAGGAGATTGCTGCTTAGTCTAGAAATGAAGTATTAGAAACTCATGTTAATTTAAAGTTATTTGGGACCAGGAAACTTTATGATTATTTACATTACTGTAGTGTGCCCTGTGGATTCAACCAAGACTTGGGTAGGACTAGGGTTCCAGGGGGGCCACACTGGGCAAACTGCAAATAACGGGGAGACAATCCCCCAAACTGGTGGTTATTCTAATACTTAGATTCACCAAACCAGCAACAAAACAGCTTCTACAATACCTTACTGCTTACCCAGAAGCTAAAAACACAGTTCCCTTAAAGCTATCCGGTCCTGGGCTCCCACCCAGACAGCCAAGTCCAATATGATGAGGATTACTGAAAATCTTGTTGTTCATATAAAAAGTTCTACCAATCCTAAAGGATTGGATACATTATCCACCAGTGATTGCTGAATTAGTACCAACTGCAAAGAATTATCTGCCCCATTCTTTGCAGTTGGCCCTAATTGAGCAATCTCAGCATGGCCCACACAGGGTACGTCTACACTGGAATTGGAGATGTAATTTCCAAGTCATACATATACTCCCTCTAGCTCTGATCCACTTAGCTTGCTAAAAAATAGCAGCATAGCCCTGAGTACAATCCCATCTGAAAATCTTGTTAGGTACTTGGGGCAGCCAGCCTGTCACAGCCACCTCACTGTGCTGTGGCTACACTGCTGCTTTTAGCACACTAGCTCAATCAGAGATAGCACAGGTCTGTCTACCTGGGCTGGAAATCATACCTCCAGCTCTAGTGTGTGGACATACTATAGTATGAGACAGTCTCTGACCCAGAGAGCTCACAGTCTAAATGGACAAGATACACACGAAGGAAAAAGAGAGAAATTCTCATTTCCCAAATGGGGATCTGGGATAAAGAGAGAGTGTGACTTGCCTAAGATCTGAGTCAGAAACTGAGCCCAAATTTGCTAGATCTCAGCCCAGTGCCTTAACCACAAAACCATCTTTCCTCTTTAAACCTGGGTGCTGTGTTAATGATAGGAGTTGTGGGGTACTTGAATTTTCCTATTTTGTAATACATGTTCACTTTTGTTAATTCTTACCTTGTTTGAATGACCATCTCAAAAATGAATTTACATTCAGCTTGGGATTGATTGTGAAAAGAGATAGCAAAGAGAGATACAGTAAAACAGTCCAGTTAGTTGTGGAAGTCCAGAGTTTGAGTGAGTGTTCTGTTGTCCCTAATAAAGAGCATAGACTTCCCTTTAGTAAGACAAACATTTTTAAAAATTGAATCACTTCTGAGATTTTTATATTGCATGAAAAAATATACTGTAAACTCTGGGCTTGCTGTAACTCCCCTACGTGGATGGTGGTAACAAACTAAAAGGTTGAGTTAATTTAGTCCTATTCAAACAGGACTATGCAGTAGGTTTTACCTGAATAACAGTTAAGTAAAATTGCCTTTAACTTCAGTGGATTGACAGAATAAGAACCGCAAGTTTTAACCTCCGATGTTACTGACTGAATATGTAATTGCACACCATATTAAGTGTTTGTTATGCAACTGCCTAATTCGTGAGCAAATCCAGTGCAGAGTTTGTGAAATCGATTATATTCATATTATATTTGTAATATTGAAGGAATTTATTAACTTGTCATGTTGAGTAGATTTTTTTTTTTCTTTTCCACCCTTTGGGCCAGATTCTGCTCTGCTATACCTATGTATATCTACAGTAATTCTGTTGATGCCAACAGATTCACTCCAGATTTGTGCTGTTGTAAATGAAATTAGAATCTCTCTTAATTTTTCAGATTGTGATATAACTGTCCACAAAAGTTTACTGCTGAATAACTTACCTTTTTGATTTTTATTTTTTTTAAAAAACAAGCATTTCTGGCATAATGCAGTATTTTTATTTTCCACTACATTAAAAAAATTATTCATGGGTAACCGCACCAATGAAAGGCTTCTGTATCCACGTGGCAATAACCTATTCTCACCACAGATCTTCTTAATTGCTTTTGCATTTATAAGAGACACAACAGATGATTAATGCCTGGTGCGCTGAGAAACAATCTTTGGGAATTACTTAAATAACTTTTGGATAATACCTTGGGCCATAATTACTAAAGGTTTATGGAACTTGCAAATGATGCATATCATGTTTTCTGCAAATATTTAAAAGAATAGCAGCAGCACAAACTATGCTTCAGAAGAGCAGTTTATAGTTCATGTATTTGGGACATTCCATAACTGAAGCTCATTATGATTGTTAGCTGTAGATAAACACATTACTAAAATACCCTTTAGCCTTCAAAAAAAGAAGAGAGAAATAGGGAAGTTTCACAGTTATTAAATTGCTGATGAAAAAGGTGTGTGGGGGGGAGGGAGAGAATAGTTCTTCAAAGACTTGAAACAGGAGAGATGCCCAAAGCACCTGCAAATTGCCATTTCAAAATTTCTGTTTAAAAGTGTCAACTGTTCGTTCATAGCCAAAGAAGTGACCCTGTAACTGTATCTCTAGGAATCTACATTGGCACCTTGTGGTGTGGCTAGTTAGGTCAAATGCAATGAACAAGTTTCCTTACCGATTTACCTTGGGATGTATTAGTCTCACTAGCTACATCTCCTGATTAATCATTGCCCAATGGTTAGTGACTAGAACTTCTGAATAAATGCTGTATCTAGAAATCCCAACTTGTGACTGTCACAGAGCTAATGGTGACAGTCAAAAGAACAACACATGTAGGTTTACACCTATTAAGTGTCAAGGAAAGTTTTGTCATATTTTTTTTTAAAATCCCTTTTTGAAATTTACAAAAAGGAAATAAAATATGAAATCTCACTCTAAACATTGTAACTCTTTAGCTTTCATGTGTCACTGTAATAGATTTTTTTTTTTAAAGAGACCTATTAACTTATCACTTACTCCTATTTTACATTGACTTCAATGGAATTGCTCGGCCGTGCACCAGTATAGGAGTGAAGAATTAGGTCCCATATGTTAGGCGCTCGCACGCTGGACCTAATTGTTCTCTCACTAGACTCCTCCTTAGTCTGGGCCCAATCCTTTCCCCGGTACAGTTCTTGTTAGTTCCAGCTCAGCTGGTAACTCGGGGATTTCTCATGACTGGCCGCCCACTTTGTTCTGTTCCACCCCCTTTTATAGCTTTGGCACAAGGCGGGAATCTTTTGTCTCTCTGGGTCCCCACCCCTCCTTCTAAATGGAAAAGCACCAGGTTTAAGATGGATTCCAGTATCATGTGACCTGGTCACATGTCCTGTGAGACCTCATTCTTCGTTACCCATATCACGTGCACAGGAAGGTTTGCAGGTAAACAGAGCCATTTACAGCCAATTGTCTTAGTCAATGGGAGCCATCAAGATTCTAAACCACCATTAATGGCCCACACTTTGCATAATTACTATAGGACCTCAGAGTTAATTTCATATTTCTGGTTTTAGATACAAGAATCATACATACATACAAACAAATAGGATGAACACACTCAGTAGTTTATAAGCTTTGTAATGATACCTTACAAGAGACCTTTTGCATAAAGCATATTCCAGTTACATTATATTCACATTCCAAGGATATTTTGAACAAAAAAGACTCTAGTTTGTTAAGCTGAGTTTTAGTCTTAGAAGCATATTTATCTTTTGTTTGAAACCATTTCTGTCCTTATTCCTTACACTTGGTGACACTCAAACCTGTCCTTTTTGTTAATAAGCTTTTGACTTTTACCATTAGCCAACTCAGTGCTTTGACTGAAGTGGAGGGTTTGTCAACCCCAATTAAGTTAATAAACTGCTTTATAAGTAGCAGTGAACTTGATAACATTTTGTGGGCACTAAGGTAAGAGGGGCCGAGCCCTACAGCGTAAGATTTTTGGAGACAACTTGGGTATGCTGTGGGTGTCAGGGTTCTCAACCAAAGCTGCACAACAGAGAGGAACCCTGGGTTACAGGACATAACCTCTTAGTGGTCTGGGTTGAACCCCAAGATGTGAGAGCCACATAAGGCTCTGACCTAGCCAAAGTGGTTCCCTTCATGTGTAGAACTGGTGGCAAGATTTAGGGGGATACAAGGTTTTCTCTGACCAGCAGAGAGGTTTGTGCTTGAGGTGGACTATTGAAGTAATGGCAGGGCCAATGTATCAGCAACCATGCTAGTCCACTAACCATTCATCACATATGATTAGAATTTATCAGCAGTGCTGACTGTTGAAATCCTTATAATTGTTGCCATTATGTAGTGTACTGGCACTTTGTGCCCTGGAGTGGAGGCTTCCTTCATACTATTCCCAATGGAGATCTTAAGCACACAACCTGACTCTTCTGTCTGTGCACAGACTCCCTCAACTGCCACTTGGCACAGCTGCAAGTCATAACAGTTCCTCTGAACATTCTTTCAGGACCTTCCAAGGTCTTTAAAGCAGAAGAGGAATAGAATGACTGTTACATTCAGTTCTTCTTCTTCCCTCATTTGCAGACACTTCCTCAGATTGTTTCTCACAATGCTTTCTCTTCTTGCTTTAGATGGTAATCTCTGGGATGACAACATTCTTAGGAAAACTCACTTGTTCTTAGTCCTCCATGCAGTCGCAGGAATTCAAAAAGAATTTTGAAGTTATAATTCATATCTTTGCAGGGAATTTATAGACAATTAGTGCATTGATTTTGTAAGCAGTCTCTGGTCAGTTGCCACATGAACAGTGAACCTGTATTATAGCAAAGTTGTGATTTCATAACATGCAAACCTGATTCTTGTATTGTTAAAGAATGTATTGTGAGCATTGTCCTTTGCACTTGATATCTGGCAGAGCCTTTATAAAGTATATTTAATTTGCTGAAGTGCAGTAACAGAGAATGACACCAGCTTTACCATATAAAAATTGATTTTAATGTTTGCGCCAATATATGGCTGAAGGCCATGCTGCTAACTTCAGAGATTTTTTTTATTGCTTATACAGTGATACTACAATTTAATACTGTACCAGTAACTCAGCATTTTTATTATATTGTACACAGAGTATCTATTCCATAGAGTGTAAATATAAACAGACATAATAGATCTGGTTCCCTCAATGTTGGTAATATTGTAGAGTCAATTGCTTGACCACACTTAGCTTCATTATGAAATATAGTAAAGGGACCAAATAACCAATATCAGCTAGGTTTATTGCTAAAAGTTAATGATGGTATAGTACAGGAAGAAAGGTTCAGTTTGATACCAGGTTCCAGGAAGCTGTCTTGTGCAACATTGTTAATTTCATCTTAATTCATGTGTACTCCAAGTTGCACATTTCATCCAAAACTATTTATAGGATGATTTTACAAGTTAAAAATTGTGTACACATCACTAAATGCCAACTCATCTGTTTTTTTCCAGTTCCTTAACTTGCTGTGTACCTTTCATAATCTTTGTTTTGGACAGTAGTATTCCAGATATTGGTCCATGAAGGTACCTCTGCAGCTTGTCATGGGGCAGAACATTAATGTATTTTGCCTTTGACAAGTTTCTTCTTTTCTAATGCCAAAGCTGACTTTAGCTTTGCAAAGTGTTACGGGATATTTAGCACAAGTAAACAGGATTATAAAAAGACATAAGCCAATTTAGGCGAGGCGAATGTTTGAAAAATAACTGCACAATATGCTATATTGATATTGTGTGCTTAATGGGGGTATCGGTAATACATATTGATAGTGGGAGATTATATATTAGCCCACCATATATTGGTTGAAACTGAGAAACTATTATTTAGAAAGTAAATAAATGTATTTTGATATAAAAAGAAGAGTTACTACCTTATGGTAACTGGTTATTCCAGATGTGTTGTCAACATTGACTTCACTCTGGAGCACGTGCACCCAAGTGCATGAGATACAATTATTTTTATCCAGCAGTGTCCACGGGGGCTGTGCCTGCAACCTGGATATCTTCATGTCCTACCTCCCCAACCCAAGGCCGTAACAGGCCCAACCAGTTCAGTTTCACCAATTCAGAATCCAGATGATTCAAGACTCCACAGCTGTGGGGAATACAAGTGGGTCATGGAAGACAAAGGACATCACATCTCAAAGAGCTGCAGTTACCATTCTTTCTTTGTGGTGTGATTGTCCACACGGTTTCCACTTCTGGTGACTCGCAGGCTAGGAAGTGTGTGCTAGGAGTCCTGTTTAAATAGTGATTGTAAATAGTGATTTACCAAATTTGGCATCAACCTCAACTAAGGAATAGTGTTGTGGAGCAATCAACACTTTTGTCCAGGTAGCTGACCTTCAAATTTCTGAAATCGGTATGCTTCTCAGAGAAGCCACAGAGGCTGCCTGAGCCTTAGTGGAGGCCAATAATGCCAATCTCCATCAGCCACCGGTGTGCTGATACCCCTGCCTATCATGCTGACTGTTTGAAAATATTGCCTCATTGTTTCCTTGTATTTTCCCATCGGTTTCTCTGCAGCTGTGTATTGTTTCTTGCCTTATGCTTACATTGTAAGCTCTTTGGGGCAGGAGACACTTCTTTGTTTTGTGTTTGTACAGTGCCTAGCACAATAGGGTTCTAGTCCCTGACTGGGTCTTCTAGGAGGCATGGTAATGATATTATTAATAAAAGTACATTTCACTTTGTCTACAATAAGTGAGCACAGTAGGGTGGCCTAAGAATATAGCTATCCTAGATTTTCAGCCTCAATCCTGAATTTCATTGCTTTTATGGCTTGCCCTTGATTTTAAAGTCATATGTTTGGGGGTAGGGGAGTATTTGATTATACAAGAGGAACATGAGGACTGCTCTGTTCAGTGTTCAGTTTATTCTAATTTCTTCAATTCCTCTCCATTGTGGTGCCAAGAAATCACTTGGACTGATATTGTCATGCATACAGATTAAAAACAACCTAAACTTAAAGGCTAAAATATACAAAAACCTTAATTTCATTCTTCTAAACATATCTAGAAAAAAATGGGGAGGAGGAGAAGTGAAATTTCATACATTCTAGTTTATGCAAATCCTTTGTTAGGACCAGCACTCACAACTGCAAACGTCTTACACATGCTGTATAATTCAATATGCACAAATGTAGGTTTACTAAAGTATTTAACCAAATTCTCATATCTTTGCACACTACCTGGTACAGTGGATTTTGTGTAGACTGAATTTCACACACAAAAAATTGAAAAGACATTTTTCTTTTAAAAAATGTCATTCAGCCAAGATATACAAATGTACAAGACATCAATTATTCTTGCACGGAATAGATATACTTCTAGGTTTCAACAAGGTATCTGTCATTAATCAAACTGACGTTTGTCTACATCAATAGTATTAGCAAAGTAGCAGAGAGCCTTTTAAACTAGTTTTCCATCCTTTTTCCTGCAGTAGTAGAACCTGCTCCTGCAAGGGGCTGAGCTCTTCCATATCCATAGCTTCAATGGAGTTTGACGTCACTTAGCACCTCCTAGCAATTTTCAAGGAACAGATCCATGGAAATTCAGAGATGGAAAAGAGGTACATGATGATGTATTCCGTGCTCCTATTGGCAAAGGATATTTCCCTGGAGCATATTTTCCTGTACTTTTCCCCAATCCATTTTAAATTACTTAAGCAATTGATCATCATCTACCATTTCCCTTTGGAGACCATTCCACAATCTAATAGACCTCATTGTTATGAAATATTTCATGCAATTCAGCCTAAATCTATCTTTGTTAAATTTTCATCCCATTACTCCTAATTATATCCACCTATACTACCAGGAGCAATTAATGTCCTTCCTAAGTGTTTATGCTCTTAAAATACTTGCAGGACTTGCTATACCAATTGGCTACTTCCAAATCCATGTGAAAGGAGAGTGGAAAATTGTTTGTATGCCTTTTCTGACATCGGAGAGCCACACTGCACTCATTTGTGTGTGAAGTTCCCATGAACTTCTTCATTGGATGTCATGTATATGTACCGGAGGACAGAATTTGACCCTACATCTTCAAAATGTTGGTGTCATAATTTGTCTCTCCCCCCCCCCCCCCCAAAAAAAAGCCAGCAGTCTATCTTTCACCCATATACAAGCTTAACAAGGTAGTACAAACACTTGAATGGTAAAACTTAATTTTGACTGAATTTCACAGTAAGTTTGGTTCACTGCTGCATTAGATGGAAGCATGTGGAATGGTGGCCAAAGCATGAACGGTCATACAAATGTTTAGCATATCTGGCACATAAATACCTTGCAATGCCGGCTACAACAGTGCTATGAGAACACCTGTTCTCATATTCAGGTGACATTGTTGAGATGTTCACCTCTGGTGTTATCTGGACCGGTGATCTACTAGGCCTCTACAATCCTTGATTCTGGGAGACCGCCTTACCCTGCTGTGCTGTGAGAACCCCACTCCTGGGCTGTTCACGCACAGCCTCTGGCATGTAAGCTGCTCCAAGCTACTTGCAAGCGAATGACACTAGCCAATATCTGCGGTACCAGATGCAACCCTAGGAACCTCCATCTTGCAGTGTCCAGTTATGCCTGCTGGACGCTGCAGGCTTATATAAGTTCGTCAATTTAACAAAGAAATTGATATGTACCAGGCTTGTTATCCCAAAGGGAGTCTCTGACACACTTCAAACCAAATGCACTGCTTCAAGTAGAATAAACAAACAGTTTTATTAACTATAAAGATAGATTTTAAGTGATTATAAGTCAAAGCATAACAAGTCAGATTTGGTCAAATGAAATAAAAGCAAAAAGCATTCTAAGCTGATCTTAACACTTTCAATGTCCTTAAAAACTTAGATGCTTCTCACCACAGGCTGACTGGTTACTTTTCAGTCAGGCTCTCCCTTTTGATCAGCGTTTCATTTGCTCGGAGGTGATGGTGGTGTCTGTAGATATAGGTGGAAGAGAAAGAGCAAGGCTAAATGTCTCTCCCTTTTATCATGTCCTTTCTTTCCTCCTGGCTTTGTCCCCCCGCCCCACCTTCAAAGTCAGGTCAGCATTACCTCATCGCAGTCCCAAACTGCCCAAAGGAAGGGGATGACTCCCTCGAGGGTCTAACAGATTCTTTTGTTGCTGCCTAAGTCAGTGTCCATTGTTCCTGTGAGGCTGGGCTGGGTTTGTCCCATCCATGCCCTGATGAGGTGTGAACTGCTTCTCTGTTATTGGAGAGTTTTTGCCTGGGCTTGCTTTAAGCCATGAGGACACATTTTCAGCTTCATAACTATATACATGAAATTATAACCTATAACCTTACTATAACATCATCACTATAACAACCATGCTCAGTGCATTATGAGCCTTCTGAAGACACCCAACATGACAAACTTTGCATTGGATACCACACAATCATTTTATAAAGATTAACATGGGAGTGTAGGGTGTTCCCCTGAGATACAGAGTGTCACATTTGTAAATAAGAAGTGGGCAGCATTATCTCCCATAATGTAAACAAACTTGTTTTTCTTAGTGATTGGTTGAACAAGAAGTAGGACTGAGAGGACTTGTAGGCATTAAAGTTTTACAATGTTTTGTTTTTGAGTGCAGTCACGTAACAAAAAAAATCTACATTTGTAAATTGCACTTTCACTAAAGAGATTGCATTACAGTACTTGTATGAGGTTAATTGAAAAATACTATTTATCTTTTTTTACAGTGCAAATATTTGTAAAAAAAAAAATAACAATCTAAAGTAAGCACTGCACACTTTGTATTCTGTGTTGTAATTTAAATCAATATATTTGAAAATGTAGAAAAACATCCAAAAAATTTATAATAAATTTCAAATGGTTATTCTACTATTGTTTAATAGTGCAATTAAAACGGCAATTAATCAAGATTATTTTTTTAATTGCATTAATTTGTTTTGAGTTAATCACTTGAGTCAATTGCAATTAATTGACAGCCCTAATAAATAATTTAAGATGTAGAATCTAGCATATTTAAGTATTGTTTAGCGCTTAGGGGCCTGCTCTAAAGTCTATTGAAATCAATGGGAGTCCTTTCATTGAATAAACTCCATTTGTATATGCCTCTACAAAAGATTACTTTTTGTCTGACATATATTAGTCATTGTCTGCAGTATTATGATCAGAAATCCAATTCTTTATCCATTTCTCTATTTTTTCCAATATGTAAATTCTGTACTGCAAGGACTAGATATCATACTGTATGATTATTTGTGTGTGTGTATATAATGTGTGCATGTTTTTATACACGCGCGCACACACACACACAGTATGTTATATATAAAGATAAATCAGGAAATCAAAGAACTGCCTGGAAGCTAGAAAACAGTCTGGTAAACTTATACATCCTACTGGGTGATTTTTATTAGTAGATTTTTAATCTATTGTCAAATATAAAATATGCAAATATACATGGAAACTTTGCTAATTAAAAAGACAACAAAAGGAAAAGTAGATCTTTTCATGAGCTCAGTCATATCACGTGACATAAGGCTTTATTTTGATCTCAGTTACAGCAGTGTAATTCTGGAATAACTCCAAATATATCAATGTACAAATGAAATCATAATCTAGCCCTTAGTCTTAGCCAACAAAGAAGTTTTGAGAAAGTGAGGAAGGTATTTATGGTGCTGTATTACTATTCATTATTTTATGTCATTCTTCTTGACTGTAACTCTGTAGTATGGGAAGAATTAGGGCCTGATCTTGCTGCTATTGCAGTTAATAGCATAACTCCCATTGGTTTCAATCTATGCATAGAGCCAGATCCTTGGTTGGTGGTGTAAACCAGCATATCTCCATTGAAGCCAATGGTGCTATACCAGTTTAAACTAGCTAAGGTTCTGGTGCACATTGCTTTGAGATTGGAGAGACTGTAGAAAAATATACATTATATTGGTCCGATCCTGCTCCCATTGAAATCACCAACAGCAATGGGAGAAATTTACATCAGTAAAAGCAGGATTTTTTAAAATTTGAAATGTTATCAAATCTAATCTTTCTAACGTAACTTTAAAAAAAAAGAAAAAAAAAAAAGAAACCCTATACTTCATACCAGGCAGCTTGTTGCAGTCAGTTTGGTTCTATGAGTTGCTTCACACAGCTAATGCAAAGCAGATTACTTTCAGTAGAAGAGACATAAATGAACTATTTCCACAATTTCATATGTCATCATAGGTGCAAAATATTCCACAAAGTAAATTATCAGTGACTTGCTGAGCGGAAACATAGAGTTGCATTTCCTATGAACTGCCTTTATCTTTAAGTCTTTGTATAAGAATGGGCACATTTGCATAAAAATCTAAACTGTGAATCTGAACATTAACTGCTAGTTGAATACTCATGATTAAAATTTTAATCCTTGAAAGCAATTACACTTTCTTCTGAAACATTTTTTGATTGATTCCTGCAGCAGAGATGCTGAGAATGCTTTGGAAATCATTTTATTGCTGGCTAACTGGTGCATCTACTTGCCTGAACATATTCCCTGTGGGAATGGCTAATTAGGTGCATGATCTGCAGTTAGGACTTCGGACTGGCTGTACATTCAAGTGAACCTATTTCTTCCCACCAAAGAGAGTGCAGCAGGCAACATAATGAAATGGGCTGATGCTGGTGGAGGGAATGTGGGAACTCAGGGAGAAAAATAAAATTAATTGTAAAAAGTAATTTTTACTTTCTCAGCAAGGATTTCCCCCACTTTTTAACATAAAGGAATGAATACAATAGTTACTAATTCTATTTGTAAGGATCCTAGTAATGTTTGGAGATAAAGCTGAGCAAATTCTTGTCTAGTGAAACTAATCTGTATAAAAAGTAGTTTTAAATAAGATAACAGGAGACTATTGAATGCTAGGTTTCAGAGTAGCAGCCGTGTTAGTCTGTATCCGCAAAAATAACAGGAGTACTTGTGGCACCTTAGTCTCTAATTTGTTAGTCTCTAAGGTGCCACAAGTACTCCTGTTATTTTTATTGAATGCTACTGATTTTGGTGGTTTCCTAACTGGTGCTTAATGTCTGATCCCCACCTTGTTCTAACCTGAGTATTGATCAGTTAACCAGGTGAATATCACCCAGCTGATGGAGGGGTTCTTCAGTTCTTCTCAGGGGTCTAGTTGTCTCTTGTGCCTGGATGCCACTGTGATGCAGCAGTGATTGGGGCAATGCAGATTTGAGGTGAGAAAACTGGAAATCAGATCTCCTGCCTCTATGCAACTGAGAAACAGGGCTTGTCTAACCTTACTGGGGGATCGACACACGGTGATCGATGCATCAGCAGTCAATTTAGCGAGTCTAGTGAAGACCTACTAAATCGACCACAGATCATTCTCCCATTGACTCCTGTACGCCACTGGATCGAGAAGAGTAAGGGGAGTCGACTGGAAAGCGTCTCCCGTCGACATTGCATAGTGTGAACCCAGTGGTAAGTAAATCTAAGTTGACCTGAGTTACGCTATTCACTTAACTCAAATTGCATAGCTTAGATCGACTTTTCCCTGTAGTGTAGACAAGGCAAGTGATGTTTTAATTCTCCTCAATATCATAAGGAACCATGTAGCTCAGCTCTTGAAGATAGTATCTCACTCTGTTGTTCCTTTCTATGAATTGCTTTGATTGGTTTGTTACCTTTTGATATTGATAAACCTAGATTCACTCTGAGCTGGTTTCTCTTTACTGTTTGACTGCAAGCTCTGTGGGATTGACCCAATATTTTTACTGCAATAACAAACTGATGTATGTTCCTGGGATATGAGGTTTCTGTTGCAGGCCATGGGGGAACATTGTATTGGCATCTCATCACTTCACACACTTCTCCACAGCCTCGAACTCTGATTTAAAGAGATATCTGGATGACTTTGCCATTAAAGGTACCTTGGCTGTCCTCCCAGGAAATCAAATATCTTGCTAAGGATGAGCAAGTCATAGTTATGATGAGGAACCTCTGTTTTCCTTCCTGCGCCCACTAATTGACTGTAATCTGAAGAACATCAAAGTAAATAAGTCTTTCCATTGACTTCAATGGTCTTAGGTTCAGGCCCATTAAAAAGATTTGTTTGAAGGCAGCAATTCAGGCTAAGAATGTTAATGTCCCTCTTAGCCTCCCATGTTGCATAGAAACTGTATGCTGAGTGCCTTCTGAAAGTTTCTTTGGTTGATCAATTTATTCATGTTATGTCATAGTTATCCTATGAAGACCTCAAAAAGTTTGACCTAGAAAAGTGGTTTATTTTGGACACTTCCTTGATTCATAACAATGACATTTTTAAGCAATTGGGCTTCAAGGTTTTTGAAAGCTCTTATCTTGAAAATTTTTCTCATTTGCACAGGAGGAGTAAGGTGATTGTTTGTTTATTATTTTGGTTTTTTTAAATGTTTTGCTTATGTTTCATTACCTAAACAGAGACCAATGAATGTAAGCATCACTATGGGTTAGATCATACCTGTTAGGCACAGGGTAGAGTAAGTGACTCTGTGGAGCTGCTGAGGGAGCACTAGGAAGCATTGAGTGTAAAACAAGCTCTGGTCTTCTAATACCCAAGTTTCCAGCATTACAGACCTAGGGGCACATTTTCCAGGCAACTCAGAAGTCTCATTCAAAGAGGGTAGGGCTTAGTGGCTTCAATTAAGAGCACTGTGTTTCCATTTGCCTGTGGGCTTCAATTAGCCTCATTTAAATAGATAGCATCCTGGAAGCATTGAACCTCATAGAAATTACAAGCTCTACTGTCCAATCTTACTCGCTCCTTTAAAAAAAAAAGAACATTTCATTCAAAAGATCTGGCAGTGCAATAATTGAGTAACAACTTCCGAGTTCTTGATTTCTCATCTTCAGTTACTACCTACTGTGTTTTACGTTGGTTATTATGAAAAATACTATAACGTTCTTCACTAAGGGTCCAACACTACTTGTAACACTACTATCAACAGTAGTGTTTCAGAACTTTTATTGTAGGATAACGCTATTCTCTTTATAAAAGGGGATGCTTTAAAACTTAGGTGGCATTTGAGTGTAATTCCCCTGTAGCTTGTAATTCTAAACATTCATGACAATGGTTTGGCTGATAAAGGGGGCCAAAAATGAAATGGTTAACGTTTGGCTTCTAAATGAAGATTCCCAGGATATACAATATCTCTTATTATTCTATTTCTGCAAGTAAACGTGTATGTTAGATTTTTAAATTCCAGTAGTGTAATTTTAAATGTCCAGTCATTGTTAATTAATGTATAACAGAGAAACAGCAGCTCCCCTTAATAAATTCATCTGGGAATAATATAATGTTAAGTATGCTGTTGGCATAGAAATTCTGAAGATCTTTAATAATTGATGCATTGTTAAAAAGAACAGTATTTAATATATGTATTATCTCTTTCAGTTAGATTTTCCAGGTTCTATTAGACACATCTCAGGCTGAGGGCTAGTCGACATGGTGCCACAGTGTGAACAAGAGTTGTGTGAGTTGTAGAGTGCTCTAATGTGTTGTGCTGCTCCATGTAGACTCTGCTGGCATAAACTAAAAGCTACCCAGTGCACACTAGCATAGTTCTGTTTGAAACAATGGTATGAAAACAGGGTAGTTTTTTTCCCATTAGAAAAGTATCATGATGATGATAACTTGAGTTTTAGCCAAGTGGAGGGATAGGAAACACTGTATCTTAGAGATACTGTGCAGAAAGAATCTGCAAAGTTTAGACAGCCTGGTTGTGAGGACCTAGACAGAATGTCTGGCCCCATCCTTTTCCTCCAGCTCATTTTAAAGGGCCTTGGGAAGGAGAAGAATGAAAAAGTACCCAGTAATGAGCAATCAAGGGTATTACAGCATTACTAAACTGGTTTAGTAGGAAATTCATATTCAAGAACACATGAACTTCAAGACAGTGTCTGGCAACTATTAATCAGTTCATTGTGCATTGTGGTATTGCTAATTATAGTGAACTACTGTAATTGGTATTTTAGAAGCTCTCATGAGATCTTGGAAGTTCTATTATAACTGACCTCCACTTAAACTTCCTTAGATGATTCTTTTCTGGCATGTCTGACACCTATTGAAGTTCCTTGTGCTACATATATTCAGTGACAAAGATAGGAAACAAGAGGAGGTCATCAAATTGTTGCTTATAGTATCAGATGCTCTATTCACTAATGATTTACAACCTGCCTGAAGCTGATCTCCGTGTAATTTACATGAAAAATCTATGTATTGCACTTCTAGCTGCTAAACTCCTGTGCATTGCTTGCCACACAATGAAAGAACTGCAAGCACAAAAAGGTTCAGTGAAAGGCAAAGTAGCACAAATGATCAAACACTGTTTTTTAACTATAAAATTCAGAAGAGAAAACATTTTGGAGTTGATTTATCTCCCCTCTCTCCTTCCATCACAGTCTCCAGAGTAGATAAGTGCTAGCTCATAGCCTAATACTGTAGAAGCTTTTTATTATTTTTCTGACCTTCAGAAAAGATAAAGTGGCACTCATGAAAATGAATCCCTAAATCATAGTTTCTCAACTTTTTTTTAATACCATGACCCTCTGTTTTCTTTAAAGGAAGCACCACAGTAATTGGCACAATGGCTCTTGGGGTGCTTTTGGCCTTAGAGGACTGGTTACAAGTGTCAAATAAATTTACTTGAGCAGAAAGTTGGAGGCAGGGAAAGGGAGCAGGTTCATGACCTACAGATAACTGCTTAAACACCTTAAGTGTCACAACTGACAGGCTGCGAACTGCTGCTGTAAATGAATATGAAAGGTTGGACATATGAAGATTAAAACAATGTCTGAGTCCCAACCTTTTGCAGATCTCTGATGTTTGGGTCAGTGTCACATTTTTAATTATGTGGGATTATCCTTTTAGTAATAAATACACCAAAAATACTGTCACTTAGGGAGCACATAGAGTAGGGTTGCCTCTGACTGAGTTGTGCAGGGTTATGTCAGTTTCAGCACAGAGACTGCCATTTCTGTGTAGTGCAAGCAAGATCACCTGAAGTGTCTTGAAGTCTTTTGGGATGGGTCAACATAGTGTAGCCAAACAGTGTCATGAAAACGTGGCATTGACCTGCAACATGACAAGGTTTCTATGGAACATTATCACATTGCATCATGACATGCAATATTGTGATGCAGCACCTTGATGCACATATAATAGGATAATGAGACAAGTTTGCATTGCAGAACCGTGCTAAAAGTTCAAGCTTGCTCCTAAGGCTGACGTGGTATCTGCTCTCATTACTAGAGAAAATACTTCTCACAAATTCAGGCCAAACATAAAGTAGGAAAGACTGCAATAAGCAATATTGCCATCTACTGGTTAAACTAGTCTAACCTAACCACTGTTTGACACCTAATGCAGTCTAAACACCAGCTAAACATTTAAATACACTATAGCTAGACTAGAGGTTAAAGTTAGAAGAGCGTATATGGTTCTTTGGTCTGTGCTCCTCAAACTCCAGTTTATATTCAATGGCATTAGTATACACCATGCATAAAAAAATGGACCAGATTCTCATTTGGTGTAAATGGACTATTGATTTCAATGGAGCCATACTGAGTTTACACCAGCTGACCTTATGTACTTAGTCTTTCTTCACAAAGGGAAAATATTAATCTACCAACAGAATTCCATATAGTTATAAGTCAGGGAAGAAAGTTTTTATTTCAGTTAAAGAAATCTGCTCTATTTGAATTTGGTTAAACAAAACAAAGTTTGCACAAGAAAATATTAATAATGTAAAATAGACGATTGCATACCACTTCACCGGGAAAAAATGAATTATGATTACTACATTTTGATTACAGATTTTCCCTTTCAAATCTGGTTTGGGAACAGTATGTTATAATCTTTTCAGAGACTCCATGGAGAGATTGCAAATAAGATCAATAAACATAAATTGCTGTAGAGATGCATCCCAGAGCTCAGTGATTTGAACAGCTAAAATAGACATGGCTAATCTAACTTCAGTACTAGAAAGCTATTCATATTGTGGTAGCTAGTCATGGCTGCTGGCGCATAGAGAGAATGTATTGTTCAGTGGTGTTCCCACTTCAGTAAACTGTTGCTATTCTGCTCTCCCCTTGGTAGAATTGATTAAATGCAATAAATTGTGCAGATGCATCTTCCAATGACAGAAGCAAAATTGGAGACTTCCACTTTGATTTAATATGTGTGTACCGAACCTTAGAGTAGCTCATGTCACTTGCTGTCAGAAACTTAGTCCAGATATATTCAAGTATAATTCTAAAAATACTGCATTGATGATGGGAATTATAAATGCAGAGTTGATTTGACACTAGTCAGAAATAGTGTACAATATCCATCTTCAGTCTGTGCAATGGCTGAATGGCCTTAAAAAGTGTCCGATCTACCTGACACTTGGATTTACTTGTATCTCCCAGGACCCGACACATGGGCAAAGGTTCATTACAGTCACATATGGGGAGAGAGACTGTATCATGTCAATACTTCTGGAGTCCTGACCACTCTAATAAGTTTTATGAAGAGTATTTTTCCCTCTAAAGAGTAGTTTCAGATTCACTCCTTATTTATGTCTCTTCTTTTGCCTTCTGCTTTATATGCTGAATCTAATTGGTATTTTAATATTACATGAATACAAGGTACTTGGTTTATTAAGATAGGGTTTGTTTAAATAATTATTTGCTGTGTGCAGAGAATTGAAAGGAACAGAAAAGTAATTAAGTATTAAGAAAGCTTTGTGAGGCTGGTAATACACAAACCTGAAACTTTTTTGGTTGTACTATACTGAGAATCTCATTTGGTCCGTAAATTAGAATGTCAATCCTAGGGTTTGCAAATAGTACAGAAGGAATAATAAAAGCAAAGTTCAAGAGCATCTGAGCCTGCAGTGTGTGTGGAGGAGGAGGGGCAGAGGGGAAAGCAGCATCTGGTTGACTGTTCAATGAGAAGGTAAAGAGGTTAGCATTGAGGTGTACATTCACTTTTCTCAAGGAAATAAGCACTCCT
Source organism: Emys orbicularis (assembly GCF_028017835.1). Lineage (NCBI taxonomy): Eukaryota > Metazoa > Chordata > Testudines > Emydidae > Emys > Emys orbicularis. Next base: position 78,319,357 of record NC_088684.1, on the reverse strand, counting down.
GCAAAATTCTTTTTCAGCTTGTGAAAATATTGTCTGAACACAGAGATTTGCAAATTGAAACTACCCTGGAGGAACAGGAGATCTGCAAAGTTTCTCAGTTTGGATTCTTTGCAAAACTGAGAGCTATAATGATCAGAAATAGTAACCACTTCACGAACTGCTCATCCAAAACCCACTCTGCTTGGAAACCTCTTTATTTTTTTCAGTATTTTAGACACTCGGTGAGAGAGGATGAGTTGTCAGACAGCAATGTTCATTTCTGTGGCTTGAAAGAGAGCCCTGAATGATAAAGAGCTTTAAGAAAGACCTGTTTTTAAGAAGGGCTATGCCACTGTTTTATTAAGATTAAAAAAATATATTATCCCAAAGTTTGGCAAACAGATTCTCACACACATGGCATCTATCTGAAAATAGTGTATTCTAAGCCAATTCCCCTTCCCCTCATAAGCACACATCCTGGGAAGATCCACTTCTGACCAGAAAGGATCAAATTCTGTTCCTGTATTTTCAGTCCATTTCCCTAAATCAGAGCCGATTATGGGTGAGAACAGAATCTGGGCCATAATCTTGATAAGAGCTTTACTCTGCAACTAAGGGTGACAGCACCCTTCCTTTCCCAAATCGCAAGGGTCCTCTGCAAGTAAGAGATTGAAAAGGGCCAGGACTTGATTGGCTTGGGGGATAGCAGGCCAGGGTAATGTCTTTCTGCTGAGACAAAGTTAAGGATCTGTCAAACCTATGTACTACCTATATTGCTATATGGGTTAGAAGCCTGGACCCTCTTACAGGCAGACTTGGAATGGCTATAGGCATTCCTATATGCTGTCAGCATCAAATCCTGAGCATAAAGTGATTTGACTTTGTGCCAAATGTCTCAGTCTCACAAAAATCCATCCATCCTTCCTTCAATCACTCATTATATTCACAAGCAAGGTTGCATGCTCTTCGGTCATGTTGACAGGATGGACAAAACCACCCCAGCACACCATGCCCTCAAACTCTCCATTGATGCGCAAAGAGGTGCACATCCTGATCTTCCCTGATGTCACCCGTGGGGCCACCCCACCGATTCATGGAGTCGCAGGATTGAGCCAGATCCAGGAATTTCATTATGTGATTCTTGGTGTGACGCCATCAACTGTGGTCACTGGCTGGTGCAACAATTCCCAGGAGACGATGCATGTTTGATGTAGGGGGGCAGGGATGGTGCACATTGTCCTCCGCACTGCAATCAATGGCGTGTACCAAGAAAATATAACCCCAGGAAGCTAGGGTTTATGTGAAACATGAGGGATTATATTTATCAACTTTATTCTAACTAGTGTAACTGCAGGGAACTCTACAGGTTAACTATACATGGTTCTATACATGGTAAAAATTGTATTTCCTTTTTTAATTTTAAAATTTGTTGTCTTTCAATTTGTATGCCCCTTGTTCTTGAATTGGGGGAGAGCATAAAAAGGAGTAACCTGATGTAGAGAAAGTAAACCAGTCATTTTCTATACCTTTACTACTTATCTATCTTTCTTTCTAAACTACATAGTCCTAGCACTTTTTCTAAGCTACATAGTCCCTGTATGGAAGCTTTTGCATACATTCATTCATTCACGTTTTTAAACACAAGATGGCAGAGAGGGTATGGATGCCAAAGTGAAATGTTTGACACTTGCCAGTGCAGGAATAATATGCAACTGCATTAGCTGTGCAAGAGACCAGGATGGCCCCAGAGTAGTGATCGAAATTCTGACACGACCTTTCCAACTGCATTGCCTGCTCAAGAGTAGTGCTGGCTGGAAAGCAGCAATTATGGTTTATGACCAATTTTTAGGTTTCAAAATTTGTTTGTATTCTTCATTGCAACAAATATGAGCCCTTTAAAAAAAATCATGAACAAATGAGACCCACCCCAGAAGAGCCGCCCAGTAGCCCTGTGGTTAAGGCACTCACCTGGGTTCCAGTTCCTGGAATGCCCTAACCCCTGAGCTGCTGAGTATAAGAGTAGTACCACCTCCTATTTCTGATGGGTTTTTTTTGCCTAAATTCTCTTGTGAATCTAACCGAAATGTCTCACTTCAACTCTTCTGTCTGTTTGGGGGTTTTTTCATTTTGAACCCAACATTTGTAACTAGTTTCTATCAATCTGGTGAATATTTTCAATCAACCCAAAACTGCATTTTTCAGCAAATAAACTATGTGTCCGAAAAACTTCTCCCAGCTCTAGTTGTAACATTAACCATAAGTGAGTATTTAAAACACTTAGTTTTAGATCAATTTTGTTGCCTGCAGGATATGCCAAGATTTTGAATACCAAATTGAATCAACCCTTTTCTGTAAAGAATAGGATCTGCTTATTTACTTTAAGGGTCTCTGTTACTAGGCTCTTCCCAGGTCCTATAAAATCTTTGTATGGCCTTTGGCTTTTAGAAGAGACTTGATTTCTTTTTTTCCCCTCTTCTCATCCAGTTTATTTCTCCCCCTGGAGATTTTTATCTCTTGTAGTTTATTTCTTAACTGTGCAAGAGCTGAGCTGACCAAGTTTTTTTTTGTCATGTAACAGATCTTTAACATTTCCAGTGAAAGCAGGGAGGAGATCTAGCCAAAGAAGCTGTGTTTTTGTTCATTATGCTTTTTAGAAAATATCTTGTCTGACTTTGAAGCTCCACTTTCCCCTAGGGCTTTTTAAGCCATTTATTTTTAAACAAGTCAACACCAAAGAAAGAGCTCAGTTGTGGGTTTTTTTGTTTTGGTTTGGTTTTTCCCCCTTCAGTCTTTGTGCCTCCTGCACTCAGTTGTGCCTTTAAGGCACTGGCCTATGCTGGGGGTGGTGTGGAGCTTCACTTCTGAAGTAGGAGCTGTGGGAGGCAGGGTGCTTCAGGTAAGCAGTAACACCATTCAGACCTGCCTAGTGCATAGTGAGAGCACTGCCTGCTGTTATGCTCCTTTAAGTGCTGCAATGTGTGCTCACTTCTACAGCTAGCCAACTCTGATGTTTAGTGTGTTGAGAGAAAGGGACCATGATCCCACCTCTCCCTGCCCCTTTTATGGTGGCTAGTATTCTCAGTGGCACCAAAAAGAAGCTTTTATTTCATGTTTTTTATTTTCTATATTGTATGCATATTAGTGATGTACAACACTCTGCTTCACTAAAAGCTAATTCCTGAGAGCTCAGTTGATACCCTGGGGCAAATATACGGTATAATAATACTGAAGCTAAAAAATTGATAATTCGTGCCTACAAAACAGATGCGGAAAAGGACCAACATTAAAAATGGCTGGGGCTCCTTTTTGGACAGATATCAAGGTAAATCATTTTAAGTGTTCCAAATCTCGCTGATGTGATGTTCCTGTTGATGTTGCTAAAAATATGTATGATTTATTTTTATTTTTTATAATAATAAAAAAGAGCCACCTATCCAAATGTCCTAGGCACCCTGAACACCAGTTAGAAAAACCAAAATAAAATTCAAACTATCCAGAAGCTTGTCCCCTGACAGCCAACAAGATTAAGCCTCCTACTAAATATAAAACACAACATAGGGAAATAACCTCCATCAAACTCAGTCCTCCGTAGTAAAAAGAGGACATTTATAATCAATAAAACTTTGATTTTTGGGGTGTTCATTTAGGAAAAATCTATTAAAAACCCAGTACTTCCATTTACTTTCTCAGGGCTTTATCTTTATTCATTTTGTTTCTTCTGTATGATTAGATCATTCCTTATCCTGTGTGGATGAACTAATGAAGAAGGGATCAAGCCACAAGGGATCTTGCCAGAGGCCTGGCACACAAGGACATAGTGCTCTAGCACAAATTAGCAATGCTAGATACCCAGAGTGTACCAGGAAAAGCTGTTTGAAACCCCCTAATGTTTCCTGTACTTGGGGGGGGGGAAGGAGGAGGAAAAACACCCAGTTCAAAAAATTTCAGTTGAAAAATCTTGGTTTTGCACAGAAAACTTTTGGAACACGTCAAAAAAAAATTAAGTTTAGAATTTTCCTGTTAGAAAATTGAAAAATGTTGAAATCACTTTCACACAGAATTTTAATCTTAATCAATCTTTTTCTGATAGGAAAATTTACTAGTTCTAGTACAGTGAGAGAACAGTCGTGGCCTGAGCCCTTCAACCACCTGGCTCAGCGGGTGGGAGACAGCACGTGTTGTAAGCTTTAAAAGGAGTTACTTGGTGCTGCCTTTGTGGGGAGTCGGTGCCAGCATTCAGTTTAGTGCCATTTCACACATTCCATCCCAAATGCAGGCAGTGGCTATGGGTATGTCTATACTCTAATTAAAAACCTGCAGCTCGTCCATGCCAGCTGACTCTGACTCCCAGGGGTTGGGCTATGGGGCTGTTTGATTGCGGTGTAGATGTCTGGGCTTAGGACCCTGTGAGGTTGGAGGGTCCCAGAGCTGAGGCTGCAGTCCAAGCTGGGACATCTACACTACAATTAAACAGCTCCGCGAGCTTGAGGTAGCTGGCATGGGCCAGCCATGGGTGTCTAATTACAGTGTAGACATACCCTTTGTGCATTTTCATGGAATTTGGGAAAGCAATTGGTCTGTGAGTCATTATGACCCTGGGTGAGAGATGCCCTTGTTCACTTTTAGAATGGAAACTATTTTCTGTCTTTTCTGAGCTAGTAAGTGGCTAGAAACTGACTTTGAAAGGATGTGTTTGCTTATATGGGAATGATATTCTCAAAGGAGTTGTTCTCTTTCAGTGTAAAATATTGTTTTAATACTAGGTATAAATTCTGTTCGGTAATATATTTTAGGAGAAGCACAACTAGTATTTTTAAAGTCACAAACAAGTATACTTTGAGCCCCAGATATTTAATATGTTGTATCTATTTGGTCTGACAAATGTATCCTAATAGAGTTCAGATCTTTATTGTAAGATGATTTGTAAGTAGCATTTGGCCAAACAGTTTTCAACAAAAAATTTTCATTGACTAATTTACTCAACTATTTTTTTAATGCTCAATAAACTCTGTAGCTGATTGAATACTATTGAGTGAATGAATTATTCAGGGATAATAGTAATGTTTGTTGAATAAGCTTATTGGACAAATATGCTTTTCTGATATGTGACTAGGTCTGTTAAGGCTTCAATAATCTAATAAAATTATTTATTGTACCACAAGTAAGAAAAAAATGGTGTTCATGCTTGTCCTACAGTCCCTTTTGTGCCAACTGTACTGTAGGCTAGGTGTCAAACTCTCCCCCGGAATAGAGATTCCCTGTATTGAGCAAGAGCCTTATCTTTCAGCTCACTGCCTGACTCCTGCCCTCAGGGTGCTCTAACATAAGGGGCATTTTCAGGCAGGAAGCGGAAGTGTTCTTACTCCCCAGTGATTCTGCACTCCTGCAGTGGTCCTGGAGTCACTACAGCAATGGTGCAGGCCCCAGAGTCCCCATCAGCTGCAGAATGGAATAGGCACAAGGTGCCTCTTCCCAGTGCTTTTACTGGTTCTAGCACTGGTGCAGGTTGTGTTCTGTCCATGGTGCCTACCATGAGAATTGTACATTATGAGGACCCGTTAATGCTGCCGCATTTGCATCGCAAAGGATCATTCAAGATGTAAGTGTCTGACTTATTGGATCCCATTAAGGATTGGCAACTAAATTAGAGAAGTTTAAGTTCATTGCCCGTGTAGCTCCACTAACTTTAACGTGGTTACGTGATGGATGAATTTGGCTCATTATGTAAAACCTCATGGAACATGCTGGAGGAAGGAAAGGAGGGGGTGAAAAACCAGGGTAAAAGGGAAATTGTGGAAAAGCAATACGTAAAGTCTCACTTCCAAAGTGCTGAGCACCCACATCTCCAACTGAAGTCTGGGTGGGCTGTGAGTGTGCGTCTGTGTTCAGTACCTCATCAGAGATTCTTTGATTGTAGCATTTAGCCTCAGCCCATATGAACAATACTATAATAGTTGTCTAGTTTGGGCACACAAAAAATGTGAGGCAGAGAATTCATTTCCCCTTAAAAATAAAAAAGGAGGCTGTGATGTGGGCAGTGCTGATGACGTCGTAATGTTGTAAAGTGTAACTTGCAGGTGAGCATGACTTATATAGAAACCCCAACATTACTAGGAAAATTCTAAGAGGCAGAAGCAAACTGTTGGAAATGACCAATAATAAAAGATTGGATTTGTAACTCTCTCATCTTCATTGACTTCGCCTCAAGACAATGTATTGGATTAGAAAACTATATCCAATTGGAAGCAATTGTATTTCCATGAGGATATGTGCCAAATAAAGCCTTCTGGAATGCTCTGTATCAAATATAGATAACCTGGATCTCTGATAGCTTTTGGTAGTAAGGGAAAGAGTGCTGCTTTAAGTGTTTGTTTTTTGGTATTGGTGGGGAGGCGGTAGTTTCAAGTGCTCAGAGTGAGACTATGTTATACAACGAGTGGGTGTAGTATAAGTTAACACATGAAATGGAGTGACATTTTTTTTTAAAATGTCATTAACATAGTTGGGATTTCAGAGATGTCAACCGAAGACTGTACATGCTTTTGCTTGGGCTCATTTGCAGAGATGTATCTACACCAGTGACATATGTAAGAAGCCTAGTGGCTCAGTTTCTGCCATTGTGTGGCTAACAATGCACTGCCAGCAGGAAGCAGTGAGGGATTAGAAGTGAGGAGCGAAGTTTGGTAGGAAACAAAAGGTTCCATAATGTACCTGCACCTGTAGTATGAGTGTCCCATCTAACTCTATACCTTCATGCAGTTATTTGTTTCAAATATCCTTAAGGACAGCACATACTTTCATCTGTGTGAATCATAACACTTTTTGGTTGAACCAAATGCAAACACATTCAGTACAGTTAGCTATGGGTAGCTGCTGGTGCTCTTATGTATTGCTTGTGCTGTTCTATTCTTAAAGGTTTTAGACTTAGGACAACAGTTCATGCATACTGCCATTGTTTAGGTTTGTTTTTATATATGCAAACTAATAGGTGAGTGTGTCTATAAATGAAACTGAGGGGAATGACGGGATGAGATACTTAGTCACGTAGCATGAGTAAGTGGATTTCAGTGAGACTCAATGGGAGTGTAGCAATATTGTGCTGTAGGTCTCTAACCTGAGTTACTCTGTGGATTGTGACTGTAGAAGGACATGATTACAGTACATATAATACAAATACATGTGTGTGGCTAATAGAAGATGTAAAGTGGTACGACTAATGTGTCACAAATGAGAAATCCAGAGTAGAAAGCTTATGATACTGTATCTCAGGTTCAAAGCAAGACTAGGCACAAAGAAATGAGAGGCCCTCAAGTGCATATTGCATTATCCAGTTTTAGAATTTCACAATTCTAATGCATTGCGTCTTTTCAATTGCTGTAACCATGGCAGTATCTTTGGGGAAAACTGACTGAAACAAGGGATATTGATGTTTTCATTGCAAGGGAAAACTGTATCAAAGCTGGGTTATCTTCCCTCTGTCCTCTATTACTGTGTCTTAGAATTAAACAGCAGACACAAGGAACCAAATGGTGTAAACCCTTTATAATCATTCAGAGGAGTTCCATACCACCCTGGCAGATCTTCAGGACTGCCATGCTTGCATGGTAGAAGGTGTCACACTGGTTCTCAACCATCCACATCATCAGGGCCGGCTCCAGGCAGCAGCTTAACAAGCAGGTGCTTGGGGCGGCCAAGGGAGAGGGGAGGCACCTGCGGCAATTCGGGGGCGGCAGGTCCCTCACTCCCTCTAGGAGTGAGGGACCTGCCGCTGAACTGCCGCCGCCGATTGCGGCTTTTTTTTTTTTCCCCCAATTGCCTCCGCCGATCGCGATCGCGGCTTTTTTTTTTTTTTTTTTTTGCTTGAGGCGGCAGAAATGCTGGAGCCGGCCCTGCACATCATGATCCTGACTCATGGACTCTTCTAAAATGACAATGAGTTCATGTGCAGCCTCCACTGATCCTGGTTCCATTCTGGCTTGCACCAGTAAATTGAAAAGCCTCTCCCTGTATAATGGAGGGGGAAAAGACATTGAATTGAATTGATTTCAATCACACCCCCACTCATAAAAATTTTCCTGGGTTGGTTTTCAAACCTGTGCCAATGAGTCAGATCAAAGCCTCTCAAACACCACATCTCCATTTGCATTTTCTAATAAACTTGGGGACAATTAGTCAAAATAGTTTTGCCAATTCACTATTTCGTTGCCAGTCTCATGGTGGTTGGTATCTTTGTTAAAGACCCAGCTGCTTGAATCCAGAGATTGCCTGAAAACGTTTAATTGAAACAAGTCGTTTGGTTGATGAGAAAAGCTTACCAACACAGTGAGAGCACCAAAAAGGCTCAGAAAGCAGAAGGCATTTAAACAAAGAAACACTTTAAACAACCTCATGATTTAAGCCAAACTTTTTGGGGCCCAATTAATGACTTTTGAACACTTGTGGTTGGCTTATTGAAGAGGTCTAGAATGTTAAGTCTTTGCCTCAGAGATGCTGAGATGCTACATTGACAATTGGGTTGAAATTCTTTTATGTCACACATCTTACCCATAGCTGGCTGTTCTGCAAATACAAGAAAAGGCTTTAGGCAGATCCTTAGCTAGAATAAATGTACAGTTAAATAATGGTGCTACAATCAGTGTTTTCCATTATCATTAATTGAGTTACACTCTTACTCCACATGAGGATCTGGCCCCAAACATGTTAAAAAATAAATCTTGCAGAGTGGCTGACTTGGTGACCTAGTAGCAGTCAGGGGAAGTAAAATTTTATTTAAAGCTCAGACATCACTTCTGTATTTGAGTGTGCAGTAGAACCAGTATGCTGAGTCCCTAAGGAGTGACTTCTAGGCTGTTATGACAGTATTTTGTGTTGTAGAGTGCCTCACAATAAAGAAGTGAGAAGGCTCATTTAGAGTGAATATAAAGGTGATTCTTTAAGTCAACTGACACAAACAAGACCCCGTAGTTTTTTTCTGGTGCTGCAGCTCACAGATTAAATAAATGGAAACCGTGGTGCCAAATATCACCACTAGGATGTCTTCAAATCCTGCAGTGGATTTAGCATCCTGGGAGGACTGATGACTGTCTAATAAGAAAGATGTGGACAAGCCTCTGAGGAGGGAGGGGTGTGGGTGTGGTCACCACTATAATGTTTTGCCAACATGTAATATTTTGGTTGTTTATGTGGGTATTACCAATAGAGAGTAGCTCTGCACTTAAGAAAATGATTGTCATAGATTCAGTCATCAAAGATCGTAGAGTGTCTCACCAGTAAATCTAAAAAGTGCATCACCACTGACAAAATATTTTCCCATGAGCTACTTCCTTATCCATTGAGTAAGCCAGGTTACTGCAATAGTGCCATCTGGTGCCTCTCAACAGTGTTACAACAACAAAGCAGAGTCTCAGGCTTTGTCTACACCCAGCCGCTAGTTCGGCGGCTGGGAATCGAAGTTCCGGGTTCGATTTATCGCGTCTGGTCTGGACGCGATAAATCAATCCCGGAAGCGCTCGCCGTCGACTGCGGTACTCCAGCTCGGCGAGAGGAGTACCGCGGAGTCGACGGGGAGCCTGCCTGCCGCGTGTGGACCGCGTCTGAACCGCGGTAAGTTCGAACTAAGGTATGTCGACTTCAGCTACGTTATTCACGTAGCTGAAGTTGCGTACCTTAGTTCGAAGTTGGGGGTTAGTGTAGACCAGGCCTTAAGGGTAGTATTAGAAAATAAAGAGGAGAAAATGGGGCAATTCTGCAACTTGCACACACAAAGCTCTGATGTACAATAATGAGCTTATGTCTGACTTATTGTGCTATTCTTGGTATAAAAAACCCAAACCTCCACATTCTGGAATAAAGGACACTGTTCTGTTGTAACAAGCATCATTTTGCAGTATTCATTGTTGTTCATCATAATTAATTCCTGTTATGGCCAAGTGCATGACAGCAGTCTAATTAAATCCATACCTGTCAAATCTTCACTGTATTGATTTTTGTTAGCAAATCTAAAACTGCAACAGATGTTACTTTTATAACAAAGCCTAGTTATATGGAACAGTTTCTTATTCTTCTAGGACTGTCTAGTTAGAAAACAGATATGCAAATATATTCAACGCCCAATTCTGAATAGTTAATATGGACAAAATTAAAAGGTCAAATTCATGCTTGGTGTAATACCATTACATTCAATGTAGGTATACCAGGAATGAATGTTACCAAATGTTTTTGCTATAGTTTACAGTAAAATTTTATTTAAAGATTCAGCTTATGCACATACATTACATCTTTTCCATTGTCAACAGAGATGGTGTTATAAGGTTCTAGCAATCCTTGGTACAGAAGTCAAGAATCAGTCTCTGGATGCTGCCTGATCTTAAATAGTATACTCTAGGTAGAATTCCCATCTGCTATAAAAATAGCAGAAGGCTTGTACTGTGCAGAAAATTGATACAGTTCATTCTGATTTATAATCCATCCACCTAACTTTTGTCCAGTTTATCCAGTAACCATTATAACCAGAGTAAGTGAATGACATACATAATAGGAGGACACGTGGGTGGAAGCAGAGATTCAGAATGAGTGACAAATACTATAAATGTAAGTGTGTGTTTAAATTCCTGTTTATCAAAAACTTGTTCTGTTTATTTACATTTATTTAGCACTCAATGCACTGTGTGTGTGTGTGTGTGTGTGTGTGCTGGTATCTGATGGTTTCCAAAGTAAACACATAGGAATCTGTTTCTTTTGGTGTGTTTGCTTACATCTTTCACATGTAGAATATCTATGAATAGGAACTGTCTTAGGCACACTTTTGTTGCTTTGTACCTTTCAGTGGTGCAAAGCAGCTAGAAAGCCATCTTAGCCAGCTGTCTGAAGACCACCTTTGGGTAAAAGGAGGAATCCATAGCTGCATAGACTTAGCAAAGTAGTTCTACTTCAGACCACTCCACTGTGGGCACCAGGCCGAGCAGGAGAGTTCCCAGGAGATGGGGCATGGTTGGAGAATTCCAGCAGCTGTTAGAACATCCCCCTAGTTGCCATGGGTATCTGGGCATACTATACACAGCCCTGAGGCTGCCCCAGTTTACACTGGATATTGGAATAGCCCCCAGACAATCCCAGGATCTAGAGAACATAAATGTAGCCTTGTAGCAGGGTCCTCTCTGTTCCTCCCTTTTTCACACCTCAGAAACCAGCTTAGGCTCTACTGGCTTTGTATTCTTTGTGCCATTTATTTGAGTTTCCTCCACTGATACATTCACGGTCCCATGCTTTCAGCCCTCTCCCCAGGATCTGCGAGGAGAAGAGGCTGCCGTGAGACTGGGCCCCTCTAGCACTATTACCTGCTCCCTCTGCAGTTCTTTCCTGTGCCTCTTATCCGTCTGGAGCTGATGGGCTAATTGGCTCATTCACTCACCCTGCCCTCCAGCCTGAGTGTGGAAATTAAAGGTAATTAGCTAATCAGCTTACCCTGGGGGAACTAATGGGTGTCAGAGGGATCAGAGTAAAGGCTCACCTGTTAACTCCCTTCACTCTGTCACAGGCCTAGAGACAGCTTCATCTACCATCCTACCTTCCTGCAGAATAGATCATATTTTGGCCAGAGCTGAGGCTTGAACTAAGGATTATTAATGCTCAAATGTTGACCCAACTGTTTTATTCTCGTACTAGTTTGCAAGGTTAATGTAATTCTCAACAAAGGATGGCGTTTGAGGCACCCTGCTGGTGGCAGGAGGTGCAGGCTGCATTTGCCTGAGCCGGCAGGAGTCGCTGTGCCGCAGAAGGATCCACCCTAGAAGGGGACACCTCATGTTTCCCTTGGAGTTCCACCAGGAGAGGACAGTTTCAAATTGTGATTGAAGCTGCTTAGAAGCTAATGGAGGCTGCCAACTTGCCATGTGTTCTCTCTGGTCAGAGCTGTCTACTTGGCTAATTGGGTTCTCCTCAGCTGGACTCTTATAGCAACATTGTGGGAGAGCTACAGTTAATTTCATGTGGCTTTTCTATATGTGTAGGGAGAAAGATTTAATGCAGAAACTTTCCTATTTAATGACCATTTTAAAAGGTGCGGACCAGCAGACAATGACTCATCAGCAAACTTAGAATAGCAATACCAAAAGCACGCACACACATATGTGTGTGTGTGTGAGTGAGAGAGAGAGAGAGAGAGGGGTAGAAAAGGAAGATACAGGAATAAGTCATTTGAGCGTCCAGGTTTAACCAGACTGTTAAGGTATGTCTACACTTATGGTGGCATGCAGAAGTAAGGCACTGCTCACCCAGCTAGCAATGGTATAAATAGTGGTGTAGATGGTGAGGCACTGCTTAGATGAGAAGAGTACAGACACACAGAACCCTGGTATATACTCTACACAGCTCTCTACATGCCCAAGTGGTGCCTCCCACATCTTCACTGCTATGTTTAGTAGTGTAGTGTCCCACTGCCTTCCTGCTGCTGGAGCCTTTCCCCACCGCAGTGAAAGACTCCAGCAGCAGGGAAAGGCTCTGACTTGGCGGGGAAGGGAGGGCGACAACGGAGAGAGACTGCAGTAGCTTTCTGCTGCTGGAGCCTTTCCCTTCTGACTCCCCCATGCTAGAACCTTTCATTGCTGGGTGTAGCTACTGCAATGTGGACACCGACTGCTTTTGAGTGAGACGTATAGCTACACATCCCTACACACCACTACAAGTAATAACTGAGAGGAAAAATATTTTTAAAATGATGAAAATATCCTACCTTGACCATGTCCATTAACTATGGGAAGTTTATACAGCTTGCAGAAAAATTTTCTGTAGGAAATTAAATCTCTCAAGCTCCTCCAGTCTACTAGATGATCCAGCAGTCTGTCACTTGAGTCTCCCTACACCAAAATTATTATTCTTAGCTGTTTCCTATGAGCCCAATGTCAAATCGCCATCAAAGAATTGAAAGACTGTCTGCCTGTGCTCCAGATTTACTAATGTACTAGCAGCAGGGACGCTTCTTCTTGGTCCTGATTCTGAACAGCAGGAACAAGCATCCCAAGTAGTATTTCTAAAGCCAGAAACCAAATTCTGTTCTTAGTTACATAGTGTAAATCCTACATAACTCTATTGGACTAAATTGTGGACTGTAAACTATAATGGACATTAGTTGGTGTGCATTAGCAGAAATTTTCAAAGGCATTCTATTCTTGTTTATTCAGCTCCAATTCCTCTGGGGGCACACACCAATATGGTGCTTTAATAAGGTGCAGGGTGCACCTCTACCCAACTTCATCTTAGCTCTCCTGCCCTTGGAGATTCTACCACCATCACCAACACTCAGGGAATGCAAAGATTGGGATTGTAGCTAGTCTCTATGCAGGATAACAAGTTGTGGTGAGCTGACAAAGTTTCCAAAGATTCAATGTTTCATATCCACTAAGTTCAAAACAAACCTTCCAACCTCCCTAAAATCGCTAAAAGGCACAACTTTTCACAGTGGACAGCTGAATAAATAACATTTGGAGTTTCCTGAGCAGGCTCTTTGATGATCATGTTCCAAAAATTAAAATTAATGAAGTAAAAAGTAAACAAGACTTTCTGAAAAGGGAATATCTTTACAGTATTTGTTTCTTTTATCCCTTTAAAAAAAAAAAAAACTCCAAACTATTTTATCATCTTAATCTCAAACTTTGAAAGAAAATTCTCCTGTCTACAAAACCCATGTAGCCCTTAAAACGGGGGTCAGTGGCAGTTGGGTTCACTCTGTCTAGGGGTCCTTTTCTAGAATTCCTATAACTGTGGCTCATGCCCCTACCACAGCCATTTTCCTACTTTGGCTCTGAGAAATTAAAATCTGACCTCCCTTGTACCTTTGCAGGTGGTTCTTCCCCACTCACAAGCACTCCGGGGTCCTTGGACAAGTGGAAACACTGCAAATACCTTTTCGTTTGGGAAAGGGAAAAAAACAAAGAAAAGAAACACAATAACCCTATATTATTTCCATGAATTGATTGGGTTTGGCTCATTTTATTGTAGCAGTAGTGGGGCCAACAGCACAGTTCAAAAGTATTAACTCTCTGGTTTGTGAAATACAGAATTCTGTTACAAAACAATCCCCACTCTTCTAAAACCACATTCATGGTTGCTCTCCCCCACCAGTCCTGTGCTACCTACTCCCATGCCAATGTACAGTTGCCTGGTCCAGATCTGTGACAAGCTCTGTGTCACTGTCACTGGTCTGATCAGGCCTTGCTGTGTAGTGAGCTCTGCCAGCCCTGCTCCCAGTTCAGCATGAGATCCAGTCTCCACAGAATCACCCCACAAGGGATTCTGAATTTCTAGGTGAGGAATCTAGAGCAAAACAGGGCTCTTGGTGAGAGCCCTTTTTTCTCTGGGATAAAGCTCTAGGATGGAATCCTCTAACCTCTCCCTTTTGAGCCTGAATCTAGTTCCCAAACTAGAGTCCACTCCCGGTAAACTCAGGGTAACCTACTTGCTTCAGGGCATATCCTGCACAATTCCTGTGCCGCATCATGTGTGCAATTACAGTAACAATCAGAACATAGACAAATTCCAGCTAAATCAGCAAAACCCAGTACGTGTAACTATGGATAAGCATTATGATAGTTTATGTAAATAAGGCTGGCCAGAGCTGGCTTTTCTCTTAGATGGAACAGCGAGTTCCATCCCTCTAAGCCGTCTAGCTCTGGGGCTCACGCTTGCATGAAAAATTTCAGCTGGCAATAGGACATATTGAAATTGGGATCATAATGGGGAGCTAGTAGAAACCTTAACTACAGAGTCATTGCCATAGCTATCTGTTGGATATTATTCTAGTGGCATTGGACATAGCAACAATTGTAGCAACTGTAGCACAGATACACTAGCAAAATAATGCTCTTCAAACTCCTCTCATTTGACAGAACACATTGGAGTGAAGCTCACACTAGCAGGCCCATTCATTAACATTCTGTTTTATGATTTCATCTTTTTCATTATGTTTAGGAGTTTTGTTTTTGGCTAGTAAGTGCTGCTGGGCTGAGAAGATGAGGTGTAACAAATTGCAGTGATAAGGTTACGCTAGTAGCTTGTGATATAGGAAAAAGTCAGGCACACGGTAATAGGAACTCTTGGTTGAACACCCAAAGGACTGTCATAATAACAGTCCTCCACATGCCTTTTCTGAAGTCAAGACAACAACTTAATGTAGCATTATGCCTTCACCGTGCTAATCTACTGTGGCTGCTCAGCATGATGCTAAGAAAGACATGGACCATGAACAATGTATAAAGCAAATCTTTTTATCCTCATCAATCTCCAAGTTTACTGGAACACTCAGAATTAACATGCCATAATTCCCATATACAACTCTTCTCCCTGTTAACTCTTTCAAATATATAAAAATGAGCATAAACTGAAGCAGAGCACCTAAATATCTTTATGTACATTTGTTGCCTGATCTATTGATTGTTTAAGAATTCCCCATTAACACTTTGAGGTTTGGTAGGTTCTTGTCCCAAGGTCAGGCCCAGTATTATTAAAATTAAAGTTTAGTTGGGAACCCTGATGTACACGGTTGCAACACTCTCACTTAGAAAAAACCTTTTGAATTTGCATTTTTTTAAAGTGAAAAATGAAGGTGGAGGGCACATTTTGTTAGGTTTCTCATAACCATCAAAATATGCAATCATGAATTACATTATGAAAAGGTAGACAAGTATGTTTTGATTCAGGACTCATTATGACATGACACGTTCTTTGCCTCTACTGTCTTGTGCCCCAAGCGTAGCTCATCAACAATGGAGGATCTGGGTCTAGGGTCTTTTGCTTTCCAATGCATTATGAGAGAGCCATCATTGTAACGCTTGCCATTTCCTACTCTTGTATGCTGACATATTCCCCAATTTTTTACATTCCCTGGTTTCCATGGGCTGGAATATGCTCTGACACTAAACACCAGAAAACCTGAAGTGTTTCAAAACATCTCTGTGGTTGGCCTCATGTCACTTATCGTGTCTTGCCTGGGAGCTGCAGTTTCATGACGTTCCTTGTGGGATGATAGCTACCTGTGAGAGAGACTATATCTTCCAGGCAGCTATTGGATCTGATTATTATCAAATGACTTCTATTTAATTATTATGTTTTTGTCTTATAAAATGTGCTAATGTGAATCCTCTGAGCAGATGTTTAAAAAATGTTTTAAGAAAATCTCCGAACAACTCATAAATAGTATCAAATGAAATGGTGAACTTTGTTGTGATAATTGGGCCTACAAATTTACCCTGATTGTGAGTTCAACTGTCATAAGTGACCGCAAGTTTAGAAGATGTCACAACAACAAATGTTGATGGGAAAAGTCATAAAAGGGAGACAGAAAAACTAAAGTAAGTCCAAACAAGAGGCCTACAGATATCATTCCAGGACTGTATTCAGATTATGCTTGGTGAACAACAAAAGTATAGAACCAGAAATCAGTGAAACAACATTTGTGTCTCAGAAACTAGGCCTAATTGGTGGACAAAATAATGAGGGGATGGGCTGTTCCACCCACCCTCCCCTTTGTGGGTCCTTAAAGAAAGATTTTCAGAGAAAAAAATGGCTACTAGAACAAGCTTCACCATCATGGCTGCCATCCCTATGGTCTTCTGAGACATAAGTTCCTCTAAGGTGCGCACCTGCGTGGATGCATAGGAGGCC
The DNA here is from genome assembly GCF_028017835.1 of Emys orbicularis. Taxonomy (NCBI): domain Eukaryota; kingdom Metazoa; phylum Chordata; order Testudines; family Emydidae; genus Emys; species Emys orbicularis. The sequence continues at coordinate 78,302,722 of NC_088684.1, read as the reverse complement.
ACCAAGGGCCATGCACTTAACTCCCCCTGCCCCAGTGCTGTGGCACGGCGAAGAGACACGCCTCTCCCTCCCTAAACCCCTCATCCCCGGCCCCACCCAAGAGCCTGCACCCCCAGCCCTGAGCCCCCTCCCACACCCTGAACTTCTCATCCCTGGCCCCACCCCAGAACCCACACCCCCAGAGGGAGCCCTCACCTCCCCACACACCCCAACCCTCTGCCCCAACCCTGATCCCCTTCCCACACTCCGAACTCCTCCACCCCATCCCTGCTACACATCACCTCCATACTGGTGCACACAGCAAAATTCATTCCACACATGGATGGGAAAATTAAAGGGAACATTGTTTGAGATCCTGGGCTTTTGTCATCCTGATCCTGAGAGAGGTCCTGACCAGATTGGGCCAGAGAAAGGGAGCCAGATGACATCACCACTTCTACCGGCTCTAGCTGAATCCCTAATACCACACTGGATGAAATGGGAACAGATTTTAACAACAACAATTCCAGCTCTTCTTAACTAACTTTTTCTCTTTTCCCCAAAAGGACAGTTATCATCTTTGATGCCATCTAAGAGACTGTCAAGCAAGAGTTTTTCCTTCTAAAAACTCCCTCCAGCTGAAGGAAAAGCGAACAAGAGATGCGGTTAAAATGAAAGCCTGATTTACATTTCAAATGCTGTAACTGTTTTTCCTTCTTTGCTTTATTTTTAAAAAAAGTATAAAAGCAGGCTAAGATCTCTGTATACCAAACCCCGAACCTTGTTTATCACAGCTTCATGTTGGACAGTGATTGGGTTATGTTAACATCTTTGGTCCAATTATTCCATATAAATTAATACAAAAACTGCCTCGCCAAAATAACTCTATCCTTTCTAAAATCATCTTCTGCCCTCACCTTCACATCCACCCCCTTCAGACAAACATCAAGAATAAAGGACATATTACCAGCAATAACTGGTCCATCAGAGAGAATGTTGAGGTTCAGGGGATTGGTTTCTGAAAGCTGCAAATTGAGCATCTGTATTAATAATCCATTGTGAGTCAGGTGAAGGGGATTGATTGGCCAGAACCTATTAGGGGTTGAGTTAAGGAACAGGAAAGTATGCTCCATCCATGAGTTCACTTCAGGAATTTAGCCTAGCCAGACACCCGCTCTGACCCTCAATAGATTTATTTAGTGTGGAATTTGCTTGAGTTCAAGGAGTTTATTCTGGGTGGTTGGGAGACAATAGTAAGGGTTGCGGCTGTTTTTCTATCCTTCATGGAAGAATGTATAAAGAGATACTTTCTGCGACACTGTTTGAGTTTTTGAGTGGTTTGAATTATCTTTCCTCCCACAGGATCTTACATGATTTTAATTATTTTTCTATATTTTAATGTTTTATCTACTCTTTCCCTGTATTGTATTGACTAGTGACTCACTCATTCTGACTACGGTGTGACACATGGTGGCTTACATCAACTTTTGAGATTGAACAAACTTAGGCTGTGATGGACCAGTGGGGGAGACAGTTTCCAGGAATGAGAGCCCATCTAGAATATCATGATACAAGTCTCCATTTAAATCTGGGTCTTTGTAGCAGGGTGGTCACCCGCTCCTGCCCGGGAAGGGTTAAAGCCAGCCCTGCAGAGGGCTGGGGCTGTGGAAGGAAAGACCTGGGCTGATTGGGGGAAGCAGCTGCAGCTGGGCCATGCCCCAATCAGAGCCCAGCTGGCCCTATAAAGGCTTGAGCCAGGAGCAAGGAGAGACTCTCTCTCTCTGCATTCAGAGAGAGACGGGCCTGGCTGCAGGGAGCTTGAGACAGGGTACCAGAGTGGAGCAGGGCTGGGGAGCTCCAGCCTGGAAAGCCCCAGGCTGTGGCCTAGCATTGGGCCAACAGGTACTGGGGGTTGCAGAGGGCAGCCCAGGGGTAGGCAAAGGCAGCAGGTCCAAACCCAACCTTGCCTGTGATGAGTGGCTGATACTGCAGTCTGCCCCAGCGAGTGGGGCTAGATGGTGACTGGCAGAAGCCTTACACTGAGGCGAGGTGGGGTTAGTGGGTGGGGGTTCACCTGGGAGGGGAGACCCAGAGTGTGTGGGTACTGCCAGGGGGCAGCACCCAGAGAAAGGGGCACCGGGATCCTGGGAGGGATAAGGGGCCAGTGGTAAGGCGGATCACAGGCCTGCAGAGGGTGCTCCTGGGTCAAAGAGCTAATTCCCGGAAGAGACCAGCAGGAGGTGCTGCAGGGGTGAGTCTGACCCCTTACAGTCTTGTTGACAGTATAATTTTAAGCCTCACAGTGCAGTTTAAAGGTTTTATTCTGTTAAGCCATTCCAGTCAAGTGGCAGCTCCATCTAAACATTCTGATAAGGTAGGAATAATGGTGACTCTCACCTGATGTGAAAAGACAGCTGCTTTATTTAAATAAAAGCATCCCATGCATAATTCCCCTACTACAGTGGGGATGAGCATCCCTATCTTAATCACATCTCCAACTGGTCTGAGTATCTCATATCACTAGAAATACTGAGGCCACAGGCACACTGTTGTCTGGATAAGAAGATCAAGAGAAATTAAATGGTTTTCATGATGCTATAGATATGGTATGGAGGAAAAGTGGTCTCTGAAGCACAGCGAGGGTTTTCATTATTTGGGGTATAATTCATTCATGCTTAATTCTCTTTGTTTTGTGGAACCCTATTGCCTGGTGGCATTAGCAGCAGTAAAAGACAGGTTCAATGCTATCTATGGGTCTTTTTATAAATGCTTGACTCAGGCAGCTTATAAAACTTCATCCACTCCCAGGTTTTAGCCCCTTCGGTCAACTGTACAGGCATTTCTTCCCCAATCACAAGCACCCAGGACTCCTTAGCAATACAAAATCACCAATATCTTTTATTTAGGAAAAATATAACCATATAAAGAAGTGAAACCACCAAAACCTAAGCAGTATACGAGGGTCCCAGTGAATAATTGTCCAGCTTGTTGAAGATGAGGACTCCGATTCATAAATAATCCGCATCCACCTCCAATCTCACTCTCAAATCCATTTAGACTCAATAATGGTCACATGGTCATCAGGAGGCAGCTCTCTTATCCTGTCTGTTCCAGTCCACCAAATAGCATACCACCAGGTCCCTCTCCAATCTGCACTTTTCCAGTCCAATCCCATAGTGGGTTCCACAAAGTCATCTCCACCAGATTGAGCAGCTGGTTGGTCCAGTTTTGCAAAGTGAGCTGTGTACATGGTTCAGAATCTCTGTGAAAGAAACCCAATACAAAACAAGACATCTGGAGAGAGCCTGTCCTTTCCCTTTGTTGAGTTTGAGCTCTCTACCCAACCTGAGTCCGTTACCTATCAGCACTCTCTCTCCCCCATAATAACTTTTCAGTTTCTCCCCCCATTTCTTAAATAATTTACATGCATCATATAGTATCCTTTCCAAATCCAGAGCACAGACTCCAAACAATACAACATAAAACACTTTACAAAGTGGAGTAGAATTATAGCTGATGTTACTTAAGATGGCAGATCTAGCTCTTGTGTTGTTTTGTTTTTCCTATAGGGGAAGAAGAGGGCTGTTTTTATTCCCCCTGTAAGCCTTTTAGCTTTGGGGCTTCCATTTGATTTAGTCAATAAGACCATCCACCTTTCTAATGGCCAGCAGAGCTGGGGCAGATGGTATCTTGATCTGTGGGTAACCATTTACATTGTTGTTAGCTATTGTTCTGTTACTGATCATTTTTATTTTGGCCCTAGAGTCCTGATTCTCCTCTCATTTACACCAGTCTAAATCTACTGATGTCAGTGGAGTTACTCCTGTTTTATGCCAGTGAGGGAGGAGAATCAGGCCCTATATTTCTCTTCTCTATATTTTTATTAGTTTCAGGAATCATTGTTTGTCTTCTCCCTCCTCGTGAAAAACTGCTACTGCAATATTTTACGTTTGACAGTCTAATTGCTTGGCGAACACGCAGAGGCAAACCAAATCATGCAGCAGGAGTTCAGCCTAACGTTCAAGCTGAGAACAACATATGGAGCAACAGAGAGTTAGGAAACTTTCATTATTTCCCCTTATCTGTCAGGTTTCACATTTTAGAAGCAGCGTATATTTAAATCCTGCTTTGGGGGCCTTTTTTATTTTTTATTTGTGGGATTAAATTACTGTTGTAACTCCCATTTTTGTAACCACTTTGCAGAAATGTTTATGTGCAGAACCCTTTGTGGACTTGTCCTAGTTTGACTGGATTGCTCTTGGAAGCTCTGAAAGAGCCGTAAAATCCCCAGCATTGGGCTTACCTTTCCTGTGGGCATCGACCAACATGACAGTTACTTCAGCTTCACAGTCACAGCTGCAGCTTTTTCTCTTCAGCTTCCCAAGCCACTCAATGAGCTTTTCAAAATTGTCTTCAAAGCATGAACAGTGCCCCTATTCTTCTGGGTAGCCATCACAATGCTTTTCTGGAATAACTCCTCTGTAGGAATTGCAAAGCCTATCTGTTCTGACCTGTAAATCCTTTCTAATTTCTTGCTGTCTTTGTGCTCAGGAGAGGATGTAACACTGGTACATCCTGCGATTAAATGCAGGGTCCCTAGAGATTGGCTGACTCCAGAGCAGAAATGCCAAAGCCAAGAAAACATTGATTTCTAGCACATAGATCCTGAGTATAATCAAATTACAGTAATATCAGCTCCTGACCTTTTCTCTTATTAGTGAATTTATGCACAGCTTAATCCACAGTCCCTTTATCACTGTATGTGGGTGCTGCCTTCAGCATAATTATTGGTGAATTTTGAGCGTTAATTGAGTATGATTGAATTTTCATCTGAATCAGGTTTATTGTATATGAGAAGAATGTATGTTTGTATTCAAAACAAATACAAATATTAAGTAAGCAGGTAAGCTTTTTTGGCTGGACATAGAATTCTGTTTCCCCACCCTCCATGACCTGCTTGCAGTTGTACAGCTCTATGGACAGCCATCTGGTAATATAATAGCATGATGTGATACAGTACATGTTTCACTTAAAATCCATAAAATGTATTATAGCAAAGCTCTTTACACTACTAGAGTGAAGGCTCTGATAATGCTACCAGTTATAAACCCCTATTTTCAGGTGTTTAACTTGGCCATAAAATTTTACTCTGGGCAGGAACTCAGCTAGCAATGTCAGGACGAGAGTTGATCAAATTGTTCCTAACCAAGACATTTTTATTACATTTAATCTTTTTTCTCTTTGCAAATTCACAACAAAGAGGTAATGATTTTTATTAATTTGTTGATTATTTGCAACTTTTGGATGAACACTTTCTTCAAACAAATTCAACCTATACTGTGTTTGTGACGTGGTTAGTTTGAGTATTTGCTATACATTTTTTTTTTATTTGCACAGTTACTGCTTCCTTATTGGATTCCCTAAGCTTTATAAAGGAGAATCCATTGTGTGAATAATACAATGAGCTTTTCAAAATTGTCTTCAAAGCCCCTATTCTTCTGGGTAGCCATCACAATGCTTTTCTGGAATAACTCCTCTGTGTGGACACTCTATTCCCAAATAAATTGTTCTATTCCATAATAATTAGTCCACTTCCAAAGGAGAGTAATTTATTCCAGAATAAAATCCATTTTGAAATAAGTGTGTGTCCACACAGGGAGTTATTCCAGTATAGCTGGAGTGGAATATTATTCCAGTTATTTTGGAATAGCCAATCAATTTCTCCTTGTAGACCAGATTAGGCCTGGTCTACACTATGAGTTTAGGTCGAATTTAGCAGCATTAAATCGAATTAACCCTGCACCCGTCCACACAATGAAGCCTTTACTTCGACATAAAGGGCTCTTAAAATCGATTTCCGTACTCCTCTCTGACGAGGGGAGTAGCACTGAAATCGACATTGCCGGTTCGAATTAGGGTTAGTGTGGACGAAATTCGACGGTATTGGCCTCCGGGAGCTATCCCACAGTGCACCATTGTGACCACTCTGGACAGCAATCTGAACTCGGATGCACTGGCCAGGTAGACAGGAAAAGCCTCGTGAACTTTTGAATTTCATTTCCTATTTGCCCAGCGTGGCGAGCACAGGTGACCACTCAGAGCTCATCAGCACAGGTAACCATGCAGTCCGAGAATCGAAAAAGAGCACCAGCATGGACCGTACGGGAGGTACTGGATCTGATCGCTATATGGGGAGAGGATTCCGTGCTAGCAGAACTACGTTCCAAAAGATGAAATGCCAAAACATTTGAAAAAATCTCCCAGGGCATGATGGAGAGAGGCCACAATAGGAACTCACTACAGTGCCGTGTGAAAGTTAAGGAGCTCAGACAAGCTTACCAGAAAACCAAAGAAGCAAACAGAAGGTCCAGGTCAGAGCCACAGACATGCCGCTTCTACGCTGAGCTGCATGCAATTCTAGGGGGGGCCACCACCACTACCCCACCCCTGACCGTGGATTCCGAGGAGGGGGTACTCTCTGCCATGCCTGAGGATTCTGCGGACAGGGAAGATGAGGAGGAGGAGGAGGACGAGCTTGCGGAGAGCACACAGCACTCCGTTCTCCCCAACAGCCAGGATCTTTTTCTCAGCCTGACTGAAGTACCCTCCCAACCCTCCCAAGGCGGTATCCCAGACCATGAAGCCATGGAAGGGAACTCTGGTGAGTGTACCTTTGTAAATATAAAACATGGTTTAAAAGCAAGTGTTTTTTAATGATTAATTTGCCCTGAGGATTTGGGATGCATTCGTGGCCAGTATAGCTACTGGAAAAGTCTGTTAACATGTCTGGGGATGGAGTGGAAATCCTCCAGGGACATCTCCATGAAGCTCTCCTAGAGGTACTCCAAAAGCCTTTGCAGAAGGTTTCTGGGCAGTGCAGCCTTATTCCGTCCTCCATGGTAGGACACTTGACCACGCCATGCTAGTAGCAAGTAATCTGGTATCATTGCATGACAAAGCCTGGAAGCATATGGTCCCGGTGTTTGCTGGCATTCAAGCAACATCCGTTCTTTATCTCGCTGTGTTATCCTCAGGAAAGTGATATCGTTCATGGTAACCTGGTTGAAATACGGGAATTTAATTAAGGGGACAGAGGTGGCCGTTCCTACTGGGCTGTTTGCCTGTGGCTGAAAAGAAATCCTTCCCTGCAGTTAGCCAAGCGGTGGCGGGGGGGGGGGCGGCATTGGCACTGAGCTTTTCGCTTTTGACTAGCAGGGATCTTCCCTGATGCCAGCCACACAGTGGGGGGAGGGGTAAAGCGATCATCCCACAGAATTGGATGGACGGTAGTTAGTTTGGTTTCTGCAGGGATCTTCCCTGATACCAGCCACGCGGTGGGGGAGGGATAAAGCGATCATCCCAGAGAATTGGATGGGTGGTGGTGGCGTTTAGTTTGGTTTCTGCTGCTGCACGTTAACAGGAAAACCGCAGCACTCAACAGGCTTTGCTTGGTATGGGAAAGGAGGGTGCTGCTTTTATGAAGTTTGCAGAAGCCGAAAGACAATGACTTACCATGGTTGTATGCAAGCCGAATTCTTTTGTCCAGACCTGCATCTGTGATCTCTAACATCAAAGCCGCAGGCACTCAATATAAGATGCAAAATGCGACCTTGTACCGAAATCACATGTACTATGTAATGTGAATAGTGTTGTTCACCGTGAAAGAGTATAAGCATTGTTCTGTAAAATGTATCTTTTTAAATACTTCTCTCCCTTTTTTCCCTCCCGCAGCTGCAAATTTTTCAAGCCTCCCTGCTCCGTCCCGAAGGCTATCTCAGATAAGGCGGCAAAAAAAATACACGCGAGACTAAATGTTCTTGGAAATCATGCAATCGACCTGCGATGAAAGAGCTCATCTGAATGAGTGGAAGGACACAGTATCACAGTACAGGAAAGATGCCAGTGAACGTGAGGCCAGGAGGGACGAACGTGAGGAAAGAAGGGACGCTCGAGATGAGAGGTGGCGGGATGCAACGCTGGGGCTGCTGCGTGAGCAAACGGACATGCTCCAGCGTCTGGTGGAGCTTCAGGAACGGCAGCAGGATCACAGACTGCCGCTGCAGGCCCTGTATAACCGCCTTCCCCCCTCACCATATTCCATAGCCTCCTCACCCAGACGTGTAAGAACGCAGGGAGGGGAGGCTCCGTGCACCCTCCCACTCCACCCCAGTGGACAGCCCAAGCAAAAGGCTGTCATTATTTTGAACTTTTAAAGTGGCCTTTTCCTTCCCTCCTATCCTCCTACCAAACCCCACCCGGGCTACCTTGTCAGTTCTCTCCCTATGTTTATAATCAATTAATAAAGAATACATGATTTTTAAATGATAGTAACTTTATTTCCTTTGAAAGCAAGCTGTGATCGAAGGAGGGAGGGTGGGTTGCTTACAAGGAATGCGTCAATCAAGGGGGCGGGTTTTCACCAAGGAGAAACAAACAGAACTTTCACACCGTAGCCTGGCCAGTCATGAAACTGGTTTTCAAAGCTTCTCTGATGCGCAGCGCTTCCTGGTGTGCTCTTCTAATCGCCCTAGTGTCTGGCTGCGCGTAATCAGCGGCCAGGCGATTTGCCTCAACCTCCCACCCCGCCATAAATGTCTCCCCCTTACTCTCACAGAGATTGTGGAGCACACAGCAAGCAGCAATAACAATGGGAATATTGGTTTGGCTGAGGTCTGAGCGAGTCAGTAAAGTGCACCAGCGACCCTTTAAACATCCAAAGGCACATTCTACCACCATTCTACACTTGCTCAGCCTGTAGTTGAACAGCTCCTGACTACTGTCCAGGCTGCCTGTGTATGGCTTCATGAGCCATTGCATTAAGGGGTAGGCTGGGTCCCCAAGGATAACTATAGGCATCTCAACATCCCCAATGGTTATTTTCTGGTCCGGGAAGTAAGTCCCTTGCTGCAGCCGTTTAAACAGATTAGTGTTCCTGAAGATGCGAGCGTCATGAACCCTTCCCGGCCATCCCATGTTGATGTTGGTGAAACGTCCCTTGTGATCCACCAGTGCTTGCAGCACCATTGAAAAGTACCCCTTGTGGTTTATGTCCTGGCTGCCCTAGTGCTCTGGTGCCAAGATAGGGATATGGGTTCCATCTATTGCCCCACCACAGTTTGGGAATCCCATTGCAGCAAAGTCATCTACTATGACCTGCACATTTCCCAGAGTCACTTCCTTTGGTAGCAGCAGCTCAGCGATTGCTTTGGCTACTTGGATCACAGCAGCCCCCACAGTAGATTTGCCCACTCCAAATTGATTCCGGACTGACCAGTAGCTGTCTGGCATTGAAAGCTTCCACAGGGCTATCACCACTCGCTTCTCAACTGTGAGGGCTGCTCTCATCTTGGTATTCTGGTGCTTCAGGGCATGGGAAAGCAAGTCACAAAGTTCCATGAAAGTGCCCTTACGCATGCGAAAGTTTCGCAGCCACTGGGAATCGTCCCACACCTGCAACACTATTCAGTCCCACTAGTCTGTGCTTGTTTCCCGGGCCCAGAATCGGCGTTCCATGGCTAGAACCTGCCCCATTAACAACATGATCTCCAAAGTGCTGGGGCCCGCGGTTTGAGAGAATTCTGTGTCCATGTCCTCATCACTCTTGTCACTGCGCTGCAGTCGCCGCCTCCTCCTCGCCTGGTTTTGCAGGTTCTGGTTCAGCATAAACTGCACGATAATGCGCGATGTGTTTACAATGTTCATGACTGCTGTCTTGAGCTGAGCGGGCTCCATGCTTGCTGTGGTATGGCGTCTGCACAGTTCCCCCAGGAAAAAAGGCGTGAAACGGTTGTCTGCCGTTGCTTTCCCGGAGGTAGGGGAAGGATGTACTCAGAACCACCCGTGACAATGTTTTTGGCTCCATCAGGCATTGGGATCTCAACCCAGAATTCCAATGGGCGGGGGAGACTGCGGGAACTATGGGATAGCTATTGGATAGCTACCCACAGTGCAACGCTCCGGAAGTCGATGCTAGCCTTGGTATATGGACGCACACTGCAGAATTAATGTGCTTAGTGTGGCCGCGTGCACTCGACTTTATACAATCGGTTGCCAAAAATCGAATTCTTTAAATTCGGAGTAATCCCGTAGTGTAGACATACCCTTAGTCTAGATCTAGGGCCAACCCTGCAATCACTTATCTGTATGTAGTTATGTTTAAATCAATGGCACTAAATTGGATAAGTGTTTACAAAATCAGGCCTCTAGATAGGAATTATTTTTCGTTAGCAATACCCTTACCCATTTTAAGCTGTATAAAACATGGAGTTCACTAGTTTTGCTTTTGAACTCTTAATCTGAAAGTGCTAGCAATGAAAAAAAAATGTAGAAATAATTTTTCCATAATATTTTTCACTAATCACTTTTAGTACTTGAAAAATAAAATCATTTGAAGTTGAGTAGCTTAAAACTTCTCTTTGGTGTGCTCTGTAAGTTTATTCTCTGAGTTTTCATGAGAATTTTTTTGACAGATAGTACACCTCTTCAGCTAATAATTACAGTGGAGTTCATAAATATTACTGGGACGGTGTCCCAAAACATCAGCTGCAAAACATAATTTTTAAAGAACTGCTTAAATACATGGGCATTTAAGAAAAAAATCCTGGAGTATAAAATATTATTTTTTTTAAAGTTGTCTAAAATAGATTATTTAAGAGAGTGAAACAGGCTGTGAATGGTTACACCCCGCCCCCCTCTCACTCACTCCCCAAGAAAAGATCAAAACTGGTCATAAAAGGCTACAAGATTTAGGTTACAAGGAAGGATATGATATCAACAAGTAAAAGATCAGAAATATTGCCCCCCCAATATACAAAATATCTTTCCCTCTTCTTTTATTCTTCAATAACTATAAAAATGGCATTAAGTAGAAGCAGTGGTAAAATTTTTGTAGTGGCTTCCAGATCAAAATTTCTCGTTTGGAAGTAAATTAAGAAAAAGAAAAGAAGAAAAAGTGTTTTGTAAGTGCCATCTATGCAAACCCAGCCTGAGATCTGAGAATCGAGCTCGGCTCTTTCAGACTTACATACTCACCAATGATAGACTCTGTCACTGGAATATAGAGAACGTAACAATTATTTTGGGAGTACGTGACCCAGAAGAGACGGATGACACTAAGCTGGGGGGAGAGGTAGATATGCTGGAGGGTAGGGATAGGGTCCAGAGTGACCTGGACCTAGACCTGTGACCGAGACAAATTGGAAGATTGGGCCAAAAGAAATCTAATGAGGTTCAAAAAGGTTGGAAGAATCCCATCCACTGCTACAGGCTGGGGAACCGACTGGCTAAGTAGCAGTTCTGCAGAAAAGGACCTGGGTATTACAGTGGACGAGAAGCTGGATATGAGTCAACAGTGTGCCCTTGTTGCCAAGAAGGCTAATGGCATATTGGGCTGCAGTAGTAGGAGCATTGCCAGCAGATTGAGGGAAATGATTATCCCCTCTATTCAGCACTGGTGAGGCCACATCTGGAGAGAGTCCAGTGAAGGGCAACAAAAATGATTAGGGGGTGGGGCACATGACTTACAAGGAGAGGCTGAGGGAACTGTGCTTATTTAGTCTGCAGAAGAGAAGAGTGAGGGGGGATTTGATCGCAGCCTTCAACTACCTGAAGGGGGGTTCCAAAGAGGATGGAGCTAGGCTGTTCTCAGTGGAGACAGATGACAGAACAAGAAGCAATGGTCTCGAGTTGCAGTGGGGGAGGTCTAGGTTGGATATTAGTAAACACTATTTCACTAGGAGAGTGGTGAAGCACTGCAATGGGTTACCTAGGAAGGTAGTGGAATGTCCATCCTTAGAGGTTTTTAAGGCCCGGCTTGACAAAGCCCTGGCTGGGGTGATTTAGTTGGGGTTGGTCCTGCTTTGAGCAGGGGGTTGGACTAGATGACCTCTTTAGGTCTCTTCCAACCTTAAGCTTCTATGCTTCTATTAATAGAATTCAGCTTGCTCTCTGGTAGATGTGTCTGTTCAGCACTGCCAACATAAGTCTTTGGTTGCACATCTGTATGTGGAGGGGTCCCAAATAAAGCCGTTTTGCCATAGGAGGAGCACATGAGGAGAGAGATGCATAGCATTATGTTGCAGAAGAATATTATGGGTATCGGGCTATATAGATGAAACTGATTAGGAGAATGGGGTAAGGAGATTTTTTTTTAAAGGCCATTGTTGTTTTAAACCTGCTACCTAAGTTGCTAACCTATCCATCAGGCATAAATATCTGAAAGTTTATAATGCTTTCAATAAATGTCTTAAAAATTGTATTTTTTTTTTTAAATCTTACTTTGCACTATACAATCTTCTCCACCCCCAAATTATATAATTCATCCACCTCCAGACCAGCTGCAGAGACGACAAGAAACTCACTCATTTTAGAGGAATTTAAAAACACGTCTCATTCTTCACACAAGTATTTCACTCATGTAGTGAGGGGTTTTGCAGATTATTTTAATGAGACGTTTAAATTCTCACTTAAAAAATAAATCTCACTACTTGATATTGTCATGAGATGAGAGACCTACAATTATATTCTGTAGTTAGGGTACAAGTGTGTAGTCTTGAGATTTTACGATCGGTCACAAACTCTATTACTACAGTATCTCAATGAAGACAATGATGCCCAGTCTTGCACTCAAACATATAGCTCTCCATCCTATACTGAGCTGTGTCCTTTGACTTCAAAGGGACTCTGTGTAGGTGCAGGGGTTTACCCACAAGAAGTTCTTAAAATCTCTCTTTCCTGACAACAAAATACAGGACCTTTATACCACACAGGTTTCCCAGCCCACTAACCCCTGTATACAGTGCTCTGAGGATAGGTAGCCCGTGGGTTTCAGTTTCTGTCTTTTTCTTCCAACATCTGTAGTAGCAACTGCACGTGCCATTTTCTGATTCTTGGCTAGGTCTATTCTTCCTGTCTTGAATCTGTCCCCTTCTACCACAGTGTGTCTTCTGCAATGAGGTATCTTGACCCCTGACTTGGAACATTAGGAGTGGTACCCTCCTGCCTTTGTTATTGCAGCTGCTCAGCTAGACTTTTAACTTTGGGTCAGATACACATTAGAGAAGGGTATTGGCTCTTAGGAAATCTCCATTTTCATGTCAGAGAAAGAGAATTTCCTCTGGCCCCAAAGCACGCTGGGCATCTCAGACCCAGAGACAAATTATAAGTTGAGCAGCAGAAACAGATGGAACATGAATCATTCCAAGCACGTTGCTAGAGGATGGCAGGATAGACTGGCTTCTTGTCCCCAAAGGGACTTAGTGAGAAGCAAGTCTGTCTTGCAAACCCCTTGTTCAGAATAGGGAGAACAGGTCTGCCAGCCACTCGCTGAAGAGTCTCTGAAGAGGAAATGGGTTTAACCAGCTGCTGTCAGACACTGTGTGTATACTGGAATCCCCTACCACCACCACCACCCCTGATTATGTCACCATTTGAAGAACAGAAAATATAGAGCCACTGAGCATGTTAGGATTCTGTGGAGAAAAGAAACGGAGACATTTCCACGATGTGACTTCTGAAGTAAAATTGTCTCTTGATGGCATTTTTATTTAGGTGTTTGAATAGTTCCAGAATAGCAGGATCACTAATATAAACAACACTGAACTCTAATAATAGATTGAGTATAATTAGAATTTATACACATTTTTCCTGTGCTGTGCTTTATGGATTTGCATGATTTTGCAATATTGTAATAAAGCAGTCTTTGCCCTAAATCCTCCTTTCTGTATATTTTGGATGAATGTGTTTGTTTGAAAAAGCAAACAGAAAAAGGAGAAGGTGTTTCAGTGGTTAAATTCAATTCAATTTCATGACAGTTATTAGCTCAACAGCAGCTTGATGGATGGTGGGATGGAAACACAAGAAGTAACTCAGAAATAATCTTACCAATAACTTTAGGTCCTTTGGGCTGTACTCTGATATCCTTTTAGTTAAAAGTTATTGTGTAGTTTCTTTATGCTTTAAAAAAATCGTATTTCACTAACTATTAACTCATACATTTTTTTAAAGAAAAGAAAAGCAAAACAAATCCAGGATACTAGAGAATGATATGGATCCACAAAATAATAATTATTCATGGAGAAATGTAAGGCTTTTTCTAAAGGAACAGTTAAGATGACAAATCAGTTATATATTTAAAACATTTCTGGTTCTTGTTTCTAGAGGCAGAAAGAAATGTGTGTGTATATATATGCAATAAATTTCAAGCCTAAAATTAGGCTCCTTAAATTATATTTAGGCACTTAAAAAATTAAGGCACTAAAATATCCATATTTTGGTACCCAAATTTGAAAATTTTGGCCATGTGCTACATTTGTTGATCAGGCGCCTTCCGGCACTTCTGTGAAATAGAATAGAGTGTAAATAGAGCTGGTTGTAGATTTTCTGACCAAATATTTTTTTCCATCAGAAAATGCTGATCTATCAAAAGTGAAACATTTCACTGAAATGTATAGCCTCTGATAAAAATTATTTTCAACAGGAAAATTGGAAAAAAAAACATTCGGATGAGGTAAAAACATCCATTTTGACTGTTTCAGAATTGGACACTGATTTTTCATTTCAATTGTATTTTGTTATAAAATACATATAACATGACAATCAAAACTTTAACAATTTTAATTTTTGTCAAAACTAAACATTTCAACTGACCTGAAATGCAATTTGTTCAGAATTTTGGTTCATGGAAAATGTCTTTTTGTTGTTGTTTTCATTTAATTCCAAAACAGAAGAAATTTCAAAATAATGAAACCCTCACCAAAATGAAAAGTTCCCCCACAGCTCTACTAATAAACCTGCTCTGGAATGTACTCCAATATTCCAAATCTCTAAGCAGCTTCAAATAGCAGCTGTTTTCTTTTAAGTCAGTGGTTTTCAAACTGGGATATGTGTACACCTAGGGGTACACGAGTTCTCGTCAGGCGATATGCAAGAAAAATCCTGCAATGGCAGACAACGCCTTACAGGGCTACTTTTTGTTTTCATAGGTATAGTATGACCCTATCTCAGATAGGGGTATGCAGTAGACTACATTATTTGGAAAGGAATACACAACCTAAAAAGTTGAAAACCACTGTTCTAAGTCAACCTGTCACCAAAATATTTCCATCTTGCGTCTCCAAATCACTTTTTCTGTCCCACCCACTCACTCCATTGCTATATAAAGGCCCAGGATAGGCAATATTCAGATGTAGATCAGTGGCAGCAGTATTTGACCCAGCAAGGCTAGACACAGACGCTTCATATCACTGGGAAGGGGAGCTTTCCTTTGCAGTGGACCACACTGCACTTGCTGTAAGATCCCAAGATATTGGAACTGAAAATTGTGACCTTATGTACAGACAAGTTATTTTAAGTCATTTTTAGAGGTCTTTTATGGTTCCTTCTGAGAAACTTATGGTAACTAACACATCACTTTATGGGTTCCACTGGTACGTTTTGTGTAATAAAATGTGAGGAGTGGCAGAAGGTTTACACTGGCACTTGCTATTGTGCTGACAAAAACTTTATACTCTCTCATTCCATATTATACACACACATGCATATGTATAGATATAGGGAAGAGGGAGATTTGAGTATTATAAACTCCAACGTTTTACTCATGTATGGCATTTCATTCGCAATGTCCCTGCTGAAAAATATAAGAAATCACATCCAAACCACTTCATTTTTCAAAAGAATTTCTGTTACTCTAGAATACTTTCATGTCATAATATCTGTGACAGGCTCACTGTGCTTCCCCAGCAGAAGGAGCAGAAGGTCTGAAGCAGCAAGTCTCTCTTTCTTTTTGATTATTCCAAGTGTTATATTGAAATGCAAAGTGAACATTGAAAAGCTGTCATCTAAGCTCAGTTTTCTGGAGAATTCATAAAAACTTCAAATGTCACCGTTGTGGTTTTATTGCTGTGACCAGAGACCGTTATTAATAAATTAACAACCTTCTTATAACAAGTTAAATCTGTTTGGTTCCTAAAAACTTTTTCCCTCCCACCAGAAATATATATATATATATATTATTCATTAGTACCCCAAAAAGCAATCTCCTATTTTCCCTTTCCCATACCCCAGCAAAATCATTATTTTAAGCTGTATTTTTCCCCTCCAGTTGTTAGATTTCTCTAAGATTTGAGATGAGGTAAAGGACTTTTCTCATGCTGGGTGAAAGGGAAAAGACAGATGACTCACCTGTTTTAGGCCCTCCCCAGTTGACACAGTAGATTATATATGGCATTTGTTGCTGTACAGTGAGCCACAGACCTGACAATAATTTATTAGCAGATTTGGGTGTTGTCTGGAGAGGTTGCAATATTTTGTCTCTCTTGTCTGAGTTGGAATTAAAATTTCTTCTGATGGCAATGTCCCTTTAGTGTCTGTTCTTTTATGTCAGTGAGCCTTAAATCATGAACCATGAGATCAAATATCTTTTTTGCCTGACCTCATTTTCTCCTTTCATGGATGTGTTTTTCTTTGAGTATAAACCTCCTCAGGACACTTTACAGCTTTTCTTTGCTTAACCTCAAGTGCCTTAGCCTTATATGTGAGATTGTCTCTCCCCCCAACACACACCCCCTTTCTTCCTGTGTTATGGAAGTGTACTGTTTCTTTTAGTACCCTCCATGGTAAAATGTTCTATTTCCGCATTTTCTGGATTCAGAAGTCATCAAACTTACACTTTATTTGTAGTTTAGTTCCTTACTTAAAAGCATGTCCTCAGAATTACAAAAGGTATTGCTGGATAGCAAACTCTGACTCAGCATTCCAATTTCCTGATTTTCTTTTCCTTAAAAGATTCAGGAGAAACCCTCCCTTGTTTGCTTTGTTTGGAAAGTCAAAGATTGTTCTTTTCCCTGTCTCAAGGACACACCATCTATCACTTGATCCAAGTCCATATCAGATGATGTGTTTGAAAATACTAGAACATTTTTTTTCTGTTTTTCTCCTCCTTCCCTGTCCCTTCTCTCAAGGGAATCCTGCTTTCCAAGGGTAACACAAGCATATACAGCCTGTTCCTTTCAGTGGCTCTTCCAGCAGGCTACTAAACTGTCTGCAAAGGGATTTCTGGAAATCACAGCTGCCCAGAAGGAGCAAGAGAGATTCAAAATTTGAATTTTCAAAGTGGACACTGAACTGTTCATCTAAAACATGTGCAGTCACACATGTACACTCTATTATTTGCATGCCCAAATCAAATGTGCACATTCTAGATGATTTTATGTCCATACACTCAGTTCCTGTCTCACAGCTTTAGAAAACCAGGGGGAAAATGTCAGCTGTTCTGTTATTTGTGTTCCATCTCTGATGTCTCTTTTGACTCTAATATTCCTTGGTGGGGAAAAAGGGAATACTTTTAGCCTTATTCCACAATGATGCAATCAGCTAGTTGAATAATTGTTCCTTGATTTAGGCATGATAACTTTCACTAGTACGTAAAGGCCAGTGGAAATAAGAGACACATGAAATCTGGAAAAGGGCAATATAATTTTTTTGGAAATGGGCCAAACTAAGCTGCTTCACACCATCAACCTCTTCACATTTGAATCCAAATTAAAATCAAATTTAGAAAGAGCCTAAATTAAAAAAGCTCACTTAATTCCTTCAATTTGCAAAACTATTCCATTCCATTAGGCAACTAATTTCTACCTGTCAGATAGAGAATGAAAGTGGTCCCTCTCAGGAGGAAACTTTTACTTGTAGTAATTAGGTATGGGGAACCTGAGAAGATGCCTATGCTTTAATAGTTGCCTGTGCTTAATTCTCAGAGCTCATCAACCCATGAGTAGATGCAATTGAAGTGTCAGCTTCAATGGTTTCATGCTACTGAAAGATAAAATGAGGTTACATATTTCATAATTAAATAACAAATTTACTTTAATTTTTATTAGTGAATCAGGAAATGTTACCATTGTGAAATCCAAGTGTATAAATCCCTTTTGTTGATCTATCATTTTAAAAAGCTTTTAGAAACAATATAAAGAGGTCTTGATATCAATTAGAAGATAAGAGCCAGGAAAGTGCAAGTAATGAACAACATCAAGACAATAATAAACAACACAGAGCTAAAAGAACCATACAGACAAAATAAAATTGCTTCTCTTGCAATTCCCCTTGGATTGCACCTCCATTTATCTGTTTACTTCTTCCCTAAAAGCCTGTACTGTACTAGATGAGGAAAAAAAACAAATGTACAATTTGCCACAGAAAATGAAACACTGCACTTGTCACTTAAAACCACTTTTCACTTTGCTTCCTAAAACTCTGTGCAATTTTTAAAAAATGAATCCTGAAAGAGGAAAAACATGCTCATCAGCACTCACGTCTTCATTGTTAGAGGGCTTTTTTTTTCAACATACGGACAATCCATTGCTGAAGCAGTTAGAGGGGGCTGAAATTATCTTTTGATGTTCAGCTGACTGTCTTTTTCTTTTACACTCAGATATATATTATTCCATTGGGGGTAGGGGATCAAAAGGAGTGAGTTATGTTTCTGAATTACACTGTTTCATTGACTTTCAATATATTAAATCACATTTATTGGAAACTGGTTTTGTTTAAAAATGCTGTGTGGTCTTTTTTATGAAGAATAATTCCATGTCATTGGATTCCCAGGTAGGAATTATGTGCATTATGGGAAGGATTAGCTTTATTTGGTGCCTTGCATCAATAGTATTTCCATTTTCCAAAGAAGTAGCTGTTAAAATGGCTATGAATCCCTCTCGATGTGAACATGAACCTTTCAAAGGTTTAAGTATAAAAGGCTCTAAAACCTAAGTTGTTTAAGAAAACAAAAGCCACTTCTAACTGTTTCCATACAAGAAGAGGAACAGCAATTCTTCGTATTCCTGCAGAGTTTATTAAATTGCATAATTATCTTGGAAATAAGTTGATATGAGAAGAATACACACACTGAGAATGCCACAGCTTGGTTTCAAGAAAAGCATATTTGGAAAACAACAACCTTTTATTTTACATTTTCTATAATGCTCAGAGGATATTTTGTTAACATTTTGAAATTTGTTGCATCGGTAGGGGGTTATGATCCCAAAGCATTACATTAGCATAGCTAACACTGTGACATGCAGCCGGGGAAGTAATGGGCTTGATTTGAATTTGTCAGTAAGAAATAATTGAAATAAGTGTTTTTATTAGAGGGAGCAAATCTCAAAAGGTTCTGTTCAGATTTGCAACACTAGAGTGGAGGTTTATCCACTGAGTGCAGAGAGAGAAGGCTGCAGCAAGCTAGGGATAGCGTACCTGAGTGGAGCAGGGCTGGGGACAGGCTGAGGAGCTGGGGAGCTCCAGCCTGGATAGCCCCAGGCTGCGGCCTAGCAGAAGGCCAAGGGGTACTGGGGGTTGCAGAGGGCAGCCCAGGGCTAGGCCAAGGCAGCAGGTCCAAACCCTCCTTGCCAGTGATGAGTGGCCTATACTGCAGTCTGCCCCAGGAAGCGGGGGCTAGTTGGTGACTGGCAGTGGCCTAGTGCTGAGGCAAGGTGGGGATAGTGGGTGGGGGTTCCCCTGGGAGGGGAGACCTACTGTGTGTGTACTGCCAGGGGGCAGCACCCAAAGCAAGGGGCACCGGGGTCCTGGGAAGGACATGGGAGCCGAGAAGGAGAGGACAGGCGGATCACCGGCTTGCAGAGGGCGCTCCAGAGGCTGGAGAGCTAATTCCTAAACGACCAGCAGGAGGCGCCGCAGGGGTGAGTCCGCTCCTCTACAGGTACTAAGGTACTAAGGGTTGTCCTGGGCTTGGAGTCTGATGTCCCAGGAGAAAAAAATAAAACACAAATTGCTCCATGCCCCAGGCTGAAAGATGGAAAATAAGTCACCTGAGGCAGCACATTCATTTTTCAGAAGTTGGTGTGATAGAAAAGGGACGCCTCTAGAGCTGGTTGAAAAAAGATCTATTATATACAATATCTATTACGTTTTTACCTTATCGAAACAAAACATTTTGATGATTCAAAATCAAAGCTTTTCTGAACTGGTACATAGACAATTTTTAAATTGTGACTTTGTTCTGATTTGGAATAAAAGCAAATTTTAAAATGTTGGAATTTCCTGCAGAATAGAAAGTCTGTTTTCTGATCAGCTCTAGAACTGTCCATCCAAAGATCCTTGCTCAGGGGCCTATGTAACTCGGGGATGGGGCAAGTGCCTGGAAAGGGATACAGAGAACTCCCTATATCCATCTGACCAAGGACATCTTATCTCAGTACCTAATCTTCCTTGTTGTCACCTATTGTGGGCCAACTGGACTACCCCCCAACCAGTCAGTCCTCCACAATAGGAGAATCCCCACTCCAACAGGGATTTTGGGGAGGAAAGGAGAAGGGATTCTGTCCCTTTTACTATACAGAGAGTTCCAAATCAGAACAATGTCACAATTTTGAAATTGTCCATGTAACCGATTCAGATGTCCCTTCCTTTGTATGTTTGAGAGTTGGAGGCAGGTCTTTCTCACCTTTGAAATTTGTCTCCCTCACTTGGTCAGACAGACTCAAATGTGCTATCCTTGAGGATATGTTGCACAGTTGATCTGCTTGTGCAGACTGTTCCTGAGGAGGTGGTGTGAATAATGTGAAATATGGAGGGTGAGAGGGAGGATGATATAGGTGTAGTGCATGTGTAAATAGTCACACATAGTCAGAACTGAGGATTATATATATTACACAAGTGGGCCCAAAGATTTTATTTTAGGAATGTTCCTTGGTCGTGTAGATGCCGCTCTCACTTTTGCGATGCCACTGCAGCTCTGTAATGAGCACCTTTGTACTCAAGGTTGTAATTAACTTTTTCTAATAGACCTCTGATAGATCTAGCTAACTGGATAAAAATATATTTCTGGCTAATATTTCTCATGTGTGATGCTTTGCTTTTTAAAGTTAATTGGCCATGGATTTGGGGAGATATAAAAGTTTGACAAATGTACTTGCTGACTTTTGGAAAATGTCCTTACTACTCTCATATTTCCAAAGTGTCTTGGACCGCTAGCTACATTATGTAACAACATCCCATCTCTGTGAGATCTAGTATTTCTCCATATTTTGGGGGGACGATTTTACAGAATATTTAGTTATTTGTTTATACAAAGTGGAATACCTTCAACAGGGGAGATTGAGTGTGTCTTGCCCTATGATAGCCTCTATAACCTAATGGTTCAGGCACTCATCTGCGAGTGGGTAGCCACAAGTTCAAATCCCTTTGCCAATTAACATTTAACAAAAAGTAGAACAGCTTCAACAGGAGAGATGGAGAGCTCTTCCCTAGAATGCT
The DNA here is from genome assembly GCF_028017835.1 of Emys orbicularis. Taxonomy (NCBI): domain Eukaryota; kingdom Metazoa; phylum Chordata; order Testudines; family Emydidae; genus Emys; species Emys orbicularis. Next base: position 78,281,479 of record NC_088684.1, on the reverse strand, counting down.
CCATATCCCAGTAGTTAGGGCAGTTTGCTGAGAGCAGGGGAAAGCTTAGTTCATATCTCTTATCCACATCAAGCAGTGGGGAGAATTGAACCAGTCTCACCCATATCCTGGGTTAGTGCCTCAACCAGAGGTACACATACCCCTAGGGATACGCAGAGGTCTTCCAGAGGGTACATCAACTCATCTAGATATTTGCCTGGTTTTAGAACAGGCCACATAAAAAGCACTAGCAAAGTCAGTACAAACTAAAATTTCACACAGACAATGACTTGTTTATACTGCTCTCTCTATTATACACTGAAATGTAAGTACAATATTTATATCCCAACAGTTTGGGAAGGGACAAATGGGGAAAGGGAGTTTGTAGCTGGTAAGAGAGGTTAAAAAAACCAAGTTATGATCCAGAATAAGCATGGCCTAAGTCAGACAAGGTGACTCATAGATTTCTGTTGGGAACCAAGAGTGATGAAGGAGAAGACACAGCCCATGTGATGGATGCACTTTTGTTTCATTCAGAAGCTGCTTTGTTTATTGAGTCCTTCAATGTGCATAAGCTTCCAGAATTTAAACTCAAAAGTCGCTCATTTGGTATACTCCTAGTTTTGTTTTGTTTGGGTGGGAGGAAGGAGGCGTTTGATTGGATGGTATGAGGTAATGCAGAGTACATATACCCTACGGTACTATACGTACACCCCAGATGATACAATGGAAAGGTGGTCCTTTTACCCTTGTTTAATACATAACTAAGTTTTAATTAAATCTGAAGAGAAAGGGTAAATGTACCTAAAAACTGATAGTTTGCTCCCCATCCAGTTCACATAGTATGTCCTGATACTGAACTGCAACATGCCGAAATGTCCTGATCATATAAAAGAATCCCTCACAGTAGAAAGTTATGCAGCTATCAGTCATCAAATATTTCTAACTGGTAAAAACAATAAGGAGTGCGGTGGCACCTTAAAGACTAACAGATTTATTTGGGCCTAAGCTTTCGTGGGTAAAAAATACCCACTTCTTCAGATGCATGGAGTAAAAATTACAAATGTAGGCATTATTATACTGACACATGAAGAGAAGGGAGTTACCTCACAAGTGGAGAAGCAGTGTTGACAGGGCCAATTCAATCAGGGTGGATGTGGTCCACTCCCAATAATTGATGAGGAGGTGTCAATTCCAAGAGAGGAAAAGTTGCTTTTGTCATGAGCCAGCCACTCCCAGTCCCTATTCAAGCACTAACCCAGGAACCAATCCCTGTAACAAACCTTGTTGCCTCTCTGTCCCCATATCTACTCTAGGACACCATCAGAGGACCCAACCACATCAGCCACACCATCAGGGACTCATTGACCTGCACATCTACTAATGTGATATATGCCATCATGTGCCAGCAATGCCCCTCTGCCATGTACATTGCCCAAACCGGACAGTCTCTATGTAAAAAGAATAAATGGACACAAATCAGACATCAGGAATGGGAACATACAAAAGCCAGTAGGAGACTATTTCAATCTTCCTGGACATTCTATAACAGATTTAAAAGTAGACATACTTGAACAAAAAAACTTCAGAAACAGACTTCAAAGAGAAACTGCAGAACTAAAATTTATTTGCAAATTTAACACCATTAATTTGGGCTTGAATAGGGACTGGGAGTGGCTGGCTCACGACAAAAGCAACTTTTCCTCTCCTGGAACTGACACCTCCTCGTCAATTACTGAGAGTGGACCACATCCACCCTGATTGAATTGGCCCTGTCAACACTGCTTCTCCACTTGTGAGGTAACTCCCTTCTCTTCATGTGTCAATATAATAATGCCTGCATTTGTAATTTTCACTCCATGCATCTGAAGAAGTGGGTATTTTTTACCCACGAAAGCTTATACCCAAATACATCTGTTAGTCTTTAAGGTGCCACTGCACTCCTTGTGGTTTTTGTGGATATAGACTAACACAGCTATCCCCAATACCTAACTGGTAAAGTACATATTAATGTTATGGTTTATTTTGGTTGCCTAGGCCTAGCTTTGTGGATATGTTTGTGTCAGGGGACATATTTTGTTTTTCTCCTTTGTGCTTTTATTCCCCTCTTTCCATCCCATCTCTCTGTTATCTCTGAAACCTTTTTGGCACTCTTGCAATACATGTCATCTCTAAATATATCAGATCCAATTTTTTAAAAAAACATTCCTGATGTCTTTGTTTATTTTTCAGGCGATACCTCATATTTCCTAGGGTGTTCTTTTTCTCATATATATTCATGCATGCTTGATGGTTTCCTTTGCTACATTCTTCCCTCCTCTCATTTTAGTTGCTTCATGGTTAGCACATTGAGCTATTTGTTTTTAAAAAACATACACAGAATTGTACAAGCTACATCCATGTGGATTTCATAACTAGTATGTTCTAGCATGATATCTAGGACTATAATTGTCGAGTGGTGTCATATTATTATACTGTGTCATGTATGAATGTGATCATCCCCTCACCATTTTGCCCAATCTTTTTAAATAGAAATTCTAATATCAAATTGTTTACAGATTTTGGAGATACAAGGTATAAAATATCTTTTATATTCCCTCACCCACCTTGTCTCTCTAATATCCTGGGACTGACACAAATACAACTACACTGCTTACAAACTTTGGACATTCATAATAGCCACTACCACATTGTGTAGGTTATTTTATGCACAAACTGAGTCACTTTACCTCTCACTAGGGATTCCTAAGCCAGCTAGTCCTTTCCCATCACCTGACTCTCATTCCTGAGTTCCCAAACCACTTCCTTTTGCTGTGGTTTACGCCTAGTGCTTCATTCCCCAGCACCATCCCTCCCGCTGCCTGGCAATCACCTTCCAACTTCTTCCCAGTGCTCAAGTCCCTTCTTCGCTTCCACTGCTTGGTTCCCTCCCACCTCTTTAACCTTGGTCCGAATCTCCTTGTTGGTCCCTCTTACTGCAGAGCCAAGTCCTCTACCAATGTCCTGGCACCATTTCCTCCATGCAATGCTCAGTCACGCTCCATAAAAATTATAAGGGTCCAAATTTGTTATTTATCAAAAAGTGATTGTGTACAACTTATTCTTTAAAAAAGAAGAATCAACCACATTTCTCATGCCATGACTAAAGCTAGCTGAATGAAATTCTGATGAAAAATCGAAATGAAATTTCACAACAGTTTTTGTGATATGAGACATCCCCGTTTGGTATTCCATTTCATGCCCTATTGTGGTATGATTACTCCACAGTGTGAAGTGATGGATTGCAGGATGAGTTCAGACAATATGCCTAACCTGCAGCTTCTGGAGGCCCGTGGGTCATGGGCACCATGTCACCAAGGAGCGGTTGTAGTCTAGGTGTGATATGTACTGCTCATGTTCCAATGCTACATCATATGGAGAATAAGTAGAGTTGTGTTAGTTGAGAGCTCTGTGGTAACAGAAGCTTGAGCTCCCTGAGGAATCTGCACATTTCTTCTTTAACTGCTGACTTTAGTGGGACACTTAATCAGTTTCCTCACACCTGTGGTCTAGGAAAACTCCATCTGCTTTCCCCTCTCTCTCTCTTTTCACAAGCACACATCTATCTGTTGGACATATTAGCCATCCTGCCCATCTTCCCAGAGGCCTGAAACCTCAAACTGGCCTCATATGCAGACAGCTGCAGCAGCACAGGAGCCAGCAAACAAAGCTGTAAACAGGAGAGTTTGAGTGGGAGTTTGCAAGGGGAGTTTGGTGGGAAGACTAAGAGAGGCAGGCAGAGGAACAGACAGGCTAGTGAAGGGAGTGTGTGGTGTTCTAGCAGTGTTTTGATGCTCATTAGGGGTTTGTTTTGCTGTGGGTGGTGGTGTTGTAGTTTGGTTTGTGTTTCCCGGATTTACAGGATTTAGGTGGGAAGCCTATGACAGATACAGAGGCAGCAGTGGTAGTGACCCAACCAGTGGAAGACCCAATGAAGATGACTGGATGTGGAAGCTGCAGCATGTACATGATCCTAGAGGGGGTACCTGAAAAGAGTTTCGTCTGCATGAAGTGCCGCCTGATAGAGCTGATGGAAGAAAAGATCTGAGGATTGGAGATGCAGGTGGAAACTCTGGTTGAGTTTAGAAGTTTGGGTTGGGTTTGGGTTTGAGCGGATGATGGAGCAAAGACATGAGGAGTCTGAAGGGAAAAGCTCAGACTTGCAGATGGAAGCAGGACCAAAGAACTCTGAGGGGAGACTGCTGGGTGAGGAAAGTGGACAGTGGAAGCATGTGACTAAGAGAATCAAGCAGAGGAAAAGACAGGCTAGTGAAGGAGAAATAGAGCTCAGGAACAGGTTTGCAGAGTTGGAAAATGAAGAAGGGGCACAGCAGGTGGTCGCTGAAGGTGAGAGGGCAAAGAAGAGAAGAGCAGCTAGTCCTATAGGAAGAGGGGAAGAGTCAATGGAGATAACAACACCAAATATGAGTCCCAGGAGGATACGAGATGGGTTGTGGAGGTTTGCAAGGGAGAATAGGAATCAAGAGGACTTGCAGCCAGAGGGAACAGGGGATAGAATGGAGAAGAAGAATAGACAGGCCTGTAACCAGAGCTGATCCAGAGAACAGAAGGGTGTGCTGTCTGCCGGGTGCTAAGATACGAGATGTGGACCTGAGGTTGAAGAAGATCCTAACGGGAGTGGGAAAGAATCCACTGATTGTCCTTCATGTGGGAACAAATGATACGGCTAGATTCTCGCTGGAATGTATCAAGGGAGACTATGCCAGGCTGGGGAAGACGCTTAAGGAAATCGAGGCTCAGTGATCTTCAGTGGGATTCTGCCTGTTCCTAGAGAAGGGCAACAAAGGTGTGACAAGATTATGATGATCAACAGATGGCTCAGGCAGTGGTGCTCTAAGGAGGGCTTTGGGATGTATGGCCACTGGGAGACATTCATGGACAGAGGACTGTTCTCTCGGGATGGACTTCACCTGAGTAGGGAGGGAAATAGACTTCTAGGATGGAGGCTGGCACAACTGATTAAGAGAGCTTTAAACTAGGAATTGGGGGGAGATGGTTGGGAGAAGTCCAGGTAATCTCCACGCCGGATTTTAACATTGAGAGGGAAGGAAATGAAGTAAGAAAGGTGTGGGTAGGAGAATGGACAGAAGGAGGAAGGGTAGTGTAGATACCAGTCTAATAGGTGATACTGGCAGTAGAATGTCTGGGCCTAATTGGGCAAAGAATGTGAGCAAAGCCAAACAGCAAAAATTAAGATGTTTGTATACCAGTGCGAGGAGCCTAGGTAACAAAATGGAGGAACTAGAGTTACTGGTGCAGGAAGTGAAACCAGATATTATAGGGATAACAGAAACATGGTGGAATAGTAGTCATGACTGGAGTACAGGTATCAAAGGGTATGTGCTGTTTAGGAAAGAAAGAGAGGCAAAGGTGGTGGAGTAGCATTGTATATCAATGATGAGGTAGACTGTAAAGAAATAAGAAGGGATGGAATGGATAAGACAGAGTCTGTCTCGGCAAAAATCGCATTGGGGAAGAAAGCTACTAGAGCCTTCCCGGGATAGTGCTTGGGGTGTGCTATAGACCACCAGGATCTGATTTGGTTATGGATAGAGACCTTTTTAATGAAGTAAATACTAATGGGAATTGTGTGATCATGGGAGACTTTAACTTCCCAGATATAGACTGGAGGACAAGTGCAGTAATAATAATAGGGCTCAGATTTTCCTGGATGCGATAGCTGATGGATTCCTTCACCAAGTAGTTGCTGAACCAACAAAAGGGGATGCCATTTTAGATTTGGTTTTGGTGAGTAGTGAGGACCTCATAGAAGAAATGGTTGTAAGGGACAACCTTGGTTCGAGTGATCATGAGCTAATTCAGTTTAAACTAAATGGAAGGATAAACAAAAATAGATCTGTATCAAAGGGGTATTTAGTCTGGATCTGTAAAAACAGCAAAGAGTCCTGTGGTACCTTATAGACTAACAGACGTATTGGAGCATGAGCTTTCACCCACGAAAGCTCATGCTCCAATACGTCTGTTAGTCTGTAAGGTGCCACAGGACTCTTTGCTGCAAAAATAGATCTGTGACTAGGGTTTTTGATTTCAAAAGGGCTAACTTTAAAAAAAATTAAGGAAATTAGTTAGGGAAGTGATTGGACTGAAGAACTTGTGGATCTAAAGGTGGAGGAGGCCTGGAATTTCTTCAAGTCAAAGTTGCAGAAACTATCAGAAACCTGCATTCCAAGAAAGGGAAAAAAAATCATAGGCAGGAATTGTAGACCAAGCTGGATGAGCTAGCATCTCAGAGAGGTGATTAAGAAAAAGCAGAAAGCCTACAAGGAGTGGAAGATGGGAGTGATCAGCAAGGAAAGCTACCTTATTGAGGTCAGAACATGTAGGGATAAAGTGAGAAAGGCCAAAAGCCATGTAGAGTTGGACCTTGCAAAGGGAATTAAAACCAATAGTAAAAGAATCTACTAAGAATCTCCTATATAAATAAGAAGAAAACAAAGAAAGAAGTGGGACCACTAAACACTGAGGATGGAGTGGAGGTTAAGGATAATCTAGGCATGGCCCAATATCTAAACAAATATTTTGCCTCAGTCTTTAATTAGGCTAATGAGGAGCTTAGGTTTCAGAGTAGCAGCCGTGTTAGTCTGTATCCGCAAAAATAACAGGAGTACTTGTGGCACCTTAGAGACTAACAAATTTATTACAGCATAAGCTTTCGTGGGCTACAACCCACTTCTTCGGATGCATATAGAGTGAACCATATATTGAGGAGATATATATACACACACATACAGAGAGCATGAACAGGTGGGAGTTGTCTTACCAACTCTGAGAGGCCAATTAAGTAAGAGGAAAAAAACTTTTGAAGTGATAATCAAGATGGCTCAGTACAGACAGTTTGATAAGAAGCAAGTGTGAAAATACTTACAAGGGGAGATAGATTCAATGTTTGTAATGGCTCAGCCATTCCCAATCCCTATTTAGCCCTGAGTTGATTGTGTCTAGTTTGCATATCAATTCCAGCTCAGCCGTCTCTCGTTGGAGTCTGTTTTTGAAGTTTTTCTGTTTTAAGATAGCCACCCGCAGGTCTGTCAAAGAATGGCCAGACAGGTTAAAGTGTTCTCCCACTGGTTTTTGAGTATTATGATTCCTGATGTCAGATTTGTGTCCATTAATTCTTTTGCGTAGAGACTGTCCGGTTTGGCCAATGTACATGGCAGAGGGGCATTGCTGGCACATGATGGCATATATCACATTGGTAGATGTGCAGGTGAACGAGCCACAGATGGTATGGCTGATGTGATTAGGCCCTATGATGGTGTCACTTGAATAGATATGTGGACAGAGTTGGCATCGGGCTTTGTTACAAGGATAGGTTCCTGGGTCAGTGTTTTTGTTCAGTGATGTGTGGTTGCTGGTGAGTATTTGCTTTAGGTTGGGGGGTTGTCTGTAAGCGAGGACAGGTCTGTCTCCCAAGATCTGTGAGAGTAAAGGATCATCTTTCAGGATAGGTTGTAGATCTCTGATGATGCGCTGGAGAGGTTTTAGTTGGGGGCTGAAGGTGACAGCTAGTGGTGTTCTGTTATTTTCTTTGTTGGCCCTGTCTTGTAGGAGGTGACTTCTGGGTACTCGTCTGGCTCTGTCAATCTGTTTTTTCACTTCAGCAGGTGGGTATTGTAGTTTTAAGAATGCTTGATAGAGATCTTGTAGGTGCTTGTCTCTATCTGAGGGATTGGAGCAAATGCGGTTATATCTTAGAGCTTGGCTGTAGACAATGGATCGTGTGGTGTGTCCTGGATGGAAGCTGGAGGCATGTAGGTAAGTGTAGCGGTCAGTAGGTTTCCGGTACAGGGTGGTATTTATGTGACCATCGCTTATTAGCACAGTAGTGTCCAGGAAATGGACCGCTTGTGTGGATTGATCTAGGCTGAGGTTGATGGTGGGATGGAAATTATTGAAATCATGGTGGAATTCCTCAAGGGCTTCTTTTCCATGGGTCCAGATGATGAAGATGTCATCAATGTAGCGCAAGTAGAGTAGGGGCGTTAGGGGACGAGAGCTAAGGAAGCGTTGTTCTAAGTCAGCCATAAAAATGTTGGCATACTGTGGGGCCATGCGGGTACCCATAGCAGTGCCCTGACTTGAAGGTATATATTGTCCCCAAATGTGAAATAGTTGTGGGTGAGGACAAAGTCACAGAGTTCAGCCACCAGGTTAGCTGTGACATTATCGGGGATACTGTTCCTGATAGCTTGTAGTCCATCTGTGTGTGGAATATTGGTGTAGAGGGCTTCTACGTCCATAGTGGCCAGGATGGTGTTTTCTGGAAGATCACCGATGGATTCTAGTTTCCTCAGGAAGTCAGTAGTATCTCGAAGATAGCTAGGAGTGCTGGTAGCGTAGGGTCTGAGGAGAGAGTCCACATAACCAGACAAGCCTGATGTTAGGGTGCCAATGCCTGAGATGATGGGGCGTCCAGGATTTCCAGGTTTATGGATCTTGGGTAGCAAATAGAATGTCCCTGGTCGGGGTTCTAGGCATGTGTCTGTACAGATTTGTTCCTGTGCTTTGTCAGGGAGTTTTTTTAGCAGATGGTGTAGTTTCTTTAGGTAATCCTCAGTGGGATCAGAGGATAATGGCCTGTAGAATGTGGTGTTAGAGAGCTGTCTAGCAGCCTCTTGGTCATATTCCAATTTATTCATGATGACGACAGCACCTCCTTTGTCAGCCTTTTTGATAATGATGTCAGGGTTGTTTCTGAGGCTGTAGATGGCGTTGTGTTCAGCATGGCTGAGGTTATGGGGCAAGTGATGTTGCTTATCCACAATTTCAGCCTTTGCACGTTGACGGAAGCAATCTATGTAGAAATCCAGTCTGTTGTTTCGACCGTCCGGAGGAGTCCACGCAGAATCCTTTTGTTTGTAGTGCTGGTAGGGGGGATTCTGTGGGTTAGTATGCTGTTCAGAGGTATGTTGGAAATATTCTTTGAGTCGGAGACGTCGAAAGTAGGATTCTAGGTCACCGCAGAACTGTATCATGTTCGTGGGTCTGGAGGGACAAAAGGAGAGGCCCCGAGATAGGACAGACTCTTCTGCTGGGCTAAGAGTATAGCTGGAAAGGTTAACAATATTGCTGGGTGGGTTAAGGGAACTACTGTTGTGGCTCCTTGTGGCATGTAGCAGTTTAGATAGTTTAGTGTCCTTTTTCTTTTGTAGAGAGGCAAAGTTTGTCTTGTAAATGGCTTGTCTAGTTTTTGTAAAGTCTAAAAAGGCTGACAAAGGAGGTGCTGTCGTCATCATGAATAAATTGGAATATGACCAAGAGGCTGCTAGACAGCTCTCTAACACCACATTCTACAGGCCATTATCCTCTGATCCCACTGAGGATTACCTAAAGAAACTACACCATCTGCTAAAAAAACTCCCTGACAAAGCACAGGAACAAATCTGTACAGACACATGCCTAGAACCCCGACCAGGGACATTCTATTTGCTACCCAAGATCCATAAACCTGGAAATCCTGGACGCCCCATCATCTCAGGCATTGGCACCCTAACATCAGGCTTGTCTGGTTATGTGGACTCTCTCCTCAGACCCTACGCTACCAGCACTCCTAGCTATCTTCGAGATACTACTGACTTCCTGAGGAAACTAGAATCCATCGGTGATCTTCCAGAAAACACCATCCTGGCCACTATGGACGTAGAAGCCCTCTACACCAATATTCCACACACAGATGGACTACAAGCTATCAGGAACAGTATCCCCGATAATGTCACAGCTAACCTGGTGGCTGAACTCTGTGACTTTGTCCTCACCCACAACTATTTCACATTTGGGGACAATATATACCTTCAAGTCAGCGGCACTGCTATGGGTACCCGCATGGCCCCACAGTATGCCAACATTTTTATGGCTGACTTAGAACAACGCTTCCTTAGCTCTCGTCCCCTAACGCCCCTACTCTACTTGCGCTACATTGATGACATCTTCATCATCTGGACCCATGGAAAAGAAGCCCTTGAGGAATTCCACCATGATTTCAATAATTTCCATCCCACCATCAACCTCAGCCTAGATCAATCCACACAAGCGGTCCATTTCCTGGACACTACTGTGCTAATAAGCGATGGTCACATAAATACCACCCTGTACCGGAAACCTACTGACCGCTACACTTACCTACATGCCTCCAGCTTCCATCCAGGACACACCACATGATCCATTGTCTACAGCCAAGCTCTAAGATATAACCGCATTTGCTCCAATCCCTCAGATAGAGACAAGCACCTACAAGATCTCTATCAAGCATTCTTAAAACTACAATACCCACCTGCTGAAGTGAAAAAACAGATTGACAGAGCCAGACGAGTACCCAGAAGTCACCTCCTACAAGACAGGGCCAACAAAGAAAATAACAGAACACCACTAGCTGTCACCTTCAGCCCCCAACTAAAACCTCTCCAGCGCATCATCAGAGATCTACAACCTATCCTGAAAGATGATCCTTTACTCTCACAGATCTTGGGAGACAGACCTGTCCTCGCTTACAGACAACCCCCCAACCTAAAGCAAATACTCACCAGCAACCACACATCACTGAACAAAAACACTGACCCAGGAACCTATCCTTGTAACAAAGCCCGATGCCAACTCTGTCCACATATCTATTCAAGTGACACCATCATAGGGCCTAATCACATCAGCCATACCATCTGTGGCTCGTTCACCTGCACATCTACCAATGTGATATATGCCATCATGTGCCAGCAATGCCCCTCTGCCATGTACATTGGCCAAACCGGACAGTCTCTACGCAAAAGAATTAATGGACACAAATCTGACATCAGGAATCATAATACTCAAAAACCAGTGGGAGAACACTTTAACCTGTCTGGCCATTCTTTGACAGACCTGCGGGTGGCTATCTTAAAACAGAAAAACTTCAAAAACAGACTCCAACGAGAGACGGCTGAGCTGGAATTGATATGCAAACTAGACACAATCAACTCAGGGCTAAATAGGGATTGGGAATGGCTGAGCCATTACAAACATTGAATCTATCTCCCCTTGTAAGTATTTTCACACTTGCTTCTTATCAAACTGTCTGTACTGAGCCATCTTGATTATCACTTCAAAAGTTTTTTTCCTCTTACTTAATTGGCCTCTCAGAGTTGGTAAGACAACTCCCACCTGTTCATGCTCTCTGTATGTGTGTGTATATATATCTCCTCAATATATGGTTCACTCTATATGCATCCGAAGAAGTGGGTTGTAGCCCACGAAAGCTTATGCTGTAATAAATTTGTTAGTCTCTAAGGTGCCACAAGTACTCCTGTTATTTTTGAGGAGCTTAGGGATACTGGGAGGATAACAAATGGCAATAAGGATATGGAGGTAGATATTACCACATCTGAGGTAGAAGCCAAACTTGAACAGCTTAATGGGACTAAATCGGGGGGGACAGATAATCTTCATCCAAGATTATTAAAGGAACTGGCACATGAAATTGCAAGACCATTAGCAAGAATTTTTAATGAATCTGTAAACTCAGGGGCTGTACCATATGACTAGAGGATTGCTAACATAGTTCCTATTTTTAAGAAAGGGGGGAAAAAGTGATCCGGGTAACTACAGGCCTGTCAGTTTGACATCTGTAGTATGCAAGGTCTTGGAAAAAATTTGAAGGAGAAAGTAGTTAAGGACACTGAGGTCAATGGTAATTGGGACAAAATACAACATGGCTTTACAAAAGGTAGATCGTGCCAAACCAACCTGATCTCCTTCTTTGAGAAGGTAACAGATTTTTTTAGACAAAGGAAATGCAGTGGATCTAATCTACCTCGATTTCAGTAAGGCATTTGATACGGTTCCACATGGGGAATTATTAGCTAAATTGGAAAAGATGGGGATCAATATGAAAATTGAAAGGTGGATAAGGAACTGGTTAAAGGGGAGACTACAACAGGTCATACTGAAAGGTGAACTGTCAGGCTGGAGGGAGGTTACTAGTGGAGTTCCTCAGAGATCAGTTTTGGGACCAATCTTATTTAATCTTTTTATTACTGACCTTGGCACAAAAAGTGGGAATGTGCTAATAAAGTTTGCGGATGACACAAAGCTGGGAGGTATTGCCAATACCGAGAAGGACTGGGATATCATACAGGAAGATCTGGATGACCTTGTAAACTGGAGTAATAGTAATAAGATGAAATTTAATAGTGAAAAGTGCAAGGTCATACATTTAGGGATTAATAACAAGAATTTTTGTTATAAGCTGGGGACGCATCAGTTGGAAGTAACAGAGGAGGAGAAGGACTTTGGAGTATTGGTTGATCACAGAATGACTATGAGCCGCCAATGTGATATGGCCGTGAAAAAAGCTAATGTGGTCTTGGGATGCATCAGGTGAGGTATTTCCAGTATAGATAAGGAGGTGTTAGTACTGTTATACAAGGCACTGGTGAGACCTCATCTGGCATACTGTGTGCAGTTTTGGTCTCCCATGTTTAAGGAGGATGAATTCAAACTGGAACAGGTACAGAGAAGGGCTCCTAGGATGATCCGAGGAATGGAAAACCTGTTTTATGAAAGGAGACTCAAAGAGCTTGGCTTGTTTAGCCTAACCAAAAGAAGGCTGAGGGGAGATATGATTGTTCTCTATAAATATATCAGAGGAATAAATACCAGGGAGGGAAAGGAATTATTTAAGCTCAGTACCAATGTGGACACAAGAACAAATGGATATAAACTGGCCATCAGAAAGTTTAGAATTGAAATTAGATGAAGGCTTCTAACCATCAGAGGAGTGAAGTTCTGGAACAGCTTTCCAAGGGGAGCAGTGGGGGCAAAAGACATATCTGGCTTCAAGACTAAGCTTGATACATTTATGGAGGGGGTGGTATGATGGGATAGCCTAATTTTGGCAATTAATTGGTCTTTGACTATTAGCGGTAAATATGCCCAATGGCCTGTGATGGGATGTTGGATGGGGTCAGATCTGAGTTACTACAGAGAATTCTTTCCTGGGTGTCTGGCTGATGAGTCTTGCCCACATTGCCATATTTGGAAGGAAGGAAGGAATTTTCCTCCAGGGCAGATTGGCAGAGGCCCTGGGACGTTTTTGCCTTCCTCTGCAGTGTGGGGCACGGGTCACTTGCTGGAAGATTCTCTGCACCTTAAAGTCTTTAAACCATGATTTGAGGACTTCAAAGGCTCAGACATAGGTTTGATACAGGAGTGGGTGGGTGAGATTCTGTGGCCTGCATTGTGCAGGAGGTCAGACTAGACGATCATAATGGTCCCTTCTGACCTTAAAGTCTATGATTCTATGATTAGGAGTTTGGGGTACACTGCTTGCCAAGGTTACAGACGGAGTATTGTGCCTTGAAGCCTGTGGGTCCTATTGAATGGCTTTATAAAGAGCCCCAGATTTATTTTAAATCAACTCTGATGGACTACAAAAATGCACAAAACAAATTAGATCAGAAATTCCGGATAAAAGTATAAATTAAAAACACTGAAGGTAATGAAGCTAATTTAGAACACTAGATAACTGAGTATCCATATTCTATAATATTTTATTTCCATGTTGAGCTTCATATGCTCAAATGCCTTCTTGCTCTTGTCTGGAGCTTAGCCCTAAAGTATTCTGATTCCCAAGTGATATCATTGTTCCCATATTGATAGCTGGGGGATAAACTATATCTAATTTTCTTTTGTAGTCTTGGCCTAGATTTAGACAAAAACTTTTACGATTAGCAATGCCAGTTATGGAACAATCTTATTATAATGCAGCATAGAATACAACAGGTTACACTGCATGATTCTTGTGATTCATGTGTTTTCCAAATCAAATAAATGGAAAAGCCATGGACTGCTGCAATTCAAACAAGAGGTTTGCCAGGCTGTTTCATGGAGGATACTATAGGTCAGTAGTACATTGGTTCAGAGGACAGTCATTTACTATATCCATCATTTCTGCCACTATCTAACCACATGTCTCAAATGTATAATAAATACAGCCTCTGGCTGGACTTAATCACTATATTTTAAAGGCTATAAGTACTTGATTTTAGCTTTGGTCTAAATCATGAGCAATAAGCTAGAAGAGGTATGTGAGACAAGGGAAATATATGGCAAGAATTTGAACTTAACCTAAATGAGTTATTTGAAGCATGAACATTTTCATTTATTAATAACATTTATATTTGATTAGTGGTGAATGCTATTGAACTCTGAAAAAACTGAAAGTGACCTGTAGATATTTTTCACACTGCATGTGCTTATGCCTATTAAAAAGCAGAGCTCTGCTTGAGAAATGGCGTTATTATAATCAGATCTGCATGTTGTCTATATTTTAAGTCGAGTAAGACTCCTGTATTGTTAATGAATTAATGCTCTTACAAATCTGGTTTGTGCTTTTAAGCCATTGCTTAAACAGAGAAAAAGAATGTGGGATTCTATTGTTTTGTTTTAACATAGTGTTTTGCCTGTCATAGTAGGTAAATTTAATCTGCATTATTAGTAACTGTCAACAGCATACTTTGAGCAGAAGGCAAATACAGCAGGTGGTAAAAAAGAGGAGATGGCTGAAAGCAGAGAAGCAAAACAAATGATTGCCAGGAACTGCTAATCTAGTTATGCATAAATTTAAGATAAATTAAAATGCATGCAAAGCTTCTGCTGAAGGTGAATGCTTGACAGAAAAGGAGATAAATTGACCAATTGTTGTTATAAGACCATTTGTCAGAGAGCTAAAGTGCTAAAACCCTCTATAATCCTCTAATTGCTTTGATGCAACTTTTATAAACTTGACCCACCAGACATTTTGAACCTCAGCAGTGACTGACGCTGATGCAATGAACTTGTGGCATACAAGACCACTGCTTTGTTTACTAACATTTCATATAGGTGACCCTTTTGACTTACTGTTTCTAAATTTGGCCCCATTGGGTGATCACCACTAAACTCTTTATAATTGCCTTTACAAGTAACTATCATTTACCAAAGTATCCCTTATACTAAGTATAGGGAATATTGAAAACACCACAGTAAAGCTCTGAATATACACCGGCAAAATTGTAAAAGTGTCCATTGCATATTTTAAAGTACCCAACATAACAATTATTTTGGAGACTTCATAGAGAAGGGGTGAGGTCCCAGGGGACTGGATAAGGGGAAATATAGTACCTATCTTTAAAAGGGGGAACAAAGAGGACCTGGGGAATTATAGAAAAGTCAGCCTAACTTCAGTACTTGGAAAGATAGTGCAACTAATTATGAAACAGTCAGTTTGTAAACATCAGGAGGATAACAGAGTGATAAGTAACCACTAACATGGATTTGTCATGAACAAATCAAGCCAGACCAACCTAATTTCCTTCTTTGACAGGGTTACTGGGTTAGTGGGTGGGGGAAAGGTATACATGATATATCTTGATTTTAATAAGACTTTTGACAGCATCCCACATAACATTCTCAGAAGCAAACTTGGAAAATATGGTCTAGATGAAATTCATATAAGGTGGGTGCCCAATTGGTTGAAAAACTATACTCAAAAGAGGACTTATCAATGGTATCAAAGTGGGAGAATATATCTAGTGGGGTCTTGCAACGGTCTATCCTAGGTTCAGTACCTTTCAAAATTTTCATTCATGTCTTGTATAATGGGGTGGAGATTATGTTTATCAAATTTGCAGATAACACCAAACTGGGAGGGGTTGCAAGCACTTTGGAGGAGAGGATTAGAATTCAAAATGACTTTGAAAAATTGGATTAGTGATCTGAAATCAAAAAGATGAAACATAATGGAGACAAATGCAAAGTATTTCATTTAGGAAGGAAAAATCAAATGCCCAAATACAAAATGGGGAATAAATGGTTAGGCAGCATTACTACTGAAAAAAATCTGGGAGTTATAGTGGGTCATAAAATGAATATGAACTAACAATGTGATGCAGTTGTGAAAAAAGGTAATGTCATTTGGGGGCTATATTAATAGGAGTGTCATATTTAAAACATGGGAGGTAATTGTCCTGGTTTACTCAGCACTGGTGAGTTCTGATCTGAGCATTGTGTCCAGTTTTGGGTGTCACACTTTAAACTTTTGTTACTGTCCTCTAGACTCTTTCCAATTTTCCACATATTTCTTAAAGATCTGGGTATGTTTAGTATTGAGAAAAGAAGTCTGAAGGGGGTCTTGGTAACAGTTTTCAAATATGTTAAGGGCTGGTATAAAGAGGATGGTGATCAATTGTTCTCTGTGTCCACTGAAGGTAGGAGAAGTAGTAATGGGGCTAATCTGCAGCAAGGGAGATTTGGGTTATAAATTAGGAAAAACTTTCCAACTATAAGGATAGTTAAGTTCTGGAATAAGTTACCAAGGAATGTTGTGGAATCCCCATTGTTGGAGGATTTTAAGAACAGATTGTAAAAACACTTGTCAGGGATGGTTTAGGAATAATTAATCCTGCCTCAGCAATGGGAGTTGGACTACATGACCTCTTGAGATTCCTTCTAGTCCTACATTTCTATAATAACTTGCTTCTCAGTGTGGAATATGGAAAAGAAAACATTACAAGTAGGGCTGTGCAAGGAAAAGGGAAGGAGAGATGGATTTTTCTTTTTTACTTTCCGTGTTTGATACGTACAGGTTTGGAGAGGTGGGTCACCCTAGGCATCTGTCTCCCCATTAGACCATAGGAATGGGAATTATTCCAAGGCTGCCCATATATTCCTAGATAAACTGATTTAAGGTGGGAGACCTGAAGGATTTCACTCATCTCTCTCTCTGCTGTCACCTATCCCTAACACTGTATTTTAAACTTTCAGCAGCCAGCAAGGAGGAGCAGGTGCCTTTAAAATATTTGGGCTAGCTATATAACCACTAATGATGGTGAACTGGGGAGGGCAGATTGATAGATTTCTATTTGGCCTTGGGAGGATAGAAAGCTGTTACCTAGATATCTTCTCTAGTCACAATAAAGGTGATATCTTCTTGTTTTGTAAAACTTTCCGGAAATGGTTTGGTCCAATTATTTTAATACACAAACAAATGCCTTCTGATATAGATTTCAGACTTATCATTATGCGAATGGAAGCTTAAGAGCTGACAATTTCTTCATTCCTAAAAGGATATGTTTCCTTGGAATTGCACCCTACCATCTGCCAGCCAAGAAGAGCGCATTTTCAAGGCTCAGCTGGACCTGGATCTTCTGAAAGATACTTGTATCAGGGGGTAGCCGTGTTAGTCTGTATCTACAAAAACAACAAGGAGTCTGGTGGCACCTTAAAGACTAACAGATTTATTTGGGCATAAGCTTTCGTGGGTAAAAACCTCACCACCTAGGTGTCCTGGCCATGCATTATATATCATATACCATTTGGTCAATAGTGAACTGTTACACTTTTTTTTAAAAAACTGATGTACAAAAGCAATAGCACAGGGAGTTTGAATAACTGGGAACATAAGCCCCGGAGAACTCATAATGTTCCATGGGGCTTTAGCTAAGTTCTTCTCTGAAGTTTCATACCTTCAAAACTTAGAATCTTAGCTTCTGCCCTGCAATATTTAGGAACTTTACAAGTTTCAGACCAACTTAACTCTCCCCAGCACAGGGCAGATGGAAAGGAGGGTGCAGAACAGCCCTAAGTAGTAAGGAGGTGCAAGACTTACTGTAGATGTGCTCAGACACCCTACTGCAAATACTTCTGGCCAGCAAACCCAGTTGCTCTAGCTGCCAGTGGGAGCTGCTGGTTCTATTAGCAGCATAGCTGAGGTGAAGCAGCTTCTGAGGAATTTAGCCAAACTTCTAAGAAAAGGAGTTACAGAGAAACTCCACAGGAGCTCTGCAACATGCAGGGAAGCTTGTGTTCAAATACCGTAGCGTAATTAAGTCAACTGGGGCATAATGTTTCAGGTTGTTTAGAACAAAGTCCTATATGAAGTCAATCTTCTATTATGCTCTGTTTAGTTGTTTTCCTCTTTAGAGAATTCAACAGAACTGATGGCCACAGAGCCATGTCAGCACCATAATTGTCTTTTTCTCCTTATGATGTCGGCATTAGTTACATTTTTGAATTTCCAATATAAGCATTTCATCATAATGTCTTAGTAAGCTGACTAGCATTATTTGAGGACTGAAAAAGAAACGCTTTGATCCTATTGGACTCCTCAGATCAACTTAACAAAGCTTACCCTCAAGAGTTTTAATTATGAAGAGACTTCATGCTATTTGAAAATAAACTTTTGCAATAGCTCTGGTTAAACAAAAATCTTTGCTTTCTACTTTCCTTCTGATGTAAACTATTCACGAATGCCTCTAGTAATGTAGTGTACATGTAGTCGATAGTTAAATAGTGAGAGATGTGCATACGTTTTCTGGTTTCACTCTGATTCAACAGCAAGAAGTAAAATTCTGCTCTTGTGAGTGCTTCCCTTCACATTTTAATGTTTAGATATTTTGGATCTATTCCTATGTTCAAAAATGTAGATACAATCTTAGGGATTTAAAACTCCACACATCCCGCCAAGGATATTTGACCTTGCAGAGTGGATTTTATTAGAACACACTGAGTTCTTGTATTTTAAAAAATACTTAACCACTCTTTGCAATTTATTGCTAATGGGCTGGGAATGAATACACAGAGAAATAAACTACCATTGTTTTTGATTATTTTCATCTGTTGAAAAGCATTGCTTTTTGCTGACCTGATTTTGTATATATTTCCTTATGCAGCCTGTTGTCAGACTGTAGGATTCACTGCCATAGGAGGTGGTGGAAACAAAAATTTGGTTGGATTAAGAAAAAAATACACATCTGAATAGCTTTATGACCTTCAACAATATTTATGGATAAGCAAAGGAAGCTGATAAGAGATAATTAAGTCTCACATTTCAGAGAGTAAGATCTACCTGTAGGTGTTGAGAAAGAAATAATGCTTATACATAAATGATGTAAAACTTTGCAGAAGAATGCATTAAGTGCTATGCAGGGTGAGGATTCACCTTCCTTTAGAGGGAGGAGTCAAGACTGGATGATTAAACATGGTATGGCAACTACAGTTGTGTGTTTCCATGTGAGCATGGAAACCTCATGCACAAGTCTTAACATCAGGAAAGTCTTAAGTGACTGGGGGGAAAGTGAATAATAAGGTATCTGAAGAAAAGGATGAAAATTAGATCTGGCCACAAAATAGAAAACAAATATCATTAATATTTGGTAAGATTTTGTTTTACATTGAAATTTTCTTTTTGTCAACTTTTTCCTGTCAGCTCTGCTGAAAATTATAGCTAAATCACTTCTCCAGGAGCTCAGTTGTGGACATTCCAGCTTCCTCATTGTGGAGACTGCAAGAGCTCCATAGAGAGTTTTGGTTGCACAGACACAGATGCCATTTTCTATCCAGAATGTAGTAGGCACACAGTTAAATGGTTTGCACCCTGGCTCTCTGAGGGCTGGTCTACACTAACCCCCCAATTCGAACTAAGATACGCAACTTCAGCTACGTGAATAACGTAGCTGAAGTCGACGTACCTTAGTTCGAACTTACCGCGGTCCAGACGCGGCAGGCAGGCTCCCCCGTCGACTCCGCGTACTCCCTAATAGCATCTAATCCATATCCTACTGAAGTCAATATAAATCTTTCCTATAACTTCAATTGGCTTTGGATCAGGCCCATATTCTCTTGATGCAGTAATGTGGGGGTCCTGAGTAGGACATTTTTCAGTGGTGGGCTCTTCATTTTAATAAACAGGTATCAATGGAAATCTGTAAAGAAACTTCTTGAAATTTACTTTTTTATGGGTCTTTTCTTATGGACTTGTACTATATCAAGATCATTTGATCAGAACACAATACATTCAATCCACTAAGGGTTACTTAAATTAAGCATCCCCCTATAATTAACATACAACTATGCTGACTTTATTACTTACTTTATCACTAAGTAGCCTGTGCATGAACATTTCTAAGCTGTTACAGTGTGTAACTTTATGCACTTTATCCTTACAGTTAACATGGCTAGAAATATAAATTATAAGATTCATGCCATCAATATAATCTTATTGAAACAGAGTATGACAAACGCATAACAAATAGCACGGCACTTTTTAATTAGAATTTGTTATAAGACCATTATATATTTAGTGCTCTGTGAGGTGAGGATTCATCATTTGACACATCATTTCAGGTGTGTGAGGCACAGGATCCAAAAAGCATGCAGGCTCCCTGCGGCTGGTAAGACACATGTCTGGTGTTGTAAAGGCAGCTGGGAGACTAAAGGAGTAAACCAGCTGAGTTTGCCAATGGAGGAAGGCAGGAGGTAGGGGTGTGTGTGTGGTTTTTGTTTGTCTGTTTTGTTTGTCATCACTTGCTGATGAAAGCCGGGCAGGGGGAAACACTCAACAGGAGAGTTTTCTGTTGGTGGAGTCCCTCAGGTAAGAGAAGCAGGTAAGAGATCTGCAAAAGGAGGTGGCTTGTTGGCGTAGCATCTGGAAGCACAAGAACTTCAGATACAGGATGGACATGGAAACATCTGGGACAGGGATTGCTAGCCAGTAACAGCAGCACCAAGAGAGGAAGGAATACCAGTTGCCCTAGGGGGAGAAAAGTGGCTGCTGGCCACCTTGAGCAGTAGACAGTGCTCTATTTACCACCCAGCTCCTCTGCCCATCGCAGTCAAAAACAGGTATGCTCTACTAGCAACAGTAGGTGAGGAGCAGACCCAATGGCTGAGAAGGAGGAGCCTCCTGCCTTCATGGCTGGGAGGCTTACAGCCCACTGTACCCAGGAATAGGGGGCATAGAGTGCTGGTGGTCAGGGAATCCATTCTGAGGGGAATGGAGGAATCCATCTGCCAACCTTACATGATGTCCTTGGAGGTGTGCTGTCTGCCTGGATCCCACATCTGAGAAGTTACTGAGGCTCATCCATCCCTCTGACAACTACCCCAGGCGGGCATTAATGATACTGCCAGATATGACCATGAGCAGATCAACACTGACTACACAGGGTTCTGGGAGGGAGGGTGAAGGAGTCAGGGGTTGGGTTCTTGTCCATACTCCTGTTTGAGGGTAAAGGCTGAGGCAGGAACACATGCATCTTGGAAATGAATACATGGCTTTGCAAATGGTGTTGACAGGAGGCCTTCATCTTCATAGACTGATAGGGTTGGAAGGGACCTCAGGAGGTCACCTAGTCCAACCCCCTGCTCAAAGCAGGACCAATCCCCAGACAGATTTTTGCCACAGACCCCTAAATGCCCCCCCTCAAGGATTGAACTCACAATCCTGGGTTTAGCAGGCCAGTGCTCAAACCACTGAGCTATCCCTCACCCTTCACCCACAGGATGGCATATCAGTAAGGAGATCTGCTGGGAGGAGATGAGGGTCACTTGACCAAGAAGGGGAAGAGCATTTTCCCACAAAGCCTCACCAAAGTACTGAGGAGGGTTTTAAACTAAATTCAAAAGGGGCAGGTGACAAATCCCACCATTAAGCATAAAAAGGTGACCTTAACAGAAGGCTAGCTTTTGAGGTGGGGGCATGGAAAATTACAATAGGGTCATAGGAGCAACAAGAGGGAAATCAGTGGGGGAATCTGTTCTATATCTTAGATATCTATACACAAATGCAAGGAGTATGTGAAATAAACAGAAATAACTGGAAGTATTAGTGCATTAGATAAATTATAACATAATTGGTGTCACAGAGACTTGGTGGGATAAATATCATGAATATAGGCATAGTGGGGTATAGCTTGTTCATGAAAGATGGGGGGCGAAGAGAAGAGTGGTGTATTATACATTGACAGTACTCTGTTCTGAGGTTCATAGGGAGGTGAAAGACAGACAAGCTGAAAGTCTCTGGGTAAAGATAAAAGGGGAAATATTGAGGTGACATCATGGTAGGGGTCTATAAAGATCACCAGATCAAAAAGGCGGATGAGGCATTTCTAGAACAAATAGCAGAAATATCCAAAACACAAGACCTGGTAGCAATGGGCAGACATCTCTTGGAAAAGTAATACTGTGAAACAAACAAACAAAAAAATTCCAGTAAATTCTTGGAATGTATTGGGAACAAGTTTTTGTTTCAGAAAGTAGAGGAAGTAACTAGAGGACAGCCATTTTAAACTTGATTCTGGCCAACAGGGAGGAATTGATTGCAAATGTGAAGGTGAAAGGCAATTTGGGTGAAAGTGATCATGAAATGATGATTTAATTATTCTAAGGAAAGGAAGAGGTGAGAGCAATAGAATAAGGACAATGGACTTCAAAAAAGAAAACTTTCATAAAACTCAGAGAACCGATAAGATCTGATGATAAGAAAATCTAAGGGATAAAGGAGTTCAAGAGCTGGCAGTATCTCAAGGAAACACTGTTAAAAGCAAACATGCAAATTACTCAGATGAGTAGGAAAGATAGTAAGAGTCCAATATGGCTCCATCAGGAGCTCTTTAATTACCTGAAAATCTAAAAGGAATTATGCAGAAAGTGGAAACCTGGAGAAATTGCTATGGAGGAGTACAAAAGAATAGCGCCAGCATGTAGAGACAAAATCGGAAAGGCTAAGGCACATAGAGTTACACTTAGGAAGGGACATAAGGCAGTAAGAAAAGATTCTTTATAACATTAGGAGAAAGAGAAGATTAGTGCAGGTCCACTACTTAACGGAGAAGGAGAGCTAATAACAGATCACATCAAGACAAATGATGTGTTTAATGCATCTTTTGCTTCACTCTTCACTAAAAATGTTAATGGTGATCAGCTACTCAACTCAATTAATATTAACAAGGGGGGAGGAATGAAAGCCAAAATAAGGAAAGAACAGATTAAAGAATATTTAGGTAAGTTAGATGTATTCAAGTCAGCAAGGCCAATGAAGTTCACGTGAGGATACTTAAGGAACTAGTTGAAGGAATTTCTGAACCATTAGCAATTATCTTCAAGAACTTATGGAGGATGGATGAAGTTCCATAGGACTGGAGAAGGGCAAACACAGTACTTATCTTCAAAAGGGGAAAAAAGAAGACCTGGGGAATTATACTCAAACAAATTATTCAACTATGAATTTGTAAGCAAGTAGAGGACAATCAGGTTACGAGGAATAACCAACAAAGAAAGGAAGCCATTTTTCAGTGAATGTGGCACCCCTTTTTTTTAATTGGCTAATTCACAAATAGTTTTGTATTGCCTGAAACTGCATTTTTTATTTATGAATAAACTATTTCCCCCCAAAAAATTCCATTGGGTCTAGTCAGGAATACACATGAATATTACCTGGTACTCAGGATTATGTAGGAACAGGCTCTTCAAGAATATTTCTCCACTCGTATGCTGGGTTTTTTTTTCATTGCCAAGCTTATAGGAAAGTACTTATAAGAAATCCAGTACTTCATTGTAAGTGATCAGGCATATGGTTGGAAGAACCAACAAAATATCAAATGTTCCAATTTCTGATAAGCCTTTCTTGATCATGAAAGTGTTTATAGTTCCCAATGAGACTGGGTATCTGTGGTGCTACCTACAAAGAAAAGAACATCTTTTATTGACTAAGAACTAAAAACAAATAGTTAAAAGTGGGTGAAGTGCTTAACATGACTAATCTGACTGTAGTCGGAGGACACTTGCAGGATCAAACTCTAAACTTGTAGCTATATATTTGAAGGCTTTTTTTTTAGGCATACCATTCACCTATCCTCGTACAGCGTGAACATCCAAAGGGAATCACTTAATTCACAGAATCATAGAAGTCTAGGGGTGGAAGGGAAATTGAAAAGTACAGGTCTGTCTCATTTTATGCGGGGGTTCCGTTCCGCGGTTAGCGCGTAAAGCGAAAACTGTGTATAGCCAAAACCCCATTGAGTTCAATGGCGGGCGAAATCGCCCGCACTACAGGTATAGTATTAAAACTGTTGTTTTTCTCTGGTTTTTTTGGGGGGGTGGGGAGTTTTGCCGACCGCGTAAAGTTGAAATTGTGCATGTTAAATGCGCGTAAGATGCGACAGACCTGTAATCAAGTTCAGCACCCTGCGCTGTGGCAACACCAAGTAAACGTAGATCATCCCTGACAGGTGTCTGTTCAATCCGTTCTTAACCTCCAATTAGGGGGATTCCGCAACCTCCCTTGGAAGCCTGTTCCAGAGCTTACCTACCCTCATAGTTAGAAAGTTTTTCCTAATAGCTAACCTAAATCTCCCTTGCTAGAGATTAAGCCCATTACTTCTTGTCCTACCTTTAGTAGATCACTCCTCTTTATAATGACCCTTAGTATATTGAAGATTGTCTGAAATTTCCCTAGCTCTGGCCTGATTCCCCCAAATAGTGCTTTCAGCATACCATCCTAAATACCATTTGCAAAAAATGCTGTTTTACACGCAACAATGGAGGAAGTACAAAGTCTTTGCAGCATGCTGTCATGTAGTACAAGCGTCCAAAGCTTTTGTTTTTTGCAAGGAGAGGCACATTGATTAATTTCTAGCAAACTAAATACATTCCTGTAAAAGGCCAGTGCACCACTGTATATTTATAGAAATATTCCCTCCAATCTAAAGATGCCGTTGCAATTCAGGCATAAGCATAAATTCGCAGGAATTCAGCAGGAGGCTGCTGTTTCATCCACATGCGGTGATGAATTATTTTGCAATTGGCTTCATAAAATTGTTGTGTTGCAGTTAAAAATTTGCTAGAAACTACTTGTAATGGTAATATTAGTTCACATTTGAGCACTGAAATGTACTTATTTCAAACCAGGGCAGATCGGTGATTCGTTGTTTTACAATACTATGAACCAGAGATATTCACACTTGGGCTGTCAAATATTCTGGTGTCATTTGTATGTTTCTCAGTATTTTTCTCAGTTTCAGGGGAATAGATCAGATCATTTAGGTTTTTGAACAGGACTAATTAGAGCTACCCCTGTTTATCTCAGTATGTTGACAATGCAAGTTCTTTTTCAGTGACCTTTTTGCCACTGAATCAATGATAAAATACCTGCCAGATTAGAATTCTTTGGCATTACTCTATGCGGCATCAATGGCTAGTTATGAAGAAGACATTCCCTAAAATAAAAGCTGTAACTAAAATTTTCTTTTTGTTCCCAGGGTGACTCCAGAGCCAATCTTTCCCTCTGGTATTTGGTTTCTTGCCTTCTTGTCAAAGTAATTCTGAATCAAATCATTCCATCAATATTTCTTCCATCTTCCTTCAGTTGGCTGAGCCAGTACTTCAACTTTCCCCCTTTGACTTTGAGACACAATTAGATTCTCTACTCTTGTCAACTGGTTAGACCCATTTGCTTTTCTTTCGCTAGCAATAGACATGCACATTTAGTAACTCTCAATGGCAGATTATCCTACACATGCAAATTGCTCATTTTCTTATATCAACAACAGGAGAAGTGCCATTAACATGTCATTAATTGTGTATTAATGTCTTTGAAAGAGTCTTTGCCTCTGGCACACTTTCTGTGGTAGCTGCAGCATGGGTTTGGCCTATGACTTGATCTGCTTTCCAGGGACCATAAGCACACATACCATGACTGACACTGCTCTTACAGTGACTCATGTATTGTTTCCTGGGTCATATTAGTTATATTATGGGTGTGAATATATTATGGGTGTGAATGTTAAGGATATATTACCACCTCCAAAATGGAGTCACTAGTAATAAATTTAAAGTATTCCTCAGATGTTTCTAGTATAATTATATTTGATCTTTAATTAAAGGCCACCATTACTAGGTGACCAATTTTTGCTGGTCTATTGTTTGGTCTTTTAAGAAAGGCTTCACCATCCTTATGAATGGTGGGTGTGTAACATTAGATTTGTGTCCATCAAAAGGAAATATTTTAAATGAAACATTTTCCTTCCATTTTTGTTACACTGATCTCCAAACAAAACTTTGGATACAAACACCCCTGGAAAGTGGAAGGGTTGAAGTTTGAAGTCAGATCTGAACTTTACAGCTAGCTCCTCTCTCCATAAGTCTGAACCAAAACCCTGCATGTGAAAACTGTCAAACTTCGTAGTATTCAAACTTCAGATTCACATTTTGCAGCTTCTCCCTATCTCTCTTGGTAATGTGCTTTTGGAAAAGAGGCATGTGATCATTTAAAAATCTTTCAATCTAACTTTTGCAGTTTAAGTAACCCATTGTCAGTAACAATGACAGTTTAGGAGAAGGCTCTTTTCTTCCTTCAGAATCCTTTTGATTATGCTAAAATTGCTAGTGCATAATTTAGCTCTGGGGAAGATAGAATAAGTCTGTAATGAAATGGAGGAAGAAAACAAGTGCATTAAAAGCTTAAGCAATATATTCCTTGAGCTTGATCCCTGCAAGTTTCTGAGTGCTTTCTATTCTTATCGAGGACACTCAACATCTCACAGGATTCGGCTGGTAGATAGCAGCAGGAAGTTCTTTTTTTCATACTTTTTTATTGGCCAGGCTATTCTTTAAAATGATGATCCTGTATAAAAGGTATCAGGGAATATGTGAAAATGTCAGTCTGGTATGCTGTGACTCTCTAAAACATGTAATACAACAGAATGTATACACTTTTCTGTCAAAGAGTAAAGAGAAATATTCTGATGACATGATTGACAATGTCATCAGGAAGAAGTAATTTTATCTTTTTGTTTTAAGAAAACAGAGAGTTAAACTGAAATTAAAGACTGACACACATTAATTAACTAGGAACTGCCAGGCTCACTTACTTTAAGAAAACAAGGAGGTGAGCTTGATTTCAGAAATCCTTTCTGAAACCTGCCAAAAATAAAAGATTTCACTGGTATAAACTTCTGCCACCCAGTGAGCAAAATCATGGCCACATCTTTAAAAATTTCCCAGGTGTGAATGTAGGGACAGCTGGTTAGTCTTCACAGGAAAAAGTCAGCAAGGAGGCATTATACTTCCTTGAGCAATCTCTCCATATCCCATATTTCCCTGTGTAGATGAACCTGAAGTTCTTCTGCATAAGGCTCAACGTAATTGCAGAATGGCAAGTTGACCCCTGTAATA
The DNA here is from genome assembly GCF_028017835.1 of Emys orbicularis. Lineage (NCBI taxonomy): Eukaryota > Metazoa > Chordata > Testudines > Emydidae > Emys > Emys orbicularis. The sequence continues at coordinate 78,254,461 of NC_088684.1, read as the reverse complement.
AAGGTCTGACACAACTGAGTGCTGGTAAGAGACTGGAGTTTGTTTCCTGGCCCTATTTACATGACATAGGTCAGGATTACAAGGGCTATAGCCCAGTCATGTGACAGGGTCAGTATGCACTGATACCAGTTCCTACTGTTACAAAAAAACTACCCTGTTTCTTAACTGTCAGCTGTAGTTGGCAAGCAAGAAGCAAGATAGTTCACCACAGTGTTGGGTTATGAATCACCATTGTGTGTGACAGGAAGTACTGAAATAAATGTATCTACAATAAAGGTTTAATAAGGGCTTTGCAATGTTGTGCATATGCCTTTGTAACAGTTTTTATGTTGCCATAGTGAAGTGGGTTTTTTTTTTTCCCTTTCACTAGGTAGAAATTCAAAAGTGCAATATTTTACAGATGATATGCCTTGATTATCTGCTCCCTTACACTCGTGCAAACCAAGTGTAACTTCACTGAAGTCACTAGAATTACCTTAGTGTACAACAACTGCAAGCGAGATCAGAATCAGGCCCTTCATATGTGCTCACAAAATCTGCAACCACTTAGGATTCTCATTAAGAAGATAGCATGGTAAGGAGTATTGTATCGAAACCTAAGCAGATAAATATATACCCCCATAATCTATATTTTCCATTTCAAAGATTGGAATTAATAACAAAATATTGAGATTGATACAAAATCTATTTATAATCTTATAGATGAGTTTTAAGTTCATAGTATTATGTATAATATTTTAGTTTGCATGGGGTACCTCAGGATATATAATAATGAAAAAATACAGGGCTGACATTTTCAGCAATAAAGCCCAATAGTTGGCACTCTAATCTAAGCAGAGAGGCCATCTTAAAAACCCTTTCAGTGAATTACAGCTGACAACAGTACTTGGAAGGCAAAGGAGATCAGAACACACAAGCAGTAGTTTCTAAGCCAAGGAGAGACAAACTCCACTGATGATATTAACAAACTTCATTGATGCTGAGTTCCCGTATTGTTGATTAAAGCATGCCTGGAATACTTGATCTAACAATAGGCAGCTGGTACGTCACTGTTTGTATAATTCCAATGATGCAGCTATCTTCATGCTTTGAAGTACTAAAACTTTCTGAAATGTTTTGGTCCATCTCTCTTGATTTAAAAAAGCAGAACTCCTGGTTTAGGAGTGAGTTTTTAAATTCACTCAGAAGTTTATGTAGTAAGAATTAAGAATATCCTTTAAAGCTATTAAAAGCTTTGTTTCAATAGTTTGTAGCTTTTTTCCAAGCTAGTTAAAAGATTTTCAAACTTTGTCTTTGTTCCCACCAAACCTTGAAGGCTTAGGGTTTAATTGAAAATATTAAAGTTTCATTTTCCCAGGCTCAGAGGCCCCTTGAAGTCTAAGCAATTTGTATGGTAATCAAACTCTCTGGTATCTGAAGTGACATAATTCCTTTTAACCAAATTAGGAAGCTTCTGTTATGATGCCACAAGATGCATGAAGCTTTTGATTGGCCTTCACCAACTCTTGACATAATTATCTGTCTCAATCAAAGGTGCTCTTGGAGACATTATTTACTTCAATTTAAGTCTCTATAAATATCCATGGCATCTTCTTTTTAATTAACTCATTTGTAAGGACTGCTGATTTACTATGGACTCTTGACTCCTCTCTGTCTGAAACAAGCTTGATAAGACAAAGGCTTCTCAACACCTTGTAAAAGTTCTGTTTTCAATCACTTTTAGGTAAAGCAATTGTTCTTTGATACAACAATTTAATATATAACTTTGCTTACCAGTGCCAGCAAAACTCATGAGCACCATGGCTACACTGGAGATTTTAAATGCAACATTCTTTCATTTTGGATTCCATTGCATGTTTTACAGGAAGAAAACAGATTGTTCTCACCTGTTGGTTTAAGTCAATTTCACTGTATTGAGTCTATAAAAATGTTTATATTTATTGTTGAGATTAGCAGCCAACATTAACCATCTAATTAAAAAGATGTGTTTACTTCTAGAAATACCACAGTACGTATGTCATTGATTAAAAAATGCAATATAATGTGCTATTCCTTACATATTTGTTGCTTATAAAATGAAGCCATCACTAGGATACAGAAAACACGTATGCTTGAAGCTGAAGAAAAGATTGTTTGTACTGATATAGTGGTACTTCTATCCAAGGAAAGTTGATCCTTACATAAAGATTACATCTGTAATCCTACTAAAGTCAATGAGATCTTAGGATAGTTGATGCACTCATACTAGCTATGTAAGTTAAAGCTGCCCAGTATCAGCTGTAACATGTGTTCCCGTCTTTTAAAAAATAGTTTTCGGAAACTGGAATTTAAGAGACAATATAAGCTATTTAAACCAGATTGTCTAATAGAATTCTATAGAAGGAATATAATTTTCTCTTCAATTGCATAGGTGTTTCTATTTATTTATTTATTTATTTAATTGGGGGAATGCAGTATTTTTTCTGGAATTCTATAGTTTCTGGAGTAACTTCCATAGTACCATAATAAATTTCTGTAGAATCCCGTTTTTCAACCTGATCAGAAGCTATATGATCTTTCCATTAGGAGGGTACATAGACAGTATGTGTGTGTAAGAGAATGTGAGAGACAGCTGTTTAATAATCATGAAATCCATTTACACTATCCCTCCTTTATGATATTTACCACTTTTGCTCCTAGTAAATAACACTCTAGTTGTGTCACATTTTAGCCCTGTGTTAACTTTGATCTTTTATGGTATCAGGTGTAGAAGCATACTGATTTAAATATCTCTAAAACTACTGCAACAAAAATACCAAAATAGATAATAACAGACAAGTAATCCTTGGGATAAACCTGTAATGTGCACAAAACTGTTGTTGCCCTCACAACCAGTTTTATCTGCTCATATAATATAACAATAACAAAAGCCATGCTTATGCAATAGTAGTTGTAGAGATTTTAAACAAAAGTAAGCCATAAAATTCAGAGTTGATATTCCTATGGCAATTTTAACTCTACCTGTTCAGGGCTCATTTTGTCAAGAGGGTTGCGGAGAGCCTTGTGTACCCATCCAGGCTGAGCACAGTAGTACTCCCTGGAGCATAAAGCTTAATAGTTTACTGCTGGCTATTGCTGGAAATGGTGCTAGTCTCCTTGGATGGGGTGGGCAAGAACAGGAAGCACATTCTACACCAAGGGTAGTCAATTATTTTTTATCAAGATCCAAATTTCTTGGTCAAGGTATAGTTAAGGTCCAGACCCGCCCCCAGCTCCCCTACCCTAACTCCCCACCCCACAATTACTCCCTCCAAGCTCCCCGACTGCCTGCCAGCTCTCCGCCTGCCCTGCCCGGAGAGTTAGGTGACCTTATTTCCCTAAACTGAAAACAAGATGCATGGGGCTGGCCTGAGCCATTGGCATTGCTGCTCCCCACAAAAAATGTTCCTCCGTTCCCCCAACTGAGCCAAGTAGCAGAGACGGGGCAGGGAGGGAGAGGAATGTGTATGGGCTGGCATCTGGACAACTAAGCATGGTGTGAGTGTGTGTGAGTACTTTTGAGCTTGGAGCCAAGAGGTGAAGCAGTTAGACTATGATTCAGCTAGTGGTGCGATGCCCCTGTGGGGGTTAGGATAGCAGAGGGGCAGGAAAGAGGTTCTGGGTAGTGGGAGGGACCAAAGAGACTTCAGACAGCAGCCCTCGGGAAATGTGGGGAGGCCAGGATGTGGCAGAAGCGGGTGACTGCAGGTGGACTGGAGAGGAAAAGAGGCTGGTTGGCACGGGAGGAGAGAGGGGCTGGAGAGGACTCCAGGGACTGGCCCCGATGGACGGGAGGTGGGAAGGACATGAGGCCATGGTGGGGGGCTCTGGGGACCCCTTGAGGGTGGGGGCATGAGGCCGGAATGGGGGACTGAGTGGACTGCTTGGGGACAGAGGGCATGAGGCCGGAGGGCACTAGGCCGGGGGGGTGGGCTCTGGGGACCGCTTTGGGGCGTGGGGGCTCTGGGGACTCCTTGAAGCACAAGCACAGCTCCTAATGACTCCAGCCCCAGCTCAGCTCAGCTCAGCCTGCGTGCAGAGGCTAGTTATGGCTAGTTGGGGGTCACACACCCGCTCCAATTTCTCGGGACACCCAGAAGCGAGGAGGCAGCACTCCCCCTGGCAGCAGTGCTCTCCGTGTGTCCATGTAGTGCAGGGAGGAAGCAGCAGGGCATCTGGCTGAGCTCCTCCCTTCCCCCTCCCCCTCACATGGGCTGCTTCTCCTTCCCTGCCGCTGGAGTCCCAGCACTGCTGCTTTCTTTGCGGACCATCTACAGGTGAGAGGCAACGTGTGGGACTCCAGCAGCCGGGAAGTGCCGCTGCCAGGGGAAATGATGCCTCCTTGCTTCTGGGCATACCCTCCAGAGGGCGTGAAAAAATTGGAGGGGCACGTAACCCCACATTCCTTGCCCATGCATTGCCTCTGCCCCCACGGTCCACTGAAAAGTGTCTGGTGGTCCAGATTTGGACCGCAGTTCAACTATTGACTGGCCCTGTTTTACACCCTTTTTAAAGGACACTTACCCCAGGAAGACTTGCTGAGGCATTGCTCCTCTGAACTGGCCCCAAAAGTAGGCTGTGACTTAATGTCACAATTTAGCCTTTGATGTGTATGTTTTACTACTCCAATGTTTCAGGTACATCTACCAGTATAGTACTAGACAGTGAGGTTTGGAGAGCAGCACAACCCGCAGGGATGCATTCTGCTTCATGAAACAGAAAGGAATACACTTGCTAAACACCCCTTTAGAGAGTGCCTATCCTCTCCTAAGTGCCAGTCCTGCTCTGCAAGCCAGTGCCAAGTCAGGGAAAGCAAGTTTACAGTCCCACCTCCATCCCACCCCATTTGGTCAAGTAGGTATAGATTAGTCCTTGCACTCTCTAGCGTCCAGGGGCTGAAATTCTTCCTGACCTTTTTGAGGGCTGCACAAGGAGAGGAATATTCTTTTTACATTGTCTCCCCCCCCCCACACACACACACTGTGAACTTGTGCAAGGACCAGAAAAATCAGGCCCATAGTATATCATCATAATAATATAAAGGTTGTACGTTTGTCTTGGGCATGATGTTAAACAGCATCCTCCACTGCCTTGTGGACATTTCTTGGTTGAAGAAAGGCTAAGGGATCTCACCCCGACAGAAAAGGTGCTCAACTCTTTTTATAAACAGAACTGCTTGCTGGAATATTCAGGACTTTGAATCCTGAATATGATTTTGACCTGAATTTGGATTTGAGGAAAATGGCTGTGTTGAGTAACAAACTTGCATGTTTCAGAATTGATATTGCAACTCTTTCAGAAACTTGTCTCTCAGACACAGGCTTCATAAGGGAGGAGGACTACACAATTTACTGGCATGGAAAACCTAAAGGAGTAAGGAAAGAGTATGGTGTAGGTTTTGCTCTCAGAAGTTAACTTAAGTCATCGTGCGAAGCTCCGATGGCAATGTCTATACGTATCATGACACTTCAAGTTAGTCTACAGAAGGGATTCATCAACCTCGTCAGTGCCTATGCGCCAACTCTGCAGGCTAGTGATGAGGAGAAGGATAGCTTTTACTAACATCGGAAAGAACTGATTGGCAGGATTCCATGGAAGGAACCCATCCTAGTATTTAGAGACTTCAATGCAAGATTTGGGTCCAATGCTGAGATCTGGCCTGGGATTCTGGGTAGGCATAGCGTTGAATGACATATGAATGACAATGATCAGAGAGTTCTTGAGCTCTGTGCCAGTCAAGGCTTATCTGTGACCAACACATTCTTTGCTGGTAACATTAGAAGAACATCGTTGAGACACCCGAGGTCCATACACTGGCACCAGCTGGACTTGGTACTGACAAGACATACCATATTTGAAAGGTATCTTGCATACATGATCCTTCTAAAGTGCAAACTGTGACACAGACTACTTTCTTGTCTGCTGCAAAGTGAAATTTCAAGCTAAGAAGATCCACTGTAATAAAACTGCCATACAACCTCGTATTGACTTGTGCTGAATCAATGATCCTCTCAAGAAACGGCTTTTTAATGAAGTAGCAAAGACAGCCAGAATGAATGAAACTGCTTCAGCTACAAGAATGCAAGACAAGTATGTATAATGTGACAATCAAAAGTTTTGGAAAGAGTACTAAGAAAAAATGTCGAATGGTTCATAGACCATTTGGAGATACTGCTGCCACTCATTGAGAGGAAAAGATCTGCCCTGAACACCTACAAGTCTACTCCTACGACTGATTCACTCAATAACCTAAGAGAAGCTTGTAAGGTTGTTCAAATAGCTTCCAGAAGGTGTGCTCAAGAATTTTGGCGACAGCGTCCAACAGGCAGCTGATGCAGGTGACAGTAGATGGTTGTATGAGGGTATTAGAAAGGCCATTGGGCTGATAAAGAAAAAGACAGCTCCTCTGCAAGATCTGGATGGCAATATTATAACTGATAAAGGGAAGCAACTGGAGAAGTGGATTGATCACTATGGAATGATATACTCAAGGAAGTCTGTAGTAGACCAACCTGTGTTAGATGAATTGCCGGGGTTTGAAGTTATGCCTTCAATGGATGCCAAACTTACACTAGAGGAACTCGAAGAAAGCATAAATAAGATTCCCAACAACAAAGAACAGGAGTACTTGTTGCACCTTAGAGACTAAGAAATTTATTTGAGCATAAGCTTTCGTGGGCTACAGCTTATGCTCAAATAAATTTGTTAGTCTCTAAGGTGCCACAAGTACTCCTGGTCTTTTTGCGATTACAGACTAACATGGCTGCTACTCTGAAACCAACAATAAAGGTTCAGGATCTGTCTGTTTACCTGCTGAAAACTAGAAATGTGCAAAGACTTGCTGCAAAGATTACACAAGGCATTGCTACTCTGTTGGAAGAAAGAAACTTTTCTGCAAGATTTTAAGGATGCTTATTTCATCCAACTCTATAAAAACAAAGGAGACAGAAGTAATTGTAATAACCACTGAGGTATATTTCTTCTTAACATAATGGGAAAAAAGCTGTATTCTTTTATCTAGACTTCAAACTTTAGTTGAGAGAATCTACCCTGAGAGACAGTGTGGCTTCCGCTTGGGTAGGTCTACCACAGACACGATCTTCTCTGTAAGACAACTGCAGGAAAAGTTCAGAGAGAAACGTATTCCACTCTACATGACTTTTATAGATTTAACAAAAGCCTTTGACATAGTTAGTTGGTCAGGGCTTTAACATTGTTCTGAAGAAGCTTGGTTGTCCACATATTTTACTAAACCCGTGAAGTCCTTACACGATGGCATGAAGGCAACTGTAATGTATGAAAACCAAGAGTCTGACTCGTTTAACACCAACAATGGAGTGAAGCAGGGTTGCGTGCTGGCTCCTACATTGGTTAATATTCACTTCTCATTCCTGCTTCAACATGTGTTCCATGATGTTCGAGGGATTTTCTATCTTAGCAATAGACATGATGGAGATTTGTTTAACATTGTAAGGTTCAGAACCAAGATGAAGGTGAAGGGACCTGTTGTTTGCAGATGATGCAGCCCTTGTGGCTCACAATGATGCCCTACAACATCTTGTTTCCAAGTTCTCTCATTCATGCAAAATCTTTGGGCTAGCAATAATCTTGAAGAAGACTGTTATCATGCATGCACCAAGGCTCTTCAGAACCAGTTCAAGATATCACCTTAGATAGTATTCATCGAGATCAGTGGTTCCCAAACTTGTTCCACCGCTTGTACAGGGAAAGCCCCTGGCAGGCCGGGCCGGTTTGTTTAACTGCCGCGTCCACAGGTTCGTCCGATCGCGGCTCCCAGGGGCCGCGGTTCACTGCTCCAAGCCAATGGGAGCTGCTGGAAGTGGCGGCCAGTACGTCCCTTCTCATTTTACTGTTCTCTACTGTGCAGATTTCCTAGGTACATATCCTTAAACTCTGTATATCCAAAAGTACAGGAGGTGCTCAGATATTGCAGTGATGAGTATAAAGAACCTGGATAGAGGCAGAGATGGAAGGATCAATAGATAGACTTGTGTGTACAAATCGTCTACTGTTGGTGAAGGTTTTGCCAGAAACCTCTGGGCAGGATCCTTCTCTCCAAGATCTCATGGCTTGTCTGACCAATTGCATCATATGATCACTAGTATCCTTTGTACAGAGTGATATAGCCGCACATTTCAATTTGTTCTAAACCAGCTAGGATCTGATCCAAAACCTGTTGAAATCAATAAAAAGACTCCCATTGATGTCAATGTACTTTGGATCTGACCCCTGGCGAGGAGCTGTTTTGCTAGCTGACACATTATTTTTGAGCTGTGTGTTTTCAACCATGGTACTTTCATATGTTCACTTTTTCTTCAAATGACTAAATCGTGAGGTGTTCCATTCTTAGTTTAAAAAAAAATGGTGTGTAGCAGGCAAGGTGAATGCCGTGACTACACTGATGTCTTTACTCTACGATACTTCAAAGTTGACCTTTCCCCCTGCCATTGTGATTGCATTAGCTTGACCACAATTTTTAATACCATTTCTGTGACTTCAATTGTTTCTTATTTTTGGTTTCTAATTTTTTTTTTTTAAAGAGAGAATTATTTTTTCTTACCTTGAGGCTCCATCAAAGATGTGTTTAAAAATAAAAAACACACAAAGATATATCTAATTGAATTTTTTAAAGATAGAAAGCTAGTTAAACAGAATGAGTAAATACTTTCAACTTTCTCTAAGAGATAAAGCACACATTTTTGAATACTTTGAATTAATTTAAAAGTGGTTTACATGAAAAAACTCAAAAGTAATACAAGCATATAAGAACATATTACTGTGCTTATCTATATAAATTGCTTATACACCTCTCATCTCACATTGTAGTATTAAAAAAAACCCTTTTCTGATAACTACACACTTGTGATTGCTTTGTGTTTTCCTTCACATCAAATGCAGCTATTTCTTTTCTCTTATTTATGCTTTCTCCACCCTATAATCTTTATCCAAGTAATCTAAACAATTACACTTGATGTAACTCCACTGAAGTTGGATAGAATGTAAGAAAGGCAAAATATGGTTCATGACCTACATCATCTACAAGTAGTCACACATGCAGGTGAAGTGTCCATTAGAGCTTGTGTACGTTGTAATTATTATTAACTGATATTGTCAAAGCACTATTTTGAAGGAATTGTTTTAGGGAACCTGGGCTTCTCCATCCCTGAACCATCTGTTTCTGCATATTCATAGAAGGGCACCATACTGTGAAACAGTCTTTATATATTTTGTTCTGACTCTTAGAAAACATTTCCATCAGTATAAAACAAGTTTAATCATCAGAGCAAGACACTCCAGGTCATGTGCTTTGAACACTTCACTTTACCTCATGCCTGATAATGCACCTGAGGGAGCATGGCTTAAGAACTCATTACAACACATGGAATGTCATGTCCTATTGTTCAAATGTGACTGGCTGATGTAGTAAGAGATAACGCTGCAATGCAAAGACATTCAAAAACCAGAGTTCTTTCCTAAAGCAAAGATATTAATTTTTTAAAAGGCTGTGTTGACCTTTTTGTAAAGCCAGCTAGCATGGGATCCACTCTCCATAATTGTTTCAATGTCAGGAAACTCCGTCCTTTTGAAAATGTCAAAAACTTAAAATAAGGATAAATGAGGAGTACTTGTGGCACCTTAGAGACTAACAAATTTATTTGAGCATAAGCTTTCATGGGCTAAAACCCACTTCATCAGATGCATGCAGTGGAAAATACAGTAGGAAGATATATATATATATATATTGATTGATATATATTGATAATTGATTAGTCTCGTTAGGGTTGGTATGGCAACACCCATTTTTTCATGTTCTCTGTGTATATATATATCTTTCTACTGTATTTTCCACTCCATGCATCCGATGAAGTGGGTTTTAGCCCATGAAAGCTTATGCCCAAATAAATTTGTTAGTCTCTAAGGTGCCACAAGTACTCCTCGTTCTTTTTGCTGATAAAGACTAACATGGCTATCACTCTGAAACCTGTTAAAATAAGAATGCTGAACATTGTTTCTTCTGATATTTTATATTGCTGAAAGGAAGGTGGCCATTCAAATCTACGAGATGTTTTTCCCTATGATAAATTGTCACATTTTAAGAGTCTGGGAAGAAGTCCTGATTAATATCATATCACAGTAGTAATATTCACTTCTGATATGTTCATAGCTAAAGATTGGCACTTCTCATTATCAGTAAATGGCTTATTTTAATAGCAGAAGACTGAATTAATATAATAAAGTCTAATACAGTCAGACCAGGTTAATCCTTGCTTTGTTGAATTGTGTATCTACATATCTAGAAGATTGTAAATGGTAACCAGGCTGCTGATGTGCCTTTTGCACTGATTAATCTGAAATCCTTCTATTCCAAAGGTAAATCTGCCTTGGATATACCTTTTTCAGAACTGCTAATTGTCTGCTGCTGTTGGTAAGCTGAAAGCTTTTGATTTTAATAAAAGGGAATGTTTGTCGGGATATTTTATATAATGCATAGCCTTTTGGACAATGCAAAAAAAATTAAATATAAACTGCAGGTCTGTTGTAATCATATTACAGTAAAGCAATTGTTCTGCACAGTATAAACATGCTACCAAGTTAGTCCTATATAAATGGGGTAGTGTTTGTCATGGAGAATTTGAGCACCACTTGGGTAGTTTCATCTGATTGAAAACAAGGCTATCAGAAAAAAACTACCTTCACAATTGGCACTAAAGCGCCAATGCAGCAAAGCACTTACACATATGAGTAGTCTCATTGAGTTCAATATGCTCAAAGCTGAACCTGTGGTGATCGGAGCCTAAATTGACAGGTTTCAGAGTAGCAGCCGTGTTAGTCTGTATCCACAAAAAGAACAGGAGTACTTGTGGCACCTTAGAGACTAACAAATGTATTTGAGCATAAGCTTTCGTGGGTTACAGCCCACTTAATCAGAAGCACAGAATGGAACATATAGCAAGAAATATAATACATACAGAGAACATGAAAAGGTGGAAGTTGCCATACCAATTGTAAGAGGCTAATTAATTAAGATGATGTATTATCAGCAGGAGAAAAAAAACTTTAACTTGGGTTTGAATAGAGACTGGGAGTGGCTGGGTCATTACACATATTGAATCTATTTCCCCATGTTAAGTATCCTCACACCTTCTTGTCATCTGTCTAAAATGGGCCATCTTGATCATCACTACAAAAGGTTTTTTTCTCCTACTGATAATAGCTCATCTTAATTAATTAGCCTTTTACAGTTGGTATGGCAACTTCCACCTTTTCATGTTCTCTGTATGTGTATATATTTCTTGCTATATGTTCCATTCTATGCATCTGATGAAGTGGGCTGTAGCCCACGAGAGCCTAAATTAGTAGCCTGGTTGATCATCTAGCTCCCATTGAAATCAAAGGAAAGACTGCCATTGATTTCAATAGGTTTTGGAGCAGGTCCTTCATTAGCCGTTAGAAAAGACTAAGGACTGAATAGGGATAAAGACTGATCTGTTCTCTCATCCCTAGTGATGGCCCTTTCTGGTCAAAGTTGAGACTAGAGCTGGACAAAAAATTTCGGTTTATGCCACAGAAAATGGAATAAAAATGACTTTTTTTCAGAAACCTGAAAAGCAAGTTTTTGGGCCAAAAACTATTGAAAACTAAAAATTGTTAGACAAACCCTGAAAATTCTCCGTCAAAGAAAAGTTTCAACATAAATTTTCCCACCAACCGGATAACTGCAATATTGCCAACTTCAAGAGATCAAAAATCATGAGTCAGACCCCCCAAATCATGAGATTGGCCTCAAAATCATGACATTTTAACAAAAGATTATATTGTGTTTTTTAGGTCAATCTCTTGATTTTCGAATGCCCCCTGCCCATCCCCAGGGTGTGTGCATGTGACAATTAGTGTTGCCCTCTCTCCCACATGTACTGAATAAGGTGATTTTGGACCCTGCTGCCCTCACATCTGCCCACCTCCTGCCCAGCAATTAATCCTGTCCCCCAGTCCCTCATCAGTTCTGTCCCCACCCAACCCCCCTCAGTTCAGCTCCCTCTTCAATTCAGTTCCCAGCCTCCATCATCACCACCCCATCAGTTCAGCCCTTCCTACCCCATCAATCCCCACCACTCTCAGATCACCCTCCCAGCACTCACCCCATCTGCTCAGAACCCACTGTCAATATAAGCCCACCCCACTCCATCAGCTCACCCTCATCACTTCATTTCAGCCCCCCTGCAGCCCCCAGACTCACCTCTGCTCCTTAAGACCCTTTCCAGGCCTGGGGGGGGGGGACTGCAGTGGGGTCCCCTCTCCCACTTCCCAGGCTGGCAGGGGAGCAGCCCTGGCACTGACAGGATTTCTGACAGTAAAATTAAGCCTCACTTTCAGAGCTCTCAAATGTCAGGATTTTTTTCTTTTTTTCCCCTTTCAGTTGATTCAGTTGCTTATTTGAGGTTTCCCTGCTGGGGTGTAGCCACTTGTTAGCTTGGTAGCTTTGTTTATCTGATATGTAAATGAATTCTCAGTGTCTTTCAAAGTACTTTGGAATTAACTGCCTGGTGGAGAAGTCACATTCCTCTGTTTAGGGTGGGGTAACTCCTGTTTGATGGGAAACATATTAGAATGTGCTAAGGCTGAGAAAAATAAATCAATCCTGACATTTGAGAGTTTTATTAGGAGATCAGGAGTGAGGCTTAATTTTACTCAGAAATCACGACTCTTGCGATCAATCCATGAGAGTTGGCCTGTCTATAACTGTGCTCTGTCCATGCATCTTCCCCACACCATGCCTCCTGCACTGGGGCTGGGAATGGTGGGGTGAGACTAGCCCTGCACCACCTGGGGAGTCCCCTGTACTTGGGGAATCTCCATATAGCCATGTAGTTAAGCTGCTTTAAGAATTCTTGGCCCACCAGAGCAGCACAAAGCAGCCTTACCACAGGGTCTTTTTTCCAATCGTTTGGCCAAATGCCTGGAAGTTTTAGTCATTTGGCCAAATTGCTAGCTTTAGTGTATGACTGTCGCATATAGATGGTATGCAGGGTAGTCATCTATGCCAGTCTAGCTCTTGGGGGAATTGTTCGTCTCCACTGATGCTGGTATGGAGCACAGTTTCCCCTTCCATTAGAAAAACTTAGAATTAACAACAACAACAAACCTTAAGAAACAAAATGTGTTTAAATTAAAAGAAGAATTTCATCATTTAGGGTGCTCCAGTAAGTTGCTAACCAGTGATTCAAACTCTAAAGGGGAAACTGCTAGTTTTGCATAAAATACATGAGCTAATCTTTCCATTCACTGGGGCTTTTTCTTACCCTGCTGATACTTCACAATTTTCATCCTTGTGCCTATTTTAAAGGCTAGACTTTGGTACTTGGGGGAAATAATTCATTGGAGATAATCAGGTTGCAGCATACCCTTGAGATCTGGCACTTGTATTATACCTGCTTCTGATATAATTTTGTTTCGATATACTATCAGAATAGACACATCTCAAACAAGTAACAAAGCAAGAACGGGGCATAGCTTAAAGTGACAGTAGTGTAAATGAGCTTATTATTTTGAAGACTAGACCAAATCCTAAAATGTTCAGTTGCAATCACTCTATTCAATATATTTTCCTGCTTGAAAACCTGTTCTGAGGAGATCTAAAAAGCTCGAGGGTGCATCACAGTGGAAGCTTCAGCTACATGCAACATTGTCGCAGGAGTTTTCATATCTTAAAGTAATAGTTTAACTTTAATATAACTTTATTCTTCAAGCTAGGGGAATTAATGTGATGAACAGAAGTGTTTACGAAGTTCAAGAATGGAACACATGGGGTCAAATTCTAATCTCAAATTACATCACTTCAGATTTGGAGTAACTCCATCTAAGTCAAAAGCGTAACTCCAGATGTACAATAGGATAAGTAAAAGGGGAAAAAAATATTGGCCCATATTATACAGTTACAGATCATCTTTATCAGTGTTTCTCCACAGAGATCCAAGAAAGCAGAAAGATATTAATGTCTACTTCTCATGCACATATTATGCACTATACAAAGATTCTAGTTCAGTTTCTCTTTCTCATACTCAACTATTAAAATATACTATTAGCTACTTAAAATGAGGTGATTAAGGTGACCGGACACACACAGTGAATGGCAAGTAGCAAAAGCAAAAAGATTTGCAATCCATAGGCTGAATATCATTTGCATCAACTAGTTGATGAAAAAATACATTCATGGGGCCAAACTGTGAACCTCTTGCTCACACTGGTGAACAGTTACTCAGATAAGTAGCCCATTACATTTAGTGAGACAACTCATCTGAGTGACTACTCCCAACTCCCAAGCTATAACAGGTTCACTGTCTGGCTCATAGAAATCAGGATTGTTTGATGAATGTTTCACAAGGAAAAAGTATGGTTTACATTATTGTAAGTTATCTAATTAAATAACTTCACCAGCTGTACTGTCGAGGAAACAGACCTCTTGGTGAAGATGTAATATGGGGTTATTGCTGGCATATCTAAATAAGGACAAAGGGGCACACTTGAAGGAAGATATAAATCCACATATTTTAGCAAACCAAATGGTCTGTCACAGAATAGTATCTGCTAAACCATGTTCATGACTACTCCCAACTCCCAAGCTATAACAGGTTCACTGTCTGGCTCATAGAAATCAGGATTGTTTGATGAATGTTTCACAAGGAAAAAGTATGGTTTACATTATTGTAAGTTATCTAATTAAATAACTTCACCAGCTGTACTGTCGAGGAAACAGACCTCTTGGTGAAGATGTAATATGGGGTTATTGCTGGCATATCTAAATAAGGACAAAGGGGCACACTTGAAGGAAGATATAAATCCACATATTTTAGCAAACCAAATGGTCTGTCACAGAATAGTATCTGCTAAACCATGTTCATGATACTGAAAAAGAACAGCTGTTGTCATCAGCTAATCGGTCTTTTTTCAGCATGTTCAAGAGAGTCTTTAAATGCTCACTCCTACAAGGTTTTTCTGTCTACATAATCTGTCAGGAAATGTCACCACTATATCCCAATACCAGTGAATAAAGTCAACTTCAGAATAATGATTACATGTTTACACTGAAATTGTTTCCCCTCAGTAAGCATGAATGTGTACACCTTCATTTTGTCAGCAAAACCTCTGGAAAATCCATAAAGACATATAATTCCTGAAAGTCATCTTAGCATTACCGGTAATATTGTATTTCACTGTGTTCGTATGTCAAGTCAATTTTTGGCACTTCCATGTTAGCTACTAATCATTTCATTACAACGCAAAAAAACATGACGTGCCTAATGTAATGGGGAAAAAAATATACGTTGTAATTACAAAGGGCCAAATACTGAAGTCCTTACTTAGGCAAAATTTTCCTCTTACTCTTGGACTCAGACCAAGCAATGGTAATCCACCCTTTCATGACCTGCATGTATCATTATTGCAACTCCTTATGCCTAGGAATGAAGCCACACAACCTGGAACAGCTACATGTAGAACAGAATGCAGCAGCTCCTCTCCTGAGCAACACACATTGATGTAGTTACTGTACCCCAATAATCTGTTCTCTATACACACTTCCCATTGAATACAAAGTCTGGTTCAAGGTGTCTGCCCTGACACCAAAAGCCCTCCAAGGGACTGACCATAGTTACCTGAAATACCATCTCTTCCTCTGCAAACATGAACTCCTATGGCAGCAATATTTCATTGGAACAATGACTGCAGCAGGCAGAACTTACCTATGAGCTGGCCTTAGAATATGGAACACACTATTAGAAGATGGAAAAATGACCACAGGCCTCACTGCCTTTAGAACTAAATTTAAAACCCATTTCCTCCCTCCCCCCCCCTCACACACACACACACACACACACACACACACAGGGCCAACGAGGGGAGGGGGAGCCGGTACAAATTACCGGGGCCCGGCGGTCCGGAAGGCGGCCCGGAGCCTGTCTTCCCCGGCTTCCCCTCCCCTCTCGTCGGCCCTGTTTAGCCGGTCTGCCCTTGCTGGGGGTCCCGAAAAAATTTTTTCACCGGGGCCCGAACCCGCTCTCGGCAGCCCTGCACACACAGAGTGAATTACACTAATTATTGTTACAGGATGAGAAGGGAAAGACAGAGTGAAATTTGTTGCTATATCCGTTTAAAAAGAAACAACTCAGATACTACTTGATCATACAAGAATCTGGACAGATATATGTTAGTGAGAGTTCTGCCTGAATAAAAGCAGCATGATTACATCCAACGTAATTTATGGGGCTTTAGCTACCAAATAATCAGTTAGTACAGGTGACAATTATGCAAACATAATAAATGGAAATAATAAATAAGAGGGAGATTCTTCAAAGCATCACAGTGACTGAGGGACACAAGTCCTACTGTCTTTCAAGGACTTGGGCTCCTATATTCCTCAAGCACTTGAAAATCTCCACCTACCTATCTGGTAACCGTTGAAGTCAGTGTAACTACATTGTAGGATACTTATACCCTAAATTAAAACATTTTGAGGGCAAAAGTATTTTAATTAATATCAGTTATGCTACTATTGTGTTATTTAGAAATGGGCAAAAAACAAAATCTTGAATCCAAACCCTTTTGAAATTGAAAGAAATTAATAATAATATATACCTATCTCCTAGAACTGGAAGGGACCCTAAAAGGTCATGTTCAGCCCCTTGCCTTCACAAGCAGGACCAAGAACTGATTTTGCCCTAGATCCCTAAGTGGCCCCCTCAGGGATTGAACTCACAACGCTGGGTTTAGTAGGCCAATGCTCAAACCACTGAACTATCCCTCCACCTATTCAGTTTGAAAATTCAGGAACCACATCTGTTCTTGTCTTTGGTTGGATTCAAAAATAAAGAAGGTCTATTTTAGTGTAAATTTCATAAGAAAAACTTTCTTGTGTTTTTTATATGTCTAAGATGGCAGAAATCTCATGAGATCAGTAGCTCCCAGAAATCTATGCAATTCTGGGCCAAAATCTCACATGACATCTCATTAGGTTTGGGCCATTTCTAACATATTTGCTGCTGCGAAGTGGTTAGGTACAAAATGTTGATAAAGCTAATTTGACATACCTTTAGTTTCTGAGCAGCTTTATAACTTGGGTTGTCATCTTCTGGTTGTATCCACATCCGTGCACATGTAATTTCCCCATTATATTGCACTCTGCCGGCTTCCTGGAAGAGCATTTACACTCAAGCATTGTAGGAGATGCTTCATATTTTGAGGCTCTCTGCCACAGTCACAGGTATTGGGGCCAGTGATGGAGCCCCACTTAAGCATGATGACCAACTGACCAAAATCTATGTGACCAGAATACCAGGGGAGCCAGCTGAAGTTACTCAATTAGGGTGAACTGCAAAGAATGGTGCAGACAATCCCCAAAGCTGGTGGATATTTCAATACTTAAATTTACCAAGCCAGCACAAAACCGTTTCTATTATACCTCACTGGTTACTCAGAAGTCAACAACACAGTGTCCTTAACGTAACCCAGCCTCAGACCTCTACCTAGACACCCAAGTCAAAAATGATGAGGATTACTAAAAATCTTATTCATCATATAAAAAAGGTTCTACCAGTCCCAAAGGATTGGACACATTATCTCCCAGGTTAATGAATATTCCCGATCTTACCCAAATACACGCTTAGAGCCAATAATCATTAACTAAACTAAAATTTATTAAAAAAGAAAAGAGAGAGAGAATTGGTTAAAAGAACAGTATACATATAGACAGGAGTCAATCTTAAGATTCAGATTCATAGCAGGGATGGAGAGCTTTGTACATGCAAAGAGTTCTTTCAGAAATATTCCATAGGTTATTGTCCAATGTTTATATTCAAGGTGGTCCAGTCAAAACTGGGATCTCAGTCCTTATGGCTTAGGCTTCCCCTGCATGAAACCTCAAGCAGATCTGAGATGACAGGATCAGGACCCAAGCCATTTTTTATACAGTTTCAGGCCTTCTTGTGACAGCTCGGTGTCCCTTGGTGAACAATAGACACTCATTTCCTAAGCATTGCAGGTAATTATTCACACAGATTAACATAAGGCAATTGCCTGTTTTTCCACCATTCACAGATGATTTCCTGTACATTTCAAAGAGAGATGAATACAGGGACATCCTATGTTTACAGTTCATTTAAATGTTAAGATGTTCTTTTGATCTCTGAATTAACAGAATACAGCATAGACAGGGACTGTTTGATTACATTGTTGACTTCCATCAATATATATGTAAATACACAAACACACAAACATTATCTCCCTGTATGTTTTTAAGGGTTGAATTTGAGTCATTTATCCTGAAGGATGCTTAACTCTTTCTGGCCATGCCTCACAATCTATAACAGGAAAATAAATTATCTGGTATTGATTCATCCTGTAAACAACCATGGAAGGGCAGTATATATTTATACACCACAACATCCATGCATATTCATTTGAATTATTTAATGAATTGTTTAGACTGTACTTGCTGTCAAAAATATTCCCTTTTGGGTTTGTTCTCCAGGTGTACTCTGGCAAACTAGTTTACAGAAACAGCTCACTTTCAAAAAGTGAGTTTCTAAATTATAGTCACATGCACTGGAAACCTGAATCGACTTGGTATTCATCCAGTCAGGATTCACCGATGTCAAATCAAAACAGCTTAAATTTCAAATTTCGAATATCAAGTACTTATTCCAGTATACATCAACAGTAACTCCACTGATGTCAAAGGGCCTAATTCTCCTCTTACTTTACTCTTGGTTTGCACAAGTGTAATTCCATGAAAGTGTTACCTCTGTACAACAGCTGAGGGATGAAAATCTGATCCAGTAGATTTACAGTAGAATAAATCAGATTAGAATATAGCCCTTCTAGTCACCTAACTCCCACACTGTATCCCTCTCCTCTCTCCTCCTCCCCGCCCCAGGTCTTAGCTTCCTCTCTTTTCCCTAGGAGTCTCCTCAGTTGGGGGTCACACATGCACTTGTGCTGCCCCATTACTCTATAATTCTTCTTCCCACTGAGTTAGTTCCTGTCAATATATTTCACCCCATAACCTTCTTTTCTCACTTTAGCCTACAATTGAATCAATACTCTATTCAGTATGGCACCCTTCCTTTCTACCCTCACTTTAGTCTGCAGAAAAATACTTGCATCTTCAGTGCTTTTAAATTTCAGCACATTTTCTTTTGTACTTTACTCTTTCCATACACTATGTCATTTCCCCCTAATTTTCTGTATCAGTCACTGTCCCCAGTTCTGTAAAGCATTTGCTCTTTATTCTGCCTCTCTTTCTATAAAAGTTTTTGTGATCATTTGTATAAAGACTTTACAGGAGAAAAAAAGCAAACCCTGCTTTATGGTCTCCATCAAAAAGAAACTTGAACATATGCAGAGGTTTATTTCTTTGAAAAATGTGATAAGAGATTATTTCTGCCTATAATTTAATATGGAGAGAGGGTTCACCAAATTTTTCATGAACACTTCAAGGCACAGATCTCCAAACTGTGGTCCGTGGACTATTTGTGATGGTCTACAGAGCAGTCAGGGCCAGTGGCTGAAGCAGGCTACAGTGCAGAGCCATGGTCAAATGGTAAGCAGGTGGTATGATAACCAGGAAATCAATCACTATTAGAAGCAGTCTGGGGCAATGGTCAGAGTTCTCACAGAGGTTGGTAGCTGATACATCCAATCTGAGAGGGCAGGTTGGTGAGACAGGTAGGCAAGGTCAGGTGAAGGGGCAGTCAGTTGGCAATGGCGTATTGCTCAGACAGCTTCCTCTTCCTGTTAGGATTTATACATTCTCCAGGTATCTAATGAGAAGGCTCTCTGTCCAGCCAATCAGGAGCTTAGAGTGTGTGTGTGTTGTGGAGGTATAGACCCTTAGCACTAAGGCCACTGGTCAAGTGGAATGGGTCAGTGTTTCTGCCATGGTGTGGAAGCTAGGGATGCTATCTAGAAACCTGGTGGGCCTGGGTTTGATGCTGGGGTCTTGACATCACGTCTCCCATCCTTGGCGATTTTCCACTCATCCCCTGACCAGATTTTGATTAGGTTGTATGAACCTCTACGATCTAACTTGGTGAACACCTGGGCTCTTCTTACCTAAGCCAGGAACTGTGGGATCAGGGTAGTAAGTATTAATTCTGCACTGTGATTTAATTTAGGGCATTGTAGTCCATACATAGTCTTAAAGAGACGCCTATCCTTTTCACAAAGAGAACAGGGTCCCAGTTAGGTTTTATCTGGTGTTCCACTTTCCTTTCTCCAGATTTTCATGGTTGTAGTCCTTAAGATCAGGTAATTTGGGTTCCAGGTTGTAAGTTGATCAGGCAGTCGTATTCCCAGTGTGAGGACAATGTGTCAGTGTTTTGTTTTTTAAACACCTCTGGTATTTTGTGGGGAAAGTGATAGCTGATCCTAGTAGCAGGGAAGCCTGCGCTGTTGCCTGAGCATCTCTCCCTGTTTCCAGAGCTTGGTCAAGGCCTCTGACTTGAGGGCTTGAGTTTGGAAGTCAGGAGGCAGTTTTCCCAGCAGAACTCAGAGTTAAATGTCATGGTGTGTTGTTTCCAGGAGATATGTGGGTCATGTTTTGCCAATCAGGGCATTCTGAGTACCAAAGGGAAATGTGGAGACCAGATCAGGCTGAATTGGAGGAGCTCATGGTGCTCCCCAACCATCAGCTCCAAAACTATAGTTTCTTTCTTGATGGGACCAGAGGTGAGCAGCGACCCATCACCTGTCTCAACTAAACCAGAAGAGGCCATGGAGTGTATGGGTAGGCCAAGTATTTGAGCCAAGGGAGCACCCATGAAGTTATCACCTGCCCCAGAGTCAGTGAGGACCTTCTTGGGGGAAGTACCTGTCCAGATTCCCAAAGCTGGAGTTACAACTGGAGGTGTAGGTATGGGACAACTCTGAGGTGTGGGGCCAGGCACCTGGCATGAGTTGCTGGGGGGTCTTTATGCGGGGGGGGGGGGAGTGTCACAGTATTGCCCAGGCTCAACCCTGTTATGGAGTCTGGGTGCGGTTGTTTTCCCAGAGTCGTGTGGTTCAGGGACTTGGCAGGACAGACGGACATCCTGTGGCCCATGCTACCACATTAAAAGCACAAGTTTTCTTGACGTCAGCATGCCCATTCGGAAAGGTCCAGTTGGACTGCATGGGCTTGCGCAAAGGGACCTTTGTAGGGGTTGCTGGCAGGGCCTAGATGTGGGGTGGAATCCCTCTTCTCTCAAGTCACCACTCACTAAGTATGATGTTGATTTCAATGCAAAGCTGAATAAATGTGTCTAGTCCCATGGGAGGCTCCATGAGGGCAAGTTCATCTTTTAGTTCCTCACTGAGACAGAGATGGAATTGGTGTAGCTGAGCTGGCTTGCTCCAAGCCATATCCACTGCCAGGAATCAGAAATGGGCTTCATATATTGTAGCTGACTCTGAGGCCTGGGGAAGTCTTTGTAAAGCAGCCTCTGCAGTGAGGGTCATTGAAAATTGTCACAAAGGTCATCACGAAGATGTCCCTACTAGCTAGTATGGGATGATCCTGCTGTAGCAGAGGGGGCACCAGGGCCAGAGTCACACCTGTTAAAAGGCTGATGGCTAGTTCCACCTTTGCCTGGTCTGTCCTGTAGGCATTGGGCTTAACAGGAAATAGAGCACTGCTCCACAAAACCTCAAAACTCACCACTGGTCCTGTCATAGCATTCTGATAAAGGTACTGTGTGTTTGGGTTCGGATTTTAAAGTTTTAAACTGCAGTGTGTCCTTTTCCTTCCCTCCTCCCCCACCCCTCCCGGGCTACCTTGGCAGTTATCGCCCTAGTTGTGTGATGAATTAATAAAGAATGCATGAATGTGAAGTAACAATGACTTTATTGCCTCTGCAAGCGGTGCTCGAAGGGGGGAGGGGAGGGTGGTTAGTTTACAGGGAAGTAGAGTGAACCGGGAGTGTGTGTGGAGGGTTCATCAAGGAGAAACAAACAGAAGTTTCACACCGTAGCCTGGCCAGTCACAAAACTCGTTTTCAAAGCTTCTCTGATGCGCACCGCACCCTGCTGTACTCTTCTAACTGCCCTGGTGTCTGGCTGCGCGTAATCAGCAGCCAGGCGATTTGCCTCAACCTCCCACCTCGCCATAAATGTCTCCCCCTTACTCTCACAGATATTGTGGAGTGCACAGCAAGCAGCAATAACAATTGGAATATTGGCTTCGCTGAAGTCTATCTGAGTCAGTAAACTGCGCCAGCGCGCTTTTAAACGTCCAAATGCACATTCCACCATCATTCGGCACTTGCTCAGCCTATAGTTGAACAGGTCCTGACTACTGTCCAGGCTGCCTGTGTACGGCTTCATGAGCCATGGCATTAAGGGGTAGGCTGGGTCCCCAAGGATAACGATAGGCATTTCAACATCCCCAACGGTTATTTTCTGGTCCGGGAAGAAAGTCCCTTCCTCCAGCTTTTGAAACAGACCAGAGTTCCTGAAGACGCGAGCATCATGTACCTTTCCCGGCCATCCCACGTTGATGTTAGTGAAACGTCCCTTGTGATCCACCAGGGCTTGCAGCAGCATTGAAAAGTACCCCTTGCGGTTTATGTACTCGGTGGCTTGGTGCTCCAGTGACAAGATAGGGATATGGGTTCCGTTATCGCCCCACCACAGTTTGGGAATCCCATTGCAGCAAAGCCATCCACTATGACCTGCACGTCTCCCAGAGTCACTACCCTTTATATCAGCGGGTCTTTGATTGCGTTGGCTACTTGGATCACAGCAGCCCCCACAGTAGATTTGCCCACTCCAAATTGATTCCCGACTGACCGGTAGCTGTCTGGCGTTGTAAGCTTCCACAGGGCTATCGCCACTCGCTTCTCAACTGTGAGGGCTGCTCTCATCCTGGTATTCTGGTGCTTCAGGGCAGGGGAAAGCAAGTCATAAAGTTCCATGAAAGTGCCCTTACGCATGCGAAAGTTTCGCAGCCACTGGGAATCGTCCCACACCTGCAACACAATGCGGTCCCACCAGTCTGTGCTTGTTTCCCGGGCCCACAATCAGCGTTCCATGGCATGAACCTGCCCCAGTAACACCATGATTTGCACATTGCTGGGGCCTGTACTTTGTGAGAGGTCTATGTCCATGTCAATTTCCTCATCACTCTCGTCGCCGCGCTGCAATCGCCTCCTCGGCTGGTTTTGCTTTGGCATGTTCTGGCTCTGCATATACTCCAGGACAATGCGCGTGGTGTTCATAGTGCTCATAATTGCCGCGGTGATCTGAGCAGGCTCTATGATCCCAGTGCTATGGCGTCTGGGCTGAAAAAAGGCGCGAAACTATTGTCTGATGGAGGGGTGGAGGGGCGAGTGACGACATGGCTTACAGGTACAGGGAATTAAAATCAACAAAGGTGGCTGTGCATCAGGGAGAAACACAAACAACTGTCACATAGAATGGCCCCCCCAAAGATTGAACTCAAAACCCTGGGTTTAGCAGGCCGTTGATTTCACGGAGGGAGGGGGAAGCAAATGAATACAGAACAAATCTGGTCCATCTTATTTTTTACACCTTTAAGCTGGCAGCAGACGGTGCAGCATGACTGATAGCCATCGGCATCTTCTGGGTGCTTGGCAGAAGATACTGTACTACGACTGCTAGCCATCATCATCAAGACGGTTCAATAGGACTGCCGGCAGGACTGAGTCTCCAGGAGACAAAAAATGTCTGCCCAGGTGCCTCTGATCGAACTCACTGAGGAATACGACGACGGTGGATACCAGTCGTAATACACCATCTACTGCCAAAAGGCAATTAGCTGCTGCTGTATAGCAATGCAGCCCCACGTCTGCCAGCACCCAGATAGCCGATGACGGCTACCAGTCATTCTGCACCGTCTACTGCCAAAAGGCAATTAGCTGCTGCTGTGTAGCAATGCAGTACCACGTCTTCCGGCACCCAGATGACATATGGTGACGGTGAGCTGAGCTGAGCTGAGCTGAGCGGGCTCCATGCTTGCAGTGGTATGTTGTCTGCACAGGTAACCCAGGTAAAAAGGCGCAAATTGATTGTCTGCCGTTGCTCTGACGGAGGGGGAGGGGCCCGACGTCATGTACCCAGAACCCCCCGTGACACTGTTTTTGCATCATCAGGCATTGGGATCTCAACCCAGAATTTCAATGGGCGGCGGAGACTGCGGGAACTATGGGATAGCTACCCACAGTGCAACGCTCCGGAAGTCAATGCTAGCCTCGGTACTGTGGACGCGGTCCGCCGACTTAATGCACTTAGAGCATTTTATGTGGGGACACACACAATCGACTGTATAAAACCGATTTCTATAAAACCGGCTTCTATAAATTCGACCTAATTTCGTAGTGTAGACATACCCCCAGACAGCTTCCTCGTGCTGTTGGGGTCTTTATATGTTCCAGGTATCCAATGGGAAGGCTGTCTGTCCAGCCAATCAGGGGCTTGGGGTATAGCTGCTGTTAAGCTGTAGACCCTTAGTGCTGGTCAGGTCTGGTACTTCAGTGTTACTAATGTGGTACAAAGGCTAGGGATGCTGTCTAGGGTTCTAGGTTTGATACTGAGGTCCTGACAAGAGCACTTGTTGGTGAACTGTAGAAAGCTGGCTGATCACATAGAGCTGGCTTCTTATTTCTAGCTGTTATATTTAATTAAAAGATGGCTTAAAATGCATTTTATACTTTTACTTTTCTATTTAAGAAATTGTTGTATTTGCTACATGTATGTTATACAATTGTATCTAGGACAAGATGTGATCCATGCAATCAAGGACTGAAGAAATGAACTATGAGACAATCTCTCTAGTAAACTGTGGTCCCTGATGCCCTATTAGAAAGGATTTATAGAAAATGTACTATCAGGCAATCAAGTGATTCAGAAAGTGATTGACTGGTTTAAAAAGGATTCCAAATTTCGCTGTGAACTATTTTTGTACTGTGTACAAATATTTATTACCCTAGGTCTTCTGAGAAAGAGAATGGGAAATATAGCATAATATATACATTTTTTTGCTAAGAATTCATTTAAATGCATAGATTGAAACAAATAAATCTGTATTCAATTTATTGTATTGAAATGTCACTCTTTAGGATGCTTTTAATGATCTGAAAAGGTATTCTTATTGTCCCAAAACTTAAATTTAGTTAAGTTAAGTAATTTGTTAAGGTCCAGGTTTGAGGGGAAAAAAATCTCTCAGTCTTGACTTATGGCTCTCATATTTTGCAGTACTGTAAACTGCTGTCAAGCATCTAAAGTGCTCCCATATTTTTTTTAAGTCCTAAGTTCTAACAGTAATGAATGCTAATACTCATGTTTGTCATCAGTACATCACAAATGTCCATCAGCTGCTTAGGATAAGGTATTTCCACCATGAGATTCTTAAATTTGTTTTACTAGTGTGCTCAGATGTATATTAACACTCAGGACAGATCATAAATTGGTTTTCCATTGCATCTAGAAGAGATTGTCAGTGGCTAAAATGTAAATGATATCTGCATTGTGGGGGGATGCTGGGACATGAGTTCTAAAAATAAATCATTTTTAGAGAGTAGATACAACTAGTGAATTTGATTAGCCCATTACCACCACAATTTCAGCAGTTCTGCCACTTGTACACAGACTTGTGGTTTCTTCCAGTGCCTTATGATGAATACTTGCATCTGAAGAAGTGAGGTTTTTACCCACGAAAGCTTATGCCCAAATAAATCTGTTAGTCTTTAAGGTGCCACCAGACTCCTTGTTGTTTTTGTAGATACAGACTAACACGGCTACCCCCTGATACTTGATGATGAATATGTATAACTGACCTCTGTCAGGGAAGTTCAACTGTACTGTCATATTTCTAGCAGCTACACCTGTATTCCCCCTCTGTGGTTCACTAGGTTTCCAGCTCTCATCCATCTCCTCTCACCGGGGGGAAGGACCCTCTCCTCACTCCCTCCTGACCATTTTTTTTCTAGGCTGTACAGTTCCCTGCCTACACTATGATATCCCCAGCAAGTCAGACTGCCAAAACAGGCCAATGTCTGTGCTTTGCTCTCTCTTTGAATGCTGTGAACAGTGTAATTGTCTTTGTAAGCAAGCAAATTTAATCTTAAGGTGAAAGCATTACAGAGAAAACATATTAAAACAATAAGAAGTCCTACATACATGCTAACAGCTTGCCACAAGATACCCATCAAAGGATTGGGGACCCTTTTGGACAGAAGGTCCTGTCTGTTGGCTGGATCAGAAAGAAGGCCTTGAGTCAGTTTAAACTCAGCCTATTTATCCAAAAGTCCTTTCTGTGTCTGTTGATCCCTGAAGAATCTAATCTGAACTAGTATATCTAAGTCTCATCAGAAAGGCGTGCCTCTCTGGGGGGTTAGCCTGGCTGACTTGCATTAATCATCACCCACTGTTTTTAGTTCTTTGAAGATCTGTAGTAGCCCTACCCCTTGAAGCAGAACTCAGTCATACATAAACCATTCCTTTTAAACAATGGACCCCAACGATACTGCAGGGGGTTGCAATATTTGTCACAAGAACATCTAGAATTAAAGACAGAATCAGAGAAGTTCAATTTTGGATCCCTCCTTCTGGATTCTCTGGATATGCCAGTGATCAAAAGTGCAATTTCCCTTCTAACTCTGACTACATGTCTATACCATTTTCTCAAATTCAGACTTCAAAACAGTTCTCAATACCTTTGTGACCTCTGGATATGTGAAATGGGCTCTACATGGGGTTAAAAGGCCACTTGGAACTTCAGCTAGTGTCATATTCATAGATTCATAGATTCTAGGACTGGAAGGGACCTCGAGAGGTCATCGAGTCCAGTCCCCTGCCCGCATGGCAGGACCAAATACTGTCTAGACCATCCCTGATAGACATTTATCTAACCTACTCTTAAATATCTCCAGAGATGGAGATTCCACAACCTCCCTAGGCAATTTATTCCAGTGTTTAACCACCCTGACAGTTAGGAACTTTTTCCTAATGTCCAACCTAGACCTCCCTTGCTGCAGTTTAAGCCCATTGCTTCTTGTTCTATCCTCAGAGGCTAAGGTGAACAAGTTTTCTCCCTCCTCCTTATGACACCCTTTTAGATACCTGAAAACTGCTGTCATGTCCCCTCTCAGTCTTCTCTTTTCCAAACTAAACAAACCCAATTCTTTCAGCCTTCCTTCATAGGTCATGTTCTCAAGACCTTTAATCATTCTTGTTGCTCTTCTCTGGACCCTTTCCAATTTCTCCACATCTTTCTTGAAATGCAGTGCCCAGAACTGGACACAATACTCCAGCTGAGGCCTAACCAGAGCAGAGTAGAGCGGAAGAATGACTTCTCGTGTCTTGCTCACAACACACCTGTTAATACATCCCAGAATCATGTTTGCTTTTTTTGCAACAGCATCACACTGTTGACTCATATTTAGCTTGTGGTCCACTATAACCCCTAGATCCCTTTCTGCCGTACTCCTTCCTAGACAGTCTCTTCCCATTCTGTATGTGTGAAACTGATTTTTTCTTCCTAAGTGGAGCACTTTGCATTTGTCTTTGTTAAACTTCATCCTGTTTAACTCAGACCATTTCTCCAATTTGTCCAGATCATTTTGAATTATGACCCTGTCCTCCAAAGCAGTTGCAATCCCTCCCAGTTTGGTATCATCCGCAAACTTAATAAGCGTACTTTCTATGCCAATATCTAAGTCGTTAATGAAGATATTGAACAGAGCCGGTCCCAAAACAGACCCCTGCGGAACCATATGTGGTTGCCTACCTGATAGACAATATTCAAAGACAGCATTATAGGCAACACTTGGCAGGTTTTGCTGGCTTCCTATTTGTTTCTAGATATCAGTGACTGTTTCTCCTAGTACTTCAGTGTGAGATCTTCCTGATCCCAATTCCCAATTAATTCTTTAGCCCTCTCAGTTGTTGGGAGGTCTCCCTCATTTTCTTCATACACCTCTTCATTTCACAGCCTGCTTGTGATGCAGCCTTCTCTCTCTCAGCTGTTTTTGTTCATAGATTTGGCAACTGCTCAATATACACTGCTCATCTTCACAGGAATAAGTTTAGTTCAGCACCATCCTGCAACAAAAACATCATGGAAGCATCAGGATATCTGACTGAATGAGGCAAGACCATATCCCTTTAAATTGTGGACAAATTGGAGAAAGTCCAGAGGAGAGCAACACAAATTATTAAAGGTCTAGAAAACATGACCTCTAATGGAAGATTGAAAAAACGGAGCTTGTTTAGTCTGGAGAAGAGATGCCTGCAGTGAGGGGGGGAGGGTGTTGCAGGGGGACATGTTCATAAAAGGTTGTTTCAAGTTCATAAAAGGTTGTTACAAGCAGGAGAGGAAAAAAATGTTCTCCTTAGTCTCTGAGGCTAGGACAAGAAGCAATGGACCTAAATTGCAGCAAGGGCAGCTTAGGTTGGACATTAGAAAATACTTCCTGTCAGGGTGGTTAAGCACTGGAATAAAATTGCCTAGGGAGGTTGTGGAATCTCCTTCTTTGGAGATTTTTAAGATCAGGTTGGTCTAGATAATATTTAGTCCTGCCATGGTGCAGGGGACTGGACTAGATGACCTCTCAAGGTCCCTTCCAGTTCTATGATTCTATGAAATTCAAGAAATTTTGAAATGCAACCAGAGCCGTCCTAGAAGTGCCTGCCTACACTAGAACTGGCTATTCAGACACATTCAGTTTGTGTTCTCTCATGTCTGCAGGGCGGTGGAATCGTAGGCCGGGGGAGGCTGTGCCTCCCCAAACAGCCTAGCGTGGCCCTGCCCATGCTCCGCCCCCAAGCTAGGCCCCCTCCTGCAGTTCCCAGTGTTCTGCTCTGGCTCGCTCAGGCTGGCTGGCCTGCCTCCTGCAGGGACTCAGGGCGGCTGGTGCTGTGCTGCCCAGTGCACTGGGGCTGGGGGCGCTGCAGCTGCACCACGTGAGGAACCGGAGCTGGGGACGGCGTGGCTGCCCGGAGCACCGGGGCTGGGGTCTTTCTTCCCGGTCACCCAGAGCTGGGGCCAGGAGCCACGGTGGGGGTGCTCTGGGCTCCTGCAGGGAAAGGGGGCAGAAGGGGAGGGGTGGGGCCTTGGGTACAAGGGGAGGAGCTGGGGGCTAGCTTCCCCCAATGGCCAGGTCACCAGCTGACCATGATGTCCTTTGTCTAGTTTATCCTGCAAACTAGCTAGTGGGAGATGAGAATTCCATTGCAACATTGTTTCTTAGACAACTGCTATAGGTTTGTGTTGCTTAGAAAGCCAAAAGGTCCCTAAAACATTGTCTGATGGTTTCTGATGGGTGAACCTGAATTTTGTTCATATGGTTACATTCAGCCTGATGTATAAACTGAATCTATCAGATGGTTGTTACTTATCCATCTAGCAACCTGCAGCTAGGCTGAAATGATCCAATGTAGAGTGAACTCAGTCAGATAGGAATGAAACAAAATATTCTATATAAGAAAGCGGCATTTGTATCTGTTAATTGATGAGCTGTTTGTATGGCTTTAAACTACTTTGCAGCTAAATGGCAAACTGTAGTGTTTGAATGAGTGCATGCAATATAGTGATATTTAAAGGGTCATCATTCACTTAAAATTTTACTTTTATCTGATTTTTTTACCAGTTTTTGCTACAATTAACACTTAAGATTACTACAGCTAAAAGAGATTAGAAAAAAATATTTTTCTGCAATGTTGGTGCTTGTGTACTTTGCTCTTTAACAGCAGTTTGAGTTTTGCCTTTTTCCCTGTAAAATCAATTAGGGCCTGAGCCAGCTGCCATAGAAGTCAATGGGAAAAGTCTCATTGATTTCAATAAGAGTTGAAAATTCCCTTTTCTAGCTTCACTGCATATTTGTGTCATCTTTCACACAAGCAAAAGGGGAGAAAAAATTAAAAAAAGGAAAATGTAATTCTGAATACTTAAAAACCCAGCAAGCAGATCTAGGGATAGGTGCTGGGAATTACTTTTAACTTTTTTTTTAAAAAATGACTGTATTTCAAGTCTGTAGTGTCCCTTTAATTCTCTATTTTGTCTCATCTATCTAAGGTACTTATATGGTCTCCCTTACTGTAGTATGTGACTAGTCTTTAATGTATTTTTATTCACAACAGCCTGTGAGGTAGTGAAATGCTATCATCCATATTTTACAGATGGGGAAGTGTGACACAGAGAGACTAAGTGATTTGCCCAGGGTTACACAGGAGGTCTGTGACAGAGCAGTGACAGAACCTGGGTCTCCAGAATCAGAGGCTACAGCTATAACCACTGGGGCTTCCTTCCTTTGTACAATACTGTGTGTGCTACATCACATGGATACATTATGATCACCATCCCTGCTTCACATATTTGTTTTATGACATTGAAAAACTGAATGAACAATGACTTGTATTACCTATTCCAAAGGTTGGGGGGGAGGGGAATGGAATCCCACTGATAGTACTTTTTAAACAGTCCTCATTGGATATGTATTTAGGGCACATTTGTGATCATTATAATGAAATCTTGTATCGTGAGTGAGACTGACAGCAAACTACTTGCTATGGGATAGTGCTTGTATGAAGGACGATCGACAAAACAGGAATTCTGATCCTTCTCCCATTGGAGTCAGTGGGACTTTTGTCACTGTGTGTAATGACAGCACGAATGAACTCAAAAAGTTGTAATGTACTGTACACCTAGTGCAAGTCCCAAATTTGGGGATGTCAAAATTTCTCCTGAGCCATTCAGTATATTTCCAGTCCCACCAGAATGGATTAACTGGTGGCAAGGAAACGAAAACATATAATTAATTTGATATGATTCATTTCTTCAATTTGCAGTTTTTTGATAGAATTTCTTACCCCAATGGAAGTTTCATTCTTTGAGGTGAAATGTTTAAAGATGTCTTCATAACTGTAATAAAAATATTCAAGGTGATGAAAGCCCATAAATAGGATGAGGTTATTGTAATTATTGCAGAGCTTGCAGGGACAAACCATCTGGCAGAACTGTTAATTTCATAGCAGCATATTCTCTGACTGTGCTAACTTTGTGAAAAGCTTTGAAAGTCAGTACCCATTTATATTCTGAGCCACTGTTTGCAAAGGTCACTCTCTAAAGTGTGCACACAAAGGGAGAGAGAATAGATGAAACCTGGATGTTGATTCATATATTAGTCATACATGAAAGGCAATTCAGAATATCATGGGGGGAAATGTAGCTTCTACTCAGTAATCCATTAAGAGACACTGAGTTCTAGCTCTTGAGGATTCCTTTAAATGAGCCTGAGAATCAAGTAACATTTCATCTTGGAATTATTGACACCTTTCATTATTCAGTATAGAATATTATTTTTCAGTTACAAATATTGGGTCTGATTCTCCAGTGCCTAGCACCTTACATAGTCATTTATTCCAGTGCAAAATGGATGCAAAACACTACCGGATCAAATGAATACTATTTTATACAAATTTTACACTGCTGTAAGTGACTACACAACCAGAACCAGTTGATTCCCCCCCCCCCTGCACAGTTCATCAAAACCAGAAGATAAGGTATCTTCTCAAATTCTTTTCTTTTCTCATAAGTACCTCTCTCTCCAGTCCCAGTTGAAATATTGTCATTCATTTTCATAGGCAAACACTTTCTTCTGCAACACAAATTAGACAAATTTCAAATGTTCACAAAATTTGATGAAAACTCTTGATCTGCAGGCATACATTCATGTGTGGAATTCCTAATTTTCACCTCAGCTACATTTATAGGGTAGTTGTTATTTCTGCTAGCAGATGGATACAGAGGAGTAAAATCTTTGTAGTGTTTCTGTAGATTTTATATCTATGGCCCTTATACTTCAAGTGTCCACTTATGATGATCCATTTACAGGACTGAGGCCTCGGTATATACAGGAAACAGGTTTTACAAAAGTAGATGGAAAAGGTCATGGAAAAGTTTACGCACATATAGTATTCAACAGCACTTTTCTTCAAATGCATATGAAAATGGGCATACTTAATCAAAAGGGGTAAATTTCTATTTGTAGGAGTGTTTCATTTAAAGCTTGGCAGGGAATAAAAGTTGAGAGAAAATACCTATTGAAGTATCATATTTTTACCCTTTGATTTTATGTATAGTGCTTTTGAGTGCACACACAAATATAAAGTGCATCCATATTTTTTCTCTATGTTCTATTTCCAGTTGTATGGAGTTTACAGCAATCACTTGTAGACAGAGTGATATCTCCAGTTCTTATATCTATCACATCAAGTGTTTCCGATATTGATTGAGTAAATGTAACGTTTGTGAAAGATGCCGGATTGACAGCTCTAGAGATTGAAAGGCTCTTTTTAATCCACAAAACAGGTACAATACGTGCAGTAGCAAGGTCAGCCGCATTACACAGACTTACAAATGGGCCTAACCTAACCTGTGTCTGCACTCGGTGAGTCAGAGGGAGAAGTGGGCAGGATAAGGGGGAGTACGCATCATCTCCCTCTGGTATAATGAGAATTTGCCAAAATGTACAAGGCAGTCTGGGGCTATATTATTGTAGTGGTGGAGTGACCCACCACTGGGCAGTTGGAATCAAGAGGCAGCCCTGGTACCATGGTTCCAATGGAACCCCATTTCCAGGGAGTGGAGAGGGTGCCTGAGGGACTGCTGGGGGTCCAAGCTGATGCAGAGACAGAGGTAGGTAATTACACTAATCAGATGACAAATTAAGAGGATTTAGTGTATAAATATCTCATGTCTTCCATGTTTTTAATAAATGAATAACAGTTTAAGATATTTAGCATTGCCATCATTTCTAATACAGTTAAGTTTCTGCATGGATAGGCATTCCATGATTTATCAAAGCACTTATTAATAGGGCTATTTCTACTCAATAGCTAATAATAAATGTTATAAAAAGGAGCAAGAGGAACCATTGTGTGAGCCATCTTCACAACCTAAATTTTCTAATTCTTGAAATTAATTCAAGAATGGAGAATACTAGAATAATGACATGATCATAGTTTTCAATACCCTTTCACGGTGGTGCAACAACACCACACCTAGTAAAAACTGTTGCTAAAATCACATCTTCACCCATGTAAGCTTGTGTCAAGCAATTTAAAATTTAAAAGCAAACATTGTTACATATATATTATATGCAATTTAATATTACATAGGGAAATGGGAGATATATCTATATATGCTACATTTATGTTGTACTTTAATTGCTCAATCAAACACAATTTGGAACTAAACATTTGTCATTTATTGATATAATTATTCTGTGTCTTTGGAGAACCAGTGATCAATAGAATTTAGAGGTTAATCAGTATTTTACTACTTGACACTAGTCAAATTTAGTTCAGTTAAACAGAAATTATGCTAATTACTGTCTTGATTAATCAGTGGTTATTTCCATATTACCATTCACTCTCAGTAGGCTAAATCAGTTTCCCAGGAGACAGCTGAATAAAGCAGCTGTACTGACACAGCATGCCCCAATTAAATAGTGTATACTTTAATAATATATTTACATAAAACCTTTAATGCTGATACAAATGACTGCACCGCACCTTTAAAAGGGGGATATTGTCCGGTTGGCTGAGGGAAAGGGAGGAGTGCTGTACATGGGGAAAGGGGGGCAGAGAGGTTAGAAGCTGCTGCAAAAAGGGGGGAATGGGTCAGTGTAGTGACGCTGACTCATCCCCTGGGAACAGAAGGGTTGAGAAGGAGCAAGCCGGGGTGGGAGAAACCCCTTTCCATGGAGCTAGCGAGGCAGCTCCCATTCTCTCTCCCCTTTAGGTGGCAAAATATCAGGTTTGGTCAGGACCTGCTGTGGGCATTGCGCTAGGCGGCCCCTTTAAAAGGGTCTGGGAAGGAATTATTCCCTCACCACCAGATTGGCCTAGGCGGAGGAGTGGCTTTTCCCCTTCCCCACAGCAAGTTCAGGGAGGGCTTTGTAGACGTGGGGCATGAAGGGAGGTAGCCTATATGTGCAACTCATTATGTAAATGTGGAGAAGATGTCTAGTGCAGGTACTCCATAGGGAAGCTATAGAGTGACTGGATAAATGGCCTGGTAAAGGACTTAAAGAGGAGGTGTAGATAAAGGAAAGGAATGGAATGGGAGGAGGATTCAAGGCTCCTGTGAATGATATGGCAGGCAGGTAACCCCCCTTTCTTATAGCCCACCTTAACCCTCCTATCTTTGGGGGTGGATGGTAAGGTCCCAACAATGGGTTGCCTTGGGGACCTGGATGGAAAAAGAGGGGGGACTGGTGGAAGTCACCTAGGTAGTTATTGAATGAACATGGAGTTACCTGCACTGTCCGCTTTATCTGCTGGGTAGTCCCAGACACCTAATAATAAAGTTGTGGTCTGATTAAAACCATATCAAGGGTCTCCTGTCTTTCTTTTAGTATTGCCAGACAATTACACACATGTAGCAGTCCCTAGGGTGCATGGCAGCATATAGCCAATGCATGTCTTTGCATGATAGTGAGAGGAAAGAAAATGTTGTAGGGCAAACCACTACTCTTATTAAATATATCCTGGGCTCTCCACATGAGCAAAAGGACTTTCAGTTTTTAAGATCTTGTCTGAATAATCTACAACATAACTCCTGCATGGAACTCAATCTATCTACCTTGAGGAAGGAGGGTTGAAGCAGCCATGTGTAAACCTGAACCTGTGACTCCAAGGAGACTAAATATTTAAAAACCCTGATGCTTAGTTCACTAAGCTAACCCTTCCACTAGAGTCTAAAAGCATCATTGCTCTTGTATATTGTGACTTATCTCTCATTTTATTCCTGCTTGTTTCTCTCTTTCTAGAAAATGCCTTTCCTATAATCTCTTAATATTTTTTCTTGAAGAATATAGAGACAGCATATCCCACCCAACTCTGGGGTCTGTAAATGATACTACTACTTGGATACAGGGATGGATTTTTATGCTCCAATCTGCTAATATTAGAGCAGGGTAAAAAAAAAAAAACATTTCCACAAATTTTAATAATGGAAAGATTTTTTCTAGTTTTAATTCAAAAGTTTTCCCACAAAATTGTATAGCTGGCCACAAAAAATAACCACATCAGATCAGTTTTGTTGAATAATGCATTCAATTTTTCCTCAAACAATATTTTAAAAGAAAAAGTTCTGAGCAACTGTAGCACCTCTTGATAATAAAGAGGCAACACCTTACATATTCAAAGCAGGGTCCAAATATGAACTAATTAATCCTCACATCTGTCCTCCCCCATTAAATTAAAGGAATATTATAATTCAGTGTGTTTTATATCCTTTAGAGTCTGACAGTCTTATGAATAAAACCTTGCTCACCCAAATGTAAGTGGAATAGGGTGAAATTCAGCCCTGTACAGTCAGCAAAAATCCTGGGTATAAGCAGATCATACATAAAGATTTTACTAGGGCAGTCCTGGGACTTTGGATGATGCCTCTGCGTTCTAAGAACTTTGTTTTTTGTGTATTTGTTTTGTTGGTTTGCGTGGATAAACCATTTCTTTGATCATATCATTCAGGCTTTTCAAAACTACAAAATGCTTGTTGCTGAAGTATTGCTACACCAAATATAGAATGTTTTTGTATGCCACTGTTTCATTCTCATCACACAATGATTGTTTTTCACACTAAGCATTATTCAGGGTCCAAGCTTGTTATAACTTGTCAGGCCACGACATATCAATAAGAGTCCAATGCGTTGAGGGCAAAGTTTAGTCAGTGGAAACCCCCAGCTTGTGGCCTTTTTGGGGAAGGTAGGGTTGTTTTCTTGGCAATCCCTCTGTCCCTCACTTCCCTCCTCTCTATGGTCATCAGAACCAAAGAAAGTAAGGAAGACAGGAACAGAAGAGCTTGCCTGAATAATCTACAACATAATCCCTGTATGGAATTCAGTCTATCTACCTTGAGGAAGGAGGGCTGAAGCAACCATGTGTAAACCTAAACATGTGACTCCAAGAAGACCAAATCTTTAAAAACAGAGGAAGGCAACAACCTCAGCCTTTCTTTGGTCTGTTCACCAGCTCCAGGTGGAACTTTTCTGATGCAGGCCAAGCAGATCAAAGCAGACAGGATGTGGAACATAAGAACATAAGAGCAGCCTTACTGGGTCAAACCAAAGGTCCATCTAGCCTAGTATCCTGTCTTCTGACAGTGGCCAATACCAAGTGCTTCAGACAGAATGAACAGAACAGGTAATCATCAAGTGATCCATCCCTTTTCACCCATTCCCAGCTTCTGGCAAACAGAGTCAAGGGATACCATCCCTGTACTTCCTGGCTAATAGCCATTGACGGACCTATCCTCCATGAACTGATCTAGTTCTTTTTTGAATCCTGTTATAGTCTTGGCCTTTGCAACATCCTCTGGTAAAGAGTTCCACAGACTGACTGTGCATTGTGTGAAAAAATGCTTCCTTTGTTTGTTTTAAACCTACTGCCTATTATTTTCATTTGGTGACCCCTAGTTCTTGTGTTATGAGAAGGAGTAAATAACACTTCCTTATTTACTTTCTCTACACAAGTCATGATTTTATATACCTCTATCATATCCCCCCTTAGTCGTCTCTTTTCCTAGCTGAAAAGTCCCAGTCTTATTAATCTCTCCTCATATGGAAGCTGTTCCATATCCCTAATAATTTTTATTGCCCTTTTCTGAACCTTTTCCAATTCCAATATATATGTTTTTTTGAGATGGGGCGACCACATCTGCACACAGTATTCAAGATGTAGGCATATCATGGATTTATATAGAGGCAATATGATATTTTCTGTTTTATTATCTATTCCTTTCTTTAGGATTCCCAACATTCTGTTCGCTTTTTTGACTGTCGCGGCACATTGAGTGGATGTTTTCAAAGAACTATCCACAATGACTCCAAGATCTCTTTCTTGAGTGGTAACAGCTAATTTAGACCCCATCATTTTATATGTATAGTTGGGATTATATTTTCCAATGTGCATTACTTTGCATTTATCAACATTGAATTTCATCTGCCATTTTTTTGCCCAGTCGCCCAGTTTTGAGAGATCCTTTTGTAGCTCTTCGCAGTCTGCCTGCGATTTAACTATTTTGGAACCCTCAAACCTTCTCCAGTCTAAAAAGGTTATTAGAAAGCTATTTGTTAATTTGGAAAATATGGTCACATTACCATATAGGCACTACTGAAGTATCCCTTAAGACCTATTTGAGAGTTTAAGTGAGGCATAAGGCTACTCGTGCTATCCCTCTGCACAGATTGGCAATGTCACCCTCATAGTGTAAACAGAGGTAGGAATGCAAAGAAAGCAAATGGTTGGGTTTTATTCAGAATCATATATGTTTTGCTCTCTCTCGCTCTCTCTCGCTCTCTCTCTCTCTGTATTCACCCAGCTCTATTCACCACACATGGATAATTTTTGCATATTATTGATGTTGCTTTAAAAGTCTCTTGTTGATTTGGAATTTGCTACTTTGTCAGATTATGGAGACCTCCTATATTGTAATATTGGGGTACCTAAAGGAATGAAGCAAGATCACCTTGTCAAACAATCCAAAAATTCACA
This sequence comes from Emys orbicularis, assembly GCF_028017835.1. Classification (NCBI taxonomy): domain Eukaryota; kingdom Metazoa; phylum Chordata; order Testudines; family Emydidae; genus Emys; species Emys orbicularis. The sequence continues at coordinate 78,216,874 of NC_088684.1, read as the reverse complement.
GTTTCAATTCCCATTCCCCTCTGTGTCAAAGCACACACACTTGCAAAACAGCTAATAGAAGGGGGAAAGCTCATTACACTATGAACAGCTGACCTGGCCCCACAAAAAATCCAGGTTCTTGTGGAAGACAGAAACCCTCACTCTCATAAACACAAATATATGTGTTTGCACTTTTTCTAGAAGTCAACATCACACTAAAAAGTATTGTTTGCAATATTTTCTCTCTACTCCCGGTTGGCTTGTGTGGAGTGGAGGATGGGGGGCTGGGAAGTGAGAAGCTGACCCTCATTTTGTCCATAAATAAGCAAAAACTGGGAGGCCAAGGATGAGCCAGCCACCCTTCATAAGGCATAGAGTTACAGGGCTCGTGATGGCTACCCCTTGTATGGGTGAGAGATGCTGGAGGTCACTCAAAGAGAAATAGCTTCGACAACAACAAACAACAAGAAGGTCAGGGAAAGTGTGGGACCCTTACTGAATGGCGGAGGCAACACAGTGACAGATGATGTGGAAAAAGCTGAAGTACTCAATGCTTTTTTTGCCTCGGTCTTCACAGACAAGGTCAGCTCCCAGACTGCTGCACTGGGCAACATAGTATAGGGAGGAGGTGAGCAACCCTCAGTAGTGAAAGAACAGGTTAAGGACTATTTAGAAAAGCTGGACGTGCACAAGTCCATGTGTCCAGATCTAATGCATCTGAGGGTGCTGAGGGACTTGGCTGATGTGATTGCAGAGCGATTGGCCATTATCTTTGAAAACTCGTGGCGATCGGGGGAGGTCCCGGATGATTGGAAAAAGGCAAATATAGTGCCCATATTTTAAAAAGGGAAGAAAGAGAACCCGGGGAACTACAAACCGGTCAGCCTCACTTCAGTCCCCGGCAAAATCATGGAGCAGGTCCTCAAGGATCCATTTTGAAGCACTTGGAGGAGAGGAAGGTGATCAGGAACAGTCGACATGGATTCACCAAGGGCAAGTCATGCCTGACCAACCTGATTGCCTTCTATGATGAGATAACTGGCTCTGCAGATATGGGGAAAGTGGTGGATGTGATATATCTTGACTTTAGCAAAGCTTTTGATATGGTCTCCCACAGCATTCTTGCCAGCAAGTTAAAAAAGTATGGATTGGATGAACGGACTATAAGTGGATAGAAAGCTGGCTAGATTGTCAGGGTCAATGGGTAGTGATCGATGTCTAGTTGGCAGCTGGTATCAAGGGGAGTGTCCCAGGGGTCGGTCCTGGGGCCTGTTTTGTTCAACATCTTTATTAATGATCTGGATGATGGGATTAATTGCACCCTCAGCAAGTTCACAGATGACACTAAGCTGGGGGAGAGGTAGATACGCTGGAGGGTCGGGATAGGATCCAGAGTGACGTAGACAAATTGGAGGATTGGGCCAAAAGAAATCTGATGAGGTTCAACAAGGACAAGTGCAGAGTCCTACACTTAGGAAGGAAGAATCCCATGCACCGCTACAGGCTGGGGACCGACTGGCTAAGCAGCAGTTCGGCAGAAAAGGACCTGGGAATTACAGTGGATGAGAAGCTGGATATGAGTCAGCAGTGTGTCCTTGTTGCCAAGAAGTTCAATGGCATATTGGGCTGCATTAGTAGAAGCATTGCCAGCAGATCAAGGGAAGTGATTATTCCCCTCTATTTGGCACTGGTGAGGCCACACCTGGAGTATTGTGTCCAGTTTTGGTCCCCCCACTACAGAAGGGATGTGGACAAATTGGAGAGAGTCCAGCGGAGGGCAACAAAAATGATTAGGGGGCTGGGGCACATGACTTACAAGGAGAGACTGAGGGAACTGGGGTTATTTAGTCTGCAGAAGAGAAGAGGGGGGATTTGATAGCAGCCTTCAGCTACCTGAAGGGGTTCCATAGAGGATGGAGCTAGGCTGTTCTCAGTGGTGGCAGATGACAGAAGAAGAAGCAATGGTCTCAAGTTGCAGTGGGGGAGGTCTAGGTTGGATATTAGGAAACACTATTTCAGTAGGAGGGTGGTGAAGCACTAGAATGGGTTACCTAGGGAGGTGGTGGAATCTCCATCCTTAGAGGTTTTTAAGGCCTGGCTTGACAAAGCCTTGGCTGGGATGATTTAGTTGGTGTTGGTTCTGCTTTGAGCAGGGGATTGGACTAGATGACCTCCTGAGGTCTCTTCCAACCCTAATATTCTATGATTCTATGATTCAGAAAGTAGGTCCTCAAGAATGCCTCCAGACTAGTCTTGGAGAAGCCAACCCCCAGTTGATTTTGCCGTGGTTAGATGCAGGTGTAGGCCTCCTTCTGAACATATTGGATTGACTACAAGTTTCTGTGACACTTTCTTGAGGTGCCCAGGAAAGTGAGTCACCTTATTACCCCCCTGCCTCCAGCTAGAGGAAGAATTGCTTGTGCTTTACTAGGTATCAGCTCCCTGACACCAACTGCCTGTTAGCCACCCAATCAATCTCCTCAGGGCAATGCTAGCCCGCACTCTGATTTGCAGGTTAATAATAGGTGCACTCCATTCCCCAAACCTCTTTGAAGCATTCCTTTGTGATATCCAACCCCTGTCAGAGAAATACTAGATTTGCTATCCCCAAGGGGACAGTGTTAACACTAGCTTCTTTGATTCAACTGAGGATCAGCTCCTATATAACAGCAGAGAACTGGGATATATTAAAGTGAAAATAATCATACATTTACTATCAAAGATTAAAATTTAAGAGATACTGAGTATGGCCAGTAAGGGAAACAGAAAGATAACATATAAAACAAAATCATAACAGACTTTCTAGAGATTAAACTTTTAATTTAACTGGCTAACCTCCTGTCTAAAACAGGCTTAATCTAAGACTAAAGCTCAAAGTCTTCCTTCATCAGGGACTGGGGTGCACCTAATGTTACTTTGCACAGCCTAGTGAGGGCTAGCATTGCCCTGAGGAGACTTTTTGGGTGGCTAACAGACTGGTGGCATCAGGGAGCTGACAGCCAGTTAAGCCCAAGCAATTCTTCCTATTAGAGGAAGGAGGGGGGCGGGGGGAACAAGGTAATTCAAAGTCCTGGACACCTTCAGAAAGTGTCTCAGTAGGTAGGGAGGAGAGCTGCAGTTATGTGTGCAGGGATGGCGAGATTCATGGTGCCTTTCTCAGAGAAGGAATTTGTGTTGAGGAACCAGCTATTCAAGACTTACTGAGAAGAATGAGGAAGAGGTGCATGAACCCTCAAAACATTTTGACAATTCAGATAAGTTCATAATAAGCACTAATACTTTTGGATGCAAAACTGAACCATAACCAACCTGTGCCCCTTTGGAGTTCAGTGAGCATTAGTTATAGTCATTTTTCTGCTTTGATTTTTAAGTGGTTAAATTAATGACACTGGTCTACAGTTTTTGAGAAGTCGTCTGCTTCAGAGATAAAATGTGCTATTTATTATGTATTTTGATGTGCTGAATTCAAATATGACAATTAAAACAACTGATTGGCTACTGTTTCTAAGATATTTAAGTTTTTACATTTTATGTCTATGTATATTGTGTAGATAGTAGAGTTTTAATCATGAATTGTAAACCTAGATCTTTTCATGTGTTTATGGTTGCTTTACATGATAATATTTCACCTGTCCTGTTTATGTAACACTTTAAAAATCAGCAAAAGGGTTATATAAATAAAATTTATTATGAAACAAAAGGCAAAAAATTATTATGTACATAGTTTAGTCCTATTCAGTGTCTACTCGGCGCTTCTTGGCTTGTCTTTTGTATTCATTAAATGGAGCATCTCTTGTCACTGTCCAGCAATAGTCTGCAAGCATTGATGGGCTCCATTTGCCCTGATAGCATTTCTCCATTGTTGCAATGTCCTGGTGAAATTGCTCGTCGCTCACTGCTCCGCAGTTCGGTGGAAAAAACTCTAGATGAGAGTGCAAAAAATGTATCTTTAGTGACATGTTGCAACCAAGGCTTTTGTATGCCTTGAGGAGGTTTTCCACCAACAACCTGTAGTTGTCTGCCTTGTTGTTTCCGAGAAAATTTATTGCCACTAACTGGAAGGCTTTCCATGCCGTCTTTTCCTTGCCACGCAGTGCATGGTCAAATGCATCATCTCGAAGAAGTTCACGAATCTGAGGACCAACAAAGACACCTTCCTTTATCTTAGCTTCACTTAACCTTGGAAATTTTCCACGGAGGTACTTGAAAGCTGCTTGTATTTTGTCAATGGCCTTGACAAAGTTCTTCATCAGACCCAGCTTGATGTGTAAGGGTGGTAACAAAATCTTCCTTGATTCAACAAGTGGTGGATGCTGAACACTTTTCCTCCCAGGCTCCAATGACTGTCGGAGTGGCCAATCTTTCTTGATGTAGTGGGAATCTCTTGCATGACTATCCCATTTGCAGAGAAAACAGCAGTACTTTGTGTATCCAGTCTGCAGACCAAGCAAGAGAGCAACAACCTTCAAATCACCACAAAGCTGTCACTGATGTTGGTCATAGTTTATGCACCTCAAAAGTTGTTTCATGTTGCCATAGGTTTCCTTCATATGGACTGCATGACCAACTGGAATTGATGGCAAAACATTGCCATTATGCAGTAAAACAGCTTTAAGACTCGTCTTCGATGAATCAATGAACAGTCTCCACTCATCTGGATCGTGAACGATGTTGAGGGCTGCCATCACACCATCGATGTTGTTGCAGGCTACAAGATCACCTTCCATGAAGAAGAATGGGACAAAATCCTGTTGACAGTCATGGAACATGGAAACCCTAACATCACCTGCCAGGAGATTCCACTGCTGTAGTCTGGAGCCCAACAGCTCTGCCTTACTCTTGGGTAGTTCCAAATCCCTGACAAGGTCATTCAGTTCACCTTGTGTTCTGAGGTGTGGTTCAGAGGAGGAGGATGGGAGAAAATGTGGGTCCTGTGGCATTGATGGTTCAGGACCAGAAGTTTCATCCTCTTCCTCTTCCTCATCTGACTCAAGTGAGAATGATTCTGGTGCATCAGGAACCGGCAGTCCTTCTCCGTGGGGTACTGGGCGTATAGCTGATGGAATGTTTGGATAATGCACAGTCCACTTTTTCTTCTTTGACACACCTTTCCCAACTGGAGGCACCATGCAGAAGTAACAATTGCTGGTATGATCTGGTTGGCTCTCTCCAAATCATTGGCACTGCAAAAGGCATAGATTTCCTTTTCCTGTTCAACCACTGGCGAAGATTTGTTGCACAAGTGTTGCAGCATATGTGTGGGGCCCACCTCTTGTCCTGAGCTCCAATTTTGCAGCCAAAATAAAGGTGATAGGCTTTCTTAACCATAGTGGTTATACTGCGCTTTTGTGATGCAAAAGTCACTTCACCACAAACATAGCAGAAGTTATCTGCACTGTTCACACAAGTACGAGGCATCTCTGCTCACTTTGGCTAAACAGAAATGTGTCCCTTTGCAAAATCAAACACTGACAAATAAGAGAGCACGACACTATATGATTTCTAGAGCTGATATAGGGCAATTTGTTCAGCAGAGTGATGTAAGCTTTGTTATGATTGCATCATCCATGACTTCTAGGAATAACATGATGCAATTCATATCATGTATGACGCAATACCAGCTTCAGATTTCATCATTCATTGTTTTGCCTAAAAAGCAAGTACTGTCCAAACCCAGTCATAGATTTATTCATAGATCCAGTCAAAGATGTATTTTAGTCATTTCTGGTTTAAATTGAGATCCCTTCCCTTTATAACTCACTTATCCTCTGCCATTCCCAAGTCAAGGGTCGTATATACTGACCCAATAGCATATCTTGAAAACTAGAGCCAATCAACAATTTTAAGCATCATTTTCGTTCTCAGTGACCCAGAATTAGTAAAGTTTGACTACAGTTATTTCAGAAGCATTTTGGCTGTAGAACAGTGTGATTATAAAACTGCTGTAGTTTGATAGATTTATAACAAAATTATGGGGTTTCTAATGTAGTCCTTAGCCCCCTGTGGGGTTGTCCTTGTAAATAAGTATTTTTCTTGGCAAAATTTACTTACCTTGTGCAAATGGAATGATTTGTTGGCTTCTAAATTAGTTTTCCCTCCTACTGCCACCCACTTTGCATGTTTACAGCATGGCTTGGCTCTTTACTGAAGCAAAAATATACTGGTGGCTGCTAAAATCAATGATTAAAATATTGCTTTTTCATGTGGGCTCTGTAAAAGGTAGCCATAGACTGTATAGCACAGCTATGGATTGTATGATAGATCTTGCAACCATATGCGGTATCTTTGGGGGAAGTTGTTGTATTATATTTATGTATCACTGTGGGTCAGGGACTGCATGTATGATTGTGTTCTACTCCATGGGGGAGGGTTACCACAGCTCCTTCAGAGACTAAATAAATATGGACCTGATCAATCAATGTAAAGACTCCTACTGACTTCAGTGGGCTTTGGATCAAGCCCTCTAAATATCATGAAAAATTAGGGCCAATTCAGGTAAGCTTAATTTTAAATGTGTGCCTATGTCCTATTGGCTTCAATAGAATTTATGAATGTGCTTTATGAATGCTCTTCCTGAGTATGGACATGTTCCTGAACCAGAGCTATAGTTGGGAGAGTAATGATTCTCATCATCCTGAAGACATTAACTAAAGCCCTGATCCTGCAAATACGTACAGCTGTACTTAACTTTATGCACGAGGAGTCTCTTTGACTACTAATGTGTTATGCTAAGCATGTGCATAAATGTCTGCAAGGGCATATATTGTGGTGGAATAACAATGACCTGTAAAACTGATCAATGACTTATGTTCATTTTGTACACACAAGATTTAAAATTCTTTTAACAAGATGACACGGACTAGTATGATATTTAAGGAAAAATCAGCAACTAGATTCTGTGCTTCACCACCTTTGTGCTTGTGAATTCTGGGCAGCTCCAAGGGCCACACTGGCCCCCAGAGTTAGTCTAATTTATGGTAACCTCCCAATGTCTACCTATTGGCTGCTCTGCAGCTCAAAATTGCAGGATTGCAGAGCACTCTGCCACTCCCCCTCCCACCCTTAGCTTGCTCCACAATGTCTCAACAGGAGTATAAAAAAAAGCAGATGATCTAATTTAATTACTCTTAGGCCTGGTCCCCACTAAGCCCCCACTTCGGACTAAGGTACGCAAATTCAGCTACGTTAATAACGTAGGTGAATTCGAAGTACCTTAGTCCGAACTTACCACGGGTCCAGACGCGGCAGGCAGGCTCCCCCGTCGATGCCGCATACTCCTCTCGCCGAGCTGGAGTACCGGCGTCGACGGCGAGCACTTCCGGGATCGATCCGGGATCGATTTATCGCGTCTAAACCAGACACGATAAATCGATCCCAGAACATCGATTGCCTGCCGCCGGACCCTCCGGTAAGTGTAGACGTACCCTTACTCATGCCTACACCAGCCACCTAGGTCACTCATGAACAACAGTGATATGATCCTTCAAACTGCTCAAAGAAGAGTAGAATTTACTATTCTGAGTCATGTGTGCTTTGGTGAGTCAGCATGCACACTCTGTCTTTAGTATTAGATCTTTTTGGGTAACAGATGGAGACAGTGATTTTGAATTTATCACTCTGGCTAATGTTGTCTGACATGGCTTTATAAACTTGAAGACTGCTTGGAAAAAATGTATTCAAGTGCCAGGTTTGGGGAACAATAAAAAGCAATTCTCCCTCAATAATTCTGTTCTTCTGTTGCAAAGGCAACTTTTGCCGTAATAGCTTCAGTGGAAAGAAAAGAAATCTCGTCCTTACTTTTCTGCATTATCCTGAAAACAATTTAGACAATTTTGAATCCACTGTAGTATGCGCTGTAGAATGTCTGTCAACTGAAGTGCTAGCACAGTCAGCTTTACCACCTCCATCGGAATTAAAGCACAAAACAACCATAAAAAACGGCAGTTGTTGATTTGTGACTCTCCTGCCTGAAGGTGTAAATATGTGTTAATGCATTTTAAGACTATGCTGTTTCCAGGTATATAGTCAAACTGCTGAAAATATTCTGGCAAGTAAATAGGAGAAAATAATGCAAGTGTTTATAAAGCAGATGCATATAGAAACAGTTCGTCATGAGGCTGGGCCTGTTCTTTACAGACTTGCACATTTTGTAGCCCTTTTCAGCTGTCCAAAATTAATACCAAGTGAGTCTATATCAGAAAGATAGCCTTTTAAATCCACCTTGCACAGGTGTAAATGATTGCACGAGATGCAAACCAGTGAAGAATCAGGCTCTACTTTTCCTGCTTTCCCATATCATTTAAGTTTGTGCAGAAATCGGTGGCAGAGGTTCTGTCTCCCCGGTCTATTCAGAGTGTGTCACCAGAGAAAATATTTTCTGGACAGGAGTGCTGCTGGGGAACATGCAGTGCATAGTCAGAACCTTGCTATAGTGCTAGTTAGCAAAGTTAGCTAGTTCCTCCCTAACTGTGTCTGTTTGCTTACGACATTTTCACCACCCGCAAAATGGTAGTAAATGACATAGCAACCTGACTGTATTGTATCTCTCTCTCTCTCTATAAGACTAGCATGATGAATGAACTGGATAAAGGTTCCTGCAGATAGCCTGCCTGATGAGTAAAGAATAATTAAGGTTGAGAAGAATATTACAGAACTTTAAATTATCCTTCAGCCGCTATTATCTTATGTTGTTGGGACTGGTGCTGGACTCACCTTCCTAGCTGTGTTATCAACTGACAGTGTTCTGCAGGCATCATGACAGGAGTGAGTTTTAAGGAGAGGTTTGAATTTGAAAGAGGGTAAGGTAGTAGATTTACAAGTTTTTTGAGAGGTGGTTGTGCCACATATAGAAGGTGGCTTAGAAGAAAGTATGGAGGTGCTTGTGGGAGAGATGGACTAATGAACAGTGAAGGCTGGAGACACAAAAATTGATCACACAATAAGGTAAGATTCATGCTCGATTACAATTGCTGGGTTTTGGATACTTTTTCTTCATAGTAATTGAGACACCTTCTATATTTATAATCCATTACTCTATGCTGAGAAATAATATTGAAGTATCTCTTTTACCTGTTACATCTCTGGAAGTGTATTGGGTAAATAGATATTCTCATCACAGTGATTAAACAATATGCCTACAAACAGAGACAGATGACGTGGGACAGATCTTTTTGTTGTAATATTAATATCTTACACTTAAATGCTGTGAAGTGGTGTCTTTGATCTAGAAGGATTTCAAGCATTTTTCAACCTCCATATGGGGTTGATTTATCCACCAAAGAAATGCAGCAACTTCTGAGATGGAAGATAGCAGCTGTTAAAACAGCATCAGCAACAGTGAACAATAGGAAATGAAGGAGAATATTGTAAGTAGTGCTAGTCAGGAAAACTTTAATGGAACCATTTTCCATCCCATTTTGACATTTTCAGAAGGAAGTGTTTTGATTTGTCATTGTAAAATGTTTCAAAAATTATATTTATTTTATTATAATTATCGTTATATTAAGATATCATACTATAATATAAAATAAAAGTGAAATCGATTTTTTTTGTCAAAATGAAACATTTCAATCAACCAAAACAATTTGGGGGGGGGGGTGGATTTTCTTTCATGGAGAATTTTGAAATTTGTGGATTTCATTCTTAATTAGATTGAACACAAATGTTGAAATTTCAAAATCCCTTTTTAAACAAAATTCCTGTCCACTGCACAGCTTTAACTATAACTCATCTATTGGAAAATACATAGGGGGTCATGAGTAAATAAATAATAATAATTAATAATAAATATGTTAATAATAATAACCCAAACCAAAATTTGGTGAAGACACAAGGTTTAATGCTATCACTTTGAAGAAAAACATCAGTTATACTTGTACCACCCATCCTAATGATGGCCCTTTTAATAACATAGTACTAACGATGGGTAAAAATTTTTAACCAAAACTTTTTTTGGCAAAAAATGCAGATTCTGTTACACAGAAACATTTCACGAATTCATATAGGTTTCACCAAATTGTTTTGGTTAAAAAAAATCTGGAAAAAAAATCAAAAAGTTTCATTTTGACATTTTCAGAATGAAACATTTTTGTTTTTTTTTGGGGGGGGGGGAGGTTTTTGGTTTCAAAACAACATTTCGCTTCCAAATGTCCTTTTCTTTTTTAATCAAAATAATTTCAAATGGTAAAAATTAAAACAAAATATTTATATTTTGTCAAAACAAAATGTTTCATTCAATCTGAAAAATGTTTTAATGTATATATTTTGATTCACAAACATTTTCAAAAATATTGTTTGTGGTTCAACTCAATTTTTTTTTCATTTTTTTTTCAGAATTGCAAGCAAACAGAAAAATCTGTTATTTGCCCAGCTATAGACAGCACCCACTGTCACTTCCAGGGCCACTGTTACAATACTGACTCATCAGAGTACCAAAATGGCTTTTTGCATTATCTAATAATTCCTTGAAGCTCTCCCATTAAAATACTGTACAGGCTTAATCCTGTTTATTCCATGAGTTCTGACAAGGTCAAAAGGGAAGCTGATATGTTTATAATTTTCCTATTCCCATTACTTATTGAAAATATAACGTGACAAGTAATCTAGGATACCACGAATGCTGCCTTAGAAGTATCAGTAGGACCTCATCAAGGTAATAGATGAATGCATCATAAGTATTTATGGATTTGTTCTCACAACACCTCTGTGAAAGAATGAACAACTATTATTCCATTTTACAGGTGGGGTAGTGGGGCACAGAAAAATTAAGTGATTTGCCCAAGGTCACAACAGGAAAACTGTAGCAGAGCTGGAAATTTAATTCAGGTCTCCTGAGTCTCAGTTTAGTTCCTTAACCAGAGGTTGCTGACTTTTCCAAGTACTTTTGTGTAGTACATATCTGAGAAGAGATTGTTTGTCAAGGAGCTCCTCAAAGACCATTTTTCAAAGGAAAACTTGTCATTTGTAATCAAGTCTCCTTCACACTTTTGGAAAGATACAATGCACTCAAATCTACCCAGATTATTAACCTATTAGAAGGATGCAACTTTGTAAAATTATAAAGCTATTTTGGAGCATTGAGACTGTCTAAGCCCTGACAGTTTGATGTGAACTGTATTTGTTTTTAAAATTATAGCAATTTAAGATTGTCTAAAAAAGATATGCTAACTGACAATTTAGAATGAAAAAACAGTTAGAGTTCCTGGGATGATGGGAACCAGTGACATCTTAATATACCTTGCTCTCAGGAGGAGATCTGACTAAGATCTCAAGGGGAAGAAGGAAATTAACAGCCTAAGAAATACTTTTAAAAAGAGGATGTTTACTCAGGGCTGGTCTACACTGAAAAGCAACATTGGCATAGCTACATCTCTCAGCAGTGTGACGAATCCACACCTCTGAGAGAAGAAGTTATGTCAACCTAACCCCCGCTGTAGACAGAACTAGGTCAATGGAAGAATTTTTCTTTTGACCTAGCTACTGCTTCTCAGAGAAGTGAATTACCTACAGCAACAAGGGAACCTCTCCTGTCGTGTAGTAAGTGTCTACACTGAAGCACTAAAAACCATACAACTGCAGCCTGCAACTGTGCTGCTGTTGGGGGCAGCTCCAGGCACCAGCACAGCAAGCGTGTGCCTGGGGCGGCAAGCCGCGGGGGGGGCGGTGTGCCGGTCGTCATGAGGGCGGCAGTCAGGCAGCCTTCAGCGGCGTTTCTGCGGGAGGTCCGCCGGTCCCGTGGCTTCGGCGGCAATTTAGCGGTGGGTACGTCGAAGGCGCAGGAGCGGCAGATCACCCGCAGAAACGCCGCCGTAGGCTGCCTGACTGCCATGCTTGGGGCGGCAAAAAACATAGAGCCGCCCCTGGCTGCTGTAGCATTTTAAGGGTAGACAGAGCCTCAGATAGAAGGGTAAGGAAGAAGATCCTTTGGAAGAAACAAACAGGACTATGTATGATAACATGAACAAGATACCGTTTCATTTATGCCAGCAAGTCTACACAAGACAGTTGGAGCACAACCCATTAAAGCGGTCCATAGTTCACACCCCTCTGATTTGCACTGTGGCATGTAGACAAGCCCCTAGTTAGGTAAGCTTAGCACAGTGTGAGAGGAGTTATGGTTTTGTTACATTTAGATAACTCTCTTACCTGTTATAGCCTCTTATATAATGGAAGAGGGATTTAATGATTATTAGTGCTGGACAATAGTGGAAATAGAGAGAGCATGGGCGAAGATTATCAAAATTGACTAGTGATTTTCGATGCATCCTTTTCTGAAGACACCAGGAAGGGGCCTGATTTCCATAAATTGGGTGCTGTGAACCTCTGAACTTACACTCCTTTATTTAGGAACCTAAATGTAGCTTTACGTTGCTAACACCAAAGTATTGGCCAACTATATTTATTAATATAACCAGTTCAGTACAAAGAGAGTGGAGGCTTGCCCTAACAGTATGACCAGAGATTCTCCTGTTGGAGGAGGAAGCCTCAAATGGTGTTCTGCCAGCATAATTTGCTCTGTGCTATTCAATCTCCCCTCCCCACCCCCCTTCTATATAGGTAGGATTCCTGAGCAGGTAGGGACTATTGGGAATGAAAACAGCTGGGAAAAGATGATGAATTCTGACAATCCCTGACCAGCAGAGAGTGCCCTAGCATATCACTATCATCAGCATAATTTAGGCCTGGTCAATACTACAAGATTAGGTCTGTGTAAATTGCCTCATGTTGACCTATTTGTACATGTGTCTATGCTCAAATTTGTCTCCTACTGAGGTAAGAGTCCTGTTATGGTGATACAATAACGCCACCTCCCAGAATGGCATTGAGTCATGGTCAACATATTGTGGTCAACTCAGTATGAGTACAGACCCTGAGTGACTTATGCTGACCCTAACAGTGCTCCACCGACTGTTCCACAATGCCTGACAATGACCCCTCTGGTAGCAATTGTGAACTTTCCTGCCCAAAGGTCATAGAGACCAGAAACCACACTCCCACTCCTTTTAAAAGCCCTGCCTATTTTTGAAATGCCCTTTCCTGATTGCCCAGTTTGGTGAGTACACCTAGCAGCTCTCCCATGTTGTGTGCAACTGCCTATCTGACCATGCTAGCTACAACCTCTAGACATGCTCCTGTGTGGAGTAAACAGGAGGTATTGGATCTCCTTGGCCTGTGGCAAGAAGAGATTGTACAAGCATAGTTATGGACCAGGCATAGAAATGATTACACAGGAGATGCAGGCAAAAGGGCATGACAGGGCTCAGCAGCAGTGCTGCATGAAAGTGAAGAAACTGTGGCAGGCATACCATAAAGCTAGGGAGGCCAACAGTCGATCTGTGGCCAAGTCTAAGACCTGGCACTTTTACAATAAGTGGCATGTCATACTTGGAGGAGACACAATCACCATCCTAAAGTCCTCCATGATACCTTGGTGGACCTAGAGACAGAGACCCTTGCTGCGAACAGTGGGGAGAAGGAGGGACACACAGCGGATGGTGGTGGTGGGGGGGGGGGAGTTCTACTATGCCACAAGCAAGGATCTTTTCAAAACTCCACTCCTGTCTAACGTATCCTGCCAACTGAGCACAGATGAGCCCAATGCAGGGGAAGGAACCTTGGGTAAGTGGGTGCATGCATTCTCCCTTACAATGTTTAGTTGTGAAGACAGTGTCCAGCCCAGCTCCAGGTTAGCAGGACACAGGTTTCTGCTTTTCATTGTTTTACTCATACAAGAAGAGATAGAGGTACAAGAAAGTTAGAGGTAGAGTTCTCATCTGCTTTTCATTACCCTATAGGGTTAGGCAAGGGGAGAGTGAGGCTATATGGAGCAGTTTGTTTATGTACATAGGGACGTCCCTTGTATCTTCCTGAGAGATCTTGATGAAACTTTCTTGGAGGTGCTCTTCAATCCTTTCCAGACATTTCTAGGGATGGCTGCCTTATTTCTTCCTCCACAGTAGGACACTTTCCCATGCCAGTCAGTGATGACTTCAGCAGGCACCATTGCAGTGAACGGGCTAGCAGTACACAGGCACAGGTGACTTTGGGATGCTGGCAGCTGCTGTACTCTCTGTGCCTTTGTTACCATCAGGAGTGAGATATCAGCTAAAATCACTACCTTCTGTGGAAAAGAGTGCCAGTACTCAGTGTCACCACCCTGTACTCATACCCATGGACATAAGGGCCAAAACTGTATTGTTTTACCCAACCAAATAATTCCATCCTCATTTCCTCCCATGCCCCACCTCACCCCTGGCTGCAGCTGGAGAACGATGCTTTACAGAGGAGCTCCAAAGCTGAAGTGTCAATAATAGGGCTGTCAAGCGATTAAAAAAATTAATCAGGATTAATCGCACTGTTAAACAATAATAGAATACCATGTGGCCCGATTCAGTGACAACAGATGGACTGCAGCTATATCTGAGTGGTATCCGCGAGAACTGAAACTGCCACACGGTCGTCCTCCAAAGAGGTGGGATGATTTCTTAACAAGGAGATATGGACAAACGTGGCGAAGGATGGCCAGAGCGAGAGAAGATTGGAAGATGTGTTATGATCGGCTCAGTCTTAACCGATGAAGGACCGACAGTCTACGCAGCAGTCTACGCGCAGAATACCATTTATTTAAATATTTTTGGATGTTTTCTACATCTTCAAATATATTGATTTCAATTACAACACAGAATGCAAAGTGTACAGTGCTCACTTTATATTTATTTTTGATTACAAGTATTTGCACTGTAAAAAACAAAAGAAATAGTATTTTTAATTCACCTAACACAAGTACTGTAGTGCAATCTCTTTATCATGAAAGTTGAACTTACAAATGTAGAATTATGTACAAAAAACTGCATTAAAAATAAAACAATGTAAAATTTTAGAGCCTGCAAGTCCATTCAGTCCTACTTCGTGTTCAGCCAATTGCTCAGACAAACAAGTTTGTTTACATTTGCAGGAGATAATGCTGCCTGCTTCTTGTTTACAATATCACCTGAAAGTGAGAACTGGTGTTCTCATGGCACTGTTGTAGCCGGCATCACAAAATATTTACGTGCCAGATGCGCTAAAGATTCATATGTACCTTCATGTTTCAACCACCATACCAGGGGACATGCATACACGCTGATGACGGGTTCTGCTCAATAACAATCCAAAGCAGTGTGGATCTGAGTCAGATGCCACCAACAGAATGTTGATTTTCTTTTTTGGTGGTTTGGTTTCTGTAGTTTCTGCATCGGAGTGTTGCTCTTTTAAGACTTCGAAAGCATGCTCCACACCTCATCCCTCTCAGATTTTGGAAGGCCCTTCAGATTCTCTAACCTTAGGTCAAGTGCTATAGTTATCTTCAGAAATCTCACACTGGTATCTTCTTTGCCTTTTGTGAAATCTGCGGTGAAAGTGTTCTTAAAATGAATAACATGTGGTGGGTCATCATCTGAGACTGCTATAACATGAAATATATGGCAG
Organism: Emys orbicularis; assembly: GCF_028017835.1. Lineage (NCBI taxonomy): Eukaryota > Metazoa > Chordata > Testudines > Emydidae > Emys > Emys orbicularis. The sequence continues at coordinate 78,201,430 of NC_088684.1, read as the reverse complement.
AATGCAGGTACAACAGATTAGGGGATATACAGTTATTCACCAAGGAGTTCAGTCACAAATTTAATTAATGCATTATTTTTTAATGAGCCTCATCAGCATGAAAGCATGTCCTCTGGAATGGTGGCCGAAGCATGAAGGGGTATACGAATGTTTAGCATACCTGGCACGTAAATACCTTGCAATGCTGGCTACAAAAGTGCCATGCAAATACCTGTCCTCACTTTCTGATGACATTGTAAATAAGAAGCGGGCAGCATTATCTCCTGTAAATGTAAACAAACTTGTTTGTCTTAGCGATTGGCTGAATAAGAAGTAGGACTGAGTGGACTTGTGGGCTCTGAAGTTTTACATTGTTTTGTTTTTGACTGCAGTTATGTAACAAAAACATCTACATTTGTAAGTTTCACATTCACAACAAAGAGATTGCACTACAGTACTTGCATGAGGTGAATTGAAAACTACTATTTCTTTTGTTTATCATTTTTACAGTGCAACTGTTTGTAATCAACATAAGAACATAAGAATGGCTATACTGGGTCAGACCAAAGGTCCATCCAGCCCAGTACCCTGTCTGCCAACAGTGGCCAATGCCAGGTGTCCCAGAGGGAGTGAACCTAACAGGTAATGATCAAGTGATCTCTCTCCTGCCATCCATCTCCACGCTCTGACAAACAGAGGCTAGGGACACCATTCCTTACCCATCTTGGCTAATAGCCATTAATGGACTTAACCTCCATGAATTTATCTAGTTCTTTTTTAAACTCTGTTATAGTCCTAGCCTTCACAACCTCCTCAGGCAAGGAGTTCCACAGGTTAACTGTGCACTGTGTGAAGAATAACTTCCTTTTATTTGTTTTAAACCTGCTGACCATTAATTTCATTTGGTGGCACCTAGTCCTTATATTATGGGAACAAGTAAATAACTTTTCCTTATTCACTTTCTCCACACCACTCATGATTTTATGCACCTCTATCATATCTCTCCTTAGTCTCCTCTTTTCCAAGCTGAAAAGTCCTAGCCTCTTTAATCTCTCCTCATATGGGACCCATTCCAAACCCCTAATCATTGTAGTTGCCCTTCTCAGAACCTTTTCTAATGCCAGTATATCTTTTTTGAGATGAGGAGACCACATCTGTATGCAGTATTCAAGATGTGGGTGTACTATGGATTTATATAAGGGCAATAAGATATTCTCCATCTTATTCTCTATCTCTTTTTAATGATTCCTAACCTCCTGTTTGCTTTTTTAACTGCCGCTGCACACAGAACTATCCATGATGACTCCATGATCTCTTTCCTGATTAGTTGTAGCTAAATTAGCCCCCATCATATTGTATGTATAGTTGGGGTTATTTTTTCCAATGTGCATTACTTTACATTAAATTTCATTTGCCATTTTGTTGCCCAATCACTTAGTTTTGTGAAATCTTTTTGAAGTTCTTCACAGTCTGCTTTGGTCTTAACTATCTTGAGCAGTTTAGTATCATCTGCGAACTTTGCCACCTCACTGTTTACCCTTTTCTCCACATCATTTATGAATAAGTTGGATAGGATTGGTCCTAGGACTGACCCTTGGGGAACACCACTAGTTACCCCTCTCCATTCTGAAAATTTACCATTTATTTCTACCCTTTGTTCCCTGTCTTCTAACCAGTTCTCAATCCATGAAAGGATCTTCCCTCTTATCCCATGACAACTTAATTTATGTAAGAGCCTTTGGTGAGGGACCTTGTCAAAGGCTTTCTGGAAATCTAAGTACACTATGTCCACTGTATCCCGCTTGTCCACGTGTTTATTGACCCCTTTAAAGAACTCTAATAGATTATCAGAGGGGTAGTCGTGTTAGTCTGGATCTGTAAAAAGCAACAGAGAGTCCTGTGGCACCTTTAAGACTAACAGATGTATTGGAGCATAAGCTTTCGTGGGTGAATACCCACTTCGTCTGTTGCTTCTAATAGATTAGTAAGACATGATTTCCCTTTACAGAAACCATGATGACTTTTGCCCAACAATTTATATTCTTCAATATGTCTGACAATTTTATTCTTTACTATTGTTTCAACTAATTTGCCCGGTACTGACGTTAGACTTACCGGTCTGTAATTGCTGGGATCACCTCTAGAGCCCTTTTTAAATATTGGCGTTACATTAGCTATCTTCCAGTCATTGGGTACAGAAGCTGATTTAAAGGACAGGTTACAAACCATAGTTAATAGTTCCGTAATTTCACATTTGAGTTCTTTCAGAACTCTTGGGTGAATGCCATCTGGTCCCGGTGACTTGTTACTGTTAAGTTTATCAATTAATTCCAAAATCTCCTCTAATGACACTTCAATCTGTGACAATTCCTCAGATTTGTCACCTACAAAGGACGGCTCAGTTTGGGGAATCTCCCTAACATCCTCAGCCAATGAAGACTGAAGCAAAGAATTCATTTAGTTTCTCCGCAATGACTTTATCATCTTTAAGTGCTCCTTTTTTATCTCGATTGTCCAGGGGCCCCACTGATTGTTTAGCAGGCTTCCTGCTTCTGATGTACTTTAACATTTTGTTATTACCTTTTGAGTTTTTGGCTAGCTGTTTTTCAAACTCCTTTTTGGCTTTTCTTATTACATGTTTACACTTAATTTAGCCGTGTTTATGCTCCTTTCTATTTACCTCATTAGGATTTGACTTCCACTTTTTAAAAGATGCCTTTTTATCTCTCACTGCTTCTTTTCCTTGGTTGTTAAGCCACGGTGGCTCTTTTTTAGTTTTTACTGTGTTTTTTAATTTGGGGTATACATTTAAATTGGGCCTCTATTATGGTGTCTTTGAAAAGTGTCCAGACAGCTTCCAGGGATTTCACTTTAGTCACTGTACCTTTTAATTTCTGTTTAACTAACCTCCTCATTTTTGCATAGTTCCCCTTTCTGAAATTAAATGCCAGAGTGTTGGGCTGCTGAGGAGTTCTTCCCACCACAGGAATGTTAAATGTTATTATATCATGGTCACTATTTCCAAGCGGTTCTGTTATAGTTACCTCTTGGACCAGATCCTGCGCTCCATTCAGGACTAAATCGAGAATTGCCTCTCCCCTTGTGGGTTCCTGTACCAGCTGCTCCATGAAGCAGTCATTTAAAGTATTGAGAAATTTTGTCTCTGCATTTTGTCCTGAGGTGACATGTACCCAGTCAATATGGGGATAATTGAAATCCCCCACTATTATTGAATTCTTTATTTTGATAGCCTCTCTAATCTCCCTTAGCATTTCATAGTCACTATCACTGTCCTGGTCAGGTGGTCAATAATATATCCCTACAGTTATATTCTTATTAGAGCATGGAATTACTATCCTTAGAGATTCTATGGAACATGTGGATTCATTTAAGATTTTTACTTCATTTGATTCTACATTTTCTTTCACATATAGTGCCACTCTCCCACCCCTGCACGACCTGTTCTGTCCTTCGGATATATTTTGTACCCTGGAATGATTGTGTCCCATTGATTGTCCTCACTCCACCAGGTTTCTGTGATGTCTATTGTATCAATATCCTCCTTTAACACGAGGCACTCTAGGTCACCCATCTTATTATTTAGACTTCTAGCATTTGTGTACAAGCACTTTAAAAACTTGTCACTGTTTAATTTTCTGCCCTTTTCTGATGTGTCGGATTCTTTTTTAATGTGAATATTTCTCGTCTGATCTGGCCCCTACTTTATCCTCTTCCATCCTCTCCTCCCGACTAAAACCTAGAGAATCTCTATCATTAGACTACCCCCTAAGAGAAGTCTTTGTCCGATCCACGTGCTCCGCTGCAGCAATCGGCTTTCCCCCATCTCTTAGTTTAAAAACTGCTCTACAACCTTTTTAATGTTTAGTGCCAGCAGTCTGGTTCCACTTTGGTTTAGGTGGAGCCCATCCTTCCTGTATAGGCTCCCCCTATCCTAAAAATTTCCCCAGTTCCTAATAAATCTAAACCCCTCCTCCCTACACCATCGTCTCATCCACGCATTGAGACTCTGAAGCTCTGCCTGCCTACCTGGTCCTGTGCGTGGAACTGGGAGCATTTCTGAAAATGCCACCATAGAGGTCCTGGATTTCAGTCTCTTTCCTAGCAGCCTAAATTTGGCCTCCAGGACGTCTCTCCTACTCTTCCCTATATCATTGGTACCTACATGTACCATGACCACCCGCTCCTCCCCAGCACCACACATAAGTCTGTCTAGATGCCTCGAGAGATCCGCAACCTTCGCACCAGGCAGGCAAGTCACCATACAGTTCTCCCGGTCATCACAAACCCAGCTATCTATGTTTCTAATGATCGAATCTCCCATTACTAACACCTGCCTTTTCCTAATGACTGGAGTTCCCTCCCCCAGAGAGGTAACCTCAGTGCGAGAGGATACCCCAACATCATCTGGAAGGAGGGGAAGGTTTCCCTCTGCTCTGGTTGACTGCTCTCCTTCCCTGAGCCTTTCATCCTCCTTAACAGTGCAGGGGCTGTCTGACCGGAGGTGGGACAAATCTACAGTGTCCCAGAAAGCCTCATCAACATACCTCTCTGCCTCCCTTAGCTCCTCCAGTTCCGCCACTCTGTCCTCCAAAGACCGTACGTGGTCTCCTAGGGCCAGGAGCTCCTTGCACTGAATGCACACATGCCACACCCTCCCACAAGGCAGGTAATCATACATGCTACACTGAGCGCAATAAACAGGATAGCCCCCACTCTGCTGCTGGGCTTCTGCCTGCATTCTCTCCTATGGCTACCTAGGTTAATGATAGGGTTTTTGTTTAAATCAAGAAGTTTTGATTGTAGTTTAGTTTAAAGTTTTTAAAGAATGGCAAGTGTACCTTGCCCCCTTCCGAACTCCCTCTCAAAACTCCCTGTTAGCGGCCCCTGTTCGCAACGCTCCCTGGTTGCTTGCTCACTGCTTTATAAAGCCCTGGCCTTCCTGATAGCCCCACCCCCTGACTAAGGCTCATCCAATGAACAGAGGCTTCTAGATTTCAAACCTTGTTTAGAAGCTCACAGCTTCCAACTGCCGGCCACAGCACATGGTCAAACAAACAAACGAACAAACAAACAAGGTCAGCACACAGCAAGTAACCCCCAAACACAAACACACACTACAGACAGCCACTTACCTCAAGGGTCCCGTATTTGCTCCTCCTTCACCTGGAGAACTCCCTTTCAAAACTCCCTGTCAGCGGCCCCTGTTTGCTATACACTTATATATACTTTGATTTCAATTACAATACAATTATATTAAATAATATACACTTTGATTTCAATTACAAAACAGAATACAAAATATATGAAAATACAGAAAAACATCCAAGCTATTTAATAAACGTCATTCGGTATTCTATTGTTTAACAATGCAATTAAAACTGCGATTAATCGCAATTAATTTTTTTGAGTTTATCATGTGAGTTAACTGTGATTAATCGACAGCCCTAGTCAATAAGCATGTCTTATTTAAAACTCTTATGGGAATAATGGAAGGGAGTTCTGAAATTTACATTTTGCTTTCCTTTGTGAGAGTGCATACAATAATATGTCTGTCTGTTTTATCTGTAGCTTCTGCCGTTGCAGCCTCGAGGGATGCCCGCTCCCCACCTGCAGGATGCCTGACCCTGATGAGGAGGATAAAGAAGAGGACTAAGGAGGATAAGTTCAGTTAGATCCTACAAGCCAGTGCTTCATTGGACCTTGAATAGATGGCCTGGAGGGGGAATATAGCAGATGAAGAAGGAAAGAGCAAACGAAAGAAAGGTCCAGGAATAGGAGAAGAAAATGCACCAGCATGTAATGGGTCTTCTCAGGCAGCAAACACAAATGGTATAGACTGTTGTTGATCTGCAGGTCCATTTACCTCCCTTTGCAGTCAATGGAGAACTCAATTTCTTCAGCTCCCTACACCCCCCAAAGTTCTACGTGGCTTTGTGGACCACATTCCTATCCCTACCACTCCACTTTGGGGGATAGCCAAGAAAATCACAGCTTTACATACATTGAGCTGTGAGAGCCATGGTTGATGTATGTTAGGCAGAAATGGACTGCAGTGGACACAATTATTTTCTTCTGTTCTAATTTTGAAGTTCTATTCCAGTAATTTACTTTATAAGTTTGTGCTGTGTTCTGTTTTAATTGCACATTAACTGTTTTTAGTACACAATAAATTTTTATTTCCTGGAAATAAATTCATCTTTATTACTTCATAACATATGCTGTACTGCAGAATGCCTAGTTGTACTCAAAGCACACATTACTTGTAGAAGAACAGGACCACAGAACTGATAGGTTCAGTGAAAACCACAGTGTAATAATTACAAATGTATGTATGCATGGCATAATTCATAGGCTTGTTAAAACCCAGTGTGATATTCATAAATGCACCCCAAACACTACACAATTCCTAACGACCCCTAAAACTTCAGGGCCAGGTGGAGCACCTATCCAGCACATCATATTATTTGCTCTTTCAAGGCCTCCCTCAGCAGCATAGCTGTGCATTGAGCTCTTCTAATGGCCCTGGTGACTGGCTGTTCAAAGTCAGCAGACAGCCGTTCCACCTCTTCCCTCCACCCTGGCAGCAACCTTTCCCCCTTTGCTTCACAGATATTATTCAGAACACAACATCAGCTATAACCATTGGGATGTTTTTCTCACTGAGATCCAATCTAGTGAGTAAACAATGCCAGCGCCCCTTCAATCTACCAAAAACGCATTCAACTAACATTCTGCACCTGCTGAGCCGGTAGCTGAATCTTTTAGCGATGTCAAAGTGGCTAGTGTATGGCTTCATGAGCAAGGGGTAGACTGGGTCCCGCAGGATCATTATTGGCATTTCAACTTTGCCAGTGGTAACCCACAAGTTGGGAAAGAATGCCCCTGCCTGTAGCTTTCTGTACAGTCATGTGTTCTTAAAGAAACTGATATCAGTGAAACATCCCTGGTGATGCACCAGTGCTTGCATAACCATAGAAAAGTAGCCAATTCTGTTGACATACTCTGTGGCAAGGAGGGCTGGGGCCAAAATAGGGATGTGCATGCCATCTATCACCCCACCACAGTTCAGGACCCCATAGCTGCAAATTCATTTATAATGTCATGCATGTTGCTGAGAGTTACAGCCCTGCATAGCAGGATATGATTAATGGCCTACACACTTGCATGACATTGGCCCCCACTGTGGATTTTCCAACTCCAAACTGATTTCCCACTGAGCGGTAGCAATCTGGTGTTGCAAGCTTCTACAGTGCGATCCCCACTTTCTCCTCATCTGTCAGTGCAGCTCTCATTCTGGTGTCCATGTGCTGAATGGCTGAGCAAGCTTGGCACATAGATCTAGGAATGTGGTCCTTCACCTCCAAATATTCTGCAGCCACTATTGGTTGTCCCAAATATGTATTACAATGTGATCCCACCAGGCAGTGCTCATTTCTCGGGCCCAGTAGTCATGTTCCACCATCTGCAACTGTTCCTTGCCACCAACAACCCTGCGTACTTTTTCGCCATGTCTCTTCGCAATCAGCCCTCAAAGGAATCACCATGTCCACCATTACTGTAGTAGTCCCATGACTCTGCAAATACCAAAGGATAGTTTCTCCTATGTTTGCAATGGTCACGACAATAGTGCAGAGCTGTGCAGGCGCCGTACTTCTGTCAGAGCTGGCAGATCGCTACAAGCGTTGCACAGTTTTGTGGGATTTTTAAAAACAGATGCCAAAATTATGGGATAGAAATGACATCCCGGGATGGAGGAAGATGCATTACTTCACCACTTGCTCCCACACCCCCCTCTCCACATCCCACGTGACTCATGTGCCCCACAGCGCATTGTGAAAATCCCACAAAAGACATTTTGCCGGTTGGTAGCACCTGGCACACACAGGGCCGGCTCCAGGCACCAGGCAACCAAGCTGGTGCTTGGGGCGGCACCTGGAGGGGGGCGGCGCGGCGCTCGGGCCGCCGGGGAGAGCGGGGCCACAGCCGGGCTCGCTGCCCTCCCCCCGGCGCTCTGGCCGCCCTCCCCCCCGCGCCCTCCCCCCCGGCTGCCGGGGGGAGAGCGGCGAGCCCCTGTTGGGGCTCGCCGCCCTGCGCTCTGGCCGCCGGGGGGAGAGCCGAGCCCCAGCCGGGGCTCGCCGCCCTCTCTCCGCCCTGCCCCCGGCGCTCTGGCCGCCGGGGGGAGAGCCGAGCCCCCGCCGGGGGGAGAGCCGAGCCCCCGCCGGGGCTCGCCGCCCTGCCCCCGCCGGGGCTCGCCGCCCTGCCCCCGGCGCTCTGGCCGCGGGGGGGGGGGGAGCCGAGCCCCCGCTGCGGCTCGCCGCCCTCCTCCCAGGGCTCCGGCCGCCCTTCCCTCCGGCGGCAGGCCGGGGGGCGCGTCCCGCCGGGAAGGAGCCGCAGCCGCAAGCGGGAGGGAGAGGCGCGGGGCTCCCCGGCAGCAGCAGAGATTCGGCCCACACCCCCGCGCTGCCCACTGGGCCCCTGCCCGCTCCGCCTGGACCCACCACGCTGCCCCACGGGCTGCAGGGCTGGAGCAGCCTCTGGGCTGCGCTCCCGGCCCCAGTGTGCAGCGGCCCGGGCAGAAGCCCTCTGGTGCGGGGGGAGAGCGGAGCCCCCGCCGGGGCTCGCCACCCTCGCCCCGGGGCTCCGGCCGCCCTCCCCCCGGCGGGAGAGCGGAGCCCCCGCTGGGGCTCGCCGCCCCCCCTGCCCCCCAGGCTCCCCCCCCCCCAGGCAAAAAAGCCTCCGGCGGCAGAAAGGCCAGAGCCGGCCCTGGGCACACATATGCATGGTGCACTGCACTTTGCATCAACACAAGAACTACTGGTGAGTATGCACTGTGCTGACTCAAGCAGTCAAGTATGCACACACAAGCGATATATTAACTGTGGCAGCTTTACACCAATGTAACTTGCGTCAACCAAAGTTTGTAGTTTAGACATGGCCCTATAGTAGATGTTACACTCTGTAAATCACACCCAGGAATGGTTCATGCCTCATCAGAGAAAAGATCACAGAAGCCATCTGATCAAGTCATCAAGCGCAAGTAGGACAAATGCCTCCTTTTGGAAAAAAAAAAAGTCAGGACGGCCAGCACGGGCCTTAAAAAGGCACTGTCCTGGCCAAAATAGGACTTATGGTCACCCTGAACATTTTCCATCTCTGATTTCTGACAGAGAGCTTCTCCTCCCCTCTCCCACAACTTTGGTATAACAGACCCGCAATAATTCCCACTTTGCTAAATCACACATCTCATGTTTTGCACACACAAATGGTCTCTTTGTCCACTTCTCAGCAATGATTTAATTGGAGAGTGTGGTACTGAATTTTTGAATTACTAAGACTTTATTAAGCAGGATGCTATGCATACTATGAAGTATTTTCTGTGCTAATTAAAACCAACACACACTTGCCAAGTGACTAAAGTACATTTAGTGATGCAGTACCCTTGCTTCTTTTATTGTTTGCTTGATTAAATCACAAAGGGCAAGATCTAAAGCAGATTAAAGACTTCCATTGACTTCAAAGGGCTTTGGAGCAGGCCTTAATGACTCAATCCAACACCACAAAAATTAATGGAAGTACTTCCATTGACTTTAATGGGCTTTGGATCAAGACTTATTCTGCAATTGATCTACCAGTCATTAGTATGAATTGGGAATTTTCTACTGTATGTGAAATTTTTTGTTACTTTGGCCTCTGTAAATTAACACAACTGGTCTTTCCCTGTCTCTGTATATAGGAGGCAGAATATCAGCTTTGAAATAAATTAGATGAAAGAGCTGTGTTCAGTACTCCTGTGTAATTTCCATTCAAATTACACAACATTCAGATTTCTGTGGAATATATATCTGGTGACACTAAAGCCCCTAATCTGCAATGTTAGGATGGAAAGTTCATCAAATTTCTGGGCGATTCATTACAAAGCTGGATGTGGTCTTTAATATAAAAACCGTTATAATTTATTATTAGGAATCATTAATTAGATTTTTGACACATATATCAAGAGAAAAGAAGCCTGCTAATCTATACTGATGTTCTAGATAAATACTATAGCTGCAGCATACATAATTGGTCAATTTATTCTTTTTGGGATTCCAGTAAAACAACTACAAACTCATAACATTTTCCACCTAATCCTTTATTTTTTCCAGAGGATGATACTATGGGGTTTGGGTTTTACTTTGTTTTGTTTTTTTCAGAGGAGATTATTAGTTTCATCCATCACTTACCTGATCATTCAGCAAGAGTTGAAACTGCCAGTGCATGGCAGTATATAAACAAAATGTACACAGTGGTAGAAAAACTAGCTTTACCATTTTGTGAAGCTTCATGCTGCACTAGAAGTATAAGTAAATATAATTTTGGTGTCCTTATCTCCATATTACACACACAAGTTGAGGGTTTGTCAATATTCTCCTAAACTCTTTTGAACATTTATCAGTCAGCATTGGCAGCTGTGACAGGATGACTGCTTGCTGCATACCAAATGTAGCAACACAAAGCCGTCATTCTTCAGCAGGTTATTACTTTGAAACGATTATTATTTAAGATAAATTTTATACTTTTTTAAAGTCAGACCTTCCCCCTAAGACTTCTAGCAGGATGTGAAGTACTTTGATGTAAATTGTATCTGTGAGCTGTACATGTAATATTAATGCTTTATATAAGTGGATCTTTGTATTGAAAGGACATTTTATTATTCCATATACATCAAGGTCTGAGGTATGCTACTGTTTATTCTAATGCCCATTATTAAAACAAGCTCTGAAAACATTTTGATTGGAAATTTCTACAGTACATAACAGTATTTTTGGATTAATATATAGTTCTCCAGCCTTTTTTTTTAAAATCCAGATTTTGGTTTATTACACTGAAAGGTCTGCACCATTCTGAATGCATTGAATGTCAAGGTTAGAGGTGAATAATTTCTTCAGAACCAGGAAATGCTTACTTCACAATAACTTATGAGGGTTGAATGGGGGTTGAAGGAGGAAAACTCCTTACACTGCAGAACTGCAGATGCACATATAGAATAGGATTATTTCTGTGCCATTATACATTTATGTGTCTGATGTGATCTTTGTGTGAAGCTCTGCATTTCTGAGAAAATGAATGAAAACAAACTCAAGAGCTAGAGATAAGCAGTGTCTGCCTAAAAGAAAATCCTGTAACTCATTAATCGATTTTCTAATTAATTCAACGTGAATAAAATATGATGATGGCATCTATGTAGCACAGAAAGTTATTTCAGACTAACAGTTCAGACTAGAGTAAAAATAGACCATTTCTGCTGATTTCAAGATACACTTTTAAAGTTTATCTCTGAGGCAAAACCATTTCAACCAGATTCAAAGGAGCAGATTAATTAAATGTTAAAACGGCACTAGAGTGAAGCTGAAGACGTTGCTGGTACTTCATCACTCTCACCCTTTACTCACCATTCTGTAGCTATATGTGTTGAATATAGCACACTCTGTGATGAAAAATAGCAGAGATATTCTCACCCTTTTGCTTATACAATGCGATGCCATAATTATTTGTGTTTAGCCTCCGAGAGAAGATGCTATTACAGGATTACAAGTCAGTAGGGTAACTTTGGGGTATCAAGTAATAGATACACAAACAGTACTATTTCATTGTCTTTTAACTGAATACTAGTTAATGGAGCTGAATGAATCTATGGTATTTGGCATATTTCACTTTTTTTTTCCCTGTTGGTGAAATTTCAAATTATTCAATGGATTTTTTTTTCATACATGTTGCTTATTCTCTGGTCTGTAATGTAATAACAAAGTTAAACTGTTTGGTTGTGATTTATCACAGAAACACATGACATTGTTTCTGTCTCTTGGTGCAATTAAAGTAATTCTTATACTCAGCTTTTTGGCATACATGTGAATTTAAAAATTGCTTTCTGCAAGTATTTGAGTGGATGAACTAAAAATTTGCTTTCTATTTGCATGCATGCTAGTGAACCTCAATTTCATGAATGTGTGGGGAAAGTGAACACAAAAGGGATGCAAATACATCCAAAAATGTGAATACTCACAAGGACATTTTTATAGAATTTGCCCAACTCTAGTCTTTTTAATTACTCCTTAGAAACTGTAAACTCAAATCTGTTCCCTCACTAAATTAGCCTCTTTCTTTTGAAGCAGCTTGCTATTTTATTGGTTATTTCCAAACATCCATTGTTAAAATAGCAGAATTTTAATTGCTTCCTGATTTGTATGCAAAAGCATTATCATTAATTACATTACAAAAAGCAAGACAGCTTCATTTTCAGAGTAACAAAGGTCCTGTGAACTAATCCTTTTAAAAATAATTTAGCATTCTCTTTGTTATATCCTCTTTAGAATGTTTGAGCCTCTCTTCCTACGTGAAGTGCTCTTTTTATACACTAAAAATTAAGAGGGAAAGTCAAGCTAAATGCAAAAATGGATTTGTGAATAAGAACACTGTTCACTGCGACTTGTGTGCCCATATTATTTGTTCACAATTATTCAGGGAACAGATGGCTCTTCATGGAAATAACTGAAAATCTCAAGAGTTTTGCAAATTTTAGCCTGAGTCATTATTTGTGTTAAAATTTCTGTCTGAGATTCACTATTCAATATTCACTGTTCCCCGGTTTACAAATGTTGAGATGTGATCAGACACTATTTGACGTAGACGGCCAATAGCAGACCACTAATAATGAATGGCTAAAGAACAGCTGAGTGAAATTCAGAGTTTCTGTTCCATGGGAAATTCTAACATTTCAACTTTTGTTTTCATCCCATTTCAGGAAATTCAGAAATGTCCACATGTTGGATAGTTTTGATTGAAATGCATTATGACATTCTTGAAATAAAAATGTTTTGTTTAATTGACCCAAAAGGCTTCTTTTCAAGTCATATCAACATTAACTGCATTGCCCTACCTCAGCTGAATCTGCATTGCATTGTTGGAGATGTAGTCCTTCAGGGAACCCGGCTCATAGAAGTCATTGGGGGTCCAAACTACAACTACCATAAGTCAATGTGCTAGGGAAATGCAGTTTAATTTATTTGAATATAAACATTTTGGGTCAGTTCAATAAAACAAAATATTCTGATTTGGGATGAACCAACTCAAAACAAAATATTTCATTTCAATTAAAAATTGGCAAAACTGATATTTTCCTGCTGAAACTTTTGATTTTTCAGACACTGAATTTTCCATTGGAAAAACAGTCCAGTGGAAAATTCCCAACCAGCTCTAAACTGAAGTGAGCAATTTGTGAATAACCCATAGTCTGAAAAGCATTGCTCCAAAATATTCAATGAATATGTGAACAATAAGTACATTAGAAGAAAATCAGGATTGGTTTATGAACCATTTGCTAACCAAAAAGTGGTTAAACTAATAAGGTTTGATTCGGTCAGCTTTCAGGAAAATATTCCTGGGCCTGACCATTATATCCTTTGAGCACCACACAAGGAAATGAAAAAGAACCAATTTTCAGAATGGTGAGTAACTTAGACCAAAGTAAGCATCATTACATTCTGTCATCCTTCCCTGGTGGTAGAACATAGTCCAGGCATCACAGCACACCACCTGCACTCAAACCAAGTGTAACTCCAAGAAACAGAAAAGAAGGCATGGCCGGCGGGAATTATCACTGTACTGTCTGCCCTAATCATAAGTCCTATTTTCAGAGAGTGCAAGAACAGCTTAATTTAAAACCACCTCTGGCTTCATTAGAAAATGCAGGTAACCGTGGGCACACTGGCAATGACTCCTCTGGCTAGCACTGTCAATGCAAGAAGGGATGCTAGACTGAGGTCACTCTTACCTTGCTCTCCCTCTATCAGATATTTTGGGTCCACAATCCTATTAGAAAGCACTGCAGTACTACTACCCATTATTCAAAGAGACATAATGTATGTTGGATGGGAGGCTCTGACTCTGGGTTCCCAACGTTTTGTACTATACGTTACCAAACAACAGTTGCACCATCATGTCCTCTGTGTTGTTTCAGGGCCTTCTGGATAAGGTCTGGAGGTATATTCTTTTTCAGGGCACTGCCACTTCCTAAGTGGCTATTTTGTCCACCTTTTGAGCTGGCTCCTGCTATCTATTCTGCACATATGCTTGTGGATTTCAGTTTCCTTTGTCCTGCCAACCTGTCACTTTCTAGCCTTGGTAACTTCTCCTTTCAAGGATGATTGCTTTCCTGCTCTGTGATTATTGCTTCCCTTGAGAGGTCTATCCACTCCTGCATACACACAGGCAGCATGATACATTGCTTGTAACATCTTTTTTATTTTTTTCTTTGCTGTGTACTCTTTCTTATGCATTTTGTGATGTGTTTGAGATATCAAGACACAGACCTCTATTGTACCACCTTGATGACAAAGACACCAGTTTAACAAATGTCTGATCATCAAAACAAAGACTTATTCTTTTTAGGCAAAATCATCATTTTACAATCAGTCCTCGGCAAGGGCAGTGTGTAGCTGTGTTGCCTGAAGAGCAGTCAGGGAGCATATTGCAATTCAGGGTCACAACCAGCATTCTGGTCACTCCAGTGCTACAGAGAGGACGTATATGGGGTCAGTGCATGCACCCCATCCCATATTGCAACCCGTGGTATCAGTATACTCTGTAAGAGAATAGGTGGGTGTGTCCTTTAGTCCCTTGCATGGGCATATTTAGCCAGTGATGATCTAGCCCTCTGATGATGGTCTATTTAAGAAAGGCCCACAAGGGTAGCAATGTCCCTTCATCTTCACAGGTTATTACTGTCTATACCATGATGAGAAAGGTACCATCTGATACATCATGGAGGGCCAGCATGAAGAAATTATTACGCTAGAGGAACATTTAAAAACCAAATACAAAGACATACATTCAAAATGTTCACTATTTATGTACATTAATATTGGTCACGTTTTCACTCGTTTATAAGTGAATGATTTTTTTTGCTCAAAATTTATATTAGCATATGTGAACTACATTTATTTGAATATGTTCTTGTACAGTTTTGATTGGTGCATGTTCAGATCCATTACAGGAGACACTGATGCATAGGTTCTCTCGCATTACTGGGTGCTCAGTGCAAGAGGTGAAGCCTAAAGCAACACTGTACCACAGAGTTATTCTATGTGAAGACACCCAAAGCAATGCATACCCTGCTGCATCTTGTGACTAAATTGTGTCATGAATATGCAAAATGTGGAGACTGGAGAATTATTTACAATTCAAATACTGTCACCCAAATGCACATTAAAATTAATGACTTTTGGATAATGCTAATGAATAGGAAATAATTCTGTTAAGAAAACCCTAAAGTCTGGAATATTCATATGTCAATAATTAATGAATTTTGTTTTTCAAACTCAGTAGCTCCATTTCCAGTTAAGATGCAGACACTAGTTATCTGTAGTAAATTGCCTTTTATTATGACTGATACATCTATGCATACAAACAGCCACATGTCAATCTCCTTCTCAGCATGGACCTAATCAGAATTATTTTATGTTTACGTGTGGATCTTCACATTGGAACAAACTTACCATGGCTTGATGGGGGGTACTCTGTCACTAATTAATAAACAAGATATACAAACATTAATTGGCATCTATGGCTGTTTGGTTATTGTGTGACAGAATGCATACTTGAGGGGACTAGCTTTACACTCTACATATTAATAGTAAAAATCCTCAAATGCAAAATGTGCTTTATATCGTAATTATCTCCATAAAAATAGTTTCCTCCAGCAGTATTTTGCATCCAGGCAAAGTTTGACCAGCATTATGCAAGAGCACTGTCTTAGCAGACATTACTTTTGATGATACTCTTGCTAATAATACCATTTTGCTACTCAAGGATTGTGGTTGCCTCAGCATACAATGCATTTGCTTTTGTGGTGGGTAAAGGGCACATCATTGGATAGCATTGTACTGAATGCTTAATGAATCTAACAGTATGGCCAAGATAGGTTGATATACAATTTAGGTCAGTAGGGAGAGATCTTGTGTCAGAAAGATAGTGAAAGAAATAAACAATATGGCTGCTGCTTTCAAAATAAGGCCCCAATTTTGCAACCACTAAACAACTACATTTCACTGAAAAGGGCAAAAGAGATCCTTGCGGCTTAATGTATTATGTTTGGGCTTAATAAATCAAAGATTAAAATGGATTGAAACTGTATCTTTTAATCTTAGACTCATGTCTTTTAATTTTGTATTAGTGTTATAGGATCGGAGCCCAAGTGAACTGAACGAATCCTACTTTTGGTACCTCTTAACTTTCACTTTACTGAGCTTGAACACAGAGCCAGCTTTTGAAGAGAGCTCAGCTCCTATTCAGACTAAGTAAGATCCAGCCTTTCAAAGAGGCAGACTACCCAGAAGCTCCCGTTGCGATACTTTTATGGCCAGCTTTTTAAAGAAGCCCAGCCCCAGTGAGTAGAACTCTTTTGAAAATCGGGCCATTTACTTTGGTAGCTAAATGGGAGCTGAGCTTTCTTCAAAATCTGGGTGTCATTGTGGGTGCTGAACTTTTTTCAAAATCTGGCCCACAGTGGGCCAAATCCTCAGCTGATAGAAATTGGAATAGTTTCATTGTTTCTGTTGAGGTCAATAATTTTCACCAGGATCTAGCCCAATATTATAATACATAATAATACCTCTTATATCTTTTCATCTGTAGATCTCAAAGCACTTGACAAAGGAGGAATAAGCGTCAGTAGCCCCATTTTAGAGATTGGGAAACTGAGCCACAGGGTCACCAAGCAAGCCAGTGGCAAAGCCAGTAATAGAACCTAGGTCTTCTGCACCCCAGTCCAAAGCTCTGGCCTCCAGCCAATGAAGATCATTTCTTCCTTTTTTTGCCCAAATTAGAAATCAGCTATGACTCGGGTGTTGCTGTATCCATTCTTTACATATATGAGGAAAACCCTCTCTACTTTGACACCAGTGGAAGTTATTAAATAAATGTCATAAGAAAATAAAAATGGCCATACTGGGTCAGACCAAAAGTCCATCTAGCCCAGTATCCTGTCCTCTGACAATGGCCAATGCCAGGTACCCCTGAGGGAATGAACTGAACAGGTAATTATCAAGTGATCCATCCCCTGTTGCCCATTCCCAGCTTCTGGCAAACAGGGGCTACATACACCATCCCCGCTCATCCTGGCTAATAGCCATTGATGGACTTTATCTAGTTCTTTTTTGAACCCTGTTATAGTCTTGGCCTTCACAAAATCCTCTGGCAAAAAGTTCCACAGGTTGACTGTGCATTATGTGAAGAAATACTTCCTTTTGTTTGTTTTAAACCTGCTGCCTATTAATTTTATTTGGTGACCACTCGTTCTTGTGTTATGAGAAGGAATAAATAACACTTCCTTATTTACTTTCTCCACACCAGACATGATTTTATAGACCTCTATCATATCCCCCCTTAGTCCCTTTTCCAAGCTGAAAAGTCCCAGTCTTATTAATCTCTCCTCATATGGAATCTGTTCCATCATCATCAATAGTGTCATCAATAGTGTTAAGTCTTCTAGAGATCAAAAGAGAAATTCTTCATTATTTAGTGCATGGAGATAAAGGGTACTTTGCAATGACCTGTGGTAACATCCTCCCCCTCCATTTTTTTGTGTTGCATTTTTGTTTTGGAGCTGGTGGTCAGCTCGTGGTTGTTTACAGTCTGATAAAACAAGTCTTGATGAACACTTTTATCCAATTATAATTATTGTTGCAAAAAACATTATTTCCACCAGAGAGGTCAGAAACTTACCTTCTGTCAAGTATGTGACTGTGTAACATGAATGTTTTCTAACTGTAGGTTTTTTTTTTTAGCCTAGTAGAAAAGTGAGCTAAGAGTAAACAATGGAAAAATATAACTAATCCCAAAATCTGAGAACAGTTACTAAAGCAGTGATGATGTTATCCGAATGGGAATGGCGATCTTAGATCCTGCAGTCAGATCCACTAGCATGACCATCAGAAGAGTGAAGTTCTGGAACGGTTCCAGTAGGAGTAGTGGGGGCAAACAACCTACTAATTTTAAGATTATCCTTGATAAATCTATAAATGGGATTCTCTGATGACCCAGCAGGTCTCTTCCAGTCATACGTCTCATGTTCCTATGGTTCCCTGCAGCTCATGCAGAGTTCCACTGAAGTACATCCGAGGACCAAAGCTCAAAATACTGCAGCTAGTGCCAAAGTGTCACAAAATTAAATATGGGTGAATTCAGGATGCATCTTCCATGTGACACAGCAGTAATCCATATTCAGCTAGGGTAGATGAAAAATATTGTCCAGAGACCTGCATTTTGACATAATCATTCTACAGACTTAAATTGGAACCTCACAGCTGACCTTCTCGAACATGAATTTCAGGGAGATGGGCATCAGATTTGTATTTTACAGAATTCTGTCCATGTGGATTCAAAACCAGACGATGCTCCTTATGGCCCCTTACCTGCAAGGGTGCACAGCAGAGCTCACAACTGAGCCCTACATGATTTGTGTGGTTCATAGCTATAACTTCAAAATTTCCCCAAACAAGGTTTATTAGTGGATTTTTTTGTAGAAATACTGTCAAACTTTAAATCATACTTTTTTACATAAATCTTTTCTTTTGTTCTACAGATTATAAAACCGAAAACTTTTACAATCAATTTAAACTGTTTTGTTTACTCTTTTCACATCATTTAGCTTGGACAGTGAAACTAGACTTCTCTATAGATAGCCATTTTCATGTCTTGCTTCTCATGCTTTTAATATATATATATGGAGATATACCTATCTCATAGAGCTGGAAGGGACCCCAAAAGGTCATCAAGTCCAGCCCCCTGCCTTCACTAGCAGGACCAAGCACTGATTTTGCCCCACATTCCTAAGTGGCCCCCTCAAGGATTGAACTCAGAACCCTAGGTTTAGGAGGCCAATGCTCAAACCACTGAGCTATGTGTTTTGGGTAATAAATGATACAGAAGATTGTTTAAATCCCCAACCCGCTGTTTCCATTAAAATTTAATCCATTAAAATATTTCTATTAATATTAAGTCTTGTAGTGTATGACTCCATGTCAGTATCCCTTTAAAATGTAGAAATATGTTCAAGATCTCAGCTGTTCATAGCAAATAATTGCATAAACGATGAACAGATTTCTCACAGAGTCAAATTAAAGCACAGAAGGTACAAGCAATATATTGAAAGGAAACATAGCACTAGAGCTCAGTTCTTTAAAGAAAAAAAGTGTCTGATTAAAATTTCTATTTCGTGCACAGAAAGGGCACTTTAATCCAAATCTATCATCAACCAGAAACTAACTGAGGACCATGCAACCCTTGAAGATAGAAATAAATGAAATGTCTCTAAACAGCTGAAAACCAACTTACTAACTTATGGAAGTGATAACCCAGCTTTGAATTTGATTTAGTTAGTGATAAAGTACTCTGGTAATCTTGAAAAAAATATTGCAGGACATAGAGAAAACTGAAGTTCTCAGTGGGATATAAAAAAACCCAACAGGCATAAATATGACAGATTGTGAGGCTGAAAGATTATGTGACTCAGAGAATTTGCGGCAGTCAGAACTCTGTGATATAATAAATGGATATATAAGTGGTTACTTTCAAATGTTAATTTCCCTGATCAGTCTAACATCAGTTTTATATACAAATGTGAACTGTGTGTATTGCCCTTCCTAGCTAGATCTCTGCTTGCAGTTTGTATCCTTTTTAAGAGTGGAACTATATCAAATCTAATTCTAAATGGATATCAAGTAGTTCAATCAGTATATGTCAGTGTGATTTAGGACTCTACAGGGAATAAATAAGGGAATTAAATAAAGAGATATTATAGCTACTCCTTATGTTGTAATGTGAGGTTAACGGAATAAAGAATCAGTTTAAATATTTTTTATTTCTTGTGTTACTGAGTCCTAAATACACTTTGTATTCCCACAACATGCTCGGAAAGAAAAGAAATGTGGAAATTGTGCCATTATAGCCGTCAACAATAACACATCAAAAGTTGTCAGAGGAAGTTAGGCATGTAACCCTAGAAGGGGGAGGGATAGCTCAGTGGTTTAAGCACTGGCCTGCTAAACCCAGGGTTGTGAGTTCAATCCTTGAGGGGGCCATTTAGGGAACTGGGACAAAAATCTGTCTGGGGATTGGTCCTGCTTTGAGCAGCGGGTTAGACTAGATGACCTCCTGAGGTCCCTTCCAACCCTGATATTCTATTATTGGAACCAGGGGTATGGAACAAAGGGATTGGGTGAGTATATTTACACATGATCCTCATATTATCAGGCTCCTGCTGTCTCAGAAAATCTAGTCGTGATCCTTGCCTCAAGGTGACAGAACCAGTCTGAGCCGGAGGTCTCCCTGCAAGCTTATTGGCTTTGGTGAACCAATCTATAGACTGAATTTACTGGGGCACAAACTGTGGTTGATCAGTCCTTATAAGTTATTGGCTAAATGTTGCTAACGCTGGTATTGCTAATTTGGCCAGCATTCACCTGCACTGAAAATCCATTTGGAACCAAATAACTGAAAGTTCGATACAGAACAGGTTCTCAAACTCCTTCTGACTTTCCATCATGACTATCCATGCATACCCCCATTACCATAGTGTCTTCTACAGAAATGTCAGGCTGCTACCCTACTGAAGAATATATTACTGATGGGCCATCCTACTTTGGGGCACGCAGGGAGTTTTCTGTGCTTTTTCAGTTTTGGTAAAAACAATAGTAACTTATTGCGGACTTCTCTCTGCCCTGTGTAGAAGCTTTTAACCCTGTGAAGTACCTTTGTGGTCTCTATAATTGTAATTTGGAAAAACAAAGACTTAAATGAGAGTGGGACTCTTTTTGCATTTTCCATAAGTGTGTTTGTCAAGGTTAGTGGAGGGTGAAAAAAGGCAGGCATGCCAAACTTTTGAAGAAAGCATCTGTGCTTTCATGTAAGTCTGTTTTGGTGCAACAGCATGAAAGTAACCAAAACCATCAGGCATTATATGTTTTTCATTTTCAGTCGTGAATTTTGGTTATGTAGTATTTCTGGCACATTTTTTTAAAGAGTCCCAATATTTTTTCCTTGCAACTATTAGACTTTAGCCATATTGTAGATTAGTCTTTTCCACAAACTATGCTATTCATGTAGTCTTGAGAGCTGTGCGATTAATTGATTTTTCTGTTCACTGGCAATTCCAAAAAAAGGTTTTAAGTGACATGAAACTGAAATTTTTTCAAAAATTTTGGTGAATCAAAATGTTAAAAAGTAATTTCAGGCTAAACAAAATATGTTGAGCTTTGTTTCTTTTTAAATTTCAAAATGAGAGGTCATTTTAAATCAAATAGTTGAAATATTTTGTTTAGAAAGTGTCCAAATGAAACATTTTGACTTGGGGGAGAGGGGCGGCTAGGGTTTTGTTCAACGGAAACAATTTGCCAAAATCCACATGAATTTGTGAAATCTTTCAATTGACCCGAATCTGCATTTTTTGTCCAAAATTATTTTAGTCAAAAAATTTTGCATCCATTTTTGTTTATGTAACTTACAGAATAATGGAGGCTACAGCTCATGATCTTTATAATCAGACCTCTTATTGTTGGGTACAGGTCTAGCTGCACCTCTGACTCCTCTCTGGTCTCTCTGAGTGCACCCCCATCAGACATCAGAAATTGTTCCTTTACCTGTCCTGGGGTGGAATCATGTGATTTTTCCCAATTTTAAACTGGGTCCTGAGCTACAGTACCCTGTGGATGAACTGATCACTCTTAGTGAATGAAACACCTAGGAAGGTCTACCTTCTTCAAACACTCCAGAAGGTGTTTGTGGGTGCCAGTCTATTCCCGCCAAACAGCTTCCCAATCACGGCATCCCTCTGTATCCCTATCCCCCACACTTCAGAAAGTCCTTTTAAAACTTTGTTCTCCTCATTTGCTCCAGGAGTGGACCCTGCTGCTCAAAACCAGTTTGGTGATCTCTAGGGTATCAAAACAAATGTCTCCTGAATTGTCCCCTAAGTATTTAGCAGATGGGTGGCTGTCTTGAGCCATTGTCCCATTTGTTTTTCCAAAAAGCCTGATATTAAACTAACCCAACATATTCAAACAGTAAACATCCCAATATATTTGTGAAGGAAACATCCCAATAACCAGTTCAACAATACAGTATTCAGAAATTATTACAGAGCAGTCCCATTTCCATCATACTTATCTCTTCAAGCCCTCTGCTTTGACTAACACCTGGGTAAAGCCAGTACATGAAAATGTCAGACAAACTAATCATCCTAATCATCCCTGACAGACATTGGGGCCCAATCCTGCAGTCCTTTTTCTGTGGGATTTTGTGATGGATGGTACAGAGCCTTGGGACCCCAGATGCCTCCATATTCCAATTTACTTTACAAAAGGAAACTGAGAACCCATGCATGAGCCAGTGGGTCCAAACTTCATTTGTTGGAGGCAAGAAATGGAGCAAGCTGGACCAGATTTCCAGAAAAGAAAAATATAATAGTGGCAAGTGTACCTTCTGGGAGGAAATTGTTTTTTGTTTCCTGAGGGCTTGATTGATGACTGAGTCAATACTACAAACCAAGGCAATGTACTGTTTGTTTTCTGGTTTCTGTGTTTGAAATTGTTTGAGAAAGCAGTCCAGGGGCACCGAGGGCCTCTGTAAAAGGACTCTGAATTGAGCTGGTAGACAGAACAAAAGAATTATGGCCTCTTTCCAAAACCAGGTAATTTTCTTTTCACTTCAAAAGGTTAGTTGTTGCCCTGTGGGAAGTATTTGGGAAGCAGGCACCAACTACAGACTTCATTTGGTCACCTTGATTTCAGTGGAAGTTTCAAGTCAAAACTCTCAACTTATGCACAGTGCATGAAATACACCTTTCTATATATGTGTGTGGGAAGGTGAATGTTTATAGATACAGGTACATGCATAGGTTTTTCTATGGTGTTGCTATCTGTAACATCCAAGCGCTAGCTCAAATCTAGCTGAAAACAGCTCTCTCTCTCTTCTTCTTTTTTTGAGACAATCACCCAAGTGCAGAAGGCCTGGACAAAGCTCTGATGCCCCATTTATTACTAGTAAACTCTCATGTAGTGCTGTTCCTCCATGGATCTCAAAGTGCTGTACAAAGGAAGGGAAGAATCATTACCCCCATTTTACCAATGAGCATTCTGAGGCATAAAAAGGTCAAGTGACTTGCTGAGGTCCACACCAGGTAGCTGGCAGAGATGGGACTATCACTCAGATCTCCTGACTCCCAGTCCAGTGCATTGTCTACTGTACCACACTGTCCTGCTTACTCAGTCTCCAGTTATGCCCTTAATGTGTGGTTAAAGCTCGCATGGAGCTTTTTGTGAGTTCCCAGCACGGAGTGAATTTTACCCACTATGAAAAGAAGTTTGTCAAACATCCCCAAATGCCCTGAAATGAAAACTGTGCATAATAATAATTGAAATTCATGATCCATGAGCTTAGAAATAATTGTTCATGGTAAGCCACCCACCAAAACCAATAAATAATAGAAACGGTGAGACGTAGGTGGCATCAGCTGTGAAAAAAAAAGAACATTATGAGTTGTCACAGTATTGCTAGCTTGCAGGTAAATAAATGTTTGTCTTACTATCCCTTGGGGATCAATTAAAAATATGTGTCCCAAATTATCAAATGAAGCTCTGGTAATGAACTGAAATTCATTCAACTTTATAATTTAATTTGAGGTTGCACAGTTTACGGAATAATGCAAAACCAAAGAACATTGTTTCACTTATGCTAATGTTCAGCCACTCAAATCCAAGCAAGGGAGGAGAAAAGGAATGTGAACTAGGGCCCTGATCCAAAGTCCACTGAGATTAAGGGGAGTCTTTCCAATGATGTTAATGTGAGCTGCATTGAGCCTTTAAGGGGATAAATCCTGAAGTCCTTGCTCAGGCAAAACTCCCATATAGTCATCTTTTTTTAAAAAAATGCAATCATGGGTTAATTTTAAAAATAATTGAACAGGATTCTCAGGTCTAGTAATTCCACTTTGTACTGCTTGTAAACTGGCCAGAAATAGCCAGCAGAGAAGTACCACTTTCTCTCTGCTAGTGGAAAGCTGGTGGAGGTGGCTACTCTGCCTCCTGTACCAAGCGCCTTCCAGCCCCTCAGTAGGGGACTGGTTGGGGGCAGGGAGCAGCATAGCATGGCAGAGCTTCTCTAGTCCATCCTTCGCTGGTGCAAGGTCACTGAGGAATCTTACACTGGTGGCGTAAATTAGAGCTGTTCCTTGGCAGCTCTAACTTGAACCAAGACTGCATGGGACAGGATTAGGGAGCTGCAACTTGCTTCCTGCCACCCTGCTCCGCCCAAATAGGTTCAAGTGGAGCTCAGGTGGGATGGAGAATCTAGCCCAGTGCATTGATATAAATATACCCCAAAGCAATCAAGATGTGTGTAGGACTGACCAAAATGTTTGTAACACTCCCATCCTTCCTCCTATTCTCTCCCCTTGATTTGTTTGTTCCCACTCAGTGTGTCTTGAATTAACTCTGGCTCTTTGAGGCTTCTCTGTTTTACATGTCCTGATGGCAACTGGGACACCTTTGGGTACTTGGTGAATAAATAATTATATAGATAGTAGTAATTTTAATATAATTAGTTTCACTGGGATATTAAGATGATTAGGAAGGAGGTGCCAGCTGGCAAAGGGTACACTGTTCTGCAACAGTAACACCTAACAGGCCTGACAAACGCACTACACCCAATACATTGCTTTCATAGTTCTTCTACAAAGAGGGTCAAGTGAGGTATCTAATAGAAGCTTATGTCATATTGATCTTCATAATAGCTGTGAGTTGTATATATGGTTGATATTTAAGGAGTTGTATATATATTTACTGGAACATATGTTTTACAGTCAGAATTAAAGCTGGGTTGACAAGCTAGCTTTAACCAACCAAAGCCCTGTCTGCCTTGGTTCACATGTAAAATAAGCATTGAAGGCAACACAATGGAAGCCCACTTCCATACATCTTGAATACACTGTGTGCAGTTCTGGTCACCCCATCTCAAAAAAGATATATTAGATTTGGAAAAGGTACTGAAAAGGGCAACAAAAATGATTTAGGGGATGGAACAGATGCCGTATAAGTACAGATTAAAAAGACTGCAACTTTTCAGCTTGTAAAAGAGACAACTAAGGGCGAATATGATAGAGGTCTGTAAAATCATGACTGGTGTGGAGAAAGTGAATAAGGAAGTGTTATTTACTTCTTCACATAACACAAGAACCAGGGGTCACTCAATGAAATTAATTGGCAGCAAATTTAAAACAAACAAAAGGAAGTACTTCACACAACGCACAGTCATTCTGTGGAATTTATTGGCAGGGGATGTTGTGAAGGCCAAAACTATAATGGGGTTCAAAAACTAACTGGATGAGTTCATGGAGGATAGCTCCATCAATGGCTATTAGCCAAGATGGTCAGGGATGCAACCCCATGCTCTCGGTATCCCTAGCCTCTGATTGCCAGAAGCTGGGAGTGGACAACAGGGGATGGATCACTTGATGATTACTTGTGTTGAAGATTAGGGTTGGAAGGGACCTCAGGAGGTCATCTAGTCCAACCCCCTGCTCAAAGCAGGACCAATCCCCAGACAGATTTTTACCCCAGATCCCTAAGTGGCCCCCTCAAGGATTGAGCTCACAACCCTGGGTTTAGCAGGCCAATGCTCAAACCACTGAGCTATCCCTCCGTTCATTCCCTCCGAAGCACCTGGCATTGGCCACCACCAGAAGACAGGATATTGGGCTAGGTGGACCATTGATCTAACCCAGTATGGCCGTTCTTATGTTCTTATGGCCCTGGACACCCTGAGAAAGCATCACAGAGGATTTCAGGACTGAATCCACAGGGAATGTTATGTGTGTTGATTACTGTAAATAAAATCATAGTTGTCCATGTTGACAGGTACAGAAGTATTGTGAACGGTCATGGAGATTAGGAATAGAAGGTTGTATGTGATTTAGTGATAAAAGGAGAAAGCAATGGAGGGATTCAAAGAGGCAGATGATATGGTCAGAGTGAGAGACATGGCTGTATTTTGTTCTGATTGGAGGGGAACAATGTGTGTGAGAGACAGACCAGAGACTAGGAGGTTGCAGTAATAAAAACCGTAGATGATGAGAGCCTGGACAGGAGTTTAAGATGTCTGGATGGAAAAAGGAAGTTATATCTAAGACATGTTATGGAGGAAAAATCTGCAAGATATTGAGACAGCCTAGGTGAGTAGGATGACAGAAAGACAAGCTGAAGATGACTCCCAGGTTATGGCTCTGATTGACAGGAAGGAGTGCAAAGATAGCTTTGTGAGTCATTGGTGTACTGATGCCAGTTGATGCCACATAAGCAGATGAGATCACTCAGACAGAGGGTGCATGGTAGGAAGCTAAGGATGGAGCCCTTTGGAACTTTAATGGTCGATGGGTGAGGAATGAGGGGGACCTACCTAATCAGATGCTCAAGAAACTATCAAGAGAGACAGGAATACAACCAGGAAAGGACAGACTCATGAAAGCTAAGGAGGTTGTGATTGACATTGTCAAAAGGAAAAATGAGTGTATATACAATAATTTTCAAGCCTAACACAACTGTTGCTATATACTGTATTTACAATAATAAAAATAGTAACAATGAGCCACGCTTTCAAGAGTAATTACCATTGCAAAGAATTAAAAAAAAAAAAAAAAAACCAAATATAGGAAAAGAAAAACAACCTTAACAACAAACAGGAGGTGGAGAATGGTCTTGTGGCTTAAGCAAAGTACTGGAATCCAGAGATTTGCATTCTACTCCTACTTCTGCCACTGACTTTGTGGGATCTTGGGCAAGTCACTTGGCTGCTCTGTGCCATCATTTTCCCATCTAATAATAAATAATAATAATAATAATAATAATAATAGTTCCCTTTTCTAGAGTTATTCTGACCTTTGGTTGATTAATGTTGGTAAAAAATTTTGAGACCCTTCCATGGAAAATGCTTTATAAATGCAGTTATATTATTCTGATAATTATTAAGCACTTATTTTCCTAATTGAAATACTATGTTACGAGATTCTCATCATAGTCTTTTTCTACAAAAGTGTGTGTTCAACTACCCTGTAATCTAACAGAAGAAAATAATATTTATATTAGAGCTCATTGGACAAATTCCAATGAACCAATGCTTCACCAGAATGTAATGATCTGGCACCATCAGGACACTGATAAATTCAAGGAGCTCAATCGATTTCGCTTCATGATAAAAAGGTTACGGGATGACTCGATTATGGTCCATAAGTATCTATATGGGAACAACTATTTAGTAATGGGTTTTTCAATCTAGCAGAGAAAGGTATAACACGTCCAATGGGTGGAAGTTGAAGCTAGCCAAATTCTTACTGGAAAAAAAGTCATAATTTTTTAATTCTGAGAGTAATTAACCACTGGAATAATTTAGTAAAGGTTGTGGTGGATTTTCCATCATTGGTGATTTTTAATTCAAGAGAGGATGTTTTTCTAAAAGATATGCTCTAGGAATTATTTTCTGGAAGGTCTATAACCTGTGTTATACAAAGGTCAGACTAGATGATCATGATGGTCCCTTCTGGCTTTGGAATCTGTGAATTTATGAAAGTGATGGATAAGAACAAAACCCACTATATGTAACTAAGATGAAGGTTTAAGTGCAGGTTGAAAAGTATTGTTGGGTCACTCTCCGTTTTTACATAAGGAGAAAAAAATCATGCCAAAGTGACACAAAGATAAATGGAGTACTATTGCAAGGTCCTAAATTGTAAACTATTTTACCCAAACTGGCCTAGACCCTCAGAATGAGGGTGTACAGCCAAAATAATTGAACTCGTTAGTGCAAAAAGTAAAGAAAAAAGTTCAAGTAGCACAGAGGACACGTCAGAAAAACATGAAATACAGACGACAAATCCTGGACTTAACACAGAAAACATGTCAGGTGAAAAGTAAAACTACTATATCCGAAGAACAATCATAAGGAGGGTGGGAGGGAAATATCTCCTATATCCCCTGCTAATTCTTACAGATCTCAGCTCCCATGGAAACAAAGATATAAAACCTGCTAACCTCAGGAATATGAAAAAACATCAGAAGTGGAAAAGGTCAAACCAAGTTCTAGGAGAACCTTGATCCTCATGTTAACAAAAGAAAAACTCAGAAAGTCCAATTCTTCCACAGCACTGTCTTGGAATTGAGTTTTCAAAGCCATCCTAAAACCCTTGAAAGGAGAGTTTCAAAGGCAAGATGTCAGTCTGTTAAAATCAGATTGAAACAATATTATTAATTAAAAGAGACGCTAATTAAAAATAGCATGGGGGGGGATAATACAGCTGGAGCCTGAATGAAAGAAAAAATATGCATATCTACAAAAGTTTTAAAAAAAGATGGAGAGAGAAAAAGAAAAGAAATTTCTCTGTAGATGTTGACATCAAACATTAAAAAATGTGGATTTGGAAAATAATTTCATAAAGACGTGGGGCTACAATTTGAACAGCAAAAATTATATTAAGTGTAGACACAAGAAAAAGAAAAAGCTCATTATCAAAGAGTAGCTTTGAAGTATGGGACTGTGACAAAGGTACTATAGTGGATGAAAGACAATTACATTCAAGGCTTAATAATTCAGCATTTCACTGCAAAGCACTCTATAAAACTGTATCGAACAAAATAAAATGTGTTTATAAAGAGGGTGCACAGGCGTAGCAAGAGACCAAGAAAACAGCCTGCATATGGCAAAGTTCGGAAAACTCCAGACAACTCTCCCAGAAAAAAGCTGATTATATAACTAAATATTTGGTAAGTGTATACAACTCAGTCAGTTTTATGTGGGGAGCAAAACTAACAACAATATCAAATCTTACTGTTAAACCAGAAGAAAACTGACAGGCTGGTGACAATGTTTTATTTATTTATTTGTTTATTTTTAGACAGGCAATGTTATGTGGGAATGGAAAGGACTTGAATGGCGGCAAGGTTTCTGTCTATGGGAGTCGTTTCACTGATTTCAGTGGACTTTGTATCAGGCCCTAACTGCAGAGCAAACAAGGGTAGAGCACAATTGTTGCTACTCATCTTATGCTTGATTTTATTGGGCAGAATGTCTGAAATTTTCCCTCTCTTCCTCTAGGTATTTCAACTTAATCATGGAAATAAGAATATCAAATGATATTCTGATAATGGAATGTGTGACGGGTCGGGACTCACCCCCTGGCGCCTCCTACTGGTTGTCTCAGGAATTAGCTCTGTCCAGTGGAGCGCCCCCTCCTGGTGGTGTCCCATCTGTTGTCTTGCCCTCGGTTGGCGTCTGAGCCCACGTCGCTCACCAACTCGCGGCGTCCTCTTCAGGACCACTGTCCTCCTGCAGTGCACCTCAGTCCATCCACACCCCCTTCCGGGGGAGGGGGGGTTGACAGGAGTCTTTGCACTGGCCTCAGCGGCCTGCCACAACCCACAAGTCTAGCCCCTCTTACGTCAGGGGGCAGGTTGCAGCCTAACTCGGCCACTGCTCCACGGCCCGGTGCAGCACAAGGGGGAAAGTGGGGGACCCAGGCCCGCCCGCTACTCTGGGTCCTGACCCAGGGACCCTCTAATGGCAGCCTCTTGGCTCTCCTTCTCTCCCCTTGCCTTCAGCCTTCCCTGGGTCACTTCCCCTCTGACCCCATTGCACCCTCTAGGCCCTTCTACTCAGGGCCGGCAGTCTGGCAGGTAGCAGGCTGAAGTTCCACTCTGCTTCCCTGAGCCTGCCCAGCACTGCGCTGTCCTGGGTGCTGGTCTCCTGCTCAGGAGACAGACCTTCCTCCCTGAAGGTCTGGGACAGACTGACTCTCTTGTCTCAGAGCAGCCTTTTTATAGGGCTGAGCCTGGCCCTGATTGGCTTTCTCCAATCCGGGCCCTGATTGGCTCCCAATAAGCCTTTCTCTTATTGGCTTCCGGGCTGCACAGGCGCACTGGCCTGCTGCAGCCTCCTCTAGCATGGGGGTGGGGCAGAAACCCCACCACAGAATGTTATGCCTGTACTGCAGCATACATCACACTACTGATAATTTTCATATGAGGATCTCAAAGCATTTTCCAAACAATAATTTAGCACCATTGAGAGACAGATATATTAGTGAGTTGCACAAAAGGGAATAATGGGGGTCGGGGGAAAGACCAACCTAAATTAATATTTAGACATATAAATACGTTAACTGGCAGTTGCAGGTGCTCTGCACCTCTGAAAATCAGGTCATTTATTTAGGTGCCTAAATAGAGATTTAATTACCTAACTTTAAGAACCCAACTTGAAAATGTTGGCCCAATAAAAGAGTAAAGAGAACTCATGAGAATCCATAATCTAGCCACTAGACATGCTCTCTTCCTGCAATCCACTTACTGGAACAGATCCTCAGTTGGTGTAAATTGTCATAACTCCATTGAAGTTAAAGGTATGTGTGACGGGGTGTATGAACTCCTTACTAGGCAGGAGCCCCTTGCACCCACTCCCAATCACAGGGTTAAGGAACAGTTATGGATTAAAGAGGCTCTTCCTCCTTTGTCGAGCATGCTCAGACTAGAGGCAGGGTTTAAAAGCCAGGCAGGTAGCTCAGTTAAGGGCTGGCAAGCCAGGGAGCAAGATGCATCCTGGGAGCTCCCAGGGAGGATCAGAGCAGAGCCAGGACTGAGTCAGTACGTGGAAAACGCCACAGCAACCAACGGTGGAGACACAGACCAGGCACTCAAAGAGACTTCCCATGGAGCTGTACAACAGCCAGACGGGAGGCAGATGGGAGTAGGAAGTGACTCAGGGGAGCTGACAGGAAGCTGAACACCACCTGAAGGTGGGTGAGTAGATGAGTCAGCCTCACAGGGCCCTGGGTCGAAACCCAGTGGAGTAGGGAGGGCCCGGGTTCCCCAGATCTCTCCCAGATGGCTGCCATTGGGTGGGACTGCCACCACTGAACTATTGCAATTTATTGGGATTGCTGCCAGTGAACTATTGCCACTAGATGGGACTGCCGCCACCATGAACTATCACCATTCGGCCTGATGGCTGCACATTGAGCTGTGACCACTAGGCAGGAGCCCCCAGCAACCGCCCCAATCACAGTATCGCACTCTGCCCTCCTATTCACAACTCCAGCCTCATAATCAAATCAATTCTATTTACCAAAAGAATCATAGTCTAGTGGTCTCTTGACCACCATCTGGGATGCAATCAGTGGATATAATGGAAGTTCTGGTTTTATTTACACCAGTGTGAAGATGGAGTAAATTATGCACTGGGAAACATCAGTGAAACATTTGGCATATGAATAAAAGGCAATACGGAGTGGTGGTTTTCTGGACATACATCAAACATCGTTAGTTTTCTGGACATACATCAAACATGGATAAGGAAAAGCAAAGTGAAGTAGTAAGACTTTTTCTTTTACTTGGTAACAAATTGACATGAATATCATGGGCCAGATTATGATCTCACTTAAACCACTGAAACCAATCAGGTTACGCCAGATTCAGATTTACAACTGGCTAACGAAGAACAGAATTTTGAACCATGTCAGAAATCAAAAAATTTATCAGCATCTAATGCAGCAGTAGCATTTTCTGGATGAAAAGAGGAGGAGAAAAAATGAAGTAAAGAAAACTGTGGTTTTATTTTGGACTTTTCACTTGACTCCCTTCCAATCCACCCTACGTTTAACAAACGCTTGTGCCTTTCCAATCCCTGCAACAGGAACTACACACCCATAGCTAGTAGCTGAGCTGCTGCTACTCAGTTTTTAAGGATGATTTAATAGGGTATGTGCCACTCCAGGCTTGCCACAGATCACTGCTCTGTCAAAGCTACAACAAATACCACATCTCTGCAAACTGAAGGTTACAAAAGTGTCAGATAACATTTTGGCACCACAACTTGTCAGTGTAGGTGCTGATGGGGTCTGTTCAACAGTGCTACTGGTTTTCTAAAGTTCGCATTCAGCACCATACTTCAGGTGTTCGTTTGTTTCATATTCCCCAATGATGACTGAAAAAGCAGAAATAGCAGCAATGAAAGTCTGTATGTGCTACTAAGGGCTATGTTCCATATTCTTTAGACAAGAAAAACTTCTGCTGAAGACAGAGCTGCCCTGGCACCATTATCTAGCCCTGGTGTAGCTTCTTTGTGGATACCAATGACGGGAGTGCTTGCAGAGACGGGCTGCAAGTGCTTCTTTCATCTAACCTTGCTCAGAGTAGGCCTACACTATGGCTATGACTACACTAGAGAGCTTACAACGGTGCTACTGTAAGTCTAGTGTTGCCGTTCTAAGCCAAAGGGAGAGTTCTCCCATAAGCTTAATTACTCCAGCTCTCATAAGCGGTGGTAGCTATGTCAGTGGTAGACGCTCTCTCGCCGTCATAACGCTGTCCACACAGGCACTTACGTCTGCATAAGTTATGTCACTCAGGGAATGGCTAATTCACACCCCTGAGCAATATAACTTTATGTCAACTTAAGTCTACACTCCAGCGCCTATGCCGGCATAGCCCCCCCAGCATAGATGAAGCTTTGGCTGACATAAGGAGTTTTTCTGTTGATGTAAGAACACCACCTCCCCAAACGTTAGCTATGCCAACTCTTACCTCAATATAGCAGCATCTACCCTGTTTTTTTTGTCAGCATAGCTATGTCGCTAGTGAGGCTAGTATACGTTTTAAATATAAACCAAGCCCTAGGCAACCCAGTGGTTCTGCATTATCAATTTCACTCTTCCTAGTGTCTGTGGAGCTGCATCAATTGTTGGACTGTTCCCTAAAACTCTCAGTGTACAGGAAAGTTCCAAGGGTTCTGTTTGCACAAGGAGTAAATAGATCAGATTTTTTCTGAGCCTGTGAGAAGCAGGACCCAAAGCAGGTGATGACCAACTTTTGCTTTTATGATTTGCTGCTTTTTAACTTTTTTCATTATATCCTCTTAACTAGTGAAGACCAAAATGCTTTTCTTTTCCAGACTTCTCCCATCATGCCACATATAAGCAAACTGAAGCCTAAAGAGGGATTTGAGTGAAGGGGTGGGAGATTTAGGCCTGGTCTACACTAACCCCCAACTTCGAACTAAGGTACGCAACCAACATACCTTAGTTCGAACTTACCGTGGTTCAGACGCGGTCCACACGTGGCAGGCAGGCTCCCCGTCGACTCCGCGGTACTCCTCAAATCAAATTGCTTTTAAATCAATAAAAGCAGTAGCTATTGTTCAGTTAGGGAAAAAAAATGCTGCTACTTTTTTTTGGCAACACAGAGTGCATTAGAATTATTTGTAGATGCTTAATCTACATTCAGATGACCAATTCATCTAAATACATTTAAAATTCTTACTAACAGATTAGTCTTAAGAAGATTGGATGCCTTAGGTTTTGAAGGTACATTTATCTCAGAGTTTGCTAACGCTATTGAAAAGTTTGGCTATCTACTTTATGTGACAGGCAAACTTGCTTTGACAGTTTAGCCTTGGGGGGGGCGGGGAGGGGGAATATGCAGCACAATCCCTGTATGCAAATCCATTCACAGGAACAGTGCTAGATGTCACACCTTCTGAAGCTGTCTTGATGATTGGTGATGGAAGACAATGGTAAAAGTCTGAGCCATTTTTCTTACTCTCATTAAACTTTCTCTTGAGCAGCATGTGGCACTGCAAGTAATGAGTTCCATCTGTGTGTCACCAACCTTTCTACAGAGAACAGGCATTTAGATGTTTGAGGCAAGAAATTATTTCTGAGAAGTCAAAGTTTTCAGCTGAAAATAAGCTGAG
Organism: Emys orbicularis; assembly: GCF_028017835.1. NCBI lineage: Eukaryota > Metazoa > Chordata > Testudines > Emydidae > Emys > Emys orbicularis. The sequence goes on along the minus strand of NC_088684.1, from coordinate 78,167,611 downwards.
TGCTGCAGACCTTCCCATATTCCTATCACTGCAACTTTGTTCATTACTAAATAAAGCCCTTAACAAAAATGTTACCAGGTGATGTAGCTAATTAATTAACCAAACTAACTAAAATTAATAATTCATAATCAACAGTCATTTTCTTCAGTTCTTTGGATTCTTGGGTTTGTAAGTTCAAACTACATTAATCCATTCATACAGCCAGGCTAAATCCAAACATTGTGTACCTGAATGCAATAGTTTCTAATTGGTGATAGGATCATGAAGATCTTAGTATTATCCAGAAGAACTATCCCAAAGTGTGGGGGAAAGGTCATTGATTTCTTATGTGGCTCGCTTTCACGTGCCACTCTTTCCATCCCTGTATGTTGCTCAGTAGGGGTCACAATGTAACAGTTATGTGTTGTCAACTTTATTGGCTTGTATTTTGCTGAAATGTATAGCCTAATGCAGAACTTGAACTCAAACTCAGACATATCCGAGAATTCATTGATGTCTAATCTTCCAAATTGTCTCAGATTCCCATTTACAAAAAGGCAGTTTGACATCATGCTGGCAGTGTAAAGGGGCCTTAAAGTGGGTGTAACTCTTAATTTGTGCTGACTTTAAAGCCCTTTACATTTCTCCCAGTGTCCCGTAAAGGGGCTGTAAAATGAAGAAGAATCTGGCCTCTTCAGTCCTAAAAGCAGCACAGATCAGTAGCCAGTTTGTTTGGGTCACCCCAATTCCTTTTATTCAGGCAAAACTCCCATTGACTTGAAATAGAACTTTGCACTGAGCAAGGACTACAGTCCCTCTGTGGCATAGTAGAATGGTGTTTGTCGTTTAATGTATTAGGCTTCCTCTGGCACTGAACCAGGACTGGCAATGTATGTTTTTGATGGCCACTGATATCACCAGGTTATATTTTTCCACCCTGCTCTTTTCTTTTCTGGTTTTTCTCATCAGTGATTCTTGATCAAGCTTTCATAATAGAACTGTCACGCTTTATGAACTGTGCTGAATATTCTGATACCTTTCATTTAAAGAGGCCCAATATTTCATGCCCAACAAGCTTTGAGGGCCTTCTGAGATAATCAAGTAGTCATTGACACTTTTCATGTTACAGCTACTGCTGCATGGAGAGTCCATAAATTCAGTCCTCTGATCAAGAACTACTGGATACAGAATTCCTGCAGCTTGTTTCAGCAAGCTGTCTATTTAGATAGCTTGAGCAGAACCTGATAAGTCTGTGAATAGATAAGGAGCTTTCCAACTATTTGAATATACAATCTTAGCAACTTTAGATGTAAACATTAATAATGTCTGTTTTAAAGTGATATCTCACACTAGACATTCAGCATATGGTATTTAAATAGTGTTACAGAGGGCTCTCAAATTATTTACATTTGCAATTTTTGCAACCTAAGAAATTGTCACTTTTGCCCTCTCTTAGTGTGATAATATCACTTACACCAAATACTCAATCATGTCTATCACCTACAAAGTAACTGTGTTACCTGCTGTATTGATGTGTATCTTAGACAAGGTGCAAGTTAGCATTAAACCTAACTAATATAGATCACACCTTGTTTTAGTTACAGATATCAGCCCCAGTGACTTTGTTTAACTTGTAATTGAAGATTGCACATCATTTCCAGAAAAGAGCTGTTAGATTTTCAAGTTCTTCAGTTACTATGAAACATTATCTTTATAAATCTTGCCTTGAAGCCTGTAATATTTTTTTTCAAAAATGCTTGAGCTGGAAACATCATTTCTTGTATTTTCACTTTCATCATAGTTACTGCATCTCTGCTTATCAGCACTGAAACACACAGCTAAAAAAATAAAATAAAATAAAATAACCCCCACACAACACAGATAACCCCTTCCTCTCCATCTTTTCTGTGGTGATAAGAAAAGGAAGCAATGCTACCAGAATTTAGATACAAACACACAGGGAAGGCCTAAAGGAGACAATTAAAACAAAGCTTCACATGACTATGAAGATAGTATTCCCAAGATCATTTCTGAATGTGAAGGGACACATGTGAAGTAAAGACTGTCCTTTCCCATGTTGACTGAGTTTGGGGTTTCTCTTAAAGAGGAAGACACGTGGTTAACCATTGTCAGATGGAATATGGATTCTAATCTAGATTAAAATATTGACTTCTTTTGTGGTCATGGGTACAGTACTTGAACAACTTTTCATGCAAACACAGGAGGACCTGGCAGTACAGCTTATTATTAAGGTTGCCTCACCTTTCCCATTATAACACCCTGTTTTTCTTTGCCAAATTTTGTGTTTGCACTGAAATTTTCACTACCAGCCATATGCCTCAGGCATGAATTTTATTTTATTTTATTTTTGAAAACTTCAGCCAAAACTGTTCAGATATTTCTGAAAATGAAGTTAAGGAAAATGATGTTGTTTTGCTATGTTAAAAAAAATTCTTAACACCATTTCATTGAGAAACTTCAGCGCTCCATACACTGGCACAGGACTTTAAATTTGGTAGAAGATAGCCTTTGGAAGAGGGAGGTGCCTTTTGCTGGTCTCTTAAAAATCCACCTAAGATTTGATCAAGTTATTTACCTTTGGAAAATATCAGTTTGCACATGCTCAATAGATGCTTGTTAGCAATTTGCAGCTAAAATCTCCAAAGATTCTGGTCTCACTGAGCATGCTAACTCACTAAGCATTTCCTAAATTTTCAGTGCTTGATTTTGCCCCCTTTCAGCCCCCAGTCCTGCTCTGCCTCCAGACCAGATCTGCCCCCCCATCCCAGATCCACTCTTCCCCCTACTCTGTCCCCAGCCCAGCTCTGCCCTCATTCCCTCTCCACTCTCAGACCAGCTCCGCCTCAAGCCCCAGTTTCTCCTCCATCACCACTTCCACCCCCATCTCTACTACTGAGGAAGCCTTGGCTGTGCAGTAATGGGGTGGGGGGAGGGCACAGACAGATTCCATTAATGATGGGGCGTGGGAGGCACAACTGGAAAAGTTTGCGAACCATTGGTCTATATAAAGTACAAGTAGTACATTATTGGCCATGTGCATGTGCAAATACCTGATTTATACATACTATCATATCTGGATCTACACGTGGTGATATGAGACAATCTCAAGTATGCAATAGTCAAGGCTAAATTATTCCTTCTGATATGTATTACATGAGGGGTAGTCAATAGGCGGACCGCGGGCCAAATCTAGACTGCCAGATACTTTAGAACGGACCACAACATCTTTTTATTTACTTATTATCATTATTGATATTTTTTATTATTTTTACCCTCACATTCTCTCTGTGTGATTTCCAATACATTGTACTGTGAAGTAATGATTGACTGGTTCTCCTTAATTCCTTATTTGCTTAATTTGAGCTATCATCTTTTTTGGAGGATATTTTTAGGTTATACAGTGACTTGATTTTATTTTTTATTTAATGCACTAAAAATATAAGCAATGGGGCATACTACTCATGCACAGCATTGTATGTGTTTGTTCAACAGGGGCACTTGCAGTGTGAAAAATGTTTCTCTGGAGCCTCTACCTAGATTATACCCTGACCAAGAAATTTGGACTTTGACAAAAAATAATTGACTACTCCTGTAATGACTCTGCTGGGAGATACAAAACGTAGACTTACATCTGAAGGGAAAATTTGGCCCTTTATGGAGCAGAAGCTACTCAATTGATACACTTCAGTGAAACAGAAATGTGCCATTAAAAGATCAAGCCTTTTACCAGCTTGCCCCAGGAATACATACTACTGCTAGTTAATCACTTTTATTTCATGAATTACTGTAACCCTTTTTGACCGAAGCACTTAGCTAGTTTTCAGGGTCTTGCAGGTGGTTTCTATTAGGAGAAGAAATTGAGGATGTGCTTCAATGCACCTTCACTGCCCCAGGGAGTTACTATTCCTCCTGTGCTCCCCCTTGCTCTATATGGGGGAGGGGGGTAATTTGCTGCAGTGGTTCTGCCTACTCCGTTCAATCCTTCCTACTTGCTCCCAGAAGGGGAACATCTTGAGAACAACTAATATGATTTGCATGGGACCTGGACCCATATTCTGGGTAGCCCTAACTTTGCTGTGCATGGGGTGTGCTTGGCAATCCAGCACCTGGTGATCAGTCACGTACCTGTGTGGGATTTTTTGACTCAAAAATGTATGTACCTCTACAATTTAAAATTCTACAGTATTCAGTGATGTAAAACATGGGCAGATTCACCCAAATCACATAAGTCAACTATAAATTCAATGGGCCAAATTCAGACTTTGCTTACAGACACTGCAGTGCCCCTCCAAAAATCAATGGGATTGCACAGAGGGCAAGTGAAGGTAGAATTTGGCTCTGTATGGTTACCCCATAAAAACTTTGTGCTACAGAACTGTGTGGGCAAGGCTTAAAAGCACATTCCTACACAGAAGTTCTGTTATCCCTCTCTTACATCCCCAGTGGTTCTGTAATATAACACATTTTAACAAAATTCTGGGAAATGTTCTCCAAGTGCATGTCTGGAAATTCAAACAGACTGGTGCTGCCATCTGCTACTTCTGATAAGAGACTCATCTGTCTGTTGAGCAGGTAGTGGAAAGGCTGACTGGAAAAAAAGATGATAATGAAACATTGAAAACATGCCGTATCTAATGGTTACTTGTGGACATGCATCACCTAATTGGGGGGGTCAAACCAATGTTGTTAAGTATTTAGAATGCATTTTGGTTTCAATTTGAATTAAATATGAATATATGCAGAACATGACAAAGTAAACCTATTGATGTAATTTGGACACTGAACTCAACTCAGGCTCTGTTTCAGTGACAAGACTAACAAGCGTGTGTGTGATTGTGAGAGAACACTTATCTCAGCTGTGTCATTCATTGCACAATAACAACATCCTCTTACTGGGATGGGGCATGCAATTGAAATTACACATAAGAGCTAGATTGAACAATTACAATCTGCCCTGAGTAAGGGGCAGCACACCCCTGCACTGTTCCAGGAGCAAATCAGAGAATGATTTATTCCCTGGCTTTCACTTGCACCAAGGGATAACAGACCTGGTTGTGGTCTATACCAGGAGCTGATTATTTCATTGACCAGTGCATGGAGGAGACAGAGCCTAGGCTTGACAAATTCCCTGTTACTGACAGCCTGGTCCTCACCTGCTTGACCGCATGTGTGGGTAGCCCTTTCACTGTGTGCGTAGGCCTATAACAGGGTTCAAAAAAGAACTAGATAAATTAATGGAGGATAGATTCATCAGTTACTATTAGCCAGGATGGGCAGGGATGGTGTCCCTAACCTCTGTTTGCCAGAAGCTGGGAATGGGCGACAGAGGATGGATCACTTGATGATTACCTGTTCTGTTCATTCCCTCTGGGGCACCTGGCATTGGCCACTCTCGGAAGACAGGATACTGGGCTAGATGGACCTTTGGTCTGACTCAGTACGGCCATTCTTCTGTTCTTCTGAAATAAAGGCCTTACACCCCTTTATTTCCTTGCTTACTGTCATAAGAACAAATGCCAGGCCTGCCACAAGTTAATGACAATTAATAATGAAAAGATTCTTTAACTGGATTCTCTAACTGAATGTTGTATTCAAAAGTACGAATGTTGCTAAAGAAAACATTTTTCATTAAAAAAGATTTTAAAAACCCTACTTTAATCTAAATGTACTTAAGCAGCAAACATTACTGCAATACTTTTGAAATTTGTTTTGAAATGTAAAAGATATAAATTTTTGGGAGGCAGACTGCCCTTGATTAAAATTAAATGGCATTTTCTGTATAATACTCTAGTTTGAAATGTCAGTAGCTATAGTCATATCTCACTGACTTAGTTTTAGTGTGTATTAAGAATCTGGGAACAGGAGCATTAAATAAATGTCTTTATCTTAATACTCTGGGAAAAAGGAAGTTAAATCAGTGCAGTAATAACTGAAGTGATACCTAAAAAACTGATAAGCACATGGGAACTTGCTCTGGAAGGGAAGAAAAGTTACAAAAGGTTTAGGTTATTGGGCTGTGCCTTACTGGATCTTTCTTTATAGTACAGATGAACTGAAGAGTCTGCCATGAATTTGAATAAGAAGGATCTGTTTGCTTGTGTTTGACTAACCAGTCCATTTAACAGGCTCTATATAATGTGCCTACCACAGTCTTCATAGGAGGAGGTCTTTGTCTGGCTAGATGGAAGAAAAGGGGCATTGCCTCTATAACACCTTCTTACAACAGGTGGGGAGAAGAGGGAAAGTTTACAGGGATGGGCAGGAAGCAGATGGGGCCAGGTCAGGAGAATGTCACTGCGCTGCCTTTCCGACTGACTGGTAGAGCATGAAGGGGTATTTATACCCCTTGAAGTCCGGAGAGGCCTTCTTTAAAAAGAGAGAGAGAGAGAGAGAGAGAGAGAGAGAGAGAGAGAGGGAGGAAGGAATCGATGAATACCCTGAGAACCCAGTGGGGTTGGGGGCAGGCAAACAAGCATTTTGCTGGCACCTCTTTGTAGCAGATGTCCCATGCAAATACTCGGTATGGAAGGATACAGTTATTGGATAAAATGGATTGGAAAAGGAATTGAAGGAAAGTATCCCTGATGGGAGCTGAGTAAGGGCAGGAGTTGGTGCTCTTATGTCTCATGCAGTGAGATTGTTGGGAAGGACCTACTGAGGTGATAGAGTGAATGAAATCACTTACATTGTCAGGAAGCCCCATGGCAGAGGAGCTGTGCAAACAGTACATATCAATAGATGAAAAGCTTACCATGAAAGGGAGATGGCAGTGAATATGATTTGCTGTGCTGAGGAGGGAATGTTTAGTGCCCTCTCCATTGATTTGGTCAGGGAGAGTAAGGAAGAGCGTTCTATAGAGAACATTGAGATTTGGGAGGGTTTGAACCCAACCCAAAAGCAGGAGATTTTTACATTCCATTGAAATTACAGGGCCCTGCCCTGCTCCTAGCAAAGTATATCGTACTAAAGGAGTGAGGCAGAAGCAAATTCAGGAGGAAGTGGAAAGCATGCTGAATTGGGGAGAAATTACTAAGTCAAAAAGCCGCTGGGCATCTCCTATTGTGATGGTACCTAAAGAGGATAAAACCATGAGGTTTTGTGTAGACTTTAGGAGGTTAAATGCTATCAGCCAACCTGACCCATGCTCTACACTCTGAATAGAGGACTTACTGAATCTATTGAAGGTGTGTGCAAAATTCATAATCACTCTAGACTTGACTTGTGGGTATTGGCAAATTGCCTTAGATCAGTGGTGGGCAACCTGCGGCCCGCGGACTGCACACAGCCCATCAGGGTAATCCACTGGTGGGCTGTGAGACAGTTTGTTTACATTGACCGTCCATAGGCATGGCTACCCGCAGCTCCCAGTGGCCACAGTTTGCCATTCCCGACCAATGGGAGCCGCGGGAAGTGGCGCAAGGCCATTTGAACCATGTGGGAATTGTGTTACAAAGGCTTAGACAAGTTGACCTCATTGTCAAGGTGTCCAAATGCAAGATGGGGGCTGCAGAGGTATCTTATCTCAGACACAAGGTGTGAAGTGGGTCTGTTCGCCCTGACCCTTTAGAAGTAGAAGCTATTGAGAGTTGTCCTGCCCCACAAATCAAGAAGCAGGTCCAAACCCTAATTGGTCTGGCTAATTATTGCCAGGGTTTAGTAACATTGTGGCCCCCTTAACAGGCCTTACAAAAAAGAGGAAACCAGATCGGGTGGTATGGACAGAGGCCTGTGAGAAAGGCTTTCAGGACATAAAAGAGATTTTGTCTAAAGAGCCTGTTTTGGTCAGCCTTGATTTCAGCAAACCCTTTGTGCTGTGTACTGATTCTTCTAATACTGTTTGGTGCAGTACTAATGCAGGATGGGGTGGGAGACGAGAGGCCTTCTTGAGTAAAAAACTGACGCCCACTGAACAAAACTATGCTGTCATCAAGTGGGAATGCTATGCCATTGTTTGGGGTGTTAAGCAACTTAAACCTTATTTGTATAATACAAAATGTAAGGTTTTAACAGATCACATTCCCCTAATATGGTCACGCTGAGCTAAGGGGATCAATTCTAGGCTATTACCTTGGAGCCAACCTCTATAGGAATTTGACATGGAAATAGTCCATATCAAAGGGCGGGGAATGTAATGGCAGATGCATTTTCAAGAATGGGGAGACCCTGAAGCATATTCAGGAGTGTCAGTGACACCTCTTCCTATACCAGTTTTTCATTGGGGGGGGTGACACTGACAAACCAAGTGCCAGCTCTTGTCAAGGTTTTTGACCTCAGCTGCACATTGACAAATTCATTCCTGGACACCAGTCTGTTTCACCTGTGAGTTAGTATGGTAAGATGGGTATTGAACTTATACCAATGTGTTTAGACTTTATGAAATGCTTGTCAGTTGCATATATTAATCTTACTATAATATCTTTATCACATGCTATAAGGTAATATTTAAGTTTTTGTTTTGTAATTGTAAAAAATGTTTGTCTTGAAACTGTCAGCCTGTCAGAAGGGATCATCTCCTGCTCATTAAGAAGGCTATAAAAACTAAATGGGCCGTTGTGGGACATCACAATACAAAGTCTTTGTTAATTACCCATTCACACCCATAAAGAGGCTATGTGCAAAAGAACTTGGCCCATCAGCTTCAATTCTGGAAGAATGAAATAAAGATAGGGGACAGGAACATTTTAATTCTCTTTTGCAGTTTGGATTCTGACAGGACTGGAGCTACAAAACAGAAGCAGAGATCCTCAGGGTCAACCTGGGTTAGCCCTAAAAGACATTCAGTGCTAGATTGCTCCAACTCTGATAGCTTTTGGAACCATAGACTATAATTTATTTGTGTATATATATTGCCTGCTTTAACCTATATATAACTCTCTCATTTCTTTGCCCTAGTTCAGGGGTCGGCAACCTTCAGCATGCGGCTCATCAGGGTAATCCACTGGTGCGCCACCGCTTCCAACATCTCCCATTGGCCGGGAACGGTGAGCCATGGTCACTGGGAGCTGCGGGGGACCGTGCCTGCAGACGGTCAACGTAAACAAAATGTCTCATGGCCCGCCAGCAGATTACCCTGATGGGCCGCATGTCAAAGGTTGCCAACCCCTGCCCTAGTTAATAAATCCTTAGTTAATTTACTGTAGGATTGCCTACAAGCATTGTCTTTGGTGTGAGATCTGAGGTACAAATTGAACTAAGTAAGTGACTGTTGTGTTGGGACTGGAAGAAACCTGAGTCTTTTGTGATCTTCAGTGTACAGCAATCAGCTGTCACTAAGTCCTGGGTGGCAAGATAGACTGGAATGCCCAAAGGGACTGTCTGGGAATCCATGGTAAGACTGTTATAGAGCTTCAGGAATTCGCATTACAGAACATACGACCCATTTGGGGTCTCTGCATTGCCTTTTTAACAGTGTGCCCTGAGTTTAGCGCTCATGGTAATGAACCTCTCTAGACAGCGTGACAGAATGAAAGTTATTATTGGATGTTCATCTCCCTCTCAGAAATGAATTGGTGATCTTTGTTAATTTCTTAGTGGATTCCTGTTCATATCACAAAAACAACTCCTAAGTGACTGTAAACTGAAGCTTTCATCATGTCAGCAGAGGCCACAACTTGAAGGGGTACAAAGAATAAAATTCCCTTCGGTTTCTACAGGTGTTTCCTTCAGGTCAAGATTAAGGCATGCTGGCAGGTCATTGTTGGGAAGCTTGTCCTACTGCTTCCTGTGCAGTAGACGTTCTGTCAGTTGGTAGAGGATTTGAATGGCTAAGTCTGGCTCCTTTCACGAGCACTGCGTTTAGTTTAAAAATTGTGTGTCCTTCTATATGTTTAGGGTGACAGAAGAACTTGGAGTGCTGTAATATCACCATAAAGGTGAGATAGGAAACATTCTCAAACCATTACGAATATATTTTATAATGGACTAGATTGCATACACTGTGAGTTATGGCTATGTTACAGCAATCTGGGGCCCTAACCTCAGTGGCTCATCTTCTATTGCTTTGCCCCTACCCCATGATCACACCTGCCCCCAGAGGTGGCATCTGACCACTTCCCCCCTCTCAGAGATTCTGGGACAACTGGGGTGAGGAGAAAGAAAGGGCAAATATTTATTACAGCTAGCAGGGTGTATCTGCTTGTGTGGGCTGAAACAGCTTCACTCTTCTCCTCCTCCTGCCACACACAGTCCTCTTTTGGGATGGTGGCATGAGAGTCCCCAGAGCAGTACATCTCAGAGTTAGCATCCCATTGAGATGTATGTTATACTTGACACCTCTTATAGCTATTGTTTCAGGTTAGCTGCTGCCTCAGGAAGATATCACCACATCAGATACTCTTGGTTCAGGTGTTCAAGCTTTACTTAGCAACCATGGGGGATAGATAAATGTAAGATGAGAGTCTAATGAAATCACATGACTCCAGGTGCTGAGGCCCTAGATAAGGGCTATAATGCCAATACCTTAATGGCCCTGCTTTGGATGTGCAGTAGTGCCTGCTGATGTATGGATTTAGTCCTGTAATTGCCTAGCTTGAAAATAATACATTATCCCTACCATTTCCTTTATTAATAGGAAATTATTAGTTCAAGAGGCAGCTGGTTGTAGTTTGGGCAAAGGCCATAAATTCTATTTATTCCCCATGTTGTACATTTGTAGTTAATTGACAAACAACTACGCAGTTAGAGATTATTACCTATAAGCATATTAGAGGTCTTTTGCCCTTCCTCCCCCACCTTGTTTAAATGTGTTTAATTATTCGCAACACTATTTGTTTATGTAGCACTCTTTGTACAGTATAGGAAGCCCATCTGGCAAAATTGGACATCCTCAGACACCTACAAAATTTCCAATTTTGATTCGCAGAGCTCCAATAAATGATTTATAATTAGTTCCCCAATTTCTTGTTATGACTGATCTCCCTCATAAGCACACACAGGCAATTCTGCAACTATGCCTTGCATTAATGTGAATAAATATTCCAGGAGGCTCAGATTATACACCTTTCACATAGTTTTCACGGTAGAGTTTTCTTGGCAAAAATGTAAAGCACACCACTCTTGATAATGCAATGAGTCATTCAAACCATGCTGCAATGTGATTTTTGAGGGGACACAATTTCACTTATGCAAGCAAGAGAAAGGGAAGTCAGTGAATGATGTCATAACAGTCCTGTAAAACCTAATCTCACACTCTGGCTCTGGGGACATGAGTCAAGATTTTAGCAGATACAGGTTTGTTGTAGGGCTGAGGGACAGCCAACTATCTGCAAGACTCCAAAATGATCCTAACCTCACACTAGAGATGGCCAAGTACATAGTCCTCCAAAGTTAATACATAAAGAAGCAGACTCTTCTCCGGAATAACTGATAGGAGCAAACCACTGTAGAATACATAGTTGTTGGGAGGAAAATACCTCAGGATGCCTAGAAACTATACCCACCTTGGCCAGTACAAACACAGAGATCTAGAGAGGGCTATGCTAACATGGAGTAAAGAAAAGGAATACATCGAGAGCATGAAAAAATGCCCAGAGTGTAGCTAACCACCTCGCAGTAAATGGCTTTATCCAGCAAGGGACACTTCATTCAGGAAATGTCTAAAAATGGGGACATTATGCAGCAGTTTGTTTCTGAACACATGGTAGCCACTGTCTTTCAAGAAAACAACCCAAAAGACACTGAGATTGTACACCGTAGAGTCATGGGAAATGACCAATCATCACAGTCACCTTGGAAAAGTATAAAATAGACTTTGAGATAGACACAGTTGCTGGGTGCCACTCTTTTGGAGGGTGTGACAGCGTTGGGACTCACCACTGCGGCGCCTCCTACTGGTCGTCTTGGGGAATCGGTTCAATTCAGTAGAGCGCCCCCTTCTGGTGGCGTCCCGCCTGTCGTCTCGCCTTTGGTTGGCGTGCGGATTCACGTTGCTCCCAACGCACAGCGTCCTCTTCTGGAACACTGTCCTCCGACAGTGTCCCTTTGTCCATTCGCACCCCCTTCCGGGGGCTGGATGACCCACAGTCCTATACCTTCAAGTCCGATCCCCACGGTCAAGGATCTGGTGTAGTTTCGGCTGGCCGCTCCCTGCGGCCAATAGCTGGGTGTACTGCCAAGGGGAACAAAGGGGGGGGGCGCCCAGGCCCGCCCACTACTCTGAGTCCCGGTCCAGAGGCCCTCTAGCGACAGCCTCGCTGTCCTCCTTCTCCTTCCTCCTCTGTCTGTCCCTCTGGACCGCTTCCCCAATGGCCCTCCTTCCCGCTAGGTCCTTTCCTACAAGGCCAGCCGCCTGGCAGGCTAAGGAGTAGGACCTTCTCCCGCTCTCCAAGGCTGGCCTGCACTGCGCTGTCCGTGGTGCTGGCTTCCCAGCTCTGGAGACAGACCTTCCCCTCTGAAGGCCTGGGACAGACTGACCGCTCTCTCCCTGGGCAGTCTTTTATATGGCTGAGCTGGGCCCTGATTGTCTGGCCCCAATCTGTTCTCTGATTGGCTCGCAACAAGCCCTTCTCTCACAGGCGCCCGGGCCTGCCGCAGCCCACACTCTCTGGGCGTGGGGCAGCCGCCCCACCACAGAGGGATGTAGACAAATTGGAATAAATCCAGAGGACAGCAATAAAAATAATACAAGGTTTAGAAAACCTGACCTATGAGGAAAGTTTAAAAAAAAATGGGCATGTTTAGCCTTGAGAAAAGAGGACTGATGGGGAACCTGATAAGTCTTCAAATATGTGAAGGGTCATTACATAGAGAATGGTGATCAATTGTTCTTCATGTCCACTGACGGTAGGGCAAGAAGTAATGGGCTTAATCTGCAGCAAGGGAGATTTAGGTTAGATATTAGGAAAAGCTTTTTAACTACGAGGTAGTTAAGCTGTGGAATAGGCTTCAAAGGAAGGTTGTGGAATCCCCGTCACTGGAGTTTCAGAACAGGTTCAACAAATACCTGCCAGGGATAGGCTATGTTTACTTGGTCCTGCCTTAGCACAGGGGGCTGGACTTAATGACTTCAAGGTCCCTTCCAGCGCTACATTTTTATAATTCTCAGGAATGGAGGACAGTGCGGGGATGTGTCAGGACATCTTGGTCCTACTTTGTTAGGGTGCCAGCAGGAATCATCTGTTTGAACAGGTGTCAGCTTATTATATCAGGTGACCCTCCCATATATCCTGATTGCTCCCCTGAGACAGAAGAACATCCTTCCTGCTCACATAAGAATTGCCAGCATGTTCTCCAGATCTTCTTCTTGCCAGGAAGTATCCAGCAAGAGAAAGATGGCCTTGTGCATGACTGGAGGATTACATAAGATCTTGAGAGTTCAAGCACGTCAAAGGACTAGCAGACAAATAGCTTAAAAGGGTAGAATAAATCCCCAACACAATTCTGTTTTGTGTGGATAGTTTATTCCTGTTATATGTTGTTGTTTAATGTAATGTAAAGCCTAGGTAAGAGTTATATCATCCTTCCCTTTTCAGGAAGGAGGATGTGGTATTAATTGTGAATGTTTACAATGACCACTAGGGGGGCAAAGAGCAAGGAGATAAGAGTCAGTATAAATAAGAAATATAGTCAGTCTTCCATTCATCCCAGTCATGGTGTGTTGGGTCTCTGCATTCTCTACACAAGGTCTCTCTCTACAAGAGGCAGTTAAGATCCCAAGCCTGCACTCACTGAGCTCCCAAAATTCTCACTGATGTCAAAATGAATGAAATGGTCCCAAGTGAGAGTGATTCTCTCAAAGAGGTAAACTAAAAGTTAATGCAACATTTGCTTTGTCTCCTTTGCTAAATCTCTCTAGTGATGTGCAAATACATTGTCTACCCTGAACCCAGATGGTCCTAGCCCTATTAGAAATTTCCTATTTCCAATAAGAAACCTAAAAACTGGCTAGCCCCACCCCATCCACCCATATCCTCAGAAGCAGGAAGGCAATTTTGTTGCTCAAGTATCAGAGGGATAGTCGTGTTAGTCTGGATCTGTAAACAGCAACAGAGTCCTGTGGCACCTTATAGACTAACAGATGTATTGGAGCATAAGCTTGCAATTTTGTTGCTGTTACACCAAGCCCAGTGAGGCTATCTAAATACCACAATAAAGTCTATGGAGCAGTTCAGGGCAATTCCATCTATATTCCCACTTCATGGTCCCTCAAGGGCACTCACTCTAGGCTCCTGGCTCCTCAGCTGTCACCTCTTTTGTCTCACCTTCCTGACCATGATGTTAAGGCTGCACAGCTCCTGGATTTACACTGTGAAATTCCCAGCAAGCCAACTGCCTACACAGGGCAGCATCTGCACTTGGCTTTCTCTCTAAAGACTAAGAACAGTGTAACTGCCCACAGTTAAAAGTTACCACACAGCTCTTTCTAAGCAAGCAAATTTAATCTTAAGGTGAAAGCACTGCACAGAAAACTTTAAAAAAACAAGAAGAGAACCTACACATGCTAAAAAGCTTATCAGAGGTCACCCTGATTCCAACCTCAGGCACCGGTAGGTGTCAGTCCTTCAAAACCCACAACTGGGCTTATCCTGTTGTTACAAGTATGTGACTGTCTCAGATTCTGAACCAGAACCCAGATTGTGCAGATCCGCCTGTTTCTATACAGCTCAGCCCTTTGATCTCCAACCCCCACGAACAGGTAATCAGCAGACAATTACCCTCTTCTCATGTTATACCTTCAAAAAGGCTGTTTTTGCATAACCAAATGTGGGAAATTTGCATTAACCTCTCCTTAGGTATTCCCCAGGAAATCCACTTCACACTTATTGTTCCAAAAGTCCATTCTTGTTTGGCCCAATTTCAATATAGTCCTTTGAACTCCCAGGCCTCGCATCACATCCCCCAATCCCCACACCTGAGAGGTTACATACAATCCCAGTGCACAACAATACATACATTTTGCATTTAATACAATAAGGTTTTCAAGGATGCTGCTGGAAATTGACATATCTGTCACACTATCTGTCTCTGTACTGCAACTGCTGGAGTCCCCAGAGACTACAGAAACTCTAGCTCAACCCTGGGTGAAGTTAATGGGAGTTTTGCCATTGACTTCCGTAGAATTAGCATTTCACCCCAGGAGTCCATCTGGATCAGCGTGGGGTACAACAACTTGTAGAAAAGCTATTAGCAAGGGCCAGGTACTGCCCTTATTCATGTGCAAACCCCATTGAAATTAAGTGTGCATTATTGGAAATCAAGTAGGAAATCAGTGAGAGCTGCAGTGGAAATCAGTGGTTCCCAACACCATAATTCAAGTTGGTTTACAAATTCCAGATTATTTAAATAGACTCCTTTATAATGTCAGAAGAATATTACTTCCCTGTGGCAGAAAATGCAGATTGGTGCCAGACATCTTTCCTACCAAGCTCACGGTGGAGTTGACACAATATGTAGAAACAGTGTACAGTATCTGCAAAATGGGAAGACACAATCATTATGAAAGTTTGTGAATGCAAAATAGAAAGGTTGCATTTCATTTCACTCTGGGGACAGTCATAAAAATATATGGGTTATGAATACAGCCCTCATGACAATAGCATCTCTATCACGAAGCAGTCTACACATTGAAATAAAAATCAGAGGCACCTTAGTATCTAAATGCAAACAAAGGCACATAATCTCAGTTGATCATTTGACTAGTGAGCAATGTCATTTCAGACAAAATAAGCAAAAGTGAAAATGAGACACTGACTTTGTGGATGGTTGATTAAATCTTTAGCGGATACAGTCAAAGGTAAGAGCACAGGTGGTAAATCAGCTTGCTCTAGGGTCAAATCAGAGAAAAGATACAATTAGAACGACAAGCATGCTGCCGCCAAGATGAGTCAGAGAGTGGAAAATTAAATGCCTGTTAGCAGATCCCTGACAGGCATTAACAATAAGCATACATTAAATAATTGCTGATTTGTTATTAAAACTGTTCTATGCAAATCTGTTGAGACAACATGGAAGTTCTCTTTGCGTATTTGTCTAGGTTTCTCCCTGTAGTATTTGGCCATGACTAATTTAGAAGTCACCAGACCTTTGACTCTTGGGTTCTTATGCTTCCAATTCTTGGTTGGGTATCTTTTCTCTTTTATATCTTGAGTAAATAAAGAATGTCTAGAAGTTACTTATTTTATTCACAATGACCAGTCCTTGTAATTCTTTCCAGACTTAGGCTCATAATTAGGGTGTCTCTTCAGCCCCATACACATAGGCTGTGTTTTGCTGCTTCTTCCTATGCAACATTCTAAAAATGCAACCTTTTCTTATATTCTGCTCTACATGCTAGTCTACATAGGTTCCTATGCTGCCCTCATCACCACAGTAGCTGAGCATCTTCCAACAGTGCATTAATTTGTATGCTTTAGTCAAACAAGTTATTGGGCTCAATATAGGGTTAACAGGATGAAATTTAGTAGCCTGGGATACACAGGAAGTCACGCTAGATGATCTAATGGTCCCTTCTGGCTTTAAACTATTAATCTGTGAATGAATTAAGCAACATGACTAACATCTGCCATGTGTGGTTCATTCTCTCTCTTATCATCTCCCCCATGGGGAGAACTCTGTCCCGCATAGTGGGTTTTGTGTTTGCTTGTTTCGTTTTTAATGTTTAGACTGCTGTGTATTTCCATTAGAAAAGGTGAGAGTCATGAAGTGTGCCTTGCACTTCGTATGGAAAGTGGTGAGGTTTGTGATGGTCTTTCATTCCTGTGGGAGTTTGTTCCACAGTCTTGGACTGACCCATCAAGAAAGTTCTGTCTCCTGCAGAGACAAGATTTATCCTTAGAAAGTTTCACTGTCAACTACAATCCTCATTCTAGAGCTTTAGGAAATGTTTTAGATATCTTGGGCTCAGACCATTTATCCTTTCCAATTAAGTATTGAGACCTTGAACTTGACTTAATATTCTATGGGAATCCACCATAGAGAATGGAGAACAGGTCTGATGTGCTATAGCATTCTATTTCTGTACTAGTTGGAGATTCCTAAAGGCTGATGGCTTCATGCCCAACTATATTGCACTGCAGTAGTCCAGACAATTGGTAACAGAGGCTTGTATAACTGAGATCAAGTCATAGTTCACCAGGATGAGAATCTCCTAGCCATCTGGAGATGGTAGAAAGCATTACTCACCAATGGTGCTATGTCAGAGCTTAGCAGCAAGAAGGAATCCAGGAGCACTCCTAAATTACAGACTGAATTGAACAATTGTGGGACTTTCAATCCAAGGAGACTGCCGCGTGACTGCAAACTATTCAAAGTGCTTTCCTCTGCCCACCAGCATAACCTTGTCTTGCATGAGTTTAGTTTCTCAGGTTTCTTCATTCATGAGCGGATCTCATTGAAGAAGTAGGCCATCTTCATCTATACACAGACTGCCAAGGAACTTGCTTAAGCCATTATCATCTCACACTTCAAACACTGTAATCCCCCTCTTGCCTTGACACTTTCAACTTCAGCCCTCTCAAGTTCATTCAATACGCTGCCGTTAGTATCATCTGTTTTTGATTTTTAACTATGACCTCTGTCTTCACCATTTACTTGTGCCCCTACCCCATCAGAGCTAGATTCTGTCAGAAGCTATGATGGGGATGGTCAGGCATAGTGGTCAGAGCCACAGCAGTCAGGCCTCGGGGATGGAGCAATGGGCCAGAGCTGGAATCAGGAGTCCAGAGCAGGGTTGGAGCAAGGCTGGAGTGAGAGCAAGGCTGGAGCAGGACTCTATGAACAGGGCTAGAGAGACAGCAAGGGTAGAGCAGGCTAAGGCTTGGGGAATCTGTTACCACCATCAGACAGGAAGAGTTCCAAGCCCTGGAGTGACATTGAGCTGCTGTTTCTCCTGTTGGGTTTATATACCAGCCTTGGGAATCACCAGAGCAGTTCTTGGTTTGCAGATTGGCTGGAACCCAGAACAGGAGCGACTCATCATTTTACAGATTCCTGGAGTGATGTTCAGCCAGACCTTCACTCTGCCACTGATGTCAGCCTTTATCACCCATTAGTCAGCACCCAAGCACCTTTGAGCCTTTTTCTATGCTACTTCTGATGTGTCGGAAAAATTCCTTTTCAAAATACATAAAGCCACTGTCTTGCTCATCTTCAAATCCCTCCTTAAGTCTTCCTGCTTCCATAATACCCACAAACTGATGCTATAACTGTTCAGATTGATAAACTAAACAGTAATAAGTCACCAGGACCAGATGGTATTCACCCAAGAGTTCTGAAGGAACTCAAATGTGAAATTGCAGAACTACTAACTGTAGTCTGTAACCTATCATTTAAATTAGCTTCTGTACCAAATGACTGGAGGACAGCTAATGTGACACCTATTTTTAAAAAGGGCTTCAGAGGTGATACTGGCAATTACAGGCTGGTAAGCCTGACTTCAGTACAAGGCAAACTGACTGAAACTATAGTAAAGAACAAAATTGTCACAAATATAGATGAACATAATTTGTTGGAGAAGAGTCAACATGGTTTTTGTAAAGGGAATTCATGCCTCACCAATCTACTAGTATCCACTGAGGGGGTCAACAAGCATGTGGACAAGGGAGATCCAGTGGATATAGTGTATGTAAATTTTCAGAAAGCCTCTCTCACCAAAGGCTCTTAAGCAAAGTAAGCTTTCATGGTATAAGAGGGAAGGTCTTCTCATGGATTGGTAACTGGTTAAAAGATAGGAAACAAAGGGTAGGAATAAATGATCAGTTTTCAGAATGGAGAGGGGTAAATAGTGGTGTCCCCCAGGGGTTTGTACTGGGCCAAGTCCTATTCAACATATTCATAAATGACCTGGAAAAAGGGATAAACAGTGTGGTGGCAAAATTTTCAGATGTTACAAAACTACTCAAGATAGTTAAGTCCCAGGCAGACTGTGAAGAGCTAACAAAAGGATCTCTCAAAACTGGGTGACTGGGCAACAAAATGGCAAATAAAATTCAATGTTGATAAATGCAAAGTAATGCACATTGGAAAGCATAATCCCAACTATACATATAAAATGATGGGGTCTAAATTAGCTGTTACCACTCAAGAAAGAGATCTTGGAGTCGTGGATAGTTCTCTGAAAACATCCACTCAACATGCAGCGTCAGTCAAAAAAGTGAACAGAATGTTGGGAATAATTAAGAAAAGGATAGATAATAAGACAGAAAATATCATATTGCCTCTATATAAAGACACGGTATGCCCACATCTTGAATACTGTGTGCAGATGTGGTCGCCCCATCTCAAAAAAGATATATGGGAATTGGAAAAGGGCAACAAGAATGATTAGGGGTATGGAATAGCTTCCATATGAGGAGACATTAATAAAACTGGGACTTTTCAGCTTGAAAAAGAGAAGACTAAGGGGGATATAACAGAGGTTTATAAAATCATGACTTGTGTAGAGAAAGTAAATAAGGAAGTGTTATTTACTCCTTCTCATAACACAAGAACTAGGGGTCACCAAATGAAATTAATAGGCAGCAGATTTAAAACAAACAAAAGGAAGTATTTTTTTCACACAACACACAGTCAACCTGTGGAACTCCTTGCCAGAGGATGTTGTGAAGGCCAAGACTATAACAGGGTTCAAAAAAGAACTAGATAAGTTCATGGAGGATAGGTCCATCAATGGCTATTAGCCAGGAAGTATAGGGATGGTATCCCTTGACTCTGTTTGCCAGAAGCTGGGAATGGGCGACAGGAGATGGATCTCTTGAGGATCATCTGTTCTGTTCATTCCCTCTGGGGCACCTGGCATTGGCCACTGTTGGAAGACAGGATACTGGGCTAGATGGACCTTTGGTCTGACCCGGTATGGTCATTCTTACATAAGAACTTATGCTCTTATGTTCTTATATGACAATAATAAGTCAGGCGAAAAGCTGAAACTACCAATTATTATGCAAATTATGCTTATTTTACTGTTTCCACCCCTTCTCAGCCCATCATTTTGTCTGTTTCTTCCACATGTTGCTTTTTGCCATAATCCTAGGTTGCATGGGAATGTGTTTTTCATAATTGGTTTGCACATTTCCTAGCAAAATGGGTGCTGGGGACCCTAGACCTCACTATATAAAATAAAATAAACAACATCATCATCTAGGAAAATTAATTTTAGGTTGAGAATAGCTCTTTGAAATATCCTAACACCATATGAGCCTCTTTCCACAATGTGACCCAAACAAAAGGTTGATATACAGTATCAGCTCAGCCAAAGAATTACACACTTCACTGTGAGAAGTCCTTGTGGGCATAAGCTTTTGTGCGCTAAACCCCACTTCATCAGATGCATGGAGTGGAAAATACAGTAGGCAGGTATAAATACTGTGACAGACCCAGACCAGTGGGGTACAGGAGTCTGGTAGAGGGCAAATATACTGGTCACTGGATGAGTAGTTTTCTGTTCCCTGAGTGACCAGAGCAGGGGCTGCACTAGAGTAATCAGGAACCTGCTAGAACCAGTTAAGGCAGGCAGGCTAATTAGGACACCTGGAGCCAACTAAGAAGAAGCTGCTAGAATCAATTAAGGCAGGCTAATCAGGGCACCTGGGTTTTAAAAAGGAGCTCACTTCAGTTTGTGGTGCAAGTGTGAGGAGCTGGGAGCAAGAGGCGCAAGGAGCTGAGAGTGAGAGGGTGTGCTGCTGGAGGACTGAGGAGCACTAGCGTTATCAGACACCAGGAGGAAGGTCCTGTGGTGAGAATAAGGAAGGTGTTTGGAGGAGGCCATGGCGAAGTAGCCCAGGGAGTTGTAGCTGTCATGCAGCTGTTGCAGGAGGCACTATAGACAGCTGCAGTCCACAGGGCCCTGTGCTGGAACCCGGAGTAGAGGGCGGGCCCAGGTTCCCCCCAAACCTCCCAATTGACCTGGACTGTGGGTTCTTCCAGAGGGGAAGGTCTCTGGGCTGTTCCCCAACCTACATAGTGAATCTCTGAGGCACGAAAATCCGCCAATAAGCGCAGGACCCACCAAGATAGAGGAGGAACTTTGTCACAATACACAGTACATGAAAAGATGGGAGTTGCCTTACCAAGTGGGGGGGGGGGTCAGTGCTAACGAGCCAATTCAATTAAGATGGGAGTGGGCTATTCTCAACAGTTGACAAGAAGGGGTGAATACCAAGGGAGGAAAAATCACTTTTGTAGTACTAATGAGGCCAATGTAATCAAGGTGGCCCATTTAAAACAGTTGACAAGAAGGTGTGAGTATCAGCAGGGAGAAATTACTTTTTGTAGTGACCCATCCACTCCCAGTCTTTATTCAGGCCTAATTTGATGGTGTCCAGTTTGCAAATTAATTTCCAGTTCTGCAGTTTCTGTTTGGAGTCTGTTTTTGAAGTTTTTTTGTTGAAGAATGGCCACTTTTAAGTCTGTTATTGAGTGTCCAGAGAGGTTGAAGTGTTCTCCTACTGGTTTTTGAATGTTATAATTCTTGATGTCTGATTTGTGTCCATTTATTCTTTTGCGTAGAGATTGTCCGGTTTGGCCAATGTACATGGCAGAGGGGCATTGCTGGCACATGATGGCATGTATCACATTGGTAGATGTGCAGGTGAATGAGCCCCTGATGGTGTGGCTGATGTGGTTAGGTCCTATGATGGTGTCCCTTGAATAGATATTTGGGCAGAGTTGGCAACAGGGTTTGTTGCAGGGATTGGTTCCTGGGTTAGTGTTTTTGTTGTGTGGTGTGTGGTTGCTGGTGAGTATTTGCTTCAGGTTGGGCTACCACTCTGAAACCTGACACTTCACTGTGTTAACTTTAGAATACGTATTGTTTTCAGCAGCAGAACTGCAAAGTCTATTTACCACTCATTTTAAAGTTACTGGTCCTGTGTCCTGAATTAAAATTAAAGCTGGGATTTTCTAAGGCTGTTATGCACTCAGCTCCCCTTGAACGTCAATGGGGAGTGGGAGCGTAACTCCCTTAGGCCCTTTTGAAAATCCCATCTATGTGTTTGGATTTCTAACTTTGCTTTTCAGGTGTAGGAGATACAAGCCGAGCCTTAGGGGTCCTTCCAATGTAAGGCAACTCTTTTTCATGTCAAAACAAAAGCTATTAGTAGTCCGAGATAAGGGTAAATGTGTCAGCTAACCAAGAAAATGCTAGCAAACTAATAAATATTCATAAATAAACTTGAACTAGACAATGCAGAGATCCTCCTAAGAATGTGTAATAGTCTTAATCCAGAGAGTTGGAGTAATTAACAGATAAAAGAGAAAGTTCATTAAATGAATATACAGTGTCATGAAGTCAGAACTGTGCATTGATCACTGTTAACTTATGGGTTCTTCCCTAGCCAGGAAATTCTGACACCACATTTATCACTATTTCTATTTTTAGATTTTTAATTAGCAGATCATCAGGCCTTACCCCATTAACTTAACTTCTGTGAAAACATTATTTCTAGAGATAATAGCTAGGTTAAAATAATCACCACTCCCAATTTCTTAAACTGCGGAGGAATACAAGTTTCTGGCCTTTATGACATGAAACCATATTTTGTACTGGACCCGTTTGACCTTGATGCAGTGGCATGTCTTTTTTTATTTTCTGAAGAATTTTTTCCCCACATTTCTCTTTCTGAATTCATTAACCTCAGGCTATGCACACTTTCAATGATAACTGCATCACTTTTCTAATTAATCTTAAACACCTTTTTTCTAACTGTTTGCAAAACTGTTTTAGGCTATAGTTCAGCAACAAGAAAAAAAGTGTACCGTGATGTATTTCTGATTCTGCTTGCTGTATATTCATATCTATAGTATTTTAAATGGATAATCTTTAAAGTCTTTTTGTAAGATAAATCAGCGTTTCCAAGAGTTACAAATGCACCAAGTAAAGATATATTTACATTTCTGTTTGCTGAACTATCAGCTTAAGAAACTAATAGGAAGCAGTCAATTGACAAACCAATGAAGCAAGTCTTGTGCAGCTGTTTCCTCCAACTTGAAGTGCTTAGGTTACTGCTGACATCATTTAAAGTTATGTTCCATCACTAGTGATGGATAGGAGTTTGTATTATACCATATTGTTTCAAGACTGGATAATTATCCTCATAATGTACATATTTTTAACATAGTGTTTAAGGTTTAAGGGTTTCCTGTTGCAGAATCTCTGGTTAAATCATCCTAATGTGATTCTATTCCCCTGCCTAATAAATTCAGCAACAATGAAAATATCCAGGTAGCCGCAATTAAAACTGCAGAATGGCAAGGGAATTAGGTGGCTGAACAATATTTGCACCTCTGGCTGTTGTCTCCAATTAAAATTCCTATCAAATGAAAGAACTGATTAGTCTCTTCAAGCGGAGAGGCTTGCATCTTGCAAGCAGTCTAAATAATTTACACTGGAGCTTTCAACGCATTTCAAATGCTGTCATCACTGCCTGGTGAAACAGTTTATGGCATCCTAAGCCTTGCTTTCATTAGATGCACTGCTTTTGCAATCAATGGCATGCTGAAAGTTCAGAACACAATCTAAGAAGGTCATAGTTATGCCACTGAAAATAGCTTGTGAAAAGGTCAGCTAATTATTTTTGAATTTTATGATGTGTATTGCTTGGGTCTGATATGTAGTTGTGTATGTGCAATCTAATTAAGCACTAATGCTAGCTTTGTAATGAAAACTTCCATTTTCCAACCGAAGATCTATTTTTCTCATTTCAGACATCTTTGATTAAAAAAAGAAAAGCGCACAGGACTAAGTCCTGATGAATGCGCCATGTCTGAAGCTCATCATTACATTATTAAAGTCGTGCAACGGATGACAAAGTGAATTTAGGAGAAAATATCATTTGCTATAATTATGCTGAAGGGTTTTAATTTAGATAATGACACATTAATTTGAAAAAAAAAATCACAGGCTTGCTTCCAGAAGATGAAGTGGAGCTTGAGAATCCAGATCTTCGGCACAAAGTTTGCAACAGGGAGAAAGGGCCATGTACTGATTTCTAATATACATATTTTCATTTTCAATTATCTTTGAACAATGGAATCTGTCAGTATCCCCATGAAGAAGTAAGGGGCCTGATTCTGATACTGATGTAAATCAAGAGTAGATCCAATGTCTAGAATGTTTATATGGAAAGTTAACTCTCTTGAAAATCTGGTCCCAATTGTGGGCCCTGAGTATCTTTGAAAATCTGACCTTTAGTGTGTATTTTGAGTCCCATATCTTTGTCTATTCACAGGGAAATACCAAGTGTCTCTCTTTTCAAATATACTCTTTCTTGCACTGTATCCTTGTTCTTGGAAGTACCAGTAACCAAGGGAATGAATCATACCACAGTATGGCAGCTTGGCAGGTACATGGACATTACCTGGACATTTAAGAGTGCTGGGTCATACAGTACTCTGTCTTTAACAGCCTGCTCCTGTAGAACTCAATGGCAACACTTCTACTGACTTCAGTACAAGCAAGAGAGATTTCCAGGGAGCCATGTCATCCCTTTGCTTGTATTTTCCAATGCCTCACCATAACTTCAACGATCATTTAATTTGCTTTTGTTTGGGTGTGTAGGCTTGCTTTCATTCAGACTTACCTATTTGTATAAATTAAAGATATTTTATATGAGCATTTACAGTCCAGTTCTTCAAAAATGCAACAATGGAACATTTTATTCCTTTCATTGCTAGCCATCCATCTCTCTAGAAAAGCCTGTTCGTTTTAAATAGCTATTTAAAACTCATTTTGAAGGTGCCTATATACGGGATGTATATGTGCATTGAACTGCAGTGACAGGTTGTGCAGTATTTTAACTATTTTTTAGAGAGAAAGAAAGACACCACTCTGGCACAAATAGAGACATTCAAGAACAGAACTAAGTGACCTGTACATTTTCATGTTTTAATTATTTATGTTGAAGTTTCATTTAATATATCATTTTGTTTTGAATTTTAAAAATAAGAATTTTTCCTTCTTGCTAAGTAGACCTTGTATACCTTTTGTTTGTTTCTGCCAGAAGCTATCGTAGATCGAGTTATGTGTAGGTAGATGATTAGCTGACCCTTGCCCACTAATCCTGGAGTGATAATAAGGCAAATATTAATAAGAGGGAGAGGAAATAAATCAGACAATGCTTTCCTTTTGAAAAGGAAAAATATTACCAGTCAATGCATCACCAGCCAGTTGGAAACATCATTATAAAAGCATAGAAAAATCCCAGATGTATACAGTCTGGCCTTGAACCTAGTAATGGTGAGGAAGGCCTCTGTTGTAAGTAGAGATATGTAAAACAATTCTTAACTCTGCTGAAATTGGCCTGAATAACCACAATTTCTAGGGTTCTTATAGACCAGTGATACTCAGACCTCATTGGTTCAGGAGTCAAATTAGTGATCAACATTTCCCAAAAGAGCCACCGTAGTGTGAATTCATTGTTTCATTTACTATAATACTATGTATTCAACAACTCTTTATGAGCAAGGAAATGTGATCATAGTAAAAGCATTCTGATTGGTTAATAATTTTGATGGGTTAATAATGAAATCACACAGTGCTTTAATATTATGTGCTGCAAAGAGCCACTTGCAGCTCACAAGCCTCAGTCTGAGTATCACTGTTCTAGACAAACACTTTTATTGTTCATACCACAAAAACTTCAGTCAGATTTTATTGGCAGAAAATGGTCACTGTGACTAGGGTGATATTTTTGTGTGAAAATGCTGAAATTCATGAGGATGGAACAGCAGTGTGTTTCACCATTTAAAGCTGTGTATGCTGGATACAAGAGCCCCAAGTTTCACGCTGAGCATTTGCAACAATATCACTCTCTGCACAGGATGAGGAAAGGGAAAAAATGGCAGTTTTACAAAGATTGCCTTGCAAGTTCAGTTAGCCATAAGGACTGATGTTTAGGCTAATGCTAATATGAACTGAGGACTGGATTGTGGCTTTGGCTTCTCAGAAGCTTAAAGGGGAATAAGGAACCCACTTATGGCAAGTGGAAGAGTAGCTTTTTTTAGTGATACATTTTTATATTTATTGATAGGAATTTAGTTAATAAGTTATGTAATATTGGAAGACTGTTAGATCAAGTGTTTCTTTATCAGAAGTCAGGGTTCTCAAGAACTAGCTAGGAAACAGAAAACAAAAACAGAGTTAAATAGTCTATTTTCATCATGGCAAAAAGTTAGCAGCAGGTCCCAGGTTATTTAATATTTATATTAATGATCCGGAAGTAGTGTAGAAGTAGCAATATTTGTAGCTGGCATGAAGTTAGTCAGGACCAGAGAACTTCAGATTAATGTACACAAGCTAAGGTGAATGGACAAGACAATGCCAAATGAAATTCAATGCCAATAAATACAAAAGTAATGCACATTGGAGCGGGGAAAATTAAGCCATTCTTACATCTTACAGAGTTCTAAATTAACTACATTGACTCTAGAAAGGGACTTTGGCATCACTATAGACAGACCAATGAAAAGCTGCACACAACAGAGATTGTGGACAAAAAGCTAACAAGATGTTAGGATGCAGAAGGAAATATTTATTATTACTACATCATTCTTGTGCTGATGTTGGCATGAAGGACAGAAACTAGTCTTTGCCATCCTGTAATTAGCTGCTTCTGCCATCTGCTCTGTGGTGTTGAGATCAACTGTTCTGCCCTCCCTGCTATGGGTTTTACTTCAAGGTTTTCCTTGTTTCCTCACATCAGTTGGTTTCCACTTGACAACGCTGTGTCGGAGTGTGTGCATTGGCATCCAGAGCACATGCCCCAGATGTGTCCAACACTTCCTTCTAATTCTAATGGAAACAAACTGCTTGTTGGTGATTGTTCAGATCTTTGTGAGTGATAAATTCTCTTCATCCAATACCCAGAATCGTTCATAGAAAACTAGATGTTTTGAAAATAAGTGCCTGACATTTTAATAGATCTCTGGTTCTCACAGCTGTAGGTTAACACTGAGATTACATTTGATACAAAAATTCTCAGTTTTATTTTGATGCTGTATATCTTTGATTTCCATATGTGGCTGAGTTTAG
Source organism: Emys orbicularis (assembly GCF_028017835.1). Taxonomy (NCBI): domain Eukaryota; kingdom Metazoa; phylum Chordata; order Testudines; family Emydidae; genus Emys; species Emys orbicularis. The sequence goes on along the minus strand of NC_088684.1, from coordinate 78,140,649 downwards.
TGAATGCTGTGGATGCCTTTCCTATCCTTGATGTTACTTCTTTCTTGAGGTCTCTGTTGGCTTGTATTGTGCTGCCCAGGTAAATGAACTGTTCTACTTTCTTGATGCTTTTGCCTTTTAATATGGTGTTACTGCTTGATGTCTGGTTTTCAGAGATGTTTGTTTTCATATAACTGATTTTGAGCCCTGCTTGGCCTGCTGTTTTTGACATAGTGTCTGTCTTTGTTGTTAGCTTTTCAGGGGTGTCGCTCTGGGGCATGATATCATCAGCAAAATCTAGATCAGTGATGGGAAACCTGACAGGCCCATGCAGCCTGTCAGGGTAATCCGCTGGCGGGCTGCGAGACAGTTTGTTTACATTGACCCATCCACAGGCACGGCTGCCCGCAGCTCCCAGTGGCCATGGTTCCCCGTTCCCGGCCAATGGGAGCTGCGGGTGGCCGTGCCTGCGGACAGTCAATGTAAACAAACTGTCTCATGGCCCGCCACTGGATTACCCTGATGTGCCGTGTATGGCCTGCAGGCCGCAGGTTGCCCATCACTGGTCTAGATCTTCTAGGAAATTGCAATCTGCCCATCTGATGCTAGTGTTTGTGTTTCTAATATATTTCTTCATTCTCTAGTCTGTGGCAATGCCAAAAAACAGTGGCGATAGAATGCAGCTCTCTTTCACACCAGTAAAAGAGTCTGGTTGCTCATCCTTACAGTGCACTTTGCATCCCTATACATAATCTTGATGATGTTGACAGCTTTATCTGGAATTCCATAAGACTGAAAAATATTTCCTGGGTCAGGAGGGGATTCTTTTTCCTAGACTGCATTGAACAGCTCTGCCAGTTTCGTTAGTATGGTAGCATCAAGTACACCATTTCTGCTGTAATTTGATCATCTCCCACCACTTTGTTGTATATCAGCTTCTTGACTGCAACTTGTATTTCTGATGTCTCCATTGGACAGAGGTTGATATCAAGCTGATAAGGTTTGCATATTTCAGCAAACTCAGGTGCTGAGGTAGGGCTGTGTTTGTTAAGGACATCTTTGAAACGCTCTGCCCATCTGTTATTCTTTTCTACCTCAGTAAGCATGGCACTTTTTAACTGGTCCATTTTCTGTTTTGAAGCTTCCACACAGGTTTTTAGTCACTTTAACCTCTCTGTGGTTTCCTTTCACAGCAGCAACTTCAGCTGCTAGGTCTTCAACACAAGGAAAGATAAATGGAGATATGTTGCTTTTCACTGTTTTATCCGCTTTCTTGTACTCCTCCTTTGCTTTTTCCAATATTTCATTGGGCTTAGCATTCAGAAGTTTTCCTTTCAGTGTTTACTCTTCCTCAATAGGACACCACATCTCTTTGCTTATCCAGTTCCTGCTCTGTCTATGATGATATCCAACTGTGACGGCTGCAACTTGAATCACAATGTCTCTAAGCACGGCCCATTTTTCTTGAGGTCCAGTCAGTCTCTCAACTTCCTTCGCCTCTGGCCATGCATAAAGTCTGTTCCTTGATTCAAGTTGGAACTTCTCGCAGTAGCCTTTTGTTTTCAGTTGATTTTTGTTTGTTTGTTTGTTTTTGCTGCTTTCTGTGTTAAGTTGATCTTTCTCGGTTTTATTTTCAGTTTGGCAATGCAAATATTGTGGTCACTGCTGACATCTGCTGCTTGATATGCCCTTGTGTCTTGGATAGATGACCTATATCTCAAGCTGATGCAGATGTGATTGATCTGTTTGTTTATTTATTTATTTATTTATTGCCATCTGGTGAATTCCATGTTTATGTATATATTTATGAGGGAGCAGAAAGCTTGCAAGAGCAAGGTTGGACAACAAGCACAGTTCAATGAATCTCTCCGCATTTTGGTTGATGATTCCCATTGCTCTTTCCATTCCTTGGTTGTCATGTCCTACGTTAGTATTAAAGTCATCCATCACAAGGAGTAAATCATGTTTTGGTATGCTATCCACCACATTTTGGAGGCAATAGTAGAATTCATCTTCATCCTTGTCACTATTGTCCTCTGTCGAAGAACAGCACTGTCTGATTGACATCTTTAGGAATCTGGCATATATTGGTGGATAGGCTCCCAGTGATTTTCCCACAGAATCTGTCAGAATGAGCACTACTCCCTTGGAGTGTATGTTGTCACTATGACCTGGCTAGTTGGGATGTTTCTTCTCTTGCTTGAAGTTCTTTTCTGCACCTCTCAGTTTGCTCTCACTGCTGCCCCATATTTCAAGTCTATAGCTGTCCATGATGATTTGTGAGATCTTCGATGTTTGAAATGTTCTCATATTTCAATATCAACTTTTAAGTTTTTTCATGCTGCTAACATCAAACTTTTTGGGATCCTGGCTTTCAGAGACCAGCTTTCACCAGGAACCTTCTTTCAGCATGAGGAGTCAGCAATATTCCCTACTGAGCAGCCATTTTTATCGGAATGGTAGCCTGGTTCTGTTTCTATAACCAATGAGGTTTTGTTTGTTTGTACGAGGGTAGGTCAGCCTTGTGCTCAACCTTCCCCACTTTATCCAGGCCTGGGATTGACAGTCACATCAAAGTGCAGCTGGTGGGTTAATAAGGATTTGGAATGTGATTAATACAAAGAATATTATAATATTTTGATGTAAATCAATGGTGTGGCCTCATGTTATTGCAGTGCTGTTGATCTCATCTCAAAAAAGGATATTGCAGAACTACATGGGGTTCAGAGAAAGGTGACAAATGATCGAAGGCCTAGAAAAATCTCTCATATGAAGAAAGGTTGAAAAGATTTGGGTTTTTTACATTAGAAAGAGGAAGAGGGAACATGAAAAAGTATATAAAATAATAAATAGTATAGAGAAGGGAGATGGGGACTTTTGTTCTCCCAGTCTCAGAACACAAGAAAAAGTGGACATTCAGTTAAATTCAAAGGTGGGAAATTCAAAACCGATAAAAGGAAATATAGTTTCAGACAATGCATAATTAGACTGTAGAATTAATTGCTACAGGAAGTTGCTGAGGAAAAGAACTTAACAAATTCAATATTTACATAGACATTAAGATATCCAGAGTTATCATAATTAATGATTAACAAATTTTGGAAGGGATATTAAACCTTTTGCTTCGAGATTTAAGATAATCTCTATTAGAGGTCATGAGGTGACCTAATCAGAGGCAGGTTATCCCACATGTGCTTACATGGGGTTTCTTACATCTTCCTCTGAAGCATCTGGTACTGCCCACTATGAGAGACAGGATATTCGACTACATGGATCTTGGGTCTTAATTCCTATGGCAATCTGTATGTTCCTAAATTCAGACGACAGATACAGATATAATCCATCAAGTCATACCACCCTAGAGTTCTGAGAAAGTAAATCATGCAAAATACATTGAGTTTTGTGTAGGTATAAACCTCTGTTAGAAATTCCTGCATGTCATACCAATTTTTTGTTGTCCATAGACTTGGTGAAGTGGGATAGCTAAATTCTGCTTTCAGTTCCAAGAGTAAAAATCCACGGTGAACAGAGTACATAGTGTACAGAATCCAACAGTGTACATAGGAGGAGAATTTTGCCTGGGAGACTGAGGCACAAATTATCATACTGGCTTGCAAATCCCATAGTGTGTACACACCACGTGTGCATGAAGGATATGCATGTGTAAGTGATTGTACACAGCCATTTGAAAATGTTTTTATTTCCCTCTATTATCAAACCTATTGGTAAGTAGGCAATATATATCTTCCCAAACCAAAAAGTGGGTCTAATCCTTATACCGATTCTATATAAATGCTACTTCACTCATGGGACCATATTTATTTCCTATTTTTAAAAAGTGCCTAGAGGGTAGTAGTTTCTGAACAGTGGGAAAGCTTGCAAAAACAGCAGAAAGCTGTAGCAGGTCTATTAAATTGCATTGTTTGTGCCCTAAGGGACCTGCAAAACCCTAAAGGACCTTCACAAGTTGTTAGAGTACATTTACCTGCACTTTGGTTTTCAATCAACTGATTTGTTGTGTTTCAGCTGCCACCATTGAGCCTACTGTATGCCAGAAAGGCTTACGTAGTGTCACATATGCTGTTCTTTTGTATAATGTAATCACAGTGGCTGACCTGAACTTTATAGTCCACCTTATTCCAAAATGATTTCTGAATTGATTTGTATGTTGAAAAACTAACAAGACCCATGTTTTCAGAAGGACCAATAATTGAATAAGGAAGTATTCCACTGTAATTAGTTTGACAAAGGTTATAAAACTATTGAATAGATTTTCAAAGTGCTGTGGCATTTTCATTGTGGGCGTTGATCTGAAGCCCATTAAAGTCAATGTAAAAACTCCCATTGGCTTCAGTGGGCCTTGAATTGGGCCCTGAGTGATTTGCATCAGCTCAAATGGGAGTCATATAGCTAAAACACTGTACCTTACTTTCAATATTTACCTGTCCAGAATCAATACTGGAGTGAATGAAGATCTTCTGGAACCTTAGAGACAGTCAGGGAGTAGGTAAAGTTCTTTTGGTTCAGTGGATCTTCAATAGAAAGTCAGATAGTGTATGTGAGTGACTTTACCTTTCCTCATATATACCCCAAATTGCTAAGTAGTTATCACAACTATTTAATATTAGTAATAGAAAATTGTGAACATCACTCTCAAGTTTTGAAATTTTTACAGCAGCAACTCTTTCCCTCTTTCAGGGTTCTCCTTTTACACTGAAAGTTATGATAGTGAAAATGATCAAAATAAATGCATGAGTGAAGCAGGGGATTCACAAGATCAAATAATGAAAATCATAATACTTGGAATTTTATATAGAGCACTTTTCATTGAAAGGTCAATGCAGACTAAGATAGGATATATTTTCCTTCATTGAAATTCTTGTTTAATGACCAAGACAAAAAGAAATATGAGGTTGACTTCTACAAGATATGGGAGCATATTTATCCACATTATACAAGGAATCTACAAAAGTTTTACTGGAGATTTTTTACTTTTCTGTCTTTGTTTCTTAGTTGAATAAAATGATAAATAAAGCAGAACTATTAGATGAAAACTGAGATTTTCAAAGGAGCCAAAGGGAGTTAGGCAACCAAATCCCATTGACATTCAGTGGAAGTTGGGTGCCTAACCCGCATAAGTGCCTTTGAAAATCCCAGTCACCACATGCTTAGTGAAAGAACAACATTATACGGCTATTGCAAAATGTAACTAAGGAAATAATTGCCAAAAATGCAAAGATGCGGGGGGAAAAAGCTTTCCCTAATATCCAAAATGTGGGTATATTCAGATACCAAGGTCTCAGCTGGGCCCATATTTGGAAGAAGTCTAGGTCTGAATATCACTAGACTTTGGAAACATTTGAATGGGGAATCATACTTTGCTTAATCGTCTCTCCCTGCTTTGAACTTTACATATCAATGAGCACAGAAACATAACCAGCAAGAACAATGAGAAAGTACAGAATGTTCTGTACCACATAAGTAAACATTCTATCATTACAAAAGTAATGTGTAAGATTTAGGCTGGGTACTTGTGGAAGTTTAACACAGTTTTCTATAAAGATAACTTTTCTACAAAGTTCCATTGAAACTCGCAGTGCATTCTGAACAACAAGAGGTCCTTTCATAATGTTTACCAGACCAAGGCCGCTTTTGTGTACATTTTTTGTATGATCTAAGCTAAAAGCACACAGAGGAAAAAAATACTCCCAAAAAATAAAAAGGCACAAAAAATAAATGAAAAACAAGAAGCAGGCAAATATAGATGGGGGTAGATCTGTCAAATAGATTTCTTTGAGATGGTTCTGGCTCCACACAGCTGTTAAATATGATTTTTGACTGTGCTCAAGCAGCATGACACCACAAGCTGCTTCCGAGAGCAGGAAAGCTTTCCTCTGACCCACGCTTGATTTCTTTTGCCTGGAAATGGACCCAAAATGCTTCATATCTGGGAAGGGGCCAAGAACTAACCTGATGAAGGATATTAACATAGTATGGAAAAGTTATGGCTTATTTCCAAGAAAATTATTGTCTGCAGGGATTTTTTTCTGGGGAAACCAGCAGGGATTGTTGAAATCTTGGCCCTCTTTCTTCTTTTTTTAACTCAATTTAAGATGCAAAGAAAAGTTAGTTCTTCAATTTCTGTAGTTTCGTAGAAAAATTAGATGACTTTCTTCATGTTATCTCTAACATATATAATACTATAAAAGGATCTATATCTAACAACTGTATAGAACAGCTATGGATATACTATATATATATATATATATATATATATATATATATATATATATATATATATATATATATATATATATTGATGCCTGCTGATGTCAGAAAGTGAGATTCTGTTACTTTTACTCATGTTTGATAGTCCACAAATAGTCTTCCTGAACAGAATGGGGCTCTTTGTGGTTTAAGATGCTAGAGAATATGCCCCACACCCCCGCAAAAGGCATATAGAAAGGGTGAGAGGGAGTTAAAATATGTTTTCACTGATGTTGCTTAAAGGGAACATTAAAAATTAAGACATTAACTTAGACTTTAAAAGATTGTAATTACAAATATTAAATTGTTAAAAAGTAGGAATTATAAAGTATACTTTGTAAACAACGACATATGGCCTCACTGTGAATACAAGACTGAATTAATACCTGAGGCTCTGCTGACATTCATAAACCTCTCATGGTTTATGACTACAGCTGAGATCTTGAGTGAAATACAGACTTGTGTTTACTCCAGGGCCATCTATTATCCTCCATGTTATTCAAATGTATTCTAGTGTTTCTCTCTTCATGCTTTGCCTTGGAATATTTTTTTCTTCACCCAGTCATTAATACAATTCTGTAACTTTTTTCCTTAGCACAGGGTCCTCAAGTTTTTCATGAGGTGAACTACAACTTAATGGAGTGATAGTCTTGTGGACACCTCCTTTCCTATTCACAGTTACATGGATCACATCCCCGCCCCATTCACGGTCACACAACAACATCCATCCCCATGACAACAATAGCAATAAATACTGGCAAAGTATTTAATGTATTTTTAGCTGTCTTTTAATTCAGTTTGGCAGCTGGAAACAAGGGGAGGCAACACTGTGTGACCAGTCAGCTCTGCACAGGCTAACAGTGCTCCATGGACCACCTCTGCTTTATTAGTACTTTATCGAGATACCTCATGAAAAGGATGGATACATAAAATCATCTGGAAATGGGTCTAACATAGGTAGCACAAAATATTACCATGTAAGGGGTCCTTAGGGACTCATAATCCTGACATGTGCATGGTGCATATCAGAAAGTAAGCGAACAGGTGGAAAAAAAGAGGTTCAGATACCAGACAAGGATTACTCTACAATGCTGTGTGTTAGGGGGCTGGAAAGCAATGCTTGTGGGTTTCTCATAGTCTTCTGGGTGTTGTGTTAAAAATGAAAATGACTCTTTGAGGCATGGTCAGGACCAAATCCCTTCTGCCTGATACTCCCTTCAGAAGCAGCACAGCGAGGGACTGATTCAAAGCCCATTGAAGTTATTGGGAGTCTTTCCATTGACTTTAATGGGCTTTGGAATCAGGCCCAAATTGGGGAAAGAGCAAGCTGGCACAGTCAGCAGTAAGTGTTCATTTTCCACTCGGTGGAATTGTCATTATTTATTACTTAGCACTAATAACATTTTCAGAGTTGTGCGAGACACAAGAATCAAGTCCAGGACCCAAATAACTTACAAGAGACAGAGGAGGCAGGAGGTCCTGGGTAATGCACTTCCTCCCTTGGAAAGCCTCCATTACCTCAGCTTGTCTACTGCTTTCTCCAGGGCACCTGCTCTGCCCCATGCTGCTCTCCCATTACTTTAGCAAACCTGTTGTGCTCACTTTGCAAACCAAGACTCCCCTCCACCATCACCCCGCTCCCCTTTAATGTAGCCAGCATTTCTTTCCAACAAGGAGCAAGGCATGTTGGACCAGGAGTCGGATCTAGCTATCTTCAGCATAGGAACGTGGAATTATTGTTTTAAATGCTCCTGGAACTGTATTGAAATCAGCCCAAAGATCTGCAGTGCTACATACTCCCAGAAATACCTGGTGATTGCATCCCAGCATAATGACACTTAATTTTCCTCCTTAGACATCTTTAAGTTGCCTGACCCAGCTAAAGGCTAGTTTGCATTCTATAAACTGTCTCTTAATGTAATAAAATTATTCCTCTAGAAATCATTTACATTGCAATTTAAAAAAAAAAAAAACCCTAACATTACAGGGATTTTATTTTCACCCTCACAACTTTTATGCAGTGGGTGGAGGAGCCATGAGTATTTGAAACAATGGCATAGCAGCTGTAATCATTGAACAGTTCAAAATCATAATACATATGTGAATGTCACAGAAAAAAGTGAATGTGAGCTAAAAGAATTGTTTTGATATCTGTTTAGCTGTCACTATAATAAATGAATGTCATTTACCACAATAACACACAGTACAGTGTCTCTTGTGTTTTCACAACAATCTGGACCTGTACAACAATTCCCCGTAAACAGAGACTTCATTCTATTTGTAAGATGAAGACTTCTAAACCTGCCAGCATGAGCAGGGTCATGCTGCTTACAAGCCCCTGAATGTTGCTCGATGCAGCACAAAGATTCTTTCCCAGAAATTTCTATTCCATTGGCATCAATTTTGTGTTCGTTGTTGTAATGCAGTGAAGAGTTCTTGAGCAGGTTTGTTACTAAACTAACAGACTCCTTCCAAGAGCTAGGGTCAGGAACCTTATGGAATTCATTTGCTCCCCTGCTAACTTGCACTTGATAGTAAAATTGTTTCCAGTACATGGTGTTAATTCTATGGCTGGTTGTGAATTGCTGCCCTAAATAATGAACTAAAAATATGAGTTCATTTCTGTACCATATTATGAATGTGTTATTGTCACAGCATGTAATTACAATCATTCACAGTGTGAATGAGGTCTGAATAGTAAATTGTCCTGAAAACAGTCCTCTCTTGTGAATTTATGAATTTGCAAGCTTACCTCTCATAATGATTAATACTGTATCACCATTTAACTCTCAGGTCATTCAGAAGTGCAGTCACCATACCTGAGAAGTCATGGAAGTGAAAAAATATTTACTGTGCAATGAAAATAAGGTTTTATGACAATCTAATTAGTGAATATTGTCCCTTCATAGAATGAAGGTGCAGACAAATATATATGAGGAATGTAAAAAATCCTCCACCGTCAATAAGAGTAAAAATTTTAAATGGCATTGTCCTGACAAGTAAAGCATGATTTTATACTGTCAATTGGACCCATTTTACTGGAGAGACCAGTTTTCCATAGATAGGAGGAAATATCTAGAGAGCCTAAGGAATAAATGCTGTGTCAGTAGATACTTCTGAACCAGTGATTTGAAGCTTTGTGCTTTCTATCAGTAGGAACATCATTGGGCAAAGAGAAAGCTGATTCTATTAAGCAATAGTCTCAAGGTCTATCTTGTGGTGGAATACCTGTACACTGTGTCTTGGATTATTATTATTTTTTTAAATCTTGTTTCAGTTCAATTGAAAACATCAGTTTGGGCCAGAAAATAGGACAGGAGGCAAATTGTGACTCCTCCTCTGCTCCATCCCCCACCCCCAAAAAATCTTCAAAAATCTTTTAAGGGGGTAAAATAAACACACAGAGCCAAATGACAATACTGTAAACTCTCCGGCCTCGCTACCAAAATACTCTATTGTCCATCTAATGTAGACTCCTGGAAATATATTTTAGCTCCAAGAGTGGTTAGTTAGGTGAATACAGATGGTATCCTCAAGAACTTAGAGACAAGACCACTGTTTTAGCAGGTCAATGTATTCTGAACCACAGGCCTTGTCTAATGCCTTTAATTGTACAGAGCTATCTGGAAGAGTAGATAGTAAAGTGCAATAGGCAGAACCAGAAGAGTGACATAGACCAAAATCAGGAGCATTTGCCAGAATTTGTGTTAGGCCAAAATATAGTGTGCCTTCATGCCATATGATTCTAGCCAATGCTGTTCTTCCCTTCAGAAGCTCTAATTCAACAAGAAAAAAATCTGTGAATCACTTAGGCATCGATTCCCTTCCTCCATTGCTCAGCGTCAAGAGGAGCAAACATGCACAACTGATATTAAAGGCCCAAAACTCACAGGAGGTGGTTAAGATGGCACCATGACACACTCCACCTCACAGGGAACCCATGGACCAAAACCACATATCATGGCTGTACAGATTCTGGGGGATGTTTCATGATTGAAAAGGGCAGAATAGGGAAAATGTTCCCTTAAATGTGGCAACCGATTGATTTCTGAGAGGTGAGACCTGCTTGGGAGATAAAAACTAATCAGCTCTACATTAACCCTGTCTGGTTTTACAGATTATATTACCTTTCTCAGGAGTGGAGCTGGTGTGCTGCTGCTGAGGGAGTTGTTATGCTAGAAAGGTGAAGGTCATTAGAGCACTATGGAGGAGCTAAGAACTAACTAAAATTGCCCCTTTAGGTGCCTGTAGTAGAGTCCTCTGAGGGCTAGGTGGCCTAGTGAGTAGCACACCTGGTTTCCAGTCTCTCATCTCCCAGGCAAAACTCAGAAAGAGCTGTCTAACTTCTACCCCTAGGCAGGAGGCATCACAGTCTCGGTCCGCTTTGGAGACTTGCTCTCAACCAGGTGTGGTGGGGGGACCCTGGGCTCCCTATACCCCATGTCCCAGTGGCCCTATGGGAGAGCCATATCTGCAGAGTCCTCCCCACCAAAACTTCTAGTCTGCCACCCCGGTCTATTTCCTACTTATACTCTCCTTCAGTCTGGGGCATGATCCCCTACAGTCCAAACTATGAGGAACTTAACAGAGTCCAAAATGAGCAAAGGCCCACAGGGCTTCCTGGTTCTCAAAAGGGGTGGTGGCTAGAGAAGGCACTACTCAGAGATGGCCCATGCCTGCCGATAGTGGGGGGCAGAGTCAGGGCAGCAACTTGAGAAGATGTTACTGAGCATGTTCAGTCTATGTGAGCATGCTCAGTACAAGCCAAGCAGCAAATTTGGGGGGCACATGACCCCGCAAACTCCCCATCACCTCTGGCACTGCCTGTGGGGGGGAGAAGGGGTAGGGTCTTACCAGCACTGTGATCCCATCTCAGGTGCAACTACCAGCTGTCTTCCAGGAGAAGGGCTTGTTTCTGCCCCCACCATCATCATACCAGTTCAACTCCCCCATCCTGACCTCTGAGCTCTTTTTAACATGCTCTTCAAGGAGAAATCACTGCCCCTCACCTCCCTTTATACTCAATAGCCCAGTGGTTATAGCATTCACCCAGAATGTGAAAGACCAGAGTTCAGATCTACACTCTGCCTGATGTAGAGCAGATATTTAAATCCAGGTCACTCACCTCCCCTGTAAGTACCCTAACCCCTGGGCTATTGGGTTTTCTGGGATGGATCTCTATCAAGTTCTCCCATTGAACCTGTTTCACTATAAATACTTAAATAGTCATTGGAGCAGGGCCTAGAACCGGGATCTTCCAGGTGAGTATAACCACTAGGTTATAGTAATTCTCACTACTTCAAAAGCTACTGAATTATTTATACAAAGTGAAACAGTTTCACAGCTATGAATTCCACTAGGTGGCAGGGCACCTAAAAGTTAGGTGTTGCAGAGCCTAGATCTCCCTGGTGAATCTAGCCATAAGTCCTTTTCTTCAATGTCCTTGAATCCAAAGGAATAAGGACCAATTTCCTCACAATTCTTCAGTTTCCACAGTATATATGGGTTGTACCCCTGACTGATCCAATAAGCCACAAACTGTCCTCTCTGTGGGAAACAAATGAACCAACTGCACAAGGTTCACACTACAGACATTTTGAAGTAGTTTTTCTCTTCCTACAAGTTTTTCCTTGGAAGGAGAGCATTGGCCCCTTAAATTACTTTAAAATATCACCCATAATCAGCACAGAGCAAACTTCAGAGGATTAATTTGGATAAGCATTAAAATAGTTGGATATTAATTTGCATGTCTTTGGTCTAAAAACCGGACTGAAGTCTGACCTAGTTATAGATCCCACAAGAAAAGCTTTTCATATGGTATTTTGTCGCCTCTTTTTCAAGTTTTCTTCAAAAATGGGAAGTGCAAAACTGAAAAAATGAGGGGAAACAAATACATTGACTTTTTTCAAACCTCAAAAGCTTTGGTACACATTCACTTCAAGTTTCCGAACAAGGCTCAGGTTTTTTCTTATTTTATCTGAAACAATTCACCTGTCTCTTCTTTTCTTAATGCTAGATCTTCATTCCCTTTCCGTTCATTTTTTTCCAATGCTTTGCCCATCATTTTTTGTCTGTATATTCGCATATGTGAGTGCTAATTTTAGCTTTGTCTAGTCTGTTCTTATATTGCAGACACTGCTATTAATTCATAATTCAAACATTACAAAGCCAGCAAATGGTAGAGTAATTCTAAAGGCAAATCTATGACTAATTATAACTTACTCATTTCACAAAGTTTTGCTTTGAATAATGGCAATTTTTGCCATAAAATGGTGGTTGTCATATAGGAGATATTTTTTCCTAAAAGATCCAAATGGAGATGGAGGTTTTAGTGCACAGTGCAGTGACATGTCAAAGAAAAACTTAATAGTGGGTGTTATATGGGAGATTTCATAGAGGATCTGAAGCATCAACGCACAGTGAAGTAACAGCAAAGAGAGAAACTTAAAACAACTAATGGGCTAAATTGTGGCTTTGCTGCAAGCCCTGAACAAAGGGCAGTACATAGTTGTGCTGCCCTGGGAGCTGAACAGGGATCAGACTGTGACTCCCCTTCCATGAGGAATGAAATAATCTTCACCACTCTTGTACCTGGTGGAGATTACTTCCCCTATTATGCCTGCCAGCAGGGGTAGAGCTGTGGGTCCACTCAATCCCCACCCACCGGCATGGAGGGGGGAGTGTTAATTCTATGGAGGTTGCTCTTCTTCCGGCACTGTTGCCTGCTTTATGCTTCCTTACTCCCTCTAACTTCAGTGCAAGTGCACAACAAGGCTCACAGTCTGACCCAAAGTGTGTTTTGTTAATGTATATTGTTGGGCCATTATGAATTACACCTTAAATTGTGTCAGACTGATGGGATAGAATAGGATAATGTGAAACTAAAGCCCATTTATTTGTGCAGCAATCTAAATTAAATATCAAGGAGATTATAGAAGGGAGGTGGGTTCATCCCTTAACTTCTATATAATAAATAAAGTCACAATACTTCAATCTCATATATTACTTGGATAGTAGGGGACAGATTCTGGAACCCTTACTCACTTTGAGTCGTAACTTATTTCTCAAATAGTGGTATTGATTTTGAAATACTACTCAAGGGTATCAGAATCTGTCACTAAATTTTTTAATGGTAGTGTAACACAGTAGTAGAAGCAACACACTCACTTCTAGTAGTCACTGTGAATCTAACATTTATGTATCTTTCATCCAAGATAAGAGACTACAGTGGCCAGAATCTGATTTCACTTAGACAGTTTCTGCACTGAAGTCTATGGCGTTGGTAACAGAACAATCTATCCCTTTCAGGGCTTGCCCAGGTCCTGCCAGCCCTATTCCAAGTTCATACCCCTTAAAGCAAAGGATTCTGAAAGATGTAGTTCCCTGGGTGATTCCTGGCAAGCATTGTGTGGTGGGAGAGCAACAGCAGAATAATATGTAGAAGAGAAAAGAGGCCTGGAGAGGACAACAGCAGACTGGAGAAACTCTCAGAGGGTCAGGGTGGTGTGCTTCTCTTCTGCTGGAGAGGGAGCCAGGGAAGGAGTCTGTGAATGGTTAATGGAGGATTGCTGGGAAGAAGATTGTGGAAAGAGATAGACAGGTATTGTAGGAAGTGGCCTTGGGAAAGAGAGGAACAAGTTTCCAAGCCCAGTAGTGGAGGAACTGCATACCCCCACAGTGGCACAAGTATTAGTACTGTATTTCTTTTGACAAGCGGAAGGGCATTATAGAAACATCTGTGACCCATGAAAATGGTGGGCCCTGCACGAAGACAAAGGAATACTGAACTGTTTATTCTCTGGAAGGACAAAGGACCAGGACAGAGCCTGGAAGAAGACTGCTGAGCCTGGGAATGACTGTTGAACATGGAGAAGGTCCAAGGAACTGTTTAGAGTCTGGAGAGGGCCAATAAGACCACTGTGTCTCAGATGGACTTTTGTTCTGCCTTGGAAGGGGAGGACTCTTATTAGTTTGGGTAGAGGGCCAAGCCTCATTACTAACTGAGGGGAAACTGTGGCAGTTACCATGGATGGCTGATTCATAGATTACGAGGCCAGAATGGACCATTGTGATCATCTAGTCTGACATCCTGTAAAACACAGGACAAATGACTTCCCTGAATAATTCCTGATTAAACTAGAGTGTATCTTTATTTAAAACTTGCCAGTGAATGAGAATTCACCACTGTCGAGATTTCCTCTGAAACCTTTTCCACTTGGCTTTCCCAAGAACTCAGTTTGACTCCGGATTTCATCACTCTGGTATCCTTATGATGGAGCATTGTGATGGCGCATTCACCCCATACAGGGCCTGGAAGGGTTAAGATGGCTAAGTGGGCCAATTAACTGCCCAGGCTGAACCTGGAGAAAGAGACAGGAAGCAGGGATTTAAGTAGAACAGGCTCAGCTGGGCATTAAACAGATGAAGCCCACATAATGCAGGAAGCTGACAACAGAAGGGGCTGAAGGGAAGGAGTCTTCAGTCATTCCCTGGGCGAAGAAAAGGGTGTCTGGGGCTAGAGGCAAGTACCCTACAGTTACTCCCTGGGAGGAGGAAGTGTGGCTTGGCAAGCCCAGAGAAGGGAGAGCGTTAGAGAGGTAGGCAAGGCATAGGGGAAAAGGTATGGGGTAAGTCAAACCTTGCCTGCCAATAAGAGGTACCCTGAGCTGGGACCCTGAGTAGAGGGTGGGCCTGGGTCCCCCTACCAGCTGTTGATGAAGTGGTGCTGGCGGGGCAGTGAGCAGGAAGACTGTCTGCACTCATTTGTGAAGAAGGACTTTGATACCGTGGAAGTGGAGAACACATACGGTGACCCGGCCAGAGGGCCAAATCACAAAGAGGCGGCTATGGTTCCTGGAGTGAGAAAGTCCATGGGATGATGAGAGAGACAATGCCAGAAGAAGGCACAATGCCTGGCTGGAGCTAATCCCCAGGATGGCCAAGAGAAGGCACCACCAGTGATGCATGAATCCCGTGACAGACATACAGCAAAGACTATGTAGTGTTGATCAGACTCTAATGCGGGGGTGGGGGGGTGTATAGGACATACCATAGATCCAATATTATATAGCAAACATTCCTCTTTTATATGCATTTACATATACATACATTACATACATATACATTGCATTACTACATATTACATCATATTCTTCAGGATTCACTGGGTTACTTAACCAATCTTCGTACAGCATGCGCCAGTTCCCACACTATGTATACCTAATCTACTCTCTGTCTCACTACATTTCAGGTTCAACTCATCCACTGTAAGTGGTACCAGGGTGTTCCCCCCATCTCAGCTATTACAGCATAGCACAGACATCTTGTCTCCAACTAGATGATCCAGTTACCTCCTTAATCCTTTCTCCAAAAAATTCCGAGAAATTAGGCCCCTTCCATATCCATTTACTCATGTCAAGCAAGCCCTAAAATGTCAAAAAAGCCTACAACCACAACCTTTGCTAAGTTGTTCCAATGGTTTATTACTCTCACTGTTAATTCATACCTTATTTCCTGTCTGAATTTGTCTATCTTCCACTTCCAACCACTGGATCTTATACCTTTTTCTGCTAGATTGAAAAGCTGATTATCAATTTTTTTGTTCTTCATGTAGCTACTAATCAATTGTGATAAAATAACCTTTTACCCTTCTCTTTGATAAGTTAAACACATTGAGCTCCTTGAGTCTATCATTATAAGGCATGTTTTCCAATCATTCGTGTGGCTCTTTTCTGAACTCTTTCCAATTTATCAGCTTCTTTCTTGAATTGTAGATATCAGAACTGGACACTTGATTCTAGTAGTGGTCACACCTGTGCCAAATACAGAGGTAATATAACTTCCCCACTCCTACTCAAGATTCCGCTTTTTGTACATCAAAGGATCATATTAGTCCTCAATTAGTTGCTCTTCATTAAGGGTTCTGTCCTTTGGAATATACTCCCCCATCTAAAATATCCCTCATTCACTGATGTTCACGGACACACTCATCTTTTGGGAATGAGGTATATTTTTGATGGGTGATGTGTATTGTGGATTGGGTATTTATTTATGTGGTCTGCTTTTATTTGAGATCTGTTATACATAGTGTAGATGCACCTGTCTCTCTTCTATGTATATAATTGTTCTGTCAATAATCTTTAGTGGTGTCAAAAGTGTAAGATATGTGGCTCTTTTGGTTTTGTTTTAAATATCTACATGAATACAAACAAACTTATATTGTGCCACTGCTACACAGAAAACAGATGGGAAAATGCAATGGTGTAAATTAAATGTCTGAGGTGAGTCAGAAAATAGGTGCAAGCAGAGAAGTAATTTAATGTAGACAGGTTTGGCCTAATCTTGAGAAGTGCTGAACACCCAGACATTAATTACATTCAACAGATGATGTGTGTGCTCAACACCTCTGAAATTCAAACCCTAGGTATGCAATAGAAGTGTAACAAGATAAGTGGGGATGAAAGTGAGTGGCAACAGGAAAAGCAAATAATAGGAGAGTGGAAGATATGGTGGGGACAGGGATGAGCTTTTTTACACTTCTCCTTCCCATTAGTTGATTTTCCTACAATGTTTCCCAGTATTATATAGTTTCCATTTCATTTTACATATTCACTGAATTCCAAACCAGTATATGTGCCACTGCATTATCACTTACATGCAAGTTATACCAATGTATGTATATTACATCACCATTTAGCTCACCTCTGAATTTGATCCAGAAATTTGCACAGCAGTTGCACCTGCTTACGGCACAATTAATTTGACCCAGTGACTTTCCTAAGATTTCTGCTACATAGACTTTTCTGGAACAAAATGAATTAGGCTCCCTTGTTTACCCACCTTTGTCTTCCTGCTAGGCATTACTGGGTTCAAATTTCCTTAGATAAAACCTAAAGTTGCTTCGCAAAACATGGCTTCCAGAAACATCATTTGAGTGCAGTATATGGCCTGGGGTAGAGTTCAGGAATAAATGAGTATTCTGCACAAATCTTTCAAAGATGTCTGCCATCATTCAGTTAAAGCCAGGAATTCCTCTTGTGACCTCTCTTTGACCCAGTCAGATAAATGCTAGAGTGGACAGCATAGGTCAAAATAAGTTATGCACTCATGAACTGCATAGGACTATGCCAGGCAAATAACACCACTGTATGCCAATCTATCCTGGATCTGTAAAACTGTAAATCTTTTTGTTTGTTCGTTTCATTTAAAAATTGCAGATGTACAAAAAGAAATAAGATAGGAAGAAAGTGTCAAGCAGAATGAATGCTGACAACCCTGTCTAACTGGTTAGTGCCTTTGAGAATTGCTTCATGTGCCACTAAAAGAAAACAACTAACTCAGTCTTTTGGGAAGAGGCTTATGGTGCGTTGTCCAACAGTTACTTGGATTTTTCTAGGCAGTACTCAATAAAGGTTTGCAACCTGTGAGGCTGCAACCTGTGTCAAATTTCTTTACATTTAATAGAAGCCTTGAAAGCCCTCAAAGGTGGAAGCAAACACATCTTCATATTGACAAATGCTAAATACACCATGTGTGAGCATTCTATGTTTACAAGCAGCAAAGAGTCCTGTGGCACCTTATAGACTAACAGACGTATTGGAGCATGAGCTTTCGTGGGTGAATACCCACTTCGTCGGATGCATGTGGAAGTGCAAGAGCTCAGCCTCTTTCAGTATATGGCTCTCTCTTTGTTTGTAGGAAATGACAAAACATGGTCATGCTCCAATATGTCTGTTAGTCTATGGTGCCACAGGACTCTTTACTGCTTTTACAGATCCAGACTAACACAACTACCCCTCTGAAACTATGTTTACAATGAGCCTCAGTGCTCGGGAGAAATGTGAGTTACGTTAACTGGAGAGAGAACATAATAAATAGGCAATTAAATGAATACAGAATAACCAGTCAACAAAGCTAGGAGAGCTGGTTTCCTTCTTTAGAAATAAAGATCTGGATACTTGATTTAAATCACATTTCATTATATCACTTATGTGGAGTTCCAATACGTCATATTGACAAATGATGAGATGCAAGATACAGAACCTGATGCAACAAAGTAACTGCTCAAATCTGCTTTACCTCCTTTGGGTATGCAGCATATGTCCTTTGATAGGGCATTTGTATAGCCCTACGGAGATAGTGTAGCAGTATATATTGCAGCTCCCTTTAAATCAGTGAGCCCACCTCTAAATTTATAACTCAGGAAATGCATTTGAGAGAATGTATGCCATCTACAATTAGATAAACTGATTAGCTAATATTTGGTCAGTATTTCTGACAGATGGTTGACCAACTGAAAGGTGAAGATATATTACGGTAGATGCACAGTATATATTGTGAATATACATATATTGGATCCATGTTACACAAACATGGATAACTCTGTTTTTTTACAGAGGTATTAATTTACTACTTTATCCATTATGGGCCTGCTCCAAAGTCCATTCAAGTCATCCATTATCAAGATTAATTTCAATGTCCTTTGGATCAGGCCCAATTTGAGCTCAGTTTTTATATATGTTGTTTTTCAGTGCTTTTTATATAATTTGATTTCTTTCTATTTACAGTCATTAAGCTCTGCCAGGGACTCACTGAGCGATCTTAGGCAAGTAACTTCATCTCTCTGACTCTGTTTTCCCATTTGTAAAGGGCAAGGGAGAAAAATTACGACTGTTGTGAGGATGTATTATTTGTACAGTGCTTTGAATATTTGAATAATTTATTACATATTTGATTGCTGTACAACGTTCTGGGGGTCCTCACTCAATTTGTACTCAATCCTTAGTTCTATATACTTGTGTGGACCAAGAAAAATAAATGTCAATGAACTTGGGATAAGGCACATTATTTAGCATTTATAACATGTCATAGTTAAGCATCTCAGGATAAATCCCAAGAGTTGCTGGGAACCTGCTTTCCCATGGACTTTAACAGGAAGTGCAAGACCTCAGCCTCTTTCAGTATATGGCTGTCTCTTTGTTTGTAAAGTATCAGAGGGGTAGCCGTGTTAGTCTGGATCTGTAAAAGCAGCAAAGAGTCCTGTGGCACCTTATAGACTAACAGACGTATTGGAGCATGAGCTCTTTGTTTGTAGGAAATGACAAAACAATTTCAAAGATCAGGAAAATAGTTTAGAAGGTTGGAATTAAAGACCTACCATTTGACTCAAAACTACTTGGTGTGAAATACCCATTTGTTCAGAGGACCTTTCTACAGCAATCCTGGAGCTAAATATTCCCATTTCTCATTAACCTAAGTCTGTGGCCCTGGGGGATGGTATAGCTTAATTTTTTTTCCTTTCAAGACAGCGTATACAAGCAAAAACATAACATCAACCTGCTGTTGAAGAAGAACATTTATTGATCTTACATTGCTGATGTAACATGATAATTCATCAATGTAACAATAGCAATAGGTATATTAGTTTCAACTAAATTGTATTGGTGACTGACCATATATTAATATATATTAAAAGTTCATTTTAGAGTTTACACTTGCATGTTCAGTCTATGGCTCCAGTTCTAAATATATTCACCTCTATTCTTTGTTTTTGCTGCCCATAATTTTTACTCTTCAAAGTCAAAACTCTTCCCTATTCTTATCACTGAAAGCAGAATTTAAAAAATAGGAGACAGCACAGATTTTAAAATATTGATAGAAGAAACCAGATGTGGTTAAAAGGAGCTAGAATGTGCAGAAATGTAGATGAGACACAGCTGCAAAACTTGGACCTGGATTTCTAATAACAATTTAAGGCTTTTTGGCGTGTTCTAGCAAAAAAGCAACATTACTGAAATTAGCAAGCAGACAGTGTTCCAGAAAAAAATGACCATGCTCAGGGCAAGTAGAAAGCTCATGATCAAAGAAGCAAATTGTCCAAATAATGACTAAAAGGGATATGTGTTTATAATTACTTGCAGGGTTAGGCTCTCTTCAATGCTATTTGTCCAGTTATCAACTAATTTTTGCATCCATGTCTTGTTAAATGTCATAATAGCAATAATACTTCTGTGGCTGAAATAATCTTGAGTCAAAATTATTCTCACCAATACCTTTACTCAAAACCCCTTCGTAAGGAGTCCAGCTGATTGTTGCACCTATAACATTATTTCAGTAATCTAAAATTCAACCTGAGCCTCTTCAGAGAGATGTCCAGAAACTTAAGATGCTTTGATTAAAAATTACA
This sequence comes from Emys orbicularis, assembly GCF_028017835.1. Taxonomy (NCBI): domain Eukaryota; kingdom Metazoa; phylum Chordata; order Testudines; family Emydidae; genus Emys; species Emys orbicularis. The sequence goes on along the minus strand of NC_088684.1, from coordinate 78,120,218 downwards.
ATAGAAGAGGAATATACAATACCCTTTCAAATAGGATATATAGCAATTTGCATAAATAAACTGCATTAAAATTATTGAGTGGATATGAATGGCCTACAATGGAGAAACGGGCTTTTAGAGATTGAAATAATAGGAAATGCAGAACAGGTGAAGTTAAGGAAAATTCTAAAGAAAATCTTGGCTTGGTTCTTATTTTAACTGGAAATGAGACAGTTATTAAGAGAGAAATCATTTGAGTCAAATTCAGACATAGCCTAAACAGGTCAGTTCCACTCATGTCACTGGAATTTAACTTGCTTTCACTAGGTCTGAATTTTTACTCTACAGTAAAAATGAAACCATCTATTTAATGAACAAACAGACAAACTTGATTGCTTTTTTTAAAAGAATGCAAAGATTATTAGTAGACTAAGGGAATTCAGCAATCACACTATATTTGGACTTTAGTAAAACATTTGATCTTGTCCTACAAACTCTTAATTGGAAAAAATAATTCAAATCAGTTTGGAGAGTAACACTATGATGTGGTCTGAAAAGAAACAATAAAGAAAGAATAATTATATATAGAAACATCTAGAGAAATAATCCAAAAGACACACTGGAAACAACATACACCTCTACCTCGATATAACACTGTCCTCAGGAGCCAAAGAATCTTACCGCGTTATAGGTGAAACCGCATTATATCGAACTTGCTTTGATCCGCTGGAGTGCGCAGCCCCGCTCCCCCGGAGCACTGCTTTACCGCATTATATTCAAATTCGTATTATATCAGGTCGCATTATTTCGGGGTAGAGGTGTAGTTGGAAGCCGCTTGACATGCAGTAATGCTACCTGGGGCTCTGAGGCGATAGTGAACAGTATATTCGCCTGATTTTATAATGTGATATGGCTGTAAAAAAGGCCTATTTTCAGCATTGGATTTAAAGACCTCACATAACACTGCACAGTTGTAATAATCCTTGTCTGTATGTCTCCATTGTGACTGGTTCCAATATTATTACATTGGTTTTTGAGTTCCATGCTATCAGAAAGATATTGACAAATTTGAAGGGAGATCAGAGAAAAGCAACAAAAATGTGTAGAGGACTGGAGGGAATCAGTTGAGGAAAGACTAAAAGAGCTAAACACATGTAGCTTGCTAAGGGAAAATTAATACAGTGGGGGCACAGATGGGGGAAAGGTAGGCTAACAACCATTTAAAGTATTATTTAGCATTCTGCACAAGGGCAGAATGATGAGTAATGGGATGAAATTAAGAGACTATTTAAAGAAAAAATGTAGCTGTCCTGACAATGAGACTTACTAGGCTGTGCAATCACTTCCCAAGACAACTGGTAGAGGCCCATCACTTGAGACTAAAATTAAATCTAGAGTGCACAAAACATTAATTGTGGGGAATAATAACATAGTGTCTAATAGGTATCTTTCATCACTAACTCCTATGAATCCTATGGAAACAAAACTGGGTTATCACAATTGAACGTTTTTCTAAGAGTAAAGAAAAGTTTCATTAATTTTTTGTCTAAAGTTTCATGTGAGTTGTATAGAAGATGAGTATATAGAATTCAAAGACAGTAGGTTGGATTCAGCTTTCATTAACTTCAGTGCAGCCATTCCAGATTTGCACCAACGTAATTTGTATCCAAATCTGGTGTAATTTGGATGTGTGTATTGTAAAAGTGTAGCAGAAATAGTGGAATAAAGAAACTTTATGCAGGAATTATGTCTGCTAGAAACCTGCTATATTGTAATTACAGATTTAATAAAATCCACATATGGGCAGCCATTTATTTTGTAGAGCTTTGTTGTTGGTTTTGGGTTGTTTTCTCAGTTGAGATAAATCCTGCAGGAGTGTAATGGAATAAATATGGGCTCCGTTTCTGATATAATACAGTACTAGCAAAGTAGAATCATATCACCGGGTTGGTAGAAGCCACTTTTTTTTTCTTATACTGAATGCAGGAACTAACTACTGCAATAAATCACCTTTTCTCAGTGTAGCAAGACCAATATATGTATGAAGTCAAATGCATCATAGCGAATGCCACACAAAATGTGGCTTCTACCCCATGAGACACGAGTGCTGTATATTTTGCCATTTTCAATCCAACTTTGTATCATTCTAAATTTGTGAAGTGTAAACATATTTGATTAAGATCTCAACAGTGTGTTGACATGTTAAAAAAGTTAGATTCACAAGCCTCTTTGCCTTAATGAATTAGTTTATTTCAAATAATCATAATTTAATTTAGAAAACAGAAGTGAGTTCTTCTGAACAGTCCTTGCTTCTTGATACATTATCTGGGGGCCAAATTCTGATTCCCTGACTTCAGTTTAGTAGTACATTTCTTTACAAATAATCTTTAACTACAGTGGAACTACCTGTAGAGGAGGCCATCAGTGTAAATACTCGCCAATGCCAAACTTGGAAAAACCATGAGTCAAGTCCCAAAAACTCAGGAGATTGACTTAAACAGTGCAAGATTGTTTTAAAAAAACAACAAATTTAGGCTTCTTTTTATTTGCCTTCTCATTTCTGAGCTTCCAGGATGCACTGCGATAACATATTCCAGCTTTTCTCTGTGACCATGAGGACTAGGAATTTGCTTTTTTATTCAAATGAAAGATATTTCCATATATTCATGCAACTTCAGAAGCTTGGGGTTCAAGGAAAACTTCAGCTACTGTAAAATTCATGATACAGTTGTGGTAGTTTGAAACACTGCTTCCAGAATCTGACCCAAAGTGATTAAATATTCAACAAAGCAAATGTAAACTTTCTATTCTGTTGCATGAATATCTGAACACAATTTATTATATTAATCTCTCTCATGTTCTTGTAATCTCATGTTCTTGTAATCTGCTATCCTCTTTATAGTGTACATTACAAACAAGTTTGATTATTTTGGGTGAGATTTTCAAATGTGTTCAGCCTTTTGCTAAGAGAAAACAGAGCAAGGTAATACTGATCATATTTGCAAATTCTACCCTTCAACTATATTTGCTGTTTACTTTCCATAGTAACTCATAAGACAAGTTCAAACAAAATTTGTTAAAACTAATTTATTTCCATCATTGTTCATTACCTTTAGGAATTGCAAGATCACTGTCATTTCAGGGAAAATGTCTTAAAGATATACTCATCAAATGATTTCTACTGGTGTGATTAAAAGCAAAGATGCAGTCCTCAACAAGTGTGCATTTATTGGTTATCTTTGCCCCTAACAAAGCAATAATAGAATCATAGTCCTGTAGAGCTGGAAAGGATCCAGAGAGGTCATCAAATCCAGCCCCATGCACTGAGGCAGGATAAAGTGAACCTAGACCATCCCTGACAAGTGTTTGTCCAACATATTCTTAAAAACTTCCAGTGATGTCCAACTCTTTCCAGAGCTTAACTACCCTGATATATTAATTTGAAAGTTTTTCCTAATATCTAACCTGAATCTGCCTTGTTTCAAATTAAGCCCATTACAATCCTTGGACATACAGAACAATTGATCCCCGTCCTCTTTATAACAGCCCTTAACATATTTGAAGACTGTTATTAGGTCTCTCCTCAATTTCTTTTCACAAGACTAAACATGCCTAGTTTTTTTAACCTTTTCTCATAGGTCAGATTTCCCAAATCTCTTATCATTTTTGTTGCTCTCCTCTGGACACTCTCCAATTTGTCCCCATCTTTCCTAAAGTGTGGCATCCAGAATTGGACACAGTACTCCAGCTGTGGCCTCATCAGTGCTGAGAAGAGTGGGACAATTACTTCCCATGTCTCACATACAACATTCCTGTTAATACATCCCAGAATGATATTAGCCTTTTTTTGCAACTGCATTACATTGTTGATTCATATTCAACTTGTGATCCACTATAAGCCCCAGATCCTTTTCAGCAGTACTATCATATACCCAGTTATTCCCCATTTGGTTTTTCCTTCCTATAGGTAGTACTTGTCTCTATTGAATTTCATCTTGTTGAATTCAAACTTATTCTCTAATTTTTCAAGGTCATTTTGAATATTAATCATGTCCTCCAGAGTGCTTGCAACCCTTCCCAGCTTGATGTCAGATGCAGATTTGATAAGCAGACTCTCTACTCCATTATCCAAGTCATTAATGAAACTATTGTATAGTACCAGACCCAGGACTGACCCCAGAATACCCCAGTAGATATGCTCTCCCCATTTGATACCAACTATTGATAACAATTCTTTGAGAACAGTCTTTCAACCAGTTATGCACCCACCTTATAGTAATTTCATCTAGTATTTTCCTAGTTTCCTTCTGAGGATGCCATGTGGGATGGTGTCAAAAACCTCACTACAATTAAAATATATGATGTCTACTGCTTCCTCCTATCCACTAGGCTGTAACCCTGTTAACAAAGGCCATATGTCTGGTTTAGCATGATCTGTTCTTGACAAATCCATGTCGGCTGTTCCTTATAACCTTATTCTCCTCTAGGTTTAAATGATTTTTTTGATGATTTGCTCCAGTATCTTTTCAGGTATTGAAGTTAGGCTGACTAGTCTGTAATGCCTTAGTCCTATTTGTTCCTTTTTTTAAAGATAGGTACTATGCTTGCCCTTTTCCAGTCCTCTGGGACCTCATCATCCTACATGAGTTCTTGAAGATAATTGCTAACGGTTTTGAGATAACTTCAGCTAATTCCTTAAATACCCTAGATTAATTTAATCAGTCTCTGCTGACTTCAATACATCTAACTTATCTAAGTATTCTTTAACTTGTTCTTTTCCTATTTTAACTTGCATTCCTTACCCCCTTGTTAATATTTCGAGTATTTGGTCACCTTCTTTTAGTGAAGACTGAAGCAAACTAGATGTTAAAGACTGAAGCATTCTTGATGTCATCAGTTATTAGCTCTCCTTCCCTGCTAAGTAGAGGATCTACACTGTCCTTCAACTTTCTCTATATCAGCCCCATTATATCATTTTTATATAATGATTAAATAGCTTTTGAACCCTATACATAGTGGAGCTTTCAGTTTGCTGTCAGGGGTCTCATAATCCTCATATTTACTGTTTACAAAGGCTATTAACTTAATATACAAAAGTAAGGAAAGCAGTTACATCATTTAATTTTTAAAACAGGAATAAGACACTCCAGTTATTGTATTTTAAATAAGTTGTGCATTATTCCAGATATTAAAATAATTCTTCTTTTTGCCTGAAGTATGCTATAATCAGACAGAAATCTATCATATCGTATTGCTTAACTATAGAATGATAATTGAAAAGTTTACTCTTGCATTCTTCAACTTATCCTCATCATTTTGCACTGTAAGTAGATGTTTTGTTGCTACCAAGGGAAAGACATTTTTCCTTTTTCAAAATAGCTATTAGGAGACAATGTCTCTGATGATGGGTAATGGGCTATATAGTCTTTCCTATACAAGTTTTTAGTTCAAATCCAACCCAGAATGGTGGTGATTGAAAGATGTTCCAGTTCCTGGCTCTTTGTGATTCTTTCCTCTCTATAAATGTGGATCAAAACCTGTGTTTGTGGCTCTCAGTCTGGTATATTTCATAATCAGGACACTGAAGACATTAAAATAAAAAGCTAGAAGGAAGTAATCTGTGATTTCCATTCCTTCAACTCAGCAGAATGATCAGTAATCCCTTGTCCAGTCTCTTATGAGAAGAACATCTTGTAATAAAATCTCTTCAGATGTGAAAAAATTCAAGTGCTGTTTGCTTTCAAACTCTCACTAGTTCCACCTGCTGTAATTTATCTTATTCACATATTTCATCCTATATTTTGTGCAATCATTGATTCATTATTCACCCACTAACATTACTTGATGCTTTGTGATTTATTACAAAGTTTGCTTGGTCTAAATAGTTCTGAAGGACTTAAGTAGTTACATCATTGTGTTAAATTCCTTCAGCTCATTTTTGTGGGGAGAGGTGACATTAGGGATTTTGGCAACCTAAGCAGAGTTCAGCTGAGTAGCACTGAGAGAAAGTCTAACTATTCTTGAATAAGAATATTATTAAGACTGTCTTTGAAAGATTTTTTTCATTTCTACAAAATGAATTACTATTCTTAGTTCTTCAAGTTTGATCCTTTGTATAACTGGCAAACATCGATCTTACAAACAAGACATGCGAGTTCAGTGGGACTACTCATATGCGTAGTTACCCATATGTATAGGTAGGACTAGAGCTTAAAGTGCTTTTTTCAGGTGGACATACTATGTTGCCCCAGGTAACTAACTTAACTTTTCTGTGCCTCTATTTACCCATTTGCAAAATGGGTAAAATACTTGCCAACTTCCAGGCATGTTTGGGACTTATCTAATAATCTGTAAGTGTCTTCAAGCCTTAGGAGCAATCAAAATGAAAAATAGTTGTTGTTTTTTCTTAAGTCCACTTAGAAGGTAGTATTCTGTGAACTTTTTTTACTTTCTGAAAATTTTTAAACCTGAACCATAACAAGAACTGTGCGAATTAAATGCCAGGACCCTTGTATTATTCTTCCACTCCATATATTAATTGAACCTTTATAAATTGTTCAATCAAACATGACTTATAGTAACTCTTAATAGGAACAGCTAACTGAAAAAACTATATTTCTTTTAGAGAAATAGCAAAATGTTCTGTGTATACCTGCTAAATGGCTAGTTCATGGCTCCTAATAGACATTAAAGATCACAGTTCATATTCTGTTATATCCAGTTTAATGAAGAACCAAAATCCAACTATTAGAGGTGAATGGACTGATGTACACCTGTGGATTGAAAGGATAATAATCAGGGAAAGAGAATGAGCTTGAAAAACATGATGTTCGGGAGACTTGGAGGGAAATACTGGGGAGACTTGGCAAACTTTCTGTATCAAAGTAAATAGTGTACAGCTACCATGAGTGGGGCTGCTCTACAGAAAAATGTGGAGAGTGTGCATTTTAAAAGTTATATGCAGTGTTGTTATTGCCATATTGGTCATAGGATATTAGAGAGACAAGGTGGCTGAGTCTGGACCAACTCTCCTGGTCCAATAAAAGATATTACCTCAGTCACCTTGTCTCTCATTTTAAACATTGGCAGAAATTGTTAATTAGAAAGGAACCTTAAATAAATTAGAAAGGAAATTTAAATAAAAAGGATTGTTTGAGAAGATTACTATAGTTCACATTACAACCTAATGTGCCAACACTGGTCACAATGCTGCACCTACCAATGAAGGAATTTGGGGGCACTAAACACATTTCCCCCCCACTCATATGTGGTGTGATAACAAAACCTATTGTGCTAAGCAGACGTGTATTAATTCATTGTACAAGTTTCCATGGCTGTAGGCCACCTGGGGATTCCACCTAGTGCTAGAAAAAACTGCCTGGTGGCCAGTTCGCCCAGCTTTGCCATTGTAACGGGGACTGTTGTAGCTCAGGCCTGTACTCCCTTGCAGTCAGATATGGTGCACCTGGTGAGGCCTACCTTGATTTCCCCCTACCCAGAGGTATAAACAAGTCCAAACAAACTTCAGGTATTAAGAATCACCCTGACCTGGGAGTCTCATTTATTTACAAGAAGATTGCTCACAAAGCACAAACAAAACCCTCCATTTCCCAGCTGAGAAAACTCAGTCAGACCTAGTCTGTTTGACCCCAGCCAAGTCTGCTATTTGCACCCATTCAAGCTCCTTCTAGGAGTGCATCCTCCGCTTAACTCAGGCTCCCTGCCCTAGGATCACAGCATCTGTCTAACTCTGGCTGCCTGGTTACTCCCCTCCTCCACAGCTTCCTTTTTCTTCTGGAGTCTCTCTAACTGAGCTGCCATGCGCCTTTTATTAGTCCCAGGCGCTTCCTTGCTTAATTGGCTAACAATTAAACACCTACTTATTCCCATGTGCAGTTTACAGGATCGTCATGGCCAGTTAGGCCCTAATTCTCCGTGAAAGGCTACTGGCCCCACCACAGGACCATTAATGAAATGGAGGATCTGGCTTGTAGAGTTTTCAGTAAATGGATTTCTATGTAGCTCCTTAAAGTGGATATATAGCTATATATGTGGAGGTGGTATGTAACTAATAAATTGTATTTATCACATGGTCCTCCTACTAATTAAATCTCTGCCCCTTATCTGCCCTTGTTTGGACATCTTCCAACATTCCATACCATTACACAGCTTTAACCAGCTGCCTTTTGTTTAAAGCAAACGTGAGCACCTTTGAGGCTGGAGGTAGGCATGGAGAGTCCAATATATACGGACATTAGCTTTGCCCTTTTCACTCAGGTCAAAATTTAAACTTGCTTGCAGCAAAAACTGATGATACTGGCTGGCCTTTAACTCACCTACCTTCATGAATGAACCAGTTTTAGGTACTCTAAAGTCTTCATGCTTCCCTGTGTTTTATATATTTTTTCAATTCACATCTAGTGTGTGCGGGGGGAGATAGAGTTTTTGCTTTTGGGGAGTGAAAGCAACTAGGGCTCAAAAACAGCCATTTAAAAACCTCTCTCCTCCACACTTCCTCTTTCATCTCCCTATTATTTTCTCTTCTCTTCATATCCTTTTTCCCTCCCTACATTTTAAACCTCTCCTTTTGTTCTTTAATCCTACTCTTCCTTTCCCCCCTTTTTTCTTCTTTTCATCTATCTACCTAACCTATCTGACCCCCATTACTGTCATATCTGAGTGCCGCACAATCTTTAATGTATATATCTTCGCATTTATCCTATACTTATCCTTCTGCCTTTCTCTCTTTGCTTCCCTTCCCTTTCTCTTTCCAATTTACTCTCTCATGCTTAAATTCCATTGATTGTACTCTGATGTTTTTCTCAGATATATCTCGTTTTCTGGCCTGTGGAGCTAACCAGTGGAAGGTGCCATAAGTCTCAGCACCTGTAGAGCAAAATGCAAAACTTGCTTTTAATATTTCAGAGAAGATGCCTCAAAAATCAAAGCCTAAAGTTCAACCCCTGCTGACTGAATGAAAGATAAATCTATCTTCCTGTGCTTGCTTTAATAGATGTCTGACATACTCAAATTCTGCAGTAATGGGTGCTGGTATAAGACCCAAGGTACAACACCATTGTATCTGAAATGGTGGTCTGTATATACTGTGCTTTATACATACATAAAACAGCCCTGAAGCACTTCCAATCTATGGGGAAATAATTAAAATACATTATACATCACAAAATAATTACAAACATAAGTGGATAAATAGCATTTGTGTGGAGATAAACTTTGGGAGCTTGGTAAAATAAATGGACTTTGTGAAGGGGGAAGGAGTTTTGTGAACAAGAAGTCAGAGACTACATAAGAGGAGGAATGAAAAAAGGTGCCAAACAGAGTGCAGGAAGCACAAAAAGGAACAGTTAAGAGAGGTGTAAAAGAAGAAAGGCAATGATAAGAGGGGAAATCAGAAATATGAACAGTGATGTGACATGGAGCTAAAAGGTAGAGGCTAAAAGATACATGCAAGAACTGCCAGTAAACATGTCACAGCATAGTGTTTCTGGCACTGATATCAGAGCATATGAACCAGTTAGGGCTTGTCTACACATAAATGTTAATCCAAAATAAGACAGGATGTGATTTAAAGCAGATTTCTTTTGGAAGTGGATTAAACTAATTCAGAATAAGGCACTCTTATTCTGGAATAAGGGCATCCATACATGGAGTTATTCAGAAATAGCTTTTCCAGAAAAACTCCCCATGAAGACAAGCTTTTAATGTTTCAGATACTGCCCTATCATTCTCAAATACACACCGTGTATCAATTCAGGGACACAGCCCATATAGGTTTATTAAATAAATTATAATTACAACTATTTTACATGAAATTATTAGCTACATGTTTAGTATTCTTCATGTGCAAAACTTTCCAAAATTGGCCTCTGTTTTGCAATTATAACTTTGCATGTGCACTTCACTAGTGCTAAGGCTGTGAATTTACTCTTGCACAAGCCATCATTTATGCATCTGTGATGACCATCAACTTTGCCAACACACAAGAGACTGAACTGGCAACCTCCAAAGCTAAAAACCTGAGTGAGTCTCTACTGCTTGAACTAAAGAACCAAGCTGTCTAGATGACAGTTGTTCCAGACCCATATCCGCTGTGGGTTGGGCACAGAAAGGAACATAAAATATACCAGTAGGTTACTCATACATGCAGACATTAGTGATCAAAAGTGCATAGTTGTAGGTACACAGTTGGATGCTGAGTTGACCTTGAAAACTTGGAAATATATTTCTATTGTTATAGCAAGTATTAGAACTGACCTCAAAAGAGTTAATCAGATTTACTTGTTACACATTTTCTACTATATGCCAAAAAGTGTGGCTACTCATAAACTAGTAAGCATGCAGAGCTTCCACTATCTCGCTCTAATATTTTCTGGTAATGTTTTTTGTTCATACTAAACAAAATAATCTTTCAGTTCGGGGAGGGCAAACACAGAAAAGTCTGAACAAAGTGGACTAATTTCCTACTTCCAAACAGAAAAAAAAATTGAATACCTCCCTTACTCTTTAAGATAGGGTAAGCTCAAATATAATAAAATTCCTTGCTCCATTGTGTGGCCTAAATATTGGATTACAGACAGAATTTTCAGCACCTGTTCTACATTCAGTGCAATACATATGATTATCTGTTCTGTATACTCAACTGTATCCAATTACAAGGTATGTCACTCATCCCATACAAATCTGGTGCACTCCCTATTTATTATGGTAAATTACTGACATCAGAAATGCTAGATCATAAAACTAATGGTATAGAAAATCGATGTTAAAGAACTGAATCTTGTGTTTTGAGCTTTCACCTATAAAACAGCATGTACCTTATTTTGGACCTGATCCTGCCATTTTTCGACTAGCCAGGATATATGTGTACAGAAACAATTCTGCATATAGTACTAAACCCAAAAACAGATACACAATTACTTCAGCGGGCTTCCTTGGCAATGGATGATGTGCACTCTTACTTCAGTGCAATGAGCACCTAATTGTAGTCCTAGAGCATGGGCTTATATTAAGAAGCAGAACATGCACTGGAGCAGAGGAGATTTTGGTGGTAATGGAAGTGGATGATCCACTTGCAGTGGATCAGGCATCCATGCTGACATTAGATCTGTGAGCTACCTTTGCTACCATTGACCATAAAGTGTTGTTGACTCATTTGCAAACTACAGAGGGGAGGATGCCTCTTGTCTCGAATGACTGTGGTCCTCCCTTGTTGTAAGCAGTGTTGTTGAGTGCTCTCACCACTTCGGACAATTGTTCCTCCTCCCTGTGAATACTTTCTTGTGGGGTTCTGCAGGGCTGCATCTTGTCACCTCTCTTGTTAGACATGTACATGAGGCTTTTGGGTGGATCAGTGAGGACATATGGATTGAAGTGTCTTTAGTATGCTAGTGGCAAACAGCTTTATATCTCCATCTCTCCTGATGGTGCTGGAGCTGTCTCTTTCATTGCTCAGTGTCTAGGGTGTGGGGCATGGATGAGGGTCAGCTGGCCAGGGCTGGCCTTATCATGAGGCGAACTGAGGCAGCCGCCTCAGGTGCCAGACTGTGTGCAGGGGCGCCACTAGGACCCAGAGTGTAGAAAATTGTGTCTGCTGCTGGTGCATATGTATCCTCTCTGCTCTAGATGCACAGAGATGGTGGAGTGATGTGCTGGAGGAAGGAGGGCACAAGAGACATAACAGGCAGGCAGGAGAAAAGGTGAGAGGGAATAACAGAAAGCAGCAGGAGTTGAAGGGGGAGAGAGGAGGAGGAGCCTCTTATGTACCTCTCTAGCACCCCCAGGAGCCGGGACTGATTAACATCAGCTTCTCAGGGAGCTTCCTGTTTCCTGCTGCTTCCCTGAACCCACTTGAGGAGAACAGGCAGTCAACTGAAGTAGTAGGAGCCAGTTAGGCCCTTAAGATGCTGATATCTTCCCTCACTCAGGCCCTGCTACCAGCCTGCTTATTTGTCCCCCTCAATTGAGTGTTGAGAGCCACTATAGCTCGCACAGAACAGCAGTCATGAGTGAAAGAAGAAAATGCCCCTCTGGGGCAGCATTCAGAAAAAGAAAGAAAGCAAAGGAAGCTTTTCTGTCTAAGCAGGAAGGTGCTCTCCTGAGATACATAGACACAAATGTTCACGGTGAGCCTCTGGCCCCAGTGAGGATGTGAGTGGTGAGGAGATGCCTGATTTTCCAGTTAGTCAGAGTGCAGGTGACCTGGCATTGACTGCAGCATCCATATCTCCATCTCAAATGGATGTAACCATGCACATTCCTGAAGAAAAGTGTAAATCAGAGAAGAGTGCGGTGGAGGCACAAGAAACAGCTACTGCTGAGTTTAGTTCCTTAAGTCTAGATGATCCAGGACTGTGGACTCACTTGAGCAGTAGCCTGAGGGACTTCCTTGTACTGCATGGGCCACAGCAAGTGAAAAAGTCATGTTCCCCAAAGACAATGAAAATAGAAGTTTCCATCCAGCACATTACTGGTGTGAAATCCCCAATGGTGACAAAGTGGAGAGGCCTTGGCTTATGTACTCAAAAACCCAGAATGCTGCATACTGTTTTTGTTGCAAACTCTTCCAGTCTAATGTTCCAGCCACATTGGGTTCTACAGGAACAAAGGACTGGAAAAATCTGGCTAGAAATTCATGAGAAGGCAGCAAATCACCAGAGAGCATTCCAGAGGTGGAAAGAGCTTGAGATGAGACTAAGGTTAAAGGCCACCATAGATAATCAGCATCAAGAGAAGATTGCATCAGAGTCTCTATTGGCAAAATGTTCTGAAAAGGCTCATCGCCATTGTGAGAATGATTGCTACCCAAAACCAACACTGTGTGGCATTTCAGATCAGCTGTATGTGCCAAACAATGGAAACTTCCTTAAAATTGTGGAGCTGATGGCTGAGTTTGATGCTGTACTCTAGGAGCATCTAAGAAGAGTCACCACCCAAGAAATGTACACACACCACTACCTTGGAAAAACAATTCAAAATAGATCATACAGTTACTGTCAACAAAAGTCAAACAGAAGATTGTGGCAGATCTGAAGTCAGCATCTCTGTTATCCTGGACTGCACACCTGACATCAGCCATATGGAACAAATTACTTTAATGGTGCATTTTGTAACAACAACAGAACCTAGTGAAAATGTCCCTGCAATGGTGACTGTCAGAGAGCATTTTCTAGAATTTATTGACACTGATGATACTAAAGGAGCTGGTATGACAAATGTGCTTCTTAAAAAGCTGGAAGATACGGGAATTGCGATAGCTGACATGAGAGGTCAGGGCTACCATAATGGTTCCAACATGAGAGGAAAGAACAAAGGAGTGCAGGCATGGATCCGAGAATTAAACCCTCAAGCTTTTTTTGTCCCATGCAGTTCTCATTCACTGAACTTGGTGGTCAGTGATGCAGCATCAGCTTCTAATGAGGCTGCTGAATTTTTTAATGTAATTCAAAGCATCTATGTATTTTTCTCTGCATCGACTCATCGATGGCAAATTTTGAAGCAACATCTGGGAACATCCTCTCTGACACTGAAACCACTGAGTGCCACACGATGGGAAAGTTGAGTGGAGGCGATATCAAACACCAAATTGGGAAGATAGATGATGCCATAGTTGCCATTATGGAGGATAATGCTATGAAGGAACTGTTCGTGGGAGAACAGTGGCAGAGGGAACTGGAATCACCAGAAACATACATAACTTCAAATTTCTGCGTGGCTTAGTGTTGTGGCATGACATACTGTTTGAAATAAATGTTATAAGCAAGAGACTCCAAGGTGTTGACCTTGATATATCTGGAGCAATGAAACAACTGGACAAAGCAAAGTCATACCTACGGTCTTACCGGTCAGAAGAGGGATTTCAAAACATTATGAAGAGTGCACAGAAGTTGGCAGAGGAACTTCACACTGAAGCTATTTTCCCACCCATTCAAGAATACAAGAGTCACCGAAGAAGATGACTTTTTGATTACGAGGCATGGGATAATCCCATAAGAGACCCCAAACAACAATTCAAAGTTGAATTATTTAACCAGGTGCTAGATTGTGCAATATGGTCAGTTGAAGAACGTTTCATGCAGCTCAAGGAACACAGCAGTATATTTGGGATGTTGTATGATATTCCAAAACTCCTCACTATACCTGAAGAAGACCTACACCAGCAATGCAGGGCACTAGAGACAGTGTTGACACATGATGACATGCGCGATATTGATGCGAGTGATTTAGGTGATGAACTGAAAGCCCTTTCAAGATACATTTCAGCAGGATCAACTCCAAAGGCTGTTCTGGAATATATGTGCACAAATAAGATGACCACCCTCTTTCCAAATGCTTTTGTTGCTCTGCACGTACTTCTAACACTTCCTGTAACAGTTGCCAGTGGAGAACACAGCTTCTCCAAGCTGAAGTTAATAAAAACACATCTACGCTCCACAATGACACAGGAGAGGCTGGTTGGCCTTGCAACCATCTCAATAGAGCATGAGCTGGCCCAGACTGTGGACCTTCAGCAGGAAGTAGTTCAAATCTTTGCAACCAAGAAGGTACGGAAAGCACCACTTTGATTATTCAAACAGATAAAAATACCAGTGTGTACTATGCAGACAAGAAAAGTTATATTTGCTGTTCAGGCGTTTGAAAGTTAAGTGTTACTTAAAATTTTTGAACAAGGCATTTTAAGTTGTTAGTTCTCCTTTATTGGGGTGGGTAGCAGAGCAATACCATGAGAGGAGTAGAACAGGAAGAAGGCAGAATTGAGACCTTTCAAAGTTTTGGCCCAAGCGAAGGGGTATGGGGGAGTCATTTGAGCTCCCCGCCTCAGGTGCCAAAATGTTGTGGGCTGGCCCTGCAGCTGGCTGAGATTCAGACAGAACTGAGGTGATGTTGGTTGGAGCCAGAAGATGTCAGGGGTTATTTCTGTCCCTTTTTCTATCTATGGACAGGTAGGAGGTTGCACCAGTTTCTTCTGGATGAGGATCTTGCTACTGTCATCCATGCCTTTGTCACCTTGAGACTAGACTACTGCAATGTGCTCTATATGGGGCTACATCTTAAATTATTCAGAAACTACATTTGATGCAAGAATTCAGCAGCCTGTCTCTTAAAATTGATGGAATACTGTAAGAGAATGTAATGAACTGACTTCTTGAGCTATCAAGGATCAATAGAAGTTAGCATCAAGGGTCTGCAGGGCAGGGAATAATAACTGATATGTTAACAGGAGTTTTCTGTTCTTAGCAAGTCAACCCAAGTCAGCATTTAATTTATATGCACAGTATAGTGAATACATTGTATATGTGCACTCGATTTTCAAAATGAAACATGCAGAATTAGACAACAATGGCAATTTACATGGGAATATACTCAATTTTGTCTACACTTATGTTAAGTGCCTGCTCAAATGAGATACACAATAGTTACACATTTTGGCAAATATAGGTGCACATATTAATTTTGAAACTTAGGTCCTGACTCTATATAACCTATTTCTAAAATACATTTTCAGATTAGCATATATAGAATGTAGCACAGTGGGCTAGCATACCTCTATTATATTCACTGCTTTACATTATAATCTGCTTTATTATATTCAGCAGTAATAAAAGGAACCTACAGGCTTGTATCCTGTAAGACATTGGCTTCAGCAGTTAGCATGAGGCTTGAGGCCTGCAAACTTTGACATAGATAAACGTAGGTAACCCATAAGTGTTGGAGAACTGGAAGTAGAATGTAAGGGAGAATTTTGTACATAATGACATCAGCCAACCATAGAAACATGAACTAACACCAGCTTCTGGAAGGTTTGGACAAAGCATCCGACTGCAAGAGTGCCATGGCAACAAATTGATATATATGATAATGAGTTGAAATCATAAATACCTAACCTCTAGAAGAAGGACATCTTAACATTAATAAGGGGAGGAAATACAAATAAGGAAGAGTGGAGAAACCCCCACTGAATATTAGACATGATAACGTCAGTGTAACACATTATAAAAGTGGCATCCCAGACTGTGGGCAGTAAGAGACAGAAAGATGTGGCCCTTGGGAAGGGCCAGAATGATGGCCACTGGTGAAGATGAGGAAGGTGATGGTGATGAGGAAGATAATGGCTAACACTTCAGGTTGTTCTGCAAAGGATGGTGTGAGTATGGATGTTCAGCTGTATTTTCTGTATTATCTCTATCTACCTTACTGAGTTAGAATGCGTGTGACTTTGCTAAATGTATTAATAAATTATTTATTTGTAAATATAGAAGAGTTCCTATAGTATGAATGTTGCACCTGTTCACATTGAGCTTCCCAACTGTATAATAATTTTAATATTACTGGGCCTGATCTTGGGACAAGAACCCATCAACCCAGGGGTAAAAGTAACTTAAAGGACTTACCGGTATGCCGGAGTCCTGAGCAGAGCATGGCCTCAACTGGAAGAGGTGTGGCCTCAACCAGAAGAGGTGGGACCTTTCAAGATTTAAAGGCCCTGGGGCTCTGGCTGTGGTTGTGAGTCCCAGGGCCTTTAAATCACCCCAGAGCTACCAGCTGCAGAGGCGGTTGGGAGCCCTGGGGCTCAGGGCGAATTAAAGGGCCCAGGGCTCCGGCCCCCCGTGGAGCTCCGGGCCCTTTAAATCACCGCGGGAGCCCTGTCGCCGCTACCCCAGGGCGGCAGGGCTCAGCCTAGGGCTGGGGTAGCGGCGGCAGGGCTCCGGAGGCGATTTAAAGGGCCCGGGGCTCTGGCCCCGGGCTCTTTAAATCACTGCCGGAGCCCGGATGCTGGGGCCCCGGGGCTCTGGCAGCCGGGCTTGGGTGGGGATTTAAAGGGCCCGGGGCTCCTGCCACTGCGAGGAGCCCAGGGATCTTTAAATTGCCTCTGGAGCCCTGCCGCCGCTGGGGTAGCAGCAGCAGGGCTCCAGCAGCAATTTAAAGGGCCAGAGGCTCCAGCCGCTGCGGGGAGCCCCGGGCCCTTTATAGCACCAGCGGAGCTCCAGCAGTGAGGCTCAGGCGGCGCTTTAAAGGGCCCGGGGCTCCCTGCAGCGGCTGGAGCCCTGAGCCCTTTAAATCACCACCGGAGAAGCCAGTCCAGTCCGGCACGGCGTACCGGCTCTTGCCAGTACGCCGTACCAGACTGGACCAGCTTACTTTCACCTCTGCATCAACCCTTAAAGTGATAACTGGGGATTCTTATTCATAATTTATAGATCAGGCTACAAGAATGAGATCATACAGCTTATTTTTGGACTCCTTAATCAGGCAGGGCTTCCAATTTACTTCGATGGGAGCTTTGCCTGAGTAAAGACTGCAGGAACAGGCACTTAATATTGAAAAGCTTCAGCAAGCTAACTTTTAAAGTTTGAACTCACTTTTGTTAAAAGGCATGTATTAAAAATATTCAAGAGGTCTGTAAAATGAGATATTAACATTAGAACTCCAAATAGTAATTACAGATCACAGTGATAATATTTTAATAGCTGCTATGTAAGATCTTGGGGAGTTTCAAAGGCATTAGGTGAAAACCTTTCAGTCATAGGCAGCATATATTTAAATACTGCCATTGCATAATTTTGAAGAATGAGTCAACATCCCGCTACTATATTAGTGAAATCTAAAGCACAGATTTACAATTTTCATTTTGATTTTTATTAATGAGGCCTGGTCTACACCCTACTGTAGTAAGAGGAGGCCCTGAGATATAAACCTTGTTATCAGAGGCCCGGTATGAGGCCTAAGGCCTGAACTAAAGTAATGGTCAAGACTTTGCTAACATAAAGCAAAGTTAAGCTGTGAGCCAGACGCAGGCCCTGCTCACAGAAGCTGGCAAGGAAAAGGCTGATGCTGCAAAAAGAGACATACCTAAAAGGTACTGGACACCAGATATCAGAACATTCGCATACTTGTACATTCCACACAGATAACAAGGAACAAGCTGACCCATCCCAATGACAGGGCAAAAAGGGTAATATGATAAATAGAGTTATTTTGTTCGAACCAACATGTACAAGGTGAGAGGCGGCACCTTACTACGTAGAGGGGTTGCACCTCAATACGTCAGGAGTGATGTGTAATCTGTTTGTACCTGTGTATAAGAATGCATCCCTGAGTGGACGTCTTTGTCTGGCCTAGGGGGCAGTGGAAAGTCCCGCCACTTACTGAGCTGGTCCATTGTCAGGGAGCACATAAGTACTAGCTAGAAGCACTTTAGCAGCACCTTGGACTTCTATGCCGGGGAGCTGGAGACTGTGTTCCTCTTCGACAATAAACCTGGCCCAGGTGCCTTCGTACCTTACTAGAGTCTGTGGTCATTGGGGGTCCTCTCGGGGTCTGCTGGGTCAGCTATCTGCGCAGAGCTGGGGCAGCACACAGAGGGAACACATGCACGCAGCCGATTGATATCAACATTAACTAGAACAGAGTACCACACCGGGAGCATCTGACAACACCTACCTCTCTCAGGGGTCTGAAAAATCCACACTCGTGAGAGGTATAGTTATACCAACAAAAGCCCCAGTATGGACAGTGCAGAAGAATTCTTCCATCAACCTAACTACTGCCTCTTGAAAAGGTGGATTACCTATGCCAACAGGAGAACCCCTCCCATCGGCATTGGTAGCGTCTACACTGAAGCACTACATTACCATAATGATGGATGGATAGAGAGATTAAAGAATATCACCTTCATATTTCCATCTGGACATACTGTCTCAATAACTCAGCTTTTCTAAACTGTATGTGGCTTTATTCCCAAACACAGAGGTTCATGTCCTATACATTATTTAAAAATTATCAACAAATATAAGTTGGTGAAATGCACCATTTAGTCCAAGAGTTACCAAAAAAGTCAGTTTTCCTTACAAGTTTAGGGACGAGAAACAGCAAGTTGTTCTACTTTTTACAGAAACAGAAAATGAAATTAATTTAAATCCAGCAAAATTGCACTTCAAGGGAACAATGTGTACTTGATCATGTAGAATCCCTGCTGTCCCTTTAAGTGAATAATATTTCTGTAAAGTGCTGGATTAAAACCAAAGATTGCTGTTCTCTATTTATCCACAGAAAAAGGAATGCCTAGGAAGGGGCAGCATAGGCTTCTTCTTGGCATGCCACCAATGTTCCTCAAGTAACTCTGGGAGGGGAAGCTTGCTCTAAACACAGTTTTTTACCTGTATAACTATTTCAGTCCGGGGATGTTTTTTATTTTTTACCAAAATAGTTATAGTAGTACAACGGCAAATGTAAATCCAATTCCATCAGTATAGTAATAAAATATGCCTTATGCCCATTCCTTGAGGGAATAAGATATGTCAGTCAAAAGCAAGCACCTTTATACAGATATAAGTGCATCCACACTAGTGAGAGGCAACTTTTGTGTGTACACAAGCCCTAAGTGTCCATAGCTGTTAATTCCTTAGCCTCTACTGTGATTGACACCTTCGTTAATCTTGTTTTTGTGATATAGATGCTTGAGAGTTAGCCATATGGAACAAGAGGTTGTTTATATGTAGCTATATTTATCTGACTGTTTGGAGTTCAATCATTGTATGTTAGAAGGTCATATTGTGACAGGTTCGGTCACAGAGACCCCCTTGGGACTGTTACCTGACATGCCGAAACTACCTCTGAGCTTGTTTTCCCTGCCAGCTTGGGACTTCAGTACCCTGTCTTGTTGAGCCAGACACACTAGCCTGCTGCAACACACACCCAGGGTCCCCAAAGCTGCAGGCTTTAACACCACTAAGCACGTACTCCTGTCTCCAGCACCCAGATACCCAGCTCCCAGTGGGATCCAAACCTCAAATAAATCTGTTTTACTCTGTATAAAGCTTATACAGGATAAACTCATAAATTGTCCGCCCTCTATAACACTGATAGAGAGAGATGCACAGCTGTTTCCTCCCCCAGATATTAATTACTTACTCTGGGTTAATTAATAAGCAAAAAGTGATTTTATTAAGTATAAAAACTAGGATTTAAGTGGTTCCAAGTAATAACAGACAGAACAAAGTAAGTTACCAATCAAAATAAAACAAAATACGCAAGTCTAAGGCTAATATAGTAGGAAACTGAATACAGGTAAATCTCACCCTCAGAGATGTTCCAATAAGCTTCTTTCACAGACTAGATTCCTTCCTAGTCTGGGCCCAATCATTTTCAGATCAACGTTGTGGCTTATGGCCTGGGTCCAGCAATCACTCACACCGCCATAATTACAATCCTTTGTTCCAGTTTCTTTCAGACATCTCTTTGGGGTGGAGAGGCCATCTCTTGAGCCAGATGAAGACAAAATGGAGAGGCTTCGAGGGCCTTTTTTCTCTCTGTGGGCAGAAACCCCTTTGTTCTTCTGTGCAAAGTCACAGCAATAAGATGGAGTTTGTAGCCACCTGGGCAAGTCACATGTCCACGAATGATTCAGCTTTTTGCAAGCTGATGCCATTGTTTACATGTTAGTTTGAACATTCCCAGGAAAGCTCAGATGTGGATTGGCGTCTCCCAAAGTCCATTGTCAGTTAAGTGTTTCTTGATTGGGCACTTACTGAGAATAGTTCTTTCTCAAGAAGCTGACCAAATGTTTCACTGAGGCTACTTAGAATCAAACACATTGAGATACAAGTACATAGCCAATATTCATAACTTCAAATACAGAAATGATACGCACATACAGACAGCATAATCATAACCAACAAATTACACCTTTCTATAGACACCTTACTTGTCCTCCTTTGTAAAAAAGTTCGTGCAACTATAGGACCTTGGTTGCAACAATCATAGAATCATAGACTTTAAGGTCAGAAGGGACCATTATGATCATCTAGTCTGACCTCCTTCACAACGCAGGCCACAGAATCTCACCCACCCACTCCTGTATCAAACCCCTAACCTATGTCTGAACTACTGAAGTCCTCAAATTGTGGTTTAAAGACTTCAAGGTACAGCGAATCCTCAAGCAAGTGACCCTTGCCCCACGCTGCAGAGGAAGGTGAAAAAAACCCAGGGCCTCTGCCAATCTGCCCCGGAGGAAAATTCCTTCCCGACCCCAAATATGGTGATCAGCTAAAGCCTGAGCATGTGGGCAAGACCCACCAGCCAGACACCCAGGAAAGAATTCTCTGTAGTAACTCAGATCCCATCCCAGCTAACATCCCATCACATGCCATTGGGAATATTTACCGCTAATAGTCAAAGATCAATTAATTTCCAAAATTAGGCTATCCCATCATACCAGCCCCTCCATAAACTTATCAAGTTTAGTCTAGAAGCCAGATATGTCTTTTGCCCCCACTGCTCCCCTGAGAAGGTTGTTCCAGAACTTCACTCCTCTGATGGTTAGAAACCTTCATCTAATTTCAAGTCTAAACTTCTTGATGGCCAGTTTATATCCATTTGTTCTTGTGTCCACATTGGTACTGAGCTTAAATAATTCCTCTCCCTCCCTGGTATTTATCCCTCTGATATATTTATAGAGAGCAATCATATCTCCCCTCAGCCTTCTTTTGGTTAGGCTAAACAAGCCAAGCTCTTTGAGTCTCCTTTCATAAGACAGGTTTCATAAGATCTCCTCGGATCATCCTAGTAGAACCTTCTCTATACCTGTTCCAGTTTGAATTCATCCTTCTTAAACATGGGAGACCAGAACAGCACACAGTATGCCAGATGAGGTCTCACCAGTGCCTTGTATAACGGTACTAACACCTCCTTATCTATACTGGAAATACCTCACCTGATGCATCCCAAGACCGCATTAGCTTTTTTCACGGCCATATCACATTGGCGGCTCATAGTCATTCTGTGATCAACCAATACTCCAAGGTCCTTCTCCTCCTCTGTAACTTCCAACTGATGCGTCCCCAGTTTATAACAAAAATTCTTGTTATTAATCCCTAAATGCATGATCTTGCACTTTTCACTATTAAATTTCATCCTATTACTATTACTCCAGTTTACAAGGTCATCCAGATCTTCCTGGATGATATGCCAGTCCTTCTCGGTATTGGCAATACCTCCCAGCTTTGTGTCATCCGCAAACTTTATTAGCACATTCCCATGTTTTGTGCCAAGGTCAGTAATAAAAAGATTAAATAAGATTGGTCCCAAAACTGATCCCTGAGGAACTCCACCAGTAACCTCCCTCCAGCCTGACAGTTCACCTTTCAGTACGACCCATTGTAGTCTCCCCTTTAACCAGTTCCTTTTCCACCTTTCAATTTTCATATCGATCCCCAGCTTTTCCAATTTAGCTAATAATTCCCCATGTGGAACTGTATCAAATGCCTTACTGAAAACGAGGTAAATTAGATCCACTGCGTTTCCTTTGTCTAAAAGATCTGTTACCTTCTCAAAGAAGGAGATCAGGTTGGTTTGGCATGATCTACCTCTCGTAAAACCATGTTGTGTTTTGTCCCGATTACCATTGACCTCAATGTCCTTAACTACTTTCTCCTTCAAAATTTTTTCAAACTAACAGGCCTGTAGTTACCCAGATCACTTTTTTCCCTTTCTTAAAAATCGGAACTATGTTAGCAATTCTCCAGTCATATGGTACAACCCCTGAGTTTACAGATTCATTAACAATTCTTGCTAATGGGCTTGCAATTTCATGTGCCAGTTCCTTTAATAATCTTGGATGAAGATTATCTGGGCCCCCCGATTTAGTCCCATTAAACTGTTCGAGTTTGGCTTCTACCTCGGATGTGGTAATATTTACCTCTATATCCTCATTCCCATTTGTCATCCTACCATTACCCCTAAACTCCTTATTAGCCTCATTAAAGACTGAGGCAAAGTATTTGTTTAGATATTGGGCCATGCCTAGATTATCCTTAACCTCCACTCCATCCTCAGTTTAGCGGTCCCACTTCTTCTTTCTTTGTTTTCTTCTTATTTATATGGCTATAGATTCTTTTACTATTGGTTTTAATTCCCTTTGCAAGGTCCAACTCTACATGGCTTTTGGCCTTTCTCACTTTATCCCTACATGTTCTGACCTCAATAAGGTAGCTTTCCTTGCTGATCCCTCCCATCTTCCACTCCTTGTAGGCTTTCTGCTTTTTTAAATCACCTCTCTGAGATGCTTGCTCATCCAGCTTGGTCTACAACTCCTGCCTATGATTTTTTCCCCCTTTCTTGGGATGCAGGCTTCTGATAATTTCTGCAACTTTGACTTGAAATAATTCCAGGCCTCCTCCACCTTTAGATACACAAGTTCTTCAGTCCAATCCACTTCCCTAACTAATTTCCTTAATTTTTTAAAGTTAGCTTTTTTGAAATCAAAAACCCTAGTCACAGATCTATTTTTGTTTATCCTTCCATTTAGTTTGAACTGAATTAGCTCATGATCGCTCGAACCAAGATTGTCCCCTACAACCATTTCTTCTATGAGGTCCTCACTACACACCAAAACCAAATCTAAAATGGCATCCCCTCTTGTTGGGTCAGCAACTACTTGGTGAAGGAATCCATCAGTTATCACAACCAGGAAAATCTGAGCCCTATTATTATTACTAGCACTTGTCTCCAGTCTATATCTGGGAAGTTAAAGTCTCCCATGATCACACAATTCCCATTAGTATTTACTTCATTAAAAACATTATTTAATCTATACGGTCACAGTTCATGTCAATAACATCATACATAGTATTATAACATTGCTGCTCTTGGTCTATTGTTATGGTGCTCTCACTCTGTCCTAACTATAGTATAGAAAGATGTCTTCATTAGGAAATGAACTGAGATCCTTCACATAGGCCAACACCAATTTTAGACTTATTTGAATAGTGACTTACAGGTGATGCCATCATTCTAATTATAATGGAAACATCACACAAACAAATATTTCATGCCCAATACAATAATCAGGCCACCACTGCTGTAATCACTGCTTCACTGTGGCTGGTGAAGTACTGCAAGAAGCAACTGGGACCATTACTGATCTAAACTGTTAAAGTTTCCATCTGTGAAGTTCATATATCCTCCTTCCTGAAGCATGAAATGATCCATTTGGTTCTCAATTGACTGACAGTTGATGCCAACCATTTAACAAATTACCACACCGTCTCCATCTTCCTGTACCTAGACAAAGTATCAAAAACATGGCTACAACCACATTCCACCAGCATCTAACCATCACCTTCTGGCCTGGTCTCAATCCTGGACCTCATACAATCAGGACTGAAAGCAGGCTACAAGACAAAAATAACTCTGTTACTGCTTGTGGATGATGTTATCATAACAATGAACCAAAGTCAAGCCAGAATACTCATTCTGCTACTGACCCACCCTAAGTGACCTGGCTTGTATGATTAGCATAGCTCAAATTGACTCAAAAAGTCTCTTCTAGCGATGTGCAGCTGTTCTTCATCTTCAAAAGCTGTCATATGGGGAGTCCTACAAGGTTCAGCTTTGTCTCCTTTCCTTTTCTACAAGTCCATGATGAAGCCCTTGGGAAAAATCATTTGTGTGGGCCCCTCTGTGACCAGTATGCTGATGACAGCCAATTTAATATCACTATGATGAAGTGAAGGAACTGTCCTCTGTCATGGAAGGGGCTAGAGCCTTTGGGCCTAGTTAGTCTCACCCCATTATACCTACAGCCAATGCCAGGCCCAAAGGGAGGGAGAAAAGGAGAGAGTCTGACTCAGTTTGGGACTGACTAGTGGAGAGGCAGGAGCTAGCTGCCTTCCTACCTGAGGGGAAGGATCATTAGCCTGCCAGCCCAGGAAGCCACCAGAAATAAATACCATCTCCCTGGCTAATGGAGATTGTGGAAGAGACTTAGGAGCACCTGGCCTAAGAGATAACTGGGTGACCAAAGCACAGAGGCCTTGTGGGGTTTCAGCCACACCAAATTTATGGTTACCCCGCCCCGAGGACTCTGGGACCACCGCAAAATGCTGCCCAAAGTCCACAAGGGGGTACTTCTAGAGACAAGCCACCACAGTGACTTGGATTATAGGGGCCACACCCCAAACTGAAGGAACTGGTAGGAAGTAGCCCAGGGCAGTGTACGTAGACTCCCTACTGGGATGTCCCCTATTCAGGGTTTGACTCACACAGGTCCCTGGGCTGGGACCTGGTGGAGTTTGAGAGCCCAGGGTCCTCCTATCGCATTATCTTAAAGACTGAGGCACCCCGACCAGCGAAGCAAGGGGCCAGAAGTCAAGTGTTCCAACCAATAGGCCACCCAGCCCTCCAAGTCCCCTGTTACAGTCACATTGTCAATAGATGCAACCAATGCTTTCACAATACCTGTAAGATATGAAAACCAGGTTGAGAAATAGTTGACTGAAGCTTAACAGTAGGAACTGCTGCTGCCAGTAGGAAGACATAAATGACTTGAAGAACATGTATCATGACTAATTGAAACCTCCATCAAAGGTGTCTGCCCAAATAATCATCAAAATAGAGTGAAACCTCAGAGTATTACCAGACTGGCCCCCTACTCCTTGAAAAGCAAGTAGTTACAGTAAACAGGATTTTTTCCACTATTGTATGGTTGGGAGACTACATCATTTCATCTCAGACCTGGACCTAGAAATCAGGATCCCCATGTTTATCAAGCCAGGACTGGAGTACTCTGATCTTCTGTTATGTGGAACTATCAATCAGTAACTCCACTAGTTTGTCCAATATAAAGTAAGTCCACTTCTTTAAGGGGATTAATCAGGGACACTGTACCACATCAAAGCTCAACACCCTGCACGAGCTTCCCGTTAGCTCCTAGGTTCATTGTAAGGTCCTGTTCCTTTAGTCTTGAAAACTCTAATGGACTGGGACCAGAGTACTTCAGCACTTGGATCCCCATTTAAGATCTTCCAAAACCATTTCACTAATAAGAGACATTGAAACTCAGAGACCATAATCAGACTTTTGAAAGAGGGAAGCAAAGGGTTTTTGATCCTTGGCCATAAACTCTGGAACAATTTTGTCAATACTATGAGAACATGTACTACCTAGAGACTCTGGTCAAACCCCAGGTCTTTGCCAAAGCCTACCCACAATAACCAAATCTTGGATGGAAAATCCAAACCCAAGCTATCAAAACCTAGTAAAGAGAGAACAGAGACCTCTTTGGTTTTGAATCATAAGCTTCTTTGGTGTACTTCAGCATTTAAGTGCTACACTCAATGGCACTCCCTAAATGCCATAGAAAACATTGCATTGTTTTACAAAACAAGTCCTGTCCCCTAAGCTATCTGTTCATATTGGACATTTATTTCAGTTGATAAACCCATTGTATATCTGTGAAAAGTATGGCTTCCCATTCCTTTTTATTGCTACCATTTGGTGATTCATTGTTTATAATTGCTCCCTTGGCAGACTGTACTGATAGATGGATTTCAGCTAAGCTGCTTGTAGCGCCCAACAACATGAAATCTACTGAACACAAACTATGATGGCAGACTTATTAAAACTGCTATAGCTAAATACTGCCCAAGCCATTCTGTCAGATTCACAGGCAACTGTGTATGGTCATATTCTTGATGAGCCAATGTAATCTCTTTGGGTAAATTATGAGTCCAATCCTCTCCTGAGTAGCTCAGCAGGCCTTTTGTCACTTGACTCTAAAAAGGAAACATATAACAGTTCTGTAGATTTAGTCCCATGGAAAAAAATATTTTTATGATGAAAAGCACCATAAAGTCCTTAAAGAGCTGTTGTAAATATTGTCCTTGCCAATAAACTTGAGTAATGTAGTTAAGATTGCATTAGTTTTATTTATTTTCTACACATTGTAACATGCATGGAGGAGGAATATATTCTTCCTTTCTGAAAGTTCACCTTCATTCTCTTTATTAGAACAGGTGTTATAACTTAAAAATAGGCAACATGTTGTTGAAGCTTGTGATGACAATGATTTATGCCATCAGCCATTTTCTAGGATTAAAAATAATGTGCTAAACTATTGATAAAAAATCAGCAAAAAGGGTCATTAGAAATATTTTTTATGTTCTGACAAGACATTTCCTTGAGATGAATTATTTTCATGTTTAAAAGAATCTTCTTGATTTACTTTTTTATATATTGCTGAACCAAGGGACTCTTGGCATAGACTTAAGGCTGATTACAAAAAAAAAAAAAAAAACACCTTTGAAGATAATGCTCTTGTTTTTAATGTCTGCCATTTACCATTGGCTTTGATACATCAATGTTTATTTTAGGATTACAAAATTATATCACACTTTAAGGACTAGCAGAGATTCTGAAATAGCAAATATAACTTTACCTAAAGAAACAAAAAAAAATCTGATTCAAAGGACATGAAAATTCGATTAGGGATTTTTTAAAGGGGGGGGGAGAAGGCTGATGGCTGAGATGAGTCATATGCTAAAATTCCATTTATGTGGAGATGTTCAACTAATCTTTTTTTTTTTTTTTACATTGTTCAAATTGACTTAATTATACAATTGAAGGCCCATCTCTAGTTATTTTGAAGCTTAGTTAAATTTACCATTGGCATTAAGGCTCATCATAAACAGTTGCCAAACCCTAGAATATTCTGGCATAATATTAATGTCATATTTCAAAATTGCAAAAAGTGTTACTTTGAGTGGAAAGTTAAATGGCCAAAACCACATTAAAAAAAGGAGATTTTTAAAATAACCTGGATACATTTGCTTCATGATTTGAAATTAGACAGGAACAAAATGCAATCCTTTAAAATAAATAGCAATCAGATGTAGAAGGAGTTCTGCCTTTTTTTTAAAAGCAGCTACTTCAGATTCCCAATTCTATAGCACTGGGTTGTGAAGAGATGGAAGATGATAGATTGTTGTAAATTGTGCACAGCTTCTTATATCTCTGTCTACATTTTTAAGGTTCTAAACAATTACTCAGTTTCTGACTCCTGGCTGCCTGCAGTCTATTATTTCCTAATCCAAACCATGACTATGCAGCAGGAGAGTAGAACATGTTGATGCATGTAGAACATGGTGATGCACACACAGTTTCTTCTCCTCCAGTCTTTACGGGATGGGATTATGATTTCTGGAGGAATAAAAGAACAAGCACATGACATGAGTCTGATAAAGAATGTGTGACAAACTGGGTGGGCTACAGATCTGTGTACTCCAAATACTGAAGTGCTATCCTTGTTTTCTGAAAAAGATAATTGTTATATGGACTGCTGGAGTGGCAGTTACATAATAGTTCCAAAGTAGACTATTATATAGCTTGTTGTCTGCCTTTTCAAATGCTTAATCTTTGTTTCTTCTCTTCCTATATTTTCTGTCATCTGGGTACTAATGTGTTTTCCTTTTTCCCCTCTCCCCTCAATCTCTATTGTTTACTACCATTTGTTTCATTTAATCTCATCTTCCCTTGGCACTGCCAGCTAATAGCTGGCATTTATAGTGCTGGAGCTCTCTTCATTCTGGAATCAACTGATATCATTGGCCACTATGTAACAAAAACAACAGCCAAGATAAAGTGGATAGATATGGTTGGATGATATTGTCCAGAAAGGCACTTAAATTATTATAGCTCTTTGTTTAGTGTACAACTTGCAGCAGTGCCAATTTCTTTTCCTGGCCATGAACTATGACCTTTGGGGAACTGCCCAGGTAAGAACAAATATCCATCTGTGCCATTAAAGTCATTTAAAAGTCCAAAGAGATAAGATGAGACTTATGTAAAATAGATTAATAATGAGTGAAGAAAAATAAATACAGATTCTCTCCAAACTGTACTCTCCAGATATAAAAACTAGGATTACCTGGAGAAAATACTCCTTTTCTTCATGTAAGCCCTGAAATGGAGTGTGCGGTGAAGCCATGTTGAAAAGATGATTTTCTGTACGCTTAATAATGTTCAATCTCCTCCAGGGCTATATACCTAAATTTCTCATCTTTCACTGAACAAAGGCCTGCTATCAAAGAACTAGTGAGATACCAGGTCACAGGTACTGTGAATGTTGTATCCCCAAGGGCTCTGCTCCTTTTCCCCCTCTAGGAATCATTATTAGTCCACTGTTTCCCAGATTCCTTTTCATTACACAAAGTAGCATCCACTTTTTCAAAAGCTATTAGAAAACTAGGATTTTTGTCTTATTAAAGCACTATTAAATCACTTACTGTCTGTTTTTCCTCTTATAGTAAAAGTCTATTTTAATTCTTTCTGAGTTACTGTACCATTACCTATAGAGGATGGGCTGTTACGAACCAAGCTGGTACAGATAGGAGCAACTTTTACAATCATGCCTTAGATAATCCTTTTCAGCAGGGATACACCAAGATGTAAGCTATGATGGACCAGTATCCATCAAGATTTCTGTGGGTATGCGGAGTTAGCTTTAATTTCTTCAATTGTTGAATTGATTGCCAGACGCTGGGAATGAGCGACAAAGGGTGGTGATGATTGATGATTACCTTTTCTGTTCATTCCCTCTAGGATACCTGGCAGTGGGTACTGTCAGAATACAGGATACTGAGCTAGACAGACCATTGGGCTGACCCAGTATGGCCATTCTTATGTTCTCATGAGAGGTCCAGAGGACCCCACTAGTGGAGATTGCTGAAGGGTTTCACTGAATCAGTGTATCTTTTACCTGGGCCATGCCTCACCCTGGCTAGCAGCACACACCTTTGAGTTGCAGCTATGTTCCACAGCTGCAGTTTCCCGAGTGGCTTTTCTGTCTCAAAGCTTCTGTCCCTTGGGTTCTGCCAGTAGAAACCCCAGCTGAATTTGGCCCACAAAGCCATGGGGATTGAAAAAATTGGACATGTGACATCACAAAATTCTGCCATTCATCTTAGTGTCTTTTAAAATATTCCCTAACCAAAGGAATCCGCCTTGATTTGTTGGTTGTTTTTATTTTATTTGCTTTCACATTTGTGAAATGATGTAAAAAAAAATCCATTAGTTTTACTCCCAAGTCAGTGAACTAACATTCCATCATTACCCTGCTATTATTTCCCCAAAAGGTACTCTAATAAATTCAGACTGTGTCTTTGTAGCATCACACATCATGTTCCATAGTTTTTCTTTATGAATTGGCATCAGTTGAGTGTTGTTTCTGCATTAAGGGACAACATGTCCTGCATTATTCTGTCATAATAGCCTGTTATGTGATGGGCATGTTGTGAAAGATGATGCCAAAGGCTAAGTGCCGAATAGAAATCAGAGAAGTGTGTTCTAGGCAAAACAATGTACACCCATGCAGTACCTTACTGCAATTATGGAACATATTTGTTTTATTAATGATATTTTAATGGCTCTAAGTGGGAACAAAAGGTGTAGGAATGACAGCCCTAGCAACTGAAGTCTTGTTTGTTCACAAAACAGGAACATCAAAGGCAATAGCAATGCAAACTTCTCCAGACAGATGTTCCATGATGTCACAACCCAGATGTGGCTTTAGCATATGGGTCGTTCTGATTCTTTGCCAATTTAGTGTTTGACATACATCCCCCTGCAATGAATGGGAGCCTACTATGGTTGTGTTTTTGTCCTTTGAACTGAATTGTCCTTATTGACAATGAATAAGCCTCACCAACAGGTTTCACAGAGTACAGGAAAAAAGCTTGGCATCATTAGCATCATTGGTTTCAAAAGCAAACATAAAGATAATTAAAATTATTTTAATTTTTCCTGAATTAGTTTTATGTTGCTAGTCAGATGCAATAGCTACAGAGCTATTGCATAGCTATATGACACATTAGTATTAAGTATGATTGAATGGCAATCTGTTGGTACAATCCAAAACTCCCATTGATTTGAATGGAAGCAGAATTAAGCCTTATAGCTGGAAAATGTATTTTTAAATGTTGAGTTGCCCGTTTAAGACCACTTGGACCATATCTGTCTGTCAGGGTTTTACAAAGTCCCAGAACCCCTCCATACCTGCTTCTGGGTTGGATTGCCTATCCTCAGGATTGGTTAAATTGCTGTGGAGTGAGCACAGGGGGTACCAGAGCTAAGATGCCTCTTACGCTTGTACAGGATGTCATGACTTGGCACATGACCTTTACTACTGATTGCAATACCACTATCATATGATGCAGAAAGAAAATTCAGCAAGCATACAAATAAAGATGTTTCTCACTTCTATGCTTTTCTTTCCACCCAAGTAAGGTAACTAGTGATTCCTTGCAAGGACTTGAAAAGCAAATAACTGTACAGCATTGTGAAGACAAAAAAAGTCTAGTTTTATTATTTATGCCACTGTATCAATAATCTCTTCTGTCCCATTTAAATGTATTTTTATATATCAAATCATCACTTTATCTCAACCCTCCAATACGCTGTACATTTGCATGTATGTGTTTGTTTGGGTATGTGTATTTGCAGGGTTATTTTTAATTGCTTTAAGGTAAAGATATGTTTTCTGTTCAGACAATTGGATGTTTGCATTTTATTGTTCCTTAAAGTGTCTCAAAATTCCTGAGAGGTACTTAACAAACACCTGGGGGGCTTAACTTACTTTAAAAAATAATCTTGAGGAAACAGCTGCAAGTGCATTAAGACATCTTTGTGCAATGGCCTCAACTAGGACCAGTAATAATAATTTGTTGACAGAAAATCTATAACACATATTAGGCCGGTTTCAGTTCCACCAGTTAAAAACAACAATCCCACTCTTGTGCCTTTCACAACTTGAGTCACACAGACCAGAACAAAACTCCAAGAGCAGAGTTTGTCTTAAAGACTTTCCTCATAAGAACTTACAAACAAAAGGTTTAACATTTAGCATCCATCCAAACTAAGCTTTACTAGTTCTATAAACAGTATTGATTTCCCTCAGATTCTTAAATATTTAATTCAAATGTTATTTGTCCTGTGAAAATTAAGTATCAGAGTTGATCCGTATTTTCAGTTTACAACACTGAAGTCCATAGGTTAACATACTAAGCAAACTGCAAACTCTGAACTTTTTATTTGTTTTGTAAATGATAGAAAAGGCAGCTATTTAATTTTTACATCACGTTGCTGCAGCAAATCACAACACAATAATTTTTGTTCTTGGTGGAATCTAAATTAGTAGCTCTGCATTGCAGCTATATTCAATAGCATGTTTATATTGCGTTCTGAGCCTGAAATAAAAGCCTAGGGTGTGATTTCAATGTCTTCATTTAATTGCATAACTAGAGGACCCTGCAGGGGAAAAAAACAACCAATTTCTCTAAGCCTTTCCAATAGCAAGTTACTAGGGCACAAAGAAAGGGTTTTTCTCCTGAGAGAAAGCCAACAGAAATATGAATATGTAAAAGTACATTTCCAAAACATAAAGTGGTTTGGGGGTTTACGTCCGTGAATTTAATGGATCAACCACTGTTCTTATTTAATTTAGAACCGGATACATATTAGCAGTATTCTACGTAGGCTAATTTATAAACTATTAATGGCTGAATTTGCATTGTCATCCAGAAGAAAAAAGACACAGTAAACACATAGGTCTCTCCTTCTCCAGACACTGAGCTATTCTTTAATTAAATACTGTTTATGATTCCATATATTGGATTTATAGAGGTTTGCCTGGGCACTGTAGTGGAGTAATCACATGTTAAATTTATCATGGTTTGATTTATCTGAGGTATACATGCACAGTGGCTATTTGATGCTCTTATCCTCTTGCAGTGCCATGTAACCTTGGTACAACATATGGACATATATAGCTTTAATTTTGCCAATAGACACTAGCAGGTGCAGTAAAAAAAAAAACAGAACAAAAATATACTGGATTGATTTTCAATGGCCATGTGTTTTAGTTTCCATTTTTTTTTAAATAATTTTGTATTTGTATTTCAGTGATGCCTGGTGCTCCAGCTGAGACTGGGCCCTCATTTTTCTAGGTACTGTCTATAAGAAGAGATGGTCCATGACCCAAAGACTTTGCAATCTAAATAGACAGGCCAGGTAAATGGGTGTGAGGAAGGAAGGATTGTTATCCCCATTCCTCCCTGCAAGGTATCAAATGATGGACTCAGACATGATAAACATAATAAAATAACTCCAATAAAATTGTCTTCACAGACTTGATTGTTCCTACTGCATGTCTCCTTAGAGAGCACTTCAAGTTATTACAGTCTAAAAGAAGGCAACATGTTCACACACAAAGTTGCTCTACTCCCGAGGAAGTCAATGGCAAAAAGCTTCCATAAAGACAACTGGGCTCCAAACTATCCACAGCAAAAGTCATTATTAGCTTTATATAACTTGTCACAGTCACTGGGGGAGCTGTGCCTGAGACCCCTTTTTGTCCCTCTCAAGTGCACCCCCCCCCCCAGGTGACAGGCCTGGCTCCAGCACCACTTGCAAGGGTGGCACTGTGTGGTTCAACCACTCTTAGACTGGCCCTTTGGGCCACAGCGCCCCCTCACCCACATTTCCCCAGTTGTTAACATGACAGACCTTCATGAGTTTGCACCTGAAAGCCCTTTTCCTCCAGGAGCCCATGACAATGGCTAACTAAAGTGACCCAGAAACAGCTGCTTCAAAACAAAGTATTATTTATTAGAGCTGGTTAGGAATGAAACTTTGGTTGGAACATGCTGATTTGTTGAAACCAAATCTTTCCATGGAAACGTATTGGTTTTAACAAAAAAATTGTTGTTTCTCAGGTCCAGGATGGAATTGCTGGTCAAAGAGAGAGAGACCCCAAAATAGCTAACAGTCCCTTGAATCAGGCATGTGATGTGAGCTTGGCTCTTGTATGCAAGATAAGTGACCTAACCAGTGGGCTATTGGCTATTATTCTGGCATGGTGTGCTCTCTCTCCTGCGCTCACTCATTTCTGAGAATGAGGCTGTGTTTGGCATGTGCTGTGTGCACTAGTTGAGTTTCTGATAGTTTGGTTTTAGGGGTGTCAGGGCCGGCTCCAGGCACTGGCCCAGCAAGCAGGTGCTTGGGGAGGCCAAGGGGATGGAGCGGCACGTCGGGCTGTTCCGCGGCAATTTGGCGGAGGGTACCTCTCGGAGGGAAGCACCTGCTGCCGAATTCCCGCCGAAGAAGAAAGCAGCGCGGTGGAGCTGCCGCCGGAGTGCCGCTGATCACAGTTGCGATCGCGGCTTTTTTTTTTTTTTTTTTTTTCCGCTGCTTAGGGCGGCAAAAACCCTGGAGCCGGTCCTGAGGGGTGTTGTTGGTTACCCCCTTTTTTCCATGCAGGGTGGTGAGGGGGTTACTCCATGGGGTCCACTTCAGATGGTTTGACCCACGAGCATGGGGTTCGGTGTGTACCTGCTGTCTCTTGCATTGTGGAGGATGTGCTTCTGAGTGCAAATAAAGTTGTTGGCTATGCTAATAGAAACTGCCTCTCAAACAAATAAATCTATACTGGTTTCCCTGGCCCAGGAAACCCTTTGTGAATTATTTGTACAGGAGGGACTCTGGATCAATGAGTCTTTTGTTCAAGTTTTTCCCTTGTTTCTTTCTTCTGCTAAAGTAGTTTTTTCTGATGTCCCCATTTCCTTCACAATGAGACTCTGGTGTCTGATCTCTCCCATTATAGGAAGGTAGTTTCTTCTGTTAGGATGATTCTGTTTGGCTGAAAGAACATGAATGGGAGTCACGTTAGATCATTCCAGCACTAGGTTTATTTGGTTCTAACTAACCCTGACCAGCCCGTTAACTTGGTTGTAAAGCACCACATAGCTGGGACAGATTATACAGTATTTGCTACCTCTGAAAACTTGAAATGTTTCCTGTCTGATGAACCCTGCTCATTCTGCAGTGATGTTGCTGGGTCCCAACCTGGGGCTGCGCTGCCTATCCCTCCTTGGAAAATAAATATGCCAGCTACTCCCACTGAATCTCTCTCCTTCAGGACTGATGAGAATGTTACAATGGTGGCTCAATGTTCTTCTGAGCTGGGGATCCTGAGGGAGACTAAGGGGACAATGATATTCTCTGGCTCCTCACTGGTTCCTGAT
Organism: Emys orbicularis; assembly: GCF_028017835.1. NCBI lineage: Eukaryota > Metazoa > Chordata > Testudines > Emydidae > Emys > Emys orbicularis. The sequence goes on along the minus strand of NC_088684.1, from coordinate 78,085,368 downwards.
GTCCCAGCCAGTCAGCTACATAGGAAGGGTGGGTACAGTGTGAAGGAGATTAACAACTTTTTGGATAGCACCAAAAGGGAAATGGGGACTATTTCCTGATGTATGGTGCTTTCTTCACTCAGCTGCCCTTGTCTTGAGAGATACCTGGGTTGATTGTAGGAAACATTTCCATCTCAAAAAGTGGTTGAGCAAGGTGAGGCAGCATGCAGGGAATGTTCAAGATATATAGGCCTCCCCATGGCTCATTTTTTTCAAAGTACTTCCACTTTTCATTGTTTCGCTCTGCTGCTTGGCTTTCTCCTGCTAGTCTCTATGGTGCTGCTCAACTTTGGCTCTCTAAGTATTAATGGGTGCCAAGATGGTCATAAAACAGCACAGCTCTTTGAATTTCTCAGACAAAAACAGGCTGATTTTGCAAGAGACACACTCAGACACTGATGATTGGGGAACCAATTGAAAGTAGGGGAAGCTTTCTTGAGCCATGGCTCCAATATCATTGCTGGGGTAGCTGTTCTCTTTCCCGCGGATGTAGGGGAATCTTTTCTGTGAAGAAGGGCCAGCTCCTCCAGATGAAAATATGTATTGGCACCATTGTTTTTAATCTCTTTACTGTGTATACCCCTACTCTGGGATGAGATCATGTTTCCTTTCTACAGACACTTGCCCATGCTGGCCTTGGCTGTTACCCAGATACTACTATTGTCCTGAGAGGGGATTTCAATTGCATTATAGATTATGTTTTAGACAGGAACCATGAGGAGCCACACCCTCAGTTAGGCAGGGAACTGTATTGTCTCCTGCAGACCTTTGGGCTAGTATATATTTGGAGATTCTCTCACCCCACTATGAAGGTCTGTGTGAATATGTTTGTTCAGTCTTCCATTGCTTCCACTCACTTGTCTGATCATCACTATATTTCTGTCAGTGTATCTCTCCTTCTTCCTGCTTGTGCTTCCAACTGGCACTTCAATGCCAAATTATTACAGGACTTGAATTTCACCCAGAAATTTCCTGTGTTTTGGGAGTTTTGGCGGCAGCACAAGCCCTGGTATGAGTCCCTGAGACGGTGGTGGGATGTCAGAAAGGTTGAGATCCAACTGTTCTGCCAACAATATACCAGGTCTTCCATGTGGTCTTTGCATCCGGCCATGAGTGCCCTGGAACGAGACATCTTGGGCCTTTGTGGCAACTTTGTGAAAAGCCCAGTGCAGACTCAGAAAACCTTAACTGAAAAGTGCCTGCTCCTGAGATGTTTGTTGGAAGAGAAGGTACAAAGAGCCCTAGTTTGGGACCATTTTACTCAGCTGCATGAAACTGACATTCCGACAAAGTTCCTTTTTGGGTTGGAGAAAGGGTCTATGGACTGTCAGCAGATTTTTTTTACCTACTTTTGCCGGATGGCCATCTGATAGCTGACCCTCCTGAGATCTGGAAAGCAGCTGTTTCTTTTTACAGAATTCTGTTTCACCTGTTTTTAGTGCCTAAAGATTAATGAGGGACTTAGGGTATGTCTACACCACGAAATTAGGTCGAATTTATAGAAGCCGGTTTTATAGAAATCGGTTGTATGCAGCCGATTGTGTGTGTCCCCACATAAAATGCTCTAAGTGCATGAAGTCGGTGGACCGCGTCCACAGTACCGAGGCTAGCGTCGACTTCCGGCGCATTGCACTATGGGTAGCTATCCCACAGTTCCCGCAGTCTCCGGCACCCATTGGAATTATGGGTTGAGATCGCAATGCCCGAATGATGCAAAACAGTGCCGCGGGGGGTTCTGGGTACATTGCGTCAGGCCCCTCCCCCTCCGTCACAGCAACGGCAGACAATAGATTCGCGCCTTTTTACCTGGGTTACCTGTGCAGACAACATACCACGGCAAGCATGGAGCCCGCTCAGCTCAGCTCACCGTCACCATATGTCATCCGGGTGCCGGCAGATGTGGGACTGCATTGCTACACAGCAGCAGCAGCTAACTGCCTTTTGGCGGTAGACGGTGCAGCATGACTGGTAGCCTTCATCGGCGATCTGGGTGCTGGTAGCTGTGGGGCTGGCAGCCGTAGGGCTGCATTGCACCAGCCCCTTACCTTTTGCCTTTTGGCAGTAGATGGTTTATTATGACTGGTAACCGTCCTCGTCGTACAGCCGTGGCCATCAATCATTGGCACCTGGACAGACATGCTCTGTCCTATCGAACTGTCTTGACGATGATGGCTATCAGTCGTAGTATACTATTTTCTGCCAAGTATTGTCTGCTAAGCACCCAGAAGAGGCCGAGGGCGATCTGGGTGCTGGCAGACATGTGGCTGGCAGACGTGGGGCTACATTGCTACACAGCATCAACCCCTTGCCTTTTGGCAGTAAATAGTATATTATGATTGGTATCCGTCATCATCATACTGCCAAGCGCCCAGTATTTGCTGCCAAGCACCCAGAAAATGCCGAGGGCTATCAGTCATGCTGCACCGTCGTCTTAAGATGTAAAAAATAGATTTGTTCTGTATTCATTTCCTTCCCCCCTCCCTCCGTCAAATCAATGGCCCGCTAAACCCAGGCTTAGGAGTTCAATCTCGGGGGGGGGGGGCATTCTGTGTGACAGTTGTTTGTATTTCTCCCTGATGCACAGCCACCTTTCTTGATTTTAATTCCCTGTACCTGTACGCCATGTCGTCACTCGCCCCTCCCTCCCTCCCTCCCTCTCTCCTTCCCCTGGTCCTTCAGATACTAGTTTCGCGCCTTTTTTCAGACCAGACGCCATAGCTAGCACTGGGATCATGGAGCCCGCTCAGATCACCGCGGCAATTATGAGCACTATGAACACCACGCGCATTGTCCTGGAGTATATGCAGAGCCAGGACATGCCAAAGCAAAACCAGGACCAGCCGAGGAGGAGGCGATTGCAGCGCGGCGACGAGAGTGATGAGGAAATGGACATGGACCTAGACCTCTCACAAGGCACAGGCCCCAGCAATGTGGAAATCATGGTGTTCCTGGGGCAGGTTCATGCCGTGGAACGCCGATTCTGGGCCCGGGAAACAAGCACAGACTGGTGGGACCACATCGTGCTGCAGGTGTGGGACGATTCCCAGTGGCTGCGAAACTTTTGCATGCGTAAGGGCACTTTCATGGAACTTTGTGACTTGCTTTCCCCTGCCCTGAAGCGCCAGAATACCAGGATGAGAGCAGCCCTCACAGTTGAGAAGCAAGTGGCGATAGCCCTGTGGAAGCTTGCAACGCCAGACAGCTACCGGTCAGTCGGGAATCAATTTGGAGTGGGCAAATCTACTGTGTGGGCTGCTGTGATCCAAGTTGCCAGGGCAATGAGAGACCTGGTGATATCAAGGGTAGTGACTCTGGGAAATGTGCAGGACATAGTGGATGGCTTTGCTGCAATGGGATTCCCAAACTGAGGTGGGGCGATAGACGGAACCCATATCCCTATCTTGGCACTGGAGCACCAAGCCACCGAGTACATAAACCGCAAGGGGTACTTTTCAATGCTGCTGCAAGCCCTGGTGGATCACAAGGGACGTTTCACCGACATCAACGTGGGCTGGCCGGGAAGGGTACATGATGCTTGCGTCTTCAGGCACTCTGTTCTGTTTCGAAAGCTGGAGGAAGGGACTTTCTTCCCGGACCAGAAAATAACCGTTGGGGATGTTGAAATGCCTATCGTGATCCTTGGGGACCCAGCCTACCCCTTAATGCCATGGCTCATGAAGCCGTACACAGGCAGCCTGGACAGGAGTCAGGACCTGTTCAACTACAGGCTGAGCAAGTGCCGAATGGTGGTGGAATGTGCATTTGGGCGTTTAAAAGCGCGCTGGCGCAGCTTACTGACTCGCTCAGACCTTAGCGAAAAGAATATCCCCATTGTTATTGCTGCTTGCTGTGCGCTCCACAATATCTGTGAGAGTAAGGGGGAGACATTTATGGCGGGGTGGGAGGTAGAGGCAAATCGCCTGGCCGCTGATTATGCGCAGCCAGACACCAGGTCGGTTAGAGCAGCACAGCAGGGCATGGTACGCATCAGAGAAGCTTTGAAAACTAGTTTTGTGACTGGCCAGGCTACGGTGTGAAACTTCTGTTTGTTTCTCCTTGATGAACCCTCCACCCCCCCCCACCCGGTTCACTCTACTTCCCTGTAAACCAACCACCCCACCCTTCCCTCCCCCCTTTGAGCACCGCTTGCAGAGGCAATAAAGTCATTGTTACTTCACATTCATGCATTCTTTATTAATTCATCACACAACTAGGGGGATAATTGCAAAGGTAGCCCGGGATGGGTGGGGGAGGAGGGAAGGAAAAGGACACACTGCAGTTTAAAACTTTAAAACTTTAACACTTATTGCTCGGGAAATCATCTAGGGTGGAGTGACTGGGTGGCCGGAGGCCCCCCCACCGTGTTCTTGGGCGTCTGGGTGAGGAGGCAATGGGACTTGGGGAGGAGGGCTGTTGGTTACACAGGGGCTGTAGCGGCGGTCTCTGCTCCTGCTGCCTTTCCTGCAGCTCAACCATACGCAGGAGCATATCAGTTTGATGCTCCAGCAGCCGGAGCATCGACTCTTGCCTTCTGTGTGCAAGCTGACGCCACCTCTCCTCTTCAGCCCGCGATTCAGCATGCAACCTCTCCTCTTCAGCCCGCGATTCAGCACGCCACCTCTCCTCTCGCTCATATTGGGCTTTTCTAAAATCAGTAATTGACTGCCTCCACGCATTCTGCTGTGCTCTGTCAGCGTGGGAGGCAATCTGTAGTTCAGTAAACATTTCATCACGCGTCCTTCGCTTCCGATTTCGAATATTCACTAGCCTCTGTGAAGGAGAAACATTTGCAGCTGGTGGAGGAGAAGGGAGAGGTGGTTAAAAAAGATACATTTTAGAGAACAATGGGTACACTCTTTCACATTAAATTTTGCTGTTCACATCACACAGCACATGTGCTTTCGTTACAAGGTCACATTTTCCCTCTTATATTGAGGGCCTGCCGGTTTGGTGTGAGAGATCACTCACGCAGTGCCAGGCCACAGATTTCAGCTTGCAGGCAACCATGGTAAGACACAGTCTTTTGGCTTTTTTAACCTTGTTAACATGTGGGGATGGTTTAAAACAGTACTGCTCTCATTAACCATACCAAGCACCCGTTGGGTTGGCCATTTAAAATGGGTTTGCAATGTAAAAGGAGGGGCTGCGGTTTCAGGGTTAACGTGCAGCACAAACCCAACTAATTCCCCTCCCCCACACACCCAATTCTCTGGGATGATCACTTCACCCCTCCCCCCCACCGCGTGGCTAACAGCGGGGAATATTTCTGTTCAGCAGAGCAGGAAGGGGCACCTCTGAATGTCCCCTTAATAAAATTGCCCCATTTCAACCAGATGACTGTGAATGATATCACTCTCCTGAGGATAACAAAGAGCGATAAGGAATGGATGTTGTCTGCATGCCAGCAAACACCGGGACCATACGCTGCCATGCTTTGTTATGCAATGATTCCGACTACGTGCTACTGGCCTGGCGTGGTAAAGTGTCCTACCATGGCGGACGGGATAAGGCAGCCCTCCCCAGAAACCTTTTGCAAAGGCTTTGGGAGTACATGAAGGAGAGCTTTCTGGAGATGTCCCTGGAGGATTTCCGCTCCATCCCCATACACGTTAACAGACTTTTCCAGTAGCTGTACTGGCCGCGATTGCCAGGGCAAATTAATCATTAATCATTAAACACGCTTGCTTTTAAACCATGTGTAATATTTACAAAGGTACACTCACCAGAGGTCCCCTGTGTGCCCACAGGGTCTTGGGTGAGTTCGGGGGTTACTGGTTCCAGGTCCAGGGTGATAAACATATCCTGGCTGTTGGGGAAACCGGTTTCTCCGCTTCCTTGCTGCTGTGAGCTATTTACATTATCTTCATCCTCATCTTCCTCGTACCCCGAACCCGCTTCCCTGTGTGTTTCTCCAGTGAGGGACTCATAGCACACGGTTGGGGTAGTGGTGGCTGCACCCCCTAGAATGGCATGCAGCTCCGCGTAGAAGCGGCATGTTTGCGGCTCAGCCCCGGACCTTCCGTTTGCTTCTCTGGCTTTGTGGTAGGCTTGCCTTAGCTCCTTAATTTTCACGCGGCACTGCTGGGGTCCCTGTTATGGCCTCTGTCCTTCATGGCCTTGGAGACCTTTTCTAATATTTTGCCATTTCGTTTACTGCTTCGGAGTTCAGCCAGCACTGATTCATCTCCCCATATGGCGAGCAGATCCCGTACCTCCCGTTCTGTCCATGCTGGAGCTCTTTTGCGATCCTGGGACTCCATCACGGTTACCTGTGCTGATGAGCTGCGTGGTCACCTGTGCTCTCCACGCTGAGCAAACAGGAAATGAAATTCAAAAGTTCGCGGGGCTTTTCCTGTCTACCTGGCCAGTGCATCTGAGTTGAGAGTGCTGTCCAGAGCGGTCACAATGAAGCACTGTGGGATAGCTCCCGGAGGCCAATAACGTCGAATTCCGTCCACACTAACCCAATTCCGACCCCCTAAGGCCGATTTTATCGCTAATCCCCTCGTCGGAGGTGGAGTAAAGAAACCGGTTTAAAGGGCCCTTTAAGTCGAAAGAAAGGGCTTCGTCGTGTGAACGTGTCCAGGCTAAATTTGAATTAACGCGGCTAAAGTCGACCTAAACTCGTAGTGTAGACCAGGCCTTAGTCACCACTTCCCAGCCTGCAGAGGCATTTGTCAGGGATGTGCTGTGTCTGGAATGCTGCATGTTCTTAGTTCGGAACCATTTCTGTACATCCTCAGAAGCTGTCTGACTGGCCTTTCTGTTTCAGCAGAGCTGGATGCTTTCCCAGTTCGTCTGATGGCCGATGCCATCAGTTTTTCTCATGTCTGAAAGTCATGGGCAGGCACTTTGTGCTTGTTTACAAGCGTATGAGCAGGTGTCTTCTCTGCCCTCATTAACTGGGCTAAGAGCAATTCGATCTTACTGAGCTCCTGGCAGTGTAGTGGTCCCACCTTTGTTGCCCCAACAGTTGCAATGGGGCACCTCTGGGATTGTGGTATTGGGGAGGGTCTTTTTTGGATCTGAACAAATATATGCCAAGGAACTGAGAGGGAGCTGAGGTGAAGACGCAAGGCAACCTGCGGAAGTGGCATCTAGCTCCTTCCTGGACTCCATTTTCAGGGACAAGTTCTGATCACCAACAACCTTATGGTCTCAATGGTGTGGCAGTGGCTAGTGTGTCTGGACACCCCCTCACACACCCTTTTGGACCTCAGATTCAGAGGCATATTAACCATTTTTTTAATAGTCACTGCTGGTTGCACCCTGCTTTGCTGTTCCTGCCATTAGATGAAGGGGTCTGGAGCTCATTGATTTATTCAGCAAAGTGGTGGCCTTTCACCTCCGGTCTGCTCAGTGGTTGCCATACTCTGACTCCCTGCTGGCCTGGAAACCCATATCCTTCTCTCTCTTCCATCATGCTGTGAGGGAGGAGTTTTGACTCTCACCTATTTTTGTGGGCACAAAGTCTAGATTTGCCTCCATTCTATAATGGTCTTTTTAATGCCTGGCAACTTCTGTGAAGTGTGCAACTGGTCCAGGCATTTTCTAGTTTATAGGTCTTGGAAGAGCAGCTGGTTTTTAACCCACTTTTTCCTGCTGAAGCTCTCTCCTCCAAGATCCTGTTTCCTACTTTTACTCAGGCTGGGTTGACCAAGCTGTCTCACCTGATTGTTCTTAGATGGCCAAGCTAGAAGTCAGTGACAGCTCTTGCTGTTCAGACCAGGATCCGGTTTCTGAGTTTTTTGGATAAGGTCCTCTCTGAATTCCAGGCAGCGCTCCCTCAGCAGACTGCTCAGAAACTTTGCAGAAAGTTTTTGCAGGGCTTGTTCTTCCAAGGGGGAATCCAGGCAGATGATTGTCCTAGAAGGGTTTGGTGAATGTTCCTTTTGAAACCATGACCAAGAAGTAGCTGTATGGTATGTGTGTCAAGGTATGGCATTAAGCCACCCTTTAGGATCTCCATGATATAGCCTGGAGGATGCCTCTGTCTCTGGGTGACTCTGTGTCCCTAGCCTGGGTGACGTTGTACAAACCTACCCTTCCCAAGCAATCCTGTGACTTGTAGTGGATGGTCCTGCACAGGATTGCAGCAACCAATCATTTTGTGCACCATATGACCCTGGGGTGTCTGCGCAGTGCCGCTTTTGTTCAGCTTCATACACGGTGTTTCATTTTTTCCCTACATTGCTCCCATTTCATTCCTCTTTGTGGTTTTTTGGAGCAGCTTTTCAGCCATTTGGGACTGGTTTTCTCCAAGCCCCTGCTTGTATCCTGTATCAAGTGAGATACAGTGCTTGCATTCAGCCAGTTTCCTGCCTGACTAACTTTTTGCTCGGTCAGGTAAAACTAGCCATTTTGAAATATCATCAGAACAGAATGGCCAAGGTAGAGCAGTGTGATGTTCTAGGGCTGTTCTGAGCACTGACTGTGGCCAAGCTGCAGATTGATTACACTTTTCATAAATTGACTTACAAACTGGACACTTTTGGGTTGACTTGGTGTGCTAACAATATTTTGAGTGAACTTGGTGATGATGATGCTTTAGTGATCCATGTTTAACGTTTGCTTAAGACAAGTTTCGCTTTATTTAATTCATCTTTTTGTGTATATACTGTAATGTTATAATTAATAGCTTTTACCGTGATTTTATGTAAATAAAGGTGTTTCATCTCTCGCTCTCCCTCTCTCAGGATTGTGGGAGTGAGGCTGAGAGAGGGTGTGCTTTGGTGTTCTCTGTTTCTTTCTGTGAGGAAAATGAGATTGGGGGGGGGGAGTTATGTATGTCTGTGTAGTTTTTTGGTTTGTTGTGGGTTTAATTTCAGGATTTCTTTTGTTTTAGCAGGCTTTTGTCTCTCTCTGGGCTGGGCTGGCCACCCCAGGGGGACAGACATCTCAGTTTATTGTGGGTTCTGAGGGTTTGACCTATGGCCATGGATTGTGGATTTTACCTCCTGCCTCTGCCTCTGTGGAGGAGTGTGTTCTAGCAGTAGGGAAGTAGATTGGGTTTAAAAATGTGACGTATGCCTCCCACATGAGCAAGGCTGTTGTTGTGTGTGTTGCCATACTTAGCCTTGTTGAGCAGGTGGTTTGTGGAGCAGACTGTTGGGGGTGTTTTTGTCCCTGCAGTGTTTCTCTCAAGACTGGCGGTTAAAGTCACTACCTTTAACGTGCCTCCTTTTTTAGGAAATGAGCAGCTGGCTAGGGACCTGGTGAGTTATGGTAAGATCAATAGCCCTATTAGGAGGATTCCTTTGGGCTAGTAAGCAGGTATATATATTAAAGAATGCTTCCAAAGTTTCAAAAATTTCCATGAAGTATAAGATTGGGGAACGTGACCACATTGTGTTTTGTACCACTGAGGACATGTTTTCATTGTAAGAGTCTAACCCATCTGTGCCCTCAAGAGGCAGGCTGCCTCTGGGAATGTTGACCTTGTGCCTGGGAATGTGGGGGTTTCTGAAAGTAAAGCAAAGGGAGGGGTATCTATGGCAAAGCCTGGGTCCAACAGGCTACAGATGTCTTTAGTGATGTTGGTTCTGGGAGGTGTTGATGCCCTCTTTATGATCTGGTGGAAATGGTATTACTGGTTCTGTGGCTCCTGACTCAGTGGCCTCTTGGCCTGACCCTGTCACTATAACATCCATGACTTTGGCTGAAGATTCTGGCCCCAAAGCAAAAAAGGCCATTGAAGGTGGAGGGAGCGCCAGTTTCTGAGGGTGCTATGAAGTGAGCTAGTTGGGTCACTGAAGTTGAGAAGCACGCTGTTGAAGGTGCTGCTAAGGGTGGTTCATTGGTTGGGGGCATGGAGAATTCTCAAATATTAGTTTTGCCCTCTAGGTCCCAGCAGTCCCCTCCCTCCCATCTCTTTGAGTTCCCCCCACCCTCACCCCTCAAGGTCAGTACTGACTCTGTCTGAGGAAATGTTGGGAATTAATGGATCTAGGAAAATTTGGTGGATTTTGTTTGAGGTTTGGGGGAGATTGTCTCTTTTTCTTATTTTTCTTTTTTTCTGATGAGTACTGATATGATGGATAATTTTGTGTGTGGCTCTCTGAATGTGAATGGGTGCAGGGACATTAAAAAAAACCACACACATATGATTCTTTCTGAGTACCCATCCCAGCAAAAGGTGGACATTTAATTTTTGCAAGAGACAAACACAGATGCAGGCAAACAAACCGATTCACTTGCTTATTGGAGATGGGAAGTTTTTCTGAGTCATTGTTCCACTGCAAGCACAGGAGTTGTGATTCTCTTTACAGACAGGGTGAAGCCTGATTTGGTGGTTACTCAGGAAGTTGTTCCAGGATGTTTATTGTTGGTTTGAACTACTTTTGAGCAGTATCATCTCTTTTTATTAATGTCTATGCTCTTACTGTAGGAAAAGACAGGGTGCATTTTTTCATCAAGTTCAACGCAATATTAAAGGCGCTTGTAGAGCAGGGCATTAACACGCAGTACATCAGTTTGTTGAAGGAAGCGAATACTGGATGTACAACATACATTACTCTCCTCGAAACTCCCCTCCGCATCCCAATCGAGAAAGGTGTAAAGCAAGGAGATACGATTTCACCGAAACTATTTACCGCCTGCCTCGAAATGGTTATGAACAAGATCAATTGGAGGAGTGGTGTTAACACAAATGGAGAACGATTATCTCATCTCAGATTCACGGACGACATCGTAGTACCAACCAACTGCAGAGCATGCTACGAAGACTCCACAAGAAAAGCAGTCAAGTCGGTCTGAAAATGAACCGCTGCAAAACTAAATTCATGCGATAAAACGTCTTACAAAAAGCCCGAATAACGGTAACAGGAGAAGAAATTGAAGAAGTGGAACAATTCATATATTTGGGCCAAGAAGTTAATATGCACCAAGACGTGAACGGAGATCTCTCACGAAGGATTTGGGCAGGATGGTGTGCGTTTAATTCCATCAAGGACATCCTCAAAGGAAAAATCAACAAGACCACACATACAAATATCTTCAATTCAACAGTGCTGCCAGCCATGCTGTATGGCAGTAAAACGTGGGCACTGACGAAGAGAGAAGAACAGTGGCTGTCGGTAGCTGAAAGGGCAATGGAATGAGCTATGTTGGGAATTCCCCTTCTGGATCGTATCCCAAATGAAATGATTAGAGAACGCAGCAGTGTGAAAGATATTGTCGTGGAAAGCAGATATAATAAGACACGATGGGCGGGCCACATAGCACGGCTCACAGACAATAGATGGACCGCAATCATTACTGAGTGGTACCCGTGAGAATAGAAAAGACCACCTGGTCGGCCTCCAAGAAGATGGGAAGATGACATTGTTAAAGGTTTAGGACAAACATGGAGAAGAAAGGCAAGAATGCGAGAAGAATGGCGGATGTGTTGTGATCGGCGCAGTCTTAATGACAGCTGAAGACCGATCGATCCAGATGATCCAGGTGCATTTTTTCACAGCTTGGGTGCTCTTTTGACAATTTCATAACAAGTGATGTTTTAATTTTGGGGGGCACTTTTAATTGTACTCTTAATGAGAAATTGGATAGGAATCATTTGAAACTGTATCCATGGTCTGCTCAGTGTCTTGCAACTCTTTTACAGGCTCCTGACCTGACTGATGTGTGATGACATTTTCACCCTTTTGTGCTACTGTACACCTGGTTGGGTGCTAGTGCCAGCTCTCTCTATGACCTATTTGGACCATTTTAATGTATTTACTCATTTTGTCTCATTTGCTTTCTAGTTGTATGGTCCCTGGGATTTCAGGTCATGGTTTGGTTTTATTTGTGCTCTCTTCCTTCTATTCAAGACCGTATGCCATACTGGCATTTTAACACTTGCCTTTTATAGGATGTTTGCTTTCAGGATTAGGCACTTTGCTGTGAATCTTTTTTCCCTTAGACCTGTATGCTGCAGAGCCTCTGTTCATCTGAGATGAGGCAGCTCCTTGAGGATTTTCCTAGGATTTCAACATTGGAAGTGGACAGACTTGAACAGGGCCTGACATTCAGAACTGATTTCTGATCTATATGGCTTTGTTCCAGGGAAGGCACCTGGTACTGATGGTTTGCCAATTGAATTTTATAAGGCCTTTTGGACCCTTCTTGGGTTTGACTTGTTCAAGGCTTTTCAATAGAGCATCAGAGAGAAGATATTGCCACCCACTTGTCATTGAGCAGTCCTTACCCTGTTGCCTAAGAAGGGGGACCTTGAGGAGGTGAAGAATTGGAGACGTGTGTCCCTACTTTGCTCTGACTATAAACTTTTTTCAAAAGCCTTTGAAAATAGACTGAAAACTCTGATTGGTTCAGTCATGCACCCTGATCAGACCTATTGTGTCCCCAACAGGCCCATTTTTATCACCTTTTCCTGTTGTGGGATGCAGTTTTGGCCTCAAATATTTGATTTTCACATTGGGTTGATTTTCCTTGATCAAGAGAAGGCTTTTGATCATGTAGATCATAGATATTTGTTTTGCACTCTTTGGGCTTTTGGGCCCAGGTTTGTCTCCTACATACAGTTACTTTATAATGATACACATAGTCTACTTAAAGTAAATGGTGTTTTGAGCACCCCCTTTCTGTAGTGGAATTAGATAGGGTTGTTCCCTGTCTCGGTTATTGTATGATCTTTCTATCAAGCATCTGTTATGCATGTTGTGAAAGTGCCTTTCTGGCCTTTCTCTCCTTATTCCAGCTTGTACTCCAGCAGAAGTCTCTGCATATGCTGACAATGTAACTGTGTTAATTACCCATGACTGTGATGTTGAGGTTTTGACAATGTCAGAACTCTTATCCAACAAGGTCCCAAATCCCAGGTTTCAGCCCAAGCCCAGATGTCTACACTGTAGTTTTATAGCCCTGCAGCCCAAACCCCATGAGACCAAGTCAGCTGACCTGGGCCGGCTGCAGGTGTTTTATTGCAGTGTAGACATACCCTAGGAGTCTTGTCTCTTCCCTTATTACAGCAGGTGTAACAAAACTGGTTCATTTAATTGATTTTACTAATTTTACATGGGCCTCAGCAGATATCTTGGCTGTCAAGCTTGGTTTTCATTCTGTTTGCTGGGTTTCTCTCAGAAGGGGAATCAGCCCTTTCTAGGGACAGTGTTGCCAGTCTGAGCATTTGCCTCCTTCAGTGAACCATTCCTGATTATACTAACATTTCTGTTTTCTTATGTGTTGTTTCTACTATGGATTGGGCTGCTGATAAGCCTGGCAGTTTGCTTACCATCAGTGGGTCCTCTGAATTTACTTTTAATAACTTAGGCCATAAGTCATTGTATATGCTTGTGATAAAGATTCTTCATTTTTGAATGTTTGCTGATTATCCCGGTATGGCATGTAGAAGAAAGCTACAGGTGACGGACTCCAGTCAGCCTAGATTGCTGTATACAAGTCCCTGATTGCAAAGGGGATGGGTGATCTCTAATGGAGAATTTTTCATGGGATTATTGCCATGAATGTGTTTGTGCATAATCTGACTCCTCGGGTGTCCGTGTTGTGATTTTGTGACAAGAAGAAGACTGCTTTTCATATGTTTCTAACTTGTTCCAGGTTACAGCCACTAATTGTTTTATTTCAGGTTATTTTTCAGTTATTGTCTCTTGATTTTTCTCTTACTGTATTTATTTCTTAAGAATAGGGTCACAAGTAGACCTGTGGTATGCCTTGCAAGCTTTATTTTGGGTCAGGTAAAGATGGGCATTTTAAAAAGTAGACTATGTAAATTAGTGCCATGGTTGCTGATGTTCTTTGGCTTGTTAGATTTTTAGTGGTTCTACGCCTTCATTTGCAGTTTAGACAAACTCATAAGTGATTTGGATCGATTTATTCAGTGGTGGGCTATTGGAAATCTATTGCGTACTGCTCAGGATGAGCAATTATTTCTGAATTTGTCCTTTATTTTCATATTTTTACTGTGTTTCTGTACTAATTTTATTAAAAGTGTTTTAAAAGTCAGTTTCCATCTCTCTCGTGTTTGTTCACCAAAAAATCCAAAAGTTCTAGTTTTTGTTCTGATGAGGAAAAGAAACAAAGGTCAACACCTCCATTTTTTTTTCAAACCAGAATTCTTGTTTCCCAGCCAGCCCCGATATTGGTTCATCCAAAGTTACATAGCCAGCAGTGCAAAGGGTAAAAACAATAAAGGCCTATATGCTTATTTCCCTTTACCAAAACCTTAATCTTTCCCTACCAATTTTGACAGTTTCTCTCAGCCCAGTTAACCCCATCTCTGGCTGGAACAGACACAGCATGCTGTCTGACTGACAGACAGAGACAGACAGAGTGTGTGCGCATAGGTCAGGAACGGCGAACCGCAGCCACTGGGAGCTGCGGGCAGCCGTGCCAGCGGCTGGTCAATGTAAACAAACTGTCTCGCGGCCCACTAGCGGATTACCCTGACAGGGTAGACTGGAAGATCTAATACAGGGGTAGGCAACCTATGGCACACGTGCCGAAGGTGGCACATGAGCTGATTTTCAGTGGCACTCACACTGCCCAGGTCCTGGCCACCGGTCTGGGGGGCTCTGCATTTTAATTTAATTTTAAATGAAGTTTCTTAAACATTTTGAAACCTTATTTACTTTACATACAACAATAGTTTAGTTATATATCATAGACTTATAGAAAGAGACCTTCTAAAAAGGTTAAAATGTATTACTGGCACGCGAAACCATAAATTAGAGTGAATAAATGAAGACTCGGCACACCACTTCTGAAAGGTTGCCAACCCCTGATCTAATACATGATGGAGATTTTAATCTCCTTTTTCTCATACATGGATAGAAGTTACATTTCAGCCCTAGTTATTTTGTAAATAGTGTTAGGTTTTGTTGTATTGATTTTATTTTGTCTATTATGTGTATTATTAAAGCAGTATAAATCTCACATGCATGCACTAACTATAGCCTCATAGGAATGATTAGCTAAGTATTGACTAACCATAGCAACTAGGGGGCATATGCTAGTATCTTTTAGTAAATATTAACCCTTTTAGTCCTTTTCTTTTTGTATATTTGATTCATTTACATATCAACTATTCTTTAGAATCTTCAGGATAGTAACAAAGGCTACGTTGAATTCTAAGGCCGGAACACTGCTCCTTGAGTGGTAAGTAACCCTATTCAGGAATTCTGTGTGTTAGACTGTTTCTAGTAATCCATGGCATGTCCATGTTTATAAACCTTCAGATATTCTTGGGAATCATTCCCTTAAAATTATTATATATCTATATCTATCTAGCTAGCTAGCTATATAATGCTTACATAAGCACATATAAACCCAGAAAACTGACAAGGAATTATTGTTACTGCAGATAGGGAAGAATGACTATGGGGAAGAAAGATCCACTGAAAGATATTATCTTGAAAAATTCTTAGTCCTCTCAGCTGTAAATAATTATGCCTCCACACATAAATCAGGTAATGAGAATGTACAGAAATGACATCAGAACTTGTTTCTTTTGCCAAAGAGGATCTCTTTGTTTGAAAACCCCCTATATAATGACACTGGTATTGGAATTTAGTTGCGGAATGAAACTGAGCCTCCCTCCAGTTGCAGTGAAAAAGAGGCCCAGAGCCAGCTCTTTATTGTACTTCAAAGGTTGGTAATGTATCTAGTCTTTCTGTATAGTGCGGTACTAATCTCTGATTGATAATCAGAAGCGGATATCCTAAAGCTATAGTAATATTCTAATATCCTAAAACTATAGTAAGCAGTCTGCCATTTGACTATCTTGAGTCATCATTAACTCTGACACGCAACATATCCTAAATTCAGATTTGGGAAGCATACTATCAGATTAGCTAAAGCCAGGCATTAACTTCCCCATTCTTTCCCCAATAACCACTGGGATTCCCTATGATAGCACCTTAACCTTGCCATAGTTTCATTTCCTGTTGGTTTACCTCTTACAACCTCTTTTGAATTAATTCTATGCCTTCAGTAAGGATATTATCACACAGGTATACTGTGCTGCTTATATCTATTAAAAAAAAACACTCAATTCTCATTCTCCACATAGCTGCACACTATTTTCTTCAAATGTAATTGACAGGAGGCAGATGGAAAGTTTGACGCTATAGTAAGCAGTCTGTTTTAGGTAGAGGGAAACAAAGAAAAGTAAGTCAAAAATTCAAATCAGGGTAATTCAGTAACATCCTGCAAGTCAAATGTAGCTTCTCCTGTCTTTAAACTTTGCAGAGACTCTCCTTTTCCTTTCCTTCAAAATAAATCTGGCAATTTTCAGGCCAAGCCAAAGTGATGGTGCTTTATAAGTCTTTATAATGGAAGCTGGTTGCAACTTTAACTAAATAAAATATCACCCTCGTAAAACACAAACATATAAAAACAAATGAGGTCCACTTTTAAAAAGGGAAGGTAATAAATATAAGGAACAAAGGGTTACTTTGAAAACATGTTAAGGAGGGAGAGAGAGAGTGGGAAAGCTTTAAATGCCTTTTTTAAAATCAAGGAGACACAACTGAGATGGATTTCAGGACCGACCGCAGCTCAGTTGTCTGCTAACTTCAAGCACAATGGTAGTATTCTTGAGATGTACATGGGGTGTGAACGTAGATACCTCAAGGAATAAGTCTCAAATATAGGTATGGCCAACACTATTAATGTAGGTGATCTAAAAAAAAAAACGGAAGAAAGAACTGAAAGCAAGTTTTCCTCTTCAAAGTGTAGGGAGGAAATGTGAAGAGTACACAACAAGCACACTATGAACCAGTGACCAATGGTTGCTATTAATTTCTGAACAGGTGGCAAGTAAGAGAGCAGCCCAACAGCAGCCCAGCTAAGAGTGCTGTGAAGAGAGAATTAAAATAGCTTTTCTGGCTACAAGGAACACGTTGCTGTGCAAGGTCTTCCCAGAAAAGAGAGACTAGAAACAAAATAATACTTTGTATTATATCTGATGTATGACTTACAATAGAAGGGCAAAAGGAAAAGCCATGCCACAGTTCTGAATCTGACTCCCTCCCAAATGGATAAATGTCCCCAATAAATGGAGATGCAAAGAAAGAGCAGACTTTCTAATGTAGCTTCCCTCTATCTATCTGCCTCCAAGGTTGAAGATAAGATAGCCCCAACATTATTCAAGCTTTCCTCTAGCACAGAAGCCTGCAGGGTATATGAGGCAATTGACAGAGTTGTGTCTCTTTTTTAGCATATTGATGAGACCCTACTCTGAATTGAAAAAAAAAATCTAGCCAAAAGTCCCATATCCCAGTTAGTTCTCTCTGTTTGTTGTCTTACAGAAGATTAAATTCCTAGGTCAACATGGTTTGGAGCAAAATTCTTTCCTAATTCTAAATTTGGCAGTCAGTTTCTCTGAACCCTTTTCAGCAAATATGAAATACTACACATCCATGGGGTTTCATGTAGGATAAATCAAGATAGCTTGTGGCCAATTGCTATAAAAGCAAAGATCACATCTGTTGTATCACATCATCTTTAGGTTCATAACTGCCCATGCTGATTCGCTTGCTTCTGATTGGTTCTTTAAAAACAGTTCTTTTAGAGACTGTTCATGCTTTCATAAACAATTGATTTTATGTGGAAAGCAAACAACAGCATTTTAAATCTAGTACAATGAAAACCCTCAGATCTCCAGAAGCATCTGTAATAACATGGGGAGAGAGTGAGGCTACAAGTTCTAGATGATCTATGCAGGGATTCTAACCAGGGTTTTGAGTTGTGTGAGAGATGGAGGGTGTTAGGGTAACAGAGAGAAACTGATTTCTCTCTCTGAAAGGTTTTATATTTATTTGTTTTACTCAATTTTAAGTTTTCTAGAGTAAAAGTGGTCCTTGTGTAGGTAAAGCAAAACTGTGCACATTCAGATTAAATATGTGAGCTATATAAAGCGAATTCAAAGACTTTTTTCTTCCCATTAAGTAGCATTTTCTAGGAAGTTGTGACTGCATTGATTTTTCCCGTATGAAAACATTAGCACATAGTGCACTACAGTCTAAATCCCTAATTTACAGTTCTGGAGGGGGGTGGAGGGGGTACAACTGCAGACTCCTTGAACTGTATGTCAATGTTTCAATTAGTGATAATCCACAACCAACTGGGGCTGTAGAAAGCAACATCTGGTACCTACTATAGAGAAGAGAGGGATGTTTCATGGACATAACTAACTTCCTAAATTATAGTTTCCCTGTGCAGAAACCTTCAGAGAAATTCAAGTCCATATTTGTATTTCATCTTTTTATTATAACAGATAAAGCAGTTGAACAACCATCTACAGTGAAGTGGCTGCCTTTCATAGAATTTAAGGGAACTGAAGAAAGTCCATGCAGGATACTGACCCAGTTATTATATTACTGCATGATGTTGCTTTTATCACATTGGTCATTCTGTTTTATTTGTATAATAATAATTTCAAAGCAATATTCCAAAAAAAATTTTTAAATTGAAGTTATTCTGTAAGATTATAAACAATTTGTTAGTAAAATGTTTTATTTTAATATCCTATAATAAGAAGACAGTCTTATTAATGTAACGATATTAGAAAACACAAAGCAAGGAATAATCCAAATAAATGAAAAAGGCGCACAAAATGCAATAGCATTGTTTTCAGTTGACTATGAAAGTCAAGTGAAACTTCCATATGTGTATATCAGAACGTCTGAGCAGATGAAATAGTTCTCTGCTACCATGTAAGAGATTCTCTCTGGAAGCATATCTGGCCTGCTTTCTCCCAGCAGCCAAAGGTATTATGAATGATATGTGACCTACAAAAAAAAAAGTGTTAGGAGAAGGATGCTAAAAAGGGGGAGGACCAAGATCATAATGGTTGGTGGGTTTGAGTAATAAAAAGAATCAACTTTGGAAAATAATAACACCCACTAGTGTCATAACACTCCCATTTAGTGGTAACAACAAACAAAATTCTTCACTCAGCTGACATTTACATGAGCCATAATTCCGGACATCATAGAAACAGAACATGGAAAGGATGAAAGCTAACAATTGCCTGCTCCCCGCCTTCCCTTATTTTGACATGTGGTCAGATGCTTCTCTAAATTAAGATGTAGTGTCTCTCTTTTATCCAAATTTGTCCCTTCATATGTCTGAGGCACTACAAGATTGCTTCTTCGGTTCATCCAAGGCACTTTAAAAAATAGGAATCATGACTTAGCTCATGTGCTGATTTTTGTCACTGAAATATGTCTTTTAATATGATCAAGCCATTATACTTTAATACATTTCTCAGAAAAAGGAAAGCATTTAATTTGAACTTTGGCATCTCCTATGAATTTAGTTTGTTTAATATGGAGCAATCGTGAACCAGGGTGACCATAATTCAGCACTAGATGAAAGGCCCTTTATGATCTCTTTTCTAGGTTAGTCAATAAGCTATTTGAAGCAGCATATAGGCAACCATAGGAAAAAGAGGTAGAAGCCATGATTGGCAAAATAAATTTTCTTGCTGAAAAATGTAAACCTTGTTGATTATATTTGCATAGGTCCATTTCAGGTGGCAGAGAAGAAATCAAGTCAGTGGAGTGCTTGTCAAACAATAAAGATTGATGAGGGATTACCCATGATACCTTATCTTGTCAAAAATCTTGAGAGTTATATTATCAATATTAATTCAGAAGCTTTTTTGATGTATTCTGTTGCCTCACCATTTGCTGGGCTGCTCATAATTCAGAGCACTTTCAACTGGGTTCAAGCAAAACCATTTTTGTTTAAATCTATCCAGTTCAGAGGCATTTACATTTTTAAATGTGCCAATACCATTGCCTCTGTCACCTGTAAAATACTGAATGCTTACGTAAGGCTCAGATCTTCAAAAACAGATTTGCAAGAGCATTCCATTTGTGTGAGTAAGAGCTATAGGATTAGACCCAAAGATTCCATATAAAGAAGAAGTTAAGAGGACATATATGGGACCAAACTCATTCTCTCTAGCCAGTTGATCTCCTATGTAAATGAATCAGTTTATGTCAGGAAAGTAGGATAGGAAGCAATTTCATAAAATGTATCTGGAATAGCTATTTACCTTTGTTGCAGCAATTATAGGGGGAAAAAACTTCATAAAATCTAACAGTAAAATTTCCTTTCATCCCCAGAATCATACTTCAGTCAAAATCTTTAAAATTGCTTCTCTTAAAATTAGAATTGATTGATTGGCCCTGCAGCAGCAATGTAGTTCATACAATGATCATAATCTATGGCAGAAGATTGTAATAGCACTTTTCATCCAAGGATCTTCTTTTATAAATCTCAATTATTTAAGCCCACTCTGAGGCAGGACAGGTAAGCGTTATTAATTTTACAGATGAGTAAACTGAGGCAGAATGAGTTTAAGTGAGTTGTCCAAGTTCACAGAACGAGTCAGTGGACTTTGGCTCAGACAGTGATTAAGGAAAACATTTAAGCTCATGCTCAGTTTTAAGCACCTGAATATTTTGACTTCATTGGGACTACTTGTGCTTAAAGTTAAGCATTTGCTTAAGTGCTTGCTGAACCAAGACCTTAGAATTTCTAATAGGAATATTTTTACAAAACGTGCTGGTCGCTGCTTCCTGCAGCTCCCATTGGCCAGGAACGGGGAACCGCGGCCACTAGGAGTTGTGGGCAGCCCTGCCTGCGGATGGTCAATATAAACAAACTGTCTCGCAGCCCGCCAGCGGATTACCCTGATGGGCCGCATGCGGCCCACAGGTCGCAGGTTGCCCATCACTGCTATAAAGACATAGTGGGAGAAAGTCTCTACCCCAAAGAGTTTACAGTCTAAATATATAAGGCATACAAAGGGCCAGAGGGGAAATGGAGCCAAAGAGAGGTGAAGTGACTTTCCCAAGGCCACATCATAGGTCAGTGGAAGAGTAAGGAATAGGACCCACGTGTTCTGTTGCTCTATCCACTAACCATTGATGCCTCCTTTGCAAACTTTTTAATTATATTTTTTTTTATATCTTGGCAGGTGTTTACAGCAGATATTCAGACCTGGGATAATGTGGGTGGAATACTATTGGTTTCAATGGTATTACACCAGATATGAATTTGGCCTAATGAGTTTATCAGCAATACAAAACTAAAGATGCACATACCTTTTAAAACGTAGCCTGAGCAAGCTTTTTGCAGTTCATTCTGTCTTCCAAGATGCTCCAAGGAAGCACAAATATAAGTCTGCAGATAATATTTTTCTTGATTTTGAGCAATGGTAGAAGAACTAGAGATTATAACCCTCAGGCAGCATATGATATTGATCATTTACTGTATTTGGGGAAAACCTAATTATAGCTCTGTTTCATTTACATTGCCCAGTAAATGTAAATGAAACAGAGCTATAATTAGGTTTTCATTTACATTGCCCAGTAAATGTAAATGAAACAGAGCTATAATTAGGTTTTCCCCAAATACAATAAATGATCAATATCATATGCTGCCTGAGGGTTATAATCTCTAGCTCTTCTACCATTGCTCAAAATCAAGAAAGTATTATCTGCAGACTTATATTTGTGCTTCCTTCCAGGGGAGAGGAGATAGTGAGTATGCCTGTAAGGATAGGGGCATTCAATTAGTCAAATAAAAGAAAAATCCTGTGAACAATGTATTTCTAGGATGAAGAAAAAATCCAGCAGTTCTCTGCACCAGTTTAGGAATCTGGCTGAGCTGATACTTATGACAACCAGCCTCAAAGTACTAACATTATATTAAAAAAGATTCAACTTTTTTTAAACAGTAAAGAGCTGCAATAAAGTTCCCAAGGTTATCACAGTAATCAAGCAGAAACTCTGGCTTCTACATCACTGTCAAGATGTGCCATCTGTTTGGCTGAGGTCAGCTTTTGCAGAGGTGTGTTACCTGATTCCATGTCCTAAAATCTGTAAGTTTTCTTTTTCACTCCCACTCTGTTTGAAAAGTACTGCAGCCACTAGTGTCTCTGCTGTAAACTCTTGTAAGTGTTGTGAATTCACTTCTTTGTGACTGAATGGCAGAACTCAAATCCTGTGAGTAGTGGGCAGTGGAGACCTCTCCCTTATGCGTGCTCTCTCTCCTCCCCTTGGCTTATCCCTTTCAATAGTCTCTTTCAGGCATGAGCCAGGTGGGGCATAATTATTTTGTCTATAATGATACATAATTGCCCCCTCCTTTTGTCCCTAGTGTCTGGGCTACAGGGAGAGAGAGAGTTAGGAGCTAGCTATGCAGATTTTACACCTGCAATGGGCCCCAACAAGCGAATTGTGAGTGACTCTTCTCCCTTTGCACTGTGTGAGTGGCACAAAAGGTGGAATAGTGCAACATCCATCCCAAAGTACTGATTGTGTTTCTTTGACATTTTTTAAATGAAATGTGCAGCCCTTAATCTGAAAAGGTTGGACACCACTTCTGTGCACCTTTCTACATAGATTGGATCAG
The DNA here is from genome assembly GCF_028017835.1 of Emys orbicularis. NCBI lineage: Eukaryota > Metazoa > Chordata > Testudines > Emydidae > Emys > Emys orbicularis. Next base: position 78,062,940 of record NC_088684.1, on the reverse strand, counting down.
CATGTGTATCTAGCTAGGGTAATCTGTGGTTTAAATATCCATGGAATAAGTTATATCATGAGCTCCTATATCGGGGCGGGCAAACTTTTTGGCCTGAGGGCCACATCGGGTTTCCAAAATTGTATGGAGGGCTGGTTAGGGGAGGCTGTGTCTCCCCAAACAGCCAGGCGTGGCCCGGTCCCTGCCTCCTATCCGATCCCCCCTGCTTCTCGCCCCCTGTTGGCTCCCCCGGGACTCCTGCCCCGTCCAACCCCCCCCCCCGTTCCCTGTCCCCTGATGGCCCCCCAGGGACTCCTACCCCATCAACCCCCCCCTTTCCTGTCGGCCCCCCCAATACTCCTGCCCCATCCACCACCCCTGACTGCCCCCTGCCGGCCCATCCAACCCCCCCTCTCCTTCCTGACTGCCCCCCCGGGACCCCTGCCCCATCCAACCCCCTGCCCCCCGCCCTCTGACCGCCCCGACTCTATTCTCACCACCGCCCCCTGCCCACCCCCCCAAAATCCCCTGCCCTCTATCCACCCCCGCGCCTCCCGCTCCCTGTCCCCTTACCGCACAGCACAGACCACCGGTGGCTGGGTGTGCTACAGCTGTGCCACCCAGAGCACCGGGTCAGGCTGCAGCTTTGCAACTGCGTTGCCTGGCCGTCCAGAGCGTGCACCGGTGGCGCTGAGGCTGCGGGGGTGGGGGAACAGCAGGGGAGGGGCCGGGGGTAGCCTCCTGGTCCAGGAGCTCAGGGGCCGGGCAGGAGGGTCCCTCAGGCCGGATGTGGCCCATGGGCCATAGTTTGCCCCCCCCCGTCCTATATGATCCTTCATTCATTCTCTGCTCTCTTGCATTCTGGGCTGGTATTTGCTGTGCTGCATTCTGTACTCAAGTTGCTGCTCTGCTAGAATTCTAGAAAGTTGCCTTATTTTTAGTTTTTGCAATATTCATCTGAGCTTTACCTACTTTACCTTTACAACTGGAATGATCTGACCCTCTCTTGCAGTGAGTTTAGCAGAGAGACACTCCATGTTACCATCCTTATTGAGGGTAGTTTTGCTAGTAAGTATTTCCAGCACCTTACAGGCAACGGTCTTCTCCACTGGAGGATGAACATAATAAGAGGATGGAGCATAAGTTGACAATTCAAATATGTTGGACCTGATTGTCTGTTCTAGTGGAGCAGGCTCAAGAACCAGGTAGGGGGCAAAGATAGCTTTGTGCCACCCATGTGTTTCTCCATATCCTGGGGCTGTCCTGTCCTCCCCACAATGTAGATCAGTTTATGGGCTGCTCTAACTTATGTTCAGCAGCAACAGCCATAGGGGCCATTCCAGCAGCAGAGACTAGCCAGAACACTCCAGCAATGCTTCCTTGACCCCAAACATGCCGCCAGTACAGGTGGTAGGGAGTGTAGAACTGGCTCTAAACCAGCCAGGGGAGCCTATGTTACAAGTATGCCCAGGCAGGGGACATTTGCTGCCTTTATGGCCACTTTTCATCACTGGATCAGTGATCACATGGCAACCGAAAAATCAGTCCTTTGCTCTTCCTCTTTCCCTTAGGAATGATTGCTTGTAAAAGTGTCCCAGTCTCCTGAGGAATAAGAGAAGAAAACATAACAGGTGTTGAGATTCCTTTCCCTACTAGAAGAAATGGAAATGCATCTGCAGGCAGTTGTAAATGGCCACCTTAGGAATGCAATTGTCCATCTCTACCAAATTTCTTGGGGCCAGCCACCTGCAGTAGGAAGCAGACAGGCTGGGGTAATCATAAGAGAAACAGCTGGTTGCTGTAGTATCACTACATCCTGGTATTTTTAGTGCCTTAGCTAGGACTGGAGTATCTTACCCACACACACAATTCCTTCCCCCTAAGAGCTAACAATTTGACTAGCCAAGGTGCAGACGAAGAAGAAAGGGAGTAAGGGTGCAATGCAAGATAATTTTCAGATTAAGATTTATTGAACTCCACACTCGCCTGCCAATAGTTTATTGGCCACTGACTATTTTGTCTCTATTTTTTTTGTTTTAACTCCATCTACTTTCCCCTTTTCATTCCTTAAACACTGCTTATTTTTTCTCCTTAACCTCTGGACTATTTTCATGTTATTTTCCTATTTTCAATTTATAACCCTTGCTGATCTTTTAATTTTTACGTTGTTTGTTTTAATTCCAGCCTGTTTTCTCTTCTTCCGTTTCTAACCCTAACACTTTTAGATTCAGTCTCTTCCCTATTTTTACTTTCATGTTGTTGTTTGAATTCTAGCCTAATAAGAATGCTTTCCATCCCTCCGCCTCGCTGCCACCCATCCAACTCCCACTTTTGACCCTATGTATTTGGTATAAAATAGATTATCCAATCATTCTTTCAGATACACCACTGCAGAGCCAAGCTCGTATAGTCAATTTGCGGCTGCATGGGGTCCCAGGACATGGGAGCCCTTTCTTCCCAACTGAAACCAGGAACAGTCTGAACTGCTACTGTGATGTTTGTTTTTCAGGCTCCTATGTAGTATAGTGTTGAATTCAGTGATGCTGATCTGACTTGATTTTCCCGGGATATCTTACAATTTTATTGGTGCACAACACAGGTTCCCCCACCCTTCTTTGAGGAAATCTCCACCCACAAACAAATACAAGAGTTTGAGACACATTGTCTTATTCTCCATCTATTTTGGAATTAAAACTCCACTAGATGGAGTAGAATGGCAGCTGTGTGATAAAGCTCACCTGCTGATTGCTAGGTCTTGCAATCACTTGACACTCAGATGTATTTGCTATTTAAGAGACCAATCAAATGGCCCCCAGACTTGTCTGAACCAGCCCTGCACTGAAAAATTCACTAACATAAAATCACCAGTGTTAAGTGTCCTTAACTTCATTGATGGGCTTTACTGTACAGGTCATATTGTGTCTCACACAATAGGTTTTATCTGGAATTGCCAAAAGTCGCTGTAAGTTAACCGTGGAATTTCTTGCTTCACTTTCAACAGACAAAACCAGCCCTGAGGCTTTTTTTTTTTTTTTTTTAAAGAATAGGAGCTGGAATAGGGATCATCCTGCCACAGAACATTCTTCAGAAACCTAGGAGAGGTGGAGCCTTAAGGTTATACTGAAATTTGTGAGGGAAGGGAAAGAATATCTAAATTACAATGAAATAAGATAAAAATGTAAAGAGCGACCATGTTTATTTTTTTGGTTGAAATTTTTCTGATGGCAGTTTTCCATCGGAAAACGCTGATTCTACAGAATTCACAGGTTGCCTATGAATGTGTAAATTCCATCACAAGTTTTGATGGAGACCAAGCAGGCAATTGGGATGGCTAGCTGCAAGGCCTGCCTACCTCCCTGTTTTCCTGCTAGCCCACCTGCCTATCCACCAGCTAGTTGGCCAGCAGATTGATAGGAAATCAGGCAGCACTGGTGTCTGGAAGCCCAGTTGCCCAACTCACCAGCTCCTGGGCTTCCCAACCAGCTTCCCAACTTGCCTTCTGCCCAGCTGCCTCGCTCCCCAGCTGGTGGGCAGGCCGGCAGCTTTCCAGCTGGTTGGGGTGAAGGCAGCCTGGATCCCAGGCCAGCTTGCTGGCAGCCAGGAATATAGGGCACTGACCAGCACATAAGCTGGAGAGCTCCTTGGCAGGTGCTGAAAGAGAGAGTTCCATTTTGCTGGAAATCTAGCAATGTTGACATTTCCTTCCGATGCGGAATAAAATGAAACGTTGACAACCCGGAATTCCCCACGAAATGGAAATTCCTTTTACTGTCAGCTCTGGTAATTGGTTTACATGTTTGATTCAGGTATGCTGGATTGGCAATTATGGATTCTTAAGAATGAAGAAGCACCTTACTGGAAGTGTTTGCATAACACTTGTCTGACTAGTCTTAACTTCTCAAATTGGTCTTCACAGATTCTCACTGGCAAAGTCAGAAGAGATTTTAGATAGGCCTATAATGAGATATTAATCATTGACTCTATTCCCAGCAAATTAAGCTACAACCCAAGCCATAAGAGTACTAATGAACCCTAATGTAGCCTCATGGAAAATCATAATGATGATAGTCTGGAATATGGGACCAGTATGTGTGCCAATCAGATTGAATTTTTTTAACAACATATTTTGAACTCATTGTGGGGAAGGAAAGAACCTGCATTTTTACACAATACATTACCTTGAATAGTTCCAATTTCAGTCTAATCATGCTGCCCTAAAATTTTCACTTTGCTTGAATAATGAAAAAAGGTGATATAAAAATTGTATGAAACTAGCATGCCCCAGGACAGGTTCTGTTGGATGTAATTACATATGCTTCAACAGCTGGAGCAATGTGCTGAGAGAAAGGCTTTTAAGGTGACAGAAGTTAATTGCACAGGTTTTAGGGCAGAAGAAAATGGGGTGGGGCAGGGGGAGGGAAGGATGCAGTCCCTGGGAGGCTCTTTTCTGAAATGGGAGAGAGCAAGGATACTGTTAAATTATAAATGGACCAAAAAGTGGTAAATAGGGGAAAGACTTTATCATTTAGAGGAAATAAAAAGGAGAATCTTACTAGGTGGAAAGTACTGTGTCCCTAGAAAGCCTGTCAGGTATAAAGTTCTTTATGATGTACTGCATATAAAATAGGAGAGCCGCCCATAAAGCAGCCCATGATATTTCCCCAGTGACATTGGTATAGAAGGCAGCAGAGTAAGAAATAGTAAATTTTTCTGTGATACTAATGACAGTATCACAGATCTGTAATGCAGGGCCATGGAATGCATTCAGTCTCCTTTTCCAGCTGGAATGCACAAAGCTTTTTGAAAGGACCCTCTGGGTGGCATTTCTCTAATGAATGGAGAGCTTACTTTCCCAAGCTGTGTGAAATTGTCACAAAGAATTCAAAAGGACTGTGCATGCGTATAAGTGCTTCATTGGAAAGTGAAGTTTCAAAAAGGACCAAATTAGTTGTTTCATCAGGCACTACAGTACATATGCTACAGTAGCTTTGTATAACAGCTCTTAAAGCAAAACCCATCCTAGCTCCTGGCTGGACATATTCATCTCTTATTGGCTTAAAGATATTTGGGATGAGGTTGGCCTCTCCTGCAAAGAACTGGATATGCCTATACACAAATGCAAGCGAGTTTTCTTAAGTGCCTATACACAAATGCAAGAAGCCTGGGAAACAAGCAGGGAGAACTGGAAGTCCTGGCACAGTCAAGGAATTATGATGTGATTGGAATAACAGAGACTTGGTGGGACTATAAGGTGGATAGAAAGCTGGCTAAATCATTGGGCTCAATGGGTAGTGCTCAATAGCTCCATGTCTAGTTGGCAGCCGGTATCAAGCGGAGTTCCCCAAGGGTCGGTCCTGGGGCCGGTTTTGTTCAATATCTTCATTAACGATCTGGAGGATGGCATGGATTACACCCTCAGCAAGTTTGCAGATGACGCTAAATTGGGAGCAGAGGTCGATACACTGCAAGGTAGGGATAGGATACAGAGGGACCTAGACAAATTAGAGGATTGGGCCAAAAGAAATCTGATGAGGTTCAACAAGGACAAGTGCAGAGTACTGCACTTAAGACGGAAGAATCCCATGCACTGCTACAGACTAGGAACCGAACGACTAGGCAGCAGTTCTGCAGAAAAGGACCAGTGGATGAGAAGCTGGATATGAGTCAACAGTGTGCCCTTGTTGCCAAGAAGGCTAACAGCATTTTGGGCTCTATAAGTAGGAGAATTGCCAGCAGATCGAGGGATGGGATCATTCCCCTCTATTCAGCATTGGTGAGGCCTCCTCTGGAGTACTGTGTCCAGTTTTGGGCCCCACACTACAAGAAGGATATGGAAAAATTGGAAAGAATCCAGCGAAGGGCAACAAAACTGATTAGGGGGCTGGAGCACATGACTTATGAGGAGAGGCTGAGGGAACTGGGATTATTTAGTCTACAGAAGAGAAGAATGAGGGGGGATTTGATAGCTGCTTTCAGTTACCTGAAAGGGGGTTCCAAAGAGGATGGATCAGACAGTTCTCAATGGTAGCAGATGTAGGGTGACCAGATGTCCTGATTTTATAGGGACAGTCCCGATATTTGGGGCTTTTTTTAATATGGGCTCCTATTACCCCCCACCCCCTGTCCTGATTTTTCACACTTGCTATCTGGTCACTCCAATCAGATGACAGAACAAGGAGTAATGGTCTCAAGTTTCAGTGGGGGAGGTTTAGGTTGGATATTAAGAAAAAAATTTTCACTAGGAGGGTGGTGAAGCACTGGAATGCGTTATCTAGGGAGGTGGTGGAATCTCCTTCCTTAGAGGTTTTTGAGGTCAGGCTTGACAAAGCCGTGGCTGGGATGATTTAGTTGGGGATTGGTCCTGTTTTGAGCAGGGGGTTGGACTAGATGACCTCCTGAGGTCCCTTCCAACCCTGATATTCTATGATTCAATGCTGTGATTTTTTTAATAAGCCTGATCTCTTGAATTATAGCCCTTGCTCAAGGGTATTGCTACCAGTACATTAATTGCTACTAATAAATTAATTATATGGCATTGAACTACTTAAAATAGAGGCACACTCAGAGTGAAGGATTATTGTTGAATTTTAATGCTGAAATCAAATATATCAGTTTTATTGCTTATTCTTTCCTGTTCTACAGCCACTTGATTTTGATTAGCTAGAATCATGTTGTAGAAACTCCTGCAATCTTCTTAGAAATACAGTAGTATTTCACACAACAGAATGTAAACATCAATACTCAGTCCATTGACCATTCTACCTGTTGGTGATTTGCAGTTCTTTAATTTTATTTCATATGAAATCTCTTAATACTTAACCATTCTCTCTAGGGTACCAATAGTTCTCCAAGAATTAGCTTTTTCAAGGCTAACATAGTCCTAGTTTCTTTCCCAGCTTTAACTTAATCCTTATTCTTCATTACAAGATTTATTTACAGTAACATGGGTAATCTGATTTCCTCATTAGCGTACACAGGAGCTAATAAACACAGCTGTTCATAAAGGTACAATTCAACTCACTCCTTTTTAATTACCTTAAGAAAATTGCTCATTTTTTCTAACTGAGCAAAACTTCTCGTTTCACTGACAAATGTTTCATTTGTGCCAAGTTGTGCGACATTTGGGTTTTTTTCTTAAAGCCTCAGCACCTGGAGTCATGTGGATATCTGAGAATTTCAGCTTCCATTTAAACAAAGTACAGTTTAGTCTTTGTGGTAGAGGAATGAAGCTTAAAAATATAATTCAAGTGGATTTTAAAGGTTCAAAAAAAAAAGATAGTAAAGGAAAAGAACTCAAAATTGATTTGAAATAACTCTTAGGATTTCTAAGCCAGTCTCATGATTTTGGGGGGCCAATTTAGGATTTTGGAACACTTACAGCTGGCAACCTTAATCATGCAATGAAAATTTCATAACTTCCATTCTTCTTTGGCATTTTTTAAATGTGGAAAATCACCATTGTCATTGGCAAACGCTGTTTTACATATTTTAAAGCATTGCAAAATTTTAAACCAAATATAGATTATTGTGATGGGGTGTTCACCCCACCATGAATAACATGAATAACGTAGCTGAAGTAGACCTACACCTCTACCCTGATATAACGCTGTCCTCGGGAGCCAAAAAATCTTACCGCGTTATAGGTGAAACTGTGTTATATTGAACTTGCTTTGATCCGCCGGAGCACGCAGCCCCGCCCCCCTGGAGCGCTGCTTTACCGCGTTATATCCAAATTCGTGTTATATCAGGTTGCGTTATATCGGGGTAGAGGTGTACTTAAATCTACTTACCGCGGGGTCCACACTACGCGATGTCAACTGGAGATGCTCTCCCATCGACTCCCCTGGCGCTTCTCATTCAGGTGGAGTACAGTAATCGACGGGAGAGCGATCGGTGGTCAATTTAGGACCCACCACGCGTCGAACCTCCTGTAAGTGTAGACAAGGCCTTAGGCTTCCTAGGCAATCCCTAATTGAGGATGGAGTGCAGCTGAGCAGGATGGACTGGTATAAGACCAGAAAAGGAGCTTCAGTCCTTCTCTGGGCTTAGAAAAGGAAAGGAGGAAACTAGGGAGAGGGTAGAAAGCCCTGGGATCCTAGGTGTGAAGAAAGGGTTTACCCAGAAGGGTGGTGAATGAAAGCTTAATAGAGGTGGAGTAGGAAAAGGCTCAGGGAAATGACAGCAAGGTTTGAGATGATGCAGACTTGGGCCACTGACTGTAGGAACCCTGGGCTGGAATCTGGAGTACTGGACATGCCTGGGTTACCCTACCAGTTACTGGTGGAAGTGGCATAGCTTTGACTTAGAGAACTGCTGAGAACAATACCCAGACAGGCAGGCTGATAAGACTTTGATACCCTGGAAGGGGGAAAATGCACAGTGACCTAGTAGGAGGGCCAAGCCATGAAGACAGCTGCAACTCCTGGAGCATAAGAGGGGCCTGTGCAGCAGTCCTCCTCCTGGGGCTATGGTCCCTCCATAGCAGTGAGTGCAGGTCGCTTTCTCTCCAATCGCCACCCTTCTGTGTTGAAGAACTCCCTTTTAAGCCCCCCCACTCCAACTGGAGCATGCCCAGTAGGTCTGCCGAGGCAGGGCATTCCAGGCCTAGAGTTGTGCCTGCACCCCTATCTCTCCCATGTGGGGTTTATCCACCCCATCATAGTGATCCAGGTCCATGTGTTTGCCTTTGCAGGATCAGGGTCTTAATCCCCAAACCAACTGGTCCCCATGTGGGATATATATCATGGTCAAAGTAAACACAAAATATGAAATGTCTGCCAAATCCATCTAAATAAATCTAGGCCTGGGACTGGCTATGTTGGGGGGAATAAGAAAAATTTTTACCCTGTTGATAGAGCCTGCAGATAAAGACAAACCATTTTTTTTTTTTGAAGGACCACATTCTGCGGAGGAAGAAATTTGACCAAGAAACTGTATTAAGCTCACAAGTATAGTTTAGACAATATTGGCTACTAATGAATTATAACCACACAATTTGACACACATTACCAGAACAATTACTAAAGAACAAGGGGACAGTTTTGCAAACACTAACCAGTGTAGTGCATGTTGCTATTACAATGAATATTTCCATAACCTCAGTGCTCTATGACCCTGATTCAGGAAAGCAGATATACAGGGGTCTAAATCCCACTGAACTTCAAGTTAGGCTTAAGTGGTTTTGTTGCATCAGGGTCCAAACCAGGTTTTTGGGTGTTTACGGGACTGAGCCTTGGTATCGTATGATAAGTAGCACTTGTCTTATAAAAATGGCTTTCCTCTGCTGTTAAGAACATTTTGGGTATGCCATTGTTTATTTGAATGAAGGTGGGAAGGAGTTGTTGCATCTGATGAAGTGGGTATTCACCCATGAAAGTTTATGCTCCAATACGTCTGTTAGGCTATAAGATGCCACAGGACTCTTTGTCGCTTTTTGTTGGAAGCTGTTTACCTAACACAAGAAGGAGACATGAATTAACAGAAAAGAAGGTATTTCGATAAATGTGTGATTGTAAACTTAAATTCCTTTCCCTTAAGTTAATCAAAAATCTATTTTTTCCATACACCAAAACAAAAAATCCTTGATGGCAATAGTACCAATTGTTAGACTGCTCTTTTTAAAACACTGCTTGTTTGTGTGGGTTTGCAGTTGCAGGGTAATTGTGCCTATATTCCTTTTCTGTGTTCCCTCGAGAGCACCCACTTCCGGCTTCAGATTCCCAGCCGTAACCTCTCTTGGATGGAAATCAGAGTCTCTCTCCCTCCTGACTGGGGGTTTTAAGGCTGCACAGCTCCCTGCCATACACTGTGATATTCCCAGAAAGCCAGTTCTCCTAACCATCGGTGCCTGTGCATTGCTTTCTCTGAAGACTATGAATAGTGTAATGCCAGTGGTTACAAGTTATCACACAGCTCTTTCTAAGCAAGATAAATGCATCACAAAGAAAACATACCAGAAATTTCCCATCTTCAACGTGGGGAAACTGGAAGGCTAATATCCATCCAACCCTTGAGTAAGGATTGGAGTCCCCTTAGAAGGAAAGGTCCTTTCTGTTTGCTGAATCAAAAGAAAGACACTGAGGCTGTTTAACTCAGCCTTTATATATCCCTAGTTCTTTTTTGTCTCTTGGTCTATGGAACCCCCTGTTTTAACAAGTATATTCTAACCACCCCAGAGTGTAGGACCTCTCTGGAGTAGGTTACAGTCTTAATGACTCACCTTAATCACTCCCCACTGTCTTTTGTTCCTGGAGTAGTGATAACCTTCCCGTATGGAGTAGAATAAAATCAAACATCTGTTAATTTAATACAATGATCCCCAAAATACTGCCTGGGGTTGCAATATCTGTCACACTTTGCATATTCAATTTCATTATATTGTGCAAAGTGCAGTAAATGGGTGATGGTACTTAGAAGTGGTTATAAAAGGGGGGTTTCCATGAAAACTTGAATATTGAATATTTCAAATCAGAAATGGTACTGTAGTGACTTGTGGGAGTTACCGTTTGTGAGCTTCATACTCCTATTCTCTTCTATAGGCTGAGCTCCTTGATTGAACTACATTTCCCATGTATACAGTCTTCCTTCTTGGTGAGGGGAAGTGATGCATCATGGCAGTACCTGGCTATGGTGTATCATGAAGATGAAGTCCAGCTGGGGAGCTTGGCACATAAATGAGATGGACACATGAAGTACCCAAACTACAACTTCTGAAGCATCACTGCAGCACATCCAAATCAACATATTTTAGGGTTTTTGACCAAAATACTTTGTTTGTAACTTAAATATTTTGTTTTTTAGGCATCTAAGCGTTTTGACCCCCCAAAAAACCCAAAACAAAACATGAAGTTGTCTGCAGAAAGCCTTTTCATGACAAACTGTTTCAGTGGAAAATTTTCAACCAATGCTAGTGATGCCATAAAACGCACTGACAACATTTTGCCTTTGCAAGTGCAAAAAGGTATCTGTTCAAATCAAGTAAATGAAAGTGAGCAATTGTCCAATATGTATGCATGAACACCAGTTTTGTAGGTTCAACAGATGCACATACATCTTGAATGATTGACACTTTGCCCAGGCCTTTGAAATTTTTCAACCGTAAAATGCATTTCATGTGGTGAAAAACGTTACAATCTTAACTGAAATCAAATGCTAAGAAAGAAAAGTTAATTAAAATAATTCATGAGTCAATGGCATCATTAGAAAGTCAGACTAACAAGTTACCCCTCAGTAAATGATATCATGGCCATAATAAAAAGAATGTTAGGCTCTCATTTTTTCATTCATTAATAAATGTGTCTTAAATAAGAGGTGCATACAAGTTAGCCTTCAATTTTAAATAGAGGTGTTGCAGTTGCCATGTCAACTTCACTACATTTGCTCTCTGATTTATTTATTTTATTTTCCCTCCCAGTTCTTAAATTAAAGATTGTATCATTGTGAACTTTTGAGTCACTGATGATGATGTGGGGATTCATTCAGTTCACCCTTCGTTTGTATGCAGACCTATGTTTGCGCCATCTGAAGAAGTGTAACACAAAATGGGCAAGTGACTAAACACAATGAAAATAAAGAAGTGTAATTCCCAACAGAAGAGCACAGCTTATTAAGGTCTACTGCTTATTATGACAACACAGTTAATCAGCAGCTTGATGTCAGTGTGATGCTATGCAAAAAACGCAGGGACATAGTGGAATTTCTCTCTTCACTGACAAACACAAAAAATGACAACCCCCCTGGGCAGAATGTCCCTAATGAACACAGTGTTGACATTAAAATGTGACAGGATGACAGACAGAATGGTATGAAAAGCTTGAAACATTCTTGCTGCATAAGACATTGTGAAAGTAATGTATGAATAATCCAGAGAGAGGACTGATAGATAAAAGAGTTACCGTCATTCATCTTTGTCAGTGCTTATTGTAATATACATTTTAATTCATTCCTACCTGCTTTAACATTCATATTTAAAACGCATTGGATCCATATCAAGGATATGGATTGTCAACAGCTTCACAAAGGAAGTCTTACCTAAGTTATGCACTATGCAAAGAAATGCTTTACTGAGGGAGCACATTCAAGATGGTGATTTAGGCTTCTAAAAAAAATACCAATTTACTAGAATTTCCAGGATTATATTTTTTGGAATTTTAGCTTATACAATGCTAGCAAGACAGAAACGGGCATTATCCCTCACATTTGCATTGCACCTCTTCAAATATTTGTTTTACCATACACAGAAAGCAACCATGTTTGTCTGGCAAAGTCTTTTATTTTAGCGTAAGCGAAACAAAGCAAGAAAGGACAAAATCACAGTCTCTGTAAGAGACCACATTTTGTGTCTCCTGTGTACCATGCTGAATCAACTCTGCCTCATAGTATGGCAGCTGACAAGCAGGCTCATTAGAAATATTAAGGTGCAATACAGAGAAAAGAAAGCTACAACAGTGACATAGTTGCATTCACTTTGTATGTGAATGATCCTAGGAGTTCTGTTAGGAACTGGTGGGCATTGAGACATTAGACATTCTCCCTCTCCTTTTAATAAAGATGAGATAATGGATATTGTATTTTCCTATATGCTTATAATTAAGGCTGCAATTTAGTCACAGGTATTTTTATTAAAAGCAGAGGGGCAGGACCATCAGACAGAGCCATAGAGGCCCCATGTCTGATGGTCCTTTGGCACTGGATTTCCGTAAGCAGACCCAGGTTGTTTCCATGTCAGAACTATACAATAAGCTCCTGGGGTAGGGACTGTCTCCTTTTATGATTGTGCCATGCCAAGTACACGCTCAATATGTTATTAAATATTTATGTTGAAGTAGCGCACAGAAGTTTCAATTAGAACTGGGGCCCCATTGTGCTAGGTCCTGTGCAAACATATAGGAAGGCCTGATTTCTGCTCCAAAGTATTTTCAGTATAAGATCTTACACTGAAATGAAACTGGGCTCAGCACTCCTGTTCCAGCCCAGGTGCTCCCAGTTGGGCCAATTAAGAGGAAGTGGCAACAGCTAGGGGCTATCAAAGGCATGTAGTACATCCTAAGAAACAAAGGTGCTGATTTTGTATTTGTATGTGAACTAAGAGTGTTTACAGTAAGCACCACTGTCAAGGTGACAGGATGAGTTAGAACCTACTGTACTGAAATGTCTGCAGGACTATACAAACCAAAAGCATAGGACTATTTATGTTTCACAAACATCTATCATTTTCACAGCGAACCCCAATTTCCCCAATACAGCAGAAGGATAAGAGGTTCAGTTGTATGATATCTTCTGCAATAACAAGCACGTGCCACTGATTTCTCTATCCTGCATTTAAGAATGTTCATTTTAGAGGAAATCATTTATATTATGCTGATTTCAGGAAGTTCATCCTGTGGAGGAGTTGCATCATTAAATGATTTTCAGTCATTCTTGTGCTAGAATGCCCATAGCTTTACATTTATTTATAGTATTGTAAAAAGGTTTATTAAACTGGCATTGAGGGTGAATTACTAACTCCAAATGTAATCATTGTATAGGTTTCTTTTTTAAATGACACAGGATTGTAAGCATTCTGGTATCTATATGAGATCAAGTCTCTAGATGCTTTTCTGAAGAAAGCAAACCAATGAAAACATTTCGTGAAATTCCAACAAGAATTTTTTTAATGAATTTATCATACAGATCTTGCAATATGCTTACCTTTTTGTTCTACCTCTGGTACTTATAGGTCCCCCTTTATCACAGTGTTTGAGCACCCTCAAATCTTTAAACATACTTATCCTCACAAAACCCCTATGAGGTACATCTAGCCCCATTTTGCAGATGGGGAACTGACGCACAGAGAGCCTAAGGACCAAATCCACACACGTATTTTGGTGCCTAACTACCATTTAAATGCTTTGAGATTCTAGGCCTGAGTGATTTGCTCAAAGTCACACAGGAAGCCTGTGGTGGAACAGGGAATTAAACTGAGGTCTATAAAGTCCCTCCTCAACAACTGGTAATGCCACATACTTGACATTGAATAGTTTTCAGAGGTGCTCTGTAATAGAATTAATGTTTGTAAAGGACACTGAAACCCTTAGAAAGAGGGTTCTATATTAGCAACCTCCTAGACCAAGATTTCCAGAGTAGAAGCCTAAAGTTAGACCTCTAAATTCATATATAAGCACCTAAATAAATGTCCTGATTTTCACAAGTTCTGAGCATCTAGCAGCAACCATTGACTTTAATATGACTTATTGTTATTAATATGACAGCATTTATGATCAAACCATTTATTTAGGTGTCTAATATGGATTTAGACACCTAACATTAAGATCCTTTCTTTGGAACTCTTGGCCCCAGCGCCTAGAGGCAGTGAGGTAGGAAATTTAAAAGGAGATTTTCAAAGGCACAAAGGAGTCAGGCACACAAATCCCTGTCAAGGCTGTATCCCTACTTTGAACTTTAGGGTACAAATGTAGGGGCCTGCATGAAAACTGCTAAGCTTATCTACCAGCTTAGCTCTGGTCCCGCTGCCACCATTCTCGATGGATTCCCTCCCTGGGAAGCCTTGAGAAACCTTTCACCAATTCCCTGGTGAATACAGATCCAAACTGCTTGGATCTTAACAAGGAGAGATTGACCCTTCCCCCCTCCTTCCTTTCACCAACTCCTGGTGAATACAGATCCAAACCCCCTTTGGATCTTAAAACAAGGAGAAATCAATCAGGTTCTTAAAAAGAAGGCTTTTAATTAAAGCAAAAGGTAAAAATCATCTCTGCAAAATCAGTATGGAAAATAACTTTACAGGGTAATCAAACTTAAAGAGCTCAGAGGACCCCCCTCTTCTGTCTTAGGTTCAAAGTACAGCAAACAAAAATAAACACTCTGGTAAAAGGTACATTTACAAGTTGAGAAAACAAAGTAAATCTAAGACGCCTTGCCTGGCTTTTACTTACAATTTTGAAATAAGAGAGACTTGTTTAGAAAGATGGGGAGAACCTGGATTGATGTCTGGTCCCTCTCAGTCCCAAGAGCGAACAACCCCTTAAACAAAGGACACACACAAAAGCCTTTCCCCCCCCAAGATTTGAAAGTATCTTGTCCCCTTATTGGTCCTCTGGGTCAGGTGTCAGCCAGGTTACCCGAGCTTCTTAACCCTTTACAGGTAAAAGGATTTTAGAGTCTCTGACCAGGAGGGACTTTAGTACTGTACACAGTATGGCTGTCACCCTTCCCTTTATAGTTATGACACGCCCCCCAAATCACAGATAGTGTTGGACGTTCGGTTCCACACTGGCTGTGATTTCTTCCTGGAGTTCTAGGAGAAAACAGAGTTAACAAGACACATGTACCTTTAGACATACTACTGATTATATAAAAACTAACAATATGTTTCATTACAAGAACAATTGTTAACCAGTTAACTCTGGGAAACTTTCCCGGGAGAGTGCATCAGCCACTTTGTTAGAAGCTCCCGAAATGTGTTGTATTTCAAAATCAAAATCTTGGAGAGCTAAACTCCACCGAAGAAGTTTTTTGTTATTCCCCTTGGCGGTATGAAGCCACTGTAGCGCAGCATGGTCTGTTTGTAGTTGGAAGCGCCGTCCCCAAACATATGGGCGTAGCTTTTCCAGCACGTACACAATGGCGTAGCATTCCTTTTCGCTGATTGACCAGTGGCTTTCCCTCTCAGACAGTTTCTTGCTGAGAAACACGACAGGATGGAATTCTTGATCTGGTCCTTCCTGCATTAAAACTGCTCCCACGCCTCGCTCGGAAGCATCTGTGGTTACTAGGAACGGTTTGTCAAAGTCTGGGGCCCTTAGCACAGGGTCAGACATGAGTGTTGCCTTAAGCTGGTTAAAGGCCTTTTGACACTTATCAGTCCACTGAACTGCATTTGGCTGTTTCTTTCTGGTTAGGTCTGTCAGCGGGGCGGCGATTTGGCTGTAGTGTGGTACAAATCGCCTATAATATCCGGCCAAGCCTAAGAAGGATTGGACCTGTTTCTTTGACTTTGGAACCGGCCACTTTTGGATAGCATCCACTTTGGCCTGTAGGGGATTTATAGTTCCTTGACCCACCTGGTGCCCCAGGTACGTCACTCTGTTTTGGCCTATTTGACACTTTTTAGCCTTAACAGTTAGTCCTGCCTGCCGGATGCGCTCGAAGACTTTTTTCAGGTGCTCCAGGTGTTCTGTCCATGAATCAGAAAAAATGGCCACATCATCGAGGTAGGCAACTGCAGATTCTCCCAATCCTGCTAGGAGACCATCTACAAGTCTTTGGAAGGTGGCGGGTGCATTTCGCAACCCGAAAGGGAGTACATTGAATTCATACACCCCTGCCTGGGTGACGAAGGCTGACCTTTCCTTAGCGGGTTCATCTAGTGGTACTTGCCAGTACCCTTTGGTTAAGTCTAAAGTAGAGATGAATTGGGCATGTCCCAATTTCTCCAATAGCTCATCTGTGCGTGGCATTGGATAGTTGTCAGGACGAGTTACAGCATTTAGCTTACGGTAGTCCACGCAAAAGCGTATTTCCCCATCTGGTTTGGGAACTAGAACCACTGGAGATGCCCATGCACTGGTAGAGGGGCGGATTATACCCATCTGTAGCATGTCCTGGATCTCCCTTTGTATAGCCGCTTGGGCATGAGGTGACTCCCGGTAGGGTGGGGTTCTAATTGGGTGAGCATTACCTGTGTCAATGGAGTGGTATGCCCGTTCGGTCCGCCCTGGAGTGGCTGAGAAAATCGGTGCAAAGCTTGTGCACAGCTCCTTTATCTGCTGTCGCTGCAGACGTCCCAGGGTCGTGGAGAGGTTTACCTCTTCCACGCCACCATTCCTTTTTCCTTCATAGTAGACACCTGCAGGCCACTCCGCGTCATCAGTTTCCTGGGCTGTAAACTGGCAAACGTTTAATTCTCTAGAATAAAAGGGCTTAAGAGAATTAACATGGTATACCTTAGGCTTTATGTTGGAGGTGGGGGAGGCTATGAGATAGTTAATAGCTCCTAGGCGCTCCTGGACCGTAAATGGTCCTTCCCACGACGCTTCCATTTTATGGGCCTGGAGCGCCTTTAAGACCATAACTTGGTCTCCTACTTTGAAGGACCGTTCTCTGGAATGTTTATCATACCAGGCCTTTTGCTCTTCCTGAGCATCCTTTAGGTTTTCTTTAGCAAGGGCTAAAGAGTGTCGGAGGGTGTTTTGTAGGTTGCTTACAAAGTCTAGAATGTTAGTTCCTGGAGAAGGCGTAAACCCCTCCCATTGCTGCTTCACCAACTGTAATGGCCCCTTAACCTCGCGGCCATACACAAGTTCAAATGGTGAAAACCCTAAACTGGGATGTGGTACAGCCCTGTAGGCAAAAAGCAACTGCTGCAACACTAGGTCCCAATCATTGGAGTGTTCATTTACGAATTTACGTATCATGGCCCCCAAAGTTCCATTAAACCTCTCCACCAGACCATTGGTTTGATGGTGATGAGGGGTGGCAACCAAGTGATTCACCCCATGAGCTTTCCACAGGTTTTTCATGTTCCCTGCCAGGAAATTAGTTCCCGAATCTGTAAGTATGTCGGAGGGCCACCCTACCCTGGCAAAAATGTCTGCTAATGCCTGGCACACACTTTTAGTCTTGGTGTTGCTTAAGGGTACAGCTTCCGGCCATCGGGTAGCAAAATCCATGAAAGTCAGTACGTACTGCTTTCCTCTGGGTGTCTTCTTTGGGAAAGGACCCAGAATATCCACAGCTACTCGCTGAAATGGGACCTCAATTATGGGTAGTGGCTGGAGAGGGGCTTTAACCTGGTCTTGGGGCTTTCCCACTCGTTGGCACACCTCACAAGACCGGACATAATTAGCAACGTCCTTGCCCATTCCCTCCCAGTGGAAGGACTTCCCCAACCGGTCTTTGGTTCTGTTCACCCCAGAATGGCCACTGGGATGATCATGGGCTAAGCTCAAGAGTTTTACCCGATACTTAGTGGGAACTACCAACTGTCTTTGAGGATGCCAGTCTTCCTGGTGCCCACCAGAAAGAGTCTCCTTGTATAAAAGTCCTTGTTCTACAACAAACCGGGATCGGTTAGAAGAGCTGAGAGGCGGTGGGGTGCTCCGTGCCGCCGCCCAAGCTTTCTGAAGGCTGTCATCTGCTTCCTGCTCGGCCTGGAACTGTTCCCTTGATGCTGGAGACATCAGTTCCTCCTTGGACTGTGGACTGGGGCTTGGTCCCTCTGGAAGCGATGTAGGTGCTGGGGCTTTTTCCATTGACTGTGAACCGCTGTCCGCTGGTGCACTATGTGGTATTTCAGGCTCTGGCTGAGCCTCTTGGGTAGGGTTATCTGCTGCTTCCGCCAGTTTAGGCTCGCTGGTGCCCTCTGGCATTGGAGTTGTAGACGGGGTTGCAAGCGCTGGACTCAGTGCTGGCAATGGTTCTGGTGCTGGTTGCGTTGCCAGTTCCGGTTCTGGGACTGGCTTTGGCTGGGTCTCTGGGATTGGATCCACTACGGCTGTTGCAGTCGTTGGCAGGGGATCCGGTTCCACCACCTGGTTTTGGGTCTCCGGTAACACAGACGGGGCCCTGGTGAACGGCTCAGGAACAGGGATGGGGGTGAAAGCTTGCTTAGCCTGGCTGCGGGTGACTATTCCCACCCTCTTGGCTAGCTTCACATGGTTAGCCAAGTCTTCCCCCAGTAGCATGGGAATGGGATAATTGTCATAGACTGCAAAAGTCCACATTCCTGACCAGTCCTTGTACTGGACATGCAACTTGGCTGTAGGCAAGGTTACAGACTGTGACACAAAGGGTTGAATTGTCACTGTAGCCTCCGGGTTGATGAGTTTGGGGTCCACTAGGGATTGGTGGATAGTTGACACTTGTGCCCCAGTGTCCCTCCAAGCGATAACCTTCTTTCCGCCCACTCTCAAGGTTTCCCTTCGCTCCGAGGGTATGAGAGAGGCATCTGGGTCTGGGGTTCTTTGGTGTGATTGGGGTGTAATGAACTGTAATCGGTTGGGGTTCTTGGGGCAGTGAGCCTTTATGTGCCCCAGTTCATTACATTTAAAACATCGCCCTGCTAAGGTATCACCGGGGCGATGTTGGTTGCTGGAGACTGGTGTGGTGGGGTGAGAAGGCGTCTGGGGTTTCCCTTGGGATGTGGGTGGGGTCTTGGGTTGTCCCCGGTGATAAGGTTTTGTTTCGGCTTGCCCCTTCTGATATTCGCTCCAACTGCTACTAGCTTTTTTCTTTTCTGTCACCTCCACCCATTTGGCTCCAATCTCCCCCGCCTCGGTTACAGTTTTGGGCTTCCCATCTAGGATGTACCTTTCTATTTCCTCAGGAACACCCTCTAAAAACTGCTCCATTTTTACTAGGGAAAGCAGATCTTCCAACGATTTAACATTTGCTCCTGATACCCAGGCATCACAATTTTTGTCAATGTGATAGGCATGCCGGGTAAATGACACATCTGGTTTCCACCTTAGGGCTCTGAACCGCCGACGGGCATGCTCGGGTGTTAGCCCCATTCTGAGTCTGGCCTTGTTTTTAAAAAGTTCATAACTGTTCATGTGTTCCTTAGGCATTTCAGCCGCCACTTCTGCTAAGGGTCCACTGAGCTGCGGCCTCAGCTCTACCATGTACTGGGTTGGAGGGATGTCGTATCCAAGGCAGGCCCTTTCAAAATTTTCTAAGAAGGCCTCAGTATCATCGCCTGCCTTGTAGGTGGGGAATTTCCTGGGATGGGAAGTGGTACCTGGAGAGGAGTTGTTAGGATGGTCTGATGCACCCTGCCTAGTCCTTGCTGCTTCCAGTTCCATCTCTTTTTCTTTCAGCTCCATCTCTCTTTTATGGGCCTACTGTTTGGCTTTCTCTTCTCTGTCATGTTTGGCTTTTTCCAGCTCCATCTCTCTCTTGTGAGCCTCCTCTTTGGCTTTTTCTTTGGCTTTTTCCTCTCTTTCATGGGCCTCCTGTTTGGCTTTCTCTTCTCTGTCATGGGCCTCCTGTTCAAGTTTTTTAATTTGAAGTAGTCTCTGATGTTTTTTCTCATTTTCTTCTGCTTCTAGTCTGGCCAGTTCTAGTTTGCTAGCTGCTTCACTGGTAGTCATTTTCCTGGTTTTCTGTGCTGGGCCACACCCCTCTGCAGTTGACTGAAACTGGGATGTATTTAGCTCAGGCTCCTGCTGAGTGCTGCTGAGTTAACAGAGACTTTCTAACAAGCTACTCCCGAGGATGTAAAAAGAAAAAAAACACAATTCAGCTTGTAAATTATCTTTACCAGTTGTTTGCTCATTCATTGAACCCTTCTCTTAACAAAGGACCTTGTTAAAAAAACTTAACACCTCTGCCTTCAGGCAAGGAGAGATAAGATATGCATCTACCTTCAGCTCTGCTCTCCAAGCAGCTAGAAGGAAAAAAAAATCTCTTACTGGCTTTTGGGTTTAAAACGATCCCACCGCTGTGCCACCATGTCAAGGCTGTATCCCTACTTTGAACTTTAGGGTACAAATGTAGGGGCCTGCATGAAAACTGCTAAGCTTATCTACCAGCTTAGCTCTGGTCCCGCTGCCACCATTCTCGATGGATTCCCTCCCTGGGAAGCCTTGAGAAACCTTTCACCAATTCCCTGGTGAATACAGATCCAAACTGCTTGGATCTTAACAAGGAGAGATTGACCCTTCCCCCCTCCTTCCTTTCACCAACTCCTGGTGAATACAGATCCAAACCCCCTTTGGATCTTAAAACAAGGAGAAATCAATCAGGTTCTTAAAAAGAAGGCTTTTAATTAAAGCAAAAGGTAAAAATCATCTCTGCAAAATCAGTATGGAAAATAACTTTACAGGGTAATCAAACTTAAAGAGCTCAGAGGACCCCCCTCTTCTGTCTTAGGTTCAAAGTACAGCAAACAAAAATAAACACTCTGGTAAAAGGTACATTTACAAGTTGAGAAAACAAAGTAAATCTAAGACGCCTTGCCTGGCTTTTACTTACAATTTTGAAATAAGAGAGACTTGTTTAGAAAGATGGGGAGAACCTGGATTGATGTCTGGTCCCTCTCAGTCCCAAGAGCGAACAACCCCTTAAACAAAGGACACACACAAAAGCCTTTCCCCCCCCAAGATTTGAAAGTATCTTGTCCCCTTATTGGTCCTCTGGGTCAGGTGTCAGCCAGGTTACCCGAGCTTCTTAACCCTTTACAGGTAAAAGGATTTTAGAGTCTCTGACCAGGAGGGACTTTAGTACTGTACACAGTATGGCTGTCACCCTTCCCTTTATAGTTATGACAATCCCATTGAAAGTCAAGGAGAATTGGGCACCTAATTCCTATTTGTACTGTTGAAAATTTCTATTTTACACAATTATTATTACTTTGCCACACTTATCTGACAGGGAGAGGTAACTTTCACATGGAATACATTTAAATTCATGTTTATCTAGCTGCCATCTAAATGCACCCATTACCATAGGCACTGTGGATACATAAATAACAATCAGATCTATTGCGTACAAATAGCACCTAAACTCTTCACTTCCCCAGTCACTCCACTCCACTTTAGCTGATGACTGGAGTACATCCCGCCACTTGGTGGTGGTCTTCCGAGACAATATAGTTGGCCTTTTGGCAGCTCTCTTATTGGGGGGAATGACTGCATGGAGATGAGTTTTGCACTATGACCTACAAATAAGAAGGCTCCTTCTGAGAGGACAAGCTGTCACTAGCACCAAAGAAGTAATCTCAAGAACAACAAGCCAGTGTTTGTTCACAATCTCGTTCTCCCAGTATGTGTTTTGGCAGGGGCATGAGATCAGATTTCTGAGAGAAGAGGTGTTAGGGGGTTCCAAATTCTGAGAGGATAGACCAGAGTGGGTCATAATATACATTTAGTCTGTTCTCTGAAAATGGGATAAGTAAAACCTTAGGGTTTGCCTGAGCTATTCTGATAGAATTGTGGAGGTGAAACGCTGATCTGTGTTTTACCATATCAAACCGCGGAGCATATTAGGAAAAAGGAAGGAGTCTGGGACCCTGTGACTCATGAATCCCTCGGTGCCAACTGGCAAGGGGGTTATGAGAATATCCTATCCTGGTATGCACATTCTGGTTCACCAAATAATGTCAAGTGAGGACTTAAATGAAAGCCAGGGTCACGCTTGTCATTAATATTATTGTGAAATGTATGTACAGATACTATATAATAAGTTATGTAGGTAATGCTGAATATTTGTCCCTAAAGTCTGTATCAAAGCAGAGTTGACAAACATGTTTTCGGCCAGATAAAAGATATTTATTCTCCTATCTCTTGGTTGGCATATAAATGAGGCTTTATAAGCCAACACAATGGAAGTCTCATTTACATATAAAGTCAATAGGGGGATTTCAAATCAACAGGGAAACAGCGGGACTCAGGTAAACAAAACAGGATCTCCACCAGGCTTGGATGAAACGCTGCCAAGGACATTTGGGGTGAGCTACTTCTTTAGATAGAAGATTAGCATGTCGCTTTAGATAGAAGATTAGCCATCTCTAGAAATCTAGAAATCTCTAGAAAATGTTATGATTTTGTTTTATATGTAACCCTTTCGTTTCTATTATCTTTATTCACTTTCTTTTGAATCTTTGATAATAAACTTATCATTGTGCTGTGGTATTATAAAAGGAGTTAATCTTGAGTTGAATCATTCAAGCTGGTGTGAACATTGTTTCCTTTGGGAAGCAGACCTAGTATAACTATGAGTGTTCCGTGGATAAGGGACTGGACACTATAGGGGAATGCTTCAAAGGGGCTCAGGGTACATCTACTGTTAATTTGCAAGGCAAAGTAAGGGCTGACATAGCCCAGAGGAGATTGTTTGGGTGGGTTACAGACAGGTAGTGTCACGAAACTGACACCCACTTAAACACAAGCAATTCTCCCTCTCACTGGAGGCAAGGTGGGGAAAAATGTGATTTAGAGTCCTGGGTACCTCATGAACCATCACAGGACTACAAATACATACCTACCTCACTTCAAGGAAGAGAGCAGAGAAGACAAGAGCGGAAGGAGCTGGTTGGCTAAGAGCAACCATGGGAGGGGGGAAAGCAAACCCTTTCCTGCATGCTGTGTATATTTTGGGGGATATATCTTATGGAGTGGTACACTTCACTTTTGGGGACTCTTCGTACATATTAGTTTGGTCTTTGAGGTGTCTGAATGAACAACTTGATATTTTTAAATCCTCTCAACTTTTGTTTCTCCTTCATTTCTCTGTGGTGGCCAGGGACACTGGAAACTTTTAAACCAGGATTCTTCTACCCTTATATTGAGTTTTATCTGACTCTTGAGAAGGCCTGCCACATGCATAAAAAGAAAGTAAAGATATCCTCTAAGTGATTTCATTTAGTGTGCAGATCCTAGCACAAACCCAGGGTAGGGATGATAGTGGCATGCCATGCCACCACCTAGCTCCACTAATAGAGAGGTAGTAGAATTAGGCACTGGCATCTCCAAAACTGATTGCATCTTTGGGAGACTTTTGTGCTCATATTTTGTTGTTAATAATTTCTTCATCATTTTTAGCAGTGATTGGATGACTAACATAGTGAACATCAGTGTAAATGGGGTAGGATCTGAGGCTAAAATAGGCAACAAACAAGTTAAAAATTACTTAGACAATTTGGATGTCTTCAAGTCAGCAGGTCCTGATGAAATACATCCCAGAATACTTAAGAAACTGGCTGAAGAGATCTTTGATCCATTAGCTGTTATCTTTAAAAACTCATGGAGGATGGGAGAGACACCAGAGGGCTTCAAAAGGGCAAATATAGTACCTATTTATAAAAAGGGGAATAAGGACAACCCAGGGAATTATAGACAGTCAGCTTAACTTTGCTACCCAGAAAGACAATGGAGCACATAATCAAACGATCAGTTTGTAAGCACCTAGAAGAAAATAAGGTAATCAGTAGCAGTCCATATGGATTTGTCAAGAACAAATCATGTCAAACCAATCTAATATCCTTCTTTGACAGGGTAATAAGCCTTGTGGATGGGGCAGAAGCAGTAGATGTCATGTTTCGACTTTAGTAAGGCTTTTGATTCTGTCTCACATGACCATCTCATAAACAAACTAGAGAACTATAACCTAGACAAACTTACTATACTGGCTGGAAAACCATACTCAGGCTCTGTCTACACTATCCGCCTGAATCGGCGGGTAGAAATCGATCTCAGGGATCGAATTATCGCGTCTCGTCGGGACGTGACAATCGATCCCCGAATCGACGCTTGTACTCCACCAGCGGAGGTAGGAGTAAGCGCCGTCGACGGGGGAGCCACAGAGGTCGATTTGCCGCCGTCCTCACAGCGGGGTAAGTCAGCTCCGATACGTCGAATTAATTTGCGTATCTTAAATCGACACACACCCCACCCCCGTAGTGAGGACGTAGCCTCAGACAGTAGCTATCAATGGTTCACAATCAAGCTAGAAGGACATATCAAATGGGGTCCCACAGGGATCTGTCCTGGGTCTGGTTCTATTCAATATCTTCATAAATTATTTGGAAAATGGCATAGAGAATACACTTATGAAGTCTGTGGATTATACCAAGGTGGGAGCAGTTAAAAGAACTTTGGAGGACAGGATTAGAATTCAAAATTCTCTTGATAAACTGGAGAAATGCTCAGAATTAAATAGGATGAAATTCAATGAGGACAAATGCAAAGTACTAGACTTAGGAAGGAATAATCAATTGCACAAATACAAAATGAAAAATGACTGCCTAGGAAGGAGTACTGCAGAAAAAGATCTAGGGGTTATAGTGGATCACAGTCTAAATATGAGTCAATGTAATACTGTTGACAAAAGAATGAACAGCATTCTGGGATGTATTAGCAGGAGCGTTGTAAGCAAGACACAAGAAGTAATTATTTCACTTTACTCAACATTGATAAAGCTTCAGCTGGAGTATTGTGTCCAGTTCTGGGCACTACACCACACAGGAAAGATGTGGACATATTGGAGAAAATCCAGAGGACAGGAACAAAAGTGATTAAAGGTCTAGAAAATACGACCAATAAGGAAAGATTGAAAAAAATGGGTTTGTTAGTTGGGAGAAGAAACGACTGAGGGGAGACATGATAACAGACGTCAAGTACATAAAAGATTGTTATAAAGAGGAAGGTGATAAATTGTTCTCCTTAACCACTGAGGACAGGACAAGAAGTAATGGGCTTAAATTGTACCAAGGGAGATTTAAGTTAGATATTAGAAAAAACTTCCTACCTGTAAGGGTAATTTAGCACTGGAACAAATTACCTAGGTTGTAGAATCTCTAACACTGGAGGTTTTTAAGAACAGGTTAGACAAGTGGTTCACAACCTGCCCAGAGACCCCTCCACAGACTGGGGCCAGGAGCGGAGCCTAGGATTGCCAACTTTCTATTTGCAGAAAACCAAACACCCTTGCCCCATCTCCTACCCCCTCCCTTCTTTGAGCCCATACTCCCCACTCACTGCATCCCCCCTCCCTCCATCGCTCGCTCTTA
Source organism: Emys orbicularis (assembly GCF_028017835.1). Classification (NCBI taxonomy): domain Eukaryota; kingdom Metazoa; phylum Chordata; order Testudines; family Emydidae; genus Emys; species Emys orbicularis. The sequence goes on along the minus strand of NC_088684.1, from coordinate 78,037,454 downwards.
CCCACCCTCGCTCACTCACTCATTTTCAACGGGCTGGGGCACAGGGTTGGGATGTGGGGGGTGAGGGCTCCAGCTGGGGGTGTGGGCTCTGGGGTGGGGCTGGGGTTTGGGGTACAAGAGGGGGCTTAGGGCTGGGGCAGAGGGTTCAGGCATGGGAGAAGGTTCGGAGTGCGGGCTCCAGGCAATGCTTACCTCAGGTGGCTCCCGGGAAGCAGCGACATCTCCCGCTGGCTCCTAAGTGTAGGTGCAACCATGTGGCTCTGCGCACTGCCTGCACCTGCAGGTACCGCCCCCTCAGCTCCCATTGGCTGCGGTTCCTGGCCAATGGGAGCTGCTGAGCTGGCACTGGGGGCGGGCACAGCGTGCAGAGTCCCCATGGCCGTCCCTCTGCCTAAGATCCAGATGGAGATGGCAGCAGCTTCCCGGGCATCGCGTGAAGCCGAGTAGGGTGCCTGCATGTGCCACCAATCAGACTTTTAATGGCCTGGTCAGCAGTCCCCTTTTTGACCCGGAGCCCTGGGGGCCATGCGGGGCTGGGCAGCAGGAACCCCGGACCCACCTGTGTGGGGCTAGGAGGTAGCCCCGACCTGCTGGATCCAACTGTGCGGGGCCGGGTGGCTGGGCAGCTAGCCAGCAGCCCTGGACCCCGGACCCCCACCATGCGGGGCCGTGTGGCAGTCCTACCCACCCCCGCCATACGGGGCTGGCTGGCGACCCCGACCCTGGCCTCTGTGGGGCCAGGCAGCAGCCCCGGACCCCAGACCCTCACCACGCGGGGCCAAGCGGGGCTGGCCGGCAGCCCCAGACGCCGAACCCTGCAGGGCCAGCTGGCATGCCCAGACCCCCTTGGCGCCGGCCAGCAGCACCGGACCCCTGCTGCGCCATTCCGGGCAGCCCAACCTCGCCGTGCCAGGCGGCTACAAACCTGAACCTCGCCGCATGGCCCGGCAGCCTTTAGCACACAGCTGGGCCACAGCTGTGTGCTAATTGGGCCACATGCAGGCCTCAGGTTGAGAACCACTAGGTTAGACAAACACCTGTCAGGGATGGTCTAGATAATACTTAGTTCTGCCTCAGTGCAGGGGACTGGACTAGATGACCTATCAAGTTCCCTTTCAGTCCTACATTTCTATGATCTGTTTCAAAAAGGGGCCATCACATTCATCTACTTAACCCTCGTGGGTCATTAACTTACACCATGCAGCACAAGATTTGATTGTCTTTATCTCAGCTTGTAGAATACCATATGCTCATAAACATATCCAGTCCTTTTTTATTTGAACTGATGACTTTCTGTGGTTAATTCCACAAATTAATTATATGATGTGAAGTAATATTCCATTATATGTACTTCAAATTTATTGTGCATTTGGTTTAATTGAGGGCTTGATCCTATAGAGTACAGGTACTAAGTGTTGTGCATAAAAATGCAACTTAGAAACTGATACATGTTGGAAAACCTGACCCTACATCTTTTGTAGCTTGGCTGCCACATTCCTGCTACATAAAGGCATGAGGAATACCTACAAAGGGAATGTGTACCTAAGCATATTATTGGTATGAGGCTATAGCTGAAGCCTATGTCTCCTCTACCAAATCCATTCTCTGCCTACATCCTATTATCTGTTTACTTTATGCACAGGTGAATGAGGAAGTGGTGCAAAGATAGCTTAGCACTTATCTTTATGTACTACAGAAGACTATGCCTAGCATTTAACTTTACTGGTTTGGGCTAGCTATTATCACACTAGTTGGAAAAGTGACCTTAGGCACCCGGCTGCTCACCTCACAAGAACTTGAATGATCAAAGCTAAAGGGAACTGTCATAACTATAAAGGGAAGGGTAACAGCTCTCCTGTGTACAGTACTAAAATCCCTCCTGGTCAGAGACTCCAAAATTCTTTTACCTGTAAAGGGTTAAGAAGCTCGGGTAACCTGGCTGACACCTGACCCAGACGACCAATAAGGGGACAAGATACTTTCAAATCTTGGGGGGGGGGGGGGAAGGCTTTTGTGTGTGCTCTTTGTTTTAAGGGGTTGTTCGCTCTTGGGACTGAGAGGGACCAGACATCAATCCAGGTTCTCCCCCATCTTTCTAAACAAGTCTCTCTTATTTCAAAATTGTAAGTAAAAGCCAGGCAAGGCGTCTTAGATTTACTTTGTTTTCTCAACTTGTAAATGTACCTTTTACTAGAGTGTTTATCTTTGTTTGCTATACTTTGAACCTAAGACAGAGGGGAGTCCTTTGAGCTCTTTAAGTTTGATTACCCTGTAAAGTTATTTTCCATACTGATTTTACAGAGATGATTTTTACCTTTTTCTTTAATTAAAAACCTTCTTTTTAAAAACCTGATTGATTTCTCCTTGTCTTAAGATCCAAGGGGGTTTGGATCTGTATTCACCAGGAGTTGGTGAAAGGAAGGAGGGGGGAAGGGTCAATTTCTCCTTGTTTTAAGATCCAAGGGGGTTTGGATCTGTATTCACCAGGAGTTGGTGAAAGGAAGGAGGGGGGAAGGGTCAATTTCTCCTTGTTTAAGATCCAAGGAGTTTGGATCTGTATTCACCAGGGAATTGGTGAAAAGTTTCTAAAAGCTTCCCAGGGTAGGGAATGGTGGCAGCGGACCAGAACTAAGCTGGTAGTTAAGCTTAGAAGTCCTCATGCAGGCCCCTACATTTGTACCCTAAAGTTCAAAGTGGGGATACAGCCTTGACAGGAACAAATAACTTTATACTTACTATGCACATATGCTTGTCAGAATCTGATAAACAGACCCTCACTGGTCCCTAATGAACACAACCTCAAGACTCCTTCCACTTTTCCTTTATTTTCCCTTTAAAAAGCATACATCCTGCTTAAACTTCCTTTCCAATCAAACTTTCTCAAGCAGGGGTGGGGAACCGATGGCCCAGGGGCCGGATCCGGCCCGCTGCTTAATTTCATCCAGCCCACAGCAAGTCTCCGTGCCATGGGCCAAAAGCCCCGAGCCTCGGTGCCCTGCCGCGGGGCTTGAGCTGTGAGCGCCGGCTCATCTCGCTGCGGGGGGAAGCTAGGGTTACCAGGCCATTAAAAGTCTGGTCAGCTCTGCACAGCTCCTGGAAGAGGCCAGCATGTCCCTGTGGCCCCTAGGTGCAGGGGCAATCAGGGAAACTTCGCATGCTGCCCCTGCCCTCAGCACCGGCTCCTCAGCTCCCATTGGCCAGGAACCGTGGCCAATGGGAGCTGCGAGGGTGGCATCTGTAGGCATAGGCAGCGTGCACCACGCAGAGCCACCTGGCCACACCTCTGCCTGGAGCCAGACATGCTGACTGCTTCTGGGAGCAGCGCGGAGCTAGGGCAGGCAGGGAGCCTGCCTTAGCCCCGTTGCACTGCCGACCGGGAGCTGTCTGAGGTAAGTGCCGCCCAGCTGGACCCTGCACCCCAAACCCCCTGTCCCAGGTCAGAACCCACTCCTGCACCCAAACTCCCTCCCAGATCCCTCATCCCCACCTGCACCCCAACCTCCTGCCCCAGCCCTGAGCCCCGTCCTGAACTCCAAACCCCTCGGCCTCAGCCTGAGCCCCCTCCTGTACCCAAACTCCCTCCTGGATCCCATACCCCAAACCTTCTCCCGCACCCCAATCCCCGGGCCCAGCCTTGAGCCCGCTCCCGCACTCCAAACCTCTTGGCCCCACCCCGGAGCCCCCTCCTGCACCACTTGAGGTGGCTGTCTCAAGGCTACTCATTCACAAGGCTGTAAATAAAGTAATTTAGATTTTCATCATATTGTCCAAAAAGGACATAATAATGGAACCTCCTGCTTGCAACTTCCAAGTTTTAGGAAGCTTTGCTCATTGTTTTTTCCTTCCTTTTAGAAATGTGTAAATGTTCACTATCTTTGAAAGGCTTGGTAGAAGTGCAATTGAAGGTAGGGTTTGAAAGAGCAGGAGGCGGGAAAAAGAGAGAGGGGTCATTACAGAATGAGACTGTCCTAAACATAGGAGGCAGCATGACAGCAGGTGTGAAGCTGAGTGCTACATTATAAAGATCATTACAGCTAAACAATAATCAAAGTGTCAGTGAAGTTGAGAGACTGAAATGTTTAGATATTGCCACAGAAATAGATGTTTACTGTGCATTCATTTGGGTATTTTGTTTGAATTTATAGGGGTTCTATAAAACTATACATATGCTTTAATACCTTTGTCAGTGCTCATGAAAGCTAACTTCAGTGGTTACTTAGCATCATTATGCTAAGTCATGGTGTTCGTTAAAACTTCACAGGAAACAATGCCAACAAGAAAAATAACCGGTCACTATTGTATTTGATCACAAAAAGAAATGCCACTGGCTGAGATTCATCCCTGGAGTAATTCCGTTGTGGTGCACACAGTTACAACAGGATGAATTTGACCCAGTTTGTCTAAATGTGCTGCACAATGCAAAGCATGTGGTACAGTCTGTCAGGACAGTTCAGAATACACTGTGTTACATGACATGATGTTACCAGATGTAATTCAACATAATGCTTTGCAGTGTATCAAATATTAAGAGACTGAATTCATTATTAAATATAGATACACTTATACTTTACAGCACCTACTTTCCCAGATGCAAATAAACATGTATCCTAAATTGGGTAAGCTCTGAAGTACTTTAAGGTCTTTTGGTCTCTTTTCTTACCAGAAAACAACTCACATTGTAGGGCGATTCAGAGTTTTTGTTTTTCCTAAATAACTTTATCCAGATTAGTGTTAGCACTTAAACCTTCATTTTGTAAAGCTTATATTTGTCTTTAAACACTTGTATGGAAGATGTGGCCTATATGATTTATAGACACTCCCTTCCCCTCCCCCCCCCCCCCTGGCAAAAAAAAAAAGTGCCTGCCTAAAGTTAGGCTCCTAAATCATATTTAGGGGCTTCAGTAAGTGGACTGATTTTCAAAAGCGCTGAGCAGTCAGTAGTTCTGACTGAGGTCAGTGGCAACTGCTGAGTGGGTGGCACTCTTGAAAATCGGGTCATTTGTTTAGGTACCTGAATATAACTAACACCTTTTTTTTTTTTAACTGATTTATTTATAGATTTCAGTCTTCCAAACTTTGCTAGGCTTTTAAGTTAACATATGAAGAGTTGAATGAAAATCATGATCCGTCTTCTGTTATTTAGATTGCTTAAACACTGTTTTCTCATTGAGTTTAAGTACCTGATATATGTATCACCTGTCCCTTAAAATCAGGGGTATCAAAGGGGAATTGGAGCAGGGAGGGAGAGGGCAAAGAACATGGCACAAAGAAACAGTTTGATTATACATAAGAATCAAGACCTGATGTATTTGTAGTCTCTTGTGCCATGTTTAAGTACAGTGTGCTACTGCCTTGCCTTATTGAGTGAATCGACAACAAATGCCTAATCCATTGACCATGGGCATTTTGTATTCATTATAATTTGATTTGATAATTTGAAAGCAAATTAATTTGGTGCTCAAACTGCACCAACTAGAACCAGACCCTGAACAAGCTTTTCAGGCCTCCCTATTAAACAGTCCCTTGACTTTTCTTGACCACAATGTGCAAATCCAGTCAGCTCTGGGGATGATTTAGCAGGTGCAAAGGATCTGGCTTTGGAATAGTAAGGATTCTAATCAGGGCCCCAATCCTGCAAATGTTTACTCACATGGACTTCAGTGAGGCTGCTCACACTGATAAAATAAGGCATGTGCCTATTTGTAGGATCAAACCCTAGATAGATACTCTTTCTATACGCATATATAACTTGGCTCAATCTTAATGATTTGAAAAGACTAGTCTCCAATGTGCAAAAGAAGCATTTCTAAGACATATGCTGTCTTGGTTAGCCTTTTCATTCCTTACGTTAATTGTTTACCATTTTAATAACACTGTGTTTGTATATGTATAGGCTCCAATTCATGAAAATATGTGTGTGCTTAATTTTAGGGCACGGGAGTTCTAATCTCATTTTTCATTAATGCAATAGACACATGCAAAAAAATAAAATAAAAATCTGCTGGTCTTACTCAAGTAATATCACTAGCTGTAACTGAACTCCTTGTGAGTGCATATGCACAGTATTTGGTCCAAAAGTCATTCAGGAAATATCACATTCTATGTGTTAAATTTCAAACTGCAAAGGCATAGGGCATGTCTAAACAGGGACACTCAGGACAATTAAGCTGAATTAACTAATAGTGCTAAATCTTTGTGTGGGTACTTTAATTCAGAAATAAAGTGGCCTTAAGTCACTTTAGCTTAATTCACTTCCACAGAAGGGAGAGCATCCACACATGGGGTTTAATTCACTTTATCTTAGGGCACGTCTTCACTACCCCCCGGATCGGCGGGTAGCAATCGATCTATTGGGGATCGACTTATCGTGTCTAGTGAAGACGCGATAAAATCGATCCCCGATGGCTCTGCCATCGACTCCGGAAATCCACCGCGGCAAGAGGCGGAAGTGGAGTCAACGGCGGCGCGGCTGCGGTCGACTCGCCGCCGTCCTCACAGCCAGGTAAGTCGACCTAAAATACGCAACTTCAGCTACGCTATTCACGTAGCTGAAGTTGCATATCTTAGGTCGACCCCCCCCCCCGTAGTGTAGACCTAGCCTAAGACACTTTAAATGACACTTTTAGTTAATTTGGCTTAACGTACCTTCATGGGCTTGTCTATGTGGGATGTCCACACAGCGGCTAGGAGTGAGGCTCATAACCTGGGTCAACAACAGGGCTCAAGCTAGGACACTAAAATAGTTGTGTCATTGTTGCCTTGACATTTGGGCTGGAGCTTGGACTCTCTTGCTCACCCCCATCCTAGGCTTCAGAGCCCAAGCTTCAGCTAAGCTGGAACGTCCACATTGCTATTTTTAGTGCACTAGCATGAGCCCTGCTAGCACAAGTCTGTCAACCTGGCCTGCAAGACTTGTCCCAGCAGCTGTGTAAACAGACCCTATGTTGAAGAAGTCAAATCTAGGGCAATTGATTGAAATGATTGTGATGTTAGATCTGGTCAAAATGACAAAAGGCATAGGCCTGCATTGTCTACCAGTGTTCCCAGTGTACACAGGTGGGAAGGTTGTCCATGATACATCCCTGTTTAGACAGGTGCAGTATACTCTCCTACTCATTGGCCATCTGCTCTTGTCAGTATGAGGTGCTAATATTCCAACTACTCCCAACAAGTTATGGGGTGGGGGGGAAGATAGTTAGGAGCAGGCCCCTCCTTGACCCATCTTTTTCTTTTCTCATCTCCCCACCCCACACAGGTACAGCCAGAGTTGTGTGCATGCACAAGGGAGAGAGAGAGACTATGGCCCCAAATGAGTGCATTCAATGTTTGGTATTTATCAGGTAATATATGTAATCACATTCTCATTTCATCTATGTTATAATCAAAAGTTGAGTATTAAAGATTTTCTACTATTTTCTGGGGCTTTCCAAAGTTGGTACAACAAGCCATTTACAACACACACTTTGCTTCTCTACAAAGGAAAAAGGACACCAAACTATCTAAACTACTACATGTCACAAGGGGCCACAACAGTGGTTCCCTTAACCCACCGAACAATATTGTTAATCTATCCAGTTATACTCTTAGCCCAGCAGAAGAATCTGTCCTATCTTGGGGCCTCTCCTTCTGCCCCATTACCCCCACAAACATGATACAGTTCTGTGGTGACCTAGAATCGTACTTTCGACGTCTCCGACTCAAGAAATATTTCCAACACACCTCTGAACAGCATACTAACCCACAGAAACCTTCCTACCAACACTACAAAAAAGAAGGATTCTGCGTGGACTCCTCCTGAAGGTCGAAACAACAGACTGGACTTCTACATAGAGTGCTTCCGCTGATGTGCACGGGCTGAAATTGTGGAAAAGCAGCATCACTTGCCCCATAACCTCAGCCGTGCAGAACACAACGCCATCCACAGCCTCAGGAACAACTTTGACATCATAATCAAAAAGGCTGACAAAGGAGGTGCATCATGAATAGGTCTGAATATGAACAAGAGGCTGCTAGGCAGCTCTCTAACACCACATTCTACAGGCCTTTACCCTCTGATCCCACTGAAGGTTACCAAAAGAAACTACACCATCTGCTCAAGAAACTCCCTGAAAAAGCACAAGAACAAATCTGCATAGAAACACCCCTAGAACCCTGACCAGGGGTATACTATCTGCTACCCAAGATCCATAAACCTGGAAATCCTGGACACCCCATCATCTCAGGCATTGGCACCCTGACAGCAGGATTGTCTGGCTATGTAGACTCTCTCTTCAGGCCCTAGGCTACCAGCACTCCTAGCTATCTTTGAGACACCACTTACTTCCTGAGGAAACTACAATCCATTGGTGATCTTCCAGAAAACACCATCCTGGCCACTATGGATGTAGAAGCCCTCTACACCAACATTCCACACAAAGATGGACTACAAGCCGTCAGGAACAGTATCCCCGATAATGTCACAGCAAACCTGGTGGCTGAACTTTGTGACTTTGTCCTCATCCACAACTATTTCACATTTGGGGAAAATATATACCTTCAAGTCAGCGGCACTGCTATGGGTACCCGCATGGCCCCACAGTATGCCAACATTTTTATGGCTGACTTAGAACAACATTTCCTCAGCTCTCATCCCCTAACACCCCTACTCTACTTGCGCTACATTGATGACATCTTCATCATCTGGACCCATGGAAAAGAAGCCCTTGAGGAATTCCACCATGATTTCAACAATTTCCTTCCCACCATCAACCTCAGCCTGGACCAGTCCACACAAGAGATCCACTTCCTGGACACTACAGTGCTAATAAGCGATGGTCACATAAACACCTCCCTATTCCAGAAACCTACTGACTGCTATACTTACCTACATGCCTCCAGCTTTCATCCAGACCACACCACACGATCCATTGTCTACAGCCAAGCTCTAAGATACAACCGCATTTGCTCCAACCCCTCAGACAGAGACAAACACCTACAAGATCTCTATCAAGCATTCTTAAAACTACAATACCCACGTGCTGAAGTGAAGAAACAGATTGACAGAGCCAGAAGAGTACCCAGAAGTCACCTACTACAGGACAGGCCCAACAAAGAAATTAACAGAACGCCACTAGCCATCACCTTCAGCCCCCAACTAAAACCTCTCCAGCACATCATCAAGGATCTACAACCTATCCTGAAGGATGATCCTTCACTCTCACAGAACTTGGGAGACAGGCCAGTCCTCGCTTACAGAGAGCCCCCCCAACCTGAAGCAAATACTCACCAGCAACCACACACCACACAACAAAAACACTAACCTAGGAACCTATCCTTGCAACAAAGCCCATTGCCAACTTTGTCTCCACATATTCAGGGGACACCATCATAGGACCTAATCACATCAGCCACACTATCAGAGGCTCGTTCACCTGCACATCTACCAATGTGATATATGCCATCATGTACCAGCAATGCCCCTCTGCCATGTACATTAGCCAAACCGGACAGTCTCTATGCAAAAGAATAAATGGACACAAATCAGACATCAAGAATTATAACACTCAAAAACCAGTCGGAAAACTCTTCAGCCTCCCTGGTCACTCAATTACAGATCTCAAAGTTGCAATACTCCAACAAAAAAACTTCAAAACCAGACTCCAACGAGAAACTGTAGAATTGGAATTAATTTGCGAACAGACACCATTAAATTAGGCTTGAATAAAGATTGGGAGTGGATGGGTCATTATACAAAGTAAAAACTGTTTCCCCATGCTAATTCCCCCCCACTACTATTACTCACACCTTTGTGTCAACTGTTGGAAATGGGCCTTCCTGATTATCACTACAAAAGTTTTTTTTTCTCCTGCTGAGAATAGCTCACCTTAATTAATTATCTCATTACAGTTGGTATGGTAACACCCATTTTTTCATGTTCTCTGTGTATATATATCTTCCTACTGTATTTTCCACTGCATGCATCCGATGAAGTGGGTTTTAGCCCACGAAAGCTTATGCTCAAATAAATTTGTTAGTCTCTAAGGTGTCACAAGTACTCTTCGTTCTTTTTGCTGATACAGACTAACACGGCTGCTACTCTGAAGTACTATCCTGTTATTCCTGAAATGCTCTCCCTTGCTTTTAGAACCCTACTAATGCTCTGTCATGCCTCTGCTATGCCTCTGAATCTTCAGTTACCCTTCTACAATCTTCCATTCTGTAATGTGCCTGGACTACTTAGCTACTCCAATCCTCCCCTGAGCCTTCTTCACTGTTGCCCCAATGGTTTCTGTTGCTCTGAGGCTTCCTTAGCATTCTGCTGCTCGTCAGGCCTTCCAATGATTCCTTGACAGATGAGTATTTAATATACTACATAAAGTGCTGAAATAAATGGTAAATGACAGATAAAATGTTGAAAATAACATGTTACTTCAACACTTAATGCTTCACCAGCTTTTTATTTCAACACTTTACACTTGAAGTGTGAAAATGATAGGGTTTATCAAGGGCATTTATCTCTGAGTAATGTTAGCACAAAGGGTTGTGAGATAAATCATCTACATTGCTTGAAGCTAAAATATCCCAGATACCCAAAGTGCAGTTTTCAGGAATTTACCAAATTCTGTTTACTTTTCATGGGCATTTAGTTTGCAAAGCACTTGTTGTCAAAATTCATGGACTCAACTGATAACCAGATGCTCCTCCTCCTGAAAATCCAAAAGGGATAGAAATTGAGGTTAAGAGGACTGCAAAACATTAAATATAAGATCACAATGTTTAAAGCAAAAAGAGGGCAGAGAAGGAAGCTAGACAAAAGTGCAGTGATTCAGTTTATTTGAGCTACTTGCAGCAAACTACTCAATTAATTTCAGCCTTTTCTGTGTTCACAAATAGATTCATTATTTTATTTTATTATGACAGTAGTGCCAGTCAAGTATCAGAGCCCCATCATATTATGCACTATTCAGGCAACTGAGAAACAGTCCCTGCCTCAGAAAGCTCACAATCTGCATGTCAGACAGGATGCAATCAATGGATAAGATTTTGAAATCTACAAATCCTGTTCATGACTTGTAATTGCTCATACCCTTCATGTGAACATAGGCCTTGGGTTATTCACAAGGTGTGTTCACTATATGTCTTCACTATTCATTATGATCCTCTGTGTAAATGTCCACCTGAATTACATAGTGTTGTTTCAGGTCTGGATAAGTTAAAGCTAATAAGCCAGTGCTTCAGAGGAAGATGCAAGAAACTCTGAAGGGAGCTTTTGTGGAATAGCCTGATCATAAGGACAGGTTTCAGAGTAGCAGCCGTGTTAGTCTGTATCTGCAAAAAGAACAGGAGTACTTGTGGCACTTTAGAGACTAACAAATTTATTAGAGCATAAGCTTTCGTGGGCTACAGCCCACTTCTTCGGATGCATCCGAAGAAGTGGGCTGTAGCCCACGAAAGCTTATGCTCTAATAAATTTGTTAGTCTCTAAGGTGCCACAAGTACTCCTGTTCTTTTTCCTGATCATAAGGAAAGTTTCCTCATAGCTCTCTCTGTTAGAGATAGGCATATGCCATTAAGCTTAAGGATTTATAGTCTTTCCTGACTTACATTAGTGAAGCTTTTTTAAACTCTGCATGCGCTAGCTATCTAAATATCTAAAGAGAGAAGGAATGTGGAAAGTTTGGGCGTAGTTTGGAGGAGGTAGGCCGGCAAGATTAGGAAATTTGTGGGAAATGTTAAGCCTTTTCAGGCCCTGTTTAGACAAGTTTTACCTGAGGCATTACTACAGGAAACAACAAATATAATAAAATAAAAAGAGTAGGATCTTATTTACAGTGAATTTTCTTTCACCACATTGAAACAAGGAAATTGTGTGTGGCGGGGGGAGGTGGGGGAGTGTTTTTTTCACCATTGGAATCATGTATGATGTAGACACAACTTTATAAAGTGCTTAATTTGATTGTTTGTGCCAGGGCTGTGGTCTGTGCTTCTGGGAATACAGTCCCTTCTTGCAATGCTGTTTTTTGTGCAGCAATAATTCATATATAGTACTTGAAAGATGCATTTATTGAATGTGTTGGTTTCCAGTTTTTTGCAACCATCCCAGTTCCCCACAGTGAGTGTTATAAATAAATCAGTAATTCTAGCCCAGGTGTTATGCTGTGCTAATTTGGATGGGCATATTCAAGTTCCAATACTGCAGCATAGCTGCCACATTTTATGCAGCCCTGTATGACATTCCTCACTAGTGGCAAGTAATTGATTTTCCTCACAGGATTCCCCTGAGCAATGGGAGCAGGTGTGTGCATGCACGGAAGGGAGGAAGACAGAAGCTTATTTCTGGTGCATCTCAGAAGTGGGGAGAAGGAGGGCTGTGGTGGAGTGAGAGGTCGCTTGTGGGGAGCCAGGGGTGAGGAAAGTAATAATCTATTGGGATATATGAGGAACACAGGCACGAGGTCAGTGTTTCCAGCTCTTGTGAGGACACTAACAAAATTGCAGTCACCCTGCCTCCAAGAATAGCTTAAATATACAAGTGTTTAGCACTACATATAGCGATTTTCATCCATAGATCCCAGAGCATTTTACATAGGTGGGGAAGAATCCTTGTCCACACTTTCCAGATGGGGAATGAGACACCGAGATTGAGTGATTGGCCTGGCAGATCTGGAAGGAGAACCTAGTTTTTACTCCCCCCCAGTTCAGCATCGTATGGAACAGTGTGTATACAGATAGCCACCTCTGAGATCCTAGAGTAATTATAAACAGTTACTCTCTGCATTTGCCGTGGCAGGAAATACATAGTTTTCATAAGATCTATGACTATTCTATCAGTTCTAGGCGTGAAACTATGAATTATCAGGTCATATGTCATCTCATGCTATGGCAATTTCTTCCCTTAAACCCCAATTAAAAGAGATTTTTTCTGTCAAAGCTCTAATTCAAGGTTCTGCATGTCTTCTGCAATCACCTTGAACAGAGACAAGAGCTGCATTCCTTAAATTGCTTTAAGTGTTTATCACATATGGCAGGAGAAAGATACAGTAGCTCTGCCTCATTTTTGCAGGTGGAGAAGGAAGAGACTCAACTTTTGTTTTCTTTTTTTAAATCTTTCATTTAAAATACATAACATGCCAGCTGTAGATTGAGAGTCATAGAGCTTAAGGTCAGAAATGACCACCAAATCATCTCATCTGAACTTCTGTATATCACATGCCACCAACACCAGCCACCACCCACACCTAAACATAACTGAAATTATACCAAAGTATTACAGCCCACAGGCAGAAAATAAGAGGGACTGAGGTGCACCCGTGCCCATGGCCTCTGTAATGGCAGAGAAAGGATTAAAGTGATATTTACCCAGATAATGCTGGCAAGTGAGACCCTGAACATGCTGCGTGTGGGTGTGAGTTATCTGGTGAGGTGCTGAAGACTTTAGCATGTTGCTGAGTGTCTTTAATTTCTATTCTTTATTTTTTATACAGAAGCACCTAGAGGCCCAAAATGAAAGCAGGGCCCTATTGTGCTAGGCACTGTAGAAACATATAGTAGGAACATATGACTTGAAGCAACCTCCTGGATCATCAGTTCCAGTCCCCTGCTATTGCAGGCAACCCTGTCATAGAATCCCTAAAGATCCATCTTAGAACTAATTAGGCTGTTTGTCCCCCTTTACTCCTATTGGGACACTGTTCCAGAATCCCCCTCCTCCGATGGTTAGAAACCCTTTTTTACTAATATCCAGCCTAAATTTAGTCCTGGATAGTTTATACCCATTTGTTCTTAGCTTAAATAGCTCTTCACCCTCTCTGGTGTTTACCCCTTGATGTATTTACGGAGAGCAACCATATCCCCTCTGATTGCCCTGCCCTGAAATAATTACTATTTACCGACAGACAAAGATTGGAGTAGAAAGCAAGGAAGAGAAAGGTGAAGTGACTTGCCCAGGATCACAGAAGCAGATCAGTGCTTGAACAGAAGTCCTCAGTAGCCTTCTGAGTCTGTCTATTCCGTCATGTTGACTCTTTAACTCCAATTGACTTTTGCCTGAGTCGAGGATGCTCAGCACCTACCCAGAGGTATTCAAGCAGGATCAAAGGCTCACTAACGCTTCAGTTCACATTTGAAAGCTGGAGGAAGACATGATATAGAATGTCATGCTATGACAACAAGCAATAACTTCATCATGTATCTTGAAATTGCTTTATTTGCATATTTGTATTGTGTGGGAACTCTTTGAAGGCAGGCAAGCTAAAACACGACAAACATTTTAGTCTTCTCCCCCTCCACGTTTGTATGTAGATTGTCTTAGGGTTTAGTTTACCTAGTAAATCAATACACAAAGCACAGGCTATAAAACACTATAGAAATTATTTCTTTATATACATTAATGCCTGTCATATAAGGAGTGTTCAATTCAGAATACAACTAGGAGAAGGTGTGACTAAAACCCATTAACAGGATAAACCATTTAGAACTGCCACACCTGGTAGAGGTGTGTGACAAAGTGGGAATGTTCTTAATGTTTTCTCTGAGTGCTGTGTGGGTGCCTCAGTTTCCCCTATGCATTTCTCAAGTGTCTAAGGGTGTGTGATTGTTGCAGAGCCTTAGGGGGCCAGTGTGATCCTGTCTGCACGGAGAATGGCCAACACCCTGTCTCCTGATGGCCTGGGCCCCTCCTCTGCAAAGGTGCCAACTAAAGGTGTTGGAGAACAAAGAGATCAGGTGACCTCCTGGCCCGGGAAAGAGACAAAGGCAGAGGAGGGGCTGGAAAGTTTCAGTTTGGAGTTGGCTGGGAAAATGGAGGGGAGCCCAGATGCAGTTCTGGCCTCCCTGCCCCCCTCCCCAAGATGGACCTAAGGGAGTCCTGTTGTCTGTATCTGCAAGACCTGCCTTGGACTGTGTTCCTGTCGTCTAAATAAACCTTCTGTTTTACTGGCTGGCTAAGAGTCATGGTGAATCACAGGAAGCCAGGGTGCAGGGCCTTGTCTCCCCCCAACTCCGTGACAAAGTTCAGGGTTGGACAGGGGAAAGGTGACAGACTGCTGTTGGGTAATAATGATAAATGGTTTGCAAAATCAGAGAATGCCTCTTTCTGGTTAGCTTCAACTGTTCATAAATGTGTGCCACCCCAATGGAGTACAAAAAGTGTGCTGAGAATATAATGGCTTTACCTAGGTGCAGTCTACAAAAAAGTACTCGCAAACATTTAATTAAAACTATGGATTGGCATATTCTCAACCTTATTTTTCCATTTTTTGTTTTCAAAAGAATGTTCACAGGAGGGGAAATAGTCACCTGAATAAGCATTTGTAGAAAGATTTGCACCAGAAATGTTTACACTAGTGTCTTGAAACCTGATTTCATTCTTCCCGTTTATAAAAGTTTGTCATCCATTTATGGAGCAGAAACAGCACCATCTAACTTAAGTGACCAATCACACACTACACATAACAAATATGGACTGGTCAAAGACGTAGTCAAGCAGTCTTGAATAATCCGTTTATTTACAGAACTTTCAAATAGACAAAAGGACTAAATTCATTTAACACATTTTCTCCAGATAGTTTCCCTAGCTTTCGTTCTAGTGCCAGTTATGATTTATATGTTGGTTCTTGCTTATCTGTTAGCATAAAAGATGTGCACATGTCTGAGTAACATGGTCCATGAGACTTAATCTACAATGCTATACTTAGGGGAGGTGTCAACCCTGCCATTAGACACCCACCGATCTGAAATCAGAAGTGAGTTGTAAGGGCCCTACATGCTCAAGGCGCATCCTCACTTCCAGTTGATGTCCCTGGTGTATAATGATTTGTGGAACTGGAGTCAGAAGGCCAACGTTCCCTGGCAGGACTGTTATTGCCGGGATGCCAGTGGAACAGGAAATGCTGGGATTAAAATTGGAAGTAACTCAGTTGCATGGACAGAGCAGTCCACAAGATTTATTCAAGTCCCACTTGTTCAACATAACCTGCATTCAGCATCACTCTTAGTGAATGAAATATGGTGGCAGCATCTGAGCTGTGACTTCTCTGAAGTACAGCAGCAGGCAGTATGAGTGATCCAACTCTGTCTGAAACCCCCCAGAGCCCTGGATTTTGCAGATACAGATGTACCCCAATAAGGGACACGGTTAAGGAGGAGTTTAAGCTGTACACAAACCTGGCTATGCAGAAGGATGACACCAGCAAGAAAGTAAAACTGCTACTTTATCTTATAGGGAAACAAGGCAGAGAGATCTGCACCACTTTGAAACTCACCACCACCTCATGCCTCACAGCAGTCCTAGGATCTCTGGGGAACTATTGCTCCGCAGACCACAAGGGAACTGTGGAGTGAGACACATTTTTTTCATGAGTGCTCAAGATCAAGGCCGTCAGACATGCCATGTCCCCTGGATATAAAAGGAGAACAGCACTTCATAGCACTGGGCTGCAGTAGCAGAACCCATATGCCAGTCAGAAGGCAGGATCTTGAGTGGGACCAGGCAGCTCCCCAACAGCAAGCATATGACATATTGAAACAAATGATAATTGATGCCCCTGTCCTGAAGTACTACAAGCCAGTGACACTCCAGTGTGATGCACTGGAGAAAGAGCTGCAGGAGCACCCAGTCACTTATGCCATCAGAACTCTGTCAGAAAATAAACAGGCATATCCCCAAATAGAAAAAGAACTTCTGGCTCTGGTATCTGGAGTGGAGTGATACCATTATAGAAGCCAAGGCCAGAAGGGACCATTGTGGCCACCTAGTCTGACTTCCTGTATAACAAAGGCCATAGAACTTCCCCCAAAATAATTGCTAGAGCATATATTTTAGAGAACATCCAATGTTGATTTAAATACTGTCACAGTGGATTCTTCATCACTGACACTTGGAATATTGTTCCAATGGTTAATTACGCTCTGTGACCAGGGTCCCAGTGGGGAGCCAGCTGTGGTCACTCAATTAGGGTGAACTGCAAAGAATGGGGAAGATAATCCCCATAAAGCTGGTGAATATTCCAATACTTAGATTCACCAAGCCAGCATAAAACAGCTTCTTTATTACCTTACTGGTTACTCAAAAGTTCAAACAACACAGTTCCCTTAAAGTGATCCAGCCTCAGGCCTCCATCCAGGTACCCATGTCAAATATGATGAAAATTTCTGTAAATCTTATTTCATCACATAAAAGAACCTTTTCTAACAATCCCAAAGGATCAGACACATTACCTCCCAAGTTGATGAATGTTTCAGATCTTACCCAAATACACACTACAGCCAATTCTTATTAACTAAACTAAAATGTATTAAAAACAACAGAGAGAGAGTATGGTTAAAAGATCATTATACATACAGACATGAGTTCAATTCATTGAGGTGCAGATTTATAGCAGAGATGGTGAGCTTTGTAGTTGCAAAGAGTTTCTTTAGAATTCAGTTCATAGGTCATAGTCCAACGTCCAAATCTCATATTTAGGGCATACCAGCATAACTGGGACCTCAGTCTTGCGACTCAAACTTCCCCTGATGAAGTCTAAGCAGATCTGAAATGACAGAATCAGAACCCAAGGATCTTTTATACAATTTCATGTCCTCTTTGACAAGTTGGGATTTCTTTTGGGAACAAAAGGTAATTAGGATGACTTTGAAGGAGGTCCATCACTGGTTCTTAGCTATTCGAATTAACATAAGGCCATTTGCTTGTTCCTCCACCATTCACAGTACATTTCAAAGAGAGATGAATACCGGATATCCCATGTTTACAATTCATTTAAACAATAGGATCTTCTTTTCACCTCTGAATTATCAGAATACAGCATAGATAGGAACTGTTGATTACCTTGTGGACTATACTCATACATATGTAAATACACAAACATTATCTCCCTACATTTCTTGTGAGGGTTATTTATTTTGCAGGATGTTTAACCCTTTTTAGCCATGTGTCACACCCTCACTGACAAAAATGTGTTCCCTATTTCCAATCTGAATTTGTGTAGCTTCAACTTCAAGCCATTGGATCATGTTATACTTTTCTTTGCTAGACTGAAGATCTCATTCTCAAACATTTGTTCCCCATGTAGGCACTTACGGACTGTGATCGGGTCACCACTTCTCTTTTTTAAGTTAGATAGATTGAGCTCTGAGTTTCTCTGTCAGGCACATTTTCTAATCCTTTGAATTATTCTTGTGGCTCTTCTCTGAATTCTCTCCAATTTATGAATCCCCTTCTTGAATTGTGTGCACCAGAACTGGACACAGTATTCCAGCATCTGTCTCACCAATGCCAAATACAGAGGTAAAAATAACCTCTTGACTCCTACTTGAGAGTCTTCTGTTTTATGCGTCCCAGGATCGTTTTAGGTCTTTTTGGTCACAACATCATGTCGAAAGCTCATGTTCAGCTGATTATGCCCCATAACTCTTTTTCAGAGTCACTATTTTCCAGGATAGAGGCCTCCATCCTGTTTGTATGGCTTACATTCTTTGTTCCCAGATGTATACTTTTACACATATTAAAATGCATATTTTTGCTTGCACCCTGTTTATCAAATGATCCAGATCACTCTGTATCAGTGACCTGTCCTCTTCATTGCTTACCACTTCCCCCAATTTGTGTCATCTGAAAACTTTATCAGTGATAACTTCATGTTATATGCCTTCTTCTGGGTCACTGACAAATGTTAAATAATATACAATTAACTGATCCCTGTGGGCCCCCACTGGACACACACCCATTTGATGATGATCCCCTGTTTAAATTACATTTGAGACCTATCAATTAGCCAGTTTTTAATACATTTAATGTGTTGTATTAATTGTATATTCTATTTTTTTAATCTAAATGCTATGTGTTACCAAGTAAAACAACTTACACTAGTGTAAATATATTTTGCCAACACTATTACCTGTATCAGTACACCTCTGGCCACCCAGTAATAATGGAATCAGGCCACAAACTCCTGGAGACAATTATGGAAAAGCCCTTTGGTGTTCCAAAGAGATTGCATCAAATGTTGGGGTGCCTCCAGCGCTACCAGGTACAAATCAGATACTGTCCAGGAGGATTACTGGTATTAGCTGATTTTCTGAGCGGGACATGTCTACCTAGCTTAATTCCAGCATTAGTGAGTTTGGGGAGATGGGGATCAGGATGTAGTGCAGCATATTAATGGATTCAATGTCCCAGTGTCAACAATGAAGCTGATGGAAATCAGAGGCTATGGGGCAAAGTCATCCAACTACATCCAATGACAGGGAGTCAAGAAAGCGATACTAGCCAGGTGGTCAGAAGAGAAAAGCCAATTATCAGTAGTAACAGAAACATATTTTGAAATTAAAGATGAGCAGAGTGTTGTTGACCAATACAATCTGGGCTTTATATCTAAAAATATGTATTATTGATACCATATATATAATTATGCTTTTAAATGCACAATAACAATATATAGTGTGTGTGTGTGTATACATAAGAACATAACATAAGAATGGCAATACTGGATCATATGAATGGTCCATCTCTCCCAGTATCCTGTCTTCTAACAGTGGCCAGTGCGAGATGCTTCACGGGGAATTCTCAGACCAGGACAATTATCAAGTGATCATCCCCTGCTGTCCAGTCCCAGCTTCTGGCAGGCAGGTTGATATATCTAGCAGTTACATGGCCTCCACTGACCTGTCTTTTTTTTATAATGCTGTTCACTTATAGTAAATATCCCATGACACTTTGCAAAGCTTAAGTCAGCATTGGCATTAGAAAATAAGAAACTTATCAAAGGCAAAATACATTAATGTTCTACCACTGGTACAAGCTCGGGTGGTACCTTTACCAACCAGTAATTAGAATACTAGTATCCAAAACAAAGGTAAGAATGGGAAAGAACAAGTTAAGGAACTGATGGGATGGATTTTAGTGACGCAATTTGTAAAATCATCCTATAAATACTACCAGCTGAAACATGTAACTTTGGGATCACACCTTTTGCGTAAGGTAAAATTAACAATGCCGCATGAGATGGCTTCCTGGAATCGGTATCATATTGAGCCTTTCTTCATGTACTATGCTATTGTTGACTTTTAGCAATAAACCTGACAGATAATATTATAATCGGTTTCTTGAATATATTTCATACCAAACCAAAGTGTGGTCAAACAACTGACTATACAATTTACCAGTAGTTTGCAGGATGGAAACCTGTTTCAAGGACAGAGAGCTGTTGTCCGCACTTTTGTGTTTAATTTAGATGGACTATATGGGCTAAAGGTGGTAACATAATCCAGTCATATTAAACAGTGTTAAACAATGTCCAGGATTTGGTATACCGAAACCTTAGCCTTCTTAGCGCCATGGCAAACACCATTTAAAAATCCTTTTTAACTTCTATTAAAGATACAGAAAAGAAGGTAAAAACAGCTAAAGCATTTGGAATGTAAAGTATTAAATAGGACTTTCATTTTAACAACATCCCTTTTCCTTTAGCTGGAGAGAGATTTTTAGAAGGGAAAACTTCCTTGTTTGACAGTCTCTTCAATGGTAATGTCCTTTGGGGGAGGAGGAAGAAGTTAGTTGAGATTGGCTGGAGCTGTTAAAGTCTTGTCTTGTTTTGTCCCAGATGGTATTTGGGATTCAGCTGGAACTGATAGAGGTGGTGATGTTATCTGGGTCTCAATCTCTGGCCTGGTCAGGACATCTCTCAGGATCAGGGTGATGAAGGCCTGTGATCCCAAGAGATTGTGGAGGTGGAAACCAGGGTGGTGAACCTTGCTTCAGTAGCCACTTTGTCTCACCAAAGTATCTTTATAAGGACCCACAAAGGGAACGGTGCATGGAACCCATCCCCTCATTATTTTGTCAACCAATCAGACCTACTTTCTGACACACCAATTATGGTTCATTGATTTCTGGTTCCACACTTTCCTTGTTTACCAGGCACGATCTTAACACATATACATCAACAGGCCTTTTTAATGGTCTGTCTCCCTTTCAAACCTTTTCCCGGAATATTTGTTACTGTAGGTTATTGTGGCATCTTATGAACTTTCATGTAGTTTGTCAACTCAGCTGTAAAATTAGGGTAAATTTGTAGGCTCCTTTATTACAGCACCACCTCCTTACATCAGGATGTAATGCAAAAGATACATGTTTCACACCTGGGCATTGACAGCTCAGACAGGCTCAAGAGTGTGTTTACTGGCCAGGAATGAATACACAACTCTTCTCCTTGATAGAAGGGTCTGACATCTGCTGGTCCTGTGATAACTGCCAGCAGAAAGAAACTCGAACACATGAGTAGCCCACCCTACCATAGGAAAAGGTGGTAGTGGACTTATTTACCTTCAAGGAAAAAGCAGTACTTGATTACAATGGACTACAATTCAGATTTTAGGGAGGTCAATGCCCTTGCCTGAAGCAAGTCAGTGACTGGAACACTCTGCAAGAAATGGCAAATGAGAATTTGACAACCACACCTCCTCCCCTGTATACCCAGAGATTAATAGCAAGGTGGAATTATTTGTGAAAACAGTTTAGGGAGAGCAGAGGTGCTGTGTTTCAACTGCTTAAAGCTTGTGTGAAAGCCAAATTAAATACTAAAAAATGATGGTGAGGATTCCTACATAGGGTCCAACATTAATTATACCAGAATGTGTATCTGGGAGGGGGAAGTGGAGAGAAAGGAAACGCCAAAGGCTATGGCAGGTGGCTTTACTATCCCATTTCTGAAAGGTCAGGTAATTTGGGTTATTTTATTCGGAGAATGATAATCAGGCAATAACTGTATGAATGAATAAGTTAAAAAAAAATCAAAGCTCCTTGCCCATGCCAACATTAAACTAGGATGCTGAGTGGAGGGGAGGGGGAAATGCAGTTATATCACTGAGACCAAAAAGTGTTTATCCCAAGGTGGACATCGGTCAGATTTCTAAAATGGGGAAAAGACAATAAGAGTCTGGTTTTGAGAAGTTCTATGTACCTGTACACAAACTAAGGGGAATCTGTGATTGCTTATTTCTTCTTAAAATCAGGCCCTAAAAGGTAACAAGGGATCAAGACAAGAATAGCAAGACACCATCACCCAAAGAAATAGGATGGGGGAGCAATTTTTGGAAGATCATGAATAAACTGAAAGCTTTTAAAATGGTTAGCCCTTGTAGCTATCCTTTCAAGGTGGGATTTCTTGATTATTCTACTTTTCCATACTAAACTCTCAACCTGTGCTTTTTCACTAACTGAATGGTTTACTGCTGGATCCTCAGCAGATTATCGTGTAGATTGTTTCTTAGTATATGACAATATCTGTTACACATACACATTTCTCACATTCAAAATATCTGCTTGAACATTACAATTGATTAGACTTCTTTGTTGTGGATTGCGGAACAAAAGCTGAAGATTCTGCACCACCTTTTGTTTGTTACATCAAATGATGCATTTTCCTTATTCTGTAGCATAAAAATTGTGTTATGTTTGAAGAACACAATGTCCATAAGGTTTAATCTGCAGTCTTATATTCAGAGCGGTTTGTAAATTGATTCTTCACTAGATGCTGCAACTCTTGTGGATTGAAGATAAATCACTGAATTCCAAGAGAATACAACACAAAGGAAACCATTAGCCTTGACAATTCATAAACAAAGTAAAGAACATTATTCACTCTTTGTTCTTGTAAAATAATACCCAGGTTTCAAACACTAAAAAGGATGCTCAATCATTGCAATTATTTAGTCAAAATGGGTTTGTTTATGAACAAATGTACCAAAAAAGATGGGTTTCTTTATAGGAATTAAAGGGAAAGAGGCGGGAGAAAAAGCCTACCTCACTGTAATCCCAAAAGCTATGTTAATAGCTGCAGCTTTGTTTTGAGATTTATTTATTTTTATTAGCTCACTCTTGGTGACCTATTTCTCTCCTGAAAAAAGAATGTGTCTGAACCACATGGAATGCTAGTAGGTCAAAGGTTCCTAGTGTCTGTGCACCATGGCGACGGTCTCTGGAGAATTCCAACCAATAAGAGCTTTCACGAATCTCTCATGAAAACCCTACATTTACTGGAGAGTAAGAAGCTTTTTTTTTCTTTTAATGTGCATTTGTCTACAGCCTTTGTGAATTTATGATTCCCTGGATCACTTGGCTGCCTAGCCCCAGAAATCAAAATATATTTAACTTTTTTTTGTGACATTAAAAATGCATTGCAATGAATAATATAGCAAGGCTGTGTATAAAACTAAAGCTTTTGCTTCCCTTTTAAATGTTTGTTCTTTAGCAGAGATTCTCTGAGGGGAGCTTATTGAAAGGATGAACAGTAATTTAATTTTTTATCATAAGCATTAGTGGCAAATAAAGGACAAACATTCTTTGCAGGGCTGAAGAAAAGGCAGAGATGTATATCATGGGGGAAATGTTGCAGCCAGATTGACTCTTTGGCAGTGAAGGTTCTCTCTTTCTGCTCAAAAAGAGGCATTAAGCAGATGAGTATGCAGGCTCTAGAAACATTTCCCATTTATGTCATAAGCAGCAAATCCTAAAGCAACTTACCAGGGAAGTGTGCTTAAATAGAGATACGGTAGTAGATCGCTGAAAGTTTTTGCTAAAAAGCAGTATATTGAAGAAAAAATCCTTTCTAAAAGCTGAAAGCAAAACTAGTAATTTTTTCCCAAAAATTCTGAAGGAAAGTTTTTTTAAAATAGCAATGGTCCAGACTGTCCGCTGATGTAAATCAGTTTTTGTTTTGTTTTTTTAAATGTGGAGAAAATTTCTGTTGATGATTAGACTTGAGTGAGAAGTCCCAATTTTTCACTTTGCAGAAAGCTTCCTGTATAAACTGATTTTTTTTTTAAACAAAGTCAGTTGTTGACAGGTGTGACACGGCACTGCTTGGATGAGCACTGCAGATACCACATGCCTGGGGTGCCTGCCTGAGGGAGTGGTGGGAGGTCCCTGAACTCCCTGCTGGGAAGGGGTTTCTGGGGGGTAGGGGAGTCCCCAGGTGTCAGCTGTGGCTCCAGGGCCCTGAGCAGCCCAGCTGGCACAGCAGCTCCTTCATCCCTGTCTCTGTGTTTGGAGCTGAGATTGGGCCATCCCCAAGTTTCCTGGCCAGAGGCCTGAAGATAGGGTGACCAGACAGCAAGTGTGAAAAATCGGGACGGGGGTGGGGGGTAATAGAAGCCTATATAAGAAAAAGACCCAAAAATCAGGACTGTCCCTATAAAATCGGGACATCTGGTCACCCTACCTGAAGAGCTGGGGACTGGAACTCTGCTGCTACTGTTCAGTGCTCCCAGCCAAGGTGTAGCAGTCTCCAGCACCTGGGAGCATCCAAGCCACTGCCAGGTGGCAGAAACACTGACAGGAGCAGCAATGGGGAATGCAGCTGGGTGGGAAGCAGGGCTATTCCAATAGTACTGGAATAGCATTCCAGTGCTTTCTGGCTCAATTACCCCATGGGCAATAAGTGCTAGGGTGAGAGCTTGGCCAAGGGTTGTGTGGATGGATAGGAAAGGTTGTAACATTGATGTTATCCAGAATGAATCTGCAAGACTTAGGACCTAGAGAGAAGTCTGAGTTGAAGATGGTGCTTAGGTTACGGGCCTAGGTCAGAGGTAGAATGGTGATATTGTCCACAATGACTGAGAAAGGAGGTAGCACGGAGGGCTTGGATGGGAAAGATTAAGTGCTCCGTTTTAGTGGAAGCCTTAAAATTGGTGAGGCAAACATTCCAAATATTTCACTTCTGTGTACATCTGGTGAAAACTTTCCTTTCAAGCACTTTCACAAACAGTAAGGTTTCCTTAAAATTTCAGCAAGTCCAAATGATTGTATGTAGTAACAACCTGGCTACACTGTATTTCTGCTGCTTAGAGCCAACACTGCTAATGGCTGTGTCGGGTGATATACTAGCTTCTTATTTACAGGGATGGGCGGGGCCAATGTTTACAGGGTGGGCAGACCTGTTTTCTAGCCCCAATAATCACTTTGTGGCACACTGGGTGTGCCACAGAGTGTCAAGTACGAAAACCACAGATTTGTTACAATACTATACGCTACTGATAAAATACTTGCCATTCACAGAGTTTCTGATTAATAGGAAAAATAAAAAAGAACCAAAAGTGATCTTTATGGACTAAATAATCTTCTAGGCTCTTAATGTTTCTATTTATTTACTTTAAATGTTTTATTGCTCTTGTCATCATAACAGCTGTGCACATTTCACAAAAACTGACCACACTTGGCAACTAACCATAATAATCTTCCCCTTTGACATTGCTAACCACCAAAACAAATACCCCCTCACTACACTCCCAATTCAGGGAATGTTCAAGTCAATGAATGCCTCTTGCAACCAGCCTAAAAGTCAAGCACAGATCTTGCCAAAACAAGAGGCAAAGTAAGTTCCATACCAAGAGACCCTCTGCTGAGAATGCCTTATCACCGGGGACTTAACTGTGAGCAAGAACATCCCAGCTGATGCTAACTGCCATAATAGCTTTTGATCTTGCAGTATACTTTCCGATTTAAAGTGCCAATTCTAAGTTGTAAGCACTGGTATGAAACATTATTATTATTATTGATTATTATTATTATTTGTTAAGCACCAACAATGTGATCAGCACTATACAAGATGTGAATGAAGACAAAGAAAATATCAATATGTAGTACATGCACTTGTCCAGCCTTCTCATAAGTCACCATATAATCCATACATCATAAAATAACACCAACCCTACATAACCTCTCAATCCAGCCCCATCAGGAAAAAGCCAGAGGCATTAGATGAGCCTTGCGGCATGGCCTAAAGGTCATCAACTCTGGGCTGTTTTGAAATTAGTGGCAACTGCGTTCCAGAGACAAGGACCCTTCATGGAAAATTGTCAGTTCCTTCCCATTTAAAGCCAGTTTCAAGCACCTCTACTTATCAGAGTTGCAGGAGGAGAAGGGGATGTCTCTCAGGCAGCTAGTTCCAAATCATATAGAGATTTACAGATCAAACCCAACACCACAAATTCCACCCATAACTAATTGAAAGTGAATGCAGGCTATGGAGCATCAGTGTTCTCTAACAGTACATAGCTAATAAGCATGGGCAGCCAGTGACCGGCCGTTGGGGGAGGCTAGCCACTGGCCCCTCCCCTTGTGCCCCTCTTATTCTGACCCCTCCCCCACAGGAGCCCAGAGCACCCCCATCGTGGTCTCTGGCCCCAGCACTGGACAGCCGGGCGGTGTGGCCGCAGACCCCCAGCTCTGGTGCACCGGGTGGCACAGTCCAAGCTCCGGGCGGGCAGCATGGCCCCAGCACCAGCCTCCCTGAGTCCCTGTGGGAGGCAGGCAGGCTGGCCAGCCAGGGCAGAGCACTGGGAACTGCAGGAGGGGGCCTGGCACAGCCTCCCCCTGCCTCTGATACCTGCCACCCATGTACGTAGCAACCATTTTCATTCATAGCTGTAGTTGTAGCCCACAGTGCAGTCGCCTAATCCTGAACTGACAAAGACATGGATAACTATAGCAAGATCCGCAGCCAGAAGAAAAATGTGCATCATTCTCAGCAAGTGCAGCTGGAGGAAAAAGCATTCTTGGCCAAATCTGCCACCTAAGCATCAGGCAAGTGCCCAAGATCTAATATAAACTGAAAATCATGAACCTGTGCACTCCTTCAATCAAAAAGGCTGACATAAACACCATCATTTCTTCTGGATGCCTTGGCCTTTGTGTGTGGGTGTGTAGGAGCCAGAAGAAGCTAATGCATAATATGTAGTCAGGATTCTATTTAACCATGTGAGACTATCAACCTAATATTACTTCAGACAGCACATTATGAAGTTTAAAAATAAGGCAACTTATTAGCTTTGCTGTACATTTTAAAAGTACCTCATAGAAATAGGGTGCCTTGAAAAATAGCTATACAATTTTTATTTTTGCTAAGAAAAAAACTGAAACCAATTTGAGAAGCAAAGATATAGGTTACAGGAAGAAGTGGCAAGGAGTGAAGAAACAGAAGAAGCAGTTGTATACAGAAATATTAGGTGAGCCTGTTTTGTGAAAGCACTTTAAAGCACTTGGAAAAATAACAACTGTCTCTGAGGATTCCTGATGGAGCAGTCTCACTTTCGGTAATTTGCAATGAAGGCTCTCTGATATGTGCAGAGTCTTGAAATGTCACCATTTTTCATCTCTAATCCCTCTAGGGAGTATCCAACTAAGCATCTGGGGATCCTCATGGGGACTAAACTGCACACCTTTTGCACCT
The DNA here is from genome assembly GCF_028017835.1 of Emys orbicularis. Classification (NCBI taxonomy): domain Eukaryota; kingdom Metazoa; phylum Chordata; order Testudines; family Emydidae; genus Emys; species Emys orbicularis. The sequence goes on along the minus strand of NC_088684.1, from coordinate 78,010,248 downwards.
GAAAAAGTGAACTTGATAGTTCAAGAAAAAACAAAGATTCCCTTATAGATACACTCATATCCGAGAACCAGGACTGTTATTACAATGGCAAAATTGAATATCTTGCCATTATATTCCAAGTGATTACCTTGTAATCAAATACACACATCTGTATTGAAGGAACATACAAATATCTAACACAGAGAACAGTCAGATGTTGTTTGGCATACGGATAGGCAGTGTCCTCTAGTGGACTGGCAACTTGTAAATTCTATTCCCAACCACTGATATACTCCACCTTTGGGTAATGTATCTGCATTTCAATTTCTCCATTTGTAAATTCAGAATAAAAATATTTTCCTGCCACAGAGGGATGTTGTGAAGCTTAGGGAGTTAATGTATGCATGGAGTTTTGATGATGTGAAGCTCTGTGCAGATAATAAATGTTATCAATAATTACTGCTTCATTTTCCGTCATATATCCTAAAGGATCATTTGTGACTTTTTGACACAGCCCTGAACAAGGTGTGGTGCATTAACTGCACTACCATACGAGGTGCTCCCAGGGGGCATTGGAACTCAGAAGGACATTTCCCAAGTAAAGATGTACTACATTTAAGTCTTTGGAAGTCTAGGAATATCAAGATGGAAAAATTCCTGAGTATTTTTCTCAGTGACTAAATAGCCTTTTTCTGGCTTCCCAAAATGATATTTTTGTAGCAGAGCATGTTATTCCTTAATGCATGTAATGAAACATTATGTGCTACATTATATTGCTTATTTTCTCAGGCTGTTTTCTCTGATTTGCATTTTTTTTTTTTTTAAAGGAAGAACATGGTTAAAGAAATCTGTAGGTCACTGTTAAGCAGTAAAGTAACTGAAGTCAAATACTGGACTAAGTTGCAGATGGCTGCTTCTTTTAAGTTCAATAAAGAATGACTGCAGTGATGGCAAATTGATCATCTCTTTGTTGGAAAAATATTGTACCATAAGTTGTGACTAAGCAACAGCACCACCTTCCGTCTGCAGAGCACCAAGCAGTCTGTGAAAGGATGTCTTGCTGTGCATTATCACAGCCTCATTCCAGAGGCTTTATGCAAATCCCAAATCCCATTTTCTCAAAACCTCCCTCTCGGTGTAGAAAATTGTATCACTAGGTAATACAAACTACGTTCCAGGAAAGACATCTCCTGAAAAATCCAACCTAGACTATCAAGTGTAAAGACAGATTTTTAGATTTTTGTTAGACCTGTCTGGTTCCTGGGGGATGTTTCCCTTTATCCACCACAACCAAACGTTAGTGGTCCAATGGATGATGCAAATTATGTGATATCTGGGGAAAAAAGAAAATATTAGGTAGACTGAATTATTTTTATGTCATTTCCTAATCACTGTGTGAATTAGACAAATGTGCTGGTGAAGTCATGCAGGGCTATATATGTCTGAACCCAGCAGCAGATATTTTAAAAAATACTTATCAATACCTTAAAGGAAAATGGATAACTGTTAGAGCTCACAAAACACCTTAGTTGACAGCTAGTGAAGTCACTGTCTAGACCCCAGTTCTGTTGAACAAAACTGTGTATGCTAGGTTTATATTTTAAGCATTTCTGAGTTATTTCTGACATGTTTCTTAAGCTTCAGCTGTAGCAAATGAAATGTTACAGAAATTTCATGCACTTAAGAAAACTGAGAAATACAGTGTCCTTTAAATTGCCATTAAGTACATAGGAATCTGTACGATAAGGAAATGAGATGCAAGTGATGCAACCCACTTGCATAAACCTATACACAATATGGATCTATGAAAAGTGGAATGTTTTAATAATAAGCAGTGGGTAGGGAAAGGGGGAAAACAAAGAAATAACTTATTTGCAAATCAGCAATAACATTGTGCATTGTTAATCCACCACAACAGTAGCATAAGCCTAAGAAGGCAAGGGTCATGACAGCAGTTGCAATGTCAATGTCTGTGCAACATGTTCTAGAATAGATGTGTTCAACCATGTTCCATTTTCTGATAATCTGGTCTCTCTCTCTCTATAGTTTGTCTATGCTTACAGGGGCACAGCTGTACCAATGCTGTAAAAGCACTCATGTTGCCGTGTTATGCCAATGGGAGAGAGCTCTCTCACTGACATCATAAAACCAGCTCAACGAGTGGCGGAAGCTATGTTGGCGGGAAAGCATATTCCACTGACCTAGCGCTGTGAACCCAAGCACTTATGCCGACAAATCTTATGTCACTTGGGGGAGGGGTGCTTTTTCACACCCCTGAGCAACAAAAGTTTTACCGACATAAGTGCTAGTGTAGACATGGCCTAAATGTCTACCATGTAAGCCCTCCCACTTAATGGCAGCTCTACCAACAAATGGAGAGGTGGCTATACAGCTGTTTAATATTAGCCTTCAGGATTGGATCATTAGTGTTCATGTTATGATTTCTATCCTTTTTTTCATGTCACACTCTGCACTTAACTCTCATCATAACATTTTCTAAAATAACATTCACAATACTATTGTTTCTTGGCTCTCTACTTATGTTAACCCCCATTTTAATTATTCACATTGTCAATCCTGCTTTCTGAAGTCTAGCTTTGAAGTATGGTGTTAATGGGAGTAGACTGGAATTTCTGAGACCTGAGATTTCTAAATAACCAGAATTCTTTCATACAGCCTGCTACCCATATAAAAGATGACTTGGAAGAGAAAGAAACAGTTCATATCTGAACAAGTATGATCCAAAATGGATGCCTATAGTCTACACATTAAAGTGAATCTTTCACGAGCCCCTAGTGATCTCTGCTATGTAGCAGGCCCATAGCAGTTTACTAAAGTACCTCTTGCTGTCTTGAGTTAATATTTTGTAACCATGGCCTCAGAGTCTCTCCATTGCCTGTTGTTCTCACCAAAAGTCATATGCCAAAGGACCCAGTGTGGGTTGGGGCATAGAACTGCCCTTCAAAGACTTCCAATTATTAACTTTAAGATTTCTAATCAGGCCCTGTAATGAAGACTTACCCAGTACCTACAATAATGAGTGGAATAGGATGCTTAGGGGCAAGTTGTAGCATGGATGCACAATGGAGAAAAAGTGCACAAAACCTTTTTTATCACCTTGTGGCTTTAGCAGGGCTAGCCACAAATGCAATGTGAAGAACAAGAATGGTGCAAGTAAAGCGCTGGGAGTGATGCTAGGCTCCCCAAACAAGGCAGGATAAGTGTTGGGGTGGGTGGTGGACCTATCCTGCCCTCTGTACCATCAAGCAAAGATTAGCCAATGCAGAGGATAGCACAGACTCTTTAAAAGGGTGGCAGAATGTCTTCTAAGATGTGTGCTCACAAAGACAAATTCTGGCTCTGTTAGCTATAATGTTTTCATGGATTCTATGCATGGCCCCTCTTTACCTGCATGCCCAAACTGGGCTATGGCTTAAAGGTCTGTAATGCCAATGCCTGGGTTGACTGTTTATAGTGATGGAAAAGAGTTGAGCTAGTGGCCTCATTACACACACAAAAAATCTAACGTCTCTCCCAAACCAATTCTACAGGTTTTTGTTGTTGTTGTTTTGGGAGTCGGATACTACCTCTTTTACTCACATGGAGCAGTAACTCTCTCACAAGTAATTCCACTGATGGTTGACATGAGAAGGGGTAGCAGAATCTACCCCTTTATAATTAACATAAGTAAGATTCAAACACATGACAAATATATGCAAGTAAATTACTGAGCATCTCTTTTGACAAGGAAACTAAAGATGGTGATTACAAATCACTCTAGGGCAAGTGTATAAAATCCAAGTAATCCATTGAAGGGAGATAACACTAATACATAATGGGAGCAAGAAGATCAGTATTCCCTTTTCACTGTAATGCCAGGAAACATCAATATTCATTGCTTTGCTAATACAATGCATGTTGTTCAGCAAGTTCAGAGAACAAGAGAAAAAACGAGATTAGAAACCCATCAAAGCATGTCCTGTACCCCAATTGGTTGGAAAATGCTTTTGTCACAGCTAAGCAGCTATGAACTAGAGACTTGTTTTACCAAATACTGAACATGAGAATCAGAATATCCCCCAATCAACTTGGAGGCATTTGTTACCACAATTAATGGCTTTGTTAGTATGTCAACTGCTCTTGGCTGCATTTGGAATTTTAACAAAAACAAAGTATTGTTTCTGCTCATATCAAGTTCTAGAGAATAAGTGCATGTTAAAAATCCCCTCTCTTGTATGAAATCTTCTTTTCACCCTACCAACTGTCTAATTGCACTAACCGGGGCTGTACACAATGCAGATCTGGGTATCCGCATTTTAAACAATGCCCTCCTTTGGCTGGCATAGGCATATAAGATTATTGGCTGCAAAGCAGGTAACTGCTTATTTAAGACCATATCCATTGATTCTGGCTTTTGTAACCTACTACAGCTGTGAAAAAGACTTCTGTTCAAACAGACTTTCAATGATTTCAGTGACAAATCCAACCCTTCTTATCCCCGCCCCCATGCCTTTAAACATGCACCACATCCAATAATATTCCTACACCCTTTTTTACTTAGCCCCCTATTTAGTCTGCTAAGTATCAAATGTATTTATTGCATCTCCTCCTTGGTTATCTGCTCAAGCATATGAGCTGCCACTTTGAAACACCCTTTCTAATGTTATAAATTCCAAACCTTTATGACAGGCTTTGCTCCGAGTATCTGGAGAGTAATGTTCTATTCTTCAGTCATGAAGGAGGAAACCATGTCAAGGCACTTCCATGAATCCTATTACAAGATAAATAAGGGGTTATTTGTTTAAGATTAGGTGATGAGAGGAGTCAAGTAGTATGGAGTTACGGGGAGTTCATTTCTTGACGTGCAGAGTGAGTATGCAAAATCATTAGAATGTATTTTCCATTGGAGAATTGTAAGGTTAAGCCATTAACTTTGTGAATTTGCAGAGGTTTCCCAGAAGCTTACTCAAATCTAGTGTTTTGTATCCTGTTAAATCCATTCCACTTATTACCCTAATAATATAAATGGCCACTCATGCAATGGAGAGTAACGAGATATTCCTAACAGTACCTCTGAAAACTCAGGGTCACTTTGAAGCAAGGTAACCCAGAGCCACAATAGTATTAAAGCAGTATGAGCTTTGTGAAGCTTGCATTCTCTAATGGGCTTTTCCAGTCATTTAGGTTTATGCATAAACAGACAGACAATCCAAAGCAAGCTTTCAGTGTTAAACTTGGGGACGTCTATCACAGTTAATTTCAAGGGCAATAACATTGAATGTAGCATGTATCTTAAGGGACAATGATAATGAGACTGAGAGAATGAGAAGTTGCATGTGGTCACTTTAAATATTTAAGAAAAGAATGCAAATTTTACAGATGGATTTATTTATTCATTTATTGTGGGCATGTGCACAAGATTCCTGTGTCCAGTGAAAATCTGGAAAGAACATACAGGTTCTTGTTCCTAGGATCAGATGAGGTCATGCATGCTGTGAAAGTGACATTTTAGCAGAGTTAACTATTGGGTGACCATATTTCCCAAAGGGAAAATGGGACACTGCATGGGCTAGATTGAGCCCTCCCCAGCCCCACCACCGCCCCGTACAGGGCTGGCTAGAGCCACTTGCCCAAGCCCCCCTCCCCACGTGAGGCTGGGGCTGTCATCACTGCAGTCACCCAAGCCCTGCCTGCCCCCCATGCAAGGCTGGGCCTGATGTCACTGCTTGCTGGAGCCTTGCCTGCCTCCCACCCAAGCCCTGCCTTTGCCCCCCCACACACACACACTGCATGGAGCTGGTGCCACCACTCAACACCTCCCCCTCCCCCCGCATGTTCCTCTGCACCTGACTTTTTGACAAAAGTGGGCATTTGTCCTGCTTGCTCTTGCCAGGACAGGGCTTAAAGGGACTGTCCCGGCCAAAATGGGATGTATGGGCACCCTAAGCAGAGAGATTAGCTGACAGAGATCTGAGGAAGTAACCTCCAAAACAACATTAACAGATGCCACAAAAGGTGCCACAGACAGTTAAGTCTAACCAGATCAAGGGCACTATGCTGTTCCAAAATGAAGAGGCAGTCAGTTCTTCATACTCTAGTGGAGTGGTTTTCAACCTGTGGTCCACTAGGGGTCCGCAGACTGTGTCTAAGATTTCCAAAGGGGTCCGCACCTCCATTTTACATTTTTTAGGGGTTGACAAATAAAAAAGAAGGTTGAAAACCACTGCTCTAATGTCTTAGATTAAAGGTTGATATATACAAAATAAGTCTCTATGCTGCTTCTTTCAGCTCTGCCAATACACTTCAGGCTAGAGTCATAAAGGGTGTTTGTGCCTAACTGGCACATTAGGTACCTGAATCCCAGAATTCAGGCACTCCGGGTATTCACAAAAAACCCCACTCAGCTGCCATGGGAACTTTGTAGGTGCCTAATGTCACTTGGCATATATGTTTCTGCCTCTGAGCATTTGTACTGCAACACCATTCTAGGCAACCAGATGCCTAAAGCCCAGTGAATTCATGAATCAGGGCCAGATAGGGTTCCTCGGCCTAACTCACCTGTGGGGTCCAATTTGGAATCACGATCTGAGCACATCCACCTCAATACAAAACAGGCAGGGGTGGGGGGAGGCCCTCCCTTATAACTTTTTAGCCCAGTGGTTAGGTTACTCACCTGTGATATGGGAGCCCCCCTACCTCCTCTCAGCTGAGGGAGTGAAGGGATTTGAGCAGGATTCTGTCACCTCTCAGGTGCATACTTTCACCCCTGGGCTAGGAGCTATTCTAATGTGGAGCTTCCTCAGTCTCTCCTGATGAAGCTGTTCCACTTTGGATAACTAACTAAGCAGTCTTTGGAGCAGGGGGGCTGGACCTTGGGTCTCACACATCCTAGGTGAGTGCTCTATCCACCAGGATATGGAGTTAGTCTCACTTGCATGCCTGCACATTTTCTCTCACTGACTCTTTATTCAAAGTGCAACAGCAGGAATGGTGGGAGACCCACAACAGAAAGCCCCATAGCCCAAGGTTTAGAGCACACTCCTGAGAGGTGCAAGATCATTGTTCCCAACCCTTCGTCCCCCTCAGACATGGGGGACTTGAACCTGGGATCTCCCGCATTCCGGATGGGTGCCCTAACCCTCCTCACAAGAAATGTGTTAACCACCTAGCTCCAAGAGAGGATTCACAGCTGAGAATCCCAGGCAGAGATAGACACTGAATTTTTTAGAGGGGTAGAGCTTAGGACACATCCTTCTCCTTGGCCTCTTCCATTGGCTAGTTTAGGTGAGGGGCTGCCTAGCATGCTGGTTTTTGTGAATCCCATTCTTAGGCACCTCTCTCCCTGTATCCATTGTATAGGAAGCCTGAGGGCCTAACTCAGGCTTTGTGATTCCCAGTGGTTTTCTAGTGCCTAAGATGTTAGGCATGGCAACACTCATCATCACAATGCCTAAGTCCCTTTGTGAATTAAGCCCTTTATGCAGTATTTTGGAAGAAGGGAAGAGGAGAAGAGCTCCCCAATCACATCTTCACTTATGTTGAACCCAGGTCCTCAGAGGTGAAAAGGCTAGTGTTGGAGATCCGATTCAAAGCTGTCTGGCACTAATGGGAATCTTTCTATTGCATTAAATGGACTTTGGATGAAGGCGTAAAGCAATGACCAAACTACTTTCCCTCCTATCTAAATATATTTGTAGTTTGTAGATTCTATATCCAAAAAGGCAACATTGTGTGATAAATATTTTAAAAATATATTGATATTTGGTACAGTATGACAAAGTCAACTTTATTACTGTCTGAAAGACCCTTTGCAAAACTTTATATTATAGCTACTTCAATAAAACAAATGTGTATGACAAAATACTCCTTTAAAATGGTCTTAAAGTATGTCTCTAAAATAATTCAGGTTGCCAGGGTATTTGAATAACATTTATTTTGAAGTAATCCTTTCATTTCTACAATAATGTAAATGCATGATTGTAATTTAGCATCCAGTGGTGGCTTAACTGTAGCAATATGTGCCAGTAGCTCAAAAGAAAAATAGAATTTATTGGAGGAGTATTTGGTGTTTGCTGCATTGTGCCGCTCAGCATTTTTCTCAGCAAGGTAGAATTAATAGAGAAAAGAGTGACCTCTGAATGTGTCTGAACTCCACTACAAGCTGCAAGGTTCATTGTCCAGATGCTGTTTAAGATAATTTCCTTAAAAGGCCATTGGCAAGTACTTTAAACATCTATTGATCCCTGTCCAAAAGAAAATAACTTAAATTTCCACTCTGTAACAGAAGCTTTACAAACAATTTGGTCCCATACTTGCACTAAATTGCTTGACAGTAAATAAATAGAAGAAAATTATACTCAAAATATGGAGAAAACAAAGATCCAGATCCACAAATGGTCTTAAGGTACTTCTACGCTCCTGGATGCAGACACTGCACACCCAGCTAGCACAGGTACAAACAGCAGTATAGACAGTCGTGCATGGCTTAGGCGAGTAGAGTAGAGGTCCCTATACTCTTGGTGGGTATGTCCCGCACAGCTGTCTACATACCCAAACAATAATTCCCATGTCTACACTGCTATTTTTTAGTAGTGTAGTGTCCTAGCTGCTTCCCTTGGGCCAGGGCCTTTCCTGGCTGCCTCCCCCATGCTGCAGCCTTCCTTCTCATGTGTAACTACACACCGCAGTGACAAGTGTGGACACAGCCTGCCTTTCACTGTGACATGACCTACCCTACGTGCCACCACACATGTAAGGAAGGTCTCCGGCAATGCAATGGTGAGCGTTGCATTGCCTAACTTTTAGATGCCTAGAAGATCACTGCTGGAACAACAGTGGGATCCACAGAGCATGAGTTAGACACCTAGGTTCCCTATGCAATGAATGGGGAAAGATAGGTGTCTAAGCAGGAGCCAAAGGAAAGACCTAGCTAAGCACAAAGATTGTTTTTGATGGAGAGACATTACTTGCACCTTATGATGTCCAGCATGGCTTACTACTTATTTGGGAGCCTAATATTTGCCTCAGACTCTATTCCAGTCTAGCTATTCTAACTTGTCACTTAGCACATTAGTGACTGATGAGACTCAACATGTTTTGAGGTTTGTGCCTGAAGCTTGGCTGAATATTTTGAAGCTTCTCTATTTCCTTCCACTCTTCCCCCCATCACTCCACCCCTAATTCTACTTCTGCTCCAGCACCGTGCAAGGTTTAACTAAGTAAGGACTAGAGAGCTTGGCACTAATGGATTAACAAATCCAATTAGAACAGTGAGCTGTAGCTTCACTATGGATATTTCAATAAAAAAAATGAAACATGATTTGTAACATTATGACAGGGTTTTCTTCTGATGTTTAGTTTAAATATTGCATTCAATGCAAGTCATTTATTTTTCCCCTAAGGCCTACTGGCTTTTGGTACTGATCTTGATTGATAATTGTTTATATGCCACACTAAACCTTCCTGCTTTATTTCGAGTAAATGAACACATGTCCATTTAGTCCTAAAGGCAAAATTTAAATCTGTATTTTACCTCATGCTGCACCAATGCTCCCTTTCACAGAGCTACTGCTGCCAAGCAGCAGCTTTCTTTTCCAAGCCAGCCAAACTACTTAAGCAGCTGTAATTTTTTCAAAGGTAAAATTCATTTGAATTTATACTTTTATTTAGTTGAAGCTGTAGCAATTGTGAGGGCCTGTATTCAGCAGTAAATGTTGTTGCTGAGGCTTGGCTAAATGTCAGTCTTTCCCAGAAGCAGAGCATTTAAGTCACATATCTTTCCCTTTACACTTTGACATTCTCAGCTACTATGTTCGTGTCACTGTTACTCTACCATAAAATATGGGATTTAAGGATTCTGTCAATCCTGCATTCATTTTCATCTCTCACATATAATCACAATCACCTAAATGCATTACTTTTCCACAGGGGGTAATGGCCAGCAGGGGGAATGGACTACCTGTTTCTGGGGAGGAAGACATTATCCTAGTAAGGGAATAGTACTCCAATAATATGACCTTTCTTTCTGCTAAAAATTCAGGTAAAGTATTTTGCCTTATATTGCAGCCAAATTTTTTTGAACTAGGAACTGATATTGAGCTTATAAATCCATACTTAGGTATTGTGATAGACCCTGGCCAGTTGGGAACAGCAGAATAGCAGAAGGCAGATATACTGGCCACTGGATAAGTAGTTTTCTGTTCCCTGACTGACCAGAGCAGGGGCTGCTCCAGGCCAATGAGAACACCTGACTTCAATTAACCTGCAAAGAGTCAGGTGAGGCTGTTAAGCACCTGACTCTAATTAAGGCCCCTCTGGTACTATAAAAGGGCTCACTCCAATCAGGCTAAAGGGAGTCAGGGGAGAGGAAGTGGGGCTGGGTAATGAAGACACCCTGAAACCACTGGAAAGGGAGCCCTAAGGTAAGGGTGAAGAAGGTGTTGAGAGAGAGAGAAGCGGGGGAGCTGTGGGGAAGTGGCCCAGGGAAATGTAGCAACTCTGGCAGTGAAAGGTTGGCTACCAACAACTGCTGCCATTAGGGTCCCTGGGCTGGAACCCAGAGTAGAGGGTGGGCCTGGGTTCCCCCCAACCTGCCACTACAGAAACACCTCCTGGGAAGGGAAGACAGGCCCCCGTCAGGACAGGAGACTCAACTGTTCTTGAATAAGCCTGTAGGGACAACAGAGCCTGGGAGTTCTCTCACCAACCTCCTTGCTGGCTTATGGATGAAAAGGGTTCAGTGGACTGTACCCTGGCCCTAGAGAGAGAGAAGGGCTATGTGGAGGGTTCCAGTGAGCGTCTGAGGCTAGCATAAAACCGCCTGGAAGTGCAGGACCCATGGGGACAAGGTCGGAGCTCTGCCACAGTACCCAATAGGATATTAAATTGCCTAAATATGGAAATAAAGGGTGGAATTTTCAAAAACTTCTCTAACTTCAGAGCACAAATCCCAGTAACTTTCAATAGCATTTAGGTGCTTTTGAGAATTCTACACAAAGAGCCTAACTTTAGGCACCCAAGTAGTGCTTCTCTATGTAGCTATCTTCATGCTAAGTTAGTTCAAATTAAAAGTCATTGTTGGCCTTGTGAAGAAGTTGGCCTTTGCTTCCAAGAACAAATTCATGAACAGAAGTGAGAGCAATTTGCTGTAGCAATAGAAAATGAATGACAAGCAGCATGTTTACAAAAACCAATTTGCTTTCACACTGCTGTCTGAAGGTTAATATTTTAGAACTAAAATGTTCAATATGGAGCAGTAAACAGAAGAGAATAGGAGATACTTAACCCAAAATGGCACCCACTAAAAATAAAACTGTAAAGTACAGGCATCCCATTTACAGTACATGAAAAGATTTCTTAAGAAATCCTTATTACACAAGTACAGGTTTCTAGACTGAAAGCTAAAAACATAACATGGTTGTTGTTTGCACTGCATTTTGAGAGTTATGAAAAGCTGTTCAATTCTGTATTGAAGACCAGGCACTCAAATACTATAATGATGGGGAGACCAAAGTAGCCACTGTGATGGATAAGCTAAAGTATCAAGTGTAAAGAAAACTCCAGGTGGAATGGAAAATTGTTTCTACTCCATATAGCTTTTTGAGGCAGGAGGTTAATGCATAGGACTGGGATTCAGATCCGGATACATTATCCAGTTCTCCCAAAGTCTTTCTTGCGGGTAGGTGATAATTCTGCTGAAAAGGAGGTGGGAGTTATAGCGCATCACAAAATAAATGAGTCATCAATGTGATGCAGTTGTGAAAAGGGCTAATATCATTCTGGGGTGTGTTAGCAGGAGTGTCATTTGTAAAAGGTAATTGTCCTGCTCTGCTTGGCACTGGTGAGGCCTCAGCTCGATTACTGTGTACAGTTTTGGGCACCAGATTTTAGGAAAGTTGTGGACAAACTGGAGAGAGTCCAGAGGATAGTAACAAAAATGATAAAAGATTTAGAAATCCTGACCTATGAGGAAAGGTTAAAAAAAACTGGGCATGTTTAGCCTTCAGATATCAGGACTTGATAAGTCTTCAAATATATTAATGGCTGTTGTAAAGGGGACTGATCAATTTTCTCCATGCCCTCAGATCCCCATCTGAGGAATAAGACTTTCTTTATCCCATCCATTGTCTGTCTTGTCTATTTAGGCTGTAAGTCTTTACTATGCATGTGTACAGTTCCTAGCACAAGGAGGCCCAAGTCTCAGTTGGCACCTCTAGGTGCTTCTGTAAAACTAAATAATAATTTTGCACTATGACAATGTAAAGTCCTGCGTATAAACAAGGAGTTTGTTTTGATTATTTTAAAAACAAAAATTCCAGTTATTTGCAATGCACATCTGTAAATAGAGAAAAAGGAAAATGGATCAAAAAAGATGGAGAAGACTGGCTTGGTAAATGCTCAGTACCTCTAAACCTGGGCACTGAGCCCAAAGGTGAAATACATTTGTTTGAAAAGTGGTTCCTTCAGAATCTGAGGGGAGTTCAGAGACTGAAGGCATTCTACTACTTGCTGCTAGTGGATCAGGTAGTTCTTGTGAAATGCTTTTCAAACTTAGGATGGAAATTTCAGAAGCATCCAAGTGATTTAGGAGCACAACTCACCCAGGACCCTTTGAAAATCCACCTCCACCCATTACAGTCAATTTAAAAACAAATGAGAGAGCAATCCTTTCAATAGAACAGAGAGTGCTACAAAGATTTTCTCACCAAATGTTCCCACTTCACTTACATCATTCGTATAAACATCAATATTCTAATGCACAGCAGGCAAAGGTATGCAAACTTTCACAGCCTCAGAAGTCTTATTGTTGTTATCCTGTTCTTAGTAGTTTTAAGGCAAAGGCTCATCTTAAATATCTCTAAACCAGTATTAAAAAAACTAAATAAATATCCAAAGTACATGTGCATCTTTAATAGATGAATTCAGAAAGCTACAAATCTTTGAATTTTGAGCAAAGCATGTTAATTTCTTTAAATATTAGTGAAATTGTACTGACCATGAAATGGCAAAAAATGGTAGCCTAGATTAGAGGCAACCATAGCATGAGCATATATTGTGTATAAACCCCTTCTCGTTGTATCTCCTGCTCCCCTTGCCCCAGTTGACTGTTCATCTCAATCCCTCCTAACAACATCCTTTCTATTTCAACCTGAACCAGATAGGAACATAGGATTGCTATGCTGGATAAGAACAATGATTCATCTAGCCCATATCCTGTCTTTAAAAGTAGCCAGTACAGTATCAGATGCCTTGGAGGAAGATGCATGAAGCCTTATCATAGATACCCTGCTAACATGGGATGTTTTTTGGTAATCCCAAACATCTAGCACTTGGTATATGCCTTGATTCATTGCAGGTTTATATTCCACTTTTATCCTTCCTAATGAGACTGATGATGTTGTTGATATACATGGCTAATCCTTTTCTGAATCCTGCTAAACTCTTGACCTGAATAGTATCTTCTAGCAGCATTAATAATGCATTCTCTAAAATAGTTTTAATTTCTCTTAAGTGTTCAGGTTTTTTTCATTTCACTTGGTCTTCCCTTGTTCTAGTTTTATGAATAAAAGAACAAGTCCTCCTGCTTTACCTTCTCTAAACCATTCATTATTGCATATAACTTGTTTGCGTCCTCTCTCTAAAACACACATAATCATCAACTTTTAAATCTTTCCTCATATGGAAGTCTTTTTATGTCTCCAGTCAACTAAGATCAACAGCCAGGCCATACATTGGGGTGTGTTTGTTGTGGGGGATAAATGTTTTATCTGCTCTGAGACAACTACAGTTATTTAACTTTCAAACCTGGCTTATTTCTTCAGTGTAAATCAACATTTTAGGTGGTAGAGGTAAGGGGTGTCTGTAAGCCTCTCAGTTGCTCATCTTGATCAGACAATGAAAATGTTAAAATTTGGAGCAGACTGTAGGTACCAGCAGATAAACCCAAAACTTAAAAATGATGGCATGCACAGAATAGTTAAAGGAGAATAACCCATTATTCAGACAATAATATTCAGTGCTATGGAGCCTAGCTTTGTAATTTTTGAAAGTGGTCCAACTGAGATCTCTTTTGGCATCATTGTGAGCAGAATTTTTTCATCCTCCTGTATAGTCACGAATGCATTTTGCTTTGTATTGTTGCACAACGCTTTCCTTACGGGAAACTGCAACTAACTTATGCAGTTGTCTAAGGTACTTATGGGTACACAACCCACAGAAGTGAGCCTCCCAGCCTTGGTCGACAGACTTGGGTTCATGCTACCTTGCTAAAAATAGCTGTGTAGACAGCACTTTGAAGTTGTGGCTTAGGCTGGAGCTTGATATCTGAAGCACACCTTCCTCCCTGGGTTTCAGAGCCCAAGCTGCAGCCCAAGTTATGTTGTCTACACAGCTACTTTTAGCATGGTAGTGCAAGCTCTGAGAGCCTGTGTTCTTCAACCTGGGCTGGGAGGCTTGTTTCCATGGGCTGTGTAGATGTACCCTAGGTGGCCAATGTCACCATAGTACCTGAGTGTCTCACAATCTTTAATGTATTTATCCTCACAACATCCCTATCAGTGAGGGAAGTGCTACTGTTCCCGTTTTACAGATGAAGAACAGAGGCACAGAGGTCTCTTGGAGGTCTGAGGGTCTACTTTCACGGTCTGCAGAAGCTGGACTGCAGAGTCCCATGAAGAGATGGGGCAAAAATTTTCAGACAAATAGTTTATTTGCATAAAATGCAGTTTGGGGTGAACCAAAACTATTCACGAATTTGGGTCAAATCCGGCAAATCGTTTCAGCCTTTCATTTCAATATTTTCAAACTTTTCTTTTCACAATGTTTTTGTTTTGAAATTTAGCTAGACATATTTAAAAACACACACAATGCTTGTACCTGAACTCATGAAACAAAACAAAAATAAAAAAATTGTTATGGGTTGAACAAAACACTTTTCCAGATATTCTGGTTTACCCATTGGACCAAAAAATCAATTAATTGCTCAATTCTAGTCTGATGTCCCAAAGAAGGGCACAAATAAGTTGTCTGAGCCTGGGAGAGTGCCCTATAGACCCAGAGCTACTTAACAGTGACTAGACTACCCAACTGGTTTAGAAGCACATACAACTCTGATTGGGTCTGCTTGCAAGAGGCTGGTGACAGTACAGAGGTTACTGGACCGATAGGCGCCGACTCCATAGGTGGTCCGGGGCTGGAGCACCCATGGGGAAAAGTTGGTGGGTGCTCTGCACCCACCGGCAGCTCCCTGCCCTGCCCCAGCTCACCTCTGCCTCCGCTCCACCTCTGCCTCCTCCCCTGAGCATGCCGCATCTCCACTTTTCCCCCTGGCTCCCAGTGCTTGCGCTGCGAAACAGATGTTTCACATGGCAAGCGCTGGGAGGGAGGGGAGAGGAGGGGGAACACAGCACGCTCGGGGAAGAGGTGGGGCTGTAGCGGGGATTTGAGGAAGGGGTCCAAGAGGGGCAGGGAGGGGGCGGAGTTGGGGCAGGGACTTTGGGGAAGAGGTTGGAATGGGGTGGGAGGGGCAGGGGTGGAGTCGGGGCAGGGCCAGGGGCGGAGGGGCTCGAGCACCCACTGGCTCGGGAAAAGTTGGTGCCTATGCCTGAGCCAGCTCTCCCAAATCCTAGGATAACACCCTGGCCACTGGACCATCCTTCCTTTTTGGGTTGGTTCTCAGATTGGTTGGTTCTCAGGCGTCTCCGTTCATTTACTCCATTTTCTTCTAACACCATGTAACAAAGCTATGGCACACTCCCGTGCTGGTAAGAAACTGACCTTCAGTTCCTAGCTCTAGGACAGGGTTTTTCAAACTTCATTGCACCACGACCCCCTTCTGACAACAAAAATTACTACACGACCCCAGGAAGGAGGATTGAAACCCGAGCCCCACCGCCCCGGGTAGGGGCGCCCAAGCCCTGCTGCCCTGGGGGGCACCAAAGCTTGAGGGCTTCAGCCCTGGGTGGTGGGGCTCAGACTTTGGCCACAGCCCCAAGACCCAGCAAGTCTAACACCAGCCCTGGCCACCCCATTAAAATGTGTTTGCAACCCACTTTGGGGTCTCACCCACAGTTTGAGAATCACTGCCTAGGACATGGGTCAAGGTTACAAACCTTAATACTCTGTCACATGGCAGGAGCCCTAATCTCCTGATTCTAGTGAGGCTAGTTTTAAATCATGGATGGATGCCATTCATTGAGAAATAATTCTAGCCCTTGGTATTAGGAAATAGTGTAGTACATAGGAAATCACTTAGCATTGGTGTGCTGTCAGGAAATCTTGACTCCAGATACCTCAGCAATAAGTAAATCAAATAATCCTCTAATTAGATTACAAAGTGCAGCAACTGCATGTCAAATATCTATTGATCCCTAAAAAAGCCTGTCTTGAGGTTTCCTAAATATGCAAGGCATAAATTAATTTGCCATGTAATTAACTTAAAATTACATCCCAGGGAAATTTATATTAAGGAGACTGTTTAGGCATAAA
This sequence comes from Emys orbicularis, assembly GCF_028017835.1. Classification (NCBI taxonomy): domain Eukaryota; kingdom Metazoa; phylum Chordata; order Testudines; family Emydidae; genus Emys; species Emys orbicularis. The sequence continues at coordinate 77,993,784 of NC_088684.1, read as the reverse complement.
GTGTAAATGACATTTTAAAAAAAGTTTATAGCAAATTATTTGTCAAATAACAGTGCTTCTAAAAACATCAGTTGCACATTGCCTATGGAGCTTTATATTTTGTCAACTAACCTGTTTCTTCTCCTGTATTACTGCTTTGTTTTTTTCCCTGTGTTTGGAGTCTTGCAGAAGAAACAATAAAGGTTACCTAATGTGTGTGGATAACATTAAGCTTCTCTCTCCATTAACACAATACAAAAGTATTGAACCATAAAAATTGTCCATAAATGAGCCTGCTCTTCACAACTCCAAGATTCATACATAATTTTTTTTTTTAGATTCTGAACTCCATTTCATAAGTAGCTAACATATATAACTTTACAGGCAGAGGGATCTGAAAAACACTCCCAGCATATTGAATTAAAACTTCTGAAAACCTTCTTTTTTCCCCCCCCCGTAGCATAGGTTGCATATACAGAATACCGTTACATGATGATGTGACATGGCAGTAGGTTAGTAGTATTTATTCATGGTGACCTGTGTAACTCTCATATGATTTTGCATTCCTGAGTAATGTATCCACTCCCAGTGCATGTCACTGGCACCTTTATACCATTGTGTAATCTCTATGTAGCTGTGTGCATATATACTAGAGATTTATTCTTTAGCCCTTGTTACAAGAAAACTTTTAAGAAGGCTGTTTTTTGTACTAGCTCATGAGGGGAGAGAGAGCTCAGTGGTTTGAGCATTGGCCTGCTAAACCTAGGGTTGTGAGCTCAATTCTTGAGCGGGCCATTTAAGGATCTAGGGCAAAAATCTGTCTGGGGATTAGTCCTGCTTTGAGCAGGGGGTTGGACTATGTGACCTCCTGAGGTGCCTTCCAACCCTGATATTCTATGAAAATGGTTGGGTTCAGCCTTCATTTATTCTTCAGTGGTAGGTCTATGATGGCAAATGCTGTGTTTCAAATTAGGCACGGTTATCTTCATCATTCTTAGCTAATGTGGAGGATTATGGGTTACAAAAGGAAAGATGGCTGTACACACTGCAGCCTTTGAGAATTAGGCCCAGGATCTTGAGTTGGATCTAGTAATGAATGGGGGCCAGTGGAGTGTGCTGATCACTATGGTGTTTCCTGCTCAAGGACTATTGAGGCCTGCCACTATTTTACACCAGCTGGAATTTCCAACTGCACCTACTTGTAGATGGTTCCCAGGCAAAAATTTGGAGTGGACCACCAATGTTTACTCCTCATAGCCTATCCTAATGCAAGTGATGAAAGTTGGCTGCCTAGTTTTGGTTCAATCAGATTATGTATTACAAACTTGGAACAAGTGGCAAAAAAACAGATGTCAGGCAGAGTTGCATTTTGAAAATTCATTTTTTATTTTACAAATTATCTGGACTGTGCAGATAAATTCTGTCTCCTGTAGAATGTATCCAATTTTAAAGACATGAGATACACTGATACCCTTTGTTTTATTTCTATATTCTTTTAATATGCACATCTGAAACTGTTAATCTTCATCTAAAATATTAAAATATTTAATCTGTGGTTGCTGATAAACAAATAGACATACAAACTACAAATCTATTTTTATACTATTATGATCTTTTGCAGAGAATATCTTGAGGATAGAGAGTACATGTGGGCCACAATCAGAGGCTTTTATTCAATCCTCAAGCACTAAACTGCACTTAAGACTGTGGACTACATTTTCATTATAAGTATAACTACATTCAATAAATGCACATGCAAACATGTTCAACCAGCCATAGAGTTATATATATATGCTTTAAAGCTATTTATCCATAATATGCCTATTATATGGTAGCAGAGGATAGACAAATATATAAGTAGTCAGAACAACTATCTTTCAATCCTTCTCCTTTGTAAATACATCTGGATGAGAAAACAGGCTGCTACTGGACATGGAAAAAGCTATTGGAGAGGGAGAGAGAGATCTTCTATCGTGCTCTGAATGCAGTGAGACCCATTGTCAGACATCTAATGGAAGGGAATTTTAGGACATGGGCCAGCTGTCAGTTTCAGGGTAACTGCACTTGTATTTCCCCTGTGTGGTCTTCGGGGCAGCCACTTAAGGTTTAGGGTTCCATCTGTCACCTCTCTTGAGGTGGAGACCTGTGTCTCTCTCTGTCTTGCCCAGGGGTTTTAAGGCTGCACAGCTCCCTGTCTTACACTATATCTCCAACAAGTCAGTCTGCCACTAGGCCAGTGGTTTATAGCCGTCGGCAAGAAAGCAAATAGTGTATTGCCCATAGTTGTGACTACCTCACAGCTCTTTCTAAGCCAGCACCTTTATTTAAGGTTGAAGCATTACAGAGAGGGCATATAAAAACAATAAAAGAACCTACACACGTGCTAAAAGCTTACCAGAGGTCACCTCTCAGTCTTTTGGAGCCCTAGTAGATAAAAATCTTTCCAACCCTTCTGCGTGGGTTGGGCCCCCCTTTGACAGATCTGTTGGATCAGAAAGAAGGCCCTGAGTCAGTTTAAACCCAGCCTTTTTATGCCAAAATAAATATGCAAACTTCCTCAGGGGTAGGATCTCTCAGGAGCTGTTTACAACCTAAGTGATTCACCTTAATCACCCCTGAGCAGGGGCGGCTCTGTCTTTTGCCGCCACAAGCACGGCAGTCAGGCGGCTTTCGGCAGCACACCTGCAGGCGGTCTGCTGGTCATCCCGATTCGGCGGCATGCCTGCGGGAGGTCCGCCGATGCCGCGCCGTGTCCCCGCTGCCGAATTACCACCGAATCTGTGGGACCGGCGGACCTCCCGCAGGCACGACGCCAAAGGCGGCCTCACTGCCGCCCTCACAGCGACCAAGAGGCCGCCCCCTGTGACTTGCCGCCCCAGGCACGCGCTTGCTGCACTGGTGCCTGGAGCCGGCCCTGCCCCTGAGATGGGGTGTACCTGGCCCATGGCCCTCTGCTGGGGGCCTTGTGGTCCTACTACACCCCACCCCAGATGGAACAAGGTGGATCCTCCAGGCCTGCCTCAAGGGTCCTTGTGGAAACAGCCAATCAGCCCAGCAGGCTGAAATAAAAGGAGCTGTAGGGCCTGAGCATGGTATGTTGTCCTATTTGACTGGAGAGGTGCCAAACACTTGGATCATCATAGCCAGATGCTTATCTGATTGGAGGTGGGAAGTGATAGGACAGCCACCTGACCTGCTGAAGATGGAGAAGGGCATTTCTGGCTGCTTTCACCATGTGGGTGATCAGGAGCAATAAAAAGTTGAGGAAAAAATATGCCAAAACTATCAATTAAATCAGTATGGAAATCAGAGTGCAAATACCACAGTGAGAGTCAAGCTCTGGTTTTGGCCAATATTTTCCTCTTTCAACCAGCATCACCTATGCAAGAGCAAGCTGCTCTTCATCCAGGTACTTATCTCTCACAGGCAAAGTTAGGTTATAGTGCACTCAGTAGTTGCTATAAATAAAATATAGAGCTGGGTGTTAGCTGAATAGTGCTGGTGTTAAAGTCCCTGCAGTCTCATGATTGCATCTATGGATTAGAAATAAACTTTGACTAAGGTACACAATAGAACTGAGCCAGTGCAGGACTCCACAGGTGAAAGTTCTTGAAATGGAAGAGCAGCTATCTATGAGCTTCTGTGATTTGGAGAAACATGGAGCTGTCTCTAGTCCTAACTCCACCAACTCCTACAAGGTATCGCTGGTGACTCGTGATCAACAGCGTCAAATGCTGCTTACAGATCGAGCAGGATCACCATGCATGGCTGTCTTTTTTTCACAACATGTATGAATTTACATAAAAGCATTTGCTGCACTATGTAAAACAGGTGATGAACAGATTGGACAGAATGAAGGCATATGTGGGTAGAGTCTATTTTTGCCTGGCCTATTGCAGGAAAATAAGAGGGTCAGTTAATTATCTGATTTTTACCTATTGTATACGTGTCAATTAAATTACTGCAGAAGCTCATTTAGTCACTCATTTTAGTTACTGTGTTAAAATGCTCACACAAGTTTGGCTTAGAAGGATCAGTGTAATATCCTGTGGGAGACAAATTGTATAAACTAGAGGAACACTATTTGGGGGTTGGAGGGGGACATTGACTAAATGCAAAAATATAGTTTAGTTCCAGCATTTCTGATCACTAATGGGATTTGAAACGTCAAACACAGGAGCTATGCTTTGTATGTTAAATATTACACTGTTTATAGCCTTTTTAACAAGTTTATTTTGATCAACATTAAATAGCAGATGGTATTTTAAGCAGGGATAATGGAATGTTAAGTGGTTAGAAATTTGGGTATGCTTTCAAAAAAGTAAAGATTTAGCTCTGCAGCCATACTTAGACACATTTGTACAAACCTACATGCACTTGCAAGTGAGTGTCCATAGGTACATTTCCACCCATTCAGAAGTTTCTCTATTCAAACCAAAAAATGTGGCTCTAAAAGCTTTTAAATCATCCACACCTAACAGTAGTGCTTGTAAATAGCACATGAGAATTCCTGGCTGGGGCAGCTTGAGAACTAGAATGACAGAGTAACAAATGTAAACCATGAATTAGGAATATTGTTCCTCTGCTGAGTGTAGCGGATGTCCAAGGCCTCGATGGCAATCCTTTGTTTCAGGAATCTCAGCCCATCACCATTGCTCTGCCGGAGAACTGGATTCAGAGACCAAGGCAGAACGCAAACTCTCCTGCTGCTTGCGCAGCTCTCTCTACTCAAAACCTTGCATAACCAAAACTAACACACAAATCACATCTTCCAAAGTCTGAACATTTGCTCGCACATCAAGAAGAAGGCTATGAGTAACAGCACCAGCTGGTGACACCTACTATAACAGTCATCAGCTCTTGCCTCACGATTAGCAGTGTTATGTTCAACCTGTGATATGATACCAGCATGTAGAGTAATGTGGTGATATAGAGTTCTGTTCTTTTAAAGAGAAAAAGGCCAACTTGTTTTCTTCTTTATATGTATTGTAACCTGTCTATGTAATGAAATTATAAACTTTCCATGCTTATGTTTTTTATTTTATTAATGGAGATATCCCATCTCCTAGAACTGGAAGGAACCTTGAAAGGTCATCGAGTCCAGCCCCCTGCCTTCACTAGCAGGACCAATTTTGATTTTGCTCCAGATCCCTAAGTGGCCCCCTCAAGGATTGAACTCACAACCCTGGGTTTAGCAGGCCAATGCTCAAACCACTGAGCTATCCCTCCCCCCAATAATCATACTCTTTATTAATAATCACCAGTTCTTTCCCAAAGTGGGCTACACAGAAGTTTCTCTTTCATTGTGAGATAGATATTCAATTATACTCTTACATAAAATTCCACTCCTCAATAGGACCAAATAGCAAAAAGTCTTGTATGTAGGAAATACTTTTAAGCATAAGGTATCATAGCATACTTACAACAATTAGAAGAAATAAATAGAGGAATATATAATCAGTAGAGCACTGCAGAAGATGACAAATCAGTTGACACCAATTCAGGAGCCCAAGAAACCTGAAAATTAGAAACTAGACCGAATCTTATACCCTGTCTTTATGTAACCCATTGGATTCGCAACCATATTTGATCATTTTCTGTGATCATAACAATACTAATATCTGCCCATCATCCATATGTCACATTCCAGGTGCCCATAATTACACTTCTGGTCATTAATATTTATTATCTGTACCAATCATTCTTAACAATCCATATGCATTAATGCATATGAACTGCCTAGTTACCATGTTGCCCCCCCCCCCCCAGGAAACCCTTATTGGAGAATTACCTCTGTGATTCTGCTTTATACCCATATTCTCACGGTCACTTTGCCTCTCAAAATGAGAATGCAGAATCATGATCTGATGTTAATATTGTGGGCCCGCAATCTTTTAGCCGAAAACTCAGCTTTAGCATAACTGCTCACACAAGACCTCACATTAGTAACACAGGTCTCTAATATAAAACCTAACAACCTAATTAATTGTGTTTTCCTACTTGCCTCCTAATATATATCAATCTAATAAGTCTTATAAAGCTGTCAATATTACATCCCAATAATAGTCCTAGCATAAAACAGGGTAGGCTTTGTTGCAATATTTTTATATATTGCAGCTGGCACAATCCAGCCTTCTCTCTGCCTAGAGCCTCAATGACTGTACCTATAGGCTGTGAGTGCTGCTCCTTGAGGACTGAGCAGACAAGCTCATCTACTGAATGATGTATTTTATTTCTAAGGCACCTATCAATCTGGTATCTAAGCCACATACCAAATAAAGATGCAGTGGTGGTGGAGTCAGTAACAAAAATGTGTTTTCTCTCCATTCTTCGATGTTGTGTGAATGAATGTTGACTGGTGTGCCAGAGGAAGGCTTCTTCAAAAAGTTGTCTGTTTAAACAGCTGCACTGGGAGTTATGGAGGAGAGAAGGAGCACTGCATGTGCCCTTTAAGGGTACGTCTACACTACCCACCGGATCGGCGGGTAGCGATCGATCTATTGGGGATCGATTTATTGCATGTAGTGTAGCTGCGATAAATCAATCCCCGATCGCTCTCCCATCGACTGCTGAACTCCAGCTCGGCGAGAGGTGGAAGCAAAGTCGACGGGGGAGCCGCGGCCATCGATCCCGCGCTGCGCAGATGCAAAGTAAGTAATTTTAATTTGATCTAAGATATGTCGACTTCAGCTACGCTATTCTCATAGCTGAAGTTGCGTATCTTAGATCAATTTCTCCCCCCCCCCCCCAATCCCCCAGTGTAGACCAGGCCTTACAGGGACACAACCAGAATTTTCTTAAGGAAGGGGCTAAGAGCTCTCCCTCCCCTGTCCTGCACCAACCCCACATTTTCCCCCACTCTGTCCATGCAGACTGGCACCCTACACCTATTCCCCTCCTGCTGCCCAGGCATACCCAGCCCTTTGCTTCCCTCACACACATTTCCCTGCATCCAGCTCCAAACTCTGCCCCCTGCACTTACGCCCATGGTCTTTCCATGACACACCCAGCCCTGGGCTCTTCCCCAGAGCAGTGCTCAGGCTGAAGAGCACCATCCCCACTACGGGCCAGGCAGTTCAAACCCCATCCTCTTTCTGCATCTCCACTTCCCCAGGAAGCACCAAAAGCCTAGATCCAATCTTCCCATCCTTCTACGATCTGAGGGTACTTGGTGCCCATGTGCACCAGAAGGACCCCAAAGATAGGCAGGAGGCGGGCACGTGCATGGGGTTTCAATACCACTCAAATTGGGCCCAGTCACCCCTCTGACATGAGAGGGGTGGCTGGACCAAATTTATAGCGTTGGTCTGAGGCCAAGGGGGCCGCTCACTGTGCCCTTGTTCCCTCCAGATGCTGCAGTGAGCTGGGAAGAGACTACTTAGTTCTGTTCTCTTGGCTTTCAATGTGCGGTTCCACTCCTTAAAATGTCTGAATATTTTCAGTAGCTGTTTGTCAAATGCAGATAATTCACACAACTTTGAATCAGTTTTCTTGTTGTTAAACCAAATTGTAGTTAGGTCGAATACTTCAGAATATAGAAAAACTGTACTAGTAGCATCATTCTGAGCCTAATAGAAAAACCCTATTGAAGTCAATGTAAGTTCTGTTTACCAGCATAGAGACAAGCTACTGGGGATTTATAAGCAGCATGTATTATAGATAATTTATTTTAATAAATGAAAAGTGAAGGGCTCAGTATTGGCTTTTTTACTTCAGGGGAATAAAGAGGAACATGAACTAATAGATTTTATATCTATTGTTCTATTTTTGTAAAAAGATGAAAGTTTTGTCCATGTACTCACTAAGGCACATCTTCCAAACAAATAAGAGTAAAATAAATCCAAGATGAAAGTCTACACATTTTACTAGAAGCTTCGAATAATAGAGACCTGAAGCATCTGCAGCCATAATATGTCTGTAGCTCATAAATTGTCAAACACTAGCATACAGTCCCTCTCTCTTTAAAGCCAAAATTCAGTTTCATTATTTCCAGTTTACTTGGCTTTTCAGTATGTTTTTTTTTTTTTTTAAAGGGAAAAAAAGAGGAGCAGGAATTTGGAAGTAAGAATAAAATCCTTAGCTTCACTAGTTTTTAAGAACAGAGTTTGAGCCATATAGCTACTTTGTTGTAGTGGGCCTTAAATGGCTGCTTTAATGACAGTCTGCGACAGTATCACATAAACCGTTGTTGCAGTAGAGAGCAATTTTTTCCTCTGTAAGAAATGGGAAACAGTTTTTGGTCAGTTAAGGAGAAAATAACAGGCCAAACCATTATCTGCTAAGGGAATTTTTTCTTTTTCACTTCATTTCTTTCGTGAGTTAGATAATTACAATAAATTCCCAGCAGAGAACAGTACCATATGGCTGTGGGCAGGGGGAAGGAAACTTGAGTGATAAAGAACACACAAATACAAAAATAAGCATAAGTCAAGTTTGTGCTGCTGGGTAGTTTCCTTTCATTTTTCTGTGAGGTTAATTAACTGCACAATATGCCTTAGATACTCTAATGTGCCCAGAGTCCCAAAATGGCTCCACCTGCACATACTAAATTACAATAATACCCTGTATTCACCAAGCTTGCATTGTAATTGAGATGGGTGAAATGGCTGGTGAAAGAAGAAGTAACACAGATCTCAAAGTGAGCTGAAAACCTGTTTTATGACTCAAAAAAAATGGTCTTTAAAAAAATATATACACATAAACCTTTTTCAGGAAAAAAAAAAAGAAACAAAGACAGACCAAGTCTATTTTGGTGGTATTTTTGAACTGGTTCAGAGGACACCATAATGGATGTCTCACGAGAAATATTGTTTTCCTGAGCTTTCCACAAAGGGGTGAAGTTTCAAATATCAAAACCAAATCACTTTGTGATTCATGCCTCGCTATCTAAACCTCTTCTTGCTGAGTGTTTTTTCACCCTGTATAATGTTTTGGGGTTCAACATCCAGCACTAAAGGGGGTTGTGTCAACACCTGCCCTGCAAATCCTGGGTGTCTTAAATGCTCTGCTGTTGAGGCTCACAGCCCAGACAACAACAGCCAGCAGACCAGCATGCAGTTCCCTGGGTGTCTGTGTGCTGTGCAGCTCTGGTTCAGCACTCTGACCCCAGCAGCCTGCCTACAACACAACAGCCCCACTCTGAACTCCACCAGCCTTGGTTACTACTTGCAGGGTGAACCCAACACAGCCCAGTCCTGAATTTCCCCAAAACCATCTGCCCTGAAGTGCCCAGCCCTCTCCTGGAACTCTCAGAAGTAATTAGCTTTCGTAGCTCCTTTAAAAAAACAAAAGTATGGCTGATTACTTTAAATGGAGTTAACAATAACTTCAGTTCAAATACAGCACTGGGTTGGTTCAGGGTAAAAGTAAAACAAGTTTATTCAGTCAAAGACAGAGATTTTAAATGAGTTCAAGTACAAGGCATAAAGCCAAAATGGTAACAAGCAAATAAAAATAAAAATACACTTTCTAATGGCTGAGACCCAACTTAACAGCCTTACAGCCTTTGTTCAAGGTTGATTTCGTACCAATCTTTCTCTTTTCCAGCAATGACGGACTCTTTCTGTCAGGACCTTCCACGGAAGTACAAGGTGCCAGTTTCCCTTGTCTTACTAGGTGAAAGATGGCAAAATGGCTGGCTTTCTGACTCTGCTTATGCCTCTCAAAGGGATGTCTTTGTCTTACAAGTCAGGAAGGTCTCCTGGCATTCAGTCTCCGGTGTCTCTCTGGGGTGCAGGAGCCATGTTAATTCACTCTCAAAAACCTGCTGGTTTAGCTAGATAGCTTTGTTTAATGCTAATATGTAAAATTAAGGGAAATCCACATTTCTTTGTCTAGGAGAGACCTATTTATCACCTTTACCTATGCTAGGCTGTCTTATCCTAAACATGTTACAGGCTAGGTCTACACTACCCGCCTGAATCGATGGGTAGAAATCGATCTCTCGGGGATCGAATTATCGCGTCTCGTTGGGATGCGACAATCGATCCCCGAATCGACGCGCTTACTCCACCAGCGGAGGTAGGAGTAAGCGCCGTCGACGGGGAGCCGCGGAGGTCGATTTTGCCGCCGTCCTCACAGCGGGGTAAGTAGGCTCCGATACGTCAAATTCAGCTATGCTATTCGCGTAGCTGAATTTGCGTATCTTAAATCAACCCCCCCCCTGTAGTGAAGACCTGCCCTAAGTCACGTCATACAGAGGGAATTCACATATAAGGTTAACATACACATTTTACAATGACCAGAATGTTATTAGCTTTCATATACCACCTCACAAAACATATATTGTAAAAATATCATTGCAGTAGTACAGGGGTCGGCAACGTTGGCACGCGGCTCGCCAGGGTAAGCACCCTGGCGGGCCGGGCCAGTTTATTTACCTGCTGACGCGGCAGGTTCGGCCGATCGCGGCCCCCACTGGCCGCGGTTCGCCGTCCCGGGCCAATGGGGGCGGCGAGAAGCGGCGCGGGCGAGCGATGTGCTGGCCGCGTGCCACCGTTGCCGACCCCTGCAGTAGTGTGTAGAGCAGTGGTTCTCAAACTTTTGTACTGGTGGCCCCTTTCACATTGCAAGCCTCTGAGTGTGACCCCCCCCTTTGTAAATTAAAAACACTTTTTTATATATTTAACACCATTATAAATGCTAGAGTCAGAGCAGGGGTTTGGGGTGGAGGCTGGCAGCTCAAGACCTCCCATGTAATAATCTTACGACCCCCTCAGGGGTCCCGACCCCCAGTTTGAGAACCCCTGGTGTAGGGTGTGAATACAAGCATCTGTAGGGTTATACCCTGTAAACACTGTTGTGCAGAATTTCTCGTGTTCATTTCTGCACTTTAATTTTTTTTTATATGAAATCTCTGGGGCCTGTTCCACTCTAGACTTTTTTTTAAATTTTATTTCCTTAAACTTACCATTGTTACCACCAGGGTATTCCCCACTGGTAGTAGTAACAGAGGTAGCACTTGTACAGGCTGGCTGCTGCTGGTGCTTTCAATGGCTTCATTGGGACTACTTGTGAGGGAAGGTACCAGTCAGCATGACTAAGGCTATCAGAATCTGGTCCCTTGTCTTATTCTTTTAATACTTTCCTCATATTTGCAGTCTCCATCTACTTGCTCTAATTCACATTTTTGGAGGGTGTGGGGTCCCTCTTACACTTTCTTTTCCCCTGAATATGCTGTTCCACTTGAACATGCTGCAAGTTAATCTCTTTTGCTATTTATTTTTTCCATCCACTGGACTGAATACTATAGTGCAGGGATCGGCAACCTTTGGCCCGCCAGGATAAGCCCCCTGGCCAGCCAGGCTGGTCCGCAGGTTCGGCCGATCGCGGCTCCCACTGGCCGCGGTTCGCTGTTCCAGGCCAATGGGGGCTGCAGGAAGTGGCGCAGGTCGAGGGATGTGCTGGCCACAGCTTCCCACAGCCCCCATTGGCCTGGAGCAGCGAACCACGGCCAGTAGGAGCTGCAATCGGCCAAACCTGCGGACGCGGCAGGTAAACAAACTGGCCCGGCCCGCCAGGGGGCTTACCCTGGCGGGCCGCGGGCCAAAGGTTGCCGATCCCTGCTATAGCGCAATATAATTTAAGTTTTTTGTGTAGATAAAATGCATTTAAGCTGAAAGATCATAGACTCAAGTCCCAACCTAAGATTTAGGCTCATACCCAATACATTACAGTACTAAAAGTAGTAAAGGGAGGTGCAGCACAATTGGAGTTACCCTCTGGAGGTAGTGTTAGCTGAAATTCCTTCTCCCTGTCTCTTTCTTACTCTAACTTTCTACTCTTATTCTAACTTTATTACTCTTACTTGCCCTGGTCAACTTTGACATTCTCAATACAATAGACCCTGATTTCCAGGATTGTGTATGAGCTATTGTTGAGCACAAAATGACGGCCACATTTGTCCACACAATCACTTGGTAGCATTTAAATCATTTACTCTGTGAAATACTTTCAGATTCATAAAGTATGAAAGACATTATAGTAAACTAAAATCTATAACCCCTTGGAAACTGGAAACTGAAATAAATTTCTTTGCCAATTTTCTTTTCCTCTATCATGCATGTGCAGACATAAACACAGGTATTGAGTGTGCTGTTGGGTTGCTAATTTGCTGTGCTGCTGGCTGGCATCTTTGTAGAGGGGAGAAAGGGAAAAAAATAAATTATACAGACTTTAGGCATGTAAGAAACTTCAAGGCTGTGAGTCTAATTTTTGGCCCAACATCTCTTGATACTGTCCATGTGTTGTATGTTCATATATGCTTTGCTATCATTTTTTTCAGTCCATTCATTAAAAAAAATGTTGTATCTTGTCATTTAATTGGCATTCATTTTATTTGTACTGAGTATATACTCTCTACAGGTTTATGCCATAAAGTCTGTCGCAGCCGGCAGGAAAATTGAAATTTCAATCTAAGCTGGAGATTGTCTGAAGTTCAGAAAAAGTAGGCTTTTTTAAAAAAAAAAAAACAGCATCTCATAAAAAACGCTCTTACATTCCCCCCTGCCTATCACAAGAAGCCCTTGTTTTAATTTCTAGCTTTCTGAAAGACTGTCTTCCCATCAGCAACAATTTTGAATAATCAGCCTTTTGAATCTGTGTGTATTAAGGTGTACCAAGGTCCTAAAGCCAGCTATGCATTTTATATGCCAGGATCTTATAGCAGCTGGAGATTGACAGAGTGAAATGGTGCTCCAGCCCCAGCTCTATGCACTTTCTACCCCAATGGCTGTGACTGGGGGAGGAGGGGGCAGATTAGGTGGAGTGGGCTATTCCAGATGTATGCCACCTGTGGAGTTCTCCATGCTAGGGGAATCCTCAGTGGGCCTGAAAAACCAGCTTATAGACCAAAGGTGTTTTGTTGGGACCAAGGATCTGGTCTTAAATGCACTTCACTATACAGAATACCCAGGCAGACATACAATTACAGTAGCAAAGTAAAACCAGTTCCTTGTCGCATGCCATTTATTTTTTTAATCTGAAATTAACTAATATATAGGTGAAACTATGGGGGGGGGAATAGAAGGAATAAACTCATACTGAATATACAGAGTAATAACTTCTTGTCACAATTAATTATATTACTAATTCACAATCTAAGAAAAAGAAGAACCATTCACTTACTAGTTCAAAAGCTATTACAGCTACAAATGCAAATATGGCCTTTAATATCATTGTCTCTCTTGTCTTTCAGAGGTAGCCTTTTGATAGGCTGTATTGTGTAATTTCCATGATATACATAATTTTTACAATTATTTAAGCAGAATAAATAACAACGTTGATGGTTTGAACATGTATCTGTTTTCTTCTAATTATCAGACTAGATTAATGTTGGACTAAATCAGTTCTTGTCTGAAATTACTAGGGAAAATGTTGGCATGGGACTTGAAATAATAAAAGGATTTTTTTATTTACATTTCCAGGCCAAGTAAAGAACCAAACTCCAATACGGACTGTAGGTCCCCAGTAGGCAGACTGAGAGAGGCATTTATTATGTTGTTACCTAAAGGTATAGGGCCCCATTCTCCCTTACAGTGGAATAATCCAACTCACTGGCCTGGTCTACACTGGGGGCGGGGGATCGATCTAAGACACGCAACTTCAGCTACGAGAATAGCGTAGCTGAAGTCGACGTATCTTAGATCGACTTACCTCCCGTCCTCACAGTGCGGAATCGACGGCTGCCGCTCCCCTGTCAACTCCGCTTCCGCCTCTCGCCCTGGTGGAGTTCCGGAGTCGACAGGGAGCGCGTTCGGGGATCGATCGCTACCCGCCGATCCAGTGGGTAGTGTGGACGTACCCACTGAGTTAAATTCTCTGCTGGTAGGTGTGATGCTGTATGACTGGAACATGACCATTTATATCACTAATATTGCCAGTTAGATAATTGCAACAAATCTGGTACAAAGTATGTCATGGAAGGTGTTAATGGAAAAGTTATGATTTTCTGAGTATGATTATTCTGTTTATATGCATATATCATCTTTGGATCTAAAGTTATGAATATTAACTATCTATCCAGTGCTTCAAATGTGTATGTCCTGGGGTAACACCACCAGGTAATTTACATCCAGTCTGGCCAGCACATTGTGAATGAGCTATTCAAGTTGATGACCCATTAAAGAACTCTTAGGTCTCATAATGGGTCATAGAAGAAGCTTGTCCCTGACAGGTGAGTCTGTCTGAAGACGCTTTAGCCAGAATATGGGTAACGGCTGCTCCTATGAGTCATCAAGCCATGTAAGGGCATGTGACTTGCTCATGTGACCATAGACTCCATCTTGTGCTTGTAATTTCCCACAAACTAAGACTGAGAGCATCCCCTCCCTTTGGGCGAAGGTAGAAAAGACCCTGGAAGCATCTCTATTTTGGCCTCTTTCCTGCTCTGATCTCTGGACTTACACTGAAAGGAGTGATACAACCAATGGACTGAGGCCCTTCCAATCTATTAGAAGTTACCACAGACTTTACAAGCCCACAGTCTGTAACATCACTGCTACAAACCTGATCCAAGAACTTTGCAATGATTGTATGTGTGTGATTTCTTTGGCCATTTAAACTCCCTCCTCTTTTCTCTTATAAATAAACCTTTTAGTTATTAGTTACTGAAAGATTGGCAACAGTGTGATTATTGGGTAAGATTTGAGTTATATACTGACCTTGGTGTGTGGCTGATCTTTTGAGATCAGAAGAACTCTTTGTTTGATTAAATTGGTTTTCAGTAACCACTCATCATAAAGTCTAGTGTCTGGGCGGTGAAACAAGTGCTGGGATGCCTAAGGAGACAGCAGTTTTGAGTTTTTGTTAACCAGTGCGGTGAGGCAGAAGTTTACTTTTGTTTTTGGCTTAGTATATCTAATAATGGAATAACCACCAGTTTGGGGTGAGTCTGCCCTATTTCTCAGCAGTTTGTCCTGAATCTGATGTTCTCAGCTGTGACCCACTGAGGCACAGTGACAGTAGGAACAGACCTAGTTCGCCCTCTACCCCATGGAAAAAGCCAATGACTCCCCTCCTGCAATCCACAAGTATGAGTGGAATCTGTGGAGACTGCTCTAACTTATCCCTTACTGCTGCTAACCCAGTACTGGCCATTCTATGCGCTGGGAATAGCTGGATTACTGTGTTTTCCAGCCATGCCCCTTCCCTCCCAAGTATATCCCTTTTTCCTTGCTCATCTCTGGTGCTGCTGGCTGCAAAAGGGGTGTGTGGGAGAGGTATTAGAACTGTTCCACTATTTTTGACCAAATGGATAGCCCGCTTGTACACATTGCCCTCAGGTCAGTTGTGTCCTCTACATAGTCCCTTCATGCCACCAGAGTAGCAGGTAGGAGGGGGAAAAAAGAATCAGTCTCAGTGTTTTGACTCAAGCCCATCTCTATCTCTGAGTAACTTGTTTTCACCCAGGGCTAAAGTTGCTGCAGAGTAAATTTGTCTAGATATTCGTAGTGGTAAGTGAAGATATCCTAGTAGTACAAATATCTCACTATGCTGGTAAGTTATATGTATAAACACAGTAACTGTCTTATTTTCAACCCATAGCTCACATTAGGTTCTGCTGGACATTAGAATCTATTTTACAGAATAATTTTGGCCAACAGATCAGGACTTATGATAAGACCAGTGGACCTTTAATTTGTACACGGTTTAACCCCTTCTACCTCCCCATGTGGGTGGCTAAGATATCTGAGGGTATGTCTACACTATGGAGAATATATTGGCATAGCTATTGCAGTGTAGCTATGCTGGCATAACCCTGTAGTGTAGACACAGCTTCTGCCAATGGAAGGGGTTTTTCCATCAGTGTCGGACCATCACCTCCCTGAACAACAGTAGCGATATCAACTGAAACACTCTTCTGTCAACGTAGCTGTGTCAATGCTGAGGAGAGGTCATCATAGCTCTGTTGGTCAAAGGTGTGGGTTTTTCACACCCTGACCAGTGTCACTATATCAACCTCACTTTTAAGTAGAGACCAAACCTGAATGTCACAGCTGAAGGAGCTGTTGCTCCTCACAATAGAGAATCCTCTGAATACTGCATTGTCAACATTGTGAAATAAGCTACAATTTTGTAATCTAACCTTTTCCAGATTCCAAGGCTTGCTATGGCACAAAAGCTCATGGGTCTTGCCTGTTTAATTAAGCATTAAGTGCCTGCAACATTTTAGCTTTTCAGAGCTGCTCCAAATGATGTCTGATTCTACTATAAATCTATTTTTAAAACTATTCTAGATTTAACCTGATTAAAGTTCAGGTGAACTGATTTAACCACTTAGTTGAGGAGAAAAAACCTACACCTGGAAAGACAACTGTATTTTGCTATATAAGAAGATGGCTATACATTAAAAATCCCATTTTCAGGATAATCTGCCATTAAATTCATCATAAAAAGCATAACACTGACACTGAAAAATATTCTGCTGAAATGCAGGCAGAATGTTGATTTCAAAACAGCTATTCATGCAATTGAACACTGAAATACTGGCATTGGTAGAAAGTTTGATATCGGTGATTTTTGTGCATTTTTTTTAGACCTTACAGGAGGTATTGAACCTGATTTTTCCTTTCCTGGAGAAGAATCCTTTCCAGTGATTAGTGTGCTATAGAGTAAGTCCTCCAGGAAGTGTAGAGATGCCATATTACCTGTATACTATTTATGCAATTGTTGGGGAGGAGGGTTCCCTGCAAGGCACTGTTTGCTGGGTAATAGAAACAACAAAGTAGCATGGACAGGCTTAGTCACATGCTGCAGCTAGATAATAGTAGGGCATTTTGTTCCTTTATTTCTGTACATAGCTCCTTTCCTAATAAAGGGTTTATCTTAATATACTGTGTGGTACCAGAAGTGGAAGGCCCACAGTGCTGGAAGACCCAGTGAGAGAGAGAACATTACAATGATTACTTGCTGTTTCACAGCCCCTATAGCAATGCCCCTGACAGCCTGAGAATCAGGGGAAACACTGAATGAGCTCGGTAAAGTTCAAAGAGCAATTTGAACTGTATATGAAAGCCACAGGGGCAAATAAACTGAAGGATTAGCAATTTTGCTGTGTTCTTAACAGAAGCAAGCACAGAAGTTGTAGATGTGGACAATACATTCTATACAGATGGTGGAGGGAAAGAGTTTTCAGAAATAATGAAAACGTTTGAGGCGCATAGTATCCCTAGGAAAAAAAGTAACTTTATTTTATATATATATATATAGAGAGAGAGAGAGGATTAGATTTAGATGCATGCTCAGGATGAGAACATAGAATGAAGGGGAAACAATAGAGACGTTTGTCGTAGTCTTAAAACTGGAATATTTAAAGCCACTCTCAATAAAGACTAGATTGTCCTTGGGTGTAACAAGTTTAGGCAACTATAGGCTTTGGTGGGAGTTTTGTGAATCCCAATGGAGCCTAAATTTGGGACTTAGGTGACTAAACCCAGACTTAGGCACCCATGTCTGAGGTGTAACTGCTTAAATACCTTTGTGAATCCCACCAATAGTTTCTCTGTGCTTCAGTTTCCCATCTGTAAAATTGGAATAATAGTAACTTCTACCTTATAGGGATGGTGTGTGGATAAGTACTTTAAAGACTGTGATACTTGGATACTATAGTAATGGGAGCCAAATAAATACCATAGATATATAGATTTCACACTTGTGTAAATCAAGACTAACTCCACTGACTTCAATGGAGTTGAATTGGGCTAAAACCAGTAAGTGAGGGGATGATCAGGCCCATTTATTTTAAATATTCATCACCTTTTACTATTGTGGTGCATAGTAGATTTAACAAGATTTCAGGTAACATTCTCAATTCAGTAGCATTTTAAATATCACTAGTTCATACCACCTCATTTATCATTCTATTTATAGCCTTCAGCACCCATAGAAAAGTAGGAAACAACATGCCTGGATTGAACTCTGTATCATACCCTTGCCAAAAAGTAATCTTTCTCTATTTTCTCTGGAGTTTGGGCAATATAATCTAGTAATAAGTTACCTGGCTAGTAGAGCAATAATGTTGTATTTTCTGACTCTTTTATACATTGAATTAGACCGACACTGATCAGTACTTTTTATGATACACATAAGGGGGGCTTTTTTATTTTGGTAAAAAGAAGTTGTGAAATGGATGATTGTCCAAAATATTTTTTAATATTGCTTCCCCAAGAAAAATGGTGCAGTTTGTTTATTTATTTATATTTTATGTCTTTAATCACACCCTAGGCAAATTTGAAGGTAATTGACTTTTTGTTCTTTTTTTAAATACCTGGAGGAATAATTTAACCTGCATTATAAAACAAATGCTGCTTTTTATTTTCACATCAGGATATTTTTAAAAGGTTTGTGAGGAGTGGCAATAAATATGCAAAGAATTCAACAGCTAAGACAAACATCTCAGTAAATAACTTAATTGAGCTGTGAATATTCAGTTATTGAAATCCGATTACTTTGTGACTTAATTTGTGTACTGCCTGACTGCTTTGCAATTGCAGGCAATTTAACAAAGTAGACAGTACATGAAGAGGGAATGTTAAACAGTGACTGAGGTACAAACTAAAAATACAGCTTTTATTTAATTTTTTTTTTTAAAGTGCAATACTGGTTAGGCTATTGTCTCCATTCAAAAGCCTCGGACACATATGCAGTGCTTTTGGAAATGTAAAACTAAAGGGATTGTTTTTTCCCCCCATATAATTAAATAATTACATTTTTTCCCTTGTAGAATTTTTGAAATCATTGTGCTCATAAAGATTAATGATATAGTACTCTGAATCACCTTTACTCCTGCAAGCTGCAGCTTTCTGTCTAATAGCAGACTATCATGCAGTCATTTTTCCTGTGAAATTCTTTCAACATTTCCAGCAATACGCTCATTCCCTCCAGAAACAATATGAAGTCTGTGCCTTTCCTGAACAAAGACTTCAGTCTTGCTAAATTACATAGCATGCAGTGCTTTTGTGATGTGTGGTGGTGCTGCTGCTGCTGCTTGTACCAAAGCAGGGATCACCAAATCCATTTCCTGTAGGACTTTAATCCTTCTCCTTTAGGGTCATATTATGGATAGGTCAGAGCTCTTATCAAACAAGACCCAAATAATTGTTCTTTTTTCAGGTAAATATTTGCTTCTCATTTACATCACATATCTCCAACTTCCATTCATTTTAACTGGCATTCTGCTAAATTATATAAAATTGACATGCTACTGTGCATGAAATTATATGTGTCTGAGGGACTCTTCCATTTAAATTAAGAGGGAAGGACTTTTCTTCAGATGTGATTGGACACAGATACAAAGAGGTGGGACTTGTTTTCAAAAAGTATACAGTAGATTCTCCAGTAAACAGGGCCGGCTCCAGGCACCAGCCCACCAAGCATGTGCTTGGGGCGGTGCCTGGAGGGGGGCGGCACGGCGGGGCCCCGGCCGGGCTCGCCGCCCTCCCCCCGGCGCACCGGCCGGTCGGGGAGAGCGGAGAGCCGCGGCCGGGCTCGCCGCCCTCCCCCCGGCGCACCGGCCGGTCGGGGAGAGCGGAGAGCCGCGGCCGGGCTCGCCGCCCTCCCCCCAGCGCTCCGGCCGGTCGGGGAGAGCAGAGAGCCCCGGCCAGGCTCTCCGCCCTCCTCCTGGCGCTCTGGCCGCTGGGGGCTCTCCGCCCTGCTCCCGGCACTCTGGCCGCCGGGGGCTCTCTGCCCTCCTCCCGGCGCTCTGGCCGGTCGGGGATTGCGGGCCCGCGGCCGGGCTTGGCGCCCTCCCTGGCCGCGCTGGGGGGGGGCGGGGGGGGCTTTTTTGCCTAGGGCGGCAAAAAAGCCAGAGCCGGCCCTGCCAGTAAAAGATGGGGAAAAGAATATATGCAGAAATAACAGAGATGAATGAATTAAAGATGACATATTGCATATGCGTGTATCGTGCAACTGTTATTCCATGAACCTACCAGACATTTACAATAATGTAACTGATAATTTACCAGAAGCTTATATGGGGGTGTGAATACTAGAACTTGCTATTAATTTGCCAATTAACATTACTGCATTATGTTCATGTTGTAAAAATCTGTCTTGAAGATAATGCACAATAATAATCACAGGAACTGATCTGAGCCTCGGCACATGGGGTTAATGGACCATCTCCATCCCTGACAAACTCTACAGAAGTCAGAATTATACCAGGAATAAATCTAGATACTGCTGTTTCTAACTATGGGCTAACAATGGGGAGGAACATGGTAAACTTCAAAGAAAATTACACAGGCATTTCTGAGAATTTACTTTAAAAGATCATAAACAAGGCAGTTATTGTCCTGAAATTCAGGCTACTGTCACATACACCTTGAAGCATTCCAAGTGGCAAGCAATAGCCCTTCTACACTAAAGCTAGCAGTCTTCTATGAAGTTCATAAACTGGGAACTGGTTGGAACGTGTTCCTTTATTAGTGTTCTTCCTGATACAAAACTAGCCACATACTGTTAAGCTTTAGGATGACTCTATAAACTAGACTGACAGACTTCATGCCACTCTGAAGCACTGTACAAACAGATCCATGGGCCCTGATGCTGCTCTTGGTCATACTAAGGAATTGGGAATACCTCTATGAAGTCAGTGGAGTGAAATTAGTATTGAGATCAGACTTAGGCTCATGTGCTTTTCCCAGAAAGGTTTACAGTTCTCAGCAGACACTGGATCAATATTTAAAAACTGTTTTATCTATTCTAATTTATAATATGCCCAATCCATTCTGGGCACATTTACAAGTATAATGAACAATTATATATAAACAAAAGTACAGTAAGCAGTTCTTGTGCATCACTAAACAATCAGGTTAAGCAAAACCTCTCAGTCCTGTACTGTAACACATATCCCACTTCATCTCCAAATGCTAGTGGAAAAAATGCAGCCATCCAAAACCTGGATTATATACATTAAAAATAATAAATCTTACAAACAAATCATTAACAATCTCTGAACTCTCCTCAGCCTTTTCACAGTAATAAATGCCATTCACCTTACAGCCTCTAACCTACTCCTTTCTCAAAAATCCTCCACCAACCTTGCAACATGCACAGTTCAAGACATGGTAGACCCAGAACCCTAAAGGTATTTAGGCACCTAATTGCCATTGATTTCAGTGGAAGTTAGGTGCCTAAATATCTTTGGGGATCTGGATCTTGGGTTCTAACAAGGGGAAAAGTGAATTCCAAAATCAAGAATCCACCACTAAAAACTTTGATAAAATTAGAGGTTTGTCAGCTTGAGCACCTCAGCTGTCCTGGAGCCAGTCCTGGGACCAGTTTTGTTCAACATCTTTATTAATGATCTGGATGATGGGATGAATTGCACCCTCAGCAAGTTTGCAGATGACACTAAGCTGGGGGGGAGAGGCAGATACGCTGGAGGGTAGGGATAGGGTCCAGAGTGACCTAGACAAATTGGAGGATTGGGCCAAAAGAAATCTGATGAGGTTCAACAAGGACAAGTACAGAGTCCTGCACTTATGAAGGAAAAATCCCATGCACTGCTACAGGCTGGGGACCAACTGGCTAAGCAGCAGTTCTGGAAAAAAGGACCTGGGGATTACAGTGGATAAGAAGCTGGATATGAGTCAGCAGTGTGCTCTTGTTGCCAAGAAGGCCAATGGCATATTGGCTGTATTAGTAGGAGCATTGCCAGCAGATTGAGGGAAGTGATTATTCCCCTCTATTCGGCACTGGTGAGGCCACATCTGGAGTATTGCATCCAGTTTTGGTCCCCCCACTACAAAAGGGATGTGGACAAATTGGAGAGTCCAGTGGAGGGCAACGAAAATGATTAGGGAGTTGCGTCACATGACTTACAAGGAGAGGCTGAGGGAACTAGGGTTATTTAGTCTGCAGAAGAGAAGAGTGAGGGGGCATTTGATAGCAGCCTTCAACTACCTGAAGGGGGTTTCCAAAGAGGATGGAGCTAGGCTGTTCTCAGTGGTAGCAGATGACAGAACAAGAAGCAATGGTCTCAAGTTGCAGTGAGGGAGGTCTAGGTTGGATATTAGTAAACACTATTTCGTTATGAGGGTGTGAAGCACTGGAATGGGTTACCTAGGGAGGTGGTGGAATCTCCATCCTTAGAGGTTTTTAAGGCCCAGCTTCACAAAGCCCTAGCTGGGATGATTTAGTTGGTGTTGGTCCTGCTTTGAGCAGGGGGTTGGACTAGATGACCTCCTGAGGTCTCTTCCAACCCTAATATTCTATGATTCTATGATTCATGGAACTTTATGAAGAGAGGTGAGGCAGGGCCTAGATTATTTAGCACTTTACAAACTTAAACCAATACCATAAATTGCCTCTAGAAATAAGGTGGCAGCCAGTACAGATTACAGCATAGGGAAAATTCCTCTAAGCAGTGGTGAAGCCTCATTCTGCACTATTTGGTTTCCGAATGGGCTATGGATACAGTGCCAGATGGAGCATATTACAGTAATTCAGTGTCAAGGTGAAAAGGTATGGATAACTGTAGAATGGACTACACCTAAGAAGAAGGTTGCAACATTCTAGCCATGTGTAGATGGGGAAAACCATGCTCTTGTGTACTGTTGCTATGTACGTGACCAGAATGAGGCAAGCTCCCCCAGTGAAGGTAGCTGAAATAACCTTTGCCAGTTCTTCCCACTGCAACTCTGTACAAGTATATCCTTTGTTTTATCTAGATTGAGTATCAGCCCATTTGCCCTCATCCTTACCTCACTCTGTAAGGCACTCAATTGCACCAAGTGGACCATGGATGAGATGGAAATTCAGATACAGGTGTCATTCATATAGTGGGCATACCAAAGCTCATATTTACTTACTGACTTTCCTTAGTGCCCCCACTTATTTGTGAAATAAAAAGAGTGATGGGACCAGAATCATGTGGAACCCTGTGTGAAAGAGCTCTTTGGCCAATGAACAATTTCCCAATAACACCTTGTGGGATCTCTCAAAGAAGATAGCAGACCCCCCCTAACACCAGTTCCATCTACAATGGTAGAGTCTGCAGGCACATCGTTAGCATGTCATGGATGGCAGTACTGACATCAACTGACAGATCTAAAAGGATCAGCATGGGCACTTGACCTTGGTTTATAATCATCAATCTGTTCAATCAGCTTAGTCTCTAACACACTCAAGCTTAAACCCAAATTCACTGCTATTAATGAGTCTGGAGTCATCCAGGTATTGGTGAAGCTGCCTTCACTTTTAAACAATCTTCACTAAAAATAGAAGACTCAAGGCATGGCAATAGCTTCTGGGTTGGTTAGTGCAAGAAATGTGTGTTTTTTGAGCAAAGATCTGATAATGGTCTCATTTTTCCATCCTTAAGGGATGTGCTAACCATGAGCTTCAACAATGGTCCCACACCCTCCCTTCTGCTTCTCCCTCACCAGGAGTGATATGAATCTAAATCACAGGTTGCTTGATGAGCCTCCCCCTAGAATTCTTTGAACCTTAGCAAATGGCAAAACTTGAAGAGACACCTCTGAGCCAGATCCTCTGGTAGATTCTACCCATAAAGCTGTCATATCTGGCCTCAGGAGGATAACCCCAGTGCCAGGGGAAACCCCTCTGGTATAGAGTCAGAGTGGAGGTTCTTACCCCACAGGCAGGGGTGAGGCTGGAACCCCAGGGTTGTAGCAGGAACACCTGATGCTATAACATCTGCAGCTGCCATTTCAGAGCCTTAGATGTGTTAGCCTTGGGCACGGTGAACCCAGGACTGAGCGAATGCAAAGGTGAGCTAGGGGGACATGTGTGTGCACCTCATCCATAACCAAGTATATGGCTCCCTATTTTTTGTCCCCTCCCCTTCAATCCTCCTCCATCCCTGGACATGTCCAGAGTCTCGGATGAATCCCATGAATGACTGTAGTACAAAATAATATGAAGCAATATATATGTTTCTTGACCAAACACTAAGCAGCCTACAGGATGCAGACAAGTTTTCTCCATGAAGGGCTTGTCCTTAAGTGGGCTCCATGAGGCATTGTATCCCATTTGGATGGCAAGAGAGAGTTATTTGAGTCTCCTTTTGTGATGCAGTTTCCAAGCTCAAAAAGAAGTGATCTTCTCTAAGGCACTTTTTCCATTCCGGCAGCTCCCCCCTCTAAGGCAATCTTCAGACTTAAGAAGATTTTTAGTAGTTGTGGATAGCTTCAGGCGGGCCTCAGTGAAAAATCTCTAGTCACTAGGAAACATGAAAATGTATTTCACAGTCCTCAGGAGCTCCATAAATTTGTCTGCTGTCCCAGCTGAATTTGTTGAAACAGTTTGCAACCCTGAGGGTACTGGGAGGCAAGATTAAATGATTGTTCACACCATGAGGCTACATACAGACCAGGTGAGATTCCCAGAGGCAGTTGGTATCATGGGTGGTTCTGTGAGAAAGTTTCTAGCCTGTCTCCCTGTGGGCATCTTTAAACAAGAATGTTCAAAGAGAATCCTTGGAGGAATCTACTTTTCCAGGAGATTTTATATCAATTAATGCACAGCTCTAGTCTAGATAAGGTATGGTAGGAAAACTTTAACATAAAACTAAAAGAAAAAGTACAATTCTTAATAGAGATTGCTTTAAACTAAATTGAGGCATTAACTGTAATGTTAGAGGAAAAGTGTCCTGATCTGAGACTGGAAATGATGCAGGAGAGTGCAAGTGGTCACTTGTTTGTTTAATGGATTTTAGGCAAGGAAACTGTAGAAGGTAAGTGAGCATGTGCTGGGAATCAGGATCCAAAGTTGATAGCTGTGCCCACTAAAAAGAGCTCTGGGGCACTCTTCAGGCTTAAGAAGATTTTTAGTAGTTGTGTATAGCCTTGAGCTCTGCATACCTTTACAGCTCCATGAGCCTGAGGGCCAGTTTACATCGGCCCCTGCCCTGAAGACACTTAGATCAGCTGCTGGGCTACTTTAAAATACAAAAATGGAGGATTAGCATAGCGGAACTCCAATACACCTGCCCCCATCCCTACACACCTGTGTGCAGTAACGGAGTCCAAATCTGTATCCAACATCTACACCAGCAAAGTTCCCTACCCCAGAGCAATTTTCTGCTGGCCAGTTGTCTCTAGTCTTTTCCATCTTTGTGTCAACACATGGCACAAAGGGCCTGGAATCCGTATCTCTAGGGGATCTGGGCCACTATGTTATGAAGCCAATACAATGCCTTCAGACATGACTGAGATGTTGACTTGCATGTTGCAGAAGGAAATGATTTTTCATATAAATCATTGGGGGGGGGGGTTAGACTGTTTTATGATGTTTTAATGTCCCGCTTTCCAGATTCAGCCTTTATAACTCATTTCACTATTTCAGTCACTTTCCAGCTAGCATTTAGATACTGAAAGTACACCTCGGAAAGGTTAGTGTGTTGGATATTACTTCATTTCCAAGGCAAAGTCTCTCTAAGAGCATAAGAATGGCCATACTGGGTCAGACCAAAGGTCCATCTAGCTCAGTATCTTGTCTTCCGACAGTGGCCAATGCCAACTGCCCCAGAGGTAATGAACAGAACAGGTAATCATCAAGTGATCCATCCCCTGTCGCCCATTCTCAGCTTCTGGCAAACATATGCTAGGGATACCATCCCTGCCCATCCTGGTTAATAGCCATTGATGGACCTATCCTCCATGAATTTATCTAGTTCTTTTTTGAACCCTGTTATAGTCTTGGCCTTCACAACATCCTCTGGCAAAGAGTTCCACAGTTTGACTGTGCGTTGTGTGAAGAAATACTTCCTTTTGTTTGTTTTAAACCTGCTGTTTATTAATTTCATTTGGTGACCCCTAGTACCTGTGTTATGAGAAGGAGTAAACAACACTTCCTTATTTACTTTCTTCACACCCATCATGATTTTATAGACCTCTAGCATATCCCCTCTTAGTCGTCTCTTTTCCAAACTGAAAAGTCCCAGTCTTTTTAATCTCTCCTCATACGGAAGCTGTTCCATACCCCTAATCATTTTTGTTGCCCTTTTCTGAACCTTTTTCAATTCCAGTGTATCTTTTTTGAGATGTGGTGACCACATTTGCACACAATATTCAAGATGTGGGTGTACCATGGATTTATATAGAGGCAATATGATATTTTCTGTCTTATTATCTATCCCTTTCTTAATGATTCCCGGCAATCTGTTTGCTTTTTTGACTGCTGCTGCACATTGAGTGGATGTTTTCAGAGAACAATGACTCCAAGATCTCTCTCTTGAGTGATAGCAGCTAATTTAGACCACATCATTTTATATGTACAGTTGGGATTATGTTTTCCAATGTGCATTACTTTGCATTTATCAACACTGAATTTCATCTGCCATTTTGTTACCCAGTCACCCAGTTTTGAGAGACCCCTTTTTTTGCTCTTCGCAGTCTGCTTTGGATTTAACTATCTTGTTTGTATCAGTAGTTTTGTATCATCTGCAAATTTTGCCACCTCACTATTTACCTCTTTTTCCAGATAATTTATGAATATGTTGAATAGTACTGGTCCCAGTACAGGCCCCTGGGGGGACATTACTATTTACCTCTCTTCATTCTGAAAACTGATAATTTATTCCTACTCTTTGTTTCCTATGTTTTAACCAGTTACTGATCCATGATAGGACCTTCCCCTTATCCCATGACAGTTTACTTTGGTGAGGGAACTTGTCAAAGGCTTTCTGAAAAGCTAAGTACACTATATCCACTGGATCCCCCTTGTCCACGTGCTTGTTGACCCCCTCAAAGAATTCTAGTAGATTAGTGAGGCATGTTTTCCCTTTACTAAAACCATGTTGACTCTATCCCAACAAATTATGTTCATCTTTGTGTCTGACAATTTTGTCCTTTACTATTTTCAACCAGTTTGCCCTGTACTGAAGTCCAGCTTACCAGCCTATAATTGCCGGAATCTCCTCTGGAGCCCTTTTTAAAAATTGGCGTCACATTAGCTATCCTCCAATCATTTGGTACAGAAGCTGATTTAAATGATAGGTTACAAATCACAGTTAGTAATTCTGCAATTTCACATTTGAGTTCCTTCAGAACTCTTGGGTGAATACCATCTGGTCCTGGTGACTTATTATGTTTAGTTTATCAATTTGTTCCAAAACCTCCTCTAATGACATCTCAATCTGGGACAGTTCCTTAGATTTGTCACCTAAAAAGAATGGTTCAGGTTTAGGAATCGCTCTCACATCCTCAGTGAAAACCGATGCAAAGAATTTATTTAGTTTCTCTGCAGTGGCTTTATTGTCTTTGAGTGCTCCTTTAGCATCTCAATCGTCCAGTGGCCACACTGGTTGTTTAGCAGGCTTCCTGCTTCTAATGTACTTTAAAAAAAAATTGCTATTAATTTGAGTCTTTGGCTAGCTGTTCTTCAAATTATTTTTTTGGCCTTCCTAATTATATTTTTACACTTCACTTGCCAGAGTTTATGCTCCTTTCTATTTTCCTCACTAGGATTTAACTTCCACTTTTTAAAGGATGTATTTTTGCCTCTCACTGCCTCTTTTACTTTGTTGTTTAGCTACAGTGGCACTTTTTTGGTTCTCGGTTTGGTTACTAGGTTTTTTAAGTTGAGCCTCTATTATGGTGTCTTTAAAAAGTTTCTATGCAGCTTGCAGGAATTTCACTTTTGGAACTATACCTTTTAATTTCTGTTTAACTAACTTCCTCATTTTTGTGTATTACATTTCTTTAATTAAATGCTACCATGTTGGGCTGCTTAGTGTTTTCCCTGCCACCGTGATGTTAAATTTAATTATATTATGGTCATTATTACCAAGCGTCCACCTATATTCACCTCTTGGACCAGATCCTGTACTCCACTTAGGACTAAAACAAGAATTGCCTTTCCTCTTGTGGGTTCTAAGACTAGCTGCTCCAAGAAGCAGTCATTCAAGGTATCAAGAAAGTGTATCTCTGCATCCCGTCCTAAGGTGACGTGTATGCAGTTAATATGGGGATAGAAATCCCCCATTATTATTATTGAGGTTTTTTATTTATATAGACTCTCTAATTTCCCTGAGCATTTCACAGCCACTATCACCATCCTGGTCAGGCGGTTGGTAGTATATCCCTACTGCTATATTCTTATTATTTGAGCATGGAATTGCTATCCATGGAGATTCTATGGTACAGTTTGGTTACTTCATTTGATTCTATGCTTTCTTTCACATATAGTGCCACTCCCCCACCAGCACGACCTGTGTCCCATTGATTATCCTCATTTCACCAAGTTTCTGTGATGTCTATTAAATCAATATCCTCATTTAATATGAGGCGCTCTCGTTCACCCATCTTATTATTTAGACTTCTAGCATTTGTATCTAAGAACTTTAAAAATTGTCACTTTTCAGCTGTCTGCCATTACATGATGTAATTAATGATTAATCTAGCAGAAATCACATGAATACATAGACACAGGTAATATCACATGGATCTTCATGTGCAGGGGGCCAGCTGTGCACAGACCTGACCTTCTGCACATGGTGTCACTCACTGCCACAGAAGTGGCTGCAATGCAGGGAGATCTGCAGGCACACGGTGACTTGAGAAGACACACATGACAAACCAGCTACTATTCAGTAAAGTTAATACAGCCAGGATCTGTCTTAACTTTCTTGTGGGGTTTCTCCATGTTTGAGAACTCCTTTAAAAGGGGGTTATAAGAGCAGCTGCAGAGTGCTACCACCCACACTTGCCTCTGGTAAAGAAACTTTGGGGGCAGTTACACAGCTCACATATTACCCAGGCCCTTAGTAATACTCCTCTCCCTCTGGTAGCAGCAACGGAATGGTGGAGCATTGGGAGTCACCAATGCAGTTCCTTTTTAATGCAATGGGATTTTGAAAGTCCCTTCGTTCTGAGCCAGAGAGAGCACTGGCACTTGAGAAATCCTGAGCACTCTGCCACTAACATTGCAAAACAACAGCAGTGCAACTCAGCAGAACAGTCATTTCACTTACTGACACCTCATCAGGTTGGGCTGAGTGAAAAAGCAGGCCTTTCCGCAAAAGGTACCTGAGCAGTTCAGCTGCTCCCTGAGATGACCTTTTAGCAAAAGGGATGAGTTGCTAGTCATCTGGTTGTATGCAGAAGGTTCTTTCTACTCGTACTGGGAATGTAGACAGCTTGGCCATCTCCCAAAGAGGTGCTACCCACGCAATAGCAGACAAAGTGATCTGTTTTAATTGGGGACGGAAAATGGGTTAATGAATTGGATCATGACTGAGCCAGGGACAAAATAGGTTTGAGGGTCTTTTTTTCCTTTGAATTTGGCAACAAATTTATTTGTGTGAAGGGGACTGGGGACGAGAATGGCTGGCATGTCAAACCAGAGATGTGGTTATTCACTACATGGCAACAGTGCCTCACCTTCCATCTAGGGGTCTCAAAACCAATGCTCTAACCTCTCCCAGCCCATGGTCACCTCCAGGATTCAGAAGGCATCAGGGAAGTGTTCCTCCTAAAGTTTTGCACTGATTGCTGATCTGCCAAACTTCAGAAATGGGCACTCTAGCCTCGAATCAATGCCCATTGTATGTCACTTTTTCAACAAGACAGTGTCAATTTCACACCTTAATTCTTGGATGGTGATGCAAGATATTACAATCAGTTTTTCCTAGCCACTAACAAGTCTATGCCAAAGGATGTGTTCTATAATGCCAAGTTTTCCTTTGCAATGATTGTTAGCATTGTAACAAATGATGAAGTTCTGGTATAATTACTTTGTACTAAATGTGCCATTATCAACAAATAAATATTTTATTACAATAGTGTCTAGCATTTATAAACAAATTAATACTATAGTAAACACAATACAGGAGTAACTGTATAATTACTGGGATTAATGTGAACTAATTGTCAAAGCTAAGAGTGTACATCCTTAATATACTTTAAAATGATTCTTAGTGGATCTTAAAGTGGATTGAAACATTTTCTAGATCTTTACTTTTTTTTTTTTAAAAAAAAAGCCTGTACATTGCTAAAACGTAGTTTCAGTACATTAGGTAATTGTAGACACAAATAATGTTGGTTTTAGTTTAGTACTGTGTGGCCTCAGAGAACATTTCTCTCCCAAGATTGGATTTTTCCATTTTTCCAGACATGCCGATCTACAGAGTATCTTAAACTATGTTCCTCCCCTCCCCAATTTAAGTAAGAATAATTTTAGATTCACATGTACAATTTTGCACTAATTAAAAATAAATACTGCTAGTTTGTGTTTAAAAAAATACAGAACACCAATAGATTTGAAATAGTATGGAATTCAGGAAGCAAATTTAATGGGTGTTTAACCCATTATTACTTTGCCTTTCTTTGCTCACTAATTACTCTTCTTAATCTAATTATACCACATGAGCCCCACTAGCACCCAGGAGCTCTCTGGGCCATTAATGTTGATTTTCAATAAGTCTTGAACACTGGGGAAGTTCCGGAAGACTGGAAGAAAGCTAATATTGTGTCAATATTTAAAGGGGTAAATGGAATGTTCCAGGTAATTATAGGTCTGTCAGTCTGACATCGATCCTAGGCAAGATAATGGAGCAGCTGATAGGAGATTCAATTAATAAAGAATTAAAGAAAGGTAATATAATTAATGCCAATCAACATGGCTTTATAGAAAACAGATCCTGACAAACTAACTCGATATCTTTTTTGATGAGATAACAAGTTTGTTGGTAAAGATAATAGTGTTCGTGTATTTTACTTAGATTTCTGTAAGGCATTTGATTTAGTATCATGTGACATTTTGATTTAAAAAAAACTAGAACAATATAAAATTAGCATGGCACACAATAAATGGGTTAAAAGATGGCTAACTGATAGGTCTTAAAATGTAATTGTAAACGGGGAATGATCATTAAACAGGTGTGTTTCTAGAGGGGTCCCATAGGGCTTGGTTCTTGGCCCTGCACTATTTAACATTTTGATCAATGACCTGAAAGAAAACATAAAATCATCATTGTCAAAGTTTGCAGATGACATAAAAATTGGGGAATGGAAAATAATGATGAGGACAGGTCACTGCTACAGAACGATCTGGATCACTTGGTACTCTGGGAACAAGCAAACAACATATGTTAATAGAGCTAAACGTATAAATAATATAGGAACAATAATTGTAGGCCATACTTACAGGATGGAGGACTCTATCCTGGGAAGCATTGATTAAAAAAGATTTGCATGTCATGGTGGATAATCAGCTGAACGTGAGCACCCACCACAATGCTGTGGCCAAAAGGGCTAACACAAACTTTGGATGCATAAACAGAGGAATCTCGAGTAGGAGAAAAGAGGTTATTTTACCTCCGTATCTGGCACAGGTGCAACCTCCACTGAAATACTGTGTTCAGTTCTGTGTCCACAGTTCAAGAAGGATATTGAATAATTGGAGAAGGTTCTGAGAAGAGCTCAGTGAATGATTAAACTATTTGAAAACACATTATAGTGATAAATTCAAGGAGCTCAATCTATTTAGCTTAACCAATAGAATGTTAAGGGATAATTTCACCACACTATATAACTACCTAAATGGAGAATAAACATTTGATAATGGGCTCTTCAGTCTAGCAGGGAAAGTTCTAACATGATCCAATGGCTAGAAGCTGAAGCTAGACACATACAGATTGGAAATAAGGCATGAATTTTTAACAGTGAGGGATATTAACTACTGGAAAAAATTAGAAAGATCAGAGACTTCAAGGCCAGAAGGGACCATCATGATCATCTAGTCGAACCTGAATATTGCAGGCCATCCACCCACTCCTGAAATAGACCCCTAACCTCTGGCTGAGTTACTGAAGTCCTCAAATCATGCTTTAAAGACTGCACGTTACAGAGAATCCACCATTTACACAAGTTTAAATCCGTAAGTGATCTGTGCCCCATGCTGCAGAGGAAGGCGAAAAACTGAGGGTCTCTGCTGTTCTTACCCAGGGGAAAATTCCTTCCTGATCCCAAATATGGTGACCAGTTTGGCTGCTGGGTCTTGTCCACATGCTCAGAGTCTAACACCTGGGAAAGAATTCTCTGTAGTAACTCAGAGCCCTCCCCATCTAGTGTCCCATCACCAGCCTTTGGAGATATTTGCTACTAGCAGTCACAGATCATCTCATCATACCATTCTCCATCACTGGCAGTTTTGAATTCAAGACTGGAAGTTTGGGGGAAATTCTATGGCCTGTGTTATAGGGGAGTAAGACTAAATTATCACAATGGTTCTTGCTGGCATTGGGAGCTGTGAATCTATTCCTTAAACATTAAAAAGCACACACTATCCAAAATGAAAATCTTGCAGTTCTGTAAGTAAAACCATTTACACAATATTCAAGTCTCCAACATAATAACTCTTTTATGGGGTGTATATAGGGCTAGAAGGGAATAAGAATCATAGAATATCAGGGTTGGAAGGGACCTCAGGAGGTCATCTAGTCCAACCCCCTGCTCAAAGCAGGACCAATCCCCAGACAGATTTTTACCCCAGTTCCCTAAATGGCCCCCTCAAGGATTGAACTCACAACCCTGGGTTTAGCAAGCCAATGCTCAAACCACTGAGCTATCCCTCCCACTGGTTCTGGGCCCTGCTGCACCTGCAGAGCCTGCTGCAGCTGGAGAAGGTGCTTAAAAGAGCCAGACAGCTCAGAAGCAGGGAGAACATGAGAGGAGGAAAGACCTATCTTGAGAGATCCCCTGAGTAAGGGTGCAGCAACAGTCCCGGCTGCAGGGGAAAGTTCTGCAAGTGGCAGCTACCTCAGGCCCTAGAGAAGGGATTAGCTTTTCCCTAGGACTGAGGAACCCTTCATCCTAACTTCTAGTGGATGTCTTTTGACCATGCTCTGGCCTGGGAAAGTAAGTGGTAGGCAGCTCTGAAGTGTTTGCTACTGCTGCCTCTTGTAGGGCCCTGGGCCTCCCCCCGGTGCCTTGCGCCTGCAGGGATTGGATGTCATCAGCCCTGGGGCAGCACAGGAGCGCTCTGCAGCTCTGCTGTCACAGGAGTGAGTGAGCAGGGCCAAGCAGAGACCCCTGGCCATGACTACGAGCAGGAGGAATATGAGCTCCTGGCCATGGGGGCAGGTCATCCTGCTGCTGAATGGCCCCTGCCCTCTTGATTATCAACTCACGATTACCCAAATAAAATCCGTGTCCCCCATGCTAGTCAGATAATCGAGGGTGTGGTGCAATATACTGTAGTTTTCTTTTCAGTAGAAGAGAAATTCATTGGAATTCAGGAGTTTCTGGTTGTGAGGTCAATGTTCAGTCTATGATAAATATAGCCACTCTACAGAAAGTGTTTAACATTGGGGCAATTTTCACCTTTTGTTCACAGACATCATAATATGGTGCTATAATAAGAGAAGGCCAAAGTCTGCAAAAACAGTGTTAATGTTTGGATTCAGAATGACTGTTCAGTTTGATTTTGTTTGTATTAATAAGTAGTGCTTCTGAGTGAAAATTTGTTTAAACATATACCCAATCTCACAATTGTTTGGGAATTGACTGTTCTTACAGTGGCCATATTTACATGAGAAAACTATTAAAATGTTTGTTTTCCATGTGCACAAACCTATGTGACTAAGATAAATGAGCAAAGCCATGCCAAGAACAGTGGATAGTCATAGGCCCAGATCCAGAAAGGGACTTTGGTAATTAAATCCCAGATTTAGGTGCCACTGCAATCCACAAAACCCTGGCTCAGCTGCTGCCTAAACTCCCTTGACACCTAAACTTTCACTAGGCACCCAAGTCTGCCTCTTGGCATGCACACAATGGCTCACTCTAAGCCCCAACACAATTCTCAAACCAGGTGCATATTGACATTTTCACCTGTGGGGCCTGATCCAGTAGATGTCCTCAGAGAATGCCTACTGGATCAGGATGCATTCACAATCCAGCTAGAGAAGGAGGTGCTATTAGTTCCCTTCCATCTTTTAGCCCACTGGCTAGAGCACTCACCCAGGATGTGGGTGACCCAGGTTCAATTCCTCTCCCTCCCTGATAGGGAGAAAGGATTTGACATGGAGTCTTCTACTGCTTGGGAGATTTTTACTGACCTTTGGGGTATTGGAAATTCTGTTAGGAGTCTCTCTCCATCTCTTCTGCTGAAGCTGTTACACTTTGGATAAATAGCTATTAGAGCAGTGAGACTGGTCCTCCCACGTGAGTGCCCTCACCATTAGGCTCGAGTCATTCTCACTCTCTCTCTTTGGCCCAATGACTATTTAAGTAGTTATCCAAAGTGGAACAGCTTCAACAGGAGAGACTGAGATTCCTATAAAAATGTCCCATAGCCCAGTGGTTAGAAAACATATTGAAATCATTTCTTTCCACCAGGCAGAGGTGGAAACTGGACCTGGGTCTTCCGAAACTTGGACAAATGCTTTAACCTCTGGGCTAAAAGTTGCAAGGGAGGCAGCTCCTCCTCTTCTCCTAATGAAAATCAGACAGATTGGTTCCTAATTACAATGGTATGTTCCAGAGCCATGTAGTCTTCTGGGTCTCCTCTGAATTTTCTCCAAGAAGAGACATTCATTTAAAACAGCTGCAACTCCAAAAGGACATTGAGTGGAAAATTGATTTGATCGATTCAAATTTGATTACATACTGGAAACACATTTAGTTCAAGTTAAGTATATTAACGCATATCAGCTAGAATAAAATTCCAACTGCTTCTTTGTAATTCATTAATGAAACTTAATGACTCCAAAAAAACATTAACGAAGAAAAAATATTGGCTTGCATAATTCATTTGGAAAAATTAATTAATTGTTGTATTAAGGGCAGCCCACTCCATGTAGTAGTTACTGAAGCTTTGCTGCGGAATTGCTTCATGATATTTATTTTGCAAGCTGTTGTTTATCCTTTTCATTTCACATTGATCTGGTTATGCAGATAGTCCTATTTCTCTTGCAGAAGGAAATTAAGAACACTTTGAAATGATTGTAACTACATATTTACAATTGATAGAGTGACTGGATTTTTATATTTAGGCTGTTAACATGATATTTACTAAATTCAGCATCTACTGCAAAGATAAGAAGCCTTGTCTAAGGCTGGTCTTCACTATGGGGTGATCGACACTGCTGCAGTCAATGCAGCAGGGATCGAGAGTGCTCTCCGGTCGACCCCAGTACTCCAGCTCTCCCAGAAAAATAAGGGAAGTCAATTGGAGAGCATCTCCCATTGACAGAGAACGGTGAGGACACCAGGGTAAGTTGACCTAAGCTATGTCGACTACAGCTATATTATTCATGTAGCTGGAGTAGTGTAACTTAGGTCGACTTACCCCCAGAGTGAAGACAAGCCCTAAGTCTCTGAAATGCTATTAAATCTGAAAAGAATGTGGTGAAAGTTCACTGACAAATTTCACCACTGGCAGAAATGGGACATCAATTATCTCAACTGAGTTGCACCTTCTCCACTTAACTGGAAATGTTCACTTCAGTGAAATAACTGGTAGGGAAGCGATTTTAACCTTATAGTGAATTATGATAACTGCTGTATAAACACAATTTTTACTTATAGGGATATATTTACCTACTGCCAAGTGGTTAATATCTTTACCTACTAATGATGGGCAAACAATACCTTTACCTACTAATGATGGGCAAACAGGGAATTCCTCAAAAACACTTCCCTTTTGATTATCCCTCTTCTAGTTGTACTTATGAAACAAGCTATTCTGTGTGTGTGTGTGTGTGTGTCCTTGTAGGGATATTAAAGAAGGTACTAACAGTGATTCCCCCAAGTGACAGTGACCCCCCCATAATTTGTCCCCCACACTTTAAACTCCAACAGTTTCACCAAGTACAAAAATCTCTTGGGTCTTCTGTTAAAACTTGTAACCTACTGTATTCTATTGGTATAACATCCTCAGTGGAAAAGAGATTATCAACATGATACCACACTGAGTATCAATCACAATGCCTAACTTTTAGTCACTTAGGAAATCACAGGAACAACTGTATGTTCCACAAAGCTGAGTTAGGCACCTAGGCTCCCTATACAATGCATAGGGAGAGAGAGGTGCTGTAGAATGCAATCAACAATGCCAACATGCTAGGCAGGGAGCCACCTAAGCTAGCCAATGGGAGATGTCAATGAGAGGGACTGTGTTCTAAGCCCCTTCCCTCTCTGTGTTTGGTGCGGAGGACCAGGCTTCAGGGAGGTGCCTATAGCTGCATGTGATTCACAAACCAGGGGAAGATAGACATTCAGCTGCCTAAGTCATGTGCAGGGCCTGCTTAGATGCCACCTAACTCAGCACAAAACAACAGGGGCAGGGGGAGTAGGACAAACTCCTTTATAACTTTGAACCTAGTGGGTTAGAATAGTCACCTGGGATGTGTAAGGCCCCTGATTCAAGTCCCCCCTCCTCCGGAGGTAGAGAAGGGATTTGAACAGGATTCACCTCTCAAGTGTGCCCTAGCCAATAGGCTATGGAATATTCTTCCTCACTCTCTCCTGTTGCAGCTGTACTACTTTAATTCAATAATTAGATATTAATAGGACTAGAGGAAGAGAATAAGGGCACTCACATGGGCAGTGGTAGATTCCCATTCAAATCCCTTCTCCTTATGAGTAAGAGTTGAGACTTGAACTGAGGACCTCCCACATCCTGGCTGAATACCATAACCACCAGGCTAGAGGTTATAAGGGAAACCTTTATCTTTTCCTGGATGTTTTTGTGGAGTTAGGCAACCTCTGAGCATGCCTGGCAGATAGTATCCCACATGCAACATCTCTCTCTCTCTCCCCCAGTTTGTGAATCACTCTGGGGCATAGTAGGTGCCTACAGGGAGGCTGCAATGTGCATGCTAAGAGACAGAAACAAGGTACATAAGGAACTTCTACTGCAAAACTTAGGTGCTTCGTTAGTTTAAGCCTACAGGTTTATGCAACCATTGAGTGGGAGTTTTGTGGATTGCAGTGGTGCCTAAAAATGCAACTTAGGGGCCTAAGTACCTCTGTTGATCCCAACTACACTAAATAAATCATGCATGAAGTTTTCTGCCAAGTGTTTTAATCTTTCACTGCCATGTGGCTGCTGTTTGTTTTGAATTTTTGACAGGTTTTTCTTGCTGATTTCTCTGCACGTTAATAATCATGAACACTTAACGCTTTTGGGACAATCAAGGCATTTGATGACAGATTACTCAGTAAGCTTTACATCACCATTGATACTTTCTATTTAAGAAAATAATTACATCAATTATTGTTATCTGACTGTCAAAGAGGGAATACATTTCTTATATTGGTGTGCAGAGAAGGACCGCTGTGGACATTATCTAAGAGCCTTCTAAGTTAATGGGACTCTTTCCGTTGTTTTCAGTATGGTTTGCTCAGACCCTGTATGTATGTATGTAGAAATCTGTGTGGAGCTTGAAAGGAGGAGCTAGTTTAGATTTACAAGAAGACAGTCCTCTCATGTTAACCCAGCATGTGGTTGTCAAGGCTGTATCCCCACTTTGAACTTTAGGGTACAAATGTAGGGGCCTGCATGAGGACTTCTAAGCTTAACTACCAGCTTAGTTCTGGTCCGCTGCCACCATTCCCTACCCTGGGAAGCTTTTAGAAACTTTTCACCAATTCCCTGGTGAATACAGATCCAAACCCCCTTGGATTTTAAAACAAGGAGACATTGACCCTTCCCCCCTCCTTCCTTTCACCAACTCCTGGTGAAAACAGATCCAAACCCCCTTGGATCTTAAAACAAGGAGAAATCAATCAGGTTCTTAAAAAGAAGGCTTTTAATTAAAAAAAAGGTAAAAATCATCTCTGTAAAATCAGTATGGAAAATAACTTTACAGGGTAATCAAACTTAAAGAGCTCAAAGGACCCCCCTCTGTCTTAGGTTCAAAGTACAGCAAACAAAGATAAACACTCTAGTAAAAGGTACATTTACAAGTTGAGAAAATAAAGTAAAACTAAGACGCCTTGCCTGGCTTTTTACTTACAAGTTTGAAATAAGAGAGACTTGTTTAGAAAGATGGGGAGAACCTGGATTGATGTCTGGTCCCTCTCAGTCCCAAGAGCGAACAACCCCTTAAAACAAAGAGCACACACAAAAGCCTTTCCCCCCCCCCCCCCCAAGATTTGAAAGTATCTTGTCCCCTTATTGGTCCTTTGGGTCAGGTGTCAGCCAGGTTACCCGAGCTTCTTAACCCTTTACAGGTAAAAGGATTTTGGAGTCTTTGGCCAGGAGGGATTTTAGTACTGTACACAGGAGAGCTGTTACCCTTCCCTTTATAGTTATGACAGTGGTACATGAAACACTGTACATGATTGCACCCATCCCTGCTTCAGAGCCATAGGTGTGCATGCTCTCTGAGTCCATGGCTCTGCATTTGGGCATAAATCCTCAGTGAGAACTCAGCTAAAAGGGTAATACAAAACTAGGGTACTTTTTCCATGGTTCTCCTCTCCACAGTGGAAATCTCCTTCGGATCTGAATCCTGGTGGCATGGAGCAGCAGTGGTTAAAAATTGAAAGAGGAATGGAAGCTCTTGCTGCATCAACTGAGGAAGAGAAGTTGTGTTTACTGAAGCCAGGGAGATAAGGGAAAACTCTCCCTCTGGTTGGGGGATCGGGGGAGAGAGTTTTGCTCTTTCCTGCAGTCCTCCTTGCTTTAACCTCTAGTAACCAGAGTAAGAAGCCACCCTTTTAGTGAAGCTGGGAGTGTCAGAGGGCTGCAAGTGGTTCCAGAACTGGTATGGAGGCATAGGACTACTGCCTATCACAGATGGCTCTGTGCCTTCAGTGACTCCCAGAGGCCTACAAGGATCCTAGGGATTTACAAGGCTTTGGGGCTGTATTGTCTGCTGCTTCTGCAGGAAATGTGCAAATTATGTCTTCCCACCCAATAAAGAATGTGAAGGAAACTCAGTGGGCTTGTCTACACAGTATGTTAGTCTGCTCCAGAGGGGTGTAAATTCTAGCGTGCATGAGTGTGTCCTGCACTAATTGGTCTGTGTGGACTCCTGAGGTGTGCACTAAAAGTTCCCTAGTGAACATTGTTTGAACCAGTACTATGTCAACATGCACTAGGGAACTGTTAGTGTGTTCCAGTAGGGTCTGCATGGACCAGTTAGTGCACGACACACTTGTGTGCACTAGAATATAAACCCCAGCTGGTGCAGTGTCATGTGCCATGTAGACAAGTCAAATGACTGGAACATCTCATGGGCAGGCTCTATCTGGCCCACAGTAAATAGAAGAAAGAGGGGGAAACTGAGAAATCTCTGAAAAACTTTCTGTGGCTCAAAATGAGCGAACTCATGAAATAGCCACATGATGGCACCATAAGCTATGAAATGAAAAAGGGCTGCTCCTGTTAATCAGGCCATATGGACACACTTTGTAAACAAGACAAATTGATTTCAAATGTATGACTGGCAGACAAATCTGGGGAGTCGAATGGTTTGATTACATATCTGACCAGGGGTTAAAGCAGAAGGGAGTGCAGGGCATCACAGTTCCTCCTCCTCTTCTGCTAAATGCAGAGAGAAACTTCCCCCAAAACTAGGGTTACCATACGTCTGTTTTTTCCCGGACATGTCCGGCTTTTTGGTAATCAAACCCCCGTCCGGGGGGAATTGCCAAAAAGCCGAATATGTCTGGGAAAAATACCGCCGGCCGGGCACTTCCCCTCCCCGGCTCCGGCTGCTGTGCTCCCTACCTTGACTCTTCGGCTCTGTTTAAGAGACGAGCTGCCCGAGCGCTACCGGCTTCGGGCAGCCCCCATGGTTCTGGACCCTGAGCCGCCGGCCGGGCACTTCCCCTCCCGGGCTCCGGGGGCGCAGGGTTCAGAGGCAAGGGGGCTGCCCGAAGCCGGTAGCGCTTGGGCAGCTCAGCTCTTAAACAGAGCCGAAGAGTCAGGGGAGGAGCACAGCAGCCGGAGCCCAGGAGGGGAAGTGCCCGGACGGGGACGCAGGGTCCGGAGGCATGGGGGCTGCCCGAAGCCCGAGCGCTACCGGCTTCATGGTTTGCCGGGCAGCCTCCAGACCCTGCGCCCCCGGCTGGGCTCTTCCTCTCCCGGGCTCCAGCTGTGCTGGGGAAGCACCGGCCGGGGGCGCAGGGTCTGGAGGCTGCCCGGCAAACCGTGAAGCCGGTAGCGCTAGGGCAGCCCTTTTCGCATAGCTGGGAGGGAGGAGGGGGAGTTAGGGCAGGGACTTTGGGGAATGGGCAGAGTTGGGGCGGGAAGGGGCGGAGTTGGGGTGGGGCCGGGGGTGGGAAAGGGGTGGGGCCAGGGCCCCGTGGAGTGTCCTCTTTTTTTATTTTTTAAATATGGTAACCCTACCAAAACACAACAATAGGGAGAAGGGAAGCCCTTTTCCCAGAGAGATTCCCCACCTCCAAGTCCTGGGACTATTTTCATAGCAGCACCGTTCATTCCTAA
This sequence comes from Emys orbicularis, assembly GCF_028017835.1. Classification (NCBI taxonomy): domain Eukaryota; kingdom Metazoa; phylum Chordata; order Testudines; family Emydidae; genus Emys; species Emys orbicularis. Next base: position 77,953,437 of record NC_088684.1, on the reverse strand, counting down.
CTCTCACTCTGACCAGGGTCAGTCTTCTCTGGTTGCCTGCTTCCTGCTCTCTGCTGCTAGGCTCCCTTTGCCAGACTTTCTTTGCAATAGTCAGCCTGAGGTTTCTCAGCACAAGCCACACCTATTTTCCTTCTCAGGCCATATCTTTCTCTTCATAGGCCTGCTATCTCTGAAAGTGGCAGAAGAGGGAATGCCACTCGCTGGGGTCTGGAGGAAGCCAGGTCAATGAAGCAGGGAATGTGTTGAAAAGGAAGTGGGGACCCTGGTCACAGATCCTGATGTGACAGACACAGCTGCAGAGAGTGGGGGAGCATCTTAAGAAATACCAGCAGAAGGAACAGTCAATGTGGGCATAGGGAGGAAATAGTCAGGACACATCCAGCCCAGCTGGAAGAGCAGCTGCCCTGGAAAGCAGGGATAGGCATGGAGAATCACATGAGGAGAGAAGTGGTGATGAAAGCCTGACCAGAGAAACCCACGTGCCTTTGTCTCTGCCCTAGTCTTCATCATTGTCCCTTCGCACCCCTCTCCCTTTGCCTATCTTTCTCTGTGCCCCGTTTTTTAATCCCTGCATCTTTTCTAGCTCTATGCCCTTGTATCTCTTCTGACCCTCTGCTCGTCTCCCTTTCCTCCAATCTATGGCTGAGTGAGCAGCAGGAGTATATATTAGGCAGCAGGTCTACTAAAACCATACCATTGTAAATCTGAAGTTACAGTTTAAATAGGCAGTGACCGATCAGCCTGTCTAGATATTTTACATGCCTTTTTTCAGTTTTACTCAGCCCATCAGTGATTTGTAAAAGAATTTCAGACTTGCAATTCACAGATCATCACATTGCTTCATATAGGTTCCATCTTTCTGCAAGGTTTGAGGCTGCACTCTAGGATCGGAGTTTAATTTGGGCAAGAAATTGGAAACTTTCAGTTTTATGTTGTGTACTGCCATCCTGTGGCCAATCCATGCTGCGTACATTGTGATAGTACAGCTTGATGGCAAGCTGTGTTGTACTGCCTTTGCTGAATGAATGTGTCATATTGTAATTGCATCGTGAAATAGATCATCACTCACACCTGTTAAAATACTACAATTTCAGCATGGGATCAAGCTAATTTGTTATTGTCATTCTAAGCAGGTAAATCAACTGTCATTTTTAGTGAGCTCTCAAACGTCTATTGTATTTTAGTTTTGAAACTATGCTAATTGCTATTTTTATGGTTGAAGTTTAGTCTCTATATTACCTGCTCATTGACTAAAAGTACCTGACTCTCTAAGATACCATTAAACACTGTATTTTCCTTGAATACCAAGTTTATGAATTTTAGATTGCCTGTAAGTGGTGATAGTATAATACAAACCACAATTACCAAATATTGCCCAGTTATCTCCAGAATGGCATAATATCCCTCCCTCTTTGGGTCAGCTGTTTTGAATCTGCAAATGACTGGCTGTAATTAAATTTAGCAATGCATCACACCATATGATACAGGAGAACATTCAAAACATAGTAGTACAATAAGGAGACAGAGGCAGAGCAAAACAAGAAAGGCTCAGCTTCATTTTAGCATAGATAAACATTCAAAAGCTTAGATATGTAATCAAATGATATGAATCTTTTGCAGGTCCTGTCCCCCACTAGGCTGCACACAATCCTAGTCTTCTCCCACCTCCCCTCCGTGGGTTTCAGCTACAGCCCACTCCCTTTTTAGCTTATAGGTAAGGCATAGGTAGTAATACAATGAGCCTACAAGCCTTAGCTAACTGAGGTGTAAGTCTCAAAAAGCCTTAGCATAAGCAGTGTACCAGGAGCAACCCTAGATCATAACATATCAGAAAATGCTGTAATGACTAAACTGCTGACCTATAACTACTAGATACCAGTTTATACCAGCTTGAGGTATTTTAAAGTTAGGAACATCAGCAGATGTCCAGCCACAAGAATACTATGGTAGCTAATAGACACATATGCTAGTGAACTTGAGATAAAAGGACTAGTAGCCTGTGGAAGAAGGGCATACCAACATTAATAGGGTGAGGAACTACAAATAAGGAAAAGGGGACGAAACTCCCTACTGAATATGCATTAGGCATAATGGCATCGACATAACACATTATAAACGTTGTATCCCAGCATGTGTGCCTTGGGAGATGTAGCTCTTGGGAAAAGCCAGGGTTATGGTGATGAGGATGATAACGATGGTAATGGCTAACACTTCAGGTTGTTTTGCAAGGGATTGTGTAAGTACACGGATACCCAGATGCACATTCTCTATTATCTCTATCTACCTTGCTGGGTTAGAGTGTTTGTCACTTTGCTAACTATATTAGTAAAACTATTACAAATACAGAAGGTTTGTCTTAACTGTGAGTGTTGCAACCATGCACGTTGGGGTTCCCAACTGAACAGTAATTCTAATAATAATGGACCTGATTGTGGAACAGGAACCTATCAAACCTCAGAGTGTTAACTAGGAATTCTTAAGTAATTAATATAATTTATACACAATCAAAAGATCAGGCAACACCATTTGTATGGCATTTCTTCTTCATGGAAACCTACCTAGCTAGCCATTTCAACAGCCAGTCTTTTTTTAATTTTAAGGTGACAACCAGAAATCCCCCTGGGCTAGTGGTTGTGCTAATTTTCCCTCTGCTGCTACTAGAGAGATCCATAGCAAAGATGTTCTAGCACAGTGTTTTTCAACCTGTGGTCCGTGGACCCTTGGGAGTCTGCAAATTATGTCTAAAGGGGTTCACGAAAGGTTGTTGTTACCCTAGAACAGTGGTTTTCAACCTGTGGTCTGTGGATCCCTGGGCATCCACAGACTATATCTAAGATTTCTAAAGGGGACCGCACCTCCATTTGAAATTTTTAGGGGTCCTGAAATGAAAAAAAAGTTGAAAACCACTGGTCTAGCAATATCCATCCCAATATGGTGGAGACTGTGAGAGATGGAGGGCATAGAACAACTATGCCAGGAGAATCCCCAACTGGGTGGACTGGTTTTATAGCCCTTTTGCACTGCCAGAACAGTGCAAAGAGGCAAGCTAGGAGCCAGGCTCTTCCCAGTTTATGACAACAGTTACCATACAGTGAAAACTGAAATACTGAACTTTTCCCATTTACTTAGAATAGCAAATAACTGCGGTATCTCAGGTAATGTTGCATGCTAACTGTTTGAAAGAGTTGGCTTTTTAATGGTGACCATTGTATGACATAAAACAAATTACATGATCTCTAATTGTTGCCCTGCTCCATCAACACCAAAATCACATTTGTCTGTTGTGATCAGTTGCTGTAGTGTGTCTAATCTTGCCTGTAGACAGTTTTACATATCTCTGAAGTGCCATGCACCTTTGTTACCTTAGACTATATATAAAATGTTTTACCAGTTATATTTTAACTACTGCATTTCCTTAATTAATTTTGTAGTTCTATCATCGTAGGCAGTTAACAATGGAATGATCATTTAGACTGGATCCAGTATCACGTTTCCAAAAGTGACCAGTATCCGATACTTTAGGGGAAGATGTAGAAAACCCCACCATGGTCAGTTGTGGCATAATCTGCCAATAGAGAAGTTTCTCTCCAGCACTTGTCAGTTAGAATTTGGCTTATAGTCTGAAGCAGGCGGTGTTTATCCCTTCTACATTTTCTATGGGCTATTTTAATGTAAACATGAAGGTTCCCATCTAAATGGATGATTTCCTTGAATCCCAGTAAGCCCCTGGCTTGATATCAATGTTCCACCGTGACTCCATTCTCCTTTCTCTCAGGACTCTCTATCTCTTGCTTCCTGCCCCAGTTTTTGTGACACCATGTACCGCGAGAGTGTAAATGGGGGGCAGAGGTTGCACTTGCAGGAATTGTAATTCTGTTCAGCCCTCAAGGCAAGTGTTCTGCCCCCTCCACGCCTTTGCACACCAACATGTTATCTGGTTTGACACTGCACATCTCTGTTGAACTTGTGAGCTCATCAAACCTGTGATCCCTGTTCTACACTAGCTGCCTATGGGTTTCAGGGTGAAGTTTTAGGTGTGGGCTTTGACACATAAAACCCTAAATGGCTTAGAACCTAATTATCTGAGAGACTGCCTCTTTCCCCATGGCATCTTAGCAGAGATTGACAGAGGTACTCAGGGTGGAGCCCCATTATTACAAAGGAGAAGGGACTGGTGGTCAGGTGTTCTCTATGAGGGACTCTTTAGGGTTAGAATACCTCCTTCCCCACTGGTCTGAAATTGCCTGAATCTGGGAATCTTCAAAGCATATTAAGATAATCATACTTCTTCCCCCAAAATTTGAAAATGTAGGATAGAGTGGTGAGGATTGTGTGAGTGGGGAATTGTTGAAGGGGAAGGGGATTTGAGGTCCTTGGTTGCGTGACTTATTAGTGGTGGGTTATATTAAATTGTACTGCTGCACTCAGAGTTTGTGATATATTTTAAACTATGTCAAGGATGCCTAGAGCGTATAGATAGACACCAGGTTTAGCACTTGCATGTATAAATAAAGGAAGTGGTTATGATCTTTTAAGCTCTCCACATGTGGAATCCGTCTAGCCTTTGACAGGAGTTTCTCATGTAGGTCCAATGGATGTTGCTTCTGGAGATACTAGCGCCTTCTCAAGCATAAATTGATATGAGCCTTTGATGTTCCCCTGTATTTATGTATTATAGTTACTGTATTGTCTCTATGGTAGTAGAATTTTTTTTATTCTTAATAATGGATGTTTTTCTTCTTTAAAACAAATTGAGTTGGTTCAGTTGCTGCACATAAAATATTTTTCAGTTAATTAATTGAGAAGTGAATTTGGGGGAAAAAATCAACTTTGTAATTGACTTGTGAGAACATTTAATAATTAAAACATTAAGGGAGTTGTTTGAAAGCCACGTAATTATGAAAATTAATACCATGAAGTCTCAGAGTTATCATATATAAATATTAGAAAAGGAAAAAAGTATAAATGAATCCAACTGATGTGGAGGGGAGGAAAATCCTTGCCTTTGGGAAAAAATAACATGAAAGAAAATAAGAACCATATAGTTTGTCAATATTGATTTAAGCCTTTTTGCAATAACTGGATATGTATGTAATTATCATTTACGAAAACCCAGCATGTGTGTTTGCCTTGTAAGCTGAATACAAATTAAGGATAAGATTGTCCCTCTATGAGTATACAAGGTAAAGGCAGAAAGGGGGGATCCATGAAGGTACTTAGGCATTGCAACACTGAGCATCACGGCACCTAACTTTGAGGTGCATAGAACATCAAAGGAACAACACTGTGATCCACAAAGCTGACCGAGGTGCCTAGGCTCCTTGTAGAGTGTATGGGGAGAGATGGGTAAGAACATAAGTAAGAATGCCCATACTGGGTCAGACCAATGCTCCATCTAGCCCAGTATCCTGCCTTCCGACAGTGGCCAATGCCAGGTGCCCCAGAGGGAATGAACAGAACAGACAATCATCCATCCCCTGTCACTCATTCCCAGTTTCTGGAAATCAGAAGCTAAGGACAGTCAGAGCATGGGGCTGTATCCCTGTCCATCTTGGCTAGTAGCCATTGATGGACCTATTCTCCATGAAATTATCTAGTTCTTTTTTGAACCCCATTATAGTTTTGGCCTTCACAACATCCACCGCCAATGAGTTCCACAGGTTGACTGACTGTGCATTGTGTGAAGATGTACTTCCTTTTGTTTGTTTTAAACCTGCTACCTATTAAAATAATTGGGTGATCCCTGTTTCTTGTGTTATGGTTGTGATGGGTTCGGTCACAGATACTCCCTTGGGACTGTCACCTGATGTGCTGAGACTACCTCTGAGCCCGTTTTCTTTGCCAGTTTGGGTCTCCAGAACCCTTCCTTGTTGAGCCAGACACGCCAGTCTGCTCCAACACAGACCCAGGGTCTGAACCACGTGCCCCAAAGCTGCAGACTTAACTGAAAACAGCTTCAGAAGTGCTCCTGTCTCCAGCACCCAGACACCCAACTCCCAATGGGATCCAAACCCCAAATAAATCAATTTTACTCTGTATAAAGCTTATACAGGGTAAACTCATAAATTGTCCACCCTCTATAACACTGATAGAGAGATATGCACAGCTGTTTGCTCCCCCAGGTATTAAATATTTTCTCTGGGTTAATTAATAAGCAAAAGTGATTTTATTAAATATAAAAGTAGGATTTAAGTGGTTCCAAGTAATAACAGACAGAAAAATAAAACAAAACACACAAGTCTAAGCCTAATACATTAAGAAACTGATTACAGAGATGTTCCTATAAGCTTCTTTCACAGACTGGACTCCTTCCTAGTCTGGGTCCAGCAATCACTCACACCCCCGTAGTTACTGTCCTTTGTTCCAGTTTCATTCAGGCATCTCTTGGGGGTGGAGAGGCCATCTCTTGAGCCAGCTGAAGACAAAATGGAGGGGTTTCCAAGGCCTTTATATTCTCTCTCTCTGGTGGGCAGAAACCCCTTTGTTGTTCTGTGCAAAATCACAGCTACAAGATGGAGTTTGTAGACAGCTGGGCAAGTCACATGTCCATGTTCAGCTTTTTGCAGACCGACGCCATTGTTTTCATGTTAGTTTGAATGTTCCCAGGAAAGCTCAGATGTGGACTGGAATCTCCCAAAGTCCATTGTTAAGTGTTTCTTGAGTTAAGTGTCAGTTAAGTGTTTCTTGAGTGGGCACTTACTGAGAATAGTCCTTTCTCAAAAATCTGACCAAATGCTTCCCTGAGGCTACTTAGAATCAAACACATTGAGATACAAGTACATAGCCAATATTCATAACTTCAAATACAAAAATGATACACACATACCGACAGCATAATCATAACCAGCAAACTACAACCTTTCCATAGATACCCCACTTTACCTCCTCTGTACAAGGCCTGGTGCAAACATAGGACGCTGGTTATAACAATGATCTATACGGTCACAGTTCATGCCAATAACATCACAATGGGAATGTCTAAATAAAACTTCTGATTCACTTTCTCCACACCGGTCACAATTTTCTTTACCTTTATCATATCCTCCCTTAGTCATCTCTTTTCCAAGCTGAAAGTCCCAGTCTTTTTAATCTCTCCTTATATAGAAGAGAGAGTTCCACTCCCTTAATAATTTTTGTTGAACTTTTCTGAACCTTTTCCATTTCTTATATATCTTTTTTGAGATTGGGTGACCAGAACTGCATGCAGTATTCAAGTTGTTGGTGTACCATAGATTTATATAGTGGCACTGAGATATTTTCTGTTTTATTATCTATCCCTTTCCTAATGGTTCCTAACATTCTGTTAGCTTTTTTGGGTGCTGCTGCTGCACATTGAATGGATGTTTTCAGAGAACTATCCACAATGACTCCAAGATCTCTTTCCTGAGTGGCAACAGCTAATTTAGATCCCATCATTTTGTATGTGGAGTTGGGATTATGTTTACCAATATGCATTACTTTGCATTAATCAACATTGAATTTCATCTGCCCTATTGTTGCCATATTGTTGCCCAGTCACCCCGTCTTGTGAGGGCCCTTTGTAACTCTTTGCTGTCAGCTTTGGACTTAACTAGCTTGAGCAATTTTGTATCGTCTTCAAATTTTGCCACCTCACTGTTTACCCCTTTTTTCCAGATCATTTATACATAATGATACTCTTAAGCACAGTAGATACTTGTTTATTTGTTTACAGCAACACCTCATAAGAGCAACCACCGCTTACGAGCAACATTTCTCCTGGGAACACTTTCCTTACCATGAATTGTCCACTCAGTAACAGCAACATAGCTGCCGCATACGAGCAACATTTGTGACATCACAGCCAGAGGTGGATATTGGAGGGGGGCATGGAGGGGCGTTGCCCTCCGCAAAGGCATCTTTCTACTCCCTTCCTGACCCTGGCCCTTCAGTGCAGCTCCAGGGCACACAGCCCCATCCACTGGCACTGCCTGACAGAACCTATGTGGAGACCATGTGTAGGGGGAGGTTTGGGGGGAGGGTCTGGAAGAGAGGGATTTTTCTGGGGTGGGGAAGCTGGGGTAGGGGGGAACAGCAGAGGTGCAGCTGGAAGGTTTCCTCCTCCCTTTGTCAGTGTCTGGCTTGCAGGCAGCGGGGGTGGGGGTTGCTATTTTGCAGTGGGGAGTATCAGGGACTCCCCCCATGCACTGAGCTGTCCCCTCCATCTTGGTTGCCAGCGGCGGGGTGTTGGTGAGCTGTTTTGCAGTGGAGGCGGTGAGGTCGGGGGACCCCCCCCTCAACAGGGCACTGACCTGTCCCCTTCCCCACTCCTGTCTCCACTGTCTGTGGGCTAGGAGCCACCCTCCCCCTCCATTGCAGGCTGTGCATGGTGTCCTCCCCAGCCTTCCATCCCTTGTCAGAGTGGAGCATGAAGCTGCCAGCAGGAGCATCCTCAGCCTGTCCCTGGCAGGCGGGCTTGCTCAGGCATTTTGCAGACTGGGGGTTCCCCTGCCAAACTCAGGGTTCCTCATTTCCCCCAAGCTTGGGTTCCCTCCAACTCCTCTGCCCCAACATTGCTGCCCCACCCCTTCTGAAATGCCTTTAAATGCTTCATATACCTTTGGTCAGACAACACTCCCCATAACAGCGGCAGCTCTTAGGAGCAACATAGCAAAAGCACACTGATATGTTGCTCATAACGAGTGGTGTGTGTGTGTGTTTTTCCTAAGGGGATGTCTATACTGCAAAGACAACTTATGGCATTGAGTCTCAGAGCCCAGGTCAATTGACTTTGGTTTGTGGGGCTTGAATTGCAGGGCTAAAAATAGTAGTGTGGATGTTCAGGCTCAAGCCCAGGCTCCAAGACCTGCCCCCTCCTTTGCTGGGTCTAGCCCTACCCCAACCATCAGCACTGCTACTTTTAGCCCTGCAGCCCATGAGGGCCCCATACATGACTTAGGAGGCTGAATGCCAGTCTTCCCCCAGTGTGTATCATAGAATATCAGTGTTGGAAAGGACCTCAGGAGGTCATCTAATCCAACCCCCTGTTCAAAGGGGGAACCAATCCCCAGATAGACTTTTGCCCCAAATGGCCCCCTCAAGAATTGAACTTATAACCCTAGGTTTAGTAGACCAATACTCAAACCACTGAGCTATCCCTCCCCAGATCATTCTGGGGCTTAGGTGGAAAGTAGGCAGCAGTGAACATGCTCAGAGGCAGGAAAATAGGTGCCTAGGGAACTTTTACTCTGAAAAATGTAGGTCCCAAGCGAGTAAATTTAGGCACCTACAGAGTTGTCCTCTTTCTGTTATAATAGTGATTCAGCAATTAATTCCTTTTTTGCTGATTAATTTCTCATGGCTCTGAAGAATTACATTTCATAGTCTTATTGTAACTATTTCCTCAGAGAGAACTCTCCAATTCATCAAGATAAGTACCCCCATTCCCACCCATCCCCATTCCTATTTAAAGAATAGCAGTGGCCTAAAATGTACATAAGTGAGAGTTAGACCTTAGGTGGTATAAATGGGGGTAGCTCCATTGAAGTCATTGGGACTATGTTGATTTATAGTAGCTGAGGATCTTGTCTCAATGTAGATTAGACCATTTAAAATGCATAATACCTGTCTTTGGACATAGTGCAAATCTAGGGTTACCATATTCCCACAATCAAAAAAGAGGACACTGGGGGGGGGGGGAAACCCCGCCCTAGCCCCGCCCCACCCCCACTCCCTCCCACTTCCCACCACCTGACTGCCCCCCTCAGAACCCCAACCCCCCCTGCTTCTTGTCCCCTGACTGCCCCGACCCTTATCCACTTGCATGGGTGGCAGAGTTGTAGAAATTTTGGTGGTGCCCAGAACCCCCCCACCACCACCACCTGCCTAAGGCTCTGGGAGGGGGGTTGGGTGGGGGGAGGAGGTCTGGGGTGCAGGTCATGGGCTGGGGATTAGGGTGCAGGAGGGGTGCAGGGTGCAGGTTCTGGGATAGAGTTTGGGTGCTGGGTGCAGGCTCCAGGCTGGGGCAGGGGGTGGGTGTGCAGGAGGGGGTGAGGGGTGCAGGCTCTGGGATGGAGTTTGGGGGTGGGAGGCGGTGCAAAGGGAGGGGGTGCAGGCTTTGGGAGGGAGTTTGAGGGCAGGAGGGGGTGTGTGGGAAGAGGGGAGGGGGTTTGGGAGGGAGTTTGGGGATAGGAGGGGATGCAGGGGTGAGGGCTGTGGGTCTGAGGATTAGGGTGTGGGGGGATGAGGGCTGGGGATGAGGGGTTTGGGGCATTGGAGAGGCTCAGGGCTAGGGTGGAAGGGCAGGGTAAAGGCAGCCTGTCTTCCCATTGTGGGACACTAGGACCCGGGGGCAGCAGACAAGGGAGCGGCAGGCAAGGGGGGAGCCCACGGGAGGGGGACGTGAGGAGGGGGGTGGCAGGTGGAGGCCGGGGACCCATCCAACACTCCCCCGCACCCTGACTGACCCCCTCCCCCGGACACCCCTTACCTGGCTCCACGTGTTTGCAAAACACGCTGCCCGGTGGGTCGGTTTGTGTGTTACACAGGGCTGCAGACAGAGGGAGGGGGGAGCAGGGGTGGGCTCTGGCTGCTGGAGGCCAATGGGAGTGGGTCAATCGGCCCAGCCGCCCAATCAGCAGCCGCACTCTGCATGGAAGGGAGGGAGGGAGGCGAGGGAGAAAAAAACCCTGGACATTTTAACCTTGTTACCAATTCCTCCCGGACGGCTATTTAGAGACGCAAAAGCCGGACATGTCTGGGGAAATACGGACGGATGGTAACCCTATGCAAATCTCATTTCCCTCTCACAGCACAGCACTGTGCAAGATATTGAAGCAAGGCCCAAGGACATAACCTTGGCCATGAATTATGCCTTCTCATTTTGTGAAGCAAACAAGTGACCAGAAGGCCAGGTACAACACAAGCTTGCAAAAGTTATTTTGAAATAGGGGCACAATTTGGGGACTTTTGCAATATAGTAATTAGGTAGTTACACCACATCCACATATATGATTTATTAAAAAACTGATTGATGCAAATTGTTAGTGATTAGAAGTAAAATTATGGACACATATGGGAAATGGGCAGGTACAAGCCTTATTATGGTCACAGAACATGGGCAAATATAGTTATACATCCAAGTAGCTACATAAACAAAGAGTATAAAAGGTCTAACCCAGGTCCCTAAATTTGGGATTGTCGGGGTCCTGAACTGATGTTAACTAGTTTGGGACCTGCCCTCTGATACAATCCACTGACCGCATTCTTCTATCTTTGTTTTCCATAAGCCTTAGGAACATGTAAGTATGCCTATAATCCTAAGAGCTATCTCTCTATTTGTAGATTTAATTTGTTTAATTATATTGATGAGTGGGTTTATTTGAATGTTAAGTAAAACTTGTACTTATTTCTGTCATCTGTCTCATCAACCCCAATCAGTCAATCTGTCCCAATCAAGAATTACAAGAATCTTCTAAGTAGCCACCTCAGGGGAAAGGAGCTGTGTTTAAAATAATTATAATAACTCTATTACACACACTTGCAATAATTGATCAGACTACATTATTAAATGAGCTAGGCCCTAATACAATATTGGTGTATACCACTAAACAATCTACCCCATCAATAGGAACATATATGTCTGGCACTGTAGTCACAATCCTTTTGCCAGTTTTCAAACTATATACCATATTGCCAATCTCTAAGTGTTCAAAAATCAGGAGTCAGACCTCCCTACTCCCCCCAAAATGAGATTTTTTAAACTAATTTTATTTACCTTCTGGTTTGAGGCTTTAGGGTTCACACACTAATTTTTATTAAATGAGAGCTAATGTGATCACATGACTCCAGGAGCTTCGGCTTTAAGAAAAACATGAACCATCACCAGAGGTAGCAGCACTGCCTATATTTTATTATTTTGGCTGGTTCAAGAATATGTTACCCTACATGGGGGGAGAGACCATGGGCAAGATTATGACTTTTTCTGTGCTGCCATGCAGGGGAGAAAAGGTAAATAAGGCTTTCCCTGTGCTACCTCCCCACATTGCCAGTCTGTGCCTGGAGAAGGGGAGGAAGGAAGAGTATGTGATGCACTGGCTAAAAGGAGGAAGTCATCCATTGATGTTGTGGGCCAATAGATGATCCCACCCCACCCCACAACACACAGTTCCTCTTCTGGACTGCATGTGTGGCCATGCATAGCTGAGCGACCCTTATGCAGGGTGAGACAAAATAGGCTTGTCTACAGGGTCAGTGCATGGAAAGCCGAGGTGTAAATCTGCCACACACCAGCTTGTTCCATTCTAACTGGTCATGTGGACCCTGCTATGCTATTGTGCACTAAAAGTTCTGTAGTGTGCTTTGACCTACTGCTGTTTGAAATGAGAGTATATCAAAGTGCACTACTGAGCTTTTAGTGTGCAGAAGCTGGGTCTGCATGACAACTGTGTGCAGCAGGTTAGTGTGCTGTACATTCACACCCTGGCGTGCTGCACACGGAGTCTCCTTGTGGACAAGCTCAAGTCTTGCCCAAATTGTAGAACAAACAATGGCTTTGCTGAACTCCTCAGTTTTAGTTGTGTTTTTTGTTTTTTTTAAAGTGGAATAACTCTTGGAGGATGGGGGTTGACGTCTATATGTATATACCTGTATTATTTTTCTGCAATGCCCACTTTCAAGGTGCCTGAAACTGGACAATCTGTTTTCAGGAAAATTGCAGGTAAAGGTATATGGAGTGAGTTTTGATCTATGGTAATATTTTTAAAAGCTTTTTAAGAAATCCCAGTTTTGATTGTCTTTAATATAAATCTGTCCTGAACTACTTGAAACAACTTCAAAGTAGGCAACAAGCTCTCAAAGAAGAGTTTTAAACTACCCATTTCATCTCTCTTTTCTCGCTTCTTTTTTTCTTTCCTTTTCTCTTTGCTCCTTTTCTTTCTCCCCCTTTTTTTCCCTTTCCTCTTTTTGTCTTTTCTGTCTTCCTTTTTTTAAAGCCCTACAAGAAATGTTAGGTCTTTCCTTGAGGGAAATAATAAAAAAATAATCGCATAGCCATACGTTTGTATATAATTAAGACTTGTTTTAAGCATCAAAAGCAAACAAAAGGAAGTATTTCTTCCCACAACACACAGTCAACCTGTGCAACTCTTTGCCAAAGGATGTTGTGAAGGCCAAGACTACAACAGGGTTATCAAAACAAACTAGATAAGTACATGGAGGATAGGTCCATCAATGGTTTAGTCAGGTTGGGCAGGGATGGTGTCCCTAGACCCTGTTTGCCAGAAGCTGGGAATGGGTGACAGGGATGGATCACTTGATGATTCCCTCTGAAGCACCTGTCATTGGCCATTTTCGGACGACAGGATACTGGGCTAGATCGACCACTGGTTTGACCCAGTATGGCCATTCTTATGTTCTTATACTAAAACAGTATGTAAAAATATCTCTTGTTTTGAATATGGGAATTGTATCAGTCATGAGCTAAAGGTTTATTCTTACATAGAGTGAATGAATAGATAACAAATCAGGAACAGTGTAAAAGGGAACTATATACTGACACTCTATTGCTCCATGTTCTCATTCTTTTATATTTGTATGGGCTTATGTAAAGGTGTTGATTGACAGCCCTGAAGAAAATTAATCTAGTATTTCTCCACAGAACAGGTCCAGATCAGGCTGTGTCAGGGCAAGATAAGCCTTGCTATCTTGTCCACAAATGTGGCTCAGCCCCAGTCTGGAAGAACGACTTTTAGGGTGTGAAGGTAATTCAGTCTCTATGTACATTCAGTGCTTGGGTTCTGGGCTGGACCTGTCAACAAAGCTACCCACAGTGGAGTTTTATTGTGTGGCTATTTTCTTTTAGGAACTGGACTGATATGGTTACATGCCAGGGTGCAATTAAGAGGTTGTCTCACTACTTGTCCTGTAACTTTGAGTGCCTTACACTGCTCTGCTGCTGTAGCTCACTGTCTGGACACTCCCAGCCAGCATACAAGCATGCACTTAATGTCTGTGTGTTGAGCAGCCATGGTGCAGCAACTCTGATACCAGAAGTCATAGTAACACTCTCATCTCCACCAGCCTTGGTTACTACTAGCCAAGTGACCCCAACACACCCCCAGTCCCGAATTTCCCCAAAACTATCTTCCCTGAAATGCCCAACCCTCTCCTAGAACATTCGGAGGAGTATTAAAGTCCATTGCTCCTGTAAAGAGACAAAAGCACAACAACTTCTTGCTTTAACCAGCATTAATAATCACTTCAAGTCGAACACAGTAGTGGATTGATTTAGAATAAAAGATAAAACAAGTTTATTTAATCAAAGAGAGAGAAAGAGCTTTTAAGTGAATTGACGGAGAGAGTGGCATTGAATAATTCAGTCCCTCCTATCCTCTCAACACTTACTTATTTCAGGAAACACTGTCAATTTGCCTCTTACTCAGTGCTTGTGTGAGGAAGTCTTCACCACGGTGTGTGCAGGCTAGTTCAGCTTTCCTGGGTATTTCTTGATTGGCATGTTTCATCTCAAACTCTCTTATCTCTCCCTCTTTATTCTTCTCTGTCTTGACTAACCACCATTGTAATTACTTTAAATTAATTAAACCTCTAAAGCATTTGGGGATCCAGTTTGTATGAAATGCAGTATACAAAATCAGGGCTAGATTGTGACACCACATGATGGATGGTATTAATCTGTGTTAGGTAAGGATTTCACGATTTGGCTTTAACTGTAGTATATTGGCGTGTCTATTATAGACCAGATTATGGCTACAAAGACACAATCAGCCCTTGGATACAGAATAGATTTCTGCTTGTATGTCCAATGATTAAACCAGAAATGTAGCATAAAGGCCAGATTCCATGCCCAAGTAGGAAATCTCATGATCACTCCAATTTAGTGCGGGGGATGCTTATGCATGTGCCACAACCTGGAGAGTGAAAAAAGAGGCAGCAGCAAAGTGAAAAGCCTTGGGAAGCAAGAGAAGGAGTTTATGTGAACATTTTTTGCTAAGCAAGCTAACATAAGGCCAGGCACATTGGCTTTCAAGGCTTCAAGGCATATGTTGATCATATTTATAGATCAAGAAGAACTATGTACAGCCTTGTGCAGTTGGCTAGGTGCATTAAGGTATTTTGACCTTTGTTGTTATGTTGTACCTTTGAGCTAGGTTGTTCTGGCCACTGTGCTGGATGTGTGGTCTGATTCGGTATTGCAATTTCCATGTTTCCATGAGAAAGACAGCTAGAGGGTCTCACAGCCCTTAGCAAGGAAATAAAATTAGCCTTATAAGGTATCTCTCACATGACAATACTCAACACCAGTTGCACAATGTATCCCTAGTTTGTTCTATTACATTTATGTTCTATCTTGTTTGTGAATTAGTAATGTTGAAAGAAATGTTGCAATCGCTGTTCCTTAGAAATTTTAGTAGTATAATCATTCTGATTAGAGCCAGTTAAATCATGTTAGTAAAACATGTCTGGACAGCAAGAGGCGGCTGCCCTGTAGCAGCAAAACAATGTTCAGGACAAGTGTTGAATCTCATCAAGCAGAAAACATTATGTACTGATGTTGGAATCTCAAATCACTTTTTGAAATAGGTTGCATGATTCTGAAATGAAGACTGAGAAACAAGTAGATATAAATCTGATTTCTGTGCATTCACTGGTGAACTTATAGGCAGAAAGCCATCTTCTGAGATTCCCCTTCCTCACTCATTGTTGCACTTTCTGAGTGCTTCCTTTACCTTTGGCAGGTGCTACACATATTAGCACATAAAGGAAGATTATGATAGAGGCATGCTCTGCTCAGTCCCAGTTCTGATCTCGTAGCCTTTACCCTATTTCTGTTTGTCTGGCACAGGGGATTGATGCAAGTCCCATTTAAGTCAAAGACTTAACTGGGAGATGGAAAATGCTTTTTCAGAGATGTCAGCAAAGTTGCCATTGTCGTTTTTGATTTAGATAATCAAATTTGAAAACATTTTAAAAATAAATTTGGATATTTTAAAAGACTTTTTATGAGACTCTCAAGCTCAGAGCTGTAGCTAGTGAAGTGCACAGCATGTTTTGTCTAAAGCTGACTTCACACTGCTTTGAACAACACATGCTCATTACTGTGTTATCTAAATTTGGGCCACCCAGTTCTGACATGAGCGCTCTGCCTTCATCCCCACAACTCTTAATGGGAACTCTTTCTTCCCAGTGTGATGCTATCAGCTGCCCTAGATTCTAAATCTACTGTGTCAGCAAAGAGTACACAGGTTCTCAACCTGCTCAGACTTGATGTTTACCACTTCTAGCTCAGCTCCAGATTTGACAGTGAATCCGGAGTAAGAGAGCTAGCTTCTGTATGTGTAACCTTTCTGCCCATCTAAGTTGGCAGCAACAAGGGCCAGGTTCTGTATCTAGGGGTTCCGTTTCAATAACGCAATGCAAAACCGGCTCGAGCCCCGACCCAGTGATCTGGGACAATTACATACCACCCCCTGGGCGCCTCTAAGAGGCAATACTTCCCCTCTCGCAAGCACGGAGTCTGAGTGTAGCAGAAAATGTTTAATAACATGAGGTAAACGACATCAGCATTAAATTGGAAAAAACACCACAAACAGGATTCATAACACAAACCATGAGCAAAAGACCCACCCCAGCAAATTGGGCTGTGTCCTTTCCCTTTGGTTCTTGAATCCAGCAACCCCAAAATCACCCAGAGTCCCCAAAGTCCAACACCCCCAAAGTCTCTTGGGTCCAGCAACCACCCAAAGTCCCCAAAGTCCAACAACCCCCAAAGTCTCTGTCCCTGGTCAGTGCAGCCCCAGAGTAAAAGGGGGGCACGCAGGGTGTTAAGGGGCACCTTACGTAATCAGAGGCCGGCCGGCCGTCTCTCCATGGGGTTCCGCCGCAGCCTTCACCACGAGCCAGTCCACTTCCTGCCGTCCCACGAACTGCTCTGCTCTACGAGCTGCTCCGCTCCGCTCACCGACCTGTGAGCCGCTCCAGCCGTCTCCACAAATGGCTCCGCTCACCGACCTGTGAGCCGCTCCAACCATCCCCACAAATGGCTCCGCTCGCCGTTCCTTGGGCCGCTCCAACCATCCCTGCAAGGCTCCACGCCGCTCGCTGCTCCGCCAGCCGCTTAGCAATATAGCTTCAGGCTCCCCCACTATTTAACACAGCACTCAGCTCTTAATAACTTTAGCTCTTCTGTGATTTCAGCTCTTAGTAGGGGGGCCCCAGTGCTGGTGCACCATTAGCCCAAAGTGAATTCAGCTCAGCAGCCTGTAACTAGACTCCTAATGGAATCAAAGTTAGCTCTGACATTCAAGAGTGGAGAGAGAAAGTGTTACAATTGGTGTTTCAAGTCCTCAAAGGGGGCCCATACCATTATGTACAAATACCTGTCCCCATCCTCTCTCAATTCACTGGGTTGTGGAACCCATGTCCCTTGTCTAGCGAGTGCTACTTAGGTGATGGTGAGACACTCTGTCATAAAACAGTTTCATTGTCCTTGATTCACATAATCAGGGTAACAACACTTTATTCCTCCTGCCCCAATAACAGAGAAACTGGGGATCCCACCCCATCCAAAGTAACCACTATCAGTTGCTGTTGTCTCATGCCAGGCGGGTGGGTGTGCCTATGCAAACAAGATTAGCCCCTGGAGTTCTTTTCCACACTTGCCATAATTCACCACCAGATGTCAGGGTAGAGCTCATCCTGACTCTGCTTACATCTGCATTTGTAAGACCCTGCTTTAAAAAAAAAAAAACTAGAAAAAGCAACAGGATGTTTGTGCTCAAGGCATTTTTCAAAGGGATTTTTTAAGTCAACCAAGTCTGTCTGTATAGTTTATCTAAAAATATGTTTTAAATGCTTCCTGTGTGTGAGTTAAACTGGCTGGTTCTGGTAGCAGCAGCTATGTTTGCAACTGCAGAGCTGTAACAAAG
This sequence comes from Emys orbicularis, assembly GCF_028017835.1. NCBI lineage: Eukaryota > Metazoa > Chordata > Testudines > Emydidae > Emys > Emys orbicularis. The sequence goes on along the minus strand of NC_088684.1, from coordinate 77,935,534 downwards.
TATTGGACTGAAAATATCTCCCTCCGAAATCAAATCAAAGTGAACTTTGCAACAACAGCAACACGTAATCAAACCGTAGTTTATTTTACTACAAAGCCTACTCGGGCTCTGTTGACAAATTAAATTATCTCTGATCTTTCTAGCAAAAACAACTTCCTTTGAACTATCAGACTATGGTCAATGGCTTGCAATTCCCTATTAAAATCAAATCAAATCAGTTCTTCTTTCTCTCTTTACGTGTTCCTCCTCCCCTTTTAAAATGAGTTATGTTTCAGGCAAAATATCTAGCTATGTTACAATTCTAGAATATGAATTACAAGCTCCTTATGCAGTTTTTTCTGTCCAGTCCAGGCTGTAGTGTTGCCACTGCTCAGTTCCCCCAAATGAATGGCATATGACCCAAATTGTAAATTCAAAGCCAAATTATATCTGGCTTTGTGCAGGTGCAAGAGAAGATGTGGAGAGTCCCCTCCACCCAGCATATCCATGCCATAATGCATGTGCTCCAATCAGGAGTGCCTGGAATGGGCCAGCTAGTGCTGCCAGCAGTAATCACCACTCCAGAGAGGGCATACATGAGTAGAGGGGTAGTGTGGCCAGGACCTTATCCCTCCCCACCTCTATAGAGATAAGTACTAGAACAGGGGTAGGCAACCTATGGCACACCTGCCAAAGGCGGCACACGAGCTGATTTTCAGTGGCACTCACACTGCCCGGGTCCCGGCCACCGGTCCGGGGGGCTCTGCATTTTAATTTAATTTAATTTTAAATTAAGCTTCTTAAACATTTAAAAAACCTTATTTACTTTACATACAACAATAGTTTAGTTATATATTATAGACTTATAGAAAGAGACCTTCTAAAAACGTTAAAATGTATTTCTAGCATGCAAAACCTTAAATTAGAGTGAATAAATGAAGACTCAGCACACCACTTCTGAAAGGTTGCCGACCTCTGTACTAGAAGGTGAGTACTGGGAGTAGGGCAAGCCACACTTACTTAAAAATATCCCTAGGGGCATTATGTCTTACACAGACATAACATACACTTCATGTATCCTTCCACTGCCATTAGAGCAGTTGGTGCTCTTCCCAAGCCAGGGGCTCCGAGTCATATTTTGATCTTTAATTTTTTGTTTTATATAATATATTCTAATTAAACTAGGTAAGTGCAAAGATATTCTCAAAGGATATGTGGAAAAAAATGAAATGAAGAAAAATGAAATTAAATGATTTTAGTGAGAATGGTTATGGATGATCAGGTGTTATGTACCATCTGATAGTTTCAGCAATCAATATCCTGCTCACATATGAAGACACCTACTGTATGTGTACAGCCTTGGAGTGTAGTACTAACAACCTCCATGTTTAAATACAGTTGTTGCTGGCATGCTGCTATCTCCACTTCCCTTACAAGTGTGAACTGAGTTTCATCCCCCCTCCCCCCTCCAAAACCATGTTACAGGCTAGTGCAATCTATGCTATAGATGCTTGGAAGGATTAGATTTTTATCAGTAAATGTCAATTTCCCCAGACACACGCCAACTGACGAAAAAATATTTCCATCGATAATCATCAAAATTCACCGAAGTAAGAAAAATGTTGCTAGAAACCTTTAGCTCTGGTTTCTGTGTATATGTTTACATGATGTTGACAATTTGTGTTTGAACAGTTGCAAAGCTTTAACTTTTTGAATCTCAACATCTACTGTCATTAAATAATTTCCCACCACTGTGAAAATTTAAATTGATAAATATCAATTTCTTTTTATATGTCACAATTATAAAAAAGAAAAACATCTAGCACAGAATATCCTGGGGAGAAGTAAATAGCATTGTTTGATTAGAGCAGATCTCAGCAGGAAAATTATCACTTGGACACAGTGGTTACAGAAAAGGTTGTAGCAGTGTGGACCAGGCTTAAAATCTATAGCAACTTCTTTTCCTCATAACATTAGCGTCCTGTTCATAATAACGTTATAAAACCGATGGATGTTTGTGAACGAATAGGAAGGGGTGCCGCTACACATACGGTAGTGTGGTCTTTCAACTTTCATTCTGATGGCTTTCATCTCCGGTCACTATTTTTATTGCATTAGCAAATTTTAATTATGCAAGTTGTTAAGGAACTACTGTAGAAATGTGTGCAGCGAGATCACTAGTTGCTGACTAAAGGATATGTATAAAGTAATAGAAGTGCTGCTGCCCCTCAAACAAAAAGCTTTAGTGGCAGTTTAGCTATTCCAAAGTTTTGTGGAAGGTTTTAAAAAACCTGCCTCTTGTGCCCTCATTCAATATGCACAGCTCCTTTGGATACCAGAGAGCTTAGGAATGGACTGAAGGAAGGATGTAGCCTTTATTAGCTGAATGTTTCTTGTCACCTCCTTCATCTAGTTGCCATGTGCTTAACTTTAACTTTTTTGTATTAATTTTGTCAGGTGATATAGTGCTGACTAGAATTAAAACAGACTAAGGACCAAATTGTGACTGGATCTAAAGACATTTTGATGGGGTAGCATGTAAATGGGGCAAAGCACTTCCCGCCTCATGTCTCTGTGCAGAAGCTAGGCATAATTTCAGTCCACACACAGTTTGATCTGGTGGTGGTAATCTTCCCAAAGTGGGTAAAGAGGGGATGATAATGGCACCATGGCCTAGCTCAGCTGTTAAGACATTCATGTGATATGGTTGTGATAGTTTGAATGCCATAATTTGGGGTAGAAGAATTATAGATGGAGCTGGTAGCGCCACCTATAATTAAGATTGCCCAAGTCTTCCCATCGTAAGACTGTTTCAATTTGCTTAGATCCTGGTCAAATTTTCAGGCTGAAGTTTCCTCAAGCTGGACTTTTTGGGTTCAGCCACATCAGATTTCCCCTTATTTGGTTAACACTGGTGTTGATTTCTTGCATTTACCACAGTTTTGTTGAGAAGTTTAAGCACCTCCATGCTTTGGATAACGGGCTTGAAATTTGTTGGGGGAAGGGGATAAACCCTGGCATCAGAGATGGTGTTAGAGGGTGGTTTTTTTTTTCTGCTGTTACTGTGAAAACTTGACCAATTGACGAGCCTCTGAAAAATTGCTGTTTGCATATGCTCAGAGATGTCTTAGAGTCAGGGCTGGCTCTACCTTTTTTGCCGCCCCAAGTCGCGAAGCAAAGGGGGAAAAAAAAAAAAAAAAACACAGCCGCAGAAGTGCCGCTGAAGAAGGGAAAATGAAAAAGCTGCCACCGAACTGCTGCTGAAGAAGGGGGGGGGGGGGAGGAAAGGCAGTGCCGCCCCAAGAACGGACAGAGTGCCGCCCCTTCAGATTTGCCGCCCCAGGCACCTGCTTCCTTAGCTGGTGCCTAGAGCCGGCCCTGCTTAGTTTGGTAGCTGAATTCTCAGAAGAGTCCATCTATGCTGAACATGCTCCATCCCAGAGCTACAGAGTGTTAAGCAGGACTTTCTCTAAAATTGCTGGCCCAGACAGCACTGGCCACCAACACTGAGATCAGGGAGTTTCTCTCCTGTGCTCTCAATGCTCCCCTTGGCTGGCACCTAGACAGTATGAGGGAAGAATCTGCCTGACACAAAGGCAGAGAGGACAAGAACAAGACTGGGCGTGGGAGAGAGGTGGAAAGATTGAGACTTGGACCTGGGCACACGTGTGTGTGCCTGCAAGACTAGTACTTGCTGGGTAAGAAGACTGGGACTTGGAGTTGGGAAGAAGATTGGGTAGGATAGGGAGGGAGGAGACTAGGAGCCTGTGGTGGGGGAGCAAATAAGACAGAACTGGTGCAGGGACAGCCTGGAGGGAACACAGACCAGGAGTCAGGCTTGGGGTGGGAGGAAGCGGGGACTGCATCTGACTAGTATTGCAAAATCCCCTCCAGAACCTGTAAAGGAAAGAAAAGATTCTCAAGTCTCACCAGTCCTCTGGTATCAGCAACCAATTCTGATGCTCACTGTAAAAGTGCGTGCCTCGTTCCCCTTTAGTGACTGGTCTGCAATTTACTACTGCTGCCAGTTACTCCATTAGCTCAAGAGGCAGAGATCTGTGCAGTGGGTCAAAAGGTTCCAACACTGCAGACGCCAGGTGGGTGTCAATGTGATTCCACACACTTGAATAGCTTTTTTCAGTTTGCTTTTGGAATAGCATCCAAAAATTGTATTAAAAGGTTACAAAGTCACACTCAAAAGTTACGAAATGTCAGACTTAAGGGTTGCCTGTGCAGCCTCAATTTGACCCTTTTTGTATATTTACTACAATACAATCTAATTACCTGCCTCTTTCAGTATTGTGAGGATATGTTTGTGAAGCAGTTGGACACTACAAACTGAAGTCTGGCATTTAATAACTTCTAAATACTTGAGTTGTAACCTTAATATTATTTCAAGAATTTTTGTAGGTCTTGGGGTTACATTAAGGCTTATTGAGCCATAGTCCATTTTGTGAGGCATGGAGAGGATCCGAATCACTTTGTTTCAACTGAAATTCCCAAAGGTTTTCTGGTTGAATCTAAATACTTCAGGGACGATATGGAGCAAACATTAGGGTGGAGGCAGCAATATTTGTTTACATACCACATTAGCAGAACTGAACTGGAAAAAGGGAAAAGACACAAAGCTTGACTTGTACTGTAGTTAGAATATTCTGAAACCCATCTCCACTGGAAATGTAGCTACCCCAATCACCTGCATTTCTGCCTCTGGGAAAATAGTTTTTTGACTCAAAATCATCTCTTCACTTACTAGAAGTGCCTGTGACAGAAACAAGGAATTAGCTTGAAGTGAGGGCAAACCATGACTTACATGGGTGGTCTTTTGCATGGGAGTTATCGGACTGCAGTGTGACATACTTATGTAAGGCTCTGTATAATCTTATTTCATTCCATTTGCCCCACTCATCTTTTCTCGTTTCCTCCTCAGGCAGCTATTTGGTAAAGTGTTGCGGATACAAAATTAATGCCGTACATAGACTAAGTTACTTATTCCAGCTATTTGTAATCATTAGAAAGTTGTCTGACTGCATGGGGGTTGTAAAGTTCAACCTACCACACCTGGGTATCAGCTGAAGACAAACTTCTTTCAGTATCTGAATAGGACTGTCTTTTTAAAAACAGTAATATAAATTTGGACCTTACAGACTAGAGCAGGGGTCAGCAACCTTCAGCATGCGGCCCATCCGGGTAATCCGTTGGCGGGCCGCGAGACATTTTGTTTACGTTGAGTGTCCGCAGGCCTGGACCCCTGCAGCTCCCAGTGGCCACGGTTCGCTGTTCCTGCACACTATGCCAGCCATTTTTAACCAGAATTCTCCACTGGTTTCAAAGAGGAGTTCTGCATAAAAATCAGTGAGCTGTTTGGCCCAGGTGTGGTAGGTAAGTAGTTTTCCATTTAGTTGTTTTATATATTAGAAAAGTATTTAACTACAGTAGTTCCCATAATTAGATCAGGTAAACTCCATGGCTAACTTGTAACAGTGCATATTTCAATTGATATTGCATAGATTCAGGTCTACATCTATTCTTTTTCTAGTATACAAGAAATGAACTACTTTTGCAGTCCTTTTATTTTCCAAAAATCCATTTTATTACTCACTGTTGTACAAAATATTTTTAAAAATGATGACATTAAACAAGATAATGTTTACACAACTAGACAGTTTTTGAAATTACCTAGTTGGAGAGAACAAGTCATCCAAGACCGTAACAATCAGTGAAGTATACATTTTCAAATACTGTGTGCTTAGTGCAATTTTTTTTATAGTTAAGTTTTTGTTTTAAGATTTATAAATTTTACGGTTTATACAAATTCTCAAATTAGATTAGACAATCTATTTTAAAATTATTTTCCTAGTGTAGGCTATTACCTTTTTTAGCATAAGGTTACCAAATTTAACAGGAACACTACCAGGTAGCTATGGCACCACATTTAGGCTTGGTAGTAACAAAAATACTTTACAAAAATGAATAGTAACGTTAAAGGAAAATGGTTTATATGGATTTAAACATTCACCTGCTATTCAAGCAATGCATGCAGCAATGTACAAGTGAAACTGACTCATTTTATTTGAATTGTCCAAGCTGAGTAAAATGTACAAAATAATCAAACAGGATAAATGGTGAATGTAAATTAGATTGGTAACATGCTTTTGGCTCCAATACATTCAATTAAGTCACACCAAGGATGAATTTTTTTGGCCCTAATTTTTAAACAGAGTACTACTCTGGTGTCTTCTTGAATAATGAAAACATAGTTCTGGAATTTTACTTTTTATATTCAGTGTTTATAAAAGACTGATGTGTTGGTTTTTTTGTTTGTGGTTACATTTACCATGGACCCTCATGAGTCAAAGGCTTTCTTATAGCTTAAAAAAAAAAAAAAAAAAAAAAAAAAAAGTCTAAAGGGAAGAGGAAATCAAGTCATCTTAAAATATCTACACCTAACATTGAAGATACTGTATACAAAAACAGAGAAACTAATAATAAGTTCCGTAGGGCCTCATCTTCAGTTGGTGTGAGGTCAGCATAGCTCCATTTGCATCAATGGAGATATGCCAATTTACACTGGCTGAGGACCTGGCCCTTAACATACAAAGAAACTCACTGGTGTGGGTGAGTAGCAATGCCATCGGGATTTACTTTTACTGTAACAAGACTAGTTCAGAATACCTTGGATCTTATTAAAATCTTTGATCTCAGTGACGGTCTTGCCTTTAGTGTTGGCAGTGGACGTTGCTCAGGGTAAATTCAGCTCCACTGCCAAACAGACTACTGATAATCTAGAATACCTTTAACATTTTCATCCTTGTGAAGACTATTTATCACAATTAGATCTTATTAGAAATATTCTCAAGTCTACTTACAGTCTGATAGATAAAATGTTACTTAAAGTGTAAAGCTTTATATCTACCTTTTGCAGTTCTTCAGACAATTAGGGTTTTGCACTGACTTGTAGTCATGTGTGGAATTCTCATTGTCATCAATGGCAGTTCTCCATTGAGCAACATGACCCTTTATTGTCATGGATAACTTGTTTTAAAAAATCATATATACAGGTTAAAAACTATTTCCATCCTAAGGCATGTGTTTACAGAGCAACTCCTAAAAGCAGCATTTAAAAAACAAAAAACAAAAAAACCTTACGTTTCTCTTTTTTTATAATACAAGGGAAATTTATTTAATGCACAAAAGAATCTTGAGAGCACATCAAAGATGAATAATTTACCCAGGATAGAAAATATTAACCAGCTGAAGACTTACTGAATTCAGGAATTGGTGGTTTATATCTTACTATCACAATCATGAGGTCACAATCTTATATACAGTACAGTGTTAAAGTATTGTAATAGGTTAACAAATATATTGCCCAAGCATAATTAAAGTTAATTTTCCTTCGGATCTGTCTATATTTGTACCTGTGAGTAAGTTACAACTCCTCATATTAATAAATAGTAGGATATTTACTGTCCATAACAGTGGGAATCATACTTGAATTTTTTTCAAGAAAAAATTATCAATGCTGTCTGTGTCCAGTTTTATGCTATATTTTGTGTCACTTCTGCTCACAGAAATAAATGACTGATTCCACAATATGATTATAAATCAAATTGTCACTGCCTCCTTTGCCTTGGGGTCCTTTTTTCCCACCTCCAGCGACACACACCTAACCTGAATTTTACAGTAGGCATGAGTAGCCATATTGTATAAAACTTTAGCAGTATTCCCCATCTCTGATGTGGTTATACTAAAGCTCACAAACAGCTGAGGTACAAATTATAATCTAGAACACGATAAGTAATACTTCTGGCGGTCACGAGTTCAAGATATGGGGTCTATTGTACTGCACTTGCATTACAATAGTTATCCCTATATCCTGAACTCATGTTCTCCAAGTGTATTACTTAAAGTGCTTACATACAATACTTATTTACATCCCTTGGGATAGTACATTTGGTGGGCACTAGTCCAATAGGAGGAAATATACTTTTGAACATTGTTACATATATACACTACATACTAGTTTTTCATTTTTGTTTTTGTTTTCCATCCAAATTTTTTTCCAATGTAATCCTCTAGTATCTTAGTCTGAAATTTTACTTGTAAAATTAAAAAGTCTTGGATCTCAATTTGTACAGGTAAGACATTAAAACAAGTTATTTTGATATACTATTTTTTCCTATGAAGAGAAAAGATGAATGAAATAAAGCTTTCCACCTCTCAAGCCAAAGAAAATGAAAAATTTGAAGGTGAATACTTAAAATAAGGAATACACTAAAGTCTTGTATTAAAAGTAAACACAATAGAAAATATAATTCTAAGTAGAATGCAATATTATTGTATTCACATCATTTTAAAAGAAACACCTAAGATATAAACTTTAAAGCATAGCTAATGAGTACAGGCCAAAAATTATTATGTACTGCAGAATTAATGCAGGATTTACATCCTTTTAACAACCCTAAATATATTTTGTAAACCACTTCCCTTAGCAAGAAAAAAAAAATACAGAATACATTCAAGTTTAAAAATATCTATCCTCTGAAAAGCACGACAATACCATTTATTTACAGATTTCAGTACTCTGATAGGCACACTTATCTCTTTACACATGTTTCTGCTAATGTCCTAAACTTGGGTTCCAGCTGATCTAAAAAGTCAAGCACTTCCACTTCTTGCTGATCACTGCAGCAGCCTACAGAACCAGCCAATGATCCTCTTCCTTCATAGTTATATGGAAGGACATAGTCTTCAGAATGCTTATTTTCTTCATCCTGTCTGCACATATACACCTTCTGCATAAAAAGAAAAACATACTATTAGTTTTCTTTAACTGTTATCCTAAACGTATGGCATAAAAATAATTTTTGATTTACCTTTCATTGTTTAATTTTTAATCAGAGTGTGTCCTCTAATGGGTTCCTACATACAAAAAATGCACATGATTGGTCTATATCATTCATACTATAAAATAAGTATTTAACAAAAATCATTTTCTACTGATCACACACATAATAAAATGTGAAGAAACTGGTTAACCTGTTAAACAATTAAATCCATTTGAAAACAAGATTAAAAGCATGATTTACACAAATTCGGCCCTACCAAATGGTCCATTTTGATCAATTTCACAGCCAGAGAGTTTTAAAATTGGTCAATTTCACGTTTTCAGCCATCTGAAATTTCATGGTATTGTAACCAAAAGGTACCCAGGAGGTGGGTCTGATCTCATTTCCCCCCTCCCTGAGCAGCCGTGCAGGGGATGGATAAGTCCTGTCCCTCCCCAGGCTGGGGCGCTCCCAGTAGCATGGCAAGATCAGATTTCACAGGGAAGGGCTTATTTCACAGTCGTGACATGTTTTTCACAGCCAGGAAACTGGTAGGGCCCTATACATAAAACTTGGTTTTGGGTGCATGGTGTAACAATGTTGCACAGCAATACGTGCACCACATCCAGCATGTACATAAGGCATTAAATTTTATCCCTTGGAAGCATTTAGATAAAATCAGTACAATGGACAGTTAGACCAAAAGCAAGTACATCTGTGCACATACACACAGCAGTCACATTCTAAATGGAAAATAATAGTTCTGCTTAAAAACTATTCTGGTGTGTTTCTCTTTGGGGGTAATTGGAGATAGTTAAAGGATTGTCTTAGTTTTGCTCAAAGAGTGGTCTAACAATCGTCAAAGGGGTGGGGGTGGAAGTGGGGGGGGGGGGGAGAACTGTCGTAAATTCAAACAGTATGACACCGGAGACAAATATCAAAATACTTACTTCACCTAGACGAGAATGCATGAAATTCTGCCATTCTGAATATGAGTATCTGCCTTGTTCCATCGTGGACTGTCCATATCCCCTGACTGATTCCAGGGTCTGATGTCCTCCTTTGGACATTTCAAAACTCTGTCCCCCAGTTTTTACTTCATGTCCTATTGTGCCTATGCCAACCCCTTGATCACAAGAATGTACAGTTGCAGCTTGTAGAGGAATGATATTTGGATCCTAAAAGCAAAGATAATAGTGGGGGAGGGGGGGGAAAATCTTACCAAAATACTTCAGATGTAAATTTTTCTAACAAAGAAATATTTCCTTTATCACCTTTGCTTTTGGACAGATCATTTCAAAAGGATACAGGGCTTGGAAATGGTCAGTGCTTAAACTGAAATGTCTCATTCTGTGTGCATACAGTATTGTACTGAATCCATGCTGAGCACTCTCACTGATGTCTAAAGAAGTTTGTGCATAAATCATGGGCAGTTGATGGCCTTTATATGCATATAATTTAGAGAGCCTCCTACAGGGACCACTTTGGGAAGCAAAAAGCACTCAGATACTTTCATATTACAGATCATTTGCTAGTATGCTATAAAGTTACATAAATAAAATATACATAAATAAAATAATGTTATTTAGGTTGCAAAGTCAAGCACTAAAAAGTTGCAAAGCCAAATTTATAGTTGCTTGTGCAACCTTCATTCTGTTCCCTTGGGCATTTCAGTCTTTGCACTGAATGAGGCTGGAGTCCTGTAGAAAAAATTGTATATGATCATATAATTAAAGACTTTCACAATGCCTAGGCACAAGGATGCCTGTGTAACCTTAAATAGGCCATCATAAATCTGACATTTCCTAACTTTTTGAAACCTAAGTAACATTTTAAATGTGATTAACTTTTTAATAGGAAAAAACTGCTACTGTGTGCAACTGTAACACCTCCCCATATCCCCAAATGATGCATGATTATGATTTGAATCCAGAGCCTTCAGCATGGACTGATATTACCTGAGCAACATTAGGTAGCAGCAGAAGGCTGTTATTCCACAGGGGGGAGATAGACTGAGTCTTGAGGGTGGCTGGGTGTGGAGAGCCCTGGCTCAGTTCTCACCTCCCTTTCACCTCATCTCTCCACTCTCACACACAGTTTGGGGAGCTCCTTCCCTGCATAGTGTCCCAAGAAGGGGAACTAGGCTGAGCCATGGCAATTTGGGGTTTGTTTTGGGGTTTTTTTTTGGAGGAGGACAAGGGGAGCCTGGTCAGGTTTTTCCTTCTCCTTCCTTCCCACCCCACCTCCCCTGACCCCGGGAGGTAAGGGTGCTGCCCCGAGAGGGGACTCACAGGTTACTGAAACTGTGTCAGGTCAGGGATGAGACCTGGCTCTTTTTCCTATCTCCAATGGCACAGCTGCTCTGGCAGCTCCTAGGTGTTCCCATGGTGGTAGCAGTGCTGCTACAGCAGCATGAGCCCAGCCTTAGAAGCTTCAGGTGTTTAGTGACTTTGCCATTTTGCAGAATGAATGTTCCCCTTGCAATTCTGGCATTTCCAAACTTGAGCGCTTGATTTTACAACTTTCATGTTCTTTTAACCACATGTGCTAAGAGAGTAACTGATAGCAGTTACACGCTGTTATCCCCTGTATGGACCAGCCACTAGAAGTGAGAGAGAGAAAGAGAATTTGCCAGTGGTTGAATCATATACTTGCTTACAGCAGGGGAATGTGTAAAGACTCAGGATTTCTGGATTTAATTCCAGGTTAGGGAGGAGAGTGTGTCCTAGTTATAAGACTCTTCTGTCCATGTCCCCACAGCCTGTCCGGGTCTCCCTCTACTACACCCCCACCTCAAGATTTGAGCCCCCTACTCCTTTTCCTATTTAACCCATCCCTCTATTTAAAAATTAAACCATGCTTTTCAAATGTACAATACATTTACAAATGCATTATCCTAGCTTTTTATTGTTTCGCTTACTCACTGATTCACAAATTTGCAAAGGGTCTCCATGTCATACTGTGGTGACTACAATACCTTCATTACATGTTCCTACAGTTAAATAAATAAAAACACTACTCACCATCACCTCTTCTCCTGGTGCTTCTGTGTTTGATATAATTAAGTTCTGATTAGCTAAATCATCAGGCACATGTTTACTCACTGCCCCCGTGCCATAACAGCCACAAAGTGTAATCAGGATTACTACACAAGGGAAAATAAAATGAAAACGCATCTTGAGTATAAGGTACTGGATTTTTGTATGTGTCAGAGGAATATGTGCACAGTCCAGTATTGATAAAGTATTTGGATTTGTGTCTGGAGATAAAATACTAAGTGTGATTAGTGACCAGCAAATTTGAAGCCTCTGAATACTCTGGTGTGCAAAAACTAGGGCTGTCAATTAATCGCAATTAATTCACACGATTAACTCAAAAAAATTAATCAAGATTAATCGCAGCTTTAATCGCACTGTTAAACAATAGAATACCAATTGAAATTTATTAAATATTTGTGAATGTTTTTCTACATTTTCAAATATGTTGATTTCAATTACAACATAGAATACAGAGTTTACAGTTCTCACTTTATAGTATTTTTATTACAAATGTTTGCACTGTAAAAATGCTAAAAGAAATAGTATTTTTCAATTCACCTCATACAAGTCCTGTAGTGCATTCTCTTTATCATGAAAGTGCACCTTACAAATATAGATTTTTTTTGTTACATAACTGCACTCAAAAACAAAACAATGTAAAATTGTAGAGCCTACAAGTCCACTTAGTCCTACTTCTTGTTCAGCCAATTGCTAAGACAAACAAGTTTGTTTACATTTACAGGAGATAATGCTGCCTGTTTCTTATTTACAATGTCACCTGAAAATGAGAACAGACACTTTTGTAGCCAGCACTGCAAAGTATTTATGTGCCAGATATGCTAAAAATTTGTATGACCCTTCATGCTTCGGCCACCATTCCAGAGGACATGCTTCCATCCCGATGACGCAAGTTAAAAAAGTAATGCGTTAATTAAATTTGTGACTGAACTCCTGGGGGGAGAACTGTATGTCTCCTGCTCTGTTTTACCCACATTCTGCCATATATTTCATGTTATAGCAGTCTTGGATGATGACCCAGCACATGTTGTTCGTTTTAAGAACACTTTCACTTCAGATTTGATAAAACGCAAAGAAGTTACCAATGTGAAATTTCTAAAGATAGATACAGCACTCGACCCTTGGTCTGAAGTGCCTTCCAAATCTGAGCGGGACAAGGTGTGGAGCATGGTATCAGAAGTCTTAAAAGTGCAACACTCTGATGTGGAAACTACAGAACCCAAACCCCCAAAAAAGAAAATCAACCATCTGGGGGCTGGTGACATCTGACTCAGATGATGAAAATGAACATGCATCAGTCCACACTGCTTTGGATAGTTATCAAGCAGAACCTGTGATCAGCATGGACGCATGTCCTCGGAATGGTGGTCGAAACAAGAAGGGACATGTGAATATCTTGCGACGCTGGCTACAACCGTGCCATGTGAATGCCTTTTCTGACTGTCATATGACATTGTAAACAAGAAACAGGCAGCATTATCTCCCGCAAGTTCAACTTTCATGATAAAGAGAGAGTGCACTACAGTACTTGTAATGAGAGAATTGAAAAATACTATTTCTTTTGGTTTTTTACAGTGCAAATATTTGTAATAAAAAAAATAAAGTGAGCACCGTACACTTTGTATCTTGTTTTGTAATTGAAATCAATATATTTGAAAATGTAGAAAAACATCCACAAATATTTAAATAAATGGTATTCTATTTAGCTTGACAGCAGGGGCGGCTCTAGGCACCAGCAAAGCAAGCACGTGCTTGGGGCAGCCCATTTGCAGGGGTGGCAGGGATCCAGCATGGGAGCTGAGAACCAATAGAGGGCCCTGGGAGCTGTAGTTCCTTGGTTAGCTCCCTGCCTATAGAGCCAGCCCTGGAGCAGGGAAAGAACTACATTTCCCAGCATTCTCTTGGCCACTACCAACAGGAAAGAGGGGGAGGGAGTGACAAAGCTGAGACCTCATGCTGCAGCCTGCTGTGAGTGGAGAGCTGCACTGTGAATAGGGATACCATATTTTAACATTCAAAAAATAGTACACTCCACGGGGAGGGAGGGTAGCCCCACCCTGCCACCATCCACTCCCTCCGATTGCCCCCCACAGAAACCCCAACCCATCCAACCCCCCGGCTCCCTGTCCCCTGATCACCCCCTCCCAGGACCCCACCCCCTATCTAAGCCCCACTGGTCCTTGTCCCCAACTGCCCCCTCCTGAGACCCCTCCCCAACTTCCCCCCTAGGACCCCACCCCCTACCTGTCCCCTGACAAGCCCCTGGGACTCCCATGCCTATCCAACCGCTGCCTGTCCCCTGACTGCCCCCACCCCCGAACCTCTGACCCATCTAACCCTCCCTTCTTCCTGCCCCGACTGCCCTCCCAAAGCTCTGCCCCATCCAACCCCCCCCGCTCCGTCCCTTGACTGCCCCCCCAAAACCCCCTACCCCTTCTCCAACTCCCCAGCCCCCTTACCATGCCACTCAGACCAGCCTGTCTGGCTTCGCGCAGCACCAGACACGCTGCTGCATACATGCTGCCGTGCTCCCCTGCGGAGCCATAGTCGTCCCCCTCTCCCCCCCCCCAGCACCTGCCTTCCAGATTTGAACACCCTCAAAATTCAGGAGTGCTCAAGCTCAATTCGGGCAGCTGTTACTTCATTTCTCCCAAATCAAATATACTGATCCACTGTAACTTGCTGTAGAAAAAGTATGATAAAATTGAGCAAGAAATGCTTCCCAGTGGTTATTAGGACTGGAATTGCTATTTTCAACAGCCTTGCCTTTGTTTGTTTGTTTGTTTAAAAGGAAGACAGTGATATTGCATTGGCAAATTCCCCACAGAAAGAAAGAGTGGAGCAAAAGAATAATAAAGGCACCTCAACTTTTCCTCATTTATGTAGGACAGTCTTATAATATGCATCCAGATATCCTCCAATCACACAAGCTGAAAATTGTTCCACTTTACTGCAGTTCTGTAACCATATGGGAACCAATCCTGTCTGTGTTCTGTGCACATCTAAAATACCTGCTGAATGACCTGCCCTGGGAGCGAGTTACCAGTGACCCAAGGCTGCGGCGGAAGGAGGGTGCAGGTGTGGGGGGGGGGGGGGGCAATGGTGGGTAGGTAGGAGGGAGCCCAGAGCTGGGGCGGCAGGGTGTGTGTGTGTGGGGGGGGGGGGGGAGAGGAGAAGAGAAGAGCCCAGGGCTGGGGCGGCGTGGGGGGGGGGGGGAGGGGGAGGAAGAGCCCAGGGCTGGGGCGGCAGGGGGGTGCGGGTCGGGGGGGGGGAGGGAGAGAGCCATGGGCTGGGGCAGCAGGGGGGTGCAGCGAGGAGCCCAGGGCTGGGACAGGGGGCAGCCAAAAATTTTTTTGCTTGGGGCGGCAAAAAACCTAGAGCCGGCCCTGCTTGACAGCCCTAAAAAATAACTATACAAAATTCCGACATCAACTCTCCCCCAAGGGAGGAAGAGAGAAAAAAAGAACCACAAGTGACAGATATTAATCACATCATTTAACACACTTCTGGAAGTTGCTCAGATACTATGGTGATGCAGGCTATGTAAGAATCTTAATGGAAGAGGCACTGTCAATTACGAAACAGACTAGTATAGAATTTTAAAAAGAGAATATTTTGCATTTCATATAAATGCATACTTACATAGCAGTAATAGTGATCCCAGAATCATTGCAAGGATGGCCCATACACCAAGAGTAACAGCTGGTAAAACTTGTCGGACAGTACCACAATCACTTGGAGTAGTACAATCACAATAGTTAACTGTAACCATATTTGTTCCTAGTCTTCCGGCATTATCCCTCACATTGATAGGAATTTTATATATTCCAAATGGAATATCAGTCCTTGGTGAAAGTAATATAGATCTATCTGCAAAAAGGATAAAACAAATCCAATGTTGAATGTTAAAAAATTGTTACCTTTTCTTTGTAACTGATGCAAAGGAAATTTCTAAGGCTCCAGCCCTACAAAGGAATCCAAGTGGATGGACTATATCACCTAAATACATAAAATCCCGCTGAAGCCACTGGTGTATTAAATGAAGTCAGTGACACACTGTACAGGGGTAAGGGTCTGCCCACAGAGACCTCTTTGCAGGATTGGAGCTTAATTCTCTAGCTTTCAGTTACTGGATAGGAAAGCAGTTATTCTGTGCCGTACCATACAGTTAAGTTTTATCACTGACATGGACAACAAAAAATATTTCTAAGATTTACACCCCTTCTCTAAGTATACTTTGTTAATGATTAAGAACAGGAAATGAAAGGTGAGAGCTGCATAGTGAGACCTCTTCTTAAGGTCACTAGTATGAAACTTTGGTAGGTTTTGTTATTGTTTGTTTTCAGTTTTATTGATTTAAAATGATATTTGTTTTCACAGTGAAGATGCCAGCCAATGCTCCTGATGAAGGGACGTTCTGTTGTCTTTTTTTCTATTAAAGAAACAGAAGCTAATTAAATCTTCCTCCATTCCCTAACATGGGAACTGCCATAATCAGAGTAGCAGTCCTAGTTCAGTATCTTTTTTTCTGGTAGCGAGTGGCCTTATAGCAAGATGTCTTACATGCCTTACAGATGACTTACAGCAAGATGCCGGGAGAAGGAGACCAAAGCCCTGAGGTAAGTGGGGAAGTCAGATACCACGAGGAAGCACGAGCAGGAGAGCGCAATAGGGGAGATGACAGAACAAGGAGTAATGGTCTCAAGTTGCAGTGGGGGAGGTTTAGGTTGGATATTAGGAAAAACTTTTTCACTAGGAGGGTGGTGACACACTGGAATGGGTTACCTAGGCAGGTGGTGGAATCTCCTTCCTTAGAGGTTTTTAAGGTCAGGCTTGACAAAGCCCTGACTGGGATGATTTAGTTGGGGTTGGTCCTGCTTTGAGCAGGGGGTTGGACTAGATGACTTCCTGAGGTCCCTTCCAACCCTGATATTCTATGATGCAAGAAACCAATATTGGATAACAATGAGTAAGATGCCCACTAGAGAAGTTTCTTCCTAACTCCCATCAGTTACTGGTTGGCTTTACTCAGACATGAAAATGTATATCCCTTCTAAAATATTTCAGTTTGTCTAATGAAACTCTCGATTTTTTTAATATAAATTTCTAATCACTTAAATCCCTCCAAGCTTTTGGCCTCATTAATACCTTGTGGCAGTAAGTTTCACATGTTAAAGAAAACCCATACACAATACAAAGTTGTTAGTTTTAAATTTGATGCCCCTCAAGATAACAATGCGATGATTAGGAACAGCATGAAAAGGAGTGCCTAACCACAGTCAAATTTTTATAGTTATGGTACAGGAGAGTTTGAAGGAGGAAGCGTGAAACAGCTTTGAGAATGTTTATGGGGAGCTCCTTGTAGATACGGGAGAAAGAATAAATGTGCTTGTTGGACAATCTGACAAAATGGACAACACTTCTTTATTGGGAGAATGGAGGCAGAAATAGACATCTCAATAAATGAGTAAGATTTATAGGTAGGGTGAGATAGACCAGAAAGGGTCTAAAGTAAAAGGTCTTAAGTGAAGACAAGTAATTTTTGTGTCTGACTCACTGGAGAAGGAGAGAGATGAGAAAAGGGGAAGAAGGGGGAATGGTTGAAATGACAAACTAGGAAAATGACACTGGGACAGCATTTTGAATGCATATAAGTAGGGCAATGTTACATTTGTCAAGGCTGGAGAGGAGGAGGTTGTAGTAGTTAAGAAAGAATGTGGCGAGGGCCTAAACAGGAATTATAGATGTCTGGAGAGAGAGAGAGGAAAGGCTGGATCTTACAGATGTTGAGCTACAGGAAATAATCAGGGCAAAACACATTTTTTCCCATCTGTTTTTGACTAGTTCCAGTATAACATGTTGTACCTTCTAATCCTCCAGCATAACCGTTCATTTTAAAGAGATATTGTACATTTGTGTTAGCAGCTCGGCCATGTCATTCTTAAAAACCATCAGTTTCTGGTGACTTTTGTTATTGTGTTTTTCAGTTTATTCCATCACCTCCTCTTTTGACACTTCAATCTCATCTTTATCTGAAATGAGTGGGATTCAGATTCTGTGCCTCTCAGAAGACACCATCCACCTCTGCACCTTCCTATTTCTGGGTTGATCAAAGTGCCAGCATGGCTCTCAGAGTAGTTAGAGCAGCCCCTGTATCTGCTGTAACTTACAGGAGTTTCCCCACTGTTGCAAAAGGGCTATTCCAAAGCCAGAATAACTGGAGCACAGAGCTCTCTGGAGCTCCTCTCCATCTCTTTTCTGTTCCAGGTACCCTCAGCTGGTGGCTCTGCAGGAGGACAGCATTGGGCTACACTTCAGGGGCATGCTGGACTGTATAGAGGGTTCTGTTTAGGGAGTTAGAAAGGAAACTTGAATTTGGCCCTAGTTTGAAGTAGGTGGTTCCCTAACTTCCTCATTTGGTGAAGAGTGATGCCAAGAAATGTAGCATTTCTGCCATGTCCTTATTCTCCCTTAAGTGTCCCCTTTATTCCGTTGTAATCCAACAGACTTACCTCTTACAATTTTCTTGCTTATATTTAAAAATCTTCCTATTTGTTTTCAGATATTTGGCTATTTGCTCTTCAAAATTGCTTTTAGTTCTCCTAACTTACAGACTTTTTGCCTGCATTGTTCCTTTTTATTCCTTGGACTTCCATTTTCTGAAGGGTATCTTTTAGGTTAAAATAAACTACCTTTCTATTTGATCATACTGGTTTCTATCTTGCTTTGCTACTTCCTGTCTGAGGGTTTGCATGCTTTCTGTGACTCTGGTATGGTATGATTAATCTCCAAATACTTATTGTTAAGTATGTCAAAAATACAAAAAAGTGGCACAAGTCTGCTTACTGAAAAGATACAATAAATCTGACAATTAATACTATTAATATTCTTGTTTTTAAAAAGAATACACAATATTGCATACCATCTTGTTGTGTTGTTTGCCATCCTGAACCCATACTCCTGTCAGAAATATCAAATCTGAAAGGTGCAGAATAGGGAGACTCATTAGAAGTGACTGCAGTAATATAAACTGGTTTTCGGTCTCTGCACATTGTAAAGTCTGTTGGAGTCACGGTGGGGTAATATCTGTTGCAAGCACTTACAGTAGCCAACACTGTTCCAGTACCTGTTTTACCACCTACAAGACAAAAATAATAATTTCAGTGCTGTTTAACTTTTAATGCTCTCCAAGTTTTAAAACTCTGTGGTTTCATCTAATCCAAGCTGGTACCCAGGATTTAAAAGTAAAAGCAGACGGGGAGTTTCCCAACCTTTCCCCTAGCTTATAGGAATACTGATTTCCCCTTGGCTGCTGATGTGAGGGCTCAAATAGGCAGAAGACTGTGAAATGAAATCAGGAGCGGATGCCTTGCTGGGTGGCTTTGGGGGGGAACCCAGCATTTCTTGGAGCAGGTATAGCAGCATCTGATAGGAGGGGAAAAGATGTTCCAATTGGTATTTTCTTACTCATCTCAGCTCCTCTAAAGAAAAATCTGCCTCTTGCTGCCCCCGCCCCCACACATTTAGGGAACTGGGGTAAAAATCTGCCTGGGAATTGGTCCTGTTTTGAGCAGGGGGTTGGACTAGATGACCTCCTGAGGTCCTTCCAACCGTGATATTCTATAATTCTATGAATCATTCATAATAGATTGTATGATAAATCCCTGTCTCGAATGGTCATAAGATCTTTAAAAATGCAGGCTATTCAACGGGGTATTTCAAAATCATGTAGAAAGAATCCTGCCTTTGTCCCCGGTCTCCAATATCTGTTTTTACATCATTACAGATTCTCCATCCTAATCAAACCTAAATGATGGTGTTTACGAAAGTGGGAGAGTGATGCACCAGGATGCAGGGGTCAACAGTTCCACATGCTGATGTATTCGCACTTTGTTTGGCTGGCTATGGTCCTGCGTGGGAATGTGAATTCCTTTCACATACAATTCTTCTATTGTCCCTACTCTTCCCCTTGCATCATCTTGCAGTGATGGGATGCAGCAATGCCACATCACCATATAACAGACCTATGACAACAGCCACCAACGCCAGTAAAATCCTCCTCTTAGCTGAACTGACCCACTGTCAACACCTGAAGTTATCTAGTAACCTCTACGGAAATGACTAGGACTTACATATGCAGAATGCTGAAGTCAAATTATTTCTTACTGCTTCCTTTTATAGATATATCTGCTCACTGTTATATACTGCACTTACATTTAGCATCTTAAATTGTAAAATTTGAATAATCTAATTACATCAAAATTAGTCAAACTTTTTAAGTACAGGTTCTGCTTACAAAGTAATTTGAAGAACTTTAAATTTATTCCCATTCAGGTTTTAACAGGTAAGGGCTAGATCGTGCCACTGGGTCTAATGCATTTTTGCTTTCAATATGAAATGCATGTTTGCAATGCTTCTAATAGTACTCACACTGTCACACCAAAATATTTAAGTCTTTGGGCTGCAATCACTAAATTTACCTTGAGAATCTATTAGCTACACTAAGCATTTGGGAAACAAAAAGGGTACTTCATTAGTTTATCTCAATTATGTCTTTTCCTAGGATAAAAAATAGAGAACATGTAATCTTTTAGTTTAATGTTAATTTTCAACTCCAAAATCAGTTTTAGAGTGAGAACCTGATTCTGCAACCCTTAAGCATGATGAGTAGTACTTACCTGGCTGAGTAACCCCAGATAAAATAGGGACTACTAATCTGAGTAAGTATAACTTATTGTGAGAAGTGTTGCAGAATCTAGCCTTAAGTAGGGTATTGGAGAAGAGAGAACAAATATAATATAGGGGGGGGGGGGGGGAAACCACAACAGTAAAGCAAAGTTACTCTTAAAAGTGCTCTTAACTTATATGCTTCCCAGTTAGACTGCAAGGGATCAAACAGAAGATTAAAAATAAGCTGTACAGGGATTTTGTATTTACAGAATGACATCCTGATTCCACCTGCCCCCACCAGCCAACCTCATGGCTGTCTGTGGTACCATCAAGGGGATTGGCGGGGAGGAAGGTTATTTGGGAATAGGGAAGGAAACAAACCAAAAGAAAAGTGTTCACCAATGAAAGTATCAGATTTAATATATTTCAAAATAAATATTGAAGCATTTTAAATGAGAACTGAGCTCTTGTGGAAGTCTGGCCCCAATTGTGAGTGATGAATACTTTTGAAAATCTGGCCCTGAATGCAGTTGCTCAAACTAGAATAGCTACTCCCAGTCTCTGTGAACGATTGTTATTCTTTTCCTCCTATTGGGGGAGGGGAATTACCACTCCTAAAAAAATGCAATGGTAAAAAGCCTGTCTCCATTACAATCAACTGCAGGTTAAGAGGAAAATAGTTTAATGTGACACAGTTCCATAAATATTTGTGTGCGCACACAAACATGTGCGATTCATTTATAGACCAAATACGTTATACATATTCAACATTTGTACTCACTTTGGTCTACTGCAAAGACTGTAATATTGCACTGCCTGCCTGTCATATCTTTGTCAAAAAGTTTAGCAGTTCTGAGCTCGCCTGAGTTTTCATCAATGGTGATCCAGTTGCTTTGGCCAGGTGCTATCCGATAGCTAGTAAAAATAAAAATGTTTAAAAAATAATTGTATAATGCTTATCTCCCCATATCCCCCAAAATGCTGTACATTTAATAAACCAATATAATAAAATTATTTATACCGTATGCCTTCACTATTTCCTGTTTCTGGATCCTCTGCTAGGTATTTGCCAACCACTGTTCCAACTGTCGCGCATCCGTCAATCGTTATAGGAAACAAACAAGGTTTGAATACTGGTCCCTCATCATCATCTAGTACGGTAACTCTAACAGTACAGCTGCTGTGGGAAAGTGAACTTGAATATGGTACTACTGCATAAGGTATCTCATTAGATGCAGCAATCTCAAGTATCCTCAGACTGGTGGTTTCGTAGTCCAATCCCTGTAAAATAAATTTAGGTCTATTAAATTCACCAAAACCTCCTATAAATTTTCTCATCACAGTTTTTAATAGTAAAAAGAGACAAAGTCAAACATGGTCAGGATTTTAGAAAAGGACTAATTATTTTGGGTGTCCCACCTAAGAAACCTTAAAGCGGCCTGATTTTCAGGACGTGCTAAGTACCAGCTTATTTAAGAAAAAGAAGAGGCATCCCTAGAATGGCATAAGAAGCACCACAAAACATGGTTATATTTGTAACTCTTTATTGGGCTGCTCTCCACCCCAAGGGCTATGTTAAAAACTAAGTATGTTTATTTCTAGAACTGAGGCCTGGTCGGTCTACACTTAATTAGATTGCCCTAGCTATACCACTCAGGGCTGTGAACAATTTTGCACCCTGAGCACTGTGTATATGTTGACCTAACCCCCCAAGAGTCCTTCCATCGACCTAGCCTCTTGAAGTGGTGGATTACCTACATTGGTAGAAAAACTCCTTTCATTGATGTACAAAACGTCTATGCTATGGTGCCACAGCTGCTGCATCACAGCTGTGCTGCTGAAGCGTAGACATGCCTTGACTTTCTTCCTAGAATACTTGCTGCCTTTCCTGTCTGTTGCCACAAGTCAAGAATTCTTTCCTATTAGAAATGCATGTGTGTGCTTAGTGAGAATTCAACAACGGTAAGAGCCTCTGAACTTCTAGTGCAGTTGGCATGACAAGTGTTTTTTGTTTTGTTTTTTGTACATGGCATCTAGGCTGTCCTTAATGGCGGATTTCTCACCTTGTAAGCCTCCCATTTATAGACACTAATAGAGATATCAGGTTGCTTTTACACATTCAGAAACACTGATAAAACAAAAAACAAAACAAAAAAAACCACATTCTTGAAATGCTTTGATTACCTCACACTTTCCAATATAAAATTCTTCTCTTTAAGAGGACAAATACGATGAAGCCATGTTCCATACAGCAAGTATGGACATTATGGGGAAAGCATAGTGTTAACTCTTAAGCTAAAACAGAATCCGAACTAGCTGTAGCAGAATTGTTAGAAATGTTATCCTGTGTGGGCCAGCGAGTAGACACTAATAGTCTACTACTACGAGAAATTTCAAGTGAGTTGGTACACTTTGGTCATAGCGGGGTGCTGTGTTTAAAAAAAAAAAAAAAAAAAAAAAAAAAGTACCCATACTTATCTGCACATAACAGAGATTTACATTTTCCAAGTACATATTAACCTTCTGTGCACCTTGGGAGGTACTTATGATTGTTTAAACAAACAAAAAAGCAGATGGTGAAATGGAGACACAGAGAGGTTAAGGGTCTTGTCTCATATTGCCTGTCTGTAAAATAATACCTATAGAGGAAATCTAACAGACCTGAGCATATACAGGAACTAAGGTGTATACAGCCACAGGTAGGCAGAAAGGCAAGAATCATTTACCTACACACTCCAAATTACAGAGATAGTTAAGAAACAAAGGTTAAGTGACTGTTTTGAATGGGTTACTTAAACGCCGTGAGTTTCTGTTTCCCATTTGTAAAATATGGGAGGATAATATTTCCTTCCTTCACAGTAATTTTATGAACTGTAGCGAAACATTTGTAAAGAACAATACTGGATAAGACCAAAGTGTTGTTATTAAGGGTAGTCATTGGCAGAGATAGTATAAGAACTCAGGACTTCCTGGTTTTAAGCCATCACTTAATCCATTAAACTATATGATCTTTTAGAGGAAGACCTCTTAAGAACCTGAGCCAGCCCCCATTGACTTAAATGGAAGAAAGATCAGCACTTAAGAAAACTGGATGTGAACCTGCAAATCTATACATTAGTATGATGCATTCTTTAGGTACTTAGTCTCAATGTACACTTTACAGGCTTGTCTACATTACATCACAATCTGGACCATGAGGGTGGGGGGCAGGATGTGAATTGCAGGGCACTCCAAAGCATTGTGCTGTAACTGCTCCATATAGACCCTGCTGGTGTGAACTAAAAAAAAGGTACCTAGTTCATGTTGATGTAGTCCTGTTTCAATTAGTGAAAGGCACCATTCCTTGTCAAAACCAGATTAAACCAAATGTGGAATTTGGGCCTAGCTATTACAGAATTAAAATGAATTACTCCACTCCCTCCCCAAAAAACATTAGGAAAACTCAAAAAAAAAAAAGGGAAACATCTAAACATTTTATCAAATCTCACTAAACATGTTGTCCAATTTGCTACACATTTTCCAGAAAAATTCCACCCTGAGAGAAATATCAGGTGAATTTGTTTGTTCAATTTGGGGAGGAAGCAGAGCCAAAATCCAACAGACAATTATGTGTTATTAACTAAACAGAATTTATAGCTACAACAAAAAAGTGAAAACTAGATGTGGGTTTTTGTTTTGCTTTTTAAAAAACAGACTTTTGGCTGATGTTTTCATCTTTGCTTACCTTAACAACACATAATACCCCTTCATTTGTTCTTCCATCTGTTGTAATAGCGAAATGATTATCTTCATTTCCTTTTACAATGCTGAATCTACAGTTCCAGGCAGGTGAGTTAGGCTCATCCTTGTCCAAACAAGGAATTCTCAGTATTTCCACATTCACTCGGTTTTCCAGTACTTTTGTTTCATACTGAAATAAATATTATCTATTGTTTAAATTAAATAAATATGAATTACAGTATCAATTACTTAGTTCAGGAAATAGTTATATTGTGTTTAAATGCAAGGCCTTAAATCCAATGGCCAGTGTAAAGGTAATGAGGTTTTGGTTCTTGGGTTTGTTTATTTGTTTTTCTCTAAGTGAAGCGTTAAGCATCCCTTTCTGTGATTGTAGGCAAAATTCACTGGTTGAAATCTTAGTTCCATTGACTTCACTTGGGCCAGGATTTCATCCGGAGAATTTCGCCTTCGCCAAAAGGAATACTTAGAGAACAAACAAAAACATAAAACCTCACTACAGCAGCTTTATAGTTTAAACTGCTACCAAAGTGACATGAGCTAAACCAGAAAAAGATAATCTTGTACCAGAATAAGAGTGTCCTTTGTGAAGAGTTATACCAGTATAACTATAGTGGCTTAAATTCACTCTTTTCCTTATACCAGTATAACTTCCTATGTAGGCAAGCCCTTAGATGGTCTGGTTGGATGACTGGGAGAATCCAGTCAGAGATGATTAAAAAAAAAAAAAAAAAAGACTTCCCATCTAGGCCCTGTAATAAAGATAGTTGAGAAATATGGTATTTGGAAACCAGGGACACAGAGAAAGGGATAAACAGTCCAGGAGAGTCACTCTTGGAGAAACAAACAGGGTCCCAGCTGGATCCCAAGAGCTCCTTAGTTTCCTTGGAAAAAATGTATATTGGGTCTGTTCTTTTCCTGTAATTCCATAGGAAAACCCATCTAAATTTAGTTTGCAATGAAGCATAAGATTAGAGAAGAGTAAATATGCATGTATACTATTTATTATTTTGAAACAGTTTTATCTAATGCTTTGTTCCATTTGCTAATAAATATACTTCTTGTAAAAAGGCTGTTGGTCAATGTACGTCACTGATCAGAAGGCTGTCTGAAGAGAGGATCAAGCAGGTTTCTGAACTCTCATCGGGCCTGTTGGCATGGACAGGGTATTGTACCAGATTCTGCTGCAAGAGTGGGAAAACTGCAAGATTCCACCCCAAGACAGGTAAGGGTACGAGGTCTAACACCTCAAGGGGTGCACTCAGAATCCAAAAAGGGACAGAGGTGCAATCAACCCCACAATTGTGACAGAGGCATAACAACAAACAAACTTACAGATGAATGGCCAAAATATGGGGCATTGTCATTTATATCTCCAACGTTAATGACAACTGTTCCCGTATTACACAAACCGAAAGACTGACCATCCATATCTCGTACTTCAATTAGCAATACATGTTTGCTTATTATCTGAAAATGAACATAAAAAAATGGTTACAGATAAAACTTTCACATTCATGTAATAGTCTGTCACTTTTATTGTAGAATTAAATGCTTTACTTCCTTCCCCTTCTTTCTAAAGATATATTAAACATGTAATTATTTTCTAGGATAAAAGAAATAAGACAACCAGCTTTATGAATAGAAAAAACTGTGAAAAACACAAGGAAAATATTTTTCAGTGGCTAAGCAATACCAGAGCTCAGAAAGTTTTACTAGAAACTTATTAGTCATGTTGAATACCAGAGAAGGATCTCTATAATGTCCTACACCCACAATTGTCTCCTCTTCCCTATAATATATATTTATTACACACACACACACACACACACACACACAAGAGCCAGGTCTTCCCCATCACACGCACACCTGTCTGCTGGGAAAAGCAGCAAGGAGTTCTACATAGTCTGATACACTATTGTCTGGTGGTAGTGGGAAAGTTTCCCATATACTATGCTGTCTCTTCCTGGGTCTTCTGATGCTGAACAGCTTCACCCACTGGTTGCTGCTCTTTTCTCTCACCCTTCTGGTGAAGGGGATTTCCACTGTCTTCTCCCACTACTCATGGATGGAGCAAAACAGTATATCTTTTAACTCCATAATCTTGTGCTGACCTCTCTCATGCTACACCTTGAGTAAAAGAGTGGAAGTGCTTTTGTGATAAGTCTTGATATGATAAGGCATGCTTGTCAGCAAGGTCTGACAACACATCCAGATAGGATCATTGAGGGGAGGGGAAAAAAAGCATTTAACTGGACAATAATTTGAGTCACAGCAGTAAGATGCCTAACAACACCTGAGAGAGAGTGGATCTGGTAGATTAGGGCTCCCTAGATTTGCTGGGCTAAATTTGGTTTGTTGGGAAGAGGGGACAATTTTGCTTCATAAACTCTTCAAATTCATCTGTAGGAAATAAGTGATGATACTCTCCTCTCAAGATTCACTTTCCATGGCCATCACCTCAATATTTCTCATTCACAATACCCACAATCTCAACATTATTCTTTTTCTAAGGCTTTGTCTACACAGGGAAAATTGATGGGCATAGCTATTTCACAATATCCCTCTGTATGGACGTTGCAGCCTTCTTTAATATAGTCCACTCCTAAGCCCCACTGCTCTGTTTCTTCACTCTTTGTTGCTTGCCTAGGAACCCACAGCTCCCTTTGCAAGTGACACAGTCAAGTGATGCTGACAAGGTACTTCAGAGATTGGAGCAGCAAAGCAAAATTGACACTCTCACATTGGGTCAGGGAAGCAGAAAAAAGTTCAGACTCCAGTTCATCTGTGTTTTCCCCAAGCTATGGAAGATTCTTGCTTCTAAATCATTAGAGACAATTTGAAACCATATATGGTGCCTCTCTCATCTCATTAAAATCTTGCATAGTTTTCTGTGAGCAGATATATACAGAGTTGTGAAGTGAAGCTAAATATAATGCTGTAGATAAAAGTTACCTCTCTATCCAGTTGTTGTTTTTGTGTGGTAATTACACCTGATTCATGGTGAACAGAAAACATTTGGGGTAATTGCGGTTGTTCTGATACAATTCGATATCTCAGCTTAGTGTGCAGAGTATTTGGTTCATCTCTGTCTTGTGCAATGACTTTTCCAACTACTGTACCTGTATATACACAACATTATCAATGTTAAATTCCAAAAATACCCGAAGTAACAAATACCAAACTAATTATTTGGTACTTATTTGTACATAAGATGGAAACCCCAAATGTTGCTTCTTTACACGACGTGACAAGTTGGGGGAATCTGTGTACTATTTCTGATTGTGTGTGCATGCATGCGTGTGTGCATCTTTATCCAGCTACAGACTTCATTTTGAATGTACTGCTTGTTTGCCTTCTCTTTTGTACTTTTACCTCCATGTTGGGCTGGAATTCCAAAGGGGTAGTGGTATGGGGCTAAAACAGTAGAGAGACATTAAGTCTGGATGGTCCACTAAGCAAAAGGAAGCCCTCTAGACAATAGGCTAGTTCCTACCCAGGACAACTGCTTTAATCAAATCTGTGGTCATCTGAAGCTGATCAAGGAGTCACCTATCAAAGGGAGAGGGGGGAAAAAGGAGAAGAGACCAGAGATTCCATATTCTGGATGAGAAGCCATGTGCAGGAAAGTGGAGGGAAGGGAGAGGGCAGAGGAAGGATCCTAGACTCCCTAGACTGTTCTGCCCAAAGCCAAAGCACTCAACAGAGTGGTAAGGAAACTGAGGCAAGGAAAAATGCATACAAATGTTTATTACAGTGGAACCCCAATCATCTAATCTAACTGGGACTGGGGCCAGATCAGATAACCAAAAATCCAGATAAACTGGAGAATAGATGGCTGGGGCTTCTGCTGTCATCCTAGGGTGGACAACAGCACCAGCCCCAGCTGCCTGGGATGGATGACAGCCCTGGGTGGCTTGGTTAATAAGGAGAACCAGATAATGGATGCTCAGTTAAATGGGGTTCTATTGTAATTTGTCTAGATCTGTGTATCTCCCAGGCTATATAAAAAGAGTAATAATGTTTAGAAACCTGTGCAAAGGCTGTCTGTCTGCTTTGACGATCACATACCCCTGAAGTCAAACTGTAAACCAGAAGGCTCACACCTTCGGTGGAATTCTGGGAAATGTGCCTGAGCCGCTAGTGACAGTTGAAAGAGACAGCACCAGTTTCAGGCCTAGGAAATTAGGCTGCGAAGTCCCCACTGCCAAGAGAGGTATCAGACACAAAGGTCCTATACCTGGGAGTCCCTGCCGAGAGGTCCAAAGCCCAGGAGGATACCTAAGCTCTCCCCAGCACCAGCACAGTAGGGGCATATGAGATTCAACATTTGGATACCCTCTCAGCAGTCTGGCAAGCATCCAGTAGGGGGAGCTTGACCAGCTCTGTAACAAGTTTACTATAAAAACAAGACCTGAATATTATTGAAAACCTAGTAAAAAGTATAAATTCGTATTTTCTATTTCTGAGCATTTGCCTGATTCTTTTTAAATCTCTATTTATGGCTGCTTTCAGACAGATTAATAAGACACACAAAATAGGGTCTTTACCAGAAATACAAAAGATCAGATTTCAGTGAATTGTTTGTATAGGAATAGCCCAAACATAGCTACATTTCTGGAAAGCTTTAAACATATCCAAATTATTTCTTCCATGGAGTAATCTGATTTATCCATTTACTGAGGATTAAATTCTGATACAATGAGTAGCACTGTACTCCATTCATAGTCCCGCTGATATTCAAAGGTCTAGACTGTAACCCCATAATCTGCCTGGTGTAAGAGTAGAGGAAGCTGCACTTCCTCAGGAGCAGAGCGGAGAATGAAACATGACTCAGTCCCAACTCCACCCCTTCCCCACTATTATTCTGGACAGAAAGTAAGTTAATTCATCCCCTTTTTGTGAAGCAATTTACACCCCTACTCTGTGCTCCTGGCCAATAAGGAGAAGGAGAGGTGGCAGAGCCAGGGTTCTTTCCATTCCTTGTCCCTTCCTGTCCATTCGCTTGAAGTAGACCGTAGCAGGTAATTAGTCCCTGCTCTCCCTATGACTGGGCCTTAAATAATCTAACACAGTGAGATACTAAATTGTGAATACGGGTGGCAGAATCTGACCCTTACTTTGATGTTCAAGAAAACAGCAATTTACACAGTAGTGCCTGGGCCAAATTCACCTGCAGAATAACTTCCACTGAAGTTACACTAACAGTGAATATTGCCCTTTGTCTTTGGCTCCAATTCTCCTCCCGCTGAAGGCAACAGAAGTGTTACTATGGATTTTGGTGGGAGAAGGAACATGCCTTGTGGATGCATGGCCTTTAATCTTACTTCTGAGAGAAAGAACACACCTTACAGTAACTAAGGGTAAAATTTTGCCCCTTCAAAAGGAGGACAGGTAAGAAATATCAGTAGATCTTATGCTATAACTACAGCATAATGTAGAACAATGCTTCTCAAAGTCGGACCGCCGCTTGTTCAGGGAAAGCCCCTGGCGGTCCGGGCCGGTTTGTTTACCTGCCGTGTCCGCAGGTTCGGCCGATCGCGGCTCCCATTGGCCGCGGTTCGCTGCTCCAGGCCAATGGGGGCGGCAGGAAGCGGCGGCCAGCACATCCCTCGGCCCGCGCCGCCCCCATTGGCCTGGAGCGGCGAACCGCAGCCAGTGGGACCCGCGATCGGCCGAACCTGCGGACACGGCAGGTAAACAAACCGGCCCGGACCACCAGGGGCTTTCCCTGAACAAGTGGTGGACCGGGGCTTTGAGAAGCACTGATGTAGAATGTATTTTGCTTTGTTTTTTTAGGATGAGAGACGACAGCCCAGGGCAAAAAGCGGTGCTATATCTATTATTCTGGCAAATATGGTCAGTGTTTAATGTATAACTATTGTATAACTATTGTACTCCTGTGTGCGTTCATTCTATATTTAAGTATTTTGGTATATATGTTGCACTTCATTCTAGGTGTTCAGTCCAGAAGTGACTTTAAAACCCACTTCTAAACCAGATATAATGTGGACAAATAATACTTGGACTGACCACTCGTTTTGTAGCTGCAATATGAAGAAAAAAATGCTATAAAGTTTACAACTCTTACTTGCATGCTCAAAATGAATTGTGAGTGAAGAATCTGAGTATCGTGTCTTTATATGTTGGCTAAACATTAGTCACCGTGAAGTCAATGTGACTATTCCCATGCTTAAAGTTAACCGTGTTCCTAAGTGTTTGCAGGATCCAGGGCTCAAATTTGTGGATCAAGTATAGGGATGTCAGTTCTGCATTTTTGCTTTAAATGGTCATTCTCCCCTTCCCCTCCCCCCCATGAATTGAATGGGCTCTATAACAGTTTGAGATACCACAAAATGAATTTTTAACACAATGCCAAAAGTTTATCATTGTGGCTTTCAAAGTAAACCTGCATTGTCAATTCCAAACATTAACCCTGTGATAGGAACAAAAGTGGTATTTCACAATTCTTTATTTGAGTTTTTGAGTAATTATCTTTGTACATTATGGCTAAACTGCCCCCATTTATACAAAATATGTGCAGAGTTTTTAAGCTAATGGCTGGGGGAAAGCTGAGTGGTGCAGAGGAGCACATGATTCAGACAGATGTCTCTTAGGGGAGGATTTATTAAAGGGAATGTTCTATATCCTGGTAAAGAAGACAGGACAGAAGTTGATAAAATACAGGTAGAAGAGAAACAGTGAAACAAACACACACACAAAAGAGTCCCATTCAATTACATCACATGAAGGCAGACAACTGAATACTGACAAATTTTATAAGTGCTTGTACACAAATGCTAGAAGTCTAAATACTAAGATGGGTGAACTTGAGTGTCTGGTATTAAGTGAGGATATTGATATAACTACATACCATAGAATCTCCATGGATAGAAATTTCATGCCTAAATAAGACAACTCTAGCAGTAGGAATATACTACCATCCATCTGACCAGAATGGTGACAATGACTGAAATGCTCAGGGACATTAGAGAGGCTACAAAAAACCACCCTCAATAATAATGGGGGTTTAAACTATCCTCATATTGACTGAGTACACATCACCTCAGGATAGGATGCAGAGATGAAGTTTCTAGACACCATTTTGCTTCTTGGAACAGCTAGCCCTGGGACCCACAAGAAGAGAGAGGCGACTCTTGATTTAGTCCTAAGTGGTGCACAGGATCTGGTCCAAGAAGTGAATATAGTTGAACTGCTCAGTAATAACGACCATAATGTAATTAAATTTAACATCCTCATAGGCCAGAAAATACCAAAGAAACGCACCACAGTAGCTTTTAACTTCAAAAAGGGGAGCTACACAAAAACGAGGAAGCTAGTTAAACAGAAATTAAAAGGAACAGTTGCAAGAGTGAAATGCCTGCAACCTACATGGAAACTTTTTAAAACCACCACAATAGATGCTCAAACTAAAATGTGTACTACAAATAAAGAACAAAACACTAAGAGGACCAAAAATATGCCACCAGGGCTAAACAGAGTAGGAGAAGCAGTTACAGACAACAACAACAAAAAGACATCCTTTAAAAATTGGAAGTTAAATCCTACTGAGGTAAATAGAAAAGACCATAAATTTCGGCAAGTCAAGTGTAAGAGGAAAATTAGGTAGGCAAAAAAAAAAAAAAAAAGAACTTGAACAACTAAGCAAAAGATACCAAAATTAACAGCAAAAACATTCAAGTACATCAGAAGCAGGAAACCTGCCAACCAATCAATTGGGCCACTAGATGATTGAGGTGCTAAAGATGCACTCTAGAAAGACAAGGCCATTGCAGAGAATTCTTTCCATTGGTCTTCACTGCAAAAAAATGTGAGCCATTCTTTTTAAGTAACAAATATGGGAAACTGTCCCACATTGAGGTGTCAAAAGAGAAGATTTAGGAACAAATTGATTAAATAATAAGAAGTCACCAGGACAGATGATATTCACCCAAGAGTTCTGAAGGAACTCAAATATGAAATTGCAAAACTGTGATATATAAAACTTATCACTTAAATCAGTCTCCGTACTAGATGACAGAAAGGGTAGCTAAATGTAACACCAATTTTAAAAAAGCTCCAGAGGTGATCCTGGCAATTACAGGCCTATAAGCCTAACTTCAGTAGCAGGCATATTGGTTTAAACTATAGTAAAGAGCAGTTATCAGACACACATGAACAGGGCCGCCCAGAGGATTCAGGGGGCCTGGGGCAAAGCAATTTTGGGGGCCCCATCCATAAAAAAAAGTTGCAATACCATAGAATACTATATTCTCGTGGGGGCCCCTGTGGAGCCTGGGGCAAATTGCCCCACTTGCCCCCCCCCCTTTGGGCAGCCCTACAGATGAACACAATTTGTTGGGGGAAGAGTCAACACGGCTTTTGTAAAGGGATGCCTCACAAATCATGCCTCACCAATCTATTAGAGTTCTTCGAGAGTAGTCAACAAACATGGACAAGGGTGATCCAGTGGATATAGTGTACTTGGACTTTCAGAAAGCCTTTAACAAGGTCCCTCACCACAGGCTCTTAAGCAAACTAAGCAGTCATGGGATTAGAGGGAAGGTCCTCTCCTGGATCAGTAACTGGTTAAAGACAATAAACAAAGGGTAGGAATAAATGACCAGTTTTGAGAGTGAAGACAGGTAAATAGTTGGTTCTCCCAAGGATCTGTACTGGAACCAGTGATGTTCAACATAGTCATAAATTATCTGGGAAAAAGGGTAAACAGTGAGGTAGCAAAGTTTGCAGATGATACAAAACTATTCAAGAGAGCTGTCAGCTTTGGATTAATTAAAGTGTTACAAAGGGATCTCACAAAACTGGGTGCCTGGGCAACAAAATGACAGATGAAATTCAATGTTGAAATGTGCAAAGTAATGCACATTTGGAAAATATTCCACCTAATACATACAAAATGATGGGTCTAAATTCTCTTTCTTGAGTGGTAAAAATTAGCTTGGAGTCATCATAGATCTTCTCAATGTGCAGCAGCCGTCAAAAGAGCTATTAGGAACCATTAGGAAAGGGATTGATCATAAGACAGAAAATATCATAATGCCACTGTCCATGGTACGTCCATACCTTGAATACTTTGTGCTGGTGCCCCATCTCAAAAAAAAAATAAAAATAAAAATAAAAAAATTGGAAAACATACAGAGAAGGGCAACAAAACCGATTAGGGGTATGGAACAGCTTCCATATGAGAAGAGATTAAGAAGACTGGGACTGTTCACACAATGCACAGTCAACCTGTGGAACTTGTTGCCAGGGCATTTTGTGAAAGCCAGAAGTATAACTGGGTTCAAAAAAGAATTAGACAAATTTATGTAAGATAGGTCCATCAATGGCTACTAGCCAAGTTGGTCAGGGATGCAGAGGTTGGGACTGGATGACAGGGGATGGATCACTTGATAATTTCCCTGTTCTGTTCATTCTTTCTAAAGCATCTGGCACTGGCCACTGTTGGATGACTGGATATAAAGCAAAATGGGCCATTGGTCTGAACCAGTATCACGTTAGATATACTTTTTGTACTGAGTGCACAGAATCTCTTTTTCAAGACTATGCTCTATTTTAACTTCTAGTAGCCTTGATGGTTTATAAGACCATTATCTGAAAATCCTCCCTTCATGAAGTACAGTACCATAGCACACTCAGTAAAGCCAGTTTTTCCAAAGGCCTGCTGATTTGAGTGTGCACATAATTTGTCCATGTGTATATGGCTAACTATCTGGCATGCATATACAGGTGTGGATATTGCATGCAAATTGAAGCAGGTGCAAATTTGAAATAAATTGGAAGTGCTTCGGAAACGTAGCTTTCAATATAAAAATACTGATTAGTTATTCCTACTGAAAAACTGATCAAACATCAGAATTATACACAATCATTGTGGTATGTCACTGTTGGAAGTTGATAGCATTTTAGATATTTATTGGTCAAAAATCATACAGTGCTTTTAAAAAAAAAAAATCATAAAATTATGCTTACCAGCATTGCAATGTTCGGGAACAACAAACTCAAAAAGGTCCTGTGTAAAAAATGGGGCGTTATCATTATCATCCTCTATTTTGATTACATGCGGCAGTGGTTTCTCTGGTGAATATCCATCTGGAGTGGTTGCATAGCAAATTATCTATAAGAGAGAGAAAACCTTAGTTGCCCACTGTTCTAGAGCTGGGTGAAATATTCCTTTTCAGCCCAGTGGATAACAGGATCTACAGAATAATTTCTGCAACGCACAATGTCAAATATCCTTTTCATAAGCAGACAAAAAACTTAATAGAAGTAAATGGCTTATATCTGCAATAGATATTTTGCAGCTATTTGCATATACTAATCTTTCCTTCTTGACCATGGAGGACAAAGCTGAGCTCTTTCTAGCCATTGGTGCACTAGGTTTCTTTTCCTTTTGTGATTAATGGTTTCTGCTTCAGGATAACATGCTAGACCCAATTTCAGTAACAAATTTGTTTTCAGTCAGATGCAAGAGGAGATTATTGATGTTACAGGCTGGCAGTGGTAGAAGTAATGCATTTAACTGCTTCCCAGCCCCCATGACAACCATTTGCATTATTTTCCACAGTTACAAGTGAAAGATTTCCATGCTGGGATCTGAATACACTGACCCACTGTCAGTCACAAAGACACCATCCTTAACCAACCCATCTTGTGATCCAAGCGTCACACTCAGTGGTGCTCACTTAAGCAGAGTGCAGCTTTTGGCAAAAGTGGAAACAGAGGAGTGAGCAACCAATGCAATACCAGCAATTTTGTGTGTGGGGACTATGTAGACGTAGATGCAAGAACAAGCTACAGAATGATTGCTTCAGTTTTACTGAAAGGTGCATTCCCTCTGCCTCTGGGGGTAGGGCAGCACTTTTTGTAGACTTTCCACACTTAATGTTATTTCTATATTCTCCTTGGTGGGCAATCTGAAGCTGCCTTGTCTGACACTTTCCTCCTCACTGTCAAAGTCAGACATACTTGGCAGTTCTACAAATTCCCGTGGCAGAGAGACATTAAACTTATTAATTCCATAAGTTTATCTTCTGGCATACCTCCTTCCTCACCCTACAAAGAAACGTTGGCTGACATTAGCATGCCACACTCTAGTGTTGCCAAAAACAGCAGAGCCAACACTTTGTATAGTTTTGCTTGTTTCTACCTGAGACAACAGTCAGGCAAGTAAAAACGTGTTTTCAGTAGTGCATAGACAAATGGTGTCCAAACATAGCAAGAGTCTCTGATACTCTTCTAATTATGAGGTGCAGAAAGTGAAGAAACAATGGCAGTAGACATAATTGACCATGTGTTTCTTATTTGCTTTCTTTTCAATTAAGGTCTGAGCCTGGCTAACCAACTGCCTAAGAGAAAGGAGGAAGTATATTCACTGAGAAATAAGCCGGAGGGAAGCAGAATGAACAAACATCTAGTGTGCAGTGGAATTATTAGACTGTCTTATTTTTACTATTTCCCTATTGTGTAGGAAAACAATGGAATATTAATGTTCCCAACAGTCCATTGGAAGCAGAGCTATCCACTTCTGCCACCTCCTTACACCTCTCAGCCAGCAGAGAGAGCAGTTTACCCATTTAATAAACATTAAAACTGAACTGAACAAGCAAATGCTGAGGAACTAATACAGCTCTCTTGATTATCTTTTTGTCTCATTTTAACTTTACGTGGACTTTTTCAATTCTTCCACCAGAAAAGAAGTCTTGTAAAACTAGATCTTCCTTCACTCCCACCACCAATTTCTGCCCTGTAAATATCAGGGATACTATTTGGGATAGTTGTCTGAGCACAGATGCATTTTCCTCCCATTCCTGTTAGAACACACCAGTGAAGTACTTTAGCAATAGAATGAAAATACATTTAATTGTGTATACAATTTAGGCCCTTACCGTAAAGCTTGGAAACTGTTCACGGTCTACTGGGCCAGTAGCAAAAATATTCCCAGTTTCTCTCTCTATATAAAACAAACCCTTTGGATCTTGATCAATTCCAGGACCAGCTGCAGAGTAATGAATGACGTAGTTTTGGGCTGTGTCAGACTGGACCTATAAAGAGTAATTTGTTAAACACAGACAAAATAATTCATCATTAAACACCTTTCTGTTTCTGTGTTTTCTGAATTAATATAAGTGTGGGATAGAAAACAGTGTCACCCTTCAGAAAGGATGTATAAAATCCAAGTCTTAGGTTCAGGTACTACAGCAGCTCAAACTTTTACACAGAACAGGAAAATGGTCTGCTTTGTGCCAATCTTCAGGGCCGGCTTTAGCAAGTGCGGGGCCCGATTCGTGGGGCTTGTACTCACCGGGCGGCGCGCCGAGTCTTCAGTGGCACTTCGGATTGCTGCGCTCCGGGTGGGGCTTGCTGCGCTCCGGCCGGGGCGGCGGCCCGAGGAGCGGGGCCGCGGGCTTGCCGCGCTCTGGCTGGGCACGGGGCCCTCTTAGGTGCAGGGCCCGATTCGGGGGGAATCGGCCTAAAGCTGGCCCTGCCAATCTTAACTACCTTTATAGTAAATGCACTTCTGAGAAAGGCTGCTAATCCTTCACAAATACCAATGGAAGAAAATCCAGCTTGGAGTAGAGTGCATGGGGAAGGGGAAGATGTGAGTAAAATATATTTAGTCTCAGCATCATTATAGACAGAGCTGCCAGGTGTAGCTAAGGTTGCCTAATGCTTTTCATTAGAAACCCCTATTTTCAATCACTCACTCATAACCATTCTGGTTAACATTTGCTATGTCTGAGATTGACTTTTTAGGCAAAACTGGTTCAGCTATTTATGACTCGAAGTGGTCTGTGGGGGTTTTTGCCACTGTTAGTTCTTACTAAAAAGTTTCTTTCAAGAAATCTAGAACCTTCTTTCTTTGGAGCAGAGACTTGATATTGGCAAGGGGATAGCACTGGGGTCAGTGAGATGCCTTTTTTCTTGTCCTCATAAAAATCCACCCAGATTTCACCTGATTATAAGCCTCTAAATAGTAGTATTTACACATAAGTAGAGCTTTTTAGAGGAATGCTGCTAAAATCTCCAGAAGTGCAATAAGCATGCTCCAGACCCACAGATCTCCATAGCAACTGCAATGAACATGTTTTCAGGCCCCACCCGGTCTCCTACAAAGTAGGCAGAGAGCTAGTGCTCCAGACAGAACATAAACACAGCAGCAGCATCTCTCCTCTTTCGCCTCAGTGAAGAAGTGCTGGGCAAGACTGATGTTAATAACTTTGCACAGTTCACAGCCTTTATTATTGAGCGAAACCTCACACTTCTACTTTACTAGGCATGCAAATAGCATTCTCTCTCCTTTACACTCTTAATTTGGCCCCTTTATGTATATGCATGCTACAGTCTTCAGTGACATGATCATATTATTTGTTCTACGGGACCCCAGTATAGACAAAGAATGAGACAAAAGTTCTGAGAAATAGGACTGGGATTCAGGAGTTGTGTTCTAGACTTACTTCTGCCTCAGACTGCCTATGTGTATTTGGCAAGACTATCAATGCATATACACAAAGGGGCTGAATTAATCTTACGATTTTTTTCCTGAAAAGCAGTTACTAAGGATTCACCGTTGCTTTTCTAAAACAATAATGTAGTTGGTTTTCTTCACTTTTTTGCAAAGATGCCATCTGAATCCAAAGGCAGTGGCTTACAGTATTTTGTACTGGTCAGATAGGAAAGTCACTTACATTATAAAAATAGCTGGTGTATAAAATGTACCTGTTGAATTTGCATTGGAAAAGGTCCAAGAGAGTTCTCCATCATAGAGGATGGGAGAGGAGCCCACCTTCTTTTGGTTCGCCTGAGGATTGTATCTCTAGTATGTCTTGTCTTAGGTGTCTGGATTTAGAAGACCAAAAGAAATTAAATAAAGATCAACTCAAAAATTCTTAAGGTTTATATTCTTATTTGCTTTCCCCTCATTTCCCCCCACCCCCAGCCTCACAGATTTTTCAGAACTCTCTCCAAATCTTAAGGACCAGTTTTTGCTCTTTTAAATCCTCTTTTTCACCATTCTACTTAATCCTGGTGTCTTGAGAATTCTTCAGCCCTGTGCAACATTCATTATTTTAATACTTCCTACCAATATACAGTGCTCATGAAGTTTTTTAATTGCTTAAAATTTGCTTTTCTAAAATCTTAATGCCCTCGATGAACGTCATAATTTCCAGCCTTTGCCACCTCAAGGAGTCCTGAAAAATTAAAACCTATGCACTTATTAGGTATTGCTAAATTAAAAGTACACAATCTACTATACAATAGCTATGCCTGATCATTTTAAGAGTTATAAACAACAACTTTTACACAATGAGAAGCCAGACTGTAAAAAGAGAGTTTCCAAAAAATAAAAAGTAAAAGGTCTGTAGCAATTGTGAGCCTACCTTTTTTTGATGAGCTAGCAAATTGACGTGTATCTTCTTTTCTTCATGTCTTTGAATGTCCTTGAGTAATATGGTAAAAGTCTTTTTTTCAGAAGATAAAGAAATGATATTTGTTGTATACACAGAACCATCTTCTAGAATTCTAAAGTCAGGATCGCTTGAACTGATATGTTCTGTGGACTTAAGGCACTCTTTCAGATTTACTGTAAGAAAGAAATTTCAAAGATTCTCTCAAGTCACAACAAGACAAATGGTTTCAAACTTACATGCCTAAAGTTTGGTTTATATTTATGCACCTATGTAAAAGTGGCCCGATTTTGAGTCTATGTGCTTAGCACCTCTAAAGGTCAGACTACTTTTATTTAAGAATTTAGAGTCCAGCTTCTGAACAAGCTTACATTCATGTTGCACATCCATCCATTCGTTAAGCACATTAAGCCATTTGCAAAGGATACTTGGCCATAGCGAGTACTTTACACAGACACTGTTGGGGGAGGGGGGGAGGAAATAGGTTTAATTTGGGTGACTAATGTTTCCCAAAGTAATATAATTCTTCTTGTGTATTTTTTGCCCCCCAAAGTGCTTACCTATCCTAAAATAGCACCATCACCCATGTACATAAATAATTCTGCTACAAGACAGTGGGTGAAATCTTTTCTCCATTGAAGTCATTGGCAAGATTCCAACACACTTCAACGGGACCAGGATTTTTTCCAGTATGGTCAGATAAACTTATTCATAAAAACAGATTCCATCTCAGTGTTTCCTAAGTATAACCACTGAGGGGGTAATTTGACAGTGTTCCTTTCTCTTCTTAAAAACAGCCTGCCTTACTGTTGAATGTTCAAACATTATTACAGAGCATTTCAGCAAATAATACCCCTTATTGTTCAGCATTCAAGACACCAGGGAATCTTCCTTCCTTTGCTAATGGCACTGCTTTCCCATAAGTGAGCACTTGAATGTGAATTCTGCCTCTGAGGCAAGGTAAGTCAGCATTATTCCTAGTACTGAACAGCTCTGTGTATTGTTATATCCTGTAGGATATTAAAATCATACAGAACTTAGCAATTGTGGGGAAAATCCTTGCTTATTTTACTATTGTGCTATGAGTCACCAGTTGTATTACAACAAAAATGGCATTCTTTCTCAATAAAATGTTAAGGAACAGCATTCAGGCTACAATGGCATGGATAAATATTTGTAGACAAACAGATGCATTGTATAAAATTCTTCCATTTAGTAGTCCTTTATGGTTAAAACTTTTTGAAATATTCTTCTTGAATAAAGTGAAATTAAATGAATTACTTTCATATTCATTCAAGTTAAAAGAGGATACATACCCACCTCCCTCATACAAAATACACAATGATCAGCTGCATAGATTTTCATTATAAAAAACTGACATTAAGGTTAGCTTCTCCATTGCATGTCCTTTTTATTCACCCTCATTTTAAAGGTAGTCTTGATTAATAAACATTCAACAGACTGTGATGGGATAAAAATCTACTGTTCCTTCAGTAGAGACTAGGGCCACTACCCTGGCCCACGTTCCAAAACTGTGCCAATACTGGTATAAGACAGCCTCAGATTCAGCTCTCAGAGGATCTCCATTGTGTAGGAAGATCCTCAGGTGGCACAGAGGCTCTGTAGCAACTCCTACATCACACCCTCCCAGATGCTGCCACAGGAGACTAATCTGGAAAAAGAGGGTGTTGTCTGGTCTTCCCTAATCCCCGTCAAATTGCTTAAACTTGGGCTGCTCAACCCAGTACAAGACAGCCCGAGGATTGAGGAACTTCTCTCCTGAATACTGCACTAAATACTTCATAGCCACAGCTGAGGATTTGGCCATATGTGATTTCACTGCTCATACGTCAGTTACACAGGAAAAATCTGGTTTTGGTTGTTTTTTTAAAACAATCCAAGTTAAATACTATAGGGCTTCACGGTCCATTTTGGTCAATTTCATGGTCGTAGGATATTAAAAATCATAAATTTTCATGATTTCACCTATTTAAATCTGAAATTTCACGGTGTTGTAATTGTAGGGGTCCTGACCCAAAAAGGAGTGTGTGTGTGGGGGGGGGGGCAGAGCTCAAGGTTATTGTGGAGGGGAGGGGGTTGCAGTACTGCTACCCTTACTCCTGCAGAGCTGGGCAGCTGGAGAGCGGTGGCTGCTGGTCGGGAGCCCAGCTCTGAAGGCAGAGCCGCTGCCAGCAGGAGCGCAGAAGAAAGGATGGCATGGTATGGTATGGTATTGCCACCCTTACTTCTGTGCTGCTGCCTGCAGAGCTGGGCCCTCGGTCAGCAGCCGCCTTTCTCCAGCTGCCCAGCTCTGAAGACAGCGCAGAAGTAAGGGAGGCGATACTATGACACCCACTCCCTCCCCCCGCAACTCCCTTTTAGGTCAGGACCCCCAATTTGAGAAACACTGGTCTCCTTCATGAAATCTGTACAGTATACAGTAAAAGCACACAAAAGACCAGATTTCACAGTCTATGACGTGTTTTTCATGGCCGTGAATTTGGTAGGGCCCTAACTACAGAAAATGTATCCCTTCTAGGTAAGCTGTGAGTGTTCAGCACTTGCAAAGATTAGACCACATATTTAGATCTTTTTTTAGATACCTATCTTTAGGCATCCAAGTTGGAAAATGTTGGCCAAAACTTCTGCCTTGAATAAAAAATAAATCTGCTAGTAATTGGTTATAACAAGAATCAAAATGTGCACACGCTGCTGGTGAGCAGCGTTAAAATGTATAACAAAACACAGCAAATCCTTCAGTAAAAGGCTAATCCAATATGCAGTTGAATTTAACTAAGTGGGTGTTGTCCCAACTGCAATAAATTGTATTACAAAATAAATCAGTATCTCCTCT
Source organism: Emys orbicularis (assembly GCF_028017835.1). Taxonomy (NCBI): domain Eukaryota; kingdom Metazoa; phylum Chordata; order Testudines; family Emydidae; genus Emys; species Emys orbicularis. The sequence goes on along the minus strand of NC_088684.1, from coordinate 77,893,977 downwards.
TCATTGTAAAAGCAGCTACAGAAATGGTGAAATGATGATGTAGAGTTTTGAAGGACATTTTGAAGCTTCTCACCTCTGCCAACTAATGTTCCAGCCTCTAATTTAGAAGGAACATTAAAAGTGACTTTCTTGCAAGCTTCACAAAATAAACTCAATACCTGAAAAGGAAAGAAAACAAAAAAGAATAGTCACCCTTGCTGTGAAAGTATTTTTAAACATTGTTTGAAATCATGGCATAAAAAGCATATAGTAGCTAGATTTTTAGTCATGTTAAATAAAGAATACCAAAATGTAAAGTTGAAACATATATTACATATTTTGGTGACTGATTTCAAGTTACATGAGTAATGAGACATACAGGGAGGTTTTTTGCTTTGTTTTTTTAAACAGTCCAGCGAAACAACCTAGAAAGTATCATTTATTACAAATGACAGGAAAGCACTGTGGCATAATGTACAGGGTTAGAACTCAGAAGAAGCAGGGTCTGTTCTTGATTCTCATCATGATGTGTGTGACTTCAGCAAAGATTTTAACCTGTGATTGAAATGCTGGGCCCAATTGACGTCACTGGCAGAACTCCTATTGACTTCAACAGGGTCAGGATTACACTCGGCCTCCCACTTCACCACATTTTGAAGTGGGAAAATAAAAATTTATCTTCCTTTAAAGAGCACTTTGGACTCCATGGATGAAGTGTACTAAAATTCAGCAATTCATAAAGTTTATTTCTATAGGGTTGCATTGATTTGTAATGTTTAAAGGAATAAATATTTTATTAATGTCATATAATACTTGGCACATACATATTAATTTGTATCTTCAAAAGTACTTTACTAAAACTACTTAAGCCCCAAATCTTTCAATTGCATCTGATTTATAAGGCTCCAAATATGTGCAGAGGTCTGTCAACTTACATATATCGCATTACAGAATTGGGGCTTCAAACTTCAAAATGCCCATCTGTAGCTGGTAAATAATAACCACATTTTATAAAATGAAATGGAGGCATAGCGGTTCCTAGTTCAAAAAGCAAGCAGTCTTTGAAATTCCAGCCAATCATGATTTTAAAACTGATTAATTCTGAAACACTCTGGATAACCACAGCATTTAAGATAATTAAAATATTGTGTATGCATCAGTAAAAGCGGCTTTTCCTATTTAAATTATTTCTGTTGTTCACATCCTTTCATGAATCTCAACCATATAACTGAAATCACTATTAATTTCCCAGCTAACATTTGGGTTATTTGTAATAGTAATTAATCCTTACAAAACTTCCCTGTCTCTCCTGGAAAAAAAAAATGTTGCTTGTTTTTTAAATTAAAAATAATACATAATATAATCAGACATAGTTTAGGAGTTTTTTTAGGCCAATGAAATGTTATTTCAAAACATTACCCAACAAGTTTAGTCTGATATTCACATGAAGAGTTATGGAAGTAATATATCCAGAGACAAGATAAGAATAGACCTGCTGGTAAATATAAAAGGGTTCAATATGCTCTGAGTGTATATATGACACAGATGCCTACACTTGCATTATGTAAGGAGTGTTTGTTATGTTGAGTTTTGTTTGTTTGTTTTTGTTTGTTTGTTGGGGGGGTGCAAGAGAAGGCAGGGGAATTTTGCTTTCTTTAATTGGATTGGTAAGTAAAGTACGATTAGCATGGCTTTTTCCCCTCCATTCATCGAGATTACATAAGGGTAAGTAAATGGATTGTGTCTGGGCAGGTAAGTTTTCCTGAGAATTTTCCAAGACTGAGTGCATTATATATTAAAATAATCAATTTCGCCTGGCAATAGTATTGAAAGTTTACTTACACAGGGACAATCTACTCACCTATTCTTTACTCTAATTATGATAATGGGGGGCGGCCAAGCTAATGTTACTTTACTCACCCATTAAAAAGAGTTGTTTTCCTGAAGTCAAATAGAATTGGTCAGGGCTGATAATTATATATGGGTATAAATAAATAAGTTACCCTGCACTGAAATGGGCCAAAAACTGTTCACCCTCCAATGCATGGACCCTCTGAAGGAAATAGGAGTACTTGTGTGAGCATGGTGAGCAGGATTTGGCTTCAGATGAATAACTGAATTTGACTTTTATAAATACAACATAAAGAAACTTTCCTTTTCATACCTGATTTATTAATAATAAATATATGTATAAATGATAATCCTTTACTGCTGTAATAACCAATAGAATCACAGAATATTAGGGTTAGAAGAGACCTCAGGAGGTCATCTAGTCCAATCCCCTGCTCAAAGCATGTCTAGTCTGATAGCCCTAATCAAGAAACACCACTTAAAAAAACGGGGGAAAAAACAACAACAACAAAAAACCCACAAGCACCATTTTGGGCAGTTGGACTAAACAAATCTATAGATGTAGGTGACAAAGCACCAAAGTCAATTTAATTTTTGTGACTCATCTAGTCTTCCCTTTCTAAAGTTCATGTAAGTAAGGATTTCATACCAGAAAGGCACATATCCTCTTCACCATACAACATGATATTCCTTCCATGGCATATAATGGTGCCTTCCGACACTTTAATTTACAAGTTAATGTAAAAGGGGCAAAGGTTACTAAGCCCTACCAAAAAATATATATATATATATTTTTAAAGTGAGAAGCCAGGAATGAACTTCAACAAGCCTTCACTGACAACTAGGGCCCAAAAAGGTTCAAATGAATTCAGGAAGTTTTTGTTTGTTTGTTTGTTTGGGGGGGGGGGTTGTTAAGAGGGGGAAATGGTTCTCTCTGAATCTAGACTCTGCATCTAAACCAAAGTTTCACTTTTTTTAAGTGAAACTTATTCAATAATCAGCAGGCACACAGTTAACATTTCACTAACGCTCACTACATTTGGTTTCTTCTAAAGAGAAAAAACGAGGCTGCTCTGACTGATCCAAACAAATCAAATCAAATCAAATCAAATCAAATCAACGCATCTCGGGGGGGGGGGGGGACACTACTCCAAACACACACAACTACCACCGCCCTAGCCCTGGTACAAAGAACAGCTTTCCCCGCGCCGCTGCTTACAGCCTCACCAAAACCTTGCGGGTAACCACTACGGACCGTATCCTGCGCGGGTGGCCCCAAACTCTTCCCAGCGGCGGCAGCGGGACCAGCCCGCAGAACACCGCGGCCCGGGAAGAGGCGCTGCGCTGCTCGGCGCCCGCTGTGGGGTGGGGAGCGCTGCCCACACTCACCAAGAGGCCGAAGAGGAGCTGCCGACAGGCGGTTCTGCAGAGCGAGCCCCCCTGGCGGGCTGCGGCGAGGGCCATCTCGGGGTGGCTGGGGGCGGCGGAGGCTGCTGGCTGAGTGCGCCCGCGGAGGAGCAGGGGGCAAGGCTGCTGTTGCCGGTGCGGTGGCGAGCGGGAAGGCGGCGGCGACAGGCGGTGGCTACTTTCTTTTCCCTCTTTTTGTTCGGGGCGGGTGGGGCGCAGCGGCAGACGAGCCGTGCGGCTCCTCGCAAGGACTTGAGTTGTTTGCTGTGCTCCTCGCCTGGGCCAGGAAACTCCCTTCTCGGCCAGCCCCCTTCCTCCGCTGGCCAGGTCGGGCCAGGCGCTGCTTCCCCTCCTCCGCCCACCGCGGAACCCGCCCTGCCCCAGCGGTGGGCGTAGCGGCGCACGAAGAGGGAGGCGCTAGGCACACCTGAGCCCCGCTTGCCTGGACGGCTGTGGCTCGGGCGGCTTCCCCACCCTGGCTGGGGGCAGTCTCGGTGGCGGCGCCCTTGTACCGCCGGCCTCCCCGCTGGCAGCGTCCTCCCGCTTTCCCCTGCCCAGCTGGGGCCCCCTGGTTGTCCCTGGGGGCGGGGACCGCCCTAGGAGCTTGGCTTCATTTCCCCAGAGAGCGAGTGAAATCCGCCCCCCATGCACGAGGTAGAGCAGGCAAAGGCGCAGCTGGAGCCGAGAAGACGGGGGCCCGGGCCTCAGGGTCAGTCGCGAGGGGAAGGGAGGCAGGGATGTTGGAAGCGGCTTTGCAGGTGAGCTTGGTGAAGTTGACAAAAGCCTGGGGGCGTTCGCAGCTCAGCGCTTGAGCCGCCGTTTTCAGCCCCAAACCACCCGCAACGGAGGGAGTGTGAGTCAAGCCTCACAACTCACAAGACAAGCTTTAAAATGAGGTTTAAAAAAAAAAAGTTTGTGGTTCTTTTTTTATTGGGCTTCTGATTTTTATTTCATTTAGAGTTCACATTTTCAAGCAACCGAGCTGTCTAGATTTCCCCCCCCCCCATTTTTTTTTAAAGAGAAAACTTGAGATTCTCACTTAATTACATTATTCCAGAGCCTGGGGTGTGAAGAAAAAGCAACAGCTGGCAGTGCGGAGTATTTCTGTGATGGTTTTAAATATTCAAATGGACAGTGATTTTAAAAAAATAAATGTTTTCCCCCTTCCCTCCCAAACTGAATATTGCAATGTTAAACAAAATGAAACTGACCAGAAACAAAGGTGAAGATGGGTTTTGTATTTTGTGGTCCAAAGTGAGTGAGGTATAAAAAGTAAACAAACTACTTAAATAGTGAAAAGTAAATTATTATTTTTAAATACATTCAATTTATCTTCACCCACGAAAGCTTATGCTCCAATACATCTGTTAGTCTATAAGGTGCCACAGAATTTTTTGTTGCTGTTGAACCTAGGGGCTGGTCTACATTTACTGCACTGCTGTGGTGCTTGGTGAAGATGCTACCTACGCCTATAGGAGAATTTCTCCTGTTGATGTACCACTGTCTACACGAGGGGTTAGGCTGCTATAACTACATCGCTCAAGGGTGTGGATTTTCCACACCCTGAGTGATGTAGTTATTTCAACATAAGTGCCTTGTGTAGACCAAGCCTAACCATCTTTCAGTCTACTTTGCTTCCAGTTTGTCCTTTCAGTTAAAGCCCTGATTATCCCTCACCTTGTAGGTCTGATGTATGGGATTTCTGCACAGGCTTGTAGAATCTGCCCCTAAGTGAAATTAGCAGAAAAGAAGAACTGACCTACTGATGGGGCATGTCATCTGCACCATGCATTTTCATTACAGATTTTTCTGTATTTAATAATATTGCTAATGAAATATTTTTCTGTCAAATATGTGTGCCGGGAAACTGGAATTCAGGAGCTAACATTTAGGAACTGGGAGCTTTTCCCCCTTTTTGTTTAATAAACATATCCTGCCAATTCCCTCTATCTTTAAGGCAAATATAGGGCCAAAGCGTGACCCATTCTGCATGCCCATGGAGGCATCAAGCTCTCTTTACTACTCTGTGCCATCTATTCATACTGTGAATGGCAGCATGGAGAGATGTGAAACTTCCTCAGGACCACTACATTCCTCATAATATGTGATTTTGGGTGGAGAGTGAATGTCAAGAAACAGGGAATACTCCATTCCCCTGCACCAGCCAACACAGTTGCACCAAGGAATATGTACTGCACCAGGTATAGGGCTGCCAAAGGTTACATACCCCCTGGAGCAGGGAAACAGATGGTGACAGCTCCTGGGGCAGCATAGCTGTGTGTTGCCCCATACATAGGGCTTGTGGCAAAAATCACAATTGTCCCATAGTAATTATGTTAGAATGAGTTACAGTACCATGCTAACCTTCAAAATATTAATGGGTCATAGCCTACCATCAAAATTACACAACTTTCATTCATTTCAAAAAGAATTGCAGACATGGTAAAATGCCAGGATATGGCTACAATTTGGACCCAATTATGACACATTTTCAAATGTAATGCTCCAAGTGAATCAGACTACTCATATTATTAAGCATTATGTTCCACAATAAGTATTTGCCCTTTTGAATCCTTAGTTATGTGTCAGCATATTTGCCTGGAGAAATCCATAGCAGTATAGTTAACAAGAGCTGGGTGATTCCAACTCCTTATTCTGAAGGAGTGGCTAAAAACCTGAACCCTCTTATCACATTTACATAAATATTTCAGTCCTTGTAGAATCGTACTCTGAATGTATTTACCCTTCACCAAAGCTAACAAAGTACTGTCTTTAAGATAAGAATATACTCCCCTAATTGAAATCCCAGTATACTTTATTGTAATTCTTCTACTGGTCTCCATTTCTACAGATTATTATTGGCTTCTGTTGGTTGGTTTCTCCTGGCAGACCAGTAGCCCTGGGAGCCAGCAAAGTAATAGGCCTGTTCCATTGTTCCAAAAATATATTTGCCAACTGGACTCAGATAAAAATTTTAAACAGAAAATTCCATTGGGGTTGGTGAAGAAAAATAGTTTTTATTTTCGTATTTCACAAACAGGTAAACCATGCCCTTCATATGCTCAGCACTACATTAGGTAACTAGGAGCTCATTTATATCTACAGGTGGATCTTTCAGTCTGTTTTCTTTCTCTGCCAGCTTCTTTTCTCAATGTATTCCTGGCTCTAATGGCTTCTTATTTTCTTTTATTTTTATTTCTTCTGTTCACTTTCACTTCTCTTTAATTCATCCATGGTTCTTCTCACACATTTTAAACTTCTGCTTGCTGACTGTTCCCTATTTCTTTCCTCTAAGGTGGAGCCTGCTTCTCTTACTACATTTTATTCAGTTTTCTCCTCCTCCCCCACCCCCTGCCAAAAATCTGACCATTCCAGTTTCTACAAAACCTTTAAGAAGGTTCTGATTCATCCCTTCGCTGAAAACATGTTCTTGATGTCTGAATAGAAAGAAAGTAAGAAAAATATTATACCATTATACCTACAGCAACAGTACCCTGAAAACAAAACAGTTGTTTAAGGTGTACCCTTTAGTATAGATTCAATAATAGATTTATAGAATTTGTTTGAATGTATATATGGATGAATGTATATTTTCATTATGTTCTTAAAGAAAAATAGAAGAAACACAAACAACTTCCTCAAATGCCTTTTACTAGTCACTGTAGTAAGTAGTCCAAAAGCGGAATTGTTCTGGTATGTGTTTACTTTCTCAACAAAACAAAAATTTAGATATGACACTTGTATTAAAATAAACGAAAAATACTAAGTTTGGGCAATAGTTTAGAATAAAATTTCATTAACTACAGTTTTAATACCATTTTAAGATATTTCTTGTCTTGCAAACTGTAAGCGAAAGCATGTTACTAAAAATTATGGCAATAGAAATGAGCAATTGTGTTAGTTCACTTAGGCCAGGTCTACACTAACCCCCTAATTCGAACTAAGGTACGCAACTTCAGCTACGTGAATAACGTAGCTGAAGTTCGAACTAAGGTACTTCGAACTTACCTCGGTCCACAGGCGGCAGGCAGGCTCCCCCGTCAACTCCGCGGTACTCCTCTCGTCTAGCTGGAGTACCGCAGTCGACGGCGAGCACTTCCTGGTTCGACTTATCGCGTCCAGACAAGACGCGATAAGTCGAACCCAGAAGTTCGATCGCTCGCCGCCGAACTACCGGGTAAGTGTAGACCTACCCTTAGAGTCACTATAGAGTTTTGCAGAACTTTCATTAACATCAATAACAATTCCAACTGCAGAGCAATAGGAAGATTCGGAACATCTTCCTTTCCATGTTCAGGCAGGACTTGCTACAATCATTCATGTCTTTTTCAGCTACAGAAAGAAATACCACAATGTGGCTACTGTTGAAGACCATTCTGAAGCCTCAGCTAGTTAAAAATGTCCCATTCACTACAGGAGCTTTCCATCAGCTTCTGAGGTGTTGGTTTTTAACCAATAAAGCCCTATATAATTTATGATCTGGCTACTGTAAATACTGTCTCTCTTCCTATGTGTCATTGCAGTGACTTCAATCAATTGGTACACTTATGTCACTAGATGTGTATTTTTGAGGCCTAGTGGCAGGGGCCCATAACTTGGGGTAAAGTTTGGCACTTTGTACCACACTATTCTGAGCATGGAGCCCCTTCAAATGGCCCCAAGAGGATCACTTTGGGGCAAGGTGGATCCTCCAGTGGTATAAAACCAGTGTTGCAACTCCAATACCACCACCTCCTTCCTACTGGTGGCATAGATATATGATCTTGGAAAAAGGGATGTGGCATTTGCTTCATTGATTACTAATTGGTCCATGGGCTTGTAACAGGTCCCCTGCCCGGCCTTCTTCCTGGGGCCCACTGGCTGCCCCAATAAAGCACAGAGAGGCTTCTCCTTCTACAGCACCTGTGTCTTTATTTACAGACTTCTCCCACCACCAGTGATATACTATATACAGTTTGCAGGCCTTACAATCTCCACTTCCACCCAGAGCCTGCCCTTGGCCCAGAGACTGACCTTCCCCTGGCCATCCCCCCTTCCTTCTGGCTGCCAGCCAGCCTTTATAGCCCTTGAACCCTCAGGCCCAAAGGTGCAGCCAGTTCTAAAGGCCAGGCACCAGACTTCTCCCCAGCCGCAATCTATTTCCCCTGATTGGGGCTGGCTGAGCAGGGGCTAATTAGGTGCCTCTGCACCAGCACCCTGCTACAGGGCCCCTTGGAATATAATCTAATTCCAAGTGTTCTGGCTGGTTGAAGTTATTTAGGAATATGAGAGCAACACACCACAAGCCAAGGATTGGAGCGAAGGGCCTAGAGACCACCTTTGCATCTTCCCTTCTGAGTGGCACTGTTTTAGTGCACTCCTTGATTGCAGTAGCCAAGAACCTAAATCAGAATGTTTTCAGTGCAGCATTACTTGCTCTGAAACTCACTCCCTTGGTGGTCCACCAGAGGCCATATTTAGTGTACTTTAAAATATGGGTCAAGAGACATACTTTTGCCAAGCATTAGACTATGAACTGTTCTATATGTTGAAGGGAGTCTAACGTGGCAAATGTTCTTAATTTATATCATGCACTCAGTTATGAAGGGTATCTAAAAAATAAATGAGACTGGCCTGAAGAAACTAATAATTCTCCAAACTCTGCCTTTATTAATCCATCAGAGGGGATGATATGCAGCTTGTCTTTAATTGTGAGAATAATTATTAAAAAAAGGTTTAAATCCTTCAGACTTTACTCATTCCCAATTGACATTTGGACTGAGTAAGACTGCAGAATATGGCCCCATGCTTTTACAGTATGTTTTCTTTTTGTCATAAGAAACCACCTAACACATCCAGAAAGTCTAAATAAAATGTCTAATTTTAAAATTATTCTCATTAAAAAGTTTTTGTTTAATATTTTTTTTGAAGTTTTATCAGTCTCTTCCCTAAATAAAATGATACACCCAAGCATACTTTAACTAGCTTTTGTTGTTTTTACCTAGTGATTTATCTCAACATTTTCATATGAAAATCACCATTTGCCAAGACAAAAGGTGTATTATGTCAGTATGAATATACCTTTTGTCACAGCAAAACCTGATTTTCATCCAAACCTCTTTGAATTATGAGATCATTACAGATACGTGCTTCATTGTGCCTAGTCATTCAAATACACCTCTACCCCCATATAACGCGACCCGATATAACACGAATTCGGATATAACGCAGTAAAGCAGTGCTCCGGGGGGTGGGGGGGGCGGGGCTGTGCACTCCGGTGGATCAAAGCAAGTTCAATATAACGCAGTTTCACCTATAACACGGTAAGATTTTTTGGCTCCCGAGGACAGCGTTATATCGAGGTAGAGGTGTAATAGATAATGTCACTTGCAGGTTTAAATGAGTGTAAATGATGGCTTCTCTGTAACTTGGGTCTTTAAATCATGATTTGAGGACTTCAGTAACTCAGCCAGAGGTTATGGGTCTGTTACAGGAGTGTGTGGGTGAGATTCTATGGCCTGCAATGTGCAGGAGGTCAGATTAAATTATCATGATCGTCCCTTCTGGCCTTAAAGTCTATGAGTCTTTTTACCCATACAATTTAAAATACATAGTTTCAGAACTTAAAACAACTAAAGAAGATGTATTTTAAAGGAATATTATCAAAATTATTTTATTTCCAGTATTTGAAACCCATTTTTTATAACATGAATCTGGATTCTGTACAATATTTGAATTGCTTGAAGAATATAGCATACAGTGTGGAAATTGTTCAACAGTTTAAACCCTGGAAGAACTTTATTCATTACTGAACAATATACTAGACCTCTACCGCGATATAACGCTGTCCTTGGGAGCCAAAAAATCTTACCGCGTTATAGGTGAAACCGTGTTATATCGAACTTGCTTTGATCCATTGGAGTGTGCAGCCCCGCCCACCCCGGAGTACTGATTTACCGTGTTATATCCGAATTCGTGTTATATCGGGGTAGAGGTGTACCTTCAAAAATGCTCCTTTCAGGCAAGACCTGAGAAAAAAGATGGATGGATCTTAAACCATGCTTTGAAAGCCAGCTGACTTGGAATCTACTAGACTAGTGGGAGAAGTGAATACCAGAGTGAAGGACCCTCTTCTGAGAATCTCTGTCCCCATTCCTAGAAACCAGAAGTTCCCAGGCTGACTTGTGGCAGATACAGCAGAGACACAATTTTTCAGGTAGTCAGCACCTCACTATCTAGGGCTTTACAGATGTATGTGACCTGGAAGTAAACAGAAAGTCAGTTCCATCCAGAAATTAATTTGCTATAGCTCTCTCATCAAACAGGTGAGAATTTTATTCTGTACTAGCTGTAGTCTCTGAGCAGTTGTCAAAGGTAGCCTATGTACAGGACATTGCTATAATCCAATCTGGAGGCTAAAAGGGCATGGGTAACTGCAGAATGGTCTTTGTCAGAAATAAATGATTGGAATTGCCTTACTGGGTATGATTTTTTTTTAATTGTTTTTGGCTGCTAATGCCACCTGAGAATCCAAACAATCAGAGATCCGAAAGCACCCCTAATTATGAGTCTTTTGGATAAAGGGTGAGTGGACCCCTTAAATATTGGAACAGATTCCATTCCCACCATAATTCCTTAATACTTCCTCTAGTCACTTGCATCCCCTCCATCTTGTAGCAAGCATATGAGCTGAGCTGCACATTTTAAATAAATTAATTAATGGAGATGTCCTATCTTCTAGAACTGGAAGGGACCTTGAGTCGAGTCCAGCCCCCTGCCTTCATTAGCAGGACCAAGTACTGATTTTGCCCCAGATCCCTAAGTGGCCTGCTCAAGGATTGAACTCACAACCCTGGGTTTAGCAGGCCAATGCTCAAAACACTGAGCTATCCCTCCCCCTATAATCAGCAACTGGATATGACTTACTTAGATTTAGAATCTCCTGTGCCTAGTGACACATGAGGCAACCCAATTTTTCCATTGCTGTCTAACTCCATCTTTCTTCATCTCCATGATGGCAGCATTCTTTTAGTTTGTCCTATGATAAGTCCCTTCTCTTTCCTCTTTCCCTCTTCACAGTGGGAATCTAATCTAAGACATACCTTGTGCTTCTTCCACAGGGTAGCCTGATGACATGACCACACCACCATAATCGTCGCTGTCTAATTACTGAGTCTGCAGTCTGCTGACCCATAGGTGCAGCACTTTATTATTGGTTAGATGATCTCCCCAATGGATTCCCAAGATTCTTATTAAATAAAGCTGGTGAAATGTTTTCATTTCCTATTGAGTACTTCCACCATCAGCCACATTTCCAAGGCATACAGTAGTGTCAGAAAGACAATAGCATTGTATAATATCATTTGAGTATGTAGATGTATCTTCTTATTCTTCCGGATATGAGTCCATTGTTAGAAGTAAATCATCACCAACAAAACTAGCCGAGTCTCTCTGCCATGCTCAGGCCAAAAGCCAGAATGAAAGGGAATTTTTATGACTTCAAATTATATTCAATCTGCCTCATCACAATTATGTCAATAACCTGATTCAAAGAACAGGAGAATTAAATACATGGTGATAAATGATTAAATAACATCATTAAAACATGTATTTTTGAGCCTGGGCCTAACACACTCAGCCCAGAAAAGTTGTCACCCGGACACTACCAGTCTCACCCAATAACAGATCTAATAGTGCTGTACTTGATTTTCCTAGACATAAGGAATGAAGGCCACCATACAGGCCTTTTAGCACCTCAAGAATCATACTGAATTCCTATTCCTCTCTGTGAGAAACACTGAGTTTTGCTTCTGAGCAGGAATAGCACAGGTTTGCCAAGCTGACTACCACTGGAACAAGTTCTCTGGTCAAGTTTACATGGACATTCTAGTGGATGAGAAGTGTTCTTTGCTTTCACTACAGCTCCGTATAAGATTTCAAAAGAACTTCTTGACATAAGATATCAGACTCTGTGCAATTTCTGCCTCTGGTGTTCTAGTCTCCTCCCCATGCTTCATTCTTTTTGCATGCCATCTGTGCACCCATGAGATGGTGTAAGAGGAGACTAATTGAGGAGCCACTGCATGGATAGGCAAGGACAAAAGATGGCTATGATAATTAATGGTATTAACAAGAACCAAATCTTCAGTTATTACTGTATTGTATGTATTATGAGTCTGGAGATTTAAACTTTTTTTGTGCTGAATGAATCGTACATGTAAGTCTGGATTTAGTGCTGTGATATGCTTATGTATTTTTTTACTCATGTATTCTGAGAAAATTATTGTTTAAAAGATAATTATTTTTTAAAAAGGAATAAAACAGCAGAATTAAATTATAACTTCATCTAAAAGACTCTGTTACAGACTTCATAATGATAGAATTTTTATTTTGCATACATTTTGGCATTTAAATGATGATGCATATTAAAATTATATGGGAAAGACTCATGTGATGGCAATTGCTACAGTATTATTCACTAAACATTTCTTTCGGCTGCTGCATTTATTACTCTTAAGACTCCTCTTTATTCACATCACATCAACACTGAAACTCTACCTTGTTTCTCTTGCATATAATATTTTGTCAGATTAGATAGAGGGTAGGAAGGGCAGACTGTTACTGTTGATACTCATGAAAGAAATGAGTGACACAACTGTGAGTTGCTTCTGCCCTATATATGTGGGTGGCTGTAAACCCCACTCCATTACCAGGAAAATGTGGAGGTAACCTGGAAAAGAAAATTCACAGAGTTTTTTCTTCCTTGTAGCATATACATTGTAGAGGGTGATCTGGACCAGTATTTTTATTGTAGTTCCTGTTTTAAAATACACACAATAGGTTAACTCGACATAACTATCTCTAATCCTTATAACAATTTAATATGCATTTCAGTAAAATACTATTCCCCAAACTAATTCTATCTCAAATATAAATTACCAAATTCGGTTCTAATTTACAGTCTTGTAAATCCCATGAACATCACTGACTTTCATTATAATCATATCCAATTACTGAAGATTATGCCAAAATAATTATAATTTGACCCAGATTTGTTAATTTTGTGTCCCTTTTTTCAGTCACTGAGCACGGCTTCCCCAGTCAGACATTTCCTCTCTCTCTAGGTATGAACATTGAGTTTCTCATTTGCTCACAGGGCCTTGTTTCTCTTGCAGTTCCTGAGATATCGCTCCTCCTTGTTCTATCACAAATGTTTATTCCCAGAATATCAAAGGGCTGTTTTCCTCATATTAGCTGCTCCCAAGGTATAGGGCTCAAGAATAAGCACTTCACTTTAAGCCATGCTACTGTTTCTGTTCCTCTCAGAACAGCTGTCTGTTCAGCCTTCCAGAACCTTTTGGTCTAATATTCTTTCCCCATTTCTTTTTAAAGAGACATCACACAAAAATGTTTTCCTGCATTTTAAATATTTCTGACCTAGTCAAATCCTTCTAAAAATGGTGTTTCTGTACATGTGTGTGAGAGAGCTGTTGCACCCCATTAAAAAACCAATAGTCCTTCATAATAAAACACTTTCTATTATCCCTTTTAAAATTCCTCTTCTACTGTATGGAATTATGCAGCATTTTTCTTCTAGTCAGCTTGGTGGGGAGGTGACAGTCCTTAAGATGACAATAGTGTCATTACTAGAACTATTGACAGCAAGCGAGTGGGCAGTGAAGAGCTGTCAGTTTCTACTCTGTATTGCATTGGCTTTGTAGTCCCAACAGGAGAAAAATATTACTAAAACCTTTTTGTTATCACTCAGGTAAACAGCTGTGATTCAGAACACACATGGGAGTGGATCTGTTGTTTAATAAGGAATATTTTTACAGACTTGCTTTTTTAACTGTTTCTACACTTTAAGTTTTCACCTCTAGATATTAGTACATACCAATATTGTTCCTAATACTCAGTATGCAGTTTTCCAATACTCCTCACTTTATTACATCAAAATAATTTTTTAACCTAAGAAAAAAGCATGTTCCTTGGTGTGGGCTATGGTCCCAAACCTGCTCCTGTAGAACTCAATATCTTAATTCCCATTGACTTTAATGGGAGTAGGATTTCGCTCTATGTATCTGCAAAGTTTCAAAGTCTAGCCATTTTTGCTGTGACCATGTCTAAAAATGTGTGGTTACATTTTGTTTACAATTCCCCCTCTCCAATAACTGAATAAGGATTGAAAGGATTTTACTCCAACACTTAAAACAAAATAACCATCACCTTTGGGCAGAGAAGAAACAGCAAATGTCAGACTCCTTGGGAATGTTTCTAAAAGTTATTATGAAAACAGTGAAAACACTGTGAAAATAGTATATTATAGGGGACAGAAGGGAAACCATCTTGCAGCCTTAACTACAGCAGTTGTGGATGAAGGATTTCACCAATATGTGTTTCTTTCTTTATTAGATCATGATTGAGCAGATAAATAATGTTTTAAAAGGATATACAAGTAGAAACAGATGGAAGTCTGAGTCACAATACACTTCTCTGCTTTTGACCCTCAAGTGATATTTCATTACAGTTTTGATTGGTTTTACAAATATTTGAACAGTGATTAGGTGTGTCATTTGATGAATGCAATATTTTATTAATTTAAAATGTTGTATAGATATTTTCTCCCTTTTACTCTGTAGGACTCTCTCCCTGATCAAGTGATAAAAATATATACTAGTGAAGGATGAAGTTCCAGCAATTAGGAGATGTCACACAGTAGATCTAATGCCCTGGTTTGCATATTTGATGATTATGCATTAATTTATTTTCATAAATGTTAGCATATTTTCTGCTCACCAGAATTTAAGCTTGACAAGGCTACAGAGTGGAAAAGGACTTGGAAACATAGGAATTGCTATATTCCTGGTTGGCGCTGATATATCCCTGGGCTGATGTTCAGGTTCCTCTTGCAACTCCTTGAGGCTCTGCCCATGGTTGCTTCTTGTCCTGGACTGGGTGCAGGGCAGTGGTTGGGTGGCTAGTCCTTGGTGCTGGCTGCTATTTACCTGGGCTAGTAAGAGAATTTGGCTGCTTCCTGTTGTGGCTGAACTTCTGGCCCTTATCTGGGTGCCTAGCCTGTCGCTTGGTCCCTGGCTGGGGATGTTCTGGCCCTGTTTGTTGCTTCCCGATTAATGCATTCAGGCCCATGTGGCCAGAGAGATGGCTGGAGCACTGGCCAGTGTTGCTCTAGTTACAGTTCCAAGCTGGTGACCACACATGGAATGGGGTGAGGATCATGCTGTAAACTGCAACTCTATAGTTATAGTCCTCATTCGCTGGGGCTCTGTGGTTAGAATGCTGGATGACTCCAGGTGCAAAGACCTGGCCCCATTGAAGTCAATGACAAAATACCAAGATTTCATCCCAGAATTCTAACCATAGGTATCCTCCCTAAAGAAGCCCTGACTACAGAGAAACAACCTAGATGGTCTCCTAAGCTCCTGAAATCAGGAGATTTAAAGCCCTAGGCAGGAGTAATTCAGCTGAAAAAAGGGGCTTTGTAGCCAGGTTAGTAGACTTAATGGGCCTGATGTTAGTTAGTTAGTGCTGGAGTAGCCTGAATGCAATGCTATTACTGTGATCAAATAACAAATATTTCTGTACTGTCTGTTCAGTAAATCTGTTAATTTCATTGACAACAAATAATTCCTGTTGTCTGACTCTCACTCTTCTTTCTGTTCTTTCCTTTCTTCTCTTTCCCTCCATTTCATGTTTACTTTCATATTCTCTCCGATTCACTGATGGATGGCATTGTGTGTCTGGGTGTGTGCCTAATTAACACATCAGTTGGAATCAGCTATGGACTGTTGACATTTTTGTAAGCATTTTTTGAGAGTCTTGTAGTTATACCACTACATTTTTTGTTCTGTTCCACATTTACATCTTTAACATATGAGAGGACCAAAACACCGAGTCTCCTCTCACTTAACCTGGTGTAATGTAAAGCAGGAGTTATTCCCCTGAATTTATACCAGTGCACAACTCATGTAATTAAGAGGAGAATCAGGCCTTGAGTTTTCTTTGAGATGTGGTCGCCCCATCTCAAAAAGGATATATTGAAATTGGAAAAGGTTCAGAAAAGGGCAACAAAAATGATTAGGGGTATGGAACGGCTTCCGTATGAGGAGAGATTAATAAGACTGGGACTTTTTAGCTTGACAGCTAAGGGGAGATATGATTGAGGTCTTTAAAATCATGACTGGTGTAGAGAAAGTAGATAAGGAAGTGTTGTTTACTGCTTCTCATAACACAAGAACTAGGAGTCACCAAATGAAATTAATAGGCAGCAGGTATAAAACAAATAAAAGGAAGTATTTCTTCACACAACGCACAGTCAACAAGTGGAACTCCTTGCCAGAGGATGTTGTCAAGGCCAAGACCATAACAGGGTTCAAAAAAGAAATAGATAAATTAATGGAGGATAGGTCCATCAATGGCTATTAGCCAGAATGGGCAGGAATGGTGTCCCTAGGCTCTGTTTACCAGAAGCTGGGAATGGGCGACAGAGGATGAATCACTTGATGATTACCTGTTCTTTTCATTTCCTCTGGAGCATATGGCATTGGCCACTGCCAGAAAACAGGATACTCGGCTAGATGGACCTTTGATCTGACCCAGTAGGGCCATTCTTATGTTCTTAGGTCTGCAATGCAAAAATTAAGTTGGGAATGCATTTATGAGTGAAACTTTATATCTTATCTATCTATCTATCTATCTATCTATCTATCTATCTATCTATCTATCTATCTATCTATCTTTAAACCCATTGAAGTTGAGCAATATGTACTTTGAACAATTAATAGGAAGTTGAATATATAATTAAGAATATATAATAAAGAGATAATGTTTGTAGTACAGGACATTTTCCCAGGATAATAATTTCCATCTTATTCATACAAGTATAGTAAATGTCAGGTCATATATTTTGAAGCAGGAAACATTCATCTCATGACAAAGTTCTATTAGAATGATTTTACTTTGGTTATACCAGGTATAGGATAGTAACTAACATAGGACAATAATATAAGGAGTGGTAGATAGAAGAAATTATGACATTGACAAGCTGGCATAGAAGTGTAAAGTTAATAGAGGATTTAATTTCAAACACTAAAATTCAAAATGGTTATTTTATTAATCTGGGTAACAAGTCAGGAAGTGGGAACAGTAGTGTGTGCCTGTAATCCTAGCTACTTGGAAGGCTGAGGTTGGCAGATCACTCAGGTTCTGGGCTGTAGTATGCTATGCCGATCAGCTGTCCAGTGCCACTGACTGCCTAACCAATGGGTGTCTGAAGGACTGCCTCGAACAACATGAATGATGTGTTGTGATCAGCACTTTCTCTGTGAGGGCTGATGGACTGATTGATCAAGGTGATGATCATATCATGTTGAAAAACATGTTGATGGTGGGTCCATGGCATGGGGACTATTCCCCATACTGATTCTTATATGGCCTGAGAGGCCAATTAACTGAACTGGCTGCACCTGATGCAGAAGCCCAGAGGAAGTCCAGCTGGGGAAGGAGCTGGGTGGTGACTATAAAGAAAGGGTGTGGAGACCATGGGGACCAGAGTCATGGCTGAAGACCTTTTATAAGGCTATTGGATTTTTTCTGTTGGAACTTCCCATAACCTCCGAAGGGGTGAGACTAAAACATGACCTGGCCAGAGGGCTGAGTCTCAAGAAGAGGCAGACCACTGAAGCACTAGAGCAACCGTGGGCTGGGGGATGCTAGAGAGGAAAGAGCTGCTATGCCATACCCAACCACAAGGAGGCAAGATAATGGAGAGTCCACAATCCACCAAAATAGTAACATCATCTTTCTAAAGTAATAAGTTTTGAAGGAAGGGGTTGAGAGATTTATATTTTAAAATCTTCTATTTTAGAGCAGATTTAATTTGACGAAATGCACCAATCTCGGTCAAAATACTGTGTTTTGATCTGAAAGAAATATTTTGAAAGTGATCTGGTTCTCTCTGATTTCTCGAGAATTAATGTTTTCTGCATGGTAGCTATAAAGAAATGTAGAAGAGCTAGTTCCAAACTAAGTCCTTTTAGGCTCCTCTTTAGAATATTATTTATATTTGGATTCATCTCAATTCACTGTGGTCAATGAAGAGAAAAAAGGATTAAAATGTTAGAGGACTTGTTTCATTTTAAACAGAAGGAACTACTCATCTTGGTTGGTTTAAGAAAAACACTCAGTTGATGTATCCTCTTTTAAGCACCTAATCCTGGCTCAAAGCACCTCTCTACTACTGAGATCTCATGACCACTCCGCTCCGGAGCCAGGAGTTAACATGACATTTTAAGGTCCTTTCAGTGTGGTATCTATCTAGCTTCTTACATGGCTCCCAACACTAGTATCTGGGGTTTTCCTCCCACACAACAGTGGCTGCATTGTGTTTACACTGATGGCCAGCGCTTATTCCTCATAGGGATGGAGTCTGTGAATCTAAACCTTTGCCCCTCCAAATGCCAAATACAACAGCTGGAGTACCAGTCCAACCATGCTGCAGTACTCACCAGGGCTAGCTGTGATCTGGATCAGTACCAGGTAAGTTTACATATAGTTTACATTTGAGGCCATAGTATGTCCTCACTGACATCTGTGCAATCTTATCCTTTCAATAAGATTGAATGGGTGTCATTGAGGACTGGATTTGACCTTAGTTGCTATGTAAGATGTCTCTACCTGTTACCCATATTGGTTACATAATGGAACAGAAATTTTGGCTGTAGTAGTGCAACAGACTGTTTAAAAGAAAAAGTGGTTCCATCTCTAGGGTTAAAAATGTCCATTGTGAGCTGTTTCTGTTATGATTCCTATGGGAGATTGCCATCCCCTAATACAGGGGTGGGCAAAATAAGGCCCGCAGGCTGGATCCGGCCCATCTAACATTTCTGTCCGGCCCACCAGGCTCTTTGGCTGCCCCCTCGTGATCTCTAGGCCACTAAAAGTCCCACAGCACAGCAGGGCGCTCAGGCATGCTGCCTGCATGCCATGGCCCCGTGCCGCTCCTGGAAGCAGCCGGCTGCTGCTGGCATATCTCTGCAGGCCACTGGCGGGGTGGGGAGGCAGCTCTGAATGCTGCCCCCACCCCCAGCACTGACCTTACAGCTCCCATTGGCCAGAAACTGGCCAATGCGAGCTGTGGGGGCAGTGCTTGCGGGCAGCGCACAGAAACCCGCTGCCCTCTTCCCCCCAAGGGGCGCACAGAGACGTACCAGCAGCAGCTGGCTGCTTCCGGGAGCGGCATGGGGTCACGGCATGCCGGCAGCCTGCCTGAGCCCTGCTGCGCCACCAGCCGGGAGCTGCCTGTGGTAAACGCCTCCCAGCTAGAGCCTGTACCTCGCACCCCTTCCCGCACTCTAACCCCCTGCCCCAGGTCAGAACCCCCTCCTGCACCCAAACTCCATCCCAGACCCCGCATCTCTCCATTAATATAGTAGAAATGTGCAGCCTGTGACGACTTACCAAAATTCGTGGAGTGGCCCCCCAGCAAAAATTATTGCGCACCCCTGCCCTAATAGCTAGGCAGATGCTTCCTAAAGACTTTTGATTGTCTTTTCTTAACTAATACCTGATGATGATTGATTGATTTTTTGAAAAATAAATGTATATGAACCATCTAGCTGTGCACATAGCTGGCCACTGAGAATTCATATTCTTAATATTATTTCCCTTTTCTGCCCTCCTCCATTCCTTCATATGTTGCATCTTGTCTTAAATTCCAGAAGACTGGAAGAGTACTAAGGTTATAACAATATTCAAAATGGGCAAGTGGCATGACCAAGATAACTGTAGGCTAGTTAGCCTGACATCAATCCCAAACAAATTGTGGAAAAGGTGATACAGTAATTAATTGATAAAGAATATGAAGATAATGCCAGTCAATTTGGTTTTATGGAATATAGATTTTGTCAAATGAACCTGATTTAATTCTTTGGGATTATGAGTTTGGCTGATAAAGGTAACTTTAGATGTACTATTCTAAGACTTTTGTGAGTTGTTTGACCATTAGGGCAAAATATTCAAACTCAGCTGCCTAAAATTGGGAATCTAAATCCATATTTAGGCACTTATATAAGGGGTCTGATTTTGGTCAGGTGTTAAGGACCCACAGTTCCTACGGACATCAGCTTCAACTTCCATTGAAGCTCATGAGAATTTGTCTGAATAAAGACTCATAAAAACCAAGTCATTATCACAGAAATACAGACTTGGTTGTGTTGCTCATTCCATCACACAAGCATAAAAATCCCAGGCTCTCAAAATGCCACTGGTCCTGCAAGGCTGCAAAAGTCTTTATTTACAGTTGTTATTCGGAGGCAGGATATCTGCAACAGCCGGGAGAAATTTAAAGACGCCATGAGTGACAAACAGCAATTAACAAATGAAGAAATATTTGTATGTTTAATCACTTCATTGGTCAGATTCTAGTTTTGTAAGAAAAGGTGGTCCACCCCACCCTTTTATTAATGTCATCGTAAATAGTTTATAGTCATAGATATCCTATTTCCTGGTCTAGTGGATTTCTTTCTTGTCATTTAACTTTACATGCCTTTCAGAGATAGGTGTGGTTGTGTATTAATTTTATAACTAACTCCCTTGCCATGTTCGTTAAGTTTATTCAGTTCATAAGCAAAGACATGTTTATGCATGTACATTAGTTTCGGCACATCTTTAACTTTTATTATTTAGATGTTTTCTGAGATTATCATGGAAGACGTTTGTACTGCTGAAATACTTTTTAGTCTAGTGAATCTATACCCTTTTTCATAAGCAGCTCTTCTTCATGTATCTCTCTTTTGGCTAATGTTATTTTAAAATTGTAAGAAACAGGGTGTTGAGTTCCTACTCTATTGTAGTGTCTTAAAGTGGATGATATTAAAAAATATTTATCCTTTCTACATTATTATGGTCTTGCACAATGTTGAAAAAAAGTTACCAAAAATTACCACCTCATTAAAATAGTGCTTAAACTTTAGCAAATTATGTATACAGATATAACACATTTGAATGCCCATTACATAAAGCATAAGAATATTACCTTCTGATTGTAATGTAAGATGCATCATGGGCCTAAGCAGACGCACTAATCACACACCCTGCACAGTGAGGGTACAGCAGCCATTGGGCGTTGTGTACGCAGACGGGCTCCATTGTCCATGGCCGGATTATATTCACTGGGCCTTCTTAGGATTCCTTCCCCATTTCAGATGCCTGTGTGCATGTACCCACCTATTCAGGCTGCTCACACGAACAAAGTATTGATTCTTAGGATTTTGAACAATCATACTATAAGACACTGTTGTCCAAGTAGCCCACCTCTGGAAATGATCTTGTAACTCCTGCTTACAGACCTGAGGTCTGATTCTGCATCACTTTGCATTTTCTATAGTCATTTAGCTCTTTACAGAGTGAGTGAAAAAGGTGTGATTTGGTCCTGGTTTACACCCACGTTGGGCTCCCTTTTTGGAAGGACAAATGAATACACAAAGTGCAAGGCAGCAGAGGGAGAATTAAGTCTGTTATGAGTGCATAGTCCAGGGGTGGCCAAATCACGGCTCTTTTACAGTTAAAGTGCAGCTCGTGGAGCCCCCAATACACCCCCGCCCCCATTTCTCCGCCTACCAAACTGGGCAGGGGAGCTCGGGGCTTCTGCCCTGTAGTGGGATGGTGAGGGTAAGGGCTTCTGTCCAGTGGGGACAGTTGTCTTGGAGCTTCAGCCCCACAGGAGGCACATGCCAAGGCTCGGGGCTTCAGCCCTGTGGTAGGCACCTGCCGGGGCTTGGCACTTCAGCCCCATAGAGCACACCTTCCAGGGCTAAAGCCTCCCATGGAGCTGAAGCCCCGAAACCCCCTTCATTGCAGGGCAGAAGCCCCAAGCCCTGGCAGGTGCCTCCTGTGGAGCTGCAGGCCCAAAAAGAACCCTCCCCGCAGGACAGAAGCCCCTAGATCCGTCACTCTGCCGCAAGGCTGAAGCCCTGAGCCCCGGCAGGTGCACCCAGCTCTTTAACTTCTGAAGATTATCATATGTGGCTCAGAGGGTCAGTACTTTGGGCCACCCCTGGCATAGTCGCTCAGGTGGAAGTTGCTATCCAAAGGGCTTTGAAAGCAACAGCAGGTGGATTACTAAATGGAGCAGCATCAGGAATGGAACTTAGAGGAGGGCACATTTATCCTGGCTTTCCAGTTGAACATGAGAGACCACTGTGACAAAGTGCTAATGACAGGGCAATCAGAAATACAAAGGAAGTTAGCTTTGACTACATAGCCAATCTATTGAATAGACTGTAGTTGGCTACCTGAAACCATTTCTTTATCATAAGAGGAAAACAAAGAGAAACATTAAAGAACACATTAGGAAAATATTTTACAATATTGGCACAGTTTGTGACTTACAAGTCTGTAATTAGAGGTTCCTGAAGTACAAAGGTGTAGCAGAAGGGCTAGTGCTAGTGTACTGTACAGCTCAGGTATGTTTCATCACCTTCCCTCCCACAATGTGTTTTAACTCTCTAGAGTGGGGAGTTTCTAAATTATGCAGTTAAATGGAAGATCTTCCCTTTTCAATTAAGCTTATTTCAATTGAGAGGGCAAAATTACTGTGGCATTGTTTGTACTGTATGTAGCCTAACTGGCTATTTTACTTTCTTGACGTGAGCTTTTATTTGAATGTAATGTTCAAGTCGGTTCAATAAAATCCATGGAGACAGATGTATAGAATAGAAATTGAAACATAGTTGCTAATACCCATAAAAGGAGAAGTAATTCTTGCTAGCATCTCAGTCGAATTAATTCATGAATATTTGAAAATGTCATTAGATATTTTTAAACTTGCATTCTTTGTAGAGTTTGTAATGTTAATTTAGTCAAACGCTATGAAAATGAAACAATGGGGTTAGACCAATTTACACCAGCTGAGGATCTGGCCAAATACTTTAATATTGATTTTAGTAAGACTTTTAACACAGTTTCACATGAGAGTCTCATAAGCAAACAAGGGAAAGGTGGTCTAGATGAAATTACTATAAGGTAGTTGTGCAACTGGTTGAAAACCATACTCAAAGGGTTTACTGTCAAACTGGGAGGATGTATCCTGTGAGGTCATAAGAATGGCCATACTGGGTCAGACCAAAGGTCAATCTAGCCCAGTATCCTGTTTTCTGACAGTGGCCAATTGCCAGGTGCTCCAGAGGGAATGAGCAGAACAGGTAATCATCAAGTGTCAAGACAGGGAATCATCATTCCCTGTCTCTCATTCCCAGTTTCTGGCAAATTGAGGCTAGGGACACCATCCCTGCCCATCCTGGCTAATAGCCATTGATGGACCTATCCTCCATGAATTTATCTAGTTTCCGCAGGGATCAGTCCTATATCCGGTACTATTCAATATTTTCATTAATGACTTGGGAAATGGACTGAGAGTATGCTTATAAAATTTTTCAAGTACTTTGGAGGATAGGATTAGAAGTCAAAATGACCTTGACAGATTGGAGAACTGGTCTAAAATCAACAAGATTAAATTCAATAAAGATGAGAGACTACACTTCGGAAGAAAGGAATCAAATGCCCAAATACAAATGGGGGATAACTAGCTAGGTGTTAGTACTGCTGAAAAGGATCTGCGGGTTATAGTGGATCACAAATTGACGATGAGTCAACAATGTGATCCAATTGGAAAAAAGGCTAATATCATTCTGGGGTGTATTAACAAAAGTGTCATATGTAAGACACAGGAGGTAATTGTCCTGCTCTACTCGGCACTGGTGAGGCCTCATCTGGAGTACTGTGTCCAATTCTGAGTGCCACACTTTAGGAAAGATGTGAACAAATTGGAGCAAGTCCATGTGAGAGCAACAATAATGATAAAAAGTTAAAAAACCTAACTTATAAGGAAAAGTTTAAAAAATGACCATGTGTAGTCTTGAGAAAAGAAGATTGAGGGAAGACCTAATAGCAGTTTTCACATATATTAAGGGCTCTTTTAAAGAAGACTGTGATCAGTTGTTCTCCATGTCCTCTGAAATAATGAGCTTAATGTGTAGCAAAGGAGATATAGGTTAGATATTAGGAAAAACTTTGTAACTAATATAGGGTAGTTAAGATCTGGGATAGGTTTCCAAGGAAGGATGTGGAATTCCCATAATCAGAGGCTTTTAAGAACAGGTTGGACAAACAACAGTTAGGGATGGTCTAGGTTTAAATATCAACTTTATTTGATTGTTGATGTCAATTCATGCTCCTCACATTGTTCACCCATATCTAGCAGTATCTTCACATGTATGCGCCTCACATTTTCTGTCCTCCTCCCATGTGCTTCATCCAATAGCTTTAGGAAGGTCCTCTGCCATGTTTACAGCATTTAGAGAAGCACCATTCCATCAAGCCTTGCATCACAGAGATAGATGGTACACATCAAGCCATCAATAATAAAGTTTGCAGGTGACACGAGAATTGGTGGAGTGCTAACTAATGAGGAGGACAGGTCACTGATACAGAGCAATCTGGATCGTTTGGTGAACTGGGCATAAAGCAAACAATATGTGTCTTAACAGGGCTAAATGTAAATGTATACATCTAGGAACAAAGAATGTAGGTCATACTTACACAATGGGGAACTTTGTTCTGGAAAGCAGTGACTCTGACAAAGATTTTGGGATAATCATGCATAATCAGTGGGAAATGACCTTCCAGTGTAGGGGTATAGCCAAAAGGGCTAATGAGATCCTGGAATGCTTAAACAGGAGACTCTCGAGTAGGAGTATAGAGAGTATTTTACCTCTGTATCTGGCACTGGTGTAATTACTGCTGGAATGCTGTGTCCATTTCTAGTGTCCACATTTCAAGAAGGATGCTGATAAATTGCTGAGGGTTTGGAGAATGCCACAAGAATGATTAAAAGATTAGAAAACATGCCTTATAGTGATAGATTGGAGCTCAGTCTATTTAGCTTAACAAAGAGAAGATTATGGTTTGACTTGATTAATCTATAAATATCTACATGGGGAACAAATATTTAATAATGGGCTTTTCAATCTAGCAGACAAAGCTATAACACTTTCCAATAGCTGGAATCTGAAGTTAGACAAATTCAAACTGGAAATAAGGCATACATTTTTAACAGTGACAGTAATTAGCCATTGGAACAATTTACCAAGGATCGTGGTGGATTCTCCATTACTGATTATTTTAAAATCAAGATTGGATGTTTTTCCTAAAAGAAATGCTCTAGGAATTTTTTTGACTAAATGGTCATACTGGTCCCTTCTGGCCTTCAAATCTGTGAATCTATGAACATAGTGAGTCAAAATATGCTTGTGGGCCTTGCAAGGATAGCATTTCCCATAGGAAAACTGGAAAAGAGATTTAAAGTGAAGATGAAAGGTAAAATGGAGAGCAGAAGAGCAGGCTTGGCCTGCTCAGTGTTTGTGCTGTTCTATGCCTACTCAGGATCTGTTGTTCCCTCAGCTGGGAGTGTTTGGATGACTACATGCTCAGCCCCGGGGGAGATGGGAGCGCCCCACTTAATACCACTCCTTAACTGGCAGGAGATGTTAGCTATTGGATTAACAGTCGCTAAAGAGAGGCCATCCAGTCCATCTTCTTTGGAAGGGTTCTGACATCAAAATGGCATCTTGAGGATGAAGGGTGGGTGCTTATAAAGCTACGAGAAGGGCATCTTTATGGTAAGAATGGAAAGGGCGTTTCTTTCTATCCCAGATAGAAGAGAAAAAAGGAAGTCACAGTTATTTCTGACATTGCTGAAAAGACTTCTTTTAATGTCTTCTTCAGGGCCTGCCTAACAAAACTCAGATGGAGTCACAAGGCTTGATTCTCTTCTCACTTGCACTGGTTTTACACAGGAGCCAATCTATTGCGTTCAATGGAGCTGCTCCTGTTTTACACCAATATAAGTGACAGGAGGATCTGGCCTGTGGATTCCACATTTGGGTAGCAGGCGGCGTTAAAGTACCACATAAGCATTATTCAGCAACCCCATAAGGCAAATTCAGCAGTCCCACTCCTAATTCAATTGGGCCTCAGCAGCTGCAGAGCTGGGAGCCGCTCAGGGAGGTTTGCTGGCTTTTCCCACAGAAGACAAATCAAAGTGTATGTGCCCTAGATCTGGTGTGCACAGAACTTTTTGTGGAGTCAGACTGGAAAAACAAACTTGCAAACTATGTTATAAAACTGAAGATTTTCTGATAACTTTGCTTGAGGTTCACATAAAGATTTTCAGGTGCATGAGAGTCCCAAACCTCAAATGAACCTAAGGGATATGGACCCTGGTGAATCTGATGGATTGTGCAAAGCTATAATGGTGGGTCACACAACCCTACTATTGTTAAAACTAAGCGTATGTCTACACTGCGCACACCTTACAGTGGCATGTAGAGTACATACACTGCATACATCCCCAGCACAGGTATAAATAGCAGTGTAGACAGTGAGGCACTGCTTAAGTGAGGAGAGTAAAGACATGTCTGAACCCTTAAGTTATGGACCCTACATGGCTCTCTACACACCCAAGCAGTGCCTCCCCTGTCTATACTCCTATTTTTAGCAATGTAGTGTCCCACTGCCTCCTCACTTCTGGAACCATATAGTTACACACCACAGTGTGAATGCAATCTGCTTTTCACTGTGGTGTGTCACTACACATACCCTACATGCCACCACCAGTGGCTTCCAATGTAGATGTGGCCTAGAAGTGCTAAAACTAAATGTTTCTTTTTTAAATATCTAATTCCTTGAAAAATTTAGATATGTTTGTTACCTTGTAAACGTCTGTATATTCTGGATGCAAATATATCCCACTGGTGTAAAGATGTAGTACACCAGCTATAAGAATGTTGCACTCAGGGGTACAGTTTATGATGAGTTCAGCACAGCAAGCTGGGTCATGCCATTTTGGTGAGAAAGCTGAACCTCACCCCGTGGTGTGGTTTCTCATTGAAAACTCAAAGTATCCAAAACAATTATGTTTGAACGGAGGCAACAATTTTAGCTAAAACAGCAAAATATTTGAGTTAGCTGAAGAAAAGCCTAAGTGAAGTTATTTTTAAAGAGTGTGATTATTACAGTGTTCATTTTTTTAATAGGGAAATTGTGCCCAGTCCCTAAACAGGTGTGCATGGGGGGATAAAGGCTGCACATGCACTGAAGGTTCATATTTCTACTGGCATTCTGTAAGTAAGTAAATCCATTTATTTGTCTGAATATTGATGACATCATAGAAAATTTTTCAGAAACCTTCACAATCCATCACTAACTTGAAGCACTCTGCAGCTGACCTTCCATCCATCCATCTCCTTGCTGGTCATCCTGTACTAGGATGCCCATTCACCATTCCTTCCATAACAACTTTCTCAAGATTTTTTCCATCTCTACACCTAATATGACCAAAGTACAGAAGTTTGCATCTGTTGATTTCCAACATCAGAGTCTGCTTCTCTCCAAAATAATATTTCTAACATAGGCATTCGTCTTTTTTTCCATCCAGGAGATACACAAAAGTCTTCACCAGCACCACATTTCAAAAGCTTCAGTTTTCTTCTTGTCAGTGGATTTAATTTCCCATGATTCACATCCATAAATTCATATAGGAAAAATTAGGCTTCTCACCAGTTGCACATTAATATATTTCAAGATGTCATGGTTTTTCCACCATGGAAAATCAGGTCAGGTTTGGAAACTGCTACCGCAGTAGCAGTAGACTCGTAGCACCTGGCCAACTCCAGGTGCTAAGCAGTAGTTAAGTACAGTAGAACTTCAGAGATACAAACACCAGAGTTACGAACTGACCTCACACCTCATTTGGAACTGGAAAGACGTAATCAGGCAGAAGCAGAGACAAAAAAAAAGCAAATACAGAACAGTACTGTGATAAAAAAAACTACTACAAATATAAAGGGAAAGTTTAAAAAAGAGTTTTGACAAGGTAAGAAAACTGTTTCTGTGCTTGTTTAATTTAAATTAAGATGGTTAAAAGCAGCATTTTTCTTCTGCATAGTAAGGTTTTAAAGCTGTATTGAGTCAATGTTCAGTTGTATACTTTTGAAACAACCATAACGTTTTGTTCAGAGTTACAAACATCTCAGAATTACGAACGCCCATTCCCAAGGTGTTTGTAACTCTAAGGTTCTACTGTAATTGGCAAACCTCAAAAAGTGCCACTGCTTTTGGATAGATGAGCACCTGAGGAGGATAGTAGGACCCTTGATGGAGAAAATGCCATTGAAAGGCAGAAAAGTTAAATCATGACTTAACCAACAGCAGCCGCAAACCAGAGGGAAGCAACAGGAAACCACCCTTTGTACTTTCACCCATGAGAACTATTATGGCAGAACAAAGGGAGGATGGAAGTGCACATCACAATGAACAGACATGAGCTGAACATACAAATGTGAAGAACCTGGCTATGTCAACCATGCTCACTGTAGAGGCAGTAGATGAATTTAATTATCTGAGATCATATATATCCAGCCAAGGAACCTGTTCCAAAGACATTGGAAGAAGACAGGGGATAACTTGCTTAGCTATGGCCTCCCTTAAGAAAGTGTGGGAAAACCATGGGAAAACTGGCATTAGCATCTCTAGAAAGGGCAAAGAGGTCCAGTTGATCAAAGATGATATCTCCTCCTCAAATGCAGTGCAGCAACCACACTTCCTGCTTCGAAGATATCCCGCTGGAATATAAAATTGATTAAGAACTTAAAAATGAATCTGCCACACTTCTAGGTTTGCAGCATAAGGAACATAGAGCCAGTGTAAAACTCATGATTCCTCAGATCAGTGAGGAAATGGGATGTGGTATTAAGAATAAGCTGCAAACAATGAAGAAGCCTTATTCTAAACCCTAGGAAGAAGGAATGCTAGTAATCCAGCCTCATGTGTTCATGAGAGTTTGTGGTACCACTGTGAAGTAATTACAGGATAAATAGGGACATAGTGCTTTTCCCAGCTGTGCAATGTGCACAGGTTTTCATAGTGCCCAGCACATGGCTGTTCATATGTAGGGCATGGTCAGAAGTGATGACAGGATTCTCAGACTGACTCACTGTCTACAAATGAATCCCTCAGCTTGTAGGGAAATGAGAGGAAGGCAAGCCCTTTCCATCAGTGGGCTGATCCAAAGACCTTTGCAATCAATGGCACTCTGCAGTCCAAAGCACTTTGCAACTTTCCATTGCCTTCGATGTGCTTTGGCTCAGGCCCTTAAATGGCCTATACACAGAAGCAAGACTTCTGTTTTCCCAAGGCTTAAGAAAAGGCAGTGCTGATTAAGTCAGCTGGTAATGCATTGAAACACTCCTCCAGGAGAAAGACCAAACATCCAGGGTCGGCCGGGCAAGAAATATACAGCATATCTCCATATCATCCACATCTGAAGTGCCAATTAGGAGGGCCTGATCGATGCACTTGCTAAGCTGTGCATATGCATGGCTGTGCAGGGTACCTACCATGCATCTCATATGGCTGGGAGCATGGCTAACACCTGGGTCCTCAACCTGACAGGAACCCATGGCAGTTCCTCTTGCCGCTGGGGACTGGCTGGAAGCCACCAGTGAGCCGGTAGGGAGAAGCGGTAAAGAGCAGAGTGAGGGGAGGCAGGGGCTCCTGGGAGGGATTGTGGCAGGCATGCAGGTCCCACTTTCCTGCCAGGAACCCACAACAACTACTCTTGGTGTTGTGGGAAGCCTAGACCCAGCAAGGAGGGGTAAGGAGTGGGGTGGGAGAGGCAAGGAGCTGTGGCTCAGGGGACTGGGGTGCGGGGAACCTGTGCTGCCACTACTGCTGGGGCAGAGATACCCAGTCTATGTGCTCCTGCCAATTCAAGGCTAGGATGGCAACTCCTTCCTGGGATGGGTGTTGGAGGGGAGCAGGGCTGGCCTAAAATCCCTTCCCCAAAGAAGCCTTGAGCTAGAAGGGAGGGGTAAAGAGCAGGGTGGGGAGAGGCATGGCCTCCTGTGAAGGGATAGTAACAGGGATCCCTCAAAGGCTGAGACTCCTGGGGAGGGGTGGGTATAGGGACTCCTGGGGGGGAAAGGCAGGGACTCCTCCTTCCCTGGATTTCTAACTTTGTGTGGTTTTTATCTCTAAAATTCTTTAAAGTTAATAGGTACTCAAACCACCGCTATGTATGCTTGTGTGTCCCATTTATATATGTATTACTGAAATCTCAATTGAAAAATATCTTACACTCTTCAATGCAATATAGTGTAAGAAAAGAAAAGAAAAGAAAAGAAAAGAAAAGAAAAGAAAAGTGTAAGCTTGCCCAAGGACAGAAATGTAGTTCTCAGTGACATTTGTAGCCGGCTTGTTTGATAAAACTATTGTATGTAAGCTAGCTAGTTTGAACTACTGTGTAGAAATAAATCAAAATATGTCTCCTGTTGTTTTTATTGTGTATTTAAATTCTGATCTGAAAAATTTGCCACCCTCAAGAAATATCTGACTTGGCACCGCTGATCAGCATATTGATGATACTCTGCACAGTACTTACAAATGACCTCCCTAAAAGATTTCATGTAAACACTGAACAACATGGTGTGGACACATATTTGATGGCTGCTACATTTCAAATCCTTTAGTGATATTATACAATTACCTACCACTATCAATTGACTCCTATCTTCTAGCTGCAATTTGAATATGAAAAGCAAATCATTTATGACTTTGACTAGCGTGGTTTCAACTTCAAAGGGATGCAAAAACTGGAACATGTCCACAATGGACTTGATCCAAAGCCCTTATAATTTAATGAAAAGACTTCTTGATTTATACGGGTTTTGGATTAGGCCCAGTGTCCTTATCTTCATGCCTTTTCCCATGTCAACAGTCCAAGATTCAAGTACATTCTGACACTTCTATCTAAAAATTTTAGCAATGCCCTTCAAAAGAACAAATGAACTCATCATGTTTGTGATAAGAAAAATCAGAGATATTCAACAAAACTCTAAGAAGATAATGGTCTGACTAAGACTATGTATTTGCTGTATGCAGTGTTATTATAGCCATGTTGGTCACAGGATATTAGAGACACAAGGTTGGTCCTTTTATTGGACCAACTTCTGTTAGTGAGAGAGGCAAGTTTACAAGCTTATACAAAGCCTGTCACTGACAGAAGTTAGTTCAATAAAAAATATAACCTCACCCACCTTGTCTTTCCATGGATTTGCCGGACACTCAAGCTACATTTCAAAGTTGCTATATGATTCTGTTGTTCAGTGCACTACACTAGTGTTGTCAACTCTGATGACTGTATCACAATTCTCATGATATTTTATGTTTTTCTTAAAGCCCCAACTCTTGGAGTCAAGTGATTATGTGAGAATCACAGCTTTCATTTTAAAAACATAGATATTCCTATCCCTCATGGCTGCAGAGAAAAGCATGAAAATGTGAACCCTAAAGCTCAAAAACCAGAAGACAAATATTTATTATTTTGAAAAAATGATTTTAAAATAATTTCATAATTTTAGAATGCTGGGGGTTAGCAATACCACTTCACACTAATAAGTGTCAGTATCGAATTAAGACATGCTGTATCTGTGGGTAGATTCTCTATTTTTCCATAGATGCTATGGGTATCTACTCCATTGACAAGGAATCCAGTTTTCTCTTCCACATATATAGTCTTAAAATCAATCCATAGTTAAAGTTAAGTATAGAAAGAGGAATACTTAAAATCAATGACAATATTGGGAAATAAAGTAAGACCATTTGTTTATGTTCACAACAGATGTCAGATACCACTAGCACCCGTTACCCTTCCAACACTTTTTAACTTTCCTCTTAACTTTTCAACTCTTCTTCCTCATAATCTACCAAAAAAGTACAGCTGCACATACAAAAAGGAAGAAACTGACTATTTAAAACAAGCTTGCTGTTAAAAGATCATATTGATATTGTATATATGGCAAAAAAGTCATTTTGCAGAAATATATATAATTTACTGCAATAGCTTCATAACCTTTACTTCAAAAACAAAGGCAGGAGAGGAATCTCAGTCTATTATTATTATTTATTATTTGAATATAAAATGTATAAAATATTTGCTTAAATATTTGTGTTTTGATAGATCCCATTGTGCTAAATTCTGTACAAAATACTGAAGTCCCTGTGCTAGGAGCTTAAAATATAAGTAGAGGAGCAATATTAGAAAGATGAGTGAGAGGAAGATTAGGAAATGTATAGTTTTAAATATATGTTTTAAATACAGATAGATATGTAATGATGTAAATAAATATTTACTTTCTCCAATTACCCCACATGTGCCTGCCACAGCTGCCCCTCAGACTCCCCACTGATTGTAGATGTCATAGCAGAGCTGTGTCCTGAACGGAATTTGTAGGAGTAAAGGGCTGTAGATTTATGGATCCCCCTTGTTAAGGCATTTTATGCATAATGTGAGGAACAATATGGCCATACAGACGGGCAATATGAGTTCTTTATATCTGACCTTCTTTCAAAACAAAATGCTGAATTTGTACAATTAGACATTAGGACAATGGTTCTCAACCTATTTGCCAATGTAGGCCACATGTGCATCTCTCTCTGTGTTATGTGGGCTGCAGCCACACAATATATATACTACCTGTATATGGCCCTGAAGATGTCACATGGGCCACAGCTGAGTGCTCATTGGGCTGCAAGTGGGCCACAGGCTGAGAACCATTGCATGAGGGCATCTATTCAAAACTCTCATAACAAGACACAGCTCATGCTGTTGACTATGGATAAAATTTTCCAAAGCATCTAAGTCCCATTTTTCAAATTGCCTTAGTACATTAACTATTACAGTTAAGTGTCTCTAAATTTGCAGAACTGGATAACTTGCTCCCAGTATTAAAAAGGCTTGGGTGAGGAGCTCTCTGAACCATTTATGTAGATTTTTTTAACAAGATTTAGAACACCGGGGAAGTTCTAAAGCAGTGGTTCTCAAAGCTGGTCCACCGCTTGTTCAGGAAAAGCCCCTGGCAGGCCAGGCCGGTTTGTTTACCTGCCGCATCCACAGGTTCAGCCGATCGTGGCTCCCACTGGCCGCGGTTCGCTGCTCCAGGCCAATGGGGGCTGCGGGAAGGGCGGCCAGCACATACCTCGGTCCGCACCGCTTCCAGCAGCCCCCATTGGCCTGGAGTGGCGAACCGCGGCCAGTGGGAGCCGCGATTGGCCAAACCTGCGGACGCGGCAGGTAAACAAAGCGGCCTGGCCCGCCAGGGGCTTTCCTTGAACAAGCGGCGAACCGGCTTTGAGAACCACTGTTCTAAAGGACTGAAAAAAAGCTAATGTCATGCCAGTATTTAAAACCTTTAAATGGATGATCCAGGTAACTATAGGCTGGTAAGCCTGACATTGATCCCGGGCAAAATTGTAGAAATACTGATAAGGGAGGCAATCAGTAAAAAATTAAAGGGTAGTAGCAAAATTAATGCCAATGAATATGCTTTTATGGACAATAGGTTATGCCAAACAATCATTTTAAATGAGATCATAAGTTTGGTAAATAAAGGTAACTGTGTTGATATAATAGATTTCTATAACATATTTTACTTAGTCCTGTGTGACATTCTGGTTTTTAAAAAGTGCACTATATAAAACCAATGTCCATATTACATGGATCAAAAACCAGTTAACTGATAGATCTCAAAAAGTCAAGAACTGTCAACCAGTGGAAGTATTTCTATTGGGGTTCTGCAGGAATTTGTTCTTGTTCCAATGCTCAAAATTTGTATCAATGAAAAATATAAAATCGTTGCTGGTAAAATTTACAGATAACACATAAATTAATGGAGTCATAAATAATGATTGAGACAAGTCATCTGTACAGATTGACCTGGATGAGCTCACTGGAACAACATGTGTTTTAATACAACCAAATGCAAGGTCATACATTTAGAAACAGAGAATGTCCTGGAATGCAGGCACTGTGTCCTGGAATGCAGTGACACTGAAACGGACCTAGGAATGCAGTAGAGGAAAAAGGCCACATGCTGAATGTCCTGTCTCAGTATCCCCAGAAGAGAACTACCATTGAAATTAGAGCCCAGTTCTGTAGCTCTATCTTTCTTTGGATTGGTTTATTTATTATTATGACTGATATCTACTGTGAGTGTATGTGAGGAAGAATATGGGTCTTTGCCTTCTAGAGCCACTTATAAATTAGTTGGCACATGAAAAAAGTGGCTAGCCTTAACAGAGTTTTAATTTTAAAAAAACTGAAGACAGAGATTACACTTGCAGTGTTATAATGATAATAAGAGGGGTACATAATAATCTACTCTCTTGATGGATAAATAAGAACTTTCTCACAGTCCCCCTGATTTACTGTCCTCTCCTGCGAGGTGCTGTAAACAGTGCAGATGTTTTTCCTGTGAATGAAAACAGACGCTTGGAGGTTTCACATACAGAGCTATACATAGAACCTTTATTGAATAATAAGGCAGTGTGGATATGGCCCAGATAAATGAAGCATGGTGAAACATTTATCCAACTGAAGTAGAGCAACTAGACACATAACATGTGCTCCTATTTTCTTTGTGTAGTAAAAGGGGGAAATAATCTGTTTCTACAATTAATAATCGAAATCCTTGGCGTTGTACTTGATTACAGTGTTGATGATTCAGCGTCAAAGGCAACCTTGTTGCTTTGCTCCTTTCTTACTAATTTCACCTTGCCCACCTTGACTCCCTTTACATGACTGTTGTGTGCTGTAAGGCACTAATCAATTATTTCATTACTACATGGAAAATGAACTGTGGCCCTTTTGTAAAAGGGTGAGATAAATGCAAAAGTAAAGTGTACACATATGGTAGACCGTAAAGCTCTCGGGAAATACATTTAAGTACCGTGGTCAAATTTTCCACACTTAGATGCAACAAATTAGAAACCTAACTAACTTCAGGCACCTGTAACTGCCCTTGATGTTGATGAAAGCTGCTGGTACTCATTTTAAGCTTAAAGATCTAATGGCAATTTTCACAGGATTAGGGGTGTTAACCCCATCCTCCCCGCCGGCCAGATCCTCCATTGGCTGCACTACCAGCATAATTTGGCCATAAAGCCATCCAAACTGGCCCAAAGAGGATGAGCTTAGTGTAAAGGTGATTCTCCAGTGGCACAGAGTCAATACAGGGACTCATGTCACATATGTACCCAATTCTCAGCATAATAGGGAAAAAACAGCATGGCAGGAGAAAAAGAGCATAGTCACGATGCCCCTAAAACTCCCAAATCCGGGGCTGCCTTTTTGGCCCTTAATGGCTATCACAGCATGACCTAAGTGAGAAACACATAGAATTAGCACCAGGATCAAGGGAGTATAAAAGAGTATAAAAGAGGGCTTTGAGCTTCCTTTGCTTGAGTGCTGTGTATTCTGATCACACTGGAAGATCTGCCCTTAGTATCCAGGCCTAGTACAATGCAGATAATTACATTCTACCTGCAGTTTTATGTTGAATAAGGTATTCCTCATTTCCTGTCCTAAACTGTTCTATAGTATAATATATTAAACAATTCTATATTTCACTGCATAGATTGCTCCCTTTCAGAGGTGGATGAAGTCATCTCTGTGTATAGCTTGTATAGCAGTTGGATATGATTGTAAAGTGTACTATGATCTTTCAAAATGCTATATAAAATCTACCTCCCCATTACATTTCACCCTAATAAAAGTAAACTGCAACTCACTTGTATATATCTGTATGTAGCGTCTATATGATAATTCCCTCAGATTGTTTCAGAAAGTAATCTCAATGTTTTTTTTCCCCCTTTCTTGTTCTTTGGGCCCAATCTTGCAGTTCTGCCATGAGTATTTTGCCTATAAGGGCTGACTTAAAATTTCAGGATTTGACCCCTATTTGCACTGCTGCTTTTTTAATGTGTAGGTTCCCCCCCACCCCACCCCGTGCTAAACAGTGATTATGTCATAAATTCAAGGAGAGAATAGCAGGCATTCCATCTCTGCCTGTGCCTTCATCAAAGTTTGTTTTGTTTTGCATCTGAAGTCCATTTATAAGATTTAATAATAAAAGAATAAAACATTGATGAGAATAAATGCCCCCCAAACTTTTTATACAGTTTTCACTTATTCTAACTGAAAATACGGAAAGTTTGTTACATGAATAAAATGGATGAAAGATTTTTTTTAAACCCATAACTTATTTAGTCTATTGTTTGAAATGCCACAATTCCTCCACTGTTTTCTCTCCAAGTCCCACCTTCCATTCTGGGTAAAATAGTATGATGGTATATAAGAACTTTAAAAAAAATCATACTTCAATTTCAGATAAGTATCTTCCTCACATTTCCCATTTAATAATATTTAAATAACACTAAATAGGCCTTATCTAGTCTAGGGATAATTTTTGAAAATGTTCCCAAAATTGCTATAAGTTCAGCTGAACCAATGTTAGC
The DNA here is from genome assembly GCF_028017835.1 of Emys orbicularis. Classification (NCBI taxonomy): domain Eukaryota; kingdom Metazoa; phylum Chordata; order Testudines; family Emydidae; genus Emys; species Emys orbicularis. The sequence continues at coordinate 77,857,335 of NC_088684.1, read as the reverse complement.
AGCATCAGGAGTCCTGACCAGGCTATGTCTATGGACGCCATTTTCATCTATCTGAACTGAAATTAAACCTATACCTTTGTGTCAATGGTGTCAGCAGCTAGCAGGTTATGTATGAGTCTTGCCAACCCTGCTTCAGTGTTAGGAACAGTGGGAATTTTTTTGAAAGAGGAGTTAGACTTTGAAGTTAACACCTCACTAGGATGAATGGCATAGGTGAAGGATGACATCATGAATTTTGTACTAAGGTTAGGTGGAGAGAATTTTTGACTATGCTAGGGAATAGCGTTCACTTATTTACATTGTGAAGGATCTCTTTGTAACCAAATTCTGTCTGGTTCTGCCACATTTGCACAGAGAAAGGGTGCAAAGAGCCTACTCCTTCTGCTCCTCACTCCACATACAAGGGCCAGGACCCTTGATTTCTAAAATCAAGGAGCACAGGAAATACTCCTTTCTAAGATTTCCAGGATGCAAGTCACTCCAAAGCAGAGAGAGAGAAGCAGAGGGGAGGCAAGATCAAGGGACAATGCAGTGTGCATAATGGCTATTTGTGGGTTTCCTATAACGCTCATGAATATGGGGGTGGGGGGGGGCAGGGATTATCCTTCTAAAACACAGATCCTTCCCAGAGCTCCTCCTGAGGTGGCACAGCCCCCTTACTTCCTCGTGTGAGTTTTTTACTTGGCCTGTAGGATGTAGCCCCAAGGGTCCTATCCTGGGTGATACTGAATGTTTCCAGTATTTTCTTTTAATTAAAGCTGACATTTATGGGAAGCTGATATAAGAATAAGATGATTTTTAAGGTTAAAATATTTTGGCAAACAGTTTCTCCCTATAAGAATTCTCCATTGGATAACCCTCCTCCTCTGTGTAGAGGCCTTCTATCTATATGCCTGAGTTCTTAATCCAGGAGTGCCGAATTATGCTCCCCTAGAGTGTCTCTGCACTGCAGCTGGGAGTAAGCCTACCAGCGTGGGTAGATAGACTCACGTTAGCGGGCTCAAGCTAGCACTCTGGATGTTGCAGCTTGGTGTCTTGAGCCCACCTGGCCCCTGAGGCTTGAGAGCCCAAGCTACAGCCCAAGCGGGAATGGCCACACTGCAGCGTGCTAGCTCGAGTCCACTAGTGCGTGTTTGATTACTCAGGCTGTGAGGCTCACTCCCAGCTGCAGTGTAGAGATACCCTTACAGGTTGGCAGGGGGCCAGTCCTGCTCTCATTGAAGTTAATTAGTATTCTCTTTGAAGTCAATGTGAGTTTTGCCATCCTCTTCAATGGCAGCAGGACCCAGGTGTTTCTTTTGAGTGACATAAGATTTGATGCCTCCCTTCACTGGGAACTAAGAATGCCATCTCTGTAGCCCTCCCATCCCCTACCAGCAGAGTGAGAGAATAATCTTCCTGGGTAATATGTTTTAACTATATTAATTATAGCTCCAGTGAGCTGTTATTAATGCTATTGTGATTCAAAGATGAAAGTTAAACTTGTTCCGTACGTATGGTGTAGTTATAACAACACTCATTAATTAATTAGATTAAACCACATTAAATGTTTTACTTTGCAAAAAATAAACAGGTACTGAACCACTCCCTTTCCTTTGCAACAGTGCGTCTCCTACCGTCCCCTCCCATATCCCAGACAGCATGCATCCAAGCAAAATCCTAATGTGACTCACGTGTTCTTGCAACTGAAAATTATTCATGATAGGGAGTAGTTTCCCTACAAAAGCTTATATGGTTTCTCTCTTCTGGAAGACCAGAATTTGAAATGGTAGTATTTATATATGAATGCAAAAAACATGAGCCAGAAATACCTGATGAAAACATGGACATTTCATTTGTGGTACTCAAGTTTTTAAAGTTCTCTCTTTAATACTCTCTCTCTCGATGTTATGTTATTTAAGTTAATTTCATCAGCTATATATTTTTGCCCTATCAAGTTTCAATATAAGTAGTTTGCCAGCAGCTCAGAACATTGCTGTATTCTTTTGATATTCTGTAAGACATGTCTGTACTAAAGACAAAAAAAAAGCTACAAAAGTGTTGGAGGGTTAGGTAGGTTTCAGTAAATATTCATAACGTTATCCAAATCTGAAAAATACATATGGAAATATAAGATGATGCTTCCCCTACCCCCACCCCTACCCCCAAGATCTTCATCATTTCCTTTGATACCAGGAAGTGCAGCATTTTCAGATTCAGAATCCTTGTCTTGTTCTAAAAATCACATCCATCCTTCTAGCCTGGGTAAGCCAGTTGATGTTCTTTGCAGCACATGATTTCACTGGCCCAATCATGACTTCAGTGTCCAGTTCCACAAGATTCAGTCTCCTGTAAATGAGGAGAATATGGGTCAAAAGTGAATCAAAATACTGTGTAGTGCCTTGCAAATCATCTTCTTTCTTGTTAATATGGTCCAGTTTTTGGTCATCAGTTTAAGATATACATTTCCAGTGGTAACAATAACCAGTAGAGTCAAACAATACCAACCCTTGACATGTGACCACTACTGACCTTTATCATCTGACCCAGATCACATGACTGGGGCCAGGCAATAAAGTCTAGTTCTTCGAATGTTCACAGGGATTCCACTTCTGGAACGCATGCACCCCAGGCTCATGAGATCAGATTCTTTTTGGCTAGAATTACTATTGGGGCGGAGCCTGTGCCCCAGATACCCTCACTGCCCCTTACCTGAGGACATAAAGCCGAACCATCCCTCACTTCCTTCTTACTGCCTGTGGCAATGAGACAGAACTCCTCCAGTGTCTGGCCTCTTCTCTGCTCACTGTGTTATCTCTTGTTAGGCTAGTTAGAAATAGTTGGTGTACTTAGAATAGTTACTAGCTTTTTTAAACACCCATTGGCAACAAAACAGAACAACCATTTTATTATAGATCAGGGGACTCTATAGGTCCTGGTACTGGGATTGTAGCTGCTCTTGCTGAAACAAAAAAATCCCTAGAATTTAAAACTTGCCCCTCTTGAGAGTCTGCTATCCCACCCAAAGATGGGCTCTCTCGGTGCCTCTTTTGCCTGAGTGAAGGACACACCCCTGACAAGTGCTCTATCTATTGCTCTTTCAAGAGGACACAGAAAGTAAGGGAGACCTGCCTCAAGCTTTTTCTACTGGAATGCTCAATGAGGGCCTCTTCAGAGCTTGATGGGAAAGATTCTGTTGAGCCAGAACAGCCACAATCAGCTAGTGTTCCTGTGAGTCACAAGTCTACACTGGGCTCCAGGGCTTGTTATTCATCATAGAAATTAAACCCCTTGACTATGGAGCCCAGCAGAGCAGTCAAGATCGTCTTCACTTAGTCTACAAAAGGGATAGGAGTGATCATCATTCTAGGGCCCCAATAAGGCAATCATCCCTTCTACTCCTAGCCAGACTTCTTGCAACACATGGAACTTTGGAGATTCTGATGGAGGTGGTGCAAGAAAAATCCCACAAATTACTGGATATTCTTCACTCCTCCATGCCTGGTAGGCTCATCATGTCTCCAACAAGGGGTTGTTGTAACTGGATAGGGATCTGTGGCAGACCCCACCATCTGAGGCACCCATGTCCAAAAAAGCCAATGGACATTATCAAGTTCCCTCTAAGGGAGTTGAGTATTTTGACACCCATCTATTACTGGGCTCACTGGTGGTGGCTGGAGTGCATGAAAGATCAAAACAGCAAGAGCTTCCAAAGCTGACACCAAGGGAGAAGAAGGACATTAAAAAAACGTGACTTGTTTGTCAGAAAGACCTCCTCCCCTGCTAGTCTTCAGATGTGCATTTCTAATTTTAAGGCATGTCTGTCAAAATATGACTATTTAAATTAGATAAGGTGTCACAATTCATACAGAAGATTCCACAAGAACACAGGGAGGAGCTAAAATTCCTTGTGTCTGAAGAGTAATTAGCAGTAATCTCTTCTGGCTGTTTCAGACACCGCTAATACAGCAGCATGTTCAATGGTCACTTGCATTGTGATGTGCAGGGCTTCATGGCTCCAATCTTCTGAAATACCCAAGGAGGTTCAAATGACCATCAGGGACCTCCCGTTCAAAGAATATGAACTATTTTATGCATGAACCAATTAAACCCTTCATTCTTTAAAGGATTCAACAGTCACTCTCTGCTCATTGAGCCCCAAGAAGATAGCAGGCCAGTTCCCAAAGCTTCACCAGACAGAAGCACTCTACTTCTTATTGCTGTAACTAAAGAAAACATGACACCCACTGAGGAAGCAGTAGAGAGTCCATCATAGGAGGTCCTCTGCTTCTTCCTTCTCTGCAGCACACTCTACACCTACCTCACAGCAGCAGGTTTGATACCATCATCAAGAGCTAATCAGAATCATCTCAGGGTTTAAACCCCTTTTATCATGCCCCCATGTGGCATTTTCCTTTTTAATTTTCAGGAGGCCTGGACATGAATCAGTTCTGACCACTGGGTACTAGAAATTATAAACAGGAGGTGTCCTATCCAGTTTGAGAGCCTTACACCCTATTTCCCCATCCTTTCTCAGGGTCCCACTTCTTCTGATATACTTTTAAAACTGGAGAGAGATTACCTTCTGCAACTTGGAACAGTGGAAGAGGTGTCCCTGGAATTCAAAGGCAAGGAGTTCTACTACTGTTATTTGTTAATCCCAAAGGATTTGAGACATTGCAACAAATTAATCTGTTGTTTCAAGATCAGGGTGGTAACCCTGGCCTCAATTATTTCCTCATTAGATCCTTAAGATTGGTTCATGGTTCTTGACCTCCATGACCCTTATTTCCCTCTGTCCATAAGTGCCGCACACTAGAAAATAGCTCGGATTCAGAATTGGGGGGGACTCACTACCAACACAGGATTCTGCCCTTTTGTCTTTCCATGTCATTGAGAGTATTAAGCAAGTGCCTAGTGGTCATTGCAGCTCACTTAAGAAGACAAGGCACTCAGGAATACCCACACCTGGACAACTGGCTTATCCTAGGTAAATCATAGGAGCGGTGTTAGATTCAGGGTCAGCAAGAGCTTATCTACCACAGAAGAGGTTCCATGCCATAGTGGAATTATTACCCAGAAATTTCTGCAAAGGTGTACCTCAGACTCCTGCATCACATGGCTTCATGCACCTGTCACACAGCATACCAGACTTTATTTACACTGTAGCCTATAGGTATTTTCTAGGTAAGGCATAGGCATAAGTTAAAACAGTAAAGCAATGGGACTATAGGTCTGTATCCTCTAAAACATTGGCTTAAGCAGTTAGCATAAGGCTTTGAGGCTGGTGAACTTTGGCACAGATAAATGGCCCCGACAGTCACCCTGAGTGTTGGGGAACTGTTTAAGGGTGAAGTTTATACCAGAAAACCGCAAGAACATTGAACTGATACCACATTTGGATATTTTAGGACAGGCATATCCACAGACATCTAGTCCTCCAGCCCTGACTCCCTCCCTGGTTCCTGGCTACTGCTCTTGTCAACCTCGCATCCTAGATGCTTCTGTGCTCCATCATCCATGGTGTCCCCACACCTATGTCCTGTTCCCACCAGCTTGTCTGAAATGTTCTACACATCATCAGTGGGATTCCCATTTTGACTGGAATCAGGCTTCTCACTAGTGAGCCACAGAAGATTTGCCAGAAAGAGAAGCTGCTTACACAACAGAGCTGCTAGCTCTGTTCCTCAGGCCACTTTTAGAGTAATTTTCTATTTCTCTGCCCCTATTCTTAGGGGCTAGAAGATGGTGGAAAAAAGCAAGAAGAATGGGAGAGGTGTAACAAAAGGTACCCCAGGAGTGGATTTAGCAGCTTGACCACAGAGGCAGTTTCTCACTCTGGTGAACCTTCTCCGAAGAGGAGCCCAGACTGAAAGATCATAGCAGTGTAGTTGCAGCCATCTCAGTCCCAGAATATTAGAGAGACAAGGTGGGTGAGGTAATATCTTTTCTTGGACCAACTGTTGTTGGTGAGAGAGACAAGCTTTCAGGCCACACAGAGGTCTTCAGGTTTGAAGAATGAATCAGGTCATAAGAAGAGCTCTATGTGGCGCAAAAGTTTGTCACGCTCACCAACAGAAATTGGTCCAAGAAAAGATATTACTTCACCCACCTTGTCTCACTAAAATCTTAGTAGGTCTGTTAGAAGGGACTCCTACTCTGGAGACTTATGATGTCTCAGTTCTTCAGAGTCACCCTCTAACCAACAACCTTAATTCCAACCTTAGCAAGATTAAGATATTATAGACTCCACTACATGTTTTTCTAGAACATATTTGTACATAAGAAAGTCTGAGGCTAGAGATTACACTGTGTGATTGTGAAGAACTGAATGTGTGCACTGGAATAGTATAATGTTTGCGGGGAAAGGCAAGTGCGCTGAGGTTAGTGTCTAAGTTAACACTTCCTTCGCTGGTGATTTCTCCGATTTTTATTAATTGCATTAATAGAAAATGAGCAACTAAAGCTTTAATTTAACAAAGTTTTGTGTGGTAGATATAAATATAGGAGATACTCGAGCTGCTGCTTTTACTGTTCCTTTGCCAATGTCAGAGTGATTTATTAGTTTTAGCTGCTGCCCTTCTATTACAGACTTATGGGAAGCTACTCTGGTGTTGAAGGGACAGACCCAGGCCTGGACAGGATATACTAATGGTATTTGAAGTTGCTTTGTCATAACTGGGCGTATGCTGCAGCTGAGCCAGCTCCTCCTAGTATTGTGTTTGACGCACCATCTCTGCCAGGTACACAGCTTGCAGGATTATGCTTGGTTGCTGTCTTCGCTTGTACTGACTCTTGCTACAATGCGCTTGGAGGAGGAGACTGTACTTGTAGTTTGGCAGCATTGGTACTACTTGCTTTCTTCTTCATTTCCATTAAATGGATCATAATCTTTCTGGCCTTTCTTCTTTTTGTTTTTTATCTTTTTTTTAAATCTCACTTGAGGATACGAAAACAGTTCCTTAAAAAAATCTGCAAATAATGCCAACAACTTCCACCGCTCAAACACTTCTTTCTAAAATGTGGGAAATGCAGCAATTTACCATATTAGATTTTTTCCTTCCACTGATTGTTGTACAATGTCTTCACAACACAATTAATAAGTGTCTCTATGCTCTATGAAGCATATGTACTGTGTGATGCAGTGTTTGTCATTCTAAGTAGTTTTCCCCCTAAATGCCAAGCTATAAGAACAATAATCCTCTATAATTACTAGATGGCATATTAATTATTGCAGCTTTTCAGCTATGATACCAATGGCACAAAGGTAGCATAGCTTATAAATCCTCCTTTTACAGTTTTCTATTTGTTTCTTTTGTATTTCTCACAAGGTTTAAAACATCCTCTTCAAATCATTTTGTATTCTTTTGTTGGTAGTGAGCTCTTTTGGAGATAGCAGTGCCAAGATGCATAATGAAACAAGCTTTTACTTGCCTGATACCAATGAGCTTTCAAGATACTGAGTACAACCTAATCACCACTGCTCTTCACACGGATTAATCATGTTCAGATATGATTTCCCATTATGTTATTTCATAGTTTATCTCATTTACAGAGTCTAAGAAGGTGAGTAAAACTTTGAAATTCAGAACAAAACATTTGCAGGTATACTTTATGAACCAATATATTATAACATACTATCTACTCCCCATTGAAGGTGCAAATGTGACTCCCATTATCTTTAATGAGAGTTATGCATGCATAATATAGATTGTGTCTATTCCTAAATGCCTTCATTTCTGTTATGCACCCACCCAAGGAGGTTTATAGGAGATTGAATGTAACATATTTATTTGTACTGAAACACACACTATGTGTGTCTTACTGCAGCTTTCCTTCCTTTTGTGTCTTCCTCTGCTTTCAAAATACTGGGGAAAAGTTGGATAATTAGATTCACCTGGTAAATGAATATGATATGCTTCCAGATACAAGATTTAAAAATGCGGTCATGTGTTGTAAATTCTAGCAATCTATATATTTTATTTCATATATCCCTCAACTCTTGCTGTGTACAGGTGTGTACATTTTAGGGAGAAAGGAGAGAGAGAAGTGGGCTTTCCCTGCACTTGCCAGAATTTGATCCACAGTCTGAAACACAAATGGTTAGATTAGAACAAATTAAGACCCTAGTCACCCATACTGTCGTGAGTAAAAGCTGCAGGATCAGGAATTAATTTTCTAAAAGTTATTGCAAACTAAACAGAAAGCATTATAAAGCATAGGAAATTGATAATTACATGGAAATTCCACTCTTCCAGCACATCCCACTACTCCCACCACCTTCTTCCCGCTTTTGTAAAGGTCATTTTCTGATCATTACCAAACTTCCAAATAAATGCTCAAGATCAATAATTCTTTTGGGGAAGGGTTTGAAGAAATTTTATAAATGAAACTGCTTGGAATAACTTCTTTTTTTCCTGTACGCCTATGCATCCCATGACCTTCCTCGCCTTCAAATCTCTCCTTGAATCCCATTTCTTTCAGTTAACCTTTTATCACTGACCTCTTCTACCTCTCTGCACCCACTCTTATGTCTGACCCTTAAATTGTTAGTATTAACATAGTCCCAGAGAGACTGGAAATTCCTCAAGGCTGAGACCTTTTTAACTTTGTACTTGTATGGTACTGGACACGTAGTAAATAATAATTAAACTGCTAAAAGAATAATGAGATACTTAAAACAATTTTATTAATTTAACAAGTCTTTTGAGGGTTGCAGTTATTACTGAGAATAAAATGATTTTGAACATAAAGAATATTTAAACAATATATTAATTTATCCATAGTACTTGGAAGTGGGTTTCACTATAATGAATGTTAATCTTTCAGAAGCACTCGCTGTTGTTCCCATTAAACACCTACCTCCCTCAAATTATATAGCTCCCTGCAAAAAAATAAGAGAATATTATGGTATAACTAAGCTACTAAGTTTTAGATCAGGATTCAAATGTTCCCCAGTGTTTGGGAGAGTTTTAGATAAAAGGTTTTGGTTTGGGCCTGTCTCTAGAAAAAAATGGGCCTAATTTTGCTTTCACTTATAATGGTTCTCTACCGCTGGGGGGGGAAACTCCTTCCTGACCACACATATGATGATCAGTTTACATCATTTAAAGTCTGAGGAGACTCAGGCTAAATACTTACAATTTAAGGCAATGCAATTTTTGTCTAATAATGACTCCTTTCACTTCTATAGTAATCAGTTTTTGTCAGAGGGTAATTACAGTGGGCAGAAGTCTGAAAGACCCTATTTCAGTTTTATTTGTCCTTTCTAGAGCAACATGCCCATTGGGTTCGATTATGTGCTTACTTATACTGGTGGAAATCAGTGATTCCATTGAAATTAATGGTGTGTCACCAGTGTAACTCCACTGATATTATCTGTTATTTACACGAATGTGAGAAAAGAGAGAATCAAGCCCATTAACTTCAATGAGATTTTAGTTGGAAATTACTTCAGAATTTAGCTCATTAGTTGTATCCTGTATTTAGATTTGAATAGAAGAGAGCTGGTAAAGTACATATTTTGATGGGGAAAGACAAATTTTGCTTTAGCATATGCATACAAATGGCTGGCAGGCCAAATTCTCTGCTGGAATAGGATTTTATCCATTTCTACCTGCAGAGTTTGGGCTTGAATCTTTAGTTTTCAGGAACTTCTACTGTGGGCATTAACTAAAGCAGTGCTTCTCAAAGCCGGTCCGCCACTTGTGCAGGGAAAGCCCCTGGCGGTCCGGGCCAGTTTGTTTACCTGCCGCGTCCACAGGTTCGGCCAATCGCGGCTCCCACTGGCCACAGTTCGCCGCTCCAGGCCAATGGCGGCTGCAGGAAGCGGCGGCCAGCACATCCCTCGGCCTGCGCTGCTTCCCGCAGCCCCCATTGGCCTGGGACGGCAAACCGCGGCCAGTGGGAGCCACAATTGGCCGAACCTGCGGATGCGGCTGGTAAACAAACCAGCCCGGACCGCCAGGGGCTTTCCCTGCACAAGCGGTGGCCCGACTTTGAGAAGCACTGAACTAAAGGACACTGTGAATTCCAGAGTGTAGTTTTCAGATAGTCCTAAGGCTGTACGAAAATTATATATTTTTTTTTATGCTCATATATGCCACACCCACAACTCTGCTTCTTTAAAAGGCTAGTACTTATGAATAGCATTCGGTCAGCATTTTCACACGATTAACTTGCCAATTAAAAATGGGCTTGGTACTAACTCTAGAAGTTAACTTAGAAACTCCTAGCTTGGGTAGAGAATTGCTTCCAGGCAGGGTGGAGCAAACTCTTATTTTGTATTAGATATACACCTGCTTTAGGTAAGACGCCATGACTCACTGGTTAGCTGGCATGCTCTCAGCTGAAGCATACATTTGATTCCCTGCCATTTTCTCATAAGCACATGTTGAGATAAAAGAATCAGTGTATGGATAGAAACTTGACTTTTGTTCAGGGAAAGGAAGGATGTGTATTAATTTGTGTTTCTGTCTATATGTTTTCAGAGACACAAGGTGGGTGACGTAATAGCTTTTATTGGACCAACATCTGTTGGTGAAAGAGACAAACTTTCAAGCTTATACAGAATTTCTTTAGCGCTCTCTGTATTACTGCCTTATTCTGACAAGGTTTGTCAGGTACAATAGTTTCAGAAATATTAATTTCATTTATTCAGTTTAAATAATTTTAAATAATAGAAAGAAATTTTCTGGAACTTTGGGTGTGATTTATTTGTTGTTTCTATTCTAATGGGAAAACTGTAATTTTTTTTAAATTAATAACTCCAGAACTTAAGGAAGTAGACATGGTGTTTTAGACACATTTACCCAGGAGGTCTGTTCCAGTCCTCTGTCCCTAAGAACTTCAATTGTGAAAGTAAACTTGTAGTTGCATATGTAAATCATCTAATTATCTGTTTTCATGTGCCATTACTCAGTTTATATATGCAATTGTGATAACTGTGAGTGCAAATTAGGTGTTTGCAATTGTGTACTTCATTTCATTTCCTCATTGTGTACACCTTCTCAGTCTGGTTTGTGTGTGTATGTGTATACACATACATATATGTATAAAAAGATAGTGTATCAACATATGAGATATTATTGATTTACCTCTTCCCCACAGAATAATAAACACCAACCCTTCTTTTTGATAATCAGAAAACAGCAGCTTTGTTATTTCAAACAATTACAACAATTACTTTTGTTCATTAGTAATAATCTGATTTAGTTTGATTAGTAATTTTGGAAATTATCTGTTCCACCCACTGTTCAAACCAGGCAGGTCTACTACTTCTAGTGACATCAGTGCAGCTATTGCTTGTCAACACCTCCCATTTCTGTATGATAACTCTTAGGACTTTATGCTCTGTACAAGCTGAGACCTGCCTCATTTACATCTCCCTTCTTGAAGCATCATGTAATAAAAGGCAGAAAATCCTCTGGGGCCAGAAGTTGGGTGTAAATATTTTCCATATGCATTTCTTCCGTCAGCATCTCTCTAACTGCATCAAAAACATAAAACATACCTACAAAATGGAAGTAACACACACCAGATTCCAAAGCAGCTGCCTTCACTAAGTTTCAGTTGCCATAGCCTTCTGTTTAACTCTGTCTAACTCCCATTGAATTTTATGTTTATATGGTAAGCAAAACTTGCTTGGGATGTAAGCGATTCAGAACAAGGACCATGTTTCTGCCTGTTGTACAGCACCTACGACATTGATGGCTCTCCTGGAATGCAAATAAATAATAGTAATAATGATACTTGGATTCCTTGAAGATTATGGGATACATTTTTAAAGATGTACATAGGCACCTAGTGAGATTTTCAAAAATACCTAGGTACCTAACTCCCATGGAAGTAGGCACCTAAAGACTTTTGAAAATCTCAGTGAGCACCATTCCAGCCAATGTTCTTGTCCCCACTCTTTGTATTTATAGACTTATCCATTCCCGTGTCGGTCAACCTGATTGTTATGAATCAAGCTGGTCAGGAGGCAAAGCCACCATATTATGTACCCTTAAATTACACTCCTTCACTTGTCCACTGGAAATAGCTTGTCTCTTTAAAAACATATCTATCTTGCATGTCCTGCACAGATTTGCTGCATATGTCCTTTTTGAAGACATCAACTCAATAGAAAGAGATGGAGAGCATAGAGCAGCAAATAAAATGCAACACTGAACAACAGGAAATCACTGGATTAGAATCTGTTAAAACAAAAATGAAAAAGTATATGATTCATGTGATATGCCTCCAATTATACTAAATAACATCTCAGATCAAGGATGTTTGCAGGTTAAGACAAAACACTTCCATGTAAATTTTAATTACAGGCTGCATTTCATCAGTAATATGATGATTGAGAATGCCAGCTACCGAAGTGCCAGATCTTGAATTGGTGCACATAGGGGTAACTTCAGTGTAGTTAATGGAGTTGTTCTGATTTATACCAGCTAAAGACTTGGCCCTTTATATCCTGCGATATCTAGGTTTTACAAACATACTGCCACTCAACTAGGATTTTTTAGAAGGATACATATACCAGCCTTGCACACAATACAGAACTTCTCCTTGTCGATATTTGCCTAGGCGTCTTTTCTGTATCCGTTTCAGTCCAGGGGTGAGAGACATACCAGTTGACTGAAGTCAGTCAGGAGAGCTGGAATATATTGAATGATACCTCCTGGGGCTGCAGTGTCTTACATATTTTATTTCTTTGTAAGATCACATAATAAGTGCCTTTTTAGTGATTTGAAATCATGCCTCAATCCGGGCTATGGACACTTCCCCACTGGATCAGGTTTTACAACTTAAACTAGAAAAGCTTAAAAATGATGAACTCTTACCAACCATTCTACATTAGCTGAAACCCTATAGCCTCACTAACAAGGCTCTTCTCAGTACCTAATGCTGCACTCTTGACTGGGTCTAGATAGGATTGAAGTTAGTGTGAACTTGGCATCTAACTTTTGTCCTGAAAAATTGCTTAGTGAGCCTGGAAATGAAACTTAGTGGGAAAGGGGCATATCAAAATGGAATTAATAGAGGCGTAAGGTTTAAGGCCAGAAGGAACCATTAGATCCTTTAGTCTGACCTGTATATGACAGGCCGTTAAATTTTACCCAGTTATCCCTAAATTGAGCCTATTAACTTGTGTCTGATTAAAGCATAACTCATGTTTAACTAAAACATCTTCCAGAAAGACATTGTCTTAATTTGTAGACATCAAGAGAGGAAAAGTCACCATTTCCCTTGGTAGTTTGTTCCAATGGTTAATCACCCTCACAGTTAAATATGTGTGCCTTATTTCTAATGTGAATTTGTCTGGATTCACTTCTAGCCATTTGGTTCTTGTTTTACCTTCCATTTTTATATGTATATTCTAATTGCTGTCTTCATTTCACCACAGAGGTTGGCCATCTAATAAACTGTTTTTAAAGAACTCCCAATTTTCATTCACATTTGTCTCTCTAAATTTTTCCTCTTAGGGCACGTCTTCACTACCCGCCGGATCGGCGGGTAGCAATCGGTCTATCGGGGATCGACTTACCGCGTCTAGTGAAGACGCGATAAAATCGATCCCTGATGGCTCTACCGTCGACTCCGGAAATCCACCGCGGCAAGAGGCGGTAGCGGAGTCGACGGCGGCGCGGCAGCGGTCGACTTGCTGCCGTCCTCACAGCCAGGTAAGTCGACCTAAAATACGCCACTTCAGGTTGCGTATCTTAGGTCGACCCCCCGCTGTAGTGTAGACCTAGCCTTAGTTAATTACACTTATATTTTTTCTCAGTTTGGGGAAATTAGCTCTCATATTGCTGGTTGGAACTTTCCTCTGATTGCCCATATTGAATGTAATCAAGTCATGATCACTGGTACCTAGGCAACAACCCTCTTCCAGTCCAGTGATTAATTCATCTTTATGCAACATAGTAAGGCCCAAAATAGTTACCTCATATTGGGCGCAATACCTTTTGTGTTAGAAAATTATCGTGTATAATTTTTAGAAAATCTAATGATGTTTTACTACTGACTGCATAGGTCCTTCACCATATGTCTCCTAAATTGAAGTCCTGCATAACAACACAATTTGTCTTTCCACACATTACAGACAGGTGCTAATGGAGTAAGTCATCCTGTTCTCAAGTACCCATCTTGGCTTTGTTAGGTAGCATATTGATCCATATGCATTCAAGATCCTGTGGTTGTGAGTTATCAATAATTCTAAAACAAGTACTGGAGTCTTTAATGTAGAGTGTCATCTCCACCCACCTTTTTACCCTCTCTATCCTTCCTCACTAGGTTATAACCAGCTATTTTAACATTTCAATCATGCAAATCATCCCACCAGATTTCAGTAATACCAATTATATCAATTTTATTTTGATCAATGAGAATTTCATATTCCTGTTGCTTGCTCCAGACTCCTAATATTGGTATAGAAGCAACTGAAAACATTTTTCTCTTCATATTCTTTACTATATTGGTTTGATGTGTTTGTAACATGTTAAGTTTGAACCACAGTTGCTTTCTTAGAACCTAGTCTTGTATTACTAGTTGTGGTGCATAGAGTTAGGATCTATGATTTTTTTTTAGTCAGAATACAGGGAAGCCTGTGAGATTCCAGATTTTAAAAAAGGCAGTCCCTCAGTGAAGAAACTAGATGGCAGTGAGTTCTTCTTTAGCTGATATAAATAAGTTGATAAATAGTTGTAAGGTAAAGATCATTGATAGAATGTCTCTTGCACCACAACTCATCTTAAAGATCTTCATTTTCTAAACACTTGGGATCTTTGACTCTCTCCCTGTAATGTTAGTAAAAGAAAAGCATCACATGTGGTTCAGTGGTGTATTCAAAGGTTAGAGGGAAAAAATCTCTCACACACACCTAGTGATAAAGTTAAGGGCAAAATTCAATTTTGATTACCTTCAAGTACAAACTGTGTCTAAACATTTCAAATATCATGAAATACTGTCATGCTGTTTCAGTCTGCATTTTAATACATACACTTCAGACAATAGACAATGTTTTGTCTATTACATCTAACTTCTAATTTAGCATTTTTTTTAATTGTGATAAAATAATCTGGTAAAGCTATTGATTCTTCTTTTTAAGAATAATGTATTAGGGACTTTACATACAGCCAATACCTGTTTTGTATTCTAAATCTTTTCAAATTATACGCCCAAGTAAACCTTTTGTTCTTGCTCCCTACCTCCTTATTACAATATGCTAGTGGTATTTAAAAATCCTTATATTTAACTTCATATTAATTAACTCTGTGCTATGTACACCAGCTAAAGAGACATAAAATTGTGAATCTTCTCTAAGAAGTTACTATAAAATGGCATTGTTGGGTTCCATGTTTGACTTTCACTGTTATCTGATGAGGTTCAACAAGAACAAGTGCAGAGTCCTGCACATAGGATGAAAGAATCCCATGCACTGCTACAGACTAGGGACCAAATGGCTAGGCAGCAGTTCTGCAGAAAAGGACCTAGGGGTTACAGTGGACGAGAAGCTGGATATGAGTCAACAGTGTGCCCTTGTTGCCAAGAAGGCTAACGGCATTTTGGGCTGTAAGTAGGAGCATTGCCAGCAGATTAAGGGACGTGATCATTCCCCTCTATTTGGCACTGGTGAGACCTCATCTGGAGTACTGTGTCCAGTTTTGGGCCCCATACTACAAGAAGGATGTGGAAAAATTGGAAAGAGTCCAACGAAGGGCAACAAAAATGATTAGGGGGCTGGAGCACATGACTTATGAGGGGAGGCTGAGGGAACTGGGATTGTTCAGTCTGCAGAAGAGAAGAATGAGGGGGAATTTGATGGCTGCTTTCAACTACCTGAAAGGGGGTCCCAAAGAGGATGGATCTAGACTGTTCTCAGTGGTAGCAGATGACAGAACAAGGAGTAATGGTCTCAAGTTGCAGTGGGGGAGGTTTAGGTTGGATATTAGGAAAAACTTTTTCACTAGGATGGTGGTGAAGCACTGGAATGGGTTACCTAGGCAGGTGGTGGAATCTCCTTCCTTAGAAGTTTTTAAGGTCAGGCTTGACAAAGCCCTGGCTGGGATGATATAGTTGGGGATTGGTCCTGCTTTGAGCAGAGGGTTGGACTAGATGACCTCCTGCGGTCCCTTCCAACCCTGATATTCTATGATTCTATGATTGATCTGTAATAAATATATGCAGTTTGTAAGTAAAAAGAGATGTTCTTTTTCTGGTTACACCCAATCTGGGCTGTGAAATTCAAGCTGCATTTTCTCCTTCCTGTAATTAAGGCTCTTCAGGGCAGTCTATGCCCTCAGTGACATCTGAGTAACCCATTGTCTTCAAATTATAACCTCAGTGCCACTTGTGGAAACTGCTTGCTTTAATTGGGTTTGTACAGATGCAAATCCTTGGAATGTAGTAAGTCTTTGTGTTGAGTATGCGTAATAGGGTATAGAATCCAGTTCCCTTTCCTTTGTTATGCTTACCACAATAAAAGCAGTAAAAACTTAATGTGATAGACTTGGAGCTGCTCTGTAATAATTTATGAATACTGTGTTTTGACCTGGTTATTGGGATGTCTTCTGTATAATACGAAGATATTGGTTTAGTGCAGGAAGGAACTGTGAGGAAAAACACAGAAGGAAAAGGTTTGGTTCAAGATAAGCCACTTCTCTGCGAACACTTGAGGGCTGTTAAGAGATGATACCAGGACAGGAAAAGACCATGCAAACATGAGACCAGAAGAACTGTATCGTGTAGAAAAAGGAACACTCTTGGGTGGGGGTTGGGGGGTGGAACTATGGTTAAGCCACAGACAACTGTTGGGTGTCTGAAGAAGTTAAGCCTGCCTAGGTTACCAGCAGGATGGTAAGCCTTTAGGCATTATACATGTGCATGTAGACAGTTTATTGTTTTAAAATCTTTTTTCTCTAAATGCTTTGTTCCTACTGTTACAATAATAAATTGTATTATAGCATCAAGGAGTCCCACTCATGGACCAGAACCCTGGTAGGCATTGTACAAACACAATAAAAAGATGGTCCCTGCCCAAAGAAGCTTACAATCTAAACATAAGACAAGGGACAACAGATGGATACAGAGCAATAGGGGAGTACAAAGAAACAGCGAGATAATGTTGTTTAGACAAAAAGACATTGGGCAAGTCTACACCACTGCGCTATATCGGCACAGTTGCACTGACGCAGCTGCATCACTGTAGCACGTCTGGTGAAGACATGCTATGCTGATGGGAGAGCGCTCTCCTGTCAGCATAATTACTCCACCTCCATAAGAGGCGGAAGCTATGTCAGCGGGAAAGCATCTCTTGCCGACATAGCGCAGTGTGGTCACCGCTTTAAGTCGATGAAACTTACGTCACTTAGGGGGCTGTAATTGTCAAACCCCTGAGTGACGTAAGTTACATTGACTTAAGAGGTAGTGCAGACTAGCCCATAGAGTGGGTCTTAAGAAGGCTGTCTGGTCACTATGTACCACAGACTCCTGCAGGTACTTGAACTCAGTCAGACCTGCAGGGTGAGCATGGTTGCTACAGAGGGTACTATAGCCCAGGGCCCAGTCTAGGAGTGGGAAAATAGCAAAATTCCACTCTGGGAGAAGTAAAGGGGTGAGGCCTGACACCTGAGTGGGTGCACTCAGAGACCACAAATGGGACAGCTGACCCTGGAACTGTGACAACTTATTTTTGTCCCTGAAGGCCTGATGTAAAGCTCAGTGAAGTCACTGGGAGCCTTTTCATGGACTTTGAGGGGCTTTTGTTTAGTCCCTAACATATGCAGATATGACTGAATACACACTGGGCACATATCTTAAGTAAGAAGGTTCTGCTTTTACATAATCAGATGTTAGAGCAGAACCCAGTGTAAAGTACAAAAGTTACTATATCTAGCTTCCAGCCCCCAACAAAAAGAGGCATTAAATCCTTGGTGCAGAAGATTTCTTAGAAAATATTTAAAGTGTTAATTCTTTTTTTAACCATTTATTTAAGAAGCTTTAACAAGTTTACAAATCCTTGCCATGTAATTATCAGAAACAAAACAATCATTACAACAGTTAGCTTTTGTTTAAAAAGACATTATACAGGGATATAGTCATCAGATCTTTTTAATTTCTACATGAAAGGGAATTAACCTCAAGATAAATTGATGTACAATCCACATTAATTATTTTAATTAAAAATGAAAAAGCCAGATCTAGTATTTACTAGTGTTTACATAGAAGCCATACAAGACCAAGTTGTGGGGGAAAGAACAGTTTATCTATATGAAAAGGTCTTAAGAAGGAGGTCAAATTGATTACAATGGGAGTTGTGTGGTTGCAGTGGTGGACTAAATTTGACCTGCAGGACCACAATTTCAAGGGGGACAGTTACATCTAATTTGGGAGGGGAACATAAACCCCCCCCCCCCCCCCCGCAACTGCATCTTTTTGCAACCACAGTTATTTGCTGGTGAAAATTCTAGACTATACGGAGAACATTTTCAAAGGCACAAAGAACAGTTAGGCAACCAGCTCCCATTTAAAGTCAATTGGATTTGAGTAGAGAACTCTCATTCGGGCTTTGAAAATCTCCCCCCAGGAGTGAGATTCTATGCTGCATCTTTGAGAGGCAGCCTCTTGATCCTGGACTGTTCTATGGGCAGAATGGCCACTGGTGTAACTTAAACAACCCTACAGGCCTAAATTATAATATGCTGGAGCTCCTCTATGGACAGCAGCAGTGCCTGCAATCCCACAGTGCTGCATGCTGCATGCTGCAGGCCTGCCTTGGCATATCTCTCGCACCTATAGGCTATTGAGTGCATCCTCAGGAGGCAGCCTTCTAGTTTGTCTTCCATAATACCCGCACTGGGGAAATTCTCCCCCAGCTGGATGCAGGATTTTCAGGGCTCCTGTGGGTTGCTTTGGGCCTTTTACATGACATTAAGGGACCAGAGTCATCTTAGCATATGTGCAACATGCCTCAAGCAGCACGTGACCAAGATGCACCACTGATTGGATCATTAGCTTCCCCGGCTCAAGCCAGGTACTAACGGGGAGTGTGACGTGAACACTGACCTATGCCCCCTAGGGACCAGAGTTAGAATAAGGATCTCACACTAGATGTGAAAGTACCAAATTTATCTAAGTGCTAGGATTTATGCCCATAGTTAATTGTGTATGGGTACAGTTTTTATGGGCAAAGAAGTCATGTATTATAAGTATGTCAAATATAAGCAAATAGCCATGTTGAAAAGAGTTAAGTTAAACAAGACACAATGGGAAAACTCCTGCTCATCTTCATCAGGCAGGTTGAACCCCAATGGATGAAGTCAATGGATCTGTTCCTACATGAAAGTTAACCAGATTTATTATTGTTATTATTTTATTAATTATGTGTATTACAGTAATGCCTAAGGGCCACCCAAGAGCAGGCAACATTGTGTTAGGCGTTGTACAGACAGAGTAACAGATCATTGCTGCTCAAAAGAGCTTACAGGCATATGAATCTATGATTCTCCTGTTTTTGACAAAAAGAACAGGAGTACTTGTGGCACCTTAGAGACTAACAAATTTATTTCAGCATAAGCTTTCATGGGCTACAGCCCACTTCTTCGAATGCATAGAATGGAACACACAGACAGAAGATATTTATACATACAGAGAACATGAAAAGGTGGAAGTACGCATACCAACTGTAAGAGGCCAATCAATTGAGATGAGCTATCAGCAGCAGAAGAAAAAAAAAACCTTTGAAGTGATAATCGAGATGACCCATAGAAGGTGGGAGGAGAACTTAACATGGGGAAAAAGATTCAATTAGTGTAATGATCCAACCATTCCCAGTCTCTGTTTAAACCTAAGTTAATTGTATCTAATTTGCATATTAATTCGAGTTCAGCAGGCTCTCTTTGGAGTCTGTTTTTGAAGTTTTTTTGTTGCAAAATTGTCACCTTCAAGTCTGTCACTGAGTGGTTAGAGATGTTGAAGTGTTCTCCCACCGGTTTTTGAATGTTATGATTCCTGATGTCAGATTTGTGTCCATTTATTCAGACTCCAAAGAGAGACTGCTGAACTCGAATTAATAGGATAGTAAAGATGTGGGCTTTTATTGATGTTCTCAGGGTTCTGGGAGGCAGGTCAGTTGCAGATGGATGCCCTGGACTGGCAGGTTGGTCATGACAGCAATTGCCCTAGGCTCTGGTTCACCTCCCAGTCTGGGGTTTGGGACATCATCTGGTTGGCCCGGTCTCTCTCAGGCTAGGCAGAGCTGGATGGGCCATCTTGTCTCATTGTGCTGATGCCACGTAGTACAGTTGACTTCCAGATCAAAGGAGAAACAGGACAGGAGGAGAAATAGTGGAGGCAGAGAGGAACACATAAGGGAAGGGAAGACAGAGTGGGATCTCATGTGTCTCTGGCTGGAGTCTCTGCTGGTGTGGCAGTCATGTCCAGGTATCTCTGCTGGAGTGCTGAGATCTGGGTTTTACAATGGTGCAATGATTTTCAGTGTCCACAGGCAAAGGACATCCCTGGAGTGGAGCAGAATCCTGACAGCCTCACCCCACAGGAATCCCTCAGTCAGTCTTCTTGTTCCCACCTCCTAAAGTCTCTCTTTCAAAGCCCCAAAAGAGGGGTAATGGGTGGAATAGTCCATCCTCTCATTGGTCTAATTCAGGGGCTCTCAAACTGGGGGTCGGGACCCCTCAGGGGATCGCGAGGTTATTACATGGGGGGTCACGAGTTGTCAGTCTCCACCCCAAACCCCGCTTTGCATCCAGCATTTATAATGGTGTTAAATATATAAAAAAGTGTTTTTAATTTATTAGGAGGGGTCACACTTAGAGGCTTGCTATGGGAAAGGGGTCACCAGTACAAAAGTTTGAGAACCACTGGTCTAATTTCTGACATGCCAAGTTTGGTCCCGTAACTTCCAGTCCCACGCTCTCCTTGTTTACCAGGCATAGTCTCAACATAAGCCTTGAGTTATATCTGTAAAGCTGCCTTGGACTAACTCAGTATTTTTCACTTTTGCTGATTTTTTTGGTAAACAATCTTATGTAACAAGCTGAGTTGGACTTCCGTTACCTTTTCCCATCACCATTTGCTCTTACAGGTGATTGAATCATTTTATATACTTCCATCTACTTTCCCACAGTTAAGCTCACAACTGGAGTAGCCTAACAGGCCCCCAATTTCTACAACAGGTCTTCAGCATGACAGTTCTTCCATGTACCATTAGTAACATGCTTCTGTTTGATGAGATTTTGGCCTGATTTTTCAGAAGAGCTGAATATCCATAAATCCCACTGAAGTCCAGACAAGCTACTGGTCCTCAGCACTTTTGAACATCAGGCCATTAAAAGACAATAACATGTTCTTCAGCCAGCCAAAGAGAGATGTACCATACAAATGTAGGAGGTGGTTGGTTTCTAATTTTGTATGTTATAATCTGTATACTGATATCGGTATAGTATGACTAAGCATCCATGGTCAATAAGGCTCTTTTTGCCCAGGAAGAGAACTTCATTGTTTGAGGTATTCACAGAGAACCTCTGGCCTGCCTGGCCACAGCCATCTTTATCTTAACACCAAGTGTGAAATCCTGGCTCTGATGAAGTCCTGGAATTCTGTCATGGACTTCAGTAGACCCAGGTTTCCATCCCAAGTCTTCTCCCTACATTCCTGGGACTTAGAGGAATATGGGATGGCTGGTCCTCTCCAACTGGGAGGTTCTCTACACACCAGAGTAAGGGTTACCAGCCATCTCATCTCCCTAGATATTACTGAACCAGCATGCCCCTCTTTTGCCCCAGAGGCCCTTTTCAGAGGAGAGGGGCAATAACTAATTCTAGGCAGCTACTGAAAGAGAGCCTAAATTGAATGAGTGGTCACCTGCCTGAGATTTCTGTTCTCTAATTTTCTCCTTTTATCACCTGCAATCTGACTTCTCACTGCTTCATTCCAATGAAACATAGCTAACTAGTCAATTAAGGACCTGCTCCTACCTCAGTCTGAGGGACAATTCTCTGTTCTTATCTATCTTAAACTGTCTGTTGCCTTCAACTATATCCTTTTCTATGTGCCCCTCTCTTAGCTTCCATGACTCAGTGCTCTCCCAGTTTTCCTTCTACAACAGCAATTCCACTAACCATCCTTTCTTCAAGTCAATGTCAGCTTTGACTTCTTCCTCTTCTTTTTCTCCTCATTCAGTCTTTAGCTATGGTTTCTTCTTCCTTTCCAATATCAAAATATACCTTTTCTTATTTATCCTTTTCCCCAAAACTCTCGCCCATGCCTTGGTCATCTCTTTTGATTCCTATTATCTTCTCCTTTTTAGACTTCTTATGTCTCTCCTTTCTCCAGTCCAAATGCTATCCAAAATGCCTGTGCTAAGATCATCCATCTCTCCTGCTACACTGCCCCTGTCAGCCTTCCTCCCTTCCCCAGCCTTGAATCCCTATACCATCTTCCTGGCCCTAATGCTATTAAACTCATCCTCACCTCCAGGGCCTGACATAACCTTATCCAATTTACATTTCTAATTCCATTTTCCCTCATCTCCCATCTAACTACTATACTCCCAGTTATCTCTCACCTGAGTAATCTCATTTCCTCTTCACCTCTGTGCTTGGAAAGGTTTCCCCTACTCTTTTCTACCAAGCTCCCTCTCTCTTCCTTCAGATTCCTCCTTGAGATTCCAGTGTTCCAGTTGATTACTGTCTTCCTCAAATTCTTCCACATAAATGTAAAATATTTTAATTAATAGAAAGATTTGGGGGGGAAGGAGGGTTGATTTAATTTTGTGTTGGAAAGCTTCTTTGTCACAGACAGTGGAAGACCACCATCAAATTAAGCAGGGCTTTGAGTCACAATGTTCAGTGTTTCAATAGCATTGCTGAGGTCAGAACAAAGGCTATATTCTGCTTCTGCGCAGCACACCGAGTCCTGGAAACTGATCACTCATAAAAACAACATGGTGTTATCTCCAGATAACTGAGTAAATAACTCAGTCGATGTCACCACTACAGCACTGATCTTTTTTTCTTCCACCACTCCCTGTCTGATTGCTTTTCAGTTACTATATTAGGTCTATAAAAAAACTGTTTTCAGTGGATCCTCCTTTCTCTCAGTGATTCATTGCTGTGGTTTTGTATTTTTATGCTAACTTAGTAGGTATTTGGGCACAAGTCTATGTACAAGTTGAAGCAAGCCAAAGCCTAGCATTCAACCCAAAATGTTGCTCTCTTCAAAATGGATAGACTCAGAAGCTTCTTTGCCACTTCTTTCTTCTCTCTTTAATTGTTCCCTTGAGTTCTATCTTAAGTGAGCCATATCATAGCCTGTGCTTCTTCTGCAGCCATAGAGCACTGATGGACTAGAGGGGAATAAAGGGACCCTGAGGGAGGAACTCCACACTAAACAGTGGTTACATTGCCTCCTAGAGATGAAGGCTGTTTGTTGACTGACTCTGTAACTCTTCCCACTTATTGTCAGATATGGCAATGGGGATCACTGATTAGTAAAGTCAGACTCCCCTGACATGCCATTTTGGGGAGGTGAAGGCTTGTGATGAGTGACAATAAGGGAAACTTCACTGGTCGTATAGAACATGCAAATTCAGCTGACATCTTTGAAATATTTTTCCCATGGCCTAATTGTTCCATTAGCATTGTATAAATCTGTATTCACTTTTTTATTGAGTTCTAGTCTTTTATTATGGGGACAAATATTTCCCTCTTTTGCAGAGGAGTAAGACATTGGATATGCCCCTTGCATCTACTTATGTGACGTCATCACTAGCCTGACTGATCTCTAGGTTTGGGATGGGTTCATGAAGATACTTTATATTTGCTTCACAATCAGCACCCACAGAGGAGCGGAGCTCACACAAATGAGCTCCCTGTCCATTGAGCAGTCTTCTATGTATTCTGTCCCCTATCTCGCCTAGCAAGCCCCACAGAGATGACAGCAACTACAGGTTGGAGACACAGGACTGAGAAAGATTTTAAAAAAAATCATTTTGGTGGGGCTTGAGTATGGTTATGAGGTGCTTTGTCCTCAACTGCCTGTCTGGGCTGGGTGAAATATTTTGGCATGTCAGATGGGAGAGCAGGCCCCTCAGAACTAAATGATCCCTTCCCCATACAATCTCACTTCATTGAAATATCATAAGAATCTCTTGAATGGTGATGTCTTCTAGCGTGTTACTCAAGATCTTTTCTGTTTAGATATTTTCTGCATCTCTTATTTCTAAGTTGCCAAGTAAAATACATGGAAGCTCTCTGTATTTGTTCACTGACAGGATGTGGCTATACTGTGACAACCCCTATTCCATTATTATAGTTCTAATTTATCCTTGCACACTACCTTTCCTGTTGTGATGTTTGTAACCAAGGCAAATCACTAGAACTTATTGAAGGAAGATATCCTAGTTTGCCAAATTGAATAAAATATCTATCTAGCTGGCAATCAATTCATCATAAAGACATGTTGGCGTTTAACTGTTGTGTTTTACACTTCTTATCTTCAGGATATATTTCACCACATTTTCTAAGGAAATGAGTGCCCTAAAATAGATTATATAAAAATTAACAATATTTTACTTAGAACTCTAGTGAGACTAATCAGTTCATAATGGCCTACTTTCCTGTTCTCAATTTTATTTCGTATGCATTTTTCTTCTGGCTTAAATAATGAAGTAGCTACACTTATTGCTATAACATTGACAATCACAATAAAATATATTTTCAGTTTAATTGATTTAGTTTCGATGATAGAAGTAAATAATTAATTTAATGGATTATATTATAGCATAACAGTAAAGTTTATATTATAAACTTCATAGGCATCCATGGCAAAACTTGACCTATGCTGTTGTTGATTTTTTTGTTCAGTGACCAAACTGAAAAAAAATTCTGTTAATTTCAAACCAAAACTGAATTTTTTCTATACTTCTTGTGAAAAAAAAAATAATAATAATTAAAAAAAAATCACTTTGGTGAAACAAAACTTTTCAAATGTCAAACAACATTTTGTTTAGAAAATGTTTCAAAATAAGATGTTGAAACAGTTAATTTCAAAAATGTCAAACCATTTTGACTTTCTTGAATTTTTCCCTCTTTTTATTCATTCGAAACTATTTGAGTTTGACTCAATTTCATGAATAGGTTTGGCTGCCCCGAAACTGCATTTGTCAGCGCATTTACTATCTGCCGGAAGACTTTGCCCAGCTCTAATTTTGAAAAAAATATTGAGCATTTTTCATATCAGATGCAGACCTCACCATGAACAGCCATTCTCTTCTTGGTACTTGTCTAAACTACTGTAATGTGTTCTTTGGGAACTAACCTTGAAGGCACAAATACTATGATGATGGTGAATTATATATACTTGTGATTAATTAGCAGTTCAGGACAAGGCGGGATCAAATACTTATGTTCAGATATCTCTGAGCTGAGAAATGAGTCTAGAAATAATGTTTAGTTCTCTTTCTCCATATAATGGTGGGCACTAACTCATGGAGTACCCACTTGTATAAAGCCTGACATGTCACCCTCTGGTGGCCCTGTGCAGAATCACAAGTATATCCCTGCTTCATTTTCCCCAATAGGCTTCCAGTGACTTCAATGAGGCTTTCAAGTAGTAAACAATGCCCCTTCAGGGGTCTAATTTCTTTAACCAAAGGCCAAACATGGTACACAAGCAAGCCTTCACCCCAGCATCCTAGCTGGGGGCTGAGTTAATCTTAGTCTGTTTGTCCCACTTTAATCCATCTATTTTCTTCTTACTGCTCCTTACTGCTAAGGCCCTCTCAACCCAGGGCCCCCCTCTGGATTCAGGCCTCTTGCCATCACCTGAAGAAGGATTCCTTCTCTGGACTCAGGGGCCCCACAGAGGTCAAACCATTGCAACTGTTCTCTGGAACAGCACATAGCTCCTCAGCGATCTGGACTGCCTGCCACTGCGTAGTAAAGTCTCTTCATTAGGACCAGTTCTCCCTAGGGCTTGGAATTTGTAGCATTTCTTTCAGAACCTCTTCTTTCTAGGGGTACCTTCCCTATGTCCTCTTTCCTGGTAAACACCCTCACCAACTCCCCTGAGAAGTCCCATTCTTCAGGATCTTCCTCAGTTCTGCTACTGGGCCCTCATAGCCCTTTATTAGCCCAGATGTTCCTTAGCTAATGAACCACCACTCAGCCATTTAAGCAATGAACTACTCACAGGTGGCTCTGGGTTTGCTTGTTCTCCTTAGGGGAGCCTGTCACAGGTAGGCTGGCCAGCCACCTGTGACACTGCACATTTCCAGCTGGGATGTGGCATTTGAAACTCAAGCTTTGCCTGTTGAATACAACTTTTGATGTAGCAAATGCAGGTTTGTTTTTAAGTGATACTGCTTCAGGCAACTTCATGCTTGTTACCTGAATTTGGCTATGCTGAAACCAGACATTGTAAAGATTAATTTGTTTAGATCATAGTGAGTCAGAAGTATAAACTGCCTAGAACAGCTCAACTCTTTCTCACTAAAAAATGATGTAAAATAATGAGCTTGATTCACCAGGGGGACTTAGGTGTTGGAATGCCTAACTTTTAGGTGCTTTATACAATGCCTGGGGAGAGCGAGGCAGCTAAAAAGGGATTCACAGAAGCCAGCACATTGAGTGGGGAACCTAAGCCAGTGGTGGGCAACCTGCGGCCCATCAGGGTAATCCACTGGTGGGTCGCCAGACAGTTTGTTTGCATTTGTTCGGCCACCTGTAGCTCCCAGTGGCCGTGGTTCGCCATTCCTTATATGACATGTGATCTTATTTTTGTTACCCTAATCTTTCCTCCCCTTCTCTTCTTTTGTTTGTCACACTCACTTGTTGTGTCCTATTTCAAATTACACAGTAAGCTCCTTGATCCTGGGACTGGGTTTACCTGTGAATTTGTGCAGTACTTAGTACAAGAGAGCCCTGATGCTGACATCCCAGAGCACCAGATAAACAGCAATCTGCTCCACGATGCTGTCAGTAGCTGACATCCTATCAACTGTCTCCCCGATTTCCCTCCAAAGAGTAATCATAGAATCATAGGACTGGAAGGGACCTCGAGAGGTCATCTAGTCCAGTCCCCTGCACTCATGGCAGGAATAAGTATTATCTGGACCATTCCTGACAGGTGTTTGTCTAACCCTGCTCTTAAAAATCTCCAATGATGGAGATTCCACAACCTCCCTAGGCAATTTATTCCAGTGCTTAACCACTCTGACAGTTAGGAAGTTTTTCCTAATGTCCAACCTAAACCTCCCTTGCAGCAATTTAAGCCCATTGCTTCTTGTCCTATCCTCAGAGGTTAAGAAAAACAATTTTTCTCACTCCTCCTTGTAACAAACTTTTATGTACTTGAAAACTGTTATCACGCCCCCTCTCAGTCTTCTCTTCTCCAGACTAAACAAACCCAATTTTTTCCATCTTCCCTCATAGGTCATGTTTTCTAGACCTTTAATCATGTTTGTTGCTCTTCTCTGGACATTCTCCAATTTGTCCACATCTTTCCTAAAATGTAGCGCCCAGAACTGGACACAATACTCCAGCTGAGGCCTAATCAGCGTGGAGTAGAGCAGAAGAATTACTTCTTGTGTCTTGCTTACAACACTCCTGCTAATACATCCTAGAATGATGTCTGCTTTTTTTGCAACAGTGTTACACTGTTGACTCATATTTAGCTTGTAGTCCACTATGACTCCCTGATCCCTTTCTGCAGTACTCCTTCCTAGGCAATCATTTCCCATTTTGTATGTGTGCAACTGATAGTTCCTTCCTAAATGGAGTACTTTGCATTTGTCCTTATTGAATTTTATCCTATTTACTTCAGACCATTTCTCCATTTTGTCCTGATCATTTTGAATTTTAATCCTATCCTCTGAAGCTCTTGCAACCCCTCCAACCATGGTATCATCCGCAAACTTTGTAAGTATACTCTCTATGCCATTATCTGAATCATTGATGAAGATATTGAATAGAACCAAACCCAGAAGTGATCCCTGTGAAACCCCACTCAATATGCCTTTTCAGCATGACTGTGAACCTTTGATGACTACTCTCTGGGAATGATTTTCCAACCAGTTATGCACCCACCTTATAGTAGCTCCATCTAGGTTGTATTTCCCTAGTTTGTTTATGAGAAGGTCATGTGAGACAGTATCAAAAGCTTTACTAAAGTCAAGATATACCATGTCTACTGCTTC
Source organism: Emys orbicularis (assembly GCF_028017835.1). Lineage (NCBI taxonomy): Eukaryota > Metazoa > Chordata > Testudines > Emydidae > Emys > Emys orbicularis. Next base: position 77,829,146 of record NC_088684.1, on the reverse strand, counting down.
CTCCCATCTAAAAAGCTTGTTATTCTGTCAAAGAAAGCTGTCAGATTGGTTTGACACAATTTGTTCTTGACAAATCCATGCTGACTGTCACTTATCACCTAATTATCTTCTAGATGTTTGCAAATTGATTGCTTAATTATTTGCTCCATTATCTTTCCGGGTACAGAAGTTAAGCTGACTGGTCTGTAATTCTCCAGGTTGTCCTTATTTCCCTTTTTATAGATTGGCACTATATTTGCCCTTTTCCAGTTATCTGGAATCTCTCTTGTCTTCCATGACTTTTCAAAGATAATCACTAATGGCTCAGATATCTTCTCAGTCAGCTCCTTGAGTATTCTAGGATGCATTTCATCAGGCCCTGGTGACTTGAAGACATCTAAGTTGTCTAAGTAATTTTTAACTCCTTCTTTTCCTATTTTAGCCTCTGATCCTACCTCATTTTCACTGACATTCACTATGTTAGACGTCCAATCACCACCACCTTCTTGGTGAAAACCAAAACAAAGAAGTCATTAAGCACCTCTGCCATTTCCACATTTTCTGTTATTATTCCTCCCTCCCCCATTGTGAAATGGGCCTACCCTGTCCTTGGTCTTCCCCTTGCTTCTAATGTATTTGTAGAATGTTTTCTTGTTACCCTTTATGTCTCTAGCTAGTTTGATCTCATTTTGTGCTTTGGCCTTTCTAATTTTGTCCCTACATACTTGTGTTATTTGTTTATATTCATCCTTTGTAATTTGACCTTTTCCCACTTTTCATAGGACTTTTTTTTAATTTCTAGATCATTGAACATCTCCTGGGTAAGCCACAGTGGTCTCTTGCCATACTTCCTATCTTTCCTACGCAGTGGGATAGTTTTCTCTTGTGCCTTAATAATGTCTCTGAAAAACTGCCAACTGTCTTCCCCCTTAGACTTGCTTCCATGGGATCTTACCTACCAACTCCCTGAGTTTGCTAAAGTCTGCCTTCTTGAAATCCATTGTCTTTATTTTGCTGATCTCCCTCCTACAATTCCTTAGAATCCTGAACTCTATCATTTCATGATTACTTTTACCCAAGATGCCTTCCACTTTTAAATTCTCAACCAGTTCCTTCCTATCTGTCAAAATCAAATCTAGAACAGTCTTTCCCCTAGTAGCTTTCTCCACCTTCTGAAATAAAAAAATGGTCTCCAATACATTCCAAGAACTTGTTGGATAATCTGTGCCTTGCTGTGTTATTTTCCCAACAGATGCCTGAGTAGTTGAAGTCCCCCATCACCACCAAATCCTGTACTTTGGATGATTTTGTTAGTTGTTTAAAAAAAGCCTCATCCACCTCTTCTTCCTGGTTAGGTGGTCTGTAGTAGACCCTTACTATAATCACCCTTGTTTTTTACCCCTTTTATCTGGGGGGAGGGATAGCTCAGTGGTTTGAGCATTGGCTTACTAAACCCAGGGTTATAAATTCAATCCTTGAGGGTGCCACTTAAATCTGGGGCAAAAATTGGTATTTGTTCCTGCTAGTGAAGGCAGGGGGCTGGACTTGACGATCTTTCAGGGTCCCTTCCAGTTCTATGAGATGGGTATAAATCATATATAAAATCCTTGTCCAGAGACTTTCAACAAGTCTGTCTCCTATTTCTATCTCAACCTCAGTCCAAATGTATGGAGGACAAGCTAATGCTGTTCAGGGCAACAGTAACATATAGTGTAAATTGTACCTTTGGGAAGTTAGTTAATAAAAATAATAAATAATTGTTATTAATACATTGATTCCAACATGTTTTAAAAGAAATATTAAATGCAGAAAGGAGAGTTTTAACTATCTTCATCATTGTGACCAGGGTTTGATGGAAGCATATCTGTATGGTGGGAGAGTGGCATAGGTCCCTATTCAGGATGATTCTCTGAATTGGAGCCATAGGCAGGGTGGAGAAATTAGCTGGAGAATACGGGGAAGCGGAAAGGAGATCAGAAGAGCATCAATTCTTGGGGATGAGGTGAAGGATATAGATCAGGGGTCGGCAACCTGTGGCATGCATGCCAAAGGCGGCACGCGAGCCGATTTTTGATGGCACGCTGCTGCCTGCCAGCGTCCTGGCACCACTCAGCCCCCCCGCCCACCGATTCCCCCTGCGGGGACAGGAGGCAGAAGCTTGGTCATTCCAGCAGCCAAGCTTCCCCCTCCCCCGCTTCTTCCCCCAGCGTGGTGCTTTCCTGCCCCTCCCCCTCCCCCTCCGTCTCCCTCTCCCTGCCGCCGATCAGCTGATCACCCTTGCAAGGGGGAGGGGGAGCCGAGCCGAGCCGCAGCATGCTCGCTGCTCTGGGGAAGAGGCAGAGAAGAGGTGTGGATGGGGCCCTGGGGAAAGGGGTGGGAACGGGGTATATCCCCTTCAGCCCCCTGCCATGAGCACCCCCACGAGCTGAGCACCCCAGCCCTCTGCCCTGACCCCTGAACCCTCCCCCCACCCAGCCCTCTGCCCTGACCCCTGAACCCCCGCACACAAACACCCAGCCCTCTGCCCTGATCCCTGAACCCCCCACACACACAGCCCTGTGCCCTGACCCCTGAACCCCACCCACACACCCAGCCTTCTGCCCTGACCCCTGCACCCCTACACACACCCAGCCCTCTGCCCTGACCCCTGTATCCCCGCCACACACCCAGCCCTCTTCCCTGACCCCTGTATCCCCTCACACACACCCAGCCCTCTGCCCTGATCCCTGAACCCCCCACACACACAGCCCTGTGCCCTGACCCCTGAACCCCACCCACACACCCAGCCTTCTGCCCTGACCCCTGCACCCCTACACACACCCAGCCCTCTGCCCTGACCCCTGTATCCCCGCCACACACCCAGCCCTCTTCCCTGACCCCTGTATCCCCTCACACACACCCAGCCCTCTGCCCTGACCCGTGCACCCCCTCACACACGTCCAGCCCCCATTCTGACTCCTGCACCCCCACACATACCCAGCCCCCCCACACCCCATGCCCTGACTCTTGCACCCCCCCACATCCCCACCTCCACCCTGAGCACCAAACAGGAGCTCCTGCACCACCACCCCTACATTCCCACCTGCACCCCCAGTCTGGGGTCCCTGCTGCTGGCCCCTTGCCAGCCGGGGTCCCGCAGGCCCCGATCAGCCCGCTGCCAAACTAGGTGAACGGAACCCTAGGCTGGCAGCGGGCTGAGTGGGCCAGTGGCGTAAGATCAGCATTTTAATTTAATTGTAAATTAAGCTTCTTAGACATTTTGAAAACCTTGTTTACTTTACATACAACAATAGTTTAGTTATATAATATAGACTTATAGAGAGAGACCTTCTAAAAAACGTTAAAATGTATTACCGGCACGCGAAACCTTAAGTTAAAGTGAATAAGTGAAGACTTGGCACACCACTTCTGAAAGGTTCGGGGAGGGATAGCTCAGTGGTTTGAGCATTGGTTTACTAAATCCAGGCTTGTGAATTCAATCCTTGAGGGGGCCACTTAGGGATCTGGGGCAAAATCAGTACTTGTTCCTGCTAGTGAAGGCAGGGGGCTGGACTCAATGACCTTTCAAGGTCCTTTCCGGTTCTAGGAGATAGGATATCTCCATTGATTTATTTTATTTTAAGGTTGCCGACCCCGATATAGATTATCTTCTTCATCTAGTTCTCACCCCAATTTCCCTATAAAATAAACCCAAATATGTTGATTTAAGGTATGTACACTGTATGTTTACCCCCTCTAGGTCCAGTTTTGTAATCAAGCATTGAAACTTCACCAAAAATAACATTCAGCACTGCCTGCTTTTTCCATTCATTTCTTTACAAAATGAGTTTCTCCCCATCCTACTAGCCCACATTTTGCACAAACAGCAGCCTCTTTGGTGCTATGTCATTCACAGCATAGAAACACTGAATCTTTTGCACTCATTTTTATTATTTGTCACTTTTAAACATGTAGGTGTGCGTAATTTTTTTCAGAAATATTTATCTATCTATAAGACATCCATAGAAAAACACTAGAGTTTTCTTTTAAAAACAGAATCGGTCATGTTGAAAAATAGATTCTTTGCCAAAATAAATACATTTGTGAGTTAAAATTAAATTTTGAAAATGGTAGCTTACTCCTTAATAACATTTCTTTAGAGAGATACAGGGAAAGGGTAACTAATTCAACTATAAAGTATGTAAAAAAAGACATTTGATATGTACACAATATCTATCTTTTCCCATATGTATTAATAAACAATAGAAAACAGTAAGTTAAAAAATCAAATACTATACAGAATACATGTTACTTGATGGTAAATATATTCTGGGTTTTGCTGCACTAACATTTGTGAGAATTGAAAAGTAAGATTATTTTTTGCAAAACTGGCTCTTTTCATTTTTGTGCTTGCGTGATTTACTGTGAAAGCTCATGGGCAGATCACAGAAATGTCAACAAAGCATGGCTATTTATATAGTAAACGCATATGAAGGAGTGGCAGATAGGAATAAGAATAACACAAGCACAAGTATGCCGGGATAGTGAGATATATGCACACCACAGCTGCTTTTTTTGGCAGGAGCTGGAAGCTAAGTCTGCTAAACATCAAAAAATATTGCATGCTTTTCATTTTGGTCTGCTGTACACTTAACACGTTTGCTGGCATAGCTATGTCTGCAACAAGTTGTGTCCCCCCCCCCCCCCACTCCTAACAGACATAGCTATGCAAGCAAAAGCCCTTGTGTAGACACAGTTATACCAGCCAAAAATGCCATTTTGCCAGTATAGCTTATTTAGTTCTGTGAGCTGGTAAAAACTACATCAGCAAAAGAACTTTTTTTTTTTGCTGGTATAGGCTGTGTCTCCACTAGGAGGGTTTACCAATATGTCTGCACCAGTAAAGCTTCAGCAGCAAACCCTTTCTGGTGTACTCAAGACCTTGGACTGTACACAACTCTGAAGTGCCTTATTACAGGATCACTTTTTGTTTTGTTTTACACGAGTCTATAAAACAAAGAGAGTAACTGTTATGAGCAAAAACATTCATTTTTTGTTAAAAATGCTGGATTAATTTCTTGTTAGTAAAAGTAGAGTACAAGCACTAACTAACTAACTAACTAACCAGGCATTATTGAATCTTCTTCAGCCAGCTACAATAATATTTCTGACTCTTGATCATGAGTACTCATTTCTGTCCTGAGCAGAGGCTACTCTTTGTATACCCATAACATGTATATAGTGTATTTCTTCTCAGATCTTGAAGCATTTTACAAAGGATGGAAAATATCTATATCCTCATTTTACAGATAGAAGCACAGAGAAGTGAAGTGACTTTTTCAAGGACACAGAGGAGATCAGGGGCTCTCAGAAACCGAATTTGGTCACTTCATTCCTAGTCTAGCCTTCTCCACTGGACCAAACTCTTTCTCTTAAAGTTTGAGATTACTGTAGTTAGAAACAAGAAAACTTAGTTTCACTTATATCCCAAACAGCATTTGAACCTGTTTCTAAAAGGAGAGGCAGGGGGATAGGCTACATGACAGCTAGAGAGAGAAGCCCTCCTGTAGGCTTAGTGGCAGCATTACATTACTGTGTTCTTAGGCATGTAACCTGATTTCTTGGTTTGAATCATGGAGCCAGGCCTTGGAGGTAGGAAGACCAACTCAATAACATTTTGAGCCAAAGAAGGATAGTAATATGGACTTCCTGAAATGCTTGTGTGCATCAAAACGTTTAGACTTCCTGTTGCACGACTAACAACCGTCACTGCAAGTTTGCTGATGGAATTGATGAATAATTTTGAATAGAAAAATTTATAGGCAGTTTATGAACAGACCAGAATGCTTCTGTTGTGAAGGGGGGAGCGCAGGATGCAGCAAGCAATGGCTTCTACGTCTCCCTGGCCCCGTTTGGATATCTTGACCCCTAGGGACCTTAATGAGGAACAATCATTGCCTTTGGCAGTGTGCAGTAATTGTAAATGTATCTAACCACTGCACAGGGGCATAAGGGGAAGGGCTTTCAGCTTTTATGAGTAGTTAATGGTTAGCTACATTGAGAAAAACATTTGCAGGCTCTCCATAAATGTTAATTGTGTATCATATATATTGGTCACTGATTACTTTCTTACCATCTGTAGTCTAAACCAGAGCTGGTCTCAAATTGCTCAAGAAATGTGAAATATTAATTTCTCTCTTCATTAAAAAAATCTATAAATCTATTTTTTACAAATAAAGGAGTATTTTCTGAACCAATTGTTTGTTATATTGGACTAGTACAATACTTAGGACATTTGTCCCATCTTGTTTCTAGAGTTTTGATGTCCTATTTTCTCATATTCATAATAGAAATAGCCATTTAAAATATCTGTTACTAGTAGATCAAATTAAAATAAATAATTATTTTACAAACTATTTGGTGGAAAATTAATTTTTCCTTACTCTTTTGTGTTTCATTATGGGCATAATTTTGATGAGCTATGGAATAATGGAGTCAGTAAGACCATCTCTTGTGGTCATAGTGAAGTATAGGTTGGAATATAGTACAATTTATGGACCCAGTCCTTCATCACAATATAGCTTTGATCCTTCATGGGCAGGCCCCTGCTTCCTTATGGATCAAGTTGCAGCCCTGTGGCCTATATATTTATTTCATCAATATTCCAAATTCTTCAGGCAGAGCCATATTATAAAGCAGAACTGGACTGGGGCTCAGAAGACCAAAGTTCTACTCCCAACTTTGGCACTGGCTGCTAGGGGACTGCTAGGGCAAGCCATGTCCCCTCTCTGTGCCTCAGTTTCCCCATCACACTGATGCTTACCACCTTTGTTCAGTTATTTGAGAGCTACTGATGAAAAGCACTATGTAGAGCAGTGGTCTCCAAAGTGGGGATCCTTGGGGGTGCGCGGCAGCAGGAGCCCTTCCCCCCCACCCCTTCGTCAGTTCGGGTGGGGGTTCGAGCGGCTTTATTTTGCTTCGGCAGTTCGGGCGGGAGTCTGAGCGGATTTTTTTTTCTTTTTTCTTTGGCAAAAATGATAGAGCCGGCGCGGCAGGGGGTGCGTGCTCAAAATTTTTTTACTTATAGGGGTGCGCGATCAAAAAAATGTGGAGACCACTGATGTAGAGGGAGGTATTATTAGTTTAAATATATATACATTAAGGGTACAATTTTCAAAATTGCCGATGTGATTCAGCTGCATAATTACTTGTCCCTTTTTTGAAAATTGTACCCTTAATATATACAACATTACTGTACTGAATTTACTAAATGTGAAATTATGGTATACAAAATCAAGCAGTAAGTAGTCACTGCAATTAAGTATTAAATAATTATACTGTACCTGAGAGATAATTGTATATACTAGGAGTAGCTTAGATTTGAAAACTAATGTGTACATATCACGTACTGTATTATTCAGCAGTAATTTGGGGTATCTCAAGTTGGGCACCCTGAAACAGAGGCACCCAAATTAATAGATGCTTTAAAAAAAAAACTGACCGGAGTGTCTTGTCCAAAGTCACACTGTGAGTCAGTGCCCAAGCCGGGAGTAAACCCAAGGATTTCCTACCTCACCTTCCTTTGCTTTAACCACAAGACCATTCCTCATCTATCACTGGTTGTGGATGATGGGCCTGGATCACCTCCTAACTCAGTCACTTGAGGAGAAGATGAACAGCAGAGGGTGATTGCTACTGGGAAGAGAATCATAGATTATTAGGGTTGGAAGGGACCTCAGGAGATCATCTAGTCCAACCCCCTGCTCAAAGCAGGATCAATCCCCAACTAAATCCCCAAATGGCCCCCTCAAGGATTGAACTCACAACCCTGGGTTTAGCAAGCCAATGCTCAAACCACTGAGCTATCCCTCCCCCCGCAAAGAAATAATTATTTGGTTCCTTATGGAAAGGATAGTACTATAGGGGATAATTTGACACTTTTGGCCTTGACCTTGATGTGCCCTAATTCCTACATCTGTAAAACAGGAATAAGAACATTTACCTCTCTCAGATTATGCTGTGAGGTTTATTCACTTAAAAACATATCTGTAAAGTGCTTGGAGATCTTTGGATAAAAGGCACTTGCAAAGAAATATTTTTTATACTAGGCAAGGTATGTGTTTATTTTGAAACAAAAAACTGATCCTAGCCCTTCAGCTTCATTCTTCTCTCTTCTCCTTGCCTTCCCCACGCACACTTGAGCCACAGACGATCTGCAGTGGTTTCCTTTCCCTGTCTGGCCCTAAAACGGAGGAGGGAGAATGAGACTGGAACAGGGAATAGTGAGTTTCAGGGGGAGTTCCAAGATCATTTACCTAAATCCTCTGCCCCTATGACTTTCTTTGGGATGGGTAGAGGGCTGCCCTTCATAAACTGGGATGATCAGCTCTTAGAAAATGCCAGCCTGGTGGATAATCTTTCTATGGTTTCCTGCCTTTGGGAATCGGCAACATAATTTGGGGTTGTTTAAAAATATTTTTATGTTAATCAAGTGTAATTGCAGCAGCTAGATAGTATTTTGAAGCCTAAAAACACTTAACTTGAAGCACTGACAGACAGTACTTATTAACATTTGGAGAGAGAGGATATGATAAACATGTTACTACCCTCCCACCTGCACCTCTAATCTCTGTCCCTAAAACTATTGCAGCTGTTAAGAAGACATGACTTGAATTGAAGCAGAATGAGGAGGAACACGTTTCTCTGTTAAAATGAAGTAACTGCTAGCAGAGGATACAGTTAAAGGACAGAAAGGAGAGGTAATTCGCTAGGTTAAATATTTACTATTTGGGACTTGGGCACATTCTCTTCCCTGGCTGTTTCTTGAGCAGCACTTACATTAAGATTGTTTAGGTTTTTTTTTTAATGAAGTTGAAGTTGACATGGCTTTGATCCAACATCATTTTATTGAGCACCAAGGCTGAAAAGCCCTTCAAGTCAAGTGGCGGTGATCACGAGGCAGTGTAATTTAGATAGATAGCTAGCTAGCTAGGATAGATAGATAGATAGATAGATAGATTTTTCTAGAATATTCCCCAAAATAGTAATACCAATTTAAGCCTGTATTCAGTATTTTTTATAATAATAGGCCAATGATGGTAGGATACTTTGGGCTAGATTCACAGGAGGACCTAGGTGCCCTGCCAGCTAGTGGAATTTACAACCCTAAGTTAGGTGGCCAGGCTCCCCACACACTGCATGGGGAGAGTTAGGTGCCTAAAAAAGGAACTCACTGAAGCCAACATGCAGGGCGGGAAGCCATCTAAAGCTATCCAGCGGGAAATTCTGATGGGGGCAGGAGCTAAGCCCTGTCTCTCAAAGGGAGTTATGCGCCTATGTGTGCTCAGGACTCATAACTGTGAGCCTTCTCAGGAAGATGGGCACCTAACACAGTCAGCTGTCTTCATCAAAAACACACAAGAGGTGCTACCACCACCCCCCTTTCTGCCCAATAGTTAGAGCACTCACCTGAGATGTAGGAGACCAGCGTTCAAAACTCCACCCTGCCTGATTCAGAGCAGGAACCTGAAACCAGGTTTCCTTAACCATGGGGTTAGAGTCATTTCCACTTCGGCCTAATGACTATTTAAGTATTTCATGCAAAGTGGAATAGTTTCAAGAAGAGAGTTTGAGAAAGATACCCCACCCCAGAATGCCAGCTGATAGTTCACTAGTTAGGGCGCTCATCTGGGAGGTAGAAGACCTGCATACCATGGGGGCACCACCTCCTGACTGCCATGCCTGTCTTTTGTTGGGGTTAGGCCTACCAGATCGGAACCCACAGGCGAGATATGTAGGGGAATGCCTAATTTTTGAATCCCACTGGGGGACTTAGATGGCTTTGCACATGCCCAGCAGCAGAAATTTAGGCACATAGGAAATTTAGAGGCCTACAGTGTTAGGCAACAACTGACTGAGATTTTGTGCATGCCAGTGGTGCCTAAACACTGTATTTAGATGCTGAAAGAGGCAGTTAGGTAGCTAAATCCTGCTTGTGAATCTAGCCCTTAATAATCATTTGCTCCAGGTTTTATGAGCTTCATCTTCTATATACGGTGTCAACTTTTGGGTGGGGAGGGTGGGACCAGGCCTGTGGACTCCCCTTGTGTGACCCACAAACATCATGCGCAGAGTAGAATATCAGTTATATTCGTCTTTCAGCTAAATGTGAATAATGACGCTGTGATTGAACACACCATTCTTTCCTTTTGACAACTGACTAAATCTTGGCTAATAACTACACCCAGTAATGAAGCTGCCAGAATGACCCAGCTGAGGATAACTAGCTTCTGTTTCATTCTACTTCGGTGTTTCTAAACCCTCTTGCTGCATGCACAGATATTTGGTGTGTGTGTTGCATCTCTGTATTTTGTGCATGCATGCATTTTTGCACATTATCTTTGAGCATGTGGTCGTTTGTGTCTAAATTAATAATGCTACAATAAGGACATTCAGGGCGGGACTGTGGCCCATCCTATGCACCAGCACAAGGGAATAAAGAGACATGAATCACCTTGTTACCCCCTTGCACAGTGCTCCTACTGCTGCTCTCAGCAAGGGTGGGGAAGCAGGCTCCATACAGTGCAGGGTGGGAAAGGGCCAGGCAGCTTATGCTAGCCAGGACATAGACCCAGGGAAGTATACTCCTTCCCTGGACAGCAGTGCAGAAACTGGGAGGGAGATTGGAATTTGTGACTCTAGTCATAATCTCCTTCTCATAAGCAATAATTCTTCTTTCTTTGGTCTCAAGGCAAAGCCACAACTGAGCCCTCAGTTACCAAATCAATATATTACCTGTAAATAACAGTCCACCATCTTTTAGACAGCATGTTACATGTTTTATTTTGCTCACTTATTTATTTGGACAGGATTTTTACATGTTTTATTCTGCTCACTTTAGTGAGAACAAAGTGATATGGGTATACCAGTATGAAACCACAAGCTCAAAAATTTTCCTTTCTGAGTGCACACTTCTTTGACCTCGCCTTTACAAATAAAAGCACATAGCACATTGAAAGCAAAAACAATCTCACATGCAGTTTTCCTACTGGGGAGAATAATAGAGAAGGAACCACACATGAGCTAACCTAGTCACGCTGCTTAATGCAGTTTTGGAAAGCTGTCAGCTATCAGAGAGATGGGCGCAATATAAGATTCTGAATTGAACAGAATCAGGTTAGAGAAATTATCAAACATCTGGAATGTCAAAGGCACATCAACCCTAAATTAATTTCATTTTCTTGAGAATGTATGTTAGAAGTGCAGATTATTTTAAGTGCAAAGGAGGTGTAATGTCAGGGTTTGTACCAAGGATGCCACTCCCTGATTTCTCATACCATGTCCAAAATAAACTTGAGAACTACTAATCAGAAGGTCTCTATTATACACAAAGTGTTAGCCTTAGCTTGCACAGTGCCTTAGGGGTTCAGCGGTACATATCATGGAAATAAGAATTCCTTTGTCATTTAGCCAAGGAAGGAATTATCTTTGTAGTTCATGATTAGTTTAATAGCCAGTTAAAATAGGGAGTATCAACTGCAGTAAGTGATGAAAAGTTAACCTGCTTGGTTCTTATTTACCATTTTCCACTTTTTAACTATTTGCTAAATTCCTGAAAAACACCAGTTGCTAAAAATACTTATTCTTTAGGAGTATTTATAGCACACAACTTCTCCATGTACACTACCTCCTCCCCTACTCCAAGTATGTAGCATTAGAAGAAAGCTAAACCTATCTAGCCACTGAGAAAGCAAAAAATCAAATTGTAATCTATAGTATCACAACATTTTTAAAATGCCTCTCGTTCTGAGCCTCTCTGTCTCTCCTTTTTATTTTTTTGGTACTCCACATATAGGGGGTGAACATAAACACATGTTTGCATAAATATATCAGTCCAGTGTGGTACTTTATAAGTATTTCCATACTAGCTGTGTCTTGGCACATATTTTGGGCCACACCCCTAAGCAAGACTGAATAAACTGTACCCTACCAAGAGTAGCCTGGGAAGCCATTGGGCCCTCGATGTATCCCTCTGAATTACAATTCCATCCCTACTTTTCCCTTTCTTCGAGTGAGTACTAATTTTTTGCCAGCCTATACCAGCAGCAAATTATGACAACCTCTATAATGGCTTAGCTGCGCTGGCTGGAGCATTGGGAGGGCAGAACAGAGCCAACTCACTACTTGCTCTCTGCCCATTAGTTCCAGTGAGGCGGGCATGCAGTTTCTAATATCCCCTATGTGCTCACATCCAAGGTTGGGTAGCTCACAATGGAATGCCAGGATACTTATTTTTAAGACCTTTCCTCTATCCAAGTATATGCGCACAGAGATGAAAGATACATGAATCCAAACAGCATGTAGCTTGATACTGTGCACAATTTACTTCCAGTTTCATATATGAATTTGGCTACCTTTCACAACCTGTTGAAAACACAATCACATATATCTTACAAAATCAAAGAAGTTGAAATGTGACATTTCTCAGGGGTACTCAGGGTTGTGAGGCACCTCTCTACCATCTGCCCTTAGCATGAGGAAGACTTGTCTGTTCCTGCCGGGAGTCAGCTCCCCAACTCCACCGTCCACAGGCAACATAAGCACTCCCCACTGGACCTATTCAGGCCCTCTTCTCTCTCTACAGGTTAGCCATAGGCACATTGTAACCGCTGAGCCCTCTGAGCTTCTCCTTGGAGTGTCCTGCCACTGTTCTACTAGACACTTGCAGTATTCACAGATTGGCTGCTTCCGAAGAAGCAGTACACCCCAGCTTACCAGCTACACCTCAGAGCACTGCACTTACATATGTTTATAGTGAAATCACGAATAGGTTTATTTAACAAAGCATAGAGCTTCAAAGTAATAGCAAGAAGAAGTATGGAAACAAATGGTTACGTATCAAATCAAAATCATAAGATACATTCTAGAACCTGGACTTACTAACTAGATACTTTCATGTCACACAGAGCAATGCTCACCCAAAGTCCTTTCAGCGTTTTACAGCCAGGCTTGCCTGGGACCTTCCATTTATGAGACAAGTCACACTCTCAACTTGTCTCCTCAGTGAAAAGATCCAGGGTGTCTGTTTTAACCCCCATATCTAACAACAGAACAATCCATTGCCCTTACCCATAAACAGGACTGGTTGATTTTTCCTGTATACTACTTTCTTGTAAATTTTCCAATCTTTTAATTAGCATCTGGCTTGGTATGCAAATAGGCATACATTTTGAGGCACACACTACACAATGACCAGATACGGAGATAAGCATCTGTTATCCCCTGCCTGAAAGGAACCTGTCTGAGACATGTCACCTTCTGGTTACCTGCCTTAAGAACATAATTTTCTGTACAGATACATAACTCCTTACATATTATCTGTACATACATTTCACAATGATTATGTAATCATTGGGCTACTGGGCTAGATTGATACCTGACATGCCACATGCATATATTTGACCCAGGGGAGCCCTTGCACACCTTGTGCTTTCTGCCAGTTGGCATCAAGAAGTCCCCGGGTCACATAAAAACAAGTTAAATGACATAATAAATTTTGTTTTCAGTGTTAGCCGTGTTGATCCCAGGATATGAGAGAGACAAGGTGTTCAATAAAAGATATTACCTCACCCACCTCGTCTCGCTCATAATAAATCTTAGACTTCCCACCTATTAAGAATAAACTTTATTGTTAATAATTACAAGAAATGAATATTCTACCACAACACAATAACTTTAATTCTGATCAATAGATTTTTTTAAAATAAACTTTTTTGATATCTCAATTATTTCTTTTAAGAGATATTGTAGTGTGGGAATTATTGGTTAATACAGTATCTTTATCAATCATTAGGTTTTTTCTAGAATGCTTATAATTGCATTTATTGGAATAATGTTATATATGTAGTCATAAGCAGGATGCTGGACTAGATGAACCCTCTGATCTGATATGGTTTAACAGCTCCCAAGTTCCTATTTTTATGATCCTAGGTAACCACACAGTTGTCACTTTACAACATTTTTTTTAAAAAGGAATGTTTTGGTTTAAGTCTTTCCCAAGGCAGTTTTGATGGTATTGATGTTCATAGAATCATAGAATATTAGGGTTGGAAGAGACCTCAGGAGGTCTTTCTATCGGTAAATGAAGATACAGTTCTTATATTTTACATAAAATACATGGGATGCACTGTTTATCAGTTTATTACACTGAAGGCGCGAATGGAGTTGGCCAAACTAATTATGTCTGGAAATCAATATCCATATCCCTGCATGTTGCATGAGCCAGTGTCAAAATCTATCTAAGTAATCTATTGGTATTTTAAAGCACTATCAGCATTGTGCATTGATTCAAATACAACCCTAAGGTGGTGAAGTATTAAAAGTGACTCCTTTTGCTTTGAATTTTGTGATGTAATGTGATTTCACTGAGCTGAAAGCGGGGGACAAAGACACATTAGACATTTCACAAAATATTTATAAAAGGAGGGCACCCGAAATCTAGTAATACAGTTTTTCATACTACACGAAACATTAATCTCTGACTCTAGAAGTCTAGGAAAACATTGATTTATGGACAGAAGGGGGCCATTATGTTCTATTTCTCTGACCTGCATAACACAGGCTGCTAAAAATCATGCTGGAATTGAGGCGAGGGAAAAGCAAGACTGTAATTAGAATGACCTGAGTCGGTATCATTTTATTTATTAAATAGTTTTTTCATGATATTCCCTAACAAATATGAATGAAGTAGACGTAGCTTTCTCAGTAGTTTCACAAATCTTAAAGAAATTGATATTTAAATATCAGTTGGAACTCGCTCTCCCAAAAAAAGTCAGGCGGCCCTATGCAGCTGCTTACATCAGCTACTTTTTTCATATTCATAGGAGCTGCCACTGGCCAAAGAAATTAAGTGGGTGAAATATTAGGACAAGGATAATTGTCTGCCTGACCTAGAGAGCAAGTATGTCTGGAGCAGCCTGTGTTTGTAGCGTAGCATCCTTCCCTGTGACCCAGACAACCTGATTCTGTGGGATAGAATTTTTTTATGACTGGATACAGTATTTCATGAGAGACTTGTAATCTAATGGCCTGAGCACAGGATTAAATTCCATGAGCCCTAATCATGTCTCTGACAGTGACTCCCTCATGGTTTTGGGCATACCATTTATCTTCTCTGAGGCCTGGTCTACACTAGGCGTTTATGTCGAATTTAGCGCCGTTACATCGAATTAACCCTGCACCCGTCCACACCACGAATCTATTTAGTTCGACATAGAGGTCTCTTAAATTCGACTTCTGTACTCCTCCCCAACGAGGGGAGTAGCGGTAAATTCGACATGGACATATCGAATTAGGCTAGGTGTGGATGGAAATCGATGCTAATAGCTCCGGGAGCTATCCCACAGTGCACCACTCTGTTGACGCTCTGGACAGCAGTCCGAGCTCGGATGCTCTGACCAGCCACACAGGAAAAGCCCCGGGAAAATTTGAATTCCTTTTCCTGTCTGGGCAGTTGGAATCTCATTTCCTGTTTGGACATCGTGGCGAGCTCAGCAGCACTGGCAACGATGCAGAGCTCTCCAGCAGAGATGGCCGTGCAATCTCAGAATAGAAAGAGGGCCCCAGCATGGACTGATCGGGAAGTCTTGGATCTGATCGCTGTGTGGGGCGATGAGTCCGTGCTTTCCGAGCTGCGCTCCAAAAGACGGAATGCAAAGATCTACGAGAAGATCTCTAAAGCCATGGCAGAGAGAGGATACAGCCGGGATGCAACGCAGTGCCGCGTGAAAATCAAGGAGCTGAGACAAGGCTACCAGAAGACCAAAGAGGCAAACGGACACTCCGGATCCCAGCCCCAGACATCCCGTTTCTACGAGGCACTGCATTCCATCCTTGGTGCGGCCGCCACCACTACCCCACCACTGACCATGGACTCTGAGGATGGGATATTGTCCATGGCCGCTTCCTCGGACATGTTAGCGGACGGGGAAGATGAGGAAGGAGATGAGGAGGACGAGGCAGTCGACAGCGCTTGCAACGCTGATTTCCCCGACAGCCAGGATCTCTTCATCACCCTTACAGAGATCCCCTACCAACCGTCCCCAGCCGTTAACCCGGACACAGAATCAGGGGAAGGATCAGCCAGTAAGTGTTTTGAACATCTAAACATTTATTTTTAACAGAACAGGAATATTAACAATACCAACAATGGGTTTCTCATGATTAGTTTGCCCTAGGCGCTTAACGTTTCAGTCCTGGGCAGTGCAACTATTCAAAAAAAATCTAACAATGTCCGGTTTAGCATGATTGTTCTGCCCAAGCCGCTCTACTGTTTAGTCCCTGCCAGTGCAGCTACAGTAAAATGCGGTCTACATGTCCGGGGATAGAGCAGAAATCCTCCTGGGACATCTCCACGAAGCTCTCCTGGAGATAATTGGAAAGCCTTTGCATCAGGTTCCTGGGGAGAGCGGCCTTGTTGGGTCCTCCGTGGTATGAAACGTTTCCGCGCCAGGAGACAATCAAGTACTCCGGGATCATTGCCCTGCAGAGCATGGCGGCATACGATCCTGGTCTTTGCAGGCTTTCCCGAAGCATTCTTTCTTTATCAGTGTCTGAGATCCTCATCAGGGTGATGTCGCTCATGGTGACCTGCTTTGAATTAGGTAGGGGAATGTTAGTATTGGGACTGCTTGCCCGTTCCTTTACAGAACTGTAACCGCCGGTTTACAGCCACGCGGTGGAGGCGGGAGAGGGGCGGCATACAGGGATCTTTCCCTGGGACAGCCGTGAGGGGGTGGGACAGGGGCAGAGTTCATGCTTGCCGGATTGCTGGCAGCAGGGACTGGCATTGCTTTCAATGTGAAAGGAGGCCAGTGCTACTATTAAAGTTTTAAGCAGCCACAAGTCTACGGCTTACCATGTCTGCCTGCTACACAAATTCCGGTGTCCTGCCCCGCTTCTCAGATCTGCAGTGCAAGACCCCAGGGACTGAATGCGAGGGCCGAAAATTCGACCTTGTCCTGAGTGCACATGTGATAGGTGCTGTGCATGGTCTTGTTCACAGAGAAAGACTATGTTCTTTGTTCACAACTACATTTATCTTTCTGAGGAATTCACTCCCTTTTTCCCATTCCCACAGCCACATCTGCGACTGTCTCCCAACCCAGCCTGGCATCACACTCCCAGAGGCTAGCACAGATTAGGCGTAGGAAGAAGAGGACGCGGGAGGACATGTTCTCGGAACTTATGGGCTGCTCCCGAGCCCAGGCAGCACAGCAGACCCAGTAGAGGGAGAACTTGTCCCAAATGCACCGATCACACATGGAACAGGAGGGGAGGTGGCGGCAGGAAGACCAGCAGGCGACTCAAACGCTGCTTGGACTAATGAGGGAGCAAACGGACACGCTCCGGCGCCTTGTGGATGTTCTGCAGGAACGGAGGCAGGAGGACAGAGCCCCGCTGCAGTCTATCTGTAACCGCCCTCCCCCGCCACCAAGTCCCATACCCCCCTCACCCAAAGTCCAAAGAAGGAGGGGCGGCAGAGTCCGTGAAAACTCTCACTCCACCCCTGCAGACTGCTCTACTACTAGAAGGCTCTCATTCCCCCAAATTTGACAAGTCCTTTCCTTCCCGCCTCACACAAGCCCCCGTCCAAGTTTCACCCCCCAGTTTCATGTGTAGTTGCTAATAAAATATACGTTTCTGTTAATTACTGTTTCCATCATGTTCTTTTGGAGGAGAGTCTGTCTGAAGGGGGGGAAGGGGGTTGGTAATTGGACAGTTCAGTCACCTTTAGCAGGGTACAGAGGCGGGGGCAGGTCCAGCAGCAGGGCACATACACATTGCAGTGACTACTTACCCTGGTCAGTCTGGGAGGTGGTTTTCATGTTCTGTGTGTGTGTGGGGGGGGGTTGCTCTGTGACTTTGTGGCGGGGGAGGGCAGTTACAGATCTTATGCAGCGGTCCTTATCCTGGATCACAGAGCCACGCAGCAGGGGATCTGTAACCGTCCTCCCCCTGCCACAAAGTCACATAGCCCCCACATACACGCAGTCCCGATCAGGATGGGTGGCAGGCTCCGTTGAAACAACCAGTCCACCACTGCGGAGCCTGTCATTCCTGGAGTTTAGAAGCGTCATTTGCATCAGTACACTACACCCGCTCCCCACCACAATCTGCATCCCAGGTTTAAAACATTCCCGCGAAAACAGTAATAAAGAAAACAGTGTTCATTAACAAAATAGAAGTGATTTTATTTTTAAACGTATGTTGGAAGGGGGTGAAGGGGGTATGTAACTGGAGAGGATAGTCAACATTAACTGGGTAAAGAAACGGGGGCAGGTTCAGCTTCTCTGTACACAAACTTAAAAGTCACAGGTTACCCTGCTCACTCAGGAACCTAGCTTTCAGAGCCTCCCGGATGCACAGCGCGTCCCGCTGGGCTCTTCTAATCACCCGGCTGTCTGGCTGGGCGTAATCAGAAGCCAGGCTATTTGCCTCAACCTCCCACCCCGCCATAAAGGTCTCCCCCTTGCTCTCACAGAGATTGTGGAGCACACAGCAAGCTGCTATAACAATGGGGATATTGGTTTCGCTGAGATCACAGCGAGTCAGTAAGCTTCTCCATCTCCCCTTGAGACGGCCAAAAGCACACTCCACCACCATTCTGCACTTGCTCAGCCGGTAGTTGAACAGTTCTTTTTCAGTGTCCAGGGTGCCAGTATAGAGCTTCATGAGCCAGGGCATTAGCGGGTAGGCTGGGTCCCCGAGGATCACTGTAGGCATCTCCACATCCCCAACAGTTATTTTGTGGTCCAGGAAGTAAATACCTTCCTGCAGCCGTCTAAACAGACCAGAGTTCCTGAAAACACGAGCGTCATGAACCTTGCCCGGCCACCCGACGTTGATGTTGGTAAAACGTCCCCTATGGTCCACCAGTGATTGCAGCACCATTGAAAAGTAGCCCTTTCGGTTGATGTACTGGCTGGCCTGGTGGTCCGGTCCCAGGATAGGGATGTGAGTTCCATCTATAGCCCCACCGCAGTTTGGGAATCCCATCGCGGCAAAGCCATCTATGATGACCTCCACGTTTCCCAGGGTCACTACCTTTGAGAGCAGTACCTCAACGATTGCGTTGGCTACTTGCATCACAACAACCCCCACGGTAGATTTGCCCACGCCAAAGTGGTTCGCGACTGACCGGTAGCTGTCCGGCGTTGCAAGCTTCCAGAGGGCTATGGCCACTCGCTTCTGAACAGTCAGGGCTGCTCGCATCCGGGTGTCATTGCGCTTCAGGGCAGGGGACAGCAACTCACAAAGTTCCATGAAAGTCCCCTTCCGCATGCGAAAGTTTCGCAGCCACTGGGATTCATCCCAGACCTGCAGCACTATGCGGTCCCACCAGTCCGTGCTTGTTTCCCGGGCCCAGAATCGCCGTTCCACAACATCCACATGACCCATTGCCACCGTGATGTCCTCTGCGCTGGGTCCCGTGCTTTCTGACAGGCCTGTGCTACTCTCAGATTTCAGGCCCTCACCGCGGTGCCATAGCTTCCTCGCCTGATTTATCTGCATCTGCCTCTGGGAAAGGTGGATGATAAGCTGCGAGGCGTTGACAACGGGCCACAACTGCAGCGATGGTCGCAGCGGGCTCCATGCTCGCAGTGCTGTGGCGTCCGCGCTGTCACTGACCAGAAAAGTGCGCCAACTGATTTCCCGCCGGCGCTTTCAGGGAGGGAGGGCGGGAGTGACGGACGGATGACGACAGTTACCCAAAAGCACCCTCGACACATTTTTTTACCCAGAAGGCATTGGCGGCTCGACCCAGAATTCCAGTGGCCAGCGGGGACTGCGGGAACTGTGGGATAGCTGCCCACAGTGCACCGCTTCCAATGTCGACGCTTTCCCCGTTAGTGTGGACTCACAAACTCGAATTACTGTCCTTAGTGTGGACACACAAGTTCGACTTTGCAATATCGATTCCACATATTCGATTTAAGTAAAATCGAACTACTCTCGTAGTGTAGACATACCCTAACAGAGCAGCTACACCTGCAAATTGGAACAATAATGCCTACCTAACAGGGATGTTGCATTAATTGGTTAATGTAATTGGTTAATGTTTGCTTTGAAGATGAAAAGTTGTACGTATTTATTATTGCAGCAAATCATGAAGGCCTTACTCATTTCTCAGTCAGACTTCAAGGAGAATGTTGTCTGAGTAAGAACTTCAGGATTTCATCTCTTATTGTTAAATTCATAGGTGGACTTCAAACAGTCACAAAAATTGTGAGACTGTGGTACATCTGCCTCTTGAAGACTTCAGACCTGACAAAATCTAGAATTTTTCTACACCATAAAGACTTTTCAATGGGCAAATGTAGGAAGATCAGTGGAGAAAAAATGAATATAAGTGAACAGAGGCAGGAGGAAACAATAACCACAGTTTTTCTACTGCCAGGAAAAAGAATCAATCTTCTGAAATTATTAGATGCTCGAATGATCATTGTGACCTTATTTCTAAGAAATAAGATTATCACTCCCAATCACTTGCTCACACAAAAGAGTAAATGAGATTCAAAAATATCCAAATGTCCACCACTAAAATATTGAAATTGGGAAAAAACAAAGCCAGAAGTTACCAGCTGATCTTCAAGAGGAATAGGGGTGGGCTTGGGAGGGGTAGTGAATAAATCCTGGGTACCCGCAGCATAAATTGGAGGAGTTGAGATCTAATGTGCTGCTCAGGACACAGGGTTTTGTCTCTACGAGACTGTCAATATGATTATTTCATTTGTGTAGTAGCTGTAGCAACGATGGATGTTTTCCCTCTATGTGTTTAAAAAGAAATGAGATAAGATTCATGAATGTAGCTAATGAGTTATTGCCCAGCATAAAGGCATCATTTTTCTTTAATAAACAGCTCTGTAGGAATTTTCTATTCAAAAGTGTTGTGGATGGTTAATGTATTTTTGAAGTAATGATATTTTTCTTGCAGTAAGGAATATAGTTGTTCATATATTTTGGCCTGATGCCCAGAAAATATGTTGCTGAATAGGCTTGTTCTTTAAGAAGGTGACTGTATCAATGCACTCTGTTGCATTGTCCCATGCAGGAGGAAAGACAAGGGATTAGGTCACAACCTTGTTAACTCACCTGGGAACTATTTGACATTGCAGATCATCCGTCTCCCTTAATCATTCCCACATATTTGAGGGCTGCATCAGTGCTCTCCTCTGCCCCAAATCTGGTCCCAGCCCATTACGAGGACCTAGTATGAGGGTTAAGGGACTGGAGAAATAGGGTTGTCTCCTTGCTGTACCAGACAGTAGGAGCCCTAATTCCATTCCCCAACTTTCTAAGTGCACTTCCAGTTCCAACTCCAGTTTATCAGGGAATCAGACCCCCTATGGAACAACTAGTACCTGACTTGGACACCTGCCATCAGGAAAGTACCAGCAATTAGCTTGGCTGCCCAGCCCCCTCTCTAGTCTCAACCCAATCCAGGATCCCAGATAGTTAACAATTCCCTCCCTAACACCAGCCAAAAATATGTTTGTTCCCCAGATGGAGAAGTATACCCCATTATCCCTGTATGGCTCAGGTACCCATTATGATATTTTTTGATGGGTAATTATTGACACTTCCCATTGATGTACAGATTTAGCCACTTCTTGATTCATGTACCATCTGGCCTTGTCAACCCGTGGAGGACAGCAGCTCCAGTATCTGGTGGCCCCTGGCTGCCAAAGAATGTAGGAGGCCCCTCGGCTCTCCTTCCATACCAACTCAGAATCTTCTCTCCACTGAGGCCCAGCTGTGAACCTCCAGGGGACGTAACCACTTGCCTGTGCGCCCAGTGCACAATCCTGTGTCCACAGAGCCACACGCCTGACCTGTGCACTTGTTCCTGAAACTGGATATATAGTAAAATTAGCCCTTTACATTATTGGACTCTGATTCTCAGTCAGAGGCCTCATGGACATCCTGTATGCATTTGAATGCTAACGCCCAATTGCCTGTACCCCTGATACCTTCCCGAGTTGGGCCGCAGCTGTTGCTGCCCCAATCTTGAATGAGTGGGACCTGAATTACCTGGTGTAAGACCCTTTTTTAAAAAACTCCCACAAACTGGTATTTTGTGAGGTGCTTTCTGTCACCATGAAGAAAGAAAGGTTCATCCCCAACCAGCCTCCATGTTTGTAAGTTCTTGAAGTCCCAACTAGATCACCATTTTCTTGTAGCACTATGGACTCAGCTTGCCCTCCCGGATCTGTTTTTGACATCCCACCAATCATTCACCCCATTGAAAGTCCCAAACCTTGCCAATTCAGGCACAAGTTCACTGACTCTAATGCTCCAAAAAATTCTACAAGACTGTCGCCTGGAACAACTGCATTGTCACATCTGGTGAAGAACTTGCATCAGATCACTAAGAATCTGCATAGTGACAGGTTGGCCGGGATCTTGCCTTTGGCCTTTGGCTCAACAACACTCCACTAACAATCCCCTAACTAAAACCCACCACAAAGATCTGGATCATTTTTTATTCTGCTACAAACTGTGATGCCTGTTAAGTAACAAGAGATGGTTGATGACACCAGGCCATGGTGTACCAATAACACTAGGTACTGAAGTACTTGGTCTTCAGGACTAGGCCAGATCATAGGCAGGCCCACCCTCCTCTGCCTTCAGCAATTAATCTGCCTTCTGACCCCAGTCTCCTGCTGCTGACACCACAGAGGAGTTCCCAGGGGCTTCCCCTCTTGTGTCAGCAGCAGCTGCTTTGTGGCTGTGTATCTGGGGTTAAATCCTGGCCATTGACCTTAATGAAACCTTTGCCATTGACTTCAGTGGGGCCAGGATTTCACCCATCTACAGTGAGCAATGGCAGGAGCACATGCATCATAGGAAGGAGAAGAGAGGATGTGCGGGGGGAGGAGGTAGGGGAGAGGGGAATGGTGGATTTTTTATTTTTTTTAACCAGGACAGATGTGGCCCAATGATTGGCTACCAAAAGAGACAGTAAAGTAACATTTCTAGAATTCTTTCCCATGTCGGTTGCAGTGGCTAGTTGGAGGCAGGAGTTTGTGAACAAAAGAGTGTGATTCTCGCGTGACAGCTTGGAGGTAATACACATTATCAATAGCTAGTCCCCCAGATCACCCAGGGTTAGGAGGTTGATGAGGGCATTACTCCCGTGGTGTTTAATTTACAGCATCTGTTTCACTGCTAAACATGTGCCCAGGATTAATAATGGCATAGGTGACGCTTTGTCATTGCTTAGTGGCTTGTTCTTTAAGAAGGTGATCATTTCAGTTGATTGTTTTGTGCCTTGTGCCTGCTTTCTGAAACAGTTTTTAGTTGGAGTTCAACCAAACCTAAAATTCATGGGGTTCCCATGTGTTTCTGTGCTCGTTGCATGGTATGACTGGGTTTGTTTTTCTCCATTTCCTAGCAGAAAACAACAAACCTACGTCCACATATATAAAAGGCTTATTTGACTACCTATTAAAAGATGCAGAATTGTTTTGAAGACTGTAGAGTGCCATGTAAAATAGCTCTCTTTAAAAGTGTCTACAAGCAAACAGAAAAACCTGCTAAACTACTTTCTTGGGTTGGGTGTTTTGTGAATAATTAGCCTTGAGCAATGAAACTCCAGAGCCACACCTGACTTGAATCTTTGATCTGTCATCCTATAGCTGGAATCACATTATGGCCTGTATGCTTTATACTGATCTTGCACCTGATAAAATCTTTGCCATTGCTTACATACTACAGCAAAATATTTATTTCTTTAATTTATCTGTGGATGTTGCAGTTCACAGTTGAATTATGTTGAAAACATACTGTTTGTTCATATTTTATTTGAATGTGGTTTAGTCTTCTTAATGCTTTGCTATTTTTTCATGATTTTGTTTCTCTTCTTTTTTTTTAAAAAAAAACCCACCTTGAAAAGCTGGAATTCTATGACACCTACTTCCCTGATAACATCAGTTATGCTGACAATATGTATAATAATCAGTTTGCTGACAATACAGAATCTTCATGTGCCCTATTTAACAGGTGTACTTATTTAAAGTTGTTTGGAGTAAAATAAAACAAAATCATTTTTATGATTTATAAGAAGTATATAATTATTTTATGTTAGTGTAACTTTTTAGGATAAAAAAATCCTTCTTTAAGGCAGAAATTTTATTAAAGAAGGGAAAGGGAGACATAGCCTCATGTACATATTATATTTGTGTATCTGACATGGTTACAAGTAAATATTCATTGCTGAATACTTGGGAGGAAGTGTGAAATAAGTGGTAATCTATATCACCTGTTTTCTAATCCTGGCTGTGCTGCTGACTCTGTTTGTAGCCTTGGGCAAGTCACTTAACTTCTCTGTCTTCCAACTTCCCCATATGTACAATGACAATAATAATAATATAAGATTTATTGGTTTATGGTATATTGCTTTGAAGATTATAGGTCTGAATCTTCTCTCATTTACAGTGTAGCGCTCCATGCAGCTAATTTATAATAGTGAAAATGAGAGAAGAATCAGGGTCAATACATGCTACTATTTTTCTGTGGATCTAGTTAATTTTATTGCAGAGGTTTCTGTAGGAAAACTTTGGGAATGTCCTTATGTTTTGTTTGGAAATTTGTGAATATCTCCATCCTATGTAGCAAGATTGATTTTTACTGTATTTTCCTTATAACTTCTTGTAACTGACTACTAGAATGGTACACAGAAGGTTAGTGGCAATTTGAGAAGTGATTCTACTGTGACTGATATCACTAAAAATGTTCCCACTTTCGTGTTTGATTAGCCAGTAGACAAGTATTTATTTGGGGACTATGATTCTTCCATTTCTTGCAGATATGACAGCAGATTAACCCAGCTACCTTCAGACTACAGCCTCCCCAGTCTCTCAAAATACAGCCACTTTTTCCTGTTTCCCTTCTGAAGCTCACACTGAGGGTATGTCTACACTACAAGGGTAGTTCGATTTCTCTTAAATCGAATTTGTGGAATCGATATTGCAAAGTCGAACGTGTGTGTCCACACTAAGGACAGTAATTCGACTTTGTGAGTCCACACTAATGGGGAAAGCGTCGACATTGGAAGCGGTGCACTGTGGGCAGCTATCCCACAGTTCCCGCAGTCCCCGCTGCCCATTGGAATTCTGGGTCGAGCCGCCAATGCCTTCTGGGTAAAAAAAAAGGGTAGAGGGTGCTTTTGGGTAATTGTCGTCATCCGTCCGTCACTACCGCCCTCCCTCCCTCCCTGAAAGCGCCGGCGGGAAAGCAGTTCGCGCACTTTTCCGGTCAGTGACAGCGCGGACGCCACAGCACTGCGAGCATGGATCCCGCTGCGACCATCGCTGCAGTTGTGGCCGTTGTCAACGCCTCGCAGATTATCATCCACCTTTCCCGGAGGCAGATGCAGATAAACCAGGCGAGGAGGCTACGGCACCGCGGTGAGGGCCTGAAGTCTGAGAGTGGCACAGACCTGTCACAAAGCACGGGACCCAGCGCCGAGGACATCACGGTGACAATGGGTCATGTGGATGTTGTGGAACGGCGATTCTGGGCACGGGAAACAAGCATGGACTGGTGGGACCGCATAGTGCTGCAGGTCTGGGATGAATCCCAGTGGCTGCGAAACTTTCGCATGCGGAAGGGGACTTTCATGGAACTTTGTGAGTTGCTGTCCCCTGCCCTGAAGCGCAATGACACCCGGATGCGAGCAGCCCTGACTGTCCAGAAGCGAGTGGCCATAGCCCTCTGGAAGCTTGCAACGCCGGACAGCTACCGGTCTGTTGCGAACCAGTTTGGCGTGGGCAAATCTACCGTGGGGGTTGTTGTGATGCAAGTAGCCAACGCAATCGTTAAGGTACTGCTCTCAAAGGTAGTGACCCTGGGAAACGTGGAGGTCATCATAGATGGCTTCGCCGCGATGGGATTCCCAAACTGCGGTGGGGCTATAGATGGAACTCACATCCCTATCCTGGGACCGGACCACCAGGCCAGCCAGTACATTAACAGAAAGGGATACTTTTCAATGGTGCTGCAAGCACTGGTGGACCATCGGGGACGTTTTACAAACATCAACGTCGGATGGCCGGGCAAGGTTCATGACGCTTGCGTTTTCAGGAACTCTGGTCTGTTTAGACGGCTGCAGGATGGTATTTACTTCCCGGACCACAAAATAACTATTGTGGATGTGGAGATGCCTACAGTGATCCTTGGGGACCCAGCCTACCCGCTAATGCCCTGGATCATGAAGCCCTACACTGGAGCCATAGACACTGAAAAAGAACTGTTCAACTACCGGCTGAGCAAGTGCAGAATGGTGGTGGAGTGTGCTTTTGGCCGTCTCAAGGGGAGATGGAGAAGCTTACTGACTCGCTGTGATCTCAGCGAAACCAATATCCCCATTGTTATAGCAGCTTGCTGTGTGCTCCGCAATCTGTGTGAGAGCAAGGGGGAGACCTTTATGGCAGGGTGGGAGGTTGAGGCAAATAGCCTGGCATCTGATTACGCCCAGCCAGACAGCCGGGCGATTAGAAGAGCCCAGCGGGACGCGCTGTGCATCCGGGAGGCTTTGAAAGCTAGGTTCCACAGTGAGCAGGGTAACCAGTGACTTTTAAGTTTCTGTACAGAGAAGCTGAACCTGCGACCATTTCTTTACCCAGTTAATGTTGACTATCCTCTCCAGTTACAGACCCCCTCCACCCCCTTCCAAAAAAATAAAATCAGTTTTATTTTGTTAATGAACACCGTTATCTTTACTACTGTTTTCGCGGGAATGTTTGAAGCCTGGGACGCAGACTGTGGTGGGGAGCGGTGTAGTGTACTGATGCAAATGATCCTTCTAAACTCCAGGAATGACAGGATTCGCAGTGGCGGACTGGTTGTTTCAACAGAGCCTGCCAGCCCTCCTGAGCGGAACTGCGTGTATGTGGGGGCTATGTGAGTTTATGGCTGCGTGGCTCTGTGATCCAGGACAAGGACCGCTGCATAAGATTTGTAACTGCCCTCCCCCGCAACAAAGTCACAGTGCAACCCCCCCCCCCCACGCACAGAACATGAAAACCACCTCCCAGACTGACCAGGGTAACTAGTCACTGCACTGTGTATGTGCCCTGCTGCTGGACCTGCCCCCGCCTCTGTACCCTGCTAAAGGTGACTGTCCTGTCCAATTACCAAGCCCCTTCCCCCCCTTCAGACAGACTCTCCCTCAAAAGAACATGACTGAAACAGTAATGAACAGAAACGTATTTTTTATTAACAACCACACATGAAACTGGGGGGTGAAACTTGGACGGGGGCTTGGGTGAGGCGGGCAGGAAAGGACTTTTCAAATTTTGGGGAATGACAGCCTTCTGGTGCTTGAGCAGTCTGCAGGGGTGGAGTGAGAGTTTTCACGGACTCTGCCGCCCCTCCTTCTTTGGACTTTGGGCGAGGGGGGTATGGGACTTGGTGGCGGGGGAGTGCGGTTACTGATAGAGTGCAGCGGGGCTCTGT
Source organism: Emys orbicularis (assembly GCF_028017835.1). NCBI lineage: Eukaryota > Metazoa > Chordata > Testudines > Emydidae > Emys > Emys orbicularis. Next base: position 77,801,669 of record NC_088684.1, on the reverse strand, counting down.
CCTCCTGCCTCCGTTCCTGCAGAACATCCACAAGGCGCCGGAGCGTGTCCGTTTGCTCCCTCAGAAGTCCAAGCAGCGTTTGAGTCGCCTGCTGGTCTTCCTGCCGCCACCTCTCCTCCCGTTCCATGTGTGTCCGGTGCATTTGGGACAAATTCTCCCTCCAATGGTTCTGCTGTGCTGCCTGGGCTCGGGAGCAGCCCATTAGTTCTGAGAACATGTCCTCTCGCGTCTTCTTCTTCCTCCGCCTAATGTGCGCTAGCCTCTGGGAGTGTGATGCCAGGCTGGGTTGGGAGACAGTCGCAGATGTGGCTGTGGGAATGAGAAAAAGGTAGTGAATTCCTCCGAAAGATAAATGTAGTTGTGAACAAAGAACATAGTCTTTCTCTGTGAACAAGACCATGCACCGCACCTATCACATGCGCACTCAGGACAAGGTCGAATTTTCGGACCTCACCTTCAGTGCCTGGGGTTTTGCACTGCAGATCTGGGAAGCGTGGCAGGACACCGTAATCTCTGTAGCAGGCAAAGATGGTAAGCCGTAGACTTGTGGCTGCTTAAAACTTTAGTAGTACCACTGGCCTCCTTTCACATTGAAAGCAATGCCAGTCTCTGCTGCCAACAATCGGCCAAGCATGAACTCTGGCCCTGTCCCACCCCCTCGCGGATGTCCCAGGGAAAGATCCCTGTATGCTGCCCGTCTCCCGCATCCACCGCGTGGCTGCAAACCAGCGGTTACAGTTCTGTAAAGGAACTTGCAAGCAGTCCCAATACTAACAGTCCCCTACCTAATTCAAAGCAGGTCATCATGAGCGACATAACTATCCTGAGGATCTCGGACACCGAGAAGGAAAGGATGTTTCGAGAAAGCCTGCAAAGACCAGGGCCCTATGCCGCCATGCTGTGCAAGGCAATGATACCGGAGTACTTGCTCGTCTCCTGGCGCGGGAATGTCTCCTACTTCGGAGGACCCAGTAAGGCCGCTCTCCCCAGGAACCTGATGAACAGGCTTTCCCATTACCTGCAGGAGAGCTTCGTTGAGATGTCAGTGGAGGACTATTGCTCTATCCCCGGACATATAGACCGGATTTTCATATAGCTGCAGTTGCAGGGACTATAGAGTGGAGCAGCTTGGGCAGCAGAATCATGCACAACTGGACACTGTTTGATTTTTTTTAAATAGTTGGAACTGATTACTTAAGCGCCCAGGGTAAAGAAATCATGAAGCACACTTTGTTCTTATTCTTAATATTCCAGTTTTGTAAAAAATAAATGTTTAGATGTTTAAAGCACTTACCGCTTGATCCTTCCCCTGAATCTGTGTCCAGGTTACATGCTGGGGAGGGTTGGTAGGGGATCTCTGTAAGGGTGATGAAGAGCTCCTGGCTGTCGGGGAAATCAGCTTGGTAAGCGCTGTCGACTGCCTCGTCCTCCTCATCTCCTTCCTCATCTTCCCCGTCCGCTAACATGTCCGAGGAACCGGCCGTGGACAATATCCCATCCTCAGAGTCCACGGTCAGTGGTGGGGTAGTGGTGGCGGCCGCACCAAGGATGGAATGCAGTGCCTCGTAGAAACGGGATGTGTGGGGCTGGGATCCGGAGCGTCCGTTTGCCTCTTTGGTCTTCTGGTAGCCTTGTCTCAGCTCCTTGATTTTCACGCGGCACTGCGTTGCATCCCGGCTGTATCCTCTCTCTGCCATGGCTTTAGAGATCTTCTCATAGATCTTTGCGTTCCGTCTTTTGGAGCGCAGCTCGGAAAGCACGGACTCATCGCCCCACACAGCGATGAGATCCAAGACTTCCCGATCAGTCCATGCTGGGGCCTCTTTCTATTCTGGGATTGCACGGCCATCTCTGCTGGAGAGCTCTGCATCGTTGCCAGTGCTGCTGAGCTCGCCACGCTGTCCAAACAGGAAATGAGATTCCAACTGCCCAGACAGGAAAAGGAATTCAAATTTTCCCGGGGCTTTTCCTGTGTGGCTGGTCAGAGCATCCGAGCTCGGACTGCTGTCCAGAGCGTCAACAGAGTGGTGCACTGTGGGATAGCTCCCGGAGCTATTAGCGTCGATTTCCATCCACACCAAGCCTAATTCGATATGGCCATGTCGAATTTAGCGCTACTCCCCTCGTTGGGGAGGAGTACAGAAGTCGAATTTAAGAGACCTCTATGTCGAACTAAATAGCCTCGTGGTGTGGACGGGTGCAGGGTTAATTCGATGTAACGGCGCTAAATTCGACATAAACGCCTAGTGTAGACCAGGCCTGAGAACCCCTTCCCTGATCAATCTATACCGTTGGCTCCACCAGCTGAAATCCAGGGTCATGAGGAATACAAAGTGCATACAGTCCTTGCTTCCCAATGGACACCTGGCTGCCTGTACCATCTGGTGGACTGGGAAGACTACTTCCCCAAATAGCACACTTGGAGCTTGTATCCCATATCCATGCCCTGGACCTGATAGGGGAATTCCAGAGGGCTCATCAAGCCAACTCTGGACCGGTACCACCCTGAAGGGCTAAAACCTGGGACCATAGGGCAGTGGTTCTCAAACTTTTGTACTGGTGACTCATAGCAAGCCTCTGAGTGCGACCCCCCTTCTAAATTAAAAACACTTTTAAATATATTTAACACCATTATAAATGCTGGAGGCAAAGCGGGGTTTGGGGTGGAGGCTGACAGCTCACGATCCCCCATGTAATAAACTCACGACCCCCTGAGTGGTCCTGACCCCCTGCCATAGGGTGTCTGGGCTGTTGAGACCTCTGAATTACTACAGGAGGATCCTGTGAAGTTATGCTTGGCAGTAAGTACTATCCAGAACAGCCTGAGTGGTGGCCCCTCACAGCCCACTGATTGGCTGATACCTAGTATTTAAACTAGGAAGCCAGTGTGAAGAGCTCTCCATATCATAACCTGGCACTAACTGGTACCCTTGTGGTAGTGTCAGTAGAAAGGTTAAAGTTGAATGGCCAGTAAGACAAAGGGAATTTTTGGTGCATCGTGTGTGTGTGTGTGTGTGTGTGTGTGTGCGCGCGCAACTTTGGCAACAATTAAAACTCACATTTTAAAAAAATAAGAAAAGGAAGAGATCCATTATTTCTGCAGCCATGAAGCAAATTAATCCTAAAATAGGCAGCAACATCAATAAAATGCATTGTTTTTATGCTGGTCTGTGTACCCATTGTGATATGTTAACTTTTATTCTTGGCTGCTTAATTACCTAATATTTAAACAATTGTTTTTAGAAAAGCTATAATGGTACAGTGTATAACAACATGGATCTGTTCCTTCAACCAGTATATGAAATCTTAACCTTTCTACAAATATCAAGAATAGTACCATGAAGGTTTATAGCTATTTGGACTATGCATGGGAACGTACTTTTCTCTTAACTGAGCAACCAGCATTCTTCCTAACAAACACCATCAAACTCTGTCAGCAATAAAAATGCCATACACAAAATATAATCTTACTGATTCTGGTACTAAAGTGGTGACACTGAGTTACACCAGATTAATTTGAGGTCTATTATACAACTGTTTTGCTGTTTCCTATGTATCTGGTGTGGTGATTTTTTCTCTTTTTATGGTTTGGAATATCTATTCCTCCTTTTTCACCTGCAGTAGCTTTTTCAAATAGATGGTTCTGTTGTATCAGTGATTCATTGGTCAATCCTGTTACCCAAGAAATCTAATAACTTTTACATTCTTCAGTGGATGAGTCTGACTCTGCTGTAAGAAATCTATTTTTTGCTGAACTAATAACTTTAGTAGCTTGCCTTAAAGTGAGGACAAGAGTTAGGCAGTTTGAGTGTATGCTAAGAAATTATGCAACAAGTACACTGTCATCCACACCCTGTTTATGAGCTTGGTCATAATGTAAGTCATTGCTGTTAATCTTTCGGTGAGGAAATGCTTTGAAAATGAAAAAAACTAAGACATCCATAGCAATTTATCTCACAATTTTTTTGACTACAGGCCAAATTCTATGGTCCTTACTCAGTGAAAACAATTAAAGTCAATAGGAGCTATGGCTAAGTAAGAGCTTTGGCCTTGATTCTCCACTGCTTTGTATTTGTATATTTATTTACACCTGTCGAAAGTGTGTTCCAAACAGTTATATTTATAATATATAATATTTATACACACTTTGCATTGGTGTAAATGATTATGCAAGGTACAATGTAGTGAAGAATCATATTCATGTATGTATTGAGCAGCTGTAAGCACATTGGGCCTGATTCCCCAATCCACTTGCACCATTTTTATACCTATGTATCTCTTTCAGGCAACGTATTCCTGATTTATACCAATGTAAGTCAAATGAGAAGGAGGCCTGCTGTCTGCACCCAAGAAATAACCATTAATATACATGCTGAAACATTTTGTATTGGATTCCAGTTCTATAATGTTATGACTGTCTTCAGATATTATTTTCTTGGACTGGAGTATTTAGTCAAGGCTTACATCAAACAGGCAGAATCTTGTTCCACATTGTTAGTTCTAAGCCTGAGAGTCTTATGTGTCCCTTTATTTGTCAGGACTTGCTGGTACCCTGATTAATCATTTACCACATCTGCATCTCCTAAAATATACATCAGAACTGGTGAGGATACCTACTCTTTGTTAGTGTTATGTTTCCATGCAGGCATAATTGAAAGGCCTTCAAGATTTGACTAGTATCCACTGTGTTAGGAATTAGTAGAGATTAGCCAAAACCAGAATAACTTTCCTAACACCCAGTCCCTGGAAGTTCACATAACCCAAATCTGAACCACCTGTTTCTCTTTTGTACAGCACAATCAAAACCCAATGGGAAAAGTTTAGCAAACCAAAACCACCTCCAGTTTTGCCCATCGTTACTTTTTACAATAATTCTTCTCTCCTTTTTATGAGAAGATATTTGAAAACAAAATGTTAAACTAGGGAATGGCAGGTGTAATCTACTACTACAATATTGCAGAGACCCAGGGTCTCCTTGCAAGTTTTGTTTTTGTAGATATATAGATGTGTTCCACTAATCAAGGCACCATCAAGTACTGAAAAGACTAAGGGGTGTTTATGACCTTAAGGCTTAAATGCTAAGAAATCCTTAGTGGAGCATGCACAGAGATATCCTATACAAATTCTAGTGGCTTAATAGTACTGAATGGCTATCATGTACTCTTATACTACTTCCTGTCCACCCCACTACCACCACACATACAAACCACAAAATATACCTTTTTTTTTCATTCTAAAAAAGTTGTATCTATGGATACAGATTATGTTAAGTTTGATGTGTAGGCAACAAGGTCAACTTTAAGATGATTTAAAAGTTTGTTGCTTTTAAAGGCCTAAAAATGATTTAACCTGTGAGCATTAATATTGTGTCAAAAATACACTGTGTTTGAAACTCATTTCAATGGGCAGTACAAATAAAGACTCCTAGTTGTTAATTTGGGTAAGACTAGTCAACTCTTGGAGGCCTTTTAATTGTACCTGCATTAAGTGTGGTGGTTTCAGCTCACAGGTAGTTCCAAGTATCTTTGATTATTGTTCTTCACAACCCCTAGGGTGTGCGTTTTTTTGTGTGTGTGTGTGTTTGATTTTAGTTAAAAAAAAAGAGAGAGGAAAAAATGAGACGCTGCTTAGGTTTGATGGTTCAGATCCTCTCCTAGTATAAATGGTTGTAGCTCCATTGAAGTCAACTGAGCCATAACTATTTACCTTAGCAAAGGATCAGTCCAATAATACTTGTGCTTTGCCCAAACTCATCCCAGGAAAGTTCACCTTTAAATTGCCGCCCGAGCCCCGCTCCCGGAGCCGGCGGAGATTTAAAGAGAATGGGTCCCTAAAAATGGGTGTATATTATTACTTCAGGCATATTTTGTGTGTTATTTACCAAGGTGAAGAACATTAAAATGGCCACTACGAATGGTACTAGAGAATAATTATATCACAAAATGGTACTAGGGAATAATGATCTTTTAAAGATATTGGTCGACCTGATTTTCCTGTTGCTTACACCAATTTATTGATTTACAAGTAAACATGAGGAGAATTAGGCCCTTCATGGACATTGTGTTCCTCCCCTAATCTTTCTTGCTCTGTTATCTTTCTCTCTCCTTTGCTATCCTGTGTTCTGCTATTCGCTCCTATCCCTTGCTCACTCTTGTGTTGTATATTGTCTCCCCATCCCCAATCTCTACTTCCCTTCCATAAACTTTCTTTTTCTAATTACCTTCTTTATCTTTCTCTGTGGGAGACCTAACAGAATTCTTTCTGAGATCCAGATTGTACTTTGCAGGCTCAAATGGACCCTCTATGGCATGTACCCACATCCTTCTTGGCTTAGTAATGCCAGCTTGAATGTTGTACCCAATGGAGATGGCGGGGTGGATGTTCCTCTGATCAACAACTACCAGTGGACTAAAGGGTCTGTCTTTGATAATAATGTTAGACTTATAAGCAACCCTCTACATCTGACTGTGGATCCTGGCAGATGGGGAGTTGGGCTGCATGAGAGAAGAGCAGTGATTAAGCTCATTACTGCAAAGTATGTTTCAAAAGGTGGTCACGGGTGCTTGCCAGAGGTGAAAGTAAGCCGGTACGCCCCAGTACGGCATACCGGCAAGAGCCAGTACGGCATACTGGACCGGCTTCCCCAGGCAGCAATTTAAAGGGCCTGGGGCTCTGACCAGCAGCTGGAGCCCTGGGCCCTTTAAATTGCTGCCAGAGCCCCGCTGCCAGAGCCCCCGGGTAGCGGAGGTGGCTGGGACCCATGGGGCTCCGGCAGCGATTTAAAGGGCCCGGGGCTCAGCTGCGGTAGCTGTGGCTGGGAGCCCCTGGCCCTTTAAATCACTGCAGGAGCCCCGCCGCCGCTACCCAGGGCTCCAGCAGTGGGGCTCGGGCAACAATTTTTAGGGACCCATTCCTGTGGAGTTAATAAATGAGTGGGCCCATGATGAACAGCTGAAAAAATATTATTGCGTGTTTATTGAAATGCTTCTAACAGCATGCACAGTCTGGATTTAATAAGGGAAAGATAGCCTCTGAGAGTAGCAAAGGAGAGAGAGAAGAGAACAGGAGAAAATAAAGAAGATAACAATAGTGGGTTCAGAGATAATGGAATGCGGGGGTGGGGTGGGGGGAGGAGAGGAAGGCAGGGTGGAGCTGAGGGGGAAAGTGTATGAACAAGAGAAAAGAGCACTCTGCAACAGTTTATGACTGAAAGCTCAGATCAGTTTTTTAACAAGCTACCCTTACTTAGAGCTAGCTGGGAATTTTCTGACAAAACAGAGGGTAGAAGAGCTGACTGTTGGTCACTTTGTTATATAAATAAATGGCCTGAAATTTTCAAAGACATCTGTAGGATTAAGTTAATGGATCTCTAAATCCCCAGACTTGCTTTGAAAATCTCAACCATGGAGTACAGTGCTTTAAAAAATTCTTAAGCAACACACTATATTAATTATTAAACTTCATTCTTTCAAGAAACTGTCTTAGTTTATATGTTCATACTGCAGTTGTACTAACCCGACTGCAAGATTGCCATTGATGTGCCCACTTAGTTTCATATAATTTCATATACAGCTTTTAATCATTTTCATTTAAGAGAGAGGTCTGTAGAACTTAACTGGCAAATATTAAAGTGCTCTGGTATTCACAGAGCACTGTAATTTGTATGTGTTTCATTGGGTCTAATGCTTTTGTATATTGTATTGTCTTTGTAAATTATATATTGTGCAACAGATCATGAAAGCTTTGCAATATTACTTATTAAAGAGATACTAATAACACCAAGTACTTATGTAGCTCTCTTCATCTTTAAATCATTTTTCAAACATTAGCTAAATAACCCTCGCAATAACCCTTTAGTAAGTAAAGTATGTGCACTTTTTAGATGACACACTTTTTCAATTAATTTAATTTATTGAAAATGTATTTTAAATTTTGATTCAGTTCAGGTTGCCCATTCCTCTTTGTTTCTGACTATATTTGAATGACCTCTTAGAAATAAATAATTTTGCCCCTATTGATGGGTTGACACAATTTCACTTTTATTTTGCAGACTTCTCTCTCCCTTATTTTTCCAGAATCCAAGGCAAGCCTGCATTCCTCTGTTATCAGACATATGGTTCAGAGACTGAATTTAATGTTTAACTAAAGTTAACCCACACTGTTTTCATTTCCACAAGCTTGATGCATCTTTTCAGTTTTCTGATGTGACTGGTATATTTAACTTTGGCTTATCATCCAAGGTCTGCTTGCTAAAGTATATAAATAGCCCTGAACATTTTTTCATGTAATTTTCTGAAATGCTTTTGAAGCATTTTTGTTGTTGTTGTAGAAGTCTATGTACTGTACTGTAGCTGGAAAGCAAAGGCATAGGGAACTTGAGTTGTCTGCTGAAATGTGTTGATTAATAAAAATTTGAATAGCATCCCAAATGTAAACAAAACACAAGCGACAACTTTTAGTTGTGAATATAGGACCTCATCCAAAGCCCATTGAAGTTAATGAAAAGATCCCTCTTGACTTCAATTAATATTGGATCAGACCCATTCTCTCTCTTTTGTATAATGGAAAAGCATAAACTGTTTAGCCCAGATCCACAGGTGGTGTAAATTGAAGCAGCTCTGTTGAAGCTAATTTGATTGTTGATTTGCACCAGCTAAGCATCTAGCCTTTTATATTTGTAACACTCTAAAAACAAATTCTCCTCTAGCCTATCTATTCAGTGTTCTTCAATTTCATCTTTTTATTTGTCACTGGAAACTATTATTTCTAGTTTCACAAAGACTAACTGTGACTAGAAGGGAAGAAATATGCCTATATCTAAAAAGATGCACTATAGCTCCAAATAGCCCTTATGTATAATTTATTCAAAGGTGAGTGAAATCTTTGTCCAGGTAATACTCTGTACTACACAGAACAACATCAATGTTGGAGAGTAAATGCCTCCCAGTTTGCCAGAGGACTGCTTCATAGCCACTGATTTTATTAGTGTATGATTAATGAAACAAGTATAGCAAGCAGACTAGCTCAATTACAGCTTTCCTGCTTTGTCTTTGTGTTTCAGAATTTTTTTAATACAACTATTTAATTATGGTGTTTCAGGCATTTAAAGTAAAATTATTTGCTTTAATGGTTAATTAGTGCTTATAGCATGTTCACCCATTTCTGACTAAAAGCCAGATTTTAAAGAATGTATCACCACCTGATTATTATAATTTAAATGAAAAAAAATAGGTATTGATTTTATACCCATCTAATTTCATTCAGGTTATTGTTTTGCCCATAGACTCCACAGTCTTTATGGTTTTTTAAGCAAATCCATGGTTTTTGACGCTTGGCATTTCTCCACCTGAATCCAGCTGGGGAGCTGGATCAGGTGGTAAGCAACTTCACTGAGAGCTTTAGGAAATATGAGATTCCATTCATGCAAGTCCTCTGTATGCAAAAGTCCCTCTGTAAAACTGCCTCTGAAATCAGTGGGAGTTAACTGATCAGAAAGCCTGAAGGACTGGACCCTTAGGGCTAGAGCCACAAAGAGATTTAGGTGCCTAACTGCCACTTCAGGTGCCTAAATCCAATGTTTAGCTCCTCACGCTCCCTGCTCAGCTGCTGCATAACTCTGTAGGCAACTAAAGTCCCAAAGTGCCTACATTTCTGCTGGTCAAGTTCCTTAGGCAGCTACAAATCTGCCAGTTAGCACGTGCACAGCTGCCTCAGCCTAGTGGCTAGCCCTCAGCAGGATTCTGCAGGTAGGCAAGGGAAAGTCTAGTTCATCTGTGGGGCCTGATCAGGTAGCCATTGTTAGTGTTAAATTGAACAAGTGGAACTTTATTAAATTCTATGGATTCTTGTATCCATGCGGCTGAGATGCTGCCAGCCTAACTCCCCACAATTTCCATTTCCCTGGTGTTCTGTCAGTAACAGCCCCTCTAGGGAACGGGGGCCCTCTCCAGTTCTACTGATCACAATATATCTTCCCTGTTTTACAAACATTGTAATCTAACCATTAAAAGCAAATAATTTACTCCCAGATGCCCACCCCCTGTCCCTTTGCCAGAGGTTGCTAGCACATAGCTGAGTTTGAATCTTGTCTTTACCACAGACTCAGCTGGTTACATAGTCTTTGAGATAGTTTGGTCTCATCAATAGGTACCACACTGGGCATGACTTATCTCTGTCCCATGTCATCTGTTTGTGAGTCTAGCAAACTATATCTTTCAGGAGTCTCCTCCCTGTGGGGTTGGTCTCCAGATGGTTCACTGCCTCTCTGTTCTGTGATGACCTCTGTATTTCTGCAGAATATCTCTGGGTGTTGTCTGCTGACTCACAAAGTATCTCCTGTTCCTTTGGATAACTTGTCCCTCTTGTGTAATCATCTCCTATGACTTGAGTGCCACTGCATCCCTCACCACTCCTGTAGCCCACTCCTTCTGGAATCTCTTTAATGGTTGAATTCTCACAGGAGAGTGCCTGTTTCTCAGGCCAGTAGGTCCTTGGCTGACCTGTTGTACTCTGGTGACGGCTATATCTGATTGTTGGCAACCTCCTCTTGGCAACATTTCTATCCTGGCGTCAACAAGTCTAACCTCATTGGTAGCAAGGCTTTGGTCCTTCATCCCATCAGTGTCTGCTCTGGACTGTTTTGGCACTAATGTGATAAGGTATTCCTGTGTGCCGAAAATTCTAACAAGGGGTCTGAAGCAGAAAACGCAGCCCTGTGCAACAGTCTCTTAGCTGTTTTCACAGCTGATTCCACCTTCCCATTACTCTATGCATATGCTGGGAAGGGACTGTGGTAATCAAACTCCCATGTGTGTGCAAATTCTTTGAATACTTCCAAGACAAACTGAGGACCATTGTCAGTGAATACAGTATCCAGAATGCTGTGTTTCACAAAGTGGGCCTTCTGTTAACCAATCACAGAGTTTCTGCTTGAATCATTGTTCCCTTCTCCTACAATGAAGATTTCATCTGCAATTATTTTTCATCCCAGGAAGTCCTTCCCGTGCTTGGTGAACCTTCTCTGGAATACATTTGGTGCTGGGCTTATGAACTTCAGCATGTGCAACCATTCTGTATTTACCAAATAGTGTTGCAAAAGTTGCCAGATGCTGGACTCTTTATCCAAGCTTATGTGCCAAAACCTATTCCTCACATCAAGGACCATAAAGACTCCGGCTTTGGAGAGTTCTGGGAAGATCTCATCAACTGTGGGCAGTGCAGAGTGGCATCTTTTCAATGACTGGTTCAGTGGCTTTGGGTCGATCCATAATTTGCTTGATGGTTCCTTACCACCACCAGGCTGCTTACCCAGGCTGTATTGGCCTCTACAGGTTCTATGATACCCCTGCTTTGCTTTCAAGCTTTTACACTGGATTACATAGTGCCACTGGAATTTTCCTTTGTGGTAAGCACACAGGTACTACTAGTCTACTTCCAGTGACCGCTTTCCTTCGACACATCCCTCACCTTTGAAAACATCCTCATATGTTTCCCAAATTGTCTCCTCCATTATCCATAGGGCTCCTTTTGCTTCTTGCACTTCAGCTATAACTTTCTGATGCTGCACCCTGATCAGATCCATGGCTGCTTTGTCTGTATTCCCCAAAAGGGGTTTGTGGTACTTACCCAAGATGTGGGTGGCCAGGGTTCAATTCCCCCCCTTTGCCTGATATGGAGACAGGACTTGAATTTTGGTCTTCCCACTCCAGGGAGAGTACCCCAACCACTGGGCTATGGGGTATTACAGTGCAGGGTTCTTTCAGTCTCTCCTGTTGAAATTGTTTCATTTCTTCACTTCACTTCTTGACTGTTTTTCTTGTTTACAGGGGGTCGGATGTGCCCATGATTCTTTGCCACTCCTTCTGGGCAGTGGCATGGGTTCATAGGTCTTGAAGTTCAGTCCTTTTCTCTTGAAACTTCTCCTGACAGAGTCTTTCCATTGTATTCTCAGTGTTCCACATCCTTTCTTGCCCTCTCTGTCTCCCAAGCTTTCTTTGCTGGTTGTTCTTCTCCTATTCTTATCACAGGTCCAGCCCACCTCAAACATGTACTCTCCAGCCTATCTATCACTGCGAGTCCCAAGTCCATTTGCCCCCCAACTTCTTCCAATTACACTCTGTCTACCCCCTGCTTGCCTGCCATTCTCCCCAGTATATGAAGCCACTTTACTTCAGTAGCTCCAACTGCCTCGATTATATCAACAGTTGTCTTGTCTTCACCAGCAGCTTTACCATGCTTCATCTTATTTTGTACCTGTTGAAGCTATTCCACTGTGTGTAAATACTTAAATATGCATTATGCCAGCAAAAGGGTGAGACAGACTGTAACACAGTGGTTAGGGCATGCTTATGGCAGCAGGGAGATCCAAGTTCAAGACCCTTCTCCATACCAGGTTAAGGGAAGAATTGAACCAGCTTTAGCACAACCTGTCTGGGCTTTAATTACTCCATCTCCACGCTACCTTGCAATACAGCAACATTCCAGCTTAATATTAGTTTTGGAGTGTTATTCTTTTATGATGAGCTTCAGGCATCTCAAGCCAAAGTGATATTTTAGCGCGCTCTTGCTCTCATATAGATATAGGTTATGACACTGAGATGATAATCAAATGTTACTAGTGAATAAATATATTTGTATTTAATGTCTACAAGGACACTTGCAAAGTTTTATTCCTGTCAAAGAATTACCTTCCAACTGAACACAGTACATGAATACAATACATTTGGTGCATGGATTTATGTAAACTGATATATTGGATGCACTTCAGCAGAGAACAGTGGTGATGATGACTTTTATTATGCTATTTAATTTAAGGCTTTGTATTATGCAGCTGTGAATTCCATTGTTACGGTTTTGGTGCACTGATGAGACAGAACTTCTTTACTAAATACTTGTACTTTGTTTATTTTTTTTTAAAAAGAATCCAATCTACATCCAATCCAAAAAGAAAATGGTTTTAATTTACACCATATGTTTTACTATTTAAGGAAAACTAAAGAGCTTGTCATATGTATTCTGTAGGAAAAATGTTTTTGAAAATTTATCAGAACATATTCTACTCTCCGTCTGCCTTCCCTCCCCCCACATTTCCCACTGAAATTAATGGACGTTTTGTGCACCTGCCAATGGACACTGTTGGCCACATGCAGAAATAAATTGTAAAGCAGTGTAAAACAGACTCCCTTATAGTAACTCAAGGCTTGATTCTGCAAGGTGCTAAGTGTTCTGGCCCTAGTCCATTATAGCAGTTAAAGTTAAGCATGTGCTTAAGTTCTTCGCTGTATCAGAGCTAAAGTGCTCAGTAACTTGCAGAATCAAGATGTTGATGCCAGATTCTGCCTGATCCTTATACAGATGCACAGTGTGGTAGAAGGTACAAAGAACCTCGTCCCGCAGACTTCCTCATAGACAGCCTGTGAAACGATGATGGAGAATTAGAGTCCCTGACCTCAGATGGGTGCAGACTGCTGTCTCCCTACTGCCCTGGAGGAGGTGAAGGAGGTAGGGCTATGGTTATGCCCCACTGCCCATGCACCAGCAATGGAGCTGGCCAACTACATTGGGGAAGCAGACTTCATTCTATAAACAGATGTAGCAGAAGACACCTGGGGAGATACAGCTCCACATAGGTTCTTGTTATGGGCTGTGCCTTTAAGGCACAGTTGAGCCCATAGACTCTCTTGCACCAAGTTGGTAGAATGTATTCACAGAGCAGCTGGAAGAACATGTATATGGTGACCTACATTTGTATAACTTTCTGTTAGTTGCCTTACATGGTGCATTCCTGTTTTCTAGTCCTTTGGCACATTAGTTAAACCATCTTCTGGCAGACTGCCTTAGGGTTTCTTAGCCTCAGATTATGTATTCTAAATTCATAGATGATTAGTAAGGTGCACTGGGAATCAGGTGTGAGTCTAAATTGGTTTAACATGCATGGTAAGTTACACCAGTTTAGATTGCCTCTAGAGTTATTTAAACCCACATCTGAATTTCACCCTGTGACCCCTAAAATTGCAATTTAGAAACAAACTACAGTGACTGTTACATGGAGCGTAATTCCTGAAGGTGGCAGCATTATAAGCAAATCCATACATAACCTTCAACACATGTAAAAAAACACCCACAAAATATTACCACATAATTATATGCACTTACTTAACAACAGAGCCCTATCTGAAGTATGAATACAGCATAGCCAAGAGTATGGCTTGTGTTAACATTATGTTTGCTTAGAGGTTTGTTGGTAGTATATAAAATATTGAAAAGTCACACTAAGTATTGTACATATGTAAATATCTTGCTTCACTGAGTATTTCAGCATTTTTTAAAACAATGTAGGTGCATATTTTTAACATTCGCATTTGAATACTATAATATTAAAAGCCCAGCTTAGCACTGCAACACATTTTTAGTTAGGCAGAACTATTTACATAATTAATGAGAATGTGTAATGCTTTGTTAAACAGTTGTAAAACAGCTTTAAAAGTCCTTCACCTTAGATTCCTTTTAATGTTCCACACCAGTAACTATTATGAATCAGAGTAAACATTAGCTGTATTAATGTTGCATACTGCAACATTTTGGTAAAATTGACACATACTGCTCCTGATTTGTGTTTCACAAAGACCCCTTTACACCATGCTGGCAGCGTAAAGGGGCCTTAAAATGGATGTAACTGTAATTTATGCTCACTTTAAGGCCTCTTTCCAAAGTAAAGGGGCCTTAATATAAATGAGAATTCAGCCTTCTCGTGCCCCCAAAATGTAGATGATCCCCAATTTTGTCCCCAGTTACTTGGATATGTTTGTTTATTTATTATGACTTCCAGCTGCATTTGTCTGGATGTTCAGCAGAAAGGGGATAATGGGCAGGGCCACTGGTTCACATACCTTGTGACTCCACAGGCACACAACCATGCATAGAAGCAGCAGGCCACATCTGAGGTTTGGTCCCTCCTCGCGCTCTCTCGGGAGCTCTGCACAAGCAAAGTAAAAAAGCTGGCCTCAAATTTGTACAAAGTTAGGACCACTTCGGCTCACACTGAAGTCAGAGGAAAAGGACCCATTACATTCAATGAGAATGGAATGGGCCCCTTATTTAGGGCCAGATTCTGCTTAGCCCTTACCCAAAAGTGCAGGGCTGGAAGTGGGAGAGACATAGGGACCTTCCCTCCCGAGCCCATGGAGAAGGCCAGGCAGAATTGTAGACCCTGTCCTCAGGAAACTTTAGGGGCTGCTCCATTCTTATTCCCTTGGGTAGCACCTCCCTTCATTCCCCCCCCCCCCCAACCAGTGGTGCTAGTTAGCCATACAAGATGAAGTAAGCTGCATCCCACAAATGGGTGTAGTAACAGGCACAAATGCCTCCCAGTGCTCTCCTTGGGACATGGCATCTTTGCTCCAACCCTTAATATATACCAGTGATCCCCAAACTTTTTACCTCACATCACCCCCAGGGCCAGGAGCAGGGCCGCAGCTCCAGGAGGGGGGACACAGACGGGGTAAGGGGACCGAGGCGGGGGGCCACAGCTGGGAGCGGTTACCGATTGTAACTGCCAGCTAACTACAGGACTACAATATAAAATGTTCTAGCCATTTCTCAAACTCTTTTATTATAACATTGCAGATAGCAATGCTATAGTTTAACTTGAGAAGGCCAAGCCATTCTAATCTGTTTTGAATGAGTCTTAAATTTTCTTACCAGTGTTTCGGAAATGTGCTGAAACATCACACACTTGATGTGCTCGAATTTTTAAAAAATAAATGAAAATCCACTCAGCCATATTTGCTTAGCTGAGCAGAAAACACCACTTTTTCCCATTTAAAAACTTGCAAACTTTTTTTTCGCAATGAACCTGAAATGGCTGAGTGTTAAATATTAAAATTTAGTCACAAGTGATCAAAATTATGTATGTCAGAAAAATCAAGAAAAAAACAATCAAAATGACAGAAAAGGAAAAAATGTAATAGACATACGGGTGTTAGCCTTTCAGCACTGTGGGTGGGGAATTAGGCTTGTGACTATGACTGTAAGTGGGCTAGATTGTGCCCTTGGGAAGAGCCCTGAGTCAGGGACAGGGTATAAACTGTACCATTCCAGGCATGAGGCACTGTGCCTCAGAGACACCCCTCTGAAACACATTTTCTTTGGTGCTCCTCTCTTCTCACCTCTCATATTCAATCATCTCTGGGGGCCAACACATGGACAGGGTGGTGTCAAGGCTCTTTGCCCCTCCTTGCCCACTCCCTGCCCCCTTACTTCCCCTTGTGAGCAACATGCAAATCCTCTTCTCCCCATTTCCGCCCTCAGACCAGGCCAGTTTAATATGTCCATGAACAGTTGTGCGAATGGACCTTACTCCCCTGTTGTTAAACCCAACAACAATCTAGCTCAATAACAGGAGTTGTTCACCTTATTCCTCTGCATGCTGCACTGAAAGATTTCCCAATGACTGAATTCATGTATTGAACAGCTTAGGTTGCAGTTTTTGTGTAGTACCTTTTTTACATGCCTGAGTGGTAGTATGCTTAACTATAATGATAGTTGGGAATGGAGCTGTTATTCATAAGAACAAGAAGTCAATGCACATTAAAGGCAACTGCATGTTGAAATTTTTGGAACATTCCCAAAGTTTTGTAGGCTAGAGATGGCCAAAGGTGGTGGTGTTTAAAATGAAACAAAACAAAAACACAAGAGTTGTTAGCTATGGAGAAACGTTTGCTCATATGACTGGATGGTGAACTTCTGAAAATATTCATAAGCTTTGTCAGATTCTGTAACATGAAAACAGCTGGAATTCGTGACACAGGGATTTTCTCCACTTAAAAATATAATCAAGTCTTGCACAAGAAGACCACTTCCGGTGATATCTTCTTGCAATCTAAAAGAAAATAAGAGCTATAATATAGCTTTTTTAAAATCAAAATCCTTTTAATGCACAGCATGTCTGTGCTTGTGATTACAACACATTGCGTCTGTACATCTCCAACTTTTAAACATTTAGTTAATCATCATCAGAAAAATTAATCCACATTGCTTAAGGACTCACAAATTCTAGAACACTTTTGATTTTTCTTTTTTTCTTTCTGTGGATTTCACTCCTGAAGATCCCACACACTTTTATATTTTAATTAATACTCAATTCCATCTGAGTTTCAAAGTGCTTTATCGATGGAAGCTCGTTCATGGGAACCGAGAGTTCTGAAAAACGTTTTTTAAATTATGTTGACTTGAGATGGGAGTTCACTTTGGCTGCTGTCCAAGCTGAGAGAGAGCTAAAGGAGCAAATTACACCTCCACACCCAGTTAGAAACAGGCTGTAGGTATTAGTCACTTGCTGAACAGAGTCATTGCGTTAGCAATTTTAGCTTTGTTTGTTCTTTGTGGAAGATAACAAGCTCTTCCAGATACTTGGAAATTATGGCAGGGCAAAGCATGATTTTATTAATCATTATGCTAAATTTCTGAAAGTATTATTACTTTTAAATATACAACTCTCTTCTATCTAAAATGGCTATGTTTATGTATATGTCTCCTAAATATTTTTTATAAATATTTATTTCAGAAATTTTTCTAAAACACCTTACTCTGTTTTTTTCTCAGAGAGATATGTTCACTGGGTATTTGATAGTTAAGTCCCAGGCAGACTGCGAAGAGCTACAAAAGGATCTCACAAAACTGGGTGACTGGGCAACAAAATGGCAGATAAAATTTAATGTTGATAAATGCAAAGTAATGCACATTGGAAAACATAATCCTAACTATACATATACAATGATGGGGTCTAAATTAGCTGTTACCACTCAAGAAAGAGATCTTGGAGTCATTATGGATAGTTCTCTGAAATCATCCACTCAATGTGCAGCGGCAGTCAAAAAAGCAAACAGAATGTTGGGAATCATTAAGAAATGGATAGTTTCTGTTTTATTATCTATCATATTGCCTCTATATAAATCCATGGTATGCCCACACCTTGAATACTGCGTGCAGATGTGGTCGCCCCATCTGAAAAAAGATATATTGGAATTGGAGAAGGTTCAGAAAAGGGCAACAAAAATGATTAGGGGTTTTGAACAGCTTTCGTATCAGGAGAGATTAATAAGATTGGGACTTTTCAACTTGGAAAAGAGGCGACTAAAGGGGGATATGATAGAGGTCTATAAAATCATGAATGGTATAGAGAAAGTAAATAAGGAAGTGTTATTTACTCCTTCTCATAATACAAGAACAAGGGGCCACCAAATGAAATTAATAGGTAGCAGGTTTAAAATAAACACAAGAAAGTATTTTTTCATGCAATGCACTGTCAACCTCTGGAACTCCTTGCCAGAGGGTGTTGTGAAGACCAATACTATAACAGGGTTCAAAAGGGAGCTAGATAGATTCATGGAAGATAGGTCCATCAATAGCTATTAGCCAGGATGGGCAGGAATGGTGTCCCTAACCTCTGTTTGCCAGAAGCTGGGATTGGGTGACGGGGATGGATCACTTGATGATAACCTGTCTGTTCATTCCCTTTGGGGCACCTGCCATTGGCCACTGTCAGAGGACAGGATACTGGGCTTGATGGACCTTTGGTCTGACCCAGTATGACCATTCTTATGTTCTTATTTCTGTTCCATATTGATATATCTTGTAAGTGTGCTTTTGTATTTCTTTGCATTGGAATGTGCAGCATCTCTCTCTTGGAGATACAATTTCTGCTGCTTTCTATAAAATACTCCTGGAGCATAACCATCAATAAAGGAAAAGCTTTGTAGGCTTCCTCAGGCTTGTGAACAGAAAGTTTTAGAATTAGTCATCGCTGTAGCTCAGTGTGAGACTGAGCCATATATTCATATAGAGGTGTGGCCAGAAATTCCTATCTGTGTGTACTTGCTTGGTTTCAAGCAAGGATGAATGGTTACAAAATAAATCATATTTCTCTTCACCCTATGCAGGTATAATAGAAGAACACAGTACTGTCTATATTCTTAAATGAATAAAAAAAAAGGCATAGAGACAAATCATGTTCACACATGCACCTGTGTAAATCTGGAATAGCCATTAAAGTCAAGGAGTTACTCCAGTTTCACGTTGATGTAACACAGGGTAGAATTTAGTCCACGGTTTGGCTACAACTTAATCTGCAGCCGCTCATCTTCCTTGAATTCAATGGGGCTGCTCATGCGAGAAGGATGAACAAGATTTAGTCTTGCAGAGGAACTTGTTCTGAACTCTTGAAAACTAAACGAAGGACTAAAATACAAGATAGATGCAGTAATTTCGCTGTGTCTGCTGGCCCCCAGAAATGGTAATTCTGCCTAGAGTAGGGTGACCAGATAGAAAGAGTGAAAAATCTGCAAGGTGGCGGGGAGAGGGGTAATAGGCGCCTATATAAGACCACGCCTGAATATTGGGACGTCTGGTCACCCTAGCCTAGAGGAGGACTGCAGTGGCACACAATGCCTGCAACACTCTCCTCCACCAGGGTATCTGCAGACAGACATCCCAACCCCAAAAAATGGCATTACCATTGTGGCTGGGGATGTCCCCCATAGTCTCTCCTGACTTGATAAAATATAAAGCTGCCTTCCACTTGTGGACATGGTGCCCTTCGCTGGCATGGGTAGGTACAATTTCAACCTCCCCATGCAAACTCCCGTAATTAATTCACCCATAGCTTCCCTTTTTCTCCGTGTATGTACAAAACCAATGAATTTTATCAGAAGAAGCAGATATGCTTGAAAGGCCTGTCTGTGCTAACACTGGTTAAAACTGGATGAGGGTGGTGTTGGTGGTGGGGGAGAGGGTGTTGTGCAATTAATTTCCAAGTTTGATAAGCAGGTATGTCTCTTGGTTGGCTGAATTCATAATTTACAAATGATAGACTATATCCTGCTCTTTGCTTTGCTATCTCATATCTCTGCGTGGGTTTTCTCATAAAATCAGTGGAAGCAAAGGCACCTTAGCTGGTTTTACAAGCTGCACAAGAGTGGGCTGGGAGCATATTTAAGTGCAGGGTTCAGCTTGAGGATTTTTCTCCACCAGGGTGTCAAGTCTCGAAAAATGCCATTTTCATCTTACTGAAAATATTGTGTAACAAGGTCCTGATGGAATGTGTGGTATTCAGACGTCTGGAAGTTTATATGTGCTTTTTGACACATGCATGTTACAGTGGAGTCCAATATGAGGATGAAAGAAGCAGAAAAGGAGTAAGGAACCTAAATACTTTGTGGATCTGGGCCTAAGAGTCTTTGCAAATAAGTAATATATGTGAATTTATAAATGTACCAGATAAACTGAGTTCTCATTGACCTTAGCAATAATTCAGTAGAGACAATATTCACAGTGAGGGTGACTTCATGAACAATTTGTCCTGCGTATCTTTGGTCCTGCCATGCGGGCAGGGGACTGGACTCGATGACCTCTCGAGGTCCCTTCCAGTCCTAGAATCTATGAATCTATGAATCTTCAGTGCTGAAATGGCCCCTACTACCATAATATCTGAGCACCTTGCACTCTTTAATGTATTTACCTTCACAGTGTCCATTTGAGGTAGGGAAGTACTAGTATCCCCATTTTACAGATGAATAACTGATTCAGAGACTAAGGCCCAGATCCTCAATGATATTTAGGTGCCACACGCCCAATTAGGGTGACCAGACAGCAGGGGTGAAAGTAACTTAAAGAACTTACCAGTACTCCGGAGTCCTTAGGAGGGGGTGGGGCCTCAACCGGAAGAGACGGGGCCTTTAAATCCCCAGGCCCTTTAAATCAGGATTTAAAGGGCCTGGGGCTGGGGCTGTGGTAGCAGCAGCTGGGAGCCCCGGGCCCTTTAAATCATCCCTGGAGCTACTGCGGCTGGGAGCCCCGGGGATGATTTAAAGGGCCCGGGACTCCAGCTGCTGCTACTGCAGCGGAGCCCAGGGCACTTTAAATCACCATCGGAGGGTGATTTAAAGCTTTAAAGGGCCCGGGGCTCCGCTGCAGTAGCGGCAGCCAGGAGCCCCTGGCCCTTTAAATCGCCGCCCGAGCCCCGCCACCGCTTCCCCAGGGCTCCGGCAGCAGGGCTCTGGCAGCAATTTAAAGGGCTTGGGGCTCCAGCTGCTGCTGGGAGCCCCAGGCCCTTTAAATTGCTGCCAGGGGAAGCCAATCCACCCCAGTACAGCGTACCGGCACGTACCGGCTTACTTTCACCTCTGCCAGACAGCAAATGTGAAAAATCGGGATGGGGGTGAGGGGTAATAGGAGCCTATATAAGAAAAAGACCCAAAAATCGGGACTGTCCCTATAAAATCTGGTCACGCTACGCCCAGTGGGAGTTTGAGGATCTGGGTGTGCCCGACATCACACAGTAAATCAGTTTCAGAGTAGGCAATTGAACCCCGCCCTCCTCAAGCCACCAGACCATCCTTCCTCTCTGTTTAGGAATCAGCTGTAGCTATGTTTTAAAATGACTGGGAAAGGAGACCTGAGCGAGCCATTTGCAGTGAATCATTTGTTTTGGTGAATTTAAAACTTGTTGGTGTTCACAGGTTATTCTGGAGCTATGATTTAGGTTTTTTTCACTATGCCTAACTGACAAACATTCACTGGGAATAGATTTCAGCCTATGGATTGCTCATTCAAGCAGTTTTGGAGTGGTGTGGCCTTTGGGCCTGAGTCACAGGGCATTGTTTCTGGTCTCTGATTAGATAACCTAACTTTTATAAATAGGAAGCACAGCTAAAAAAAAATCATTGGAACTTTGATTCCCTCAGGGAGATGGTGTAGAGCAATTCAGGGCTGAAGGTTCAAGTGATAACTATGCCGAGGAAATTTTAGAATACTTTCTTCTTTTCCCCTGGAAAGTAGGCTGTGTGTAGGGCCCTGTATTTAAAATACCTGAGTTGCTTCCTGAATCGGAGGAAGAGAGAAAACTATGAACTAGGGATGAAATCCTGGCTCCATTGAAGTCAATGGGAGTTTTGCCATTCATTGTAATGAGGCCATAATTTGACACCAGATTTATTATCTGCCCTGCATAGGGGCTGGTGCACAACCACACTGCCCCATGAGAAACACCAGAGAGATTGTGCCTCAGTGGGTGGTATCTCTCCTGATGCTGCTCAATGCATAGATAGTCAGAACAGATTGCTCTTCCCAGGGTGCCAGCCCACTCCATGCACCAGTACACAGGGGAGGAGGGGTCATGGCCCTACCTCCTCCCCACGTGTCCTTGCTCCCTTTTTGGTTACTTCCTTCTAAGGGGAATAAAAGTGAGCACTCCCTACAACCACTTTTTGGATATAAGGGTGTTTTGAATGGCTTCTGGCCCCCTCCTGTCCTCTTAGGACCTCTCACAATCTGGCCCTCCCTTTTTCATGTCATAGTCACAAAAAGTAATTGTAGTTGCAGATACTTGTGGGCACCTATCATTGTCTCCTCTTTGATTAACGCTGTTGGATTAACACATTCCCCCTGCCATGCTAACATTAATCACTCTCTGATGAGTATCAGCAGCACACATAGTGAATAGCCAACGTAGTCACAGGAAGTGGAGCTTTACAGAGGTTAGCGCCTACCAGCAAGTCATGCTTAGGCCCCAGATGATACTAGGGGAACAGGAACACTTCTAACATGAGTACCACCAGCACAATTAATCATTGCACTGTCTTTCACTCCTGCCACTAACCGAACATAGTGATCCACTAAGCAGAAATTTCAGTCTAGCACACAGTTTGTGTGAAAAGAAGAAACATTGTTACTTAGCGGGGGCGCTTTTGATTATAGGGGATGGTGACCACTCTTGTCTGTTCACTAGACTATGAAGGACGTTATTACCAAAGAAGGGTTCATTTGCAGAGGATTTGTGGCTGGGGTTTTCTTCTTCTGAGAGAAATCTTGATGATTGATTAGTGGTGGTGTTGCCCTAGTGACAATTGTTCCTGAGGAGCAGGAGAGCCTAAGTATTTTTCATAGCCTGTAAGTACTTACACAAATAGAAAGTATTTGTTACTACAGGCCCTTTAATCATTCTAGCAGACGAAGACATAACAAGAGGCAATGGTTGGAAGTTGAAGCTAGACAAATTCAAATGGGAAACATGATCAGGGCCGGCTCTAGGTTTTTTGCCACCCCAAGCAAAAAATCTTTTGGCTGCCCCCCCCACCAGCCCTGAGCTCCCCCCCCCCGCCCACCAGTGCCCCCCACACCTGCCCCCCCCCTGCCCCCCCAGCACTGGGCTCCCCCTCAAACGCGGGATCCGCTACCAGCACACGGCGGCCAAGCCCTGGCCCAGCCGTGACTGTCCCCATGCGGGTGGAGCTGCTGGGTGGCGCGGAGCGGGAGTACTTCCAGGTGGCGGTGGGGCTGCGGGGCAGCGCGGAGAACACGGCCCCCTCCCTGGGCTTCGCGGCGCTGCTGGTGGCCGAGGTGGATCAGTTCGTGCTCACCGCCCTCACCCCTGACATGCTGGTGGCCGAGGACCTGGAGAGCCCCCCGGACCTGCTGCTCTTCAGCCTCACCGCGCCCCGGCCCAGCCCCGGCGGGCGGGAAGGCGAGGATCTCCGGCTGCGGGGCTACCTGCTCAGCACCAACGAGCCCAGCCGGCCTCTCACCTCCTCACACACTCCGGGAGCCCCTCTCGCTGCCGCCGCAGCCCGGGCTTGGCTCCAGGGGACCCCACTTCCCTCCCTCCCCGGCTCCTCACACACTCTGGGCAGGGCCACCCAGAGGATTCAGGGGGCCTGGGGCAAAGCAATTTCGGGGGCCCCTTCCATTAAAAAAAAGTTGCAATACTATAGTAACGTATTTGGAAATGTAAAAAATAACTAGTGAAATACATTCAAAAATTAATTTGTAATAATTTGAAAATACACTAAATACATTATTTAAAAACATTAAATGCTTTAATGGTATGTATACCCAGTTACATAGTGGGCTGTTGCTGGGTGATGGTGATGGTTGGTGCCAATGGGCTGTCGCTGCCTGGGGGTGGTGCTGCTGTTGCTCAGGGCTGGGTGGGGAGCTGGGCTCTGGGTTGGGGGGTGTCCGGCTCAGAGGGGCTGGGCTCGGAGCTGGGGGTCAGGGCTGTGGGGGAATGGGGTCAAAGGGGTTTCCGGCTCAGAGGGGCTGGGCTCGGAGCTGGGGGTCAGGGGCCGGGGGGGTGCCCGGCTCAGAGGAGCTGGGCTCGGAGTTGGGGGTCAGGGCTGTGAGGGGGATGGGGTCGGGGGGTGCCCGGCTCAGAGGGGCTGGGCTCGGAGCTGGGGGTTAGGGCTGTGAGGGGGATGGGGTTGGGGGGGTGCCCGGCTCAGAGGGGCTGGGCTCAGAGCCGGGGATCAGGGCTGTGGGGGGATGGGGTCGGGGGGGTGCCCAGCCTCGGCCCCTTACCATGCCGCTTACCCCCTCTCCCGGACAGCGCTGCAGCGGCGTGGTGTCTCCAGCGGGGCCTGAGTTCCTGCCGCTCGGCCGCAACTCGCAGCCCCGCCCCCTTACCAGCTGAGACGCCGGGGGATGGGGAAAGACGGAGGCGGGGCAAATTTTGCCCCTGCAAATTGCCCCACTTGCCCCGCCCGGGCGGCCCTGACTCTGGGAGCCCCTCTCGCCGCCGCCGCAGCCTGGGCTCGGCTCCAGGGGACCCCGCTTCCCTCCCTCCCTGGCTCCTCACACACTCTGGGAGCCCTTCTTGCCGCCGCCGCAGCCCGGGTGGCGGCGGCGAGAGGAGCTCCCGGAGTGTGTGAGGAGCCGGGATGGGGAGGTAAGCAGGGCCCGGGATGCAGGGAGGGAGGAGGGGTCCTGCTGCCGCTGCAAGTCTCCCCAGGGCGGTGCGGCGTTTCCCCAAGTGGGCTGTGCAGGGCGCCGCTGGGCTGGGCAGGGGGCACGGATCCTGGCTCGTGCACTGACAGGGCGAGTGGCTGGGCCAGGGCCGGCTCCCGGCAATGCCGCCCCAAGCAAAAAAATTAAAAATAAAAATAAAAAAAGGGGGGGCGGAGTGCCACCTCTTAGAAAGTGCCGCCCCAAGCACATGCTTGGAGGGCTGGTGCCTAGAGCCGGCCCTGAACATGATGCAAATTTTTAACAGGGAGGGTAATTAATATTAAACAACTTACCTGAAGATGTGTTGGACTCTCCATCACTTGAAGTCTTTTATATCAAAACTGGATGTCTTTCTAAAAGATAAGCTGTAGCTCAAACAGAAGCTATGGCCTGTTTTACACAGGAGGTCAGACTAAATGATTATAAAATGGTCCCTTGTGGCTTTAAAATCTATGAATCCTGTACAGCAACCTAGGGCAGTGGTGGTAGTGGGCAGAGAGGAGGAGTTTACCGTAGTATGCTGCTGACATCAGACTCGTAGAGCATCGCAAAGAAATGCGGATTGAGGGGAAGAAATTGGTATTACTAGATTAATGAAAGGTTGCAGTGACTACGAATACTGGACATATCCATATTGCTGCCTGTACTGGTGCATGCAAACAGCCACGAACAGTGGAAGACCAGGGTACAGCACTTGGTAAATAGAAGGCGAGGATGAAATCATGGGTATGAGAGAATTTTTCAGGATACCACTGATCAACTCTGTGTAACTTACCTGATATGCCTGTGCTGAGGCAACAGCACCCGTAGAATCCAGCAAAGCAACAAGTGCAGAAGAAGATTGCAGGATCAACGTATCCTCACCACAGCCACTGCAGCGTCCTCCTGCATGGTGTCCCAATGCTGTCACAGCACATTCTGGCCTACCTCCAGCATTTGTTTCTACACCAGCAACACCCATATGTCCTCCTCAGTTACCTTCTCTCTGTGCTCAAATTCCTGCTCCTTTATGGTCTGAGCAATCTATTAGTGCCAAGTGACTGCTGTCAGATGGGAGAAGTTGGCATCAAAGGCAGGATCAAGGTCCTCCTCCACTCCATCTACCTTCTACTGTGACCCCCTCAACTACTGCTTGGCCCCCTTCACTTTGTGTTGCCATTCTCTGGTGACCCAAGATGCCCTCTCTGCAACAGTGTATACGTTTGAGTGCCACCTGCCCTTTGGCTAGCAGTATGCATCTGCTTGAACTGATCATTCATTCCCCTTCTCGCTGCCTGGCGGAGTTCCAAGCACACAGCTGAATGACCAAGCACATACCACACTTCAAAAACCATTCATTCTGGTGGCTGGACACATCATTGTTGCTGCTCTGCAGCTATCCATCTCCTCGTTGCTGATGATGATTTTCTTTTCTTTTTTTGGTTGTTTGGATGGTTTTTAGTTCTTCCTGTTCCTCTGCCCAAAACTCTTTCCTCCTCTCCTTCCAAATTGCGGAAAGCTTTCAAAATGGCCCTACAAGCACTTGCTGTGCACGTGCTCTCCCCTATGTACATTTATGAGGGCAGGATGCTCCTCCATCATTTCTAGAGACTTGGCCAGGAGCCCTCCATTCCTTTGTATTCAGTGGGATGGGATGGAAATGGTTTCCTCTTTCAGGTGTTTTTTTAAAAAAGGAAACTGATCCTTTGTGCATGATATATCCATCTTCCCAGCTGATGAGATCAAATAGAAGAGCTACTTCATCTGTAAATCCATGTGCTTGGGATATGCTTAATACAGCTGAGAGAAATCTGATTGCAAATGTAGGCATTTGAAAAGTTGACTGGCTTCCTTTTGCTTTCTTAACACTCTCCATAAAGGGAGGAGAACCATGCTAGCTACTACCATATAGATATGTCACTTTCTCCCTCGGCTGTTTCCTAAATCCTGTAATACCAGTAGTGTCAGTTTGAGACACTGCCTTTCTTTTAGCTTTTCTGGCAGCTGTCTAGAAAAGGGAGATTTGATTATTTTATAAACTGTATGTTTTCTCTACCAGTGGTTCTCAAACTTATTTGATCGCACCCCCCTTCTTTGAATATGTAGTAGTTTACACCCCTTCTGACCAGGGCCGGCTCCAGGCACCAGCGCAGCAAGCAGGTGCTTGGGGCGGCCAACGGAAAGGGGCAGCACGTCCGGCTCTTTGGCAGCAATTCGGCGGGGGTCCCTCAGTACCTCTCGGAGGGAAGGACCTGCCGCCAAATTGCTGCTGAAGAATGAAGCGGCGGCAGTAGGGCTGCCGCTGAAGTGCCGCTGATCGCGGCTTTTTTTTTTTTTTCCCCTGGCCCGCTTGGGCGGCAAAAATGCTGGAGCTGGCCCTGCCTCTCACTCTGCCACCCAAATACATATACTGATATGTATACCACTTTGCCTTCAGAGCTGGGTGGCTGGAGAACAGCAGCTGCTGGCCAGGTGCCCAGCTCTGAAAGCAGTACCACCATCACCAGCAACGCAGAAGTAACGGTGGCTATACCATACCATGCCACCCTTACTTCTACGCTGCTGCTGGTGACAGCGCTGCCTTTAAAGCTGGGCACTTGGCCAGTAGTTGCCACTCTCCACTCTGCCTTCAGAGCTGGGCAGCTGCTTCTCATGCCCTCCCCCAGAAGACATTCCACACACCCCAGTTTAAGAACTTCTGTTCTACACAAAGAACCAATAATATTACCAGCAATGGTAGTTCACATCTGTCTTTTAATCTTATTTCAAAACACCCGAATTCCCAGGCTTGACCCCTAACTATATTCAGCATCTCATTTAGTCTTCTTTATTTTTGATTTGAACACTTCTTGACCATCAGAACAATTCAACTAAAATTTTTGCCAGCTGCGCCTGCATTAATTTTATGGCAGAAAAGTGTCTCACTTGAAGAAAACAGATGTATTCTCTTCTGGGAAACCCTTTAAAATTTTTAAATCAAGATGAGATGTTTCTCAAGAATGTCAAGCAGGAATTAGTTGAGGGAAGTTCTATGGCCTGTATTATGCAAGAGGTCAGAATAGATGATTCCTTCTGGCCTTAGAATCTATAAATCTATGAAGCCTAGATAATGACAGGTTCTCTGCCCAAACAGCTTTCCACTGTCTAATGAAAGATAAGCACAATATTACACACAGAACCACAGTTCAGAGGAGTTAGGGTAAAGGGATTATTGATCTGTGTATTCTTAGACTTCATAGGGGACTGCCTGGGGAGCCAATGGGGATGGCTTACTAACTAAATGTGTAATTTTACTGAACAACCAAACAAATCTCAGTGCTTGACAGAAATGTTCTTGTGGTTTATACAAGGTAATTTTGAAATCACTTTGTCAGATTTTCGGTTTCCATGCATGCTACTGCAACAGTCAGAGAAGCGTCCTGGTGGCTAGCCTGGGTTTCTGCTTATCACTTTGTGTGTGTGAAGTACAGAAACTGTTTATCGGTTTCCTAGGTGGCTGCATGTTTTCTTGGGCGTGACTCAATACTCAGTGTGCTGTAAAGCTACACCTCTGAGTTCTCATTGCTTTCATTCGTTTATGCTGTTCACAGAATAATTATATGCACGCTACCATATCCTTGAGAAACTGGCAGCTGGTAACTAACTAAGGCAGTGACAGTTCTTTCTCTTGATTCATCCATTTATATTTAACAATAAAAAGGACTCTTTGTGTTTTCTAGTCTTTGTTTTTATACCGCTTCATTGTATACATTATAGTCACTGAGTCAAAGGGAGTCTAGGTGAGGGTTTTCTAAATTACCAATAAATTTTGATGATAAAATTTGGGCATTTATCCCCCATGGGTTTTTTTTCTCTCATATCTCTGTCTGAACTTATCTTGACCTTTCAAAATGTTTGGGTTTGTTTCACACACATTGGAAGATGGAAATTTGGGCTGGTGCCAGTTTTTCTGTTTATTATTAGAAGAAAAGCAACCAACTCATTCTCAAAGTCCAATTTCAATTTTTGACAGCAATGGGAGTTGATGAATATAATTAGGCTGGGAAGGATTAGATTTTTATGTCGATTTCACGATACAAACACAAACAGATTAAAATATTTCCATCAATAATAATTGAAATTTATAGATAGGCAGAGTTTTTAAAAAATGGCTGTTTGATAACTTTAGAGTTGGATTTTGGAATATTTACTTTGTATATTTTAACTTTTGATGTTAACATTTTGTACGTTAATGGTTATAAAGCTTTAATTTTTTGAATCTCAATGTCTGTCATTAAGTTATTATTGTCTAATCCCCTCATAATTTCCCATAACTATGACAATTTTAATAGATAAAAATAGAAAAAAGCTTAAAAATAGACATTGATATTATCTGTCAAAATTATAAAAAATAATTAAATTCTGCCAAGCCCAAATTTGATGTAAATTCAATTAAGAGGTGGGTAACTGCTCGTGGTGTAGTCTTAGTGTCTAGCCACCAGACATAACAATAGCTTGTAAGAGTGTGGGTTTGTGAGACACACATTGCACCAAATGAGATGCAGATGCGGATGGCAACTGGGGAGGAATTGTGCCTTCCTAAGTTTCTGCTGGCGCCTTCTCACTTTGTGTTGCCCCTACTTTGTCCAGTATATTAAAAGCACATAGGTGACAGGAAAGGGGTCACTTTTAGCTTTCTTCTGACTGAGGAGTGAAATTTTGTCCAAAATATCATACAAACATAAAGAAAATAATATGAGTAAGTGTTTTCCCAAAGGCAGTTTCCTTAGTTAAAATACATCAAGAACAATAAGCGAGAGCATAATAAATGGAATAATATATACTTTGAATAAAGTGAAAATTATTCTAGATTTTTATACTTGTCATATGTCATGCAAATAGTATAATCCATAATGTACATTAAATACAGTACATTGTTTTTAGAACATTTTTTCTTGATTAAAATATACAGGACAAGCCACTCGTCTGGCATATATTTTTGTAGTTCCACTGATTTCTGTAGAGCTATGACATTTTACACTTGCTGAGGATCTTGCCACAGCATTTAGAACCAGCCTGTTCTGGTAGGGAATGGGCTAGATGCCATAATATGTCTTTTCTATCGCTATCTTTCTTCTGTGATTCAGTGTTACATGGGACAAATGTATTTGCCAACCCATTGCAGAAAAAGACCCATTAATCAAACTGTTATGTTGAAGTGTCTCCACTATACTAGTAAATATATTTGACTCCTGGGATGGAAAAAAGGCAGCAAGAGAGAATACACATGGTTATCTTTTATTTTAAGGACAGATAATTTTTCAATTAATTAATAAATTAACAATAAATTATATAATTAAATATCAAATATTTTTATTTGAAAGGAATAGTGACAATCGTTTTGTGAATAATCAACAGTCTTTGTAAATTGACATCAGGTAATGTCACTAAGGTCTTTATTCCAAAAAGCTCCCAGGTCTCTTGTCTATAAAAACGGTCTTATCTCAAGACCTTTGAAGATGTCCAACCAACTTTGATCCAGATGTAATGATGAAAAGAACTTAAGTCCCTATAAAATATAAATATATTATAATATTCACAGCAAGGAACAAAGATTTTAAGACAGATGGCAGAAGAAGCTTTAAATAAAATGAATAGTAATAGAAATAGAAACTTTGTAGGGGGAAGATAAATTTCTCTCCACCACAATCAAGTGCAATTAGAAGATTATTAGAATCTTGAAAATTCAAAGTACAAAGACCCAAACACAAATGGCCTGATTTTCCAAAGGTTAGGATCATACACAAATAATGTGAACACAATTATGTGCATAATGGTGTGTGCACAATTAATGTAAGTACAAAATGTATGTTTATAGAAGTGTAATTAAATACCTAACTGGCCATTTGCTTGCACAAATTCTTGGTTTCCATATATAGTCCCAGTAATTGCTTCCTATTAAATAAGCACCCAACCCAATCTAAGTATTCTCCAAGAGCTTGTCTCTGATGTCTCTGGGCCAGACTGTGACAGATGCTTACACAGGTGCACTGGGGCAACACACGGTGAGCCTCCTCCCCTGTGTGACCAGTGCAAGGACCTGTCACGTTTGCAGTCCATGCACACGTGGGAACTTAGTCTGCTTCCGCAGGGCACCACAACAGTGCACCATGCACCGAGTGGAATGGAGCAGAACAAGGAAGAGGTGAGGCTTCAGCCCCATCTCATCTTCATATTGACCCACAGAGCGGTCCTGCTGCAGAAGGGAGGACAGGTTGCATCATTCCAAAAGACCACTGTAACTCCTACTCCAGCCGGTGGTTAAGTGACCGATATTGGCCTGGTACATTTAGGAGTGTGAGAAATCCCCACAGTCAATTATTCAGAGAACAGAACTTCAGCTGCAACAGGAAGTCTGGAAGTCTCTGAGAGGATGACTCCTGCTGGGATGCTGGCAGGATGTTCAGGTAGATCTGAGAAAGCCTAGGAGGGTAGACTAGAAAAAGTACTCATACCCAAGTGAATGGAAAAAGGTCAGATATCCTATGAAGCAGCAGTAATCTCTGCCTCTAGTAGTACTCCATATTTATCCATCATGGAACTGTCCTTCCAGAGGAAGGTGGAGTCTTGGACAAAAGAGATGCACAGTAGTCATCCATACAGACAGCTGCTCCCCCATCTTGCTGTGTAAGTCAGTGAGGAGACACCACCATTCTGTGGGAGGCCAATGTGATCTTCAGCAGCCTGCATTATAGAAGAGACAATTGTGCTTTGTCAGACTTCATCTGTGTAAAATATTCTGCTTCATTTTAGTCTCTAACTATTCATTTTACCTGGTCAAATAATACACATGTAAATTGAAATATGAGTATTAACCATCCAATTGAGGGATATAACAATACCTATCACTGACAGAACAAGTGTTAGACAAGCTCAGCTAATTGGCCAGCAGTAGGAAAGTAAATAAAAATATAAATGAAAAGCTTTCTGAGCTCTCTGGTTTTTAGAAACTTTTCATTACAATAATGTTTCTGCCAGCAGGTAATCGGACTGGTCATCTGAGAACTGATGGGCAGGGTTTTGCTGATCCTCCAAAGCATCAGTGTTGGTTTACAGTAGCTTCTGGGGTCTTATCTTGGTGTCTGCTCCCAACAGCTCTGTTCAGCATTGATTGTTTCACTTTCCCCTGCAGCAAGTGGGGTCACTGTGCCTTGGTTTCCCCAAGTTTGGAGGGTTCACTTTATGACAGCTCCTCTTGAGCAGAGAATGCTGCTCCTCTTGAGTACGTTTCTACTGACTTTGGTTCTCTGAATGCCAGGTACCCTGGCCTGTCTCCTCGTACTTCCTAAGGGTGGGTTATTCAATCCTAGGAGTATGTAAGCAGCAGCTTTTATCCTTGGATCAACAGATAGATACTGGTTATAGCTGCATTTAAACAGCATACTGTTCATTTAAAAAAGAGAGCACAGAAACAGACAAAACAAGAGAAAAGCATTTACTCTTCTCTTCCTATAGATGTATATCACAGGAAACCTGTCCATGGCTATTTTCCAGATGCGGGGTGGGGTGTGGGGTATTTGAAAGCAGGCATCCCTGGAGGATTAGCCTATAGTCTACTGGGAACTTAAAGCAAAATGGAGTCCCTGTCACCCACCTACTACCTGAAGGTGAGTTTGATATATAAAGAGTGCTAAATATCATAGAGAAATGAAAAGGTGTGTGTGTGAGAGAGAGAGAGATGGGAAGAGTCTGTCTGAAGATGGTAAAATATGTAGTGCTTTGAAACTAGTTTCACACTCTTTCTTTGTGGCTTCAGTTTGATGGCACAAGAGAAATTAGATTGGGAGAGGCCTTTTGTAAAGACTTAGAATATTTTTGTGGTTTTAGTCCAACAATTCACACAACAGTTACTGAGCGAGCACCGCCAGATTAGGCAAGAAACTGCATGCAATGCCTTGGTTGCTGTCCAACTACCTGGTAGGCACTATATTTAAAAGAAGGGATTATATTCCCAGTAGTACATGGACATCGGGGCTCATTGCTGCCGCCATGATACTCTACTCATGCTCACTGAGCCTCGGTGAGGATAACAGACTAACACAACTGTTTCACTAGTGCTCTAATACATTTGGTCATTGCTATGCAAGGCCAGTGTAGGGGTTTCCCTAACCCCCTCCAAGCAATGACATAGATTGAGCCATTGGAGCCATCTTAGTGCTGCAGTACAGTGGATTCAAATGGAATGAGCTGGGTGAATCTTTCTTTCTTTCTCCCCAAAACAAGAGAGGCAGTTACGGAACTAGTGACCTTCCCCATCAACTCAGGAGGCATTTGTGGAGACATGTCCTCTTCTGGACTAAACCTGTAGTTAGAGTTCTGCCGAATCCCACAGAGACAGCTAGGAAGAAGGTGTGCCCCTCTCTCACCAGACAGGCAGCGAGAGGTGGGAGGCCAGAGAGCCAGTTGGGCTCAGAGAAGGGACTAGGCAGTCTCTTCCAAAACAGATGTACAGGCAAGTGGAGGAGGGGACATGTCATGGAAGCCAGCCTTGCTAAATGCTTACTGGTAATCTCACAAATGGCTCAGTGCACATGTATGAAGTACCATGGTAACACTGACACTCATTATTGATACAGTACATATGTGCTAATCGGCACAGGGTATTTAAACAGAACCGAATCGCAAAAGTGCCTTGCTTCTTTAAATCATGAACATAAAGAGAGATGACTTCTTCCCTCAGCTATCATCCAAAGCATGGAGTAAGTCAGCCATCCTGGCTGCCTGGCATCAGTGCCACATCTAGGGTGCAACCCTTCTCAGATCAGATGCCTTCTGCCAATGCAGCTGATTACCATTCCTGCACTGAACACCTGCCCATCCACCCATCCTTGTTCACAGACTACAGGTCAACTGGCTCTCTAAGGGCTTTTAACTGCATTCTTTTCAAAAGGAGCAGAAAATGTTTTAAAATAAATGGGGATTTGAGTGCCATGCTCCAAATGCTTACATACATTTTTGCACTGAATTTAATAAGTCTGGCTAACAACTGTGATCACCTACCACACCTGCATATTTAGGCACTGCAATCTTTTCAATTAAAAATCTATAGTCATGCAAATAGGGTGAAGTTGTTCCCTTAAACTTCTGTGAGTTTAGACATGCATTTGCTGGCCACATTTTTCCTTTAAGATCGGTGGAAAGTCCAGCAAGTTAAATATTTGAGGTTTATTATGGGCTCCCATGTAAAAGAAGTGATCCAATAATATCCTGCTAGTCTCATAAAGTTGTGAATGTTCACATCTGCAAGATAGATCCTGCCCTAGATCTTGCTGCTTACATGTATAGATCTAGGGCAGCATGTGTGTCTGCTTGTCCTCTGCCCATTGTGGCAGAACTCCAGACGGGTGTGTGAAGTAGCAAAACCTTAAGACAATCATACATTACCACTGAAAGAGGTAGAACTTGGCTTGAGCCAGTATAGTAAATTTAAATTATAATTGATGTTGGAAGGAAAATATATACTCTTTGGTCCACACAGGTTTCTGTTGTTGCCCTAAGCATTGTAGGCTTGAAGCTTTTGGTTTTTTTGTTGAATGTTTTTTTTTATTATTTATATTTTAAACAGAGCTCCAAAGCTTCTACAGCCACCGCGAAAGTCTGAAAACAGAAAGGCGGTGACCTCTTTCCTGAAGCCTAGAGAGAGTTCTCTTCTCCATTTGCAAAGCTTAGAGAGTGAGTTGAGGGAGGCAGTGGTCCGGAAATAGAAGGGAACTGGATAGCTGGATAGCTTTGTGCATAGCTGGGGTTCCTGCTCGTGGAGAGGGACCATTGTCCCCCATGTTAGGACATTGTTCTGCCTAGACAGTGTAATATACTGGCACTTGTGTGTGTGTGTTTCTCTTCTATGTGCTAGATGGAAGGAACTTCATTTTAGAGATAGGTCAAATGATTTTTAAAAGCTTTGGGTAATATATTATCACCCTGCAACAGGAAAGGAGTTATGGCTCCATGAGACACAGTTCCTACCCTACACTGCCCCTAAGTATGGACTAAATCCCTGGGACATAATCATAGAATTGTAGGACTGGAAGGGACCTCGAGAGGTCATCTTGTCCAGTCCCCTGCACTCATGGCAGGACTAAGTATTATTTAGATCAGTGCTTCTCAAAGTCGGGCCGCCGCTTGTTCAAGGAAAGCCCTTGGTGGTCCGGGCCAGTTTGTTTACCTGCCGCGTCCGCAGGTTCGGCCGATCGCGGCT
Organism: Emys orbicularis; assembly: GCF_028017835.1. Lineage (NCBI taxonomy): Eukaryota > Metazoa > Chordata > Testudines > Emydidae > Emys > Emys orbicularis. The sequence goes on along the minus strand of NC_088684.1, from coordinate 77,766,676 downwards.
CCCACTGGCTGCAGTTCGCTGTCCCAGGCCAAGGGGGGCTGCAGGAAGCGGCACGGGCTGAGGGACGTACTGGCCGCCCTTCCCGCAGCCCCCATTGGCCTGGAGCGGCGAACCGCGGCCAGTGGGAGCCGCGATCGGCCGAACCTGCGGACGCAGCAGGTAAACAAACCGGCCCAGACCGCCAGGGGCTTTCCCTGAACAAGCGGCGGACGGGCTTTGAGAAGCACTGATCTAGATCATCCCTGACAGGTATTTGCCTAACCTGATCTTAAAAATCTCCACTGATGGAGATTCCACAACCATAATCTTGACCAAGTAATTGTGGATATGGTTTAGATTATTAATATATGTGTACCTGATTTCTAGGCACATAGCAGTACTATCCAGAGATATACAGATGACCTAAAGTGTATCCACAAATTGTGGGAGCAAAAAGGGAAGACACCTTTGGAAACTCTCGGGGTTTTTTTGTTTGTTTGTTTTTGTTTCTTTGGCTTTATTTTGTATGAAAAAATGTTGACTTTAGATTGTAAAAGCCTTTCTAAAACTGCAAATTCCTTTTCTCCATTGTAAACTCCTCAGGGCAGGGACTGTTTGTTAATACATGGTTTTACAGCACTTAGCGTAATGGGGCCTGATTCTGATGCTGGCCTCCAGGTGCTATTGCAACGTAAATGTGTATGAATAATAATAATAACAATCTCAATTTGCTTTTGATGCTCATTATTATATTACAACAATAATAATATTTATTTATTATAATACTAAAACAATAGAAGTATTTATTACAAGGCAGCTTTCAGAGCTTCTGATGCTCCCACTGACAATTTTGCCTCTGTAATCCTGACATTATTAATCTGCACCTTAGTTCTTATTTTTTGGGCATAAACATTACAAAGACTAACTCTCTGAAAGCCTCTGCTAAAAGCAATTGTTGAATTAATACTGTCAAGGATGACTAGTGCTTCTAATACCATTGTCTTTATTTTCACATAGACTCCTTTTCATCTTTTCTCAAATTTTAAGGTCTAATCCTATGAGATGCAGAGTTTTCTCAACTCCTGTTGAAGTTAGACAAATGGGAGAGGTCCTTAAACCACAAACCCACTCACTAGTATGCAATACAATGGCTCAACTGCATCCCTGGTATGACTCTGTCTTTTGAGGGGTTTATGGCAGGGATTGATTTGGCCCGTTGTCTCCAGTTATATATAAGAGTAGTAGCCCTGGCTGGATCACAACCAGAAGATTTCAAAGTACTGACAGAGACTGCTGTGGAGATAATACAACATACCTACCTCACCACACCCCAGAGCCGGTCAGGTAAATTATGACAGTTTATCAAATGCCTTGATCCTTCAGCATAATATTGGAATCGGTGTAGCTGGCCTAACATATATTATCTGAATAAGCAGGGTATACACTGCAAAATCATGAAAAAAACCTGCATTTATTTTGCACTCATATGTTCTCTGTCCACTAGTCTAAATGTACCATGTCTGTTTTTCAGATTCCATTAGAACAGCTACTCTTTTTTTTAATAGAAAGGAAAACCACAAAAACCAGTTATTTTCCTCTCATGTGCAGCAGCCTAGATCCGTAACAGCATGGAATGAAACAGAAACTGTGCTCTGGGTTTTGCTATATTTAATCCTGGACAAGTAACAATTGTAAAGGCCAATTTGTATTGGGATCCATTAGGGATAGAAATTAAAGTTGTATCCAGGGCAGATCATCCCAAGAGCTCCTTTGTGCCCTAAATTGTGTGTGCATCCCATTCTTACATAGTTAACCTTTTAGATGCAAAGCGCCACTCTAGAGATCAAAGGCATACTTCAGAAGGCATGTTTTCATAAAGCTGGCTCTCTTAGCCTGCCTCTGTAGCTCCTCCCACTGGCCCAACTCTCATCTGCCCCACATCCATTTCTTCGCTCTGTACTCACTAGTAAACACACTAGTTCTGCCAGCTATTCCCCGATTCTCTGGCTCTTTGATGCTACAGCTGTTGCTTCCACACCTATCTGGCCCTCCTAAAATGGCATCTCCAAAATCACTACTGGCAGATCAGACCTCATGAATCTGTTGACTAATGTGGACCTGGCTGCCAGCACTGAGAATTTGAGCTTTCCAGTGATATAATGCAATAGTCGATAGCCCTGATAATTTACGAAATACTCACTGCTGTTACCTGCCCCCTCTTCTTCCTTGTTTCACTAAGAACTCTCACCCCTGTTTGTAACGTATGAGAATGAGTTCCCCTGCAGCTCTCTCCTGGTTGGAACAGTGGACCAGTAACAAGAAACAGTTCATCTGCTGAAGACAAAAGTTCTTTCAGCCGCTGCAGAAACAATAGGATCAAAGAGGAGTGCAGACAAATACCAATAGCTCCCAGATAGCTGGGGGTGCCCACGATTAAGATTCCCAAACTCCAAGTTCTTACGAGTGGTTGTGAGTCAGGAATGTCACCTATAACATTCCTGGATACCAACCAACCAGAGTGGAAACAGATAGGCCATTCTGAACTGAGGAGATCTGAGTTCAGATGCCTGGTTTAATAGATAATGACCGTGCCTGTAAATCGGCCTAGTTTCCCCACCCCCATGCCTCATAAACTGACCGACCCCTGACAGTTATTTTGGGGAGTGTGTCTCAAGCACCCTTTGCCGTTGGATTTAAGGGGGATGCAACCACTCTTTCTATGTCCATCTCTTGTTATGGAGATCTTGGTTCAAATCCCAGTTTCACCTGCTGTTAGAATTTGGAGCTCCAGCTGTCTCTCCCCTACAGATCTTGCTTCTCTTTGCAGAACTTCAGCATTCAGCAATTGATCTGCCTTCTGATGCCACTCCTCTGCTGCTGCCACCATGGGGGAATTCAAGTGTCTTGCCCTCATGTGTCAGCAGCAGCTGTTTTGTAGCTATGGATATGGGTAAAGTCCTGGCTATTGAAGTTAATGAGAGCTTTGTCAGTGACTTCAGTAGGGCCAGGGCCAGGATTTCATGCCTGGGCATTATCTACAGTGAGTCATGGCAGGAGCATCTAATATATCTGTACACTATGCTGGAGAAAATCTGAACAGCTGGCTAGACAGTAAAGCCTTGAGTTAGCAAGCGAGGCTTCACCAAAGGGTAAAGTACCTTACCTATACATAATAGGGAAAGGGAAAGTTGTAATGCGTGTGGAAAAGGTCAAGGACATTCAGGAGACACTGTCCCAGAGGAAGAAGTAGCAGGCCATAGCTTCCTAGGGACTTGTGGGCTGATATCAAACATATCTTACTTATTTTTCCTCCATCACTGCTTACTTCAGAGATCTGACAGTGAAGTAGGCGTCCTAAAGTGAGTAACTGTGCGATCATATTGCTGTAACCCTTCTAATGCCTCACCCCTCCCTTTTGTTCATCACCTCCCACACATTATGTCATGTTTGATTTCTGCAAGCTCTTTGGGGCGGGGACTGTGCCTTTCATTGTCTACTCAGAAACGCCTAACGCACCTTTAGGAGCTGAAAAATTATTATTAATAATAATAATTATAATCAGCTGGAATGGAATTAGGCCTGAAAAGAATGTCTAGAAATTGAAAAACTGCCTGTGTCATGGTCCAGGCTTGAAAAACTCCATCAATAGTAGGATATAGGGTGTTTTTAACCCCAGGGGATATGAAGAAAAAACCTTCCTTTGCTTGAAGCTGTTTTGGTGGGCGGTAAATTGTGCTAAGGTTGAAAAGACTGACAATGAAATGGACACTTGACAGCCTGAACTATTGTCAGTTGGACTAACTGTTCACCCGAGAGAGATTATTGGGCACAGCGCGGCTTTATTGAAACAAAAGTGAGATTCACAACAACAAAGCAAAACATACCATGAACCATGCACCTCAAGCACTGCAAACTTTTCATGTGCCATAATGGTTAAATAATACTGAAGAGACCTCTAACTCCAGAGATGTAAAATATTGTGTACCGGAGGCCACTTTAATGGCAGATGTGATACTTGCCATATCCTTAAATGCAACAGAAAACTACAGTGAGGTGGTATGGCCTAGTAGTTAGAGCATGGGATTGGGACTCAAGAGCCTGGGTTCTATTCCCTGGCTCTGCCACTGGTTTGCTTGGTGCCCTTAAGCAAGTCACTTCAGCTCCCTGTGCCTCCGTTTCCCCATCTGCAAAGTGGGGATGCAGATGCTGATCTTTGTAAAGTGCTTTGAGAACTACTGATGAAAAGTGCTATATAAGAGCTAGGTGGCATTAGTGTTATTATTAAATTGTCATATAGTTATGGTGTTTGTCATTTACCATATGTAGGGTTCCCTCAGACATGGCATTCACCATGGGTAACAGACACTTCCCTCTGAGGCACTCTCATCAAGCAGTGATTAAGTTACTTTCATCTGTGTTTCTGAGTACCTCCCTGCTGAAAGGTGATGCTTTAGGAATGTCTAAGGGTGGGATCTTGCACCACTATGCTTTCCCATTGACTTGAGTGAGAGGAGAACCAGGCCCTAAGTGCTGGTATGAGACATTTCCTGTCATCTAGAATGAGACATGAGAGCTGTTATACATCTTTCACAAATGGAAAGCCTGATTTTATGGTGTCATATAAGACATGTCCTCCAGGGAGGACCCACAATCTGTTTGAAATTCTTCATCAGTACTGTTGGTTTGACCTTTACAATGATAGAACAATACATGAGTAGGCTGTAGATGTGGTCAATCAACTTCCTCATGTGTCTACATCCCCTGAGATCGCTGAGTTAATCCACCTAAAATGAGAAGAATTTGTCTTCAATAAGACCTGGGAGTCATTTTTACAAATTTGGGGACCTTATAATGCATTCATTTTGCATTGAGCTACAGACGCCCCTCTTCATCCATTCCACATGCCCTTCCTAGAGACACATTGGGGGCATTTGGATGTGTTACACAGATTATAGAATTGCCCATCTGGAGACAAAAGTCCATGGAGAAACCATGATTCTGCATTGCAATCACAATAAGTCTGCTAACACCCACTCAAAAAATTTCTTGCAAGGTGATAGCCGTAAGGCTGAAGAATTCATAGTATGTCCAGCTGGCCAGAGGAATAAGTCACCACTGCATGGAGTCACAGAGTTAACTACATCTATAGCCTGCTAGAATAATTAAAGATGAGACCATATTTATCCCTGATAGCAATACAAAATACTAACCAAAAATAAAGCCTGAAGGTGATATGGTGATATACTGGGCTAGTTTTTCAAACACTGAACTCATATTTCCCTACCTAACATTTTCAGAGTGAGTTAGATCATTTAGCTGTCAAGTTCTCGTACCCACAAATCTGGTATTTAGATGTCTAAAGAGCCTAAATTGTGGATGCAAAGAATTGTGAGTGCAAAATTGTGCCAGGCTGAATCCAGACTGCACATCTGTCTCTTTAAGTACAAGTATTCAGACTATTTACTTTTAGAAGGCTGTGAATTGGATTTATTCTAAAATCCAATTATATTAAACAGATGATATAATGCTGATTTATATTGTGCTAGCCTTTGGTGCTTTCAAAAATTTTATGTCTACACTACAGAGCCTATGCTGGCATAGCTCCTTAGCGTAGACACAGCCGGAGATTTTCTGATAGGATAGGAACACCACCGTCCCGACTGGTGCTATCTATGTCAGCAGAAGCACTCTTCTGTCTGCAGTGGGGGGTGAGCTTGGCATGGCTATGTCAATCTGAGGGATGGGTTCTTTCACACCCTTGATCGACGTAGCTATGCCAATATAATTTTAAAACGTAGTCCAAGCCTAAATAATTTAGGAGCTTAAAATCCTATTGGAAGTCAACATGACTTAGGAACATTGAAACATTAACCTTAGTGATGGGAAAGACCTACAGCACTGGTTCTCAAAGTATGGGCCATAAACCACCAGTGCTCTGCATAGCCCTTTCTGGTGATAAACAGAAATGAATATTTTGAGATTCAAGGGTGGGATTTGGAAGAAAGGTGCTCCCTGAGAACTGTACAGCCTTTCCTTATTACATGCTCTGCAAAACAACTAAACAGGTAGAGATTCATTGAACCACAGTAGCAGGTTACCCAGTCTGCCAACCTCAACTGGGCTTCCCTACATTTTGTTCTCTAGTGCTTTTTCCAGTCTAGTGTTAAATTTCTCTAGTGTTGGGACTTCCATTACCTCCCTTGGAGCCTCACTGCAGTTTTTAATAGTCCTCATGATTAGGAATTGTCTCCTGATATTCAGCACACATCTTCCTGTTCCTAAATTTAGTCCATTACTTCTGGTTATGCTGTCCCTCTTGGAACACCTTACACAATTCCTCTACCTCCTGGCAGATGGTTTTCATACCCCAGCCCCATCTTCATCATTTATTCATATTTAGTTCCTTTAATTTCTCCTCTTAATCGAGTCTGGCCACAACTGTATTTAGGGGCACAAGAATATTTGGGTAAACCCACAAGCACAAACACCATTACTGAGTCCCCCAGTTACTGCATTGGGTGGTGGCTGGCAAACGAGGCAGCCGCTGCCCACTACTGTCCTTGCGGAGCAGGTGGCTTTCTCCCCACGTCTATCACATCTGGATGCTACTGAGACATGGGGCTTGCCAGGCAGACAGATGAAGGTGTGACTTGAAAAGAGTTGCCATCTGCTTAGCTTCACTCCTGGGCAGAAGCAGGAGTTTCCTGCTTTGAAATGGAAATTTAGCATCTTTCTTCCACCTCATCCTGGACCTCTACTCCTGGCTCCCACTCGGCTTTCTGTTTCTTCCCTGCCCAGTCAATTAGCCTGGGGTGAGGGAGACCTTGGAATCTGCTTATTCCTTTTGCAGCAGCGGGACCTCCCTGTACTCATCAGCCCCCAAGCAAAACAGTGGATGCTAGGGTAGAATTGCTAGTGGCAATAGTCTAATACTATTCAGTCAGCTCTCCCCAAACAGTGACTGTCTTCCTGGTCTGTGTTGTGATGCCACTGTGTGTTTGCACAAAAATCACACTTCTGCCTTTTTAAAAGTCATATATCCCATTACAGGGTCATTTTTGAGTTTGCTGTCCAATCTGTAAGGAGAAGGACAGGCTTATCACATTTCTGTCACAAAGTACCCTTGTGATTTGGGTCAATTTGCTTAGGATTTCATTTTCAAAGGGCCAACCTCTGTTTTGCAGGTGCAATTGGCCACAAAATTTTGCCTGAATTTTTGCACCTGCTATTGACATGAAGATGCAAATCTAAGTACCAGTGCCTCTAATTACATGATTGATGGTACAAATTGGGTAGTGAGAAGCTCAAGCACTCAGATTTGTGCCTGCAATGTGCTGCTTCAAATATGAAGGCACAAACTTTGTGAATGCCACAAATGGGAAGACCAGTCCTTGCCCACAACTGGCCCCTTAATCTGCGAGATGTGGACAATTAGACTTACCCACTTATAAAGTGCTTCCAGAACATGGGTTGAAAAGAGCCACATAAGTGCAATGTTTTATTATAGTATTATTATTATCAGTCATATGTGTCTTTCAGCATTAATGCTTTCCAAGTGTCTCCCTGTCACTGCATTTCTGTGCCATAGATTCTGCTCCAGTAGAGTTGTACCTCCTTAGGCCAGGGCTGTATTGACCCAATGTTTCAATATTTTCCCCAATATTGAAATGTATTCACTAACTTTTCCATGTTGAATGTAATCTAATTTTGGTATTCCTTGCTCATATTTCTAGCATTTCTGGGTCCCTTTGTAGTACTTTGTTGTCCTACAAGTATGGTACTATACACTGATATATAACATAGAGATCTGAAAAAGAATATATCCCCCCATGTCTTTAAGTATTATAATAAATCATGTTTGGATTTGAAAGAAAATCTGTGAGTTAATTTCCTCTTCCGTCTACAGAACTGGCTCCTTTAATGCCAAAAAAAATTTAGTAAGCACTAAATTGTCTCTTAGTTGAAACAAGTTCTTTTTTTTTCCTTTTTTTTAAAGATTGCTGAACTGTGAAAACTAGCCACTACTAGAGATAAGTTAGTTGTTCATGACATTTGGTACTTCTCCCAACTTCTTGCTGTATGAAATCAGTTGTGATCTTTAAAGTGAGCATAATAGGTAAAAATTTCAAAAGCATCTAAGTGGCTGAGGACCCTAAATTTCATTTTCAAAAGTGACTTAGGCCAGATTAAGAGGCAGATAGATGCCTATTGGGACTTTCAAAAGCGTCTGAGCAGGTTAGGCATCAAACTCTCCTTGAAATCAATAAGACTTAGGCTGCATAGAATCATAGAATCGTAGGACTGGAAGGGGCTTCGAGAGGCTTCGAGAGGTTGTCTAGTCCAGTCCCCTGCACTCATGACAGGACTAAGTATTCTAGACCATCCATGACCAGGTGTTTGTCTAACCTGCTCTGAAAAATCTCCAATGACGCAGATTCCACAGCCTCCTTAGGCAATTTATTGTACTGCTTAACCAACCCGACAGTTAGGAAATTTTTCCTAATGTCCAACCTAAACTGCCCTTGCTGCAATTTAAGCCCATTGCTTCTTGTTCTATCCTCAGAGGTCATGTTTTCTCAACCTTTAATCATTTTTGTTGTTCTTCTCTGGATTTTCTCCAATTTGTTCACATCTTTCCTGAAATGTGATGTCCAGAACTGGACACAAGACTCCAGCTGAGGCCTAATCAATGTGGAGTACAGTGGAAGAATTATTTCTCGTGTCTTGCTTACAACACTCCTGCTAATACATCCCAGAATGATGTTTGCTTTTTTTTTTCCGCAACAGTGTTACACTGTTGACTCATATTTAGCTTGTGATCCACTATGACCCCCAGATCCCTCAGTACTTCCTTGTAAAGCTCACTAGGTGCCTATCTGCATCTTTAGACACCTGAATATCTTTGTAAATCTGGCCCTAAGTCACTTTTAAAAATGAGACTTAGGCTTCTAAAACACTACTAAAATTTGACCCAATGGGCATAATTCACTCATCAGCAAATATTCTGAGTTGCTATTTGTATAAAAATATATATGGCTAGTAAAACAATGGATTGATTACTGTTTTCTCCAATTAGAAATACAGTAACTCCTCACTTAAAGTCGTCCCGGTTAACATTGTTTCGTTGTTACATTGCTGATCAATTAGGGAACATGCTCGTTTAAAGTTGTGCAATGCTCCTTTCTAACGTCGTTTGGCAGCCGCCTGCTTTGTTCACTGCTTGCAGGAAGAGCAGCCCCTTGCAGCTAGCTGGTGGGGGCTTGTAATGAGGGTGGACTGGCAGCCCCCTATCAGCTCCCCGCTCCCCTAAGTTCCCTTTGCTGCAGCCGCCCAGCAGGCTATCAATTGCTGGGCAGTTCAGCTGTCCCTCCCCCCACTGCCATGTGCTGCTCCTGCCCTCTGCCTTGGAGCTGCTCCCCGGGACTCCTGCTTGCTGTGCAGGGGGGGAGGGGAGGGGCTACTGTCAGGGTGTCCCCCACCCCCCTGCTCCTGCACCCCGCTTACTCCTTCTCCATATAGATCAAGGAGGGGATACGGACGGAGAGAGACAGAGAGAGCTTGGGGCAGCAGCTGCGTCTCAATTTCCTGAGCCACTTAAAAAGACAATGCACTTAAGAGTGGGTCAGCTTACTTAAAGGGGCAGTGTGCATCTCTCTCTCTCTCTCTCTCTCTCTCCCCCATACACAAGGTGTGTGTCTGTCTCTGTCTGCTATGCTGTCTCCCCTCCCTCGTGTTCGTGCTGCCTTGTGTGAGAGACTTCATTAACAACGATGTGTTAACCCTTGAGGGCTCAGCCGAGTGCTAGTTCATCGTTTAGCAGTAAGGCATTCCCTGGGAAATATCCCTCCCTCTTCCACCCTCTAACTTCACCACCTCAACCAAGCTTCACAATCATCATAGCTGTGAACAGTATTAAATTGTTTGTTTAAAACGTATACTGTGTGTATATCTATATAATATATAGTTTTTTGTCTGGTGAAAAAAATTTCCCTGGAACCTAACCCCCCCCACCCCATTTACATTAATTCTTATGGGGAAATTGCATTCGCTTAACATCGTTTTGCTTAAAGTCGCATTTTTCAGGAACATAACTACAACGTTAAGCAAGGAGTTACTGTAAACCTAACAAGGAACCCCATGTCTTCAGTGAAAACACTCCACAAAGAGACAGGAGGGACTTTTTTTTTTTTTTTTTTACAGCATGTTAGTTTATATAAAAGTATTTGTATAGCATTATATTGGGGTCATTCCTGTGCTGGTGCACAAAGGACTGAGGCAGAAAGCATATGAAGCCTCTATTCCCTATGCACTGAACAGGATTAAATCCCTTTATAGCAGTGGTGGGCAATCTGAAGAAAATCTGGGGCCTGCGGGCTGCACATGGCACATCAGGGTAATCTGCTGGCAGGCTGCGAGACAGTGTTTACATTGACTGTCTATAGGCATGGCTGCCCGCAGCTCCCAGTGGCCTCGGTTTGCCATTTCCAGCCAATGGGAGCTGTGGGAATCGGCCTGTGGGCCCCAGGTAGCCCACCACTGCTCTATAGCATAAATAAGAGCACTAAGAGATGAGCCTGACTAAGTATATCAGCCTGTGCAACATGTCCCGAGGGGGTAGCGGTCAGTGAATTAGGGGTATCCCTATCCCAGCCCCTATCCCTCAGTGGATAGCAGGTATGCTGCAGTCAATAGCAAATGCTGGTTGACAGCAAGTAGGAGCATAATTTGCTTCCGCTCTCGGGGCTTGTTTACATTACCACTTAAGTCGATGTAACTTAAGTTGCTCAGGACAAAGGGACACGGATTGACCCTTTTAGATACGGCCTACGTAGGGGGCAGTGTGGAGCTGCAGAGCCAGCATATAGACCAAGCTATAGATTATGTAGTAATTATATTGATTACTTAAGAATTCCCAGTTATCACTTTGAGTGTTGATAGGTTCTTGTCCCAAGATTAGGCCCAGTATTATGTGCACAGTTGCAACACTCACACTACAGGAACCCTTCTATATTACTATAGTTTATTCATACATTTAGCAAAGTCACAAACACTCTAACTCAGTAAGGTAGATAGAGATAATACAGAATGAACATCTGAACATCTATATACTCACATGCAAATGTTAGCCACTGAAACCTGAAATGGTAGCCACTGTCTTCCTCATCACCATCACCTTCCTCCTCATCACCAGTGGCCATCATTCTAGCACCTGCCGGGGGCTACATCTCTCTACTCCCACAGCCAGGCTGGGATACAACTTTTATAATGTTACACTGATGCTGCTATGTATAATGCATATTCAGTAGAGGTTTCTCCCCCGCCCCTTCCTTATTTGTATTTCCTCACCCTAATAATGTTGGGTTGCCCTTTTCCTATAGGTTAGTATATGAATTCTCAACTTATTATCATATACGTCAATTTGTTGCCATGGCACTCTTGTGATCAGATATCTGCAAATGTTAGCTCATGTTCCTGGGGTTGGTTGGTGTCATTATAGTAAATTCCAACAAAAATCCCCCTTATATCCTCTATTCTCAGTTCCTCAAAACTTGAAAATTTCTGTTGGGCTGTTTGTCTGTGCCAGAGTTCACAGGCTTCAAGCCTTATGCTAGCTGCTGAAGCTAGTGTCTTATAGGGTACAGGCCTGTAGGTTCCTTGCATTACTGCTGAATATAATAAAGGCAGAATATAATGAAGGCAAGACAGGGAATATAATAAAGGCAAGCTAGCCCTATGAGCTACAAGCAAGAGCATTCAGTGGCACTGGGAATGACTTCTACTGGTGCTGAGCAATTCCTGAGTGCAGAGCACTCTCAGCTCTCATTGAACTCATCTCAAGAGATTCTTAGCACGTTGCAAATCAGGCCCATTGTGCCTCAGGGAGGCAGACTGCTCCCAGAATTCCCCAATTGCACAGGGGCACACCCATTGCACCTCCCTTTAGAAAACTGGCTGGTTTGGAGAGAAGGTGGGGCTATTACCCCACCTTCTTCCTGTCCATTTTGGGGTGGCTTGTGCACCTGGGGGTGAAGTCTCTTCATTCGCTGTATTCTCAAGTGCAATTTTGGCCCACCCTAAGTTGGGTGTAAAGAGAGGAAAGCTCCTTGAGGCCTTCTTCTCTCATACACTTGTGCAAGGGCCATTCAGAGTCTGGCCCCAACTGAGTTCCAAATCACATCTCCTTGGCCTGCCATGAGAGATCTAATCATGGTCAGCAGGATTCCTGTTTCAGAGGATGTACTCTGCAGCATCTCTGCTTCCAGTTGGTAGCACCAAGGAGGAGTTGGCCCATGGCAGGAAAAAAGATAGTGTCAAAGCACAGCAGTTAATAGGATCATAAGGGCTTGGTTTCTTATCCTAGATACTTCTGATGTTTTTATAACCCAATAAATAAAGCTTTTTTTATCAAAATATTGTATGATCTTGCTTGTGACAAGTTAGTTTATTCTTCCTAATCGCACATATAGTGTAGATGGGCCTGGGCTACGTCTGGCCCAGAAGACAGATACTGGTTTTACTCTTCTATAGGAAATGGATATGTATTTTCAGATGCACTAGTCAGTTGTTAAAGTTCATACTCTTTACAAAAATATTCCTAAATTTCATTATGTGCCTTTAGTCTACTGGCAGTAAGGAGAAGTCTTCTAACTGCATTTGAAGTGATCAGTTAACATTTTAATTATTTATCACGCTGTAACTTATAATGCACTCGGAATCATCCCAGTAAAGCTTGTCTTCTCTCTTTAAAATGGTCTCTTTGGTATCCAGCAAAGGGTTTTGTTGCAATAAGAATTAAGGTGTGTCTCTAAGCTTTTACCTGGGAGCAATAATGATGTTGTCAAGCGTTTCAGTTGAGACCAACCCAGGATTTTTGGGTGGGGAAACAGACTCTGTTATACACCATCTTCAGTGCTTCCTTCAGAGGGAAGCAGAACACCTCCAGAGCTAGGGTGTAAGAACATCTAGTGAGTGTCTTTTTACACTGACACTAAAGTGAGGGGGGAAAGGGAACAGCAGGGTAACCACAACTCACTTGGACTTGTATCTAAGAGTAATCAGATGCAATGGATTGGCTCCCCTTCAGAACAGCTGCTGTTCTATTCATTTTAATGGTAAGTAGAATTTTAAAACAATATTTGTAAGCTTTCTTTTAATGTCTGTCAAAGTACTTTTCTACAGATGATTACATTTACTGCTGCCTCCACTTTTAACTACATTGAAACTCATATTAATCAATAAGGCAATTTTAAACATTGTGCATTAGAAACTAACCATTGCTCGTTTTCAACTGAATCTTTTAAAAAGCTTCTGCAAAAACAGCCCATCTTTAATTTTAATGTTATCAGAATTATTTCTTTTGAGTATAACTGTACCCATTGTACCATTCTGATTATTAATGCATTACATATTTATAATAATAAATACTTCTTAACAAGCTGCTTTCTTTATTATTATTATTATTATTTTATTATTTTATTTTTATTATTTAGTTGTATGTTTGTCTTCATTTGTCCAGTGTATCGGGGGGGGGGGGGAGGGGAATCCAGCATTCTTTAAAAAATAATGGCTAAGATTACTTCACAATAGATCAAACCCTATAGTCTATTCAGGCAACCATCCCCACCTCCCATTTCATTAAATTTAGTGGAGGTTTTGATTGAGTAACAATTACAGGATTTGGCCCATTAGTTAATATTGCAAGGAACCATCACTGCTTGGTACATTAACATAGTAGCATTAGTGTATAAAAGTAGAGAATAAACAAATCCTTACATTGGGGGTGTTATTCTCTTACTGTGTTTGTTTATATTATTGCAAAAAAAGAAAGTGGTGCTTGTAGTAAGGCAGAATAGTTGTGTAAGGTGTAGGCATCAGGAAGCTGAAATTAACTAAAACCAGAGAGATATAAAAGAGGATCACAGAGGATATTGTGACGATCTGTTCTGGCATCATATTCTGTTTTATTGGTTTGGGATTTGTTTTTCAGAGTTTATCTTGCTTTTCTAGAACTAAGGACAATTATAAGGCCCTAAAAACTAACAGGAGTAGATTCCCTGTACAATGGTTTGTTTTGTGGAGTTTGTTTCACACAATCTATACAACGAAGTGTACACCTATATTAACTTTTTAAAATAATACTACTGTACTAACAATATCTAAAGGATTATTGACATAGAATAAAAAATACTGGGGCTTATTTTGGAAAGATTAAGCAAACCTTAGCTCTTAGATTTGCATTCAGTAAAGTAGAACTAATCAACATGGGCAGAGGCCAAGTAAATAATTTTAAGGCTTGGCAAAAAACAGACAAGGTTATGATTCAGATTAGTTTCTGCTTGTTTAAGGCAACATACAGGTCTCTTCCAGGTCTGGAATAGTGTGTGTCAAAATAACAATTTTAGCTTTTTATTCAACATTATCAGCATTAGGTAAGATGAGATTTATTAAATCACATAGTAATAGGTATTTTTCATTTTTGGAACTTCAGTGAAAATAAACTATAACTGTACTATAAATTACCATCCATTCGAGTGCACATTTTACTGTAGAAAAATAATCTCTTTCAACACTGCAGCACTTTAATTTAAAAAAAAAATACATAAATTTTACCATAGTTTTGTGACTGAGTCAGGATTTCAGTTTCAACCAGGAGAAGTGAAAGTTTATGTGAACACTAACCACATTTTGGCAGGTGTTAGCTGTATGAATGGTCATTATGCAGAGATATCAAGTAAAGCCATTGGAATATGTCTTTCTCTTGTCACAGAAGGACTGGTCAAATGTTCATAGCTGGAATTTACAGGGATCTTATTTTAATTCAGTCTCAGTCCAATCGATAAGAAAAAGAGGCTTTTTTGTACATATAGAAGTAGAGAGATTACCGAATATACTTGTTCATAAGCCAAATATTTCTGGTAAAAAAGTGACGCATCAAAGAGCGGGGGTTGGCTTATAAACGGGTCTTCACCAAAATTTGATGATTTTAAACTCTATGGAATCATTTAATTGAATATCTAATACATTGTTGTTTTGTTTACCTGGAGCATCAGGCACGGAGCCCCTCAGCTCCCAGTGTCCACGGTTTGTCGTTCCCAGCCAATGTGCCACTTCCCGCAGCTCCCATTGGCTGGGAATGGCAAACCGCAGACACCGAGAGCTGAGGGGTTCCATGCTTGTGAACACTCCAGGTAAACAAAACGTCCAGGACCACTAGTGGCTTACCCTAACGGGCCAGGAGCCAAAGTTTGCCAACCCCTGAAATATACGGTTGGCTTATGAAAGGGTCATATAGTTTTTGCTAATTTTACTTAACCATCTTGGGGGTTGGCTTATAAACGAATGGGCTAATGAAAGAGTATATACGGTAAATAAATTATGAAAGAATTCAGTTTTAAAAAATGACATGAGGCCTAACCTTGTACTCCCAATTCACCCAAAACTCACATTGATTTAGAGGTTAGGTTTTCCATCTTTTTTTTCTTTTTTTAATGAAAGACACCTATGTGAGTGGTATATTTGATGATGGATTAGCATATTATTATCAAATTAAGCTAAATAAAATTGTTATAGAAATATACACCCTGTAGTATTCTGAATGCATTCTGAAATGAAAACCTTATTTTACCAGAAACAGACTGTGCTCTGCAACTATTAAATTTTTAGTACACATTTCCCCATTCGTGGGCCTGATTCTGCAACCCATATGACTTCAAAGGCATTACTTGCATGAGTAGAGAGTGTAGAACTGGATTTTGTTTGTTGTACTTGCCCAGGCATGTTTTGTGGAAATTGTATGTTTGATTCAGTATGACTCATCTCCTTCCAGATACCATGTGATGGTTAGTTTATAACAATCTTAAATTCACCACCTGTCTTGCTTGGCTGCTTTTTTTTCATATATTTTCTTCACTTTCTCTTCTAATTGCAAAGATATGGGTTGCATTGTCCACTCATAATTTGGTTGGATAATTACAGTATGCTACGGGGGCCAAACCTTCCCCTTGGATATGTCTGTAGAACACCCACTGAAGCCAATGGAAGCTGCAACATGTATCTAAGGGAAGACTTTGGCTTTAGGAACTTAGGCCAAAGTTGTCAAAGTGTCTAAAGTTAAGTACTTAAATCAATATTTAGTCTCCTAAATAAAAGTGGACTGATTTTCAGAGATGTAGAATAGAAGCTGTGGGTTGTAAGCACCACTGGAAATCTGGAAAATTTTATTTAGGAGCCTAAATATGGATTTAAGTACCTAACTTATGAAATTCAAGTTTGAAAAACAATTGTTCTTAGAGCCTTTACTCGGGTTAGTTCTCCATTCATTTTTCGGATGGTTAATGTTACTTAAGAAATGGAACCCCACAGAATTTCTACGGGATTTGGCCTGTATTATTTATCAGATAGAGGAGAACAAATCCTGATGACAAACTTGTAAAGGTGTTTAGTTCCATGAATACAAATGTTTAAAAGTGAATGAAGCTTTGGGCCTTATTCTGCTCTCATTGCAGTGGGGAGTGTAACTTCCATTAACGCCAGTGGGAGCAGGGTTGGGAAAACATAGCATGTATAAGTGTTGCCTTTAGCTTCCAATATATCACAGAAAGCATCTGGCCATTTTAAAGTTAACATCATCAACAACAACAACCAGAAAAGTCATCGTACAAAGTTTCCCCTTAAAAATGAAACTATTTGTTAATTAGAGGACAACGAGTAAGCTAACGGCAATGAGAAATATGCTTTTCTGTTTTGATTTAGAAGATACTGCGTTGGTTGTTTAAATATGTAAGGGGAAAGTTCAGTTCGAAGCTTCAACCCTATCGCTCAGTATTTAGCATACAGTGGTTTGGTTTGGTTTAGGTTTTTTTATGGTTGAGTTACAGACTCTGGAAATAGACATTCATGAAAGGAAGGGTTTGTTCTCACAGGCCTTTACTCAGTGAGAGTTTTGGCTGAGTAAGGAGTGCAGTATATGACCTAAAGTGCTGACACAAACATAACCACAGTGGCACAAGGATGACTAATATATTGAGTGTGAGTGCCCAATACTACTCCCAACGAGATCAACAAATATTCCCCTTGACTTCAAAGAGAATAGAATCAGGCCCTTTAGGAATAATGTTGGGAAACAGGGCAAAAAAGGAGTTATGGGCATGTTCAGTCATTTGGATGTGAATAGGTGGAGCAGGGAGGATTCCATAATTGCATATTATAATATTGCTTGGCAGTCAGCTAGCAATTAGTTAATGTCTTTGAAGATGCAAAGCACTATATAAATGCTAAGGGCCAAATTCTGCTCCCAGTTACGTCAGTATAAATCTGGAGTAGCTCCAGTGACTTTAATGGTGTTATTGCAGATTTTGCTCCAGTGCCAGTGGCACAGGTCTTTCATATTATCCAACTGAATTGCAAAGCTTTGAGACAGACTAAACATAAACATGTTTAAGATTGTCCCAATAAAGATGATTTTTTTCAGCCTCGTATCCCCCACCCAATTCTAGCAAATACTTCCCTCAAGTGCCTACTCGCTTTTCTATGGACTTCCCTTCAGCAGGAAGTCTCACACAGGCTAATGATCTGTGAAAGGACAAAAATCTTGATGGTACTCTGAAGGGAACCAAGGCTCAACCCCTGAGCCTTCCAGCAAAGCTATCAAGTTTTCCCCTTTAATCAACTTCCCACCTGCTCCAAAATTCCAATAGCGTACCCCACACCTTGTACCCTTTCAGTGGCGTCTGTTGCTGTACATGTAACAAAGCAATGGCTGAATAGATACTACAGCACTTAACTCTGTAGGTGTTTGGTGTAATAGACATACTTAATATTGATATATCACCACAGACTTCCCATGTGACCTTGGATAAGTCATTTAGCCTCTCTGTGCCTGAGGTCCCCATCTGTAAAATGGTAATAATAGCACTTCCCTACCTCCCAGGATAAATATACTAAAGGATAAATATACTGTGAGGATAAATATACTAAAGACTGTGAAGTACTTTGAGATATACTGATGAAAAGCGCTATATAAGAGAGCATCATTATTATTATACTGTATACAGACTTCACATTCGTCAGCTCAATGTGTACTTGTAGCATGAGGACTCTTGACTCAAAAAATAAACGTCTCCTAAGTAGGAGATCCTCCATTATCCACAAGTAGTGTCAGGGCTTTTTTCTTCTGTAGAACAGCCACTAGAGGACAGTGGTGAAGCTAATCTTCCCATTCACAATCAGTGAAATATGGCGTATAGTTGCATGAAATCCTTCTCTTCCCCCAACAGTTCTGAGCTGCACGTTCAGAACATTCCCAACTAGTGGGGGCCCAAGAGCAAAGGAAAAATCTCAAGTGTAAAACTTATATCTCTCATGGCTTGCCAGCTGTGTTATCTCCAGGTCAGGCGAGGCTGAAAATAAAGATTTTATGAATATTCATAACCTTAAAGATTAGTACTTAAGGTTTCTTTAGTTGCACAATTATTGTGCGGTGGTAATACTGTATCCTTAACACAACCTTGTGATTATGCATTTTGAAGAAAGGAATTCTAATGAATAGCTTAGAGTATGTGAACATATGGAATATAAGTTACAGTGTTGTGTCTTATAATATACACCAATTAATACAGACACTGGTGGCTGATTCACTAACTCTTGTACACCTTTCTGGGCCAACAAGGTTGCTTGCATGCCAGAGGGGATTTCATCCTAAGGAAGGGGAAGCAGTGAGGCTACCAGAACTGTCTCTTAGGGTTCCATTTTAATTCCCAAAGGGGCTGCACAGGAGCTCTGCCAAAGGAAGCAACTCCTAATAGGCACTGAATCAGTGTAATGTTTGGCAGGGTTTTTCCTCATGCCCTTTTCCTGGTGGTGGGTGTAATTTGCTTCAGACTCTCCCTGATTGGGTCAACTCTGCATTGCCATCAAAGCAGACTGCAGCCCTTTGTGGGTAGAGTATCCTCTCCTTCTCTCTCTAAGTGGGTAATAATTGTGCCTGAACTCAAATCCCATTCCATAGCTGAATGTTTAAATTGTCACCTAACGTACATTTTTATATTAAAAGCGAGGCTAAAGCTACTAGCCCAACATGCCTATAGCTCTTTCTTTCTAAAGAGCCAATCCACATTTATAGTTATCCTTTCATGAGGAATACTTTTCTAGCCTATTTAGGTCTAGATTCTGCCCCCCCCCCCCCCATCTCACAGTGAATAGTACCTTATTCTGTGAGTAGTCTCTTTGATTTCAAGGTGCTACTCATCTTAAATTCAGGTGGCAAAATCTGACCCATAATCAATTATCTTCATCTTGCACTAATAAATTGGGACCAGACTGTAAAACCTTATTCAGTGGTACGCGGTCACACAGGCAGTCCCACTGATTTCAGTGGGATTACTTGCAGTCCTACTACTTTTGTAACTTGTCCCCAACATGCATAAATGGTTCACAATATGGCCAATTAGAGTCCGGGGGCAAAATTGCCATTTGTGAACCTCATTGCCATTGGAGATAAGTGATTTTTAAAAAAAATAAATAAAGCAAGCGGTATTAAGTGACCAGCTTCTGACAATACACGCATTCAGTAAATCGTTGGAGAAAAATGTTTACAGGAAGGATGCATGAGTTGAAATTACCATGGGCTACATAGTAACTTCTGTGACAACTACTATTTTTTATCTTCCACAACACTTGGCATAAAATCCATAAGCCCAGAACATTGTTTGTAGCATTAGGACAAAATTCTGCTCACCTTATCCAGGCAAATAGCCCCACTGAGGTGCCTGTTCCAGCTGAAGTAAATGGCAAATCTCCCATTGACTGAAATGGGAGCAGTGTTGGGCCATTGGTTGTATAGCTTCTGTGGCTACATCACAGTTCTTAACTGGAGTGTTTACATTCTGAAAATATTACTATTTGTGATCAAACCATTTAACACATGCTCATAAGTTATCTATTGTGAAATTGCTCCTTTAATCCAAACTTGAAAAGAAATCTGGGTAAAAGTCACACTGATGTGAGGACTAACACAAAGCCCTCCATACCATTTAAACCCCACATTGAAGCTGTACAGAAAAGGCACAGAAAGCAGTGATGGTAGCAGGCTGGAGAGAGGGCATGTGTCAGGGGAATTCCCAAGCATTGAAAGCAATTCAGCAGCCTCCTCACAAAGTGTCATGGGTGTGCTAGGGTAGCACATGAGGGATGGGGCATTGCTGCAGCCCTATGCCCTAATGGCATGTAGAGACTGGGTTTTGCTTTCTCAATCCCACATTTTACCCACTTAAAGCCAGATTACTCAGGCTTTTTATAGACAAAAGGAATTTCATCATCTGTGCACAGCTCTTTTCAGGATATAGCTACTCATTTCACACGCAGAACTCCTTGTGTGGTACACACAGATTGAGTGCCAAATATGGCTCAGTACATTTTTCTTAGATTTGTAAGTGAAAGATACCCAACCTTTGTATTCGACTAACTGTATTACTGTATTTGCAGGTATTCTTGGATTTCAGCATTGGATTTCATGTAGAGGTAATATATTTATAAAAATAGTTATTATTAAAGAGCAGATTTTCTGAGCAATGAAAATGTAACTATCATTAAAAATGAAATAAAGAATTGAAAGGGTTTTATAAGCTAAGATATTTTTGGACCATAAAATCTGAAAAAAATACTTAAATGTTGACCTGCTAAGGAAAGAGATCTGGTCCTGCAAACTCCTAATTTTATTGAAGTCAGCGGACTACTCACATGAGCAAGAACTTGCAAGAGTAAGGATGTGCAGGCTTAGGCTCTGGGACTATAAGCTTTATAAACAGAGCATTAGTCTATACTAATGTTCATACTGTTTACTATCTACTGTCTTCCATACTTTACACTGTTAAAATCCTACCAGTCTATATTGGTTACAACTGTATTCAGACTGCTTGTCATAGTGACCCTGGAACTCTTTCTGCCTAAGGTGAAAGAATGGAATGAAAATGGTGTGGCGCGATGGAAAACCTTCAGAAGACAAAAACGGGAATGGATTAAATTTGCTGCAAATTGTAGGGAAGGAGAAGATAATTCAAGGAAGAATCCAATTGCCAGAGTAAGTGTTGTTTATTGATTAGAAAGTATGTTGCAAAGAAAAAGCGATAAAGCTAGAGACCTAACTGAGCTAACTGGTGGAGACCTTGAAATATAAATTTTGCCTAGCATGTCCAAAAGAAAAAAGGCAGAATAGGAGAGGGAATGAGCTCTAAAGCTGCTGGTTCTACTGAGAGTACCATACCCACATAAAATCAGAAAGTTGTGGACTAGATTGTGGTACTGAGTGTTCTTGGGGCAGTACGGAGGCCTCCTAGAGCACAAGTGGAGCATGAATGCTGCTGCATTTTTTGGGAAGTGCAGCATACATTCTGTCTGATGCCAGCTACACCATCACTTCATAATGGCGCTCTCTTTCCCCACCCACTTTGAGGAATCCCTGAGAGCAAGGATTGGGATGGTGTCTGACTAGTGTGCAAGGAGGCAATGGGGCAGAAGAGCAGGAAGGTCCCAGAGCCCAGGCTCCAGCCCAAGCCCAAACGTCTACACTGCACTTTTGTAGCCCTGCAGCCCAAGCCCCGCAAGTCTGAGTCATCTGACACAATTCAGCCATGGGTGTTTAATTGCAGTATAGACGTATCCTGAAAGAGCAGCACTGGAAAGCTCTCTAAGGGGCTACATCCAGCCCACCATGTTAAAGAGAATTCTGGCATAATGCAGTCTGCGGGGCCCCTGAGGAGAGTAACTGAGAATTCTGTAAGGCTTTGTGAGGGGAGAAGCCATCACTTGTGTTCTCAGTAAACTGTGATAAACATAATATTTTCCATTTGTTTATTGTTGTAGATTCGATCAGATTGTGAAGAAAACCTACCAGTTATATACAGCATCTCTGGAATAGGGATTGATCAGCCACCTTATGGGATCTTTGTTATTAATTCAAGAACTGGAGAAATTAATATAACATCAATAGTTGATCGAGAGGTGACATCAGAATTTGTTGTAAGTGTTGTACAATCCATTTATTAGCACAGTATATTCTCCTTTCTTTTTTACTTCATACCTTCTTTTGATGAATGCTGACAGAGAGGGAAGTGAAGTTTCAATTAATAATTATTTTCAAAATTTGAGTTTGTTTCTTCTTCTTTTAAATTATACATATTTGTAATCCTCTTTATCCAGATTCGCTGCTTTGCTAAACATGCACTTACTCATAGAGATTTAGAACCGCCTCTTGACCTTCGAGTCAGAGTTCTGGATATAAATGACAATGCGCCGATATTTTCACAAGCAACGTATATGGGATCTATTGAAGAATGCTCTATGGAGAGTAAGTAACTATTTTGTGCACATTTTACAGCAATTGTCAGTAGCCATAGCAATAGTGGAGACTGCAAGACAATTACCATGCTTTTTTTCAGCTGCTCATAATGTTCTCAATCAAATTCTTTTCACATTTAGAAATTTTTAGGAAAATGGGTTCTTTTTTTTTCTTTTTAAGTTTGGTTACTTGTTTGTGAGGGTAAATATAATTATAAATAATATAATTTTCCCCATGTGTCTTGATCTGAAAATATGTGTTTGTATAACTAAAAATGTGGCTGACATTGGCAACTGCAAAGTAACATCCTAATATGGCAAACCCTTCCTACTAAGTACAGGGCTTACTACCAAGAGAATTCCTACTGACCTTACCCATGTGAATAATCTTTGTACACATCAGTAGTATCACTGAACTGAATGGGACTATAAAGATTACTCACATGACTATACATTTGAAGGTTATAGCCTATACTGTGACTTAAAACCAATCTGATGAAAACCACTTACTGCTTTTTAAATTACGGACACTTATATTTGGCAGTGTCCAACTTTTATATTAGAAGAATTCTGAAACTTTTTTCTGTTAGGCCCTAATCCTGCAAGTTACTTCACGTGCCCTTAATTTGTAATGCTTTTTTAAGAAAGCATTTTTTAAAAAGTAATTGATTACTGTGACCAGGTTTAGCCATAAGTAGCTGATACAATGTTGACCACAACTTGTCCTTGTCTATATTGATCCCAATGTTATGGGAAGCATCATTTAGTTAGCTCAACTCTTCACAATTTATATTCTAACACAAGGCAATTTTGAAGTGAAGTCAAGCCCTGGAAGTCAATAAATGAAAGAGGGAGAGTCTGCTTCTTCCAGCATTCTCTCCCCTCCTATGAAAAAAGGACATATTGCCATATCTGTACCATGCACCAAGCAGGAAACTAGGGGACACCTAATGGCTCTGTCAGTTCCCTTTCCCCTCCTGGCAATCCTTAAGTGGGTGGAGAGGATAGTTGAGAGCAAAGTGGTTGTTCCCCTTCACAGCTCCACACTATATGCTATAGGCCTGCTTAGGGACGTGAATTCCTTTCAAATGCCCCCATTCTTTTCCTCCTGCCTTGTCCCTTTGCACAAAATAATGCAATTTGTTTAACCATATGATATCAACATCCATGATAACATACAGCCACAAAATTAGTGAACTCCCCCTACTTATTGTCATGTATTCATATTTTTAAAGGCCCAAATGAACCATTGTGATCATTTAGTCTGACTTCCTGCATAACTCAGGTCATAGAATTTCAAAGTTCATCTACTTTAACCATTGAGACTAAAGGCAAAATTTTATCCCACTGAAACTTAAAACACAGCTGTCCAGTTTAAAGCCTTGTGAATAAAATTAACTCATTTGATAGATTCACATATGGAAGCATGTTTTGGTGTAATTAATACTGCAAAGTAAAATGAATATACAAAATTCCAGGAAGGCATCAACATAAACTACTGAATATGAAGACGTTCTCCAAAAAACCCCAGCGTGAAGTCTGATTTTCATGATTTCATTAAAACAAACTTTGAATTTGTTGTTACTATGTTATTCTAAACTTAAATGGATGTTTATGCATCCTACATATATATGTGAGATCAGAATACAATTTTAAAAATATAGTGTGATTATATGTGCAGTATATCATCTTTAACAAACAACACAATAGTTAATTTATTGTGAGATTATTTGCTGGCTTTTCAAAATACTAGGGTTGCTAACATATCTCTTCATCTTTAAATAAAAACCACTTAATGTGGGAAAAATCATAAATAGTTACAATCCTGATTTTACATTTTTAAAAATTCACTGATTATATAGGTTTCCAAACCCCTGTTTATCACATTATGATAACCATTTCCATGGCATGTAAATGATGTTCATGATCACAAAACTACAGATTTCACTTGGAATAAGTACAGCCACCATTTTACTAAATTAAGTACTTTCTATTATTTTCTTAGTAAATGAAATTAAACATAGCTCCTTATAAGTAATATAATTCTTGTGTTTTGATGACTGCTTGTCTTGCTGAGTAGTTTAAATTAACAAAATAGGGCTCTTATGCCAATTTAAGAGATATTGTCTTAATTCCTAGATACTCTGGTGATGAAAATAACTGCCACGGATGCAGATGAGCCAAATAACTTGAATTCCAAAATTGCCTACAAGATAGAGAGTCAGGAACCTGCAGGTGCATCAATGTTTATTCTAAATAAACATACTGGAGAAGTTCACATAGCAAATTTTCTTGACAGAGAGGTAAAAGCTTCAATATGTTAATATTCAGTCTGAAAGAATGTGTGTGTGTGTGTGAGAGGGGAAGAGAGAGAGAGTAATGTATTTAGTGTTACAAAAGTGAAATAGAAGATTGAAAAGGCTTTATTTTTTATAATACATAGATACAGTATGGGTTTTTTACTGTATTATAGCAAATATTTGTATCTATAACAAATTGGTGTATTTGAAAAGAGCAGCAAGAAATTACTATTCATTATGTTTTAACTTGTAAATAATGTGTTCATTTTTCTTTCCAATTTAGCAATATAGCAGCTACTCTCTTGTTGTGAAAGCCTCAGACCGCGATGGAGCTGCAGATGGAATCTCCTCCCTTTGTAGTTGTGCTATTCAAGTTATTGATGTCAACGATAATTTCCCAACTCTTTCACAGAGTTCAGTAAGTTTTTTTCCCCATCAAAGTAACATCACTAACATTTCTATGCCCTAACATCACAGAGATAACCAGTGGAGCCCTTACTCATTCTCAGGAGAACTTTCTCCTATGAATAGTCCTATCACAAAGGTACTATTCACAGGAACAAGTTCTCACCAACATAGGTAAGCAAGCATTCCACAACCTGGCCCATGGTCTACAGCATAGGCACTGACTCCGTGGGTGCTCCGGGGTCAAGCAGCCAGAGTAAAAAAAGAGTGGGTGCTCAGCACCCAGGAGTCAGAGCTTGAGTGTGGAATGTGATGAGTTCTGTGCTGCTAACAACTTCTGCCCTTGTGGCAAGGAGTTTGTTTATAAACAGAGGCAGGGTGAATAAGATAACAAAAGGCTTGTCATTAAATTAAATTAAATTAAATTAAGGATCGTTAGATGATCCTGAAAGCATTCCCAGGCACTCCAGTTAAAAGATAGGAAACAAAGGGTAGGAATAAATGGTCCATTTTCAGAATGGAGAGAAGTAAACCGAGGTACCCTTCCCTCCTCTCCCCTCCCCCCCCCCCCCCCCCCCCGGGGCTTGTACTGGTCTGGGATCAGTGCTGTTCAACATAGTCATAAATGATCTGCAAAAAGGGGTAAACAGTGAGGTGGCAAAGTTTGCAGATGAATCAAAATTATTCAAGATAGTTAAGTCCAAAGCAGACTGCAAAGAGTTACAAAGGAATCTCACAAAACTGGGTGACTTGGCAACAAAATGACAGATGAAATTCAAAGATAGATGCAAAGTAATGCACATGGCAAAATATAATCCCAACTATACATACAAAAGGATGTTGCCTAAATTACCTGTTACCCATCAAGAAAGAGATCTTGGAGTCATCTGCAGTACTCTGGAAGCATTGTTTCCAGAGTACTGCAAATTCATAAGAATCCTTCTCACTGTGCCTGTATAATCCTGAACTGTGGAATGCTCATTCTCCTGCTTCAGAAGACTTAAAAAGTATCTCCGGTCATCAATGGATCAGACACAACCGAATAATGTAGCTGTCCTTAACGTATACCAGGGAACCTAGATGTAATTAAGATTGCTGACAGTTTCATCCAGAAAGCTATAGTGAGACATAATGTCTTTAAACTGTTAGTGAAGACAGCTTGTAGGTGATTGCAATGATCTTAATATACTGTAAGTCATGATAATGTAATTATGTAGTTCATAACAGTTGAATCATTATTAACATAGTAAAGATACCAATGATAGACACATTCAATAACTAGAATATGAAAGAAGTGTATAAATATGCTGAAAATAGCCCCCCCCCCAAAAAACTTGCAGAGTGCCCCCCCCCCCCAAACACACACACCTCTTCTAAAGCATCCACTGGCCAAAACAAATGTCAGCGCCTCTGGTCTACACACACAATTCTGATTACAAATGCACAGGTTCCTTTTGCATCCCATGAAACCAGCTACAGTGGTTCATGCATATGAAGTGGGGGACAAATTATGTAGTCCATCCACAGGATTTTTTCAGTCCTTATTCATGGAAAACACCCATTGACTTCACCCAGGATGATTTCACAGACATCTGGGGCAATACACACATTTGAATAGCAATCAGAACCACACCCTATGTGGGGCACATGGTATTTTCACAACTAGTATTGATTGTGAAGATAACATATTTCAGAAATGTAAAATCAACATATGCTTCTCTGTAGTGCTTCTTCATTACAAAATATCTTTTCAGTGCTTGTTAACAGAGTGTGCATCTGTCATTCTAGTATTCAGCAACTATTGTGGAAAATTCACTCAGTTCAGAATTGCTACGGATACAAGTTCTGGATGCTGATGAACAGTATTCGGACAATTGGTTGGCAGAATTTTTCTTTATATCTGGCAATGAAGACAACTGCTTTGAATTCGTAACAGATCCAGCAACTAATGAGGGTATTCTGAGGGTTATTAAGGTAAGGATGTATAAGTATTATAATTCACAGATTTTAAAATGACATTTCCATATCATTAGGGCCAGATTCTGGTGTGTATAAAATGCAAGGGAATCCCAAATCATGCACTCCCCGTGTATAAGGTGTAAGAGAATCCTATGCTGGGAGTGGAGCTGGATACTTTCTTCCCCCTAGCTGGGGAAGGGGCTATGGCCCCACAACCATCTCACACTGACTGGCAACCCTTGGCAAGGGATGTGCATATTATGCCTCCATGAGAGAGCCTCTCATCAGGACACTCCCTATAGTGCCAATGACTGTTCTCCTTGTCTTTACACTGTGCAGGTAGTTTGCTTTTGATGCCCCTATTCATGTTCCTTACCAGAGCTGTGGTTTACGTAGCCACTATATACTATTCATATAGCAATACATATTGGCAAGAACAAAGAAAATAAAAGTTAAGGCTAACATTCCTTCCTGCCACTGTGGCAAAAACAAAGTAAAAAAGGAATGTCAATTTTAACTTTATATTTCTTGGCTTTTTTCAGCTTAATGTAACTTTGATTAAGCATAGTATTTTGAATATGGCTTTTTTTCTTTAGGTTCCCCCATTAATAGTTATATGTGCTTTGTCTTAAAGCATATGATTTATCTATAGGAGCATAAATATTTTGTTAATTTGTTTTTAGAATTAGAAAACTAAATTTAGAGTGATACATAGAATAATAGTTTTCTGAGCAAAGCCCCATGTACTATGTGATTATGTGATTATGCAGATAGTCACATAATCCTCCCCTTTTGTAAAGCAGCCACATAAAGCTCTCTTTTGTGGCACATAAAAGACCCACCAGAGGCTTGGAAGAGTAGGATAGAAGGAACTAGAATAGCAAGGAGGCTAAAGGAAAAATATCAGCTGCAGAAAGAGACTTGAAGAGGGGTTCCTGCCACTGCCAAGTCTGCTGGATCAGAACCCCCAATCTCATAAAATTTAGGAGCTTTACAGGACAGGTATATTCCAACTCCCTCCTTCACCGTGTAAGAGTTCTACTGTAGTGGAGCTGGGGCAAGCTGGTAGCGATGAGGCAAGCAGCCTGGCTGCTCCTGTTGACATCTTTGGAGTGCTGCAGCTGGGATTGTGTCTACCCTGTTGGGTTCCTAAGCTTTACTATGGGCTGTGTTCTAGTGTAGTTTGAGTTCAGCAGGACAAGCATCTGGTCCTGGGATCCTGCTCAGCTTTAACTTTAATGGCTTCCTAGCTGTAGTCCCTTTCGCAGATCTCCCCCAGACAGCCCTGACTCTCAAAATACCTTCCCAGCTGGAGAGTAAGTGGCTTTCAAAAATCCTGGGCTTGCTTCAATGGACAAAAGAGGCCACACAGCTGGCCCCAACCACCTTTGCAGACAACCAAAGGCGGGGGCAGCCCCCATCCCTGTCATGCATGTGTTTTGGACTTCTCTCGTTCCCTGCTGTCCAGTCAAAGGACATCCCTTTCTAATGGCAGTAAGAGAATCTACTGGGAATAGAGGGGGGTGTGTGTGTTCATTCATCTAAAATTAATGAATGAACTGAGAGTTTATGGATTTGACTAAGTTCTTATTTCTTTGTTTCTAACATTTTTAGCCGCTGAATTATGAATACTTGCAAAGTTATCCACTGAGTTTTGGTGTTAGAAACAAAGCTGCATTCCACCATTCAGTTGCTACTCAATATCAAGTTAGTGGAACACCCCTAATGATAAATGTAAAAAATGTGATCGAACCACCATACTTTAGTCCATCTTCAATGAACTTTTTTCTGCCAAGAAGCTTATCAACAGCCGCCATGTTAAATTACATTGTTGGAGCATATACAGCCACTGATGAGGAAACTAGAAAAACTGCAACAAATGTCAGGTAAGACTGTCTTTACTCTCTGTGAGTAACATCCTCTCCCCAGCATGCAGCCTGAACAATGATGTGAGCACCTGAGTACCCAGGGAGAGGAAGGAATCCTCTATTCCAGACCATGGAACAGAATCAGAGCCTGGGACGGATGCACATTTCAAAACAAGAAAGATTTCAAAAACTAAATAAATAAAGCAATAAATAACCATTTAAATAATTTGAAAATGTTTCATCCTAACAGGTAACAGATACATTTTAAACAAAGCATATAGGAAAGTCAGCAACAGTATTATCTCTTCATTTCTAAAAGACATTACACAGCAATGTATTCATCACATCCCTGTATTGCCAAAGACAATTCAGATTGTTTCATGAGTATGGGACCTTGCCCAGCCAATATCTAGCTGGCTGGTCCTAATGAATATTAGCTGCTAGGAAAGCAATGGTGCTAAATCAGTTTTAGTCACATGAGATTATCTGGCTGGTCAGATTGTTTGTCCTTTGAGGATTTATAATATATTACATTAAAAAAACTACATTAAAAGAACATACATTCTGCAAAGTCAAGCACTCGAAAGTTAGAAAATGTCAGTGTTATGGTCACCCAGGAATCCTTAATTCTAGTTCCTTGTGCATCCAGTCTATTCACTGAAGGAGGCTGGAGTCTTGTGGGAAAAAATAGTATGAGATCATGTCTTTAAAAACTATATCATAACACTTATGCACAAAGGGGTCAAAATAAGTTTGCACAGGTAACCATGAATCTGGCATCTCCTAACTTTTGAGTGTTTGATTTTGCAATCTAAATAACTCTCTTTTTAAAAAAAGAGGCTTTTTTGTAATTTCCTTTTTAGAAAAATATAAAAACAAATTCTATTATTTGCAATTGCAACTGCCCACGTCCCCTCAAGTATCATCAACAGGTGAACCTTGGATATTTATCTCTGCAGCACAGAATTCTACTACTTAAACTACAGAAGGAAAAGACTTTTCTCAAGAATGTACTGTTGATTATATGCCCTGGA
Source organism: Emys orbicularis (assembly GCF_028017835.1). NCBI lineage: Eukaryota > Metazoa > Chordata > Testudines > Emydidae > Emys > Emys orbicularis. The sequence continues at coordinate 77,736,799 of NC_088684.1, read as the reverse complement.
TCCCAAGGGTGGTAATGGGGAGTCCAGCCCAAATTTTTCTCTGACTTCCTGGAAAGTGAGGGGCACCTTCCCCTTTCTGTGCCACGAGAAGGGCTGCTAGGGACATGGGCTGGGTCTGGAGTATGCAGTGGGGGATTTGGTAGAGGGGAGCCTATGCCAGGTGTTCTCCCTACTTCCCTGTGCTTTGCGGCTGCCAGGCATTCCCAGTGCATGCTTTGGTGGCAGCAAGGGCCCAGATCTTTAGAATATTCATGTTTAGTTACATGTTATTTTGCTAAGCTGCCCAAATTTTCCTTAGACTTAAATGCAAGAGGGGGGAAATGCTAGTGCCTAACAGTTTATAACTGAGCTGAACCTGAATAGAAATTAATTAGACAATGAAAGTCTCTCATCTAGCCTGGGGGCTTTCTCCCTGCCAAATTTGAAAGGTCTGCTGCAAACAATGTAGTTGTTAGTTTCTCAGTAATAATAATAAGAGGAAAAAATTTTAAATCACAATTTTTTTTATAATGAAAAGTAAGAGTAGCTTAAATATAGAGGTCACTACAGCTCATCCTATAATGTATTCCTATTGAAATCAGTGATAATTTTGCAATTTATTTCACTTTGTGTCTGTCTGTACATAGAGATTATCAACAGGATAATTTGCAGATGATTTCCATGGGAGCAGGATTAGTTCCTAGTGCATATATATTTACCTAAATACATACAAACTTACATATTTAGGAAGAGATAGAGTTTGAAAATTTTCCATAGAGCAGACGATAACATAAAAAGGCATATAACTATATGATGTGATATCATACTGTACAATGGGATTTCAGTGGTACTTACTGGTGTTAGGAAGGGTTTGCAGGATTAGGCCCTACATTATTATTAGAATGGGATGTCATGTTAACCACAGCGTGGATCTGGGGAAATATAGGACCAAATCCTTCAATCCATACTCGGGTATTATTCGGGCAAATCTCCTTTTGAAGCCAATGGTATATTTGCCTGATTAAGGACTATAGAACTCGGACTTTAGCATACATGGAAGTATCTTAAAGTGACAAATATTATTTTAAAATTATTATTATTTAATGGAGATGTCCTGTCTCCTAGAACTGGAAGGGACCTTGAAAGGTCATTGAGTCCAGCCCCCGCCTTCACTAGCAGGACCAAGTACTGATTTTGCCCCAGATCCCTAAGTGGCCCCCTCAAGGATTAAACTCACAAGCCTGGGTTTAGCAGGCCAAAGCTCAAACTACCAAGCTATCCCTCTCCCCAAGTATATGACAGTATATAACAGTGTAATGAGCTTATACTAGGGGATTCTGATGACAAATTGTATGAGGGCTGCTTGCAAGGTTTAAAATGTCACCGGATCTCCTGAATAAAATTACCCTTGCATTACATGGCTGATTTTCTATCATGCTAATTATACTGAATAGAGGAAAGGTAGTGTGCAGGCTGCTGTAAGATATATTTTAAAGCTGTAATGAACATTGTACTCTTACAGGGGGAAGGGATAACTTAGTGGTTTGAGCATTGGCCCACTAAATCCAGCGTTGTGAGTTCATTCCTTAAGGGGGCCATTTAGGGAACTGGGGTAAAAATCTGTCTGGGGATTGGTCCTACTTTGAGTAGGGGGTTGGACTAGATGACCTCCTGAGGTCCCTTCCAACCCTGATACTCTATGCAATGTCATAGCTTGTAAAACATGCTAGTATATTTGCATTTCTCCAACACATTAAACTTTATTTCAATATAAATGTTAAATTAATAATTCTCATAAAAACAAAATTTGAGGCCACATCCTCAGCTGATGGAAATTGCTGTATCTCCATTGAAGCCAATGAAACTATGCTAATTTATACCAGCTGAGTAGCTGGGATTGTCATGTTTGTAATACTTTACATTAAACATAATCCTAAGCAGTTTTTGTAAACCAAAAACAGATATCGGATTGGACATGATCCAGCTGCCTGGTTCAGAGTCAGCCCCACAACTGGTGAAATCTTTTTGAACAAAATTATTGATCGGGAGTCATCCTATGTAGTCAATGGGTTATACAGAGCAAAGTTGCTGGCTATTACAAGAGGTAAGAAAATAGATTTACCCTTTGTCATTTTGTATTTATGTATAGAACTGTCCTGGCCCTATAATACTGGTCTCCTATCCTATTAAAGTGGCTATTTCTCTGAACAAAAAGTATAAGATGGAGCTGGTCCAAACCCAAGTGTTTTCACATAGAAATCTTCAACAAAAAATGAAAAGAACTGTAATTTTCATCAAAAAGTTTCAAGAAAATTTTTGCTTTTTCAACAGAAACTGGAAAACCAAAATAATTCAGCCAAAAATGGGAGCTGAGCTGAGGTTTGTTCCTTATGTCCCTTAGTCCCCCCTACGGGCTGGGATCCCCAGTTGTACTACATCTCCCAAAATGCATCATACTTCCCTTGTTGGTGAGAAGCTGTCCATCATGGAGTCTCTGACTCTGATGCGTTATGGGAGATGTCATCCAGAAGGGGATTCCCTCCCATAGAGAAGAATGGGGCATGAGGAGCAAACTACAACTCCCCCAAGGCACTGCAACTCTCATTTTCAGCCAAAAGTTTTCAGGTTTTGGCTGAAATATTTAATGAAAAATTGAGATTTTTGCACAGAAAGCAGCCACTCTTTAGCTGAAAACCCAATTAGCCATTGAAAATCAGTTTAGATGGAAAAATTTTGACTAGCCCTAATATAGGTCTGATTCTGCAAACCATTATTCACTGGAGTATCTTCAGTGGGATAACACATAAGTAAGATTAGCAGGCGTAGAATGTTCTAAAAATGATGTAACTCGTTTCCTTCCCTCCACTGTTAGTTGAGATCAAATATGACTAACACATATGAATCAATCGCTACCAGTCTTAAGCAGTCCTGAGCTCAGGCCTTCTAAACTCAGCTAGTACTGCACCCAAAGGCTAGATTGCTATTTATTCTTATGGCTGCCACCTTTGAAGACATGGAGGATTTGAGTGTTTTGATAGCTCTGAAATAATAAATGATAATCACCATCATTTAAAGATTTAGAACCAGCAAGGATTCTAATTACAAAACATTGCCATCAAAAATGGGGATGTCTTCCAAATATGCTACTGAACAGTCCAAAGCTCTAGCTTCTGGAGCAAATAGTTGCAAAATAAGTTTGATTTGGGATATTAATGTGGCCTGTGTTTGTCAGTTGTGAACAATGAGTTGGAAAAATGTTGAAAATTTCCCACAATTAAAAAAATAATCAGAAACAAATGCACATGCATTTTTCCCCGTTATTCAACCACCTATAGTTGTGAAGCCAAATTCTGTTTTCACTTACATCCGTGGAAGTCCAAAGTGATGTCCATTCCTGCAAATCTTTACTTATGCATGCAACTAGTCCCACTGATTTCATTGAGACTTTCATGGGCACTAAATCAATTGAAGTCAATGGTGTTACTCTGGATTTACACCTGTGTAACTGAGAGCAGATTTGGACCCCTTCACTTTAATTAGCACACCATCAATGTGTGAACAAATAAAGTTAGGCTTGGGTTGAGTTAGAAATTTAATTCTTGAATTGTAATTTTAAGAAAATTGCTAGCATTATTTATCTGTATTACTGTATTAGTATTTTAGACGGTCATATAAAAGAGAAATAAATGTTGTGCATGTTTTGACAGGCATTTACAACCCCTTGAATACTTCTTTAACACCAATTATTGTTGACAGATGTTCCTGCAAAAACTTCCACTGGTACCATTGTGCTTGTAGTTGACGATTCCAATTATAACTGTCCAACTCTTAGTACTGAAATGAGAAAAGTATGTATGAGTTCTCCAAAAGTTATTATCACAGCAAAAGATCTGGATGGTGATACATATAGTCCTCCCTTTACATTTATCATAGCTAATCAGCCTGCAAGAAGTTCATGGAGTATTAGACCAATAGATGGTGAGTAAAGTTAAATTTTTATAACATAGTAAGTCATAGAAATAAAAACTCATTTAGGGTTTTCTTGCTTGCTTGTTTATGTGTAAGATTGATGACAATGATAATCAAGCATCTAATAGAAATTAAGATGAACAATACAGTTATTGGGCCTCATTGTGATCTCACTTGCATAGTTTTTATATTGGTATAGTTCATTGACTAACTGGAGTTGCTCCTGATTTTCAACTGTGTAAGATGAGAAAGAGGCTCATTATTTGCATTTTATCTAAAATTATTAGTTTTAAAATATAAACCTATATGAAGATTCCACAGGACAGCTATGCTTTTGATTTTATTTTGCTGCACTGTAATTATGGTGTATAGGGTATATAGCTGAAGAGGGTCTAAAGCTAATCTAGTAATTATTTTGTTTTGTCAATTGACCAAAAATCCCAAATGTATTAATTATATGATGTTATCCATGAATTTCTTGCTCAACAGAATACTTGATTTATGAAATGAGTATATTAGAATTGCAAATACAATTTGTATTACAATCTACAATCCTGAACCCATTGAAGTTTTTTGCCACTGACTTTAATGGAAGGAATGTCCCCTACATTAGTTTAATATATTAGTTACATAAATTACAATGTGCTTTTCAGATTCTATTTTATATTGTAATAGTCACAGATTACTCTTTCAGTTAGCTATGTAAGACATCCAACCCGGGATTGGAAACAATATCACATGACTTAAAGAGTGACTGTTAGCAAGTGGTGTTCCAACCATGCTGTAAATACAAGTCCACATATTTTGTATATGGTCATATCACCCCCTTTCTGGGGAGGGGGGGAAGGGGCTATAAACAAGTCACTTCAAAATAATCTCCATACCCAATTCCCTAGATTTATCTTTCAGAGGAGTGCCCCTACCTCCTTGTATCCAGGGTGGAGTTAATAAACCACACTTGCAACATAGTCAAGAAGGTTCACTAAGCATCTCCCAGAGTCAAAACCTGCCAAGAAGGTGGGTCCATAGGAGAACCTGCCACCATGTTACACCAAACAACACAGTGTAAATTCTGAATTGAATATACATTATTTTATTTATATTGCAATAGCACCCAGAACCCCAACTGGGATCTAGGACCCAATGTAATAGGAATTACACAAATACATAGTAAGAGTAATCATTGTCCCAAAGAACTTAGTCTATTTTCGCTTCTATCCTTTGTCTATCTTGTCCATTTAAACACAGACAAGTGAAGTGACTTGCCCAATATCACAAAGCAGGTCAGCAGCAGAGCCAGGGCAGAAACAGGTGCGTTCCTCATGAGAATATCATCTTTTATTCTTTTTTTTCCCAAAAGGTTACTCTGCAGAACTGAGCACTCAAAATATCGAGTTTTTCATTTATGACGTCTATGTCCATATGATAGATAACCAAGGCAGAAGATGTCAACGACCACAGAGAATTCTTTTGCAAGCCTGTCTTTGTGATAGCCGCCTAATGTGTACTACTGTTGCTACACAAAAAAATATTACCGAAGACTTTCGGGATGGTGTGACGATTGATGATGGTCTGGTCACTGTTGGTAGTAGTATTGCTACATCTGTTGATTATTCTTATTATACTGATGTTTATGTAAGTCCTGATTTTGGAGTCCGGCAGGATGGAACAACTACACTTGGTGGTGCTGCTATTGCTCTGATGTTTCTTGGAGGCTTAATATTTGTGTGTAAGTATTCAATAAGGTATGCTATTTAATGATATCTCTATGCAAAGAGTACTGTTTTACTCTTCCAAAATATTTTTTTATTAAAACACAGAAGCACAGAGTATCTCTGTGGGAAAAAAAGGAAGCATCTTTTAAATAATATGAATTTTTGCATGTAGTTTATTCAGAAATTATTTTTTCTGTCCTTTTATATATAGCTTTTTCCTAGAACACTACCCTTATCAGAATAAGGATCTTATGCTGCTCCCACTGAAGTCAATGGGAGTTTAGGCAGGATCAGAAAGAAGTGTGGAGGTTAGGATCAAGAGTCAGTAAAATCTGGGCAAAAGTAGGCTCTAAAACTTTACCACAACTTGCATTTATCTCAGTAACATAAATGAGCCTCCTTATTTCAAAACATTTCTAAAAAGAGCGGTTGATGCTAAACTGAAAATAAACCAAAAAATAATAAATAAGAACCCAATCCTGGTTTCAGTAAAGGCAGAACAAAAAATGTCATGGACTTCAATGGTAGCAAGATCAAGGCCCTAATGTATAAGTCAATTTCTGAGCTGGTGATCATTATGTTGATGAAAATTAATATTTTCTGTGAGAACAACTAGAATACATCACTTATTTAAATATGTCCCCATTTTTCAAACAATGGAAGTTGTGGTCTGGGGAGGAAAAGAATGAATCCATCCACACTGTCGTGTTTCAGCAGTAAAAGTGGTATATGAACTTTAGAAATGACCTCCCATAATGCCAGAATCACAAATGGTGACAATTTTCAGCAGTATGACCACTCTTAACATGCTGGTCAGAAATGAAGAGTATTCTGAATGTCCTTCTAACAACATTTTGAAATGGCCTGATTCACAAATATTGGCTACAGTTACTGTAGGAATTTAATTTGTTTCCCATTTTAGAACTTTATTTTTAAATCTTTGATTACAATTGGGCAAAATTTCCATGAAATTTTTGTTGTCCCCATGAAAACCAGACCAAATTTAGCCAAGTAATAAGCCTCTGAAAATCACAGTTCTCACTTGCTCAGTAGAGACTTGTAAGAGTTTGGTGGCTAAATTCTTCAGATTCCATCTCTGCTGGGCATGTTTCAGTCCAGGACTGCAGAGCCCATAGCAGAACTTTTCCTGCAGTTGCACCTCTTGGCAGCTGAAGTCCACTATGTTCAGCTTCACGGGAACTCTCCTTTGCTCTCAATGATCCCATGCTAGTGCTCAGGCAACAAAGAGGAAAAGGAAGAAGCAACCTGACTGGAATGTAGAGGGGTGAGGTGCAATGAAGGGGAGAAAAGAAGAATGGGAGCAGTGGGAAAGAGAAAAGTGGGGGGGAAGGAGCTGGAATAGATGGGGGTAGGAGCTATGGGGTGGAGGTGGATAGGTTCAGAAGGGGTTGAAGGAAGGAGGCATGGGGGCAGGGATGAACAGAGAGGGAGGGGGCAGGAGCCAGGGAGCTGGAGAGGAACAGAGTAGGAGAATATAGGAGCAGAGATTGACAGACATGTGCCAAATGAATTGGAGCAAGAGGGGGGACAGGTTGGAAGCACAGGGGCAGAAGAGTTTATAACCACTAGAGCACACTCCCCTCCAGAATCTGGAACTGAACCCATTATTCCTGAGTCTCAACATGGTGTCTAGCAAATAGCTGTGAAACCCACTGGCAAGTATGTATGTCATCCCCTTCTAGTGGCTGGTCCACATAGATCAGGGGTAGGCAACCTATGGCACGCGTGCCGAAGGCGGCATGCGAGCTGATTTTCAGTGGTACTCACACTGCCCGGGTCCTGGCCACCAGTCTGGGGGCGCTCTGCATTTTTATTTAATTTTAAATGAAGCTTCTTAAACATTTTTAAAACCTTATTTACTTTACATACAACAATAGTTTAGTTATATATTATAGACTTATAGAAAGAGACCTTCTAAAAACATTTAAATGTATTACTGGCACGCGAAACCTTAAATCAGAGTGAATAAATGAAGACTCGGCACACCGCTTCTGAAAGTTTGCCGACCCCTGACATAGAGGATAACCTACCACTGCAACCACTGACTTTGTTATCTCAAGTGGTAGAGGTATGTGCTGTGGTCTGATGTGGTAGAGGTCTCTACCCTATTGGTGTCTCATGTGGGGATCCATATGGTTCCACATGATGGAAATTTTCAGTTTGCTTTTTTAAAAACCTAGGAAATAACATTTTAAAAACTGCATTAAAAGAATGTTAAGGTTGCAAAGTCAAACTCAGACTTTAGGAAATGCCAGAAGTAAGTTTGCCTGTGAACATTTAATTTGGTCCTCTTGTTCATATGCATTATGCTACAATCTTTAATTACGTGATCACATACTATTTTATCCACTGGACTTCTGCCTTATTCATTGCACAGGATTGTCAGGGCTGTGTCATGAATGAGTCTCTTATCTGTAGAACTCTTGCTTCATGCATTTTAGAAGTTGGAAGGTATATAGTGAAGGAGGCAGGAGCTTCTAAGAAGAGAAAAGAGGGCCTCATGGTTAAGGCAGTTGAATGCTGCCCTGGAGAAGTGGATTATATCCCGGTCTCTGCCATGGAGTTCCTACAGGTTTCTGGAGTCAATTGGAGCTATACTTTGAACATATAAAATTGTTAAGTACTCTGAAAAATCAGGCCTGAGGGTCTTCAAGTTGAGCACCCAAAAGCAGTGGATATTTTGACCTTAATCTCTCTTTCTCTGTGCCTTAGTATTTCCAGTTGTAAAGTGGTGATAATACTTCCACCTCACCTCTCCATAATCTTTGTGATGTATTCAGATATACCCATTCGGTGAATAAGGCAGAGTCCTTTGGAAACTATAGTATGTGATCATGTCATTAACGATGGTCTCATAATGCATATACATAAGAGGGCTGAATTAAGGTTGCCAGGGCAACCTTAATTTCTTTTTGCTTAGGCTCTGACAATGACTTCAGAGGAAAATGTCTGCTCATACATCTAGATTCAAGTTACCCTGAACCTGAGTCTGTTTGGTTTTAAAGTGTTACTGATATAGCTGTATGGACCAAAATCTGTTCCCCGTTATACTGGAGTAAATCTGGATTAGTAACTCCACTCTGCTCCAGATTTACTCCATTGCAAGTGGGAGCAGAAGTTCTCCTGATGACAAAATAATATGTGCATTTTCAAAAAGTCACTAGTGATTCTGAGTGTCCCAGTTTTTGAGTTCTCAACTTGAAACATCTTAAGGGAGTCAGATTTTCAGAAAGTGCTGATCACCAGCCCTCTGAGGAAAAAGACATCTGAAGAACTAGATCTAGATGTAGATATATACTCAGAGATGGAAATACATTTAAAAAGATAATTGATTTACTTTTTTGTTTCTTTCTCCATTAGTGTTTCCAATTTTGATGGCAATGAGTGACTGTTGTGGTTATGGAGCTAGACCTGTAGGTGGCGTTGGGGCTGGATTTGAGCCTGTACCTGAATGCACAGAAGGAGCAATTCATTCATGGGGAATAGAAGGAGCACATCCTGAAGACATGGTCAGTCCATAGTTTGTAAAAACACAGTTATTTGTACTTAGAATTAATTCTATTGTAATGCCTAGAGTTGGGACAGTGATTGTGGTGCTGCGTCTTTTTTTAAATAAAGGAATTGATAGTGCAAACTATTATGCATGCAAGTTTATTCATTGACTTACATAGGACTTAAGACGCCTGAGTGAATACCTGAGTAAAGTTACAGGATCAGGCCCAGAATTTGTAAAGTATTACAGCTGACCTTTCCTTCTGGTAAATTACAAATTAAAAAAAATGAGCAAGGTAAAAAAAGAGAAAAAATGGAAATTCACCCCAAATGGTGATCTTAGTGCATATTTAAATGCTGAAATATTATTTTCCAGGCTATCACAGGCATCAGTGCATCAAAAACAGTTGCCACTGCAGGTGACTTTGTTGACCCCTCTGGTAAGTGGACACTGAATTTCTCTAAGTTTTGTAATGCAGAGAGCCATTTTTCAGCATGGAATGTCCTTTTGATATAAAAGGCCTTTATCTGATTTAAAAGATTTCCTTTTCCAAGCAAGGGCCCAATCCTGGAACATTTACTCATACAAATAGTCTCATTGAAGTCAGTGGGATTTGTCATGTGAGTAAAGGGCTACTTGCGTGAGTAAGGTTTAAGTCTTAGGCTAGGTCTACACTACCCACCTGAATCGGCGGGTAGAAATCGACCTCTCGGGGATCGATTTATCGCGTCCCGTCAGGACGCGACAATCGATCCCCGAATCGACGCTCTTACTCCACCAGAGAAGGTGGGAGTAAGCGCCGTCGACGGGAAGCCGCAGAGGTCGATTTTGCCACCGTCTCTACAACGGGTAAGTCGGCTGCGATACGTCGAATTCAGCTACGCTATTCGCGTAGCTGAATTTGCGTATCTTAAATCGACTCCCCCCTGTAGTGAAGACGTAGCCTTAGATACAGGTAGATTTGGGCCTTAGCTATGTGTTTAAGAAATAATTGTTTTGAAATATTTGCCAATGCTTTCAAGCCCAAATACATCTTGCTTTAACATTCCAGTTATCAAATTATTTTTTCCTCATCAAAATTAACTATTTCAGGTACAGCATAAGAAATATAAGCAAAAATCATTTTCAGTATTGGAATAATGTAATTCTCAGTAATAGCTAAAGAGTTCAGTTCTTCCCTGACTTTAAGCAATGTTTAGCACCAAGGAGGGTGGGGACTGCCAGGGAGCTAGTTTCTGCTCCCTGATCCTTTGTCAGCCCAGACACAACATCCGCTAGAGCAGCCTTTGTGTTGCTCTAATTTACACCTCTGCTATAAGGTCCCTTAGAGATCTTATGCCAGTGGAGAATCAATTTAACCATGGCTCTTCCTTCCCCCAGTACTCTCCCTATGCCAAAGCATGAGGTGAGGATGGCCGACACAGCAGCAACCTCCACTAGGTTAATGCCAGCAAGGAATTCCCTTCCACAAATCGTATTCTATGATGGCCATTTATAGACAAAAATTTTGTTACCCTCAAGATAAATCAAAAGATGAAATCTTATGGTTCTGAGAATGGGAACTTTTATTCATTGATGTCAAGGGGAGCTTTGCCAGAATAATGACTATAGGATTAAGACATTTGCAACTTCATTCCAATCCTTCTCTTCAGTCCTCTTGCAAGAGCCTATGGGCCAAACTCGAACATCAGTTAAGATCAACAAAGGTGACTGGGTATAAATGAGAGCAAAATTTGGCCTATGGGTATAACTTCCCACAGTCATAGTCAAGACAATAGTGACTGAGCAACTAATTGTTTTAGTACAAGTTGACATTTCAGACCAATTCATTGATTGATCTCATTAAAGACTTCTGGAGAAAAGAAAATTCCACACAACATACAGAATTTTAAAAGGAATTTTTCATTCTGCATTAGGAATACTATATTTATATACTTTAGCTATTACCTTTTATTTTCCCCCCAGAAACACTGCTTTTGAACAATTATGCACAGCAAAGACAGAAGGGTCTTTCTATTCTTAACATCCAGTAAACATAGGGACTGATTTTCAGTAATATTATAGGTGCACACTTATGCATGTCCATATATTAAAGTATAATATCAGACATACTCATGCAAGTCCCTGATATATGCACACACATGACTACATAGTCATCTATCATGTGCATATGCAAATCAAGGATTTTTTCAAGCATATTCTGTATTGTTTATGCAAATACAGGCCCAGAACTTTACAGAAAATCAGGAAGATTGTAAGTGTATATTTGCATGCATTTAATTTTTATTGCAATTCCACTGTTTAGCACTATAGCACATGCTTGTGTGAATCTGTGAATGACACTAGCCCAAACTGCCCTTAATTGATGGTTTACTAGTTTTTTTTTTTTTAATGTTTGTAGTAATCAAACGGTAAGCAATTAATTTCAGTGAAAGTTTTCCTCACAGTGTATTGTAGGATAATATTGTTTTCTATTTTCAGACATTTATACAAATACATATGGAGGAGGAGCAGTGGTAACTTCAGGACTTGAAGAAACTACAGGGCTCGGAACAGCTGTAGGTTATGGAACAACTAACAGCTATGGGGCAGCTACTGGCTATGGAACAATGGGGAAAAAAGAGTCAATTGGAGGGACATTAAGAGAGTATAGAGAAGGAGGAGTGAATATGGCTTTCTTAGACAGCTACTTCTCGGAGGTAATTTATCTACCTGATTTTTAATATATTTGTCTATATAATGTCAGATTCTAATTGGATTTACACCTGTATAACTGACAAGTAACTTCAATGAAATCAAAAGAGTTACATAGTATAAAATGGTGTAACTGAGAGGACAATCAAGCCCATTGTGTACATTGATAAGAAAAAAAGGGAATGATAAATGAAATTGCTTTATGTGTTATTGATATAATAAATCTGAATGCTCAATAGCATTTTGCATTAAAGTCCCCTTGTTGAGGGATACAGTGAACATTTTCATTAATTGTCAAACTGGTTATTAATATGATTTATCATTGCCTTGGTTAGGATTAGAGCTGGCAAATAACTCATAGCAACTCATGCATTTGATGAATGTTACCTTTTTTCTGTTTGTGAATTATTTATGAATAGATCATGAAATTCTTGAATATATATTTTATTCAAAATTTCTCATGAATTTCTTCATCAAATAATTCATGGTTAGTGCATAGTTCATGAATTGTGAATATTATCACTTCACACTGTCTTGTTCTTTTCTTATTGTCTCTGTTCCCTGAATGGATGACTAAGGTAACTAACCAACATGGTGTGAAATGTAAATTGTATATTCAAATGTAAAATTCAGTTTGCACCATGTTGATTAGTTACATAAGTCATTTAAATATGGAACAGAAACAATATCATGGGACTATGTTGTTAGCTAACAACATGACCTTTGAGTTTCAAATGTTATAACTAAATATGTTATCAAAATTCATTTCTGGTGGATATTTGAACTCAAATTTCATTCTTCATAAGTACTTGCCTTAGCAAAAGCTTGAGGGGTTAAATGTTCACAGAAAGCAAGCATAAAAGGGTGACAAATACTGATAAGTAGACATTTTATTAAAAATTAACACAAATATTAATGACTACATTTTCTCACTGCTTTTATCCACTTGTAGTTGTAGTCACCTGTGTTCTGCAGTATTATTACAGTAGGTCACATTCTGCCTGGGAGTTCATGCATGCTAGAAATCTACAATTGGTAGATGAAGACCCATACAGCACAAATCAGCTACCTCAGTTCTGGCCGACTTGAAACATTGCTCTTCTGCAAGAGGCACAATAGATGGAAGATAATGCACCATGACCAAAGGTTCAGGGGCCTACTTGTTAACAGGCGAATCACAGTGATCCCTCCAATCATGCCTCAGATATTCAACATCTCTTCCTCCTGTTTTTGACACTAAACCATTAAATGCCTTGTGAAAATCACCAGTATAAAGATTGCTAATATTTGATCTCATCCGATCTAAAGAAAAAAGTCAGTCTAATTCTGTTTTCCCGTTTTCTCCTTCAGAAAGCATTTGCCTATGCAGATGAAGATGAAGGCCGACCAGCAAATGATTGTCTACTAATATATGATCATGAAGGAATAGGTACTCCTGTTGGTTCCATTGGCTGCTGCAGTTTTATTGGAGAAGATATCGATGACACCTATTTAGATACGTTAGGACCAAAATTTAAGACCTTGGCAGAAATCTGTTTAGGCAAAGTCATCGAACCCATTCCAGGTGTTAGTGCTACCTTTCCCAATATCGAAAGTGATCTAAAGCTGCCACCACCTGGAACTACGATCATCGTTAATGAATCTTCATCTATGCCTCCCCCCGTTGGTAGTACAACAATTGTTACCGAAAACACTTACACATCTGGTTCTACCCTACAGCCTGCAAGGCCTATACCTGATCCTTTGCTCCATGGTAATGTAATGGTGACTGAGACCTACACATCCGGCTCAACTTTTCAACCACCCACACTTAGTGTCGATCCTCTCCGTGCATCAAATGTTGTTGTAACAGAAAGGGTGCTTGCTCCTGCCTCTGCCTCTGATTTGCGCGGCATTCTAGATATTCCTGATCTAACAGATGGGGCAAATGTTGTAGTCACAGAAAGGGTAATTGCACCTGGTTCAAGGCTACCCCCTTCTTTGAGTATCCCTGATCTAGCAGATGCATCAAATGTAGTGGTGACAGAACGGGTGATTAGACCTGCCTCTGGTCTGCCAGGCAATTTAACTATTCCTTCTGAGCTATCAAATGCACATAATGTAGTTGTTACAGAGAGAGTAGTGTCTGGCCCTGGCATGGGGGGCATGGGCGGCATGGGGGGCATGGGCGGCATGGGGGGCGTGAGCAGCATGGGGGGCGTGAGCAGCATGGGGGGCATGGGCGGCATGGGCGGCATGGGGGGCGTGAGCAGCATGGGGGGCATGAGTGGCATGGGGGGCATGAGCAGCGTGACTGGTCAAATGCTTAGCGCTGACACTCATCTTAGCCAGACAGTTGGATCCGTCTCCCCTGGTACATCTCGAAGAAGGGTAACAAAATACAGCACAATACAGTATGCTAATCAGTAAGGCTTCTATCAGTACATTTTTCTGCAGAGATCATGATTTACATTGAAATTTTTAACTCTTACTAAATATACCAAAGTATATTTTTATTATTTATAACTAGCAAATAGTACTAAAATTCCTGTGATTCTTGTCTGAGTAAGAATCTCGTAAAGTTATCCAGTTTCAAAGTGAAACACAGAAACATTGTCAATGGGGGAAAGTTCAGGTAAGCAACTTTAAATATTTTCTTTTATTATCACAAATGCAGTGCTAAAAACAGATGGTGATTCCTCTTCCATAACGTGGCCTTTTGCATATTGTCAGTGTTAAGAGTGAGAGTATTGTTCATTCAAAATATTACCCTCCTAATATACATTAGTCAGCTTGCTCTCTGTTTCCCTGCCATATTTCTCAGGCAATATGAAAATGGAACAGCACTGGAGCTGTGTTGAAATATTTAGGATCAATTTGAACAGTTCATTTGGCTCAGGACTAACCGACTTATGCAGAGTCTATCCAGAGCAAAAAATTCATTTTGGAAATCCATTTCCAATACTTACTCTGCTAAAGTAAAATGAGCTTAAAATTGCTCCAGGAGAAAGAGCTTAGTATCAGAATGTGTCAGTGAGAAGGGTTGACTGTATGTGTATAGTATTGAGCTGCATGAATTTCACATGGTGCCCATGCTGAGATATCTTATCCTATTATGACCTGTCGTGATATCGTTGGCCTTTATTTAAATTGGGATCAAAGGCCTTTGACTGATTAACTGCCCCCCTTCCGCTCCCAAATGTGGTGTGGCAATAGTGCAGTGCTGTCTCGGGAAAGGGTCATCGTTATGACTTGTCAACACAATGTTTAACTAATCACTTTCAAATGCATTGAATTTACATTGCATGTTGTCACAATATGTTTTACAAAAAGTTACTTATCAAAAGTTATTCCCTTGCCACTAACATAATACAATGTATAGAAATAGTTACAAGCATAAAAATACAGTATATTCTCATTACTCACCACACTTCTCAGTAAATGCCAAGGCTTCCATCCTGAAGCGTTTGACTCAAAACACACCACATCTAGTCCATCTGATCTGGTAAGGGTATGAAACTATTAGTCACGTCTGTGGCTCCACTAAACTTACTACCATAGTCTAATCAGCCATGACTGCTATCCTCAGTGACTCGGAGGTTCTTAGTCAGGCTTGTTGCCATCTACTAACCAGAAGATAATCTCCAATTTCTGAGTATATTCTGAGTATTATATTATATCTTACTAATTCTCTGCACTAACAAATCACAAGAAAATATCATCTTAGCTTTGTGTTCTGTGGGTACAATTGCAGTTTAGTCAAAGTGTTATAATTCTGATCTTGGCCATAGAAGTCTTTCAGGAGAAGAAAAGACTACTTGGGAAAACATAGCTTTGCTAGCACACAGTACAGAGACTAGATATTTCATATCATGTCTGTACTTTGCATTGTATTTCGAAAGTGAATTTGAATATGTTAAATGGGAAAACTACATGGAAGTCCTTATGGATTTTATCATCTAAATTAAATTGGGTGTTTAGTTCCTATTTTTCCACAAGACACCAGCTCAGCCAAAATCTCTATTTGTTTGATTCTAAATAAATACAAACAGTAAAAATTTGGCCCCAAATTTCAGCTGATACTTAACAAAAAGTTGGAAATCTTTTATCCATTGCTTAGTGCCTCTGTGGATAGCTTACTAATTGCATATATACATCATCGAATACATAAAGCTGAATGAACAAAATACTGAAATATAGTAGCTACCTTGTTTAAATTCTGTACCATATGTAAAGTATAGTAACTGTAGTGCACACAACAATACTTTAGTGTAAATACAATAAAATTATTCATGGGGCTTGTTTTGTCACTAAACTACAAAATCTGAATTTCTTTTCCCTCTTGCTTTGCTCCTTCAATGCTGATGGGTAAGTTATTGAGGAGCTTACGAGAGTTGTATTAGAATAATCACTTGATCTCTGACATCACTTCCCATGGGTTAAAAGGGAGGAGACTTAGTCACCTACCTAGATTGATTTAGCTCATAAGATCTGGACAAAGAGTTTCTGAGCCTGATGTCATTTAAAGGCTTTTCTAAAATATGCTTTCTGAAATGCAAATTGGCCCATTGTCAAAGACAATGTGCAGTGCCTTCTGCACTGACATTACAGCTACAGATACCAATGGCTTCCTGAAGTTTATCAGAAAGCCCAAGGCTGTCTCACAAAACAGTTCTCCCATGGTATTGTATCCAGCTTCAAACCTCTTATAAAGCCACTTGTTATGCTACATATTCTACACATTAATGCTGGTGTACAGTCTCTTATGACCTGATTCTGCAATCCTCACTCAAGTTGGGTATCACTTAGATTTTATTGACTTAAATGAATTTTTTTCTAAACAGTAAGTCCTACGTAGTGTGAGTAAGGATTGCAGGATTGTTCATTGAAGAAGGAAAACAGGTTACTACTGTACACAGGCTTATGGTTTCATGACTGAGTATTGCAAACTATAAAGTTCAGTACAAAAATCAAATGTTGCCTTTTTCACTAATCAAAAAGCTTTTATTAACAAAAATGATTTTGATGTAAAAAAGGATTTTTTGCAAAATATCAGTGTTGTGTAAGTATTTCTCTAATCATCTTATGCAAATCAAAAATATTCTTCCCCCCATGATATTCACTAGTTGTAAAATTAGGTTTCAGAAACACTTGCTGTATTCTTTCTTTACCCTGTTGAACAGGAATGTTATATGATGTATCAGTTTTTGAACTAGCTATAGTCTCTTGCATGTCTAGGAATAGAAATGGTTTTAAAAAAAGGAAAAAATGTTAAAAAATCTGGATCTATTTTGATTATATGGTAGTTGTCTTTCTTTGTTCTTAATAATTTCTGCCAACTCTTTCTAAAGAACAGTAGTTTGATGTTTAGGGAAGTGTCATGAAAGAATATCCTAGTGTACTTTTTTAACACTTGATTTCTCATGGATCAAGTAGCAACAACATTATTCTCTTTCAAACTGGACTACCAATGCATTTCTGAATATTAATTTCTCTTGCTGTGTAATTTCAGCTTTTTAAAAAAGTTTTGTTAGTAAGATATGGAAGTCTTTAGGTTACTACAAATTGTTGAACAAAAATGCATTTGGAAATGTAAGAAATTATTCAGTTTATTAAAAATTCTGTACAAACACTTTTGCTAGACTTATTATTGCTGGAAATGGCATATAGTTTAATCCTCATTACGAGATATTTAGTTTAATTTTGCTTTCCTTCAATTATTGTATAAAAGTGTGGTTTCTGCCTTGGTTGTTTAATAATGTTGTTTTATATGCAACATAAGTGCTGTTCAAGTTAGAAGGGCAAAACTGAATGCAAATATATAGATTTCAATCCTGCTGCAAGCCTTTCCTACAAAGTATTCCCATTAAAGTGTGAAGGGCTTGGAGAAACAGGTCCACAGCTTTTATATTTGAGCCTGATCCTGCAATTTTACACAGGATGAGCTAAATCCTCAACTGGTATAAATGGTGTAATGCCATTAAAGTCACTGGAGCTATGCAAATTTACACCAGCAGAGGACCTGGCCTGGTTACTTCAATTGGAGCACTACCTGACTTGGAACTGCAGGATTTAACTCTTTGGTCTCATTCCTGCTTCTTTTGGAATAAATAGAATTTTTAATATTGGGAGTAGGATAGGGCCCATTATTTGTAACTCAAGAAGACTCATGCTTACAGTTTAAAAATGAAGCATATCGTTAGAGAGTCTTCCTGTTTTGTCTGAGATAGTATAACCATACTCTTGAAATACTTTCTGCTAATGAATTCCCAAACAGCATCATTTCTCTTATATGTTTAAACTAAATTTTACTTGTAATAGCCAATGAATGGCACAGAAATAATAAGATAGAGACAAATATCCATTTACAATATGTCATGCTTTTTTAAGAAGTGCTGGTCAGGAATTTTCAGTCAAAATGTCTTTTGACAAAAAAACGCAGCTTGAGCAAAATTTTCTACAAGAAAATTTCAATTATGCCAAAATGTTTGGATTTTCAGTCAGAAAAGTTGAAATGACATATTTTATTTGGGGTCAGGTCAACCTGAATCAAAACATTTTGGTTTGTGTCAGTTCAACATTAATCTGCCTCGCATGCCCTCATTTGCCTTTATGAGCCAAGCTCCCTTTCTGGATGATATTTCCTATGATGCCTCACAGTCTCCCTTCTGGCTGAACCATTGGATTGCATCTTGGGAGATACAGGCCATGTAGGCCAGCCCATACAAAAGAATAGGAGCATGAGGCACTACAACTCCCATGAGACACCGCAGCAACTCAGAAAGACACAGTTTAGTGTTGAATCAAGTCAAAATAAAACAATTCAGTTCGACAAGTGGAAACAAAACATTCTGACATTTCTGAATCAATCATTTTCTGAAATTTCCATTCTATGAAAAATTTTGATATTTCAACTTTTCAACTCAATTTGTGAAAAAAACAAATTTTGAAACATTGGAATTTCCCTTGGGACACAAATTCTGAATTTCAACCAGCACTACTTTTAAAATGTTTTATTTGAAAGTAGTATGGTATTTTTTTTGTTAGAAAAGTACATTTTTTAATTTTTAAAAATCTAATTTATCACTATATTTTGCTGTTAAATCTTGACATTCTTTCCTTCAGTATTTTATACAACATTGCAAACAATTGATTTAAATATCTGGGCATCAAGTTCTATCTTTTATTCATCACTGATCATTTTCAACTATATATTGATAATATAGTGACTTCCCTGGGAAGACTGTAATTTAATACAAAGAGAAGTACTGGAAATGGCAACATTTCCCCTTAATTTTCAGTGTACTGAGAAGCCTCCCATTACTTTTCAGTGTAGAAACAAAACAGAGGCAGAATAAAGGATCAGATATGCCCCTTTTCTGCACAAGCAACCCCCATGCAAATCTATGGGAGTTATGTGTACAGGTCAAGGATAGCCTATGGCCCTAAATAATAACACCATATTCCAATTGCACTGAAAACTGATGTAAAAGGAAACAATGACAAAAACATATCTGTGATATTTTCAAAAACCAATCATATGACCATAAAAAAGTCACTTTCTTGTTGCCGTTGATATTTAAAAGGCCATCAGAGGTATTCTTTGGAAGGAATATGTATTTCAAGATGCAGTTAAATAAAGTATAAAATGAAATAGTTTATCTAAGAAGCTAAATAAGTACTCTGAAGCTGTTTAACTGACATTTACCATGTAGACTGACTTTTGATATTGATTATGCATTAGCAGATTTATTTGCAAGTAAGTTTGTTTAGCTGATTTTATATGTATTGTCTATTGATTGGCTATATTTTTGTACTTTCTCAAAAGCCCTAATAAAGTGATATTAAATACACTGTATTTATTGCAGATTTCTTTTCAGCTTGTTCATTAAAGGTTTATTTAAAGTCATTCAAACTCTAGGTGTAACGGATGATAATTTTACTCCCATAGTTCCCAATCCTACAATGAGTCCATGTGTATGGAGCCCTCTTGGCTTCAATGTAGCTCTGCACCTGTGCATGGATCTGTTTGTGTGGAGTTCATGGCTGGATCAGTGCTTTAGGAAGAAAGGGTGGTCTTGTGACCCTGGACTGGGACTCAAGAGACTTGGCTATGCAATAGACTTCTTGTGGGACTTTGGCAAATCACTTAATTTCTCAGAACTCTCAGTATCTTGTCTGTAAAATGGGGATGAAAATTAATTCCTGGCCTCTTAGGTTATGACTACACTGCACTAAAAGACCCGTGGCACTGAGTCTCAGAGCCCAGGGCACTTGACTCAGGCTTGTGATGCTCAGGCTGCAAGGCAGTGTAGACATTCAGGCTCAGGCTGAAACTCGGCAAAGGGGTAAGGTCTCGAAGCCTGGGCTGCAGCCCAAGCCCAAATGTCTACATTGCCCAATTGTTTATAGCCCAGTAGCCCGAGCCCCGGAAGCCTGAGTCAACTGACCTGGGCTCTGAGACTCAGCACTGTGGGTTTTCTTTGCAGTATAGACATACCCTTAAGGTATTGTGAGGATAAATTCATTGTTTGTGTGGTATTCAGATACTATGGTGCTGAGCACCATATAAGTACCTAGATAGATTTTCCAACCATGTATCTTTCAGCATCTGATACTGTAGACTACTGAACACCTGGTGCAACCTTCAATGCTAAGAACCTACTTCAGCACGCATTAAAACCAAAGGAAGTTGAGGGCTGCCAGCACATTTTGGAATAATCCTGTTGCATTCAATTTGCATTTGATAGTTCCACTACTTCAAGCTCAGAAATACAGTATTGAGCTAGCTTCTAAATTATTTCTGTGGAGTTGAAAATTTGCCTAACATTGTTCAGTTAACATTACCAATACTGCAGTTCTGATGTAAGACAAAAGAACCCGCTGTATTTATATGAAGCAAAATCAGAATCAATTTATATATAATGGTGCCAAAAATGACTGAATATTAATGTTCTGCCAATATCATTATTTTGGGTATGTATTTTAGTACATTTATTTTGCTCATTTAATATATGACTCCACGTGTGTTACTATCATTGCTAATATGATTTATTGAAACTTGAAATATAAACAAAAAGTCCAGCCCCAACGTCTTTAATTAGGTAAAATTCCCAGTGAAGTTATGGACGTAAACTGTCAAAAATATTTAAATATCATAAAATAATAAATATGCAACAAAGTGCATGTTATCACTGATATTAACCAGAATAGCTTGCACTCTACAGCATACAAAGCTGTGAAATCCTGAGAGTCTAGTGACTATGGTCCATGGCTCTGATCCTGTTCCCACTGAAAACACTGAAAGCTTTGCCACTAACTTCAGTGGGAACAGAGTGGAAGCCATTTTGGGTTTTTTGGTTTTGGGTTTTGTTGTTTTCTTTATATTTACCATTTAAACCAGAATTTATTGTGCATTTCCATAAACCAATAAATAGATTGTGAGAGAATGTATCCTGTAATCATTCCACACAGAAAATCTGGCATAAAAATATGTGGCATGTTATGTCTGGCAGAACTGTCATCTTGCGACAGATATTATCTTGCTTCATAACTGTTCATGGTATGTAAAAGAAAACTAACCATTTTCATCAGTACAGTAATGTGATATTTCAAAAGGAAATGACACTTCTAAGTATACATATGAATTTTATATATATATATATATATATGTATGTATGTACACATACATACAATTAATTTGGTATCTTTTAAAATATCATACCTCTGAGAAAAGTAATTGGGGTGAGGGGTTGTTTTTTTTACTGGTTTGATAAAGCCATGTGTAACCAAAAATAGCAGGCTCAGTGTGAGATGGGGGTTGCAGCATTTTATGGCATATAACAGTGGTTCCCAAACTTGTTCCGACGCTTGTGCAGGGAAAGCCCCTGGCGGGCCGGGCCAGTTTGTTTACTTGCCACGTCCACAGGTTCGGCCAATCGCGGCTCCCAGTGGCCGCGGGTCACTGCTCCAGGCCAATGGGAGCTGCTGGAAGAGGCGGCCAGTACGTCCCTCGGCCCGCGTCACTTCCAGCAGCTCCCATTGGCATATAGTCTTCCACACACATGCTTTTCAGCTGTGATATGACACAGGTTATGCCATACCACAGACTAGCAGTATCATGGAAAAGACCCAGTAAATCCTTCAAGCTTGAAAGTCCCCTTGACTTCATTAGGCATTCTATTCATGAAGGATTGCACCACAGTCAGCATATTCAGCAAAATGCATGGGTGTGACAGGCCTCTCACTTTCCAGTCATGCATTACATAATAAAACAATTTTTTTTTGCATAATGTTGTAATAATGTTGTAATCTGTAGCAATGTTGATTATTTATGGGGCAAGACTCTTTTCCCCCAACGCATAGTGTCTCCAAACCATACAGCTGCTGTTGAGCATCTCACCAGTTTTCCTTCTCAAACAATTGGGCCTTTTTGGTGAGATAAATTGTAGATGAATCCGACATAATGGATTTCAGGCCCTATACAGAGTGATTTAGGTTTTATCTTATGTATCCTTAAAAGGATCTATTTGTTCTTGTATTTAATTCCAATCCAACTAAGAATAAGTTCTGCTACATAGGGCACAACACTGACCCCCCTCCAATACCCTTAAAGGCTTCTGTAGCATCATGGTATTCTCCTTCTACACGATAAGGGTTAAGGCTCTTTTCAGAGTGCTATTTTCTTTCTTCTCAGTCTACTATTTCTCTGATCTAAATCCCTCTTTCTGGAGTGCAGAGTCAGCCACATGAAGCTCCCAACTACTGCTAGCATGAGAAATGTGGAATAAAGCTGAAACCCACCAATCACCAAATCATGCTGAAACCCATCAACAATGTGGTAAAGAACTAACAATGAAGCACAAAGAAGTAGGTGACTATTCTTTCTGTGAATATCTGGTTTTTGTTTCAGGTTTTAACTCCATGGAAGGAGAGAGAAACATGGGGCCTGATCCTAAGAAGTACTGAGTACCCTGAGGTCCTTTCGACTGCAGCTCAGCATCCTGTATGGGTAGGCTCAAGCAAAATTTCAGTGCACATAAAGTAATACTTTCTAGGGGACAGAATGAGTAGCACCTTACTGTATGTGTAGCTCCACTGAAGTAAATGAGATTTCTTAAGGAGAAAGATGCTACTTAAAGAGTAAAGAAATCTGGCCTTGGAGTAACAATAATATTGTGGTTTACCAATACCTGTAGTTTAAAGTTATTTTGTAGAAAAAACAGAAAAATTTAGCAAGAGAGGAGTCTGGATATTTTATATTTACTTTTAGCTGACCATTAGACATTACAGAACCCAACATCATGCTGTCTTTACCTACAATTTCTTTGAAATCTACTGGTAGTCATGAACTCGTTGTTCTAATGTTCATTCAGGGTCCATCATGCCACCCTTACTCTCACTGGGTAAGATTTTTCAAAAGCACTCAAGTGATTTAGGAGCATGACTCCCATTGAAAATTAATGGAACATGTGCTCCAAAGTAACTTGGCCTCTTGAAAAGCCCAACCACTGAGTAGGATGTTACTCACATGAGTAATCCCATCAAAGTTCACAGGAATACCCAGGGTGAGAAAGATTACTGAAAAAGACCATGTAACTGGGTATTCAATAAATCTTTCACCTAGGAAGTCTTGGCTATTCTATGCCATTCTTGCAGTTTTTTCTTCTTAACATATTTTATCTTTCATGTGTTATCTTTTCTAGCTCACTTCCACTTAATATTTGCCCAACTAGAGCAAACAGATCAGTTTGTGTTATAAATATGGCAAGAAAGAAAAGTATGTTGGACAGATGACAACAAAGGAATAATGCTGGACTCTGTGGTTTCACACATCACCAGATGTAAGTTAACATTTCATTTCAAAGGCTGCACTGATGTAAAATGTGAAAAACAATAATGTTTAAAAGTAAAATTCCAACTGTAACAACTGATAGAATGAAATGCTGAGGTTTATGTAGATTTTGATTAGAGAGCATCTCCAGTACACAAAATCTGTCTGATGGCAAATACACTTTGATCAGTACAGGAATAAGAACCTCCCCACAATAACAGTTTTTCTCTCTCCTATCTAGATAATGACAGTATCTTTTTCCTTCATTCTCTAGTAGGACTCCAAAACTTGAAGCCCTAATTGTGCCTTCATATATGCAGTTCTTATTTTAACTGGTATTTCTAAGCACACAAATTGGTCAAATTGTATTTCTTATTCAAATTGTAGTGTAATCAAGTTCTCTCAGATGAACTAGTGGGCCAAAGCATCCCATGGTTAAAAGTGCAGAAGGAAATCTCTTAATGGGTCACATCATGAAGATCCACCATGTCACTCTGTCAGGGTACTGGGAAGGGATCCCACTAGAAAAAGCCATGGAGCCTGCTGGCAAACCTGGCTGATCCCCAAAGATCTGCAAGGATTCTGACCTCCCAGTGGCTCTCATTGAAATCACACTATTAGGGACCCCTTCCAGCCACAGCTGCCCCACTGGGGTGGGGAATGTAGAAAAGATAAAACAAACTTGAGCTGTATTTACTTTCCCTATAAATCTCTACAGGTTTGAAGGGAGGACAATGTGTGTGTTCCTCCAGCCCCTCTGTTCTCCCTCACTTTCCCCAAGGGTGGACTCAGACCCACAGAGGACATTCTATATGATACAGAAAGTGGGTGGAAAGTTGTCCTGGAGATAGATTAATTCCCCCTTTTGCTTGGAAAAAATAGATCCACCTGTGGCGGCAATCCAGGCCATTATGGGGGATTTGGGTAATAAAAAAGAATAAATTCAGATTACCACAATGGGTACAAATTTCCTATTCTCCCAGAAAATATTCAAATAAAGGTCCAAATTCTAACCTAAAATTTTCACCACAGAATCTAGGCAAGAGGATAATTTGGGGTGATTTTGCAGCTCAGAATAGTCTCTAGAAAAATCTTGATATGGCCACATTCTACCTGACTGAAAGATAATGGATCTCTCTGCCCTCCACATTTGTACTCTCCTATCCTTAAAAGAAGATAGGATTTCAGACTAACTGCACAACTTCCAATGCTATCCACCTTCAAACACTGTTCTTTGCCTACTATTCAAATATGCCTTTTGGAATGGACAGCTTAGTTTCTGTAGTCCCTTCTGATGTGGAGCTACTGGGATATCTGAAGTTAGTAATGAAAAGCTTACCATGCAAGTATCAGTATTTAATAACTTTGGCATGGGACATTACAGGGATTTTTGCTTCATCAACTAAATGCTAGCTATTATGTACTGCAGAGGAAAAGGGTGATCAACACTGTGCTCCTGTCTTCCCTTCAGACCACCTTCATTTCCTATCGATGGCTGTGTTCCCTAAGGAATAGCTTCCCTGTAGAGTTAACTCAGGTGATTGGCACCCAGGTCTGAGCACCTGAGTTAGCTTAGCCCAGGTGTGAGCAGCCACACTGCAAAGCCCTACCTGAGTTACTGTCTCCTCACTGGTGCTGCATTCAACCATGTGTGTCACTAGGACTTTTGGGGGGCATATCCTGTGTTTCTTTTGTGCTGCAGTACGCTGAGTCATTCTATATTTTTTCCCAGTGAATTGTGGGAGAACTTGTCTGACTTTCGTGGCACACAGGGAGGAATTTGGAGAAAGTACTAGAAGACTATCAGCACCTGAGTGGTTTAGTGTGCCTCTTCACTGCCAGATGGACAGGTTACCAGCCCAACTGAAAGTGAAACCCAAGTTCTTGCCTTCATCCTCAGCCATGTAAGTTAGGCTGTGTTGAAAGCACCACTTACCTTGAGTGAGACATTTTTGTGTGTGGAACAGATGGGAGATAGGACCAACACCTGAGTAAGAACCTCGGCTAACTGCAGTTAAGACATACCCTAAGAGTTCAAGCAACTCCCAGGCTAATTAACTTGACACTATATGATATGCCCTCTCAAAATCTATGCAACACTTCCACAGATCTCATCCTTGACCAAAACACTTCCTGGTCTGTTGTCTCAGAGTGAAGAAGTAATCAGCACTTCTATGTCTCATTCAGAAGTAGACATGATTTTCATGTCGTCTTTCACCCAGGTGTCTTTCCCTTTTTCCTCTGCTCTGCAAGAACACCAACTCTCTAACCTCTTGATTACTAATATTTTTGTCTGTCTCTTCATACCCCTTTTCCAAACTTACTATACAGTGAAAATATTATTGCTTGTTTCCAAGCCTTAGGCATTTTTTCCTGATCTCTAGGTACAGTTTTTTCAAGTCCCATGCCTTTGGCCAGGAATAGACTAGAAAAGGATTTCTGATAAATCTATACTGGTATAACTACTAGCAAACACTCTGAGTGTAAAGCAGTTTATACTGGTAAAAAGTGATTTAGGTAGTACAGCTTATACAGGTTCAGTGACCGTAATAAGGTATACCAAGAATTTTATATCAGTATAATTGAGCCTATATTAGGGTGTTTGCCAGTGTAGAAATGTCACAAAATAATCACCCCCTCACCCAATCAACATTGCTATACTGGCAAAAGTTTCTAGCATAGACATGGCCTTTAACACTAAGGGGGAAATCCTGCTTCAACTGGAGTCAATAGCAAAATTCCTACTGACTTCAATGCGAGCAGTAGTAATTTCCTCCCCTATTCAGGCTGCAATATGTTTGCAGAAGCTGTTTATTGAATAACCACAAAGAGTGAACTGATTTGTAAATTTCAAAGTCTGTTTGTGAACGATTCACAAATAGAATAAAGGGATTGATTCACAACATATATGTCTATCAGTAGCTTTAATTTAGCTTACTCCTTGCAATGTCTGGCTACCCTACCTGAGCTTGCCCAGAAAGAGCATCACTGTGGACTTTAATGAAAGACGTTTTAGATAACATACAAATCCATATCAAATGAGCTGCGTTGTTGCGCAGCTTGAAACAACAAATGAATTGTTCTGCCACTCCCTTTTCTGTACAGTGTAAGGGCCTTTCTTTTTCAGACTTTGATATGATGTCAGAAACCTGTGTTAAAGACAGGAATTTTGTCAGGTTTTAACAGCTTTGCCAAGCAAACAGGTCAACATGTTCAACACTGTTCAACATGCCAACTAAAATGTGTAATTAGAACTCACATAATTTAAATGAATTACAGTTAAGCAACTTTGCTGTACAAGGGAACAATCAGTTATCTATTAACACTCCTGCAGAGGGACTGAACATTGCCTTTCCTATATCCATGCTGCCCAAGCAAAAGCCCGATTCAAAATTCATTAAAATCAATGGGAATCTTTCCAGTGGGCTTTGGATCATGCCATGAAAGCCAAGTTCTGCATTTGGCACCCTGTCCTGTAGTATCTCCCTACAGCTTCTCCCTGAATTAGAGGTAAAATTTTCTAGAATCATCAGCAGCATTCCCTTTGCAGCCTGCCGTAATCACTGAGCCCAAAGGATCAGAGTATGGCACAGCTGCTGACATTAGCTACTCCACTCTATCCATCGGTGCCACAAAATATAAGGGTGACAAAGAAAAGGGTGAGGAAACGGACAGTAATTATGACAGAGAGAACATAGAATAGGAATGGGAAGAAAGATAAGTGGGAGAGAAAAGAGACAGAGATTGAGTTTGAGAAGAGGTAGAACAGGAGGAGGAGGGAAATTATTTCAGCCAGTGAAAGGAAAATAAACTCCCTGAATTTATAAAAAAGATCTGAACAGAGGAGAGACTGACAGGATCAATCAAATACAGTTTATGAACACAGAAGAATCAGAAGCATTTCTGTATGTGTCCAACTATAATCTGTTTAGTAGAAAGTAATGACAGTGAACCACTCTTCCCTGTCTGTACTTTATACTTCTCAACCAATATTCTCACATGGGCCCTAACACACAGGTATAACTTTGTAATTAATGGGATTACGCCTGCTTAAAGTTAAACTTGCTTAATGGATCAGGGCCTTAATATGAAAAGTTTTTCTCCTAATCCTTGATATCAATTATACATTTAAAAACTGATAATAATAATAAGAATTAATTTTATACTTAGCCCTTATATACCATTTTCTATTAGTAACTCTCAAAGCACTTTACAAAGGAGATCAGTATCATTATCCCATTTTACAGCTGGGGAATCTGAGGCACAGAGATGTAATATTTAAACTCAATAGGTGTTAAAATTAGTGGCAGTTAGAAGCGAATTCTTGTGCAACCCTGTGAAATCTGGCCAATATCCTTTAATTGCAAATTCTTGGACAGATCATTGACAATAGTTACAAGAATAGTGCGGTAAGAATTTTAAAACAATGGAAGTGGAGTGTGATTTTAAGACAATGAAAAATATTCTCATATTACCTTAATATGACATACAATGAGCTTGGAGCATTTCATCACAGCTATACACTGGATTTTCTGCTGTAGCAGCACTTGTTAAATACTGTATCTGTTCCATTTAATTCAACAGCTTGATTTTAAAAAATATCACAGATGATTGTCGAGTCTTTGGTTTCAACACTTTAAAGGCATTATAACAAATTTTCATTGATTTCATAAGGAAGTGGGTTGGACCCGGGATGTTTTAATCTACCCCACCCCCCCTTCTTCCCCATCGCCAAAAAAGAAATTAATCATATAATAGAATTGTTACTGTAGCTTTACTCAGCATAAAATGGGAATGGCACTTATGGGTGATCACATGAGAATGTTTCACTGGAAGTACACAGGTCTCATTACTGTCACTCATAAGATGGCAGTGGATGTGCTCATAATAAATAATACTGTGACTTATTACAAAAATAATTTTTTAATGAAATTGTGTATTTGTTGTTAAATCCGTATGAGGAAAATTATATGGATGTTTAAACTTTTAGAAAAGAATAGCAATTTAGGGCCTGCTCCAATGCTCATCGAAGTAAAGTAGAACCTCAGAGTTATGAACACCTCAGAAATGGAGGCTGCTCGTAATTGAAATGTTCATAACCCTGAACAAAACGTTATGGTTGTTCTTTCAAAAGTTTACAACTGAACATTGACTTAATACAGCTTTGAAACTTTACTATGCAGATGAAAAATGCTGCTTTTAACCACATTATTTTAAATGGAACAAGCACAGAAACAATTTCTTTACCTTGCAAATCTTTTTTTTTTTTCCAACTTTCCCTTTATCTTTTTAGTAGTTTTTTTAACAAGGTACTGTACAGTATTTCCTTTTTTAATTTTAATTTTATTTTTATTTTTGGTCTGAGCTGCTGCTTGATTGTGTACTTACAGTTCCAAATGACTGGTCTGTTTGTTACTCTGCAGTTCTACTGTATGTCGGAGAATAACAGAGTTCTCACTTTTTGTTAGGGTTACAGTTAGCCTAACTCTTGCTAACAAACTGTTATACATTGCATCCCCTTCCTGTCAGTTCTTTTTTTGCTTCCACATGTAATTGGAAAGACTTTCACTGGCTTCCATGGGCTGTGGATGGGGCTTGGTCATTTGTAGATTTCAATAATGAACAGGGTGTTATGCAAAAGCTCCAAAGCTGAGCTCAGCTCAGGCTGAGTTCCATTTCCTTATTGTTTTTTCAGCATGTTTGAACTTTGAGCTTATACCAGATAGCAGAAGGATACAAACACCTGTATCCTTGTATAGTTTACCTGTATCATGTATAAACTGATTTCCTGGGCCATAATTGCAGACCAGTTTTAGGGCTAATGTTAGTAAAAGTGCTGAGATTCTATTTTAAACATTTGTCATTCTTGAATGGAAGAAGCAAAATAAGTGCAAATTATTATATTTTTTAAGGTGTATACCATGTCTTGGAGAACAGGACTGAAGCCCTTAATATTATCTGTATTTTTAATTGGGTGAGTTAAAGGTAGATTCAGAGCTCTGGGTATATTATGATTGACAGCCTAAGAGCTCCAGCATCATTACAATGTAAATGAAAGTGTCTCATTATGTCAAAGATATGTACGGAAAACTGGGAGAGCGAGTTTACAGCATAAATCAGTGAAATTGAGTGGATGGTCATGTGGTGAAGGGACTAGGTTGGAAACAGATAGATGTGGATTCAGCTCCTTGATCTGCCAGATGTCAAATGTGAACTTGGGCAAGTTACCTCCATACAATAGGGATAATATTTCCCTATCTTAAAAGGAAGCTGCTATACAGTTAAATTCATAAAAATGTTTAGGTATGTCAATAATGAATGCTATAAAAATGATAAACAAGAAATCAGGAAGCTTAGCATTAGTGGTAACTGAAAGTATTTGCAGGAGCTTTGTCTGACCTATGTGAATGTTATAAGCATCACAAGAGCAGGTTCAGCAGAGGGAAGTTTCCGGGAGCAGAGCTTCTGCATGCTCCCTGGCTCTAGTGGCTGATCTTTCTCTGGCTGGACTCAGGGGGACAAGAGTTACTGCTGCTCCCTGGCACCTCACTATTCCTGCATCTGGCCCTACTCCTACAAACACTTATGCACGTGAAGTCAGTGAGATTACGCAAATGAATAAAGTTACACACTTGCCTAAGTGTTTGCAGGATTGGGGCCTCAATACTATACATGGAACTATTATTTTTAATTGATTTTAAATGGAAATGAAAAGGTTTCACTTTATTTTAACTTAGAAATTATTTTGATTAGTTGTAGAAATGTATTCCACTAACAAATGGCCCTAACAAATAATTAGCAGTTGCATCAAGGTTCCGCTTGGCTACATTAGAGAGCACAAAAAAAATCACCAAAAAAATTTGTAATAGTCTATTATTCAGCAAATGAAAAAGCTTTCCTTACAGATCTTTGACATGAGACACATTCATTTACATTGTAATGATGCTGGAACTCTTAGGCCATCAGTCATAATATACCCAGAGCTTTGAATCTTGGTATAAGTCACCCAATTAAAAATACTGTATATAGATCATAGTAAGGACTTCAGTCCTATTCCCCACTGCAAATCTTAAAAATTATAAGACTTTCCACTTATATTGCTTCTTTCATTCAAGAATTACAAAACTTTAAAATAGGATCTCAGCACTATTACTAACATTAGGTAAGCCTCAAAGCATGTTTCTGAGGAACAAAACCATTAATACACCCATTAATACACTTTGGCATAGAGAAGTTATGTTCCTTGACAAGTGAGACTGTTACTCAGTGGCAGAGCTAGGAATATAACACTGCATCCACTGCTCTTGGACATGTGGTGTCACTGATTTTTTTCTAAGTAGCAAAATGATGTGCATAGAAAGGCAGCAGTAATTTCTATATCACTATTTCCTAAATCAACAAAAGTGAAGACATTCTGAGATAATGCTGGTTCTCTGGCCTCAACTTACCATTTTGTGTCTAGCTATTGCACCTGTTTCAAATGGAGTTATTTTAGGAGATGCTGCATGTATAATGCAAAATGCTCCTGGGTGGCTATTCCTCTGAAAGAGTCCTAATTCTGTTCATGATATTACAATTGGTTGCTTCAGAAATGATGTGAAAAGATATTTACCACAGTTGAATCTGACCTGATCAATACTAATTAATCACCATCTATTCACATAAAGGTGTTCCAATCCTTGTAAAAGTAGGAAGCATGCTTACCTTAATCTTTCCCCCTCATTGGGTATCATTAGATTCTGGACTGGTCAGTGCTAATTAATCAGGTGGTATCGAGCATAGAGCAGTATCCGAAATGGATACAAAGGAAATGGCTTTCAGGTTATGGAACACAGATTACGAGTATCAACATTGGCAGGTTGCATTGGAGCAATTCTTTCTACTTTCCCATGAGTCCATGTTTTTCCTGGGAAGCCACATTACTCATTAATGAAGGCTGCCTCTATGTGAAAGGATTATCTGTAAAGCATACTCTGCTTGCTATGACTTGTGGTGCTCTTTCAATGGAACGAGTCTTCCTTATATTTGAAATCCTCATACAAACATGTTCAGCCAAAAGCTGCCCAGAGACAAAAGCATGACTCTGTATGAAGAATCCTTTATGAAAGATACCCTGCAGCGAGTGGGCAAAAGACTTGTGGTGTGAGAAGCAGATACACGAAACAATCAAAAAGATCAACATAGAAAACAAGTAACATGGCCAGTTTTATTAGAGAAACTCAGTACTGACGATGGTGGGGATTTTTTTTGCCCAGATCCTAATTGGGAAAAAAAGTGGCTGCAACATAAAAAAAAAAAAAAAATTAAAAGTTCTCGTCCTAGAAAATCCCAGGAGCGACCAGACCTAGAGGATAACCCCCCCCCCCCCCCATCCCTGTAAGTGGTCCCTCCAGGACGGGACGGAGATATTGCCCCTGCCAGTGCTGTTGCTGTTGGGTGAAGGAACAGAGTCGGTCAGTGTCCAGGGCTGGCCAAGGCTGTTCCCTTCCACGAGCTCCACTGTGTGTGTTGTAATAAACCGAGGAGCACCCCTGGAAACGAGCCAGGGCTTGCTGGGACAGCAGGGCCTTCCCAGGTAAGTGGCTGCGTTGTATATGGCTGGCGCTTCCACCCAGGCACAAAACATCCCCTTCATTTTTCGCTCCGTGTCTTGCTGTAGGGAACAAGGAGCAGCTGTGGCACAGCCAGTGTTTGACTTCACAGGTGTATCGCCGGCAGCTTGGAGTTTGTCTTCCCCCGACAGAAGCCCGAGCGAGGAGCGGTCCCACCAGGCTCAGCCGCGCCACGCGGGGGAGGGAAACACGTTCCCACACGACGTTGCTGTCTCTTGAAGCAGAGGCGGCGGCGGCTGCTGCTGAGGGGTCCGGCAGCTTCCAGGCCCAGGCTCTGGTTAGCTCGCAGCCAGGAGGGAAGCAGGGCGGCCTCTGCCCCTCCCCTTTCCTGAAGGGGCCTGGGAGATGTCACCCCCCCCCCTTCTTCCAGCCCTGCCTCGGAGGAAGGCGGGATTCACCTGCCCCCTCCCCCCAGGTGTACAAATATCAGGCCAGCCTCCCGGCGCGGCACACTCCACCCCTCCGGGCTGCCTCCCTCCCCAGCCCCTCCGCACACCGCGGCCCCAGTGTCTCGGCTGCCGCAGCTGACGGGGGAAGGAATCCCGCCCCGGACTGAGTCTCGCCCGGGGGGCGGCTGCTTTGGGCACAGGACAGCCGGGCAGCGGGCGCCGGGGGAAAGCGGGCGAGCGACTCGGCCATGGCGCGGGTCCCGGGAGGGCTGGCGGCGCTGCTGCTTGTCACGGTGAGTCCCGGGGCGGCGTTGGCGGGGAGGCGGAGCGGGAGCCTGCTGCCGGAGCGGCTCGGCGGGGGCAGAGGGAAGTGTAGCTCCCGTGCGATAAGAGCCTTGCAGGATTGCACGGGGCCGAGCTGGACTTGAACCGCTTCCCTCCCGCCACGCCCGGCCCGCAGCCGCACCTCGCCCCGGCGGGCTGTTCCTGCCTTCCGCCAGCAGCGGTGGGAATGGTGGGCTGGGAACAGCCGGGCGTGAGCCCCGCTGCGTGTGGGGCGTTCTCAGCACTTCGTTCCTGGCGGGTTTGCACGGGTGCTGAACTGGGTTGAAACAAACCTAGTTGCCGAGCTGCCTGGGGTGCGTCTAGGAATGTGCCTGGTTGGCCGGAGCGGTTATTTTACTCCGTCTTCCAGCTGTTAAATGTGACCATTCCCACCAGTCGCGTACACCTCACCCTGGCTGCTCTGCCTTCAGTGTTTGGACAGGACTCTTAACCCAGTGAGGCTTCCGTAACCTTGCCAGTCCTGGTGGTTTTGTTTTCACCTATCTTGAAGGGATACTGCTAAGTTAAACAAAACTTTCCAAACAAAGAACTCCTTTTACTGACGTTATTAATAGCTTAGTTTTTTTAATCTCTTTTAATAAGCTAATCTACTTTTCAGTGGTTTTGCTGGCTGTTTATAGTCAGAGCTGGTTGGAAACATAATTTCCATCCTATGGAACCTCTTGGGGAGGGGAAGCTTGGGGGCTGGGGAAGAAGGATTTTCGAAAATAATCCTGAATTGGGATGAAAAGTCAAAATTTCAAACAATGTCATGGGACTGCGCAGCCCATCAGGTGCGGAACTGGGTCAACTGGCCTGACTGCCTGCCTTCCATTGAAAGTTTTGATGAAATTGACAGATTCCCATAGAAGATTTCGCTTCCACTGAAATCTCCATTTTCAAATGGAAAACTGTTCAGATGAAATTTTTTTGACCCACTCCATTTATAGTTTCCTAAACTTCAGACAGTAACAGCAAACTATAGGGATACCGTCAACTTAAAAGTCACCTTTGTTGGAAAATGTTTTACTCACTGTAGTACGAGTTTCAATGGGGGAACTTACAAATTTTAACTGGTTTGAAGTTTTCACTAGTTTTACCATTATTCCTGATCCTGCAGGAAAAGACCATTGGCCTTTGCTAGACTAGGAAAAAGGTGCCTTTTCTCAGTTGTTCGCTCAAGCCATAGGCTATAACTAGGGTGACCAGATGTCCCGATTTTGGGGACTTTTTCTTATATAGGTGCCTATAGCCCCCCCCCCTCCCCATCCTGATTTTTTACACTTGCTATCTGGTCACCCTAGCTATAACCCAACTTGTTAAAATCAAGCTAATGGTATTAAACGGTGCCTACATTAGTGTCAGATGGGATATTCCATCAAATAAAGCTAGCTCGATTGAAAAAAGCACCTTTTTTCCTAGTGGTCCATCTGAGCAAGTCAGAGTGGAAGATCAGGGTCATTTTATAATATTATTTTAAAATTTATTATGTATCAAGAAGGCATTGAAAGGTTTAGAAACAATAATATATATTTAAATTCTACATGTCCTCTACCTTAGAAATATCAGGAATGTGATCTCTTCTCTTCCCTGTGTTTGCTGAAGGTATCTTTGGAAAACTTGGCGCTTAGTGGAAGGGGCTGGTGTGTTGAATCTGTAACAAAGAAATCTTTTTCTTTTCTTTCGACATTTTGTCTCTCATCTGAGTCAGTGAGGACTAAACAAAAATAAGAATTTTAAGGAGTGGCTAAATTATGTTCCCAAAACATTTGTTCAGGTTTCACTTCCTTGATACCTGTGATGTCATGATTGTAAGAGACATCCAGGTATCCACAGAGGGGTTTGTTTTGTGTGTTTACAAAAAAACAGGATGACAAGATGTGACTCTCCAATGTGAAAAACATTTGGTGTGGCAAACTTTCAGGCTTTCTTCATACATCCCAAGGAAGCAAATATGAGCTCTTTCCTTCCCCGCCTTTTGTTTTGTTTTTGTTTGTTATAACTTTGCAGGGCAAAAAGATAGTTTTTACAGATTTTAAAAATGGCCCCATGCTGTCTCTTTAATAATATTAGTTCCTGTCACAGTGACTTGTAATGGGAATAAAACATGGTGACTAGGTTGTCCCCTTCTGTGATGAAAGCCATGAGAGGAAACTATTTGCAAAGAAATCCTTGTGGGGATTTTTCCAACAGCATCCTGTCAGGAGGGCAGTGTTTTCTCCCCAAACCCATAGAAAAGCATCACGCAGCCTGATGGATTTCCCCAAGTTTTTCCCAGTTGTAGAGTGATATGGGTAGTGGAGTGTAAGCAGAGCCAAGGCTTCACACACTAGTCAGCAGAGTGTGCTAGCTATGCAGCAGGGAGAGGAGTTCTCTAAACCCACATAAGAATGTAGCAAAGAGAACATTCCACTTATACGGCATAGAGCTTGCTCTGGTTTGCTCTGCATCATCTCATCCCCAATAAAGGGCTGCACCTAGCTGGCCCTTTGTATGTCGAAAGTTGAGGCTAGATTCTGATCTTACAAACATCAGTGTGAATGGGGAGTAACTTCACCACACTTAAGTATATTGGCACTTCCACCCAAGTAACTTTGGAGGAGTTAGTCTGTATTCACACCAGTGTAAGTGTATCTCTACACTCGAGCTAGAGGTGTAATTTCCAGCTCAGGTAGATTTATGCACACTAGCTTTGATTGAGCTAGCATGCTAAAACTAGAAGTGTAGATGCAGAGAGGTGTGGGCGAAGAGATGGGCTAACCGCACAAGTAAGTACCTAGGGTTCCATGCAGGATTGTACTCAGGGTAGCTAGTCACCTACACTGCTATGGCCACACTTCTGTTTTAAGTGTACTAGCTGGATCAAAGCTAGTGTGCGTATTTCCACCCAAGCTATAAATCACACTTTCAGCTCCAGACATACAGTAAATGAGATCACACTCTGACTCACGGTGTTTAAATAGAGGGCTTTGTTACAAGGGTGGAGTGTACTCATTCTCATCCTCCTGAATAGGTAATTTTTCTGTTAGCAATTCCCCAGAAAATAATTCTGAGCTTCTGAGTCGTTTAAGTGAAAGGCCTTCAGGGGTTTCCCTAGAAAATATGCTTCTGTTAAAGAAATCTTAAATTAACACTGAAGAGACCTGTGTACTATGATTTTAATTTTAGATGCTTATGTGAAATCAGAGCAGTACATTACATTTTTTTACTACTGAAAAATCTTTACGCTCTACCTTGTGATGTATACAGTTTTCCTAATCCTCTGAAAGCCTTTAATGCAAAGCAATACATTGATGTGAAAACAGAAATTCAGAAGTCAATACCTATTTAGAAACATCACTCTTCACTAACAAAGGAAGTACCAATATTAAATCAACAGCCCTTTAAAAGTTTCTACAAATAAAAAACAAACAAAAAAACAACGAAATAGCAGTCAATCAGATCAAATCTGTGCTTTCGGCTCTTTAAATGAAAAGATGTCAATCCCACTTGGCATATTTAACTATCTGGTGTTTTGTTTCTATTTTACTGCAATCCATTGCTTTAAAAGAACCATGTGCCCTCTCTTGATAATTTATACACTTCAGACATTTTATAATACAATGGTTTGCAAAGGTTCCCTATCAGGGCACACCCTGCCCTGAGCCTCCAATCTAGTCAAAATCGACACAGGACTCCTCTCACCTCCCAATTAAAAATCTGGGTAAGAGCGGGGTAATTTCCCTCTTGACACCTATTTGTGATTTCCCTGGTAGGTTGCAACCTCCACGGGGAAAACCAATGGCCAGGTTCTGTTCTCAGTGCATCCATGCAGTGTCACTGATTTATAAATAAACTTGTTCAGTGAAGATGCAAAAAGTTTAAGGAAGCAAATTGTCATACAGTTTAAGATTCCGTAGCTTCCATAATACGCATCCTTTATAGAACTTGTTCTCTCACTGCGCATAACTCCATTGGCATGAACGGTAGTTACGCTGGCCTGTCAAATTTCAGAATATACTTTTTAAATATATGTTAATATAAATGAACCATGACAGTTCACCTGAAATCAGAGTGACTAGTTCATTTGTGAACTCAAAGCTGTGATTCTCTGGAGGAGCCCCTGGGGGTCTTTGTTAAAAGTTTGCTACCAAATGGACGAGATTCTTTGGTTGAGTTCCCTACCTTTTAATGAAGTTCATTCACCTTGTCTTTAGTTACAGCAAAATTACTCCTACCATAGATGTTGCCCTCTTACTTGAGTGCGGTTCTGAGAAAGTGATATTGTTTAAATGGAAATTAATAGTTTCTTCAGTCCTGCACTGCTGGGAAATAGAGTTAATCACAGGGAAATTTTGTGGGAGTCCTACATTAAAATATTGTTGTATCACTAACTCAATGGAAATAACACAGGTATTTTAATCTGATATGATAGATAATGTCCACATTAGCAAACAAGAATGTGCAATGTATTTGGCTAGATTTCTAGCAAGATATTTCGTATTATCACTACCTATAATATGACATGTTGCCGTTTTCTTTGAATTCTGCTACAGTATCTAATAGTCTGAATGGTAATGATTGTATGTCATTCAAAGTAATATTGTGAATAATAAATTACAAACTAGGGCTCTAATCCAGCATCGGGCTTCATGCAGGCAGACCTCCTGAACCCATGTAGATGCCCACAGGCATAGAACTCCATTTGTATAGAACAAACTTCAGGATTGGGGCTTAGAATGGTCAGTATGTTGATTAAAAATTGTAATTGTAACAATAAAAGAATATTGAGAGTTCTGGAGATGAATTTCAAATATAGAATCTGGTTTCATTTATTTTTGATAAAAGTTGGCTTAATATTAGTGTTACTTGAAACAACACTTTTCTGTTTGTGATTGTGAAATAGGCAAATGGTGTCTGTGGAGGATTGTTTCCTGTAAAACAAAGATCCATCCTGGAACAGACACTTCCTTGGGGTGGATACGCATTTTTCTTCAAACATGCTGGGGCTTGAGAGAGACAATGGATCCATGGATACACTGGCCATGGTGCTAAGCGCAGGGAGACCACAACGGAAAGTGCTTTTAGGTAATGTCAGTTTCCTTAAACAGTAGCCTGTAACTAAGTCTTGGCCACTTAGGGTATATATACCCTGCATGTCCGCAGACTCATGCTAGTGGAGCTCTCGCTAGTGTGCTAGAAATAGCTGAGTAGATGACCCTTTGACGTTGTGGCTTGGGTTCTGAAGGCCTCCCCCACCCAGTCTTCAGAGCCCAAGCTCTAGTCCAAGCCGCAATGTCTAAACAGCTATTTTTAGCATGTTAGCTGAAGCCCTGCTAGTACGAGTCTGTGGACGTGGGCTGGGAGGCTCGCTCCCAGATGCAGTATAGACCTACCCATAGGGGCATTTTTTGTAGTGACCTGCCAGATTTGATTTTAATTCTAATTTAATAAAAATATTTGTTTAACCAGCTTTGATTTTCTTTTGTCTTTTTTTCCTCTATGCTGCCAATAAAACCTGATCTAATTTGTAATGACTGGAATTGGGTGTGGTGACAAATTCAAGACAGTGCCAGGTGGAGCACCTCAGAGATAGAACGTGAAGTCTGACTACCAGGGAGGCTGAAGGCTTATCTACATTTGAAGCGCAGTGTCTATATTGTAGTCTATATATCTACAATATGAGCATTACCTACGCCAATAGGAGGGTTCTCGCATCAGCATAGGTAATCCACCTCCCGAGAAGCAGTAGCTAGGTTGACAAAAGAGTTCTTTTGTTGACCTAGCGTATCTATATGGGGACATAGGTCAGCTTTACTATATCGCTCAGGGTTGTGGATTTTTCACACCTCTGAGCAATGTAGTTGGGTCGGTCTAATTTTCTAGTGCAGATCAGCCCTGGGTCAGGATCGCATAACAATGTATGCACCTACTCGAAGGTAACAGAGGTTGTGATCTCTGTCACCCAACGATGCCAAAAAGGGGCTTGTGTAAACCATCAGATTCACAGGGAGAACTGAAACGCTCTCTACACTCAGAAAACCTCACCGAAACATTTAAAATAGTAACAAAAATGAAAAGGTGTATGCTTTAAAAGGTTTATTAATGAAGAAATACATAAATGAGTTAAGATTCTTAATCATTATTGGCTTGATTCACCTAGGTAGCAAGTGGCTTCAACTCTTCTACTGGTTACAGTGGAAACTGAGTATGTAGCAATTCTCAGAATCCATCCTTACACACACACACGTGGGTAAATATAAACTTCACATTGACTTAAATGCAGTTTTAAAACAATCTGTGCTCATTGGTATGAGAACTTAGCACATTGACCTTTTTTTTTTTTTTTTTTTTTTTTTTAATTTTTACTTAATCTTTAAAATGTATTGATTTAAAAAAAATCCTGTGGTGGGGATATTCTCAACCCTTTCCCCCATTCCAAAAACATAAAGGCCAAACTTTAAAAAAATAAGACATCTGAGGCAAAGCTATGGTTATATACTTGGGTTGAGTTTCACTTTACTTGCACAAAGCCCAAGCATTCAGGCTCTATGGAAATAGAATAT
This sequence comes from Emys orbicularis, assembly GCF_028017835.1. Classification (NCBI taxonomy): domain Eukaryota; kingdom Metazoa; phylum Chordata; order Testudines; family Emydidae; genus Emys; species Emys orbicularis. Next base: position 77,697,246 of record NC_088684.1, on the reverse strand, counting down.
AGAGCAGTTAGGGAGGAAAAAATCACATGAAGAACACAGTGTGGATGATCTGCTGCTGATGTGGCAGCTATTCCATGTGGCTGCAGCCCCTTTGTATCAGTTTTGCAGGGTACTGGGGCTACTGGAACACTGCAAGCTCACCTCTCTCGTTCATTCCCATTATAGCCAATGCAGAGACTCTGTCTACAGGGTGTAGGAGATGCCCTCAACCTGAGGAGTTCTCATTCAGCCCTTTGGGGGCGGGTGTAGATTTTAGAAGGCCTGGCACTGGCCCCAAGTCAAGGGTTCTCAAACTGGGGGTCAGGATCCCTCAGGGGGTCATGAGGTTATTATGTGGGGGGGTCGCAAGCTGTCAGCCTCCACTCCAAACCCCGCTTTGCCGCCAGTATTTATAATGGTGTTAAATATATTAAAAAGTGTTTTTAATTTATAAGGGGAGGTCGCACTCAGAGGCTTGCTGTGTGAAAGGGGTCACCACTACAAAAGTTTGAGAATCACTGCCCTAAGTTATATTTGTCAATTTCGTTATTAGTTGTCGTGCTAGGATGAAAGCATCAGCAGATGGCTAGCTGATCTGGAAATGTCTGCAAAATCTTATATGTGGACCTCAAGCCTCCTTGAAAAAAATCTTTTGGATCCACTTTTTATTTTTCTGTTTGTTATGCAATGGACAAGAAGAAGGTTAAATTTCTCATTTTAGTTCTTGGATAATCTCTTTATCAAAGGATTTTTACAGCCCCCTCTTGGCACCATCCAGTACGCTGACACATGGAGCACAGATTTCACAGCACTAAGTAAAATCCTGTAAACACTTATGCATATGCATATCTTTTTATGGCTAAATAGTCCCTTTGACTCTGATCCTGAGCCCAAGCCCAGTGAAAGCAAGCCCTCCATGCACAAAGTTAAGAACATGTGTATGTGTTTAGCATTATAGTCAAAAATTTGGACACATAAGAAAGAATTTTTGTGTTTGGAAAGGTCTCTAATCACAATGAGACTTAACTTCATTATGTCACAAGCTTAATTTTTTTCTCAGTGATACTTGTAACACAAAGCAAATATGAAATATCTAAGTTTTAGAAATGCTGGAATTCTAGATTAATTTAATTATTTTAGGAAAGCATATAGGACTAAATCTTAGTTTGATAAAACTCAATAGGAATTTTGCCATTGAGATCAATGGGACCAGGTTCTCCCCCGTAAAGCAGTCATATTCTTCCCTTCAAACTACTTCCTTGACAAAAAGCCAGTGATATGGCTTTTGATAATGGATGCTATTTGTACTGGAGGTAGTCTAAAGGCTCCAGTTGAAGATCAAGATCCCATGGTGCTAGGCATTCTGCATACATAAAGTAAAAATACAGTTTCTAACTTAAAAAGTTTACAATCTAAACATATGAGACAGATTTTTTGGAGGCTTTGTATGCATTTTTAATAAAAGAAAATACAGTCATGATTGAGGCATGCATTTAATTTTACTTTGTAACAGCCTACCCATGTATCCTTCCAAGTGTACATTTTCTACTCATTGGGTGAAATTGTGACCTTACTGAAACTCGTGGGAAAAACTCCCATTGACTTCACTGAGGCTAGGATTTCATCCATCAAGTTTGTTTGTATGTTTCATAGTCTGTCAGTGAAGTGTGACTTCTATGGGCTGCATGCTCATTTGTGCTGCAGCAGATTCTTTTCTTTGCAAACTAAACTGAAATTAGCAGAGGGGGTAAAAGGTTTCGCTCTACTAAACATTGTCTTGGGTTGCTGATCAAGCTCCCATTGAACACATTGGAAAGACTTCAGAATAACCAGATCAGGGCCTTATGGCTCCAATCAGCAGCCCTCTACATAACCAGAATGCTATGTGTCTGCTGTGTGTCGTGACCAGGGAGCAAGGAAGTTACACAAAGGGGAACTCTGCATCTTCATCCCTGTCACAGAGCTGAGGCTCCACATCAATCTCTCCCTTGCAGTAGGGGATTAGTTGGGAGGGTAGTAACATAGCCAATGTGTCCACAAGATGGTTGGATATGCTAGACGATATGTAGGGTGAGTTACAGCAGGCCTTTGTGGGCTACTCTAGTGCTATGGGCACTGCCTCCCAATCATGGGAGAGAATGCCATCTCCTGACTCAGCTGCATAGTTCCCAACTTTTATTCACTTCCAGTCTTTTGTTCCTGTATTTAAAGTTTTTTGTGGGGTTTTAAAGCGTAGGGAGATGTTCAGCTCTCTCTGTAGGTCCTGCCAGCATTTTTGTCACTGTCCAGGTATTGCAATTGCATCTTCTGTTACCCTTTAGTAAATGCATTGGTTGTTGTGCCTCTCCCGATATCAGACTTCAGGTTCTTTCTTGGGGTGGCCACCCTGAATTTATACCCAATTTATGTTTCTGCATCCAGTTCCAGTTAGCACAAATTAAACCAGATTTCACTGGCAGAATTATCCTTCAGGATACATATGCCAGAAAAGCCCTCTTCAGGAACAGATGTTTGGTTCTCAACCTGAGACAACATTCAGTCCAATCTCCCGATAGCACCCACTAAATAGTGTGGGGAAAGAAATAAAGCCTCCTACAGAAGTTGAAAGAATAGTTGTTGTCAAGGCTGTATCCCCACTTTGAACTTTAGGGTACAAGTGTGGGGGCCTGCATGAGGACTTCTAAGCTTAACTACCAGCTTAGTTCTGGTCCGCTGCCACCATTCCCTTCCCTGGGAAGCTTTTAGAAACTTCTCACCAACTCCTGGTGAATACAGATCCAAACCCCCTTGGACCTTAAAACAAGGAGAATTTGACCCTTCCCCCCCCTCCTTCCTTTCACCAACTCCTGGTGAATACAGATCCAAACCCCCTTGCACCTTAAAACAAGGAGAAATCAATCAGGTTCTTAAAAAGAAGGCTTTTAATTAAAGAAAAAGGTAAAAATCATCTCTGTAAAATCAGTATGGAAAATAACTTTACAGGGTAATCAAACTTAAAGAGCTCAGAGGACCCCCCTCTGTCTTAGGTTCAAAGTACAGCAAACAAAGATAAACACTCTAGTAAAAGGTACATTTACAAGTTGAGAAAACAAAGTAAAACTAAGACGCTTTGCCTGGCTTTTTACTTACAAGTTTGAAATATGAGAGACTTGTTTAGAAAGATGGGAAGAACCTGGATTGATGTCTGGTCCCTCTCAGTCCCAAGAGCGAACAACAACCTTAAACAAAGAGCACACCAAAGCCTTCCCCCCCCCCCCGCAAGATTTGAAAGTATCTTGTCCCCTTATTGGTCCTTGGGGTCAGGTGTCAGCCAGGTTACCCGAGCTTCTTAACCCTTTACAGGTAAAAGGATTTTGGAGTCTCTGGCCAGGAGGGATTTTATAGTACTGTACACAGGAGAGCTGTTACCCTTCCCTTTATAGTTATGACACGCCCCCCAAATCACAGATAGTGTTGGACGTCCGGTTCCACACTGGCTGTGATTTTTTTCCTGGAGAAAACAGAGTTAATAAGACACATGTACCTTTAGACATACTACTGATTATATAAAAACGAACAATATGTTTCATTCCAAGAACAATTGTTAACCAGTTAACTCTGGGAAACTTTCCCGGGAGAGTGCATCAGCCACTTTGTTAGAAGCTCCCGAAATGTGTTGTATTTCAAAATCAAAATCTTGGAGAGCTAAACTCCACCGAAGAAGTTTTTTGTTATTTCCCTTGGCAGTATGAAGCCACTGCAGCGCAGCATGGTCTGTTTGTAGTTGGAAACGCCGTCCCCAAACATATGGGCGTAGCTTTTCCAGCGCGTACACAATGGCGTAGCATTCCTTTTCGCTGATTGACCAGTGGCTTTCCCTCTCAGACAGTTTCTTGCTGAGAAACACGACAGGATGGAATTCTTGATCCGGTCCTTCCTGCATTAAAACTGCTCCCACGCCTCGCTCGGAAGCATCTGTGGTTACTAGGAACGGTTTGTCAAAGTCTGGGGCCCTTAGCACAGGGTCAGACATGAGTGTTGCCTTAAGCTGGTTAAAGGCCTTTTGACTCTCATCAGTCCACTGAACTGCATTTGGCTGTTTCTTTCTGGTTAGGTCTGTCAGTGGGGCGGTGATTTGGCTGTAGTGTGGTACAAATCGCCTATAATATCCGACCAAGCCTAAGAAGGATTGGACCTGTTTCTTTGACTTTGGAACCGGCCACTTTTGGATAGCATCCACTTTGGCCTGTAGGGGATTTATAGTTCCTTGACCCACCTGGTGCCCCAGGTACGTCACTCTGTTTTAGCCTATTTGACACTTTTTAGCCTTAACAGTTAGTCCTGCCTGTCGGACGCGCTCGAAGACTTTTTCCAGGTGCTCCAGGTGTTCTGTCCATGAATCAGAAAAAATGGCCACATTATCGAGGTAGGCAACTGCAGATTCTCCCAATCCCGCTAGGAGACCATCTACAAGTCTTTGGAAGGTGGCGGGTGCATTTCGCAACCCGAAAGGGAGTACATTGAATTCATACCCCCTGCCTGGGTGACAAAGCTGACCTTTCCTTAGCGGGTTCATCTAGTGGTACTTGCCAGTACCCCTTGGTTAAGTCTAAAGTAGAGATGAATTGGGCATGTCCCAATTTCTCCAATAGCTCATCGGTGCGTGGCATTGGATAGTTGTCAGGACGAGTTACAGCATTTAGCTTACGGTAGTCCACGCAAAAGCGTATTTCTCCATCTGGTTTGGGAACTAGAACCACTGGAGATGCCCATGCACTGTTAGAGGGGCGGATTATACCCATCTGTAGCATGTCCTGGATCTCCCTTTGTATAGCAGTTTGGGCATGAGGTGACTCCCGGTAGGGTGGGGTTCTAATTGGGTGAGCATTACCTGTGTCAATGGAGTGGTATGCCCGTTCGGTCTGTCCTGGAGTGGCTGAGAAAATCGGTGCAAAGCTTGTGCACAGCTCCTTGATCTGCTGTCGCTGCAGATGTCCAAGGGTCGTGGAGAGGTTCATCTCTTCCACGCCACCATTCCTTTTTCCTTCGTAGTAGACACCTTCAGGCCACTCCGCGTCATCTGTTTCCTGGGCTGTAAACTGGCAAATGTTTAATTCTCTGGAATAAAAGGGCTTAAGAGAATTAACATGGTATACCTTAGGCTTTATGTTGGAGGTGGGGGAGGCTATGAGATAGTTAACAGCTCCTAGGCGCTCCTGGACCGTGAATGGTCCTTCCCACGACGCTTCCATTTTATGGGCCTGGAGCGCCTTTAAGACCATGACTTGGTCTCCTACTTTGAAGGACCGTTCTCTGGAATGTTTATCATACCAGGCCTTTTGCTCTTCCTGAGCATCCTTTAGGTTTTCTTTAGCAAGGGCTAAAGAGTGTCGGAGGGTGCTTTGTAGGTTGCTTACAAAGTCTAGAATGTTAGTTCCTGGAGAAGGCGTAAACCCCTCCCATTGCTGCTTCACCAACTGTAATGGCCCCTTAACCTCACGGCCATACACAAGTTCAAATGGTGAAAACCCTAAACTGGGATGTGGTACAGCCCTGTAGGCAAAAAGCAACTGCTGCAACACTAGGTCCCAATCATTGGAGTGTTCATTTTCGAATTTACGTATCATGGCCCCCAAAGTTCCATTAAACCTCTCCACCAGACCATTGGTTTGATGGTGATGAGGGGTGGCAACCAAGTGATTCACCCCATGAGCTTCCCACAGGTTTTTCATGGTCCCTGCCAGGAAATTAGTTCCCGAATCTGCAAGGATGTCGGAGGGCCACCCTACCCTGGCAAAACTGTCTGCTAATGCCTGGCACACACTTTTAGCCCTGGTGTTGCTTAAGGGTACAGCTTCCGGCCATCGGGTAGCAAAATCCATGAAAGTCAGTACGTACTGCTTTCCTCTGGGTGTCTTCTTTGGGAAAGGACCCAGAATATCCACAGCTACTCGCTGAAATGGGACCTCAATTATGGGTAGTGGCTGGAGAGGGGCTTTAACCTGGTCTTGGGGCTTTCCCACTCGTTGGCACACCTCACAAGACCGGACATAATTAGCAACGTCCTTGCCCATTCCCTCCCAGTGGAAGGACTTCCCCAACCGGTCTTTGGTTCTGTTTACCCCAGAATGGCCACTGGGATGATCATGGGCTAAGCTCAAGAGCTTTACCCGATACTTAGTGGGAACTACCAACTGTCTTTGAGGATGCCAGTCTTCCTGGTGCCCACCAGAAAGAGTCTCCTTGTATAAAAGTCCTTGTTCTACAACAAACCGGGATCGGTTAGAAGAGCTGAGAGGCGGTGGGGTGCTCCGTGCCGCCGCCCAAGCTTTCTGAAGGCTGTCATCTGCTTCCTGCTCGGCCTGGAACTGTTCCCTTGATGCTGGAGACATCAGTTCCTCCTTGGACTGTGGACTGGGGCTTGGTCCCTCTGGAAGCGATGCAGGTGCCGGGGCTGTTTCCATTGACTGTGAACCGCTGTCCGCTGGTGCACTATGTGGTATTTCAGGCTCTGGCTGAGCCTCTTGGGTAGGGTTATCTGCTGCTTCCACCAGTTCAGGCTCGCTGGTGCCCTCTGGCATTGGAGTTGTAGACGGGTTTGCAAGCGCTGGACTCAGTGCTGGCAATGGTTCTGGTGCTGGTTGCGTTGCCAGTTCCGGTTCTGGGACTGGCTTTGGCTGGGTCTCTTGGATTGGATCCACTATGGCTGTTGCAGTCGTTGGCAGGGGATCCGGTTCCACCACCTGTGTTTGGGTCTCCGGTAACACAGACGGGGCCCTGGTGGACGGCTCAGGAACAGGAATGGGGGTGAAAGCTTGCTTAGCCTGGCTGCGGGTGACTATTCCCACCCTCTTGGCTAGCTTCACATGGTTGGCCAAGTCTTCCCCCAGCAGCATGGGGATGGGATAATTGTCATAGACTGCAAAAGTCCACATTCCTGACCAGCCCTTGTACTGGACATGCAACTTGGCTGTAGGCAAGGTTACAGACTGTGACACGAAGGGTTGAATTGTCACTGTAGCCTCCGGGTTGATGAGTTTGGGGTCCACTAGGGATTGGTGGATAGTTGACACTTGTGCCCCAGTGTCCCTCCAAGCGATAACCTTCTTTCCGCCCACTCTCAAGGTTTCCCTTCGCTCTGAGGGTATGAGAGAGGCATCTGGGTCTGGGGATCTTTGGTGTGATTGTGGTGTAATGAACTGTAATCGGTTGGGGTTCTTGGGGCAGTGAGCCTTTATATGTCCCAGTTCATTACATTTAAAACATCGCCCTGCTATGGTATCACCGGGGCGATGTTGGTTGATGGAGACTGGTGTGGTGGGGTGAGAAGGCGTCTGGGGTTTCCCTTGGGATGTGGGTGGGGCCTTGGGTTGTCCCCGGTGATAAGGTTTTGTTTCGGCTTGCCCCTTCTGATATTCGCTCCAACTGCTACTAGCTTTTTTCTTTTCTGTCACCTCCACCCATTTGGTTCCAATCTCCCCCGCCTCGGTTACAGTTTTGGGCTTCCCATCTAGGATGTACCTTTCTATTTCCTCAGGAACACCCTCTAAAAACTGCTCCATTTGCATTAGGAAGGGCAACTCTTCCGTAGATTTAACATTTGCTCCTGATATCCAGGCATCCCAATTTTTCCCAGTGTGGTAGGCATGTCGGGTAAATGACACATCGGGTTTCCACCTTAGGGCTCTGAACCGCCGACGGGCATGCTCAGGTGTTAGCCCCATTCTGATTCTGGTCTTGTTTTTAAAAAGTTCATAACTGTTCATGTGTTCCTTAGGCATTTCAGCCGCCACCTCTGCTAAGGGTCCACTGAGCTGTGGCCTCAGCTCTACCATGTACTGGGTTGGAGTGATGCTGTATCCAAGGCAGGCCCTTTCAAAATTTTCTAAGAAGGCCTCAGTATCATCGCCTGCCTTGTAGGTGGGGAATTTCCTGGGATGGGAAGTGGTACCTGGAGAGGAGTTGCTAGGATGGTCTGATGCATCCTGCTTAGCCCTTGCTACTTCCAGTTCATGCTTCCTTTCTTTTTCTCTCGCCTCCTCTTTGGCTTTTTCCAGCTCCATCTCTCTCTTGTGGGCCTCCTCTTTGGCTTTCTCTTCTCTTTCATGGGCCTCCTCTTTGGCTTCTTTCTCGAGTTTTTTAATTTGAAGCAGTCTCTGATGTTTTCTTTCATTTTCTTCTGCTTCTAGTCTGGCCAGTTCTAGTTTGTTAGCTGCTTCACTGGTAGTCATTTTCCTGCTTTCCTGTGCTGGGCCACACCCCTCTGCAGTTGACTGAAACTGGGATGTACTCAGCTCTGGCTGCTGCTGAGTTAACAGAGACTTTCTAACTAGCTACTCACGAGGATGTAAAAAGAAAAAAAAAATTCAGCTTGTAAATTGCCTTTACCAGTCAAAGTTTGCTCACTTTGAACCCTTCTCTTAACAAAGGCTCTTGTTAAAAAAAACTTAACACCTCTGCCTTCAGGCAAGGAGAGATAAGATATGCATCTACCTTCAGCTCTGCTTTCCAAGCAGCTAGAAGGAAAAAAAAAAATCTTACTGGCTTTTGGGTTTAAAACTATCTCCACTGCTGTGCCACCATGTCAAGGCTGTATCCCCACTTTGAACTTTAGGGTACAAGTGTGGGGGCCTGCATGAGGACTTCTAAGCTTAACTACCAGCTTAGTTCTGGTCCGCTGCCACCATTCCCTTCCCTGGGAAGCTTTTAGAAACTTCTCACCAATTCCCTGGTGAATACAGATCCAAACTCCTTGGACCTTAAAACAAGGAGAAATCAATCAGGTTCTTAAAAAGAAGGCTTTTAATTAAAGAAAAAGGTAAAAATCATCTCTGTAAAATCAGTATGGAAAATAACTTTACAGGGTAATCAAACTTAAAGAGCTCAGAGGACCCCCCTCTGTCTTAGGTTCAAAGTACAGCAAACAAAGATAAACACTCTAGTAAAAGGTACATTTACAAGTTGAGAAAACAAAGTAAAACTAAGACGCTTTGCCTGGCTTTTTACTTACAAGTTTGAAATATGAGAGACTTGTTTAGAAAGATGGGGAGAACCTGGATTGATGTCTGGTCCCTCTCAGTCCCAAGAGCGAACAACAACCTTAAACAAAGAGCACACCAAAGCCTTCCCCCCCCCCCCCCAAGATTTGAAAGTATCTTGTCCCCTTATTGGTCCTTGGGGTCAGGTGTCAGCCAGGTTACCCGAGCTTCTTAACCCTTTACAGGTAAAAGGATTTTGGAGTCTCTGGCCAGGAGGGATTTTATAGTACTGTACACAGGAGAGCTGTTACCCTTCCCTTTATAGTTATGACAGTTGTAGAGAAACCGAGAGCAACTAATTCTGAATCAGAGGAGAAATGAACTTGCAGAGCTCAGTCACAGTCTAGATCCCAGTTGAAGAGAAGACAAAGAACTACTCACTGAATGACTTGAATCTGAAATCATGCCTGAGATTGTCATGTCATGGGTACTAACAAAGCCAAAAATTATTCCAGGGTGCCAAATCTAGGGGGCTAGAGGAAAAGAGTTAAACTACTCTAATCGCCCTCTTAAAAAAACCTCAAATTTTCAGGTTCCAAAATCTAAAGAATCTCACTGTCTCCAACAATTTAACTCCTTTGCCCTTAATTTCCAAATATCTAATATTGTTGCACCTTTTGAGGACTTTTGATGTCAAAACCTTTGGGACAGTGAGATAAATCTGGAAAAAAGGGTCAGGTGAACATCATAAGATCAGTGGTCTTTTTGACTTAATCTATTAACACCAGAAAAATACTCAGCTGTCTTCAGAAATGGAAGAAAAAGGTTCTCTAAAGTGTCAGTTTAAACATGAGGGGCCACATCCACAGCTGGTAAAACAGTGTAGCTCCATTCCCTTCAGTAACTCCTCACTTAGTCATCCCGGTTAACGTTGTTTTGTTGCTGATCAATTAGAGCACATGCTCGTTTAAAGTTGCGCAATCATCCCTTATAATGTTGTTTGGCAGCCGCCTGCTTTGTCCACTGCTTGCAGGAAGAGCAGCCTGTTGGATCTAGCTGGTGGGGGGCTTGTAATCAGGGTGGACCGGCAGCCCCCCTATCAGCTCCCCTTTCCCCTAAGTTCCCTGTGTGGCAGCTGCCCAGCAGGCTATCAATTGCCGGGCAGTTCAGCTGTCCCTCACCCCACTGCCATGTGCTGCTCCTGCCCTCTGCCTTGGAACTGCTCCCGGGAGCCTTCTGCTTGTTGTGTGGGAGGTGGCGGTGGTTGGGGAGGGGGGCTAATGTCAGGGTGTCCCCCTCCCTCTGCTCCTGCTCCCCGCTCCTGCCCCCTCTCTCCACAGAGCGGGGGGGGGATACACAACAGGGCTCAGAATGGAGGGAGCTTGCTGGCAGCAGCTGCTGTCTCAACTTGCTGATCTACTTAAAAAGGCAGTGTACTTAGAGTGGAGTCAGTGTACTTAAAGGGACAATGTGCATCTCTCTCTCTCTCTCACACGGTATGTGTCTCTGTCTGCCATGCTGTCTTCCCTCCCTCCATTTCTGCTGCCTTGTAGAGTGTGAGGCTACATTAACAACGATGTGTTAACCCTTGAGGGCTCAGCTGAGTGCTAGTTCATCATTTAGCTGTAAGGCATTCCCTGGGAAATATCCCACCCTCTGACTTCACAACCTCAACCAAGCTTCACAATCACCATTGCTGTGTACAGTATTAAATTGTTTGTTTAAAACTTATACTGGGTGTGTGTGTGTGTATAGTCTTTTGGTCTGGTAAAAAAATTTTCCCTGGAACCTAACCCCACCTATTTACATTAATTCTTATGGGGAAATTGGATTTGCTTAACATCATTTCGCTTAAAGTAGCATTTTTCAGGAACATAACTACAACGTTAAGCGAGGAGTTACAGTACAATAGCTCTTAAATAACACCCTACACCCACTTGAAATACATTATGTCTATGTAGACAAGTATGTAAGGTGGATTTAAAACCAGAAGAGAAACTACATTATATCACTATTGGAAAAACATAATTTCAGAGATACTTAAGACCCTAGAATCTGTTGAATAATTGAAAGGGAAGAATATGTGTGGACATCGTTGATCTTTCCATGTCTTTTAGGTAAACTTGATCTTTGGGTAAACTGTGACAGCTATAGTAGTTTCCTGCAAATATCCTTGAAAAATCTTATTGTATTAAGTGCAAAGTTTGTGTTATTTTGGGCCAGGATTGTTTGTAACCCGGAAGTTGTGATATAAGGCCTGGGAGTTCAAAGGAATTTTGAAAATGTGCCAGATAATAATGGACGTTGGGACAATAAGTGTGAAGTGAATTTCTTGAGAAATACCTAGGAAGAGATTAATGCAAATTTCCCCCACCTCTGGTAATGCAAAAATGCAGTCTTTTGAAGCTTCACCCTGAGGAGTGAGTCTGCTGATTACCTGTTTCCAGAGACAAGATCAAAGGCTCAAGCTGTGTAAAGAACAGATGAACTTCCTGGCCTGGGTTCTCATTCTAAATCTGAGACAGTTATGAACTTGCCAGAGGACAATGTGAAGGCCAAGACTATAACAGAGTTCAAAAAAGAACTCAATAAATTCATGGAGGAGAGGTCTGTGACTGGTTTCCCCTGGGGTGCCACCTGGAACTGGGTTTACCACTGAGCCCCCTGACCCACTAGCCTGGGCTACATTTAACACTGTACTGCTGTGACAAGCTACAAAGTCTTCCAGCCTGCACTTTCAGCAGCATACATACAGGTAGGCATACACCCAGCTGTAGTTACATGCAGATGCTCTGACCAGCCCCTGCATAGGAGGGCTCCAGCTAGAGTACCTCCCTGATCCTCAGGCACTTACCGCCTCTGGAGTATGAACCCAAAATTATACCGTCTTGCGCTGCACAGGGAACTGTACAGCCTAAGCTTATAAAATTCGCCCCCTCCCTCAATGTGGAGAGGCATATGCAACAAGCTTTCTGCCTCCCAGTTATGATTTCCCCCACACTGGTTTAGATAATGCAAAAACAAGTTATTAACTACAAAGATATTAAGTGATTATAAGGGATAGAAAACAGATCAAAGTAGATTACCTAGCAAATAAAAAAGGCAAACTAAGCTTAATGTACTAAATAGATAGGGTGAGAATATGCTATTCATAACCAAAGAGTTGGCATGATGCAGATTCTTAAGGGGCAAGCTGTACTTGCTTACAGCTTGAAATCCCCAGGGTGTTCCATTCACAGGCTAAAAATCCTTTTAGCCCGGGTCCAGCACTTCCCCCCAGTTCAGTCTTTGTTCCTCAGGTGTTTCCAGGAGTCGTCTTGGGTGGGGAGTCAATGAAGAACCCAGATGATGTCACTCCCTTGCTCTGTATAGCTTTTGCATATGGTGGGAACCCTTTGTTTTAAAGCTTGGTTCCCATGCCAGTCAGTGGAAAAATGGAGTCCAAGCACCAGGTGACCTGGTCATGTGTCCCTGTAGAGTCACAGCAGCCATCCCCCATGGGCTGTTTGGAGTGTTCACAGGAAGGCACACCAGGTGGGAGCTAAGCTTCTCCTACCGCCTATTATTTCTTCCTAATGGCTCATTAACCTAAATGGGCCCTTCCCAGCCAACCATCTAGACTGAGAGCATTTTGCCTAATATTCACAGGAATAGCGACATGTGGAAAAGATACATAGTCAATATTCATAACTTTGGATACAAATATGATACATGTGTACTGTGACGGGTTCCCCCCGGGGTGCCACGTGGAACTGGGGTACCACTGAGCCCCCCCGACCCACCAGCCTGGGCTCCCTTTACATTGTACTGCTGTGACAAACGTATAGCTAGGGACACACCCAGTTGCAGTTACATGCAGATGCTGTGACCAGCCCTGCAATGGGAAGGCTCCAGCCAGGGAACTTCCCAGCTCCTCAGGCACTCACCCCCTCTGGAGTGTAAACCCAAAATTATACTGTCTTGTGTTGCACAGGGAACTGTACAGGGTAAGCTAATTAAATTTGCCCCCTCCCTCAATGTGGAGAGGAATACATAACTGCTTTCTACCCTGAGTTATGACTCACACACACTGGTTTTAAACAAAGGAAAAACAAGTGTATTAACTACAAAAGATAGATTTTAAGTAATAGCAAACAGATCAAAGCAGATTACCTAGCAAATAAACAAAAACACAATCTAAGCGTAATCTACTACAGATCGGATATGAATAGCAAACCTTCACCCTAATTGATGATACAAGCAGGCTGCAGATTCTTAAGGGGCAAGCTGCACTTGCTTACAGCTTGGAATCCCCAAGGTGTTCCATTCACAGGCTAAAAATCCTTTTAGCCTGGGTCCAGCGCTTCCCCCCCAGTTCAGTCTTTGTTCCTCAGGTGTTTCCAGGAGTGTCTTTGGGTGGAGAGTATCAGAGGGGTAGCCGTGTTAGTCTGAATCTGTAGAAGTGAGGTTCTTACCCACGAAAGCTTATGCTCCCAATACTTCTGTTAGTCTTAAAGGTGCCACAGGACCCTCTGTTGCTTTGGGGGGAGAGTTAGTGAAGACCCATGATGATGTCACTCCCCTGCCTTATATAGCTTTCGCATAGGATGGAAACCCTTTGTTTTAAAGCTTGGTTCCCACGCCAGCCAGTGGAAAAATACTGATATCCCAAGATGGAGTCCAGCACAAGGTGACCTAGTCACATGTCCCTGTAGTATCATAGCACCCATTACTTGGAGGTTGTCTGCAGCATCCTCAGGAAGGCCCCCAGGTGGTAGATAAGCTTCTTCTAAGGCCCATTGTTCTCCCTAATGGTTCATTAACTTGAATGGGCTCTTCCCAGCCAGCCATCTAGACTGAGAGCCTTTTGTCTAGTGGGCATTCCCTAGTATAAACACGTTCATAATACAGATACCTAGTCAATATTCCTAACTTCACATACAAAAATGATACATGCATACAAATAGGATAATCATATTCAGCAAACCATAACCTTTCAGATGACACTTCATGTGCCTTATCTTGTATAAAATACATCATAATTATGATATATATCATATTAATACCACTATGAAGAATATGGGGTGCAGTGTCACAAGGTCCATCAATGGCTCTTAGCCAGGATGGGCGGGGATGGTTTCCCTATCCTCTGTTTGCCAGAAGCTGGGAGTGGGCGACAGGGGATGGATCACTTGATGATTACCTGTTCTGTTCATTCCCTCTGAAGCACTTGGCATTGGCCACTGTTGGAAGACAGATGCTGAGCTAGATGGACCTTTGGTCTGACCCAGTATGGCTGTTCTTATGTTCTCACAGGCAAAACCCAGTTGTGGGTTTTGGAGAACTGACATCTACCACAGCCTGAAGTTTGAGATGGGGTGACCTCTGATAAGGGTAGGAATAGGGGGAGGGATTGCTCAGTGGTTTGAGCATTGGCCTGCTAAACCCAGGGTTGTGAGTTCAATCCTTGAGGGGGCCACTTAGGGATCTGGAGCAAAATCAGTACTTGGTCCTGCTAGTGAAGGCAGGGGGCTGGACTCGATGACCTTTCAAGGTCCCTTCCAGTTCTAGGAGATGGGATATCTCCATTAATTTAAGCTTTTTAGCATGTATGTAGTTTCTTTATTGTTTTTAAGATGTTTTCTCATCAATGCTTTCCTTTTAAGAATAAATGTGTTTGCTTAGAAAGAGTTGTGTGGTGACTTGTAACTGTGGGCAATTATACTGTTCATAGCCTTCAGAAGGAAAGCAAAGATGCTGGCCTGTTTAGGCAGTCTGACTTTCTGGGATTATCACAATGTAATGCAGGGAGCTGCCTTAAAAAAAAAAAAAACAGGAGGGAGAGAGATGGAGTCTTAGCCTGAGAGAGGAGCTGGGAGTCTTCAGTGGGTGCCTTAAGGGACCACAGAGGGGGAATGCAGGTGCAGTTCCCCTGAACTGTGCACACACTATTGACATATGTGTTTGGAAAAAATATCTAATACATTTTAGAGTATAGGATATGGAGTTGAAGGCTATTATTGTAAAGGTTTCTAGGCACAGAATTACCTCTTTCACTTCATAAGTATAAATTAAGAAGTTATTTTGATATATCCTTGCTTTAAGACATTACTTGAAACCTTTTTGATGGTCCTACATGATCCCTGGCCTAACAGGGCAGAGGTACTCCAGAAGAGACAAAGGTTCACCCTAATACTGCAGACTTCAGCATTATGGCCCTGATCCTACACCCTTCTGAGTCAATGGAAGGCTCCCATTGACTTATTGTTGAACCAAGAGGTGATCACTTATGCATAAGAAGAAGAGAATTAATGAATTCTTGCTTGCTTCCTGCTTCTCTTAAAAGAGAGGCTTGCAAAGATCCTAACCTTATTTAATTTTCTAATTATAAAATATTTGTATACTTTATAGGCTGTGGGTAAAATTTTCAAAAGCACCTACATGACTTGCAATCAGGATGGATAAAAATCAATTATTTTTTTAAAAAATCATTTTTTTATTTTTTTTATTTAAATCTGATCTTTTATATTTAAATTGGATTTTTTTGATAAAATGCTTTTTGAGGAAAAAACCTATCTAAAGATAGATACATTATAGCTCAAAGATATCTCAACATGGAATAGGGATTATAAATTCTAATTCTGTCGTATGAGACAATATATTCATGTAATGTTTAAGAAAAGTTTTGTAAATGAGTTCCAATAGTTCATGGATTAGGGATCCAATCTTATGGGGCTCCAAGGGCTTCTGTATAGATTACTTAGGTTAATCTTTCTATCTACCCAATGGGTCTGTCTAGAAGATACCATCAGAGATGCTTAGTTTTGCAGTTCTCAAACTGTGGATTTGTGTCTCCAGAGATAACATGCTTGTTAACAGCAAAAATGTTTTTAAATCAACAAATAATATATAGAGGTGAGAAATAACAGACCTCAACCCTATTGTCCCTATGCAAATTTATGTACACAGAGTCAATCCCTTACCTCTCTCTAAAAGTACAAAGTTTCAAAAAGTTCAGTGAATAGAAGATTGTTGGGGGCGGAATAGATCTGGACAAGAAGAAGTCTGGAGATAAATGTGAGAAGCATGGGATAGGCAGTAGAAACAAAAGTTAAACTGTTTGTGCAGCATATTCCAGAAGTCTTGAGGTCTTTCTGAGTGTAGCCTTCATTGATTTGAGATCTACCATACCATTCTCTTGCTAGAAGGGAAAACCTATAATGGCAGAAGGCAGGGTAAAAGAGACCCTCTACCTGTGGGTAAGACAGGCATGTGTGCAAAATGCAAACAGTGCAACAAAGAAATGCAAGGCCTGGTTCCCTGAATGAAACAACATCATGAGAAGTGTTCCTTCTCAGGAAGAAGCTGCGTTGAAGATGATGAAAGGAACATGTCTGAACATGCAGGATCTTCAGGTTGGTAAACTTTTTTTATTTCATACTTCTTTCTTAAGGACTGCCTGTCTTCCTTCTGGACTATTCTTGAATTCTCATGTTTGAGCAAAAAATATAGTTGTTACTCTATGGTACTATAATTTTAGATGCAGTTGTGATAAAAAATAAATAGCTGAAACAGGCAGATCTTCCTTTTACAATTTCACCTTTAAAGTAGTACTGTCAGTGAATGCAATGAGTAATACTAAATGAGCAGTATATTAATAATAATTAAATAACTGCATTGACTTATTTTGTTTAGGAGACTCCATCCTCAACATACAGGATTCTGAAGACAATCTACCTTCAAGATCACCATCATTTCCTATAGTTTCAGAGTTATCTGCCAATTATAGTGTTTCAGTCACATCATGTATATCACATAGCCACAGTATATCAGCTGTAGCAAAAAGAAAAAGAAAAAAGCTCCATTATCTAGAAAAAAACATAGATAAGTTTGTGATAAGAACCAGCAGATTACAAAAAAAGATAATTGATGAAAAAATTGCCCGGTTTGTTTATGCAACAAACTCTCCTTTCTGTATGATTGAGAACCCACACCTCATTAACATGGTTCAGTGATTAAGACCAGGATACAGTCCACCCAACAGAGCAGATGTCGCAGGCAAACTGCTGGATAAAGTGTATGAAAGAGAAATTGAGCAGTGTGCCAAAGGTCTAGAGCAGGGGTCGGCAACGTTCGGCACGCGGCTTGCCATGGTAAGCACCCTGGCGGGCCGGGCCAGTTTTATTTACCTGCTGACGCGGCAGGTTCGGCCGATCGCGGCCCCCACTGGCCGCGGTTCGCCGTCCCGGGCCAATGGGGGCGGCGAGAAGCCGCGGCCAGCACATCGCTCGCCCGCGCCGCTTCTCGCTGCCCCCATTGGCCCGGGATGGCGAACCGCGGCCAGTGGGGGCCGCAATCTGCCGAACCTGCCACGTCAACAGGTAAATAAAACTGGCCCGGCCCGCCAGGGTGCTTACCCTGGCGAGCCGCCTGCCGAACGTTGCCGACCCCTGGTCTAGAGGGTAAAATTGTTAACCTGAGTCTTGATGGGTGGAGCAATGTCCACAATGATCCTGTTGTATGTGCTTGTGTGACAATAGAAGAGGGAATGTCTTCCTTACAGAAACAATTGATACATCAGGAAATGCACACAGCAGAATACTTACAAGAAGTAGCAGTAAAAGCTATAACAAACTGAAAAAAAATTCAAATGTCTAGTACGCAGCTTGGTCACAGACAATGCTGCAAATGTATCCAAGATAAGAAGAAATTATTTAGAAGAGAGTGAAGAGAGTTCCAAGCTAATAACATACGGTTGCAGTGTTCATTTGATGCATCTCCTAGCCAAAGACTTCAGTGTTCCCCAAATAAAGGCTAATGTTGTTGAAATTGCAAAATACTTCCTGTGACGTTATTGATATAATCTGGGACCATATAGATCATTGTTGCAACCAAGGTCCTGTAGTGGCACCCAGATCTTGTATAGAGGGGGTCAAATGGGGTGTCTAAGACAACGTTATGGTTTACTGGTTATAATTATGCTGTCTATATGTGTGTATAAATTTTGTAGTTGAAGTTATGAATATTGGCTCTATACTGTCTGTATTTCAAACTTATGCTATCCTGCTGGGTGACCTCCCAGACAAATTGGTGTCAGCTCTGCCTAGCCTGCTTGATGGCCCATTAAGGACCATCAGCTATACAATGGACCCATTGAGAGAAGGCAGATACGCCTTGTAACTCAGCAAAGTATGCAGGGACTGGCCCATGTGACTCCAGACTCCATTTTGCTGTAATTTTCCACAGTAAGAACAAAGGTGTTCTTACACCTGGAAAAGACTATATAAGGCTGATGCCTCATCTCCATCGGGTCTTCAATCCTGCTTCACACCTCTGGAGGGACTTTGCTACAAGCTGAAACTTTGAACAAAGGACTGAGGACCCATCCCAGCGGGGGATGTATTCCAGAGACTTGATTTGAACCTGCGGTTTATTCTATCGCTGCTGCAAGCCTGAACCAAGAACTTTGCCATTACTGTATGTAATTGATTCCATTTAACCAATTCTAACTCTCATCTCTATCTTTTTCCTTTTATAAATAAACCTTTAGATTTTAGATTCTAAAGGATTGGCAACAGCGTGATTTGTGGGTAAGTTCTGAGTTGTATATTGACCTGGGTCTGGGGCTTGGTCCTTTGGGATCAGGAGAACCTTTTTCTTTTAATGGGGTCTAGGTTTTCATAACCATTTGTCCCCATAACGAGTGGCACTGGTGGTAATACTGGGAAACTGGAGTGTCTTAGGAGATTGCTTGTGAGACTTGCGGTTAGCCAGTGGGGTGAGACCGAAGTCCTCCTAGTCTGGCTGGTTTGGTTTGCCTTAGAGGTGGAAAAAACCCCAGCCTTGGGCTGTAACTGCCCTATTTGAGCAATTCGTCCTGAGCTGGCACTCTCAGTTGGGTTCCGCCAGAACCGCATTGTCACACTTCCGTAACAACCACTTTGCAGCAGCAGCTGCTCTGAAAAAAGTGAGAGGAACCAAGCTAACTCTCCCACAAGATATGCGCTGGAACTCAGTAGTGGACTGTTTTGAGCACTATGTCAAGAACTGGCCTAATCTGATAACAGTTTGTGAACAAAATCGTGAAAAAATAGATTGCACTGTCACAGCCAAAGTTCTCAAAATTGGGCTTAAGAGAAATGTTGAACACTTGCTGAGTACCCTGAAGCCTATTTCTGTAGCCTTGAACAAAATGCAGGGAAATAGCTGTTTTATTGCTGATGCTGTTGAAATTTGGAAGGAACTGAGTGAGATCTTAAAAAGAGAAATCTGCAATGACCGAGTTAAACTACAAGCATTAAAAAAACGAGTGGGACAAGCACTATCTCTAGCTCATTTTCTTGCAAATATTCTCAATACTCGGTACCAGCGTCAAACCTTAACTGCTGAAGAAAAGGAGCTGGCTATGACATGGACATCCAGCAATCATCCCTCCATAATGCTGTCACGTTATTGATTTGAACTGGGACCATATAGAACATGGTTGCAACCAAAGTCCTGTAGTGGCACCAAATCTTGTAAAAAGGGGGTCAAATTAGGTGTCTTAAGACAAGGTTATGGTTTGCTGGTTATGATTATGCTATGTGTGTGTATCAATTTTGTAGTTGAAGTTATGAATATTGGCTCTATACTGTCTGTATTTCAAACTTATGCTATGCTTCTGGGAAACTTCCCAGACAAGATGGTGTTAGCGCTGCCTAGCCTGCTTGATGGCCCATTAAGGACCATCAGCTATACAATTAATCCATTGAGACAAGGCAAATACGCCTTGCAACTCAGCAAAGTATGCAGGGACTGGCCCATGTGACTCCAGACTCCATTTTGCTGTAATTTTCCACAGTAAGGACAAGGAGGTGTTCTTACACCTGGAAAAGACCAGAAAAGGCTGATGCCTCTCCTCCATCTTGTCTTCAATCCTGCTTCTTACCTCTGGAGGGACTTTGCTACAAACAGAAGCTCTACACAAAGGACTGATGATCCATCCCAGCTGGGGATGTATTCCAGAGACTTGATTTTGAACCTGCAGTTTATTTCATCACTGCTACAAGCCTGAACCAAGAACTTTGCCATTACTGTATGTAATTGATTCCATTTAACCAATTCTAGCTCTCATCTCTATCTTTTTCCTTTTATGAATAAACCTTTAGATTTTAGGTTCTAAAGGATTGGCAACAGCGTGATTTGTGGGTAAGATCTAATTTGTATATTGGTCCTCTGGGATCAGGAGAATCTTTTTCTTTCATTGGGGTATTGGTTTTCATAACCATTTGTCCCCATAACGAGTGGCACTGGTGGTGATACTGGGAAACTGGAGTGTCTAAGGGAATTGCTTGTGTGACTTGTGGTTAGCCAGTGGGGTGAGACTAAAGTCCTCTATGTCTGACTGGTTTGGTTTGCCTTAGAAGTGGAAAAACCCCAGCCTTGGGCTGTAATTGCCCTGTTTGAGCAATTTGTCCTGAATTGGCACTCTCAGTTGGGTCCTGCCAGAACCAGCATCGTTACAAATGCCAACTATAATTCAAAAATTCATGTGCTTGTTTTGTTAAAATATTATATGTTTGCTGTTGAAGAAAAAAATCCAGAATACATAATGTTGTTTTAGTTAAATAAAACTATTTAAATGTCTGTCTGGTGATGTTCTCCTCCTAATACAGCATGGCAAGAAAATCCTCCAAATAATGATTAACCTGTTGAATTGGAAATAGTTCACCTCCCAATGACTTCATAAATATCTGCTTCAATTACCTTTTGGTAAATGAAATTACCAAACAATCATTCATTTTCTGATATAGCTGTAAAACTAATCTGAAAAGTTTTCAAAATAAATAACTTAAAAATGTATAGTGTGTACCTTCTAAAAATGAAACCCACATCTATCTCTGAATTGTGAAAAACATGTAGTAAGGTAATAACAACCAACAAGAATGCACTTTTATGTAGAAATCCATGATTAGTCTTCCTGACTAGTGATTTAAATCCTGATTTAAATCAATTTGATTTAAATCAAATCTACCCTGCCGTGCAATATCAGACACTAACTTGTTTTTATATTTTGAAGTTTGTTTTGGGTGCGGTTGTATAAGCTGTACCTTAATGCCACTAAATGAATGCAGAATGAATAACGTTTACTATGTCATTTATTTGACAGATCTGTTTGAACTTTGGAAATGGACTTCACGTAGAGGTAGGCAATGGCTGAGAAATAAATACAATGTCCATGTGTAGAAAAGGTTTTCTGAGCAAACAGTAAACAAGAAAAAACCACTTTACTTATAACTGGTAAATAGCTTGAGTTGCTTTGATGTAGACACAACACAAAAGTCAGTATATCTACTACTTACTGCAGAAATATAGTTGAATAGGCCCAGTCCTAAACCCATCAACATTAATGCTATTTTCCATTGGGAGAAAACTTCCCTAGAATATTATGGTTGTGATTAATCAACTTTGAGATTCTCTGAGTTAATGGTATTAAGGTGGCTGGTATCAAGGTGAGATTCACAAGGGGGACTTAGGCACTTCACCACCACCACCATCTTTTGTGCAATTTTAGGTATGCATAGAGCATTCCTACTGCACTGGGCCCTGAAAGCATGACAATGGAGGAACACCTAGTCTGAGAGTCCCATTGGGGCTTAGGCACGAGTAAGGAACCAAACTGCTCAGCAGTGTCAAGTTAGGGAGCTGCCTTCGTGCTCAGCAACCAAAATTTAGGCACCTCTGGGATTTTAATGGAGGAAACTTAGGTGCCATGGGAGTTTAAGCACCTCCAGGAATAGGCAATAGCTAAGCAGTGGTTTTGTGAATGCCAGTGGTGCCTGTATGTTGAATTTAGGCATCTAGCTGCCATTTTAGGCACCTAAGACTCCATGAATCCCACCCCAAATCTGAATCTGGATACTGAGAGCCACTGCACTGAGTAAGCCAAGCAGTGGGACAGAACAGGTGGGTCTCCATGGGAAAGAGGATAAGGTAGTGGAAGCAAGTAGTTCACAAGTCTCTGGGTTTGACAAGATTATGGCATACGGGTGACAAAGAGCCAGTGGGAGGATGAATGTGGAGGGCTCTGGCTCTATGGACAAGGTGGAAGGAGCAGCAAAAGAGAGAAGATGGAGGTTGTTTGATGGGGGTGAGGGAGGTTTGAGAGGAAGGCAAAAAGGAAAATGTGAGAGGACTCTGAGATCTTTAAAATAGACTGCATAGATAACTTTCTCCTCTGGTCTGATAGCTACCACTTTAATTCACAACCATTCTGAGAGATTTGACTAATTCCCAGTGGTCTCATAATTTATATTTATTTATTTTAAACCTGGCCTTTTTAAGTGAGCGTTTAAAAGAAAAAGACACATTTCTTTCTTACGTGGGTTTTCAGGGAAGAGTCTGACCATTATGATTAAAATAAATCATACTTATTAGGGAAAAAAATCTAGGGTAAAAACAGAGTGTAAATTTAAACAATCAGCTTGTTTAATTAAAATTACATGCAGAAAATGACATCCAGAAGTTCTAGACACAGCAGTGGTCAATTGAGAAAAGTATTAGTGTTTAATGGCTAAAATGTAATGTTGGAATTTAAACCTGCTTTTTTCATAGGTTTTTAATCAAGCTGCCAAAAATGACCATCTGTCTAATCAGAATAGTAAAATCAGACAAAAGCGGGAATGGATTGTTCCACCTGCTAGGGTTTTGGAAGAGGATGACAGTGTGACGAGTAAACCAATTGCTAAAGTAAGTCAGAGAACAGCTGAAACACAGTAAGATGGGAAACATTATTGAAAGTACATTGTTGCATGTAAAATATGGCTGGGGCCTACTCTAAACACACAAACCGTTAAGAACACCCTCCAATTCTTTAAGCCAGCAATTTAAAGAAAATGTTACCTTGGCAATGATCTCAACAATGGTATTTTGAGCATGAATGCTTTGCAGGATTAGGCCAACAGTAACTGTTGCTCTTATTAACCCCAATTTTGTAAGGCATTTCTTCACCAATATATCTGTTCAACAATGAATAATATGTAATAAATAACTAAAAATCAAACAAATGTAACAGTTGCTGTAGGTTCTACACAACAGACGAACAACTTTATTTGTGCGGTACTTAGTATATGTGTCAAGTTCCTGTATTTTACAGTGCTTCTTTGAATGGTTTTTTTTGTTTTTTGTTTTTTTTTTTTTTAGAAAAGGTGTCTGTGGACACTGTTTAATGTTGGTTGGCCTTAATTTGCCCCTCCTGCCTTCTGTGTATGCATTATGATACAGTATTTAATTACGTGATCAAATAGTATTTTTTTCCACATGACCCTGCCTCATTCAGTGCACAGGAAGGATGGTGCTTTATTAATGAACTCTGTGTGTGTGTGTGTGTGTGTGTGTGTGTGTGTGTGTGTGTGTGTGTGTGTGTGTGTGTCTCTCTCTCTCTCTCTCTCTCTCTCTCTATTCATTATTAAATATGTGGCCTCAGGTCTTATTTACTGCACACTGTTCAAACTCTGTTCTGAAGAAGGATTTTTTAATTTTCCTTTGGACTTTTATATGGTGCTCATCACTAGAGTATCTGAGTGTTTCACAAACATTAATCTATCTTCATAACACTCTGTTTGGAGGGGTGATATCCCCATTTTACAGATGGGCTACAGAGGCACGGAGAGGTTAAAATCAAAAGTATTCATTATTTTGGGTGCTCCACTTAAGAACATAAGAATGGCCATACTGGGTCAGACCAAAGGTCCATCCAGCCCAGTATCCTGTCTGCCAACAGTGGCCAATGCCAGGTGCCCCAGAGGGAGTGAACCTAACAGGTAATGATCAAGTGATCTCTCTCCTGCCATCCATCTCCATCCTCTGACAAACAGAGGCTAGGGACACCATTCCTTACCCATCCTAGCTAATAGCCATTAATGGACTTAACCTCCATGAATTTATCTAGTTCTCTTTTAAACCCTGATAGTCCTAGCCTTCACAGCCTCCTCAGGCAAGGAGTTCCACAGGTTGACTGTGTGCTGTGTGAAGAAGAACTTCCTTTTATTTGTTTTAAACCTGCTGCCCATTAATTTCATTTGGTGGCCCCTAGTTCTTATATTATGGGAACAAGTAAATAACTTTTCCTTATTCACTTTCTCCACACCACTCATGAAGCATAAGATGCGTAAGACCTAATTTTTCAGAGTACTTAGTATTATATAGCAACCAACTCCTATTGACTTCAGTTACAGCTGTCAGTGCTCAGCACTACTGCAAATCAGAACCCACAGTGTCAAGTTGGGCACCCAGAAAATGAGGAATGCACAGTTAGTGACCACGAGTGAAAAACTTGTTTTAAGTGGTCCGGTGCAAAAAATATCATGTAATTAAATACTGTCATAATGCGTACACTCGGGGAGCATTTCCTGACTTCTGAGTGCTTGACTTTGCAGCCTTAACATGTAATTTCTTAGGTTTTTAAAAAAGCAAACATCAGAAACAGAAATTCCATCATGTGGTATAATGACAACAGCAGGATTGGAATCTTTAGATCCACTGTGCAGTTCTCTGGCACTTGAGCTAAAGGAGTAACTGATAGCAATAATAGTTTTTCATCCTTTGTGTGGATCAGAACTACAAGGGAATGAAACGCACATTCGACAGTGGCATTCACAGATATTTGCTGACAGCAGAGGACTAGTGAGATTCATCACTCTTGGATTCCATTTTGGTCTCTCAAGGGAGGTGTGCTGTGGTGAATGTAGACCCTTCTTGTTTCCTTCCCTGCCCACTTCTGTCCTGTCTAATCAAACTTGTCTCTCTTTCCCACCCCAACCATGTCCTTATCCCAGTCTCCACTTATCAGGTTTCGCATCCCAATCTCTTTGCTCAGTCACTTTTGTCTCCCACTCCAGGCTCCCCATTTGAGTCCCAGGCTCCACCTCTGCTCCCAGTCTCAGTCTTCTTGCCCAGCCAGTCCCAGACCTTCCCCTGTTTCCTAGTTTTTCATCTAATCTTAGTGTCGTCGTCCCCCCCCCCCCCATGCACACCAACTGGCTTCCAGTCATCCCCTCACCAGCTCTCAGTCTCCTTGACCAAGCAGTCCTAAGTCTGTCTAAGTTATGCAACTCCAGCTACAAAAATAACGTAGCTGAAATCGACATACTTAGAGCTACTTACCACGGTGTCTTCACTGTGGTAAGTCAACTGCTGACGCTCCCCAGTCGACTCCGCCTGCGCGTCTCACTCCGGTGGAGTACCAGAGTTGACAGGAGTGTGCTCGGCAGTTGATTTATCGCGTCTTCACTAGATGCGATAAATCGACCCCCTGCTGGATCGATCGCTCCGGAGGTAAGGGTAGACATGCCCTCAGGAGGCTCCCAGAGACACAGCAAAGTGCACAAAATTGCTACGTTCCTAATGATGGTACAGTACGTTCACTGTGGCATACCCAGTTAGTTCTGAGAGTCACTACAGAATGGTGGGAGAGGCCGTGATTCTTCTCTTCCACAGCCCTTTTGGAGTGGTTTGTGCTTCTCAGGTTTTGTAGGAAGGAATAGTACCTGCACTCTGTCCTTGCACAGGACATGTGGGGTTCCAGCTCCTTGCATCCTTCACTACCTCTTTGCACCCAAAGAAGGGCCAGGCAAAAGCTAGACCTTAATTTTGTAGTTGCTCATATTTTTACAATAAATAACGAGCATCTTTTCTTGTCCTTTTTAAACATTTTTTTTCCTGAAAATTAAAGAGAATGCACCATAGCTTCCTTTACATAGTTGGGGCATGTACTATAACTTGCTTGTTGTCCGTAGTATGTTTATATATGTTTTTTAAAGAACTTCCATTTACCGAGTTCAATTAACTCTGTTAATTCCTGTTGTGTTCCTGTTAGATAAGTTCGGATCATGCAGACGAGCCAGGGGTGGTAATTACTTACACAATTTCTGGCCAGGGAGTGACAGAACCACCTTATGGATTGTTTGTTATCAATGGAAAAACTGGAGAACTGAACATAACAAGAAGAGTTGACCGAGAAAAAACTCCAATGTTCTGGGTAAGTTGAATTAGTGGGCTATAACGTTTTTTTCTATATGTGCTCTCTTTTTAACTTTTCAAATTAATTGCCATCTCTTTGTTTTAATGTTTCTTGACTTTTTCTCCAGTGCAAAGTGATAATTAACAATTTATATCAATGGGGATATTCCTATTTTCCTGTTGTTTATTTGTCTATTTCAGGTTAGAGGTCATGCACTTGATCAGAATGGGAGAAAAATGGAAGAGCCATTAGACCTGAGAATTCAAGTTGATGATATAAATGACAATTACCCAGTGTTTTCAGAGGAAGTTTTTATTGGCTCTGTTGAAGAGTTAAGTGAATCAGGTAAAATACTATTTTTCTAATTGTATTAACATATTAAATAATGGTGCTATGTGGTCACTTAACCCCTCCTGCCATTACTTTTCTTCTAACAGTCCTGTATGGTATGCTTTTCACCACTTCCTAACTAGAGCAGTATATTTGGTTTTACTTATTCTCTCAGGAAAAAGACTCTTGAAAGTAAACAGACACAAACTTTTTAGTGACCGTTAGGGTTGCATCAGGACACACCCCATCAACTCAAAACCTGAAAAGCATGGAAATAATTTAAAGGAAAAGTCTCCTGCATTCCTTATCACTTCATATAGCCCATAGCACTCTTAACACTACATAAGGCTTTCATGTCCACCTCCAACAGATACTGAAAAGCAATAGGGACTTTTGCTTCATTAGGCCTGCAGTATGATACAAAACCTTTATCGTGACCCCAGACGCTTTTGTATCAGCAGATACAAGCACTGTCACGCTGTCTGGAGTGGTTCACGATTCTGAGTGCCAATCTCAGGGCAGACTGTCAAAAAGCAGGCAGACACCCCAAAGGGGTTGTATGTTCTATAATTAGATTTCACCAGCTCAGTAACAGATGTGAACTCCTGAAACACTGTAACAGTCTTACCATAGAGTTACAGACACTCCAGTCTATCTTGCCATCCAGGCAAGCTGGATGGATTGATAGTTCGTTGCTATACACCAAAGATCACAAAAGATTCAGGTTGCTTCCAGTCCTAAGAGACCAGTCACTTACTCCAGGTCAATTTGTACCTTAGATCTCACACTAAAGACAATGCTTGTAGCTGATCCTATAGTAAACTAACTAAGGATTTATTAGCTAGGAAAAAAGAAATGGGAGATTTATTTACAGGTTAAAGCAGGCAACATGTATACACAAATGAGTTACAGCCTATGGTTCCAATAGGTGACAGAGTTGTAATCTGTTAGCACTGAATGTCTTTTAGGGCTAATCCAGGTTAGCCCTAGAGATCTCTGCTTTTGTTTCCTAGCTCCAGCCCTGTGAGAGTCCAAACAGCAAAGAGATGAAGAATTTTTATGTCAAATATGTCTATTTCCTTCTTCCAAAATTCAAGGTGATGGGATGATCTTTCTTGCACATAGCACCTTCATGGGTGTAAGAGTGCCATTAGCCCTGTCTTTGTATCACAATATTCCACAATGGCACACTTAGTTTTGATAGTCCTTCTTGATGGGCAGGGAACCCCCTCCTTCTGCCTGGGTTCACAAGTTCAGAGCAGGCATTTTTACAGTTATAAAGTAAAAATTACATATTAACTTATAGCATGGGATAAAGATGTTACAAGTAAGATTAATAATGCGTGCTGCAACTTACAAGTATTTTATAGAGTCTAAATGCTAAACACATCCTTACAAGTCTAGCATCTATCTTGAACAATACTAACATACAGGTGAGCCGGTCTGGTTTCCAGCTATGAATTTGTCAGTGCTCAGCTGATGCCTAGAGCATTGGCCAGAGCTGATACCTGGTCTACCAGCATCACAGGCACATTTCATCCATTGAGAAGTTACTCTGCCATAACATTGCTAAGGTCACCGCAATGCTGTCCAGGGACTCTGCGATCTACCATAATAATAATAATTAATGCTAAATAGTAAGTAGCATTGAATGAGGCCACTTGCTTGAGATGTTGAGAAATTCCAGGTCTATAAAATGTGTGAAGTGGAAAAGAGAGACATAGCATTGGAAGAATGGAGAAAGCAGCCTCCTCGTTTCTAAATGACACCCATCACAGATCTGTACTTCCCCTTAGGAACAATTTTGCTAGGATCAAACTGACACATGAAAATGTGGGCTGTGGGAAGGCCTCAGGATATTCAAGTGGTGATTTGGGAGGGTGGCTGCAGAGCAGGTAAGCAGGGGAACTCCAGGCACCCCTGTGATGCTGCAGCTGGACTCTTCATGAGCATTGCATAGCCTAGCATATACAACTGGGCAAGTAGGTAAATGGTCACTGAGTCTGAGATTGCCCATATCCAGTGATCATAAAACCCTATAAGGAGTGTGCAGGGATTGCAGCCCCATTCCAATTCAGCTTTCAGGAGTGGATCACATATCCTCATTCCCATTTCAGTTCATCAGGCAAAGCATATTCACTTGCATGTTTAACTGCAGGTTAGAGAGGAATATTTCACCCCTACCAAGTGCTGGCCTCATCCAAAGCCCATTGAAGTCAATTACAGTCTGTCTGTTGACTTCAGTGTTTTCAGATCAGGCTTCTGGGAGGTGAAAACATCCTGTTGTCAGTAGTTAAGAAAGGAGTGTGTTGGGAAAACAGTTTGATAAATCCTTTACACTGTATCCATTTCAGCCTGATGGTGATCATAAGGAAGAGGTTATTGAGGGTCTGCTCTTGTGAGGTACTGAGCTCCCTCAATTCAAATGGGAGCTGTTTAGTGATCAGCTTTGAAAATCAGGTAGGATTCAGGCAAAATTAGATATAGACTTAAGTGTCTAACTGGATACCCCAGTTTGAACTAAGATCCGCCTTCTTCAAAAGCACAGACTCCTGACACTTGAGCTAAAAGAGACTTTCCATCATATGCTAGCAGTATAAAGCCTATGATATATAAATGAGTAGTTCTGACCATAGCCATCAGAGGGCAGTGGCACACATACATAATGGTCAAAGGACTGTTTTCAACAGGCAACCCGTTTTAGAGAGTCAGGCATGGGAGATAGGGCAGATGATTTAAAAGGACTTTTTTTTGGTCTCTGTTTTCTGTTTGTATTAAATTATACCCATGCAGTTTCTATCATCTTTTAAAAACTTTTAGTTAAAGGCCACCCATATTAGGCCATTTGTCTTTTCTGATCTACTGAGGTTTTAGTACAGAGGTAGGCAAACTACAGCCCGCGGGCTACATCTGTCCCGCGGGACCCTCATGCCCGGCCCCTGAGCTCCTGGCCCGGAAGGCTACCCTGGCCCCTCCCCTGCTGTCCTCCCTCCCCCGCAGCCTCAGTGCGCCGCACTGCCAGCGCAACGCTCTAGGCTGCCAGGCAGCATAGTTGCAGAGCTGCAGCCTGCGGTGCTCTGTGCTGCATGGTAAGGGGGCAGGGAGCAGGGGGGGTTGGAGAGAGGGCAGGGGAGTTCGGGGTGGTGGTCAGGGGGTGGGGATGTGGATAGGGGTCGGGGTGGTCAGAGGGCGGGGAACGGGTCAGATGGGGCAGGGGTCCCAGAGGGGCAATCAGGAATGAGTGGGGGGGTTGGATGGGGTGGCAGGGTGCAGTCACAGGTGGAGGGGCCGGGGGTGGTCGGGGAGCAGGGGGTGGTGGGTGGGGCAGGAGTCCTGGGAGGGACGACCGGGAACGGGGGGGTTGGATGGGGCAGGAGTCCCGGGGGAGCCGTCAGGGGGTGAGAAGCTGGGGGGGTCGGATAGGAGGCAGAGACCGGGCCACGCCTGGCTGTCTGGGGAGACACAGCCTCCCCTAACCGGCCCTCCATACAATTTTGGAAACCCGATGTGGCCCTCAGGCCAAAAGGTTTGTCTGCCCCTGTTTTTAGTATGTATATCCATGATGTGCATTTGTTTGCTTGTACACACTATCTAATGACATTGGTTGAAAGTGTTAAATAAGACATTTCTCCAACTCTTAATAAAAGCAGTAATTAGAAGTACAACACAAAACAGTTAAGTGGTTCTGAAAACTCTCCATTTTGTATTCTATAAATGATACTTGCCAATACATAAATAAGGGCAATGTAAATCTATCTCTTTTTTTTTTTTTTTAATTCTCAGGTACACTTGTGATGAGGATAAATGCAACCGATGCAGATGAGCCGAATAATCTAAATTCCAAAATTGCTTTCAAGATTCTTCAAAATTCTAATGCATTCAGTATTCTAAAAAACACCGGTGAGATTGTAACATCAACATTATACCTTGACCGAGAGGTAAACTACACTCTTTTATATTGGCTCTTTCCCAGAGTTTTAACAACACTATATCAGCCCTCTTCCCTCATTGCTGCTTCGTCCTGTTTACTAGATGAGGACTGGATACATAGATCTTCTGACCCAGAACCTCCATCTCCATGGCCCTCCTGGAAGTGAAGGCATAGCCCTTTTCCTAGATCGGCTTTCTCCCTCTGTGTCTGCTCAGCTGTGCTGGCTGGTGCATTTTTTTGGGTTAAGAATTAAGGCTCTGCTCACCCAGTCATCCTCAACTGCACAGGAGGGGAGTATTGGCCCAGTAGCAGCTTGTCTGTCCCCACTACATTGTTGCCCACAGTATGAGTAGCAATCACAGGGGGGTGCAAGGGGTCTCCTTATTCCATCATGTGAGCAAACTGCAAGGATCACGATCTGATTCTGTAAGACTGCTGGTACATAGAGCTGGCCCTAGATTTTGTGGGTTTATATTACAAATTAAGACATGGATTGCCACAGGCAGACTGCTGTAACCCACTGTTAAAAACTGCATGTTAAGTGTTAGTAGGTTCAATAAAGTTGTTGCTAACTTGTATGTAATGCTACATATTCTTATTGGCCAATAGATGGTGCTCCTTCCATTAGCTATCTACATGTATACAAACCTGCTGTCTTTATAGAGCACACTCATAACACCCACATTAGCATTCTGGTGGTGTGAGGATATGGCAGGAAAGTTTGTCATTAAGGGGATACACCTGTTGAAATGTTTTCAGCAGTTACAGAGAGTGCTTATTGTTACTTGGCAGGAGTGTCAACAGGGGGTTCTTCAGCTATGAGTGATGGAGGACCTGTGAAATTTAGCCCCTCAGTTCATCTTTCAGGATACATTGATGGGGTGATGGTGGGTCAGTTGGTAGAAGTAGTCCTGGGTGATATTGGGAATTGATGCTGACAGAGTGACATTACCACCTACACCACAGGAAATGTTTTTGTCACCCAGTCTGCAACTCCACATGCCCTCCACGGGTGATAGAAAGCATGAGTGTACTAGCCATTTGCACTCGCTTTCACAGTGAATATGTTCTTATTACAAAAACATAGTAAGTACAGCATGGTACAGTTGTGTGAAGCTGCCCTGCAGTTGTGTGGGCCCAGATCCATAAAATAGACATAGGCATTGTGATGCTGAGCATCACGGTGCCTAATTTTTAGGCACCTAGAAAATCACAGGGACAGTAGTGAGATGCACAAAGCTGAGTTAAGTGTCTAGACTCCTACACAATAAATAGGGAGAGAGAGGAATCTTAGAATGTGATCCGTAAAGCCAGCATGGGAAGTGGGCAGCCACTTAAGCTAGCCAATATAAGATGCTAAGCCCCTCCCCGCTCTGAGTTCAGTACCCAAGTCCAGACTGTAGAGAGATATCTAGCTTTGCTTGTGATTCACAAACCAGGGGCAGATTGGCATTCAACTGCCTACATCACGGGTATGGGCACCTCCCATATAACCTTTAACCCAGGGGTTAGGGTACTCACTCGGGCTGTGAGAGACCCCCCAGTCAAGTCCCCCCCACTGCCTGATGAGGAGAAGGGATTTGAACAGGGATCTGCCATGTCTCTTAAGTGCCCTAATCACTAGGCTATAACGTGATTCTAATTCTCTCTGGCTCATTTAATGTTTAATTACTCAATTATTTAATCTCTCTTATTGAAGTTCCACTTTGAGGAAGCCCCACGTCAGAATGTTCCGTAGGCCAGTGGTTAGAGTGCTCCCCTAAGAGGTGGGAGACCCCTGTTCAATTCCCTTCACCGCAGAAGGGGGCTTGAATAGAGGGCCTCCCACATCCTGGATGAGTACCCTAACAACTGGACTAACGGTTATAAAGGAGGTCCTCCTCTTTTCCTTCCCCCATCTGTTTTGTGTGGAGTTAAGTGGGCTTTCGGCACGCCTACTGGATTGGGCCCAACGTACAATTCAGGCGGAAGAACATATGTATTTCCCCTCATCTGTGGATCACTTTGGGGCATAGGGGGGAGACAGGCGCCTGGGTGCCTAGAATGAGGCAGCAGTGCACATGCCCAGAGGGAAATAACTAAACTATTAGTATAAATCTTTACTAATTATTTCTGTAATCTGTGTGTGATAATGTAACAATAATTATTTTATCATATATAGTATACGCTATAACTTTCCCTTTCCTCCAGCTATGGAGTGACCATTTTCTAGCCCCAATTAAAGGAGAATGATAAAATTCCCAAAGCCCTTTGTGCTGGAGTTGTTACTCTTGTTTCTTTTATGTTTCTCACATTCTTTCCATCCTCCATTTACTAAGTTATTTGGGAAAATGCTAAGGGGATTCCTGAGCTCAGGACTCTGGTGGAACAACTCAGTTATCAGGATGGTTATGATGAATTGAATTTAATATTAATTAAACATACTGCCATAGTCAGCCATTCCATATCAAAGAAATAATAGAGATAATGTACCAGAGCAAAAAATGTTTTATATAATTTTGTAATTGGTTTCTGTATAGACTTAAACACTTATTTTTGAATGTGACACAGAAACAAAGTAGCTACACTTTGACTGTAGAAGCAAGAGACAGAGATGGAAACAAAATTGGGCTAGCTACAACCAGTACTGTAAAAATCAAGATTTTGGATGTCAATGATAATACGCCTGTTCTTGAAAGGCAGACAGTAAGTATGTTTGTTTGTTAACAGCCTCTGTGTGTTCCTATGTCTGGTAGTAACAGGTAATTTACTATCACCAGGCACACAAAGGACTCATTTTGCCATAATGAAATACAGCAGACTTAACATTTTTTAAAAGGTCTATTGTTTGATTGCAGTATGAAGGCAGTGTCGAGGAAAACAGAGCAAATGTGGAAATTATACGACTGAAAGTATCTGATGAAGATGAAAAATTCTCTGATAATTGGCTGGCAAACTTTACAATTGTTTCTGGGAATGAAGGGGGTTATTTCCGTATAGAGACAGATGCTCGAACAAATGAAGGAGTTTTGACTCTTGTGAAGGTAAGTGTATACTGTAGAGTGTCTTTTTTTTTTTTTTTTTTTAATAACTAGACTTTTTTAAATATTAGAATAAATTACATAGGATATTAATTTTAACTAAAACTATTTACATTTTACCAGCGTGTGAATAGCAAATAATTTACATGTGGAACACTCCTCCATTTCTATATTTTACCTAGATGTACTGAGTATGTACATAATATAAAAACAAAGAAAAGCATGTTTCCCTTCAGTTTAGGAGACCTGGGTCCCATTCTTGACTCTGCCATTGATTCTCTGTGTGACATCAGGTAAATCATTTAGAGCCTGATTTTGCAGGCTGCGGAGCATCCTCAGTTTCCCCTAAAGTCAACATGAGTTGAGGATGCTCAGCAACTCTCAGCATATCTCTGTGCTTTGGTTTCCCTTTCTTTAATTTGTGGGTAACAATGCTTAACTACGTTTATAAAGTGATTTAAGCCCTACAGATGAAAAGCACTTTCAGTGCTAAATATGATAATGATTAGAGGGCAAAAGCTAGAATATACGACAGCTAGTATGGAACTGATGCATTCTACTTCCTTTTTCCAATTGTGACGCATGGAGAGAGAGTCCATCCCCAAGGCCAGAAGATAGTGTTGTCTCCAAAGTCAGCGACCTGAAGCTATTACTTTGAATTTATCCATACAAATGACAAGATATTGTATCCTTATTCTGTATACTATTTGATATACACGACATTATATA
The DNA here is from genome assembly GCF_028017835.1 of Emys orbicularis. Classification (NCBI taxonomy): domain Eukaryota; kingdom Metazoa; phylum Chordata; order Testudines; family Emydidae; genus Emys; species Emys orbicularis. The sequence continues at coordinate 77,663,322 of NC_088684.1, read as the reverse complement.
TTAAAAGGAGACTTGACAAGTTTAAATAACACTTATTTTTTCTGGTGCTGTCAATCGGGCACCTTTAGCTAGCCTTAATCCATTCATTTTTTTTAACAAAGAAAATGTTTTTAAAGATTGAACTTTTAAACATTATTTGGGTGTCAAATTCTGTGTTTACTTTTTGAGTGAAGTTTCGGTTTTTGTGAATGTGTCCTTTTTGCAGGAGATCAATTATGAGGAAATGCAAACCATGAACTTGAGCGTTGTCGTTACAAATAAAGCAGCATTTCACAAATCAATTAGTAATAGTTACAAAGTAAAACCAATTCCAGTCACAATTAAGGTGAAAAATGTGCCAGAGGGCCCTGTATTCAAACCCAGCACAAAGGTGATTAAGACAAGTGAGACTATGACGATAAACCAGATTATTGGGAGATATCAAGCCTTTGATGAAGACACTTCAAAAGTAGCAGAACATATTACGTAAGCATCATATTTTTATTAATTAGCAACATTGCCATTTATAGAATGTCACATTAAATCTTTGTATCAAACACTAGGTTGAAATTATTTCATAGTCACGCTGTTTGATAGATGTGTCTAATTATTACAGTATAAATGAGATGGGTATTCTATAGGGTTTTATGTAGAATGTATGGGCTTTTTATTTTTTAAATAATTTGCTTTTGTGTTAGTTCATATGATGAGAAGTGCATCTCCCTACAGAAACAATCTGTATTGATGTATCCATTTAGTAAATCTACAAGTATATCAATGCATGACACTTTTGGTTTCAGTCTGTGGACTGAGGTTTAGGATGAAACCTGTAGAAATCCCATGAAAATGGAGATACAGTGGTGTAGAGCAAATATTCGATGTGTGTGTGCGTGCAAAGCAGCTTCAACCCCCGTGGTTGTCTTGCTCATTATAATTTGATTTTTTTTTTTAATTTCTAACAGATATGTCAAAAAAAATGATAAAGATAATTGGATCATGATAGATTCTACTACAGCTGAAATCAAGCTAATAAAAATACCTGATTATGAGTCATCTTATGTAATTAATGGTACCTACACTGCCACCATTCTGGCCATAACTAAGGGTAAGTTGTGAGGCATTAGGTTTCTTCATGTCATATGCATTCATAAGCCTTTCTTTACAAACTTTCTGTATTGCTGAGGCCTGAACCTAATGTTGCACTGCAAGAGAGCAGTCTTACCATCTGATCAGTACCCATTTAGGGCTAAATATTACAGCCTTCTGTTGATGAGCACTCCCATCAAAATGAAAGCAAGTGCTCACCAACATAAGCTGTATCGTCTAATCCTTAACAGTGTAAAAGTCAGGTTCTCTAGCATAAGCAGGCAGGGCTCCTTTGGCTGCATTTTCTATGTATATTATGGTCACTTCCTTGTTTAGTTTGAAGTCCTTATGCATTCTGGAAATGTATCTGGAAGACGTTTTTGCTGTCATTTTTAAAACCACATATAAATATAAAAAGGTTTCTAAATTCTGTACATTGTTTTATTTCAAAATTTTGATTGTTTCCTTTTTGTAGTTGTTTTGCAAGATGATTAGATTAAAGCGTAAGATTCCCACTCAACTCTGACCCCTGTATGCTAGGTAAAAGCTAGGAGCAGCGAAAAGGAGCTCGGAAAGTCACAGTTCCAACTGGGGAGAATTCTCCTGGCACAAAAACTGCGGAAGACCCCCTTGCAAGTACTGGCCTGAGGTGGCGGTGGGGCTACAGCCCATATCACTGCGAAGATTCGACACCTGTAGACAGCCAGGGACAGGTTGCCATAACACAGACCGTTCCCCAAGACTGTCTAAATTATGCTGGGGGCTGTTCTGGAAGTGGCTTAAAGCCAAATAACTCTTCCTCCCTCTGGGCTGCAAGCTATGTGCTGTGCCTCTGAAAGGTGTGGTTAACCACAAATGATAGCATGATTGTAGCACAGGTAGGCCATACCTGCACCAGTTTTTAATCTAGCTAGCACAGATAACAATAGCAGTGAACATACGGCAGTATGAACCCTGGCTCAGGCCAGCAACACAAGTACCTAACCAGGCAGGCTTCTTTTTGGGAGACTAGCCCCTGCCAAAGCTCATGCCACCACATCCTCACTACCACTGTTACCTGTGCCCACTAGATTAAAGATAGCGGAGGCATGCCTACTGGGCTGCATTCATACCTTCATTTGCGATACAGACCTATCCAAAGAGATGCCTCTCAGAATCTGACCTAAAGGCTTCCTTGACAGGGAAAAATTGGGTTTTAGTCTGGTTGGTTTTTGTTGTTGTTGTTTTGGGTTTTTTTGTTTTGTTTTTAATCGGTCTCTTGATCCTAAACTCTTTTTGCTTAGGGGCTATTACCCATTTATTGATAGGACTACATTGCAAGAAATGTTTGTGTCCAGAACAGGCTTAATTGAAATACTGCCTGTCAAAATGGAAGTGTTGAAATCTCTCAGTAATATGAGTAGAAGATTTGAAAAATCTCAATAGTCCTATGCTGTTTGAATACAATGCAAAAAGAACTCTCAAATACATGGTCTTTCTCATTTGTTGTTTGTAATGGTACTTTTGAACTATAGTTCTGTTTTACTTAGCTTTTAAAATGTATTCTATTTAGAAAGTGTAACCTTGCAGATCTTTCTGTAAATATTAAGAGTTAAATCCTGACCCCATTAAAATCAAAGGCAAAACTACTATTGACTTCAACAGAAGCAGGATCGGATCCTAAATTCATATTACTGCTTTTTATAATCCGGGAAAAAATATGAAATATTTTTTTAAAGCAACATTTTTTGCACACACAAGAATTTAAGCTTTCACGTTTATATTTGCAGATTATTCTAAGAAAACAGCCACTGGTACCATTGTAATTCAGGTTGTGGATGCCAATGATAATTGTCCAGTCATTGTGACTCCAACACAGACTGTGTGTTCAGATGCAAAGTTCTTCAGTTTTACAGCTGAGGATCGAGATGCTTATCCAAATAGTGCTCCCTTCACTTTTACTGTCATTGATGAGCCTGAAGGGATGACAAAGAAATGGGTAATTGGAGACACAAATGGTAAGAAAGTATCAATTTAACTTATAATAAACATTTTAGTAAAATCTTTTTCGGTTCTTTGCAGTTCTGCATTTATGTCACATTTTGTTAACTCTGGTCAGATCAGAATTTTAAGGCTTGATCCAGCCAAAAAGGACATGCACATCTGCTGTGCCACACCAGGAGAAGCATCAAGAGTTTGAAGTTTGTCTCCTCCCCCCTTCATTTCTAATGGCCATAGAATACAGATTTATGTATTTTGGAGTTGAAGTGGTTCTGTGTAACCTGATCACCTGTATATTGTAATTGGGCTCTTGCGAATGATGTTGGGACTAAGACCCCTTCCCTCCCCCTGTCCCCACAGCATTCAGGTGACAGATGTTCCTCTCTGCATGACTGAATTTGCAGCCATATAGCTGCAGTCAGCTGCAGGGCTCACATTCCTGAATGGCAGTTCAGTTCAAGAGCTGAGCTATGGAGAAATAGGAAACTGCCATGCACCCTGTACATCAACTAGATCCTTAATCAGTTGTCCAAGATACTCCAGTACTTTAGGGGAAGGAAGAGGACCCTCACAACAATGTCCATCTGGGTGGGGAGTCCTACTCTGCAAGAATATATTTGCAATATGAAGTTGTGTCTGTACTCAGACTTGGGTGAGGCAGGAGCTCCCCCATTCACAGTCTATTTTTTTTTAACCACATCATAATGTAATGAGCAAGGCAGCCTCTCTCTGCACACTGCCACACCCAAATACCCGTGCAGGTACTTAGAAGAAGTGCTCCAAGTAAATCAAAGAGCTCTTTTGCTCAACTGCTGATCCTCCACTTCCTAGGCAGCTCTACAATTCACCACTACAGAGCTTTGCCAGAGGGCTGCCACAGCAGAGTAACACCTCTCCAGAACAGATTAGCTTGCTTGCTGCCTAACTAGCATTTACAGCCTTCACAGTTGCTGCAGCCCAGATAGCGGCAGCTACGTTATTTTGGATGGTATGTTAAACATGTCCGTATTATCCAGAATCAGCCCCGCAGTGCCCAGCCCAAATAATACACGATCTCCATGAGGGCCTGACTGGGGAGAAATCCTCCAAGCACTTGTGCTCACATCTAATCAGGGAATGAGGGTGAATCCTTTGATTCCCATTCCCACTTGAAAAAATCAATGCACACAGACATGTTGCAGAGCTGTTCTTCATTATACCTATAGGGATACTCCTAGGAACCTGCTCCCACCTTCTCAGCACAATTGCAGTGTTTCCATTATGTCAGGGCCCTTCTTACCTTCTGAAAGTAGGAGAGGACTAGACAACTGTAACTTGTTACAAAGACAAATGGTATTTTGGGGGGTTCATACAGACAATTCAACTTTTAACCAGGCTTTTCCACAATCTATAGAAATTAGAAATAAACATTGGTTATATTTTGCCAGAGTGTGAATTATATGATGAAAATAGCAATTGGTTGTGAATTAAAGTCAATTCTATTGCATTGGTAGAATTCTTTTTTGTTTTTCTTTAGTAAGAGACAGTGATTTCTAACTTTCTCTCTCTACCCAGTTCTTGTTTCACTGATTATGTTTTTCCTTTACCCTGATCCTGTCCCCACAAAGCAACAACCATGCAGCTGTTACTACCACAAGATGTAAAGCCCAGCACAAATCAAGTTCAAATTTTAGTGAAAGATATGCTAGGTTTAAGCTGTCCTGAAAAGCAGATCCTTACACTGACAGTTTGTACGTGTGTGAATGGGGATTCCTGCCAGGACAGACAAATCGACTCTTCAGTTGGGCTGGGAGCTGGAGCAATTGCACTAATTATCTTGGCAATTTTATTATTGCTACGTAAGTAACCATTTTATGTTATTTCTTAAGCACTGCATGTTCTATGCAATACAAAACACCAAAGAAGAAATGGTCCCTACCCCAAGGGGTTTATAATCTGAGTATACTTTGTGGGTGAAATCCTGAGTCCATTGGAGTCAATGGGACCATTCCCATTGACTTTCAGTGGGGCCAAAATTTCACCCTGGAAGTATTAGAACTAGTATGTGGCAACAGGAAACTGTTTCAGTCTTTCCAGTGGCTTTTAAACAAACAATTAACATTTGCTTATGATATACTAAAGGACAGATGATAAAGCACTGAGAAATCCTTTTGGTTTTTCTTAGGGCTCCTCTTATGGTCCAATGAATCACCACCAGGCCCTTCCCATTCCCTTCAGATAATGTCACCAGGGCTGCCCCTCTCCACTATTCTGGCCCCTTTTCAAAGTGTCAACTCTGTTTCCTTACTCCAGTAACACAGCTGAAAACACTTGCTGACTGGGGTGGAATCCTCTACTTTGGGAGTGGCAAGATGTTGTGTATATCAAGTCAGCTATTTATAGCAAAAAAAAAAAAAAACTGGAGGAGGTGGACTTAATGGTATTTATGGCTCAGTGTGGCAAGGTGGTGACTTTAGTGGGACTACTTATATGTACATAGTTAAGCAAATGCATGAGTATTTGCAGAATCAGAGCCATAGTACACATTCATTATCTATTGACCATAACTAAATAAACTCTGCATTATATTCCTGAATTTCTAGAAAACTTGCATCTACCCTGTGTGCATGTTCACATAGTCCAACTGTTTATTACCTAACTACAGACAGTTACCTAAACATGATTTGAGCTCTAGTTATCAGACATTTAATGACACATTGTGGTTCCCCTACAGTTGTGCCACTCTTACTGCTGTTTTGCCATTGGGGATCAGGTGCTAAAGGATTCACAGCAATACCTGACAGTAATGAAGAGATGTTACATAAATGGAACAGTGAAGGGGCAGCACCTGAAGACAAGGCAAGTGTACCTTAGCCCAATATCATCTTTGTTTTCTTTTAATTTAACTATTTCAGTTTCTCGCTTGGTGTCAGATTTAGATTGTGGGTTGAGATTTCAAAGCAGTGCAGGAGATTTAGCCACACGTTAACATTAATTACTTTAAAAAATTGTGTGGCTAAATTCCATACACCGCTCTAGAAATATCAACCAAAGTGTCTAAATTGCAAAGGAAAAGAAGAGTGAAATAATCAAGCAAATAGTGAGTCTCACAGTTCACGACAATTGCACCTGTATTTCCTCCTCGTGGTCTATCAGTGGCACCTGCTCTTGGGCTTCTGGCTCCCCATCCATCACATCTCCTGGGTGGAGACCTGCGTCTCCCTCCCTCCTAAGGGTTATTTTCCCCAAGCTGCGTAGTTCCCTGCCTACACTGTGAGTTCTCCAGCAAGCCAGACTGCCTAACAGGATTGTGTCCATCCTTTGCTTTCTCCCCAAAGGCTATGACCAGTTGCAATGGCCCAGTTATAAGTTACCACAAGCTTTTCCTAAGCATGCACGTGTATTCTTAAGGTGAAAGCATTCCGGGTTCTTTTATTGTTTTTACTAATATGTTTACCAGAGTTCACCACCCCCTGTTCCCAACAACTCCAGTAGTAGCTCTGGTAAATGTCACTCCTTCAAACCCGTCCACAATGATTGGGCGCCCTCTCCCTCCTACCTAACCACCTTGGACAAAAGGTCATGTCTGTTTGCTGGATCAGAAAGAAGGCCCTGAGAGTCAGTGTAAACTCAGGCTATTTATTCAAAAGCCCTTTCTTTGTTGTCCTTTGGAGAATCCAGTTTGAACCAGTATATGTGAGCCTTTGCAGATGTTGGTACTTCTAGGGAGGTGTTACAACCTGAGTGAATTTGCCGAATCATCCCTCGCTGTTCTTAATTCCTGGAAGAGCTGTGGTCATCCTATCCCATGGAATTGCATACAATCCTGGGCCCACAATGACACCTGTGGAGGATTTAAATTTATGTATTGCAGGAAATTGTCACATCTGCCATGGTGATACTATTTTTCTGAGTGGAAAGTGAGGAAGGGGAGTGTGGGAGAAATACTGGTGTGCCCAGTACCTGAACCACAAAAGAGTTAAATATTTGCATTCACAAGGGAAGTGTCAATTCCAATCAGTGGGTTTATTAATTCAGCAGAAAAATGGTGGAATGGGAAGCTTCACAGCCTCTTAATTTAAAGTCTGAGGGCTGTATCCAAACTCAGTGCCCAGTGCTCCCTTTCAGTGAGGTATGGAGGAGAGCAAATATGATTTAACTAGATCAGAAATGGCTGCAAGGAGGAGAAACTGAGGAGAATAGTGAATACTTGGCATGCTGGCTGCCCCACAAAGCCCCAGTGTGTCTACTGCATAAGGCTGAGGCTCAGGTGGGGTCTGTGGAGGACGGGTGAGTAATTACTAACACTAGCATCCTCTCTCCTGACTCTGGTAAATATCCAGGCGGAATCAGTGGGGCATTAGCTTTTCCTTAGCGACTGCATTCCCCTTGGAAAAGCTGCTGTTGAAAGAGAAAGTGGCAATATGGGCAAGATGCCATGAGAGAGAAGAAGGGCAGGCAGCAGCACAGAAGGACCAGCAGACCCTGCAGAGGCTCTAGGATCTGAGGGTTTAAGGTGCGGCGTGCGATCACATGCCTTTCTCACTGAAAGGAGCATTTGGAAAAATTTTGCCAGGTGAACTCGCTGGAGTTTCCTGTTTTTTCTTACTTCCCCTCTCATTGGTTTTAACAGGGGATGATACAATGTTGCCCTAAAATGGATTTTTCCTTGGCTACACAATCATAAAGGCTGCACCCTTTTTCAGGGCACACTTTGCCCTTTGTAACAGCGCGTCTAACGCCAAATCAGACAATCATGCCAACCACCTCCCTCCTGGACTCCATTCAGCCCAACTGCTTAGAGAAGTCCACGTGCAGCACAGAACACATTTCATGTTGTATTTTAATTATTGTTTTAGGCAATGCTAACCCTCATCGCTCCCACTGCATTGGACAGCGCAGCAGGAAATGTGCGCAGTGGAGCAGCAGCAGCAATTGGTGCAGAGGCAGTTGGCACAGGAGGAGGCAGTTCTCGATCCCATATCGAAGAACGCTATGGTCATGCTAGCATGAGCAATGGGAGATGGGAAGAACAAAGACATCTTCTTTCTGTTGCAAAATATGGAGCTATGGCAGCTGGCGGGACCCTGGCAGCTGGCGGGACCATGGCAGCTGGCAGGGCCACAGCAGCTGGGGAGGCTATGGCAGCCGGCGGGGCCATGACAATGGGAGCTGGGGGGACCATGATGATAGGAGCTGGACAGGCCATGACTACGGGAGCTGGGGGGACCATGATGATAGGAGCTGGACGGGCCATGACTACGGGAACTGGAGGGACCATGATGATAGGAGCTGGACGGGCCATGACTACGGGAGCTGGAGGGACCATGATGATAGGAGCTGGACGGGCCATGACTACGGGAGCTGAAGCGGGCATAGATGAAGAATTTTTGAGAGACTACTTCAATGGGGTAAGAATCCTGCTTGAGAATATCAATATATTAATGTTATTTTTTTAAAATAAGTAAATCTTGTGGAAACAAGTTGTTAAAGGCCATTAATTCTATTTCAAACCTAAAAATCTTTTATCAGGATTGTTTATGATATGCATTTTGTTTTAAAAAAAGATTTGTCTTCACAATCTGCCATGTTTTCCTTAGGCCCAATCCGGCAAAAGACATAACCATGTGCCTAGCTTTATTTTGGCTTCAATAGGATGATTGCCACGAGTAAAGTTACACACATTAAGTCTTCGCAGGATCAGGGCTTTAGTGTTACACAAATGCTACACATTTAAAACAGAATGCACTGTTTTCCAGTTCCAGCTATTACACCTTGTATAAACTGAATGATTTGAATACATCATAGAAATTATTGATGAAAAGCATCAATTAAGTTTTCTAGCCCATCTCCAAAAGAATTAAGGGATACATTTTTGGGGAGATGAGGGAAGGAAGAGCATAAATGGACACCAGTGTAATAATAGTGATTTGCTCCAAAAAAGTGACATATTTTTAAGGGCACTGTCAATTTTAAATCACTCTCTAGTGAGTGCAAACTGGTTTTAGCTACGGTCTCTGAATCTTGCTGATAATTTTAGGGGATTTAGTCCAATTTTCCCATTTGCTTTACATTTTTTCCTCCACACCATCAATTGCTCTGTGAAATATTCACTTACAAAGAGGAATCAGCAAACTGACTGTCACCAACTGCTGCCATCTACACAAACTGAAAGAAATCTTCTTTTCTTCTGTTATAGTATGTTGAGGGTAAGTCTGTACTACAAGATAGGGCTATGATTCCCCTGCTCATGCACACATACTTGTACTAGCTCGCCCCAAGGTAGGATGAAAATAAATAGCAGTGTAGCCAGGGTTGTATGGGTAGCAGCAATGGAGGCAAATATAAACCCACCAGTTTCAGGTGGGTTTGTAATCAGTACAGCTTGTGACTCTGCTGTCACTACCTGTGCTACCATGGGTACACTGCGATTTATACTCCTCCTAGAACACTGAGAGCTAGTGCAAATATGTGTATGTTAGCAGGGCAATCACACCCCTAGCTCATAGTTTAGACGTGGCCTTAGATGTTACTTATAACAATAGTGAGTAAAAAATGTTCCAACAAAAATGCAGTTGTTTTTTAAAAGTTGGTAATGACCCTTTAAAGTTTTGAAACAACATTTGTTAAACAGTTTTTGTTTGCTTTTGTTTCCTTTATTTTAGAAAGCTGCCACTTTTGCTGATGAAGATGAAGCTCAACTAGCAAAAGACTGTCTCTTGCTTTACTGTCAGGAAGAAGCAGGCTCCTCACATGGTTCCATTGGCTGCTGCAGCTTTATTGAAGATGACTTGGATGACCGTTTTCTGGATGATTTAGGAGATAAATTTAAGACCCTAGCAGATATCTGTCTGGGCAAACATGCAGAAGTGGAAACCAGCCAGCATAGTTCTCATGGGCTGCAGGCTAGTTACACAACTCTGGCTGAGGTTTCAGGGATGCAAAGCATAAGAGGGCAGACCACCATTTCTGGACCTGGAAGGCAGGAGCGTATACTAATCACAGACCCCCTCTTTAACCAAACAGGCTTAGGTTTGGAGGAGTCTTCTACCGTAAGTAAGTCTTCAAACGTCACAAAATACAGCACTGTGCAGTATACTCGCTCATAAAATATATATCCCTCAGACAGCTCTGCTAGGCATCATTTATATCTCTACCAGCAACACTGGCAACTTTTTAGTAATCTCAAGATCTCCATTTTCTTGTGCTTTTAAAAATAGAATGCATTTTCTTACAGTAGTTTCTGTAAATAAGAAATATGAGCAGGGAAAAAAGCAGCTGACTTTACAGTGTTTTATAGCAATGCTTTCAAGGTGGACAATTAATAGGAATAATGTTTCCTTGTTTTTTCCTTCTACTACTGTATAATTCATCACATGTAAGATAATGCTGGTGAAGGCTAAACCCATCACCCACATGCAGAGAATGATATAATTAGAAAGCCAGAAAAGTCTTGAAAAAAATTGTAATGACCAACTAAAAATGTTGTTAAACTAAATTTCTATGAACTGTTTGTCTCCTATGTTCTAAAGTGTCTTGCAGGCACTCTGGAACTTAGGCATCAATTTCATTCCCTCTCATCTAAAAGGGCCAGAAACAACTTTTCTCCACAGAGATGGGGGCTGTCTGTATATGCAATATCCCAGGCTCCAGCAGATTTACAAATGGAAGAATTTGTCAGAATTTCAGAAATAATTTTGAGTCAGATAATGATCTCTAGCTGTGAGGTGCACACTGCCTCAGAGCTAGGAAAACCTGTTCCTGGGAATGCACCCCAAAGAGCAGTAGGTTTGCCGGTGTTCGACACATGTTCATCTCACATAGGAGGACCAGAACTTTCGACTTCTAATCTGAATTTTGATTTCTGCCCCATCTTTCCATTACATATTTACCTTTTTAAGGAACATTTTAATACCATGGCCTTGAAAATAACTAAACTTGAAAAAGATAAAACTGTTTAACGTTACCTTGAAAAATTAATTTCCATTGGGTAGGGATGATGTCCTTAGCCTCTGTTTGCCAGAAGCTGGGAATGGGTGACGGGATGGATCACTTGAAGATTTACCTGTTCTGTTCATTCCCTCTGGGGCACCTGGCATTGGCCACTGTTGGAAGACCGGATACTGAGCTAGATGGACCTTTGGTCTGACCCAGTATGGCCATTCTTATGTTCTTATCTCTTCTCTGTGAATTTTGGTTATAGTTATGGTTTAATGCTTACATAATACAATTAAAAGGAAATTTTCCCTGCATGATTCCAGTCCAGGCACCAAGAAAAATCTGCCTTTATATATGAGAATTTGTGTTGCAATATTTCCTCAAGACTCCTAAATAATTTGCAGATCTTGTCTGTGAAGATCTGTCGCTTTCCACACTGTGCCAAAATAAATGTGCCACCCCGTAAGCCAAAATAAAAGTAAAATAGAGAGGCACGGTCCTGCCGGGAAGCCAAGCAGCCAAAACTACTTGTTAAGTTCCCAGAAATCCTGCTTATGGAACTCACAGGAGTGATAGCCAGAAGCTGTGAAATCAGTATCTCCTGTAATTCAAAGCAATGCTTGCACCTTGGCACATAGTTTGGAGAGTAAGTAGCAAGACAGCTGAGCTGTCTGCAGACCATTGAATACTGAGGAAAGTCAGTTACTTTTTGACATATTGCACCAGCTTTGATGTAATGCACATAAGCAATTTAATCTTCCATATTTTTGCTTACTTCTATTGGTCATTAAATAACACATGAAACAAACATAGCTCTCCCTCGTCTTTCCACCACTGTGAGCATAGATGTAGGGCCAGAGATTCAGGCATATTTGAGATCACTTAGACATCTATAGGACCTGATTTGCAGATACAATCAGGTAAGTGACCTAAAGCATGTTGTAAAATTGCAGTCACAAAACTGGAGGTACAGGTTAAAATTTGACATCAAGAGTCAGATCCTATTTCCACTGAAGTCAATGCTAAAATTCCTGCTGACTTTACTGCTTCATGCCTGGGGCCTTGCTTATATTTGGTGAGAAATGAGGGAGCTCACTACAATTTTTACAGAACTTTCAGTTAGTCATTTCATTTTTTTCTTGATATTTAAATGTGGGAAAAAGGGAAACACATTACTTTCCCCTCCTTTTTCTGAGTAAATGTAGTATGTATATATCTGAATGTAAATGTTTATTTTTATGAAATTTGGGAAAACCCAAGTGAATTTTGTTTAAAATCTAAGCTGGAAGGTGCTATGAATAGGAGAAGCCACCTTAATGCTTTTTGGAACAGTTATGACACAGTAAAAATATTACAAGGGTTGTTAATTACCGTTTAATTTTGCACGTGAAAGATATGGGACTGGTTAAGTGAAGCAGATGTATAAGTATGTGAAGAACTGAGGCCTTCAATTGCAGAGACAGAACTTCAGTGGTTCTGATTATAACTTTCAGTTTCATTTCAGTTTCCATTTCTAATCAAATTTTCATCCAATTGCATTGCTGTGTATTGCCATATTATTTTCTGCCTGAAATTTTTTTAAACAAAGATATATTTGAAACGGGGAAAAGTGTGTAGAAAGCAATTTAAAACAGAAACTTGTATTATATTTAAATAGGAGAAATATGAAAATGAGAACTATAGTCTTTGTTCATCATGGGGTAGGTAAGCACTTGCCTAATTTAAGCACATGAGTAGTTCCATATAAGTCAGTGAAAATACTCATGTGCTTAAATTTGGCACATGCTTAAGTACCTTGCTGAATTGGGGTCTATATCTCTGGTTTTAGTTTTTAATGTATATGGCATAAACTTGTATTTCATTCCAAGCATGAATTTTGAATGGATAACTGCTCTTTTTTCCTACAAGTAGAGGAAATGGATTTATGCTGGTTTTATATGTGACCTTTTTTGTGGTGATTTCTATATTTTTATGGAACTTCAAATAAAGGAAGATGCTGATACTGTCTTTTTCATTATTTATTTAGTTTAAAATACAGCCACTCAAAACAAAAATAGTGACTTTTTATTAACATGTTTTTTTAAAATTCCTTCAGTTTATATTAATGAACGCGTGGTTTTTCAAAGATGAAAAGTGTCCAGTGCACAAGTCTCAATGAAACTCAATAGGAGCTGCGTCTCCTACACAGATGCTTTTGAAAATCTCACTCTACCTAGTTGTTGATAATATTACTTAGCACTGATCTAGAGCCCGCTGAAGGCACCAGAATGCTGCATATTGACTTTCATGGGGTTTGGCTTGTAGCCATATAGGAGTTTTACATTTTCAGCACACTTTACAAACATTAACTTTTCATCACAACACCTGCTAAACTGGGCATTATCTTCCAGTTTATAGCTAGGGAAATTAAGGCACAAAGACTTGAAGTATCAGGATAATAACACAGAAGATCCTGATGCCGTGTGTGTGTGTGTGTGTGTGTGTGTGTGTGTATAGATAGATAGATAGATATAGATTCTGAATTGCAGTTTGTCAACAATCATTGTACAGGATCTTGTGACAAATACTGTGAATAGCTCATTTACTTTTAATTTAAAAATCAACTTGTTTCTCACATTGGTTTAGGCAATCAGAAATTAGGGATTAAAAAGGACTGCTGATATAATAACTAACTTCCAGAAGTTCACAATCACAACATCTAGCCGAAAATTCTATCTTTTTTTTTTTTTCAGAGTTCTATGGGTAATTATTAACTTACTCCATTTTCTCTTAAAGTTTATTGACTTTACATAACAAATGCACACATGTCTGAAGTGCAGAAAAGCAGATATTCAGCGCTAATCAGTATTGAAAGACTGGTGGTTCACAAATTGAATCAAAGTTCTGTATAATCAAATAAAGATATTTGCCACTTCTATATTGCATTTCATCCAGGGATCTCTCATTCGCAAAGAAGTTCAGAGAGTTTTTCCAGTAATTACCTTCAGTACAGAGTATGTGATTTGCCTACCACTTCTGCTACTCTTTTTGAATGAGAGACATTTTAGCCAACATTTTATATAATCTCTGCAAACTCTATTGCAAGCAGAACATCTACTAGATTTGACATTTTGATTCTGATAGATCTTTGTGTATCTGATTATACTGTGAGAAGAATTTACAAATTTAGATTAATGGAAACATATGGTCAGTGTTCAGCCACTTGTTAACTCTCTATCTGGGACCACATAGAACATGTATCTTCATTCAAGATCCCTCATTCTGTCTTTAAAGATAATACAAGATGTCTAGTTTTGTTATCTAAAACTAACCAGATAGTCTTCAGAACACAATTATATTGATGAAATATCAGTGGCAGGAGCTATAATCCAAATTATTGTTCAATGATTTAGTTTTCTGGCCAGTATTGACCAAGCACATCATATTTCACAAATGTAACCGGAAATCTACTCTAATACAGCAAATTAGCCGTATGCGCTTAGCAATGCAAGAAGCTTGAATATACTGTGTTCAGATGGCAGACATCTTTAAGTAAACCTGTGTTCAAAGAGAGCTCACACTTAACACGTCAGGAGCTGACATCTTTCCTCCTCAAATGTCCTTTATTGATCAATACTGGGGTGTCTATTCTAGTCCTTGTTTTTTAGACTCACAACTTTGGTGTCATCCTCAATAGCTCTCTTATCCACACTGCTGTCTTTTTCTTCCACAGTACTGACATTGTCACTAAATCCTTCTGGTTATCCCTGTCCAACATCTCCACAATCTATCCCTCTTTCTGTTTCCATTGCAAAAACTCAGATCCAGGCCCTGTTTATTTCTCTTGTTGGCTACTACAACCTACTCACTCTGATCTTGTTGCCTTCCTTCTTCAAGCCATTCAAAATAGAGCTGCAAAAATCAACTGCTTCACCTGCTTCTATGACTGGAAGATCATCATATCCTGCCCCTTTTCAAGTACCTCCTCTGGCTTAGTTACCCTCATTAAATTTGGACTCCTTTGGTGACATCTGGGCCCCACTGAAGTCAATGGCAAAACTGCCATTGCCTTTAATAGGGCAGGGATTTTATCCCTTGACCTCACCATTAAAGCGCTACACACATCTTGACATTAAGGTACTATAGTAATGGCAGAGGGTGAGGGGGTGTATAAGTATACATATTTGCTAACTGTGTTGGTGTTCAATATATGTGATGCAGGATTTTTGAAGTTATCTCTTGATCTATAGTACAGTTAGTGAAGCCCAGCAAAATGGAATTTTGCTTTGTGTGTATGTGTGTGTGTGTGTATATATATATATATATATATATATATATATATATATATATATATATATATATATATATATATATATATATTAGTTAGTTAGTTAGTTATATATACATATATATGTATATGTATATATAGTCGTCCTAGTTGTTTTAGCATTTTTTCTTTAATTATTGGAACAAATGTGTAGTATAATTTTATTACCCTTTAAATCAATGATCTCATTTTAAAATATATATGTTGCTTGAAACTTGCAGGAAAAAGCTTCTTCGTACGAATGGTAGGGTGGCACTAGACTGTACTACAATAGACAGTGTATGATTTGGAAAAAGTAGCTGAGAAATAGATATTTTCTTGTGCAGTGTGCTCTCTTGGCCTTTTATAATCCCCATAATTTAGCTGTGACATAGTATTTAATCAGTCCCTCTTTTTATTCTTTTTTTTTTAAAGAATCTATTATCTTGAGTAAACGAAACCCAAAGTTAAGCTATGAAATATCCTGGTGGTGAAGCAATTGAAAGAACTGATTCCTTGGTTAATTATTCATAAAAGGTGTTTGGACCATGGATGAAGTTTAAACTCTCTGGGAGTAATAGAATGTTAGAGGACATTCTGTATCTACTTAAAGGGCCCTTATCACTGTTGTATTTGAGCACCTCACCAACATTAAATGAATTCATCCTTACTCCCCTCCTTTGAAGTAGGAAAGTATTATTAACCCCCATTGACCGATATTTTACATTGGTACCTCTCAGCAAGTATTGCCAACTAATTTTTAACCATTTCATCCAAAGTTTTAATGAAAAGTAAAATTAGATCTACAAAACATACTGAGTTACATTGTCATGGCTTTATCTTTCAGAGGAAGCCAAATTATGCCTTCCAGATAACACTTTATGTCAGATGGAAATTTTAAAGGAAAATGTTCTACCTTTAGATGCGTGGACTGCAATGACTATTGGCTTGCGGGAGAGTTTTTCTCTGTGTGCACTGGCACTCAGAAGGAGTCTGCTCAATAATTTTCCCAGTGTTGCCATTTATCACCTGAGAAACACTCAACATTTTGTCCTGCAGCCAAGAAGTTTAACTTTCTCCTAAAAGAAAGATGCACCGAAATATTGATGCAGAAGGTCAAAAAGTATCTCAGCCGCCTCCTTAAGACAGTATCCCTGACCGATCCTGCCAGGACAATATGAGTGTGAAATGTGCTTACTTGCTGCCTGTACTACCTTTTCTTCGGTTCCTATAAGAACGACAAGGGAGCATTCATAGAGACCTCTGAAGACTGTTCTAAAAGAAGATAGAGGAAAGGTACTATTGTTGCATGCATAGCTAGAAGAGGGGCATGGGATTAGAGCCTCATGCAATTGGGATTTTTTTATTAACTAGATGTTTTCCTTTGAAAGTTTCACTTTTAAACATTATTATTTTATACTTTTATGAGAAGGCTCAATGCTCTAGCGGAGTTTTCTGGCAGGTGAGACAGGGCAAAATATTGTGATTTGAGATAACATGGCCGAATGAAGTGGAGTTTATAAAAAGTTGTTTCCACAGTGTATATGCTGAATGTCCCTCTTTGCCTGAGTACTTATAAAATAAACTATAGCAAATGTGGAAAAACCAGCTGCTGGGAAGGTTTCCAGCACTGCCAGTTCAGTTTGTGAATGCACTGGAATAAGGGCTTATCACAAATGAAGCACTATCCAGTGCCATGACTATCCACTTCCTCTCTTTACAATAAAAAGCTCTCTCTTTCTTAAGAAAGTTCTCTTAACTTCTTTTCCCACCCACCCACTTTGCTGTCATGCTTTAAGGCCAGCACCAGAGAACGAGCCCCCAGCCTCTGTGGCATGCCTTGTGTATTTTCCATTCTGATATTTAGGTTTTTACTCCACACCTAGCTGAGTGTGCTTGGTTTCTCTATGGCTAGTGGGCCATAAGAAAAAATATCCTACCTTCCAGTCCTGCAGACAGGATGTAGAGCTATTCTGTAGATAGATTTCCACATCAGTGCCATAAAGAGCCCTCTCTGAATGTGCTGCCATAGTGGCTGGGCTTCTGGAGGCTCCCAAAATACAAATGCTTCATAATTAAAGGGTTAAGGCAGTGTTGCACTGATGGAACCGAAAGCCAAAGTTGACCTATCATGTCTATTATCAACAGATGACTGGCTACTTTCCTGTAGACACCAATGCTTTAGTATGTTTTGTGAAATACACAGGCATTCAGAGCAGCTATGCCTTCTTGTATAGGAAAAGATTTTAGGTCAAACCATATTTTCTTTAAGTTTGAGAATGTCACTAGCACCACTAATGTAAACAGCTGCTCCCAGTGGCATTGGAAAGACCACCATTTTTCTTCCACCTTCAGTTAGTAAATACCTGCAGCATTTCTGTGTTGTAACTATTGGTAAAGGCTGACTTATTAAATCGTTAAATAAAGCTTGACTGATACTCATCTCAGTCCTGCACTATGGTAGCCAATGGAAGTTTTGCTATTGATTTCAATGGGAGCAGGCCACCTATACTCTCAAAAGCAGAGGTTATACGGTATCCTGCCATGCTGGTTTTGTAACATGAACAAATAGTCAACCTCTGGCTGGACTGGTTCAGGGAATGCTGCCAAATCTGCAGCCCCGCAGGCCATTGGGATACCTTCCTATCTCACACCGGCAGCAGTTTGAAATGTTCCCATTGTGTCCTACTCATGCTCCAGGGGTACATGATGTGGCATACAGACTCCTTTGCGCTGAATGAGAGCTTTGGGGTTTTCGTAATCTGAGGCACTGGTGGAAATCAGGCCATCTCATCTTGTAGCTCAACCCTGCTTAGGCCACATGGCTTTCTGCTCCCCTCAGCAAGCATGGCACAGCAGTTTGGGGCAGATGGGAGGCAGACAGCTCATCACTGAATCTTGGGGCACTGTAGCTGATTGCCCCCATTGAATGGCTTTGCAGATGGTCCCACATCTGTTAGAATCAGCCCTGCCCACTGGAGACAACCCTTTGTATTTTCAGATTCTGATTTACATCACCACTAGTAATGTAAATCAAAATTTAAACTCCAGTCATCTCCTGAACTGAAGAGCAAATATTTGAGATAAGTGCATAGTGACTTAACACCACTAGATGGCGCCCAGTTATTGCACTGACAGAAGAAAAGACATCCTGTAATTGCAAATAATTGACAACAGAAGTAAATCAGATACAGGCTTGTGCATATTACTGAAGGGAACAAGCCTGTAGCAGTTTGTTTCACATGCAGCTACATGTACATAAAGTCACTCAAAAATACCAGCAAAGGATAGTAATAGAAAGCAACTGAAAAAATCCACCCTGAACCAACACTACAGTATTAGGAGGTAAACACTAGCAAAGACAATCCACCAAATTCTCTCCACTGTGATGACACCAGCAGAGCTTTTTGACCCAATTTCTTAGACTTTCCTTACTGATACTAAAACACACAATTTACATAAAAATGACAAACTGCAGACAAGCAACACCCACACCCAAAGTAAAGTCTGGACCTGCTATGCCACCTCCCAATGAGCTCATGTACCTCTCACCTGCAGAGCTAGTGTCATTCATGTAAGTCATACATTCCTCCCACATCACACTACATTTTTCAGTGTGGCCATTAACTCTTTAAATAAGATGCCCAGATGTCCCTAGCCTCTCTTTTCGTGTCCCTAGCTTTTGTTTACCAGAATCTGGGAATGGGTGACAGGGGATGGATCACTTGACCTGGTCTGTTCATTCTCGCTGGGTCACCTGGCATTGGCCACTGTCGGAAGACAGGATACTGGGCTAGATGGACCCTTGATTTGACCCAGTATGGCCATTCTTATGATGCAACAACAACTGCCACTGTCAAAGGATAATTGGCATAATCTAGGGCAGTGGTCCCCAACCTTTTCCGTGGGGCGGGTGCCAGACAACTAGCCGCCGAGGACCGTGGCCGCCGGACAAGCAGCCACCGAAATGCCGCCGTGAAGCGGCAATGTCAAGAGGCGTCGCCGCCGAAATGCCGCCGAAATTCGGCAGCATTTAGGCGGTAGTGCTTCTTGACATTGCCGCTTCTCACAGGCATTTCAGCGGCTGCTTTTCTGGCGGCCAGTAGGCGGGCGCACATGGATGCCCTGGCGGGCGCCATGGCACCCACAGGCATCGCATTGGGGACCCCTGACCTAGGGCAATGCTGAGCCTTTCTATAAAAGACTTTGTGGGCCCCCCCCAAATGAAGAAAAAAATCTCATATAATTCCAGCTTGGCTGGTTATTGATGAATGCTCACTTTGTTAAGGGAATGATTTTAATATTGTGCCTGCTGGCTAGTCATGCAGGTGATAATGTCACTACTAGTTACCAAAAAGCTACTACGCTCATGTTCTTTTCATCTCTCACGCCTTTATTCTGCTTTCTACTTTGTGTTCTCGTATTATCTGGCTGGCACCATCAGCATATGCAGCAATGTACCAGAGGTGAAATGAGCCAAACAAACGAGTCCCAGTCACAAATTGCTTACAAGACAGCACCAAACGACACCAGAAGTTCTTTAACTCTTTTGATCGCTAGCTCCTCTTCCCACTCTGCTGTTTCTGGGAAATGCTATTTCTTCTCTCCCCTTGCCACTGCCCTCTCCTGTTGTCTTTGCACCCCGGCTTCCTTTGCCTCTCCATTAGCTCTGGACAGTTAATGGGCCATATAGTTGTATATGTCCAGTGCAAGCACACGTTCCTCCATTACATTTTGTATGGGCTACACATCAATCAAGTGTTCACTTGGTTCTGGCTAGACCAGCTATCTGGCACCCATGCCTGGTGTTCTGTTAACACTCCATTTTCACCCCCTGCTCTGAGCATATGGGAGGAGAGCATGTGTCAGTTCTAATCAGAATTATTTACACACCTCTAAGCATGGGAAACATATGTAATTATGCAGTCAGGGTCAAATTAGTTACCCAGTCGCAACTGTGCTATTCTGCCAATAGCCATATTGCTATAGTCCTGTCACGTGTAGGGTGACCAGACGTCCCATTTTTAAAGGGACAGTCCTGTATTTAAATCCTCCTACAAGTGTCCCAACTTTTTCTTAAAAACTGGCAAATTATCCCGTATTTTCTGTCTCCCCCTTATCAGTAGTGGCAGGTCTGTCTGCTGGCTGGATCCCTGCTCGCCAGCTGCCTGCCCACTAGTGGTGAGTGGGGGAGTCCAGTGACCAACAATGGGGGTGGGTGTGCAAGGCTGATGGCAGGGCAAAGATGCAGTGTGCAGGGCCAGCCACTTCCCCACTGGTCCATCAGCGCAGCCTCCGCTGCGTGCCGGCTCTCGGTCAGCAGGGCCCTGCCCCCCATCCCATTTCCAGCTGGCACTGGCTGTGCACTGCGAGTTGCGGCGGTTGGTGTGTGCGGGCAGGCACCAGGCAACGGCCGGTTACGTGTCACCTCTGCTACCCATCTATTGCCCCTTTACATGCGCCCCCTCTCGCTGTCCTCTCCCTGCTTTGCCTCTTCACCCCCCGACCCCCTCAGCCCTGCTGCTCCTCCATATTCCCCTTGGCGAGGCGTGTCCCGCTCCCAGTACTGTGCAGAGAACCAGCCCCTGGTCGGAGCGCTCAGCTCACCAGTAGCCTGGCCAGCAGGCTCCTTCCCCCCCACGCCTCTGGCTGGGTCAGTGCCCCGGGCAAGCCCAAGACCCACTGGCCCAGGGCGCTGGCCAGGAGAAGCCAAGCCCTGCACGTGCCAAAGCCCCACACAGCACTGGCACGGGGCAGCTTCTCTGCCCCTCAGCTAAGCTCTGGAGTGTGAGGGAGAAGCGATTTCCAACCTGTTCCCAACCCGAATCTGCAGGGCCTACAAAAGCCCCGCACCCCCGGACAGGGGCTTAGCACCTGCTTCACCTCTCTTCCCCCACCGTGCCCTGGGACCTTCCCCCAGGGAGTGCCGGGCTGCTGAGCCACCTCTCTGACCAGGTTCACTGAAGCCCCTGCAGTCAGGTTCCCTGGGCCCTGATGCACAAGGCATCCTTAAGGCTTAACCCCTTCCTGCCTGCACTGGAACCAGGGAACAGGAGGCGGCTGGGTTATGTCGGTGGCCAGAAGCAGCCTGGAGGTTTTAGCTGCCTTTCGACACTGTGCGGGCAGGAAGGGACAAGCTGCTTTGAGCCACAGAGAGAGAGGGTGGGAGAGATGACCTCTGCAAAGACACGCACCAGGTCATCCCTTCCCTCCCGCACAGTGCCGAAAGGCTGCTGCTGGCCACATTCTGGTGTGAACCCTGAAATCTGGGGAGGGCATGTTATCCTGCGTGCTCCTCCACGTGTTGCCTCAGGAAGATGCAGCGCCAGGTATCAGTAGAGGCGGGTCCATCCCAGAGGCCCAGCTAGGGGGGTGGGTGGGTGGGTGTGTGTGTGTGTAAAACCTCTCCCTATGTGTGTGTGTAAGGGGGTAGGAGTGTGTGTATCACCCCTCCCTGTGTGAACCCTAAAGCCTTAAAGATAAGAAGGTAAATAAAAAGAATCCAACTACGCAGTATTTCTTTTTAACAGGGGCTCAGTCAGCTTGATGGTAATTTGAACATTTGTACTGCATAGTTCTGATTGATTGCTGTTGAACTCAGCTGAATATGAGTAATTTTACCAGATGTCCTGTATTCAGCATAGGGAAATATGGTCACCCCCTAGTCATGTGGGTTTCATTGCTCTCGAGTGCCGACTGGCCTTGCAGCAGATGCAGCTAAGGCCTCTCATGACTAATCAGCAACAACAACTTCCTATCTATGACTAGGACTCCATTCCTTCTCCAGTGGCCACCACTACATCAGAGCACCAGAAATAGTCCCTTGTCTTAGGCAGGCAAACTGCCTTTCCAAAAGCAAGGTTTCCCTTGGAGGCAGCCTCTAAAGGGCAGTGGCTGTGAATATAACCAGCTAGAGGCACAAACTGGACCCTGGGCCCATGCTCTTCACAGCTCTCAGCTCTCCATCTTCTATACAGTCTATGGTCCCCCAAATCTTTGCAGTACATGGATTTTGTGATTTCACCCTGCCTCAGCATGCCATGGGACATTGTCATGCTGTCAAAACACCTGTTAAGGCTAAAGGTCCAGAAATCTGGATATTTTATGCAAGTCATGTAACCCCTTCATTTGTATATGGAGCTGAGGTAATGCATACTCATCATTAGTTTGTCTTTAAAAAAAAAATCAGTTGCTTTTATTTTCTACTTCTACTTCCAGTTCTCAACACAGGAAGAGCAAAAGTGATTGGCATGCTCTTACAGTCAGTGGAAAATGTTACTGGACATTTAGGTCCTAAAACAACTGAAGCATAATTCCAAATTGAAGCTAAATACCTGAGCCCAGACTCCATCATGGAAAATGCCACACCAATTCACTCATTTAATGTTACACACAACTCACCAGCTCCAGGCAGCAGGAGCCCTGACACTCCTGCTTCCTTTGGGACAGGACACTGTCTCACTCCTTCTTAGAAGTAAATGCATTTATACAACACCCCTTGCTGTCCCACCCCTCCATACATTCCCTTTCCCCTCCTCCCACCACACACACACACACTCTCTCTCTCTCTCTCTCTCCCATAAATCGTGTCTCCCACAACTTAGAGCGACTGTGTTTTCTCTTTCTCCAACATTTGGGGTATTTCCACACCTTCCCCCACTTTGGGGGAAATATTCCTCTCCCCCTTCTCCCTTGAGGAAATTCCTTCCTGCCTCCCATTTTACTGTATTTCCCTTCTGGAAGGATGATGTAGAGAAGGACACACTCCATTTAGCCCATGGGCGGGGGAAGAGGGGAGGTCAGAAGTAGAAAGGGAAGAAGGAAAGAGAAGGAGCCACCATCCTTATCTCAGGGTGCTCGGCAGAGGCAGGAAAGTGGATGGAGTAGTCACTTGGGCACCCTCTGAGCCTGGTGCTGGGGAAGGTGGGAAAGGAACCTCCTCTTCAGACTCCAGTGTGGGCACTATGGAGGTGGCGGTGGAGGAAAGCTGTTGCACGGTAGGGGGAGCAGAGTGCTCATTTGCCTATGTATAGTTAGGCATGTGCTACCTCATTAGCTCCTAGTCTCTATGGTCTCAACTAAGTGGCTATAGTCAAGGACTGTGGCAACTTAGCTGAAACCACAGAGATTAGGAAGCTAGATAGTCCCAACCTTACTTCTTGTTGAGTCTCCCTGGGAGATCCAGGCACCTGCTCAGGAGTCGAGAAGAAGACCCCTGAAACCATGAGTCTCCAGGCAAAACAGCAGACGAACCAAGTTCTGAGTGCTGACGGCCACAGCTCTTCTCCCTGACTTGTTTTTTCATACAGCATTAGCCTGCTGTTGCCTTTTAGCCTGTTTTCATATCCTGAGTGCCACATTCTCCCTGTTCCCCTTCCTGCCTCCTCCTATTGCTTTGACAAACCTATGCCCTGCTGCTGCTTCTGCTGCCTTCACTCGCTTATCCCCGCTTTGTCTGCAGCTTGTCTTCTCCCAGCTCCATGTCCTGGTCCATTCACACCCACTCTATCTGTTCTGCTCACTTCAGCCAACCTCCTCTCCTCCCTGCTTCTCTGCCCTTAGTAAGTCAGCTGCTGACATTCGCCTCCTTCCCCTGACTCCTAGTGACATGTCCTAAGGCAGCCCTGTCCCATTGTCTCTTCTTCCGGTGATTCTCCCTAACACTGCCTTTCTGCTCTAAACCTGCTCATCTCATTTCTGACTACTGTTCTGACCCTTCCTTCCTTACCTTCAGCTCACTGGGGAGCTTTAAACACCCTCTCCCACAACACTTTTCATGATCCCGTTTCATTCCGCTTCACTGACATGCCTAATCCTCTGCCCTCTCTCTCCCCATTCACCTACTCTCACTCCTCTGCTCCTTAGGCCATTGAGCTGCTGTGCTGTTTCTCCTCTACTCTTCCTGCTGCTCATCACTTCCTGCTTCCTCATCCAGCATGATCTCCTCTCCACTCTATCCAATATTTCTTTATGGGTCTGATGGTTTCCTTGGGAAGAAGAGTTAGTTGAGTGAGTCTGTTGGATTGCTCCTCTAGCCAGGGCCGGCTCTAGGTTTTTTGCCTCTCCAAGCAAAAAAACTTTTGGCTGCCCCCCCCCCACCAGCCCTGAGCTCCCCCCCCCCCACTCACCAGTGCCCCCCCCACCCACACCCCCTGCCGCCCCAGCACTGGGCTTCCCCCCAAAGTGGGATCTGCTACCAGCACACAGCAGCCGAGCCCTGGCCCAGCCGCGACTCTGTCCCCATGCGGGTGGAGCTGCTGGGCGGCGCAGAGCGGGAGTACTTCCAGGTGGTGATGCGGCTGTGGGGCGGAGAACACGGCCCCCTCCCTGGGCTTCGCGGCGCTGCTGGTGGCCGAGGTGGATCAGTTCGTGCTCACCGCCCTCACCCCTGACATGCTGGTGGCCGAGGACCTGGAGAGCCCCCCGGACCTGCTGCTCTTCAGCCTCACCGCGCCCTGGCCCAGCCCCGGCGGGCGGGAAGGCAAGGATCTCCGGCTGCGGGGCTACCTGCTCAGCACCGACGAGCCCAGCCGGCCGCTCACCTCTTCACACACTCCGGAAGCCCCTCTCGCCGCCACCACAGCCCGGGCTCGGCTCCAGGGGACCCCGCTTCCCTCCCTCCCTGCAGGGCCGGCTCCAGCATTTCTGCCGCCCCAAGCAAAAAAAAAAAAAAAGCTGCGATCATAATCGCGACCGGCGGTGGCAATTGGGGGGGGGGGGGGGAAAGCCGCGATCGGTGGCGGCAGTTCGGCGGCAGGTCCTTCGCTCCTAGAGGGAGTGAGGGACCTGCCGCCCCCGAATTGCCGCAGGTGCCGCCCCTCTCCCTTGGCCGCCCCAAGCACCTGCTTGTTAAGCTGGTGCCTGGAGCCGGCCCTGCCTCCCTGGCTCCTCACACACTCTGTGAGCCCTTCTCACCGCCGCTGCAGCCCGGGCAGCAGCGGCGAGAGGAGCTCCCGGAGTGTGTGAGGAGCCAGGGAAGGAGGGAAGCAGGGCCCGGGATGCAAGGAGGGAGGAGGGGTCCTGCTGCCACTGCTGCTCCAAGTCTCCCCAGGGTGGCGAGGCGTTTCCCCGAGTGGGCTGTGCAGGGTGCCCCCGGGCTGGGGAGGGGGCGTGGATCCCGGCAATGCCGCCCCAAGCAAAAAAATTAAAAATAAAAATAAAAAAAGGGGGGGGGCGGAGTGCCGCCCCTTAGAAAGTGCCACCCCAAGCACATGCTTGGAGGGCTGGTGCCTAGAGCCGGCCCTGCCTCTAGCTTATTGGGAAAACTGAAGTGGGGAATTTGCTGATGGAGAGAGCACCTGTTGGGACCTCAGAAGAGCTGAACGTCCTATAACATTTTCCCAGGGGACTATCATCCTCACGAAATAAACAGCTCAACAAACCTAAAGTTGATCATGTATTAAGTGCCAGAGGCCCTAAAAGCATAAACACGCTATGTACTTCTATCAGAGAGGTTTGTAGTTGGAGTCTAGAGGTGACAGTGAACAGTAAAGGCAGAATGAATGACAGGTGACTGGGGTAACTAATCAATCCCAGTGGCTAATGGCGGGATTTATCCCAGGAGGGAAAATAACTGAAAGTATTAATCATTTTCCAAATAAAATAAAATGTAAAATTATACAAAAGTTCTGAATAGAGATTATGACCCATTAATCTTCTTTAGCTGTAACTTAGCAACAGAATCACAAATTAAGGTCAGCAAACCGGGAATTCTTTTTGGTGGGGTGGAAGGTGCTAAAACCCACATTGTTCTTTCAAGTGATTACTGAATGCCCTTTGCTGCTAAGTCTGACTTGAAAAATATTGGAGTGTAAGTGCAAATTCATGATAAAATTCTCTGTACAACGAATACAGTATTACACAGTGCAGCTACTGATATAGAAAGCTCGTTCAAAAATTGATGCCAATTTACACTCTTACAATGCTCTTACTTATAAGAGCTATAATTTCCAATTATGTGCCACACTGTGCTTTTTAGCACAGACCTGACAAGGGGAAGTGCAAAGTTGCATTACCCTAGCAGGAGCACTGGAAGGACAAGGCCTCTCTGAGCAACTTGGTTTCAGTACATAGTGGTAGCATGCCATCCCACAGCCTGTCCTTAGGAGGCTGTACTGTACGCACCCTGCATGGTGCTGACTAGTGTGAAGGGGGTGTATGCAGTCCATGGCCCTGCCTCCTCACCACTACTTTTGGGGTGCCTTGTGCCTGAAAAGAAGTTAGCAAAAAGCAGACCCTGGTTTCAGGAGAGTTCAGGGCCTGCAATGGTAGGCAGCCCATGCATGGTGAGGAAAGGGGGGCTAAAGCTCCTTGTGACTGCCATTTATTCATAACAAATGCACCAGCCACAACCAACCTTCTATTCATAAAATCATAGGACTGGAAGGGTCCTCGAGAGGTCATCTAGTCCAGTCCCCTGCACTCATGGCAGGACTAAATATTATCTAGACCATCCCTGACAGGTGTTAGTCTAACCTGCTCTTAAAATCTCCAATGACAAAAATTCCACAACCTCCTCAGGCAATTTATTCCAGTGTTTAACTACCCTGAGAGGAAGTATTTCCTAATGTCCAACTTAAACCACCCTTGCTGCAATTTAAGCCCATTGCTTCTTGGCCTATACTCAGATGTTAAGGAGAACAATTTTTCTCCTTCCTCCTTGTAACAATGTTTTCATAGAATATCAGGGTTGGAAGGGACCTCAGAAGGTCATCTAGTCCAACTCCTGCTCAAAGCAGGACCAATCCCCAGATTTTTGTCCCAGATCCCTAAATGGCCCCCTCAAGGATTGAACTCACAACTCCAGCTTTAGCAGGCCAATGCTCAAACCACTGAGCTATTCCTCCCTCCCCTGTAATTTTATGTACTTGAAAACTGTTATGTCCCCTCTCAGTCTTCTCTTCTCCAGACTAACCAAACCCAATTTTTTCAATCTTCCCTCAGAGGCCATGTTTTCTTTAATAATTTTTGTTCCTCTTCTCTGGATTTTCTCCAATTTGTCCACATCTTTCCTGAAATGTGGCACCCAGAACTGGGCACAATATTCCAGTTGAGGCCTCATCAGTGCAGAGTAGAGCAGAAGAATTACTTCTTGTGTCTTGCTCACAACACTCCTAATACATAACAGAATGTTGTTTGCTTTTTTTGCAACAGTGTTGCACGGTTGACTCATATTTAGCTTGTGATTCACTATGATCCCCAGATCCCTTTCCACAGTACTCCTTCCTAGGCAGTCATTTCCCAAGTGGAGTACATTGCATTTGTCCATATTGAATTTCATCCTATTTACTTCAGACCATTTCTCCAGTTTGTCCAGCTCATTTTGAATTTTAACCCTGTCCTCCAGAACACTTACAACCCCTCCCAGCTTGGTATTGTCTGCAAACTGTGTAAGTGTACTCTCTATGCCATTATCTAAATCATTGATGAAGATATTGAACAGAACTGGACCCAGAACCGATCCCTGTGGGACCCCACTCGTTATGCCCTTCCACCTTGACAGTGAACCACTAATAATTACTTTCTGGGAATGGTTTTCCAACCAGTTATACACCCACCTTATAGTAGCTCCATCTAGGTTGTATTTCCCTAGTCTGCTTATGAGAAGGTCATGCGAGACAGTATCAAAAGCCTTACTAAAGTCAGGATATACCACATCAACCACTTCTCCCCAGTTGTTATTGATCACATTGCCTGCATCTGTGGTCTTTACTCGGGGCAAAGAGTGTCATCTGAGTGGGCCTCTGTCCTTCAGCCCATGCTGTTGAATGCAAAGTCAGTGACCAATGAAGTGATCACCATGATGTGAATAAGGATGAAGGGCCTTACTTTGCATGCATAACAGAGAACTGACTGGATGATGCTGTAGGTCAATTATTTGCCCAGCTCATACCAGCTGGGGTTCTCTGTTCAGCATGATCTAAGAGAGGGTCAGGGAGGTAGGGTGGCTGTGCTGTTTGCAGCTGTCTTAAAAAAAACAAAGTTCAAGTAGGGCTGTTGCTTCAGTGCTGGATCTGAGAATGCATGCCCACATGGCAGGAGAGCTCCAATATTTATTTTGCAATACTACTCAGCCAGCCCAATCAGGAATGGGGCCCTTCTGTGCTAGGTGCTGTACAAACACACAAATATATGATATATTCTTCCTGAAAAACTAAAAGCAGGGAAACTCATAATCACTAGCAGCAGTAAGCACACTGTACATGCAAGTGTTTTTATAGCTATATCATGTAGAACTATTATGGAAGCACACAGTTCTATAGTTAGGGCTGAATTATGAGTTGAATTATGCCCTTAGAACAGGGTATATATTTTTTGCTGTGATAAACTCTCCAAATCAACCAGCTAATCTAAAGATGGCTTCGAATGAATTTTTTCCACCTAGAAAACACCACACTGAAATATTCAGGAAATCTCCACTCCTATAATCCAGGCACTAGAATCCAGTCTTCCGACCAGTTAAGAAGCTGGTAATGGGTTTATAAGCACAGAAGGTTTATTAAAATATAGCTCTTGCTCAGCCAATTAAAGTGGCAATTTGTGATTGCAGTTCTGTGCCCAGCTCTAGGTGGGCAGCACTTTTCACAGAATACATGTTAGTGGAGGATGGGTCTGTATGTGCAAAAAATATAGTTGGCCTCATTTTCACAGGCACAACACTATCCTAGGCCACAATGGCCAGTTAAACTCCTGCTAGCTCTGTTAGTTAGCACAAAACTAGCTTGCTTTCCCTCATTTGCAGGAAACAATGCGAGTTGCAAAGCCTAGGTGTCCTAAGCAGGCGCCTTGGCCCCTGCATTTTCTACCTGTATGGAAAGAGTTTGGGATGTTGCTGCTGAAATGTTTCACTGCTGAGGTTCCCTGGAGTCAATTACTGAGTAAGCCCCTGGCTTTCACCACCTCTGTTTTGGCAAAGCCTGATGGCATTTAAGTGGAGGCTTTTGGTTTAGCTGCTCTAAACTAAGAATTGTGGCTGCTCAACCATATACTTTGCAGCTACTTACTTTATTATCTCCTGCTACGTGCTGTCTCTCTGCAGGGTCTGTAGTCTATAACAGTGATCTGTTTCTATACCATACTGAACACTGGGCAGACCCCAAAAACAGAAAGAGAAAAATCCTGAAGATTTTATTGAATTCTAAATCAAGATACATTCAACCATATGCAGCCCCCTTTGCTTTGCATGCATGAGCAAGGTTTTGATCAAGCTCACATTTATGTGCATGCACAAATACACTTACCTATGTGGGCTCAGGAAATTCAGTTAATGAATTTGGGGCCTGATCCAAAATCCACTGAAGTCCATGGTCAGGCCCTTGTACCTATTGGAAACGGTGTATATGAGACAGAATGCTTAGCACAGCATTTCCTAAAAATCCTTGGCCAGAAGCTGGCATTGGGGCAAATAATAAAAAGAGAAAGACAAAGATGTGTGACCACATTCTTCACATGTGTGTATATGAATGACCCATAATTACTAAACTGTGTGACAGTAACTGTAGTGACTGGGGCTGGGTGACAGAAAATGGAAACCAGTTAATTCAAACAGTGTACTTGATGATATCTTGCTGTATAGTAGCTGAGACACTGTACTTACTAATGCAGAGGTGAGATAGAATTCCAGAAACCCGTGGCCAGAAGCACTGAGGCAATTAATGAAACAAGACAGACAATGGTCTGTGTTTTATCATCACAGCTCAAAGTGAGCAGTGAGCGAACACATACATAGCATTACGAAATGACTGACATTCATTTATAAATGGCTGACATGATACTCCACTAAAACATCCTCATGGTGTGCAGCTCCTGAGCAAGATGATACCTCAGACACGTGGAAACCATCTCAATCCAGCAGCCTCTTCGGGAGGATGACCATTCAAACAGGTTCTCCACCTAGATAAGAGTGGGGATGGGCCCTACCTCATCTTGCAGGAAGTGATGATCTCCCCAAGTATAAGGCCTCATCTTCATGTACCAATCTTGATTCCCTCCCAGAAGCTAAGATCCAGTGTAAGCTCACCTGAATGAGTTGAACCCCAAATACCTGAAGTACAGTAATTCCATGATTATGACAGGCCATGCTATCCCAAGAACACATGCAAGAATGGTCACTGACATGCACAAGGAAGTCACCTAGAATACTGAGGACTCCAGTGCTACTCCCAACAACAATTCGTTGAGACAGGAGTCTAGGAGAGTAGCAGGGGGTCTGTAGACTAATAACTCCCCAATTTCTTTTATTGCCAGGACTCTCAGGCCAGGAAGACACACTGAGATGAATCCAAATAGTAACATATAATATACTGAACCCACTCAAATGAGAGGTGTAAATAGCATTTCATAGATTCCTAGATTCTAAGGCCAGAAGGGACCATTCCGATCATCTAGTCTGACCTCTTGTATAGCACGGACATCGAATTTTCCCCAAATAATTCCTTTCGAACTAGAACATATAATCTTTTTTTTAAAAAGTGCAATCTTGATTTAAAAATTACAGTTTTTCAACAGCATGTTTTATGCAAGGTAGAAGAAACTTCCAAGCACATTACGGTACAATGCTGGAACTGAGTATTAGGGACGAAAAAAGTATTTCCACATGTCTATTTGTATTAGGTACCAGAATAAAGTGCCTGTGATCATTTGACTAAGCATTTAACAATCTGAAACAGCAAGATACTGAGCAAAGTACACATCTGTGATAGCTGACACAGGATTCACAGCAAACATATGCACAACCTAAAAAGATCATAATCTGGCCCTACAGACTTGAATTAATGATAATAGTGGCTAGGGATAGGTATTCAGTGACAACACCACCAGTATAAGTAAAGGTCATATTAGATAATATAATTAGATCAAAATCAAACCAAACAAACATATTTCAAAGAAAATATACTAGTTTTTCTGCAGTTTATGAAACATTTTGTTCTTTTTATAAAGCAGTGCCCCACACTGTCTCTTTCAAGTTTCTATCTTGCACCCTGTGAAATCTGTGAGTTCTGTTTTTTTCCTGAAGAAAAACTTTCCATCATGTTGCAGGATTTTATATCACCCACTACCACAGCAAGTAGCACAAAATAATTTCATAACTTAAACCCTCTAGTCATCATGCTAAGAAAAGTTGACCTTTAAAAATACCGATCTTCTTGACAGCACAAGCCGATTCTCAGTAATATGGAGAGGTTAAGAGCGGTTAACAGAGATTTCATCTCTGTCTCTGTGTGATTCAATTAAAGTTGTGTATAAACTGATTGTTGTTTTTTTGGCAATCATTTGTCTAGGCTGATGGATTAGTCTCTTGGTTTGAATATGTATTAAAGTAAAAGAACAGAAGTTTTGTTCTAATGGGATTGCAGGAACTGCACAGGCAGCTAACGAAATAGTATCTCAGAAACTATCATGCTCATTTGCCCAGTGACCTCGGAGTTTAAACTCTTCAAAGTGAGAGCTTATTCAGATGGCACCAAGTGCATTCATCAATTACAAAAGCATCACAGCAAAAATTCACTATCTGGATGTTCCTTTTATAGGGTTTGGGTTCCATCCCAGAAACTTATAGACATGAGTAAATAATTTGAATTTGACTTTATGCTTGTTAAAGGGAATACAACTTAAACGTTTTCATTAGTTCTAAATCCTTCTGGTAGCACTTTTAACCTTCTGTCTTTTTCAAGCTCACTTAATACACAAGATAAATATGTATTTATTAACTACATGCAAACCACAAGAAGTATTTCTCTCCCCCTCACTCAATCAAAATATTAACTTAAGAAAAATGTCTGAACGATAATTAAAATTGTAAATATATTTACGCTCATTAACCCAGAGCTAAGTGTCCCATAGCCGATTAGTATTTAACGTTTAAACAGTGCTTTACATATTTAAAGCACTGTGCAAATATTAACCCTCGACACCCCTCAAAGGAAGGAAAATAATATCCCCAGTTATACAGATGTGGTAACTGTGGCACAGACATTAAAAACCAATTCAACACTCACCGAAGTCAATGGAAACACTCTCATTGACTTCACTGGACATTGGATCGGGTTCTCACTGATTTACCAAAGGCCACATAGCAAGTCAGTGTCAAAGCTGTATTTAGAACACAAGAGCTCTTGACACCCAATGTCGATGTTCATTCTCCTTGGGCTGGTCTACACTGGGGGGGTCGATGTAAGATACGCAACTTCAGCTACAGGAATAGCATAGCTGAAGTTCATATATCTTATTTCGACTTACCTCCCGGCGCGGGATTGACGGCCGAGGCTTCCCCGTCGACTCCGCTACCGCCGCTCGCCCTGGTGGAGTTCTGGAATTGACGGGAGCGCGTTCGGGGATCGATATATTGCGTCTAGACGAGACGCGATATATCGATCCCCGATAGATTGATTGCTACCCGCTGTCTGGGCATACCCCTAGATTTCAAGGGAACTAAACTGTCCATCTCCCCACCCTTTCTTAAAGCTGTAGGCATACTAGTCTGAGAAGTAAACCATAGATTATCCCCCAAATACAGTTCACTGTGATGTTATTCCATAGTAACAAAACAGAATCCATCCATGCCTTTCAGAATAGATAAATGATTAAAATTTTTATAAAGCCTACAAATTCATGAACTCTTTGGGAAACTCATTGTGGAAAGCTATTCAGAAAACTACACGACAAATTCTAATGTCTATTTTCCCTCAGATAATAGATGATCAATCATACCAGCAGAAGGTTACAGTTTTGTGGTGGCCAAAGTCAAATGTTAAAATACAGTAATTGTAATGGTCATTCCAATCAATTATTCATGTAAAAGTACTTGGATTCCTAATTAAATACAAAATACATGTAAATACAACAGAAAACAAAGAGCTTACTAGTGAAAGGGGGGGGGGGTGAGAGAGAGAAAGAGAGAGAGGCGTATAGTATAGCGTCTGGAAAACTGCTTTGACGTAAACAAGAGAATTAACAGGACATGTTTGTTCTTGACCTGAACACTGTAATGCTTCCAAATAGGTAGCATGCTTTCATTAAAAATATGTATTAATTTTAACTAGGAGCTGGTGAGCTTCAAACAATTTGGCATTCAGCTAAGCCCTAAAGGGTTGGCATATTTGAGGATTATCCACATGTTTCCATAACCACCTCCTTCTGTATCCAACCTAGTCTCTTGCTGAGCCAGCCAGAACCCCCTACCTTTTTCTAACCCCTATCAAGTCTCTTGACTCCAAACAGACCTCTTTTGTCTAGTGCTCCAATTCCAACAGGCCCCGAGCCACTTATTTTCTGTTCCCTGATCCTTTCTATACCTTTTATCTTCAGTGGAGGGACAGCCCTTGTCTGGCAATGCCTGCAGTGGGATATGGTCATTCTATTTAAATTTCATATGCTCCAAAGTTCCCCAGGATAGAAGAGCCCCAGAGCTCATTACCATCCTCCTGATTCCAGAGATGCCCTAGGACTCACAGAATTGAAGATATAATTCAGACCATCTTCAAAAAATCAAAAGGAAAGAGAAGGAGAGATTGGTTTGATATTTAGGCTGAGAGGCAGAATATTTCCATATCTTTGTACCGGTCCCTACTGACAGCCCTGCCAAAAGGACAATGCTATTTTGAATGAAAATAAAGTATATAATACTAGATACTGAAATATGCTATTCCTATAGATAATTTTGCAAAGCTGAAATCTTGCAAAGAAGTCAAGAAAGTCTGCTTCTTCCAAATTCAGTGTCCAACCACAGAGACATCGCATGGGAAGCTAAAAGAAATACTTTCTAGAGGTTGCCAATATTATGGCCATGGTGACATTTTGCTGAAAATGGGATCATTTGCTGTTTTATCGATTAACATTCCTACAGAGACTCTTAAGAGATAATGGCAAAATGCTGCTTGCAGATACACAGATCTCTGATTCCCTTCCATGTGCAGAAAGTCCACTGCTGGAGAGGGATTCTCATACGTGAAAGAAAGATTTGCCATGTCAATCCGACAGCAGAATTTTTGATTGTCAGATGTGAGTAACTCCCACTGGTATACAAGGAAACCGAGCCTGATTCTCAACTGCCTTACACCTTGTGTGGTTGTTTTTATACGTGCAAAGTGGGTGTAGAATGCTGCTATTGCAATTTCTATGGGTTGGGATTGTGTCTGCTTCAATGTCTGTACAGCATTTAGCACCCAGGGACCCTGCTAGGGCTCTGTAATATGTTTTTTAAAATCAACAATAACTTTGCACACGTGTAAATGACTACATGAGGGAGTGGAAAAATTAGACTAGTTGTCCTTTAAAACTTCTCTCTAAGGGCTTGATCATGATCTAATTCAAGTCAATGGCAAAACTCCCAACACCTTAATGATGCAGGATCAAGTCCTGAAAGCTAAATGTACTGCCTCCTCAAAATTCATGCCTCCTTTTTAGATAGATTTTGAAAATGAGGCAAGAACTATACAACTCACATTTTCAGTTAAGATAGAAACCACTCTGCCATGCCAAGACAAAAAGAAATAGTGACAGGTGCACAGATAAAACAAAAATCATTTGTTATTAGCACTGTCATTTGCCATTTCTTGTGTGAGTTAAGTTCACAAAGATATGCCATTAAATAACTAGGGGTGAAATCCTGGTCCCATTAAAGTCAACGGGAACTTGGCCATTGCCTTCAATGGGACCAGGATTTCACCATAGTATTTTTTGTGTATTGTGCAGCGTTTTATCATATTCCACCTATACCGTGTCATGAAAGGCAATATCACTCTGATTGGACAGCTGGTCTTCAAAAACATTACATGTAAAAGGAAACCTGCATGGGAGTAGACAAGGAATAAGACTGAATATATGAGGAATTCTCCCAATAAGTCAGCAAGGGTAGTAGGGCCTGCTATAACCAGTTACATAGCCAGAGAAAAACAAATTACTTGCATTATTTTACAGAGGGTATTCTAACAGCCTAATCTCCCCAGGCAAGGTTCATGTTTGTGTGGGTTACTTATTCTCTTAGCTCCAATCATCCTGCAGTCCTTCCACATGCAAAAGTCCCATTGACTTCAGTGGCAGTTCCATGTATGGAATGACTGCAGGATTGGATTGTTTACTAAGTAAATAATCAGAATCAGCAGGTTTGAAGTCATATGGGCATCAGATAAGCAGCCTGTTTTGTGGTAGGCTTGGGTATAAAATCCCAAATCCCATCAGCTTCTAGCTGCTGGCACAGAGGCTCACTAACAGCAAACAGAATGGCCTTTCATTCTGTGCTTCTCGTTTTCTTAGCTGGACTGGTATTTCTTTCTGAAGCTGCACCACTGGTAAGTATTTTGGCATTGAAGGGGGAATTAAAATGATTGCAAATAGCATAAACTCTCTGAATACAGGCACACACATCTATTTTATATTGTATGCGTTAATAGCCTAAAACCAATTCCTGCAGCCATTGCTATGCTACAATGGTCTGGTACTGCCATTTTTCTCACGCATTTCCTTGAAAATTTACAGTAATAGTTAAAATAAAGTCAATTTTGGGATTCAGCTATCTATTATTTCAAAGGTCTTGGGGCTCATTTGCTTCAGTGAGGTCTTGTGGTTAAAGTAAGGGGCTGGGATCTAGAAGATCTGGGCTCTATTCCTGGTTCTGACCGTGATGTTAGGCAAGTCCCTTTGATTCTCTGTGATTCAATTTCTATATCTGTAAAATGGGGATAATTTTACCTTCCTCACAAGGGTGTCCTGAGGCTTAATTGTTTACTCCTTATAAAACACTGCAAGATCCTCAGATGGGAGATGCTATTGAAGCATTACTAAGAATTAAACACAGTATAGCAAAGTTGGAGAAGCCAATTTCCTCCCAGCCTAAGAGATATTTCTAAGGCAATGATGCTGTTTATCAGAAGCAGAGGCTGTGGTGATTGGCAAGAACAGATACTCATTCATTATTTTCTTGTCCTTTTTCTGACCTCATTTAAAGATACATCCTTAATTAGCATGTTGTTTTCCAGAGCTATTTATTGCCTTAAACTATATCTACATATTTATTATGCAAGCTTTCCCTGAAGTAGTACAATGTACCCAATCTAAGATTATTCTGGCATGAGAAACATCTATTTGTGAACTATATTGTGTTTAAAATACTACTTTGCTTGGAATGTGCCCTCATGTGATCGTTAAACGCGGCAAGTGTGGCTTTTCTGCTCTTTGGAAGAAGATTTCTAATAGGCATGTTGAACATGCCCTATATAATTTGCTGCACTACAAAAACCTCTTATTTTCTCAAGGTTTCCCATGGGTCTGTTGATTCCAAGTGCCCTCTTATGGTGAAAGTTCTGGATGCAGTTAGAGGAAGTCCAGCTGCCAATGTAGAAGTTAAAGTGTTTAAAAAGGCTGCAGGTGGAAACTGGCAGGACTTCGCTACCGGGTAAGTTCTGTTGTGCTATGAAACTTTCAAGATGTCTTGAAGAACAAAATGAGATATAAAGGGGATCCTGACTGGAAGATCAACTTATTTTGTAGCTTGTCCCTCTTACTTTGTAAAAAAGCATATGGGGCCTGATCCGAAGCCCATTGAGTTCGTGGGATTAGGCCCATGGTGAGAATATATACTAGTAGGGAGAATTACTTCAAGTTGTTCATTTTACCTTAGGGAGGGAATATTTTAAATTTTTCTCCTAGTTTTCAAAAGGTGCTGTTGTACCTATGTTTAAAAAACCCAACAACCTGTGCACCTGACCTTCTATATAATTCAGGGTAACCATCTTGATATACAGTAGGTCCAGAGCTTTATTTGTAGAGGAGGAATCCAGGCTCTAAACTTTGTTAGAAAGCCCTAAACATGCACACAAGAAATGCCCTTTCCTACTGCTTTCACTTACACAAGTGTAAGTCAGGAGAAACTCCTTGGACAACGTTACACTGGGGTAACCAAGAGCAGAAGAGGGTCCACAATGTTTGTTTGTGTGTTTTTATTTATGGCACTTGTATTGCACATATTACTGTAGTATCTGAGCAGCTCACAACCTTTAATGTATCTATCCTCAAAACACCCCTGTGAGGTTGGGAAGTACTATTATTCCAATTTTACAGATAGTGAACTGAGCCACAGAGAGATTAAGTGACTAGCCCAAGGGCACACAAGAAGCCAGGTCTCCCAAGTGAGCACCCTAGCCAATAGATCTTCCTTAATATCTTTTGTTAAAGATTTTGAGACACTATTTACTTCTGTCTGCAGCACTGAGACCTTTGTTTGCCTCTGTCTCTAGGTATTTCACAAACAAGCCCCATATGTACTATACAACATAGCTGAACAGATCTGCAGAAACTTCCTAGAGCTAATCTAGGAACAAGCAGCATTCAGAATGGATTTAAAGAGCGAAATCCTGTATAAAACTTAATATTTTTGCCAAGCTTCTGATGCAGGATGATGGGATAAGTCTATTGATCTGTAAAAACCACAGTATGCTTTTCTGCCATCATTAGGAAAACTATATTCTTTTAAAAATATGTGAGAGTAGTTTTTTAAAGCATACATAACATGATTATATGCAATCTGCAGAGGACCGAGATAAATACTATCATCCCTTAGCTGTGTGATATAACAGTTTAGACTGTAACATTGTTCTTAATTGCCATTTGGGGATATAGCCTGCAGCTTTTATGAGCCAGTAGCTTCCACTGAAGTCAGTGGAAACTACAGGTGTTCAGTACCACTGAAAATCGAGTCACTCTTTTTTAGGCATCTAAATATGAATTTAGGAGACTAACTTTAGACACACAAATTTGGAAATTTTTGCCTGGGAGAGTAGTAGGAAGAATTATAGTCTAGTGTTTTTGTAGAAAGTCCACTAAACTGTATTCCTTCCTCTATTCCATGACCTGAATGGCATGGTGTTAATTCTTCTCTGGATATTTGGCTAACGCCCTGCTACTTTCAAACACGCTACTTGTTTGATCAGCTGACAAATTTTGAGACATTTTATAACCACTGGGCTTGCAGTAGTTAGGTTATTTTCTATTTTAAACAGATCTATGTTTACAAGCCCTAACCTGAGCCACAAGACATGGTTAATAGTGGTTCTAGACCAGGGGTGGCCAAACTTACTGGGCCTCTGAGCCACATACAACAATCTTCAGAAGTTCAAGAGCTGGGGCACACCTGCCAGGAGCTGGGGCTTCAGTCCCCCAGGAGGTGCCTGGCAGGGCTCAATGCTTCAGCCCCACTCCCACTGAAACCCCGAGCCCTGACAGGTGCACTCCACAGGGCTGAAGCCCCAAGACCCTCCTCCATGCTGGGCAGAAACCCGTCCCCCACCACCCCACTGCAAGGCAGACATCCTGAGCCCCACCCCCCAGGCTGGTAGGTGGAGAATGGGAGTGGGCTTCCATGAGCCACACTTTAATGGTAAAAGAGCCACATGTGGCTTGCGAGTCATAGTTTGGCCACCCCTGTTCTCGACCTTAAGTATAAAACCCAATTAAAAGCAATTGTGCCAAAGTTGCAAATATTTTGCATAATTCAGACAGTAAAATAATAATTTGACCAACGCCAAGAAGTGGAGAATTTGAAACCTGGTGTTACTCAACATTGTTAGGATGACCCCTGCACTGCTATTACATTGATTCAGAACAGGTTTTGTTGTTGGTTTTTTAATTGTTGTCCCAGGGATACAGGACTTTAGCAGACCGTAACAACAAAACCACTAATAGGTTCCCATCATATTTATTTTGATAGAGCCTCTGACAGTGAGAGACTCACAGGAATGGATGTTTTCTGTATTAGTGGCCCATTTACTCCAGCTTTCATTGGGACAAACTTTCATCTTGTTTGCCTACTGAGTAACTTAAAATCAAACTAATGCCTGTGTCCTTGTTCCTTTGCTTTAGTGTAAATGAACAAAATGTAACTCTGGCAGTTCAATTTAGGATACCATTACAGTGAGATGAAAAGGAAATTGGTGGCTAGAGAACTTGTTAAACAGCAGCAGTCACAAGCAAAAGATGCATTTCTCCTTTACTTTGTGTTAAGGATGCATAGCTGTCTGGCTGCCTCTGCTTGTGATTTAGTGAACGCACCAATAAATGTGCTTGCCCAAAACTGCTGTCAGTCAAGAAACAACAGAGAGTCCTGTGGCACCTTAAAGACTAACAGATGTATTGGAGCATAAGCTTTCGTGGGTGAATACCCACTTCGTCAGAAGAAGTGGGTATTCACCCACGAAAGCTTATGCTCCAATACATCTGTTAGTCTTTAAGGTGCCACAGGACTCTCTGTTGCTTTTTACAGATCCAGACTAACACGGCTACCCCTCTGATACTAGTCAAGAAACAGAAGCATAGTCAAGCTTTACATCTCCTTCAACTCAATATACGTAATTTTGCTATTAGTATCACCTAATTGGCAAACCTCCCATTGAGAACTTGTTTATGATGACTGCCACGTCACTATGGTCTGCAGGATTTAGAGGTCTCCAGATCTATATCTTTCTGCTTACAGAACACCATCAGAGCTCTGCAAGACCTAACATAACCTACACAAGCTGCTTCCCTGATGCTGCTGGGAGTTTCCAGTTTGCACCACTCTAAAACCTACCCCCAAGAGATTCCTGGTGAATTAATTACCACAAAAACCACTAGGGCCTAAATTCACAAAAGGGACATAGGCATTGCAATGCCAAGCATTACAGCTTCTAAATTTAGGTGCACAGGCTCTCTATACAATACATGGGGAGAGTTAGGCAGCTAAGGATGAGATTCACAGAAGCTAGCACGCTGAGCTGAGCTGTCTACTCTAGCTAACAGGTAATGCCAAGAAAAGTGGCATGGCCTAAGTCCTGCCCCACCTAAGTTCAGGTCAGAGGGAGGCCCCTGGTTCTGCCTGGGATTCACAGCTGTGAACCCCTTTCCTGGAATTAGGTGCCTAAGCCAAGTCAGTGTTTTTTAAAGAAAAAAAATGAGGATGAGAAGATAGCCCCTGATAATTTTTTGGACCAGAGACTAGAGCACTCATCTAGAAGGTGGGGCTCAGTTCCCCACTCTGTGTGATATGAGCCCGAACCACTGGGCTATAGGATATTCTGGCATGGAGTGCTCTCAGTCTCTCCTATTGAGGCTGTTCCACTGTGTATAACTAATTCAATAGTCATTGGAGCCAGGGCACTGGAATCTGGCTCCCCCACGTCCTGAGTGCCCTAACGAGTGGGTATAGTCAGTCATTCTCATTCTCTCTTGCCTAATGACTATTTAATTATTCCATATTAAGACACATTTCTTGGCTTAATATTAAGGCAACTGCTGTAAAAGTAGTCTTCCTCGCCACGGTGAAAGTTTTAATGCCATATCTCTCAGGTCATCCTTTAATCAGGGGAGGGATAGCTCAGTGGTTTGAGCATTGGCCTGCTAAACCCAGGCTTGTGAGGGGGCCTTGAGGGGGCCACTTAGGGATCTGAGGCAAAAATCAGTACTTGGTCCTGCTAGTGAAGGCACGGGGCTGGACTTGATGACCTTTCAGGGTCCCTTCCAGTTCTATGAGATAGGTATATCTCCATATATATATATATATATATATATATATATATATATATATATATATATATATATATATAAATGTTAGCAGGACTCTAAATGGCCAATCATTTAATTTATCCAAAACTAAAACTTAAATTTTCTAAGAAAGATCTTTAAGAACCATAATTTATTTTATTGATAATTTTGAATTTACTACAGCTTTTTAAACTAAAGTAAAAAAAATTTCTTTGGATTATTTGACCAGTTTTGATCATCTTAATCATTGTAAAGCATTCTACAGCATCCCTATAGAGGATTCTACCATATAAATGCACGTTGCTGTTGAAATGTGTGAAAATTTTTGACCAACTAATGATTTCCTCTCAAAAATATGAGTGAGTCAAAAATCAAAAGGTTCCCCAGAAAATATTGATAAATTTTTCAATTATCCAGTTGGGAGAATTGAGCCAAAAAGTGTCATTTTGAATCACCATTTCCAAATGAAAATGTCATTGATCATGTCGCATTGTTTCAGTCAAAATGTCAATTTTTGTTTGTTTTGACATTTTGGGAATTTTTCAAGTCACAAAATTTTTCAGTATTTTGGCTTTACATTCCAACACTCCAATTAAGAACAGAAATTAACTTTGAAATGTCAAAATTTCCCCTGGGATGAAAATTTTGTTTTCTGAACTGCTCTAGTTATAATGTCCTGAAAAGATTCCCTCCTGTATTCATGACCAGAACTTTGGACCATCAGAAAGAAACCCTACAAATATTCAAGTCTAGGTTTTAAACAAGACCCAATGCATGATGGCAGAAAAAATTGGGAATATGTTATTACCTCACAGACCTTCTGAATATCTGGTTACAATCAATAGATACATAGGAAGTGTTATTTTTGCTGGTGTGTTATGCTAAGGCCATGGCAGTTAGAGTGTATATAGGGGGGGGTGCCCTTCTCGGGGTGTCCCTATAAGTATGAATAATTCTGTCTCTTAATATTACATCTTAGGCCTGGTCCACACTACCCCCCCACTTCGGACTAAGGTACGCAAATTCAGCTACGTTAATAACGTAGCTGAATTCGAAGTACCTTAGTCCGAATTTACCGCGGGTCCAGACGCGGCAGGCAGGCTCCCCCGTCGATGCCGCGTACTCCTCTCGCTGAGCTGGAGTATCGGCGTCGACGGCGAGCACTTCCGGGGTCGATCCGGGATCGATTTATCGCGTCTAGACAAGACGCGATAAATCGATCCCAGAACATCGATTGCCTGCCGTCGGACCCGGAGGTAAGTGTAGACGTACCTTTAGTGTATTAAGAAAAGCACCTTGAATTTGGATTAACAGTATTTAAAAGGCAGGAGGAGAGTTAGAATACAACAAGTGACTTCATTAAGAAGCTTACTTCAAACTGAGTTTAACTGAAAATATGCAAGAAAAGCTAATTCCAGCTGAGATCTCAGGAAGAAGTATGGTCTAGTTGTTCAGGGGATTGGGAGTCAGGTAACTATTTAACTCTTCACTTGACTGTCTTTGTCCTAGTCACTTGTACCCTCTGTGCCCACATACTTTTGCAAATACAGCCCCTATCATATATTTTAGCAATTCCCTTTGCCAAAATTAGTTCTTTTGTGGGTTAGGGTTTGAATTTTGAAAATAAGCTACTGCGTATGCATTTGAATTAGTTTATGTCACAAATTTTACTCTAAAGCACTATTTCATTCTGTTGAATAAGGTCGGGCATAGTTTAATTTCAATACAGCATATGTCCCATGAAGAGGATAAATGACATTGATTTCAAGGGTACTTTACACTGAGCAAATTACATAAAACCCAAGACAGCCTGAGTGCAGGTAATAAAAAGACTTCGGTCACCATACACAGCTTTATAATGGAAATGTCCGAGATAATGTAATTGGAACAGGTTTTTGAGCTCTACTAGCTACTATTTTACTTTCATCCATAAAAGAGAGTAACACCCTTGAAACAGCTCCCTGCATTCCTTATGTGCAAAGTGAAAATGCCTTCTTTTCTCTCTCCTTCCTTCCATCCCCAATACATATGATTAAAACATTTTTCTAAAGAACTTCAGACACATCTGTTCTTCATTCATGAGATTTCTGGAACATGGGGAACAAGAAGTTACAAATTACCCTGAAGGTATCTTAATCTTCAGAAACTCAATGTGAATATACAATTAAGACAGAAAAGGGTTTAATATTCAGTTATGCTTAATCAGGTAACCAAACTGGAGATCCAGACCCTGTGTTTCTGCACCGTCAAGCATGCAAGTGAATAACATGTCCCAAGGAAAATGGTGGACATATCATTTGAGATATTCAAACTAAATGCAAAACCTATTAATAGTTTTTTCTCTGTTAGGCAGAACCTGTTAAACTAAGAGTATAAGTCAGTTTCACACTCACAGAGGTTTTGTTTACAATCTGTTGATTGAGGCCTTGAGGAACTATACCACTACAATGATTAATAATAATAATAAATGCTGCTATGTCAGGGAACCTGGTTACAGCTCAGCAGTCTCCTAACCTGGTTACAAAATTGTTCCGGTTTGTTGCACAGACTAGTCTAGCTCTAGTCTGGTAATGAAATATGGTTATGGTCCAGACTACAAGGAACATTGGAACCATGCTTGTAACCAGGCCAGGGGAAAACCAGGTTGTAACCAGGCTTCCTCTTTGATTATATTTGTGTTATAAACATTGGGCTCATGGGGTGTGATTGCAACTCATGTGGTCATACCCTTAGATAAACAATTGCTGTTTTTCACTGGCACAACAGAGACTTTTTTTTTTTTTTAATTCAACCCTTAATTTGAAAGTGGTGTCTCCATGGCTGAAGAAGGCCCTCATGCTATGTTTTTGCCTCTTCATCAGATGGAGAGCCAAGAGTGGATAGAGAGGCTCCTTATAAACACAATCTATACTCAGATATTTACAACTCTCCTTTCGCAGGGCCTAAATTAGGGCAAACTTCTGCATCATTGAAGTCCCCTAGGAGTTTTGCTATTGACTCTTATGAGCACAACATCAAGACCCTAAGGATTTTTTCCTGGTACTACTAACATACACTTGGCTATAGGACTAGGAGCAGCTTGCTTGATGCAAAATTCCCTGAAGCTCTAGAATGGTGGAAATGCCACTAGATGTATACTCAAGGTGGGATTTTCAAAAGAACTCAGCATTGGTCTAATTCTGAAGTTGAAGTTGAGAGCTTTTGAAAATCCCACCCTCAGAAAACTACATTATTTGTAAGTAAACACTATGCTCAGCTGCTTTTCCCAAAGATTGTAACAATCACAATTTTAATGATTTAAGTAAGACATTAGCAACCAAACCAGTAGAGCAAAAGGCACTGAAGTTTGAAATACCTATGATTTCATCTAGCTTATCGCTTGTCAGCGCTAGCTTGTTCACTATTTTCTATTTTTATGGATATTATAGACAATTTATTGGCAATAAATTAATTTTACTTTTGATTTCATGATTGTCATGTGTCATTAACTCTTTGGTATCTGCAACACACACTTGAACCATAGTATCCAAACTCATATAACATACTTCAGAAAGTTACTGTTGCCTTGCCTTCTCTTTCCCTCTGATTAGCTGTATTAGCCTCTTGTACTGTAGCCTCTTTCTATTGCTACTACACCAAAGATCTTTGTATCCAACAGGGGAAGAATAGCTCAGTGGTTTGAGCATTGGCCTGCTAAACCCAGGCTTGTGAGTTCAATCCTTGAGGGGGCCATTTAGGGATCTGGAGCAAAAATCTGTCTGGGGATTGGTCCTGCTTTGAGCAGTGGGTTGGACTAGATGATCTCCTGAGGTCCCTTCCAACCCTGGTATTCTATGCCCCTGGAATGTTTTAGTCCCAAATCCAGCTTTTGCTGGATCAGGCCTAAACTAGAAATGGGGTCACATTGCAAAGTCTAAATCTGGATTCCATCTTCTCTTAAATTCTGGGTTGTTCACATCTGATATATTGATTCTGTATATTATAAAAATACAGTCTAACTGCAAAATTCAATTTGGACCCAAACTTTTCAGTGGTTGTTCTGATGAGAGATTTTGGTTTATGCTCAATTGTTAGCCTACGTATTCTAGCCATGTTTCAGTTAAAGCTAACGGGATTAAATAAATTGCACGCTTAAAACTCATAGTTGCC
Organism: Emys orbicularis; assembly: GCF_028017835.1. Lineage (NCBI taxonomy): Eukaryota > Metazoa > Chordata > Testudines > Emydidae > Emys > Emys orbicularis. The sequence continues at coordinate 77,618,417 of NC_088684.1, read as the reverse complement.
TACAACAAACTTCTTCAGAATCTGATCCTCTTCCTTTTGCAAGTGCAAATACCAATGAGCATTCACCAATTATTCTATTTTTTTTTTTTTTGGTTCACTTAATTTTAACCAACAAGGTGCAATTTATAAAAAATTAATAAATGAAATAAATTAACCTTTTCTGAGTCAGTTTACTCTAGATACAGTTTATTCCCACTGGACCAAATTGTGCCCCCCAAAGGGAGTTTTTACATCAACTTCAAAGGAACTAGACTTTCCCCCAAGGTATATAATCCCTTTACTTTGTAATTAGAGTAAATCCTCCGTCGTTGAGATTATTTTGCATCATTGCAATTCATTTTGGTACAAAAACCACACAAGTAAAATGAAGGGTGTGTGTGGAAAGAAGAGAAAGAGGAAACAATACAACTGATTTCTTCTCTGATCATCATTAGGCTCCTTCATTGTCTATCCCTCTCTTCCACTTCCCACTCTATGTTCTCTGCCTAGATAGCCATTCTCACAGGTGGCAATAAAACTGGTGAGTCCTATTAGCTTTTCAGACTTCAGGCCAATTCTTTCTTCAAACAACATCAGGCAATTATACAAGATTGTGAAGTTATTTCATTCATAAATATTTCAAGAGGAAAAGCCAAAAAAAAAAAAAAAAAAAACCATGTAGAAAATAGAAAAGTTTTGGAAATAAAAACAGAGAAGAGGAGCAGGAGCTAGAAACCAGCTATGTTACTATTTGAACAACCATTTTAGTTCAAAAAGATCTAGTTGCTTATACTGGCTAGATCACATCACAACTACGCATTCTTTTCCACTTTTCTGTTTTAGCCACCTGTGGTATTTTATCATAAACCTAGCTGGTGAGCTCTTTGGACCAGGGATTCTCTTCATTACTCATTTATACAGCAGCTAGCATAATGGGTCCCTGATCCTCAGTTCGACCCGTACAAACTGTAATTCAATAACAATACTAAAATAGAGATTTTATTATCATGAGACCATAAGAAAATACCTTCAGGGTCATGTAAAAAGGCTTCAGTAGCAGGGCCGGCTCTGGCTTTTTGGCCGCCCCAAGCAAAAAAAACAAAACAAAAACAAAAAAAACCCTGTGGCGCGGCCGGAGCGCGGGTGCAGGGGGACCGGCTGGGGGGGGGGATGGGGAGGGAGCGGGCGGGAGAGAGAGAGAAGAGGGCGGCCAGGGCTACAGCGGGGGCGCTGCCACGCGGCCCCTCCCACTGCGCCGCCTCCTGCCGCCTGCCGCGAGGGCTCCGCTCCAGTCTGTGGGGAGGGAAGGAAGAGGACTGCCCTGCAGGGTGCTCCGGCCCCCTACAGGGGGGCCGGAGAGGAACAACAACAACAAAAAAGCGTCCGTGCCGCCCTAGGATTGGGCAGAATGCCACCTCGAACAATCTGCTGCCCCAAGCACCAGCTTGCTCAGCTGGTGTCTGGAGCCGGCCCTGTTCAGTAGGCACATTTAAAATGTTTAGCCTCGTATGCTTATAACAATTAGTCAAAAGATATTTTCCTCAAAAAAGTCTTCCTCCTTCCCTAATTTTATCATGGCAACCAGCATGTCTCCTATCATCATGACAATCCTTTTTCTAGGCCTCTAATTTTCAGTTCCAGGGCACATTTAATGCAAGTTAAACACCAGATTAAAATAGGCCTTAGCCATAATGCATGCCGTAACAGCAGCAATGATAAAGTTTTCTGCAGCCCGGGCTTGATTTGTGACGTAGCTGGCTGAGCTGGTAGCAAGAATAGGCTCTGATGCTGGGAAGTATACGCTGCACAGAAGATAGGGAATAATTCAGATAAATAGAACCATTCAGTGGGGTCCGAAGAACATGGCTTCACATCTGTGCTACTTAACATTCCACACTGTCTACTGCTGTTATTGTGAAGATAAAGTGTTTACGTGGATATTTATCATCACAGGAAAACCACAGAATTTGGGGAGATCCATGAGCTCACAACAGATGAACAATTTGTAGAAGGGGTATACAGGATTGAGTTTGACACCAGCTCTTACTGGAAAGGACTTGGCCTTTCTCCATTCCATGAATATGCTGATGTGAGTATTCCTAAATATGCCTTATGTCTAACATATTGAGTAGAGCATCTGCTTAACAAGAAAAAGTACATATTCCCGTAATGCACAAAGAGTAGCATTATGCATTGCAGTGTTTCACCATATCATACAGCACCATCTGGGCAAAAACTGCAATACATACAAAGAGTTCCTTTGTAAGTTAATGGGCCACATTCTCTGCTAGTGTAAATGGGCAAAACTCCACTGAAGTCAATGGAGCTCTTCCCATTCACCCCAATAGAGAATGTGACCCAAATTGGTGCATTATTCAAAAACATTAAAGATTTAAAATGTTCTGCAATATGGAAATCTTTGCTGGGATGGATGCAAGGCTTTGGAGCCCCATAATGAATGGCATCACCATAACAAATTGGAAAAGGTCTCTATTTACACCAGAGGCATTTTCTTGGTTTGAATAGCAACTCCAGTTTCAGTCATCTGGAAATCACTGAAATCTCTTCAATTTGATGTGTAGCCACAGAAACTCAGACATATTATCCAATATTTTTTGCCTGTGCGTCATTTGTTTGTAAAGTTCAAAGTGCATTTTTCCCCAGATCACTTCTAAAGTATGTGACAGAGAAAACTGCAGCAAACAACATCTAGGAATAGATTATAAGGGAAAGGAAAAAATAGACAAGGCTTTTTGATGCTTTTCTATCCGAATTTCCAGAAGAACTGAAGTGTAATTGTGCCTTATGTTTTCCTTGGCTGACTGCCCAGCACTTCTATTTTTTTTATATTCTAGAATGTTTATATAGTGCTTCCAGGAAAAAACAGCCTTATTTGCAGCTTGCCATTGAGTTCTCTTCAAATTTCCTAAAAGACTGACTCAGCTATTCTGAGAACATCTACAATACAGTGTAGATTACATTTTAAATCACAAGCTTGTTTTATGTTACTAAGGCCTGAGCCTGCAAGGTACCGAGTATGCTTCCACTGTCTTCTGAGAGCACCACACAGGATAGAGGGGTAAGGGGCTAATCCAAAGCCCAATGAAGTCAATGAGACTCTTTCCACTGACTTCAATGAGCTTTGGATTAGGCCCTGAACCCTCTAATAGATACTTAGATTGATCAAGGCATTAATCTGGTAGAATATCTTGCATCTACTTTATTAGGTTTGCCTAAGATAAAACCTATAACTGAAAGAAATCAGCTAAATACTACTCCAGGGAAGACTGTATACTAAATCTAACTCTGAGGTAGTTTTAGAGCATATATGTTGTGCTTCAAGCTTACAAGTATTTTCTTTTCCAGGTGGTTTTTACTGCTAATGATTCTGGTCATCGTCATTACACCATCGCTGCTCTCCTCAGTCCCTTCTCTTATTCAACTACTGCTGTAGTCAGTAACCCACAGGAATAAGTATACACCGAAATCATCCCCAAATATCCTCCATTGATAGAATTACCATAATTTTAGGAGGAGGTTATTTCCTATAACTAATGGCATGCCTTTTTGCTACAGTAGTCTATCATTTTGTAACCTGGCTAAAAACTCGGGCAATAAACGTTTAAAGAAGAAACAGTTGTGGTTTTCTCAGTGATGTTTTACTTTGTTCAGAAGGGACACATTTATGTTGAAATGCAAAAGAAACGTTGTGTAAAAAAACAACACTGACTGGCCACTCAGAACACATCACCCTTGACTTGGTACAGTAATCTATAACTGGGCCCCTCCCTACACTGTTAGAAAACAGATCAATTCATCGTCTTATTCCGTGGTATCTTGTGTTTGAAAGAAGTTAACTTTTGCATGGTATGCAGTGAACATCAAGAGCTATATTTGCCTGTCAGCATACATGCTTAAATCCCAGAGATAGCTGAACTAATTCTAATGAAATAAGTCATATTTATTTATTATTTGTATCATGGCAATGACACAGGACCAACTGACAATGGGGCCCCATTGTGCTAGGTGTTATACAAACACAGAACTAAAGAGTTTATAATCTCAACAGAAAAGACAGATGACAGGTAAGGGAAAGGGGATATAGCATTCATGCAAATTGAACAGAAAGATGTTTTTCATAAGAACATAAGAATGGTCATACTGGGTCAGATCAAAGGTCCATCTAGCTGAGTATCCTGTTTTCTGGCAGTGGCCAATGCCAGATGCTCCAGAGGAAATGAAAAGAACAGGTAATCATCAAGTGATTCATCCTCTGTCGCCCATTCCCAGCTTCTGGTAAACAGAGCCTAGGGACACCACCCCTGCCCATTTTGGTTATTAGCCATTGATGGACCTATCCTCCATGAATTCATCTATTTCTTTTTTGAACTCTGTTATAGTCTTGGCCTTCACAACATCCTCCGGCAAGGAGTTCCACAGATTGGTTGTGCGTTGTGTGAAAAAACACTTCCTTTTGTTTGTTTTAAACCTACTGCCTATTAATTTCATTTGGTGACCCCTAGTTCTTGTGTTATGAAGAGTAAATAACACTTCCTTATTTACTTTCTCCACACCAGTCATGATTTTATAGACCTCTATCATATCCCACCTTAGTCATCTCTTTTCCAAGCTGAAAAGTCCCAGTCTTATTAATCTCTCCTCATACGGAAGCCGTTCCATACCCCTAATAATTTTTATTGCACTTTTCTGAACCTTTTCTAATTCCAATATATCTTTTTTGAGATGGAGCAACCACCATCTGCATGCAGTATTCAGGATGTGGACATACCATGGATTTATATAGAGGCAATACGATATTTCCTGTCTTATTATCTTTCTCTTCCTGAATGATTCCCAGCATTCTGTTCACTTTTTTCACTGCCGCTGCACATTGAGTGGATGTTTTCAGAGAACTATGCACAATGACTCCAAGATCTCTTTCTTGAGTGGTAACGGCTAATTTAGACCCCATCATTTTATATGTATAGTTGGGATTATGTTTTCCAATGTGCATTACTTTGCATTTATCAACATTGTATTGCATCTGCCATTTTGTTGCCCAGTCACCCAGTTTCGTGAGATCCCTTTGTAGCTCAGTAAAATCCCAAGCAGAATGCACAATCTTGAGTAGTTTTGTATCAGCTGCAAATTTTGCCACCTCACTGTTTACCCCTTTTTCCAGATCATTTATGAATATATTGAATAGGACTCGTCCCAGTACCGACCCCTGGGGGACACCACTATTTACTTCTCTCCATTCTGAAAACTGACCATTTATTCCTACCCTTTGTTTCCTATCTTTTAACCAGTTACCAATCCATGAAAGGACCTTCCCTCTTAACCCATGACAGCTTACTTTGCTTAAGAACCTTTGATGAGGGACCTTGTTAAAGGCTTTCTGAAAATCTAAGTACACTATATCCACTGGATCCCCCTGGTCCACATGCTTGTTGACCCTCTCAAAGAATTCTCGTAGATTGGTGAGATATGATTTCCCTTTACAAAAATCATGTTGACTCTACCCCAACAAATTATGTTCATCTACGTGTCTGACAATTTTGTTCTTTACTACAGTTTCAACCAGTTTGCCCGGTACTGAGATCAGGCTTACTGGCCTGTAATTGCCGGGATCACCTCTGGAGCCCTTTTAAAAAAATTGGCGTGACATTAGCTATCCTCCAGTCATTTGGTACAGAAAGTGATTTAAATGATAGGTTACAAACTACAGTTAGTAGTACTGCAATTTCACATTTGAGTTCCTTCAGAACACTCGGGTGAATACCATCTGGTCCTGGTAACTTATTACTGTTTCGTTTATCAATTTGTTCCAAAACCTCCTCTAATGACACCTCAATTTGGGACAGTTCCTTAGATTTGTCACCTAAAAAGAATGGCTCAGGTTTGGGAATCTCCCTCTCATCCTCAGCTGTGAAGACCAATGCAAAGAATTAATTTAGTTTTTACGCAATGTCCTTATCATCCTTGAGTGCTCCTTTAGCATCTCGATTGTCCAGTGTCCCCACTGGTTGTTTAGCAGGCTTCCTGCTTCTGATGTACTTAAAAATATTTGCTATTATGTTTTGAGTCTTTGGCTAGCTGTTCTGCAAATTCTTTTTTGGCCTTATTATATTTTATATCTTTACACTTCATTTGCCAGAGTTTATGCTCCTTTCTATTTTCCTCACTAGGATTTAACTTCCACTTTTTAAAGGATGCCTTTTCGTCTCTCGCTGCTTCTTTTACTTTATTATAAAGTTCATTATCATGAACTTTTGTTCAAAATGCTAAATGCATACAAACATTTGACAGAATTCAGTTAACATATGCCGTTTGTAAATCTTCTCAAACATCTCTGCACTTGCCAAGTTCAGCTGGAAGTAGATATAATGAAAGAAGGGTTGTCCCTATTTGAAACAAGAAAGTACCCCGGGTGGCCCCCTTTGATGGCACTGTGAACTTATACCCAAACTTGGTCATTTGAAGATTTCTAGCTAGAGTTCTATGGAACTTTATGTTAGTTCAATCCGGACCTCATATGGAAAAAGACTCTGCAGGATTTCACCATCAGTCACAACATCAAATGGACACAAAATCGCTCTATAGATCAAGTACTATCTGTTCACCTGAGCTTAAAGGGGAAGTGCTAAGACAGAGGCATAACTTTTTAACAAAGTTATCTGCATAACAACTCATAAGAAATCTTCTAAAGTCAGCATGGGTTAAAATGCAGACTGATTGTGTGTGATTCAGTTGAAGTCATGGAGAAATTGATTTTTTGGAGGGGAAGGGAGGGCAATCATTTGTCTAGACTGGTGGATTAGTCTGTTGGACTGAATATGTTTTGTTCTAGTGGGATTGCAGTGACTCTACGGGCAGCTAATGACATAGTACCTCAAAAATAAATCAGTGCTCATTTGTTAGTGACCTTATAGTTTAAATTCTTTAAATCGAGAGCTTGTTCAGAAGAATGGATACCAAGTGAATTAATAAATTACATAAGTACTGCAGCAACAATTAACTGTTTGGATTTCCCTGATTTCTGGACTCTGGCCTTGTTACACAACTCTTATAAACATAAGGAAAATATTTTCATTTGGCACTGTTTCAATGGAATATGTTTCAAAGGTATCCAGTTTTTGTAAATCTTATTCGCACTGAAGCTTGAAAAACAGTATGTTTGCACTTGCTATAGCTACACACAATAACTACATATTTATTTGACAATAATAACTGCATACAGACAACAAAATGTGCTTACCTAATCACATTCAGTTATCCACCCAACTCTAGGTTTAACAATTGACGACTGAATACATGTGTTAAAAACAAAGACCACAAAAACCAAGTCCTTATTTCAGGGCACTGTATGAAGCAAAGCTTTTTTTTAAAAAAAAGTTCTCCATCCAGGACTCTCAAACTCATCACATGTTCTTGTCCCGACCCCAGTCCCACAATCCTTTGTGGCCACATCCCACAATCTGTTGGGGTTAAAGCAAGAAACCACGGCTGTTGTGATGGTGGGAACTGATAAGGTGTAGGATGATGCCGGGGGGAGAGTGTTTAGGAGACTTCTGGAGGGGTTAGATTCTCCTCAGGGGGCGCTGTTGGCTATTTTCCCACCCAGTGTGGGTGCTAGATGGCCTGGGTGATTGATGTTTACTGATGGCATGGTTGGGAGATTAGGTGGTGCTGGGGGAGTAGGTAGAGCTTACATAAAGACTCCTATGAAGATATGGCAATGACTGTATTAAAAAAATAATCCAGCTGATCACAAGTGTACAGTGACAATTAAGGTTACAAGATAAAGCACCAAATTAAAAGAAATAACTTCCAATTTTATGGGGCAGCTTTCCATGGGCAATTAATTTTGGCCATAAATTTACTGCAGGAATAAATGACAGTATTTAGATCAGAATTTGACTGTACCCTGAAAACAGGCAGTTAGATGTCCAAAAGCCATTTGCACCCATGGGGCATGGATGAGAGATAGGCAAGTGGAAGCATCACAGAAGGTGGTCAGACACAGTTGCAGAAGTCTGCAAAGACAGTCTAAGAGGATGGAGTGGTCCACACTGATTTCAGTACTGCTTTCAACAAAGAACGAGAAGGGGTGACAGTTTTCATCAGATAAACTGAGAGGTTGCTGATTCTATGGATGAGAATATTTTCCATGCTATGACAAGAATGAAATCCATACTAAAAATTAAAAGTATATCATTGTGCAAGAGAGAAGGAAAATCTACTTTCTCACACATTGTCAAGACCACATACAGTACAGCACATCTTCAAACACAACGTAAAACAGAACAGGAAACATGGAGGGAATAGGCCATTTACAATAAAGTAATTGTAATCAGAGGATCAGCGACACAAAAAAGTGATCCTAGTTATTTTACAGATAATGCAGCAGACTAATCTCCACAGGCAAGGTTCATGTTTGTGTGGGTTACTTATTCTCTTACTATTTACTAAGTAAACAATCAGAATCAGCAGCTTTGAAGTCATACAGCATTTGATAAGAAGCCTAATTTGAAGGGATTGGGTATAAAATCCCAAATCCCATCAGTTTCTAGTTGCTGACACTGAGACTCTCAAACTGCAAGCAGAATGGCCTTTCGTTCTTTGCTCCTTGTTTTCTTAGCTGGACTGGTGTTTTTCTCTGAAGCTGCGCCATTGGTAAGTGTTTCGATATTGAGGTGGACTTTTACATGTGATCGACGTAACCTACCTCATCTTTCTTTTTTAAAATGATGAGAATTGGAATAAGTGAAAGACAAATCAGTCTATTTTATTACATTTATTTTAATTGTATATTGTGTGTTGGCCCTGCACTCTCCTACCTCTTTTCTTATTTCTACAAAAAAAGTGCTTCCCCCATTTGCTGTAGTTATTTATGTTGATGAAAGCAGTAGATAGGCTGTAATAGGAGGTAGCACCTGCTATCAGGACAATTTCAACAGCCATTAAAAAGAACCTTCCCTACCAAATATGTTTCAGCTTTGGGAGACTGTGGAGAAGCAACTCCTTCCCTCACAAGACATCAAAGCCATCATCAGCTGAACAACATCTCAATGGGCAGTAGTGTTTGGGTGGATATATGACATGAGAATTCATCTCCCAGCAGGCCTGCCAACTGCTGCCTACTGACTCACCTGCTAATTCCTTCTGTAATGGTTCTTGCTGCAACCTCAGCAGAGAAGGGAAATGAAGTGGTGCCTGGTCTCTTCTCTATCCACTCTTCCTTTATTGCTCTAGGTCTCCCCATCACCATTCTGTAGTTGGAATGGATTGCCACATCCACTGCTCTGAAAGAGGCCTGGGACCAAGTCTAAAGCCCCCTTTCCCCTCCTCTCACTTCTGGTGGCACTCATGTGGCTCTGAAAAATGTGGGAGATCCACACACTGTGTAGCCTGTTGATCTCCCCCAGCAGCATTGCCCTTGTACTCCCACTCTGCTCCACAGGGCAACTTCTGATGTTTGGAGAAGCTAGTCCATATGATTTTGGTGTGGAGAAAAACAGGTTTTGCTTATCCTGCCCTCCACACCCTGACAAAGCTTCTGAGATGATGGCTCAGAAACTCCTTTATCCATAGAAGTTAACCACTCCTGCTACAATCTGCCCCACTGATAACATCAGAAACCTCAGCAGGCAGGAGGCTCTTCATCCTAGAAATTGGGGTGGGTGAGAGGGGGGAGTGAGAAAGTCAAGCAGGGGCACAGAGTTTATTTCAGTTTGTTAGATTAATAGATGAGCTTTTCTCAGGCTATGTGGCAGAATCCCCAGAGGTGAGGTAGATTGTCATGGGTCCCCAGAAGGGATTACAGGTGAGGGAAGGGGTCACACAGTTTAAATTATTACAATTTTTAAATAAGAACCTTTCTTTTTTTAAAAAAATCAGAAACTGAAACCTGATTTTTGAAACCAATGATGGTTAAACACTCGGTAATTATCACTAACCAGCAGCTACTATAGAGTTCTAGTTTCTTTTTTACTTAAGGGGTTATGGGAGGGGCATGGTCCTGTTTTATCCTCATTCCCTCTGGGGTTGCTGGCTTCTCAGGGAGGAAGCAGTCACTGATCTAACGAGCACATGGAATATAATTGTTGCAGGCTTTGTGCAGGGGAAGCTTCTTATACCTTTCTCACCCGTGCACACTTGCTCAAGGGCTGACCACAGTCTGGCCCATAATGGGGTTATGATAGCGAGAGAGAGCACATGTGCATGGCTTGCCACAGTTGAACGAAGGGAGGAATGGGATAATGTGACCACCGTGAAGCCTCTCCTGACTCCTCTAGCCCCCACACTAAAACAAGGAGATCAGGCTGCTGGATTCCAAACCATCCACTCCCCGCTTCCAGGATTAAATTTTTATTCTGTCATCTGTGGGCTTGGTTGTGCCAGTTAGCAACAACTCTGCACTGGATGCTAGTCAGAACTGCATCTCCCCAGAACCAAGTGTGGAGAGGCATTCTGTCTCTGAGGACAGGTTCTCAGTGCACATGAGTGCACCCCTTTGTAGGGTGCAGCATATGCTCCCTCCCTCTGATCCTGCAGGCTAAATTTTTGTATTATACAGTAAACTTGTGTAGTTGGTATATGAAAATGTGATACCCTCTAATTCTAAAAAATGCAATTTCTAAAGGACATGCTTTATCATGGCCCATCACTCCTATATAATTTGCCATACAAGAATTACATCTCTCTTTTCCCTACATGCAGGGCTCTCATGATTCCAAGCACCCTCTTATTGTGAAAATTCTAGATGCAGTCAGAGGAAGTGCAGCTTCCAGTGTACCAATTAAATTATATAAAAAGGCTGATGATGGGACCTGGCAGCTCTTAAGTTCAGGGTAAGTCATATAATACAATGAGAAGGGGGCGAGGGAGGCATTGAAAGAGGCCAAAGATTAGAAAACTCACCTTTTACATGCATTCATCTTAAAAACATATGTATAATGTCATTAGTTACAATCTGAGAAGTAATAAGGTAATTTATGCCTACACCAAATATTTACAGAGTGTGTGGGTCTCTTCTTCTAAATAATTATAGCTGCAAAGCTAGCAGACTGACTCCTGGATGGTTTGAAAAAATTGTAAACACAAGGGAGGTAACTCACAGGCAGCATGAAATGTGGTATAGAAAACTTTTCTTCCTTCAATTGCTCTTTGACTCTTCCCTCTTCATGACACTTCACTTTATGGCTACAAGCAACACATCAATTCTTAGTATGAAGTCCACCTCTGCTCTAGCATGTTGTCAGAGAATGAATGCCCACCAATTTCTTCATAATATAATATGGCCTAGTCAGAAGACTTCTAATCTGTTTGAAGTTTAAAACTCTAGTTAAGAATTCTGGCTGCACTGGAGCATAAAAATATTGTTTCAAGATAGGATAGCAACTTCCAGGAGAAAGTCTAGGGAAACCATTATCCTCTGTCAAGTAGCCTACAATAGCCTGGATCATTTCAGAAAGTGGATAGTTAAAGTCGTCACACTGCAGGAATCCACCACTAATGGGATCCCAGCCTCAGACCAATAATGAGCCTACATCAAAACTGTATGCAAGTTCTCCAATATTATTACACAAAGGAATTCTTATAGTGGTGGTGCTCCAATTATTAGAAGGTGCCAATACATTGTTTAAAGAGTTAGCCTCTGACAAACCTAATGGCCCAGGGCTGCATATGATCACACTGAGTAGGGGTGAGGGAATGGAAAATCTAGCCATATGTTTTCCCATTTAAACCAAAATGTGCCCTCATACCCAGAGAAGGAAGCAAGAGCACGTGGTAAACAGCTTAAAGCATATGCTGCTGCTTGAGATATGTATACTTATTGCTAAAAAACATATTGACTATACTGGTAATATACACAATAAAGTGCAATTGGGAGGTGGAATGTGTGGGCAGGTGTGTGTGAAAACATTGTGTGGGTGTAGGTGGGGGGGAGAATTGGATGCTCTAAGGTCAGTTTCCGAGGGTATTTTAAAAAAAACCTGAGATCTGATGCAAAGAACATGCAGTGGTAATTTTATTAGTTCTATTTGGCAGAGATGATAATGCAGAGCCCAGTAAGTACTTGAACTTAATTAGAGACAGAGAAATTACTTCCACACTCACTTCAGTGTGGTAGTGGAATTTTAACAAAGGAGTCTCAGAAGCTCATTCTAGCCCATCACTGTACTTTTAGCTAAAAGAGTTATCGGGGTTTAGTTGAGAAAGTTTGTTAAGTAAACGGAGAGTTGCTTAACAGTGATCAATGTAGGATAAAGAAAAAGTAGACAAACATTTTAATCAATCAGGAAAAATCCTAAGAACAGGCTTGAAAGCATTCTAGTAAAATATGAAAATGGCATCTGTGATTTAACAAGTTCCTAGATGGTTTATCATTAAGTGCTGAATTTCCTTGTCTTATACTAAAACAAATGAGAGACTCAAATGTGTCAGTTGATGTACTGATTAGTGTTTGCCTTTTATTGTAATGAAAAAATACAACAGACATTTAGAGACTGAGTCTCAGCATTCAGAACTTTAAACAATGGATGGAGATTATTGAAACACTAACATAAAATACAAGCATCATACTATCCACTGATATCCGATCACTAGTTCCTACACTATAGGACTGATTAAGTGGAAATAGAGTGTTTCTAGAGGAGCTACATTAAGCCAGGAGACAAAATTCAATACAGGCTCCACATCCCCACATTGGCTAGCAATTAAAGCTCTGCAGTTTCTAGACAATACTAATGTCCTGATAGACTAATTTAAACAAACCTATCTGCTTGTGAAGGTCAAACAACTCAATGGACTAATAAGATTTCATAAGTCTATACTCTTGGTCAAACCTATGGCAACCTCAGTGTAATTCAAATAAATTATAAACAAAGAGTGTTCTTGTAAATAAACCAGAACAAAATATTCTCCTAAAAAGAAAAAGAATTAGGAACAACCTTATGTGAAGTATTAATAAATAATAGAGTAAACAACCACTAGTTTAAATGTGTTTATTAAAACATCATGAGAGTTATGCACTCTTAGGCCAGCGGTGAGTTTTTCTTGTGTGCCCCCTGCTGGCTCTGAAGTCACATTTAAACAACTCTGGGCTCGGCCCGACAGCCTTATCAGGAAACAGTGAACACCCATGCCAGGTTTCTTTTGGCTCACCTCCAATCTTTGCAGCAGTAACAATAAAGAAGCTTCTACAGCCCAGACATACTTTGTGGTATGCATGGAAAATCTAGATGCAAGGACAGACTTTGTGAGGCCGCCACAGTACAGAGAGGAACAAGTTATTTCAGATGACCAGTCAGCATTTTCCCAGATGTCTGGCTACAGAATGTCATTGTAGTTCAATGCTATATTTGCCTCTTTCTTTCAGACATCTGAACACAAAAATAAATGTATATTATCTTGCTCTCATACAGAAAAACCAATGAATATGGTGAGATCCATGAGCTTACAACCGAGAAACAATTTGTAACAGGGTTATACAGGATTGAGTTTGACACAGTCACTTACTGGAAGGGACTTGGCCTTAACCCATTCCATGAACATGCTGATGTGAGTATTCATTATATTTCTATTTCACATTTTAAAAGGACCTATAATTGCACAGAACAAGGCTGTGTTAACTGTATAGGGTTTAATTAATAACTCTGTCCATTTATTGCTCTCCAGTTTCAAAGGCTTTGCCATGAACTAACACCTTCAGGTTCACTGAGCAGTTCAAATTTGCAAACTCAAAGCTCCACAGGAATTTCCACACACCAAATACCCCAGAACTAGCCTCCCATTTTCTCTCAGCAGGCTCCTAGACTTGTTTCTCATCTAGGGACTTTCCCCTCCCCCCCCCCCGACTTTTGCAGCCACCCAGCGGTCCTTCCTAGGTTTTGGGGGGTACCTGTGGAAGAAGAATAGCAGGGCTATTTCTCCCTCAGTCTAGTGGGGAAGGAGGGTTCCATATTTTCCTTGGCCCATCACTAATGCTTTTGTTAGTGATGTTTGCCACACAGTGGTAGCAGTACAGCAGCTTCATATGCAATTGATTTTATTTAGATTTTTAAAGAAAAGTTGACCCAATGCTCTACCTGCATGCAACACAGTTATTGAAAAAGTCTAGATAAATAAGATGGTTTAATATTAACAATATTTCAAGCTAAGTTCTTTTTCAGTTCATTCCCCTCCCCAAGAAATCCTGAATACATCAGTTTTGAAAACTGTTCTGAAAATCTCCAGCCTTCTCTGTTGCATCAAGGTTTGGGGAGGAGGGGATGTTAAGTTCCAGAGTGGAGGACCCTCCACTGAAAACACTTTACCAGCAGCCAACAAACAAACATCTTGCAGCTATCAGTTTGACCATCCCAAATTATTTCTACAGCTGGGTACAATATGAAGAGAGAAACAATCCCTTAGCTACTTAAGGCCCACAGTATAAAGCAGTTGTGGTATTTGGTTGAAACCAAACCTGGAAATGTTTAAAAAGTGACAATTTCAACATTTTCACAGGGGTTAAACTTTTTGGCGTCCCCTTAATTGTAAAAAGAACTTGACTCTAAAATTTAACTTTACAGTTAAATATAATTGAAATCAACAGAATGGGCTAATTAAAATATTATTTCCAAAACCTAACTGTTTGGAATAGAGGTGTATATATCATAAAGTCTATGTATGGCAAGGAGAATAGATGAGAAATAGGAACTTTGTAGATAATTCCTAAGCTTGACAGGGCAGTGCAAGACACCAGTAAATTAGGAATCCACAGAACATACAGTACTATAGAGGGCAAGGAAAGCAGGGTAGCTAGAGACCTTGCAGAATGAAACCTGTCAGGAGCTGGGAACTTTGCAGGAATCATGATTTATGTAAGCAATATGAGTTTCCGGTGCCAGCAACCCTGTCATGTGAAGCTTAGGAGTTTTTCAGGAGAGATGTTAGTGCTGGAGACTGTACAGAGGACCTTGAGTCTTCATTGATCACTTCTTAAAGATATACACAATTAAAACTTTAAGATAAGGCTATGACTATGTCCAATGTAGCTAAATATTTAAAGTATAGAATAAAAATAATCAATTAAGGGAAAATAGATAAATACTTAACTACATTCAGAGGTTGGGACATTAAAAGTCAATGGGACTTATGCCAAGTCACTTAGGGCCTGTTGAAAATCCCATCTGCAGTTCATACAATCTCTTAATGTACATGTACCAGACAAATAAGATATTAGCCTGGTGTGATTAACGGAATATTTTGAGGTATGCAGCTTAAATATACAGAATGGATTGGATGAAGTTGGAAGTTGTGTCTGACTCACAAGAGGGTGAATATTAGCAGGAAAAGTATGAAGTTTTAAATCTGTATAGGGAGGATGGTTGGGTTAGTTTGTATTTTCTGGTTCACTGTGGAATAATGGAGAGAACATTGTTCTTTTGGAACTGCACATTCAGAATGAACGCTATGCTGGACTCTCAATGATCATGGTTATCTGAAATAAGGGAGCATTGAGTCATTGGTCCACATGTGGAGAGGAGATAGCAAGATTTTTGGTGTCTGGTTTAAAATGGGTAGATGAACTGGTTATATGTAGTGAGTAGACGGTGGTATGTAAAACTAGTCTGTACTAGAAATGAATACAATCTAGGGCAGTTGGGTTTAAGAGGGTTTCTGGCCTATAAGCAGAGTCTGGAAAGGAATTCAGGGAATAGAGCTAAATTTGCTTTTCATGTGTACATACACTTAAGAGCTTGTGTGAACTGTCCACAGATTTGAATGCTTACCTTCCATCCCTTAATTGTTCATTTTTCCACTCCTAAATGCTTAGAAGGTTTACATACTGCACACAACAGAAAGACAAACTGTTTTAAATGAAAATCTTCACCCTCTCACCCCATGTAAATGCACTCTTAGCTTCTGCTGCTCTTTGGCTACTTCTGGATGACGAATGATCTAGTAATACCTTAAGTTTCAGACTTCAAGGACAAAAGACAGGAAAAAACAAACTTGCTCAAAAGAACTGATACTAACCTCTGCCATTTCCTTGGTTGTTTTCCCCAATGTACCAATATTATCTCTGTTTTATCTGGATTGACCAACTTACTATCATCCAACCTGTATCTTGGATAGATGCTAGAAAAGCCAATTAACCTGGTCCAAGCCTGAAGTACCTCATAAAAAGTTGATCATCTGCATCCTGATGGCACAGCAGTTATGACTAAATATCCTCCCTGTGTTATACATTGAATGGAACACAACACAAAGGAAGCATCAATACAGACAAGTAATTGTCATCTATTACCCTGTAATGGGCTTACCTTTCCGGTGTTGGTGCCTCAGTTTCCCCTCTTCAGCTAGTGGTCTGCAGTCTCCATGGTAGAAGGGGTAATCTGAGGTTTAACCATCCTGCCAAATCTTAGAAAAAATTCTCTCATTTTCAAGTAACAAAGCAGTCTTCCAGCTCTCTCCAGGCTTGGTAATCTTCAACTGCCCTCCATGGACTCAGTAGCCCTTTTTCCTTGTTGACACAAGGATACACACTTACAGTGGTGGTGTTGACAATTCCTTTGCCCATACCCACGGCTAAGCAGCTCCTTACGAAGGACATGAGGCTGTGTGAAGGGAAAGAGGTTGCTTCCACTTTCTGTTGAACCTCCTTCTGAGGCGGCCCTAAATAAGTACAAGTGTTAACTCCGGCCACACTCCCACACCTCCACTGCATTGCTCCAGGTCTCCTCTTTTGCCAGTTTACCCCTCTCCAGGGTTTCTGTCTTTCCACAAAGCTTTACTCACTAGCTTAGTTTCTCTGACTAATCCTTCTCCATGATTCCTCTCCCTCCTATCTAAAGACATCCTTCCCCTCCATCTCTCACTGAGCCCAGATTTCATATGATATAGTTCTGTAATCACCTTTTTTCAGTTACAAGGTTAGTCCCAATAATAGAAGGGCCAGCATGCTGTGTTACATAACCTTAGAGTCTGCTGAGAGCAAAGAGAGAACAAACATCTATCCCTAGTAGGGTTCACAAATGGTCAACAATACCTCACGGTCAAAAAGCACATCAAACAAATGCTGTGTCTGTACTGTAACAACACTGATTTATAAGGTCATGCACATATTTTACTAGCTTTATATAATTAACAAAATGTAAAAACAGTGACAGAAAATTTTCATCAAAATATTAGACAAGAATATGCATGCTTCCAAAATTAAAACTTGAGGTTAAATGTATACAATAGTTTTGAGGCACAGCTTGTTATTTGGGGACTGGCAAGTAATGAAGAGGACAGGTCACAGATACAGAGCCATCTGGATCACTTGATAAGTTGGATGCAAACACACTATGTTTCAGTACAGCCAGATTTAATAAACAAAGAATACAGGCCATAATTACAGGATGGGGCACTCTACCTTGGGAAACGGTGATTCTAAAAAGGGCTGGAGGGTCATGGTGGAGAATTAGCTGAACATAAGCTCCCAATGCAACACTGAGGCCAAAAGGGCTAATGAGATCCGTAGATGTATAAGCAAGGGAATCTTGAGGAGCAGAGAGGGTATATTACCTATATGTTTGGCACTGGTGCAATGCTACTGAAATACTGTGCCACACTTCAAGAAGGATATTGATAAGTTAGAAAGGGTTCAGAGAAGAGCCATGATTAAAGGATTGTAAAACGTGTCTTATAGTGATAAACATATGGATCTCAATCTATTTAGCCTATCAAAGAGAAGATTAAGGGGTGAGTTGATCACAGTCCACAAATACCTACATGGGGGAAAAAAATAATAGAGGGCTCTTCAAATTCAGCAGATAAAGTTATAACACGATCCAATGACTGGAAGTTGAAGCTACACAAATTTAGACAAGAAATAAGGAGCAAGTTTTTAAACAGTGAGGGTAAGTTGTTCCAATGGTTAGTTACGAAGGGTTGTGGTGGATTCTCCATCACTGGAAAGATTTAAATTAAGATTGGACTTTTTTCTAACAAATTTGCTCTGGTTCAAGCAGGAATTAATGTGGGTAAATTCTATGGCTTGTGATATGCAAGTGGCCAGATAAGATGATCACAATGGTCCTTCTGGCTTTAAAAATGTACAACTATGTTTCAAGCTCTCAAGTGTTTTTTTCTCTCTCTTCTCCAGGTGGAATTCACTGCTAACGATTCTGGTCATCGTCATTATACTATTGCTGTTCTCATCAGTCCCTTTTCCTACTCAACTACAGCTGTAGTTAGTGAACCAAAGGAATTAGGAACTACACATTAACCATGCAAATTCTCCTACATTGGTCAATTTAAGATTTGTAGATTGATTTCCTATAATGAATGATTCTGCAATAATCAGTTTTATTACTCACATAACATTTTTCATCTTCAAACACTAACTCAGAAGCAAACTGCTACGCAATGGATTTTTATTTAGTGAATGTGTTAATGCTGGTAAAGTCAATAAATGTTTCTTCTTAAAAATGTTTTCAGTTACTCTTTCAAATGTTTTTTTTTTTTTGGTTCAGAAGAAACACTGAGGGTTGTAAAAAACTATACTGAAAATCCACTGCTGATATACTGAAAGAAAACTGAAATCTTCTATATGGCCAATAAGCCATAGTCCTTATCACAAAGAACTGTGAGAAAAATAGATCTGTAATGCAAAAAAAGTCTCAAACACAAAATTATGGAACAAGACATATTTACTGAATTATCTTCATTAGTACATTGTTTACTTGGGCCCAGACCCTACCAAAAGAGGCAATAACATGGAGCCCCTGCACAGATTCCCACTGATTTCCCTGATGTCGCAGTTCTGCAGCTGTGCCTACAAAAGACAAAATCAGCCTACAAATGATGACAAGGTTGTATGGCATTCAGGGATAGCTAATATTTATATAATTAAACAGCAAATGCATATTGTAAATAAGAAAAACAGTATACAGGTGTGTATTTTAAAATATCGTCCTTCTCCTTTTGCATGTCACTTGTCATTTAGAACCCAAGTGCTAACGCAAAGATCATTACCTGTTTGTACAGTACATATAAACTTGGCCACAGTTGTGATGGGGGCTCTAACTACTACTGTAATAATAATTAAAAGAAATGAATGACAGATGAGAAGGGGGAACCACTGACACATGAGGAGCTCTGTCTGCTCCCAAGTTTAATAATTCCAAGAAGCTTGGGTGAACTCTCTTGATACTGGGGTATTTTCCTGCTACTTATAGCTGTTCAGAATATTTCTAGGACAGCTGTGCTGTTTTATGCTAAGAAGAAGAAACTTGTTAGTTAGAATCCAATCAATATAGTATCTTTGGACAACCATACTTTATTTTTTTCAAGCACTTTCAGATCTAAATAGATGAAAAGTGTTATAAGAGCTAAGTATTACTAAATTGTTGTATTTCACTCCAAACATTTCAGCAGGAGATCAAATCTGTTAATTAGCTGAGGTACAACATTTTTAGATTTTGTAACAGTTTTAACAATGTATTGTATTACAATAGCACAGGGGTGGCCAACCTGTGGCTCCGGAGCCACATGCGGCTATTCAGAAGTTAATATGCGGCTCCTTGTATAGGTACTGACTCCGGGGCTGGAGCTACAGGTGCCAACTTTTCAATGTGCCAGGGGGTGCTCATTGCTCGACCCCTGCTCAACCCTCTGCGACAGGCCCTGCCCCCACTCCACCCCTTCCCACTCCCTCTCCTGAGCCTGCCATGCCCTCGCTCCTCCTCCTCCCCCACCAGAGCCTCCTGCATGCCACGAAACAGCTGATCGGGAGGTGCAGGGAGGGAGGGGAAGGCGCTGATCAGCAGGGCTGCTGGTGGGCGGGAAGCGCTGGGAACGGGGGACAAGAGTTGATGGGGGGCTGCTGACGTATTACTGTGGCTCTTTGGCAATGTACATTGGTAAATTCTGGCTCCTTCTCAGACTCAGGTTGGCCACCCCTGGAATAGCACCTAGACACACCAGAAGTCAGGCTCAAGGCTGCATTATGCTGGGCAAAATTTAAAGAGTGGGTCCTGCCACAAATAATTCTCACCTTATGCTGTCACAATTTTAAAAAGTTAATTTTTTTATAAAATAATTTAACATGCTCTGAAAACATGTTTCAATTTTATCTGTAAAAGGTTTCTACAGGATCAGTCCTTATCAAATAAGAAATTTCCCATCCTGTCAAGCTGTGAGGTCAATGTGGGAGTAATACTGTACCAGACACTTCAACTAATGCTTATTTTTTTCTAAATAGAATTCATTGAAGGAGCCACCTTCCACAGAATACACTGCCTAGAAGGGGAAAAAAATTAGACAACCACGCAGTCTTTAGAACATTATATTTAAAAAAAGACAATGATAAAAAAGTACAAACATTTTCATGAACAAAACAAAAATAAAAGTATGATAGTACACAGGAAATTGCCAGCAATTGTTTCAGTGCAGTTTTCAATAAGCTTGCCTCAGCTACCTCTAAAAATAAAATCTTAAGTACACTTCCTCTTGCTGATATGCAATGTGTTCTTTTAAATTTTTATAATTGGCTTGTTTGTAATCCACTATAAGACTAATATATTATTTTAAACAGAAGAGTACAAAAATAGACCTAAAAGATCTAAGAATAAACATTTTGCATTTGTTTGTCAATATATTCTTGGTTTCAAGGAGAATACTATATTTTATATTTTTCTCATTGTAATTTAAAATATGGCAGATGGAAAGGAAATTTAGATGACTGGACTTGAGACACTGTTAGTGTTTTTATAGCATTTCTACCTCTTAATTTGTAAAACCCCTTCAGAATCTCGAAAATATTTTTTCTATATGTCGTGTCCTCTGTTGAGGAACAGTCAAATTTGCTGTCTGTCAGGAACCAAAATGCCAGCATGAATTCTTTTCTGTTTTACTAGAATTAAGCATGTTATCAAAAGGAATGTGCATAGCTCTCAGCTCTGCACTTCATTTCTTTTCTTTGAAGGCACTGTTTATGTTAAAGTCTGCTACAGAACAGTACTGGGTTCAGACAGAGTGTACACACATTATTTTGGTGTAATATCAATAATAAGATGGCAGCCTTTAAAACTTCCTGATACTAAAAGGTACGTATCTGGCAAAAGTGATTGGTAAACATCTTTTTTAATGTAAGCTGTGTCAAATTGGGACATAAGTTTGTGTCATGTTAAATTAAAGAAATTACAGTTATGCCTTGTTAACTCATTTATATATAATTGTGACTATGTATTCAATCACAACATTCTCTCTCAGACAGTACATGATTAATCAACAATTAATCACTTTGCAAAGTTCCAGGACTTTGGCTGAAGCATATTCATGTGTATTTTTTTAAAATGCACCAGGAGATATTAAAAAACCCAAATCAAACATTAATTTCACTGGATGTCTTCCACATGCATAACTGAGAAATGGACATGTCAATAAAAGCATGCTGGAGAAACAAGGCACAAACCTAAACTACCTAAAAATGCCTCACAAGCAAAGGTGCTAAAATTGATGGTACTGAATACCAGAAAACACTTCAAAATAAAGTCAGACATTTAAAAACTATTCCTTTTAACAATCCTGAAGGAAATGTGTTCCGCTAATGTGACATATGGATATAAGACCAAATTTACTTTGAGAATATAGCTGCTTATCTAGTATACTAGTTATTGAGTTCACATCTACTCATCTGCCTCTCAAAATATTCAGTATGCTCAAATACAGAAATATATCAAGTAGTAATATAAAAACTCAAGCATGCTTATTTTAAGGGTTTGTTCAGTTTATGCTAATCTTTGTTATTTTTCCTCTACATTAAATAATTTCTATAGAATACTATATTGACTAGATTTAAAGATCATTCCAATACAATATGAAATATCTCCTACAGCCTTTCAACTATGTCAATCAAATCAGTAATTACCATATTTCTGCAAATTATTGGAATGTCTACAAGTATACTCACAACTTTCATTAAAGAATGGCCAGGGGCACAACTTGCTGCTGGGATGGCCGTAAAAGAAAAGGTGCTAACAGCAAACAAACACCTGCATCCCACCATGTGCTATGGTAAATCCAGGAGGCACACAAATGGGCAGTGAGTTTAGATTGGTGTTTCTTGTCAGCACTCTTGCAGGAACACTATATAATAAATAATTTATCAATACACTGTTTTTTATTCTTCAGGGGAGCAGAAGAAAGTCTTTGGTTCCTAAATCACTGAATGATTGTGACAATCACAAAATAATCTCATAGATCATCTTGGTCAACATTTAACTGATTTGTGTTGCATTAACAGAGAAAATAAGTGTTTCAGACTACCTCCTTACACCATATTACCTATGGATGTATACAAATATTAGGCAAAGATAGTGTTTCTGAATGGGATGCTATTAGATAGCATAACAATACAGGCAAAGCAAAAGGAAAATTAAGATTTATGATGAATAAAAACAGAGAGGCTAGATATTCATGCAATTTAATACCACAAAAATAGAATTACCTGGGATCTATCCTGATCAGTCCTGAGTACCCTCAATTTCACTGCAAGTCATGAAGTTGAGGGTGCTTAGCACTTTACAGGAAGTGCTCAGCACTTCAAAGGATTAGGCCCTTCATATCTATGCTGATTAATATATTATGGGGGAGATTTTCAAAAGCACTCAGCACTGGCTTAATTCTGGTTCCATTGATCCTATCATAATCAATGGAGCAGTTAGGCCAATAGTGTGCTTTTAAAAATCCCACCCTACAAAGGTTAGGAATATATTTTGCTATCAATTCTTTAAAAAATTAACTTTAACATTTGTCTTCCAATGAAGATACATTTTTGGCTCTTCTGATTCTTGAGGAATAAAAGTGCTGTTTACTAGGAATAAAAAAGAAGATACTACCAAACTACAATACACAGACTTGAACACACTGTTTTAGGCATAAAATCCCTGACATTGACACTTGTGGCACATGTGGAGACAATTAAAGTAAGAGTTCCTGTATATCATGATATGCAACAACCTTAAGATTTTTCTAAAATGCACATGCAATATGCATAAACTATGATTTAGATGGCAAGCAGGGAATCATAGGATTTTACTAGTAATAAGTAAAATTAAAAGCTTTCTTCCTAGCAAGCTTACATGTTAAATTAATTCTTCTATACAGATATGCAGCAGGCCTAAAGCTCAAAACTCGTATAACAGTTTACAGTCATAGCTGGCCATCAATTATTGATAGTTCCATCATTTCATTTAAGGTATAAACTTTGTTTAAACACAAATATTTACATTTGTTCTTTCATGCTACTGATCACAGAATGAAAACAGTAATATACCTAAATACATACTGAAGCATAATTTACCATATTTAAAAAGCTATTTGAGCACATTAATTTACATCACATATTTACAAAACACATTTTAAAGAGGAAACAAAAAGCATTCATTTAAGTTACGGTTTTTAACTATAAAAATTTCCTGGGAGAAAAGGCCTCTCTCTTGGCTTCCAAACAAGCTACAGATCTGTTTTCTGCAGTATATATAGTTGAGTGGCTTAAGATAGAGAATATGGTGAAACAAGGCTTGAATATAGTAGTCCATGCTGTAAACATTGAGTAGTAGCTGCTGGCATTTCTTTTCATAATAGAATGCATGGTAACACATGCAGTCATTTTTCTTCTCTTCCCAAACATCCTTCATCAAATAGTCAAAAAGACCTAATTTAAGGTCTTTTAATATGTCTTTAATTTGTATTTTCCAGTGTTACAAGTTTGAACTCCAGGAGTGTAGCTTGCCACTCCACTTCCATCAATAGTCTTTAACAGGCGCTAGCTCTGGTATGAGGTTTACAGTTATATTTTTATAAAATCTACTGATGAGTATTTTAGGAGTATATATTAAATTGTTCAACCCATCGATGTACTGACGCTCTCTGGAATACCTCAGGAGTTTATACCTGTAGGGTTAGGGGAGAAGGAACAAGGAAAAAGGTTTGTAAAGAAACATGTTAAATTGGTATCAACTGTGTTATTGTAATTAAAGACGGGTCATCATTTATTTTGAAACCCCTATTTTACAAAAACTCACTCTGGGAGCACTTTGTTTATACTAATTACAAACATCAGCTTTAAATGCATGAATTTTTGCAGTTTTATAAATTAGATGGACATTCAAGTACTGTTCATATTCCTAGACAAACTACATTGAGATTAACTACACAGCCAACAAATGATTGTGATTAATGCATATTAGTGTTTGTGGTCCCAAATTAGGAATGTCTATATTGCAACTAGACACCTGCAGCTGGCCCATGCCAGCCGAGTTGGGCTTGCGGGGCTCAGGCTGTGGGGCTGTTAAATAGGGATGTAGACTTTCAGGCTTAGGCTGCAGCCTGAGCTCTGGGACCCTTCCATCTTGTGGAGTCCTAGAGCCCAATCGTAGGTGTCTAAACTGCAATTCAACAGCCCTGCAGCCTGAGCACCGTAAGCCTGAATCGGCTGGCTTGACTCAGTCACAGGTTTTTAATTGCAGTGTAGACATACCCTTAGTGATCCCTCTGTATTCCTGCCTCAGCTCCCAAGGCAGTGCTGCCTCACTATGAAGCATGGCCAAGCCAGTAGTGCCACGGGGAACCTTTTAAACACTGATGCTCGCTCTAGCATACAGCCACCACATAACTTCAAAGGAGCAGTGACAGCAAGTGCCAACTAACTGACCAAAGACAACTCCTGATACATGGGTTCAGTTTCTCTCATGACACTAAAACTAATTTTCTTGTTATGATTCTGTTCATTTTATTGAGTCAGAGAGAGAGTGATTGCTTGGATTTTTTAATGCCACAAAAGCCCCAACTAATAGTGACATGGGCTGTTTACTTAGATTTATCTATGGTCTATAATCATATATATTAATCATTAGCCTAGTTTAATTACAACCTAGTATCTTGAAGTGTTCCTTATGCACAAAATGTCAATGATTTTTAATAATATGGAATATTTGAATAGAGTGTTATTTCATTGTTCAGATTATTAGGGATAATAAAAGTTGACACACTGCGCTAAATTTCTTAAAGAACCCATTTTAAATTAATTTTAACTCACTATTCAACAGATATATTTGTACATTCTCCTAAAAAATAATTCAGTACTCAGAGAAAGTACAGAAATGTTGGTAAGGATACACAGTATTTTTCATATATAAGAGGGTGGGGAAAAAATCACTGTTTTATGTGCAAAAAACTCAACTCAACCTTAACTATGGAGCCATAATTAGCGTTTCTATAATAAACCATGGAAAGCTCTTTATGTATATACTCTCCAGAAGCTCAAAAACCACATCTCTTGTACTTCCACCTATACAAATAAGTTCATGTTACTGATCACTGAGACATATTGTCAATTTAATCAGGCCTTTGCCAGCAATTTTTTAAGCTGTTATTATAAGAAAGATATCAGACTGCTATAACAAACAGGTTAGAGGAGAGTATTTTCTTTTCAGTTTACTTTCTTTGTTCACTGTACTTTGTGAAGTCAGCTTTGTTGTTTCCCTTATGTAGTCAGTATCCCCTGTTGTGTGAGTACCACACATTAACAGTGGGCTGGTGGGGGGCGGGAGGGGGAGAGAGAGAGAGAGAGAAACAAAAACTAACAACAAAACCAAACAGGAAAATGTTATTGTAAAACCACAGAAATCAGCAGGACCACCCACAGTAGATCTCTCACCTGAGTTTAGCAATTTTAAATAAACTAGATTTGAAGTTTATATGTCCCTTGAAAAATGGAATGTATCAAAATAAAAGCCAGTATAGCACATTACAAAAGGCTCAGAAGTTTATTAATAGTTCTACACCATTGTGTGTGTGTTTGTGTGAGAATATGCTCCAGATAAAATCTTTGGTATTCCTTAGGTTTTAATGTTTGAACACACTGCCCTTTTTCTTACCGTCCTAAAAATTGGACTTCACCTCTGTGATGATGAGGAATGGACTTGTACTTCCCTAGGTCTCCCTCTGGTCTTGTTACATTGTATCCAGCATAATGAACCCTACAGTACAATAGTTAAAGATAAGTGTATGAACAAAAATGAATTTATAAAAAAAAAATTTAGTGACTTACAGCAAAAGTGAAAAAAATTGAATTAGTGTTCGGATCTTAAGCTAACTCTTCTATGACCTTTGTTTAAATTAAAAACAGTAAACAAACAGTGCTATATATACAGTGACAAATAGCAACCAGGCCCCTGTCCCAAGCACTTTCCAACCTACTTCACACAGCAAAGTAAGAGATGACAGACTGGGAGCATATAGAAATGATGAGGGTTACAAGAGTAGAAACATGGGATATGCTTTTGTTACACAAGACTGTTCCTTTTAGACCTACATAGCTGTTAGTTTACATATAATTTAATCATAAAAATTAACAAATTAATAAAAATAACTTTTTAAAAGTTTGTTTACGGTGGTGTTTTTATATAGTCAATTTCACTGTTCTGTTGATGGTCAACTACAACTCTGTGTCATAGGATAGCATGATGTCACTCATACACTGCTCTTGGACATGGAAGCAACTTATGTGCAAGCTTTTCCCCACACACTGTAAGAAGGTTTTTAGTAGCAACAGCAAAACTGGTGGGGGGGGAAAGCACATGAGAAAAAGGAGAGAGGAGCCCAAATATGCTTGGGGTTATGCCTAATAGGGAGACATCTCTTTAAGAGACTCGGGGGGGGGGGCGGGGGGGGCGGGGGTGGAAGGAAGGAATGGTGTCTGGGTCATTGTTGCTAGGCAGATGTACAATCAGCATTCATGTCCAGAACTTTCAGGAACTTGGTATGGTAGTTTTGGGCATGCCCAATAGGGTTCCTGTAGCTGGACTAAAACTCCACCGAGTCAGGGCAAGTAGTCAAGGTAGCTGTGTGGTGGCTGAAAGAAGCTCAGCCATAGTAACGGAATGCAAAACTCTGAAGCATTTTGCAGCAGGTTGGGTGATAGTGTTAACTTCCCAACAGGGAACCAGCAGTGTTAGTTATAGGAGAAATTTGGAAGGAAAACTTAATTTTTAATTGTATAACTTGAATGTTATTTTAGTCAAATTGTCTTAATTGGCATGGTTCACAAACTCTTTCCTCATTTAAATGTGCTGACAGGGAAAGAGTCATATATATTTTCCTATTATTGCAGTGCTTTTGACTCATGAGACTATATGGAGTTGATAAACAGGACTGTAACTAAGACTCAAGTGAATTCAACCTAAGCTTTTGGACCTCTCAGGTACATCTCACTGTCTTTCTGTGGGGCTAGCCTTTTAGATTTAATTTTTGTATATATATTTATGTATAACTATGAAGATAATGCATGTGGATTATGAAGTAAACTGGTCATTTAGTAGAAATTAAGATATTGTTTCTTTATCATTATAAATTTTTATAAAGTTGATACTAAAGAATTAAGCTAATTTCTCCTCTTCTTTTTGGACTTGATTGTGTGGGAGAGGTTGACCCTCTGCAAACCTTGCTGAAAATCCTCAAGGAATAAATTCTGGGTCTCTGTGTGCTTTTCTATAGGAGTTGTGTTGAAGCACTAGGAAAGGGGCAATACGTTTTAGCCCACCCAAAGGTTACACTACTAGGCACACCCAAAAAAGCCTTTTAAACATCAGCAAACCAAGCAGAAAACCCCTCGTATATATATTTTTTTAATTTCAGAACATATTATTTAAGGGGAGCTATATCAGAAACATGATTTTGAAATCTGAAAACTTCAAAAAAATCTAATTAGCAGTGCTCCATTTAATTACAGTTCTTTTAAAAAAATAGCTAATGTCGTCATCTGGCTCTCCCCAGCACACATTGTACATCCACCTAGGGAGAGATATTCAAAGGTAGGAAGAACAAGTAGGTACCCACATTCCTTTGAAAGGAAATGGGAGCTGGGCACTTTAGGCACTTCTGAAAGTCTGTCCCCTGGAGTTTAAGCTTTTCAGGGCAGAGACTGTGTCTTTCTTTATAAAGCAAACCAAGTACACTGTCAGTGCAATAATAATGAATACACACCTTTTAATTTAATATAACAAAAAACACACTATAAAGAGTCAATAAACTCAAATAAGCCTTCTGCAAACTTTTCTTAAACTTAGATATTTTAATAGCGAAAAAATTTGAACATCACTGTTCAGGAACTCATGTCTTACACAATGTACTATAAACACTCACCTATTCCAAAGATCGTCATCTTCTCCTCCCCATCCCCAGAAAGCATTTGGAAATCCATTGATCTTTTTGAATTGTTCCACTGTCAGGCCACTTACACCACCAAAGAACTCATTGTATGGAAGACTGAAAATGATAGCAAGTAAGTTTTATTCTATTGATTGAATTCAGAGAAGTAAAAATCCTGTTTGAACAACTGCTTCCGTATCTTGCAGGAAAAAAAATCTAGTGTATGTGTAGATGTTCAATATACCTATTAGGAAAAATGCTTTACAGATCTTTTATAATGAAAGTTGGTATTAGCAAAGAATGCGGAAACTAAATATTTGTAATAAGGGCTTTCATTTGCGGAACAGAAAACAGCAGGCAAGTATCCCATGAAACAGCAGCTTAACCCAGGCTTCAGGTAGCCGGTTTTAGAAAAAAGACCAATTTACAGCTGAAGGGACTGTAAAACAAAGCTTTTAAAATGTGGTATTTTGACACTATTGAGTTGAAAAAGTTCTCTTCACCTGAGTCAGCAGTAAAAGCTCTGATATGTCAGTAATATTTCCAGTCCATTAATGTATTCTACAAAACAGGGAAAACTGATAAAAAAATAAAGCAGTTTAACACCTTATATTAGCCTATTCTGAAGTATTTTTAAAAGTAATGGAAATTCCTCCCTTGTTTCAGTTTTTAGAGAGCATAGCTAAGCACGTTCAAGATTATTTTAATCCTTTTTGCACCAAGAGAATATTTCTCTTGACAATAAATGCATGTTGACTACCATTACACAAGTGTTAAGCAATAAACAGCTGCCCAACCTGTACAGCCACTACAGCTACATAGCTAAAATTACTACTGTCAGTCACTCTTTAAATTTTAGGAATTGTAATTTCCTGATTCCAAACACTGTATGCACAGTGAAAGACCATTAGCACGGATGTTCCCTTTAGCCGCTGCCTCCTGTAGTTACTGGACCAGATAGATCATCCCACCTCCCACAAGCTATCACAAAGGGAGGACATTTCCAAGGATCCTCTTTCAGAAATGTCTGATGATTTAATCCCAACCAGAATAGCTGGGTTTGCTCCCCAAGTGGCTCCTCCAAATATGGATTCCTAAGGAGGTGAAGACCATCTGCAAGGAGGCCCAGCACCTCTGCACCAGGATTCCACTGGTATTGTGCTAACAAGGCTTCCTTCTACCCATAGCTGCCTCTGGGATGCTGTGGGAGAGGAAGCTGCTTGATGGAGAAAATAATATAGCCCTACTTGTATTATAGATAATGTGGAAGCAAAGAATGGACAGTAAGTGGACAACTATTATCCCCACTTACCAATGAGCAAGCAGACAAAAAAGTAAAATGGACTCAATCTCCTGACTCTTAATCTCTATTAATTTTGGATTGTTCTACCCATCATGTACATGATGTTCTGAAAAGCCTTAACACAATGACATTTTCTGTAGCACAGGTCCAGGGTTTTCAGGGTTTTCAATGGCTTTTTGACAAACTGAACTCCAAACACAGCAAGCACACACACACACAAGTTGGAGAAACAAATTACAAAAGTTATCTGGAGCAATTGGAACAGTGAGAGTTGCAGACAAGTTGACATTTAGAATTAATAATGTAAAGGAAAAACATTACCAATATAAAACTGCAGGGGAAGGGACATAATCCAGCTGCAGCATCCACATTATATTAAAGCTTAATACTGCCTGAATACATGACGGGAAGCAGTCTATCAGGTGGGGAGAAATCTTTCATTTAAGAAGTGATCCGCAAAGTTAAAATAGGAGACCCTCTTTATTAAATAGTACATTATTGCAAAGTTGAAGTGGGAAACATTTCCTACAATATTGCCAATACTCCTACTTCTCCTACTCCAGGGGTCGGCAACCTTTCAGACGTGGTGTGCCGAGTCTTCACTTATTCACTTTAACTTAAGGTTTCGCGTGCCGGTAATACATTTTAACATTTTTTTAGAAGGTCTCTCTTTATAAGTCTATATTATATAACTAAATTATTGTTGTATGTAAAGTAAACAAGGTTTTCAAAATGTTTAAGAAGCTTAATTTAAAATTAAATTAAAATGCTGATCTTATGCCACCGGCCCACTCAGCCCGCTGCCGGCCTGGGGTTCCGTTCACCTAGTTCGGCAGCTGGCTGAGCGGGGTCTGCGGGACCCCGGCTGGCGAGGGGCCGGCAGCCGGGACCCCAGACCGGGGATGCAGGTAGGAATGTGTGTGTGTGTGTGTGCAGGAGCGCCCGTTTGGTGCTCAGGGTGGGGATGGGGATGTGGGGGGCGCAAGAGTCAGGGCATGGGGTGTGGGGGGGCTGGGTATGTGTGAGGGTGCAGGGATCAGGGCAGAGGGCTGGGGGGATGTGGGGGGGATTCAGGGGTCAGGGCAGAGGGCTGGGTGTGTGTGTGGGGGGTGAGGGCAGAGGGCTGGGGTGCTCGGCTCGTGGGGGTGCTCATGGCAGGGGGCTGGAGGGGATATGCCCTGTTCCCACCCCTTTCCCCAGGGCCCCCGTCCCCACCTCTTCTCTGCCTCCTCCCCAGAGCAGCGAGCACACTGCGGCTCGGCTCAGTTCCCCCTCCCCCTCGCAAGGGCGATCAGCTGATCGGCGGCAGGGAGAGGGGGGGAGGGGCAGGAAAGCACCACGCTGGGGAAAGAAGTGGGGGAGGGGGAGCTTGGCTGCCGATATGACCAAGCTTCTGCCTCCTGCTCCCGCAGGAGAAATCAGTGGGCAGGGGGGGAGGGGGGCTGAGTGGGGCCAGGACCCCGGCAGGCAGCAGCGTGCCATCAAAAATCGGCTCGCGTGCCGTCTTTGGCACGCGTGCCGCAGGTTGCCAACCCCTGTCCTACTCCAAGATAGTGATATTACAATGATGGTAAGAGACATCTCAAGAAGGCACACATTGGAAGGAAATAAGTACTGACGCCCTATTACAACAGTTGGATAGATGAAAACATAGAGCTATTTTAGAAGCCAATATTAAAAGTTTATGAAAGCAACAGAGACCTTTTGAGAGCTGTAATTACATCAGGGTAGTGAACATAAAACCAACACTCAGAATATTTCTACAAAGGTAGACGAGCTTTTCTACAAAGCAGAAATATATTATCAAGAGCAGCTTGCCTTTATTGCTACATGTATTTTATATAACCATTTAGTAACAAAGAGGGTGCTAAAGGAGGTGGTGTCTCTATACTAGTAGCTTCTCAAATACAAAAACTAAACTTTCCCTTCTGTTCTTTCCTTTTATGATACTGTCAGTTAATAGCTTGTACAACATTTAGAGTAAGAAAATGGCATATCTGTTGGTTAAAATCTTACATTTTTGTAGGTTGAATGTTAACTACGGCTAAGGGTTTTTTATGTGCACATTCAAAAGACATTTCTGCATCTTTTAAGACAGGAAAGGTGAACTGCAATACTTACATGTACATGTATTTGTCCAGCTTTGCTGCAAAATGACGTGGCATCTCTCCACATCCATAATAATTTCGGTCATTTTCAGGTAAATGATCCACATCATGAAAAATTACACAGTCCCAGGCAACATCTTTCATAGCCTCTTTGAAGCCAACGTTAAAGAGCATTGCACGGTTAAAAGGTTGTGTACCACTCTTTATGCGGAAACAAAGGAGAAACCGAATAAGGCAAGAGCAAGTAGACACTACTTTGATATACAGGAAATTTACCAGCCCCCCTCGTATTAGAAAGAAAAGGGTGTGTTGATACCGAGGCTTGTTATGCTTTCATTTAATCACAGCAGCAGCAAGAATAGCAGTATTTCACCAACTCCATTTTGTGCAATTAAAGAAAAATCCTCCCTCTAGAATTCCTGCCCTTGAAGAGCAAGAACTTAAAACTTCTATTTAGTTTACATTAAGAAACATTGCACCAAATCAATCATAAGCACCAATACTATAAGGAGCACTGATACTTATCTTCAAGTACAAGTTGCAGTTAAGTTTTATGCCGAAGTATAAATGCAATACCAAATCACTAATGCAATACCAAAGTTGCGAACAATGTTTAACCACTCAAAAATGTATCTTGTTAAAACAAAGCACACAGTATTTATGAATTTCAACTAGTATGAAATACTTTGCTACATGTTTACAGTAAGTTAACCTTGTGATAGGACATATGTCCACAGCCTGATAAAATCTTGTTAGATAATTTTATTAAAAACCTTTTTAAATTTTCAACATTTAATTTTATTAAATAAAAAATGGAATTTGAGGAGCAGCTCCCTGAAGACTGAAAAAATTAGTTTACAAGCCTTTTTAGTATCAGAAAATTATCGTGTAATTAGATCTTTTAAAGAACACCGATTTCCTCACTCTCCCTTATACTTTTTCCATTAAAGACTGAATGTATGTGTGTATGTGAAAGATGCAGAATTCACTGTCCTGGAAACCTAAATCATGTAATTAATGTATAGATCAGCTATTAATATAATACTGCCAACAGCAGAGCAAATTCCTCACAAACTGCCCCACCAATGTGCCATAACCCTGTTTTGAAGGGATAGAATCTTCAGGGGGTCAGTCATTCTCCAAACCAATTGAGGTCTATGCATTTATGAGGAGACTACCTTTCAGGTACTAGCTGGTAACATTTGTAATGTGATCACATATTCAGTAAGAACTAGACAGAGTCCACCAATTCATTTAATGACAGCCAAATGGACAACCTTCAAATGATAACTACTTTTGGTAACTATAGATTTGAGTTAGATAAGAATATGCAATCTAGAGGTGTAAATCTGTGTAGCCCTTTATTAGTCCCTGTCCTCAAATTCCTTTGCAAAGATCAATTTTTAATTTTTATAACTGCAAAGATAATGGTTTTGCACTACAAGCCTTAACTTTGTATACAATAGATTCAATGAGGTTAATGTTAACAGCTATAAAAATACTGCTCTATATTTTAAGAGAAATAAGATGTCACTGATCACCAATAAATCCGAGAAAAAAGTTGAGGGTTTTTTGTTTGTATTTTACTTAATGGATTAGAATGTAACTGCTTTAATGTTTAGTTTCAGAAGTTGAGATTTCCTGATTCACAGAATATTCAATAGCAACATCAGACCCCAATCAGTGAGGAAGTTCCAAGGAGTTAATTTTGATATACTATTCTAATTAAAGACTCACCTGTTCAACAACATAAAAGGCAAATTCCAACCGTTGCTTCTGTAACATAGGTATGAGGTGCCGGAAAAAAATCGGAAGATGTTCATGGCGATTGCGAAAAGGAATGAGGATTGCCACCTGCAAAATAAGTCAGATTAGAGAGTAATGTTAAGATGATATGAGTATTTTAAAATCATAATGGGTTCAATTAAATCTGTTGTTATGGATTTTTCAGTGTTTTAGCCTTAATGTTGAATTGGTGAACTCTTCTACAACTTTTCGTGCTCCTCTAGAAAGCAGCTAAACAAGGCAGTACTTTTTACATACAAAACTATGATGCATTTTTCTAGTGAATGAGTCTACAAGTGACTTTAAGGGGTAATGCTGATGTCCAATCACAGTTTATTGTAAGCAATTTATTGAACCAAAGGACTGAACATACTTGGAAGAGTCACCACTGATTAAGGCAATACCTTTTTGACTACATTCATTGTTCTCATGAGAAATGTTCTAATCTGTGTATATTCAGTGGGAACACTGAAATAATGAATTCATGTTTATATATCAGGGGTGGCCAAACTGGCTCACGAGCCACATGCGGCTCTTTTACCATTAAAGTGCAGCTCATGGAGCCCCCCGTGCATCCCCCCATTCTCCACTACCAGACTAGGGGGAGCTTGAGACCTCTGCCTTGCAGCAGGGTGGTGTAGTAGGGGCTTTGCCCAGTGGGGAGAGGGGTTTTGGGGCTTCAGCCCTGCGGAGCACACTTGCTGGGGCTCAGGGCTTCAGCAGGAGCAGGGCTGAAGCACTAAGCCCCGGACCCCAGCACGTGTGCCCTGGCTCCCGAACTTCTGAAGATTGTCGTACGCAGCTCAGAAGGCCAATAAGTTTGGTCTCCCCTGTTATATATTAAAATGCCTACACAAATACCAAAAATGTCCTTAATTTCTCTGTAGATATGTTTTCAAGTACTGAAATTTTGTGAAGGTTCATGGCAATATTTAAACTACCCTTCTTGGATCAAATGACCAGCACAAAGATTTAAATTTCTAAAAATGGATGCTTGTAGTTTTCAAATATTCTCAATAAGCAGGAAAATAATTAGTGGAAAGGAGGTCAGTAAGGAACTTTGTCTCACCTTCCATCGTGGTTTACAATCTTTTGGTTTCCAATGACCACCTGGCTCAATGTCTAAATCCTTTGAAAATACTTCCTGAATTTCATCAAAACTAATTTCACTCATGTTGATGCTGATAAGGCCTCCTAATGTAGTGAGAAATATGAAAAATATTTATTCATTTTAATTAAAATGTATAAGTCTAACGTGTTTTTAATTTGCTCCACCAGAGACACTGTATAGAAGTAATCCAATAAATGGTTATTTTGATTACGGTACCTATTGGTAAAAAGAATCCTAGTTCTGACTCATTTCTTCCAGAATATTTAATGTATATAGGAATGGAGTTTAGTTTTTTCCAAAGAAATTAAAAAGATATTCCTCTGCAAAAGCCTGTAAAAGAATTCTATAATTTTGTTTTTATAGAACAGTCTACAATAGTTAAAATACAGCTAAAACTTCTAATCATACTGATACATTTTACCCAAATTTTGCAACAAGACATTTAGTAGACAAAGTAAACTTACCATAAGTGTGTCTTCTCATAATAAAGAATCACCTTCTCTAGAAGTCACAGTAGTTAGTTAACTGTGCCCACACTACCACACACAGAGGCACTAATCTGATACTGAAATTCCGGGTACCTTCACAGCTCCCCTTACATAGAAATGGAGAAATACACATCTCCATTCTCTAAACTTCTGAAGTTTTAAACCTAACTAATTACAAACATAAAAGTATGCGCTACCTTGGGGGAAAATATATAGACTCTTTCTTGTTACAAGAAGACATTTACAGTAAACTGAATTTGCCTAATCCCTCCATACATTCATAAACCTCTAGTCTGGATCACCATAACTGATGAAAAGTAGTAAGCAGCCCACCCAAAAGAGGGAGAAAGAGTAGAAGGAAGTGAGACAAATTAAGGAACAGTAGCAGACTAAGACCCAGAAACAAAATGTAAAACAATCTGATGAAGCTGTGTTGTTTCACAACATCTAAGTTGTGTCATTTCTCTGTCAGATGTTGCCGCTTCAGACAGAATGAAGGATGACTTTTCCCAGGAAGAAAAGACCTTAAGAGTTCTCAGCACCACCCTGTCATTATGAAACACACAGTAAGATTCTTGCATTGATAACACTGCCAGCTCTGATACCCGTCTAGTTGGGGTGATAATGACCAGAAAAACCGGTTTTTATCAACAGGAAGAAGGCAGTCACTGAAGTAAGGTGCTCGAAGGAATGATCTGTTAAGCCTTCAAAACCAGTGGTAGATCCCATTTTGGGAAAATTGGTCTGAATGTTGGCCGGCCAACCTGACAACCCTGAGGAATCTGGAGATCTAGGGTTCTCTGCCAAGGATCCCACAGAACCCATGAAAAGGACGCAGCTAAGAACAGAAACCTAAATTTGACACACTGTGGTGCTGGACTGAAGGCCCTTATCTACACCTTTCTGGAATAAGACCAAAATGGCTGGAATCCCCATACTGTTTGTCTTGGCACCACTCACTGAACCTGGACAAGATGGAAGGGTATGCGTTTAGAGTTAAGGCTCTCCTGGATGCTAGCAAGGTCTTGAGAACTTTGGAAGATACATCTAGGATTGTTAAGGCTTCTCTTTCATTAGCCAGGCTGTCAGCTAAAGCCAGACTGGATCTGAATTGAGAAATGGGCCTTGGGAGATAAACAGTCTCCCTTTGGAGAAGATAATTATAGTGGAGATTCCAGGATCAGGTCCTATCAGGTTGGAAAACCATGTCTCCTTGGTCAATAGGGAGTTATCAACATGACTTTCACCTGCTCCCTGTTTATTTTCTGAATCACTTTCCCCGGGAGGGGAAAAGGTGGTCATGCATAAAGTAGGCCCTCTGGCTATTTGTGCAAAAGGGCTTCCATTCTCAGAGATTCGGGACCTGTCTCCATGGTGTAGTACCTCAACCTCTTTGTGTTTCTGCAGCTCACAAACAAAGAGGCTGAAGGAAGACTGAACATCCTCGAGGTCAGTCCAAAGAGCTCTTCATACAGGCATCACTCCAGATTGTTGAACTTATGCCTGCTGAGACAATCTGCCTTCTGGGTCAGTTCTCCATTTATGTGGATTGCTCTGAGGGACAGAAGAGATTGCTCTGCCCATTTCATTATTTCCATTGCTTCTGTGTGTAGCTTTGGGCTTCTTGCTGTTTATGCATGTGACTGTAGTTGTGTTGTCTGACTAAACCATACGTGATTTCTTTCCAGGAAGATCTAAAACTCACATTTCTAGCTTGCCTGCTCTGAGTTCTAGAAGGTTCATGCTGTATCTTTTTTTCTCCAGGCTTGAGGTTCCCTGGGTGGTTTGAAAACCCAGATGAACACTCCAGCCCTCCAGTATAGCATTGGTAGTAAGGACAAGAGGCTCTTGAAGACATATAGGCAGGCCTTTGCAGACATTAGCATGGAAAGTCCAGCATTCTAGGGAGCTTAGTATCTGGATTTAGACTTGCACTTGGTCTTTCATGTGTTCCAGCAAGTGGTTGCATGTTCTCAGGAGGAAGGTTTAAAGGCACCAGATGTGCGATCTTGCCCAAATTCCTATTCACAATACCAGAAAGCCCAGAAGCTGAAGACGCCATGCTATAGCAGGACATCTACAGTTTGCAAAAAACTGTTAAGATCCTGGATCTTCTGGAATCTTTCAGGTGACAGATTTTTGCTATCAGGGTTTCTGTATCTACTCCCCGGTGAGAGATGCTGGTTGAAGGAATCAGGGAGTTCTTTTTGATGTTGATGACGAAGCCATTAACTTTCAGAAAGTCCAGACTCAGAGCTGTGGCTTTGTGCACTTTGGCTTGGGAAGGGATGTGGTCGAGGAAGGGACATAGGTGGATATCTTGTGCCCTATGCCTGATCACTACCAGCACCTCTGTAAAGACGCTGGGGACCGAAGACAGTCCGAAGGGGAGCATTTGATTCTGGTAATAGTTTTTCCATAAGTGAATCTCAGGAGTCTGTGGTTACATGACCTTACGAAGATATGGAGATAGGCATACACTGACATCAAGGAGTCTCCTTGAAATAAGGAGGAGAGTGCTGAGGCCAAGATCTCCATTCAGAACTTTGTCTTTCTCATCCATATGTTGAGCCTCTTGCGGCAGAAGATGGCCCCCACCCTGATACTCTTCTGGGTATACAGAAGATGGAGTAAAACCCTAAGAATCTCTCTTCTGAGAGCACAGTTTCTAATACTCTTACTTCCAGATAAGAAATCTCATTCTGGATCAGCTTGTGTTTTATGGGGACTGGATGAAGAAGAGTTGAGGGCTCCATCTCATCCTAAGGGACTACGTCAGCTCACTATATTCCCTCACCCACTTGTCTGCTGTGGATGCATACCACTGCTCTGTGAAGGGAGAAATTCTGCCTTCTAGCTTCAGCCATGGGTGTGCGCACATCCAATCATTGTCATAAGGTGGCCTTGGAGGCTGTGGAGCAGTCTCTGGGCCTTCTCTTACAACCTTGATTCCAGGATTTACTATTGGAGAAGCTGCTGTCCCTTCATTGATACTTCTGCAAGGAAGATGGATGAAAGATGTCCCTATCTGAATGTAAGTTACTGAGGCTAGGAGGGTCTGCCCAGATTTCGCCATGTTTTCCACCACTAGTTGCTCCAGCTTTTCCTCAAACAGGATGGAGACTATAAACTTTCCTAAGCATAGAACCTGTTTAGAATGGGAATTCATTTTTCAAGGCAGAACCACACCTGGCACCCGTCTGCTGAGCTATCTTGCCATGGCTCTGGCTGACAAGCTTGATACATTCACTGAACTGTGAAGCGCTACAAATGCTGTTGCTAAGGAGATTTTTTTTTTTTTTTTTTTTTTTTAAAGAGTAGGGCTGGAATCAGGGTGATCTCTGTTCCTTAGATCTATGAGATCCTCCAGCCAGAAGAGAGATGCCCTAGCAAAGCATGTTGCTGTCAGAGATGGTCTTTCAGGTAGCCAAAGAGGTCTCAAAGTCTTTTTTGAGTGTGTCCTCCACTTTCCTTTCTGTGTGATCCTTAGGGTAGAACTTTCCTTGAGGGGATAACCATGCCCCTTACTAGGGTTTCAATAACAGCATTTAGCTTTGGGACCTCAGCAATGGAGTTTTTTGGCTCCTGCAAACTGTAGAACTGGAGGTCATTTTTACTGATATGTTTGCCTTTGTCAGGCTTGTTCCCACTCCTCTATGACCACATCCTCAAAGGAGGAGTGCAGAGGAATAGCTGCCTCAGAAGATGATTCTGAAGGCAGGAATTTGCTTTCAGGCTTGCTCTCAGGAACTTGTTCAGGCTGTATCTGTATGGTGGACACAAACTTTTTAGAGGGTAAGAATATTTTTTGTGTCTCCATAGTTGTTCTACTGTGGAGGAGGGGGAGGATAAAGAGGAAGAGTCAGAAGGCATGAGCCTCCTGTTTGTCTTCCCTTTTTTGGTTTCTCTGCCCTTGTAGCCTGACTTGCAGGTCAATGACCTCTGTTGTGGCTCTGATGAGATCTTTTATAGTGTGCCTTCCAGAACATCTGAAGACCTCTATAGAGCTCTCTGTCTCATTCCTCCCCTGCAGGGTCCCAGCCCCTAGAGAAGGCTCAAATTGGGAGTGAAAAGGGCTGTTTATTAGACCTGCTTCTTTCCCCAGGGAAAGAGTCATTTTAAGAGTTGGTGTAGGGAGAGGGGGTGAAGACCTGTAGCCCCACAAGGCTGTTCTCTTCAGAGTTTCAGGAGTACCCTGGGCAGCTGGATGGGGGGGTCCTCATCCTTCAAACCTCTCCCTGCTCGGTTCTGTGGCTCCAGGTTCAGTTTTCCCAGGTTAGAGTTGCGGCTACTCGGGCAGGTAGCGGACCCTGTAAGCCTGTCAAGCTTGGATCCCTGTGCCCTAACAGAGCTAAGATTGGTTGACTGGGCGTAGGCAGGGCACACCTCACTGTCTGCTGAGTCTGTGAAGGCTGCCTTGCAAATAGAGTGATTTTTGGACTTGAACTGGCGCTTCCTTAGCTGTTCTGCCATGCCAGGGAGGGAGGGGAGGCAGAGAACCTGGCAGGGTGGAACTGCTGCTGCAGTTTAGTCACCAAGGATATGTCTACACTACGAAATTAGGTCGATTTAATAGAAGTCGATTTTTTAGAAATCAATTTGATACAGTCGATTGTGTGTGTCCCCACTAAGCACATTAAGTCGGCGGAGTGTGTCCACAGTAATGAGGTTAGCATTGACTTTTGGAGTGTTGCAGTGTGGTAGCTATCCCACAGTTCCTGCAGTCTCCGCCACCCATTAGAATTCTGGGTTGAGCTCCCAATGCCTGATGGGGCAAAAACATTGTCGCGGGTGGTTCTGGGTACATGTCGTCAGACCCCCTTCCCACCCTCCCTCCGTGAAAGCAACGGCAAAAAATCGTTTCTCGCCTTTTTTCATGGGTTACCTGTGCAGACGACATACCACGGCAAGCATGGAGCCTGCTCAGCTCACTGCCACCGTACGTCTCCTGGGTGCTGCTGACAGACTCGGTACTGCATTGCTACACAGCAGCAGTTCCTTGCCTTTGCAAGTTAGCAAAGACGTTTAGCAGCCGTATTGCACCGTCTGCTGCTGTCTCCTGGTTGCTCCTGGCCGACCTTGGTGAGGTCAGTCGGGGGCGCCTGGACATAAATGGGAGTGACAGCAGGTCATTTCCTTCTTTAAGTTTAATGGAGATTCAGTCCTGCCTGGAATATCAAGCGAGCTAGAGGCTTCTGCCTCAGGCTGCTCTCCCAGCCAGCAGCACCGCGCGGTCGCACCTACTCCAGCCTACCCCTTGCTCCCATGGCTCATGAAGCCTGGACAGTAGTAAGGAGCAGTTCAACTATAGGCTGAGCAAGTGCAGAATGGTGGCAGAATGTGCCTTTGGACATTTAAAATCTTGCTGGCGCTGTTTGCTGACTAGGCTGTTTGCGATTAGAAAAGCACAGCAAGGTGCGCTGCACATCACAGAGACTTTGAAAACCAGTGTCATGACTGGCCAGGCTTTGGTGTGACAGTTGTGTGTGTTTCTCCTTGATGCAAACCCGCCCCCTTTGTTGATTTGTTTCTCCTTGATGAAAACCCTTCCCCTTGGTTCACTCTACTTCCCCGTAAGCCAACCGCCCTCCCCACCCCCCTTTGATCACCACTTGCAGAGGCAATAAAGTCATTGTTGTTTCAAATTCATGCATTCTTTATTAATTCGTCACACAAATGGGGGGGGATAACTGCAAAGGTAGCCCGGGAGGGATGGGGGAGGAGGGAAGCACCAGGTGGGGTGGTACAGGAGGGGAGAAGGGAAGGACAAGGCCACACTGTACTTCAAAACTTATTTATTGAATGCCAGCTTTCTGTTGCTTGGGCAGTCCTCTGGGGTGGAGTGGTTGGGTGCCCGGAGGCCCCCCACCGCGTTCTTGGGCATCTGGGTGAGGAGGCTGTGGAACTTGGGGAGGAGGGCAGTTGGTTACACAGGGGCTGCAGCGGCGGTCTGTGCTCCTGCTCCCTTTCCTGCACCTCAACCATACGCCGGAGCATATCAGTTTGATCTTCCAGTAGCCTAAGCATTGCTTCCTGCCTCCTCTCATTACGCTGACGCCACCTCTTCTCTTGCTCCCGCCACCTGTCCTTGCCTTCATTTTGTGCTTTCCTACACTCTGACATTGTCTGCCTCCACGCATTCTGCTGGGCTCTTTCAGTGAGGGAGGACTGCATGAGCTAAGAGAACATTTAATCGCGAGTGCGTTTTTTTCGCCTTCTAATCTTCGCTAACCTCTGGGACGGAGATGATACGGGGAGTGTTGAAACATTTGCAGCTGCGGGAGGGAAAAAAAGGGAGTGTAGTCTTTAAAAAGACATTTTAGAGAACAATGGGTAGACTCTTTCACGGTGAACCAAGCTGTTAACATTACATAGCACGTGTGCTTTCTTTACAAGGTCACATTTTGCCTCCTATATTGAGGGCCTGCAGGTTTGGTGTGAGAGATCACACACGCAGGGCCGGCGGGCAACAGAATTCGGCTTGCAGGCAACCATGGTAAGCCACAGTCTTTTGGCTTCTTTAACCTTCATAACATGTGGGAATGGTTTCAAACAGCAGTGCCCTCATTTCACATACCAAGCACCCATTTAAAATGGGTTGGCCATTTAAAAAGAGGGGCTGCGGTTTTCGGGTTAACGTGCAGCACAAACCCAACTAAACCCCCCACCCACCCAATTCTCTGGGATGATCACTTCACCCCTCCCCACACCGCATGGCTAACAGTGGGGATGATTTCTGTTCAGCCACAGGCAAACAGCCCAGCAGGAATGGCCACCTCTGAATGTCCCCTTAATAAAATTCCCCTATTTCAACCAGGTGACCATGAATGATATCACTCTCCTGAGGATAACACAGAGGGATAAAGAACGGATGTTGCTTGAATGCCAGCAAACACCGGGACCATATGCTGCCATGCTTTGTTATGCAATGATTCCAGACTACGTGTTACTGGCCTGGCGTGGTAAAGTGTACTACCATGGAGGACGGAATAAGGCTGCCCTCCCCAGGAACCTTTTGCAAAGGCTTTGGGAGTACATCCAGGAGAGCTTCATTGAGATGTCCCTGGAGGATT
Organism: Emys orbicularis; assembly: GCF_028017835.1. Lineage (NCBI taxonomy): Eukaryota > Metazoa > Chordata > Testudines > Emydidae > Emys > Emys orbicularis. The sequence goes on along the minus strand of NC_088684.1, from coordinate 77,576,379 downwards.
TACGCTCCATCCCCATACACGTTAACAGACTTTTCCAGTAGCTGTACTGGCCGTGAATGTATCCCAAGTCTTCAGGGAAAATTAATCACTAAACACGCTTGCTTTTAAACCATGTATTATATTTACAAAGGTACACTCACCAGAGGTCCCTTTGCCACCTTCTAGGTCCGGGAGCCCACCTTCGGTGGGTTGGTACTAGATCCCAGTGATAAACAGTTCCTGGCTTTCAGGGAAAACGGTTTCTCCGCTTGCTTGCTATGTGCTATCATCTTCCTCATCCCCAAAATCCGCATCCCTGTTGCGTGAGAATCCATTGACGGAGTCCACGCACAGGGCTGGGGAGTTGTAGGGGCACCCCCTAGAATGGCACGCAGCTCATCATAGAAGCGGCATGTCTGGGGCTCTGACCCGGACCAGCCGTTTGCCTCTCTGGTTCTTTGGTAGGCTTTCCTGAGCTCCTTAAGTTTCACGCGGCACTGCTGCGGGTCCCTGTTATAGCCTCTGTCCTTCATGCCCTTGGAGATTTTTTCAAGTGTTTTGGCATTTCGTCTTTTGGAACGGAGTTCTCATAGCACAGATTCCTCTCCCGATACAGCGATCAGATCCAGTACCTCCCGTTCGGTCCATGCTGGAGCTCTTTTGCAATTCTGGGATTCCATGGTTACACTGGTCTACAATTTTTGAGAAGTCGTCTGCTTCAGAGATAAAATGTGCTATTTATTATGTATTTTGATGTGCTGAATTCAAATATGACAATTAAAACAACTGATTGGCTACTGTTTCTAAGATATTTAAGTTTTTACATTTTATGTCTATGTATATTGTGTAGATAGTAGAGTTTTAATCAAATTGTAAACCTAGGTCTTTTCATGTGTTTATGGTTGCTTTACATGATAATATTTCACCTGTCCTGTTTATGTAACACTTTAAAAATCAGCAGAAGGGTTATATAAATAAAATTTATTATGAAACAAAAGGCAAAAAACTATTCTGTACATAGTTTAGTCCTATTCAGTGTCTACTCGGCGCTTCTTGGCTTGTCTCTTGTATTCATTAAATGGAGCATCTCTTGTCACTGTGCAGCAATAGTCTGCAAGCATTGATGGGCTCCATTTGCCCTGATAGCGTTTCTCCATTGTTGCAATGTCTTGGTGAAATCGCTCGCAGTGCTCGTCGCTCACTGCTCCGCAGTTAGGTGGAAAAAAATCTAGATGAGAGTGCAAAAAATGTATCTTTAGTGACATGTTGCAACCAAGGCTTTTGTATGCCTTGAGGAGGTTTTCCACCAACAACCTGTAGTTGTCTGCCTTGTTGTTTCCGAGAAAATTTATTGCCACTAACTGGAAGGCTTTCCATGCCGTTTTTTCCTTGCAACGCAGTGCATGGTCAAATGCATCATCTCGAAGAAGTTCACGAATCTGAGGACCAACAAAGACACCTTCCTTTATCTTAGCTTCACTTAACCTTCGAAATTTTCCACGGAGGTACTTGAAAGCTGCTTGTGTTTTGTCAATGGCCTTGACAAAGTTCTTCACCAGACACAGCTTGATGTGTAAGGGTGGTAACAAAATCTTCCTTGATTCAACAAGTGGTGGATGCTGAACACTTTTCCTCCCAGGCTCCAATGACTGTCGGAGTGGCCAATCTTTCTTGATGTAGTGGGAATCTCTTGCACGACTATCCCATTCGCAGAGAAAACAGCAGTACTTTGTGTATCCAGTCTGCAGACCAAGCAAGAGAGCAACAACCTTCAAATCGCCACAAAGCTGCCTCTGATGTTGGTCATAGTTTATGCACCTCAAAAGTTGTTTCATGTTGTCATAGGTTTCCTTCATATGGACTGCATGACCAACTGGAATTGATGGCAAAACATTACCATTATGCAGTAAAACAGCTTTAAGACTCGTCTTCGATGAATCAATGAACAGTCTCCACTCATCTGGATCATGAACGATGTTGAGGGCTGCCATCACACCATCGATGTTGTTGCAGGCTACAAGATCACCTTCCATGAAGAAGAATGGGACAAGATCCTTTTGACGGTCACGGAACATGGAAACCCTAACATCACCTGCCAGGAGATTCCACTGCTGTAGTCTGGAGCCCAACAGCTCTGCCTTACTCTTGGGTAGTTCCAAATCCCTGACAAGGTCATTCAGTTCACCTTGTGTTATGAGGTGTGGTTCAGAGGAGGAGGATGGGAGAAAATGTAGGTCCTGTGACATTGATGGTTCAGGACCAGAAGTTTCATCCTCTTCCTCTTCCTCGTCTGACTCAAGTGAGAATGATTCTGGTGCATCAGGAACCGGCAGTCCTTCTCCGTGGGGTACTGGGCGTATAGCTGATGGAATGTTTGGATAATGCACAGTCCACTTTTTCTTCTTTGACACACCTTTCCCAACTGGAGGCACCATGCAGAAGTAACAATTGCTGGTATAATCTGTTGGCTCTCTCCAAATCATCGGCACTGCAAAAGGCATAGATTTCCTTTTCCTGTTCAACCACTGGCGAAGATTTGTTGCACAAGTGTTGCAGTATATGTGTGGGGCCCACCTCTTGTCCTGATCTCCAATTTTGCAGCCAAAATAAAGGTGATAGGATTTCTTAACCATAGTGGTTATACTGCGCTTTTGTGATGCAAAAGTCACTTCACCACAAACATAGCAGAAGTTATCTGCACTGTTCACACAAGTACGAGGCATCTCTGCTCACTTTGGCTAAACAGAAATGTGTCCCTTTGCAAAATCAAACACTGAGAAATAAGAGAGCATGACACTGTATGATTTCTAGAGCTGATATAGGGCAATTTGTTCAGCAGAGTGATGTAAGCTTCGTTATGATTGCATCATCCATGACTTCTAAGAATAACATGATGCAATTCATATCATGTATGACGCAATACCAGCTTCAGATTGCATCATTCATTGTTTTGCCTAAAAAGCAAGTACTGTCCAAACCCAGTCATAGATTTATTCATAGATCCAGTCAAAGATGTATTTTAGTCATTTCTGGTTTAAATTGAGATCCCTTCCCTTTATAACTCACTTATCCTCCGCCATTCCCAAGTCAAGGGTCGTATATACTGACCCAATAGCATATCTTGAAAACTAGAGCCAATCAACAATTTTAAGCATCATTTTCATTCTCAGTGACCCAGAATTAGTAACGTTTGACTACGTTTATTTCAGAAGCATTTTGGCTGTAGAGCAGTGTTACCTGTGCTGATGAGATCTGCACAGTCACCTCTGAGGTTGCCACGCTGGCCAAACAGGAAATGAAATTCAAAAGTTTACCGAGCTTTTCCTGTCTACCTGGCCAGTGCATCTGAGTTGAGTGTGCTGTCCAGAGCGGTCACTATGGAGCACTCTGGGATAGCTCCCGGAGGTCAATACCGTTAAATTGCGTCCACACTACCCCAAATTCGACCCAGCAGGGTCGATTTCAGTGCTAATCCCCTCGTCGGGGAGGAATACAGAAATCAATTTTAAGAGCCCTTTAAGTTGACAAAAATGGCTTCGTCGTGTGGACGGGTGCAGGGTTAAATCGATCTAATGCTGCTAAATTCGACCTAAACAAGTAGTGTAGACCAGGGCCAAGATGCTGAAATTCAACCCAGGCAGGAGGAGAAAGGGTTAGGTAGAAGATCCTGCCTGCTACTGCCCAAAAACAGAAGAGGAAAAAACAAAAGAAAGCAGAAGCAGCTAAAACTGCCAACTGACCAATGCCATGAAGGCAGAGAAACTGGCAGCAAGCAAGAGCAGAAGGGTGTGGCTAGCACACATAGCACAGCAACTATGGATTGCCTTTGTGAGCTTCAGCGTGGAGAGGAGCAGCCCAGATGTCTCGGAATTGTGGAAAACACTGAGCTGCAGAAAGATATTCTGTTTCAGGTTATGCTCTAATACAGCAGTTCTCAACCAGCGGTTCTAGAGGTCACCAGCTGATATCTGCAAAATCCCTATGTGTATTTTAAGAGCATAAGTTTGGGGCAAAATATGACCAGACAGTATCTCTTCCAGGATCAGGGTCCCCAGGTTAACTTCAGATAGGTAAAGAAAGGCAACTGACCTAGCTAACCTGAAACTGTGTCAAAGTGCACTTGATTCCAGGCACAGTAGTCTTCACTGCCTGCTTCAAGAATGATTTAGTGAGGTGAAAAGATGAAGATGGGCATAAGAATGTCTCATTTACGTTGAGTAGTTTAGAGAGATGATTTAAATTTGTTTTAAATCAAATACACCCTGTACATTTACAAAGTTTATCATTTTTTTTAGGCAGTTCAGTTTTAACATTAATTTATCAGTACAGTCCCATACGTACTTGTCATTTAGCTAAATTCCTGAAGTCATAAAGTAGTAATTTCAATTAAGATGAATTTGTAATATTGGTGCAGTAAGGTAAAATTAAAACATTAATTCAATCAATTAACAATAGATATAACTTTTTTTCAACTCATCTCATTTTTCAGTCAGAAGCAGTTTCTGTATTTTTAACTATTGACTTGCCAAATATGTCCTATCTACTTGTATTGATTAGTCCTTTTATATCCAATCTATTTTTAAAAATAGTTAACTGCCCAGAAATCTCAGACTGTCAGATATCATTATGTGTAATATGGATTTGAGAGAATTTAATATACTAATGGGTAATTATGTTATTGCACAGCTCGAGACTGACTTTTTAGCAGGAGGGTTAAAAAATACATTTTTAGTCTCGAAGACAAGTTGAGAGATTTCTGAAAGTTAGCTTGGAATTTCTGTTTTTACAGATTTAAAATTTTTATTTACGCTAACGTTAAAAAAATTATATAATACATAAGTTGAGAAAAGAGTGTCTGTAAGTCTGGGTATAATGCTTAGATTATCTAAAAACAATCTTTGTATTTGTGAAGTCATAAGATACAAATAGTACATAATCAACAATAAAATTTTGATAATATTGAATCATAAGAGGTAATTAAAACATTTTTCCAAATTAATATGTAACTAGTGTACAATCATATCATGGTCACAACACACTAGCCCTTTCCTGTGTCAAAGTTTTTAGAGAAATGTTGTGATAATTGGGCCTACAAATTTACTCTAGTTGTAAATTCAATTGTAAAAGCATAAGAATGACCATAGTGGGTCAGATCAATGGTCCATCTAGCGCAGTATCCTGTCTTCCAATAGTGGCCAATGCCAAGTGCTTCAGAGGGAATGAACATGTAATCAAGTGATCCATCCCCTGTAGCCGGCAAACAGAGGCTAGAGATAATGAAAGTTCATAAAAATGTTAAAAAACTTTCTAACATTTGTTGTTATAGTCAAGCTGCTTTCAATAATGAATGTTAACAGCAATGCAAGAGTACACGACAAAGAGACTAAATTAGTCTAAACTAAAAGGCCATGTTGATATAACTCAAAGAGGATACTGAATTCATGCTTGGTAAAAAACAGAAAACATGGAACCAGAAATTAATTAACCAAAATTGGTGTGTCAGACATCAGGCATTTTTGGTGGACAAAATAATGAGGGTATGGGCTATTCCATCCACCATTCCCTTTGTGGGTCCTGAAAGAAAGAAACTTCGGGAGGAAATTCAGAAGACCGGACAGAGGCTACTGGAACAAACTTCACCACCAGGGCTGCCACCCTCATCATCTCCTGGGACCAGAGACTTTCTTTGCCCTAATCATAATCCTGAGAAATGTCCTCACCAGACTGGGCCAGCGAGAGGGACCCAGATAACACTGCCACTTCTACCACTCCAGCAGAAACCCAAGCACGACCTGGGATGAAATGGGATCAACACACTAACAACCACAACTATAGCCTATCTCAACTAATGTCTTCTTTTCCCCCCAAAGGGACAGTTATTACAATCTTTTGTAAAACAGAGACCGTCAAACAAGGGGAGGTTTCCTTTTAAAAATTCTCTCTAGCTAAAGGGAAAGGGAACAAAGCGTGCTGTTAAAATGAAAACCTTATTTAAAACTTTACATTTAAAATGCTTTAACTGTTTTTTCTTTATCTTTAAATAAAGGTTAAAAGGATTTTTAATGGTATGTTTGCCATCGTACTAAGCAGGCTGAAGTCTCTGTATACCAAACCCCGAACCTTGTTTAACACTATTTAATGTTGGACAGTGACTGGATTATGTTAACACCTTTGGCCCATTTATTCCAGCTAAATAAATACAACAGAATTTAAGCTAAGATTTTAATCTAATGCTAAAAGGAGTTTTTGAGTGTATATACACATGAGAAAAGAAATAAGGTTGTATGAGCAACTTTTGTTGCTTTTTAATTTTTAAGTACTTCACTTTGAAACCTTAATCTTCTCAACTTTTCATATGAATTATTTTCATGTTTTTTTCACATTTTATGAAACCGTTGCCTGCTCAGTTATAACAGGATTTAAGACTTTTTTACCTTCTGAAGCACTCACTTTGCTATCTTATGCAGCTTCTCAAGTATTGGTGCAATTCTGATTAACTGATGAAAATGTAGGCAACTTGTTTTTGTCTCATTCAATTTTCCACCAAGAATACTCTCACCTCCAAAAATTCTAGGTAACAATTCCCCAAAGCCTCTAATTCAAGAAAGCGGTATATAACAAAAGATGCACTCTAACTGTAGGTGTTGAATACTGTCTTAATTGTGGAACAAATGCCAGAACGCATTACACAGAAGAAAATGTATATCAAAACATTAGGTATTAGTCAGAATATTGGGCCAAATTCTGCTAAGCATTATTATATGTGTTAAAGTGAGTTTTAAAATTCTGGTTAACAGTTTGCATTCTGGTTTAACAGAACCAGATGTAATAGATAAGGATATAAATTAAGGTGATATTATAAACTTACTCATGTAAGGCAGCTTTTCTGGACAAGCCTGGTAAGGAGAATATGTGAAGTTTTCTGGAAGATACATTGTTGTTTGAGCAAGGTAGTCACTGGAATTGTTGCCTTCAGGATAATCTTAAAGAAAAAAAAACACAGTTTATTCTTGTAAAAATGAAAGTTTCCCAATGGCTTCTCATCAATATATCACTATGCTGGGACTGTTTTGCATCTTATCCTGACATCACTGCATAAACTTTATGTTTGCTGCAAGTTCCGACAGTGAAGATAAAAACATTCTCTGAACCATTATCAAGTTGATCCTCATGAATTCTGATCTATTTACCCCAGCTCTTGATAAACCTATTTCTTAAAGAAAACTTAACTTCAGTTTCACAAGTGACTCTGTAAAGAGTAACCACTCTTCCCTTCCCTATTACTCCTCAAAGTTGGGAGAGTATGGGGGGGGAGGGGAGAAATGAAGGGTGCTTAGATCTAGGTTTTTGTAAACCTATGTATAAACAAGCTATGTCATTGTCATGAAGAAACAGACAACTTTTTTTAAATAATTAAATAGGAAATATTCTTACCTGTGCCATTCAGAGTAGCATTTTTATTAGTGTACAATCTGATCAGATGTCCTATTGTTTTCACATTTTCTCTCAACATTATGCCTCGAGCTTGCACCATAAAGAGATAGGTGTTTGCTGTTAAAACACAAAAGTGACTATTTCATGTTAAACGTAATTCAATAGTATTTCATTTTATTGTAGTATTTACCAATGTATAATGTCATCAAATCAATACTGAACAATCTTGGAGTTTAAGGTTAGCCCTCAAAAACCTATTAGACCAAGAGTAGGATACACAGAGTAAAACCTAAAAATATTTAGGGTAAAAATCAAGATACAGACAAGAGGAAAAACATTAATTCATATTCCTAGACCTAACTGAAAGGGTAAAAATATCAAGTTAATAAATAGTAATTGAAACCTTAACACAATTTCATTTTCCTCCACCCTGCAAAAAACCTATTAAGATACAGCATTAAAAATCAATTTACCCATAGTAAGTTATCTATATTTTAGAGGAGAAAGAGAGAGAGAGAGAGAAATATTTTTAGAAGAGAAATAACCGTAACCCACAAAAGCATCTATTTCCTACTTCTTGACTGTTTGTAAGGGTATGCTAAGATTTACCTCTGTTCATTCACCACCAGCTGGAAGTATTAACCAGCAGCTATGCCATTTTACAATTATATAACACCAATCATTGAAAAATCTCAAAATACAGTAGAACCCTGTTTACTGAATCCTCCATTATTTGGCTCTCCTTATTAATCAAGGAACCAGCACACAAAGGTTCAGAAGTGGGTAATCTCCTTGGTCTCTAGATGGTGCTGCAGCCTCGCACTTTCCCATTCTTCAGATTACTTGAATTTTTGATTATCCGATCTGGCTCCGGTCCCAATTAGATCAGCTAAACAGGGCTCTGCTGCACTAAAAGTCAGTTTCCCTGTGAAGTAGTTATTATAGACATTACAGGTTGGTAAACTCAGGTACAGACGGACAATTTAACTGATTCACACAAGATGACAGCACATCAGTAACAGAACCAAGAATCCTGTCTCTCAGATCAGTAATCAAAGCCATATACAGAGCTCACATAATACTATCTTTGGCCTGAATAGAAAAGTAAGATGGACACACAAATCAGAAAGATAAAATGTTCTGTTGCCTTCTAAATAGGCACAAGCCTAAATGGGATCCATACGACTTCAGTAATCTACAAATGGATGGACAAATTCCTTTTGAAAATCAGTTTTCATACCGGGTAGCAAAGTGGATCATCGCTGTCCTTTCACATATGCCAAGCATACAAAGACTCATGCTTTTGAAAAATTTCTCTACTGACTACAGCATAGCAACATAGTGTCACTAATAAGGACCCCCCAATAAAAGCTTTTGAACAGAAATCTGGCTGGTCACATGGCACTGACTCATATTTCCAGCTGTTAAACTGCATTAAAAAACAGCTAAAAATCCATTTTCAAAGCAAACCAATTGAGAATTCCGTCCACCATATTATTCACATCTATATGAATTTGTTGGCAGAGGTGGTGATGGGCAGTACACTAATACCAAAACCATCATCTCCTTTATGCCAAACAAGCACCATCAGAAGAGGGGAGCGCTTTGAAAATCTTGCCTTTATAACATTCATCACTCTCAAGGGCCTCTCCCCTCAGATTAGAAAGCATTACTGAGCATCTTGACCATTCATTCATATATATTGTGACAGACCCAGACCAGTGGGGTACAGGAGTCTGGTAGAGGGCAAATATACTGGTCACTGGATGAGTAGTTTTCTGTTCCCTGAGTGACCAGAGCAGGGGCTGCACTAGAGTAATCAGGAACCTGCTAGAACCAGTTAAGGCAGGCAGGCTAATTAGGACACCTGGGTTTTAAAAAGGAGCTCACTTCAGTTTGTGGTGGGAGTGTGAGGAGCTGGAAGCAAGAAGCGCAAGGAGCTGAGAGTGAGAGGGTGTGCTGCTGGAGGACTGAGGAGCACAAGCGTTATCAGACACCAGGAGGAAGGTCCTGTGGTGAGAATAAGGAAGGTGTTTGGAGGAGGCCATGGGGAAGTAGCCCAGGGAGTTGTAGCTGTCATGCAGCTGTTACAGGAGGCACTATAGACAGCTGCAGTCCACAGGGCCCTGGGCTGGAACCCGGAGTAGAGGGCGGGCCCGGGTTCCCCCCAAACCTCCCAATTGACCTGGACTGTGGGTTCTCCCAGAGGGGAAGGTCTCTGGGCTGTTCCCCAACCCACATGGTGAATCTCTGAGGCAAGAAAATCCGCCAATAAGCGCAGGATACACCAAGGTAGAGGAGGAACTTTGACACACTGGTGTCAGGAGTGGGATCTTGGGGTGCACAGCGCGGCGGAAGAAGGAGGGTGATTTAAACAAAAAACAAAAAAACAACCAAAAAAAAGGGAGAGGGTTTACTTTTTTTACCACAATGGAGGACGTAGTGCAGGCACTGATACAAGCTATGGCGGCCCAGCAGGAGGCTACCCGTGTCCAGGCAGCCGCCCAACAGGAGGCAGTGCAGCTGCAGCAAGAGACTAATCGCCTGCTGATGGACCAGGCTGCTCAAGATCGAGCTATGTTGCGGGAACTGGTAAACCAGGTAAAGTCCCTTACAGAGCTGAATCGCGGCCATGATGGGATGCGGCTCATACGGGCCAGCCATTGGCTGCAGAAAATGACACGGGAGGATGATGTAGAGGCATACCTTCTGGCCTTTGAGAGGACAGCCCTACGGGAGGCCTGGCCTCGAGATCAGTGGTCTGGCATCCTTGCCCCATTCCTGTGTGGGGAGGCCCAGAAGGCCTACCATGATCTGCCTGAAGGGGCTGCGGCAGCCTACCCCCAGCTGAAAGCAGAGATCCTAGCCAGATCTGGGGTAACGACAGCAGTGCGGGCCCAGCAGTATCACGGTTGGAGGTACCAGGAAGACAAACCCCGCGGTCCCAATTGTATGACCTCATCCATCTCGCACGAAAGTGGTTGCAAACAGAGTCTCGGAGTCCAGAAGAGATACTAGCGGTTCTGGTCATCGACCGACACATGAGGGGACTACCACCAGACCTTCGTGCCTGGGTAAGCCAGAACGAACCCTCCACCTATGATGAGGTTGTCGCCCTGGTAGAGAGGCGAAGGACAGCGAGGGAGCTGACCCGACCAGTTAAGAAAGAGGCACCCCGGGTTAAACTAGCAGCACCAAGCCCTAAAGTTCGGGTGACTGGGCCACCAGGAGGGTCCAGGTGGAAAAAGAGAGAGGCTGAAAGCCCATTAGAGGCCACAAAGAGTTGGAGCACTGAGGGAGAAGAGGCTTGTGATGTTAGACTGCCTAAACCAAGAGACCGGGGAACGCCTAGGGCTCCATACAGATGTTATGCCTGCGGGGAGTGGGGACACATAGCTGCATAGTGTCCCAATGCTGAGGAGCCTATGCAGTGTAACCTGGGGAATTGGGCAGACCCATGCTCCCTAATCCACCTTGTGGGGGTCTCACTAACCCCACATATGTATACCAGACCAGTGAAACTAAATGGGGTAGGGACCACGGCACTGGTTGATTCGGGGAGTGCTATCACGCTTATCTCAGGGAAGCTCGTGAAGCGTAATCAGCTGCTGCAGGCTAAACGTATGGGGATAACATGTGTCCATGGAACAGTTAGTTACTACCCCACCATCCCAGTAAAAATCGAGATCCAAGGGAACACTACTGATGTAGCAGCAGGTGTAGTCCCTAAACTCCCATACCCAGTGCTCATAGGCAGGGACTTCCCAGGGTTTGGAAACTTACTGCCAGTAGGGGGATTGGAGAAAGATGGGGATCCTAAAATTGATGAGGCATCCACAGCAGACTGTCAACCCCCAATCTTCTCTGAAATATCCCCAGATTTGTTCTCCACTCCCAGACAGGGTAGAAAGACAAAAAAGGAAAGAAGGGCAGCTAAGGCCTTGGGAACCCGAATACTGACCCAAAGCCAGAGGGTCGCTCTTGTAGGTAGGCGGACCCGCGCAGCTCAAAAGGAGGCCATGCAGAAGGGAGAAGCACCTGAGTCTGACCCCCACCACAATGCTTCTGAACCAGTAGAGGCAACAGAGACTGGGCCCCTAGATCTTGGGCAGATTAGCCCCGGGAGAGGAAATTTTGGACGCGACCAGGCAGAAGACCCAAGGTATGACAACATTAGGAAGGAAGTGACTGAAATAGATGGGGTCCCCGTGGAAGGGAAAACCCAGGGAGCAGGACCCTACTTCATAATGAAGAAGGATCTCTTATACCGGGTTGCACCAGTACAGGGGCAGAAGTTACAGCAGATCCTAGTACCTCAAAAACACCAGAACGCTGTATTAAGTCTTGCTCATAGTCATCTTTTTGGGGGGCATTTGGGGGTAGAGAAGACCCTAGCACGAATCCTACAACGGTTCTTCTGGCCCGGAGTACATGAAGAAGTGCGGAGGTACTGTGCCTCTTGCCCAGAGTGTCAGCTGCACAGTCCCCATCCCCACTTGAGGGCACCTTTAGTACCCCTTCCCAGCATAGAGGTCCCCTTCGAGCGAATAGCCATGGACCTAGTGGGACCCCTGGAGAAGACGGCTCGGGGCCACCAGTATATACTTGTTGTTTTGGACTATGCTACTCGCTACCCAGAAGCCGTCCCCCTGCGAACACGGCCTCTAAAACTATAGCCAAAGAGCTGGTGGGGATCTTTGCCTGAATGGGGCTACCGAAGGAGATATTAACCGACCAAGGAACCCCATTTATGTTGAAGCTAATGAAGGACCTCTGTACGCTGCTCCATATACATACCCTGAGAACTTCGGTCTACCATCCGCAGACTGATGGGTTGGTAGAAAGGTTTAACCGAACCCTCAAGGCTATGATAAGGAAGGTGGTGAGTCGGGATGGGAAGGATTGGGACACCCTACTACCGTACCTTATGTTCGCTATCCGGGAGGTACCACAGGCCTCAACTGGGTTTTCCCCCTTCGAGTTATTATACGGGCGTCACCCCCGTGGCATACTAGATATCGCCAAAGACATCTGGGAAGAGGAACCCAATGAGGGGAGAAATATAATAGAGCATGTAATGCAGATGCAAGACCGAATAGCCCGTGTTACCCCTATTGTACGGGAACATTTGGAGAAGGCACAGGAGGCCCAGCGAACCCATTACAATCGCCAGGCAAAAGTGCGACAGTTCCAACCAGAGGATCGGGTTATGGTGTTGGTACCCACGGCAGAAAGCAAGCTTCTGGCCCAATGGCAGGGGCCCTATGAGGTGGTTGAACCCGTGGGGGAAGTAACCTACAAGGTGCGGCAGCCAGGACGCAGAAAACAAGAACAGATTTATCACGTTAACCTTCTGAAACCCTGGCATGCACAAGAGGCATGCACAACGGTCCAAAAAGACCTAACCCAGGAAAACAAGCCTTCCAAACAGGTGAGAGTGTCTCCCGATTTAACACCAGACCAGAAGAATGAGGTGTCTGAGATGACCTTCCGGAACCAAGATGTGTTCTCGACAAAACCGGGTCGAACAACCGAGACATATCACCACATCGTCACGAACCCTGGGGCCAGAGTAACAATGAGGCCCTATCGGGTGCCAGTGGCAAAAAGGGAGGAAATAAAAGCAGAAGTAAAAAAAATGCTGGAGTTGGGGATCATCGAAGAATCCCACAGTCAGTGGTCCAGCCCAATCGTGCTGGTGCCCAAACCTGATGGCACCACAAGATTTTGCAACGACTTCCGGCGACTAAACGAAGTATCCCAGTTCGACGCATACCCCATACCTCGCATAGATGAGCTAGTGGACCGTCTGGGTAATGCCCGGTACTTGACTACCCTAGACTTGACAAAGGGGTACTGGCAGATTCCCCTTGCAGAAGACGCAAAGGAAAAGACTGCGTTCTCTACACCAGAGGGTCTTTTTCAATATACTGTCCTCCCTTTTGGACTACATGGGGCCCAAGCTACCTTCCAGCGCCTCATGGACAAGCTATTACACCCGCATAACAGTTATGCTGCTGCCTACTTGGACGATGTAGTCATTCATACCCCAGACTGGGAAACCCACCTGGAGAAGGTGAAGGCAGTCCTCGATACCTTCAGGCGAGCTGGCCTTACAGCAAACCCTGCCAAGTGCGCTGTAGGGTTTACAGAGGCCAAATATCTTGGCTACATTGTGGAAAAAGGTCTGGTAAAACCCCAAGTGAACAAGTTAGAGGCCATCCAAAATTGGCCCCGACCAAGTCACAAGAAACAAGTCCGGGCGTTCCTAGGTGTGGTGGGGTATTACTGACGATTTATCCCCCACTTTGCCACAAGGGCAAGCCCCCTGACAGACCTAGTGAAAGCCCGTGGACCTGATCTGGTGAGATGGTCTGACGCAGCAGAGGAAGCATTCACAGACCTACGGACTGCCCTCTGCAATAACCCTGTACTGATAGCCCCTGATTTCACCAAGGAGTTTATCCTGCAGATGGATGCATCGGAAGTAGGGTTGGGGGCTGTTCTATCACAGATGGTCGGGGAGGAGGAACACCCAATTCTATACCTCAGTCGGAAACTCCTTCCAAGGGAACAAAAATATGCAGTGGAAGAGAGAGAATGCCTCGCTGTAAAATGGGCCATGGAAACATTGCGCTACTACCTGCTCGGGCGCAGATTTGTCCTCGTGACCGACCATGCCCCTCTTCAATGGATGCAGCGGAACAAGGAGAAGAACACAAGGGTGACCAGATGGTTCTTATCCCTCCAACCTTTCCAGTTCCATGTACAACACAGAGCAGGGAGCCGTCATGGCAACGTGTGCACTGCCTGGCGTCCCAAGCTGCCCAACCCCTTGGCGTTGAGCAGGGGGGAGGGATATGTGACAGACCCAGACCAGTGGGGTACAGGAGTCTGGTAGAGGGCAAATATACTGGTCACTGGATGAGTAGTTTTCTGTTCCCTGAGTGACCAGAGCAGGGGCTGCACTAGAGTAATCAGGAACCTGCTAGAACCAGTTAAGGCAGGCGGGCTAATTAGGACACCTGGAGCCAATTAAGAAGAAGCTTCTAGAATCAATTAAGGCAGGCTAATCAGGGCACCTGGGTTTTAAAAAGGAGCTCACTTCAGTTTGTGGTGGGGGTGTGAGGAGTTGGGAGCAAGAGGCGCAAGGAGCTGAGAGTGAGAGGGTGTGCTGCTGGAGGACTGAGGAGCACAAGCGTTATCAGACACCAGAAGGAAGGTCCTGTGGTGAGAATAAGGAAGGTGTTTGGAGGAGGCCATGGCGAAGTAGCCCAGGGAGTTGTAGCTGTCATGCAGCTGTTACAGGAGGCACTATAGACAGCTGCAGTCCACAGGCCCCTGGGCTGGAACCCGGAGTAGAGGGCGGGCCCGGGTTCCCCCCAAACCTCCCAATTGACCTGGACTGTGGGTTCTCCCAGAGGGGAAGGTCTCTGGGCTGTTCCCCAACCCACATGGTGAATCTCTGAAGCAAGAAAATCCGCCAATAAGCGCAGGACCCACCAAGATAGAGGAGGAACTTTGTCACAATATATATAGATGCAAATCAACAAAGATTTTATTTTTCTGTGTCTGAAAGCTAGATTTCATATTTCCTTCTTTCCTGGTTGGACATTTCAATGTAATTTTACTATATAACTGTTCAGTCCTCTTTGACATCTGTATATACTAAGTATAACAAACTTTAAGACAATGTGTGTTTATTGACTGATTAATACAGGAGTCAGGTGGCTAAAGGCATGAGGCCACAAGCACATTATAATTGATTTAAAACATACATCTTCATGTGTCTTAATGCAGTGGGCATTTAAAATTATTAATTGCTATTTTGACCATATGATTCCACCAAAACAAGCATTGCAACATGTAAAATTTTCTTTTCTTCCTTTTTGCTGCAAGCCAGATTTCTTTTCTCTGTTGCTCTGTACTCCATACTCAAAAATTAAACCTCCAGACCCTGAGAGGAAGTAAGAAAATCCTGTGTCATATACCTTCAAATATACAGAACAACAAGGTGACTAGTTTTCCCTTAAAAGAGTGAAAATCCTGTGATGATGGTAAGCAATTCAAGGAACATGTCCATTTAATAAAACGATCAGTAATGCATACTACATTAGAAAGCAAGGAAGATAGAGGTCAAAGCTATACAATCAGTATTTTTTTGTTACTGTTATTTTGTTTTGGGTTTTGTTTGTTTCATTTTGTAATTTAATAAAGAGGGGATCAGGTGCCTACAAGCCAAATGCAACCCAAAATTTAAGGCTGCATCCACATAAAAAGAATAAAAAAATAAAAGTTTGGCTAGTTGAGAAAAAGAACATCCTAACAAAACCAGGCAGGATTTTGAATCCCTCTTCATTAGGGGACATGTTATGAAGGTCTGCAAAGCAGAGCTAGTAGGATTTTTTTGACTTTTTTTTTTTTCCCAATCAGAAAGCGTTAGGTCATCAAAACCAAAACTGTTCATGGAAAAGAGTTAGTTTCTATAAATTTCCCATTTTGATTTCTAAACAAAAGAGGTCATTTTGAGAAGTCTAAAATTACTTTTGTTTCAAAATTTTGAGTTAATTTACATTAGAAAAATGTTTAAAAAAGAGTCAAAATCCAAATGAAATGTTTTGATGAACCCATTTAAAAAAAAAAAAAAAATCATGAAAAATTTTGAGATTGACCTTTCATCCAAATTCAGGATAAGAATTTTTTTTAAACTCTATACATCCCATGGGATAAGAACCATTTGCCATCTGGTTCTCTCTGAAAGAATAAAGAAGGGTTCAACACTACAGAAGTATAAATTTGATCTAGTTGGTATTACTGAAACCTGGTGGGATGATTTACACAATTGGACATTAAAATCAATGGTTATAACCTATTTAGGAAGGATCAAGTAGGCAAAAGGGTAAGGCCAGTGGCACTTTATGTCAAAAAATTGCTTTACCTGTTTCCGAGTCACTGATAACTCAAAATGCTTATGATCATAAGAATGACCATGTCTTCTGACAGTGGCCAATGCCAGATGCTTCAAAGGGAATGAACATAACAGGGTAATTATTAAGTGGATCCATCCCCTCTCATCCAGTCTCAGCTTCTGCCAGTCAGAAGTTTAGGGACACCCAGAGGACGGGGTTGCATCCCTGACCATCTTGGCTAATAGCCATTGATGGACCTATCCTCCATTAAGTTATCTAATTCTTGTTTGAACCCAGTTATACTTTTGGCTTTCACTGCATCCCCTGGGAATGAATTCCACAGGTTGACTGTGTGTTGTATGAAGTACTTCCTTTTGTTTGTTTTAAAACTGCCTATGAATTTCATTGGGTGATCCTTGGTTCTTGTCTTAAGTGAAGCTGTAAGCAACACTTCCTTATTCACTTTCTCCACATCTGGCATTGACCACTGTCAGAACACAGGATACTGAGCTAGATGGGCCACTGGTCTGACCTGGTATGGTTCAATAGCCCAACAGATATAAAGCACAAAATGGGGTATTAGTTGGTGTCTACTACAGACCACCAAATCACACTAGGGAATAGGATGACCACCTCCTTATGCATCTATCTATAATATTTAAAACAAAAAACTGTGTAATCATGGGGGACTTCAATTTGAGTGACATTTGCTAGAGGTCTCACACTGCCAAAACTAAAACATCCTGGGAATTTCTAAACATTACAGATACTATCCTAACTCAAAAAGTGTAGCAACAAGATGGAATTCCTTATTAGACCTTGTTCCTAACAGATCAAGAGGAACTGATCACAGAACTAAAAATAAATGGTAGTTAAGAACAAGTAATCAAGTTTTGATCATATTCATAATGTGCAAGCCCAATAAAGCCCAGACACTTAGTGTTTTAATAAGGCAATTTCATAAAGCTGAAAACAATTTTGAGCCAAATCTGCTAGGAGGAAGAATTTCATCAGAAAAATGTGAATGATAATTGGAAGTCATTTAAGAACACCTTACAAGATGCCCAAAAAGCCACAATACCATAACCGAGGAAGAAGACCTTGCTGGTTAAAAAAAACTGACCTGGTATAGAGGGAAAGTGAAGGCAGCTATACATTTTTTTAAAAATATTAACAAATGGAAGAAAGGACAACTTGATAGTAATGAATATAAATATGAATCTAGAAATTGTAAAAGAAAAAAAAATGATACGGGAAACAAAGGGGGACAGGAATCCACGGCCAGGAGAGTTAAGGACAATAAGAAGGATTTTTTAAATATATTAAGAACAAAAATAATCTTGACAATGGTACTGGTCCATTACTAGATGGAAATGGTAGTATTATCAATAATAATCCAGAAGAGGTAAAACTATTAAATAAATATTTCTGTTCTGTATGGGGGGGGGGGGGAACTGAGGCTACAACCTCAATATATGGTGATAACACTCGTTCCATTCCACTAGTATCTCTAAAAGACTAGAAACAGAAGATACTAAAGTAAGATATTTATTTTCAAATCAGCAGGTGCAAATAACTTGCATCCCAGAGTTTTCAAAAAACCAGCTGAGGCACTCACTGGACCATTTATGTTGATTTGGAGCACAGGTGAAGTTCCAGAAGGCTGCAACAAAGCTAGTGTTGTGCCAATATTTAAAAGGGGTAAATGGGATGACTCGGGTATTTATAAGCCTGACATTGATCTCTGGCAAGATAATGGAGCGGCTGATACAAGATTCAATTTAAAAAATTAAAGAAAGGTAATGCAAATCAACATGGGTTTATGAAAAATAGATCTTGTCAAATTAACTTGATATATTTTTGATGAGATTTCAAGTTTGGCTGATAAAAGTTCTTTAAGGTATTTGATATTGTATCACACAACATTTTGATTAAAAAACAGTAGTGTACATCCCCATAAAAACTTAAAAAACAAAAACAAAACAGGAGTAGAGTATTATCCCACTCCCAACCCCCAAACAGGAGGGCTGGTGGACTGCCTTTACGCTGGCTCTTGTCTGGCACGGGTCACCATACCAGGAGTTAAGCTGCCACCAGCACAGCTTTCAGGGTCATGGGGGCATGCAAGCCTTCCCACCGCATTGAGATTTAGTCCATGGGGAAGGATTCAGAATCACTAGTCACATTAAGAAGTTTTAGCCTTAAGTTTTGGGAGTTCCCAGCCATTCTCACACTGAAGGTCTGAGACCCAAGAGTGAGAATCAGATTCTCACCAGGAGAATGTTTGAAGTTATGGTTACTTTACCTCTAATATTCTTTAAAATACCAAGGAATATTACTTTAAGTGGTCAGCTTTAAAATAGCACTTTTGTATTCCAACTGTTCAAATTGGTGCTTTTCCTGCTAGATTCTCTGCTTTGTCTGAAGCTTTTGTATCTAGCTTTTCAGGAAATCTCCAGAGACTATTAATTCCCTGAGCTTGTATTTAAAATTTTTCCAACTAATGAAAACTTTCCCCTTAGAAACCACTGTAAAAATCAATTACACGAATTAATAATTCAATGACAACTCTTTACCCTTAAGCAAGTAACTTGTTTTTAAATCAGATTTCCCTCAGGGGTCAGTCCCTCAAGGTTAAAAATAATGTTTTAAAAACATAACTCCTATAATAAAAAGTTTATTTTTCTGGTAAACATGGGATGAGATTACAATGGAAGAATCTCAGAGCAGTCCTTTCAAATATTCCCAATCTGCCCCTCTTTTTCCTCATGATCATATGGCTCCTTCCTTGGATACCTTCAAATATTCCAAGACTACAAGCTAAAAATAATGTAATGTACTTTGGTTTTTGAACTCCTTGCTTTGGATATACACACTAAAATATTTGCTGCTTCCAAATTTTGACTGCAATTCTAAAATGTTGTAAATGAAGTTACTTTCACTATTAAAAATGCCAAGCATTCCTGAATAGCAGATTACAGAACACAAGGTTAATTAAAAAAAAATAGGCAAGAATAACCACAGTCCTCACCACATTCGTAAATAAATGCAAAAATCATTTATTTGAGATGACTTTCCCTCAACCAAGTCCCCAAAGAGAAAAAAAATCCCCTAGAGTTAAGCTCTTTCTTCTCCAGCATGTAAAAAGATACTATTATTTCTAATTGTAGTTACTTTGCTCATTATGGGCATCCATACAGTCAACAACAAAAAAGAGAGTCTGGGGCCATAAAAGTACTTGGATTACAGACTTAAAAGGCTCCATCTTTTGAGACATTATTTAGAACTAGACTGGATAAAACACTTGAGAATGTTATAGGGAACCATTCTACATTAACAGAGGATGGAAAAATTAATTAATAGGCCTTTTTCATCTCCAGCTTCTGTAGTTCACTGGCTGTGTAGTTTGCTGAGGTGGGCTGATCAGGAGACATAGATGTGGGCCTCAGTTCCTCATCTATACAATGGGGAAAATACAATTTCACCTCACAGGGAAGGGTGGATAAAAATCAATGATTTAAAAAAAATGTAAATGCTTTTTGAGGAAAATCTATCTAAAGATAATTTTAATTAAGATACATTATAGCTCAAAGATATCTCATCATGGAATAGGGATTATAAATTCTAATTCTATAGTATGAGACAATATATTCATGTAATGTTTAAGAAAAGTTTTGTAAAGGAGTTCCAATAGTTCATGGATTAGGGACCCAATCTTATGGGGGTGCCAGGGGTTTCTCTATAGATTATTTAGGTTAATCTTTCTATCTACCCAATGGGATTCAGTGCTCAGTCTAGAAGATACCATCGAAGATCCTTAGTTCTCAAACTGTGGATTTGTCTCTCCAGAGATGATATGCTTGTTAACAGCAAAAAATGTTTTAAAATAAATAAATATATAGAGGTAAAAAATAACAGACAACCCTATTGTCTCTCTGCAAATTTGTGTACGCAGAGTCAATCCCTTACCTCTCTCTAAAAGTGCAAAGTTTCAAAAAGTTCAATGAATAGAAGATTGTTGGGGGTGGAATAGATCTGGACAAGGAGAAGAAGTCTGGAGATAAATGTGAGAAGGGAGGGACAGGCAGTAGAAACAAAAGTGAAACTGTTTGAGCAGCATATTCCAGAAGTCTTGAGGTCTTTCTGAGTGTAGCCTTCATTGATTTGAGATCGACCATACCATTCTCTCGCTAGAAGGGAAAACCTATAATGGCAGCAGGCTGTAAAAGTGACCCAGTTTGGGAATATTTTAATGAAGTTCCTCTACCTGTGGGTAAGACAGGCATGCGTGCAAAATGCAAACAGTGTAACAAAGAAATGCAAGGCCTGATTGCCCGAATGAAACAGCATCATGAGAAATGCTCCTTCTCAGGAGGAAGCTGAGTTGAAGATGATGAAAGGAATATGTCTGAACATGCAGGAGCTTCAGGTTGGTAAACTTTTTTAATTTCATACTTCTTTCTTAAGGACTGCCTATCTTCCTTCTGGACTATTCTTGAATTCTCATGTTTGAGCAAAAAAATATAGTTGTTACTCTATGGTACTGTCATATTAGATGCAGTTGTGATCAAAAATAAATAGCTGAAATAGGCAGATCTTCCTTTTACAATTTCACCTTTAAAGTAGTACTGAGTCTCAGTGAATGCAGTGAGCAATACTAAATGAGCAGTATGGTAATAATAATTAAACAACTGCATTGACTTATTTTGTTTAGGAGAAGCCATCCTCAACATAAAGGATTCTGAAGACTGACTACCTTCAAGATCACCATCATTTTCTATAGTTTCAGAGTTATCTTCCAATGATAGTGTTTCAGTCACATCATGTCACATAGCCACAGTGTATCAGCTGTAGCAAAAAGAAAAAAAAATCTCCATCATCTAGAAACAACCATAGATAAGTTTGTGATAAGAACCAGCAGATTACAAAAAGAGGTAACTGATGAAAAAAAACCTCTCCTTTCCATATGATTGAGAACCCACACCTCATTAACATGGTTCAGTGATTAAGACCAGGATACAGTCCACCCAACAGAGCAGATGTCGCAGGCAAATTGCTGGATAAAGTGTATGAAAGAGAAATTGAGCAGTGTGCAAAAGGTCTAGAGGATGAAATTGTTAACTTGAGTCTTGATGGATGGAGCAATGTCCACAATGATCCTGTTGTATGTGCTTGTGTGACAATAGAAGGAGGGAATGTATTCCTTACAGAAACAATTGATACATCAGGAAATGCACACACAGCAGAATACTTACAAGTAGTAGCAGTAAAAGCTATAACAAATAGTGGAAAAAAATTAAAATGTCTGGTATGGAGCTTGGTCACAGACAATGCTGCAAATGTATCCAAGATGAGAAGAAATTATTTAGAAGATAGTGAAGGGAGTCCCAAGCTAATAACATACGGTTGCAGTGTTCATTTGATGCACCTCCTAGCCAAAGACTTCATTGTTCCAGAAATAAAGGCTAATGTTGTTGAAATTGCAAAATACTTCCGTAACAACCACTTTGCAGCAGCAGCTGCTCTGAAAAAAGTGGAAGGAACCAAGCTAGCTCTCCCACAAGACGTTTGCTGGAACTCAGTAGTGGACTGTTTTGAGCACTATAACAAGAACTGGCCTAATCTGATGACAGTTTGTGAACAAAATCATGAAAAAATAGATGGCACTGTCACAGCCAAAGTTCTCAACAATGGGCTTAAGAGAAATGTTGAACACATGCCGAGTACCCTGAAGCCTATTTCCGTAGCCTTGAACAAAATGCAGGGAAATAGCTGTTTTATTGCTGACGCTGTTGAAATTTGTAAGGAACTGAGTGAGATCTTAAAAAGAGAAATATGCAATGACCGAGTTAAATTACAAGCATTAAAAAAACAAATGGGACAAGCACTGTCTCCAGCTCATTTTCTTGCAAATATACTCGGTACCAGGGACAAACCTTAACTTCTGAAGAAGAGGAGTTGGCTATGACATGTACATCCAGCCATAATGCCAACTATAATAAACTTCAGACCTAAGGGTGAACCATTCAAGAAATATGTGTTTGCTGATGATGTTTTAAAGAAAGTCACACCAGTGACCTGGGGGAAGTCACTTAAACACTTGGATTCAGAGTCTGTTGAAGTGATAATCTCACTTTTAACAGCAGTAGCTTCTTCTGCTGGTGTAGAAAGAATATTTTCTTCCTTTGGACAAGTTCACTCCAAATTGAGAAATCGTTTGAGACCAGAAAAAACAGGAAAGCTTGTTTTTCTTTTCCATATTATGAACAAACAAGAAGATGAAGACAAATGAGTTAGCTGCAGAAGCCAATATTTTAAGTTTCTCATGTTGACCTGGCTGACCTAGTCAATTTAATTTTTGTTGTTGTTTTTTAAAATATTTAATTTAACTATTTTAGTTAAAAACAATTTTAACAAAAACAAACCTGATTTTAAAAAATGTGAATGTTTAACTAAATTCAAAAATGTATATGCTTGTTTTGTTGAAGTATTATATGTTTGCTGTTGAAGAAAAAAATCCAGAACACTTAACATTGTTGTTTTAGTTAAATAAAACAATTTAAATGTCTGTCTGGTGATGTTCTCCTAATACAGCCTGGCAAGAAAATCCTCCAAATATTAATGATTAACCTATTGAACTGGAGATAGTTCACCTCCCAATGACTTCATAAGTATCTGCTTCAATTACCTTTGGTAAATGAAATTACCAAACAATCATTCATTTTCTGATATAGCTGTACAACTAATCTGAAAAGTTTTCAAAATAAATCACTTAAAAATGTATAGTGTGTACCTTCTAAAAATTAAACCTACATCTGAGTTATGAAGAATATGTATTAAGGTTATAACAACCAACAAGAATGCACTTTTATGTAGAAATCCATGATTAAATTGAGTCTGACTAGCGATTTAAATCAAATCCACCCTGTCACAGGGTATTTTAAAAAGAAATTCATTAGTCTTTGTGAAGCACTCAGAATTACAGTGATGAGAACCATAGAAAAGCTCATAAAGGAAATACAGGAAATTCTATAATCAAAGCAGTAAATAATGCATGAAGCCACATGTTGAACAATGAGGATAAAACAGAAATATTGCATATCCACTCGGTGAACCCTCTCCCTTTTGAGCACTGAATGGGCAGTGATCCTGTGATAAAAATAAAATCCATATAATAACCATCTGCAGAAGAGGCCAAATTAAGATGGCAAAGGCAACCTTCATTTTGGCATTTTCTAACTTCTGAGTGCTTGACTTACAACCTTAATGTTCTTTTAATGCTGTTTCTTGTGGATAATATAAATAAAATACTATTGAAGTATTATTTATTTAGCAGAGAAATGCTATATCAATATGGCTCCCTTATTAGGATGTCTCCTGGAACTTGATTTATCTTAATGAAAATAAATGGTAATGACTTCTGTCTATTGGGAATAGTAGCATTAGCACAAAACATCTATTAAGAACAGCGCAATAGTTTAACTAGTTTTTAACTAACGAAGAAATTCTTAGAGCTGGTCTTTTGGTAAACCAGTTGCCTAGCAAAGATTAAGAGACATGTTTTCCAGGGTATTCTAGGAGTAATGAGACAATGAGGAAGGAAGAGAGAAGACTGTTTCCAAAGAAAGGTGTAGTGCCAAATTTGGGGTGAATTATATTCCCAAATTGGTTTTGCCAATGTAAAAATGTCACTTTTCCCCTCCATAAGTGGAAAATTGATAATGCTTTTTCAGTGTTGCCAACTCTTACAATTTTATCATAAGTTAGGCAAAATATGTCGTTTTTCTTAAACCCTAGCTTTTGAAAGCATGAGACTGTCCAGAAATTGCAGCTTTCACATCTAAAGCAGAGTTTTTAGTCTTCATGGTAATTGAGAAAAGCTTGAAAACATAACCAATTGCTCTCTACAGGCTCAGAAATCAGAAGACAAATGAAAAGAACCCAAAAGGTATTTTAAAGAAATATCATGAGGGTTTAGGGCCTTCCTTATTTTTGCATGCTTGTGTTTGGTAATACTGTTGTTTGCTTATGTAACTGCTCAATGGTGTGGCCCAGTAACTTTAAAGTGTTTTTTTATATAGATAATGGCAACCATAACAACTCTTGGAATTTTGAAGAAACATATTGGAAACAATTTACACTGCTGAAATAAGATTATCGTAGCACTCCACTGACATGGTGCAGACATTTCAGAGCTACTATTATCTCCACTGTAGCAAGCAAGATTTGATTTCAGAACTCAAACACTTTTTTAAAGGTTCAAAAGACACACTTTTTCCATCTCCTTCAACGGCTAACTTGTAAACTTGCTGAATCTACATCAATCCACCTGAGATTTGATACATGGTCCTCAATTAAATGAGAGTATCAGAAGGATAGCCGTGTTAGTCTGGATCTGTAAAAGCAGCAAAGAGTCCTGTGGCACCTTATAGACTAACAGACATATTGGAGCATTGGCACTGTTAGTCTATAAGGTGCCACAGGACTCTCTGCTGTAATTAAATGAAAATATTTTTGCCAATTCTTGGGTGGTAAGAAAGTAAGAAATTTCATTTGTGGAAGTCTTTTTGGACTTTTTGGAAAAGAATATAAAATATTTGATTTCTTTCTCTCTCCTGAATTTGAAGTAGTGCTTTTGAATATTTTTAGAAAAGCTGGATGCTGTAAGTTTTCAAGTTGTGTGCTATGGACACTTGGACTTCTGCATTTGGATGCATACTTTGTAAGCTTTATAGGTACTTCCACATGCTATTTTGCAGCTTCTAAACCCAGTGGAGGCGCCTAGAAAACTAGTAAGTAGAAATGACAAGATTATCGGAAGTTAAGAAATCTGCAAATACAGTTTTAAAAACAATTTTGGTACAACAGCAAAATAAAAATCGGAAGCTGGAAGCCTGCCAAACAATCAGTGGGGCCACTGGACGATCAAGGTTCTAATGTAGTACTCAAGGAAGATAAGGCAATTGAGGAGAAGCTAAATGAATTCTTTGCATTAGTCTTCACTGCAGAAGATGTGAGAGAGATTTCCACCCGAGACATTCTTTTTAGGTGACAAATCTGAGGAACTGTCCAAGATTGAGGTGTCAGTAGAGAAGGTTTTGGAACAAATTGATAGATTAAATAGTAATAAGTCACCAGAACCAGATGGTATTCACCCAAGAGTTCTGAAGGCACTCAAATGTGAAATAATAGAACTACCAACTGTGGTATGTAACCTATCATTTAAATCAGTTTCAGTACCAGATGACTAGAGAGTAGCCAATGTGACAATTTTTTTAAAAAGGCTCCAGAGGTGATCCTAGCAAATACAAACCATTACGCCTAACTTCAGTACCAGGAAAATTGGTTGAAACTATAGTACAGAACAGAATTACCAGGCACACAGATAAACACAATTTACTGGGGAAGAGCCAACATGGCTTTTGTAAAGGGAAATCATTCCTCAACTATCTATTAGAATTCTTTGGGCATGGGGTGGAGGGGTGGGGATTGGGGAAGGGTCAACAAATGTGGACAAGGGTGATCCAGTAGATATAGATATCTTTTCATAAGGTCCCTCACCAAAGACTCTTTATGCAGAGTAAGCAGTCATGGGATACGAGGGAAGGTCCTCTCATAAATCAGTAACTGGTTAAAAGATAGGAAACAAAGGGCAGGAATGAATGGACAGTTTTCAGAATGAAGAGAGGTAAACCACAATGTCCCCTAGGGATCTGTACTGAAACCAGTGCTGTTCAACATATTCATAAATTATCTGGAAAAAGGGGTAAACAGTGAGGTGGCAAAATTTGCAGATGATACAAAATTACTCAAGATCGTACTCTGCTTTGGACCTAAGAATTACAAAGGGATCTCACAAAACTGGGTGACTGGCCAACAAAATGGCAGATGACATTCAATGTTGATAAATGCAAAGTAATTCACACTGGAAAACTAAATTCCAACTATACATACAAAATGATGGGATCTAAATTAGTTGTTACCTCTCAAGAAATTATGGCTTCATTGTTCATAGTTCTCTGAAAACATCCATTCAATATGCAGCAGCAGTAAAAAAGCTAATAACGTTAGGAACCATTAGGAAAGGGATAGATAAGACATTAATAAAATAAGACAGAAAGTATCATAATGCTACTATATAAATCCATAGTATGCCCACACCTTGAATACTGTGTGTAGTTCTGGTCACCCCATATCAAAAGATATATATTAGAATTGGAAAAGGTACAGAGAAGGGCAACAAAAATGATTAAGGGTATGGAACAACTTCCATATGAAGAAAGATTATAAAGATTGTGACTTTTCAGCTTGGAAAAGAGATGACTAAAGGGAGATATGATGCAGGTCTATAAAATCATGACTGTTGTGGAAGACAATAGGAAAGTATTATGTGAAGGAGTAAATAACATAAGAACCAGGGCTCGCCCAATGAAATTAATAGACAGCATGTTTAAAACAAACAAAAGGAAGTACTTTTTCACACAATGCATAATGAATCTGTGGAACTCATTGGCAAGGGATGCTGTGAAGGCCAAAACTATGGCATAGTTCAAAAAAGAACTGGATAAGTTCAGGAAGGATAGGTCTATCAATGACTCTAGTGTCCCTAGCCTCTGACTGCCAGAAGCTGGGAGTGGATGACAGGGGATGAATCACTTGATGATTGCCTGTTCTATTCATTCCCTCTGAAGCATCTGACATTGACCACTGTCAAAAGACAGTATACTGAGCTAGATGGACCATTGGTCTGACCCAATATGGCCATTCTTATGTTCAATTCTACCAAGCAGATCACCATTAATTAGCACTGATGACATCAAGATTTACAAACTATTTCAAAAATGAAAATAATTCTGGATGATTGTGTTACCTACCTTACTTTTTCTATGAAGAATTTTGAGTAATTTCCTTACTGTAGGTGGTATCCCTGTGAATGTAGTTTCATGACAATTGATTAACAGCATCATTATTGTGGGGAAATTTAGAAATTTTCTTTCCCCTCTGGTTTCCACCTCCCATTTCATCTATAAAGAACACAGCCAGAGTGTATAAGAAATATGTTTGGTTTTTTTTCAAGTGTTCAACTAGATTCTACTTGCTTGACATTTACTGTCCATCTAAAAGGCACTTGAAATATGAGACAAACAAGGTGGGTGAGGTAATATCTTTTATTGGACCAACTTCTGTTGGTCAGAGAGACAAGCTTTTGAGCTTATACAGAGCTCTTCTTCAGGTCTGGGAAATGTACTCAGTGTCACAGCTAAATACAAGGTGGAACAGATTGTTTAGTGTAAGTCAGGGGTCGGCAACGTTCGGCACGCGGCTCGCCAGGGTAAGCACCCTGGCGGGCCGGGCCAGTTTTATTTACCTGCTGACGCGGCAGGTTCGGCCGATCGCGGCCCCCACTGGCCGCGGTTCGCCGTCACGGGCCAATGGGGGCGGTGAGAAGCCGTGGCCAGCACATCGCTCGCCCGCACCGCTTCTCGCCGCCCCCATTGGCCCAGGACGGCGAACCGCGGCCAGTGGGGGCCGCGATCGGCCGAACCTGTCGCGTCATCAGGTAAATAAAATGGCCCGGCCCGCCAGGGTGCTTACCCTGGCGAGCCGCGTGCCGAACGTTGCCGACCCCTGGTGTAAGTAGTTAACACACGTTTCAAGAGACCATTCAAGGTGAAGTGGCCTGTTAACACTCTCCAGTCATAGGTGGGAAAGGAGAAAAAAAAGGTGACAGAGGGAATTTAGTAGGTTATAGATTGTTGTAATAAATCATAAATCCAGTGTCTCTATTCAGTCCATGATTTTTAGTGTCTAGCAAAGTCATGAATTTAAGCTCCCAGGCTCATCTTTTGAAGGTGTTGTGCAGGTTTCCTTTGAGGATGAGGACTAAGATTCAAATATAGAGTGATTGTTTTGTGAAGCATGTAAATAAGCACAGATTGTGAAAAGTAAGTTGGATTACTAGAGTTCTTTCCATTTTAATAAACCAAGATTTTTTTCAAAAACAGGTGAAGATGTTTTAAAATACGATTTTTAATATTACAGGTTCCCTTGTAACAACCAATTAGTTATTCTTCTTCACGGAATGTGTAAATGGAAAATACATCATTCAAAAATAATCCATTATAATACATGGATTATGAATACAATACAGTTGTAATAAATCATTATTTGAATTCTGCAAGTGGTAATTAATCATTATCCTGGTTTAAAGTATTTTAAAAAAGCTAAATTCACAATAAGGGCAAAAAAGAAACTAAGTACAAGCTATTGACATCTACCATTTGCGAAATACAGACAGTGTCCTTAACGGTATTTTAGAAGACCAAGACCAATAAGAGAAATGGCTCAACAGATACTTGTACGATACAAAACTAATTGAAATGACAATTATTCATTTTCCATCTTCATTTTCCACATAAGTTTTTCTACTAAATGCAATACATACAGAAGGAAGAGTTGACTAAAGCACGCAATATACTAAAATATAATCAGGGATTTAAAACAAGTTAAAAAAAAATTCAACGCCGCTACAATTATGGAGACATGAGGAGTGCTTTCATACTTAAACTTGCAATTAAAATTGGAACATAAAGTAAGAATAAAAAATCCTTGTTTCACACTTTAATTGAACTTAGTCTCCAAATTTGTCATGATTACTCTTCAGGAGTAATTGACTGACTTATTTTTAGGAAAATATTTCCTCTGCAGTTAGTAAATATTTTTAAATGCTTTCTTTTTGTAAGCTTTGTCCTGTTTCTCATTTTTCTTTGGTTTCCTACAGCTAATCAATCACACCTCCCCCTGCCCCAAATTCCACAGATAAAAATCTTTAAAATAGGCCTCTTTGATTTTAAAATTAAACAGTTATTCCCTTTATTCTGGATAACCCAACTGAACTACACCAAGAAAAGCCAATTGAGCTGCTCAGATAAATCAGCTACCTCCAAACCGCTGAAATGGATCTGCAAGTTCCCAAACTGGCAACTTGTATTTCAACTCTACCTCTCTCATTGCTTCCTGCTTTCCATTACCTATTTTAAAAAAGGAGTCACGGAGGAGACCAGAAGAGAGGGAGAGAAGAGATGGGAAGATGAAGTCCAAATTGTCAGATACTCAGCTTGCAAAGGCAGCTGCTCCTTCTAAAAAAATTTGTGTGCTTCATCAGAAGTTCCAGTTTGATGTATCAGAGAAGTCCTTCAGACTAGGGGCTTTTCTATGCAGTGCTTTAACACTAGTATATTGTGCACTAACTAGTCTGTGTGGACCCTGCTGGAACACACTAAAAGTTTCCAGTACACGTTAATATAGCACTGTTTGAAAAGGGTCTATGTTAACATGCATGAGAGAACTTCAGGATCCACGCAGGCCAGTCAGTGCTTGACATGCTAGTGCAGACTAAAATTTACACCCCTGTGGTGCAGACTAAAACATCATGTAGACAAGCCTGAGGACTCAGTTGCTGGGCTAAACAACTGGAAGAAGGGGTTAAATGTTGAGCAGAAACATGCTTAATGGGGAAAAATATACAGTGACATGGATAATGTGTGTGTGTGGTGAAGGCACAGAGATTAGCAGTGGGGTGGATGACCATGACAACAGAGCATGGGTGAGCAGTTAAACTCCCAACTGACTTCTTGGTTCCTAGAGAGACAAAATGAGTGAAATAATATCTTTTATTGGACTAACTTCTGCTAGTGAGAAACACAAGCTTTCCAGCTACACAGAACTCTTCTCCCTGGTTTCTGTTACTCACCTGGCAACAGCTCCACTCCATTGCCTAGCTCCTCAGCCCCAATGGGCAGCCCCTTCTTCCATGCTCCCATGATCCACATTTCAAGTACAGTAGAACAGTGGCTCTCAAAGCCAGTCCGCCGCTTGTTCAGGGAAAGCCCCTAGCGGTCCAGGCTGGTTTGTTTACCTGCCGCATCCGCAGGTTCGGTTGATCACAGCTCCCACGGGCCGCGGTTCGCCGCTCCAGGCCAATGGGGGCTGCAAGAAGCGGCGGACAGCACATCGCTCGGCCCACGCCGCTTCCCGCAGCCCCCATTGGCCTGGAGCGGCAAACCGCGGCCAGTGGGAGCCGCGATCGGCCGAACCTGCGGATGTGGCAGGTAAACAAATCGGCCCGGCCCGCCAGGGGCTTTCCCTGAACAAGCAGCGATCCGACTTTGAGAACCACTGCAGTAGAACACCTCAGAAATGGAGGTTGTTCATAACTCTGAACAGTTCATAACTCTGAACAAAACGTTACGGGTGTTCTTTCAAAAGTTTACAACTGAACATTGACTTAATACAGTTTTGAAACTTTACTATGCAGAAGAAAAATGCTGCTTTTACCCTTCTTTATGTAAATGCAACAAGCACAGTAACAGTTTGATTACCTTGTCAAATCTTTTTTTTAAACTTTTTTTTTTTTTTAAGTAGTTTACGTTTAACACAGTACTGTATTTGCTTTGTTTTCTTTTGTCTCTGCCGCTGCCTGACTATACACTTATAGTTCAAAATGAGGTGTGTGGTTGACCAGTCAGTTCATAACTCTGGTGTTCCTAACTCTGAGGTTCTACTGTAGAAAGATTTTTCCCACCTTTATTTATGCAATAAGAACTAATGAAAAAATAAAAAATAATTTTCCATTTCGAATTGTAACTATTTGAGGGAAGGTGGGGGAGTGTAACCCACAAAATTAGGGAGTCTGCCCACTAGGGACAGAAAACTGGATTCTAGAAGGGAGCTTGTGACCAATGGACAACTCTGATACCAATCTCTGTGCCTGTCCAATATTATCCATAGCCCTCTACAAATCAAACTCATCTTTTATCCACACACTCCTGCATTTATGCATATGGAAGTTTTCCCAGTTTTTCTTCAATTCAGGACTCTCCTCTTGCAAACCACAGGAGGGTCTCCAGAATAGGTAGCTGCATTCCTGAAGCATCTTCAGATAAAATCTCTCCCATCTCCTAACCCCTCTCCATCACCCCCGTGTCTTAGATTTTATCATTACTAAGTAGAGCTGGTCAGGGGGGGGGAAAAAAAATTCTGTTCCATGAGAAATTCTGACACTGATTGTTTTTGTTCCAAATTTTAATTTGAGACTATTTAAACTCTTCATTTGAAGAAGGCAAACACATTATAAGAAGTTAATATATATTATATATAAATATTAATATTTTAATATAAGACAAAACAAAATGAATCAAAATGATAAAGTCGAAACAAATTGTTTCAACTCTCTCCTGTGGATTTTGATTAAATTTTTGGCACGTTTCTGCAAACCCTTTGATTTTGACAAAACTGCATTTTTCAATGGAAAACTGTTCCACTGGAAATTTTTTAACCAGCACCACTACTAACAGGAGCAGGAAGAAGGGGAGAGTTACAGCTTTGTATGACTCAAACTACTAGGAGTTTTGTGGTGGAGGCATCTTTTCCCTCTTTTAGTGAGCCATAAAAGGTTTGCTAGAGAGGAATTCCATTCAGATGACCTGAATAGGTCTATCAAACTTGAATTCCTTCTAGAGAAGGGTAGGTCTTCCCAGGGAACCTGTGGAACTCCTTGCCAGAGGATGTTGTGAAGGCCAAGACAATAACAGGGTTAAAAAAAAAATAACTAGATAAATTCATGGAGGATAGGTCCATCAATGGCTATTAGCCAGGATGGGCAGGGATGGTGTCCCTAAACCTCTACTTGCCAGAAACTGGGAACGGGCCTTGATTACCTGTTCTGTTCATTCCCTCTGGGGCACCTGGCATTGGCTACTGTTGGAAGGCAGGATACTGGGCTAGATGGACCTTTGGTCTGACCCAGTATGGCCATTCTTATGTTCTTATTATGTTCTTATGTAACATGGGAAGGCAAAAATGCCCTCTTCTTCCCCAACTTTCCCTGATTATTCTTCCTTCTCACTACATCACCACCCCATATACAACCCAACCTTTTCCTCTTCATCCAACACTCCTTCTCTCCTGCTGTTAACCCCCTCATGTCTTTCTGGTCTCAAAAAGAAGGAAACATGTCAGAAAGCAGCTCCACTACAACAACCTTCTGTGGTCACAGTTGAGCTGCCCTCTGATGAATCTCTTGTGGTTTGCTGGAGAAGAGCTCCATTCTGGTGAACCAGAGGAAGTTCACCACAGCAAAGCTCCATTGTGATGAATGCATTTATTAGTCTAACGTACAGATATTAAACAATTTCCATCTACATTTCCACATTAAATATACCAACTGTAGAATAATTACTAACATAGATCACCCTTTCACACAAAAGTTTTCCTAAACATTACAGGAAAACATCTTGCAGACATCATTTGCAATTGGACATTTCTCACTTACACACACTAATAAAAACCTGTGTATTCAAAAACATGATAACCAATAAACACGGTTGGAGTTGAATTTCAAAAGTTCTCATTGGTTATCTACAATTTAGGTGGAGATGTGCTTGGTGTGGTTAGAGGAAGGGAGATAGCTGGTGAAGAAGGGGAATTGGTTTGAGTGCAGCATTGATGGGGTGTTGAATGACAACTATACATAGCCTTGCTTTTTAAAATTTGCTGGTGGGAAATTCAACCTAGCATCGTTAATATTGTTAGAATGGATGCGATCTTAAAGCCAGGAATTGGGGATAAGAGTCACACACCAAAAAAAAAAAAAAAAAAAAAAAAAAAAAACACACATTTTAGATGGAAATTTAACTGAATTTAACTGAAAATTGTTGTGGCTTTTGCATGCTGGCTGGCTCAGAGGACTAATGATAATAGATCAGATGGGAGGAGGGGGAAACAGACTGGCAGAACACATTCAAATCCAGTCTATGTCAGTAGTGACTGAATGTTTTCTTAAGGCTAATAGGATGTGTGACCTAAGTTAAATGACCTTGGGCTAGACCAACAAAGACAACTCAGGTTCAGCATTGCAACTGCTAACATTTAGACACATTTCCACCTAATGGAATCCACATTCCCAAGTTAGATCCCTAGGCTTCGTATACAATGCATGGGGAAAATTAGGTGCCTAAGACTATATCTATACTTAAAATGCTACAGCAGCAGAGCTGCAATGCTGCAGGTGCGCCGCTGTAGTGCTTCAGCGTAGACACTTACTACAGCAACAAGAGGGGTTCTTTTATCATCGTAGGTAATCCACCTCTCTGAGAGGCAGTAGGTAGGTGGACAGAAAAATTCTTCCATCCAGCTAACACTGTCTACACGGGGAATTAGGTTGACTTAACTACGTCTCTCACAGGTGTGGATTTTTCAGACCGTTGAGAGACGTAGCAATGCCAATGTAACTTTTCAGCGTAGACCAGCCCTAAGTAATCCTCACAGCACTCTTATGAGCTAAATAAATATCATCCCAATTTTGTAGATGAGGAAACTGAGGCACAAAAACTGAAGATTCTTTAGTCACGTAGCACACTGATGGCAGAACCAGGAATAGAGCCATGGAGTTCTGGCTCCCTGTCCCCTGCTGGAGCCACTTAAATTAAATACACCTCTTAAATTGTAAATATGCTCCCCTGTACTTGATGACTGGTATAAATCAAGAGCCAGGATGATTTTTTTTAACTGGGGGCTGTTCTCTTCTGTCACTGAGCAGTCTCTTAACATGTTTCTACCATTTTTTGAAGTCCCATTTAAATGAAGAACAGTATCAGTACAAGAAACACTAATCTTAAGTAACTACGGACGTCTGGGTAAAACTGATAAGAAAAACCACTGATTAGTGTGCTGCTTTTTTAGTCTGCATTCCTATTGTCTTCAGTGTTCTACCAGAGGGCTTTTAGCTTATTAGATGATACTTTATAGCACTGGTTGTTTCAACTCTGTGAGGTAAGGAGGGAAGGATTCTTTCATATGATACTGACATGTCAGCCAAATTATGCCAATTGTGATTGACTAACAAACATTTTTCCAACAAGCACCTATGGACTTTTTCCTGTTATGCCTGGTAGACCCATCCAAAAATATCGGCAAAGCCACTTCACTGCATTCCTTGACATTCCATCTTAAAAACTTTTTCCCTGCTGAGATGTCAAAAAACAAAAACTCCACAATGGTTAGGCAGTTACCTTGCTGTGGCCACTGCTACAGGTTGACACTAAAAAGTTAGGTCAACCCAGCTACATCATTCAAGGGTGTGAAAAATCCACACCTCTGAGCAACATAATTAAGCAACCAACCCCTAGTGCAGCCAGTACTAGGATGATGTGAAAGTTCTTACATCAACCTAGCTACTTCCTCTTGGGAAGGTGGATTAACTAGTGATGGGAGAATCTGCAGTGATGGGAGGCAGAGTGTCTACATTGAAGCAATACAGAAGTGTAGCTGCAGGGTTTTAAGCATAGACATAGACTTTATGTTTACAAAGCATTTGAAAACCTTGAATGAAAGGTGCAACAGACATATACTGTACTACCCTAACTATCCTTCAATCTCTCGCTCAACATCCCTTGAGGGGAATATCCTTTCATTTTAGACCTAAATTTACTTCCATCCAATACCATTTTTGTGGCATCTCTCTTACTCTGAAAGATCTCCCCAGTGCTGTATTATGCAAAGCCCATTATTATTTAAAGCCTCCCCCAAAACAGACTCACAGACACTCTTACCTTGGGCTTCTGTCCCAATTACATTCCTCACACTTGGGGATTCTGGCAAATTAAGAGATTTATAACCCTCCACCTCACCCGCCCGCCCAAGCGGAGCTCTTCCCTGCTTACCTATCCCAGGGGCCACATAGATGAAGTAGAGGCACGATGAGGAGAAGGAAAAGAAGAAGATAAAGGCGAGAATGGAGCGATTGGAGACCCGCAGCACCTTCCCGAGCAGTGACATCCTCCTCCTAGACGGGGGCTGCTGCCTCCTAATCCCAGCAGTAGCCGGCGGCGGCGGCAGCACTTCCCAGCGGGAGGTAGCAGACTCCCATGGAGCGCACAGCGGTGCGGCAGCGGGGCCAGCCAAGGGAGAGGGCCTCAGGCGAGCCGGCGGTGGCGGGGAAGAGGCTGGGGCTGGAGCGGAGGGATGTGAGGAGCGTGTGACAGCAGGAGATGACCGGCGGGGGCTCGGGAAGGGGGGGGTGAGGGAAGCTGGAGTGAGTGGCTAGTACACAAGGGTGCTATCGGAAGGGCGGGGGCTCCGGGTGGGCGCTGGGTATGGGGCTGCAGTAGCGGTAAACACAGCACCGCGCAGGGGAGGGGAGCGGCTCGCTGGGGCTCCGGTGCTCCCTTCCCCGCTGCGCAGGTGAAACGGGGGCGCGGAGACCGGCGGGAGGGGCTGCCTCAGCGCTGCGAGCCCGGTTGTTCCTGCCCCTCACACAGCCGGGGTGGGGTTAATCCGCCCCGCTCCCTTCGCCGGCAGTGGCAGACCCCGGGGCTGGGCCGAGGGGGGTCGGGAGGGGAGTCCTAGTGCTGCCGCGGGCGGGGCTGCAGTGGCTGCTGGGTGGCTCGGTGGCTGCTCATGCCGGCGGGGGTCGCGGCCGCCTGCTCCCTTCTCACGGGCGGCGGCAGCAGCAGCATCGTCGCCACCAGCGGACAAAGTCACCTGCGCGCCCCGCCGCTCCTTCCTCCCGGGCCGGCGGCGGGGAGCGCGCTGCAGCCGCCCCGCCCCTCAGCGACCCGTCTACTGCAGCGGTTGGGAACGTGCGCGAGCCTCTGTGTGACTGGCGACCAACTGCAGAACTTCGGCGGGCGCGCGCCCGCCCACTCAATCCGCGCGAGTTGACTAGTCTGACACTGTCAGAGGCTCGCAGCAGCGCTAGACTGCTCGCGCGACCTGAGTGGGCGTGGACTGCGCCGGCCCAATAGGGGACAAGGGAGAAAAGAGTCCGCTTTCCTGATTGGCTGGTAAATACACTACTTTATCATGGGTGAAGAGCGTTTTACCAGACTCTCTGGCGGCTATTGTTCTCCTCCGGAAGTGGGGATCCAGGGGAGAGAATATTAGTGGTAGGAGAAGAGAATGGGTGGCTGGGGAAGGGGCATGGAGGGGAGGCACAGCTGCCGTGGACCCTGTGTGAAGAAGCCTGGCTGGAGCCTTTAGGCTGGCCTCTGTCTCCCCCTAGGTGTGGTCCAGGGCCATAGGACTAGAGCAGTGGTTCTCAAACTTGTGTACTGGTGACCCCTTTCACATAGCAAGCCTTTGAGTGCAACCCCTCCCCCCCTTATACATTAAAAACACTTTTTTATATATTTAACACCATTTTCATTGCTGGAGGCAAAGCACGGTTTAGGGTGGAGGCTGATAGCTCACAACCCCCCATGTAATAACTTCCTGACCCCCTGAGGGGTCCCAACCCCCAGTTTGAGAACCCCTGGACTAGAGCAATAGCAGCTGGTGCCCTTTAGCAGCCATAGTGCTGGGCCTGGCAGTGGTACGAATGGACTATTTTTTAACAAGAAGATGTGTGAGTGCTAGGAGCTGCATGCCGAGAGGATATGAGGGGCAGTAGCTGCCTATTGCGACAGAGGGAGATGAAGAGAAAGAAATGGGGTAATGTGTTGGGGAACTATATTATGTATAACTTTAAATCCCCTTTTGCCTGCAGCTCAGCCAGGGCTCAGACTTTTGAGGACTTTGGGGAAGGTGATGGGAAGAAATTTCCACAGTTCAATGTTATTCAGAAATAACTATATGGCACTCTCTCTAGTTTAAGAGCTGTAAACTTCTGCTATCAGCATATGTAACATTTCAGTACAAAATATATCTTTGTATACATATATCTGCATACTGCCCTCCCATCTTGACCTAGAAATAACTTCTCACTCTCTGTGGTGTTTCAGAGTGGTAGGCTGTGTTAGTCTGTATCAGCAAAAACAACGAGGAGTACTTGTGGCACCTTAGAAACAAATTTTTGGGGCATAAGCTTTTGTGGGCTAAAACCCACTTCATCAGATACATGGAGTGGAAAATACAGTAGGAAGATATATATAAACAGTACATGAAAAGATGGGCGCATGGAGAAATTAGTTTTTGTAGTGACCCATCCACTCCCAGTCTTTATTCAGGCCTAATTTGATGTTGTCCAGTTTACAAATTAACTCCAGTTCTGCAGTTTCTCATTGGAGTCTGTTTTTGAAGTTTTTTTGTTGAAGAATTGCCACTTTTATGTCTGTTATTGAGTGTCCAGGGAGGCTGAAGTGTTCTCCAACTGGTTTTTGAATATTATAATTCTTGAAGTCTGATTTGTGTCCATTTATTCTTTTGCGTAGAGACTGTCTGGTTTGGCCAATGTACAAGGCAGAGGGGCATTGCTGGCACATATCACATTGGTAGATGTGCAGGTGAACGAGCCCCTGAATAGATATGTGGACAGAGTTGGCAATGGGGTTTGTTGCAGGGATAGATTCCTGGGTTAGTGTTTTTGTTTTGTGGTGTGTAGTTGCTGGTGAGTATTTGCTTCAGGTTGGGGGCTGTCTGTAAGCGAGGACTGGCCTGTCTCCCAAGCATGTGAGAGTGAGGGATCGTCCTTCAGGCTAGGTTGTAGATCCTTGATGATGTGCTAGAGAGATTTTAGTTGGGGGCTGAAGGTGACGGCTAGTGGCGTTCTGTTACTTTCTTTGTTGGACCTGTCCTGTAGTAGGTTACTTCTGGGTACCCTTCTGGCTCTGTCAATCTGTTTCTTCACTTCAGCAGGTGGGTAGTGTAGTTTTAAGAATGCTTGATAGAGATCCTGTAGGTCAGGGGTTCTCAAACTGGGGGTCAGGACCCCTCAGGGGGTCACAAGGCTATTACATGGGGGGTCAAACTGTCAGCCTCCACCCCAAACCCCGCTTTGCCTTCAGCATTTATAATGCTGTTAAATATATAAAAAAGTGTTTTTAATGTATAAGGGGGGTCACACTGAGAGGCTTGCTATGTGAAAGGGGTCACCAGTACAAAAGTCTTAAGACCCAGTGCTCTATCTTCTAAAGTGTTCGCAACTCCCCCTAGCGTTGTGTCCCCCTGCTGTAGGTGTTTGTCTCTGTCTGAGGGATTGGAGCAAATGTGGTTGTATCTTAGAGCTTGGCTGTAGCCAATGGGTTGTGTGATGTGGTCTGAATGAAAACTGGAAGTTCGTAGGTAAGTATAGCGGTCAGTAGGTTTCCGGTATAGGGTGGTCTTTATGTGACCATTGCTTATTTGCACTGTAATGTCCAGGAAGTGGATCTCTTGTGTGGACTGTCCAGGCTGAGGTTGATGGTGGGGTAGAAATTGTTGAAATCCTGGTGGAA
The DNA here is from genome assembly GCF_028017835.1 of Emys orbicularis. Lineage (NCBI taxonomy): Eukaryota > Metazoa > Chordata > Testudines > Emydidae > Emys > Emys orbicularis. Next base: position 77,537,846 of record NC_088684.1, on the reverse strand, counting down.
TTCCTCAAGGGCCTCTTTCCCATGGGTCTAGATGATGAAGATGTCATCAATGTAGCGCAAGTAGAGTAGGGGCGTTAGAACAATGCTTCCTCAGCTCTTGTCCCCTAAGTCAGCCATAAAAATGTTGGCATACTGTGGGGCCATGTGGGTACCCATAGCAGTGCCGCGGGGGGTGGATGGGTCACTACAAAAACTAAATTTCCCCATGCTAATTTCCTCCTACTGTTACTCACACTTTCTTGTCAACTGTTTGAAATCAGCCACCCTGATTACCACTACAAAAGTGATTTTTCCTCCTGTTGATAATAGCCCACTTTAATTGAATTGTCTTGTTAGAACTGACACCCCCCACTTGGTAAGGCAACTCCCATCTTTTCATATACTATGTATCTATATCTTCCTACTGTATTTTCCACTCCACGCATCTGATGAAGTGGGTTTTAGCCCACGAAAGCTTATGCCCAAATAAATGTATTAGTCTCTAAGGTGCCACAAGTACTCCTTGCTGTTTTCTCTGTAGTTTGTCTTCAGAAGTGCATGTCACCTATTCTCCTCAGAACCAGAGGACAATAGCAACTTCACAGTTCCTGCTGAACTCCTGAAAATTGCCTTGGCAAAGCAGTCCAAAGATCCTCACAACCAGCAGCAGTTCCTGTCCTGGAGTCAATATTAAGCAGTTCTTCAGTTTTCAGGTACATCGGGAGTCCGGATGCTAACTAGCACAGGCTCTGGAATGGTATTCTGATAGCAGATACGCCTTAACCCTGGGATGTCCAACCAATTAGTATATAAGGCTGTCTCCAAACTCCAACTCCCTCTATTTATAACCTTTTCCTCACTGACCTCAAATGGTGGATGTTTGCAAATGGTTTGACCTTAATGGAAACCTTCTACCACTTTCAGAGACACCTACTGAGCATGCCCAGTAACTACCACACACCTCTCCTCTAGAAGTCTCCAGGCCCTTGTAACTAAGACACACCTTGTTCTTTACACATATGCAGAGACAAGATTCAGCATGAATCCATGTCTCCTCCCCAGTGCTTTGCTCCCTGTTTTAGGATTTAAAAAATTAATCAAATGCTGCACTATAATCATGTACATTATAAGGGTACCCCAGGACAAGTTTTGTGTCACTTTTCCAAGGTTTGGACCATAAGTCAATTAGGCCATGTCCACACTACAGCCTGTGTCAGCATAATTTATGCCACTCAGGGGTGTGAATAAACCACCCCCCAAGTGACATGTTAGAGTGATATAAGTGCTCATGTGCATAGTGTTGTGTCAGCGGGAGAGGTTCTCTTGCGGACATAGCTTCTGCCACTCATGGAGGTGGGTTTTTTATGCCAATGGGAGAGCTCTCTCCTGTCAGCACAGACCGTCTTCACCATACGTGCTGCAGCCGCACAGCTGTAGCAGTGCAGCTGCACCACTACAGCGCTGTACGTATAGACATGGCCTATAAATTGTGTCATGGACACTCTCACTCTTATTTGCAATTGTGTGTTCTCAGTACTATCCCTGTGGCAACTGTAGCAAATGCTTAGATGGAAAATTTATTTTTAGCAGCTTTTAGTGCAATACACATATATCTGTAGAAACAGTTGGAAATGAGGAGATTTTGATTCATTAGACCTATGAGGTCTCCCTATAGCACCACCAAATGTTTAATGATTTTCAAACTGTCATCTACTAGATTAAGCAATCTTCTAACTTTCTCTAAGTGCATGTCTACACTAGAGTTTAGTTAATTGTTTGCCAATTCCCTCGAGTTAGCTAAAATATGTGTACATGGTAATCTGGACACACCACCAATGGTTGTGATTTACCCTTTAAATAAACCCTTGTGAAGAAATACCCTAAAAGTGTGCAAAGCCAGCACTGGGGTGGGCACCTGTTCTCCCTGTTTGCTTGAGCAATCTGATGCTGGCTACCAGCAAGCCATTAGGTGACTGGGTCAAATCAACACTGCATTCCTGTGACAAGTGCTGTAGATGAAATGCTGTGTGCTAGGGGAGTGGCTCCTGGCCAAGGTGTGGCCAGAGGGCTCAGTTTTCACAGGAGTTCAGTTCTCTTTTGTAGGTGCTGTGTTTAATCTGAAATCCTGGAGTGCTTGAAGGAATGAGAAAAAACGTGCATTTTTTCAAATGTGTTTTCCACTCAAAAGGCCAGCACTGTTTTAATGGTGCTTGAAATAGTTCTTGAATCTTGGTAAGTTCTTCAGTCAGCACAGTTAGTGTTCAGAAGCATTGCTCAAACCTTATTAACAAGCTCATTTTAACCTAATACAATTGTTTAGGGGCAAAGCCATTTTGATAGGGAATACCCAGCAATGATAGCTACAGCAAGGACAGAAGTTTTCCCTCAGAACAGAAGATTGGACAATTTGTTTTTTTCTGAAAGGACTAAAATGCCATTTTCTGTAATCAATGGCAAACCATCTGGTCTGTTTTCTTGCATTTCAGTATTTTCATTTTAAAAATAAATAAAAAAAAATGTATATGACAACCAAAAATTAAACATAGAAATGAACACAGTAATAACCCAATGAGAAATGTTAGAAACATCACACTTATTTGGTTAATCAGTGGATAATTAGGTAAATAATTCCCACTAATGACAACCACAATTTAACTGAAAGGGAATTTGGGTAAAATAGAAGTAAAATAAAGGGAGTTACACTATAACTAGTATCCCATAATATTGCTACATGTTGAGAGGAACATTCCTATATATTATACTAGTCATAATTCTATAGCCATCCAGGAACTTCAGTTATTATGCTTAGGCTTGACAGAATCAGATGTGTATGTTTTATTATTTCAATGGATAATATCAATAGTTAAATTTTTCTTCAATTTATAATCAATTTTCAATTACAGCAAATTTTAGGGGGCAGGCAATAACTTAATGATAGTAAATATTGAGATTCAAAAAGTTAAGGTTTAACTATTAAAACACAAATTGTCAAAATATCTTTGTCAAATTTAATATGTTCTCAAACATTTTACTTTGCCTGTCTGTAAATCTTGATAATTAGCAAGAGAAATATTTTTCATCAGTTTGTGTACAGTGAAATGGAAGTCTACCGACATTTACAATAAAAACCTAATCCTTCCAAGCCTAATTATGCTGCACACCATGGCTACTGGAATCTCCTGGCAACAGCAAGGAGAGAACATAGCGCTCTCTGCTCCAAAAACATAGACCCCCTACTTCTTGAGCCATTCAGTACTATTCTAACTAATAATGAATTTATTATTGTTGTTAGCATTGGGTAGCTTGGGGGTGTTTGGGAATATTTGTTTTATAGGAAAAACATGAGAGCTGTAGATACTGTATCATCTATCTATGTGAGTTTTATTAAGCAGAATATTAAGTTATAGAAGGAATAATACAATGGAAAGCACTCAGACAAAAATATACAGTTGTTTACATTGACTTTTCTTGCAGGTGTGCATAACACAAGGCCATACTAACTTAGCAGCAAATGTTTGCATCATTAAGTGAAAATATATCTTGCTGGTGTGATGTCTAACTTCCTATTATTATTATTTATTATTACTACAAAACATGGGCAATTTGAGCTGTGAATAAAATTTCATTTGTATATGATACAATGTTTATACTATTATTCTGGATTAGCGTGTATTTGTGCACTATATTTAGGATTTACTTCTCTTTATGTTTTGCTTTTATTTTAACAATATTGTAAATATTTTGGTAGATCTTTAACATTTTATTTGGTATATATAGAAGGAGAATATTAGTATACCAATACAAACATCTTGCACAAGAGCAGGACTTGTGGGACCAGGAGAAAATCTTCCCCAGCCTGACCCATGATTGTCAAAGTCCCTCCCACAAGAGTTAAGACTTAATACAATCCTTACTACCTTCAGGACCTAACACAAAGCCCATGTCTTGTTCATAGCTTTTCCCTAATGTTAATATTAGATTAATTAAATGTAAAGCTTCTTCAAGCGCAAGGTAGGAGGAAGTATACTAAACAGAGAGCTGTTTAGACTGGCTGTTGTAATAATATAGTTATGCAGGTGCTCAAATAGTACCATGATCATCATGGAATAACATGCTAGACTAACAGCCACCAACAATATGGATAGACATCCTAACTTGGAAACTTGTATAACATCCAAAGAAACAATCCCAAAAGACAAACAGAAAAGTTTCAAATAGAGGAACTTTCATCTTAGCGTTACTTGGTTAAAGAACACATGGTAAAAAGGAGACCAGTTGTTTTATAATTTTCTATAGTCACCTATCACCACCAGCTGTTTTTATTATTCTTTTAATATGAGTGAGGTTTTTGACACCCTGTTTTGCCGTATAGAACTGAACCAACACTAATGTAGATTAGATTTGGCAGCAATAATTAGATAGACGAAAAGTCTATTTAGGATTGAAAATGTAAAGTCTCAATATCAGCAAGTGTCACTAAAATTAGGAAGGTTTTTTGTTTGTATAGGACTGGATTACATAGCAAAAATTCAGCATTTAGTCAAATGTATTTTCAATAGCACCAGTGAAATAATCATTTGTGTTGCAATTCATCTCCATGAGAGGGCAATATTTACAACAGTTATTTAAATTAGATAGTTGGTTAGCCTTTTCAAAAGGGTCTTCTGATGGTGGATTGAGTGACAGCTTCCTCCAGCCTTACCATTGCTGGTTAGATGAAGAAAAAGAAAAAGAGTATCCTGTAGAGCAGGAATCGGCAACATTTGACACGCAGCTCGCCAGGGTAAGCACCCTGGCGGGCCGGGCCAGTTTGTTTACCTGCCGCATCCGCAGGTTTGGCCAATTGCAGCTCCCACTGGCCGCAGTTCGCCGTCCCAGGCCAATGGGGGCTGCAGGAAGCAGCGCGGGCTGAGGGATGTGCTGGCCGCCACTTCCCGCCGCCCCCATTGGCCTGGGACGGCGAACTGCGGCCAGTGGCCGAAACTTGCAGACGCGGTAAGTAAAAAAACCGGCCCGGGCCGGCCTGCTAGGGTGCTTACCCTGGCGAGCCACATGCCAAAGATTGCCGATCCCTGCTGTAGAGAGTGGAACTCTTTCTAGGAAAGCAGTGTGTCCAAATAGTACAGCCAAGTTTTCAGAAATCCTGGGAGTCCAGAGGCATTTGATACTTTTCTGAAGGAAATTGCAGAGTGAGGGAAGGATTTGTAATTCCCAGATATTAGGCTCAAATTAGATTTTACAGGCATAGTTTAGGGGGTTTTTTTGTTTTGTTTTTTAAGTAGGCCTGTAAGCCTTTCTGTAGGTGGTTTAATATTTATAGAGAGAAGCCTGTTTTCAGGGCAGAAAAGGAAAAATGAAGCCTACCCAACACCTGTGTAGGACAAGTTCTTTTTGGAATCTATAAATCATCTGCTGTATTGTTGATTTAGCAACTGGTCTGATGTAGGATAATCAGTCTTAGGCTAGGTCTACACTACCCGCCTGAATTGGCGGGTAGAAATCGATCTCTCGGGGATCGATTTATCGCGTCCCATCGGGACGCGACAATCGATCCCCGAATCGACGCTCTTACTCCACCAGCGAAGGTGGGAGTAAGCGCCGTCGACAGGCAGCCGCAGAGGTCGATTTTGCCACCGTCCCTACAGCGGGGTAAGTCGGCTGCGATACCTCGAATTCAGCTATGCTATTCACGTAGCTGAATTTGCGTATCTGAAATCGACACACACACACACACACACACACACCCCCGTAGTGAAGACGTAGCCTTAGAATTCTTCTGGCCCCCTCTCTCTACCTCAGACAACATCAAATTTGACGGGTGCCTTTAGTGTTTTACTCCCCCATCACCCAATGGTAATTGCAGTCCTGAAAATGCTGGTAATCTCAGATTAATATTCTGATAACACTATAATGGGGACTGTGCTGTACAGTAAGAGGTCTGTGCCAAATTGATATGTCTTGACCTAAAGAACTTAAAATATGAAGGCAAGGAAGCTTCTATCAGGTTCATCACACTTGGCAACCTTTGATCCATGGCCTTTTTATTCTGCACAGTGACATATATTATGACACTTTTCTTGGAAGAAAGTTGATGGTTTTTTAACTGTAATTATCTAGCTCTTTTGAAGAATATGAAGGCAAAAGTAGGACAACCACCTTGGCATTGTTTGGTCACTCATAGCAGCAATACAGAACAAGGAAGTAGCCAGTATAAAACGTAACTTTGTAAACTGTGTACTTGGTAAACTTGGTTACATCCCCACATGCAAACAAGCTAGTTCAAGTTTTTCAATTGTGGAGAAGAAAGAAAAATGTTTACACCAGGGACTTTCTATAAAGGCATGAGAAAAAAGAGTTTGTACCTTCAGCCCTGATCCTGCAAACACTCATGTGCTTAATTTCATTCATGTTAATGGAATGACACCTGCTTAAAATTAAGTACTCATTAAGTGTTTGCAAGATAAGGGCCTCCGACATTAACTGCTTTTAAATGATAAAGGAGCCTTTTTTCTTTCTGCCTTGGCTTTCATGAAGTTGGTTCACTTTCAAAGAAAGAAAGTGAACAAAAGGATAGTGATGAAGCACACTTTTTGCCTATGTCCTTCATAACATTTTGACTTTCAAGGAAACTAAAGGCCCAGCTCTGCTCCATTTAAGTCGGGGGAGGGGAGGGAGGAGTGAGAGAAGGGGGAGAGAATTTGCCACTATTTCAAAGGAAGCAGATCAGGCCCTACATTTTCAGAGTAGTTTTATTTTAAGAAAAAACAAGTCTGCAGTATCTTGTTCTAATTTAAATAGAATCTCAAAAACAGAAAGTGACATTAATCAGCATTTGTATACAAAAAGAAAAAGGCCTAATAAAAGAATATTTTGGAAAAACAAGCTTTTATTTTTTGTTAAATGCTAATGAGTGTTTGTCCCTTTCCAAGATAAAAAAATAAAGGTGGTCCCAGAGTCTTTAACTTCATGTATTCTAACAAACAATTTGAATCTATTTTTCCCCCTAAGATGACTCTCAAGCCTCTTCATCATTCCGGTTTTTCTATCTTCCTTTTACATTTTGCCATATTTTTATTAACAAAATCTGGCAAGTAAGCCTTTTATTTATCACTGTTAGTCCCATATGTAACACTAGAATAATTTTATTCTACTTTTGGATACCTGTATTTGTTTGTTACTTTGGTTGACTTGGTTTTGGAGCTGTTTACAACAACTTGAATTGTTATAACACTGTATTATGTAGTATCACAGCATTTCAAGACCTTGTACAGTAACTAATATCAGAAAATAACCCTCCTGGTAGGTTAACAATTAATCAACTAAAGAAAACAGATATCTTACACAAGTATTTAAATGGCATAAAAACATTCTACTATTAATTCTTAATGTCAGTAGATAATAAGCTCTAAGACAATGCATGATGTATCCAGTATTTGTTAGTACTTCAACTGCTTTATCTCCAAGCATCTTATTTAAGCTGGTGATCTAGAGGTTAGAGAGTAATTTAGAAAGGTAACTTGGCTCTGTTTGTAGAAGAGCTCTAATAATAGTCAGTGTGTGAACCTTGCAACTAATAAAAAACCTAACCAAAAACCAGTAGAATTTGGGCAAGATTGGGGTCGTGTGATACCAATCATAATCCTACTATTCAATTTAAAAGTAAAAGTACCATAATTATAGGACTTAATGAAATCTTTTTTGCAGTTATACTGTTGGCTCTGGAATATATGTTTTCTGTAGTCTTCACCTACCTATCCAGTTATCCATATTTTTAAAAAAAAAGAGAATTCAATAGTATAGTAAGCTATTTGTTAATTCCCTACGAAGAATATCATTTAGGCAGGTTGATTCTGTGGTTATGTTTTCATATAGTGATAGATATTTTATTTCCTCCAGACAGATATAACTCACCATTTTTTAATTCCACAAATTGTTTCTCAGTTCTAATACCTTTGTGTTGGTATATTCTGCTAAGCCATTCCTCGCTATACTCAGTTGAAGTAACTCATGCTCACTAGATCCAATTTTTCTATTCTTCTAATTTTTTCTTGAGTCAAATCCTCTTTCTTGGTGTGCAGGAGATCCAGCATGGATTATCCTATAGTTAAAGTCTCCCTTGTTGGCTTCATAAAGTTTTTTCCCCCACATATCAGTAGAAATAAATCTCTGCAAAGTCTAATGGACTCTGCAATGGCATATACTTGGTGGAAGCATTTTCCACAAATGAACATTGGTGAGTGTGATAGGGTGCATTCACCTCTCTCAAGCGCCCCCCTTTGTTGAGGGTATGTGCCTGAACATTCTCTCTGCTTTTTGGTGAGTCTTCCTGGGGGATGTGACCCAGCCTTCTGGCCAAGTCACCTCACACACAGTCTGTATGTGAGATAAATCAAACCCCTTCTGGGATGTAAATCCAACAGGGGGCCTATCTCTGTGCCCGCTGTCAGGTCCCTTCATCTGCAGCCCTATCCCTGGGCTCACTCCTCAATCAGTCCAGCAGGGCCTATCACAATACCCTTCTGTGTGCCCTCGAATTTTTCCTGCTCTTCAACCAGTCCTCACCCTGTTGTGGGGCTGCATCCCCCAGGAAGAACCCTGCGTGGGTACAAATTTATATCTGCAGATATAAATCAGTATCTGCAGAACTGCAGGGCTCTCCCAGGAACTGCAACGGCAAAAGGAGCAGAACAGGGGGCCACTGCTCACAGGAGCCAGCGCTCCGTGCCAGCAGTTCCTCCAGCACAGCTGTACCACCCCCAGCACTGCCCCCATCCCTTCCACGCAGCTGTCTGCCTCTCCTGTCTGGGGTGAGTATAGCCATGCCGGAGGAGCTGCCAGCACAGGGTGCTGGTTCCTGGGAGAAGCAGTCCCACATTCTGCTCCTTTTGCCACTGTGGTTCCAGGGAGAGCCCTGCGGTTCCACGGATACTGATATATATCCGCAGATAAAAATTTGTATCCACGCAGGGCTCTACCCCCAGGGATCCCTCTGTGACGGGTTGGATCACAGACCCCCCCCCTTGGGAGCTGCCACCCGATGTGCCAAGACTACTTCTACCCCTGCCCTCCCTGCCAGCTCAGGACTCCAGCACCCAGTCTTGCTGAGCCAGACACACCCGTCTGCTCCAACAAAGACCCAGGATCTGAATTACTCGCCCCAAAGCTGCAGGTTTACCTGAAAGCAGCTAACAGAAGTGTTCCTGTCTAACACTCAGATGCCCAACTCCAAATGGGGTCTAAACCCAAATAAATCCGTTTTACTCTGTATAAAGCTCTGTATAAAGCTTATACAGAGTAAACTCATAAATTGTTGGCCCTCTATCACACTGATAGCTATGAACAGTTGTTCGCTCCCCCAGGTATTAATACATACTTTGAGTTAATTAATAAGTAAAAAGTGATTTTATTAAATACAGAAAGTAGGACTTAAGAGGTTCCAAGTAGTAACAGACAGAAGAAAGTAAGTTACCAAGCAAAATAAAATAAAATGCGCAAATCTATGTCTAATCAAACTGAATACAGATAATCTCACCCTCAGAGATGCTTCAGTAAGATTTTTCCTCAGACTGGACACCTTCCAGGCCTGGGCACAATTCTTTCCCCTGGTACAGCTCTTGTTCCAGCTCAGGTGGTAGCTAGGGGATTCTGCATGATGGCTCCTCTCCTCTCTTTGTTCTGTTTCACCCCTTTATACATCTTTTGCATAAGGTGGGAATCCTTTGTCCCTCTCTGGGTTCCCACCCCCTCCTTCTCAATGGAAAGACACCAGGTTAAAGATGGATTCCAGTTCAGGTGACATGATCAGATGTCACTGCAAGACTTCATTGCCCACTTGCCAGCACACACATATACAGGAAGACTTACAGGTAAAACACAGCCATCTGCAGACAATTGTCCTGGTTAATGGGAGTCATCAAGATTCCAAATCACCATTAATGGCCCACACTTTGCATAATTACAATAGGCCCTCAGAGTTATATTTCATATTTCTAATTTCAGATACAAGAGTGGTACATTTATAAAAATAGGATGATCACACTCACTAGATAAGCTTTGTAATGATACCTTATAAGAGACCTTTTGCATGAAGCATATTCCAGTTACATTATATTCACTCATTAGAATATTTTTATAAAACCATATAGACTGCAAGTCACACCCTCCCTGGAGACTCTTTGCCTCTCTGGCCTCAACGCTTCAGATGAGCCACTAAAAGAGTTCAATTCCTCTTCTGGGGAGTATCAAAGTCCAGGCCACTTTCCTAGTGCCGGGGGGGGGGGGGGAAGAAGGGGGACCCAGGCCCAACCTCTACTTTGGGTCCAAGCCCAGAGACCCACTAGATAAAAGCCATCTCCCACATCCCTTTAAATAAACTGCATTGCTGCTAGAATTCCCCAGGCCACTTCTCCGTGGCCCCAGCACATTCTTCACCCTTACCTCAGGGCCTTGTCCTGGTGGAGTCCCAACAGCCAGCCCAGTGCTCCTTCACATTCCCCACAGCCTCTGCCAGCACTGCTCTGTCCAAGGTCCTGTAGCTCCCTCAGCCAGCTAGGCCCACTAGCAACTCTCTCTGGGGTGGGATGTGTGGCAGGGCTATGAGGCCTCCAGCAGGGGGCCTCAGAGCGTTGTCCACCCCATCACAGTGAGACTAATATCCCAAGCTGCTTCTGGTAAAAGTAGTAGGTCATGTTAGTAAATTTCAGTTACCTGAGATTGTGAATGCTACAATTATAAACAAAATCTGATCTCATCTACTGCTATCCTCTCAGGGTGCCTCCATTTTGTAGAAGGCAGACAGAGGTAGCCCTAGCAGGCAGGGCAGGATTGCAAGACATTTATTGTCTTCCTCATCTCCATCCTAAGTGAAATAAATTCCCTCATAATCAGATCATTAAGCAGAGGAACCTCCTTAGGATTTGGGAGAAGGTTAGTGAGATTATTCTTTGACATACATCCCAAACTTTGTAATATATGGGTATATCACCATCCTTGTAAAGCTTCCCCTGCTGGATACTCAACCAGGCTGCTGTATGTGGGTCCTACCAAGCTGGACTCATTGTGCTTAAGCTTCCCTTGGTCTGGGTAGGCTCCTGCATGGTCTCTCTCTTTGGCCTCTCTAACGGTTTCCCGCACAGAGACCTTCTTGCTCCTTCAGAGAATAGGACCTCATGATCCAGCTGCCCTAGGCCCCAAGGACCAGGGCTGACCCCCATATCACCCAACTAGCTTAAGCACATCCTTTCATAGAGCTCCAACCTGTGAGCACTCTAGTTTCTCTCTCCAGAAACACACGATAATTGAAACACATAACACACAGTCTTTGTAAAAGTTTCTAACACAATTGCTCCTTACTTTGGATAGTGCTAGTGATATTTAGATCTAGACATGACAACAAACACACCTATTAATATTTATAATTTGTATTACTATACTGCCTGGAAGCCTTAATCATGGACCAAATGTGGACCCTTCCCTGCTCAGTTTCCTCACCACTCTTGAGCTTTCTTTAGGATTTGGTCAGAGTTCTCTGGGGTGTTCTGGCTCCTTCCTCCAACACATGGCTTCTCCAAATTATGGAGTCTGAGTATGTGAGTGACTATATCTCCTTCTCCTCTCTCCCATAAAAATAGAATGAGAAACCCACCCTTTCTTTTATAACTTCCAGTTCCCTTTGTCAAATGACCCCAATCAACCTCTTCCAGTGATCAAATTGTTCATCCAATGGTGCTTCTATTTGAATAGAGGGTCACCAGGATTTAACAACCTTCCCTTGTTAGCCCTTTGTCATTACTTCTTGGAATTTTGGTCCACGATAGAAGTAAAAAGACAGCAGAGAAGGCAAACCAGCCTTGCAATCAACATGGAATTTGTAGTCTGATACAGATACATAAAGAGTCCATAGCATAAAACAGAATTGATATGTTGTACATAGACTCCCCAAATCATCACAGGGAGCTTCATGCTGAAAACTGGAACCTATTACTGCTTTTTTCCCCGTTCAGCTTAGTGATTGCTTTACATTTCAAGGCTCTCTTTGCAAGGAAGTGAGCCAGAAACATACCTTTTTTAACACAACAAAAGCTGTTTTACATGTCTGTTTCCACCAAATCAGTGAAGTCACATACGTATGGCCTTTGTGGGACCCAAAGGCTAATTCTGGATGTAGATAATCATAAAGGACAAAAAGGTTTTGATACAAAATAACTGATGGTTGTGTAATTTTATGATATTAAATGACTGCTTATTATATTCTCATTTATTAAAGTTTGAAAGTACATTGATTTTTTTAAAAATTAATAGAATTCTACATATATTTATAAACAGCACTTATATTGCAGCTTTCTAAAACATACAAATGAAGTTATTTGATATGCTATCTCAGAATTTTTAATAAATATGACTGTTTGTTTTTAAACTTACCACAATCCCTCTGAAACGACTCCTGTTTAATGGATCTTATTAAGTATTTAAGCAGGAACATTTGCATCATCCTGAAACAGAGGAAATAAATACCTTTTCAGTGGCATTCATCATGAAAACTTCATGCTGACAGCTCTGCAGCCTGGCTAAGGGAAGGAGAACATCCCCTGCTATGCCTGCACAGCTGCCGTTAATCTGGATAGCTATTGAACAAAATCTCTTCTACTACTTGATGCTTGTGTTTTGCACCTATGTTCTCTCTCCCCTCCCCCCGCCTCTTGCTTCTGGATCATGACTTTAGTCCTGATGGGAGTTCCTCAGCTAGGAAATGCTGTTGAGTTCAGTTTTCTGTATTATCATTTCTCTTCTGTCATTTTTAACAATTATTTTTAAACACTGTAAAATGTTTGTGTCCATATATTCAGTTTATTTAAAAAAAAACCCAGAAAGAATGTGACAGTTTATATTCAACTATTAAACTGTAAAATAGAGTTCTCTCTTAAGGCAGTATGTTATTTTAAAATCTCAAGGTTTTTTTATTTTTATAATGATGGCACTTACAATTACTATTACAGTATTTATATTACAGTAACATCCATCCAAAGGCCCCAGTCAGAAACGAGGGCCCCATTGTGCTAGTGCTGTTTGTCCACATACATAGGAAGACAATAGTCCCTGTCCTATAAAGCAGACCTTACAATTAATTCAATTCTTATTAAAGAAGGGCTAGTCCTGCAAATGAATCTGCCTAGACACACCCATGCAGAACCCCAGCTGGATTTCTGTGTGCCCCCACATGGATCCATTTGCAGATTCCAGTCTTAAAGCCCCAGTCATGCCACCAAAGTGGACCGCTGCAGAACTCCATTGACTTATGATACATTTTTGGGGGGGTTTAAACTTCATCATTGTTCTTCATAGTAAAAGACAACAAGATTGCTGTATGCAGTGTTGTTATAGCTGTGTGGGTCTCAGGATATTAGAGAGACAATATGGGTGAGCTAATAGGTTATTGAATCAACTTCTGTTGGTGAGAGAGACAACAAGAAGAGCTCTGTGTAAGCCTAAACGCTCGTCTCTCTCAACAGACATTGGTCCAATAAAAGACACCCATCTTGTCTCTCTAATAAGGTTGTTAAAATTTCTGAAGGCACCAGCAAATGGTTCATTAATACTACCTATTGTAGATATTTACAACGTTAAAGTAAATTACACAAACTAAGTAGCTGCTATGGTGATAGGCACTCTATAACAGTGGTTCTCAACCAGGGGTACACAGAAGTCTTCCCGGGGGTACATCAACTCATCTAGATATTTCCCTAGTTTTACAACAGGCTACCTAAAAAGCACTAGCGAAGTCAGTACAAACTAAAATTTCATATAGAATGACTTGTTTATACTGCTCTATATACTACACAGTGAAATGTAAGTACAATATTTATATTCCAATTGATTTATTTTATAATTATATAGTAAATATGAGAAAGCAAGCAATTTTTCTGTAATACTGTGTTGATACTTTTGTATTTTGTCTGATTTTGTAAGCAAGTATTTTAAGTGCAGTGAATGAGGTGTATTTTAAGTGCTGTGCAAGACAAATCAGACTCTTGAAAGGGGTACAGTAGTCTGGAAAGGTTGAGAGCCACTGCTCTATTACAACAAAAACAATCAGATGTGTGTGTGGACACTTGGCCTCAGGAGGAGCCCCATTGGCTTCAATAGCTGAAAATGTCTGCCCAGGTTTAGTTTTTATTTGACAGTGTTTATCACTGTAGCAGCTGCTAGAGACTTATTTACAACAGTCCAAAAATATATTGCACAAGTTATCCACAGTGGATAGTGTGAATGATCTACTACTGCTGCCCACAGAAATTTTAATAACCGTGTTATCAAGTTTGTCTTTTCATCATTTCCCTCATATTAATGAGTGTTTGGAGGAAACAGTTAAAACAGAATAATTTAAAAGGGGAAATCTTATTTTCTGCTTGTTCAGCAAAGCACTGTGGGAGCTGGAATGTTATAAAACCCAGCCCTAAGCAGCTCGAGTAGCGTTCTGTTTGGGAATTCATCACATTTTAAAATCAAATGTAAGCTTATGTGTTCTTCTCCAAAATCTGTACAAAATTAGTGATGTCCTGCTAATATTTCAACACAGAGCTCCTGCAAGAAACTTCTCTCCCTGGCCTGAAATAAACCCCACATGGGGGAGAAGCCTGCAGAGAGGTGAGGCTAAAGATTGATCAATTAATTTCTTTACCCATTTAAACAAAATCATCCTCTCACCACAGCAGCCAAGATGGGAGGCCAAACCACCAAGCCGACAAAAATATTTTAAGTGAACATCCTGGAAAAATATACAGATGGAACAGCACATTGTTGAGCTTGGGTAATTTGAAACAGCCAGGAAAGAGGAGGGAAGGTCTTGTAAGAGCAGGGGGTGGGGAGGAACCCCCTACAAGATAGTCCCTCTGGAAACTCATTTGAAAATATTTGATACTTTGGTGCAATCTGGTACATTCCAAAGATTTTTTTTTTTAATTAAAAAGCATGCTTGTCATAAGTATTTAATGAACCCCAAAGACATGTCATTCCTAACAGGAATGAATAAGTAGCAACCACACCAGGATGGACTTCAATCAGAGCTATGAAAATCACTCCAATCCTCCCTTCAGTTTGATGGCGGAATTTTATCAACATGCTTCCAGGAACCCCGCAAAGGCCACTTGAGCACACCACAGCATCCAATCACAGACCTGGTAGGTAAGTAAATGTCAATTTTTAGACTTCGTACCAATAAAAAGGTATTTCTATGTATATTTAGGTACTTCAAACCACGAAGATATCAGCTATGTGGAGGTTAGGATAGTTATTTTCACTTGTGTACATACATTCCTATGTAGAAATTCCTGGGCATAAGTAACTCGCCTAATTTCTTTGTGGGCATGACTGGGAAGGTAAATGGATCAGTAGGCTACAGACAGGATGGGATAAGGGGGAATAGCCTGGTCCCATTTACAATGGGCAAGCTAAGCCTGGAATGTAAGAGGAGGTAAAGAGTAGGTCATGTAAATACAGTATGTGGACAGAGCCTGCTATACAGGTATTGATTCCTGAAAAGTAACCAAGACAATCTGGAAGTGTGTAATGAAATGTATAGTTAAGAATACATACATTGGTAAAAGTGTACATAAGGAAAATTTTGCTCTGTAACACTGGATGTTGAGTACTTTCTCTTGAATCTGATTAATTCAGCATAGGTTTGCGGTATGAAAAATAAAGGAACCTGAGTGATGAGATTGGAGTCAAACTGAGTTCTTGGGGAACCAAGTGGAAGAGGTCTTGGGGGAACCACAACAAAGAGGCAATCATGTTTTTCTGTCATATTTAATGGAGGTTCATTACAGTACAGTAGGTAGAATGACATTTCAGTCATGCCCCCACTATTCTTTGTCTGTGCCTGGCTTTGCTTGTTTGTAGAGCACTTTGCCTTTTCTATAGGAAGAGCTATGTACACTGTAATCAAATCCCATTCTAAGTAGTAAAGAGTGCTAAATAATATAGTGTAGCTATATATATATATATATATATATATATATATATATATATATATATATATATATATATATATATATCTGCTTAACTCAAGGCAAAGCCCTATCCAAGGCTGTTTAGAGGAGAATTTGTGACAATATATCATAATTAATCTGGGCAAACAAATGAACCATCTGTCCCCAAAGGAGATTCCAGTTTATCCAACAAGAATTGATTAAACATCAGTTTGTTTCTTAATAGCCTTTAGGGTCCTCACATGGCCTTTTCTGGCACGGACAATTAGATTACATGGTCACATGGAATGGCAACATATGCATCTTCATAGTCACAATTTTTCAAGAAATTATTTATTTATAGGTTTGCTGGAGCTTTACATTTAATTGAAAGCTTATTCATTGCAAAAAAAAATTCATTTTAAATAAAAGTGAAGGTTGCTAAGTGACAAAAGCATAGTTATTCATTATTTATAAAACCCAAGCACTTAAAGACAAGAAAGTGAATAGTTAAAGATATCAAAGTTTGCCCATTGGAATCAGTTCTCAGGTCTCCTCTGGCTGCTTTGAACCAAAAAACTCAGTATATCGAGTCCCATCACATCAATTTCTTAAATATTTTATCATTCCTGCCCTTGAAACCTGCCTCTTGTAAAAAAAAACAAACTAAAATCTTAACACATAGCATCCTGACGAGTGATGGAACGAAGCAGTGATTAAAAAAACCCTGCTCCTGCAGCAATTTTTTTTATTATTAATTATTATTATTATTATTAAATAAAGTGCCTGTGGGAGCTAGGGAACGGTGTTTAGTCTGACTCCCTGCACTTTAGAATAGAATCCTCCTGAGGGTATAATGAGGCTTGTAAACGGGCACATTGTCATGTTCATAAACTTTGATGGCAAAGTCAAACACTGAATTATCATATGAAATATGAAAGGAGTCAGAAAACTAACCCAGCCCCATCCAAACGCAAAAACCTCTGACCAGAGTTTGATGATGCCTTCAGCCCAAGCTAGCTGGCCTCTCTGGGGTACAGGCAAAAGCCCAGCTGCTGCTTTCATTAGGGCTAGTATCCCTCCCACTTTCAGCAAGCTAAGCTACTTGGGTCATGACAGTCCTCTAGTGCCTTCCCATAATTCCCCCTTTAATGCCCAGAACAGACAAGTTTTAATGCCCATATATAATGTCCAGAACAGACAAGTTCTCCCACAACTCATTGGAAAATAATCATAGAGTGACTCAGCTCATTGTAGTGCTAAGAACCATGGGATATGCTTCTGGAAGTCCTAGCAACACACACAAATGAATGAAGCACCACTGTGGACTAAGTAGCTCGGCTATGGCTTTGCAGTAGGGCTTCTCACACCTGGGGTAGGCTTACCCATGTACCAATCACCTAAGTTAACTCTTTAGTGTTTCCAAACATGTAGGGGATCCAAGCATGTCTCAAAGCTCTGAGAATCCCATTTCACAATCATGTTTTTCCAATATATTACCCCTTTCTCAAGTGCAAGTGAAATGACAACCATTCTTTCTGCTGAGAAGATGTAATGCTGCTCCCACTGGACCTTGTCAACCTGGACTTAATTTTTTTGTAATAAGTCACTTCATGTTATAGAAAATGCAGTGCTAATTATAGATAATGGCAGTGGGAACATTAGAGTCTGTTCAATGTGCTAGTTAGTGCATATTTTCAAAGTGTCGCTGTGCAAACATGCATCACTAGTCTTTTCTTTGGTCTCACCATCAATTCCACATGTAAATCAGCTAGAGGAGTCACTAAAGAATAATGCAAAGCTCTCCTTTCCCTCACCAGAGCCCAGAGGCTAAATGCACCAGCTCTGCAGCAGTCCCTTTCTGCCAGCCTTGGAAAGGGGACCAGGTTTACATCTCTTGCTTCCATTGTGTTACCATTGATTTGGCCCGGGGTTAGATTTTGAGCATCCTTGCAGTCCCCAAGAGTGTAAATCAGTGCCACTATTCTTTTGAAGTCAATCACACCAAAATGGAAACATAGTATAAGTAAGATGATCACTTAGTGAGCATGCATGTTCTAGGGAAGAGTAAAGCAATTCAGGTAAAAAAAAGAATCAAACACAAACCTTCACACAAAACTGGAATTGATATCTGTCTTTAGCCAGGAAGACAGTGGTGACTACCTTAAACCAGGCAAATGGCTCAATTCCGAGGCTTTTGTACGCAGTCCTTCAACTCCTTAAAAGCAGGCATATATGCAGCCATCTGGAATGAAATTACAGCTTTTATTACCTGCTCTCCCATGCACAACCTTCTTCTAATGGCCATCCATTTCACTTCATGGTAAAAGCACATCATACAAGAGGTATAGCCAACTTGTGAGTATAGAATACAAAGCATGACCTCAGCTATAGATGTGTGTAGAGGACTGGCCACATGAGCCACTTCTCGTTCACTTGTTACGCCTTACAGTTCAGCGCAGAAACAAAATTTTGAACACAAAGCATTTCAAGCTATTTCAGCTAAGCCAACTTTCTTATTTTTCTACATTTTGCTGTATCTGTCCACGTTTGTATGAGTTTGTTCATTATCAGAGTATCTGAGCACCAGTCCATCCACTATACTGATTCAGAAAGTGTCCTTTGTAGCATGGAGAAAGACAATAGAGATAGACATTCTTTCTTGTCTAAGGATAACAATGCTTCTTGTAAATGTCCCCTTTCTCCATCCTACTACTTCTCCTTCGCACTCCTCTCTTCCTCGACTTTTCAAGTTTTGATATGTCTGTGCTGAGGAGCAAGTGAGTGGCTTGGGCTATATTTTGTTTACTCAGGCGACAATTCTCAATTTTTTCTGCTTTCTTAATTCCTGCTAGGCTGACACACAACACTATTTGTGGCCTATGTCAGATGGATGTGTTGTATAATAAAATTACAAAATTTATGAATTTATAAAAGTGACAGTCTATTTTATCAGACCTTGAGTGCTATTTTTATGTAGTTTGTGCATGTGGCTTCCTTTTATTGGGTTATTTTAAGGAACTATATTAGAATTCAGAGAATTTTTAAAATGTATTGCATTCAGTCTAGCCACAGTAGTTCAGAGACATTACAGGTTTAAGGTTTTTAAAAAATACTTATGTAAAAGAGATAGGTCATAACAATAATCTAAGCAATGCGAAACTAACAGAAGAAGGAAAAGAAACAGAGGCAGGGACACAGCAGCTATTTTTAAGTCTGCAGTGTTAGTATTTTTATTTGTTTTGTCCTTAGCCAGTGGGATAGACTAAATTTTATTTCAGATAACATCTTACTGCACAAATCTCTCTGAATATCACTTGTAGTTAATTTATAACCTCTGGGCCAGATTTTGCTCTCACACCATTATTATACTGGTGGAGCTCCATTGACTGTAATGGAGCTCCTCCGGATTTAAAATGAGAGAAAAATCAGTTCTTCCTTCTTGCCATCTCCTTTAGAGCAGTGACTTTCACAGGTTTAAGGTTTTTAAAAAATACTTATGTAAAAGAGATAGGTCATAACAATAATCTAAGCAATGCGAAACTAACAGAAGAAGGAAAAGAAACAGAGGCAGGGACACAGCAGCTATTTTTAAGTCTGCAGTGTTAGTATTTTTATTTGTTTTGTCCTTAGCCAGTGGGATAGACTAAATTTTATTTCAGATAACATCTTACTGCACAAATCTCTCTGAATATCACTTGTAGTTAATTTATAACCTCTGGGCCAGATTTTGCTCTCACACCATTATTATACTGGTGGAGCTCCATTGACTGTAATGGAGCTCCTCCGGATTTAAAATGAGAGAAAAATCAGTTCTTCCTTCTTGCCATCTCCTTTAGAGCAGTGACTTTCACTGTGCTACTGGCTTGTAATTACTCTGGATATAGGGAGCAGAAATGGAGAGATGGCAAGTTCCCCATCTACACTTCAGAGAAGAATCACCATGAGACCAGCCTGGAGCGGAGGAGGAAGGAGAAGCTGAGGGGCCAGGAGCAACACTTTATGCTAATATTCATATGTGCAGGCTAAATCCATGCCCTCAGGCATGGAAACCATTGAGTGACCCTCAGAGACAGCCACTGCGATTAAAACCCTGCAGCTGGGCTCTAGGACCTTGCGAAGTGGGAGGGTCGCAGAGCGTGGGCTGCAGCCTGAGCCCGAATGTCTGCACCACAACTAGACAGCCCCTGAGCCCAAGCCCCATAAGCCTGAATTAGTTGGCATGCAGTGTAGACATATGCAAAGAGAACCCTGTGTGATCAATATCCCTATGATCATCAAGGATCTTCTCTATCACCTCCATTGAGCATGCCCAAGATCTGAAAGCAAGAAGTAGATTCTGCAGCAAGTCAGAGTAGATAGTCCAAAGATCATAGTCAGGGCCTATCATAACCCTACAGTCAATTTTCAGAAATGTTAGACGTCGGCTGAATTTAGTAAGCACAGATGTATTCCCGTAAAATTTAATCTCAGTATTTAATTATGGTATCATTTCACATGGGAACTGGGAACTTAATTTCTCCAGACAGTTCAAGCAGATGAATATCCTGTGCAACTAACTGTGGAAATTCTCAGTACAGGACTTGTGGAACTTTTCTGGATGGTTCCCACCTGTGTTAAAAATATGAAATTATTATTTAAGTCTATTACTATTAGGAAACTTGCCTGCTTAGCAGAATCCTTTGAAGCTGTGAACGAATATGGATTTTATCCTACTCTCTGTGAGTTCTGTCATTGACTTAAATAGAAGGCAGAATAGGGCCCTAAGTCTTATGAACCACAGATGTACACTTATCTTTTTCTCAAAGTGAAGAAACACAGAGAAATGTAACAACTATGTGGGTGAAGCCAGGCAATCACTATGCTCTTGGATGAGCTCACACAGAAAAATGATGAAAGACAAAAACATCCTGTCACCCTTAGGCGAACACTATTCACAAAGCGATCACTCTATCACTGTCCTCATCCTCAAAGGAAACCATAACACCTTCAAAAGACAAGCTTGAAACTTACATTCATAACTCTGTTGAGACCATGCTTTTTAGTGTCTAGCACTTTATGGCTCATTGCCCACTTCATTTTGAGTGGTTTCTTAGAACATGTATTAACTCCTTATGCCTAACAATCTGTCCCACCTTGTATTTAGTTCTGACACTCCAGTTACCTTTTCCAGACCTGAAGAAGAGCTCTGTGAAGCTCAAAAGCGTCTTGTCTCTACCACCAACAGAAGTTGGTCCAAAAAATATATTATTTCACCTGCCTTGTCTCTCATATAACCTGGGACCAACATGGCTACAACACCAACACTGCAATCAGGGGGGAAATGACCATTTTAAAACAATAAAGACAGCGAGAGAGTGAGACAGTTTCACATAAAAGGTCAAATCTCTATTTGAGGTAGTAGTTAACTAAGGAATGTGAACATTTTTCAGTTTCACATATTAATTGCCCCCCCCTTTTGGGCGGGGGGGGGGGCAAACAAACAGCCAGTGTATTTTATATCACTATCACACACAAAAAATAGTGGAGGGAGCATGCATGAAAAGGCAGTTTTCCTTTGCTGTGCTGCAAAGGATGCTATGGTGTTTGATTTAGAAGTGTGTGTTTAGGGGTATTTCTTGATATCCTGATCTTTAGCCTTAAGTAAAAGGTTGAAAAGGGACCAGAAATACACAGAATTACTCTAGAAGGAATAATGAGCTTTTCCCACTCCCATTATCTATCACTGATTTTGAATTTGTCTCCACTACTTGAAAAGACATACTCAGCCCTTTTGTATTGCATGCAGACATTTTCAAAAGCAACTTTCAATATACCCTTTTATACTTAAATAGAAAACAAACCATTCACATGTGATACCAGCACTGCTATCAGTACAGTGCTGAATATCAGCAGTCCCCAAAGTGCTAGCACATACCACATTACTTATTTATTAAATAAATTAGCACTTTCTAAAGGGAAAAGCAAGACACATCATATTACATTAAAAGCCATCAAGGAAAACACTATAGGCAGATTAATTCCTGATGTAACTGTATATCTGTATTGTTTAAATGCTGTTATTTTGTAGAGATATTAAACTAAATTCTTCTCATAGTGTCCATTGGGGCAAATTCATCCTTAATGTGACTCAGCTGAAATAACTAGACGTGCATGTAAATACCTAATTTATACACACATTTTGATGTGTATATAAAATGAGACTCATGCACATTGTGGGACATGCTTGACCTTGAAAATCTGAGCATTAGTCTCCACTAAGCATTAGAAAAAAGCTTTAAGTAAACTTTTATTACACCGTTAGTATCCACATTATCATGCTTTAATGCATATGCGAGAGAATCTGTATAGCTGCTCAGCTACAAGTGCAATTTTCAACATAGAATTTGTCACCATTATAATGCAAATTTATAGTACAGCATAATTCTGCAACCTTTCTTAAACTGAGCCTCATCTTTTCTAGAACTAAATGCAGTTCTATAGCAGACTGTCAAAGCCGGCCTGTGCTACCTGAGATTGACATCGCGTGACCTTTTTTGTGATTGATTCTTTCATAAGGGCTGCCCACACAAAGTAAATCAAACCAAACTAAAAAAACCCCACAGCAATAAAAACTCTTCTAGGTTATTCCTTCTGTGACTACCACTGTGTGTTCCATTTTCTCTATTTCTGTCTGCCAATTTGTAAATTCTTTTGTCACTTGATCAGTGTTGTGTGCATTGTTGTCAAATAAATAAATACATAATGCTAAAAGAAATTCTTTGATTGTTAAAGGTATGCAGTATATAGTAAATGTGTTCTATGTGAGGCACTTGTATTCCCCCACTCCCCCCATCACCCTAGTCTCTGAGCACCTCATGCCTTTTAATATCTCTATACTCACAACATCCCTGTGAGGTAGGGAAGCGCTGTTATCCCTATTTGACAGAAAGGGAACTGAGGCACAGAGAGATGAAGTGACTTACTTAAGAGCATAAAGGAAGTCTGTGGCAGAGCAAAGAATTGAACTTGAGACTCCGGAGTCCCAGGTTAGTACCCTAACCTGCCTTCCTTCCTTCCCCAACACCAGCCTTCCTCTTCTGCTGATCTTTTATTGGTTTTAGAATAGCAGCTGTTAAGAGCACTTTTCTTTTATGAAAGCATTATCACACGACTAAAGTAAGCAAGTTGTACTGTGTAAATGAGATTAATACATCTGAGATCTGTTGGCAGGTCCTGGGAAAAGAGATGGAAAGTGCAATGTGCCTTGAAGGTCAACAGATCTTATCTATTTGAACCAATGGGTGGGAAGCAAATTCAAAAAAGTTTCTGGCCAATCACAGAAATTATCCTGCCAGCAGCCTCTTTGTTATACTCTGGAAGCTCCAGCTCACCTACTTCTGATGGCCACAGGTGTGACAGTATGTCATGGAAGCAGAAAAGCAGGCTTTCAAACAGATGGTTACCAAGCTATTTATATACAATTAGTTTCTTGTAGCTGATCATGGCATAGGAATTGACATCAGGAATTTTACTATTTAATCTAATTTAATGTAATCTACCTAGATTTATATAGTGTGCTCATCACCATGGTATCTGAGGACCTAGAGTTTGCTGCTATGGATTAAATCTACTTGTTTATTTGTTCTGCTGAACACTAATGCACACTCTTAGTAGCATTCTGTTCATGTTCATGCCACTGCAAGTAACATGCTAGATATAGAACATTTGAAATGAAGACAGAAGTGCAGAGACAGTGTATAATTTTTTAACCCCAGCACTACCACTAATATCTCCCCTTATCACTGCTATTATTTTAAATTAAGATGTGGGTACGAACCCTAGAGTAATTATATAGAAGGCATCATTGCCAGGTGCTCTGTCACTTGGAAGAAGCATTTATAACCAATGCAGCAGCAGGACCTGACCAAATCATGGCCATCTTAAAAAAGCAGCTAATAGGCACAGGCATCAGCAAGATTTTTCCAGAAACACTGTATTTCCAGAGATAAAGTGTTGTTGCCAGTAGGAAGAGAAACCTAGATTTAGCTGCTGTGGATTCAATCCACTTTGTTTACTTGCTGTGCTGAACTCTAATGGACATTCTTGGTAACATTTGGCTCATGTTCATGCTACTGAAAGTAACATGGTAAGTAGGGTGACAGATGTCCCGATTTTATAGGGACAGTCCTGATTTTGGGGTCTCTCTCTTATATAGGCTCCTATTGCCCCCACCCCCTGTCCTGATTTTTCACATTTGCTGTCTGGTCACCCTAATGGTAAGTGATACTGGATTGCTAGGTAAAAAAGGCAAGATTTTCAAAGTCACAAATGGGAGTTAGTCACTTAATTCCCATTGACTTTGATAAGTGCCAAACGATGTTTTGTGCCTTTAAAATTCTCCCTCTAAGTGCACAGACTGTATGTTGATATTTTGGGGAATTTTTGTTAAATTGCAATAGCATATAAATAGAGAAGATGTGTGAAGATAAAAGGTTGGGGAAAAAAACCCACAACCAACAACCAGGAGTCATGTCACGATAGGGGCCACTACAGACCACCAAATCAGGAAGAGGGGGTAGATGAGGCATTTCTAGAATGAACAAAAATATCCGAAACACAAGACCTGCTAGTAATGGGGGGACTTTACTACCCAGACATCTGTTGGAAAAGTAATATAGCAAAACACAAAATGTCCAATAAGCTCTGGAAATGTGTTGGGGACAAGTTTTTGTTTCAGAAGATGGAGGAAGTAACTGGAGGACAGACATTTTAGGCTTGATTTTGACTAACAGGGAACAATGGATTACAAATCTGAAGGTTGAAGGCAATTTGGGTGAAAGTGATCAGAAAAAGATGATTTCATAATTCTAAGGGAAGGAAGGAGTGACAGCAGCAGAATAAGGTCAATGGACCTCAAAAAAGCAGACAGAGCTGGTAGATAAGGTCTCGTGGGAAGAAAATCTAAGGAGAAAAAGGAGTTCAGGAGAGCTGGTAGTTTCTCAAAGAGACAATATTAAAGGTGCAACAGCAAATTAATCTGATGAGAAGAAAAGATAGGAAGAATAGTAAAAGGCCAATATGGCTCCAACTGGAGCTCTTAAATGACTTGAAAATCAAAATGGAATCCTACAAAAAGTGGAAATATGGACAAATTGCTAAGGATGAGTACAAAGGAACAATACAAGCATGAAGGCACAAAATGAATTACACCTTGCAAGGGACATAAAAGGCAATAAGAAGAGATTCTATAAATACATAAGGAGCAAGAAAAAGATGAAGGAATGTGTAGGTCATTGGTTCCTACACTGGGGGGGCATGAAGAAATTCCAAGGGGGGCACGAAGCTGCCCGGCCCTTGAGCTCCCGGCTTGCACCCACCCACCTCCCAGGCTTTCCAATAAGCCAGTCCTGCGGCTCTGAGCGGCCTGGTAAGGGGGCTGGGAGCGGAAGTTGGGTAAGGGGCAGGAGGTTCCAGGGGGCAGTCAGGGGACAGGGAGCAGCTGGATGGGGCGGAGGTTCTGGGGGGGCAGTCAGGAGACGGAGGGTTGGATAGGAGGTGGGAGTCCCGGGGGGCCTGTCAGGGGGAGGGCATGTGGATAGGGGTCGGGGCAGTCAGGAGACTGGGAGCAGAGGGGGTTGGATCGGGGGTGGGGTCCCAGGAGGGGATGGTCAGGGGACAAGGAGCGGGCGGGGGATTAAGGATGGGGGGTCCCGGGAGGGAGCAGTCAGGGGACAAGGATCCGGGGGGGGGGGGGGTTTGGATGATCGTAAAGGAGAGGTGGGGGGCATGAGGGTTTCTCGAAAATTAAAAAGGGGGTGTGATGCCGAAAAGTTTGGGAACCACTGGTGTAGGTCCTCAGTGGGGAGAGAGAACTAATGATGGATCAGACACCTCAGCCTTCATTATGTAATGCCTATTTTGCTTCAGTCTTTACTAAAAAGCTTAATTGTGACCTGGTGCTTACACCTTTAATATTAACAACAAAGGCAAAGAAACGCAAGCAAAAACAGGGAAATAATAGGTTAAAGAATATTTAGATAAGTAAGATGTATTCAAGTTGGCAGAGTCTGAATAAATTCATGGGTACTGAAAGTACTAGCTGAAGCAACCTTAGAACTGTTAGCAATAATCTTTGAGAACTCATGGAAGATAGGTATTATGTTTTCCCGTCTCCAGTCGTCTAGGATCTTGCCTGTCTTTAAAAGGGGAACAAAGAGGACATAGGGAATGATAGACCAGCCAACCTAATGATGGTATCTGGAAAGATACTGGAACAAATTAAATAATTGATTTGTAAGCACCCAAAGGATAATAGGGTTATAAGTAATAGCCAACATGAATTTGTCAAGAACAAATCATGCCAAACCAACGTAATTTCCTTCTTTGACAGGATTACTGGATTACCAGAAGAGGTGTGGGGAAGTTATATATGTGCTATGTCTTGATTTTAATAAGGCTTTGACAGTCCCACATGACATTTTCATAAACAAACTAGGGAAATGTGGTCAAGATGAAATAACTATCAGGTGGGTGCACAACTAGTTGAAAGACCATACTCAAAGAGGTCCTGTCCAGCCTACCTTTCTATGAAATTCAGCTCATTCCAGGTAAGGAGAACTGAGCATACAAAAATAATCAAGCCTCCTGTTGTTGGCACCTATCTCTTCAAGGTTTCAGAATATGCCTTGTAAGCACAACAGACGTGCTGTGGAAGTCTACATTACTAACTGGGTCTTCTTCAGGGACCACTTTTAAAGTTTTAAAAGATTTGTGTGCTGGCATGGAGTATGAGGAGGTGTAAATGGGTGGTCAGCATAAATATTTTGACTTTGAATGGTAAGAACAACATTATCTTGGATAGTTGTTTCCTTGTTAATATTCTAATTGCTGCCACGGAAGCTTTGGATTTAAGGCCTGATTCAAAGCCCATTAATGTTAGCGAGAGTCCTGTCTTTCCATTGATTTCAATAGGCATTGGGCAAGTTCCCTAATCTATATTTTGGCTGTGCCATCACAGCCTTACAGCCACATCATCCTTCTGGAACACCACCTGTTGCTATTCAACTTCTGCATAAAGAACTAAATAGACCATCTTAATAACAGAGAGACAAGGTGGGTGAGGTAATATCTTTTATTGGGCCAACTTCTGTTGGTGAGAGAGACAAGCTTTCGAGTTTTCACAGAGCTCTTCTTCAGGGCTGGAAAACTAACTCAGCCCTGATCTACATTACACTTAGGTTGACACAAGGCATCTTACGTTGACCTAACTCTAAGTGTCTACGTTAAAATTTCACTCCTGCTGATATAACTAGCCTGTTACACCAATTAAATAATTCCACCTCCACGAGAGGCGTAGAGTCAATGTTAATGTAGTTATGTGTAAATACTGCGTTGCTTACCTCAACTGTTGCTGGCTTTCAGAAGCCATTCCACAATGCCCCACACTGATAGTTCAGTCAGTGCAAGTGCTCCTAGTGAGGGCACTCACAACAGACACAAAGAGCAAAGTGTAGATGTGCACAAGCGATGTAATTACTGTGGCGGCTGTATACCGATGTAAGTTAGGTCACTTTATTTTGTAGTGCAGACATGCCCTCAGAGTGTCACTGCTAAATATAAGCTGGAACAGATTGTTTAGCATAAGTAGTTAACACACGTTTCGTGGGATCATTCAAGCTGAAGTGGACCATTAACATTATTAACTTTGTTGGACACTAAAAAACCATGGACTTAGAAACACTGGATTTATGGCTTATTAAACAATCTATAACCCATTAACAACCCCTCTCCCCCAGCTGCTTCACACACGGACTTCCTTTCCACCCCAGGACTGGAGGGGTGTTAATGGACCACTCCATCTTGAATCGTCCCTTGAAATATATGTTGACTACTTATGTTAAACAATTTGTTCTGCCTTGTAATTAGCAGTGACAGTGAGTTAATTTCCCAGATCTGAAGAAGAGCTCTGTGTAAGCTTGAAAGCTTGTCTTTCACCAACAGAAGTTGGTTCAATAAAAGATATTACCTTACCCATCTTGTCTCTCTAATATCCTGTGACCAACACAGCTACAACAACACTGAATACATCTTAATAACAAGCATTCACCAGCAAACCCTTCCCAAACTCATTTTCTGCACATAGGTGAATGTGTATTATGTTAGTAGTGCAACACTGCCATCAAACTATGACTTACTACGTAGCGAGTTATGGGTTACTGTGTTTATATCTTTGACATGAGTGTGCCTAAAGATTCTGATTTTCAGTAAGCCTATAGATATATTTATGCAAGTGCACATCTATCTTGCGTATGTACCAGTAGATATGTGCGCAAATCTTCAAATTACACTTACACGTAGGTGGATTGCTGCCTGTCTAGCCATCTGTGAACACAAATTAGGTAGGTAGCACACACTAACATAGGTGTGAAATACACAGAAGTGCTAGTAAGATATTGTGGGTTCCACCCACTCCTCTTGTTTTGTTTTGTTTTTTGCTGGGCCCAGTAATATGACATGGGTTAGGACTAAAAAAAGGTTAAGATCCCAGTTAAATATCAGAAGTCAGTATCCGCTATGGCTACTGTTACATGCACACATTTACATGCATGCAAGTAAGGCTATGGCTACACTGGAGAGCTTACAGCGGCGCAGTTGCACTGATGCAGCTGCGCCTCTGTAAGCTCTCTATGTAACCACTCTAAGCCAATGGGAGAGAGTTCTGCCATCGGCTTAACCCACCCCAGCGACCGGAGGCAGCTATGTCGGTGTGGACAGCGCTAAGTTGGCATAAGTTACGTCACTCGGGGGTGGCTATTCACACCCCTGAGTGACATAACTTATGTTGATTTAAGCTGTAGTATAGCCATAGCCCTGGTATCTACAGATTTACCAGAAAGATGGTCTTGCTGAGAACCAAGCTGCCTTGCTTTGCTTTTTTTGAGACAGTGTCAGAAAGGTCCAATTTGTGAAAGAAATTACTTTAGAACAGAGGTCTTCAATCTGTGGGGCACACACCCCGAGGGGGGTGCAGAGTCATGTTCAGTGGGGCCCAGACCAGCCCTCACAGGGAGTGGGGAGGGAGCACCACCCAGCTCTGCTCCTGACCCTGGTCCCGGCTGCCAGCCCCACGCCTGGAGTCTCGGCTGCTGGCCCCGCGCCCAGGACTCTGCTTCCAGCTGCAGCTGCCTGCCCTGTGCCTGGGGCTCTGTGCCTAGCCACAGCTGCAGGCCTTGGCCCCCTGGCTGAGGGTCCACTCCCACCCCCGCCCCCAACTGTGGCCCCAGCCTCAGCCCTCTTACCCCCGTCTTCATCCCCCCTCCCAGAGCCGTGGCTCCACTCTCGGCTCCGTGGGGGCAGGACACAGACAGGATTAAGGGGAGGAGTGAGGTAAAAAGTTTGGGGGCCACTGCTTTAGAACCTTAGTGGCCAGAGGAAACCATGATTTTAACACACTTATGTCAGCTACAAAACTATACAAAAGTCCAGGAGATACCTATATAGATTCATAGGACTAAAAGGGACCTCAAGAGGTCATCTAGTCCAGTTCCCTGCACTCATGGCAGGATTGAGTATTATCTAGACCTAACCTGCTCTTACAAATCTCCAATGATGGAGATTCCACAACTTCCCTAGACAATTTATTTCAGTGCTTAACCACCCTGACAGTTGGGAAGTTTTTCCAAATGTCTAACCTAAACCTCCCTTGCTGCAATTTAAGCCCATTGCTTCTTGTCCTATCCTCAGAGGTTAAGGAGAACAATTTCTCTCCTCTTTCCTTGTAACAATCTTTAATGGACTTGAAAACTGTTATGTCCCCCATCAGCCTTCTCGTCTGCAGACTAAACAACCCCACTTTTTTCAATCTTTCCTCAGAGGTCATGTTTTCCAGACCTTGATTCATTTTTGTTGCTCTTCTCTGGACTTTCTTCCATTTGTCCACATCTTTCCTGAAATGTGGCACCCAGACCTGGAGACAATACTCCAGTTGAGGCCTAATCAGCGTGGAGTAGAACCGAAGAATTACTTCTTGTGTCTTGCTTACAACACTCCTGCTAATACATCCCAGCATGATGTTTGCTTTTGGGGGGGGGGGGGCAACAGTATTACACTGTTGACTCATATTTAGTTTATGATCCACTATGACCCCCACATCCCTTTCTGCAATACTCCTTCCTAGGCTGTCATTTCCAATTTTGTATGTGTACAACTGATTGCAAAATATTTCACTTAGGCAGGAACATTTATCCTTATTGAATTTCATCCTATTTACTTCAAGCTCACTCATCTATGTTTTTCCAAGTTCTTTCCTCCATTTCAATATCAGAGAGAATAAGATAATTATACAAATCTACAACTAATGTTATATCCCTAGAAGTAATGCAATACGTGAAAGAGCACATTTTAGCATTGCCAAAAGGAAGCAGAGAAATGAAGACTTATTTAGAAACTTATAAAAACTGGCTGAAAATCTCTGCTCTCCTCAAATTTGAAATAGAGATCTCAGAGGCAGATTTATGATTAGAATACAAGCAAGAATCTATCTGAAAGTTTACACATGAAAAACGGAACTTATTTTATAGAGAGTCATAGAAATTGCTTGTTGTCAAGAATTGATAAAAACTCAGAATCCTAAATAAACAGACTTCTGAGAAACTAAATGAGATTACCATATGCTGATACTAATTTACTACTGCTGTGCTCTAAGCAAAGGATAGTACACAGTAATTGTGTACTATCCTTTGCTTAGAGCACAGCAGTAGTAAATTAGTAGTCAATAGCACAAACAAAATACTCAGAAAAGAAGAGTGGAGCACCGGTATGTAACCATACACTTGTAATGATCACACCATCCAGCAAAAACAACAACATTCCCTAAGTGTACAGAGGCAGGCCATTATGCCAGAGTTTATCATATCACATTTCTATAGCAAGTAACAGCAAAGACAGGAACTTTCTTTTGGGGATCCATGAAGTGTGAAAATGATTCAGAATTTGTTTGGAGATTGAATGTAAAGGTGTGCAGCCACCATATACATCTATCCTTAGAGATTTATAATTAAGATTGACTGGCAAGGGCCGACAGATCTGTGATATCAGAATTGAGTTACAACAGAATGATGCCATGGCCACAGCTGCAGACAAGTGACATTAGTAAGGAATCCCACAAGGGTTGTACTGAAAACACAAAGGGCAGTTTGTTGCTCAAACAGAATTGAAAAGGCAAGCCATGCAGTTCCCAGAGTTTTGTGTTCTCTGGTAACAAAATTGATAATGTGAGGCACTGTAGTGGAGCAAAGACAATAAAATTTGTGAACGTGGTCAATTCTGATGTGTTTGGAAACCGTTTTTCTGAAGGGAAATCCTATAAAAATGGTCTTGAAACTGAACTGGGACCCCAATAGCACAATTGCTTTGAAGGAATAGCCGCTCCACTGTTGCTACAGCTTAGGTCAAGTTAGAAACAAACAGAACCAGACAGTGAAATCCTAGCTCCATTGAAGTCAATAGGAGTTTACCCATCAACTTCAGTGGGACCAGGATTTCACCCAGAGTCTCAAGACTCTCCATTTAGCACCCAGCATATAACCAAGCTATGCAGACACCTGATCTGTAGGCTGCTAGGCACCATTTCATTCCTAAGCAGCAGCAAGAGCAGCCTCAAGGCTGCTCTATATGGTGCTGGCAGCAGCAGCACCCAAAGGCCTTTTCCTTAATAATGTCCCCTATGCCAGAGGCAGTTGGAGTGGCATGACAACAGAGAACCATCTCTGCACCACTGGAGGATTTCCCTACATCAAGTCTAGCCCCCTGTGCTGAGGCAGGACCAACTAAACCTCATAGGTGTTGTCCAACCTGTTCTTAAAAACCTACAATGATGGGGATTCTACAACCTCCCTTGGAATCCTATTCCAGAGCTTAACTACCCTTACTGTTAAAATGTTTTTATCTAAAGTTCATATCTAACCTAAATCTCCCTTGTTGCAACTTAAGTCCATCATGTCTTATCCTACCTTCAGTGGACATGGAGAACAGTTGATCACAGTCCTCTTTATAATAGCCCTTAACATATTTGAAGACTTATCAGGTCCCTTCTCAGTTTTATTTTCTCAAGACTAAACATGCCCAGTTTTTAAAGCTTTCCTCAGAGATCAGATTTGCTAAATCTTTTATCATTTTTGTTGCTCTTCTGTGGACTCTCTCCAATTTGTCCACATCTTTCCTAAAATGTGGTGCACAAAATTGAGTAGAGCCGGACAGTTATCTCCCATGTCTTAGGCCTGGTCTACACTATAAAGTTAGGGCAGCAAAAGCTGCATTAGGTCGCTTTATTATGTATGTGTCTATGCTACTGAGTCCCTTCTGCTGACCTAAGTGTAGACACTGTGTTGTGTAATTCAAATTAATTGGCCTCCTGGAGGTGTCCCACAGTGCTCTGCTGTGACTGCTCTGGAGAGTGCTTTCAACTCCACTGCACATTAGCCAGATACACAGGAAATAGCCCCTCCCCTGTTAAAGCCCCGGGGAACTTTTGAGTCAATGCAAGCCTTGCTAGTGCGGATGCACTTTGCCGACACAATGAGTATAATGGGAACATGCAAGATCGACTTGCTTAAATTGGAGGCTCAATGTCGACTTACATAAACTCGACTTAACTTTGTAGTGTAAACATGCCCTTACATATGACACTCCTGTTAATATACTCTAGAATGATATTAGCCTTTTGGGCAACTGCAACACATTGTTCACTCTTATTCAATTTGTGATCCGCTATAACCCTAAGATCCTTTTAAGCAATACCACTGCCTAGCCCGTTATTCCCCATTTTGTAGTTGTGCATTTGATTTTTTTTCCTTTTTAAATGTACTACTTTGCACTTGTCTTTATTGTATTTCATCCTGTTGATTTCATACCAATTCTCAAGTTTATCTAGGCCATTTTGAATTCTAATCCTGTCCTCCAGAGTGCTTGCAACCAAAACACACTCTCCATTCCATTTTCCAAGTCTTTAGTGAAAATACTGACTAGTACTAGAGCAGGGGTGGGCAAACTGCGGCCCGCGGGCTGGATCCGGCCTGCTAGCCATTTTAAGCTAGCCCTCAAGCTCCCACTGGGGAGCAGGGTTTGGGGCTTGCCCAGCTCCGGCGCTCCAGCCGGGGAGCAGGGTCAGGGGCCATTCCACGCGGCTCCCAGAAGCAGTGGCATGGCCCACCTCTGGCTCCTACATGCTCCAATAGCCCCATTCCAATGGCGCCCTCCAGCGTTCCAATGGGAGCTGTGGGGGCGGTGCCTGTGGATGAGGCAGCATGCAGAGCCGCCTGGCCGCGCCTCCCTGTAGAAGCTGGAGAAGGGACATGCCGCTGCTTTCAGGAGCTGCTTGAGGTAAGCGCTGCCCAGAGCCTGCACCCTGAGCCTCTCCCCCTGCCCCCCATCTCCCTCCCACCCTCCAAACCCCTCGATCCCAGCCTGGAGCACCCTCCTGCACCCCAGAGCCCGCACCCCCAGCTGGAGCCTGCATCCCTTCCTGCACCCCAACCCCCTGCCCCAGCCCTAATCCCCCTCCTGCCCTCCAAATCCTTGGTCCCAGCCCTGAGCACTCTCCTACACCCCAAACTCCTCATCCCCAGCCCCACCCCAGAGCCCGCATCTCCAGCCAGAGCCCTCCCCCTCTCACCCCCACCCCGACCCAGCCTGGAGCCCCCTCCCACACCCTGAACTCCTCATTTCTGGCCCCACCCTGGAGCCCACACCCCCAACCAGAGCCCTCACCCCCTCCTGCACCCCAACCCCAAGTTTGTGAGCATTCATGGTCTGCCATACAATTGCTATTCCCAGATGTAGCCCTCGGGCCAAAAAGTTTGCCCACCCCTGTCCTAGACCCAGGACTGACCCCACAGGACCCCACTAGATACGTCGTCCCTGTTTGACAATGATTCATTGATAACTTCTCTTTGAGTACTGTCTTTTAACCAGTTGTGCACCCACGTTATAGTATTTTCCCTATTTTGTTTATGAGACTTTCATGTGGGACTGTGTCACATGCTTTAGTAAAAGTGAAGATATATCATGTCTACTGCTTCCCGCCCTCCAGTAGCCCTGTCCAAGAAGGAAATTAAGTCCATGAGGTATAACGGAGGGAGGATGCATGAGCCAGCCGAGTAGTACTTTCTTATTGTTCCTGTCAGGAAAAAGGACAGGAGGATACACAGTCTTCTGAACATTTTAAATATATCAGGAGTGGCCAAACTGCAGTTCGCGAGCTGCATGTGGCTCTTTTACAGTTAAAGTGCGGCTCACAGAGCCCCCCCCATCCTCTCCCCAGGGGCGGCAGGTTTGTATAATTTTTGGTGGTGTTCAGAACAGGTCCAAGCCCTGCCCCCCACCCTGCCTAAGGCTCTGGGAGGGAGTTTGGGCACGGAAGGGATGCAGGCTCTGGGACGGAGTTTGGGTGCAGGATGGGTGTGGGCTCTGGGAGGGAGTTTGGGTGTGGGCTCTGGGCTGGGACAGAGGGTTGGGGTGCAGGAGGGGGTGTGGGGCTAGGCTGCGGATGAGGAATTTGGGGTGCAGCAGGCAGGCTGCCCCGGGGCTGGGGCAGGGGGCCAGAGAGGACTCCCCTCAGCCCTCTCCCAGCCAGCAGCAGTGAGCTCCGGGGGGGCCTTCCCCAGTCCCCCTGGCATGACACTCACCCAAGCCCCTCCAGGCTGCTGCTCAGGAGGTCCAGCCAGGATAAGCCCCCCCTTGGAGTCGACTCGGAGTCCCCTGCCGGGGGGTGGGCTGCCATGCACCTCCTCCCTCCCCAGGTGCAGCTTGCCCCCGATGCTGCTCCCTTGTAGCCAGCAATGGCCAGCGAGGGAGCGCAGCTCAGAGCTGCATGGGGCAGCTGCCCGCTGCCCATGGCAGGCAGGGACATTCGGGGGAGGCACATGGGGGCGGCAGGCGGGGCCGGGGGAAGAGACCCGGCCCCGAACGTTGGTGGAGCTGGGCGCGCCGGGCCCTGAGTTTGCTGGAGCCCAGGCACCACAGGCCCATACAACTCGCCGATCCTACCCATAACCACCCATTCTGAGCTTGGGGCATCTTCCCTGCAGCAGGGTGTTGGGGCTAGTGGCTTCTGCCAGAAACAACCTGTGCCTGCTGAGGGGGGGGGGCACAATTTAAAAGGTTCCCCCCACCACTACTACCACCACCAGCTTGAGTCCCCCGCCCTCAGACATGCCATCCTTACCCTCAATGGCCCTTCCTTGCAGCTCCCAGGTGTTAGCTCCGTGTGGAGAGGCAGTGGCAAACAGCTGGGAGCTGCAGGGAGGGGCCACTGCTTTAGCTCCGCAGGGAGAGGCAGAAGCAAAAGCAGCGGCTCTCTCTGCCACCCAGCTGTTTGCCGCTGCCTCTCCCCATGGCCGAATCCCCAGCTTGCTGGCTCCAGCAGTTGCTGTGCAGGGAAGGAGCCCTGCAGCACCATGAGACCAAGTGGGGCCAGCAAACCCTGGCAAAAACCTGGGGGGGAAGCACATGATCCTGTGTGGGCCCCCCTCACATTGCCCTGAAGCCCTGAGACCTTCCCTCCCCACAGGGCTGAAGCCCCAAGCCCTGGCAGGTGTACCCCATGGGGCTGAAGCCCCAGCAGGTGTGCGCTGGCTCTCAAACTTCTGAAGATTATCATATGTGACTTGGAGGGCTGTAAATTTGGCCACCTCTGAAATATATTCAACAATTCACAGGAGAAAGTATATTTTATCTATTCTGGGAAGCATCATTCACAAACCTGCCATTACAAATGTGTCCTCAGTATTAGATGCTTGCTATGGATTCTTATAAATAAATCTCACTAGAAGAACAGAGAGCTCAAATGAAAACTTTCGTAACTACATTGAGTCAATTATGTTTCATCTCTCATGATTTATGTACTAATGTTCCTGAAAAGGTTTGGTGGAGAATAGCGCAATTACAGTACTTCAAAGCCTGCAGGGATAATGGTCTATTGCAGCATTTCCAAAAGTTGTGAAAGATGAGCCCTCCAATAGGAAAATTAAACCAATTACACTATCCCTGCAATCCCAACCCTACGCATCTTAATTAATACAGCTTCTGCACCACCTGGCTAATGCTCTCCCTCCCACCCCCAAATCCCACACACTTTGGGAAATATTAGTGTAAATCTTTATAAGATGATATTTCCTTTCTTTTTCATACATGCTCTGATGAGCAGTGAAATAATTAACATTTAAAGTATCATGACTAGCATTCACACCACAGAGCTACTGTTTCAGACTTCCTGCAAACTCAAGCAGATGTCTTGCAATGGTTACACTTGCTTCACAATCTTCCAGTTTTCTTTCCAACCATAACAACTAGAGTTTTCCTTTTAAAATGAAAGCTGAGATTCTGGAGACCAATCATGAGGCCTGTCCCCATGCCCTATCCTACATGCCTCATCTTATGCTGCTCTAGTGTATGGATGGTCAGAGAAAGAAATCTCAGTAAGTACCTCAAGGAAGTCTTTAATATAATGAATGGTTTTGTTCACTTAAAATGGTACAGTTATATATGCCTGAAAATTATTTAATTTATATATGAAGTCAGAATAGTGATGATTAGTTTAATCCTCAAACCAGATCAAAGACTCACTTATTTCTGTGAGTTATCACCCTATTTCTCTCATAAATTGTCTCAAGACTACTTGCAAAAGTTGTAGCCTGTACATCATTGCTCTACAGAGAAGATCTACAAAAAGGATTAAGGGTAAGGAACAGCTTCCATATGAGTAGAGATTGAAAAGACTGCACCTGGAAAAGAGATTAAGCAATATATGATGGAGATCTATAAAATCATGAATGGTGTGGAGAAAGTGAGTAAGGAAATGTTATTTACTCCTTCACATAACACAAGAACCCAGGGTCATACAATGAAATTAATAGGTAGCAGGTTTAAAACAAACCAAAGGAGGTACTTCTTCACACAACACACAGTCAACCTGTGGAACTCATTGCCAACAGATGTTGTGAAGGTCCAAACTATAACAGGGTTCAAAGAAGAATTAAATAAGTTCATGGAGAACAGGTCCATCAATGGTAAATAGCCAAAATGGTCAGAGAGGCAACCCCATGCTCTGGGTGACCCTAACCTCTAATTGCCAGAAGCTGGGAGTGGAAAACGGGATGGATCACTTGATTGCCTGTTCTATTCATTCCCTCTGAAGCACCTGGCATTAGCCATTGCTGGAAGACAGAATACTGGGCTAGATAGACCATAGGAATGGCCATACTGGGTCAGACCTATGTAGCCTCTAGACTGAAAAACATATTTCTCACTTCATTTCCCTTTCTCGGGCTGAGTTTAATAAATGTAAACTCTGTACAGATAAAGGCTAGAAATATATGCAGTATTTTATTCAATTGGCTAATGACTCCTCCGCCACTAAGTTGTGCTCTGTGAGTCAGTGAAAGGGTTTGGTTGAATGGGATGGAACCACCTGTTACCATGTAGTGGAGTGACTTTGGGCCACAATTTGTAAAGTAAATTTGCATTCTTTATCAGATAATATATTTCAATACTTCCCCCATAATTATTCTTTCCTATCTGCTGTGACAATTATCCCTTGTCAGTTTCCCAGGTTTATATATGCTTATGTAAGCAATATGTATATATATTAAAGGAATGGTTTCCTGATCTAGACTATCTGGAGTTCTATGGACATAAAGGCACTCAAGATCATTAAATGCAGTCTAACACATAGAATTCCTGAATAGGGTTATTATCAGTCAAGAACCAGTGTTCTGGGCCTTAGAAGTCAACATATTCTTTAATATTCTAAGGATTCTAAAAAATAGTTAATATATAAATGAAATATACAGAAAGGACTAAAAGGGTAAAGATTTACTAACAGGTGCTACAATGGTACAAACATTATGTTTGGCATTATAATAGAATTCAAACCACACTAGTCCAAAAGTTATCTGCAGCCCCATATGTGCACACTGCACAACTCATGACCACCATTGGGTGTTGTTTGACACAGTAAATAATGTTGTTTTTGGTGCTGATTGATTTATTTGTATTCCAGAGTCTATGGGTATGTCTACACCCAGCCGCTAGTTCGGCGGCTGGGAATCGAAGTTCTGGGTTCGACTTATCGCGTCTTGTCTGGACGCGATAAGTCGAACCAGGAAGTGATCGCCGTCGACTGCGGTACTCCAGCTAGACGAGAGGAGTACCGCGGCGTCGACGGGGGAACCGCGGCGTCGACGGGGGAGCCTGCCTGCCGCGTGTGGACCGAGGTAAGTTCGAACTAAGGTACTTCGAACTTCAGCTACGTTATTCACATAGCTGAAGTTGCGTACCTTAGTTCGAATTGGGGGGTAAGTGTAGACCAAGCCTATGTGTCAATTCACCCCATATTTATAGCCAGGCATTCCCACTGGTTTCAGTGGAGCTGCAACAGTGTACCTAAGGGTGCAATTCAGCCCCCTGTGTATTCACCTGCCACCTTGGATCTCTAGTGTCTTTTCTGTCACAGCCCATGACTGGGAGTTCAGGGGTTGTACAGTAGTGGGAGCTGACTTAGCCAGAATGCCTCTGCATGGGAAAAGCATGTCAGCGGAGGAGCTGTGCTACTCTTTAAAAGCACTCCAGGCCAGTTCTTCTCTACAAATTGTTGTGGAAAGAGCTGGAGCCATAAACCCACCTCGTGACTTTGCAGAGTCTAAAGAGGTTGGTATCAGTACCAGACACACGTGTGTATAATGCCTTTGCACAACGAGGTCCCGATCCCTGATCGGGGGCCTCTAGGTGATACTGCAATGTAAATAGGTTTCAGAGTAGCAGCCATGTTAGTCTTATACACAAAAAGAACAGGAGTAAATAAATTTGTTAGTCTCTAAGGTGCCACAAGGACTCCTGTTCTTTTTGCAATGTAAATGGTGAGTGTTGAAGGAGTGCAAAGACT
Source organism: Emys orbicularis (assembly GCF_028017835.1). Classification (NCBI taxonomy): domain Eukaryota; kingdom Metazoa; phylum Chordata; order Testudines; family Emydidae; genus Emys; species Emys orbicularis. The sequence continues at coordinate 77,498,981 of NC_088684.1, read as the reverse complement.
AGGAGTGTGGCTGGCCCCTACTCAGGAGCACATGCAGTAGCAAGGCAAGATTCTCACATCCTTTCTCACTTCTGCATCTATGCATAGCCAGCCACACCCCCACCCTTAACATTCCCTCTTTTTTTTTTTTTTTAAACAGATTGATCAATTAAGGCCAGAGGAGACCATTATAATCATGTTATTCAGGTGGTCAGACTACACCAGCCATAAAACCTTACTCAGTAATTACTGCATCAAGCCTGTAACTTCTATTTGAACTATTGCATATCTTTTAGAAAGACACCCAGTCTCGATTTAAAGACTTCAATGAGATATTTACAGCATCAGTTGAAACATCTTGTTTGTTTGTGAATTAACATAATGGTTGGCTAAAAGATAACAGCCAGTCACTACCACTATGAAATGTCCAGAATCAAGTAGGGCCAAACAGATCTCAGTCTGAACTTCTCTGAAGTTCAAGAGTATACAGATCTGGGCTTTGAGCACGAGTCTCTTCCTCCCTCTAGTTTTATAAACTATTTTTAATGGTGAGGAACATCTGGATAACGAATTATGATGACAAATTAAATAACCTGGATTTAACACAAATCATTGTATTTGTTGGAATTACTTTAAAGTTTGTTCTTTGTCCACCATACTAAATAAATAAATTCTTTATTGAAATCTATTTCTTCCACATTCTCCAACACTTCTGTAATGCATTGAATCTGGTGAACTGAAACTAGAAAGGTTGTATGTAGAATGTGCGTTGCCTCCTTACTGCTATGGGAAGAAGCGTTACCAAAAGAAAGAAAGAATCTCCTTAAAACTGAGGGTAGACAAAAAATTATTTGTCTACCTCCGCTCTCCAATTCCATACTTTTTAATGACTTTTACTTTACTGTGTACATTTAACACTGAACTTCCTGACTATCAGAGGTTTGTGTAGTTAAAACAATGTTTTATTAAGGATTTCCCCCCTTGAATTGTTAATGCATATCTACTTAACTCCATTTTAGTGGTTTTTACCGCCCCCCCCCCAGGGAACAGAAATGTAAGTTCCATTGCAAAAAATAGTGAACCAGATCCTCAGCTAATATACTAATAGGCATACATTAATTGACTTCAATGTAGCTATACCAGTTTACACTAGCTAAGGATCTGGCACAGAATCTCTACTACTTGTCTCCAGGAATCTAGTAAATTACTTTGTTTTATTATTTTACAGTGGATTCCTTTATCCTTCCCCAAGACAAATATTAAAGGTACAGGGTACAATTTTTTAAAAACTGCTTAAGTGACTTAGGAGCCTATGCCCCATTGACTTAGGCCCCATTTAGATGGGGACAGGAATGAGCCTATTGACTTATGCTCCTAAGTCAACTTAAACACTTTTTAAAAATTGTACCCATTATTATTTGCAGTGGAATTTATAATTGAACAACAGAAAGAGGAATACTGCAAATTTCTAATGCTTTACTTCCTCTAATTAAGAGGATATCTTTCTTTAAAGCGCTTTAGAGGAGTGGGAAAGAGAAGGAAGACAAGTGGAGGAAAAAGCAGACCTTTCATATTTTTAGAACACAGCAAAGCTATGACCTGAACTAATCACTAGGTGGCATTCTTCTAACACACTGAATCGTTTCATTAGAAATTATGAAGACTTTATTTTCTACAGTAATACTAACCAACCAGTCTTCTTCTGGTCTTGTGTAGAGCAATACTGTTGCTATACTATAGTCTGTATTCATTACAGCCAATTCCATGATATACACAGCTGGCAAAAGAGTTGTTCTACTATACAATTACTAGAGGTGGGTGATTAACACAAACAGTGACTTGCAAATAAAAGCATTTAATGGAGTCACTTTGAGTGTTCAGTCTCTGCGTATTCATGAAAATGTTTGTGAATTCCAAAGGTTTCATTAATAGTATGAGGTATGATTATTTGTTTCAAGGTTCATACTGGTAATACATTATTCACTAATCATTGACTATTTTCCTGTTATTGTGTCAGTCATCCAATCAAGGCACAAAAACAATACTAGGAGACTGAAGTGACCAATCATACACCATGAACAACAACAAAAGTGAACAGACAAAGTGAAAAGTCAATGAACAACCCATATGCAGAATTCCGTTTGCATAAACTATTTGCCAACCACTTTTGTACATTTGTAGAAATCAAGGCTGATTTGAGAATGACTTATGAACTGGAAAAAGTCTCATGATATATCTGAAATGAATAATTCAACCAATTCTAGTTATCACCTTTTCCCAGATAAATGGGAGAGAAACGGAGGTGCTACAGCTGGGAATGTCCAATCTACTACTTCATTTACCCTCCCTTCCCTGCTTTTCATCTACTTCCTAACTTGCTTTTTCTATTTTCCCCTCTGTGTCCCCCCAATCACTTTCCCTCTTTTTTCTTATATATATATATATATATATATATACACACACACACAAACAAAATCTGTGTGTGTAATTTTTCAAACTAGTAGAACTCTGTTTTGTTCTTGCTCTTACACGGAGTCTGGGTTTCCACATACAGTTCACAGTCCACTGAAGTATATATGTAATCTCTGAATCAACCTAATTTTTAACAGAACAATGCTGAGCCACAGAGAGACACAATGATTCACAATTAACAAGTGGTTATGTGAAATCACTTTGCTACAAAACAATGATGTCAGCAATGAAAATATACTGCAGTGTATTTTCCCCCTCCCCCTTTCATTATGACATGATCCTGAGCACCCTCAATTCTTATCTTTACTTACGTTATCATTCCTCTCCCAAGAGAAGGGTTTCTTGAAAGCAATAAGACTAGTTGTGTGAGTAAAGGATACTCACACGACTAAGACTTTGTCAAGCTGGATGCTGACACAATAAGGGAAGCCAAACCTTTTCACAATTATTTTTTTCAGATAGATGCCCAACACTCATTCTTTAATCTACAGAGGAAATTAACATGAAGTTGCTACTGCCAATAGCATAAAATCTGCAGTGATGGGCAGCTTGGATATCGAAGTCCCAGTTCTTCAACCCTTACAATAAACCAGATTATGCCCAGCTGCTCAAGTAAGGGAAGAGCCAAGAAGTTCAATTCACACCGCTGTTGCACTTCTGTATAGCAGCTGGGCACAACTGCAGTTCTCTTCAGAGTAGGGACTGCTCCCAGCTAGTGTGAAGGTGGGACTATGATGTCTCCCTGCCTCACCTCCTGCACAGGCTGGCAGAATGGGTCAGATGCACAGTGGGAAGTATGCCTTATCCCCTAACGCAGCATGTGTGAGCCTGCTGCATACTGGGAAGCTCCAGGAGGGACTCTGCCTTCTTGATGCAGCTCTATATAGTCTGCAATAGAGGGCTGTGCCTGCAAGACAAGAGAGCTCCATGTGAGTGATACCTGGAGGATCTAGCGATCTACATGTTTCATTGTGATTTTTGCAGTGTATACAGCAGCATGTTAAACTGCAGCAACAAGCTAGTCAACAACATTCTGGGCCCAGGCCTGCAGACCTTTCCTCATATAAGTAGCCCAACCGAAGCTAATGGAGCTACTTTTGGGTTGCAGGAGAATGAGTAAACTTGAAGCAAAAATATAGAGGGGGGAGGAGAGGATGTGCTGTTTTAAAGGAGAGGGAGAAGAGGCAGAATGTAGGAGAAAAATCAAAACCTGGGTGAAAAAGGAACAGAAAGAAGCTGCAGTATGTTCTGTAAATAAGCTATTTTTGTCTGCTAATTGCTGGAAGAGGCAATGACTAGCCTATGTTCTAGCAGACTGAATTCCAATAATGCTCAGCAATTTAAAACCACCTAAGTTAAAGATCTCAAGTGTTGTTATTCTTAAACCACAAGTGAGACGTGCTGTGGTCTTACTGAGAAATTTCTAAAATAAATAATGGCAATGCCCATAAAATCTTCTCTCGCAGCTGTTATCAGAGGCTCAGCAGGAGCTAAAAATTGTTGGATTTCATTGTTTTTCATTCCAAGAGGTAGCAGAGCTGTGGTGTCATTTTGCAATTCTATTTACCATCCTTTGTCAATCTTATGCTAGCAGCAAAGTAGCTGGAGCCCTTATAGAAGATTCCAGTCTCACCACTTTATATGAGAAAGCAGTAGGCTGAATCTGCAAAGACCACCAACTTGGAGCTATTTAAAAGACAATCACCATTTCAATTAATTTTCAAAGCAACAGGCAGTAAGGAAAAACACAAGTAACTATCTATTGATGTTGTCAGATATGATCATCTTTTGCATAGTTGTGTGGGCCTGCAAAATATGTTTTGCCTTCCATTTAAATGCATGGCAGCACCTATAATCACAGCACTGTGCAAAAAACACCCCAAAACCCTTACATTATTCCCTCCCCTGGGTTTTCCCATGTGTCCTATCTTCTCTGTCTCAGTCTTTTGAAGTTCTTTAGGGCAGGGACTGTTTCGATCATTGCATGTAATACAGCACATTGCCAAATATTAACCAGTTGAGTGAAAATAATTTGCATAAAATGGTATAAGGATTAGAGGCAGGGTTATAGACATTTCTTTGGAATATACTCAAATTGTAACAGTCTCATTTTGCATAAAGTTTGTGTGTGTGTGTAATCTTTAGGGACCCCAAGCTTCCCAGTGTACAAGTGAACCCAATTTCTTAGGCTATTGTGGGTACATAGTTGCCAATATTTAAAGAAAATACAATTCTTCTTCTTAGCATATGTGCAACGTGCCTCAGGTGACACGTGACCAGGATTCATCATCAAGTATGGTCAGCTGCTTGGATCATTAATGTCCCCTGTCTGCTCTAGGTATTGACGGGCAGGGGCGGCTCCAGGCACCAGTGCAGCAAGCGCGTGCCTGGGGCGGCAAGCCGCAGGGGGCGGCATGCCGGTCGCCGTGAGGGCGGCAGTCAGGCTGCCTTCGGCGGCCTGCCTGCGGGAGGTCCGCCGGTCCCACGGCTTTGGTGGCAGATCACCTGCAGAAATGCCGCCAAATCCACGTGACCAGTGAATCGCCCGCAGGCATGCCGCCGAAGGCCGCCTGCAAAAAACGTAGAGCCACCCCTGTTGACGGGGAGGGAAACATGAATGCTGATCCATGCCCCCCAAAACAATTAGGAGCATATGAAAGGTGGCATGCTCAAGGAACCCAGAATCATAGAAACATAGGGCTGGAAGGGAACTTGAGAAATCATCAAGTCCAGCCCCATGCGCTGAGGCAGGACCAAGTAAACCTAGACTGTCCCTCAGAGCTGTTTGTCCAAACTGTTTTTAAAACCTACTATGACAGAGATTCCACAACTCTCTCTTACAAACCTATTCCAGAGCTTAACTACCCTTACCGTTACAAAGTTTTTTCCTACTATCGAACCTAAATCTCCCTTGCTGCAGATTAAACCCATCATGTCTTGTCCTTCAGTGGACATGGAGAATAGTTGATCACAGTCCTCTTTATAACAGCCCTTAATATATTTGAAGACTGTTATGTGTCCCCTCCATTTTCTTTTCTCAAGACTAAATGTGTCCATTTTTTTTTAAACCTTTCCACATAGATCAGGTTGTCTAAACTTATCACTTTTGTTGCCCCCCTCTGGAGTCTCTGATTTATCCACATCTTTCCTAAAGTGGGTTGCCCAGAACTGGATGCAGCACTCCAGCTGAGGCCTCACCAATGCTGAGTACAGCCGGACAGTTACCTCCCATGTCTTACATACAACACTCCTCTTAATACACCCCAGAATGATATTAGCATTTTGGGCAGTTGCATCACATTTTTGACTTATTCAATTTGTGATCCACTATAACCCCCCGTTCCTTTTCATCAGTGCTACCACCTAACCAGTTATTCCCCCAATTTGTAGCTGTGCATTTGAGGTTTCCTTCCTAAGCAAAGTACTTTGCACTTGTCTTTATTGTATTTCATCTTGTTGAATCCAGACCAATTTGTCAAGATCATTTTGAATTCCAATCCTGTTATCCAAAGTGCTTGCAACCCCTCCCAATTTAGTACAGGGCTCTTCTGTTAAATAAATCTTTAACCTTGGTGCTGGAACTGTGCAAGACATATATAGTAATTTCTGCTGACTCCTGCTGGCAGATAGAACTTGGCTTCAATCAGGACATAAGAGAGGGTGGAGTGCCCCTGACTCAGGGGGAGCTAGGAGCTGGAACAGAAGAGGTCCTGCAGATAAAACTTGGGGAGCCAAGGTAGGTGAGGTAATATCTTTCATTGGACCAACTTGGGGAGAAAGTTTAGGCTGACACTTACATTTTCTGGCAATTTACATTACCAACTAGCAGATCACACATTGCATTGCTTCTGAAATCCAAGTGTACCAGGGACTCTGTATCCCTCCATTTCCCCCAGCCCCAAAGCTGGCACTCCATTTCCTGGTGTGTCAGCCTCCCATCCCCCCCTGTTTCAGTGCCACCATTCCATCCCCCTCTATCTCAGGGATTCCCTGCAACACCCTCATGCCAGGGGCTCTGCGGGTCTCCCATTCCCCTCTCCCCCACATCCCAGGGGCTCTTCATGATACCTATGTCCCCCTTGGCCCTATATTAGGGTCGCCCAATTCCCCTGCCTGGGGTTCTGGGTGCACCCCATCTCTCCCTTTCCCTCCCATGCCAGGGGCTGTGTGTGTGCAAATTCTTATTTCTTTTCTACCATTCTTATTTCTTTTCTGTCTGGGAGACAAGTTATTCAGTGTGTCAACATTTTAAAAACTGTATTAGGAGTTTGGGCAGAGCTCAGGTGGAGGGTATTGGTCTGTAGGAAGGTGTTAATGTCTGCCATCAACTTAAAAAAACAAACACTATAGACACTTTACAGAAGTGGTTTGAGCTGCTGGGTCTGTTACGTCAATGCAAGTTTCTCTGTGTCCTCCCTGTTCTACGTTTTTGGTTTCTCCTATTCCCCTTCCCCCAACATCAATAGGGATCTGAAATTTTGGAATTGATGCAGGGTTCAAAAGCTATTGACTACAAACAGACAGACATACTCAAGTATAATGCCTTGCTTTGCTTGGCCATTAAAGCCAAACCCAAGCAAATGGGTAGGTTTGGGCTATATGTAATGTGTGTTTATAGTCTCTGTTCTGAACAGGTTGGAAATTCACCTGCTTCTTTGTGATGAAAACACCATCTGTTCAAAGTGGAAGAGGGTAGTTACTGCAGCTCAGTGGAAGAAGTCCTGAACCAGCTGTCTGGACCTTTTTCTAATGGGAAGGCACAAGACATATATCAAGCCCCAGGGGAAAGTGCTGCTAGAGGCTACCGGCCCATAAAAACTGCTATTTTGAACCAGTTAGGCAAAAGGAGAATTACTGGCAGAGGTTTCAAAATCAGCTTTTATTTCTTTGGGGTGCAGCTGCATGCCTCTGCCTGACACCAAACAGAATGGATGACTCATTGGCTCAAGCCAAACACCTGAGCTGTAGGAGAGATGATGAACATAAATAATGGAGTAGAAGTTGAATAGTACCTAGGTGAGTGCACACTAGAGTATGCTAGCACTGGACATCCACACTAGAAAAGCTGTGCAACAAATGGAGGATGAATCACCACCTTGAAAAAGAACAAAGGGACTACAAAGGCAGAAGCAAAGAGGACAAGGAAGCTCACCGGAAAAATCGAGGGAAGAGACTCCAGCCCCACCTATTGTCTGTTTTGCTTTTAATGGTAGGGGGCAAACACAAATCTTCCCATTTATGAAGTGTGACTATGGTGAAATCAATGGCCTGGTGAGGACCTGGAGGCATAGGGTGGGGGAAAAAGAGAGAGATGCATAGATTTTTTTAAGGCCAGAAGGAATCATTATAAGTTAACCATCTAAATTGACCTCCTGCATAACACAGGTCATAGAACTTCATACAGCAAGTCCTGCATCAAGTCCAGTAACATGATCATATATATACACACACCATGACTGTGAATCCAGAATTTGGAGCATGCCCAAACATTAGTACAGGACAGCTTAATTTAAACTGCCATTTGTTCAACAGTTCCCCCTCCCCCACAAATGTACATTAAATTTGGTTGAAGATAAAAAGTAGAAATAATAAGGCCTTCCAAAATACTTGTGCAGTATTCTTTTTCTCTCATCATCATTCAAAAGTTGAATTCCCAGCATAGCTACACCCCCCACCCCCCACCCCCCGGCTTCTTTTTTTGTGCGCAAGGAACTTACAACATTCTTCTTAGAAACTGGTTCATGAAACTTGTTTGACTGGTAGCAATGGTAAAATAATGGCTAGACAAGAGAAACCACTTTAAGTTCTCTTTAAAACAAAGAAAGATTTGCCTTTTTAAATTACTGAAACTTTCAGTTTTGTATAGAGAAGAAAAACAATTTATTGTACATTACTATTGGTTATGCCATAACAAATCTGTAGCCACCTAGGAACTTCAGTTGCCCTCAGAGTGCTACACACCACATTCACATGAAAATTCCAGGGAGAGTGGGTATAGAATTTAGAACCTACAGGTGTCTGCTAGCTGAGCTAAAGGAAAATCTTCATTGGCTATTGGAAGTAAAAGCCTTCTGACACACAGCTGAGCAGTTCCGATTCCACACAGTAGGAGGCAAAGGTACACTATAGAGCAGGGATCGGCAACCTTTGGCACGCGGCCCACCAGGTGTTGGCCGCCGCTTCCTGTAACCCCCATTGGCCTGGAGTGGCGAACCACGGCTAGTGGGAGCTGCGATCGGTCGAACCTGCAGACGCGGCAAATAAACAGACCAGCCCGGTCCGCCAGAGTGCTTACCCTGGCGGGCCGCATGCCAAAGGTTGCCGATCCCTGCTAGAGAGACTATCCCTGCTATAGAGACTAGCTCCTCACAGTAAATCTGCTTCAAAACGGAACCTTCTATTATATGCCAGTTACTACATGTTGTTTCAGAATGTTGGTGTCCACAAATGATTGAATTATTGTTGTTTCCAAGCTGGGCCTGCTCCTGCTCCTACTAAAGTCAATGGCAAAACTCTCATTGGCCTCAAGGGAATGAGGATCAGGACCTATGTCAAAGTTGCATACTATTCTATATAGAAGCCTTGCAGTCTTTCAATTAAAGATTTAAATGAGTTAAGAACAGAAAAACTAGAGTCTCATAAAGAAGACTAATATAATTTCCCTTTCAGTTGTAAAATCCTTTATGCTTCTTTCACAAGATTTCTATTGATATGAGGAACAGACAAGAACCTCAGCTAGCAGTAAAGTTGTTAGAGCCCTTGTCAGTATCAGTGACAGGTGGCTCAGTATTGCAAATACTGTTATCCCAAAAGTACCTGTCTGTCTATTTATGAAAAAAGAACAGGAGTACTTGTGGCACCTTAGAGACTAACAAATTTATTAGAGCATAATAATCTCTAAGGTGCCACAAGTACTCCTGTTCTTTTTGCGGATACAGACTAACACGGCTGCTACTCTGAAACCTGTCTATTTATGGTATTTACATGGGCCCGTACCATAGTATCTAAACACACCATCTTTAATGTATTTATCCTCACAACATCCTTGTGAGGTAGGGAAATATCATCACATGGAGAACTGAGGTACAGAGAGGCTAAGTGACTAGCCTAAGGTCACACAGGAAGCCAGAAATTGAACCCTGAGTTTCCTGAGTCCCAAGCTTATGCCCTAACCACTGAGCAATCCTACTCACCACCAGTAGTAAAGAGAGATGTTAAAATATCTATATTTATTCTGGCAAAATTAATTTCAATTTAAAAAACAGAAAGCTAAAAGCTTTGGTATGCGAGTCTGTAACACAACAAAATAAATTGCTAAAACTGTTCTCAAATACTCCACAATACAATCAGTTAGTTGGGGCTCTGGGTTTTTTAAGCATTGGAACACATGATCTCTGGATGTGGGTCCGCATACTAAAATGGTATTGAAAAGAGATAAAGTTACTGATGAGAAAGTATTCACCAGTAGTCTGCAAAATGTCAAAAAAACAAACAAACAAAAAAAAAGCAGGGGGGGAATACATAAACATTAAAACATTTGCTTTTGCTGCAATTTCATTTGAAACAGTAGGCTGTGCTTCCGAATTAATTTTCTAGCTGTGGCACAGCTAATCCCAAGGTTATCTTGTTATATCTACTAAAGATAAACAAAACAAGAGACAACAGAAACACTTATCAACAGAATACTGCACTTTAAACCCTCATCTGGGAGGGCTTTTCCTCAACAGGAAGTTTTAAGACCATAAGTGGCAAATTAATACCTTACACCCTGTTAGCAGGGCTGAGCTGTAATTGGATGAAGTCCTCTGTCCATGCAGAGACCTTGCTGAAGATTGTGTGGATTTCAGGCCATCTGCAGGCTTAGGGGGTCAAATCACTTAGGGACAAAACAATATGGAAGAAATACCACAAATGGAAATCCATGTTGTTTCTTGTTTGTTCCATGAGTTTCTCCCATGGAGGGAAAAATCTAACGTGGATATTGTGAGTGCTATAAAAATCAAACTACTTTGTTACTTGACTGTTTAAAATAGCACAGATTTTCTTGCCCAGGTATCATTCATTCATGTTAAACAGGAGTTGTGTCAAGTGATGTATTATATATACCCTCCATCTTAGACCCTAAAACTGGAATTCTTAAGACAGGAATTTACCCTGGCACATCTGCAAATTTTTAACTTCCAAGATGTTACTAAAGTTGGTAAAGTTTCATATTTGAAACAAATAAATTAATATTTTCTAATTATGCCTCAACCACATTTCCTAGGGAGGAGGATTTGAGGGAGGGCCAACTGGCCAAGCAAGTCCCAATCTTTGCTGTTATACCTCATAGCCACACAACCAGAATGTTCAGCAGCCATTGCCAGAACTTTATTTGATTTCAAGAGACCTATTCAAAGCCCCGTCCTTGGTATGAGGAGGAGGAAAGGAAGGGGAGAGTAGTAATAAGACAGACCGTGTAACACTTAGGCTTGATCTACACTTAAAATTTAGGTCAACATAGCTATGTCAGTCAAGGGTGTCAAAGAGCCATATCTCTGATCCACACAGCTATGCTGACCTAACTCCTGGCACAGCAACAGCTAGGTGAATGGAAGAACAAGTTAGTCGATCTCGCTACTGTCATTCAGAAAGTTTCCACCGGTTAGGCTGCATCTATGCTCATAGGTGCTGGAACTAGGGGTGCTGCAGCACCCCCTGGCTTGAAGTGGTTTCCATTATATACAGGATTTACAATTTGATTCAATGGCTCTCAGCATCCTCACTATAACAATTGCTCCAGCACCCCGTCTATGCTATGGGGTTATGCCAGCATAGCTATGGCACTGTAGCTATTTTGGTATAGTCCCTGTAATCTAGACATACCCCAAGCTCCTGTGTGCACGCCTCTCTCCCGATTAGGTCTCTGATCAGCAAAGCACTTAAACTCATGTGTCACTTTAAGCAATGATTTTCAGTGGGACTATTCACATTCCTAAAAGTTATGCGAGTGCTTAAATGCTTTGCTGGGTTGGGGCTTACCATACCACTCTTTGGAAGGAGATGTTAGAAAGGATTTTGAAAAAGGAATAGTTATTAGAGTCACAAGCAGTGAAAATGCATTTTAAAATGAATGTGACAGAGCTCAGGAATGGATTCTCTCTCACTTTGCCCTGGTACTTTTAAAGCAAATGAGGAGGGCACACTAGTCAGATCCCCATCAAAATGGTAAGTGGTTCTGTGGTTCAAACAAAAGAACAGCCTACATGAAATCTCATGACAACAAAGAAATTCATAGCTAAGGTGGGAATTAAGTTGCTAATTATGTAGGAAATCTAGTGTAAACAAAATTACTTTTATGGTGAAAGTCATGATATTAACATGTTGTAACGGGGCAGGACTCACCCCTGCGGCGCCTCCTGCTGGCACCTTCTGGGAATTAGCTCACCAGGCCAAAGTCTCACCACTCACTGCTTCTGGGCCCCGTGTCCCTTTCTTCAGGTGCCACCCCAAGGCAGTACACCTACTCTCTCCACCCACTATCCCCGCCTCGCCTCCCACTATCCCCACCTCGCCTCAGTATATGGCTACTGCCAGCCCCCATCTAGCCCCCGCTCACTGGGGCAGACTGCAGTCTAATTGCCACTCATCACAGGCAAGGAGGGATTTGGACCTGCTGCCGCTGCCTCTGCCTAGCCTTGGGCTGTCCCCTGCAACCCCAGTACCTGTTTGGTCTTATACTAGGCCACAGCCTAGGGGAGTTTCCAGGCTGTTTGCTCCCCAGATCCCTTGGCCTTCCCCCAGCCCTGCTCCACTCTAGGTACCTTCTCTAGCTCCCCAGCAGCCAGGCCCATCCCTCTCTACAGCCAGAGAGAGACTGTGTGTCTGCACCTGGCTTCCCTGGCTGTTATAGGGCCAGCTGGGTCTGTTTGGGGCATGGCCACAGCTGAGGCTGCCTCCCCAATCAGCCCAGCCTAAGGCTCCCAGCCCCAGCCCTCTCCAAGGGCTGGCTTTTAACCCTTTCAGGCCGGGAGCAGGTGACCACCCCGCTACACATGTGTACTATTCAAATTCTTAAAAATCTTAATGGGAAAAATAAATTGACTGCACATGAGTGATTTTTAAAAGCTCAAATATCTTGACTTGTTCCTAAAACTTAGGAAATGTACTTCATAGTCCAAAATGTGAGCTAATTGCTTGAGATATATTTAGAAGAGGTGCATAGAGATTAATAGGATTGTCATTAACATCAGTGAAAAGGCTGAATTCCCACATCCACTGTTTAGAAAATGTACTTTTACTATCTGCAAAATCTGAATTTCTCTTTATTAGTAAAGGGGGGACGTTTTTTCTTTAAAAATCCAGTCTAGAATAGCATCTTTGTATTTACCTGCGCACATCTTGCAAATAGAATCTACACAGAGGACTACTGTAAAAAAGACTCAGGGGGTAAAATATTTGTTCTTGGCCCAAGACATTGTCATGTTTAAATCCAGACACACTGTTTATTGCATAAAGCCTTTAAAAATAAGGATTGAAAACAAAATACTGCTCCAACCTGTAATATAGTGATGGTGCCCCAGGTTCTGCTCTTTCTATGGCATACTCTGAATGCAACGTTTACATTCAAAAATAAAAAATAAATGATAGAATAAGTAATCAAATGAAGGGAATTTTGATTCTGGTTTTTCATTGTCCCTGTTTTGCTGCTGGCAGAATTACAGCTGCTCTTTAGATCCATTGTTCCAGCAGTGGAGCTGATGGCTCGTGCAGTCAATATATCTGAAACAGTTTCTCTAAGTAGGACCAAATCTGGAAGTCTTTAGTTAGAGCCAGATATCACAGGAGGAGGGTCAACACATGTGGGAGATACTATAAGGGCAAGAAAATTCTGTGAGGTTCCTCCATATTATTCCTTTGAAAGGGGAAAGAATTTGCATCCTTATGAACAGTCTGCTGGGCTGTTTCCTTAACTCTGGTTTCCCTGGGATCTACAGGAGATGAAGGCCAGGAAGCTTGGGGAAAACTCCTGTTTACTTCAAAGGGAGTACAAGTCTGAGTACAAGAAGAGTAAGACCCTTAGGGTCAACTCCTCAGGTCAAGTCTAAACTAAAGTTTGTGCTCCTGTTTTACCAGGACACCTAGGGTAAAATCACTAATGTTTGCATCCTGGAATTGTATCTAGATTTGTATTTACAAAGATGTTAGGTAACTCAAGCTAATTGGCAAACAATTAACTTGAGTTAAACCAGGGTCTCAAATGCGTAAATATCTAAGATCTTGTCTAGACTAGAGAAAAAGGCTAACACATTTTAACTAACATGTTTTAAAAATCTAGTGTAAAAGCAGGACAAAGTGTATTTTAAACACTTGTGGGGTTCACCTCAGCCTGCTAACATGTTAATACAACTTGTCCTGTCAATGCTAGGGTTTTAATACATCTTAACTAATATTTTTTTAAAAACAAACAAACAAAAAAACCCCATACATACATCCTTTATCCAAGTATAGATATACCCTAAGGCCTGTCTACAGCTGGGGGGTGGGGGGGAGAAGTGTGTTTTAAAAAACACAGTAGCTGACATATGTAATCCTAGTGTGCATAGGGCAAGTTGCAGTTTTAAACATGTTAGCTGGACAAGGTAAAACTTGTCCTGTCTCCAGTAAGATTTTAAATATTTAGCTACTGTATCACATTTCAAAACCACATCTTTTTTCCTAGCATAGAACTATCCTGAGGGCTTGTCTACACAGGGAGGTTAGTGCACAGTACAGTTGCCAATTTTGGTTGGATGCATTCCTGGAGGTTTCATCACATGACAATCTTTAATTAAAGATTAATCTTTAACTCCTGGAGGGCTGACAACTCTGCTGCACAGTAAGTCAGGGTTTGAATTTAAAGCACTCTAGCTATTCTGCACTAACTCCCCATGTGCATACTCTTACTGAGCGCTAAGAGTGCCTTAGTACACTTTCAAAGTACATTAAGCGAATGAGCACAAAGGTGTCTTAGGCTACATCTACACTACCCCACTGTTAGGACTACAGACTGTGAATAGCGGTGCACACCAAAGGACTGCATTGTGACTCCCCTGTGTGGGCACTGCAGGTGCAAAAGTTCCTAGTGTAGTCCTCTTCAAACAGGACTACATTAATGCTACCTAGGAAACTTATAGTTCATGGCCGCAGCATCCACATGAGGGGTTACAGTTCAGTACTTTGGTGTGCACAGCTATTCACACCCCCTTAACCCGAACTGTGGGGCAGTGTAGACAAGCACTTATTGAGCAATAAGAGTGTTCACACAAGGAGTTACTATGGAGTGTCTAGTGCACACCAACTACTGTGGACTTTCCCCCCCCCCCCTGTAAATAAGCCATAAGTGTACACACACAAAGGGCCTGATCGAAAGCCAATTGACTTCAAGAGGGTTTGGATAAAAGCTTCACAGGCGTGAGTATGGTGGCAGCCTAGGAATACTTAACACAATTTTTAAAAGGTGTTTAAAATGGTTCTACAAAAAATGAAAGAAAAAAAAATGCTAGATGGTGTTTCAAATCATTGCTAGCTAACTCAATTTAAGGGAAAACACCTATTTTCCTAGTCTAAACAAGGCCTATGAGGGCTAGAAATAAAGTTCCTAAATGAAACTTTTAAATGAAAGCTGAGATTCTGATGTAGTCATATCATAACCCTAACCCTAGCACAGGCCCATAGTGCCTATGCCTTAATCTGGCTAGGTCCTGAATCCTTATTTTTTGAACTATATAGTTTTACCATTAGGGAATTATACTAACTACAAACAGAATATCGATCAACAGTTCTTAAGAAAACACAAATCCACTAGATTAACATTCACAGGCCCAATTCCATAGAAATGACGACCCCATTTTTCTTTTCCTGTATAAAATATATCTGGGTAGCAAGTTGTTTTTGGTGAGAAAAACCCTTTCTTTGTGTATCAGAACATCAGCCCTTGTGTCCTAACTGAAGTCCTTGGTCTTGTTATAACATACATGTAATTCAGCATAAATTACTTCTTAAAACTCAGACATAAGCAAAGCCTGATCGTTACTTGTGACTAGTCCATTCTCTACTTAGAAAGACATATATGGAGTCCCCGTTAGATTTTTTTTTTTTTAATGGTTTTCTTTAGGTGACTTAGAGATTTTGTATTGGAACCAATGATGTGTGAACCACTTCAGAAAAAAAAAAAAAATCTAGTGCCCTAAAACTAATCTAAACATCTGTGGTTCAGTTCTAGTTATTTAACACAAGTGTTGCCTGAAAATAACTTGCTATTAGCATAGCCCATAGCAACATGGAGCCTAAAAGGGACATATACCTCATTTTGAATTATTTACAACAAGAGGGCAGAAGAGAATATATCACATGAACACATCTCAGGCCCAGCTACTACCATGCATTCATTTTTAGAAGAGCTCTGCCACTCCAGTGACATGGCAAAAAAATCCCAACCTCAGCCAACAGTATGTGAAACAACCAAATAAAACCCATCACTTTAAAGAGGAAATACGTACACTACAAATTGTATGGCACAGGATTTCAAGCAGGCAGGCAAAGCAGCTACATTTGTTTATTGAACACATCGTCAGTGCCTAACACATTACTAACGATAACATACCCTGCAAAGTGAATCTGCAGTTTCTCTTTGAACTCTGTTTCTGAAGTTTTTTTGTTCAAGTATGGCTACTTTTAAATCTGTTGTAGAATGTCCAGGGAGATTGAAGTGTTCTCCTACTGGCTTTTGTATGTTACCATTCCTGATGTCTGATTTGCGTCCATTTATTCTTTTACGTAGAGACTGTCCGGTTTCGCCAATGTACATGACAGTGGGGCATTGCTGGCATACGATGGCAGCAATGCCCCACTTCAGAAACAGACTTCAAAGAGAAACTGCAGAACTAAAATTCATTTGCAAATTTAACACCATTCATTTGGGCTTGAATAGGGACTGGGAGTGGCTGGCTCATTACAGAAGCAACTCTTCCTCTTCTGGAATTGACGCCTCCTCATCAATTATTGGGATTGAACTACATCCACCCAGATTGTATTGGCCCTGTCAACACTGGTTCTCCACCTGTGAGGTAACTCCCTTCTCTTCATGTAATGCCTGCATCTGTAATTTTCACTCCATGCATCTGAAGAAGTGGGTTTTTTACCCACAAAAGCTTATGCCCAAATAAATCTGTTAGTCTTTAAGGTGCCACCGGACTCCTTGTTGTTTTTGATGATAGTTTATCATCTCCATGCTGATTACTCAGATTTCTCTCTCCACTCCTGATCTGTCCCCTCTGTCCAAACTAAAATGTCAGCCTGTCTCTGACATCTCCTCATGGATGTCCAGCTGTCAGCTTAAGCTCAATATGGCTGAAAACAGACCTCTCAATCTATTGACCCAAGCTTTTCCTTCTTTTCACAGTCAGTGTGGACAAAACCTCCATCCTACCCATCACTCAAGCCCATAACTTGTGGGTGGCCTTTGACTTGGCCCTCTCTCCAAGCCCTTATGTTAAAGTAGGTATTTGACTAAAGAGAAGGTGTCTCTTTGGCATACAAGAAAAGGGAGACTGCTCCAAGCATAGTGTTCTGGAGCTGGTGTTGTTTAACATCTTTATTAATTACCTGGATGTAGAAATAGAGAGCATACTGATAAAATTTGCAGATGACACAAAGCTAGGGGGAGTTGCGAACACTTTGGACGATAGAGCTAAAATTCAGAGGGATCTTGATAAATTGTACAACTGGGCTATAGAAAACAAAATGAAATTCAACAAAGACAAATGTAAGGTGCTACACTTAGGGAAGAAAAACCAAATACACAAATACAGAATGGGGGAATAACTGGCTTGGCAGCAACACTGCTGAGAAGGATCTGGGAGTTGTGGTGAATCACAACCTCAACATGAGTCAGCAATGCGATGCTGTAGCAAACAAAACAAAAAACAAATACAATTTTAGATTGCATAATAGAGGGATAGCATGCAAGACACAGGAGGTGATAGTACCACTCTACTTGGAACTGGTTAGGCCTCAGCAGGAGTACTGTGTCCAGTTTTGGTCACCAATGTATAGAAAGGATGTGGAGAAACTAGAAAGGATCCAGAGGCGAGTGACAAAGATGATCAAAGGGATGGAATGCAAGCCATATGAGCAAAGGCTGAAGAAACTGGGTATGTTTAGTTTGGAAAAGAGAAGATTAAGGGGGAACACGATGGCAGTCTTCAAATACTTCAAAGGCTGCCTTAAAAAAAAAAAAAAAAAAAGGAGAAAAGTTGTTCTTTCTTGCCACAGAGGGCAGGACAAGAGGTAGCGGGTTCAAACTACAGCATAGCAGATTTAGATTCAATCTCAAGAAAAAATTTCCTAACTGTAAGAACAATAGGAGAATGGGAACAGACTGCCTAGGGAGGTTGTGGAAGCTCCTTCACTGGAGGTTTTTGAAAGAAGGCTGTATAGCCATCTGTCTTGGATGGTTTAGACACAACAAATCCTGCATCTTGGCAGAGGTTTGATTAGATGACCCTTGGGGGGTCTTCTAACCCTATGATTCTATTGGAAAACATGGAAGAAAGCATCAAGAAGTCTGGTGGCACCTTAAAGTCTAACAGATTTGGGCATAAGCTTTCGTGAGTAAAAAACCCACTTCTTCAGACGCATGGAGTGAAAGTTACAGATGCAGGCATTATATAATGACACATGAAGAGAAGGGAGTTACCTCACAAGTGGAGATCCAGTGTTGACAGGGCCAATACAATCAGGGTGGATGTAGTCCACTCCCAATAATAGATGAGGTGTCAATTAAGCATGAAACTAACTATGAGCAATAGATAGAAAGCAATTAGAGCAGAGGGAATGAGATAAAAAGGGATGAGCAAATGAGTGCAATGATACAAAATAAGATTTTTTAAAAAATGAAGATACCAGCAATAATCATGTTTATCTTGACAGTGACGGTTTCTCAATACACTACTATTCAGTACCATGATCATTGTAAAGAACTGGAAGTTGGGCAATATCTAGAAATTCATATTCACAGATTTTAAAACCAGCTGGGACTATTAGATAATCTGTGTATCATTGGGCCCTATATCACAGGCCCTTAATTTTCACCAGGTTACCTGGGTATTGAGCCCAATAACTTGTGCTTGACTAAAGCATCACTTGTGTTCACTGAAACACATCTTTCAGAAAGCCATCCAGTCTTGATTTGACTACATCAGATGGAAAATCCACCCTTTTCCCTTGATACTTTGCTCCAACGGTTAAATCATCTTCACTGTTAGAAAATAAGGCACACTTTATTTTGAATTGGTCTGGCTTAGTGTTCCAGACACTGGTTCTTGTTAAGACTTTCTCTGCTAGTTTAAATAGTCCTTTAATATTCAGTATTTTCTTCTCTGAAGATACTTATACACTACACCTCTGTTTATACATCCAAGGCTCACATTAGCTCTTTTTGCCACATCACCACACTGGGAGCTCATGTTGAATTGTTTGTCACTTTTGACCAATACAGTAGAACTCAGAGTTACGAACACCTCAGGAATGGAGGTTGTTCATAACTGAAATGTTCATAACTCTCAACAAAACATTATGGTTGTTCTTTCAAACGTTTACAGCTGAACGTTAGCTTAATACAGTTTTGAAACTTTACTATTCAGAAGAAAAATGCTGCTTTGCCTTTATTTTTTTAATTGTTCACATTTAACACAGTACTATGCTGTATTTCCCCCCCCCCCCTTTCTCTGATGCTGCCTGATTGCGTACTTCCTGTTCCAAATGAGGTGTGTGGTTGACAGGTCAGTTCATAACTCTGAGGTTCTACTGTATATCCTTTTCAGAATCACTGCTTTCCAGGATATAGGCCCTCATTCCGTAGGTATGGTAATGTATTCCTCGTTCCTAGGTGTCTAACTTCTCATTTATCTGTATCAAAACATATTTTGTTTGTGTGGCCCAGTTTACCAAGCAATCCAGATCACCCTGTATGACTACCCTGACCATTCCACAAAGAGTAAGTCATCCACAAATTTTATTAACAATTTTATATTTATTGTCAGATCACTGATGAAAATGTTGAATAGTATCAGGCCTGGTATCAGTCCCTGGGGGACCCCACTAGAAACACCCCCATTTAATGAAGATTTCCAATTGACAGCTACTTTTTGTGATCTGTCAGTTAACTGGTTCTAAATCCATTTAACATGTGCTATATTGATATTGTATAGTGCTAATTTTTTTTTTAATCAGAATGTCATGCACTTCTAAATCAAACACCTTACAAAAGTCTAAGTATAATACTTTTATGAACCAAATTTATAATCTCAAAGAATGAAATTGGGTTTGACAAGATCTATATTCCACAAACCATGCTGACTGGCATTATATTCCTAGCCTTTAATCAAGTAAATCCTGTATCAGCTTCTCAATTATTTCCCCTTGGGTTGATGTCAGGGTAAATGGTCTATAATTACTTGGGTCATCCCACTTGCCCATTTGAATATTAGCAATCTTCCAGTCTTCTGGAATTTCCCTAATATTCCAAAAAATATTAAAATTTAATATCAGTGGGCCAGAGATCTCTACAGCCAACTCTTTTAGGATCTTTGGGTGCAAGTTATCCAGACCTGCTCATTTAAAAATGTTTATCCATAGCAGACATCATCTAACATCCTTCTCAGTTACTAATTACTAATTCTACTATTACTGATAGACTGGAAAAATATTTCAGCCTCATAAGATATGAGTACATCATCCTGCTTCTTTCCAATACAAAACCAGAAATACATACTGAACACTTCTGCCCTTTCTGCATCATTAACCATTTTACCATCTCCATGTTGTAATGGGCCTATACCATTTCTAGGTTCTCTTTTCTTCCCAATGTACTTTAAAAAGCTCCTCATTGTCTGTAGCCCTGCCAGCCACAGATTTTTCCTCTTAGTTGCTACACTTCATAGCAATCAATATAAAAGGAAAGTTATCTAGCTACCCTTTTTCCATTTCATAGATATTGCTTTTTGTTTCTAATTGCTGCCTTCACTTTGCCACTGAACCAGGATGGGCTTTTAGCCAAAATTGTCCTCTTTCTTGATAGTGTAATAATGGCGTTTTGGCCATCTAATAAACCTTAAAGAACTCCCAAATTACATTTTTCTGTCTAAATGTTTCCTCCTAATCAATATGACTCAAAACTTTGTTCAGCTTTAGAAAGTTAGCCCTTTTGAAGCACCAAATATATACATGTTGCTGGCTGGCTGATTGTTCTCTGTTTACCCATAGTGAATGTAATCGGGCCAGGATCATGGGTCCTTAGGCAACCATTAGCTTTCAGTCCATTGATTAATCATCTTTATATATCATAAAGAGATTAAAAATAGAGTTACCTCATGTTGGGTGCTTATTACCTTTTGTGTTAGAAAAGATGAGCAAATCTCAAAACCATATGGAAAAGCTGTACGATGTAGACATGTTTGTCTGAACTCATCCATCCTCTTGCAGTCTCCTGTGGGAAACCAGTTTTCTACTGAATGAAGCAATATGTTTTCTACCTTTGTAATAGATCCAGGTCTGAAGTGGGAACTGCAAGTAACAAGACATTTGCCAGCTGGGCTAATTCTTACCATAGGCTTGCATAGCTGGAGCCAGGGA
The DNA here is from genome assembly GCF_028017835.1 of Emys orbicularis. Taxonomy (NCBI): domain Eukaryota; kingdom Metazoa; phylum Chordata; order Testudines; family Emydidae; genus Emys; species Emys orbicularis. The sequence goes on along the minus strand of NC_088684.1, from coordinate 77,477,876 downwards.
CAACTTAAGGAAATCCGCGGCTGGTTCAGAGCCAGTTCTACACCACCTGGTTCTGGCCACACATGCCCTGACATCTTGTGTCAGGGTAGGAAGGGGGCCATTACCAGCAGTGAGGCTGCTCTAAGTTGCTCCAGGAGCTGAACTGGCCACAGTTCCCCCAGTGTACATCAATCAGCCAGACCTAATTATCTTACCCTCTAAATCCATTTGAACACCATGTTTAAACTGATGGTGGCAGGATGAAGGAGTAAATATATGAAGGCCTGCTATAGCAAATGTAAAGGGCCCTAAATATAATCTGGCCATGGGTGTTTGGAATTCAGCAGGCAGCAGGAGGGGGCAAAGTATTTTGCCAAGTGTTCCCAGGGAAGATACACTTGACCCTACCAACAAGGGCTTTATCCAGTCTTTGAAAGTCACTTAGTATTTTGCAAACCACTTGAAAAACATAGGCCAAAGTCTACTCTCAGGTACACTGGTGTAAATCCAGAGTAACTATTCAAATCAGTGAAATTGCTCTAGATTTACACCTCTGTAAATAAGGAAAGAATCTGGCCCATTGCCCAGGATACTAATGTCTTCCATTCCCACTCTACTTATGTCATAACAGGCTGGTCTACTCACCAACAGGCTATTAATGTCTACACCTTGAAGGCGGCGGCAGGACAGAAATCTATTTTAAGTATATCTCTAAAGAAATGTTCTTATTCTGCACATCCCTCTCCCCTTTCAGCAGCACATGAGCTCTACATTTGGATTGCACCAGCCAGTCCCTAGTTGATTGTTTTGGTTGCTAAAAAAAAGAAAGAAAAGGAACTAGTCCTAAAGCACTCAAAGTCATCTGATTTTCTCTATGAGCTGACATCTCTGAATGCTCACAACAGCAGCAGTAATTGTCTGCACGTGAGATGGAACTGGGGTAAAAATAACTTCTTTCCCAGGAACACTTGTTAATTATCTGTGGCAGAAAAAGCAGGTCAAGTATGCAACTCGATATTATGACGTTCATTCAGCCACCACTGACTGAAGCAAGTGACAGGTGGCTGCATGTACCTTCCTCAAATGCTCCTCCAGTACAGTACAAGTTGTGAATGAATAATGTGCATGTAGAAGGCTTCCTGCAGTTTCACTGGGGGAAAAAAAAAATCTTTCCCTAACTAGACAGAGAAAGGTGAGGCGCTCTCTCTCTGCTGCATTTCAGACCATTTGTATTATAATACTGTTTCTCTTAATAGGAACACACACAAAAAAGAAAAACCCACCACCACTTTAAGAAATTAACTGCTACAAGTGAAGGGATCTTTCCAATGAAGAAGCAGCCAGCACCCTTTTCTTGCTTTTTGAATAACCAGTGCAATTTAGTTTTGGCAGCTAATGGCCCAGACCCCCAGCTATGAACAAGGATTTCAAAATGCAGCTTGGTATGGACACGTGCAAAGGCAGCTTTAACACACTTTTGCACTCCCCTGAGCCTGGGGTGGCTGTGCCCACAGCATTAGAGTGCTGGAAGGTTATTCTAACTTGCCCTGGCTGTCACCAACCCCAAGGAGTCAGTACAGCAGCTAGGGATCCATAGAGCACAAAGACTACCATTTTCATCAGCCATGCTCTGTCTGGCAGAGAGAGCAAGGGGATGTGGTGTAGGAGCTGCTACATTCTGTGCCCCTGGAGGCGTTCCCTACACTGGGGTGAGCCTCCCGTGACCAGTTATGGTGGCTTTCAGGCTCTGAAGACTGTAGCTTGAAGAAGCTACACCACAGCCCAAGATCTCTAGCATGAGGTTACAGTATTTAGAGGAAGGATACAGGTTGAGCACCCACATATTTGTTTGATCTGGACATATTTAACCTTCATCCATTTCTGTACAGAACTGCAAAAAAGTAAAAAGGAGGGTGGGGAGAGAAAGTTATACAGGAACATATAACCCCAACCCCTCTCACTCACATTTACTTTTATTGCTGAAAATCATGGGTTTCCCTGTCACCCTAATCATTATTCTAATATCTTGTAGCTGAGAGACTGCTGGCACAAGCAGAGATGCTAAAATCAAAATGTGAGTCAGCCACAAGGTTTTGCAAAGATGTTGATTTCTAAAATTAGAGTTGAAGAAACAAATGCTTTCCAAGAAAAGGGTGTGATAGCAGAATTTTATGGCATGGAAGTTACAGTGCTAGTGGTGGAAATCTCACTCCGTGGCCAAGCAATTGCAGCAGAGAGTTTTTAAAAGCTCTATCCTGTGTCTGTGGTGGAAGGTCAGAACATTATTTTCTTGCACTATGTAGGATATTCAAAATCCAGAGCGGAGCAATATCCTGCAGGGTTAGATACTGTGCTGAATCTGTCCTGCCTCTGCTCAGAGACAGAGTTAAATATTTCTCTATAGAAGAAGTGTTCTAGCTACCAGTATTTCGTAGACAAGTCTGATCATATCCAAGTCAGGTTGACAACTTTCATGATGGCAGATATGTCTGGAAAGGACAAATGAAACATCTCCTCTGGTTGAGTTTCCGTCGGCTTCATTCACTGAGGGAGCTTGGATCTGCTTACTGGAAGCTGGATCCATGCCCACCTGATAGTTAGTAAATGTAGTGGAGTGAATATTGGGTCAATTGTTGATTGAACTGTCATGGAGGCAGTTCAGGGTGCCAAAGTAGTAATTGTTATGACCATGGTTATCACAACTCTTCCGTTTCTCTACCTTAGCTAGGATTATACTGCTCTCATACCATAGCACTTGGACACTATGATTATCTCTTGATGGTGGTGACCCAGTTGATGAAAGTTATTGAGAAATTAATGGTGAAAGTAACACCAGCATCACCTGACATCCTCAGATTTCTTTGATCCTGGTCATTCTGGCTTTTTGGGGTTGCATAAGGCTGGGAAGTTTTGCTAGTTTCATGTAGTAATGATCTCTTTCTGGCAAAGGAGAGAGAATAGGTATGGTCACTGATTGTCTTAGATACTTCCACCTTTAATACCTTTTACCTCGAGGTTTTGTTGTCTTGTCTGACTACTGGTTGGAAGAGAAGGATTTCATTATTTTCATCTCTGGTCTTGTCTATAGAAGGGACTTTTAGTGGAAAAATTCCTACCATTGATAACACCAGTTCAGTTGAACCAGTGCTAGCCTCAGTAGGACCCCTAGTGTAGACAAAAGTCTATCAGATTCTAGCATTTTTGCCACCTAGTCAATTGAACCTCCTCTTCAGCTGAGTCAAGGAAAGCAACAGTGAGATGTTTTTAAATGTAAAATTCCATAGCATAGGCACAGCCTTTGAGAGATACCAGAGGATGGTGGGCAATTTCTGATGTGCTCTGAGGGTATTTATGTTGCAGTCTGTAGGGTTCTCTTCTACCACTGCTTTTATTCAATGTGTATGCAAGGTTCTTGAGGGACACAGCAAGATGTGTGGGCTGTGAGGCTAACACTATGTGGATTATTTGCAGCTTTATGGCAGTTTTTTTTAAAATTGAACTTGGACAATGCTTTGCTTTCTCAGTGTCTGGCTAAGAGAAGAAGATTTGGCCAACATTGAATTGGTTGGTGTTCAATCCATAAAACAGAGGTGAAGCTAGAAGGTTGGGGAAAGTCATTTAGGGAAAATGAAGAGGAAGGTGTCCACTCATTATTGAGGGAGCCTGTCCAATTTTGTCTGACACTCCGAAATGGTGCAGAATGCAGCTGCTGCAGCATGGTGCAACCTGCCCTCTTGTTAACATTCGCTACAGGGAAACTATACGAATCATTTGAAGACTGCACTGGCTTCTTATTTCCTTGTAGGTGCTTTTCAATGTTTTTACATTAATCTTAGAAAACTAGCTAGCTGAGCTCTCCATGTGCCATGGCAGCTGTGTCTAGCTGAGGAACTATGGCTATTAGTCTCTCTAGGCTTGAATATCTTTGTGCTAGGACCACAGCCCCAAGGGCGTTGGTTGAGGACCCTCAACCGTGGAATTCAATGCTTATGGTGGTCCTCCACAGGCCAAGGTTGTTGACCTTCAGGATACAGTATGCGAATGTTCCATTTTCACAAGCTTATGCCCAGGATGGTATTTTGAATGTAATACAATTTTATCATGGGATAAAATGAACCATTTTTATACATAACCCAAACAGAGACTGTGTAATGCAGGCTTTTAAAAATTGGGAAGAAAATAAAGACTTTTTATTTACAGTAAAGGAAAGTTGATTAAAAATGTAGTGTTTGACCTTCCAACTTGTGTGCAGTGCAGTAAACATTTCTGCAAGACATTTGTTTTCTGTGGCACAAAGGGGTCATAAAACTAGCCTAACTGACCAGAAAGGGAACCTCAGGTGAGCGAAGAGCCTGTGGAACGAACCATAAGCCAGCTCACTAGGAGACCTCCTATAGATGGAGAGGGTTGGTTTTGCGGGGGAACCGGGGATGGTTCTAGCAATGGGAGAGGGCATAGCTGGAGTGTTGCTGTGCTCTCGGAATCTGTAGCTGGAATAACAGTCCCTCGGGGTGGATACCAGTCAGGATTACTTAAAGCAAACTTGAGTCTGCATTGATTTGTGCTGGGAACCCAACTGGTCCATGGATCAGAGATGTGCAAAAGGTAAGAAAGCAACCTGTACCTCTCCCTCTCGGGTCCTGCACAAAGCCAAGTTCAGCCACACTGAGGAGGTTGAGCATTGAATTGAACCTCAAAGATTTTTATAATTTTCATTTCTTGTGAATTGATGACAGTGCTTTAAAAAGATGAGTTAAGTCATCTGCAAGAGGTGGCAGATTTTTTCCTGAAAGGATCTCGAGTTTCCTTACTGCGGTTGTATTGCTTCTATGCCCCCTGCACAAAATAAACTTCATGTTCAGCATGAAAGGATTTTCAACTCAAATTAGCTGCTTTCCAGCTTTGTGAAATGATAAAATGTGCCAAACAACTCCAGAGGGCAACAGCTAGTAAGAGCTCAGAATAGCTTTCCTCCCTTTTGAAAAAAATAAATACATACAAGAATGTTAAGCTTCCAAAATAGCCACCCAGGAAAGGATTTCAGAACACGTTGCACAGAGGCATGTGGCTGCCTTACCCTGTCAGTCTAATGCATGAGAGCAGGCAAACTCTATTTATAACTATAGATGTCAGTGGAGTGCAAAGACGGAGGCGAAAAAAAATGGAGAGGAGAAACAATTCTGCACTACAGCAAAAGTTGCCCTTTGTGTTTCCCTGCAGAAAATATCGACCTAACTATCAAGCAAGACCATGAATTGTGCTATGTTTAAATTAAAGATAACTAGCACATTTTTAAATGAACTAACTGTAGGATGATGCAGTGAATATCCCCAATCACATAGGTATAAAAGAGGCATTTTGCATCTGCTATTAATTATGTTAAGCATTCATCTTTTTCTTCATTTAAGTTACAGTAAATGCTGAAACCTCCTCATACCCATGATTTCAGGAGTTTAGTGCATAAACCTACTACAATGTCATTACAAATACTTGCAGATCACCTTCTGGCAAGATACCAACAGATTTGACCGATGAGGAGCTCAAGATGCAGCAATATTGTATGACTTCAGAGGAACACAGGAGTGCTATGTTGGATGAGACCAGTGGTCCATCTTGTTCAGTAGGGCTGGTCTACACGGTCACAGTAAGTTGACCTAAGTTATGCTATTTCAGTTACGTGACTAACATAGATGGAGTTGACGTAGTTTAGGTCAACTTACCACAGTGTCTTACTCTTCTCGGCGAGCTGGAGTACAGAAGTTGATGGGGGAGCGCTCTGCCATCGACTTAGCGGGTCTTCACCAGACCTGCTAAATCAATACCACTGAATCGATCACAGCAGTGCTGATCTACCAGTAAGTGCAGACAGGGCCTCTGGTCTTGGAAGCAGCTAGTATCGGCCACTGTTGGAGGAAGGTACAGGAAAGCTTGTGGTAGACAGCTATGTTATAATCTGCCCAAAGGAAAAATTTCCTCCTAAAACCCCAGTGATAAGGGACTGGCAAAAACCCTGGAGTATGAGGATTTATAGCCCTACCACAAACTTTTGGTGTTTTATAGTTTCCTGTTATAATTCTGGATCTTTTTGTTATCCATATTAGTGTCCAATCCTTTGAGTCCAGCTGAACTCTTGGCCTCATTGATAGCTTGTTGGGCAGGGGAAGTGCAGTCCGCAAGTGGAATAAGTATTTTGCTTACTATTCATGCTACCACCTGCCTTCTATGCTTTTGTAGTCACTGTTAGAAGTTATTGTTGTATGCATTTCCTTAGTTTAAATTAAGTGTAGCTAGCTAATTATTACATGCAATTATGGTACATCTTGTTAAGTACCAATAAGTCAAACAATTGTGATGAGCAATTATGTAATTATACATAATTACTTAATGGAGTGATTATGCAAAAGTTCCTTTTAAGCTTTCAAGAAGGAAAGCAGTGGGATTGGCTGCTACAGAGTCAATTTCACAGATGACATCACAGCATAGATGTTGTGTGGAAGTGCTTGGATTTGGCTGTGAGTTAGCCAAATACTGGCCCACTTTCTGCCTTAAATGCAGAACTTAGCTAAATCCACAAAACTGGGGATATAGCTGTGGAAGTAAAATACTACTTTTTGCAAAATAAAAATAAATAAATAGAATTTAACTGAATATTACCTTAACAGCATAAATGTAGAAAGGGAAGTCTAAGCACTGACCAACTGTAGTCTGCATTTTGTAACAATGGCCATTAAAATTTCAGGCTGTAGGATTATGCCCTGAGCATTCAGTCACAATCAGGAGTGGGAGAGCATTTATCTGCTGGGATAAGAAAACACTATGCTCTCCTGGATCATCAGTAAGATGTTACATAGCAAAAGAGGAAAATGGCAAAAGAGAAAGGCCAAAGGAGGTGGTGAGAAGAGCATAGCTGGTATGGAAAGAAAGAGAAAACAAGAGACAGAGACAAACAAAGGAGACAAGGAGAAGCATAAAAATTAAAAAAAAAAAAAACATTCTGCCAGAAGTGGTTCCCGTTGTGCATCCCAGACAACACGTCCAAGTTTGTTTTTTCTTTCACTTGACTCCTTAGCTGCATATCACGAGCAAGCATCTAGTCCTTTCTCACACATACTATTTGTAGGGGGAAATGCTTTTTTCTGCAACTTTTCTTGATGCACAAAATTTGGAGCACCTCTGAACTGATGTGTGCTGACAGTCTGGCACTTTTCCTGGCTACTTTCCTGACAACAAAAACCTGACCTTGTCATCTGCCTGCTAGAATCAAAGAGAGAAGAGTAGGTGATGACCCTTGAGGCTGCATCTATATGGGAGCTAGCAATCACAGCCCAAGCTATAGTGGACATACTTGAGCTAGCTCTCAATCGAGCTAGTGCACTAAATATAGTAGTAGCACAGACAGCAGTGGCACAGACTAACCACCCCAAGTACAAACCCACCTGAACCCTGTTGGGTATGTACTTAGAGTGGCTAGCACATGCCACTGATGCCTGCGCTACCATGACTACACTACTCTTTTTGTAGTGTGCTAGCTCAGAGGAGAGCTAGTGCAAGTATATCTGCATAAGCTGTGACTTACCCCCCCCGCCCTCCTCCTCCTCCTCCAGCTAGTAGTGTAGACACAGCCTGAGAGGAGCAGAAAGGTACATTGGGTCTATGCCTGTTTGGAGCGTGATGGAGGTGTGTGTAGTTTATACATATATACACATACAATTATCATGTACTTCAGGTTACCTGTGTGATATGGGGGAGGGAGAGCGAGAGCTCAGTGGTTTGAGCATTGGCCTGCTAAACCCAGGGTTGTGAGTTCAATCCTTGAGGGGGCCACTTAGGGATCTGGGAAAAAATCAGTACTTGGTCCTGCTAGTGAAGGCAGGGGGCTGGACTCAATGACCTTTCAAGGTCCCTTCCAGTTCTAGGAGATAGGATATCTTCATTAATTTATTTATTTATTTATATTCTCCTGACTGAATGCACAGGGTTAAGTCAAAGGTGTCTGTTAGAGGAACCAAGGAGGAAAAAATCAAAACAGTGACACAGAAAAGAGTCCCTGAGGAAACAATGGGGAATATTCCCTTTATGGCTCCATCCCAGCTAAGAATGATTTACTCTTCCAAAGGCTAAGCAGGACGGTTTGCTTCTCACAGACAGAGATGAGGTTAGCAGGGCTGAAGGCAACTTTCAAGTGCTTGCAAAGAAAGAAATAAAAGGGCTAACGCCCAGAGATGCAGTCTAAGATTGGAGAGACCATTGGATTCCACCCTGAGTGATCTGCAGTTGCCAGGCCTGTCACCTGAGGGTGCACTTCAGAGGGACAAAGGGGTCTAAGGCAGGGGCGTTCATGGTAACTTCCATTGAAGTCAAGGGTAAAACTCCCATTGACTCCAATGGGAGAAGACCCATAATGTTGAACTGCTATTCTCCAACTATCGCTGATTCAAACAAACATCCTCATGAATACCCTGGCCTGGTGTAGCCATTGCAGTCATCCCAGAGTCCATTGTCCACTGCCACAATACGGGGGCAAATCTTCTGTGAAATTTAGGGACGAGACAAAGTTAGGGGAGCCATGCTGAGGAAATTGCAAGTCTGACATTGGAGGAGTGTTTAATAATGTTACAAATTTTAGAAACTTCCTTTTTTTCCCCTTACTGATTCTTATGAATGAAGTTATTGCCATTTCAGATTAGATCAGTGACCCTTATATAGTCACAACTCAGCTGTATCCAGTACCCAATGCTTCAAGGAAGGTGCAAGAATTCCCGTAGTGGACAATTATGAAATAATCTGCACATAGAGAAAGTTTTATACTAACCCTTTCCATTAGTGGTTGGCTTACTCCCTGAAACATGAGGGTTGATAGCCCTAACTTTTCAAATCTTATCTGATGTTACTGCTTCTCAGTGAGATCTTGTGACAATGGATTTCCACAATTTAATTGTGTGCTGTGTAAAAAAAGCACTTCCTTTTTCAGTTTAAAAGTTACCTTTCAATTCCATTTACAGTCACCTTCCTATATTGAGAGAGCAAATAGGAGCATCTTATTTACCTTCTCTACACTATTTGTTATTTCACATACATCAAGCATGCTGCTTACTATTAATCTCCTCTTTAAACTGCATGGTCCCAGTCTTTTGCCATCTTGATTCTAGCTTTTGAACACCATAAAAATAGGGTTTACAATTTTTTGTGATTTCTCAGCTGATGGAACATTGCCCCTACAGCATAATCTTTAGCGATTCAAAAAATTGGGTAGAAAAAAAATCCCCTAACTTGTACATTTCCAATAAAGCAGGGTTAAAAAACATCACTAAATCTCTAGAAATGGGTTTACACATAAGCCAGCTGCACTCCCAGAGCCATCAGATGTATCATCATTAATAAATGGGGATGAATGATGAAGGATTTCTAGAGAAATGCAACCTAGATGGAGCTACTATATGGTGGGTGCAAAACTGGTTAGAAAACCATTCCCAGAGAATGTAGTTATCAGTGGTTCACTGTCATGCTGGAAGGACATAACAAGTGGGGTCCCACAGGTATCAGTTCTGGGTCTGGTTCTGTTCAATATCTTCATCAATAGATAATGGCATAAAGTTTGCGGACGATACCAAGCTGGCAGGGGTTGCAAATGCTTTGGAGGATAGGATTAAACTTCAAAATGATCTGGACAAACTGGAGAAATGGTTTGAAGTAAATAGAATGAAATTCAATAAGGATAAATGCAAAGTATTCCACTTAGGGAAGAACAAACAAACAATCAGTTGCACACATACAAAATTGGAAATGACTGCCTAGGAAGGAATACTACAGAAAGGGATCAGGGGGGAGGGGGGTCATAGTGGATCAGAAGCTAAAATGAGTCAACAGTAACACTATTGCACACAAAAAAGGAAACATTTTGTGATTTATTAGCAGGAGTGTTGTAAGCAAGACACAAGAAGTAATTCTTCTGCTCTACTCTGCACTGATTAGGCCTCAACTGGAGTATTGTCTCCAGGTCTGGGCACAACATTTCGGGAAAGATGTGGACAAATGGAAGAAAGTCCAGAGAAGAGCAACAAAAATAATTAAAGGTCTGGAAAACATGACCTCTGAGGAAAGATTGAAAAAAATTGGGTTTGTTTAGTCTGGAGAAGAGAAGGCTGAGGGGGCACATGATAACAGTTTTCAAGTCCATTAAAGGTTGTTACAAGGAAAAGGGAGAAAACTTGTTCTCCTTAACCTCTGAAGATAGGACAAGAAGCAATGGGCTTAAATTGCAGCAAGGGAGGTTTAGGTTGGACATTAGGATAAACTTCCTAACTGTCGGGGTGGTTAAGCACTGGAATAAATTGCCCAGTGAGGTTGTGGAATCTCCATCATTGGGAATTTTTAAGAGCAGGTTAGACAAACACCTGTCAGGGATGGTCTAGATAATATTTAGTCCTGCCATGAGTGCAGGGGACTGGACTAGATGACCTCCTGAGGTCCCTTCCAGTCCTGTGATTCTATGATTCTATGTACAGGCCCAAGGATTTCTTGGTAAGGTGGAGGGGGCGATGTTCCTCAAATCCAACAGAGCTAGAGAACAAGGAAAGGAGGCTGAAACTTAATTGATTCCAGGATATCTACAGGGAGGCCCTGCTCCTCATGGCTACTCTGAGACCCAGGACTGGCTCTAGGCACCATCAAAGCAAGCATGTGCTTGGGGCGGCACAATTCCCAGGGCAGCATTCTGGCCATTTTTATTTATTTATTTATTTTTGCGCTTGGGCAGTTGCGCTCTTGGAGCAGCAAAAAACCTAGAGCCGGCCCTGCTGAGACCGCCTCTCCCTAGTAGTTTGCTCCCTGAAAACTGTACTGCATTGTCTCTTCCACTACAACAGTGTATTCCTACTCTATCTGGGGAAGGAAGTGTTGGTCAGATGTGCTAAGTACCACAGTTGCTTGTTAAAGTATTTAAACCCTTTTAGCAGGAGACCATGATGTTTCCCATCTTACAGTCCAATAGGTCTTTCCCTCCACAATCCCAATAGCTGCTGAGCCTCTGCCATGCAACACTAGGGTCTCATGCAAATTCCACTGAAGTTCTTCCATTAACTTCCGTGAGCACTGGAGCAGGCTTCTAATATACAAGTGCTTCCATGATATGAGGGGCAGGGAGAAAAAGTTGTTTGCACTCCCTTCTTTTCACTTCCCTGCTGGTTGTCCTCTCCTTACCCACTTCCTCTTCTGCAGCACAAAGGGCAACTATCTATCCCTTGGCTGCTTTTATTATAATTAAAGTTTGATATCAAGGTAACCTTAAGGTTTGTGTGTTACAAAACCAAGCAGCCCAGTACCAGTGAAGTGGGCTTTGAAATATCATGAGTAGCGACACATGGACATAATGCAAACCAGAGTCAATGAGGCCAATCTAATCAGCCAGACCATTTACAACAGAAGACAAGGGCCAATCCAATCAGCCTATGATAGTAGAATTTAGGTGGTGTGGGGGAGGGTGCTGGGGAAAATAAATCCTATTGTGAAATGTGCCTACTTATTCTTATAGGTCACTCATGGGCTGAGGAACTGCTCAAATCCCACCAGCTTCTGTAATTACAGATGTCCTTTGATCCTGCCTTAGCTCCAAGACCTGTCAAAACGGCTTGGACTACTGTTCCACATCTTAGAATTTAATAAAAGTGACCTTTCCCTCTAGTTAATGCCACTTGGTTCCATTCTGGCCACTTAACCTCTCAAAATTCCATTTTAGAAGTACTCCTCATCATGCCTTCCCCCCCTCCAGCATCAAGACAGACATTATGTAAACAAATGGCGAATAATACTCTGTTCCAAATTGTGATTTCAGCTGTATTGATGTAAGTCCAGTATAATTCCAATGGAGTTATTGGAGATTTGCAACAATTTAAAAGAATAGAATTGAGCTCTTTGTTTTTCTAGTTTCATGGTGGAAGTTTCCATAAATTAACTTTTAAATCTGAAAGCCAGGATTTCATAACTGTGTGTGTCACATCATGCAACAATGACCCCACTAAAACGATGTGATCCTAGGACCAACCTTAACACCATCTGTAAATTTCAAAATCCTGTAGAGGTAATTGTAGCATCAGTTTTCAGAGGGAGTTTTGGACATTCAAGGAAAACACAGTATCAGCCCTGTTTTATTTTTACTGTAAAAAGCTGCTCCACATGCAGTGCCTTTATGCTCTGTAACAAGCCAGCATGAAACAAAGCTTTTTCACTGCATAGAAATGTTGTCATGCTCATTTCTGGGGGTTGCCAAGTTTCAGCCTTTATAACCATTGTCAAACTTCGTCCGTGTGCTGCTGAAAACAGCTTAGACATCTTCCAGTGATTCACTGATAGTCCTGCACAGGAAGACTGGTGGTGCAACACAGGCCTTTTAAACCCAAGAACCAGGCTCCTTTGTGTGAAATAATTGTTTTCTTCTCAAGTGTTCTGTAGGAGATAGTTTCTTATTAATAAAAAACTGAGGGTTTCATTCTGGGAGGATTATATACTCTCTCTGCTGAGATTGTGGTCCATCAATTGTCCCTGCCTGGGAGATATCTGTGGTGGAAATGAGTATAAAATACATTCACACCCACTTATCAGAACACTAAAAGTATCTAAGTAAGTCTAAGAGTGAAGAGGGAGTCGAAATTGGTGCCACTTACATATTTGTGGGCAGGCAGAAGGTGGTTTGAGTAGCAAATTGTTTTGCCTCCCCCAAATCTATTTAAGCTACACCAACTTAGACTCACCTCTGAACTTGGTCTTTTGTCTCAGTACATGCTTGTATACAGCAAAGTGCATGTTTGATAATTTTATTAAAGCAAATGTTAAAAAATTATATAATACACAGGTTAAGAAAAGAGTGTCTGTACATCTGGGTATAGTGCTTAGATTATCCAAAAATACAAAAAGTTTATTTTAAAAGTCAAAATATATAACCAGCAGTAACCCAAATTTAGGTGAATAAATTTAATGATACAGTTTAGATATTTGTACTACATTAATAAACAACCCTTAAGAAAATGTTTACTTTGAATTCTTCCTGTGGTTAGATGTTTGTGTGTGTGTGTGTGCGCGCTGCCCCAGCTCTGCGCAGACAGCTGGCACAGCAGACCTTGAGCAAACCGCCCAATGACCACAAGATCCGTTAAGGTACAAAGGCGCCAAGCCAGGTTTATTGTTGACAAAGCACAGTAGTAATAGCACCTGGCAGACTCTACAAGGATACTAATACATGTAGCCCCATGACAATGGATGCAGCTCAGTGAATGGCGGGACTTTCCATTCCCTCCTCGGCTGGACAAAGATACTCCCTCTGAGATATCTCTTTATACCCTGATACAAACAAGTTACTTACTGCTTCTGACATAGTTAGTTACTGCCCCCTGACATGGCTAGCTATCACCACCTTTTACTTGTTGGTTTGATCAAAACATCTCTATTATGTACGGTCAGCCTAACCTTACCATTTAGGAGGGGTCAGTGTGTTTCTGTTATTCTTGGGGAATGCTTTTGTACCATCCTTGATATCGGGATGTTCTGGTACCACTTGATACCAGGATGTGTGCGCGTAAATACTCTGTGCTTAGCACTTCTTAGGAATGTGTATTTCTGCAACATCAGCCCTGTTCTTGCCAGATACTGTGAGCAGGTCCAGCCTCATACCAGGCCTCTGATACAAGGGCTTATGTCTCAAGCTCTCTTCCTACTACACCTCCATCTCAAATCCACATACAAATCCAGACTACTGTATGATGAACAACTCAGGTTAAAATCATAGAAACTTATCAAAAAGCATATCGCTTAAAAAGTTGCTACCATTTGCCTCATTATACAGTGGTGCATCAAAACTGTATGCGTACAGACAAGAGCCTCTCAGAAATATGAGAACAGGTAATCATCAAGTGATCCAGCCCCTGTTGCCTATTCCCAGCTTCTGGCAAACAGAGGTTAGGGACATTATCCCTGCCCCCCATGCTTTTAAATTAGAATCTAGCACAGGCTTTGTAGAGCACAACATTAGAGTATGTCCAGAAAAAAAAATCCAGCGTTGACTGAAATTGTTTGCATCATTTTTTTTTCCTGGAAAGTATTAAGATTGATTTAAATTAGAAAGCACCCTCCTCCCTGGTAAGGCACTCATGATGCTATATAATTAACACACAAACACTGTAAATTATGCAACAACTAAACCAAAACAAACACTAAAGAGTTAAGAGTTCATTAATGAGGGAAGCAACAACAAAGTTTAATAGTTTGTTCTTAAAACTTTGGCCACATGCTACTCCTATGCAAAGAAAGTCACATACTGAAAGGGCTTTGAAATTCAGTTTCACTCTGAGTTTCTTCCAGATTGTTCCATTACTGGGACGGGGAGGCGTTGCCACACCTACTATGATATTGACAATGGGTTTTGCCTCTTAAAGCCACAGTTGTCCCATGATCTGTACAGACACCCACTGGGTACAAGAGCATCTGGGCAGAAGTTCTGAAGCCACAATTTAGCACAGGGGAGCATTGTACAGAGAGTGGCAACTCTCCAACATAGCTCTCCTGAGCCCTGTCCACATGGAAGAATATCTGTAGCATATGAGAGAAAGCAACAGAACCCCTGTCTCTTTTCATCCATTGGTTTAGCCTCTAAAATGCCCAATTTTGCTACCATGCAAACTGAAGGTTAGCATCAGACCCTGTGATTGACTTTGGAGCCATTACTCCTGATTTTTGCCTGTCACTGAGAAGACAGAGTGGCCACAAAGTCCCCTCCTAGCATGTACTGGGGCTTGTGTGAAACCTGGAATGGATTATTTGGGAGTAGTCCAAACTCTTGCTCAGTAACATGGAATGAGATTCTCAAGCACACTAAGTTCACCACATATAACGGGGTATTTTAGGTGGAGGAAAGCAATTATTGACTGAATTAGCCACAGCCAATTTTTCATGTTCCAGAAACCTCTGCAAATTTAGACCATCATGGAAATAGTCTTCTATGCAGACTGAGTTTACTTGAAAGGTTATAACCCAAGTTGAGGTGATAAGAAAAAGCCTGTTTTCCACATGCTCACTTGCACTCAGAAATGGTATTATAAAGTAGGCGTGGCTGTATCCTAGTTTTTTCTGCTTGAGTTTTGACTCTTGCATTAAGCAGTCACTTTTGCTTCCCCATTTGTTTGCTCTGTATAAATAGTTTCAAAAATAAGGCTAATTCTATGGCCTTCTCAGGATATAATACATTTTATTTTGTCCCATTGGTAGCACAAAAATAAAACAGGCCGCTTCTTATCCCTTTTAATGGAGATTTCAGCTATTTGCATAGTTGGGTATTAAAATAACACCTTAAAGGATGACTGGTGAAGATATTAGACAAGACAAGCCAGATGACAAAAACTACCTTTGACGTGGCTGGACAAAGTCTCAGCAGCATTAATGGTCATATATTTAGTGAGTCATCAAATGATGCCATTCCTATTGAATGATTCTGGTATTAATTACTTAAATATTTTACCAACCTGGATTTTGATCCAGCTGCCATTGACTTCAGTGGGATTACCACAGTGTGTAAAGTTGAGCATGTGCATACAGCTGCAGGATTGGGGGCTTATACTTTAGAGTGAGGATTTTAAATGGTGCAGAAGTTTTGTGTTGGCCTAGTGCGATCTTCATAGGAGTAAGCAGAGCTATCTACTGGTTAACTTCCACCTTGGAGTGAATGGGTGGGGAGAAGCTGAGCTTTAGTATACTCCTCCATGCACTCAGGTGGTACAGAATGCTATAGGACAGCAGTAAATTACTACCCCCACCCCCTACAAGCAAGGAGGAAAGGCAACAAGACTCAGATGTGCATCTCTGAGCCACAATGCCTCCAGGAGCTACCCCTGGGTTTGGTACAGCTTACAGACCACCCCCTGCTCGGGTTTGTGCCTAAGGTTACAGTCTATTCCTAACTGGATGTTCAAGTTTATATTAGTGGGAAATTGTTTGGTATATGTAGTAATCATACTTTTAGATAGGATTATTAGTATGTGTCACAATTCAGGGCCATTGCACTTGTATTCCCCCTCTGTGGTCCGGCAAGGCCCAGTTTTAGGCTTCTGGCTCTCTAGCTGTCACCTCTCTTGTGCAGAAACACACCTCTCCCCCGCTCCTGACTGGTATATTTCCAGGGTACAGTTCCCTGCCTACACTGAATTCCCCAGGAAGTAGGCTTCTTAAGCAGACCTGTTTTGCCTTCTCCTCAGAGGCTATAAACAGCTTAATTGCCCATAGTTTAAGTTACCACATAGTTCTTTCTAAGCAAGCACATTTTTCTTAAGGTGAAAGCATTACAAAGAAAACATTAAAGGAACCTACACACCTGCTAATAAACTTACCAGAGATCACCAAACTCTAACAAGGGCTCTGGCAGAAGTCATTCCTTCAAACCCCACACGGGTTGTTTGGTGGTTACAAGTTCATAAAACCTTTTTCTCAGAACAAGAACCCCTATGAACAAGTCAGTCCTTCCTACTATTCCCAGTAAGAATTGGGCCTCCCTTGGACAGAAGATGCTGTCCATTTGCTGGATCCAAAAGCAGACCCTCAGTCAGTTTAAACTCTGGCTATTTAACCAGAAGGTCTTTCCTTCTCTGACCTCTGGAAAATCCAGTTTGAAGGGCACGGACCTTTTCCCTTAAGAACCCTAACCCTAGCCCAAAGCACCCTACCCTTAGGAACTGTAAAGCTGGGATGGGGACCCTAAAAGTAACCTGAAAAGAACTCCTTTAGGAACCCTGACCCTATCCCAAGCAACAGTACTCTTAGGAACCCTAAACCTTGGGCAGGGACACTTAGAAATAGGAACCCAAAAAATAGCCTGAAGAGCACTACCTTCAGAAATGCCTCTCCAGAAAGTGGTGTATTTCTGGGGGTGCTACAACCTGAGTGAATTTGCCATATCGCCCCTCATTTTTCTTAATTTCTAGAGAGGGTGCAGTTACTCTTCCCCATGGAAATACATACAATCCCTGGCCCACAATGATACATTGTAGGGTTATAAGGACTAGCCAGCATGGATTTGTCTAGAACAAATGATCCCAAACCAACCTAATTTCCTTCTTTGACAGTGTTACTAGTCTAGTGGATAGAAGGAAATCAGGAGATTGTAATATATCTTGATTTTAGTAAGGCTTTTTACACTCTCTCATATGATATTCTCATAACCAATCTAGAAATGTGGTCTAGATGATATTATTATAAGGTCTGTGCACAACTGGTGGAATGACCATACTCAAAGAGCAGATATCATTGGTTCACTGCCAAACTGGGAGGGTGTATCTAGTGACGTCCCTGAGGAGTCAGTCCTGGGTCTGGAGCTATTCAATGCTTTCAGTAATAACTTGAATAATGGACTGGAAAATATGCTTATAAAATTTGCAGATGACACCAACCTGGGAAAGGTTGCAAGCACTTTGAAGGACGGGAATAGAATTCAAAATGACATTGACAAATTGGAGAATTGGTCTGAAAGCAGTCAGATGAAATTCAAGACAGACAAGTGTGAAGTACTTCAACTAGGAATAAAAGTCAAAAGCACAACTACAAAATGGGAAATAAATGGTGAGGCTGTAATACTACTGAAGAGGATCTGAGGGTTATACTGCATCACAAATTAAATACGAGTAAAAATTGTGAAGCAGTTGCAAAAAAGGCTAATATTCTGAGGTGTATTAACAGCAGTGTCATATGCAAGACATGGGAGGTAATTGTCCTGCTCTACTTGGCATTGGGGAGACCTCGACTGGAGTACTGTGTCCAATTCTGGGCATCACACTTTATGGAAGATGTGGACAAATTGAAGAAAGTTCAGAGGAGAAGAACAGAACTTTCTAACTATAAGGGTAGTTAAATCTCCTGAATAGGCTTCCAAAAGAAGTTGTGGAATTCCCATCATTAGAGGTTTTTAAGAACAGGTTGGACAAACACCTGTCAGGGATGGTCTAGATTTACTTGGTCCTGCCTCAATGCAAGGAGTTGGACTTCATGCCTTCTCAAGGTCATAGCTGTCAGTGTGAAAAAGAAGAAAGAAATTGAGCACAGATCCACATGAGTTCCACTGTGGCAATTACTGTGTCCTCCTTTTGTACCATTGGATGTTTCAGGAACTTCTTGAGTGCCAGCTCTTCTGAGCTGTATCAGAAGCAAAGCTGGATAGACGGAGGTCAAGAAAATAAATGTATGTTTCGTCATAGTTTCGTAGCACTTGGTTAACCTGGTTATGGGAGCTGGGAAGGAATAGGAGCACCCCCTCGGAGCAATTCCTTCCTGAGAAGAAATTGGTAATTAATTGTGCACTTTGCACAAAAAGTCACAAGTGTGGTGTTAATGCCACAGTTGAATTTTATGCAGAAATACTTGAATATTTTTTATTACCCATACAGTACATAGTGTGCTGGCGGATGACATTTTCTAAGTTCTGACAATCCACCTGACTGCAAAACTCCAACAGAATGATTGGAGTGCTGTTCTAATTGTAATATTAGTAACTAAGGCACTGTATTTAAATTAGACATTTTGAGAATTGCTAGTGAGAGAAACACTTGAAAAAATACTCATTGGAGGAGGCCCTGAAGAGACACTTTACTCCTCCTCCAAATACACCATCTCCTTGAATTCCCCTGAATAATCCATTGGAAGCACCATAAGTTCACTTTGAAGTCATGGAATATTGTACAGAGTGTGTTATAAAGACCTCCTTAATGTAGCAATATAGTTGGGACCATGTTTCATATCCTACTGGTTCAGACATCATAATTCTGATTTTCGCTTTCCACTCTTTTTCCCTTGCAGCATGTGGTGAACAGCCTGAGACCCTATCCCATCCTTAAAGCACACAGATTCCGACTTAGGCTGGTCTATGCTAGAAAGTTTTGCCAGTAAAACTTACTTTCTGTCAGCACAGCCTTGCATGTGTCCGTGCCCAATTTTGAGTCCTGATAACAAAACCCTCAACTTTTACTGGCAAAGTTAAACCAATTCCTCAAGCAACAGTTGCTGTCTGCAAGTATATTTCTACTAGCACAAAGCCTGTGGGGACTCAGGAGTCCCTGTACCAGTATAAGCAGTCCTCCAGCAACAAGCTCACAATGCAACTGCCCCTGCAGCATTGCCCACACCAGTTGAACTTTTGAAATCTGCTGCCTAGGAACAGGGCCGATTCTAGGAGCGAATGAGCAGGGCAGTCACCCCAGGCACCAACTTGCCAGAGGTGCTGCTTTGTACTCTCATGCCCCCCCCCCCCCGGCTCTGATTGGCAGAGCATTTTTGTTTGCTGATTGGATGGCTGCCCCCCCCCCTTTTTTTTTTTTTTGGCTTGGCCATTCCGGGGGCAGGGGTGGAAATGTTTTCTGCCAACCTCCCATTTAAAATCCCCACTGTATTTTGGTAATGCCTCTTTTCATGCCAGCCTACTGTCACAGAACTGGCCTCCCACAGCAGCCCCTAGGTGATGAGATGAGGCTCTGGACTCACCCAGCCTCTGATCTTTGATAACCAGGTGGTCAACAGCATGCATCCCATTATGGGAGATTTGGACCTCCAGCGGAGTCTTCAGACATCCAGCCCCTCCAGGGGATGTCAAATGTCAACAGTTATGGTAATATAGTATTTAGGCCTGTTTATTTGCCTGAAATAGAATTATGGGTTTTGTTTTCATGTTTGAATGTTGAGGATTTTAAAATACAATTGTCTGTGTCATATATCCTTATTGACATATATGAACAAGGAACAAAGACAATGTGTGTTGCTTCTGCCTACCGTCATATGGGGGTTTTAGTACAATGAGAAAAGATAAGAAATAGAGATAAAGTGTTGCTGGATATGGTGGGAGTTTAATATACGAGTGTATAATTGAAGGCTGCTCGACTCCTCCCCCAAGACAAGGTCAAGCAACAGTTGGGAGGAACAAGGGGGATGGGGGAAGGTATAAGAAACACTAAAAGCCAAAGAAAATGTGGCCCTGGCCGGTACATAACCTCACTCCCTACCACTTCCATTGGGGTACAAAAGAAATGGTACCAAAGCCCCCAGACTCAAGACCCTCCAAAACAGAACATGACCATAAATTATAAAGGATGGTATCAGGGGCATGCACTACACAGGTATAATTAAGCCTACTAAGGAGGAGAGGGGGAAGGAAGCTCTGTGGTGTTAAGAGCTGTAGTTATGCTTGCTTGTTAACCCCAATAAACATTGCATTGCCTGCACTTTGGACTCTGGCCTTCTGCTTTCTGTCTTCACAGCAAGAACCAAGGGAGGGTGGGGCAGCCCTAACAAGGACATTTAAATACAAGTGAACTCACATGAGCACACCTCAGAACTCTATTAAATATGGAGATATACCTGTCTCATAGAACTGGAAGGGACCCTGAAAGGTCATTGAGTCTATTCCCCTACCTTCACTAGCAGGACCAAGTACTGTCTCTGACAGTTGGTTGGTTGGTTTGTTTTTTTTAGCCACAGATCCTTAAATGGCCCCCTCAAGGATTGAACTCACAACCCTGGGTTTAGCAGGCCAATGCTCAAACCACTGAGCTATCCCTCTCCCACCGTGGTCTTTGCTGACTAAGACAGAATGTGAATGGGGTGCAGTGGAGGGAGAGGGGAGTGGCATGTTAAAGGAACACTTGTCAGACTTTCACACCAAAAAGTGAGAAACTGAGGCAAAGGACACCACCCAGCATACTCTGGGGTGGGTGTTTGCTCGGGGTCATGTGCTTTCAAAGCATGGTTGTGGTTTTTTCCCATATTAAAGGCCAGGTTCTTTTTATTAGAAGTTTTCTTCGCTATACTCCCTGGTGATGCAAGCACTGGTGAAGCACCTCTTTTATGAGGAGATAGTCATAAGACTGGGACTTTTCAGCTTGGAAAAGAGACGACTAAGGGGGGATATGATTGAGGTCTATAAAATCATGACCGGTGTGGAGAAAGTAAATAAGGAAGTGTTATTTACTCCTTCTCATAACACAAGAACTAGAGCCACCAAATGAAGTTAATAGAGAGCAGGTTTAAAACAAACAAAAGGAACTATTTTTTCACACAACGCACAGTCAGCCTGTGGAATTCTTTGCCAGAGGATGTTGTGAAGGTCGAGTCTATAACAGGGTTAAAAAAAGAACTAGATACATTCATGGAGAATAGATCTATCAATGGCTATTATCCAGGATGGACAGGGATGGTGTTTCTAGCCTCTGTTTGCTAGAAGCTGGGAATGAGCGACAGGGGATGGATCACTTGATTACCTGTTCAGTTCATTCCCTCTGGGGCACTTGGCATTGGCCACTGTCGGAAGACAGGATACTGGGCTAGATGGACCTTTGGTATGACCCACTATGTCCATTCTTATGTCATGTTCTCTTTCTGTTTATGTACTCAGAGGCAACATGGGAGAGGGCTAGAATTGGGATATGCATCCAGTATATTGCCCCCACCACAGTTAGGGAAGTTCGCTGGTCAATTTTATTCATTCTTATCTTCCATTTGCCCTCACTATGCGTCCCAATGCTGTGGTTCTACAAATACAAAAAAGAATCCCATGTCCTGTCCTAAAACGGCCAAGATGGTGCTACTGATCAGTAGAGTATCCATGTTTCTGCCAATGAGAAGGAAAAATTGTGCACACACACAAAAGAGGAGATAGTTCCATCCTAAAAAGGGATTTGTGGAAATTTGATCTCAAACTCCCCGAGTTCTCTGGGAGAAGTGATTGTATTTCTCTGTACACAGAGACAGCCTCACAATACACTTGGAAAATTCCCCACAAGATGGTAAACCAGATGATGGCATAAGGGATGCCTATCCACAGTGCCACACATCTTTTGCTGTAAGGACAAGCTGCACTGACAAAGGCAGGCCCAGGCAGGCGCGCGCACACACACACACACACACACACACACACACGTCAGAAGGAACTATTTTGGGGGAAGTTCTATGGCCTGTGGTCTACAGGAGATCAGACTAGATGATCACACTGGTCCGGTTTGTCCTTGGAATCTATGGTAGAGCTATATTGACTGTAGAATTCAGTCAGAACTTCTTCCAGTTAAGCTTTCTAGTGTAGATAAGGCTTGTTTCCAACTCACCTCTCACCTCACCCTTTGGCTTTACACCAAACCCACAGCACAACGTAAGCCAAACCCACAGCACAATTTAAACATCAGTCTAAGCTTCTTCTCTGGGCTTAGATGTCCCTAGGGTTATCCTCAAGGACCTCTTCTTTCTTAAACCCCTTGTTTCCGGTGACTGAAGGCACCGCTATAGTCATACCCTATACACCATTGTAATAATCTTATCTCATAAGTAATATTTTGTACTATCATTTGAAAACAACTCACTGGTAAATATCATGGTGAAATATATGTAGAAAATTTGTGTAAAGTTATGAATTCCCCTTAAAATGATGTTGGTGGCCCATGTTCAAACTCATGTAGACCCATTGGGCAGAACTAGTCAAGAAGGTCTTAAAAGGAGTGTGTGTTTACCTCAATTTACATACAAGTTGTAAACAGGGTCCTCAGACAGCAAGAGGGGGAAGAAAGGAGACATGGAAAATCTGCATTTCAGCAAACAGGTGAGAAGAAACCTCTTTCACTACCAGGCACCAGGTCACCTTTACTGTTTGAATAAACCTTGCCTTGAGAAGTGACCTTCAGGAAGACACATCTCAAAGGGGGACTGGACTATGAAAGGGAGGGGCAAAAAGCACCCCAAGCTCTCTCTTCCTATCCATCTCTCTTTTCCACCTAAGATGACAAAAGAAACAGCCCATGGTCTTTGGGAGCATATCCTGGCCTGAGAGTTTGGTCAGCACTATACTGAGAACATGTGATAAGGGATTTCAGTTTGAACCAAGTCTAGTTTGTTAAGTTTAGAAAGCATTTTAATTTTTATTTTCGTAACCATTTCTGACTTCAATGTCTCATTGCTTGTACTCAATGTTTGTAGTTTAATAAACTTGTTCTTTAATCAAAACTTGGATTAACTTCATTTACAGTAGCAGACTGTTAATCCCCTTAGAGAGGCAATGGACCAGATATCTGGACTGTCAAGGAGAGGGCTGGACAGGGCAGAACACATGTTTCTGGGGGGAAATCCAGAACTGGGAGTGTGTTGGGGTCACCCTGCAAGTAGTAGCCCAGGCTGCTGGAAGCCACAGTGTGGCTGGTGTTTTTTGACAGGCTGCTGAGGCGAGAGCTGCTGGCTAGGGCTGTGGGCTGCATGGTGTCTGGCTGTTTGTGAGGAGCCCAGTTTGGGAGCTACAGCAGCAGAGCACTGCAAGGCACCCCATGTTACAGGACAAGTGGTGACAGCCCATCACTGATCTGGATTGCACCCTGGGATGTTATATTTCCCCTTCCAAAACAGCTACTTACCACTCTCTTCTATCTAGAGTGAAGTTAAAGACTGTATCTGCCAGCAAGAGTCAGCAGAACATCAGCAGCTTTATACAAGCTTCTGAGACCTGCTACCTGGGTTGGTTAACAAAACCTTGCCACAGGTTTCATCTGCCTTACAGATACATTTAGGTTCAGCAGGAAGAGAGGGCCAACTAGGTGAAATGAGAGTTAATGATGCCTGAGAACTTTAAAGGACCCCATTTCTCTGTGATCACTTGTGGGTAGCAGGAAGTTGCAACAACTCTAGCAATTATACTCTTCACAAATACACTAATGTGCTCCATCACCAGAGGGCCAGCTCCTCAAATGGTGTAAACCAGCACAGCTCCACTCTGACCTGACACCAATTTACACGAGCAGAGGATCTGACCCAAACCATCATTGTGACAACTGCTGTAAAGCAACTGAAGTAGAATCTTGCAGTCATACTGATATCTAGCTTCATAAATTACTTGAAATTGGTTTGAGACTTGTGATGTTACCCAGCAAAATTATGAGTCTTTGTTCTTGCATTATGAAAAAGGGAAAATAGGACCATTTATCTGGCCTTTTCTAAGCCATTCATTATTATGTTAGTACTCCTCCCATCTCCTCAGAGATATGATGTATTTACTGAAGTTTCACTTCAGAAGATGAATTCTCATTTTTTTCCCAGATCAGAGTGCCCATCCATATTTTCCACAATTACTGAAATTGAGAATCTACCATCTCCCCAGGAAAAAGAAACAGAAAACGTAGCAGGGTAAGAATATTCATTGGCTAGAACAGAAGGAGATGCTACAGGCAGCAGCCAGTTGTAAAATGGCCAATTTAGAGCTACAACCATTTGTCTGTAGCAAATATAAAAGGGCTAGCCACAAAAAGGCATACTGGGAAAAGAGGGCAAAGTTGCCCTGTACAAAGGTTGGTAGGGACGAGGCAATCACCGTGGAGCTGTTCCTGGGGAAGAAGCAGTTTCTGAGTGTTGCATACTACCACTACATCACACCAATGTCAGCATTATATGTAATTAAAAAACCTGAAAATATCTTAGCATCATGCAGTTAGACCTAAGAAGTGAGTAGAGACAAGATGATTAAATTACCCTAATCGGATTTTATTTACAGATGTGCAATTACTGCAGACAGGCTTTGAGAACAGAGTGGCACAATTCATACCTGCCCCTGGAACCCACACAAACTGTGGGTCTGCCCTCATCTAGAGGCAGGTCAGCATAACATAAAAGTAGTCTACTATATCTCCCTCAACTCAAGTGATATTAGAGGCATGCTTTTAGCACTGAAGGCCCAAGGTTCAAATCTGGCTGAGGACCCAAGTGGTTTTTGGTTTCTTTCATCCCAGAACATCTGTGCAGACATGGGGAGCAATACAGTGTCTCTATTTATTCATGTCCATCAGTTGTTCCTCCTTGAAGCCTGATCATGTCTCTGTATACAATGTCCCACCAGAGTCAGTGGCAGGCCTATAGGTCAGACTGACCTTAGTTGTGTTTGCATTATTTTCTTTTACATCCTATAAACGGTTTGCCTTCTGCAGTGTCCCCACCATCATCATCTTTTCTATTGCAGCCAATCCTAGACCTTGATTGTACTTCCTTCTCTCCTTTTAACTTCATTAGTCTTAAAATCATTCCACTTTACACCTCCCATCTTTCAAAGAACTCTCATTTTTACTGCCTCCAGCCGCTTCCAGACCATGCAGCAATTTTTGCTAATACACGAGTCTGATAATTTTCACATTTGTACCAGTCATAATTTCATCAATTTCTGCACAGCACTTGTGCCTAAGGCACATCTCCTTTTAGCCTCATCCTTGACAGAACTGTTTACACTGATCAAGCTTCCTAGGTACACAAGAACTTACTTGTTCTATGACTTCACTGCTGCTGTATTTCAACACTATTTAGTCTCCCTTTTCCAAAGTGCAAACACTGTCTTCTTGGCATTTATTGGAAGACAACTACACCCATTTTCCAAGGTAGCAAAAATTTATCAATATTAGTACAACTGGCAGACATGTTTGAATTATGTCATCTGCATAAACTAAGGAGCTTTATTCTAGATAATCTAGTATCACACCCTCCAATTTATCTAACATTCTTAATGTCCAGTTTAAGAATGACTAAAAGCCACCGTGATTCCACGTTCAAGTCAAAGTTTGGCGTAAGACAAGTGAACCAGCTGCTTACTTTTCCACCAATTCTTATGGCACTGCAGGAATCTTTGTACATAATACAATGATTTTATAATCGCAATGATCTTATCTGAAT
This sequence comes from Emys orbicularis, assembly GCF_028017835.1. Lineage (NCBI taxonomy): Eukaryota > Metazoa > Chordata > Testudines > Emydidae > Emys > Emys orbicularis. The sequence goes on along the minus strand of NC_088684.1, from coordinate 77,452,202 downwards.
TCCATATGATTGTGCTACTTTCCATAATGCTTCCCTCCAAATCAAATGCTTTTGTAAAGACAATGAAAAGAGCGAACATCTTTAATCCCCATTTTTGCTCTCCCCTCCACCACAATCAACTGCGAGAATGTGAATCTGATCAATGCAACTTTGGCCTGGTCTGAAGTCTCACTGTTCCTCACTTACTACTTCCTCTAAAACTGAAGAACTACTTTCATCATTTCTCCTGGTACTGACAATAAGCTTATACCTCTATAATTAGTCAGATCAGCAGGATCTCCTTTGTCCGAGATTGCTACCACTATTGCCTTTAGCCAGTTATTTGGTACCTCCTCTTGCTCCCACATCATCTTGTATATTCTGGAAAAGTTCTGGAAAGAAGAGGCTCAATAACTAGAGTGGATGTCAAGAAAACAATATACAGAAAAAGTTAAGTTGTATGGAAACAACCAGGACAATGACACAAATGGTTTAAAAAACAAAACAAAAACCACAACTATTGGCAAATTGACCACAAATGCAGAAAAGATGCTGGAAGTATGGAAGGGACATTTTGACAAAGTGCTGAACCCTGCTGTTCATCTAGATGCAAGCAGTCTAGATATGCTTGATGGCATGCTAAACAAACCAGGCAGCTTACAAGGCAGAATGGACACCAGAAGAGGAGGAAAGAGCAGTGAAGCAGTTAAAAATGGGAAAGCTGCAAAAATCAATTAATAGCTGAAAAAGCCAGTGGGACAAGTGCAATAAAAGTATTAGAAAAAAATTGACTAATTTTTCTTATGTAGACACAAGACTTTATTGTATTAGGGGCTAGAGCATTTGTTGTCAGTGGTACATTAGCACTGGTGGAAGTAATGGCATAAGCACTAGTGAAAGAGCACTCAGGTGTTTTTATCACCATCTCATTAAAAACCTGCTAGGAGTAGGATTAACTGATAAAACACACTAGTGGCCAATGTATCCTTGTGTTCCCATTATGGTTCGCATCTGTGAACCTGCAATGATAGCACAATATCACATTTCAAATTGCCCAGCACAGCCAGGTAGTAGCAATCAGTCTGTTTTCCAGGCTCCCTGCTGGGTTAAGGCCATTATATTTTATTCCCTTTGCTGGCACAGAATGTGCTAACAAATCAACCTATTATTTATTCACTGACAATTAACTTACTCTTCTCATTGCTGGTTTGTGCTGAAAAGTGACTTCTTTTCTTAAGGCTATGTCTACACTGCAGAGTGTTGTCGCCAGAAGTTATGCCACTTTAATTAAACCACTGTTGCATGTCCACACTATGCTCCCTATGTTGGCAGAGTGCATACACACTAGCAGCTCTCACATCGACACAGAGAACAGTGCACTGTAGGTAGCTATCCACTGTACAACTGGCCGCAGGGTGCTTTGGGAAGGGTTCGCAATGCCTCACGGGGGCAGGTACATCGTCACATGATGCAGGTTTCTCAATCCCATTGTTCCACAGACATCCTACTAGATTAAAACAACACGGAGTCTGGTGGCACCTTAAAGACTAACAGATTTATTTGGGCATAAGCTTTCGTGGGTAAAAACCTCACTTCTTCGGATGCATCCTACTAGATTGCTTTTCAACTGAAGTGGGGGGGGAGGGGAAAGAGTGTGTAGGATAGGAAGTGGGGGGAGCCAGTGTGTGTTGGGGGAGAGGGTGTTGGCAGGCTGTCTTGTAAGTTCAGACAGCCTCCGGAAGCAACCAGTCCTAAGGCAAGGGGAGGGGAACACACCCTTGACATCAGCCCCCGCCTCCCTCCCTGGCTCTGCACAGCACAGCAGTCACACACACACACACACACACACACACACACACACACACGTGTCCCTGCCAGCTGCCTCTGTGTTCAGAGTGTGGGAGAGAGCAGAAGCATTCCACGTTAATGTTTTGCTCTTTGCTGCCTGGAGCGGAGCAGCACACTTAGCTGTCAGAATGGAGCTGTGAAAGGGGAGGGCTGCCAAGTTCAGAACAGGGAGCAGAGCAGTCATGGCAGGCATTGTGGGATACTGGGGGAAGCCAGTTCTGGCGACATAATGAACAGCAGCATCTACATTGACACTTTGTTGTTATAACTTTGCCGCAAAAAGATTTATGCCTCTCATCAGGTTGGTTTTATTTTGTCATTGAAACTAAAGAGTTTTGTCTCCAAAAGTGGCTTTTCAGGATGTACACCTCCACTGTTCTGCCGCCAAAAGCTGCCTTCTGGTGAAAAAGCTTGGCAGTGTAGACAAGCCCTTAGAAAGTCTTTATACAAACGTTAATATTTTTCAGTTCATACTGGTGCTTTCTGATGTACAAGTAATTGGTAAAATTACTTGGATTGTAAGCTACTAGAGCAGGGACCATGACTTCTGTGTCTTGTACAGTGCTGAGCTCAGTACAGATTCTTAACAAAGTATTAATAATGGAACATAGAATACAGCCCAAGACCTTTCAACAAACCAAAAACAATAGGCAAAGCCATGGATTCATGAATAGTGCAAACATTTTAAAAGATGGCACACTGTCTTTCAAACATGGCTTTGTGTATATGTTTTTAAAATTCAAACATTCAGTGAGGAGCGGCATCAGCACATGGTAAAAGGCAGGTCAGAAACTACCTATAGTGCTCTCTGTATGCCCCTGAGGATGACCACATGGCTTCTTCTCTGATACTCCTTCAACGTCACATCAGCATGTGACTCCAAGATCATCATACAATTCCCTGTGTCACATGAAGTGATGGTTCCACGCAGAGTTTTCCCCAGGCACCAATCCCTCACTTCAATGTCTGTCTTCACTGAGGTCAGATTGTTTCATGCTCTGGGGCTAGAAAGTGAGTGAAGTGTCTCCAAGCAAAGGATCTCTACCATGTTCTCTACCACCTCTCTATATTCCCCTCTCCTCCTCACTGCAGCTCAAACATGGTCATTGTATTTATTTAGCTTTAGAATTCTCTCTCTCCCTGCCTTCTAACACTCTCATTTCCACAGGCACAAAGCCAGTAACAAGTACTTCTCACAAGGTAGCCAGGAAAGCACTTCCAGTGGAAATACATGTTTGCTCACAAAAACACATATTTACACAATAACGGCTTTCCTCCCTCCTAGTCACCCAGCTGTGCTAAGAGATGCAGGAGGTTTTTTTATTTTCTTGAATGAGATCTGCATTTCTTAAGTTTTCCCTCTTCCTTCTATCTTTAGTAGATCTGTTGTAGTCAGGGCTGCTACATCATTTTGCAGCAGCAGCTTTGCATACTCTTCAGTTTACACCAACTTTTGGCATGGATTGATTTCTCATAAAAATGGAAGGGGAAAAAAAAATCAGTCAAGTTCAGGTGCTTGCCATTCAAATTTCTCTGAGAAAATACTCCTGTGAAAACTGGTATTTAGTTTTCCACTGAGACCAGTGTGTGCTGATATCCATTACTGATCACATCAGAACACCATACAAATGAACCTTTCCTAGAGAGAATCAATTTTCTCAAGTTCCATATTCCAACATGAGAATGAAATAAGTCATTGAGTAGTTTTATCTAAAAATCTGCTGTCACCTTTAGCACCAAAGAAGACCGTGTGATCTACGGAGGCAGCATCACATGAACACAGACCTAGTAGGTAGGAACACCTGAGAAGTCAATGGAACATTTACACCACTTGAGGATCTGCCTCGTTTATTTTCAAAGTATGTCTACAAAGTCCTGTTTCCCTGAACACAGTACAAACAATCAATGGACAATTTCCTTGCTCAGAAATCCCCACGTCTGCCTCTCCAGTGAGTTCTGTGCCCAAGAAGGTCTGTCAGTCTGTTTCCTCTCAGGGTCACACTCAACTCCTCCTGGCTTTCTCTCTCCAACACACACAGGCTGTAACCAGTGTCCTAGCCTCTGTGTTTGCAACCTATTAACCTTCCTATTAATCTATTTGGGTGAAGTGTGGCCTGCCACAAGGCGTCTTGAGCAGTAGCAACTGGGGTCTGGAGCTGTTTTTACTAACTAAAAGGGGTTGGATCATTCTTTCTGTTGACCCTGAAAGAGTTCTTGGCACATCCATGTCTGTGATAGTCTTTGGATCCAAGACCCACCCAGTGGAAGCCATTGCACTTGCAGAATATGTATCCCTGATTCCAGCCTTCTGCTGCTTCCCACATTTTATTTATCACATCCTTTTCTATACATTTTCTTTTAAGTCACTATTTGGGCCCCCCTATCCTACTATTTGCTTCATGTGGGTAGGGTTCTGCACCTGCACAGAACCCTGCTGAAGGCAATGGGCTTCCACACAGGCTCAGTGGTCCAACCTTATGGATGCAGTTGCAGGACTGGGACCCCGCTGGGTAACAAAAAGGTAAATTTTATTTACAATAGTAAGTACAAAGAGTAAATAATAGAAATAGTAGCAGAAATATATATATTAACTTCCAGCTTCAACAGGTTCAGGGTTATTACTACTATTGTGAATAAATAAGTAATATTTTACATTTCTAAAGCACTTTTCATCTCAGGATTTCAAAGGAGCTAAACTCTCTTTCTTGACCAACATTCACAGTCTGTTGTTCCTATCTCCAGTAACTTGGACTGCCAATAAACCTTCTTACCAGATCTATTGAAGTGTATTTAAACAGCAGAAGAACTCACTAGGAGCTCTGGCTCACTCTAGTCTCCAATTTCTCTCCCTCAAGTCCACTGTGATCAGTGTGAAGGACTTTGCCCCCTCTCTGGTTCAAGTGAGAACACCTCAGCTGTCTGTGCCAAGTTATTCCTCTCACCAGTCAGTTCCCTCAACCCAAAGTATGCACAAGGCACCCTTGGGAATTACTATGGTGATACCTGATGTTGCCTCCAGTGCTTAGACCTTTCTGCATGTGCTCATGCTCAATACATTGATGTATTTATAGTTTATTATGGCATATTATGGCACTTAATTGCCTTTGCTTATGAAAATGTGATCCTTTATAATAGATTTAGGATGAAATTTTGCATGAATTCTCACACTTATTCCAATGACCCCATAAAATCTTGCATTTGACAGAGGCAGAACCATCTTCAGTGGCTCTCGAGCCACCTTTATCCTGACAGCATTCCCTTTCTTTCTCTAGCCATTTTTCCAAAAAAGGTCAGTGTTACCACTTCTGCTATATCAAGTACAATCCCTTCATTTATAAGTATATGAACACACCAATGTTGCAGTCTTACTGAAGTGATATGTTTCAAATGATCAGAGTAACATTAAAGGTACTTCATAATTTTAAATGGTGGATGTTTTAAAAGATTGTCGACTAAACTACATTACTTATCTTCATTGCAAGATGCAACCAACACCTATATAAGTTATACCATCATCTTTCTTGCATTCTATAACCTTTTAACTAAGAATTGACACTAAATATGACAATGGCCTGTGCAAGATATTGTAACTTTCCATAGATTTGTGGAAATAATTCACTCACAGGTTACCACCTAAGGCTATATATTTTCTCAAATTTGAAGTTATTGCACAAATATTAAAACATCTGTATCCACTTAATAAAGTTTAGATATATGTACTCCCAAAATTGTCTTCACTCTATACAATGCACTTTATCAGTCAAAACACTGATATACAGTTAGAACTAATTAAATGCTGACAGAACTTGTTTATCTTGATTTACAAGTTAGCAACAGGAAACCTGCACACACACTTTCAAGAGTGGCAGCCGTGTTAGTCTGTATCAGCAAAAAGAACAAGGAGTACTTGTGGCACCTTAGAGACTAACAAGTTTATTTGAGGTGCCACAAGTACTCCTCGTTCTTTTTATTTTTTCAAAAGACAGTCCTGAGGAAGAGCTCTGTGTAGCTTGAAAACTTGTTTCTCTCACCAACAGATATTACCTCACCCACCTTGTCTCTCTAAGGCTTGGGCTACACTAAACCCCCAAATCGAACTAAGGTACGCAACTTCAGCTACGTGAATAACGTAGCTGAAGTTCGAAGTACCTTAGTTCGAACTTACCTCGGTCCACACGCAGCAGGCAGGCTCCCCCGTCGACTCCGCGGTACTCCTCTCGTCTAGCTGGAGTACCGCAGTCGACGGCGAGCACTTCCTGGTTCGACTTATTGCGTCCAGACAAGATTGCCAGCCGCCGAATTAGCGGCTGGGTGTAGACATACCCTAACGGTACGTCTACACTTACCGGAGGGTCCGGCGGCAGGCAATCAATGTTCTGGGATCGATTTATCGCGTCTGGTTTAGACGCGATAAATCGATCCCGGAAGTGCTCGCCGTCGACGCCGGTACTCCAGCTCGGTGAGAGGAGTACGCGGCATCGATGGGGGAGCCTGCCTGCAGCGTCTGGACCCGTGGTAAGTTCGGACTAAGGTACTTCGAATTCAGCTACGTTATTAACGTAGCTGAATTTGCGTACCTTAGTCCGAAGTGGGGGCTTAGTGGGGACCAGGCCTTAGTTAGCAACTTGTCATTTACTGAAGTGAGGGAAACAGGCTGGACTCAGAACAGGATTCTGTCTACCTGAGGGCAAATTCTGCCCTCACTTCTGCCAGTGCAGGTCTACCATGAATAGAGGAGTGGAGGCCCAGTTATGGGCTGCACATCCTCTCCATGGTGCAGAATTCTGCTGTTTGAATGTTCTTTTACACCAGCGTTTAGGAGACACCTGAGGATTTTTCATGGTTGACCAAGTATCAATGGCTAGATGGATCCTTCCATCTTCTACCCATGCAAAGAGGATGCATTGAGCCACAGGGCTATTCTTCAACCATTTCAGTAGTCCCTGGAAAGCAACACTGCAGCCACTCCATGATCTGTAGGAAAGAATTGCTTTCCTCTGCCTCTCCCCTCATCAGCTCCTGAGGCCAGGCATTCAGGGGTGCTGGAACAAGTTTTTTAGTGGGGGTGTTGAGAGCCATTGAACCAAACTGTAAATACTGTATATAATGGACTCCACTTTAAGCCGGGGCACAGCAGCACCCCCGGCATTCCTACTTCCAGCACCTATGCAGGCATGTAGGAACGGTAGTGGATGACAGGGAATGGATCACTCAATTACCCTGTTCTGTTCATTCCCTCTGAAGCATCTGGCACCAGCCACCCTCAGAAGACAGGATACTGGGCTATATGGACCATTGGTCTGACTCAGTATGGCCACTTTTATGTTCTAACATCGAACAACCCGTGCTTACAAAAGGGAACTAAACAGATCCTTTCTGCTCTACTTTAAAGTGTGAAATTAAACAGTAGGCTACACTTAAAAGAAACCAAACTGGAAAAGATGGATGACAGACAAATAAATAAATGGGTGCCATGTATTCATTTATATTGATAAGAACATCTATGAGCATGGATACTGAACACTCCCAAGAAAATTTAAAATGCCTTTATATGTTCTGGTTACTATGCCAAAATTTCACCCATTATTTATTCTTTAAATTAATCCTAAGCATCTTTTAGGAATATGTACTTTGTCTTTATATGCTTAATTCCTTGCTTATTAATTGCTCTGCACCAATTAATATTAGTGAGTATTAAGAAACAGGTCTTATAGTATTAAGGACAAAAGTTTGATCTCCAGATCCACACTTGCTTACCTCACAAACATATCTTCAGAGAAACCTGTTCTGGATTGAAATACTTAACTGTTTCTCTTCAGGTATCTTCCACTCCCAAATATTTTAGCTCCAGATCTATATGCCTGTCACATTTCAGACAGGTGGAGCCAGCTCCTCAGCTTGTGTAAATCAGTGTTGCTTTATTGACTTCAATTGATTTACAGCCGCTGAGAAACTGACTCCTGAACTCCCACAGGTACTTAGCTTAAACAGAAGTCATTCATAATACAATATGTCACTTATTCATGAAATCTGAAAATCTCTTCCAATCTGTTTAGGAATGCAAGCTATTCCAGACCTCAGGTAGTATAACTCACTCTCTGCAGCATTCTGTGATGATGTAACCATGCCTCAGTAGGTCATAACTGAGCAGGGCTTTGGAGCTGTGCTCTGGCTCCGCTCCAGCTCCAGGCAAAAACCTGCAGCTTCGCTGCTCCACGCTCCAGCTCCGGGCTCCGCTCCAAAGCCCTGCAACTGAGGATGTCAAATTCAGGTTGAACTGCTGAGAAATAGGGCAGAAACACCCCAAGACTAGTGGCTATTCCCCCATAGAATATACCAAACCAGCAGGAAAAGTAAACTTCTGTTTCACCACACTGGCTAACAAGAAGTTATAAAAGCAGTTTCCTCTGGTATTCCAGTCCTTGTATTTATTACCACTGAAAACACTGGATTTAAAGGCAAGTGGTTCTTCACAACCAGTCTCATCAACTGAAAGGTTCTTCTGATCCCAAAGGACCAGCCACACACCCAGGTCAATATATAACTTAGATCTTACCCAAAAAAATCATGCTGAGGCCAAACTTTTAGTATCTAAATTCTAAAGGTTTAATCATAAAAAGAAAGAAAGGTGAGAGTTAAAATTGGTTAAAGGAATCAAATACATACAGTAATTGCAAAGTTCTTGGTTCAGGCTTGTAGCAATGTTGGAACAAAACTGCTGGCTTGATAAGTCTCTGGTTGCTTCCAAATCATTGGAAGGTCCTCAGTCCATTGGTTAGAATGCTGCCATTAGTGTAAGTTCAGAGGCTTGGGCAGGAAAGAGACTGGAGCAGAATAGAGGTAAAATGGAGAAGTTTCCAGGGCCTTTTATATCTTCTGCCATGTGGAGGGAATCCCATTGTTCTTACTGTGGAAAAGTACAGCAAGAAGCAGGCCTGCTGACTGGGGGGGGGGGGGGGAGAGAGCGCAAAGGGGGCAATTGCCCAGGGGCCCAGGTGATTTTAAAAGGGCCCAGGGACCCCCGGGCACTGCCACAGTAGCAGCGGCCAGGAGCCCCAGGCCCTTTTAAAATCGCCTGGATGGGCCGCAGGGCTTCTAGGTGCATGAGACCACTCCAGGCCCCCCCATGCTTTGGGGGGTCCCGCAGGCCAACGTGATTGGCCAGCGCAGGTGGTCCTGGAAGTGACAGATTCTTCACTTCCACCCTGGGCCCTGCCCGCCCAGGGATGGCCCTGGCGCCCGGAATTTCTGTCAGTGGGCCTGGTAACAAGATGGGAGTTTGGAGTCACATGGGCAAGTCACATGGCCATGCATTTCACCTTGTCACAGCAGGTGTAGCTAGGTGTCTCCAATGGTCTATTGACAGTTAAATGTTCTTTTGATGGGCCACTCAATTTGAACAGTCCCTCCAAAATGTGCTGGCTAACAACCTTGTGGATGTTACCCCAGGAGCAAACATTTAAATTCAGGTAGAGAGTCAATACTCAACTTCAAATACAAAAATGCTACATGCAGACAGTTTTTTTCTCTTGAGTTTTGTATGCTTATGAAATATGCCAGTCTAAGTGGCAATTCCTCTAGCATAGCCAGCTCTGCACCACCCCATATCAACCCCTAGCACAGGGGTCGTGCTAAGGGCATTTCGGGCCCAAGCTGGCCCCAAGCTTTCCTGAAGACAGGGAGAGAGTAAAGATGGCTTAGTGACACTTTTGCCTTATCCTTTCTCTTTTCACTTAAGTGCAGCTGAGAATCTGGGCCTCAGTGTCTAGTAATAGTGCTAAGTAGCACTAACAACTGATGAGTTTATTGATTTGAATATTTTTCCACTAGGAAGTGGACTAAGAGCATCAACACATTAACTTTTGCTTGTGATTACTAGCAACTTGAACTGGATTTAGATAGGCAACCTGGTGCTGAAGAGAGTCTATATTATTTCTATTACAAATCTCCCAAGCCATACCGTCTCCCACAAAGCCAACTGCTTATACAATTATTGCACACCTGAAAAAGCATAAGAATGCAATTAGCTCTACAGTCACACAGCATGAAGGCTCAAGAGACAAACTTTGTCAACATTTATTTTGTAGCCTCTGAGCAGAACTCCTCTTCACTTTCTGGACTTGATGTTGTTCTCATGCAGCATAAGCATATTTGCCTAACTGTAAACACAGATGGAATGGAATGGCTTAGAGTGTACAAGTATAAATTAGGAGATAAAAATTGAAAACAACAAAATGTAGGCAGAACATCAGAAACATTTTTAGTGGCAAGAAGACACCCAGTCCAAAGTCAGCTGAAGATCAGGCCCATTTCAAAGAGAGAAGCGTTCCTACCAGTTGAGCTAGACTGGATGCACCATTAAAATATTCTATAGGAAGTAATTCTGCAGTGGACTAAATGACCAAGGTGGGTTTTTCCCTGCCGTCTCTGACTTCTACTGCTATCTGTCCTCAAATTGTCTATGATTTTTGAAAAGTGAGAATCTGTATCACTGATGGACAAGTCTTCACAAAAGGGAATATGCACCAACAGTTAGGTTTGAGATTTGAGTGTTACATAACAGGAAGTGTGAAAACTGACCATTTCTACCCTTTGTTTCCTGTCGTTTACCAGTTACTGATCCATGAGAAGACCTTCCCTCTCAACCTATGAGTGCTTATTCTGCATAAAGAGCCTTTGGTGAGGGGCCTCGTCAAAGGCTTTCTGAAAGTACACTACATCGCCCTTGTCTACATGTTTATTAGAATTCTTTGAGGAAGTCAGATTGTTAAGGCAGGATTTCACTTTACAAAAGCCTTCTTGACTCTTCCCCCACATATCTTATTCATCTGTGTATGAGAGTTTTGTCCTTCACTATAGTTTCAACCAATTTGTGTGGTACTGAAGTTAGGCTTACTGGCCTGTAATTGCCAGGATTACCTCTGGAGCCTTTTTTAAAGCTTAGTGTTACGTTAGCTATCTCCCAGTCATCTGATCCAGAGGCTGATTTAAGCAATAGGTTAGATACCACACAGTTCTGCAATATTATATTTGAGTTGCTTAAGAACTCTTGGGTGAATACCATCTGGTCCTGGTGACTTACTGTTTTAACTTATCAATTTTTGTTGATCAGTTAATTATCTAGTTTTTTTTATTAGGATGGGCAGGTCTTTTCCATGTCTGATTTCTATAACAAAGTTCCTTAGTCTTAAATGGAAGACTGTTTTTAATGAAAATGTCTAGGCACTGCAGTGGCAGTTTTAAAAGCTAATAGAATGTTAGGGATCATTAGGAAACAGCTAATAAGAAAAAAATATATAATGCCACTATTGAGATCTATGGTATGCCCACATCTTGAACCCTGCATGCAGTTCTGGTCACCCCATCTCAAGAAAAAGAGCATTAGAATTGGAAAAAGTATGGAGAAGTGTAACTAAAGTGATTAAGGGTAGGAACAGCTTCCATATGAGGAGAGATTAAAAAGATTGGGACTGTTCAGTTTAGAAAAAGATGACTGGGGTGGGGGGAGAAATGTGATATAGGTCTATAAAATCATGAACAGTTTGGAAAAAGTGAATAGGGAAGCGCTATTTACCACTTCACATAAACACAAGAACCAGGGGTCACCTGATGAAATTAATAGGCAGCAGGTTTAAAAACAAACATGAATACTTCTTCACACAATGCAGTGAGCCTGTGGAACTCATTCCCAGGGGATGTTGCAAAGGCCAAAAAAATAGTTGCTTTAAAAAATAATAATAATTAGATAGTTCATGGAGGATATGTTCACCAGTGGCTATTAGCCAAGATGGCCAGTTGATGCACCTTCCCTAACTCTTTGACTACCAGAAACTGGGACTGGATGAATCTCTTGATAAATGCCCTGTTCTGTTCATTCCCTCTGAATCATATGGCACTTGTCACTGTCAGAAAATAAGATACTGGGACAGGTGGATCATTTCTCTGACCTAATATGGCCATTTTTATGTTCTAGAAAAAAAAGAGCCAATTGTATTTTTCGTGCTCTCTTTAATGTGCAGTGAGAACAAGAAGCTATTGAGTCAACCTCTCCAGACAGAATCCCCATTGCATACTCTCTACTAGAGAAAAAACAACAAGGCCAATTCAATTAAGGTGAAAGTGGGCTATTCTCAACAGTTGACAAGAAGGAGTGAATACCAAGGGGGGGGGGGGGGAAATCACTTTCGTAGTGCTAATGAGGCCAGTGTAATCAAGGTGGCCCATTTCAAACAGTTGACAAGAAGGTGCGAGTATCAGCAGGGGGAAATTAGTGTTTGTAGTGACCCATCCATGCCCAGTCTTTATTCAGGCCTAATTTGATGGTGTCCAGGTTGCAAATTAATTCCAGTTCTGCAGTTTCTCGTTGGAGTCTGTTTTTGAAGTTTTGTTGTTGAAGAATTGCCACTTTTAAGTCTGTTATTGAGTGTCCAGGAAGACGGAAGTATTCTCCTACTGGTTTTTGAATGTTATAATTCTTGATGTCTGATTTGTGTCCATTTTTGTCAACTGTTGAGAATAGCCTACTTCCACCTTAATTGAATTGGCTTGTTAGCACTGACCCCCTCTCCCCCCACTTGGTAAGGCAACTCCCATCTTTTCATGTGCTGTGTATTTATACCTGCCTCTGTATTTTCCACTCCATGCATCTGATGAAGTGAGTTTTAGCCCACAAAAGCTTTGGCCCAAATAAATGTTAGTCTAATGTGCCACTAGGACTCCTCGTCATTTTTGCTGACACAGACTAACACAGCTACCACTCTGAAACCTCTCTACTAGAGAGTAATTATAAATGACATAAGCAATGAACTTCGGTCATTTTTCTTGTGAGACATGGTGGGTGAGGTAATATCTTTTATTGGACCATCTTCTGTTTGTGAGAGAGAAGCTTTTGAGCTCTTCTTCAGGTCTGGGAAAGGTACTCAGCATCACAGCTAAATACAAGGTGGAACAGATTGTTCAGCACAAGTAGTTAACATACTGTTCGAGAACATTCAAGGTGAGGTAGCCAGTTAACACCTCTTCAGTCATAGGACCAAAAAAAAAAAAAAAAAGTCACAGACTGTTGTAATAAACCATAAATTCAGGGTCTTCATTAAATCAATGATTTTCAGTGTCCAGCAAAGTTATGAATTTAAGCTCCTAGGCTCATATTTTGAAGGTGTTTTGCAGGTTTTCTAGGAGTATGAAGACTGAGAGGTCAGCCATGGAGTGATCATTTTGTGAAAAAGTGTTCACCCACAGCCTATTCCACATAATTAAATTGATTGACTGTCAGGAACATTTCCCCGATCAGTCTCTTTCCTTAGCTTCATCTCAACCCTAAAATATACCTTCTGGGATCACCCTTCCCTGAACAATTGCTTCCCCTCTTTAGTATTTACACCTTTCAAAACACCAAGGATGGCTCATATTCCACGGCAGTCATCATGTAGCCACTAGCCACTCTACAATATAGTATGTAGTTATTTAATATTGATAGTGTGGTAGGGCTGGATTGTGCTGAAAACTGGACACATAATAAATAACATTGCCTGCTTCAAAGAGATTACAACCTCCCCAGCACTTTAATAGATTGTTGTTCTCAGATTTCAAATGCTAGAATTTGTTAGTAAACAACTGTGCCACATTATTAGATCCCCTTAATAGATTTTACAGAGTATACAGTAACCTCCATCTATATTTCCTTTGGATACTTACGTTATGGTAGCCTCCGAAGATTTTGATGGTTCTGAGATTAGGGTTCTTGTAATAATTCTGTTTAGTGATCACTTTGCAGTCTAGGAGTACCTGGACTCCTTGATGCCACATAAGTGTGTTTCCAGTTTAGGACTGGAAGTTGGGTTTCTATTAGGATTTCCAGCATTCCAAGAAAGTGGAAAGGTCTGATGCCCTTTGATTACGAGATTCAGTGATCACAGGGGGGCTTGGGGAGGTCAGTGAAAGAATGGGATGCAATCTAAACACGTCTGGGACTAAACAGTCTAAATGGCTACATGTCTAGATTTAAATCTTAGCTGTTGTGTTTGTTGGCTGTTTCTGAAGGAAAATATGGACACATTATAGTACCTGTATTGACACACTGCAAAACCTTAGTTTTTTTTTTAAAGACAAAGACCATGCTGTGGTGATTAACGCACACCTCAAGTACTTTAAGTGAGGCTTATGGCAGAATTGTACACTAATAAACTTTGCTACATTGTCTGAATGTCCCATTGCGATTAACCCTTTTTAAAGGTCATTTTAAATGCACCAGGTACAATATCCTATATAAAGAAATAAAATGATAATCCTTTTTAATTTTCAAAATGTATAGTTCTCATTGGCCATTAATTATCTTCCAGACTGTGGGCTTCCAGCTAAGCCTTATTTTCTCAGTCCCTGCTGTTCCCCGCCTAAACATGAACACAGATGTCAGATAAGCCAAATTAGTCATAATCATTCATCCAGTGCTGAAGCCCGGCAATACCATACTTTTCCCTCCAGGCCAGAGTAGTGAACAGTCAGAGTTTGTCAATCAAAAATAAATAAGTTGGGATGAGAAAGCATCCCTAGAATAGACTTTTCAATAAAAATATCAATTAACATCGGATGTCTTGGCTTTTGTTTGGTCTTTTTCCTGTTGGGATAATGGGGGGGTGGGATAGGAAATGGGGTACTGAAGACAGAGGTTATTTAATAATTGGGCCATGAATGTGTCTGGAAAATGCTGATTTGTCACAATTGAAGTGTTCTACAGGAGCATGTTTTAAATGTTGGATTTTCCTGCAAAACAGAAATTGTGAGTTATGGCCAGCTCTAGTGAGCATGTAATCAGCAAGACACTCATGTGCTTAAGTTGTTTGCTGAATCAGGTCTTTTAAGATACATGTATACCCTCAGTGTTTAGAAGACTTGTACTTTTGTGTAAATTGTATGCATCTATTACTAGGTTGCTACTTGAACATGGACAACAAGGTTAATTACATATGGCATCATTTTTTAAAGTGTAGAAATCCTCTTTACAATTCTGAAAGAGGTTCAAACAAATATGTGAATATTATTGACAGATAGATCCAGTTTACAAGAGCTGCAGAAGACAACCATGAGAGAAGAGGACTTTTGGGGGGGGTGGGGGTGGAACAATTAAAGATCCATTGATATATAATTGCTGAGCAGCCTTCAGTGTTCTGGGAGGTACTGCAGTGACTCTGTGGCTCCATAGACTTCAGATACCTGTTCACATAGGCCCAGATCCGCCAAAATATTTAGGTGCCTAACTTCCATTGAACTCAATGGCAGTTAGATGTCTAAATATCTTTGATGATCTGGGCTATAAACTTCACAGCTATCAGAACAAAACTCAGGACTTTCTGCTCCAGAAGCCACTTGAGCTAAATGAACTATTTTAGCTGTAATAGTTGTATTAGGGCTTACACAACTGTGCACAGCACAGCGAGTAGAATAGGATATGATCATACTCTTGACCTGGTCTGAAATTTATTATGCAGAGGGAAGTGTTAAAAACTTTACATGCCATCCACTAGGGTGGGGTTCCATGCCATCAGTAAGGATGATCCAGAATGAAAATATTTTGGCCAAACTGCAACCTGGTGTTCATGTGAAGGGGTGCACAAGCAGCATCCTCTGGACAAATCATAACAGCAGTACCGGTGTGCAGGGATTGCTTAGTCATGGCTCCCTCCAACAAGAAAAATTAACCAGAAAGAGTCATTACCCTGCCCTGATGCAACACCAGCATGATGCTATAATGAGAACAGAAGAGAATCTGGTTCTTTATGAATTCTCTTATGCTGAAAATGTTCCATAATGCTCCACAATAATACACTGAACCACTGCCGATTTTTTTTTGAAAGAGAGCTTTGAAAATAAGGACACATTGTATCCAAGAGGGAGGGAACAGCAACAGACACCAGCCTCTGGTAATCTATTCATGATAATCTATTCAGTCGTCCTGTTAACTAAAAAAAGATCACCTAAAAACAGTGCATCCCAGTAGTGCTGCAAAGGGCATGGGACAGTAGTCTGAAACCATCACCAGCTTTCCCCCCCACTTTTTGGTTCTCATCTATGGAACATCCTAGTTACCCAAGTGTCCAAGCCCTAAATAAATCCATCTTATCCCAAAGTCCAGTTTTGTCCACACAATTCCAGGTCCTAGAGAGGCACCAAGCTATTGCACTGGGTAAATACTCTGAACTTTGTACTGAATGTGAAACTGCACCCCTATATTCTTCCCAGACTATTGCACTGGGCAGCATAGGTGCCGACTCTGTGGGTGCTCCAGGGCTGGAGCACCCACGGGGAAAAATTGGTGGGTGCTCTGCACCCACCGACAGCTCCTCACCCTGCCCCCCCCACCCCAGCTCACCTCCGCCTCCTCCCCTGAGCGCGCTGCCGTGTCCTGCTTCTCCCCGCATCCTGCCCAGTGCTTGCGCCGCAAAACAGCTATTTCACGCAGCAAGCGCTGGGAGGGAGGAGGAGAAATGCAGAGCACTCTGGGTAGAGGCGGGGCCAGGGATTTGGGGAGCGGTCCAATAGGGGCAGGGAGGGGGTGGAATTGGGGCAGGGCTGTGAGCACCCACCGGCACCAACAAAAGTTGGCACCTGTGCTGGGCAGCACAGTACGGGGAGAAGGTGACCAGCCCTCTGTGGAGAAAGAAGTGGTTCAGGACTATTTAGAAAAGCTGGAGGAGCACAAGTCCATGGGGCCGGATGCGCTGCATCCGAGGGTGCTAAAGGAGTTGGCGGATGTGATTGCAGAACTATTGGACATTATCTTTGAAAACTCATGGTGATCGGGGGAGGTCCCGGTTGACCGGAAAAAGGCTAATATAGTGCCCATCTTTAAAGAAGAGAAGAAGGAGGATCTGAGGAACTACAGGCCAATCAGCCTCACCTCAGTCCCTGGAAAAATCATGGAGCAGGTCCTCAAGGAATCAATTTTGAAGCACTTCGATGAGAGGAAAGTGATCAGGAAAAGTCAGCACGGATTCACCAAGGGCAAGTCATGCCTGACTAACCTAATTGCCTTCTACGATGAGGTAACTGGCTCTGTGGATGAGGGGAAAGCAATGGACGTGTTATTCCTTGACTTAAGCAAAGCTTTTGATACGGTCTCCCACAGTATTCTTTCCAGCAAGTTAAAGAAGTATGGGCTGGATGAATGGACTATAAGGTGGATAGAAAGCTGGCTAGATCATCGGGTTCAATGGGTAGTGATCAATGGCTCTATGTCTAGTTGGCAGCCATTATCAAGCGGAGTGCCCCAAGGGTCAGTCCTGGGGCCGGTTTTGTTCACTATCTTCATTAATGATCTGGAGCAGTGTTTCCCAAACTTGGGACACGGGCCGAGGGACGTACTGGCCGCCACTTCCCACAGCTCCCATTGGCCTGGAGCAGCGAACCGTGGCCAGTGGGAGCTGCGATTGGCCGAACCTGCGGACGCAGCAGGTAAACAAACCGGCCTGGCCCACCAGGGGCTTTCCCTACACAAGCGGCATCCCAAGTTTGGGAAACACTGAATTCTGGAGGATGGTGTGGATTGCACCCTCAGCAAGTTTGCAGAGGACACTAAACTGAGAGGAGTGGTAGATACGCTGGAGGGTAGGGATAGGATACAGATGGACCTAGACAAATTAGAGGATTGGGCCAAAAGAAACCTGATGAGGTTCAACAAGGACAAAGTTCAGAGTCCTGCACTTAGGAAGGAAGAATCCCATGCACTGCTACAGACTAGGGACCGAGGGGCTAGGCAGCAGTTCTGCAGAAAAGGACCTAGGGGTTACAGTGGATGAGAAGCTGGATATCAGTCAACAGTGTGCCCTTGTTGCCAAAAAGGCTAACGGCATCTGGGGCTGTATAAGCAGGAGCATTGCCAGCAGATCAAGGGACATGATCATTCCCCTCTATTTGGCATTGGTGAGACCTCATCTGAAGTACTATGGCCAGTTTTGGGCCCCACACTACAAGAAGGGTGTGGAAAAATTGGAAAGAGTCCAGCAGAGGGCAACAAAAATGATTAGGGGGCTGGAACACATGATTTATGAGGAGAGGCTGAGGGAACTGGGATTATTTAGTCAGCAGAAGAATGAGGGGGGATTTGATAACTGCTTTCAACTACCTGAAAGGGGGTTCCAAAGAGGATGGATCTAGACTGTTCTCAGTGGTAGCAGATGACAGAACAGGGAGTAATGGTCTCGAGTTGCAGTGGGGGAGGTTTAGGTTGGATATTAGGAAAAACTTTTTCACTAGGAGGGTGGTGAAGCACTGCAATGGGTTACCTAGGGAAGTGGTGGAATCGCCTTCCTTAGAGGTTTTTAAGGTCAGGCTTGACAAAGCCCTGGCTGGGATGATTTAGTTGGTTGGACTAGTTGACCTCCTGGGGTCCCTTCCAACCCTGATATTCTGTGATTACAACAACCATAATTTTATACAAGATAGGTCATGAGAGATCATTGGAAAGGTTACGGTTTGCTGAATAGGATTATCTTATTTGTATGCATGTATCATTTTTGTATCTGAAGTTAGGAATATTGACTATATATCTGTATTACGAATGTGTTTACACCTGGGGACCACCCACTAGGCAAAAGACTATCAGTCTAGATGGTTGGCTGGGAAGGACCCATTCAGGTTGATGTGCCATAGGGAAAACAATAAATTATATAGGCCTTAAAAGAAGCTAATCTCCCAGTGGGAAGCCTTCCTGAGGATGCTGTAAACAGCCTCTGACTCATGGCTGCTGACCACACGACAGGGTCATATGACCAGGTCACCTGGTGCTGGACTCCATCTTGGAGTACCAGTGTTTTTCCACTGATTGGCATGGGAACCAAGCTTTGAAACAAAGGGTTCCCACCATATGCAAAAGCTATTTAAGGCAGGGGAATGACATCATCATGGTTATTCACTGATTCCCTGCCCCAAAGAAACTCTTAAAAAGACCTGAGGAACAAGGACTGAACTGGGGCATAGGGTAGAGGAGTGTTGGACCCAAACTAAAGGGATTTTTAGCCCATGAAAGGAACATCTAGGGTTTTAAGCTGTAAGCAAGTGCAGCTGGTCCCTTAAGAATCTCTACAGCCTGCTTGAATCATTTAGGATGAGAATTTGCTACTCATGTCCAATCTCTTTAGTTTATTAAGCTTAGATTGCATTTTTGTTTATTTGCTAGGTAGCCTACTTTGATCTGTTCGCTATCCCTTATAATCACTTAAAAGCTACTTTTTGTAGTTAAAAAAAACTAAATTGTTTTTGCTTTATCACAAATCAGTGTGAGGGAGTCATAACTTGGAGCAAAAAGCAGTTGTATATTTCCTCTCCACATTGAGGGAGGGATGAGTTTCATGAGCTTATGCTGTACAGTTCCCTGTGCAGCACAAGATGGTATAACTTTGGGTTTACACCCAAGTGGAGGGTGTGCACTTGAGTAGCTGGGCAGTTCCTTAGCTGTAGCCTCCCCATGCAGAGCTGATCACAGGAGCTGTATGTACTGCAGCTGAATGTGTCCGTACCTGTAGGTGTGCTGAAGCCTGAGAGAAGGCTTGGCAGGCTGGTCACAGCAGTACAGTGTAAAGGGAGCCCAGGCTGGTGGGTCAGGGAGCTCAGTGGTACCCCGGGGGGGGGGGAAGAGAACCTGTTACACTGAGATGTTAGGCATGCCTGCAGATCCATCCCCTATCAGCATTAAAAGATAGGTTTGTGCCTAATCTCTGGGAAAAGGCATCTTCTCCAAACCATAGTAGGGTTGAGACCCCCCCCCCCCAATTTTTTCCTTGCTGTGAAAGGGTGTTCCACTCACCTCTAGGATGGTGCCTCCTCCTGGTCACTCTGGGAAATAGCTCACCAGGTCAACACCTCTTCCTGCATTCACACACAGTCTCTCTGCCCCCCTCTCTCTCTGGGTCTGTCACCTCTTCCTCACTCCTCAAGCTGCAGCCTTCTCTCCATGACTCAGTCCTCCAGCCAAGTCACCCTACATGTTTGGTACCCTAGAAGGGGAAGAGTCTGTCTCACTGCCCCTTGGTATCACTCCTCAGGGGAGCCTAGACCTGCCCTCTACTCCAGGTTCTGGCTCAGGGACCCTCTAGTCATCAGTCAAGGAGTGTCAATCTTACTGCCTTTCCCTGAACCCTTTCCATACAGTCTGGCACTCCCAAAAGTAACTATGGGCTACCTGTCCCCATGGTCTCCAAACACACCTTCCTTCAACCAGGGAGTAACTGCATACTTTTCCCAACAGCTGCCTCTGTGGTTAATTTCCTAACTTTATAAATCCAGCCCAGCTCTTTCTTCCCCAGATGGCCTCCCTCACTCAGTCAGGTGATTTCTTACCCACCTGATTCCTCTCAGCTGTGGCCTGTTGGGTTAATTAGCCCCCTTCTCAATTTGCCATAATGCTTTCAGAGTAAGTGTGGGGTGAACACACCATCACACTTGCCTAGAAATAAAAATGTAACCTGCCTGAAACCCACACTTGCATTCTCAGAGTCCATGCCCTGGGTAAAAGATTTCTTACAATAATACAATTTAACAGAGAAAAACATTGCTAGAGATTGTAAAAAAATGGAAAATATTTCATGAAAAAACTGTCCCATTTTTCCCCACTCCCTTTGAAAACTTTTAAAATTTGAATTTTTTCAATCAGCGTTAAACACTACTCATAGTTAGTGAGAGACTGAGGCACCTTCTAAATGTTCCTTAAGCAGCTAGTGACATTTATTATTACCTGAAATATTTTGACCAGCTATTTACCTAGTTTTAAACCTTCTCATTCTTCAACATCTGATTTTGCTTAAACTCAACTCATGGTCTGTTTTGGTTCCTGGGCAACATAAAGTTAGCACTTGCACCAGGCTCATGTTCAGTTTATAGATCCTCTGTCTAGCACCTGCCCTCCTGAGAGCTGGCACTTTGCAATCCACCCTGAGGCTAGTTCTGGCTCCCCCAGACTCCCCAGTAGCTTAAGCATCCCCTTCCCAGAGTGCCAACCTTGTGAGCACTGTGGTTTACAGTTCACCCTTTGAGGGGCTTGTGACAGTTGAAGCAAATAAAAACAGACTCTGAATAGGGTTTCTTACATAATCACGCTATACTTTAGACAGCACAAGAGATATGCAGATGTAGGCAAAATAAGAAGCACCTGCCCATGAATCCTTGCCTCAGTTTCCACATCACTCTTCAGCATTCCTTGGGATTTAGGCAGAGTCTTCTAAGGAGTCCAGGATCTTTCCTCTCTTGCACATGGCTTCTCCTGTAGAACATGAAGTCTCTCTGACCTACAGTCAGCATTTTCCACCTTTGGCTGGGCTGGCAGTCAACAAGCCTTCACAAATTTGTCTTTTTGTTCCTCTTTGAGTCCCTCTCTGAGTCTCTTCCCCCCTTCCCCCCCACCCCCCCAATTTCTCAGACTTTGTGTTTTTAAAGGGCTGCATCAACCTTTGGGTTCTTTGTTCTGCTTCAAAACCTCATCCCCGCAGATCACCTGGAATATAACTGGATTCTTCGAGCTCAGGCACCCTCTTTAACAAACCTATTGTCCTGATAGAGCAGTGTCATTACAATGTTAATGATTCCTTTTGTTTGTTCTGTAGCTTTTTCCAGGTAGGGTGTATGATATGTGACTGGGGACTTGTCTGACTATGGTTGATTTATTATGCATTGGAAGCGGAATTATACAAAGAGTTCATAAAATAACCAATTCATAAATTGTACATAGGCAGGTCTTCCAGGCTTTTGTAGTACTGCTAAAATCAATCCTTGGCTCTTTATTTTTATGCATACACAGATAGTGCTGTATAAAAACACCCAAACAGTGTGTTGAATAGTTGGGATTAAGTGGTCAAATCTGGCAGCCAATGGGAATTAATCAAATGACTAAAATATGTAAAATCCACCCCAAGGTTTTGATCACTAATTTATTATTTCCATACTTAACAGTTATTAAGGAAAGCATGCTTGGGAATTGATATCTCTGTTTCTCAAAAAGAACAGGAGTACTTGTGGCACCTTAGAGACTAACAAATTTATTTGAGCATAAGCTTTCGTGGGCTAGGAAAGCTTATGCTCAAATAAATTTGTTAGTCTCTAAGGTGCCACAAGTACTCCTGTTCTTTTTGCGGATACAGACTAACACGGCTGCTTCTCTGAAATCTGTTTCTCAGTTTTCCCATGTGTGAACTGGGGATATTTGCCATCTCTTTACAGAGAGAGATAGCTCCTTGCACCCTTTCTCCACTCCACCACCACAATGCATAGGAGTCAATCATAATTTTATCTAAATTCTCTAAAAGGTATAATACAGTACCGTACATTGTATTTAACTTACACATTTGTAACAGACAAGCTGCTAAGCCAAATGCTCCCTTTGCAATTCTTGAAGAAAGTAACGTTTGCCAAAAGTTTATGTATTATACATTTTATTTGTATAGCTGAACATCTGTTGAATCAAACATTTTCCTCAAAAATTAACCTGGACAGATATTTTTTGAGGTTCTTTCAGGAAAAAGAACTGTTTGAGTTTTATGGTTAGACAAGCTCAAGAAATATAACAGATGAGTTTATCTGCAACTGAATAAGAATCTGTGATTTATAATTCAGGAGACTCAACTTCTTTACATGAGTATAATGAATTATAGAAATATACATCACCTGCTGACTGCAAGAACATCATTGTACACTGTATAGCCAGTTGCAAGCTTTTTTGCTGATTAAAAGAAGACTGGCATTTTCTACCCTATTTCTAATCCTCCACAATGGATACTTCTAAATTCGCACTTCTCCAAAGTTCTAAGAATGGAGTTTAACTACAATTCCTACAGTAAAAAAATTAATTGGACCAACGTGTTTTGCTTATTCAACTCCATGGCTCTAGAATTCTCTTCTGGATAATCAGACTTAAAGAACATGGCCTATGTCATTTAAAGCTAGCATGTTTTGTTATTAGAGTGCACCATATGCTTAGATTAGATGTGTGACAACAGTGCATTATTGTTGTAAGGGAGGGATATAGGAGTCCTGTTAAGATTGTCTTTCTTCCATCACCTTCTCCTCCCCCACAATTCCATTCACACAGACATTTTCCACACACACTCAGTATATCTTCTCTGTGATCAATCCGATCCTTACATCCTTCAGCCAAAGATCCTTTTGAATAGAATGTGATTGATTTTATATGCCTCTGTTTCTTGATACAAAAATGTTCCTATATTCTGCACCCACATCACCTCAAGCTATGATCATATAATATCTCATCAGCTAATCATAGTCAGAGGCGCAATAATTTACACAAACGCACCAATGCAAACAAAATGTAATCAAGCTATTTCTCCTTCACACTGGGAAGAGAGAGTGAAATAGATTGCTTTTTCCCTATTTTTTAAATACTTGGGAGATTCAGATACTATGGTAATGAGGGCCATATAAATAGGATGGATGGATAACTACTAAGGAAAAATGAGGTGTTGTCGAAAGCGGGAATAGCTAAGCACTTTTTCTTCTGAGCCAGTATGGAACCAAAGCTCCAGCATAGTGATAGGGGGCTGTTGGAGTTGACACCTTCTCTACTGAGGATGTTAAACCAAACTCATGACTAGAGCTGGCCAAAAAATTTTCAAAGGAAGAATTTTCCATCATTTTCACTGAAATGAAAACATTTTATGAGAATGTGCCAATTTTAATGAAATTTTTGACACAAAAACATTGAAACAATAAAAAATTGAAGGGACAGTTTTCTTTCAGCTTTTGTCTACACTACAAAATTATGTTGACCTAAGTTACATCAGCATACAGGCACCACAGTACCGTTTTTGCATGTCCACATTACACTCCTTGTGTCAGCCGTGCGCATCCTCACTACCAGCGTTTGCATCAATGCAGAGAGCAGTGCACCGTGGGTAGCTATCCCACTGTGCAACTCACCAACATCTAGTTCAGGGTGTTTTGGGAAGGTTTTGCAATGTCTCATGGGGCCAAATGAGTCATGCAGGGGTGACCGGTAGCATGATTTCAACATCCCCTAATGCAGTGTTCCACATTCTGTAATTTCATCTGCATGCTGTAGTGTTTCGTGCCTGTTTTCAAAATCCCCACAAACCTGCACATCCCTCCTCACTGTCCACCATCGGTGTCAGAAGCATAAATCCTGCACAGCTCTGCAGTATTGTGATGACCATTATGAGCATGGCCTGCCTGATCCTGCAGTATTTGCAGAGCTGCCGGAGGAGAGGGAAACATGGTGATTCCTGGGAGGCTAGATTGCTGTGGGAACTAGAAGCAAAAGTTGTTGGTGCATTCATGGAGATGATGGTGCACTGGTTCTGGGCCTGAGAAACAAGCACTGACTGGCGGGATCGCATCATAATGCGGCTTTGGGATAATGAGCAGTGGGTGAAGAACTTTTGGATGCGCAAGGCTACATTCCTGGATCTGCATGCAGAACTTGCCCCAGCCCTCCTGCACAGCGACACCAAAATGAGATCTGCACTGACAGTGGCAAAGTAAGTGATCACTCTGTGGAAACTTGCAATTCCCGATTGCAACCGATCAGTCAGAAATCCATTTGGAGTTGGGAAACCCACCATGGGGGTTGTTGTGATGAAAGTGTGCAAGGCCATTAATCGCATCCTGCTCTGAAGGACTGTGTCTCTGGGCAACATAGAGGATGGTTTTGCAGCAATGGGGTTCCCAAACTGCAGTGGGCCAGCAGATGGCATGCATATCCCTATTTTGGCACCAAACCACCTTTCCATAGAGTACATTACCAGAAAGGGCTACTTTTCTATGGTATTGCAAGCACTGGTGGATCACTGGCCACTTTACCGACATCAATGTGGGTTGGTCAGGTAAGGTGCATGACACACACATCCTTAAGAACACAGGACTGTTCAGAAAGCTGCAATCAGGAACTTTCTTTCCAGACTGGTGGATAATTACCACTGGGAATGTTGAAATGCCAATAGTGCTCCTGGGAGACCCAGCCTACCCTTTGCTCTCATGGCTTATGAAGCTGTACACTGGCCACCTCAACAGCATCAGAGAGTGCTTCTACTACAGGCTGGGTAGATACAGAATGACAGTTGAACGTGCCTTTGGTGATTTGAAAGGTCACTGGTGCTACCTACTATTAAAATTGAGAAAAATATCCCAATGATTATAGGTTCCTGCTGTGTCCTGCATAATATCTGTGAAGCAAAAGTTTCCACCAGAGTGGAAGTGGGACAGCTGTCTGCTGATTTTGAGCAGCCAGATACCAGGACTATAAGAAGAGCTCAACGTGGTGCTATTAGGCTCAGGGAGGCTTTGAAAGACCATTTCAATAGTGAACCACTGTAATTTGTGTTGCTGCACTGTGCTGTACCTGGCATTTATATTTTGCATCCCAATACGAACCTTGTAATTAGTGCTGTATTTGTAATAATAGAACGTTGCAAAGGCACCTTACTGTTCTCTGGGAATGATGTCAGCCCCAGCCAGCATATGTTGTGAATTAATAAACATGAATTAAGTTTCTGTAAATACTTTTATTCCATACTCATGTAAACAGACACATTTGTAACTGAATAGAACTTAATCAATAAAGGGAAAAGAACTTTTGAAGGGGACACAACACTCTTTCCATTTCACAAACACATACACCAACCGTGTCTTCCACAGGCCAGTGTATGTGCAGCTGTGATTGCCAGTATCCTCCCCTGGGGTAGAGTGGTAGGGATAATGCAGCAGTAGTGGAATATGGGAGAGGAGGTGGAGGGAGGGCCTGGAATGCAGTTCTCTATGGGCTTCAGATGAAGGCAAGCATGGGACAGTAGAAGCTAAAGGTCAACAAGACCTTTGTCAACAAGCAGCATGTCTGTTTGCTGCTTGAGTGGCACTAACATCTCCTGCTGCACATCCCTCTCCTTTTCCTGCACCAGTCTCCTCTCTGTTCTATCCCTGGACATGCTGTCCAGGAGGGTGATCCTCCAAGCCCTGTGTTCAGTATCCAAAGCAGCAGAGGCTTGCAGGATCTCTAGGAACATGTCACCCAATGTCCTCTTCCTTCTCTTTTGCAAATCACCCTTTGTCCCTTCTTGCCCTTTCCTTCTTGTCTACCCCTCCTTTCCCCACAAACTTACCATAATTGGACTTGCCCTGACATGTGTGCCAGCCAAGGGACAGTGAGAAAGAGGTGTGTGTAACTTTTGTGATTCACATCTGTGAGCGCACTCACAATACCGTCTCTGTTCATTGTTTCTTTGCCTTTTGTAGATGTGCCCTTGAGAACATACTCCTCCTCACGGGTGGAGCGCCTCCATCAGATAAGGCAGTGACCCAAGAGGAGTAAGGAGGATATGTTTCATGAGGTGCTGCAGTCAACAGATGCAGCACAGAATGAAACAAGACCATGGAGGGATACAATTAATGAAAGACTGAGGCTGGATAGCCAGGAAAGGACACAGGGGCAGGAGTGGATGGTAAAGCTCCTCGAGGACCAGAAAGATGTTGAAGTCCCTCATTTACCTGCAATCACAGCAACTCTATGCCTGACTCCCTCTCCAGCCACTACAGAACTCCAGTCCATGCCATCCCCACACTCCCGCACTGCATTCATCACGTGTTCCCAGTCCCTCACAGTATCCTGTGCACCCCATGCCTGAGGACTGGTTTCCCAAAGAAAGCTGGAGTTACACTCAGCTGCAAGAGCTCTAACTGCAAGACTGTTCTTCTTGTTCATGTCCCCTGTTTGATCAAAAGTTTGTGTTTGATACTGTTATTAAATCTGTGTTTGATACTGTTATTAAAAATTTAAGAAATTAAATGATTCTTTATTTGAGAAATACATACATACATACATCGTTCAGTGCTAACATTGAAACACATTGGCTATAGGTAGGAATATTTGCTCCTTGCAATTAACATTCAAGAAGCAAGCACTACAGGGGTAACTCATGGCGGCAAGTAAACATTGCCTGGCCGAATGCATCACATATAGACACATTACTGGGAATCATTGTCAAAATGCTCTTTCAAAGCCTCTCTGATTTGAATAGCCTCCCGCTGCACCCCTCTAACTGACCTTGCTCAAAATCAGCAGCCAGCCGATCAGCCCATAGGGGAAAACTTTTCCCCCTTTGATTCATAAATATTATGGAGAGTACAGCAGGCTGCAATGACCACTGACTAACCAGCCAAAAAGGACAGCACCAGCGACCTTTTAATCAGCCAAAGGCACATTCAATGGTCATTTGTAGGGTCCTACCAAATTCACGGCCATGAAAAACGCATCACAGACCGTGAAATCTAGTCTCCCCCCATGGAATCTAGCCTTTTGTGTGCTTTTACCCTATACTGTACAGATTTCAAGGGGAAAACCAGTGTTTCTCAAATAGGGGGTCCTGACCCAAAAGGGAGTTGCAGGGGGATCACAAGGTTATTTTAGGGGGGTTGAGGTATTGCCACTCTTACTTCTGCGCTGACTTCAGAGCTGAGTGGCCAGAGAGCAGCAGCTGTTGTCCGGGAGCCCAGTTCTGAAGGCAGCACTCCACCAGCAGCAGCGCAGAAATAAGGGTGGCAATACCATACCATGCCACCCTTACTTCTGTGCTGCTGCCTTCAGAGCTGGACAGCCGTGTAACCAGGGAAAATTAAAACTAAATGAACCCCAATATGCCTCTCTGTTTCCCTTTTTACAGGTACAGGTTCTTGGTCTAGTTATCAGAGTCTATCACCTGAGGAAGCAGCTCCTGTGTCCCACCCTCTCTCACAAGTGTGGTGTAGGAAAGAGGAGGAGAGACAAAAGTTATGTTTGAAAACAGGTATATTAAGGATTGGTTACATGAAAGGGATAAGGGCAGAACCACAAGTAAACACATAAAACTCAGCAAACAGTGGACTGCAACAAAGGAGCTTAAGCTCAGACCCAATATACCTCTACTTTGGCAACAAGAACATAACAAATCCCCAGTATAGCCTACTGCTAATCAGATGTCATCTATGGGCAGGTCAGATGGTAGTGAGCGGTGGGTCCAGGACCTTCTACCCTCAGCCAAACACTGGCCTTTGGGGAGGAACACTGGGTCTCGGCAGCTGGATGGTGACAGGCTGCTGGAACTGAAGTTGCTGGATGGTGGACCAAAGGACCCTGGATGGCAGGTAAGTCGATCGTGTCACAGGATCCTTCACAGCTCTTGATCTGGAGACCCGCGCAAAAGCCCAACCGCACACAGCTGTCTGCTGGACGGACAGCCCCGTGACGACATGGCACCATTCCTTATAAGGAGTGAGTGGTGGGAAAGATCTGAGGGGATGACAGTTACAAGTCAGTTTCAACTGGTTTGAATCAGCCCTCACCCCACAGCTTTGGTGCCTTAATTTTCCCACCTTTGGGGACAAGATGGAAATTCGACTCCATATTGGAAAGTACCAGTGTCCATATGGATGAGGGGAAACAATATAAAAATCTTATCCTAAACATTTTAAATCATTTATCCTATGAAATCACCAACAGCCGGACAGTGGCAGCTGCTGACTGAGGGCCTAGCTCTGCAGGCAGCAGCACAGAAGTAAGGGTGGCAATACCATACCATGCCACCCTTACTTCTGCGCTGCTCCTGGTGGCGGCTCTGCCTTCAGAGCTGGGCTCCCAGCCAGCAGCTGCCACTCTCCAGCTGCCCAGCTCTGAAAGCAGCACAACCGCCAGCAGCAGCACAGAAGTAAGGGTAGAAGTACTGCGACCCCATCCCCTCACACACAACTCCCTAAAATTACAACACTGTGAAATTTCCGACTCCACACTGATTTGCAACTGACCGTAGCAGTCTGGAGTTGCCAGCTTCCACATAGTGATCGCCACTCACCCTCATTCTGTTGTCCTTGCACCGCAGGGCTGAGCAGTGGCGTAGTCATTTTCTAAGAGCAGGAGGAGCAAACATTAAAAAGGCGCCCCCCCTTGGCTCCTCCTCTAGCCACGCCCCCTTGGCTCCTCCTCCGGCCGCTCCACGCCCCCCCCCCCACTTGGCTGGCTCCTCTGGTCGCGCCGTGCCACACCCCCCCATGGCTCCTCCGGCCGCGCAGCGGCCATGCTGCGCCCCCCCTTCAAGCCTGGGGTGCGGCAGCCCCCCCCCCCAGTTCCAGCCCTGTGTGTGTGCAGGGAACAGAGGGGTTACAGCCTGGATCGGGGTTACAGGGCCTGGCTCTGCTCAGGGGTTCTGACCCCTCATGGCTGGCCGGGAACGCAGCTCCTGGCGGGTCGGAGCCCCTTGGGCAGCGGGGCAGTTTGGGGGAGTCTCTGCGCTCCAGGCTGAGCGCCGGCCGCCCCGAACTCATCCCCCGCTTGCCCGGCTCAGGCCGGGCGGCAAAGAGCCAGAGGATCCTGACTAGGCTGACATCCCCGCACACCTCTGTTCTTCCCCGGGGCCCGCCCGCTTCCCCTCACGCACCCCGGAGCAGCGAGAAAGCCGCCAGCTCCATTCGCCTGTCTCCTTCCCCTTCCTCGCCCGAGGCCACCCTCGCTCCCCCGGCCGCGCCCCCCCACCATGGCTCCTCCGGCTGCGCTGCGGGCTGCCATGCTGCACCCCCCCTCGCTCCTCCGGCCGTGCCGCCCCCCCCATGGCTCCTCCGGCCGTGCCGCCCCCTCCCCATGGTTCCTCCGGCTGTGCTGCCCCCCATTGCCTGCAGGAGCCCAGCGCCGGCCCGGCAGGCCAAGCTTCAGAGCGGAGCGTGGGCCCCGGCCGCTGGCGCCATGGTAACCCCTAACTAAGGCGCCGCTTTTGGAAAATGTGCTGAGGGGAAGCGGCTGCTTCCCCTGCACTCCCCCTAGCTACGCTACTGGGGCTGAGGTGAGCTCTGCACACAGTTCCAGGAAGGTGGCTTTGCACATCCAAAAGTTCTGCAGTCACTGCTTGTCATCCCATACATGCATCACGATGTGATCCCCCCACTCTGTGCTTGTTTCCCAAGTCCCGTACTGACGGTCCACTGTAGCAAGTTGGTCCATGAATGCCAGCAGCAATCTTGAATCATTTGTTTCCATGGCAGACAGCAGTGCAGGCATCACTGATTCATTGTCTGGGTCATGGCTCATGAAGTACTGCAGGGCCAGCCGAGTTGTGTTCATAATGATCATCAACACACTACTCAGCAGCTCAGGCCATGCTATCAGGCAGAGATGGCGGACACACAGTTTACAAGGACTGTTGAAAAATGGTGCAAAACAAAGTAGGAAGCCCATGGAATGCTGGATGGAAAGAACTGCTCCACTAATGTTATTACAGCGACTTCTGATCGTCGACTTAATTCTGTAGTGTAGACATGGCCTAAGTCAGCATAGCAGGTGAGTTACATCAGTGGGAGCAAAATTTTAATGTAGACACTAACATAGTTAGGTTGACGTAAGCTGCCTTGCATCAACCCAACTCTGTAGTGTAGACCAAGCCTGAGAAACTGCAGATGTTCAATATTTACGCTATTTTTACACTGCAAGTGCTAAAGCAGCAAGCTGTAGTGCTGGGGCTACACCTCTGCAGTCTAGGCACTTGCTATCGTGACAGAAGAGATTTTTCTATTGCTGTAGTAAATCCACCACATTGAGAAGCGGTAGTTAGAGCACCAGAAGAAGGTTTCCATTAACCTAGCTGTGTCTAGACCAGCTGTGGGGGGGGAAAAACCTGACCAATGCAGCTAAGCTAACTCCCAGTGTAGATGCAGCTATATCTACAGAAGAATGCTTCTGTCGACCTAGCAGCCATTGCTCAGGGAGGCAGGGCCGGCTCTGGCTTTTTTGCCGCCCCAGGCAAAAAAGCCTCCGGCAGCCCCCCGCCCCTGCCCCCCCAGCGCGGCAGGGGAGGGCGCGGGGGGGGGGAGGGCGGCCGGAGCCCCGGGGGGAGGGCGGCGAGCCCCAGCCGGGGCTCCGCTCTCCCCGGTGGCCGGGGGGAGGGTGCCGGGGGGGAGGGCGGCCGGAGCCCTGGGAGGAGGGCGGAGTGCCCGGCCGGGGCTCTGCTCTCCCCGGCAGCCGGGGGGAGGGCGCCGGGGGGGAGGGCAGCCGGAGCCCTGGGAGGAGGGCCGAGTGCCCGGCTGGGGCTCCGCTCTCCCCGGCGGCCGGGGGGAGGGCACCGGGGGGGAGGGCAGCCGGAGCCCTGGGAGGAGGGCGGAGTGCCCGGCCGGGGCTCCGCTCTCCCCGATGGCCAGGGGGAGGGCGCCGCGGGGGAGGGCGGCCGGAGCCCTGGGAGGAGGGCGGAGTGCCCGGCCGGGGCTCCGCTCTCCCCGGCGGCCGGAGCCGGAGCGCCGCGCCGCCCCCCTCCAGGTGCCGCCCCAAGCACAAGCTTGGTGGGCTGGTGCCTGGAGCCGGCCCTGCAGGGAGGTACAATCCCTACACGAATGGAAAAAAACCCTTCTGTTGGTGTAGGCTGTGTCTACACTACAGGGTTATGTCAGCATAGCTACAATGTTGCAGCTATGTTGGCATAGTCTCTGTAGAAGACATACCCTCAGATACCTACATGTGCCAATTGTGGGTAGATATTGAGATTTTAACAGCAACTTTTGTACATGGTTTCTGGAATGGAGGGATCATAAAGCAAATTGCCCAGGTGTTTTTATTATTTTTTCCTATCTGAGATCTTATTCCTCTGTTACATCATTGATTTATACTGGTTTTATGAAAGCACTGACAAACTGCAGCAGTACACACATAGAAAGCCTTCTTAATTTTCGCACTGAGAATTCAAAAACACCAAGACTATCCTTGATGAAAATTCCCAGCCCATTAACTGACATTCCATTAGCCAAATTAGGTTGCATTTTACAAGATAGTTCCCTTCTAATGTGTGTAAGCTATTGTTGGTGTGCTGCATTTCATTTAATTTAGGGATTAATGCAAAGATATGTCATTTTATAAGTCTTTCTTAGGGCCATAGATAGTGCAGGATGCATTAGCAGCTGGGCACTAATGGTGCATAAAATGAAAGCCAAGATAAAATTAAGTTGTTTTGTTAAAATTAGTGAGAAGCAGAAGGTATAATGGAAAGTGACAGTTAGTACTGTAGGTGGAACTAATATATTACATCTGGCTTGAAAGCACCAGTAATCGTTTACTGAAAATAAACCACTCGCCAAACGTGACAGAGCCTGCCCTAAGCAATCGTTGCCTAAAACAGAATTCGACTGCTAGGGTCTCATCTTGTGAAAAGCTTTGTGATTTATTTATTATTATTGTTGTTTGTGTTTTTCAAGATTTATTTTGGGGTATTTAATAGGCTGCATTTAATTTTTAGTGTCATTGTAAAACTCCTGCTCATCAATTTAATCAAGTTTTTTGAAGACCAAATCCTGCCTTCACATGCTTGTTTGCAGCCTGTTAACCTCGATGGAAACACTGCATGTGTGTCCCCAATGGCAGCTTTAGTCCTTGGTAGGCAAAACTCACACTGTTTTAATAGCTTTGTGTGTCCTCAATGTGCAAGTGTTAGTGAATATGTAGAGTTAATAAAAAGAGCCCCATGTCTCCAAGCCAAATGTGAGATTCCTAAAGCCTTTTCCTGCCCTCTGGTGCTGGGTTCCCCCCAAGAGATCAGTAGTGCCGGGTGGTTGTCTTTGGAGTTAGCTTTCCCTTTCTTTTTGGGCAACATTGGCCAATGAGTAGAACTAGGTTCGAGCAATAAAATTTATTTTGGATCCAGATCTCAAACACCTCATACCCTGAACCTGCTCTAATTTGCACCGTTGGCTGAAACAGTTCTCCCAGTCAGCTCCAGGATTTGAGGGAGGGGAAAAGAAATGTATAAGTAGCACACAGATTTCCCCCTCAGGCCCTGAACTGAGTGCAAATCTCTGGACCCAAAGATTGGCCCTGCAGAGAGAGATACAGAGAGACAGAGAGTGTGTGTGCATGCTAGGGTGACCAGACATCGCGATTCTATCGGGACTGTCCCGATATTTACTTGTTTATCCCGCGTCCCGACCGATGTTCGGTCAGGACGCGAATTGTCACGATATTTTGCCCTCCGGTGCACAGGCGGAGGGGGCTCTCGTCCCCCCCTCACCCCAACTCCGCCCCACCCTCCTCCATTGGATCCCTCCCCAAATTCCCACCCTTGCCCCGCCCCCAGTCCCGCCCCCTCACTGCCCCATTGGATCCCTCCCCAACTCCCCGCTCTGGCCCCACCTCTTCCCCAAGCACGCCACATTCCTCCTCCTCCCCCCCCCCCCAGGCTAGCGCTAATCAGCTGTATGGACACGCAAGTGCTGGAGGGAGGGGGAGAAGCAGGATGCGGCAGGAGGCAGAGCGGAGGCGAGCTGGTGCGGGAGGGCGGGGCGTGGAGCTGCTGGTGGGTGCTCAGCCCCCACCAATTTTTCCTATGCTCCGGCGGCTCTTGGTTTTTGGGGGGGTTTTTTTTTGCTTTTGTTTTTGTTGTTTTTGTTTTTTCTTCCGCTGCCGGCTCTTGGGGTTTTTGTTTTTTTTTGCTCCACCGGTACACTCCCTCCCTCCCCCCCCCCAGAGTCCCGATATTTCACGTCTCTCGTCTAGGCACCCTAGTG
Organism: Emys orbicularis; assembly: GCF_028017835.1. Lineage (NCBI taxonomy): Eukaryota > Metazoa > Chordata > Testudines > Emydidae > Emys > Emys orbicularis. The sequence continues at coordinate 77,418,863 of NC_088684.1, read as the reverse complement.
TGCGCGCGCATGCATATACACAGCCATCCACCAGGCCATATATTTATACACACAAGTCATAATTCTGCTCTATGTAGAGAAGAGTCGATGTAGATGGTTTAAACATAATTAACAAAGTTGTTATTGGAACCATAACTTTCATAATTCCTGACTTTTTAAAAACAATTGTGTAACCTTCAGTGTTCCATTAATGTAGGTTTTGCATTTAATGTTTAAGTAAGGGGTATATGGAAGTGGGCGGGTATGCGATAAAATAGCGCTAGGTAGCAGGAAAAGACTGTCATTCTGCAAACAAACAGAACTGAAACTAATCCAAGCTGAACTAGTCAAGTACAATTTGTCTCAAAATGAACCAAGATGATGCCTTTGTCTGGCATATGACATGCAACTGTGAAGTTAAACAGAACGAGGGGAAACAAGTCCCTATTCTGTAGGTGCTGGAGATGCTGACAGTTTTGAGGAGAATTATATCTTGCTGATTTATGAACTGACTGAATAGCTTCAAACAATTTAGTTTTGTAAGATGAGAAGCCATCTGGTATGCAACTAAACAAGTGAGTGTTACCAAAGCAAACAGATTTGATATGTATATTTCACCAGGGGCTCGCAAAGATCAGTGTATAGATTCATAGATTCCAAGGCCCTTGCGTTTATCTAGCCTGATCTCCTCTATGACAGAAGACATAGGACTTCCCCAAAATAATTCCTAAAGTATCTTTTAGAAAAACATCCTATCTTGATGTAAAAATTGGCAGTGATGTAGAGTCCACCACAACCCTTTGTAAATTGTTCCAATGGTTAATTACTTTCACCATCCAAAATTTACACCTTATTTCCAGTCTGAATTTGTCTAGCTTCAACTTTTAAGCCATTGGATCCTGCTCTACCTTTGTCTGCTAGACTGAAGAGCCCATTATTAAATATTTGTTCCCCATGTAGATTTTTATAGACTAATCAAGGCACCCCTTAAACTTCTCTTTGTTGAGCTAAATACACTGAGCTATTTGCATCTATCACTATAAGGCCTGCTTTCTAATCATTTTCATGGCTTTTCTCTGAACACGCTCCAATTTATCAACATCCTTTTTGAACTGTGGACACTAGAGCTGGACACACTATTCCAGCAGCAGTTGCACCACTGCCAAACACAGAGGTAAAATAACCTCTCTACTCCTAAATAAAGTGAAGGCTTTTTGTGGGAAGGGGGTCAATTAGAACAATGGCCAGATATATATTTCTGACTCTGTTTAGTACAAAAGAGCATTCCCAAGGTTGTAGCTGGAGTGTATTAGCAATGTTTATCCAAGTCGGCTCCTACAGAAATTAATTCCAGGCCCATAGTTAAAAGCTGCCTGTCTCCATCACATCATAGCTCTAATTGAGGTTTCAAGCTTTCTCATCACCTCCTCGCCCATCCAAATCAAATGGAACTGAATACCACAGTTGTCTGAATGTTATATCAAGAACATGGTCCACGTTGGTATATTATGGGGAGGGGGACACCTCTGCCTGCGGCCTGGGAGAAGGCAATGTGATGCCAATTAAAAAACAAAGATTTGCAAAACATCTGTAAATTTTACTAACAGGGAAATCCTATTACTGTCCCTGCATACTAGAAAAGGGAATAAGTTGTTGGGAATGACCTGATGTGTCAGCTGGAGGTGGAATTTTTTCCTGAGCATTAGTGCCTAAGAGAACTGAGCAGTTTTTTGGAAGAGTGATAATAAATGAGGGTGAAGGCAGGACAGTGATTATGATTTTCCTGCAGGCCTCTGATTAGGTCTGATGACACCAGCAATTGGTGAACAAGTAATAGAGAAATCTGTTTGCAAAGCAGCAGACAGTGATCTTTTCAAACTGCACTATTACAGGGATGGAATTAAAGATGACTAGCCACAAACACACACTAGGAAATGCTGTGGTATTTTGGCGATATAGACAAATGGCCAACAGGGCTTAATTGAGACTCAGTTCACTTGCAACTTTAATGGGAACCTGCATCTTTAGAGAAGAAAAGGTGGAAACAAAAGCAGAAGAGGATAAGTGAGGATGAAAGGGAAAGATATAAAAAGAGAACTGTTGAGATCTGGTAAACAACTGTAGGTAAGTGAAGAAGCACTGAGAGAACAGTGCTTGGAAGACAAAGGAAGAGAAAAAGAAAAGATGGAAAAAGAAGGAAAAGGTAAAAAAATAGATGGTGCAGGAGACTGAGAAATAAATTAAATGAACACAGAGCTTGGTCCTGCAAACATAGTTCAGGTGAGGAACTTGACTAAATGAGACTGACACAGGTAAAGGTACTCCTGTACGTACAGAGGGCTCTCCTATGCACAAAGCTACACTCAGACTTGAGGCCATACCGACTGGATAGGAAAAGTGAAAGGGAGAGGCAATGAAAAGAGGAGTTATGAATTTTCTGAAAAAAAGGAAGTTTAGATTGAGCATCGGAAACCTTAAGGTTCTGCCATTCCTGGCTATAATGAAAGCATTGGAAGGCAATACCAATGCTCTGCAAGTCTCCAGCTGTTTCTTCTGGGCAGCCAAGAGCTAGGCCGGGAGTTTCCACGCTGGTGAGTACTAACTAAACTTCAATAATCCTCTTCCTGTTATTAGCTACTCCTGGATCCATTATGCGTCTGTCCCCATTTGACACAACAGCATACTCCTGCTTCCAGAAATTATTGCTCATGACTAAGGTAACCATTTCTGAAAATACAACAATGGCACAGATCATCAGTTTCTCCCTCACTCCCTGCTCTGGGCACATTTACCCCATTCTATGTCTGTCCCTCACTCCTCCTCTCTCATTGTTCTCTGGTTTTATTTTCTCCAGCTTTTTTCTCACTTCCCCTCTTCTCCTCACCCTCTCTCAACTCAAAGCTTAGGTTGAAGAGAAAAAGGGGCTGGAAAGTTTCTCCTTCCAGTTCTCATTACCTTTCTCATTCCCCAACCAATTTTGTTTACCCCCGTTTTCTGCATTACAGTTCTCCTCGACCTGCCCCTCTTTAATTCTCTTTACTTCTCTCTTTTTCCAGGCTCGTTTTCTTTTCCCTAATTCTCCTTGCCATTCCCCAGTTCTCCTCTATGGCACAAGTATGTAATCAATACAGATTATTTATAATTTGTATTGTGGTAGCACCTAGGGCACCCATAGACTAGGCCCCCACTGTTCTAGGGCCTGAACAAACCCATAACAAAAGTCAGTCCCTGGAGTTTACTATCTGAGTGATACCATCCTAAATAATTCTCCCTTCAGTTTAACTACAGAACTATTCAACCAGAAACTATAGCCTCCATCTACGCTAGGAATTTGAATGATTGCTCACAATAGTTTTCAGCAATGGATCCCTCTGGCTGCTAGTATAAACAGGAGAAAACAAGTTGCGGTACAATTTCAGAATGAATACTGCGGCTTGGTGAGGTCTTAGTGAAGTTGTCAATATTGGCTCTGCTGGTCCCCCTGCTGAGTAACCTTGAAAGCAGCAGTTCAATTTCATAGTGCAGACGGGGATTATAACTGCCAATTAACTGCCTTGAGTGCTTCTTTTTGCTTGAGACTGAGCCACTCCTCTGAGATACATGTAGCTGTTTTACTCATAACTGGAAATGATGGCTACTGTGCAAACTATTTCTGCAAAATATGAATCCTTTCAATCACCTCCAACAGGATATTTCATTGTATCAGTTGTGCAGAGAAGAAGAAGAAGAAGTTCTCATCAGACGGTTTTCCTGAAGCATCTGTTGAGAATAACGGGAAATCCAACTGCTGATGTTGAATAACTTGTGATTCACATGAGAAATCACATAAGAATATGCTGTTTTTCCTTCCTCACATCTCCTTTACCTCTGTTTGTGGCGTGCAAGAGAGAATTACAATCAGATTAGCTACACCTGTAAGCAGTATACAAGCACAAAATGCAGGGCTTAGAATTCTCTATTGTACTTGACACAGGAATGGAGAGTAGAAATGAAGGGGCTGTAAATCAGTTTCATTCCCATATTTGTCTGGCTGTCCAGGAGCCTACTTGGCCCTGGGCACAAGTTAGAGCAACCTCAGAGCTTATGTTCTGGCTGCAGTGCCCCTACTGGCTTCATACAGATCAGAATAACTGGAGCACAGAGTAATTTGCTCACATGCCCTTCCTCACCTTCCATATCACCTAGGCTTGAGCAGGCACCTTGGCTGGTGCAGTCAGAGCTTCCCTGCTTCAACCTACTTTTACCAGTGGCCAGGGTGTGTGGGGGCAGGGAAGGGATATTGCAGCAGCACCACACCATGTACTAGGATTACACTCTGGAGATCACGTCTGCCCCTTTACACTGCCAGAGAGTCATGAATGGGCCAGGGCAAAATGGAAAATTGCCCCTGCTAAGAGGGCCTGACCCCAAACTCACTAGTTTCACTCCAGTGGAACTCTACTGACGTCATTGGCATTTCTCCACTACAAGGCTGATAGCCATTGGGCATGATACCCGTTTTAGACAGTGGTGGCCAGATATCCAAAATAAGCACTGGCACTGGGGCTTGTAATCAGATACTATTTCCTCCTCTCCTTGGCACCCTCTGAGAAATTACTTCTTCCCCCACCTTCCCTCCACACACTCACATAATCATTCCTGAGCTCCCAAAATAAGCCCAATCAGCTAAAGAAATTTGGGACTCTTCCCTGTCTCTCCCAGCAAACACATTCTGCCCCTCTCACCCAATAGCTTCCCAGATCCTCCTGAAATAAATAGGCAGGTCCACTCTGCTCTGCTCTCTTTTATTCCCTCACCTCCAGACTACAGGTTCCTTTGCTTCCCTCTTTGAACCCCCAGCCACACTGCTGGATCACAGGCCTCCCTGCTTCCTTTCCATACCTGGTCCAGGATTGCCAACCCCAAGCATTCAAAATAATGAGTCAGGCCTCCATTCTAATAATACTACAATGTAGGTTCTTTTTAGTCATGCTCTGATTTTTGATCCTACAGGGGTCATATTTCCAAGCTTTTCTCCTCCACCATAAGGGCTAGAAACTTGCTTTATTTTTAAAAAGCTGAGATTCTTGCAATCACCTGACTCCAGGAGAAGGAACTTTAGGGGGGAGGGGGAAATTCAGAGATTTAGCAATACTGTGGGTCACAGGCCCACTATTCCCTTTTACCCCACTTCCTGGTGGCAGGCTCTCCATTTCACCCTGATCACGGGCCCCTACCTGCTGCCTTCTTGAAATCACTGGCTGTCCAGCTCCTCACTGCTGCTTTCTCCAACTTGGGCTCTTGCAGTTGCTCCAGAGATGAGGGTGTAATTCTGCACTGAGGCTACCTTGATTGATTCTGCCCAAAGAGCAGGGCTCTGATCTCAGCTCTGCTCCATAGTTTCAATGGTGGGAGGAACTCTCTTAGGGGCTAGACTCTCCCCCCAACCCCATCTTTCCTGGCTGCATTCTATGGTGCTGGACTGAAGGGGCTAAATATCTGCTCGTCCCTCCCATGCGACCCCTCCTGCACAGGGTTGCTGGAGAGAATGCAGAAAAGGAAGGCATGGGTCCCAATGAGTGTATGTGTATTTAAAGAAATAAAGGAGAAGGGATTTAATTGCTGGTCTCTTAGCCCAACATTACCAGCCATTGTGGATTTGAGGATTTGTATGGCATATTTAAGGCTCAGGCCCTTCAATTCTTTACTTTTAAAAGGCTGAAGGAAAAATGGAAGGACTTTATTTTGTAAACATTTACAAAAAATTAGTTAAGCTGAGTCCTTAAAAAAAAAAACCCCACACACTGAGCTGTCTGGCTCTTCTGTCCCTGAGCTGGCTACTTTGTGCTGCCCTTAGTCATTCTAAGGACCTGGGCTTCTCGGCAGAAGAGTGACATCAAATATATGGAAATAGCAGAAGTATGCTTAGAACATCATAGGGTTCCTATGGCATAAGGTTAGAGCCAGTCCTGTAGTCATTCCACATGCAAAGCTCTCCCTGACAGCATGATCAGGCCCTTAGTGACCAGTGCAGGTAGATTTTGCCATGCAGCTTCCAGTGATTGCAAGGGCTTAAGTCACCAGGCTGAAAATGTACCTCTTATTTGATTTCATGTGTCTTGTTTTTTCCATCATATAAGTGCCACCATGCTAGAGCCTATACATACTAGACCATTTCTGGTGAAATTCTCATCCCTGCATATGCTGGGCAAAAGGGACAGAGAGATGTAAAGGGGCTCTAAAAGCCTCAGTTCCAGCTGGAGGAGAATTCCCCAAGTGCAAGAACTGAGAGAGACAGCATAAACCAGTCTTTCAAGGACCCTCTTTGGAAGCTTTGGCAAAGGGCTGTAACCAGGGTGGGGCACGAGGGACAGCTGCTCAAGGCACAAAATTGGGGGGGAGGGGGAAATGGGGCAGAAATGTGACAAAAAATGGCAAGAGGTGCAAATATGCTTGCTCATCCTGGGTGCTAGAATGCCTCGTTATGGCTCTGCCCCGACACAAGGGAACATGTTGGGGGGTGGATCTAAGCCTAAGGGGGGGGAGGGCTGGACACAGTTCCACTTCATGTAGTTCTGCTGAAATTCTGGGTAGCAGTGCTGCTCGTAGGGTAGCCAGGGGAGGCTCTCATGACTCAAGCAGCCCTTCTGGGCTGTCTACATTAGGCTGAAGGCTGCTCTGACCCTTGGGTGGTAGGGGGACCTCAGGCTCAGACCAGCCCTGTGCAGTGTCCCATTTTCGCTTTGAGAAATATAGTCACCTTACTAATGTGGATGAAGAATATCTGAGCCTGGACTTGTTACAGCAGTTTTTTAACAAGCCAGTTGGATTTTCATTGATATTGGGATTGGAATGTTACTGCGGGGAGCAGGGGGAGGGGAATAGATGACTTGTCCATGCTACCACAGTAAAAGTTTCATTGACTGGATCCTTCAGTTTTATAAAGGTGGCTGGTAAGAGTTTAGAAAACATCTGTATGGAAAATTACCATGTATGATTCATGCTGTTGGAATACTCTCATGGAATTCCTGTGACACTATTTAAAATAAACTGACAACAAGCCCTCTGTAGCAGGGTATGCACACCCCATCCTCTTTTGGGGTGGGGCGGGGCTGTTCGGCCTGATGGCCAGAGTCTATACAGCTGCCCTTGGGGTCGGGGCTGTTCGGCCCAATGCCCAGAGTCAGGGGCCGCCACCCTGGGGTGATGACAGCAGGGGTAGGGGGACCCAGGCCCTCCCTGCTCCACCAGGTCCTGGCCCAGGGCCCTGTCAATGGTTAGTGTGGTCACCACCCAGTCAGCAGGGAATCATATAACACACTGACTTTCCTCAGGTGGGAGATACCACTCAGCCCACCTCCCCAGACCACTTCCTACCATGTGTCCTGAAGCTGGGGTCCATTCGTTATTGGGGTACTGAACTCCTTGGCGCAGGTAGCTTGCTGGGATTCAGACTCCAGTCGATCTGTAGGCAACAGGTCTCTGGTCTGCGCCTCGGATCTCTGGTTCCTGTAGTCAGTGGCTGAAGTGGCTCCTGGGCTGGAGCCTCCACCAAGCATCCTTCCTCCTCAGTGGTCAGCCTAGAATGAGTTGGGCTGCTCCCTTTTATACTGAAGCAGCAGTTGGAGCATGCGCAGCATGGCCTGAGGGGCGGGACTTCTGCCACCCATAATGTGGGATTAACTCTATCTTGTCCAGTGCAGGGTATGCACACCCCATCACACCCTCCAAATATTTTCTGCTATAGCATGAACAATAGAATTAAGTTTGAGTAACTAGATTTTGATGTGTAATTCTAGCATTTCTTGGAAACTTCCTGTTTGAAACTTTGTTTTCTTTTATTGACAAAGTTTTTGCGAAGGGTTTACTGGTGCTACTAGGAAGATAAGACCTGGGAAAGTCATTTCTCAGATGTTGAAGACCAGGATGATAATAATGCACACTTATACAATGCTTTTCAAACCAGATGAACTTAAGAAACAAAAAGCATGTCTACACTTTGAGCTTGGGGTGTGATTCCCTGCTTGAAGAGACATGCCTGGGCTAGCTCTGACTGAGCTAGCACATTAAAAATAGAGTGTAGTCGCAGCAGTGTGAGGGGGGCTAACCACCCCAAGTGTGTGCCTGTCAACGATGTTAGGTACATATTCGGGACGTCTAGCATCTTTCATCATTTATGCTGTGGCAGCTACCTTCTATTTTTAGCATGCTAGTTCTGATTGAGAAAAGGGGAGGAAAACTGAAAAAGAAAAAAATGAGGCTTTTAGTTTTATCATTGAAAAAAGGAAATTTATGACCATGTCCATTTTTTTGCAGAAAAACAATTTTTCAATCAATAATCAAATTAATTTGAAATTTTCAACCAGAGCTTGCCAACTTGCAAATGGCATGCAGCCCCTTGGGGACCATAACCAACTGGTATAAATTAGAACAGCTGCTCTAAATTACCCCAGGCCTGGTGTCAGGGCAACCTGAGAATCAGGTAGCTGTAACTGGCTCCCTGACAGTCACCACAATCTGTACTGAGCAGCTCTTGGTGCAGGCTGAAATCTGGGTTGTTGTTTTTAACATGAAGTCCTATGTACTGTGCCAAAACAATTTACTGGGTCAATGATGTTTTACTTCAGAAAGGATTTCATTAATGCCATAAGAATCAAAAATAGAAAATTTATATACCATGGGTCTAATCCTCCACTACTCTATACTGGTTTTATGCCAGTGGAATTACATCAGCATAAAGCCAGTGTAACAGAATTGTGAATCAGGCCTTGTCTCACCTTCCAGCTCTTAAACATCAACTTGTCCTCTGCAGCTCAGTAGAAACATATACATTATTAGCATTGCTAATGATTTATCACAACCCAGTCATTCTGGATTCCCAATTAAAAATTGGAATAGGTGGTACTATGTGGAAAATATGGTTAAATTGCACAAGTAGTTCAGATCTCTGTATAATCTCAAACGGGCGTATGATAACCTGCAAAAATGTGCAAGGTTAATTCAGCTTTCCCAAAAGACCATTTTTCATGTATCTAATCATTGTAAACTGGATTCTCACTTAATACACTACTCTGCAATATTTGCTCCCCCAGTATTAACTGCTTCAGTAGCATATCTCAACTCCAGAGCAAAGACACCCCATGGAGAATCAAATAAACAAACAGAATAACAGCACAATCCTTGTTAGGATTCCATAAAATATGGAAAGTGAATGAAAATAAATCCCTGTCTCTTACATACTGGAGCAATATATGTGGTAGACATTTAGAGTATCCTCTACTGTTCATGCTTTTGATTCCTTTCCCCATGCTTTGGAGGAGCCTCTGAGAACATCTGAAAAGCCACATCTTTATTGACCTTCTAATCCCTCCTCAGAACTCTCCAGTCCCATGACGACTATCAAAAAACTTGACAACAGTTAGACTGCTGGTGTGCAGAGACTGTTGGCTATTATGCTGATGAACGTTGTCTCACTGTTTCCTTGTACTCCTATCTGCCTGTATCTATCTGTTGCCTTTTGTCTTATATTTAGACGATAAATTCCTTGGGGAAGAGACTGTCTTTTTGTTCTGTGTTTTTATAGTGCCTAGTACAGTCAAGTAGGGTGTTGGTCCAGGACTGGAGCTCCTAGATGCCATGGTAATAATAAACAACAATATATACAGCAGGGGACAATAGTAAAGACACTTAAAATTCCAATTCTGGTTGGGCATTTGATACATCACTGAAGAAAGGAACAGCAGTGGGTAGGATAATGGACTTTAAGAGGAAGGATAGTGCTGATACTAGTCAGATAGGCGATATTAGCACTAGAATGACGGTACCCAATCAGGCAAGGAATGTGGGCAAAGCCAAGCAGCAACAATTAAGATGCTTGTACACCAAAGCAAGGAGCCTGGGTAACAAAATGGAGGAACTAGAACTACTGGTGCAGGAAGTGAAACCAGATATTATAGGGATAACATAAACATGGTGGAATAGTAGTCATGACAGAAATATAGGTATTGAAGGGTATGTGCTGTTCAGGAAAGACAGAAATAAAGGCAAAGGTGGCAGAGTAGCATTGTACAGTATATTAATAATAAGGTAGACTGTAAAGAAATTAGAAGAGATGGAATGGATAAGAGTCGGTTTAGGCCAAAATCAATTTGGGGAAGAAAGCTATTAAAGGTTCCCCTGATACAGTGCTTGGGGTGTGCTACAGAACACCAGTATCTGATTTGGATATGGATAGAGACCTCTTTAATGTTTTTAATTAAATACTTTTGGGAATTATGCAGTTATGGGAGACTTTAACTTAGGACAAGTGCTAATAATAATAGTAGGGTCCAGATTATCCTGGATGTGATAGCTGACAGATTTCATCACCGAAGAGTTGCTGAACCAACAAGAGGTGATGCCATTTTAGATTTGGTATTGGTGAGTAGTGAGGACCTCCATGGAAGAACTGGTTGTAGAGGACAACCTTGGTTCGAGTGATCATGAGCTAATTCAGTTTAAACTAAATGGAAGGATAAACAAAAATAGATCTGCAACAAGAGTCCTTGATTTCAAAAGAGCTAACTTTAAAAAAATTAAGGGAATTCGTTAGGAAAGTGGACTGGACTGAAGAACTCAAGGCTCTGAATGTGGAGGAGGCTTGGAATTAAGGTACTTTAAGTCAAAGTTGTAAAAGCTATCTGAAGCCTGCATCCCAAGCAAGGGGGAAAAATTCATAGGGAAGGGTTTCAGACCAAGATGGATGAGCAAGCATCTCAAACAGGTGATTAAGAGAAAGCAGAAAGTGTGCAAGGAATGAAAGATGGGGAAGATCAGCAAAGGAAGCTACCTCTTGGAGGTCAGAAGGTGTGGGGACAAAGTGAAAACTGCCAAAAGTCAAGCAGAATTGGAACTTGCAAAGGGAATTAAAACCAATAGCAAAGGGTTCTATAGCCATATAAATAAAAAGAAAACAAGGAAAGAAGAAGTGGGACCACTAAATACTGAGGGTGGAGTGGAGATTAAAGATAACACTGCTCTACAGCCAAAATGCTTCTGAAATAAATGTAGTCAAACTTTACAAATTCTGGGTCACTGAGAATGAAAATGATGCTTAAAATTGTTGATTGGCTCTAGTTTTCAAGATATGCTATTGGGTCAGTATATACGACCCTTGACTTGGGAATGGCGGAGGATAAGTGAGTTATAAAGGGAAGGGATCTCAATTTAAACCAGAAATGATTAAAATACATCTTTGACTGGATCTATGAATAAATCTATGACTGGGTTTGGACAGTACTTGCTTTTTAGGCAAAACAATGAATGATGCAATCTGAAGCTGGTATTGCGTCATACATGATATGAATTGCATCATGTTATTCCTAGAAGTCATGGATGATGCAATCATAACGAAGCTTACATCACTCTGCTGAACAAATTGCCCTATATCAGCTCTAGAAATCATACAGTGTCGTGCTCTCTTATTTGTCAGTGTTTGATTTTGCAAAGGGACACATTTCTGTTTAGCCAAAGTGAGCAGAGATGCCTCGTACTTGTGTGAACAGTGCAGATAACTTCTGCTATGTTTGTGGTGAAGTGACTTTTGCATCACAAAAGCGCAGTATAACCACTATGGTTAAGAAAGCCTATCACCTTTATTTTGGCTGCAAAATTGGAGATCAGGACAAGAGGTGGGCCCCACACATATGCTGCAACACTTCTGCAACAAATCTTCGCCAGTGGTTTAACAGGAAAAGGAAATCTATGCCTTTTGCAGTGCCAATGATTTGGAGAGAGCCAACAGATCATACCAGCAATTGTTACTTCTGCAATGGTGCCTCCAGTTGGGAAAGGTGTGTCAAAGAAGAAAAAGTGGACTGTGCATTATCCAAACATTCCATCAGCTATACGCCCAGTACCCCACGGAGAAGGACTGCCGGTTCCTGATGCACCAGAATCATTCTCACTTGAGTCAGACGAGGAAGAGGAAGAGGATGAAACTTCTGGTCCTGAACCATCAATGTCACAGGACCCACATTTTCTCCCATCCTCCTCCTCTGAACCACACCTCATAACACAAGATGAACTGAATGACCTTGTCAGGGATTTGGAACTACCCAAGAGTAAGGCAGAGCTGTTGGGCTCCAGACTACAGCAGTGGAATCTCCTGGCAGGTGATGTCAGGGTTTCCATGTTCCGTGACCGTCAAAAGGATCTTGTCCCATTCTTCTTCATGGAAGATGATCTTGTAGCCTGCAACAACATCGATGGTGTGATGGCAGCCCTCAACATCGTTCACGATCCAGATGAGTGGAGACTGTTCATTGATTCATCGAAGACGAGTCTTAAAGCTGTTTTACTGCATAATGGCAATGTTTTGCCATCAATTCCAGTTGGTCATGCAGTCCATATGAAGGAAACCTATGACAACATGAAACAACTTTTGAGGTGCATAAACTATGACCAACATCAGTGGCAGCTTTGTGGCGATTTGAAGGTTCTTGCTCTCTTGCTTGGTCTGCAGACTGGATACACAAAGTACTGCTGATTTCTCTGCGAATGGGATAGTCGTGCAAGAGATTCCCACTACATCAAGAAAGATTGGCCACTCCGACAGTCATTGGAGCCTGGGAGGAAAAGTGTTCAGCATCCACCACTTGTTGAATCAAGGAAGATTTTGTTACCACCCTTACACATCAAGCTGGGTCTGATGAAGAATTTTGTCAAGGCCATTGACAAAACACAAGCAGCTTTCAAGTACCTCCGTGGAAAATTTCCAAGGTTAAGTGAAGCTAAGATAAAGGAAGGTGTCTTTGTTGTTCCTCAGATTCGTGAACTTCTTCGAGATGATGCATTTGACCATGCACTGCGTGGCAAGGAAAAGACGGCATGGAAAGCCTTCCAGTTAGTGGCAATAAATTTTCTCGGAAACAACAAGGCAGACAACTACAGGTTGTTGGTGGAAAACCTCCTCAAGGCATACAAAAGCCTTGGTTGCAACATGTCACTAAAGATACATTTTTTGCACTCTCATCTAGATTTTTTTCCACCGAACTGCGGAGCAGTGAGCGACGAGCACGGCGAGCGATTTCACCAGGACATTGCAACAATGGAGAAACGCTATCAGGGCAAATGGAGCCCATCAATGCTTGCAGACTATTTCTGGACAGTGACAAGAGATGCTCCATTTAATGAATACAAGAGACAAGCCAAGAAGCGCCGAGTAGACACTGAATAGGACTAAACTATGTACAGAATAGTTTTTTGCCTTTTGTTTCATAATACATTTTATTTATATAACCCTTTTGCTGATTTTTAAAGTGTTACATAAACAGGACAGGTGAAATATTATCATGTAAAGCAACCATAAACACATGAAAAGACCTAGGTTTACAATTTATGATTAAAACTCTATCTACACAATATACATAGACATAAAATGTAAAAACTTAAATATCTTAGAAACAGTAGCCAATCAGTTGTTTTAATTGTCATATTTGAATTCAGCACATCAAAATACATAATAAATAGCACATTTTATCTCTGAAGCAGACAACTTCTCAAAAATTGTAGACCAGTGTAATCTAGGCATGGCCCAACACCTAAACAAATAATTTGCCTCAGTTTTTAATGAGGCGAATGAAGTTTAGGGTTGCTAATGGCAACAAGGATATGGAGGCAGAAATGATCACATCTGCGGTGGAAGTCAAACTCAAACATCTTATTGGGACTAAATTGGGGGGCCCAGATAATCTCCATCCAAGAATATTAAAGTAAATGGCACATGAAATTGCAAGCCCAATACAATGATTTTTAGTGAATCTGTAAATTCGGGGGTCATACCCTATGACTAGAGAATTGCTAATATAGTTCCTATTTTTAAGAAAGGGGAAAAAAGTGATCCAGGATACTACAGGCCTATTAGTTTGACCTCAATTGTATGAAAGGTCTTGGAACAAATTTTGAAAGAGAAAGTCATTAAGAACATAGAGGTGAACAGTAATTGAGATAAAATACAACATGTTTTACAAAAGGTAGATCATGCCAGACCAACCTGATCTCCTTCTTTGAGAAGATAACTGTTTTTTTAAAGAAAGGAAATGCAGTAGATCTAATCTACCTGATTTCGGTAAGGCATTTGATATAATTTCACATGGGAAATTATTAGTTAAATTGGAGAAGATGAGGATTAATATGAGAATTGAAAGTTGGATAAGGAATTGGTTAAAGGGGAGACTACAACAGGTCATACTGAAAGGTGAACTGTCAGTCTGGAAGGAGGTTATTAGTGGAGTTCCTCAGGGATCGGTCTTGGGACCAATATTATTTAACATATTTATTACGGACGTTGGCACAAAAAGTGAATGTGCGCTAATAAAACTTGTGGATGACACAAAGTTGGGAGGTATTGCCAATACAGAGGAAGACTGGAATATCATACAAGAAGATCTGGATGACCTTGTAAACTCTAGTAATAGAAATGGAATGAAATTTAATAGTGCAAAGTGCAAGGTCATGCATTTAGGGACTAACAACAAGAATTTTTGCTATAAGCTGGCGATTTATCAGTTGGAAGCGACAGAGGAGGAGAAAGACCTGCATGTATTGATTGATTGCAGGATAACTATGAGTCATCAATGTGATGCAGCTGTGAAAAAGGCTAATGCAGGCCTAGGATGCATCAGGCGAGCTATTTCCAGTAGAGATATGGAAGTGTTAGTATCATTATACAAGGCACTGGCAAGACCTCATCTGTGCAATTCTGGTCTCCAGTGTTTAAGAAATGGCACAGGTACAGAGAAGGGCTACTAGGATGATCCGAGGAACCTATTTTATCAGAAGAGACTCAAAGAGCTTAGCTTGTTTAGCCTAACCAAAAGAAGGCTGAGGGGAGATATGATTGCTCTCTATAGATACATCAGAGGAATAAATATCAGAGAGGGAGAGGAGTTATTTAAGTTAAGTGCCAATGTGGACACAAGAACAAAAGGATATAAACCGTCCATTAACAAATTTAGACCTGAAGTTAGGCAAAGGTTTCTAACCATCAGAGGAGTGAAGTTCTGGAACAGCCTTCCAAGGGGAGCAGTGGGGGCAAAAGTCCTAACTGGCTTCAAGCCTGAGCTTGATAAGTTTATGGAGGGGATGGTATGATGGGGCTGCCTATGATAGCATCTGGCCCATCAGTGATTGCCATAGGAAAAATCCCCAATGGCCAGACAGGAGATTAGTTGGGGAGGGCTCTGAGTTACTACAGAGAATTCTTTCCCAGGTATCTGCCTGTTGGGTCTTTCCCACATGCTCAGGATCTAACTAATTGCCATATTTGGGGCCAGGAAGGAATTTTTGCCCGGTCAGATTAGCAGAGACCCTGGGGGGGAGGGCTGCCTTCCTCTACAGCATTGGGCACAGGTCACTTGCAGGTTTAAACTAGTGTAATGGTGAATTCTCTGTTAATTGAAGTCTTTAAACCATGATTTGAGGACTTCAGTAACTCAACCATAGGCTAGGGGTCTATTTCAGGTGTGAGTGGGTGAGGTTCTGTGGCCTGCAATGTGAAGGTGGTCAGACCAGATGATCACCTTCTGATCTTAAAGTCTATGGGTCTATAATGACTATTTTTCATATTTTCTATATTAAGATAGGACCATAAATATGCATGGTGCTTTAAGGACTTGTAAAGAGACAGACCCCTATTCCAAAGAAGGAGGGGCAAATGGATATAGAACACAGTACAAAATACGTAAGATAGAAACATATAGTATTTACAGCCCAGACTTAAAGGGGAAAGCTACATAAATCAGAAATAAGTCACAACCAAAAAGGTTGTACTTCTAGGGAAATGGATTTCTAGTTAGCAGCAGCAGCAGCCAGGACCCAGAGAGTGAAGAGCCCTTTGTTGATAATGCACATTAATCCCAGTAGCGCTAATACTTTAACTGGTGGGGCAGGAAGAGAGACACAGGGCATAAGACCACAGGAAAAATTGTCACAAATGGAAATGAAGAGAAGCTTGTGGTAGCAAGAGTAAGATTTCTGCAGTAGCACGGATCAGTAGTGAATGTCCCTCTGTACTCACATTCTACACCCTATTGTAATAATCTTTTATACAAAGTATGCCTTGTGAGGGATCATTTGAAAACTCATAACTTGCTGGTAAGCATTGGCATGGTAGGATGTGCTTTATATGTAAAGTTATACATTTCCCCTGTATGATGTTAAAAATACATGTTCAGACTCATGTAGCATCAAACTGGTCAACATACCTGTCTTGAACAAAGCAGTGTATGCTTATCTTAATTTGCATTTAAGCAGTAAACAGAGTCGTCAAGCAGAAGGGGGAAGGGACACTGAAACAATTTGTACAGTGGGGGTGCTGAGAGCCATTTAACCAAGCTGCAAACCCTGTATATAATGGAAACCACTTCAAACCAAGGGGTGCTACCGCACACCCCAACACTCCTAGTCATAGACACAGACTTTCTAATTTCCAGGGGGGGCTCCACCCCAGGCCGCACCCCTTCCCCCAAGGCCCCACCCTGCCCTGTCTCTTCCTGCCCCGCCCCCACCCCGCCTCATCCCACCCCATTCCATCCCCCAAGCGCGCCCCATCCTTGCTGCTCCCCCCTGCCCCCAGCGCCTCCTGCAAGTTGCTGAACAGCTGTTCCGTGGCAGGCAGGAGGCACTGGGAGGGAGGGGGAGATGCTGATTGGTGACTGGGGGGAGGGAGAGGTGCTGATATGGGGGAGCACCCATGGAGTCAGAGCCTATGCTCCTAGTTCCAGCACCTATGGAAGGGTGGGGGAGTAAGATGCAAAGGAAGCTCACACAGGTGGACATCCTTCTATACAGACTCTTGGTCCCTGGTTCTCAGCTGGAAATTTTTTCAAGAGGAGAACTGATATTATAAAAAGGAGAGCAAACACCCCAAGACAGTGTTCCACTCTCTCTCCCTGTCTCTCTCACTCTTTGCACCTGAGAAGACAAAAGCCATCATTGAACTCCAGGGGAGGGGTCCTGACCTGAAGAGTTTGGTTGGTAATGCTGTTGGAAACATATGGTGAGAAACTTTGCTTGAATCTAATAAACATTGTTATGTTAGGCACTAGAAAGTGTATTATTTTATTTTCTTGTCACTATTTCTGACTTTGCCCCTTTGCTTGCACACACTTAAAATCTCACTCTTTGTAGTTATTAAACTTGTTTTATTGTTTTATTTAATCCAGTGTGTTTAAGTTAAAGTGTCTGGGTAGCTCTATT
Source organism: Emys orbicularis (assembly GCF_028017835.1). Lineage (NCBI taxonomy): Eukaryota > Metazoa > Chordata > Testudines > Emydidae > Emys > Emys orbicularis. The sequence continues at coordinate 77,401,667 of NC_088684.1, read as the reverse complement.
TAAGATAATAAGATGAAGGAATAATGGCCATATATATGTACTGTCCAGGAAAGGGTTAGGCAGTACAAGACATATATTGAGGGGCAGGGGGGAAATCCGGGACTTGGAGGCTGTTGGGGTCACCCTGCATAAGTAACCCAGGCTGGTAAAAGCCAGAGTGTAACCCAAGTGTGGCTGGTAGGCTGCAGTTACACACAGACACTCAGGGTGTGGCTTGCATGCTGGAAGGCTGTTTGTGAGTGGTTCAGGTGAGAGCTACTATAGCAAGGCATTCTAAGGCATCCACAGTTGCATGGCAGGAATGACACAGCCCCTCACTAGTCTGGATTGTACCCCCATATGTCTCACACAGTCACCTGCATATGATTATTAAAATATATCTATTGTGATGTTAACAACTGTCCTGAAGAGGTTTTTGCTTGCGTGGTTTTAAAGCCTCAAAGATAAGTCATTGTTTCAATGAGATGGTCGAGTTCAGGATCCTGACACAAGGAAGAAAGGAGAGCAGCAGAATACGGACCCTGGACTTCAGAAAAGCAGACTTTGACTCCCTCAGGGAACAGATGGGCAGGATCCCCTGGGAGAATAACATGAAGGGCAAAGGGGTCCAGGAGAGCTGGCTGTATTTTAAAGAATCTTTATTGTGGTTGCAGGAACAAACCAACCCGACGTGTAGAAAGAATAGTAAATATGGCAGGCGACCAGCTTGGCTTAACAGTGAAATCCTTGCTGACCTTAAACGCAAAAAAGAAGCTTACAAGAAGCGGAAGATTGGACAAATGACCAGGGAGGAGTATAAAAATATCACTCAGGCATGCAAGAGTGAAATCAGGAAGGCCAAATCGCACTTGGAGTTGCAGCTAGCAAGAGATGTTAAGAGTAACAAGAAGGGTTTCTTCAGGTATGTTAGCAACAAGAAGAAAGTCAAGGAAAGTGTGGGCCCCTTACTGAATGAGGGAGCCAACCTAGTGACAGAGGATGTGGAAAAAGCTAATGTACTCAATGCTTTTTTTGCCTCTGTCTTCACAAACAAGGTCAGCTCCCACACTGCTGGACTGGGCAGCACAGTATGGGGAGGAGGTGACCAGCCCTCCGTGTAGAAAGAAGTGGTTCGGGACTATTTAGAAAAACTGGATGAGACAAATCCATGGGGCCGGATGCGCTGCATCCGAGGGTGCTAAAGGAGTTGGCGGATGTGATTGCGGAGCCATTGGCCATCATCTTTGAAAACTCATGGCGATCAGGGGAGGTCCCGGATGACTGGAAAAAGGCTAATGTAGTGCCCATCTTTAAAAAAGGGAAGAAGGAGGATCCGGGGAACTACAGGCCAGTCAGCCTCACCTCAGTCCCTGGAAAAAGCATGGAGCAGGTCCTCAAGGAATCAATTATGAAACACTTAGAGGAGAGTAAAGTGATCAGGAACAGTCAGCACGGATTCACCAAGGGGAAGTCGTGCCTGGCTAACCTAATTGCCTTCTATGAGGAGATAACTGGCTCTGTGGATGGGAAAGCAGTGGATGTGTTATTCCTTGACTTTAGCAAAGCTTTTGATACGGTCTCCCACAGTATTCTTGCCGCCAAGTTAAAGAAGTATGGGCTGGATGAATGGACTGTAAGGTAGAAAGAAAGCTGGCTAGATCGTCGGGCTCAACGGGTAGTGATCAATGGCTCCATGTCTAGTTGGCAGCCGGTTTCAAGCGGACTGCCCCAAGGGTCGGTCCTGGGGCCGGTTTTGTTTAATATCTTTATTAATGATCTGGAGGATGGTGTGGACTGCACTCTCAGCAAGTTTGCAGATGACACTAAACTGGGAGGCGTGGTAGATACGCTGGAGGATAGGGATCAGATACAGAGGGACCTAGACAAATTGGAGGATTGGGCCAAAAGAAACCTGATGAGGTTCAACAAGGACAAGTGCAGAGTCCTGCACTTAGGACGGAAGAATCCTATGCACTGCTACAGACTAGGGACCGAATGGCTAGGTAGCAGTTCTGCAGAAAAGGACCTAGGGGTCACAGTGGACGAGAAGCTGGATATGAGTCAACAGTGTGCTCTTGTTGCCAAGAAGACTAATGGCATTTTGGGCTGTATAAGTAGGGGCATTGCCAGCAGATCGAGGGACGTGATCGTTCCCCTTTATGCGACATTGGTGAGGCCTCATCTGGAGTACTGTGTCCAGTTTTGGGCCCCACACTACAAGAAGGATGTGGAAATATTGGAAAGAGTCCAGCGGAGGGCAACAAAAATGATTACGGGTCTGGAGCACATGACCTATGAGGAGAGGCTGAGGGAACTGGGATTGTTTAGTCTCCAGAAGAGAAGAATGAGGGGGGATTTGATAGCTGCTTTCAACTACCTGAGGGGGGGTTCCAAAGAGGATGGAGCTCGGCGGTTCTCAATGGTGGCAGATGACAGAACAAGGAGCAATGGTCTCAAGTTGCAGTGGGGGAGGTCTAGGTTGGATATTAGGAAACACTATTTCACTAGGAGGGTGGTGAAGCACTGGAATGCTTTACCTAGGGAGGTGGTGGAATCTCCTTCCTTGGAGGTTTTTAAGGCCCGGCTTGACAAAGCCCTGGCTGGGATGATTTAGTTGGGAATTGGTCCTGCTTTGAGCAGGGGGTTGGACTAGATGACCTCCTGAGGTCCCTTCCAACCCTGATATTCTATGATTCTATAACTCATAGTAGCTACGCTAATAAATCTAACTCCTTACAATGAGAATTACTGTATGACAAGTAAGCACTGACTGATTAGTCATCCTTTAGAAATGCTTATCCCCATTGTGTCAAAAGTATTGTACAAGTAGTTATTTTATTAAATTACAGACATGCATAGCTTGAATCTATGGCACTGAATATACTTGACACTATCATTATTTATTATTTTTACAGTAGGGTCCAGAGGCTCTGAGGCAGGATTGGCGATCCATTGTACAAACACATACCAAGAGACAGTCCCTGCCCAAAGAATTTACAACCTATCTTAACACAAAGACATGACAAGGAGGTGTACCAAATAAATGGAAAGTCTGGGAGAGAGAGGATGAGGATAATAGTTTCATGTGGTTACACAGACTAGCTGTCATAGAAATGTAGGGCTGGAAGGGATGTCAAGAAGTCATCTAGTCCACCCCCCCTCACTGAGGCAGGACTAAGTATATCTAGACCATCCCTGACAGGTGTTTGTCTAACCTGTTAAAAACCTCCAGTGATGGGGTTCCACAACCCCTCTAGATAACCTGTTCCAGTGCTTAATTATCCTTATAGTAAGAAAGTTTTTCCTAATATATAGCCTACATTTCCCGTGCTGCAAACTAAGTTGCTTACTTTTTGTCCTACTTTCAGTGGACATGGAGAAAAACTGATCACTGTCCTCTTTATAACAATTATAATCATGTACATAATCATCAGCTGGTTTTAAATCAAAGGTGTTTATTTTTAAAGTTCTAAACTAACCAGTAATATTAACATCAATCATTCCTACTGGCCACCTGCCTGACAACAAAAGTGCCAGTTCATGGCAGTTGTGATAGCATTTGTGTGTGTGATGAGGTTAGCCATCTGCTAGGATCTGAAATCACCCACATGTATCGCCAAACCTTTCAAACAGCCACCAGATGGTAATGACTTTCAATCACTTCTGATTGGGATCACATTTGAATTGGTGACCTTGAGAGCCAAAGGCTTCATATTCCAGTACAAATATCCTGAGCAATCACATTCTCTTACAAAATGTTTAAACTTTGAGAAGTGTGGTATTTCACAGTGTTGTTGTAGCCATATTGAGTCCAGGACATTAGAGAGTCAAGGTGGGTGAGGTAATATCTTTTACTCTATCAACTTCTGTAGATAGGCATGACATTTTTTACTATATTCTTTCTGTTGGGCATGAAAGACTACTACCTGCAACAGAAATCCCCTTGCTTTTACTACCACTGCTGTTATTATTGACATTTATTCTGAAACCTGTCCTTAAAAGTTGATTTTACTCAATATATTTAAAAATCGCACCACATCATCAGCAACAGTAAGCATGAATTCACTCCACCGACATGATGATATCACTCCTTTTATTGTTTCACCTTGAAAAACAATTTTTTCTTCCAATAATTGACACCAGCGTTTTTCATAAGACCTTAATACATAATGTCAAGAAGACCCTGTAATCAGCAGCATCATGATTTGCAAATACATTTATTTGCAAGTAACTCATAACAATAGTCTAACTCTGAAAAATGATAGATGGACCAATCCAAAGGCAGACAGGTTGGGAAGAATTTTCTGTGACTGATTACACCAGAAAAAGCATTTAACGTAAGAAGAACTTTTTTCAAACAACAAACATAATTCAGAATTTGACTGTCAGTCTGATTGCTTGGGGACACTGGGCATTGCTTCATAATTCTCTTCAAAGGCACAATCCTGCTCCCATTAACTCCAAAAAGGAATAAGCTGAGGGTTCGACGTTCATTGTAAAACAAAAAATGTTCTACCCATCATCTGAAATCTGAACTGTGGAGAAAAGAAAAGTTGAAAGTGACATGTTGATTTTTATGCAAATGTTTTACTCCACACTCAGAACCTATGACTAGTTCAGGCACTCCAATGGAGATTTGGAGGGAAGAAACAGTGATACATTAACTTTATTTCTATACATTATATAATAATCAGTGTATAAATACTCATGAATTTCCCAGAGAACATAGACACTGTATAGTGCAAACTATTCTTATTCCTCCCGCCCCCAACATGTGTTTTCAATTGAAAACCTGAGGGTTTTTTTTCTGAGTTCCTTATATGGAGCAAACAAACAAACAAAAACAATCTTCACTGTTCAATCTGGTTATTCCGAACATTAGCTCATCAGATAGGTGATGTACAGCTTGGCACAAATAGGAGATACAGCGAGAGGCTCAAACTGGTTATTCCGAACATTAGCTCATCAGATAGGTGATGTACAGCTTGGCACAAATAGGAGATACAGCGAGAGGCTTCAGAATTTCCTGAGTGTTTTAAATAGGGAAAAATATTACAACCAATATTGACAGGCCTAAGGAAGATGGGTGCTTTGAAAATCCCAGCCTACTAGTTGTTTTTTCCTGTTTTATATAGTCCTGCATTCTTATCGTATTCCAGTTAATCACAACGTACAGGTCATTCATCTCATAGTAGTGAGTCAACCATCTAAGGCCCCAGTCCTCTAGAGCAGGGGTAGCCAACCTGAGCCTGTGAAGGAGCCAGAATTTACCAATGTACATTGCCAAAGAGCCACAGTAATATGTCAGCAACCCCCCCCCCCCCATCAGCTCCTCCTCTCCTCCACTCCCAGCGCCTCCTGCCCACTGGCAGCCCCGCCGATCAGTGCCTCCTCCTCCCTCCCCACATCTCCTGATCAGCTGTTTCGTGGTGTGCCGGAGACTCTGGGGGGGAGGAGTGAGGGCACGGCAGGCTCAGGGGAGAGGGTGGGAAGGGTTGGAGTGGGGGCCGGGCCTTTGACAGAGCCAGGGGTTGAGCAGCGAGCACCGCCCAGCACACTAGAAAGTTGGCGCCTGTAGCTCCAGCCCCGGAGTCAGTGTCTATACAAGGAGCCGCATGTTAACTTCCGAAGAGCCGCATGTGGCTCTGGAGCCACAGGTTGGCCACCCCTGCTCTAGAGACTTGTGTGCATGTGGTAAGAAATCTCATTGAAACCAGTAGGACTCCTCGCAGGGAATATCTACACAGTAGTGGGAGGGTGTTTCCCAGCACATGCAGAGAGATGCGCTAGCACACTAAAAACAGCAGTATGGCTGCAACAGCACAGAGAGCAGCTCAGGCTAGCTGTTTGAGTACCCCTGGGGAAGTCCACTGGGATAGTATTAGGGCTCCTAGCCCAAGCTGCCACCCAGGCTGCCACGGCCACACTGCTATTTTTAGTGTGCCAGCTCGAGCAGAGCTAGCCTGGGTCTACCCAGGCTGAGAAGTACCCTCCCAGATGCTATGTAGACACCCACAGGGCATAGAGTCTTCTTCTTAGCGTATGCGCAAGGTGACATGTGGCCAGGATCCATAATTAGTTTAGGGCCTCATCCTATTCCACCTGAAGTCAATGGCAGAACTTCCTTTAACCTCAGTGATGCTAATCGAAACTTCAGTTTTAATTTGCACATCCTTCAAAAAACAAAACAGCTCATTTATAGGGTGCATGGCTTTTAAAGAGGTGTGGTGTTTTAGCCACACACGAGCTTTTTCTCTAATACAGTCTAAATGTTTTATAGTCTGCAACAAACAGCTACTCATGTAATTTTAAACACTCTGCAACTATGGGAAACTAGCAAAAACATCAAAAGCATCATGTACATGGGAATAGATGGAGGGTGAAGGGGGAGACAGTTTAAGTAGAGGGCAAGAAGCCACACAATAGGTCCCAAGTAAACAAGCTGTATACTATCTGTTGCAATAACATCCATTTAAATAGCGGCTTACTCCGAATTTCAGGGGGGAATACAGTCTGGAAACCATCAAAATACAACACCAAAACCAAACTCAAGATTTATCAGAGCTGTGTACTTTCAACATTACTTTATAGGGCAAAATGCTGGGGAATGAGAAAGTATGCCATGTCTAACTGTCTTCAGTCCATACAACCTGCCTCAGAAAAATCCTCTGTATCTTTTGGCCCAGAACAATCTCAAACTAAGATCTATTGACACAGTGCAGCCAAAAGGATCTGAGCACCATCATTGCCAGGAGGCGCTGGAGATGGATTGGTCATGTGCTTCGGATGGAAATTGATTTCATCATCAGAGTAGCAATAAGATGGACACCTGAAGGCAAGCAAAAACGAGGCCACCTGAAAACAACATGGCGAAGAGCTGTGGAAGCCGAGCTGAAAAATCTGGGCCACAGCTGGGAGCCATTGAAAGACTTGCCAGAAACAGACAGGAGTGGAGGAGCTTCGTCACTTCCCTAAATGCTAAAGGCATAATGGGAACATGATGACGATGATTACTCAGAATCACTAGTAGAGTTTAAATGGTTAGGTCACTGGCATTCAAGTACTTTCCCTATGAGCCACCATAGAAACTTCAACGAAATGTGCTGGTGCCACATGATTATTTATAGAACTAAACACATGCAGTTTATTTCACTGGTGGTTTGGGTGGTGTCTCTTGAGGAACATAAGACTAACTACTTGGATTGCAAGTTCTTTGGGACAGAGACTGCAGCTTTGTGTATGTTTATACAGAACCTAGCACATTTCTGCCCCAATCCCGAGAGAGGCCTCTGAGCACCACTGCAATATAAATATTAAGTAATGATGACTGCATACTTGAACCACAGGGCTGTGGCCTGACCAAGATGGTAGCCTGGCACTATCAGGGTGACCTCTGCTTCCATGATAGGAAATGATATAGCACTTCTTGTTGACTGAGCCGTGAACTGGCAGTATAGAAAAAAGGGTGGTGGTGGTGTTAGGTGAACCAACCTCCTCCCCAGCCCACTACACTCACTAATAGGGGTGTCAGTAGGGTTGCCAACAGTCCCTTATTACAAGGAACGTCCCTTATTTTTTCATCTCTGTACAACAAGATCAGGAGTTGCTGAGTGCTGCAAAAAGCAGCAAGAAAATACCCCAGGCGAATATAAGTGAGTCATGCTTATTAATAATAATGATGATGATGATGATAATAATAATATAATGATAATATTGGGATGAGAGGTGGGGCATGAGATGCTAAGAAAACAGTCCCTTACTTTTGAAATACAATGTTGGCAACCCTAGGTTTTAGAAGTCCTTTTGATCTCTCTCTCCTATCTCCGGAAAAACAAAAAACAAAACACCAGGGTCAAGCAAGTGAACATCATAACCTCTGCAGCTGCACAACCCTGACAGAGATCTATAATGTGGTGCAAAAGGGAGCACCATTGAGGAGGAAGGATAACAAGAAAGGAGGAGGTAAAAGAGACTGGGAACAAATACAAAGAAAAAACCATGCGTATTTCTATCCGGTAAGACTTAAATTGTAAACCAAACAGAAAACCCCGGCACCACAGGCACCAGATCTTCAGTTAGTGTAAAACTGGGCAGCTCCATCAATATCAGTGCAAAGCTGCACTGATTTACACCATCTGATATTCATAGATTCTAAGGCCAGAAGAGACCATTAGGATCATCTAGTCTTACTTCTTGTATAACACACGCCATAGAACTTCCCAAAGTAATTCCTGTTTGAACTAAAGAATGTCTTTAAAAAAAAAATCCAAGCTTGATTTGAAGATTTACAGTTATGAAGACTCCACCACAATCCTTGGTAAGAGGGTTAATTATCCTCATTGTTAAAAACTTACTCCCCTATCTAAATTTATCTAGATTCAACTTCTAGCCATTGGATCGTGTTATACCTTTTTCTGCTAGATTGAAGAGCCCATTATCAAATTTCTGTTCCCCACCTGGGTACTTATAGACTATGATCAGGTTACTCCTTAACCATCTCTTTGTTAAGCTAAATAGATTGAGCTCCTTGAGTCTATCATTATAAGGCATGTTTTCCAATCCTTTAATAATTCTCATGGCTCTTCTCTGAACTCTCTCCAATTGATCAACATCCTTCTTGAATTGTGGGTACCAGACTGGACACAGTATTTCAGCAGTGGTCACACTGGTGCCAAAGACAGAAGTAAAATAACCTCTCTACTCCAGCTTGACATTTGTCTGTTTATGCATCCAAGGATGCTTTTGGTCACAGCTTTGTACTGGGAGTTCATTTTCAGCTGATTATCCACCATAACCCCCCAAAATATTTTCAGAGTCACTGCTCCCCAGAATAGAGTTCTCCATCTGTAAGTATGGCCTGCATTCTTTGTTCATAGATGAGTACATTTACATTTGGCTGTATTAAAACTCATATTGTTTGCTTGAGCCCAGCTTATCAAATTATCCAGAGTCTCACCCTTTGAGTTCTCTCTACTCCTTCTCTTCACCCCAGTTATTCCAAGGTCCTTACTAGGAAACTGGGACTATTATTTTGATATTTCTGGGTCAAATTCCTGTCATTTGCACCAGTGTAAATATGGAGTATATCTGTTTAAAAATCAACAGAGTTACTCTGATTTTACTCCAGTGTAAATTGGAGCAAAAGTTGCCTCTTTGTCTCTTCATGGTAAGGAACAAAATTATCTTTGGTACCGACATTGAAAGCAGCATACATGATTATTCTCCAGGGCTTTTTGGAAAACAGGCATTTCATACAGCATCTACCTTTTAATTTCTGTAACAGTTAGAACAACATGAGGTTGTCTTTTTAAAATTCTTATATGCATTATGCTATTTGTCTTGAGTGTACAGAATATAAAACATACAACTTTTAGAAAGAATAACAACGCCTTACAGAAATGTCCACAGAGTACCCAGGGGTCTGTTTCCTTGAAAACAAAGTAAACAAGAGCTCTGAAACTCGAAGTGGGAAGAAGATTAATTGCAGTAGTACTGTTTGAATACAGTTAGCACAAGATACTTACTGAAGTCTGCATTGTGAGAGTCAAACATCCTTTTTAACAAGTTCATGCTCCATTAGGCATTCTATCAAAGGACACGTGAGGGAACCAGGAAAACTGTATAGAAAATGGGCAGTGGGTGGGCTGTTTAGACAAGGTTACATTCAGAAGTCTGGTACCATTACTTTATTGTTTCTTAAATGAAACCCTCCAGACTCTAAAGATTTGCAAATCTGCTGTGTGCAGGTATTGTTTCCAAGGTGATTTCAAAGTTATCATTTTGAGTGTTTTTTTCTCCTTGAACAACCACCTTTACAGATTTCTTGGCATCCTGCTTCCGTTTTGCTTGGAGACTACTCTCCAAAGATACACTTTCTTGGGGAGTATATTCCATAGTGCTTAACCTCTCCTGGCAGCATTTTGGATAGTTCTTAAAGCATTCAAAAGTATCATTGCACTTTTCACAAGGGAAGTAAGAACATCCTTCCACAGTCTGCACTGAGTTACAGCTGGACTCATTTCTCCCTTTAAATGATTTCAGGCCGATTTCCAGAACTGACCTGTAACTGCAACTCTGTAGGGCCTTGAGGCAAAAACAAGTCCTGATGCATAATTGCTGGAGAACTCCAAAATCTTTGGCAAGGGTGCTTCGGAAATTGGGCTTCAGAAGAAGATAGGTAACTGGGTTGTAGAGTGTTGAGGACTTTGCAAAGACAGCTGGCACAGCAAAGGCTAGTGGAGGAATCCCTTCTATGGATCCAAAAGCTGCCCACATGGCTATGATGGCATAGGGGCTCCAGGCAGCAAAAAATCCAATGCATACAGCAATGCTCATCTTGCAATGGAAGGAAAGAGGAAAGAAGTGGTGTTAGCTAAAACAGCATATGTGAGAAACATACTTCCAAACTAGTGTGGGCATAAGACATTATCATGACTAATGCATCTGCTGAAGTGACTCTATGCCTTCCTCACTTTTCATCTTGTCTACTCTATACATAGCTATTCTGTACTTGGATAATTGTTTCAGATAAGAAGCATACCAGGCTCCATTGTATCTGGAGCTTTTTGAGGACAGCTCTAGCATCTTAATCCTATCTGTTTCTCATGTCAGAGAAGGGCAAACATTGCCCTTGTAAAAACCTGAGGAAAAATGCAAAATCAGAGGAAATTCTCTTCTGACCATCAACAATAGACTTTTCTATTTCCTAGCCCAAATAATTGGTTTATATTGACTTTACTGTGTGCAGCATTCCTTTAGAGATAGAGTTAAAGGAAAGAAGTTAAACTAAACTCTAATAAATCTATAAAACTTAATCTGTGATGACTCATCTCATCACCAGTATCCAGAATAAAGAATTCTATGGGAGTTGCACACAGGCAACTGATGGATTAGTCAGGCCACTGGTTTTTAAAAACAGTTTTTAAAAAATACATGTAAATATTTTTTAAGCAGTTAAAATATTTAAACCAGCAGCTGACTCGAATGAATGAATTCATTTGAACTGCTGTTGCACAGCTGATTGATGAAGTTTTGATAGCTGCTTTTAAAAAACATTTGTTAAAACCCACCATTTAAAGAAGTGTATATGTATAAAGCAAAAATATGAGAGTAAATACCAGAATTGGAATACAAACACCAAAAGCCAGAAATCCCAGATATATTGTAAACTTTCATTCACACAGAGAGACCATAATCTACTATGAACCATTCTGAGCATCATTCAGAAATAAACTGTACTGAATACTTAAAAGATATATACAGACAAGAGTACTCTCAGATAAGTGTCAGATTTATGAACGAGTTGCATGAGCTCTGAATTGGTCAAGAGTTGCAATTTCAAAATGAGAAATGATGAAGAAAATCCATTTCATCTAAAGCAGTGTCAGGTCAAGGTGTGTTTTGGCAATGAATGCACTCATGTTTCCAAAAGCCTATTGTGCTCTGTGCCTGTATTTTAGAACTACAAAGAGCTGGTAACTAGCTCATCTGGCTTTAAAATTCAACCATTCCCCCAGGCAGACTCAGGCTACAAACTCTCATCTGCCAAAAGCATGTTTATATACACAAGTTCCATTGGTTTATGTAAGGGCGATACTGAGAAAGGCCTTCTGAGCCCAGAATAAAACCAACACGTGTACAAGCTGTGCAGTACAATCTATTTTAAAACATGCGTCTCTCTCCCAAGATTTTAATTAGTCTCGCCCTAAATTTGCAAATGTCAGGAACTGCAGGATAATTAAGTACAACATCCTCGGGAGAAAAATCAGTCCAAAAGACACTAAGCATTAGAAATGGAGATGTAAAACAAAAACTGAGGGACCTAGTCAAAACAATATCCTTTAAGTCAAAGATGAAATTAAAATCCTGAAAAACTCAGCTTGGAGGCTTAGCGCAGGATAACAGAACCACAAAAGGCATGCATCCTTAAAACAATAAAGAACTTAGAAAAGCAGAGGAAAATACTACAGTTAAATTGCACAGTTTAACAGCAATTAACACACTACTGGAAGGCTGTCAGCTCCTACAGTGATAAGGGTAATACAAGATTCTGAATAGGTTATTCCAGCCAACCCTTTTCAAAAAATGGAAATCCAACCCAGTGAAACTAAAAAAGGAGCATAAATTATGGAGGTTGTAGCTCAGTGGTTTGAGCATTTAAACCCAGGGTTGTGAGTTCAATCCTTGAGGGGGCCATTTAGGGATCGGGGGCAAAAATCTGTCTGGGGATTGGTCCTGCTCTGAACGGGGGGGTTGGATTAGATGACCTCCTGAGGTCCCTTCCAACCCTGATATTCTATGATTCTTTCCTTAAATTGAATTGATAGTTCTGTGCAGGGCCGGCTCCAGGGTTTTGGCCACCCCAAGCAGCCAAAACAAAAAAAACCAAAACCAAAACCAAAACGAAAACAAAACAAAAAAAGCAACAAATTTATTAGAGCATAAGCTTTCGTGGGCTACAACCCACTTCTTCGGATGCATTTCGTTGTAGCCCACGAAAGCTTATGCTCTAATAAATTTGTTAGTCTCTAAGGTGCCACAAGTACTCCTGTTCTTTTTGCGGATACAGACTAACACGGCTGCTACTCTGAAACCACTACTGAATGGAGTTTCCTCCTTTTAAATGCCTTCTCCATTCCTGACATGACAGGCAGGTGCAGCAGGGTGGGGCTACTCCAGCCCAAAGTAGCTCCTGAACCCCGTCCATGTCAATGCAGGGTTTACACACCCTGTCACAAAGGGGAACTGGGTGATACATGGACTTTTCAAAAAGACTTTGACAAAGAGACTATTGAAAAAAGGTCATTGTGGGGTGAGATTGGATTGTAATGGATTAGAAACTGGCAGAGACAACTAGGGTGACCAGATCAGCGCTATAAAATATCGGGACGCAAGGGGGGGGAAGCAAAAAAAAAAAAAGGAGGGGGCGGAGCAAAAAAAAGGAGTTTCAAAGAGGCCGGGGGAATTAGCAGGCCCCAGCCACGCGTGCTGCCCTCTTCGCGGAGCCACGGGCATATGCAGCGCGCGGTGGGTCCGGGGCAGCGCGGAGCGGGCAGAGGCCGGCGCGGGCCGAATCCCCACTGCTGCCGGGGAGCCCCGTGCCTCTCCCTCCCACTTGCGGCTGCGGCTCCTTCCCGGCGCGACGCGGCTCCCACCACCCCGGCCACATGCAGCGTGCATCCCCCGCGCCTAGTCTCCCTCCCGCCGGGAAGGAGCCGCTGGACGCGCGCCGCATGTGCCCGGGGCGGGCCAGGGGGCGCATCCCACCGGGAAGGAGCCGCAGCCACCAGCGGGAGGGAGAGGCGCGGGGCTCCCCCACAGCAGCGGGGATTCGGCCCACGCCCCTGCGCCGCCCACCCGGCCCCTGCCCGCTCCGCGCTACCCCCGCCCAGACCCACCGCGCTGCCCCGCGGGCTGCAGGGCTGGAGCAGCCTCCAGGCTGCGCTCCCGGCTCCGGTGTGCAGCGGCCCGGGCAGGAGCCCTCTGGCGCGGCGGGGGGCTCAGAGCTGAGCCCCCCCCCATCTCCCTCCCTTACCAGCCCCCCTTTGCCCGCCCGGTGCCTGGGTGCCAGAGCTGACTCACCAGCTCCAGGATCCAGGCACCGCCGCCACCCCCTCCCTCCAGGCTTGCGCCGCCATGCAGCTGCAAGCCTGGGAGGGAGGAGGAATGCTGCGTGATTGGGGAAGAGGCGGGGCCAGAGTGGGGATTTGGGGAGGGAGCCAATGGGGGCAGGAGGGGGTGGAGCTGGGGCAGGGGGCGCGAGTGCCAGAGCGGAGGGCAAAATTTCTTGTTTGTCCAGTGTCCCGACGCGGGACAAAGAAGCAAATATCGGGACAGTCCCGATAAAATCGGGACGTCTGGTCACCCTAGAGACAACACAAAGAGCAGGAATAAATGGTCATGGTAAGAGATTAACAGTGGACTGTCTACATTTCCATACTAGAATTGGTGATATTTAGAACATTCATAAATGATCTGAAAAAAATGGAATTAAACAATGAAGTGGCAACAGGTGCAGGTGGTACAAAATTAATCAAGACTCAGCGGGATCCAACTGGACTAGATGAATTGGCATCAAGGTAGCAGATGTGAATTATTTTGCATTTGTCAAAAATGAACTACATTTGGAGAAATAATCTGAACTACTCATACTGAAAAACAAATATTGCAGTGTTCTCAATCAGCTGTAACCACTCAGAGGAAAGATCTAAGTGTCATTGGGTGCCAGCTCAATGTAATGCACTGTTTGCACTGGTGCAAAATAGGACTAGCATCAATGTGACCTGGGCAAATTGCAACAGTGCAAGCCCCATCTAACTGCAGTGAATGTACCCTCAAGGGTTGCACTGGTGTACTTCCATTGGTGAAAATACAACGATACACCCCTCCCTCCCCAAAAAAACCCTCACCCCTCACCACCACCACATTCCAGTATAGACAGGACCAAAAAGTTGATTCAGAAGGTTACAAAAGCAGGTTACCATTTACAAGATCAAATTGTGCAAATGTTTGAGTGGCAAAGGCTGATTTCACCAAAATCTAGAGTGTAAAGGAAGCACCTTGATCATTTACTACACAAAACACTTCATTATATTATATATAAAGTGCCCCTAAAAGAATGAGGAGAGATGTTAAATTGGATTAAGCCATAGTTAATCAAGTCTTTATGCATTTAATTTTTATTTATTAGACCTTTGGATTCCCGGTGTTTGTGTCCTAAAGACACATTGATCAAATGTAGAATTGTAGGAACAATTATGACTACTCTTCAAATCAATCTATACAGTAGGGATGGATACTCTCAGCTTTATGGGCTTATCTTTTAAAGCCAGCTGTATTTGACTGGTATGTTTATTAGCATTCACAATTTTATCGGATCCCCAATATTATATTTAGTGTATAACCTTTTCTCAACCAAAAACATTTTGAATAGGATACAAGATTCTGGACTTTCACATTTGGGTTCCAAAGAAACATTTTAGGTAGTGAAAGGACAGAGCATTTTTACTTGACTAGAAAAATAGCGTTTGACCAGAATATGCTGGTTATTTAGAAATCTATGTTTCTCTTTATCCAGAAATCATCATTCAGCCTAAGTGATTTGTTAATATTTTTGTATATTCCTTTTACTCACGTATCAGCTATATACACCACAGAGAAGTGATTGTAAGTGGGTGTAACTTTCACACCAATACGGGGAGATCTGATGGGTCATCTAACCCATCCTCCCTCTCCCCCTACCCCCCAGGATGTGATTGATTTAATTATTGTTAAACCATTCTTGATAGATGGATGTCATTTCTGGCCTTGAATATCTTCTGGTGAAGGTGATACCATCTCCCTTGGCAAATTGTGCACTCATCTATCCAATGAAAGCCCAGGCAGGACATTAAAATCAAGCAGGAACAGACTTTGTGACCTTCTGATAATCTAACTGTGGGCTTTGGGCCAACTGTTCCACACACTAAAATGAGAAAGATAATGATTTCTCTAACTTTAGACTCAGGCTGTAATTCAGCATTGCTGAAACTGCAGTAGCAGCAACTATGAGGACACTAATCCAGAATGGGTCACAGAGAAATACGACTCTGGATGAGGGACAGTTTGAAGAGGTGACTTTGAAGAACATTCATAAACTTAACAAAAAAGGTATAAATACATTTTTAGATTGATAAGATGTCCTATCTAAGTAATGAAATCATTCCATAAGGCAATAAATAACTCCCTGAGGTTTGTAAAGAGTATCCAGAACCTAAGGCCTGTTCCAAAGCCCATTGGAGTCAATGGAAAGATGACTTCTACTGACTCCAGTGGCCTTTGGTTCAAACCTCTATTTACTATGGGCCCACTACTGAAGAACAAGGATTAAAAATCAAACAACATTAACAATGGTTATCTTCCAATGACTACAAGCATTTGTGGGAAATTATCACTAATTTTTATTAAATTAACACTTATCGAATCAGTGTCCCACTCTCATAGGTGTTCTACAGACATAGTAAAGACAACCCCTGCCTGCAAAAGCTTAAAAATAGTTAAAAATACGACATAAGTAGATGAAAGAAACAAAATGTAAAACTGTATATAGTGCAGAATTATTGTATGTATTTGTACTGAGGCAGTGACTAGAAGCCCCAGCAAGAATTGAGGCCCCATTGTGCTAGCTACCATACACAGACATGTTGAAATGTCAGTTCCTGCACCAAACAGTTAAGTCTCTAAGTGGTATAGTCAGGGCCGGCGCTTCCATTTAGGCGACCTAGGCGGTTGCCTAGGGCACCAGGATTTGGGGGGGCGGCATTTTGCCGCCCTTGGCGGCAATTCAGCGGCGGGGGGTCCTTCCGCGCTCTGGGTCTTCGGCCGCTATTCGGCGGCGGGTCCTTCACTTGCTCCGGGACCCACCACCGAAGTGCCCCGAAGACAGGGAGCACGGAAGGACCCCCCCGCCGCAGAATTGCCAACGATGACCGGGAGCGCGGAAGGACCCCCGCCTATGGTGCCAAAAGCCCTGGCGCCACTCCTGGGTATAGTAGCAACCTGATCTTTCCAAATGGGGTCCTAGTGCTCGCCCAGATTTAGCTAGTTATTCCTCAGTGAATGATGCAGTTTGTAAAATATATCTCACATGGCATGCTGTTAGGACTCAAAAGAATACAAATGTAAAGTAATGATAATGATTTCCTAAGTAGTGTTGGCAGAGACAATGCATTGGTGGGGGCATGCAGGGTCATGTGCCACCCCAGATTTAACTGTTTGACTTGTATTGAGCATGCTCACACAGACTGAGCATGCTCAGTAACATCTGCTGAAGCTGCTGCCCTCACTCTGCCCTTACTTGTGCCCTCCTCCCCCAATTTTTGGCAGCTACAGGTCGTCTCTCAGTGCTGAAATATATTCATCCTTGCCCTGCCTGTGAGTTTGGCCACTACTGTACAGTAGGGTCTGAACAATATAGCTTGGCTTGGAGGCAGATTAAAAAAAAAAAAAAAAAATCTCTGTGCATAAATAAATCACATACGTAGGCATTTTTCTACACATTATCCCTTTCCTATCTCATCCTACAAATGATCAACATGCAAAACTCCTTTGTGTGTGTGTAAAAACAAGCACCTTTTGCACAAAAATTTTCATGGGCATAAAATTCTTCACAGAAGCTATTGCTCTAGCAAAGTTGTATGAATGCAAATGGAGGCCACGTTGAGGTTCCTGTACAGGTGTTTTACATAAATAATATCCACATACCATACTGGTTAAGTAAGTATGGAGGAATATGGAGGAGAGAACAATTAAAGAGTGATAAGGGGAAGAATCAGATCATAAAAGATTTTTTGCATTGTATTTCTTGTTAGTTACTATTTTATTTTATTGTTGTTTTTGTTTGTTTGTTTGTTTTTTTAATATCAGGCACCAGAGTGGGTGTAGTTAGTACTGCACAGGAGTTTACTGGCAGAAATCTAGGGGGAAGAATAAAAGAGGATGCAGGGAACTATAGACCACTTAGCCTGACATCAATCCCAGGCAAAATAATAGAACAGTTAATTCTCAATCAACAAAGAATTAGAGGTTAAAAATATAATGAATGTCTGTCAACATGGCTTCATGGAAGGTAGGTCTTGTCAAACAAACCTGTTTTTTTTTCTTTTCTTTACTAAGGGTAGGTCTATACTTACTTCCGCGTCCGGCGGTAAGCAATCGAATTTATCGCGTCTTGTCTAGACGTGATAAATCGATCCCGGATCGATCCCGGAAGTGCTCGCCGTCGACGCCGGTACTCCAGCTCGGCGAGAGGAGTACGCGGCATCGACGGGGGAGCCTGCCTGCCGCGTCTGGACCCGCGGTAAGTTCGAACTAAGGTACTTCGACTTCAGCTACGTTATTCACGTAGCTGAAGTTGCGTATCTTAGTTCAAAGTGGGGGGTTAGTGTGGACCAGGCCAAGATCTCGGGTCTGGTCAATGAAGCCAACTATGTTAATATAGTATCTAGGGATTTCTTCAAGGCATTTGACTTAGTACCAATGACATCTTGAAAACACTTGTTAGGTATACATTAGATGAATTAAAAACTGGTTCACTGACAGATCTCAAAATGTAATTGTTAATGGGGAGACATCAATAAGCAGGGTTGTTTCTAGTGAGATCTCTCCGGGATTGGTTCTTGGTCCAATGCCAATTTTTTATCAACAATATATGATCATATAAAATCTTTGCTGGTACAGTTTGCAGATGACACAAAGATTGCTGGGTAGTAATGAGGAGGTTAGGTTATTGTTCCAGGGTTATCTGAATTGCCTGGTTATAATAGTTACTGTGCAATCCAACAAAATCCATGTTAATACAGCCAAATACAAGGGAATACATCTGGGAAGAAAGAATGAAGACTATACCTACAGGATGGGAGATTTTCTTGGCAAGCAATGGCTCAGAAAATGATTTAGGGAGTCTCTGCCAGGACCTGCCTCCATGGTGCCCCCTTCTGGCCCAATGGGCACTACTTAGACTGCTGCAGGGTTTCCATTGGTCGGTTGCCGCCTCTAATGTGTTTGGTGCAGTGGCGTTTTAGTCCTTCAACTCAGGCACACTTGAGTCCCACTCCTTCCAGGTGTTAAAGTGCAAAAATAAAGGAATCCTAAAACTCAAAATAGGGTCAATCCAAGGACACTTCAGCAGAACCCCACTCTTTTGTGCAGGGCTTGTCTTCGTGCAGCCAGTCCTTTGATCAGTCTCCATGGGCCTAGTTGTTCCATCCACCAGGAGGTTGGTCCAGGCAGCAAGTGGTCTCAGACTCTTGGCTGAAACCAGGCTTCTCTCACCAAGGGAGAAGCAAAGCTCTGTTCTCCATCCTGGTCAGCCCCAAACTGAGCTGGGCCTTCTCCATAACTCCCCTCTCCACATCTGACATCTGTTACCAGTGTAGCAGGACAGGGCCAGTTGGGTCCACAGACCCTCCTTAACCTCCTCCCCACCAGTGTCATTATAGAGAACTGCCTGAACATGAGCTCTCAGTGCAATGCTGCAGCAAAGAGAGGCCAGTGTGATCCTTAGTTGTAATAAAGAGGGAATATCAAGTAGGGAAGTGGTCTTGCCTGTGTACACAGCATTGGTAAGACCACTCCTAGAATACTCATGTCCAGTTCTGGTGTCCCCACTTCAAGAAGTATGTGGAAATGTTGGAGCGAATTCAAAGGAGGGGCTGGAAATAAAGCCTTAAAATGTGAGGCTTAAAGAGCTCAGTCTAGTCAGCTTATCTAAGAGCAAGTCGAGAGGTGACCTGATCACTGTGTGTAGATACTTACACATGGAAAAGATGTCTGAGGCTTTTCAATCTTGCAGGCACAGGCATAACAAGATCCAATGGCTGGAAGTTGAGGTTAGATAAATTCAACCTTGAAATAAGACAATTTCCTAGCAGTGAGTGTAATTAAACACAGGAGCAGCTTACCAGAGGAGGTGATGATTCACCATCACTTGGAGTCTTTAGATACCTTTCTAAAGAATATGCTTTAATCCGGCTTCTGGGAAAAATTCTATAGCTTGCATAGACAGCTTGCATTGATCCCTTCTGGCCTTAGAGTCTATGTGTCTGTGAATACGAATTAAGTTTTGAAGAGGTAACTGAAGGAAAACTTTAACAGACTGCAACGAAAGCTTTGAAGGAAGGAGTATGGACTGCAGGATTAAGCTGTTATATCTCAGAGGTGTAGAGAAAAGAAAAGGAGAGACTGTTTTTCCAGCTGCACAATTAAAGTTACCTGCACATGGAAGCCCAGATCCTCAGATATTATAAATCGGTGTAGTTCCACGGACCTCAATAGAGCTATAGTTATTTACATCATCTGAGGATCTGGTCCAGAATGGTTCAAATGACGAGTGTATTCCGAGTATATAGTGAATTTAATATGTTTGGATTAGAGACACTTTAAATAAATGGTGCATTAAATCTTTTTAAATGTGAACACTTCGGCATTTTAATTTGCCCACTCAGTCAAGATATTCCTGGCTAGCGAATGTACACCAAAGGAAAGGAAATGTTACTGCACACAGAGCAAAGTGAATCTGTAGTAATCATTGCCACGTGAAATTGTCAAATCAGCTGGGGCGACTGGATAATTTTAGGACTAACAACATTTCCACAGTCTTAACAGTAAAATTTCACCTGTCCTGCAGGATTGTGCATCTGTTTTTACAAGATATCAAAATGATTCAATAGATTTCACCGTTTGGACCAGGAAAGCCCCTGCACGATAGAAGCAATTTTAAGGCTCCAGAACTGTAGCTACATCTGCTAAGATAAAGGTAATCAAAATCTCATGCTCCAGGATGTAGTCAAGATAAAAGAGATGCATATTCTCTGAAATAGGAGACAGTTTCTCATACAGATCATAATGAAACATTAAATAAGAGAAAAACCCAGTAAGAGGTCTGTATCATTGATAAAGTCTCTATGGCATTACATTCAGCAAATTAATCTATTACGAAGAGGGAGAAATAAACTGACCTCAGTCCTGTTAGAAAATAAGCATCATTAGCTGCCTTTGAGCAATAAATGCAAACTACACAAAACATACAACTAATTCACAACTTCAACTTTTAGGATTATTGTGAATGTCTGTAGTATGAAAACACAGTCTTTGCAAAGCATATTTTATGCATAAAATGTATAATTGGTTCCACACATATATGAAAGATTGATGCTATGAAATAATTTAGTATCTATTATATATTAATGTTTTACACTGAGTTTCAAAAGGTAAGATCTTGAATTTTTCAAAATCTAATATTCAAATTCTTTTTATTGAATATTTGTTGCTAATTTTTGGAAGGACATTTTGAGCCAAATTTTCAATGGAAAATGCCTCAGTTTCACATGCAAAAGTGTGTATGCATTTGTGCATGCACATACTGAGATTGTGTATGCAACCACTGTAATTGCATATCCAAAATGCAAATTGGTATCTAGACAGGTAGAAACCCATGTGTACGTTTAGTTGTAATCATGCATGCAAGTGAGCATGTACTTTTGCATGTGGCCCTTAGGATTCCACCTGTGTCAATTTAGCCATCGTATTTGTAAAAAGGGAAATTAAAGGATCAAACATAAGCTCATTGGTATGTTTTATGAATCAAAATATAAAATAAAATGTTTGTCTTTCTCCTTTAAAATAGAATAGGTCTTTCAAACAACCCATTCTTCCCTCATGGAGAACTAGCAAGACCTGGAAACAAAGCCCTCGACCCTTTGTTGCAGTTGAGAAGCAATGGTGCTGTACAAATATAGCTTTCCCACCCAATCTTCCCTCCTGAGTAACAGTCCTTCCTCCACCCTCAACCCCATCACTACCACTTGTGCACACATATACAACAGGATAATTTGTAACAAACTCCACACATTGAAATTCACTACTGCTATTAATGATAATTAATGAGGAACTAGATGAAATACAAAAGAAGAGCAAGCAAGCAAGCATGAGCATTAGGAAAAGCCAACCCATATATATAAGTATACATTCTACTGGTGTAGTGCATCATTTCAAAGTTTTATTCCACAAAATGTTCTAGCCATTCATCCTGACTAAAATGATTTTAGTTATAATCTTTAGAATCTTCTAAATCTGTTATAAAGCTTTAACTTTTTGAATCTCAATGTCTACGGTCATTAAATTATTGTCTGACTCCTCTCATTGTCTGATCCCCAGATTTCCTGCAACTGTGAAAATTTAAATCAATAAAAATCAAAAAAGAAATGCTTAAACTCATAATTTTTCAAAAGCTGTGAAAATCTAAATTGATAAAGAACAAACTGATATCGGTTGAAATTATAAAAAATACAAATTGAATTCTATTAAACTTAATAACTCTAAGAACAGATACCCTAGGAACATCGTGGTTGTCACTATGCTGCACACCATAGCATTCAAAGGACCAGACAGATAAGGTAGAGGGCTATTTGTACATTGCGTGTTCCCTGCACATAGTAGTTTGAGGAAGAGGAACTCCATTTAGAATTACATCAGGAACTACGCAGACATATCCAATGGTGAAATGGCTATTTTGAGTCAGTAGATCAAACATCGTTTTCCATTTTAAAGGGCTGTTCTCACCATCTTAACAATTTTTGAATATTATGAAAGATGGAAGTTAGCAAATCCCCAGTTAGTTTTGCTAGCTGCAGGAACCGCCATGGCCATTCTCTGCTCCCTAGACCCTCGGCTCATGCCTGGACTCCCTCCCACACTTCCTGTTCCTCAAGTTGCTCTTCGAGACTTGGTGGGGAGGTGGCAGTTCTTGCCACTATCTCTGGGCTTGGGAGTGGAGTCTCCCAGCTCCCTTCCCCTTCTCTCTCCTTAGGTTCAGGAAGGACACTCCTAAATCATGGTAGAAAGCTGGCTGGAAATCCTGTCCCTCCACAGACCTTACATGAAGGGTCTGAATATTGGGTTGGGAGTGCATGTCTCCACAGAGGGAGTGGTAGGGGACTTGAACCACAGACTGGGCGAGCTAGCAGTTTCATTGCTGCTTTCATTGTCAGCTCATTGAGCATGGCAGAGTTCCATGCTAGCCATAGGCAAGGCATAAGGCTTCGCCTGCATCCAGCCTCCTCCATGCCCATGCTGTATGCACCCCTACGTAAACCAGGAATCACTTCATCTACCACTGAAGTGAAGCCACCTCTTAATAATAGTACATTGCGAGGCTAAAAGGTACTTTGAGTTCTACTCAATATTTCGCAAGAGCTTCTGGGGGGAGGGATAGCTCAGTGGTTTGAGCATTGGCCTGCTAAACCTAGAGTTGTGAGTTCAATCCTTGAGGGGGCCACTTAGGGATCTGGGGCAAAATCAGTACTTGGTCCTACTAGTGAAAGCAGGGGGCTGGACTCAATGACCTTCCAGTTCTAGGAGATGGGATATCTCCATTTATTATTATTATATACTTTATGGCTGGTGCTAAACAGTTGGAAGAATCAGGCTGTGTCTGAAGTTTTAGTCTCATTAACATGCACTTCGTGCTGTGCTTTACATAAATCACATGGCTTGCTATCATTTCTCTGTGGTACAGTGCATTTCACTCTTGTTGGCAGCTGAATTAATTCCTGTTTGCAGAAAAAATTAATATTTACAATATGTATTTTAGTTTTCTCACTGTATTTCAATAATTCATTTGTTCAAGGCCTCCAGATTCCTGATGGGTGGGGAAAAAAATCTTTTCTGATGCTAACACAGGTAGAGTCTTAAAGATAAGTGGATAAGGCTATATTGGAGGTAATAAATTGTATGTTCCTCTTCTCTTTCACATAATTGCTGTTGCCAGAAGTGTTTCAGGGTATTTTGCTGTGAACAGAAAGTACAAAAACAGTTCCTTCCCACAACTTGTGCAGTTCTAGGACTGCTCCAAATTGGTTAAGTGCAACTACCTTCAGTATCTAGAATACTTGGTCCAAATGCACAAGAACAGAGGCCAAAACAGTTTCATTGATTTTAAGGCCAGAAGAGACCAGAAAGATCATCTAGTCTGATCTCTTGCATAGCACAGGACAAAGAACCAATATATTGTTCAACTATAGGAAGGAGGAAAAAAGATGGTGAGCAAAAGAAATTAGCAACCAGTTTGGAAAATAAAAGCCACATATTCCCCTCTGCCTCTCCCCCTCCCACAGCACAAAGTTCCAATGAGATCCTGCTAGAGTTATATAGTTCAGAAAATTGCCTTGTGATTTCAACAGCACTACTGAGTAGGGTTACCATACCTGAACTTTCAAAAAAGAGGACACTCCCTCCCACTTCCCGCCCCCTGACAGCCCCCCCAGAACCCCCGACCCGTCTAATCCCCCCTGCTCCCTGTCCCTGACTGTCCCAACCCCTCTCCACACCCCTGCCCCCCTGACAGCCCCCCCAGAACCCCTGACCCATCTAACCCCCCCTGCTCCCTGTCCCTGACTGTCCCAACCCCTCTCCACACCCCTGCCCCCCGACAGCCCCCCCCAAACTCCTGACCCATCCACCCCCGCTCCCTGTCCCCTGACTGCCGCCCCTTCTCCAACTCCCCGGCCCCCTTACCGTGCCGCTCGGCTTAGAGCAGGTGTCTGGCTCCGCACCCCAAGGAGCGCCCCGCCCTGCCGAGCGGCATGCTGAGGCTGTGGAGGAGGGGGGAAGCGGGGGAGGGGCTCTGGCCGCCGCTGCCAGCCCCGCTGCCGCGTTCCCTCGCAGGCACACAGCCCCGCCCCCCAGCGCTGCCGGGCGGCATGTTAAGGCTGCAGGGGATGTGGGGAACCGAGAAGAGGCTTTGGCTTCCGAGGCCCCAATGAGATCTGTGCTCGGCCGCTTTTCGGTCGATAAATAGCCGACCGGGGGGAAATCCCGGACATTTTTAGATTTTTAGAAATTCCCCCCGGACGGCTATTTAAAGAGCGAAAAGCCGGACATGTCCGGGGAAATCCGGACATATGGTAGCCCTACTACTGAGTCTCATTTGGGGTCTGAGTCAGTCAAAGCCGATTGAAGTCAATGGGAGTATTTCCAATGGATTCACCAGCCCTTGGATCGGGCCTTTGGAGCAACGTGATATTTTCAGGTGCCTTGGTAGTATTTTGTTCACCAGCTCCTCTGAGAGTGCTTGGAGAGTCACACTGAACAGGATTCAAAGATTGGCAAAAAGCTTACTGCGGCTGAATTATGCAGAAAACACGGTATTTTTTCTGCAATTGCCATGTACTAAAAATATCACCAAAGTGTTTTTATTAATCAAAGCCAACAGCTAGCAGTCATGTCTGCTTTGTTAATCACTAATCGCTAGCTGAGGGACTTTTTTTTTTTTAAGTGGACCCATAACACAGCACACACTTTACCAAAATAATAATCTGTCTTCCATCCTAGCCTCTCATTTACAGGGGCACTTAAGCATATTGCCTGTAACTCTAAATAGAAAGGGTGACATTGTGTAGTGTAAACATTATCTCTGATCTGTATAAATTAGCTATATTTCTTTGTGCCAGCAGCCTCTCCCCCAGACTCTTGGTGTGATATTCTCAGTGTTAAGTCATGCTAATTAGATCACTTTATGCAGCCTCAGGGCTAAAGTACATTTCAACACCCACTTGAGGATATGGATCTCCACTTAGGGCTAATGCCTGCCTTGTGTACCTTCCTCCTCAGCCCTTCTTGTGCTCCTGGTCTGTACAGTACCTGGAGTTCTTTGGAAGAGAAATTCTAGCTCACTCAGTGGGGTGTGGGCACAGCCATGGTCACATACTCATCCTGCCCTCTTTTAGGCACCTAACACCCGCCGGGACATTACGGTCATGTGCACAACAGCACAAGATGATGGGGAGCCCTTTGTGCCTTTCCTCACCTTGTGCACCCACTCAGGGGCTGACTAAAAACTCAACTTTGATTTTAAAACCAAAGAGGTTTACTCCTACCCTATGCATGCCCTGCCAATCAAAATGATCTGACCAATACTAGCCTGTCTTCTTCTCTCTGCTATCCCTAAGCCTGTGTGAGGCTGTCACTTCCAGTTCAGCATCCAGGTTTTGAAGACAGAGAATGAATTAAAGACTTGCAGACCTCTCCAGAGCCACAGCCAAGGTCAGGTACTCAACACCAGCCAAAGAATAAAACTCTTTTGAAAGAGCTGCTGCATCGAAAGACCAATGCTTCCCCAGTGATTATGCCATCCTGGCTTCTAATCATAAGGACCCCTACATTTCAAATACAATTATCAAGAAAACAGGTTTAGGGCCAAATTCTGACCTCCGTTGTACCCATGCAACCATTTCTTCTATGCCAATTTGGTTGTGTGATTATAAGCGCAGCCAGATGTAGCTCCTATTCTACACCTAAAAGACAATTTGATAATCTAGCACTCACACATTAGCCAAAGCTCCAACAGTCTGAAACTGATCTGTACAAGCCATCCTATTCTCAGACTAGAGAGTATCCACTCTCATGAACCTAAGTGTTTGGGTGGATTTCTAGGTTCCATTGAGGATCTAACTCAGGGGTCTCAAAGTCCCAGCCCTTGGGCCATCTGTGACCCGAGACCTCCCCACTGCGGCCCATGGAGGAGAGACGCATGCAGACATGCTGCCGGCAATGTCTGCTGCAGGCACCGCTCCCCCACAGCTCCCATTGGCTGGGGGAGAGGGACAGCGATACCATCACTAGTCGCCGGGCAGAGTCAGCCATAGAGGCAGCATCATTAGTTGCCGGGCAGAGTCAGCCACGGCTGTAGCGTCACTTTTCCACAAAGAATATAAACAAGTCAAAATACTGAACACAACTAGCTGATGCACACCTTGCTGCAATCCTGAAGGTTTCAGCTGCTCAGTCACCGAGGCCAAACATCAACAAACTGACAGAACTGAAGTGTTGCCAGGTGTCTGGCAAACTCTAAAAACTCTCTGGCAGGCGAAGAATTGTATAAAGTTGTATGACAGTTTTATTATTTTAAGAAATTCGAAATAAAAAATACAATATAAACGTTTTCTCTTTTGAACACCATCTTCAGTGACGTTATTGGCCCGCTGGGAGGATTTGAGGACTGGCACTGGCCCTAAGGTAAATTGAGTTTGAGACCCTTGATCTAACTTGTGACTTCCTGGCACAACAATTTATCCAGTTCTATTGTAAAAAACAGTAAGAGCACTGTTCGCATGTACTGTCATTGGGAATAACATCCTCTGGGCTGATCCAGGTACAAAGATCTCAGTGAGAGAATATAAACATAATACTAGTGATCAGGCCAGCTTAGTCTCAAAGCTCAAGCTATTTAGCTTAACAAGACAAGGTTAAAGGGGACTTGAGTGCAGTCTATAAGTACCTACACAGGGAACATATATTTGATAATGCCCTCTTCAGTCTAGCAGAGAAAGTTTCAGAAGATCCAATGGCTGCAAGTTGAAGATAGACAAATTCAGACCAGAAATAAGGCATACATTTTTAATAATGAGGATAATTAGCTATCAGAACAGTTTGCCGAGGGTTGTAATGGATTCTCCAACACTGGCAATTAAAAAAAAAATCTATTCTGTCTTGATTTTAAAGACATGCTCTAGTTCAATAGGAATTATTTTGGGGAAGTTCTATGGCCTGGGATCTACAGGAGGTCAGACTTGATGATCACACTGGTCCTTTCTGGCTTTAGACTCTATGAATTGAGGACTCCCTCAGGTGTGCAGTTTATTTGGACAATTGTCCCTTCCAAAACATTTTTAAATGATGGCAACTATGTCTGTGTATCAGCACAATCAGCTGGGCTCCTTTACTACTGCAGCAGAAGCAGTGGGCATGATGAGGGGAGAATCCAGACATTCCCCCGACATACTTTCCCTATTAAAAGAATCAATTAAAAGTGGAGGTGTCCCAAAGAATTATCACCAACAAACCCAAGTTGTCAGGCCAGCCTATGTAGCATGGGGTGACCACTAGAGTGAGAGGTCAGTAACAGGGTGGGTAGAAAGCAGGAAAATTTGCTTTGTGGGCCTATCCATAAAAGGTAAGGCCAGCTCTGCTTTAGTTAGTGTTATTCTTTGCAAATCACAGGGAGAAATGTACTTCAGCTTCTGTCCAAAACTCCTCAGGGAAATTTCCAAAGAAGCACATGGAAAGTATTGTATAGTACAGTATGTGCACCAAAGTCCCTGAACAATTAAGTAATGGGAACGAATGGGTTCCCTTCTCACCTAAATGGAGTCTAGAAAATATCCCCTTTAGGTCTAAAAGTATTCTATTAGTTGGAGTGTTTTTAGCCAGGCTGATTCCTGGTTAATGGCTTAATCCCACAATTACTGCACATGCCAGATTCACACGGACCTGAAGTCAAAGGAAGTTTTTAGAACTGGACCTATGATAAAAAGACATGTTCATTTTTTGACTGAGGGTGGAATTCACAAGGCTTAGATACTGCTGTGCTCAGCATTGCAGCCTGTAACTTTTAGGAACCCAGCTGCCTACTGGAATTCACTGAATTAGGGGCCCAAGCTGTCTATGTAATGCATGGGGAGAGTTAGGCGCCTGAGAACGGGATTCAAAGAAGCCAGCACACTGAGCCGGTGCCACCTAAATTAGCCAATAAAAATGCTGAGGAGTCTGGTGGGGCCAAACCCCCAACCTTCAATGGCAGTTAAGCACTTAAGTCTGGGCCTGAGGGAGGCACCAGTTTCTACATGGGATTTTCAGCCATGAACCCTCTCCTGGAGGTAGGCCTAGGCCAGGTCAGTCCTTTTTCAAGAAAAACTGAGGTGGAGATCAGGTATCAGAGGGGTAGCCATGTTAGTCTGAATCTGTAAAAAGCAACAGAGGGTCCTGTGGCACCTTTAAGACTAACCCACGAAAGCTTATGCTCCCAATACTTCTGTTAGTCTTAAAGGTGCCACAGGACCCTCTGTTGCTTTTTGAGGTGGAGATGGTGGTCTCCTTATAGCCCAGTGGTCAGCACACTCACCCAAGCTGTCTGAGACGTTGGTTCAAACCCCTCCTCTGCCCGATATGCTGCAAGGATTTGAATGTGGATCTCCTACCTCCCAAGACAGTGGCCTAGCCACTGATCTTTGGAGTATTTTGGGGCAGGGCTCTCTCTCAGTCTCTCCTGCTGAAGCCATTCTCCGTGTATAAATAATTAAATAGTCCTTGGAACAGGGCAACTAGAACCCAGCTCTGACATAAGCACCTAATTAGTGGGCGATAGAGTCATTCTAACTCTGTCCCTATTTAGGCAGCTGTGCACATGCCCTGCTGCCAAAATTTAGGCATTTGGGAGATTTTAATGACAGAGATTTAGAAACCTGTATAGGGTTCTGTGAATGGCACCGAAGTGTTGGACAAAGGCACCTAAAGTGGCAGTTAAACACCTAAGTCTCCCTTGTGAATCCTACCCCGCAAGTTCCCACAGAATGATCTGATTCTCATGCTACGTTTAAGAAAACTGAAAAAAAAATTAGCAGAGTTAGAATATAATAAAAGTTTTTAGGAACTGTGCTGTGTTCACATAAGAATCTAAAACCAGTCAGCCCAAAAAAGACCCCAAACCAAAACCCTCCTTCATTTTTACAACTATTTGTAAAATAAAAACAAAATCAAAAGTTTGATCATTTATTTCAAAATGACCAAGTCCTGACTGTACCTCTTCCAAATCATACTTCTCCACACTGACTCCCATAACATTCTGTGACACCAGGTTGTCATTCCCATTTTTTCCATATATCAGCCAGCCTCATACACTTACCAGCGAGGTGAGCATTGTTGCCTCCTCCTCTGGAATCAATAAACAATACCTGGAGTCAGTAGTGGAGGGAATTCAGATTTAATTTGGCTTCTGTATTGCTTCCCTTCATGCACCATGCCAATACAACTGACATTTGGAAATTGAATGACGTCTAACTGGTAGTCACCAAGATCCCCAAATGGTTTTGAACTCCCTGCAGCAAATCACAGTGACTCAATGCATTACAAGTAAAATATTTGCTCAAAGTTGCCCAAATCCAGAGAGGCACTGAACAATTTCCCCTTTCGCTTTAATGAGAGCTGCAGGTGCTCGGCACCTCTCAGGAGTTGGTGCTGTGAGCTTGTATCCACATCTTGTTCATCTTCTTTGTAGAACATCATTCATGCAATTTTATTTCTATCACATTTCCCATGATATTCTTGCCTCTCCCCAACACTTAAAATCATAATCAACCACAGCTTTCAAGCACGCTTCCATTGGCACATGTATACCTCTAGTTTCAAGAACTGATCTTACTCCCATTATAGTCGTGGCAAAATTTCACTTAATTCAGTGAAGATGAAAGAGACTGGCACTAAGCCAGTGCACCATTTAAGTCCAACTTAGACCATATTTTATGTGCTTAATTGGGGCTTGTGCTGGCTCTCTGTACATGAGTGAATTTCATTCTGAGGAGGATCAAATCCTTAATGAATACAATTAAAAATAAGGTACGTGCTATTCAGACCAGCAGCCAGGTGGCACTTCTATGCTTACAATCATGCATTTTCAAGCTATCACAAGTGATGACCAGACTAAAATAGAACATTTCTATTTATTAAGTAAAAATCTGATAAAGATTCTTAGTTATTTCTATACTGATGTAAGTGACACGTAAGTATTGTTCTGCTGCTAAAAGAAAAATGGCAGTTTTTACATTGTAAATTGAATTTGATTTTATCTTAATTAAAATGGACTCAAATCACTTTTATAACTACATTAATTTTAGTCTTTTGCACCAATTTTTGTTCAGCCTCGGTAGGCATGAGTGCAGGGCCGGCTCTAACTTTTTTGCTGCCCCAAGCAGCAAAAAAAAAAGCGCCGCCCCCCGAGCCCCTCCCCCGCCGAGCGCCGCGCCGCCGGAACCCCCCCCCCAGCGCCGCGCCCCGCGCCGCCCCCCTGCTGAGCGCCGCGCCACCGGAGCCCGTCCCCCCGAGCGCCGCGCCCCGCGCCGCCCCCCCCGCCGAGCGCCGCGTCGCCGGAGCCCGCCCCCCCCGAGCGCCGCGTCCCGCGCCGCCCCCCACGCCGAGCGCCGCGCCGCCGGAATCCCGTGCCGCCCCCCCCGCCGAGCGCCGCGCCTCCGGAGCCCCCCCCCCGCGGAATGCTGCGCCGCGCTGCCCCCCCGCCACCCCAAGATTGGCCGCCCCTTACCAGGTGCCGCCCCAAGCATGTGCTTGGTTGCCTGGTGCCTGGAGCCGGCCCTGCATGAGTGCATTCGCTGCATGTGTTGAGAACACATATTGCAGGCAAAGGAATCAGACATGCAGGGTCAAGTGCAAAGAAGATGTGTACACAAGCGACCAATCACTGCTAGAGTGAAAGCAAATCACATAAACATGCACACAAATTACTAGCTATTTGCACATGTATGCACACGGTGGCAGTGGCGTGCATTTGAGTGGGCACTTTTCTATACTATAAATACCATGCAGGCTCCGATCCAGCAAAGCACTGAAGTATGCGCTTAATTTTAAGCGGGTGATCAGGCTAAATATCTAGTTTTGATATCTAGTGTACTTACATGGCCTGCATTACTATAGTATCTGAGCACTTCACAGCCTAATAATGTACTTCTATTCTACATCCCTGTGAGGCAGGGAAGCACTTTTATATCAATTTTACAAATGGGGAGCTGAGGCACAGAAAGACTTGCCAAAGATCATATGTGAAGCTAGTGGCAAAGCAGGTTCAACCTGGTCTCCTTAATCACAGACTAGCACCCTAACCACCAGACCATCCTGTCTTTCAATAGTTGGATGAAATACTGACCTATTAGAATTCATATTTGGCCAATAGTTGGTGAAATACTGACCTATTAGAATTCATATTTGGCCAAAGTTGAACAACATGAAGCTCACTTACACTCATGGAGTTTTTGGTCTTTCACTTCCTAGAAGGACCAGGATGTGTTGTAGGACCAACATAATTAACAAGAGTGACTTCCAGCTAGGAGGGCATTCTCTAGTTCTCTGCTGAAGCCCATGGGGTTTACCTGTTTGTGAGCTCCCACAATGGTTTTAGAAGTGGAACACAAATACATACCTCCATACAGAAATCAGAACAGAGCAATAAACAATGCAGTCCACATATATTTTATTTGGTGGTATATTGCAGTAACTAGCTAGTAATAAAAAAACAAGTAGTTTACCAACCTCAGCCTCACAAAACTTAAACATATTAGTGAGGCATTTGTTCCACACTAAATCTTCTTAATAACTTGCTATTGTCATCAGAGCACGTGAGAAAAGCACCACAGGTAGAAATAATCACTTTCAATTAAAACATTTAAATGAGGTTAATTATAATGAATGGATGTTAGTAAAAAATTTCTTTTATTAAAAAAAACTTTTTTCTGCACTTGTTCTAAACTTTTTTCTGAACTTGTTCTGCACTTGTTCCATTTCTAAACAAACATTAATGTGTTCTGGAAAAATTACAGACCTTAATCTGAATGCTTTTAGTTACACTATTGACTTGGAAGCTCAGATAATAAATCAAAGAGAGGCTGATACTAATAGCATCATTTCAAGTACATTGGCAAAACAGTTGTTTAAAAAATGCAGGGCCTGTTCCTGCTCCCAGGAACATCAAAGGTAAAACTCCAATTGAGTTCAACAGGAGCTGGACTGGGCCCAAACAGTATAAGAGTGAGGAATGAGATATGTCGCTGTTTTAGGGACTATGGGAGTTAATCAATGGGAGTTAGGTGCCTAAATCCTTTTCAGGATCTGGGTCTATAAGCCTGATCCAACTCTCAGCAACTTCAATGGGGGCCGGATCAGGTTCCAGAGGCATATCTCAAATTTGAAGTCTGCCAGGGTACCGGAGTGAAAATGGCTGATGTTAAGGAGGGGAGGAAATGGCAGTAAAGAGGCAGCAGAAGAGAGAATCTATACCTGGAAGGGAGCAGGAGGTACATTGTATTGGGAAGCTCTAACATGAACTGGCTAAAAGGAGGAAGAAGCAAGTAGTAGTCACTGTTGTTATGGGGATGCAAAAGGAAGAAAGGGAAGCCTCCTCCTGACCTTCTCTCCACCCCCAGCTATCAGAACTGGCTGTTGGGAAGAGAGAAGCAGCAGCTATGTAGGGAGGAGGCAGCTCTTTCACCTAAATATTTAGCTTTGCACTAACACAGGTAGGAAAATTATTTGCCTGAATCCAAATACCATAATTTGGACCAGACTGTGGCTGAAAACTTATCTGAGACCAAATTGTGCTACAACCCTTAATTCTTATGTTTTACAAATGAATATTTGTACCTCCATTCAACTGGAATGAAGGGCTAACTGTTCCCCAGATTCCTCGCACCACAGCCATTATGTAAGTGTGACAAGGCAGAGATTGGGTGGGATTTGTAACATTCAAGAAATAGACTGGTTCCTTTTCATTTATAAATGCTCCAACAAAATATATTCAAATATTTTCACTTAGGTGAGATGATCATCAGCTGGTGCACGATAATTTCAATAGAACTATGCTGAACTGTAGCAGGTGGGAACCTGGCTCGTTTACATTTTACTGTGAACCCAAAGCCATAAATGAATGCAACCAGTAATGAATGCTCATTCAAAATATGCAGGAAATGGACAAAATTGGGCAACATTTTTCAGCAATAATCTTTTGGCAAGAAGATTGTCCCCTGTTCTCTCACTAGACGTCTCACCATGGCTTATTTCCTCCTAATTCTAGGGATTTCTCTTAAGTGTTCCCACTTACCCAGGCCAGCCTGATTATTTATAGTAAGCCAAAGAGCACATCAGTGTCCTAATTATAGTAGGCAATGTGCTGGCCCAACACTTCACGCTGTGCAAGCATCTGGGCACTGCATATTTCTCCTGAGAACAGACTTGTTTCCTTTGAAGCAGATGAAAGTTCTGGAATTGAATTCAGGCACTGGAAGTCCCATGTGTTTCATAGATTCCAAGGCCAGCAGGGACCATTGTGATCATCTAGTCTGACTTCCTGTATGACACAGGCCATAGAACTTCCCCAAAATAATTCCTAGAGTAGATCTTTAAAAAAGCATCCAGTCTTCATGTAAAAATTATCAGTAATGAAGAATCCACCACTACCCTTGGTAAACTGTTCCAGTGGTTAATTACTGTCATTGTTAAAAATATAAACTTTATTTCCCACCTTAACTTGTCTAGTTTCAATTTCCAGCCATTGGATCATGTCATATCTTTCTCCACTAGACTGAAGAGCCCATTATTATATATTTTCCCCCCAGACAGCTACATATGGACTGTGATCAAGTCACCCCTTAACCTTCGTTTTTCTTAAATTAAATAGATTGAGCTCCTTGAGTTTATCACTATAAGGCCTGTTGTCTAATCCTTTAATCATTCTTGTGGCTCTTGTCTGAACCCTCTCCAATTTATCAACATCCTTCTTGAATTGTGGATATCAGAACTGGACACACTATTCCAGCAGTGGTTGCACCAGTGCCAAAGATAGGGGTCAAATAAGCTCTCGTCTCCTACTCAACATTCACCTGTTCATGCATCCAAGAATTGCATTAGCCCTTTTGGACATAGCTTTGTTCTAGGAGCTCATATTCAGCTGGTTACTCACCACCACCCACAATCTTTTTCAGAGTCACTGCTTCCCAGGATAGAGTCCCCCATCATGTAAGCATAGCCTATATTTTTTGCTTGTGCACAGCTTACAAAGTAATCCAGATTGCTTTGAATCAGTGACCTGTCCTCTTCATTATTTACCACTCCCCCAATTTTTGTGTCCACTGCAATCTTTGTCAATAATTATTTCATATTTCTTCTAGGTCATTGATAAAAATGTTTCAATAGTGTAGGGCCAAGACCAATCCCTGCAGGACCCTACTAGAAACATACTTGATTGATGATGATTCCCCATTTACAATTATCTTGTGAGACCTATCAGTTAGCCAGTTTTGAATCCATTTAATGTGTGCCATGTTAATTTTATATCATTCTAGTTCTTTTAATCAAAATATTATGTGGTACTAAGAAAAACACCTTACAGAAGTCCAAGTATATTACATCAACACTATTATCTTTATCAACCAAACCTGTGATCACTAAAAAAAAAAAAAAAAAAAAAAAAGATATAACATTAATGCAAATCAACATGGGTTTCTGGGAAGTAGATCCCATCAAATTAGTTACATTACCCTCCTTTAGTTCTTTATTGAGTCCTGTATCAGCTGCTCCATTATCTTGCCTGGGATCAATGTCAGACAGACAGGTCTATGATTACCGGGGTCATCCCATCTATCCTTTTTAAATTTTGGTACATTAGATTTCTTCCAGTCTTCTGAAACTTCCCTGGAGTCCCAAGAGTTATTGAAAATCAACACTAATAGTCTAGCTCTTTTAAAACTTTTGGATGCAAGTTATCTGGACCCACTGATTTTAAAATATCTAACTTTAGTACCTGCTGTTTAACATCCTCTGAGACCCTAGAGGAATGGCATAATCTGTTTTTTCTCCAAATACAGAACTAATATTTATTGAACTATTTATTGAACAATTCTGCCTTTTCTGCATTGTTATTGATAATTATAGCATTTCCATCTAGTAATGGATTGATACCATTGTTAAGATTCTTTTTGTTCTTAAAAACTCCTTATTGTGGGAGAAGGAGAAAAGGGTACATTAAAGAAACAGGGAGTAAAGCACAGGGCACTGAAGATGGAGTACGCAGAAATAAGAGGTAAAATATATGCCCAAGCAAAGCTCCAAACTAGAGCTGAACAGAGGATGGAAGTTCCATTTTGCAAAGGATATTGAGATTTTGAAATTTGGCTTTGTTCTGAATAGGAAGAAAATTCTGAGGTTTGTTTTCTTCCCCCCATCATTCAAAATGTTTCATTTAAACAAAATTGTTTTGTTTCAGTTTTCACTTTAAAATTTTTGTTTTAGGTTAGACTATATAATACAAAATTTAAAATTGCAGAACAAAAAGTCATTTTAAACCAAAAACATTCAGAATGAAACATTTCAATGTTTTTGTTCAAATTGGCAAAATGGGATGTTCTGACTGTTGGATTTGTCTGGTTTGCCTTCTGAAAGAAACACAAGTGAAACTGACCAGATTTCACAAAGTGTTTCAATTTTGGCAGAACTGCATATTCCATAAGAATATGACTCCACTGAAGTTGCTCCAACCAACTCTATTCCAAACAATGCACAAAGCTAACAGAGTCCATCACCTTCCCAATGCAAGCTTGTTCCCCTCCACTGTATTCTCCAGTTTAGTTTAAATGACTCAGACTGAGGTTCCACCACATCACTTGAGAGAGACGGATCTTTGTTTTATGTAATTGTTTTTTTCAGATTTATCCAAAAGTCAAAGTTCCTCTGGAGAACTCCTGTGATTTATCTTTACGTTTCAAACTTAGGAGCCCCGTTTTTAACATATGGGACAGTGAGATGTGTGGCTTAAAATATCTCACTTCAGAATCTTTTTCCAAATATATAAAAGTTTATCAGATTTGGTCTACATTTCTTCTAATAGACACAATAGCATCCAATATGCAAGAATCTTTCAAAATATGTTTTAACGGTATAAATGAATTACTTAACCTTGTATTCTCTCAGGATATTGTAGGAGCGTAAACATTTATCAGCTCCTTTGTTTAGCCCTGTTTATGCTCAGTAATTCTCTCTTGTCAAAACACAATCCTCTTCCTTTAGTACCGATTCCTCAGCACATAGCATAGGTCTCAATATTTAGCTATTTCTCACTTCTTTAATGCAATCTGATTTTCTTTTTGATCTAGATAATGCTACCAAGCTGTTATGAGTAATACTGCAAGCTTAAAATGAAACTATATGCTACAAAAAACACTGCAATGCAATGTTACTACACATCCGTCATTACAAAACAGCCCATCTCTTTGCCTATCTGGGACAATATCTACAAAATATCATACTACGAATGACAGGAATATATTTTGGGTTTCAAACTTTCTGAAAATAGAAAGATAAGTGTTCCTCAGAACGCTAAAGGCAAACAGATGTGGGGGTGAAAGTGAGGTATGGGACCCTGAAAACAAGGGGAAAGACAGATGGACCTGGGAGCCAAAAGAAAGATGACCTCAACACAGAAGGCCAAAATGTAACTCTCTAAGAGTTCCTTCCAAATAACTGGCAACTGTATGTTTAGGTACAGAATTTGCTTGCATGCTACAAGTAGTACATTTTTCTATTGCAAGTTTCAAAGTTTTATTGCATTCAGCATACATTTTCCCTTTTAAAAAAAGGTTTTCCAAAGAAATCCTCCAGTCTTCCAAAATAGTTTGTAAAATATATAGAACTTTAAAGAAGAAAAAAAGGTCTGAAATTTTCACAAAACTCTAATAAAACTTCTGCCATACCTTTGTTACCAGAGACTAAAGAAAAGGCTACAGAAACCTCACAAGCTATCCAGGGCCGGCTCTGGCTTTTTTGCCGCCCCAGGCAAAAAAGCCTCCCGCCGCGCCCCCCCCCCCCAGGGGAGGGCGGCGAGCCCCGCCAGGGAGAGCGGAGCCCCGGGGGCCAGAGCGCCGGGGGGAGGGCGGCGAGCCCCACCGGGGCTCCTCTCTCCCCGGAGGCCAGAGGCTGCGCCAGGAGGAGGGCGGAGAGCCCCGCCGGGGCTCTGCTCTCCCCGGCGGCCAGAGCGCTGGGAGGAGGGCGGAGAGCCCCGCCGGGGGGGGGGGGCGGCGAGCCCGGCCGGGGCTCCGCTCTCCCCGGGGGCCAGAGCACCGGGGGGAGGGCGGCAAGCCCCGCCGGGGCTCCGCTCTCCCCGGCGGCCAGAGCGCCGGGAGGAGGGTGGAGAGCCCCGCCGGGGCTCCGCTCTCCGCGGCGGCCAGAGGCTGTGCCGGGGGGAGGGCGGTGAGCCCCGCGGGGCTCCGCTCTCCGCGGCGGCCAGAGGCTGCGCCGGTGGGAGGACGGAGAGCCCCGCCGGGGCTCCGCTCTCCGCGGCGGCCAGAGGCTGCGCCGGGGGGAGGGCGGTGAGCCCCGCCGGGGCTCCGCTCTCCCCGGCGGCCAGAGCGCCGGGGGAGGGCGGCGAACCCAGTCGCGGCCCCGCTCTCGGGCCGGAGCGCCGCGCCGACCCCCTCCAGGTGCCGCCCCAAGCACCAGCTTGGTGGGCTGGTGCCTGGAGCCGGCCCTGAAGCTATCACTTGAGGGGTTTTGCAGGAACAATTCATTTGCATGTGGTGAATCTGCACAAGGTAACATTGCATGCTTGTTTCAGAAACAAATGGAACTGATCATCTTTCCTTTCTCATTCCTCTCTTGGGATCCCTCTAGCACTCTAAATGGTGCTGCCCGTGCATGCAGAATGTGGCTTGAGAACACAAATGTTCAAATACCTTGACTGTAATAGCCTGCACGTTGCTCATCCTGGTGGGACCTGAGACATGCTGTTCCACTGCTTTTCTGGATTCTTTGACAGTTATCAGAATGAGGGTATAGGACGTAACAATTACCCCACAGGGGATGATAAAGCAGAAGACAAAGAGAGCTACGGTGTAAGACATTGCCACCGTGTTTACATTTGATGAATGCCAGTCAATGCAACAAGCTGTACCATAGGGCTCTGCTCCATACTCTCCCCAGTGAGCTAGGGGTGAACAGGCAAAAATTGCTGCATAGGCCCATGCGCAGGCTATCAAGATTCGTCCATGTTCTTGCCTAAATCTGTTCCCTGGAAGACATGAAACAATCAGTGAAGAACTGCTTGCAGTAGCGTGATGGATTCTAATTATACAAGCCAGAAAACAATACATAGGCCCTTTTTATTGGACACTGGGTATTACAATTGTTTACCCCCCATGCTTGGGAGGAGCCCCCATAAACATCCACAAAGCTATCTCATTGTTTTCCTTCAAATCCCCTATTAAACTCTCCCTTTTCTGTGATGCCTTAACAGATAAGCAGCAAGGGAACTTAAAAGAACTCAAACAGATTAGCTTAAAATGAAAACTGGCACCCTCAGGCTGCTTGGAATTATGCTGGGAAACCAGACCAGCACAAATTAGCACAGAACTGGGGGAGCAAGGGGTGATTGCAAAGGGGAGTTTCATGGTCACCTTACACCCCTGTTCCTGCAACTTGTGCTGTGTGTTCCTTGGTCATAGTCAAGGACCCGGCTCCCTGCAGCTTCAAAATGTGCTCCATTTTAGAATGGTTCACAGTATGACTTTCAAACACAATGTTAACAAACACTAATGAATCTAAAGAATGATCACCCTGATTTCAAACTAAAGAAGGGCTGTCACCTAGAGAGATTCTACTAAATGTTTTGCCCCACACAAGTAGCGCCAAGTACTTGTAAGTCAGAGTTCATGATCCATGCCTAAAATGTTTAGATCTGCCATTTTTCAGGTTTATATGATAATAAGACATTATATGTACTTAACAGGGATGTTGCAGCTTCAACACACTTTCACATTAATTAACTATTTAACCTCACAATTATAATTTCTTTAAACAATCCAACACCATGCATAGACAAGAAAAGAACCAAGATACTGTTAGTTAGTGTGTATCTGGATTCAAGAGAAGGTCATCTTTGTTCTGGAAAATTTATCTCACTAAGAATAAGTAGTTCTGTTGGTACTGAATATAAAAGAGAGGGGCACCATTTGCATGGCTACACTTACTACAATCATGCGCATTTTTCTTGCAACACAACATCTTCAGGGATTTAAAAATCAAATGTAAAACCATCTTCTAAGCTAAAAGTTACCAGGTGAGATTTTAACATAAAAGCAAGTTTATTTTAACAAATTTTAAAACCACAAGGACAGTTTGACCTCAAGGTAAAATCTGATTAACACATGATCTTTTCCACCTAAAGTTCCACTCTCGCAACAATGAGATACTAGAATTTTAAAGCTGTTCTTTGAATAGCAGTAAAATCTGATGCTACATTTGTCTTTTCTATGTTACATTGACTGGCATTCCTCTTATCCTAAGAAGTGAGTGAGGTAATAAAGAAAGAACTTGAGTAGATGAACAAAAGAAACCAAAAGAAAACATCTGAAAAGGTCAAAAGAATATAGTATGCATCTCTACCATTTACAAAAAAAGTAAGGTACTGAAATGCTGCTCATACCTGTATCAAGTCAAAGATAATTGTACAAAATGAATCTTAAAAATGGTATCAACTTAACCCAACCTTGCTGTCATTTTAACAGTTACCTCATGGTCCTCTTCTGAGTCATTTACCTCAGCATAAGTGGGTTTCGATATAATAAACGAGGTTTATATAGCACCAAACTCAATTACTGGGGAGAACAGATATATAATCATTTAACCCTCCCCTCCCCCCACGTAACACACCTTTCTATATAAACATTCTCCAAGATACACAGACTAGCCAATGGCTGTCTTTGTTCAAGAGACAAATACTGAACAATCTGAGAGAGAAGGAAATTAATTTACCATAAGCTGGAAAACAAATTTTGAGGCAGCACACAGTACTCAGTAATGTTAGTGTTGACAGACTGCAGATCCCAAAAAGTACACCGCAAAATGCATAGAACAAGCAAACTTGTTTACCATACAGCCATCTGAAAACAAACAAAACAAAAACAAGAGTCAAGATTTAGATGCCAGCATTCTTCCTGTAATTCAAAGGCACATGGTAGAAAGTCCCTCGTAGTGGTCATTATTACAATGTTGACATTTACCATTTGAAAGTAGCGAGCATCACTGTGATGTTAATGCTTGGTCAGCAGGTAACTGAAGGAGGGCGTTCTTACTGGAATATTCTAGTGCCATTAAGAAAATCGTTGCCTGCCTTCATTTTTGAGGAAAGGTGAGAAAAAAAAAAAAAAAAGAGAGAGGCTGTTCAATTCAGCCACTTCTGCCAAGCTGTTCGCCCCCTTTTTCTCTGGCACCAGCTGCTAAGAATTCTGGTCTCCTCATTCCTCTTCCTCTGCAACACTTTTAGGCACTGTCTACATGGAGAGTTGCAGCAGTTTAACTAAAGATATGAATTTAAACTGATTTAGTTAAACTAATGCAGTCCCCTGTGTGGACACGTATTTTCGGTATAAGAGTAGCTTATTCCAGTTTAATTTAAATAGATTAGAAACTGGTTTAAAATAAACCAAATTAAGCTACTCAAACCAAAATCAGAGTGTGTAGACAAGGCCCTGAGAGAGGATAAGAGACACATTCTGAAAGCAGCACTAATTAGGAGAACAGTCCTGCAGTAAGGAGATGGAATCTCAAAAATCCCTCTCTCCCTTCTCCCGCATACGGAAGAGTTAAAAGAGGTGATCTTATACCGTAGCTCTTGGAAGCAGATTGCTCAGGAGGTGATACAGTCATGAAAGTAAACAGTCAATAGCACTGACTTGAGCTAGGCAGTGTGTGGGCAGCTTTTATGCAAGCTCTCCCACACGGATCAGAATTTGGCTTGAAAGACTTCCTCTTGAACCTTGCCATTTAGCTAGATTACATCTCACCTTGTTGCTTCCTAGTGCGGCTCTGCAGGAAATGCCAACATTCAGAGGGTTTTTTTTTCCATTCTGAATCAGATGAAGTTTTCAAAATATTTCGTTCTGATAAAATGCATTCCAATTTGGGGTTTTTAAAAATTATATTATAATTTATAGTTTAAAGTACAATACCCTTTCATAACAAAGTCATTTCAAAACAAAACATTTGCAGTGTTCAAGCCCTGATGTCATGTTCTGTTTGATCTTTTCAAACCTTTTCCCAACAAAAAATTCATCAAAAAAATCAACAGTTTCCCCAGGAAGGTCCGTTCCCCTCCCCACCATCCTCCAGCCACTTTGTGTGGATTTCAACATGCTGTGAACACACCTCCTGGATGGGACCCAAAAGGGGAATGCCTAGCTCGTGAATCCTGCTGGGGCGTAGATGGGAGTTAGGCACAGAGCTGATGGGCAGGTCAGGACTTGGCTATGGGCATGTTCAGCCACTAAAATGTAGGCACCTAAAGTCTCCAAGACACCTACAGGGCTCGGCAGCAGCAGCTGAGCTGATGTTTTGCAAATGCCATTTGCTCTTAAATGTTGGACTTCAGTGCCCAAAGTGGCAGCTAGGTGTCTAAATCCCTTTGATCTGAATAAATTAGACTCTGGGGGGCTAGATTCACATTCTCCTCCATCCTGTGAGCACCTCCTTTTTCCTCTCCACAATCCCAAAAAGCTTCCATGGGAAAACTCAACAGCATACCAAATACTGCCTAGGATCCAGCAAGGGCATTTATTAGCGATTCTGAGCCCCATGTAAAGATCACAAAAGCCAGGTATTATGGAATATTATTAGGTTAAACTTGCAAGGATGAGGGAGGTAGAGGCAAGAGAAAGAAGAGCTAAATTGGAAAGAAGTCCAATTGTGAGTTGAACATTAACCATAACTTTAAGGCCTAGGATTAAATTTAATCCCCAGGAGTCATATACAGCCTCAGATTTGTTTGCATATTAGATTTGTGTTTTTTTTAAACAGCTACATTCCAATAGCTTTTACATTTCCTCCCACAGAAGATTTCAGACAGCAGGTAGAGTGATTGTATGGAAGAAATACCCCCAAGCCCCTTTCCCAGGAGGAATACAAATTGCAATGGCCTCAGACTAGAAAACTAAATGCAGCCAGCAGCTCTGAAAGCTGCTCTTACGTAACATACTTCTCTCAATCTCTGTAATTAATCTTCCCTGTCCTTTCTACAAAAGTGGCAGAATAATTCAATCCTGTCTGCTGACAGAGGCCTCCAGTCTGTGCAGAGGATATTAAATACTATTTACATATTGAACACACCTGTGAGAAAGGCTGGATGTAACAGCTAGAGGGTACAAGGTCAGAGTCATACCAAGGTCACTGATGGCAAGGTTGATCATGAAGTATTCTGCTGGTTTTAGCAAATTCTTTTTCTTGTAGGAAACATACAGAAGAATACTGTTTCCACACAAGGAGCATATTCCTATAGGGGAATATAAAATAAAAAGAGGAATTCATTACTCTCATTTATTGGCTTTTCATTTTTAACACTCTTTGCAAGGAGTAAGGCATTGCCAACCTAGTCAGTGTTTATGGGATGATCTTTTTTCTATGATGAAATTAATTCAACTCAAATTTTTTTTCCAGGAATGCCTTATTTAAGACTCATTTGCGATAATGATTAAGGATACAAAGTGAATCGTGGAGAAATAAACTTAAATTATATCTCTATTATCGCCAGATTAAAAAGTTCATTTTCTTAGGATCTGATATAATTCTAGTAGACGATATACTGTTTCTAACATTCCAACACAAATAACAGGGAAAGAATATTAATTTGCTCTCTAGCTCGGAATGAGTAGGATAAAACCTAGTTCTTATAGTTGTGGAGAAAAGTATGGCTTAACTAGTAGCCATGCTGATTTCTAGGTTAGAAAGTCATGTATTCAAATCCTAATACCACAACTCAGTATTGACCTTTCAGCACAGCAGTAAGAGGCTTTACTTCACTTAATATATCCTTATATTTACCAAGCCAGTAGAATTTTATTTCCACCACCCCCCCCCAACCTCTCAGTATTTTTTCAAATGTTCTCCACAAATTATCTTGCTTTCACTTGAAGGACTATGCTAGCTGGATTCATTGTTATTTTGATTAACAAGGAATTGTAATAAGCAGTAACAAACTGTTTTCTACCGTATTAAACCTATATCAGGTGCTGAGGGCGGAGACTTTCTTGAAAAGGAAGAGGAGAAGAGGGATTGATCTGGGGAAGTTTTAGTCCTATTGTAATAATATTACAGCTTGTCAAAACATTTTGTTCAAAACTTTTTTCATACAAATGGCCTTTTTTCTAAACTGAAAACTTTTCAAAAACTGCTTTAAACATTTTCCTTATTTTTCACCAAACCCAGAAATTTTACAATTTTGAAATGTTGGATTTTCCACATGCACCCACCTGCTTCTCCCCCTCCCACACACACGGAAAGCACAGAATGAACAATATCCTGATTTGCTTAATACATATTGACTTTTTCCATTTTAAAAAAAAATTCCTTTTGCCACTGCAATTTTTGAAAAATTCTTTAACTTTTGAAAACTTAGAGTGGAAGAAGGAAACACAAAGAGACAAATGAAAAAGTGAAGAAAAAACTGGGTATCGTTCATTTAGTGACAAAAGGGGGGACCTAAAATTCAAAATATCAACATTTTAAAACATATTTTGCCACAAATTTTGATTTGAACCTTACAGAATGGGAACACCTTTGAAATGGTTCCACTATTTTGTGAAATAGTTTTTCCATTTTTCCACCAGCTCTACCAAATATTTCATGACATATCTCTACAGGAGACATGATCTGAGACTATGAGATCAAATGTGGCCATTGAAGGCATGGGAACTTAAACATTAGAATTACTTTCACTTATCAAAATGGATTGCAACTAGCACATGAAAATTCCATCCACTTTAGTAATACTTGAATGTTCTCAGTAGCCGGTCTACGATCATCACTTGGCTCCATAAAAACAACTCACCTTTTCTGTTTGCTTTCAAGGTCCCACAGCACCCAGCCCTGTTTGGATTACCAGCTCAAGCTCTGATATGATATCCCAGCATGCACCATGTGGATGTCACAGCTGCTTTAGGACTCTGCTGGAGCATGGAGATTGGGGAAGGTCAGCTTTGATGTCAGTTTTTTAGTTATTAAATTGTGGAGGGAGAGGGGAATTTAATAAATTACAAAATTATATCTAACATAAAAGTTGCACAGTACTTCTTGTAAAAGCAACTTACCTGACACCCCCTTGCCCAAAAGGCTGGCTCCTTTCTCTTACAAGGTCCTGTAGCAGCTGTGACGCCACTAACATAGTGCATGCTGTAAAATCACACTGAAGCGAGCCAGTGATCTGAGCAGGGTTGGCTATCATGGGATCTGAAAGGGAAAATAAAAATAGTAAGTTACTAGGCAACACACCTTGCTGAATGCCTTTTTAGCAAAAGGTGGGAGAGTGGGGCATAACATATACTGCTGAAGTAGATGGAATTTTCACAATTTCATGTGCAGTTCACTTTCCAGCGAGAGCAAGTTTGCACCTTGCTTTGCTGATGATGATCTGCATGCAGAACATCAGAAACAGAATGAAAGCATCACCAGAAAATTCTAGTTTTCACCTGCAATGAGCAAACAGCAAGACTCACGTATTTGTTTCTAATCAGAAAGTACTTTATAATATATATACCAGTTCCTGCAAAGCTACAAAGAGAGTTAGATTTCCAATTACATTTCAATG
The DNA here is from genome assembly GCF_028017835.1 of Emys orbicularis. Lineage (NCBI taxonomy): Eukaryota > Metazoa > Chordata > Testudines > Emydidae > Emys > Emys orbicularis. Next base: position 77,356,978 of record NC_088684.1, on the reverse strand, counting down.
GCCAGTCATGCCACAATTCTCCTCTCAGATTCTTTATTTGCTTTTCCAGCCATGAAGTAGGACTGATGTACTATATTGGTGCTCCTTGTCTTGGGGGGTGATGTTGTTTAGAAGGAGATGTTCTTTACAGACAACCCTCAGTTTCTGCATTTGAAACACTTGACTTGGTTCACAGAAAGCAGAGACTAGGGATCAAATTCTCCCACCTGGATTTGCATCACACAGCTCAAAAGCCAACATCCATCGCAGAGAAGACCATACTAGCGTAAAGGAGGTCCTCCAGTTGTATACAATGAATGTAGAGATGTCTACACAATTCCCTGCTGACAATGTAGCGGGGAAAAGGAGAAAGGGATCCTTCTACATCATCCTTCCACTGCATGCATCCGATGAAGTGGGTTTTAGCCCACGAAAGCTTATGCTCAAATAAATTTGTTAGTCTCTAAGGTGCCACAAGTACTCCTCGTTTTTTCTACATCATACTAATCCCCGGCTGTCAGTAGTCATAAATTAAAGCAGTTACCAGGTAGACTGGCCCAGCATACAATATGAGCAGTATCAGGGATTGAAAGAGTGATTTTAAGGCACTTTCTCCCCTATCTCCATGCAATTTGTGCTGTATGCAGTTCAGCTACAGCCAAGGATCTGGCCTTTTCTCAGCTAGAATATGCATTTTGTTTCTTACCCATAAAGAATTCATAAGACCATATTCACCAGTGGTATAACTGGGGTCAAATCTATTGAAGTCAATGACTGAGGATTTTAGATGCAGAGAAATTCAGTGTTACAGTTCCAGGAGTAACTTGGCTTCATTGCTCATGTTTAAGGCTCTAAACCTGCATCTGGATCTACTTTCATGGGCCACTGTGCCCATGAGGAGTCTCACTGACTTTTCTGGGTCTCCTCATGAGTACAGGGGTTTGCACTACTAGATGTTGATGCTGGATTGGGATTTAAGGATTCAATGTTAACACCATAACCAGAAATACAAAATAGTGCTAACCAGAACCTCATCTGGTATAAGTTGAACCAACCACACAATATTTTGCAGTAAATCATTCTTAAAAATATTTAATGGCTTCCAAAGTTAACACTGTTATTATTGTCAAACTATTATAGTAGATTAAAATTGAATAGGTACTTTCTTTTTGATGAAAAATATGTCACTAATTAATGTTATAGAAGTTGTAATTAGGTCAATCTATTCTTTTATTTTATTGTTATGAAAACTTTGAAGTAATCCGTGTCAGTAATTAACTCCATTTCCAGACCCTCTACATTCTCATCAAACCTTTGGAATGTGAAATAATCAACATGAAACAACGCAGGAGAAGCTCCAAAACATACTTACCATGAAAACATACTTACCAAACACTGTATAAATCATTCCAACAATAATATCTTCCCCTTCTGTTATTTTGGACTGGAATGTTGCATTAACAAGATAGGAACCCATCTGAAAAACAAGAAAATGGGAATTCAGCATCTGAGAATCTCTCTGTTGGCATTCTGCGAGACTAGCAATAAGCTATTTGTTGGGGGGCGTTGGTTTGATTTTTCCAGTGTTTGCAATGACAAGTTTGAAGATGAGAGATGTGGCATGGGGTTGTTGCTGAGGAAGGTTAGTTTCTGTCACCCTTGAGCGGTGTCCCTTTGACTCATTAGAACATGAATACATCAAGATTTTCCAAAAAATGTCTTGTGACTCTGTATGCCTCGATTTTTGGATGCTCAACTTGAGAAACATTAAAAGGGGGCTGAATTTCAAAGTGTGAGACTGTTCAGCACTTTCCAAAGATAGGAGGCACGAAAGGCCAAAAACCATGGAAGAAAATCTAAAATTCAACGGGAGCTGGATCAGGCCCTAAGTGAGCCTAAGAAAATATAGCGGTCTAATATAGGTATAATTTACACTTTTTCTCCCCTCTTCAACATGTATGGTACATCAATATACTCTCTGAAGTTATTTATTACATGCTTTGACTCACTTAGGTTCACACCCACTTACCAACATGTAAGTGATTTTACCCATCCTGCACAGACACACTCATTTCTGAATTTGTCCCACTGAGTGTGTGTGTAAAGAAGTCTAATTGTTCTACTCCTCTTTTCACCCCTAACAGGATAGCATATAAAGGTGCAAATTAAAGCAGGACATTCCTACATTAATTTACACTTTCTTCTGGCTGGTTGGTTCTTAAATTACACCAACTTGGATTCCCTTACATTTCAGAGAGGGCACTTAAGTAAATCTAAGGGACTCTGACTGCAAGAGATTCTATAGAACACCTCTGAATTTGCCCTCAAGAAATTCTTCAGCAACTGATATTCAACAACAAATAAATTAGAGAAAATAGTGAACTGCTTGCAAAGCGCAAGAAGAATTTGGAATCCTGTTCCAATGGGTGAACTTGAGCCACTTGTATCTTGCCAGGGGTTCTCTAGCTACTATGTTAGGGACTACAGAGCACTTCTGCCCCTGGCCCGAGTCTGGCTATCTAGCAGTACATCCACTAGTGTTTTCCCAGCTCCCACTGCCCTACTGAGAACGCATCTTGCTCCCAAGAACAACTTTATAGCTAGGCTTGGCAGAATTTGATTTTTTTTATATAATTTCAATGGATAATATCAGTTTATTTTAACCATTGTTTCCAATTTTATTGATGTAAAATTTTATGACTCTGGGAAGTTATTGGGGGAGGGGGGAGTCAGACCATTGTTTAAAGACAAACATTGAGATGCAAAAAGAGAAAGCATTGTAACCATTAAACTACAAATTGGCAACATCACATGTCAAATATATACTACGTAAATATCCTTAAATCAAACTCTAGTAAGTGCTCCAAAAGTAGTTTTCTTACTTTGTCTAGCTGTAAATTTCTATCATCATCAATAGAAATATTACCGATAAAAATCTAATCCTTCCAAGTCTATTTATAGCATGTGAGGACAGACGCCCACAACAAAGAAGCCCTAGAAGGGCATGCTAGAGCCAGCAATCACTGAATACTGACAGGAAACCTGGGGAGGAGGTCATCAAGGGCCACATCTTCAAAGGTATTTAGGCTCTTAACTTCCATTGGTCTCAGTGCAGCTGGAGAAATTGCTGAGCCTTCCTTGGCCTTCAGTGGAGAGAGGAGTGGCTGAAGGCTACAGGGCCTTGGGGCAAATGAGCTGCAGTTCATTGCATTTGGCAGTGAAGCATCTCTTTATGTTCAATCTGTTGTGAATTAAACTGCAGGATCTACACATCTCTAAGTGATACTATATAGACCTGTAAGAAATACATTATTGAGGACTCAAGAAAGTCATGTCCCTTCCTATTTTCATGGCCTATGCAATGTGGATGATGGGGCTGGTAAGGTTTAGCTGGAGCTTTTCCTCAGCAGACAAATTACAGTTGCTATACAAATAGACTGACAAAAGTAAAGCAACATTCCCTAAGCCTGGCCATGAGTCATTGCCATAGGGAATGGTAGATATAATTGCTACTGGCAGCCTTTTCCCCTTCTCAAGTTTCTCTGATTGTGCTTCTTGATAAAAAAATAAAGGTTCATTGCTCTCCCTGTTCTGTAACTGTCATATGATTAAGTGCCCTAAGGGCAATTTCACCCCACATCCCTTAGCATAATAGCAGGAAATGATGTAGTTCATGCAATTTTGCACATTTGATTTTAGTGCAGCATGTGAAATGTCAGAAAAAACAAGGTACAAAAGTCATCTTAACAAATGGTCTAAGTAGGGTCTGTACTTAACACTCTGGATCTGAGCCAACCACTGTATACACGCATTTAGTAAGAAGGTTACAGCCTGCTTCACTCCTGCAATGTGGTAGGTAGAGGTAATCTGCATTCAGCTGGTCTGTCTTCACTTCAGCTTTTCTTAACTGAATTTGAATTAAGTCTATTCTGAAGTTTCACTCTCACTATTCCATGGATTCTTTTTAAACAAACTGTTAGATCCTCAGCTGGTACAAACAAGTGTAGTTTCACTAAAAATCAATGGAGTTACACTAATTCAGACCACCTAAGGGTCTGGATCTTTACTTCCAATGGCAATCATGCCTCTTAATTGTCTATTTTCATTAGCTTTATTAGCAAATGCATTTACTGGTAGGAATGTTCTCTGAAACAGAATTAAGTCAACAGAAAGTGAAATTTGAATTTTATTCAGTTTATTTTTAATAAATCACTCATTAACCATCAACTGCAGCAGTGACTATTCACAGCAGAAGCCTGATTATAAGATTTACTAGTGTCCATTACTGTAGCATGTGAGCGCCCTCAAAAGAAGAGGAACAAAGAGGACTAGGGTAATTATAGACCAGTCAGCCTAACTTTGGTACCTGGAAAAATACTGAACAAATTAAAAAAATCGATTTGCAATCACCTAGAGGATAACAGGGTTATAAGTAATAACCAGTATGGATTTGTCAAGAACTAATCATGCCAAACCAACCTAATTTCTTTCTTTGACAGGGTTCCTGGCCTAGTGGATAGGGGGAAGGAGTAGACATGACATATCTTGATTTTAGTAAGGCTCTTGACACAGTCTCACATGACATTCTTATAGGCAAACTACGGAAATAAGGTCTAGATGGAATTACTATAAGATGGGTGCACAATTGGTTGAATGACCATGCCCAAAATGTAGCTATCAGTGATTTACTGTCAAACTGGGAGGGCTCATCTAGAGGATCCCACAGTGGTCAGTCCTGGGCCCAATACTAGTCAATATTTTAATTAAATCACTTAGATAATGGAGTGGAGAGTATGCTTATAAAATTTTCAGATGACACCAAGCTGAGAAGGGTCGCAATCACTTTGGAGGACAGGATTAGAATTCAAAACAACCTTAAATTAGAGAATTGCTCTGAACTCAACAAGATGAAATTCAATAAACAGAAGTACAAAGTACTCCACTTGGGAAAGAAAAATTAAATGCACAACTACACAATAGGGAATAGGTGGTAGTAGTGCTGAAAAGGATCTGGGGGTTATAATTGATCACAAACTGAATATGAGTCAACAATGTGAAGCAGTTGCAAAAAAGGTTAATAGTCTGGGATTTATTAACAGGAGTGTCATATGTAAGTTATGGGAGGTTATTGTCCAGCTCTATTTGGCGCTGGGGAGGCCTCCACTGGAGTCCTGTGTCCAGTTCTGAGCACCAGACTATAGGAAAGATGTGGACAAAATAGAGAAAGTCCAGAGGAGAGCAACAAAAATGATAAACTGTTTAGAAAACTTGACCTATGACTTTAACCTATGGCAATAACAAAAGAAAGAAACTGAGAGACAACTTAGGGCTAATTTACAGTGGGAAGGCTTTACCACTACAGCTATACTGGTATAGCTATACCTGAAGACCCCCCCTAGTGCAGACGTAACTTATACTGACACAAGGTGATCTTCTGTGCTACATTGGTCAGAGATGTGGATTTTTTCACATCCCTGACTGACACAGCTATGCCAACAAAATGTTGTAGTGCAGATCCAGCCTTCAATGGTGTTCTACATTACTCTAGTTGTGTGAGTGTAAATCAGTGTAATTTATATGCTACCTAATGTCTCAAGTCTGCCCTCAAATATGCACGTGCAATTCCCGTTAACTTCAAAGGGAGTAGCACAGGTGAAAATAAGGGCAGAATTGGGTCCTCTGTACTGATAAAACTTCATAGTACACCTCATTATTTGTACACCATAAACCTACTGCAAACATAGAAATAATTTCACTTGCTATTAAAATCCAGCTACCTATCAAGTGGAAAGTGGTAGCTGTTAAATGGTACATAGCAACAGTGCACCCCAGTTTGGGTCAAAAATAAATGAAGAATGTAGTATCCAGTTGAAAATGTAGGCAAATTTTATGGGAATAAAATACAATTACTAGCAATGGGCAATTGGAAAACCAAGCAAATGGGGAAATATTCTTCTGCAAATGTTTGATTAAGAAAGTAAATTTTGCTTTGACTGTATTAATAACTACAGCACATATTTTGGTCTAAACATTTTTCAACCAAAAAAAATGCAGATTTGGGACAACTGAAACATTTCACAAATTTATGTCAATTTCGGCAAATTATTTCATTTGCAAAACCAAAAAATTTCAAAAATGCCAAAATGAAATGTTTTGATATTTTGAGGCTAATTTCACAAGGAGACTTAGGCATCATTCACAAAACCAAGGATGTGACCTACTTATTTGCCATAGCCCCAGGCCAGTGCATTCATTTCAGCTTTGTAAGCCTTGGGTTCAAGCTTCCACTCCAGAGCAGGCATCTGGAGCAGGGACTTGAACCCAAGTCTTCCCCCACTGATGTAATGCACTAGCCACCAAGTTATTAGGTATTCTGGGGTGAGTCTCCCTCAGTATCTCCTGTTGAAGCTGCTCCATTTTGTATTAAAACACCAGCCTAGAGAGTCATACTCTCTCTCCCTCTCTCTCTGACCCAATGAATGTTTATTTATACAAAGCTTCGATAATTTCAGTTTTGGGTTGACCTGATTTTTTGGGGGGAGTGAGGGGGGGGAACTGTGAGTAAACCAAAAATATCAGTTATCCACACAGCTCTATTCATAACCCATGTGTGTTTGATATCAGGGAGCATTCTGGAACTTGAGCTTCATTAGTGTGAACACTAGCAAAAAGAACATTTTTAGCTTGAATGCTCAAATATTCACTGAAATTGTATATGAAAATGGACATTTGGTTGGAAATGTTGCATTGGTTAGTTGCATATTTCAGGTAATTTTGTTTCTCGCCCCGAATGGATGACTTATGTAATTAATCGACCAACACAGAAAATTAGAAATGTGTTAATATACAATTCAAATTTTGCTCTGTGCTACTGTCCAAGGACAGATCCTATAGTTTGTGAGAGCTGACAAGATCAGTTGTGATGGCACAGCAACGGACCAGAATAATGACAATCCAATGATAAATTACAGTAATATCTTAATCGTTCCATCACACAACCGTTAATACAGGAGAACAGAATGTGCAGTGTCATCACATATTTGATCCATTGGAACATCCTTTCTGGGGTTTTAAAAGTGGCTACCACCAACCTGGACAAATACAGAGAGAATGCTGTTGGCTACAAAGGGAATTGGCAAGACTGAGGGAGTCTAACAATCAATGTGATGACACAGATTCGTAATGTCGGAGCCCCTAGAGCAGCGTTTCTCAAATGCAGCAAACTGTGACCATTTATTTCAGATATGACAAAACAAAAAACTGTGGCGAGGTTCCATATCAAAATTATATTGCTGTAGTGCACTGGGGTACATCTGAAGATTAGCCAGAAGATGAAGCTAGAACAGAATGTGTCACCACTCCATTAGACACAATATCTCACTGGAATCCTTAATGTCAGTGCTCTATGATCCACTGTCCATTATCTTCCAGGTGGAATTCAAGACATTGGTTTTAAACTATAAATCCCTAGGTGTTCTAGGATTTGGTTATTTGTGAAGCCACCTCCTTCTCCGTGCAATAACTGTGCAGCAACAACCAATGGAAATGCCGAAGCTAGAGTTCATCCCTTCTTTGATTTTACGTCCCATATCAATGAGAATATAATGGCAGATCCAATTGCCCAGATATTGATGCCTAACAACTAGTGACCCAGAGACTTCCCCACCTCTCAAAGAGGGCCTAAGCAGCATTTCCCCAACTCAGGGGCAAAAGGACTGGAGAAGTGTGAGGTGGGGGATAAGTGTTGACTGCTGGAGGCAATTGGAAGCTCTGACCTGGGATTCAGACCAATGAGGTCAGATAGATAGAGAGACAGACCTTGAACAATGGATTCACTACAGCTTGTTTGGGCACTGGGCTACCCAGACTGGACTATGCTTTAACCTTCATTCCTCTACGCTACCCTGAGAATTCCCTATGCTGTGGTCCAGATGACTACTCACACAACACTGTGTGAGTGTCACTGCAAATGCTTGGCAAGGTGCATTAGAGCATGAAAGTCCATCGAGGGTCTGTCTCACATTATGAAGAAGGAGTGCTGCACGTCCAGAGGTCCAGTCTAAGGAGGTGGTGAAGCACGTAGCTTACCCTGGAGGAAGTTGAGACCACCTGCGGGTCTGGCACACTTGAAGGGGTTCCTGCTACAGACTGTTCCAAAACTGGGGCCGTAGCACCAAACCTGTGGATCCATGACACCAAGGATAGTTTTGTTGTCCTTTTTCATGCATATGCAAGGCATACACAAAAGGGAGTGCTACAATCTTACATTGCTAACTGAAGTTTTCACAGTGGTTGAACTTTTTGGCCACCCCCCGCCCACACACACTGTTCAAAAGGGTGTAATTTCTAAGACCTCTGTATCCCTACTGTTTGAAGTTGTTGTGGTACAGGAGCAAACATTTTAGTTTGATCCTCTTTCAAACAGACATCTGATTCTCTGTGCTCTGTATTACAGGTGTTCACATATTACCATCTGAAGTAAAGAATCCCATGCCTTCAAAGAACCAAATCTGAGTTTGAACTGTGTCTCATTTGTTGAGCCACCCAGGAGGGTTTGTGAGCTGCTGGTCCCTGAAGCTGGAAAACAACCCTTCAAGACAGCAGAGCCTAGAAAGCAATACAGCTAACAGCTGCAGTGCTGAACAGTGCAGATGGATATACTGAGCACAGGGCACAAAAACGGGGGGGAGGGATAGCTCAGTGGTTTGAGCATTGGCCTGCTAAACCCAGAGTTGAGAGTTCAATCCTTGAGGGGGCCATTTAGGGATTTGGGGCAAAAATCTGTCTGGGGATTAGTCCTTCTTTGAGCAGGGGGTTGGACTAGATGATCTCCTGAGGTCCCTTCCAACCCTGATATGCTGTGATAGAAGAATCTATGCATACAGCTAGAGAAGCAGTTTTACCAGATACAGAGAAAAGATCTCATTATTTGTTCTCAAATATTTCAGGAAATAAGCAAAGCAGAGTTATAGGAAAGATCTGGTCAATACTTCAGGCACATTAGTCAGTACTTATACAGTGAGTATAAATTGCCAGTTCGGAAGATCAGGGCATGTCTGTGTTGCTAGACCAAAAGGACAGGATATGGCAAATAGCCAATCCACCTCTAATGAAGGACACAAAAGAGAATGCAATCCCAATGAGAGAAACAACAGTGGTATGAGCTCTGCAGTGGGCACACCTGATAAGGAAGTATTTCATAGTGACAGAACATATTGGAGGTTTGAATTGGAAGGATGGACTGCATTTTTCTAGTCTGGTCCATAAGATAGAAACAGGACTACAAAGGAGCTATTCAGAACATGAAGTAATAGAGGCAGTGGGTAAGCAATTTGCCCTGGAACAAGTCTTTGGAGCTACTTGGAAGGAAATAATACTGTGATTAGGGCCCTATCAAATTCCTTATCCATTTTGGTCAATTGGTGTTCTTTATCTCAAAAATCACTACTCACAGTCAAGTTGGTAGTACCTGAAAGGTACCAAAGACAAGTTCCTATGCAGAGGTACAGAAAAACATGGGTCACCTACATGCTGAGTTATTAACATTGCTAGAGACCATTTTTTATTGGCCCCATATGAAGGAGGATATTGAGCACTATGTAACTCAGGTCTGTCAGTGCCTGAAACAGAGGAGACTGAGCCAATATACCAAAGCTCTTTTACATCCTATTAGTAACACAGAACCATTTGAACTAGTCTCAACTGACTTTCTTCATTTTGAGAAAAGCAGCGGGTATGAGTATATCCTGGTCATTACGGACCACTTTACCAGGTTTGCACAGACTTATAGAATCATAGGATTGGAAGGGACCTCGAGAGGTCATCTAGTCCAGTCCCCTGCACTCATGGCAGGACTAAGTATTATCTAGATCATCCCTGACAGATGTTTGTCTAACCTACTCTTAAAAATCTCTAATGATAGAGATTCCACAACCTCCCGAGGCAATTTATTCCAGTACTTAACCATCCTGACAGTTAGGAAATTTTTCTTAATGTCCAAACTAAACCTCCCTTGCTGCAATTTAAGCCCATTGCTTCTTGCCTTTCCTCAGAGGTTAAGAACAACAATTTTTCTCCCTCCTCCTTGTAATAAGCTTTTAGGTACTTGAAAACTGTTATGGGTCCTCTCAGCCTTCTCTTCTCCAGAGTAAACAAACCCAATTTTTTCAGTCTTACCTCATAGGTCACGTGTTCTAGACCTTTAATCATTTTTGTTGCTCTTCTCAGGACTTTCTCCAATTTGTCCACATCTTTCCTGAAATGTGGCACCCAGACCTGGACACAATACTCCAGTTGAGACCTAATCAGCACGGAGTAGAGCGGAAGAATTACTTCTCATGTCTTGCTTACAACACTCCTGCTAATACATCCCAGAATGATCACTTTTTTTGCAACAGTATGACATTGTTGACTCATATTTAGCTTGTGGTCCACTATGATCCCCAGATCCCTTTCCGCAGTACTCCTTCCCAGGCAGTCATTTCCCATTTTGTATGTGTGCAACTGACTGTTCCTTCCTAAGTGGAGTACTTTGCATTTGTCCTTATTGAATTTCATCCTATTTACTTCAGACCATTTCTCCAGTTTGTCCAGATCATTTTGAATTATAATCCTATCCTCCAAAGCAATTACAACCCCTCCCAGCTTGGTATCGTCAGCAAACTTTATAAGTGTACTCTCTATGCCCTGTAGGGTGACCAGATGTCCCGATTTTATAGAGACAGTCCCGATTTTTGGGTCTTTTTCTTATATAGGCTCCTATTACCCCCCATCCCTTGTCCCAATTTTTCACACTTGCTGTCTGGTCACCCTAATGCCCTGGTCTACACTGCGAGGTTAGGTCGAATTTAGCCGCATTAGGTCGATTTTATAAGCAATGCGTCTACACAACCAACACCATTCTATCATCCTAAAGGGCTCTTAAAATCGACTGCTGTACTCCTCCCAGGCAAGGGGAGTAGCACTAAAATCGACCTTGCTGGGTTGAATTTGGGGTAGCGCAGACACAATTTGACAGAATTGGCCTCCGGGAGCTATCCCAGAGTGCTCCAATGTGACCGCTCTGGACAGCACTTTGAACTCCGATGCACTAGCCAGGTACACAGGAAAAGCCCCGGGAAATTTTGAATTTCATTTCCTGTTTGGTCAGCGTGGCAAGCTCAGGAGCACAGGTGACCATGCAGTCCCAGAATCGTAAACGCGCTCCAGCATGGACCGAACGGGAGACACTGGATCTGATTGCTGTATGGGGAGAAGAATCTGTGCAGGCCAAACTCCGATCAAAAAGAAGAAATGCTAATATATGCGCCAAAATCACACAAGGCATGGTGGAGAGAGGCTACAAAAGGGACACACAGCAGTACCACGTGAAAGTTAAGGCGCTCAGGCAAGCCTACCAAAAGACAAAGGAGGCAAACGGTCGCTCTGGGTCAGAGCCCCATACATGTCACTTCTATGATCAGTTGCATGGCATTCTAGGTGGGGACCCTACCACTATCCCACCACTGTCCATGGACACCTGCAAGAAGGGAATCTCATGCAACAGGGAGGAGGAAGAGGAGGAGGAGGAGGAGGAGGAGGAGGAGGAGGAGAATGTGCAGCAGGCAAGCAGAGAATCCGTTCTCCCCGGCAGCCAGGACCTTTTCATCACCCTGGAGCCAATAGCCTCCCAAGGCAGGTTCCTGGACCCTGAAGCCGGAGAAGGCACCTCTGGTGAGTGCAGATTTGTAACTACACTTCAGGGTTTAAAAGCAATTGTGTTTAATGTTTGATTTGCCCTGAACAATTGGGATGCATTCGCGGCCAGTACAGCTACTGGAAAAATCTGTTAACATGTTTGGGAATGGAGCAGGAATCTTCCAGAGACATCTCCATAAAGCTCTCCTGGAGGTACTCTGAAAACCTTTGCAGAAGGTTTCTGGGGAGGGCTGCTTTATTTCCTCCTCCACGGTAGGACACTTTACCACACCAAGCCAGTAGCAAGTAGTCTGAAATCATTGCAGCACAAAGCATGGCAGCGAATGGTCCTGGGTTTTGGTCGCATTCAAGCAACATTATGTCTTTATCTTTCTGTGTTAGCCTCAGGAGAGTGATATCATTCATGGTCACCTGGTTGAAATAGGGGAATTTTTGTAAGGGAACAGTAAAAGGACCCCATTCATGCTAGGCTGTTTGCGATTGGCTAAAAGGGATCATCCCTGAGAATAGCCACACAGTGGGGAGGGGAGGGTGAAGGGATCATCCCAGAGAATAGCCACGCATAGGAGGAGGGGTGTGCTGCACATCCACCCCAAAACCAAAGCCCCTCCTTTTAAATGGCAAACCCAACCAGCATTGCTTGCTATGGGAAGGGAGGGTGCTTCAGTTTGAAACCATTCCCAACTGTTATGAAGGCGGAAGAAGCCAACCCCGCGTACCCTTTGGCTTACCATGGCTGCCTGGAAACTGAATTCTGTTGCCCAGCTGTGTGTGATGTGTCACCATACCTGGAGGCGCTCAATATAAAAGGCAAAATGCGACCTTGTACCTAAAGCACATGTGCTGTCTGCTGTGAATTGCTTGATTCACTGTGAAAGAGTCTCCCTTTTGTTCGCAGAAATCTTACATTTTACTCTCCCTTTTTATCTCCCTGCAGGTGCAAATGTTTCTATGCTCCCCCTATCATCTCCCTCCCTGAGGTTATCGCAAATTAGAAGGCGAAAAAAAACACACTCACGATAACATGTTTTCCTCCCGCACTGATAGGGCACAGCTGAATGCATGGAGGCATTCAGTGACAGAGGCCAGGAAAGCATTAAGTAAGAACGATCAGAAGACACAGGAGGCGATGCTGAGGCTAATGGGGGAGCAAACAGACATGATCAGGCATCTGGTGGAGCTGCAGGAAAGGCAACAAGAGCCCAGACCACCGCTGCATCCACTGTATAAGCGCCTGCCCTCCTCCCCAAGTTCCATATCCTCCTCACCCAGACGCCCAAGAATGCGGGGGGCTCCAGGCACCCAGCCACTCCACTCCAGAGGATGGCCCAAGCAACAGAAGGCTGTCATTCAAACAGTTTTGATTTGTAGTGTGGCTACAATAAGCAATGTGGCCTTGCCCTTCCCTCCTCCCCCACCCCACCTGGGCTACCTTGTCAGTTATCTCACTTTTTTAAATTAATAAATAAAGAATGCATGGTTTCAAAACAATAGTGACTTTATTTCCTTTGCCAGCTGTGATCAAAGGGGGCAGAAGGGTTGGCTTACAGGGAATTAAATCAACAAAGAGGGCAGGTTTGCATCAAGGAGAAACACACACAACTGTCACACTGTAGCCTGGCCAGTCATGAAACTGGTTTTCAAAGCCTCTCTGATGTGCAGTGCGCCTAGCTGCGTTCTTCTAATCGCCCTGGTGTCTGGCTGCTCAAAATCGGCTGCCAAGCGATTTGCCTCAACCTCCCACCCCACCATAAACGTCTCCCCCTTACTCTCACAGATATTATGGAGCACACAGCAAGTGCAATGACAATGGGAATATTGGTTGCGCTGAGGTCTAACCTTGTCAGCAAACAGTGCCAGCGAGCTTTTAAATGTCCAAAGGCACATTCTACCACCATTCTGAACTTGCTCAGCCTATAGTTGAACTGCTCCTTACTACTGTCCAGGCTGCCTGTGTACTGCTTCATGAGTCATGGGAACAAGGGGTAGGCTGGGTCCCCAAGGATAACTATTGGCATTTCAACATCCCCAACGGTAATTTTCTGGTCTGGGAAGTAAGTCCCTTCTTGCAGCTACTCGAACAGACAGGAGTTCCTAAAGATGCGAGCGTCATGCACCTTTCCCGGCCATCCCACGTTGATGTCCGTGAAACGTCCTTTGTGATCCACCAGTGCTTGCAGCACCATTGAGAACTACCCCTTGCGGTTTACGTACTGTTTGGCAAGGTGATCCGGTTCCAAGATAGGGATATGCGTTCCGTCTATCACCCCACCACAGTTAGGGAACCCCATTGCAGCAAAGCCATCCACTATGACCTGCACATTTCCCAGAATCACTACCCTTGTTAGCAGAAGGTGAGTGATTGCATTGGCTACTTGGATCACAGCAGCCCCCACAGTAGATTTGCCCACTTCAAATTGAATCCCGACTGACCGGTAGCAGTCAGGCATTGCAAACTTCCACAGGGCTATCGCCACTCACTTCTCAACTGTCAGGGCAGCTCTCGTCTTGGTATTCCTGTGCTTCAGGATGGGGGAAAGCAACTCACAAAGTTCTAGGAAAGTGGCCTTACGCATGCGAAAGTTTCGCAGCCACTGGGAATCATCCCATACATGCAACACTATGTGGTCCCACCAGTCTGTGCTTGTTTGCCGGGCCCAGAATTGGTGTTCCCATGTGTCAGCCTGCCCCACTGCCGCCATGATGTCCCAATTGCCACATCCTGTGCTTTCAGGAACGTCTGTGTCCATGTCCTCATCATAATCGTCTTCGTGCTGGCTGCTCCTAGCTAGGCTCTACACATACTGCAGGATAATGTGCGAGGTGTTTACAATGCTCACAACAGCAGCGCTGAGCTGAGCGGGTTCCATGCTTCCGTACTTTGGCATCTGCATGGGTAACCCAGGAAAAAAGGCGTGAAATGATTGCCTGCCGTTGCTTTCACGGAGGAAGGGAGGGAGGGAGGGGAGACTGACGACAATGTTTTTGTCCCATCAGGAATTGGGAGCTTAACCCAGAATTCCAATGGGCAGCGGAGACTGCGGGGACTGTGGGATAGCTACCCACAGTGCACCGCTCTGTGAGTCGATGCTAGCCATGGTATTGAGGATGCACTCCGCCGACTTAATGCGCTTAGGGAGACATACACAATTGCCTGTGTAAAATCGCTTTCTAAAAATCGACTTCTATAAAATCGACCTAATTTCGTAGTGTAGACATATCCTATGCCATTATCTAAATCATTGATGAAGATATTGAACAAAACCAGACCCAGAACTGATCCCTGCAGGACCCCACTCATTATGCCTTTACAGCATGACCGTGAACCATGATAACTACTCTCTGGGAATGGTTTTCCAACCAGTTATGCACCCACCTTATAGTAGCTCCATCTAGGTTGCATTTCCCAAGTTTGTTTATGAGAAGGTCATGTGAGACAGTATCAAAAGCTTTACTAAAGTCAAGATATACCACACCTACTGCTTCCCTCCTATCCACAAGGCTTGTTACCCTGTCAAAGAAAGCTATCAGGTTGGTTTAACACAATTTGTTCTTGACAAATCCATGCTGACTGTTACTTATTACCTCATTATGTTGTAGATGTTTGCAAATTGATTGCTTAATTATTTGCTCCATTATCTTTCCGGGTACAGAAGTTAAGCATTATGTTAAGTTAAGAATTATGTACCAAAAAAACTGCATTCAAAAATAAAACAATGTAAAACTTTAGAGCCTACAAGTCCACTCAGTCCTACTTCTTGGTCAGCCAATCACTCAGACAAACAAGGTTGGTTATAATTTGCAGGAGATAATGATGCCTGCTTCTTGTTTACAATGTCACCTGAAAGTGAAAACAGGCGTTCGCATCGCACTGTTGTAGCTGGCGTTGCAAGATTTTTATGTGCCAGATGCGCTAAAGATTCATATGTCCCTTCATACTTCAACCACCATTCCAGAATACATGCATCCATGCTGATGACGGGTTCTGCTCGATAACGACCCAAAGCAGTGTGGACTGATGCATGTTCATTTTCATCATCTGAGTCGGATACCACCAGGAGAAGGCTGATTTTTTTTTTTTTTTGGGTGGTTTGGGTTCTGTAGTTTCCGTATGAGAGTGTTGCTCTTTTAAAACTTTTAAAAACATGCTGCACTCCTCATCCCTCTCAGATTTTGGAAGGCACTTCAGATTCTTAAACCTTGGGTAGAGTGTTGTAGCTATTTTTAGAAATCTCACACCAGTACCTTCTTAGCATTTTGCCAAATTCTGTCAAATTTGTGAAACTGTTCTTAAAGCGAACATGTGCTGGGTCATCATCTGAGACTGCTATAACATGAAATATATGCAGAATGTGGGTAAAACAGAGCAGGAGACATACAATTCTCCCCCCAAGGAGTTCAGTCACAAATTTAATTGACGCTTTTCGTTTTTAAACGAACATCATCAGCATGGAAGCATGTCCTCTGGAATGGTGGCCAAAGCATGAAGGGGCATACGAATGTTTAGCATATCTGGCATGTAAATACCTTGCAACACAGGCTGCAAAAGTGCCATGTGAACACCTGTTCTCACTTTCAGGTGACATTGAAAATAAGAAGCAGGCAGCATTATCTCCCCTCAATGTAAACAAACTTGTTTGTCTTAGCAATTGGCAGAATAAGAAGTAGGACTGAGTGGACTTGTAGTCTCTAAAGTTTTACACTGTTTTGTTTTTGAGCGCAGTTATGTAACCAAAAAAAATCTGCATTTGTAAGTTACACTTTCACAATAAAGAGATTGCACTACAGTACTTGTATGAGGTGAATTGAAAAATACTATTTCTTTTGTTTATCATTTTTACAGTGCATATATTTGTAATAAAAAATAATAATATAAAGTGAGCACTGTGCACTTTGTATTCAGTGTTGTAATAGAAATCAATATTGAAAATGTAGAAAAACATCCAAAAATATTTAATAAATTTCAATTGGTATTCTATTGTGATAAGTGCAATTAATCGCAATTAAAAAAAATTAATCACGATCAATTTTTTGAGTTAATTGCATGAGTTAACTGCAATTAATTGACAGCCCTAAATTAAATTATATCAAATCAAAGTCAGGATCTTGTTTTTCTAAATAGCTATCAGTGGCCAATTCTCATAACATATTTTTAGAACAAGAGTGGTCTTAACTTTAACTTCCCAACATTCTTTGTTACATAGCTGTAGGCAGTGAGCCACACTCTACCCAAATGGCCTGCACTGGCGTAAATAGTACCAGGCTACATCTACACTACGGGGGGGGTCGATTTAAGATACGCAAATTCAGCTACGCGAATAGCGTAGCTGAATTTGACGTATCAGATCCGACTTACCCTGTTGTGAGGACGGCGGCAAAATCGACTGCCGCGGCTCCCAGTCGACGGCGCTTACTCCCACCTCCGCTGGTGGAGTAAGCGCGTCGAGACGCGATAAGTCGATCTCCAAGAGATCGATTTCTACCCGCCGATTCAGGCGGGTAGTGTAGACCTAGCCCCAGATTAGATATGCTATTTTCATTGTTTCACGTGGAGAAAAAAAAAAAAGACACCTCTCAGTCCACAGAGATTTTTATACCATGTCCACCAGCAAAGTAGTTGAGAGCTTTACAAAAGATGGAGGCTGCATTCAAAATCAGCCATGGGACTAATCTCCTCCCTACTTTTTTCCCTGGCAATCAGAGCTATGACTGCCTGCCTCCAACAGCAGTTAAAAACATGAATAACTTTCTGTGGTACCATAAATGGTAGCTGGGGCAGCTTTCCAGCTAGAATAATAGAGGATTCAGGGTTACTGCTTGAGCTGGCAACATTTTGACAAATGTTCATTTAAATTCAAAGGGAAATTTTGTTTAACCTTCTTTACGCTCCTTTTGTGTTTGCTTCCCCATGAATACTAAAGCACTGGAGTTTCTGTAGCATAAATACGCCCAAAAAGTGATTTAGAGAGCCACATCCTCAGATGATCAGTACAGCTTCACTGATTAACTTCAACACATTCACTTGCTCATAGGCACCAGCTGAGGGTCAGGCCATTAAAATACTTGTGAAAAGTAAGTTTTGAATTGCATATTTGATTGGTCAAAGCAAAGTTTGCAATTTATGCTACGTTGGTTAGTTACATCCAATCAGAGACAGACATAGGGCAGATTGCAAATATGTAAACAATATGCAAACCAAGAATTATTCACTGAAGACATTTACAAACAATTTCAAATAATGAATCATTTCATTATTTCGCAGTCTGTTCACTAACAGGGAAAAAAAAGAATTTCTCAAATAATTTGCTCCTTTCTATTGCCAACAATTTTCCTCTGAATGTTCAGATTAGTAGAAACTCTAATGTCCTGATTAGTCCCTGTATGTTGCTTAGGGATGGCAGCAGATTATGTTTGCAGTTGTTCAACTGAACATTGTAATTAATGTCAAAAAACAATTAATTTGACTCAGGGCCGAAAAATCTGATTTAGTTTGGGGAAATTAGATTCTGTTTGTCACTAAGGGAAAGGGTAATAATATAAACAGAGTTATATTGTCAAATAAATTATGATAATCTTTGTTGAACAAGGATATTCTAGAAGTAGTTTTGATTCCAACTAGCAAGAGGTTTTCCACTAATGACTGAATAATTAGCAGTATTTGCAAGTCAAAAAATACACAGTTGCTTTGCTTGATCACTGAAGCATCTCTGCCTGAAGAAAAGCAACTCCCAGGAGTTTTATATGCAGTATTCTCTAGGCTATATTATATGCAGTATTCTCTAGGCTATATCAGACACAAGATTTGAAGCCCTAATGTATGGAGGCAATGCCTATTTTGAAAATGTATTTTCTTTATCATCCTCACCATCTCCAGAAAGTAACACTAGAGTTCAAGCCATGGATCTCTGTCTTTCAAAGCTCTGTAGTCCTAGGAGACAGAATGTGTTTCAACTATGAAAAGACTATATGTACAGCTAAAGCTGAAACTGTGTGATCCATCATCAGTTTCAGAAATGGAAAGAGATGGAGGCAAGAGACAAGTAAATAAAAATCTAGGCTCTAGTGGGAGCTAGCAGATAGCTTATGGCAGAGACATCTGTGACTGACTCACTCTCTCCCATATGCTCACTGAGATAAATTTACCAAGCAAAGATTTTTAAACTGCAAATGTGCAGTTATAATATTGATGGAATTTTAAACCTGTTAGAAAAATATCAAATTTCATTTACTTTTTTTTCATTATGGCAGTATCGTAGTGTTATGCTGCAAGGTATTAATGTCAGCCATCAATCACAGACCTGGTAAAAGTCAATAGGTGTACTAAGCACCCTTCATTCAGGTAAATGAGAGAACAATTAAATGCCCCCTTTGTTTGGTGACAGCTGAAACCAAAGAAGCCACCACCCAAGGCAGGGGCCAGCTTGGCAAAGACCTGAGCATAACCTAAGTCATGAGACCTAAGGGATTTTCCTAGAGACTGATTGCAAATGCAGGGGCTGCTACCTTGATTGGCTGCAGGAGCATGACAGTCAGAGAGAGAGAAAGAGAGAGAACCAGAACGCAAGGAAAAAGCCAGCAGATAGTGGGAGTAGCAGTGGTGCCTGGCCCCGGGAAGGAAGCCAAGAGACAGAGCTTCTTTGGGGGCAAAGTGAGGGGTGCCAGAACAAGGGAGACTATGGGACCATGGCCCTCCCACTTTTTACTGGGCAAGCAATGGAGGACAGGGGGTGGGGCCTCAGAGGGAAGGGGCAGTGCAAGGGGACGGGACCACAGTTTGGGTGCCAGTGGCCCCTCCATTTTTATGGACTTTCTGCCGCTTGCACTTAGGCCATTCCCTAAGTGCAAGTCCGGTTTAACCGACCACAGAAAGATCACGGCAGTGGAGAGAGACCTTCAGGTGGACAAAGAGCAGCAATAGCAGCATTTACAACACTCGGCTCCCTATGTGGCTGCAGCAGGGGAATGGGGTGGCCGGCCAGGACTCCACTATACTCCTGTGATCATTGGCAACCATGGTGGCCCCTTCAGGCAAAAAGCTGCACCATTCAGAGGAGCCTGAAGACCACTCTTAGCTGTGTGGGAGATCATTTTGGTGCAGATTGGCCCAGGACTGGGAAACCACTGAAGCAACCTACAGCCACCCTTGCACACATATACCACCACCACCACCCCCCACACGGCACACAGAAGCTGCAACAAGAGCTCTTCAGCTGCAGCCGTGACTCTGAGCCTAGAGAGGAGCCTGACCTGTCACAACAGATCCCAACCCCTCCCTCTGTCCTTACAAGCTGAACTCTGATAGAGTTAAAACCTGGACAGGCTTAGGGGTGTCTTATCCCATAGAGGGCATGGTGCTGTGGTTAAGACATTGGATTGTGATTCAGGAGAACTGAACTCAATTCCCAACTCTGCCACAGACTTCCTGCGTGATCTTGGGCACGTCACTAAACTTTGTGCCTCAGTTTTCCCCAACAATAAAAAGGGGATAACAGTAGTAACTTTCCCCCGCCCTTTGTCTGTCTGGTCTATTTAGGTTGCACACTCTTTGTGCCAGAGGCTGTTTCTAACAAGGTGTTTGTACAGAGCCTAGAACAAGGGGGTCATGATCTCAGCTAGGGCCCCTAAATGCTACTGTAATATAATTAATAAATAAATGATCACAGTATGGAGTTTTTTCAGCCACATGAAGCTACTCTGTGAGGACTTAACTGTACCTGGAACAAGATAACATCAGCAGCATAGCATTGCTAATACATGTTCTACTGTATTCTATTCCAACTTGATTCCCATAAGGCCATGCAATTGGCAGCTCTTTGTGAGTGTCACAGGATTTGTACTCATCAACATCACAGTCAGGTTGTGACTTTTGAGCTGCAGCCTTCCTTGAGGGTGGCATGGAGGTTCTGCACTGCATTGGGTGCTGCTGAAGGAATTTTGGCTGACTTAGCCAGAATACTCTTCCACAGGACACAGCGTACACTCATATCCCCTCTGTGCCTGGCCACTAGCTATGGCTGTGACACTGCACCCCATAATCTTCACAGTGATATTATTAGAATATGAGTATGGCATAATTATAATGTATTTGATGCAAGATAAGTCATGTGAGATGTCATTGGAAAGGTTATGGTTAGCTGAATGATTATCCTATTTGTAGGCATGTATCATTTTTGTATCTGAAGTTATGAATATTGACTATGTATCTATTTCAAAATGTAGTTACAGCTGGGCAACACCCCCTAGGCAAAATGCTCTCAGTCTCGATAGCTGGCTGGGAAGGGCCCATTCAGCTTAATGAGCCATTAGAAGAAACAATAGGCCTTAGAAGCAGCTTAGCTCCCACCTGGGGAGCCTTACTGAGGATGCTACAGACAGCCTCCAAGTAATGGCTGCTGTGACACTACAGGACTGTAACCAGGTCACCTGGGGCTGGACTCCATCTTGGGATGTCAGTATTTTGACACTGACTGGCATGGGAACCAAGGTTTGAAACAAAAGCTATATAAGGCAGGGGTATGACATCAACTTGGTTCTTCACTCCCCACCCAGGAAGACTCGTGGAAACACCTAAGGAACAAAGACTGAACTGGGGGAAGTGCTGGACCCAGGCTAAAAGGATTTTTAGCCTGTGAATGGAACACCTGGGGATTCCAAGCTGTAAGAAAGTGCAACTTGCCCCTTAAGAATCTGCAGCCTGCTTGTATCATCACTTTGGATATGAATAGCAGATCCTCACCCTAGCTATTTAATATATTAAGCTTAGTCTGCATTTTTTGTTTATTTGCTGGGTAATCTGCTTTGATCGGTTTGCTATCCCTTAAAATCACTTAATATCTATCTTTTGTAGTTAATACAAAGCCAGTGTTTGGGAATCATAACTCAGGGGAGAAAGCTGTTGCATATTCCTCTCCACATTGAGGGAGGGGGCGAATTTTATGAGCTTGCGCTGTACAGTTCCCCGTGCAACGCAAGGCGGTATAATTTTGGGTTTATACTCCAGAGGGGGTGTGTGCCTAAGGATCTAGGAGGTGCCCTAGCTGAAGCCTTCCCATGCAGGGGCTGGTCAAAGAGCCTGCCTGCATGTAACTGCAGCTGGATGTGTCCCTACCTGTATGTATGCTGATGAGAGTGCAGGCTGAAGCCTGGAGGGCTTGGCAGCTTGTCACAACAGTACAGTGTAAAAGGGAGCCCAGGCTGGTGGGTCAGAGGGACTCAGTAGTACCCCAGTTCCAGGTGGCACCCGCGGTGGGAACCCATCACAATGGCAGATGTGGAAAAATGGTCCTGCACACCTTTGTCCCTTCCCTTTACAGTAGCTAGGGCCCACCTGGGCAAGAGCAGGGATCAGCACCTGCACTCTCCATCAGGATTGTGCCTTCCCACTTATGTCACTCCTCCTTGCATGGGTTTAGCTTCAGGCAGCCACTTGTCCTCCAAACACTGAAGGATAAATGCCGGCAGCAAGAAGAGAGTGGGAGGGAAGTGTGGCATAAGTCACACATGAAAAACAAAGGAAATAAAGTGGGCTTCATTGCAGGAGGAGGAGATGGAAGAGGAAGCCTTGAGGAACAGATATATGAAAGTGCATGTGGTGCCTGAAAAAGCTAGTATGTGAAATACATAGAGTGAAAATCCTGGTGTGTGGTGCGGGGAAAAGATCTAAAGGGTGTGTGTGACATTCCCCTGGTGTTACCTAGACTGGTGATCTGCTAGGTCACTCCAATCCTCAACTCTGGGAGCCAGCCTTACCCTGCTCTGCTGTAAGAACCCCCACTCCTGGGCTGTTGACGCACAGCCTCTAGCATGTAAGCTGCTCCCAGCTACATGAGTGAGCACTTTTGGCCAGCCGCTGCTTGGATTGTGCAACCGAATGACACTAGCCAATATCTCCAGTCCTAGACACAACCCTAGGAACCTCCGTCTTGCAGTGTCCAGTTATGCCCGCTGGATGCTGCAAGCTTATATGAGTTCGTCAATTTAACAAAGAAATTGATATGTACCAGGCTTATCCCAAGGGGAGTCTCTGACACACTTCAAACTAAACACACTGCTTCAGGTAGAACAAAAACAAATTTATTAACTATAAAAGATTTTAAAGTGATTATAAGTCAAAGCACAAGAAGTCAGATTTGGTCAACTGAAATAAAAACAAAAACACATTCTAAGCTGATCTTAACACTTTCAGTGCCCTTACAAACTTAGATGCTTCTCACCACAGGCTGGCTGGTTGCCCGTCAGCCAGGCTTTCCGCTTTGATCAGCACTTCAGTCGCTTGGTGGTGGTGTCTGTAGATGGAGGTGGAAAAGAGAGAGCATGGCAAACGTCTCTCCCTTTTATCATGTCCTTTCCTCCCTATTGGCTTTGCTCCCCCCCCCCTTCAAAGTCAGGTGAGCATTACCTCATTGTAGTCCCAAACTGACCAAGGAAAGGGAGGTGACTCACTCGAGAGTCCAACAGATCCTTTGTTGCTGCCTAGGCCAATGTCCTTTGTTCCTGTGAGGCTGGGCTGGGTTTGGTTTGTCCCATACATGCCCTGATGAGATGTTAACTACCCCTCTGCTCCTAGAGAGTTTTGCCTGGGCTTGTTTTAAGCCATGAGGACACATTTTCAGTCTCATAACTATATACATGAAATTACAACCTATAACATAACATCACTATAACAACAATGCTCAGTGCATCATGAGCCTTCCAAAGACACCCGACATGACAAACTTTGCATTGGATACCACACAATCATATTATAGGGATGAACATGGCGGTGCAAGGTGTTCCCCCGAGGTACAGAGTGTCACAGAGTGAAAGCCAGGAAGAAAAGCTCTGCATCCTTTTCCCTACTACCTCCCCCAAAGAGTTTGAAAAATAAACCCTGAACTTTCCACTGAAATTTAACATTCAAAGAGTATTTATTTGTGCCTAGTGGATCTGAGCGAAGACATTGTTATAACAATTTAAACAGTTGCTTCCCCTGCCCCATACAGTAAGACCCAGTAGTACTTTCCCCACACTCAAAATTGCACAATTTCATTGACTTATAGAGGGATCTGATTCCAAATCCTCTGTACCTTGACTGAGCCTCATTCCAAAATGAAGTTGTTTTTCCCCTTGGTTTTATGAAGTTGGGAGCCAAACAGTCTCTAAAGAGAGAGAGTTACTGACTGTAACTTCAATTCTACTCCCAATGATGTTAATGACAGAACTCCCTCAACTCCAGCAGCGTAGGATCAGATCTTATAGTGACTGTAAAAATTTATATACCTCATCACCCTGCTTGTGTACCCACCGGAATTACCACCGAAACATCTGTTTTCTCTTGAAAGACTCTGTACATTTCCCCCCATATTGTACAAGTTTTTCTAGCAGTTCAGGGGCCATTCAAATCAGAAGTGGGATCATTTCTGCTTCTCTCAAGACTAAACATGCCTAGTTTTTGTAACCTTTCCACATAGGGCAGGTTTTCTAAATCTTTTATCATTTTGTTGCTCTCCTCTGAACTTTCTCCAGTTTGTCCACATCTTTTTTTTAAAAAGTGTAGTGCTCAAAACACAGTACTCCAGCTGAGGCCTCACCAGTGCAGAGCAGAGCAATTATGTCTTGTGTTTTACCCATGACATTCATGTTAATACATTCCAGAATGATACTAGCCTTTTTTGCAACTGCGTCACACTGTTGGTTCAGATTCAATTTGTGATCCACTATAACCCCCTCATCCTTTTCATCAGTGCTACATCCTAGCCATTTTCCCCCATTTCATATTTGTACACGGATTTATTTTCTTCCCGCATGTAGTACTTTGCACTTGTCTCTATTGTATTTCATCTTGATTGATTGATTTTAGACCAATTCTCCAATTTATCAAGGACATTTGAATTCTAATCCTGACCTCCAAACTGCTAGCAACCCCTCCCAGCTGGGTGCCATCCACAAATTTTATAAGCGTACTCTCCACTCCATTATCCAAGTCATTAATAAAAATTCTGACTAGTACTGGACCCAAGACTGACCTCTTCGGGACCTCATTAGATACATCCCTCGAATCTGACAGTGAACCATTATTAAATCTTTGAGCATGATTTTTCTACCAGTTGTGCACCCACCTTATTGTAATTTCATCTAGACCACATGTCCCTAGTTGCTTACAAACAAAATGTTATAGATTCCCTTTCCTTGATATGTTGGGTGTTATAGTGTCTGTTATTGGGAGATTTTCCATTCAGGAAGGTGCTTTTGAAGGTTATTTACAGATTTTCATAGATATCAAATATGCAAAATAAAATCATCACAGAACAATGGTATACAGAAGCACTTCCTGTAGCTCTAGCCCTTGTATTCCGATTCCTCTTGTTATTTGGTTGTACCTAAAGAGTATTCCAGTAATGGACAATGTTTTAGGGAAGACTGTGATCTGCTTATTCACACTATTGAGCACAAAAGTAGTCCCACTGAAGTCAATGGGATTTCTCATATGAGAAACTGCTCACCAATTTAAGGAGGAGGTTCACTACCATCTGGCCCTTTAAAATCACTGGCATCTTCCAAGAGCCTTTAATTTCTGAATATTTTAGGGTAAGAGGCTCAAACACTTTTTCTCCCCCCTGTATAAACAGATTTTTAGCCAACACATTGCACAATGGACTTTTTTTTCCCCCCCACATAGCAGTGTTGCAGAGTGGAAGATTGAGATTGGGCATTTGACCAGTCCGAAAATAAATTGATCAGTTGACTGATCAAACATTGGTCAAATATTATCTAATGATGTCAAAAATGTTCAACTGTTTTAAAGCACTAATTTATTAGAACTGTAACAAAAAAAGAGTAAGACTTTATGGTCTCTAATAGGCTTAGCCTTAGATAAATACTTATGCCTAATTGCATAAAACAAGTGACTTTACTGAGATATTTTTAACTCAGAAAAATGCAAAACAAGTGACATATTGTTCTAAAAAACTAAATTATCTATTTTAGCAATATTAGGTAAGCATTTAAATGTGAACATTATTGAAGATGAAACCATTGCAAAAGAAAAGAAAAATGTAATTAAACAGAAACAAAACCATAGCAACTATAAAAGAAAAGTCAATTTTTAAATGTATTTATGCTAGGTAGGCAGCAGGCCAACTCTTCAAGCACCTTGCTTTTCATTATCTGTTGGGGGTAGGATAGATCTTCTTTTGGCTGGGGATACAGGTGTATGGAGGAATATGAAAGATTTTCCTTGAGAGAGGAAGAGTGAGAATTTATACATGGGCATTTAATGTGGGTTGTTTGCTTTGTTGAGCGTGGGGAAAGTGTTGGGGGGGGTTAACAGCTGTGATACTTTTGTTCTGGAGAGAGGTTTACTGACTGCACATCTTTGGTCTTTGTGTTGAGGGAGGAGGTTTAATGGAGTCCCTCCTCCACTCCCTTCCATTCTTCATCACTGAGCCTGCCAGTCCACAGGCTGCCCAACAGGATGGGATGGGACCAGTGCTTAATTTGTGACAGGGCTTGCCAGGGCTCAGCCCCTGCACCTCTAGTTTCAGCCGTTTATAGCCCCGGCACCTCAGGGCTTGGCGCATCAGTTAAGAAAGTAACAAACTGCTTAAGCCGCAGCACCCCTTTCATTACAAATTCCGCACTGGACAGGAGGCCTAGTCAGCACACACAGAGTAATCCCAGACTCTCTGCAGGACCTACTCACAACGCAGCACTATACTAGGTCTGCTACAAGAAATTATTGGCAAAATTTCTGGTCTTGATCCAAAGCCTGGACTGAATTCTAGAGTACCATAACTGAGTCATTCTCACTTTCCTGCTTTTTCTTTGGAAGACTGAGTCAGCTGGTTTTCTTTGAAAAATGGATCCCAAAACTATCAGATTAAATGAGAAAGGTGACCCAGTTCATATAGAAACAGGGTACAGAGAAGTAAGAGTGCAGCAAGGCCAATTCAAACAAATTTGGGGGCTTTGAAAGCCATTCAGTTTGGTCTCTTTTTGCACAGTTCACAATTCAGCATATGTCCCTCTCCCACCAACCTACCTCAAACAAATGAATTATCACAGCTAGAAGATTTAGATCCATAGGGTGGGAATGTATCCAGGATATTTCCTCCACGTGAGCATGTTATCTCCACAGAACTCATTTACCACAGAAAACAGCTTGTACCTTACGCTAAGTTCCATTGGAGCACGGGTGGCAAATATCCCACTGTCATTTCAACCTCAGACTGATAGAAAGAAGCCCCAGTGACTTGTGTGTCCCCTGCAGCTACAGGTTTGAACTTTCTGAAGGTACAGCACTTTCTGAACTTGCCTTGGGTACAAGTCACAAATACATGAAAACACTAAGGGTATGTCTACATTGCAATAAAACACTCTGGCTGGCCCGTGTCAGCTGACTCAGGCTCACGGGGCTCGGGCTGCAGGGCTATAAAATTGCAGTGTAGACACCTGGGCTTGGGCTGGAGGCTGGCTCTGGGACTTAGCTGGAACACCCACACAGCCCAAAACTTTGACTAGCCATTCAGGTCAAAAAGAGGCAACAGATGCATATAGCCAAGAGTGGTGCCCAAAGACATCGGGGAAGGCAAGGAAAGAGACAGGATAATCAGTAGCTTAGGCCCTGATCCTGCAGACATTTAACCTTCTCTAGATGACAGAAAATATTTTCAAAAGGCACCTAAGTGACTTAAGCCCTCAAGGGGGGCCCCATCTACTTTGGATCTGTACTATACAGAATTTACTCAAAACATCACTCTAGTAAATCTTCTCTTCACCACTGTATTGGCATTAGTGATGTGAATGATTTGCTCATTGCCTAGTTTACTCTCCTTTTCTGCTCACAGAGTAACCGCATGAGTAGATCACTTTCCTCAAAATTGTTATTCACATTTATTTGGTGAATATCTTTTCAATGGCCTACTCTATGAGCTGATTGCAATTGGTCACAATATGTTGTTTTCTGCAACCCTCAAGGAACCTTTTATTATGTTACGCATGAACCAGCCCATTTGAAATAGCTTTCTCTTGCTAGTAGGGCATTCCCATCCACTCACATGCTGTATACCCTGAACAGAAGCACTTTACTTCAGTTTGCCTGTCATCCTACAGCTTGGATATGGTCAGGCTTAAGTCCCATATGGGAATGATTAGGTTTTATTCTTCATTAGACTTTTTAATGGTGCATTGTTAGAGCTCTGTTATCTACGCCGATTGTATTACAGGCTGTAGCGGGAAGGTCTGATGACCGGCTGGCCTAATGGTCAGCTCATGGCCTTATGGTTTCTGCCTGTCTAGTCATCCAAGAGGGCCCCCAATGGTGACTTCAATCACCCCCTCATGCTCCGATTGCTCCCCCCAGAGCTCAGTCACTACAAAGGAGTGGGGCCAGCAAGGTAGGGGGACCCAGACCCACACACTCCACCAGGTCCCAACCCAGGGCCCTAGCGGTTTATCAAAGTGCCCAGCCCAGTTACTGAGCTACCCCAAATTATGTTTCCCCCGGGTCACTTCCTACCAATCTGGAGCTCCCTGGCCAAGCCAGCAACCATGCCCCCAGCTGACTCTCCTCAATCTCTTAGTGTCCAGTTCAGTCAGTCACTCTCTCTTCGGGCTTTCAACTTCCAAAGAAGGGGGTGGAATCCAAGTATCTGCTGCTCAATCTGCCTTCACAATGCAGTACCCACTCCTGTAGACCCCATCACACAGCCCAATCCTGGTTGCTGAACGTCCCACTCCACTGACTTACAGGGAAATTATAGGCGTTCGGGCCTTAAATCACAACACTTATTTTGCTGCCTAACTTCAGACACCTACTTTTGAAAACTTTGCCTTGAGAAACCATATTGTGTATCATGGCATATCTCCTTATGAAAAACTATGAGAGCAGAAGGAGATGACAGCAAATCATCAATTCAGCTATTTCACATTGCTAACTATATTCCTGTCACATAGTTTGGAGAATACAACATTCAGTAAACTCTAACTTGAGAAATAAAACAATCTGGACTCACATCTGACATACCACTACAGCAGACAGTTTATAAGGATACCTTTTCCTTTTTTTTTTTTTTTTTTTTTAATACAGCCTTCAACATTAAGTATCAATTGCAGTTGAACATGAGTAGAGACATGTTTGTGCTGATTCTACAGCTTTATTTATTGCGCATCTCTGTAATATCTTATATAGAAAAAGCCACTTGAGAGAAAGTGAAGTTTAAGTAAGGCCTTGTCTACATTAGCATTTTGTCGAGAAAAAGTTATGGCGATGACCAAAAAGCTCTATAATAACCTTGCTATTGCATGTTCACACTATGCTCCCTCTGGCAGCAGAGCACGTCCACATTTGGTGCTCTAGCGTCTACAGTCAGAGCAGTGCACTGTGGAAATCTATCCCATAGTGCTGCTTGCCACCTTCTGCTGTGGTCCATTCTTACAACCCACAAGCCCTAACAGCAGATCATAGGTGAGGGCTCAATGTCCGATGATGCATTGTTTTCTGTCCCAGCATTCTATGCTCTTCTGACTGCTGTTCACGGCATTTTTCAACAGCCCGTTTACTGTGCACCCGCCATTTCTGAGCAAAACAATGGGTCCTGCATTGCTCTGTTAACTGACATTAACACATCACGGATTTCAGTGCAATTAATCATGAGGTTCCTATCGGAAGAGGAGTTGGTTGCCTGACCTACTGTGTGCCATGGATAGAAGCAACACCAGATTACTTTTGGCATTCAAAGAGCAGCTGCACAAGGTGGGCCGTCGCTTTTGGGCTCATGAAACAAGCACTGAGTGGTGGGATTGCACCATTATGCAGGTATCAGATGATGAGCAATGGCTGCAGAACTTTCAGATGCAGAAAGCCACTTTCCAGAAAAGTTTGTGTGGAGCTCACCCCAGTTTTGCCAAGCATGGGCACCAAAATGAGAGCAGTCCTCTCGATGGAGAGCTGTATAGCGATTGCATTGTGGAAGCTAGTGACTCTTCACTTCTACCAGTCGGTCACGAATCAGTATGGAGTTGGAAAGTCGATGGTTGAGGCTGCACAAATGCAAGTGTGCAGGGCCGTTAATCGCATCCTGCTGCAAAGGACTGCGACTCTTGGCAACGTGCATGAAATAATGGATGGCTTTGCAGAAATGGATTTCCCTAACTGTAGAGGGGCAATAGATGGCACGCATATTCCTATTTTGGCACTGGACCACTTTGTAAGGGAGTACATCAATAGAAAGGGGTACTTCTCTATGGTATTGCAGGCACTTGTGGATCACTGTTAGCGTTTCACAGACATCAAGGCAGGGTGGTCTAGGAAGGTGCATGACACACACATCTTCAGAAACCCTGGTCTGTTCAGAAAGATACAATCAGGCACTTTCTTTCCAGACCAGAAGACTACAGTGGGGGATATTGAAATGCCACAGTGATTCTGGAAGACCCAGAATACCCCTTATTCCCATGGCTCATGAAGCCATACACAGGAGACCTGAACAGCAGCAAGGAGCACTTCAATCATAGGCTCAGTAGGTGCAGGATGACCATGGAATGTGTGTTTGGCAGATTAAAAGGTACGCTCAAGATGCCTTTATGGTTGGTTAGACCTCAGTGAGGAAAATAGTCCCATGGTCATTGCCACCTGTTGTACATTGCATAACATTTGTGAATCTCAGGTTTGCTCAGGGTTTGAGCACTGAGGCAGATAACTTGGTGGCTGATTTTGAGCAGCCTGACAAAATTAGAGCGTCACAACAAGGGGCAGTTTGAATCAAGGAGGTTTTGAGGCAACATTTTGAGAAGGAAAACCAGTAATGTATATTTCTATGCAGCAATCTGTCATGCTTCATTAAATTTAGTTTTGTGATGATTTGTGGGCTAGGTTTTCAGTGAGCAAATGATTTAACTGCCTGTATGTGTTATATTGCCTGCTGCTATCACAATTTGCAAGACATAATTAATCTTTATTTATCTTTCAGATACTTTGTTTTTATTACACACACACACACACACACACACACACACACACACACAGGCTTGGTGGGAAGGGAGGTTTCAGTGAAAGGCACACTTTCATAGCTGTGTGTAAATCTAGCGATCATTTTGGAAGCTGTCCGAAGGGATGGAGTGAATGGGAAACTGAGAAGTGCTAGAAACTTAAAAGAAAAGTGTGGGAGGAATTTGAGGGGGGCATGGAAAACAGCTGTACATGGGCTGTGGGGGTTGGGGGTGAGAACCCGTCTGTTCTGACTGCAGAATGATTAGGGACTTCCATGTCTGTTTGCTCCTCCCTTAATTTTATCATCTGCTCAGTGGCCTTTTGAACGATCTCCCTATTTTCTTTTCTGTCCTGCCTTTCCATTTCTCTCCAGTCCCTGAATTCTCTTTTCTCTGCATCAGAGAATTATCTCTTTAAAATTATATTATGCATATCAAGTTAGTTCAACAGGATCTATTTCCCATAAACCCAGGTTGATTGGCATTAATTACATTAGCCTTCTTTAGTTCTTCATCAATCAAGTCCTGTCCATTATCTTGCCTGGTATCAATGTGAGGCTGACGGGCCTATAATTACCCAGGTCATCCCATTTATCTTTTTTAAAACTTGGCACAACATTAGCTTTCTTCCAGTTTTCTGAAACTTCCCCAGTGCTCCAAGATTTATTGACAATCAACCTTAGTGAGCTTCCCAGACAGCTTTTTTAAATCAGAAGTTATCTGGACCTGCTGATTTAATAATGTGTAACTTCTGTTTAACATCCTTTAGAGATACACGTGGAATGGAAAGAGTGTTATCACCATATGATGGGACTGCACCACCTGTTTTTCCCCATATACAGAACAGAAATATTTATTGAACACTTCTGGCTTTTCTGTATTATTGATAATTCTACCATGTCCTTCTATACCATTGTCAGAATTTGTTTTGTTCCTAATATATTTTTAAAACATCTTTCTTATTTTCCTGAGCAATGCTGGCCGTAGATGTCGCCTTGTGTCCCTTGGCTTCCCTTATCAATTCTCTACAATTCCTAACTTTGTATATATATTCATTATTATTATTACCTTCCCCATATATATAAAATTTACAGCTGTCTTCATTTTCCCTCTAATCCAGCTTGTTTTTTTAGCCCACACAGCCTACTCCATGGAGATGCTGGCAGATTTACTAATGAAGCACTGGCAGAGAGATGATGCTAGTTGCCTAGTATTAGGATATTTCAGAAGCTTGACATAAAACATGGGTCTTCTGAATGTCTCAAAGTTCCATTTTATTCCTTAGTACTTCCTCAATTATGAACCTACATAAAAAGATTTTTCTAAGATAAGCCCGAGCCCAAGATTTTTTGTGTGAACACTTGAAATATTTTGGCCCAAATAACTACGTTCATGAGGTCTTTTGAACAAAACCTTCCTATTACAAAAACAAAAAAATGTGACTAAGCAATCACAGAAAAAGCCTCTTACACAGGCAGCTGTCTTGGAATTTCAACAGAAGTGTTAGAAAATAACTCAGGAATAAAAAAAAATAAAAATAATTAAAAAAAACACACAACAACAACAACAACAGATAGATGGACATTATAAGGACCATAACAATGATAATCACAAAAAAGTCTCCATAGCTAAAAGGTTGCCTAAAAATGCAGAATTAAGAGAAAATAATAAACCTATTCAGTAGCCCACAGCAATTCCACTGGATACTGCTGGGCTGCCTCATTATGCCTTCTTGCACAATACATTCCCAAAGGAGCTAAAACAGAAAGATGGATGAGATACATACACCTCCAAAGGAATATTGACAAGGGACTCTAGTGAGCCATTGAAATTACATTGGAAGAGACCTATTGGACTATACAGTCCATTCCATTCCTAACAGGATTCAAGTACATTTGAATGCTTTGTTCAGTCTAGTTTTAAATCAATGAAGTGAAAATGAGGTTTTCACTGCTTTCTTGGGGAGACTATTATACAGCTTAAAAAAAAAGTTCTTGTACAATTGTTTCTTGTACTTCCTAATTATGCAGCTTAGAGCACCATATACATTTTCTCAGTCCTTTACAAATATTTGTTGATGGTTATCACCTTAACCTTTTATTGCCATTTGGCCAAAGTATTCATATTTAGGGCCAAATACTTCCCTTCTAACTCATCTGAGCAGCTCCATGGACTTCAATAAATATATTTGTATGAACAACATGAGCAGGATTCAGCCATTATTTCTTTTGACCTTTCTTCACATCGAGAGAGATTTTGTGTAATTTCCATTGTCTCTCTTATTGGAAATAGATTATTTATTATTCAAATTATCTCTGCCTTTAGATAATTCCTCTGTGAATTAGCCTACCTGACATTCCCTGTGGGAAATCAGAAGCAGAGTGGGATAGAGTAACTCTAAAACAGTACAGATGGTAAAGAAGTAAGTAACATATCAACTATATCAGCAGCAGGTAGGTGTGAGTCTAAGCTACAAAATTTGGATGTGGATCCAGATATCAAATACTACAAAAATGTGAGAGCTTTTGGGTCTGGAATTTTGGTTTGGCTCATTACAGAGGTACAGTGCAGCTGCAAAATTCCTGTCCTGATAACGGTTGGGGCTCCAGACACCAAAGTTTAGGGGTATTTGGACCTGGGCATTGGGTTAGGGTTGTCATCTAGCAGCAGTGGAAGAATAAGCAGGTAGGGAATAGAGTGAAGTGACTGAGGTCACAGAGCATGGGGAATGAGTCTTAATGAAGAGACTAGAGACCCCATACCATGATCTCCCTCTCCCCCAATCAGGAAACTAGTCTCTTGTAGGCTCATGGCTAGAGAATGACAATTTTATTTCATAGCTTTTGAAGTCTGGACATTTGTTTTCATTCCACCTTGGAATAAAACCAAAAACCTTTCAAATGCTTTTGCTAAATGGAATGGTCTCAAAATGTCCACTTTCAGAATTAAAAAGTCAGGTATTTGAGTCTCTCCCTTCCAAAATGTAGAGAGTCCACCCTGGACCTCAGAAACCTCACTGAAATCTATGTGTCTCCATGAAATATTTTGTCTTAGATGAAACGGCATATTTCAACAATAAAAAGGCATCAAAAGTGTTCTGATCAGCACTACTCGTGACATACCCCATTTGTTTCGAGGTACTTAGGTTGGGGATAGCTTGCTAGAGTTCCCTACTTTGGGGGTTTCAGTTTGCTGTGGCCTAGATTTTGTGAGGATTCCTAATAATCTAGGATACAGGATGTGACAAAACCAATCCCTAAATATATCACCACCAATTTCCGCCCCAACCCCTAACCTCTCCATACCTGAATGGTTTAGAGGGTGGAAAAGGTTGGGCCTGAGACACTGAAACCAAATTGGCCCCTCAGAGGTTTAGAGTCCAGTTCAACACCAAAGCTTGCACTAAACTTGAAGGTAAGGGGCAGTTAGGAAAAGAAAATACCACAAGAGCTGTGTTCTTAACTGTGTTTTTCCAAGTGCAACATGTTGAAAGCTGAAGTCCTGCTAAGCCCTCTCTTCTCTCCTCCAATGAAGTATTTTCTTGTTACCCAGGCCTAGATTTTATACCAGACTCTTTGCTGCCCTTCATTCCACATAAAGAGGCACATGGCAGTCCTGTCTCTTCTTCCTCTACAACATTCATGAAGTGTACTCTTTCCTTTCTGCCCCCACTGCTAGAACCTTTGCTAGCCTGGGTTCTCTCCTCTTTCTGGTCCTCCTTTACGCAGAGCCCACAGCTGAAATCATCTTCCCGTCTAACCCTTTTGCAAATGCCAGTCTCCAAGAGCCCTCCCACACACACCGCACAAATCCCTCCATTCACTCAGTTTCCTTTTGCCTCCAGTTCAAAATTCTCACCTATAAGGCCCTACACGGCTCTGCCCTAGCTTATGTCTCAGCTCATTTCCTCCTACACCTTCTCTTGTATTCTAAATGTAAGCGGGGGAATGGTCCCGCTATTGTGGGGAACTTTCCTGGCTTCTGCACTACCCCGGTGAAGTGGGCTAGCGAAAGGATCCGAGTCCTCGCTCCCACTTCCTTTACCCAGAGGCCTCCCTGCCCTTGAGGACTCCCCTTCCACTCTCCTGTCTGGCAGAGTCCTCGTAAACCCCGACAAGGCTGGGCCCAGGATTCCTGGGGGGCTTGACCCCCAACCCTGCTGTGGTCACCTAGGACAGAGGCTAGGGTGTCCCCACTCCGCGGTACTCTCTCTGCACTGGGCACCTCCCTGACCCACTGATCATTTCATACAATTTAAAGCAAATACAAGTTGTTTAATTAGCAATTACTTTTAAAAAAGAATAAGGAAAAATGGGAAAGGTTAAAGGAAAACTCATCACCCCGCTCTGTGGCAGGGAACATCACAAACAGTGTCTCTGGAACGTCAGGGCAGGTCACAGTCTGTTCCTTGTAGGTCCCGGGCCTCCTTCTCAGGCCCTGGCTGTGCTGCAGAGACGCTGCGGGTTGGACACTTGCTCTGGCGGTGGCCACACGCTCTCAGGCTCTGGGTGGCAGGACCCTTCTTCCCAGCGTCGCCCCCGCCCTGTCGGGGTTACGATCCCCCTCCGAGTCTGGCCTGCAGAGCCTCTTGGCTGAGGCGTCTCCCTGTGCTGGGCCCACTGCCAGGGTCCCCCTCACTCTCCCCAGCTGCTCACCGCACCCGGCTCCGGACTGCTCCAGCCCCAGCTCCACTCTGCCTCAGCACGGCTGCTGCTGCTGCTCTGCCTTCAGCTCCCTGGGCTGCTTCTCTGGCCTCTCTGGCTCTGGTTGCTACAGCTCTCCTCCCATGGCAGGTCTGCTCTGCAGGCTGCTTCTGTGACTCTGCTCCCAGCTCTGACCTGCTTCCTGGCTGTTTGTCTGGCCCCTCTGGCTCTGGTTGCTGCAGCTCTCCTCCCAGGGCAGGTCTGCTCTCTCTGGGCTGTGCTCTGGCTTTGGGCTCTGCGCCCAGCAACTTAGCTCGGGCCCCTGCTCTCTCCTTAGCTTGGCCCCACTCTGTCTGACTCAAGCCATTCCAGTTCACACGGAGGACGGGACCCCCCTGGCCTCCTGATTCTCTGATTAGCCTGCCCGCCCTGTCAATCAGGCTGATCTGGAGCATTGGCCTCTCCCCATTGTTCCTGGGGACTGTCAGTCTCAGGCTCCTGATTTGCCATCGACCCTTCCCCTTTTAGTGCTGGGAGCTAGCCAACCAAAACACCCCCACTGAATGTTAGTAAGGGGGCAACAGTCCCCTTACATAAACTCTGCCCACTCCTCTCTCTGTAACACTGCCTTTCCCACCTTCTGCCACTCTGTACTCTGCCTTCCCATGCACACCTCCACCTGGACCATCCTCCTCCTGCTTGCAAACTGAGACACTCCTCCTCCCCCAAATCCATCCTCAGAACTTGTTTCTCTTGGCTCTCTGTCAAGAATCTCTGCTCTGGCACCATCTGCTCCTTCTCCTGTGCTTGAGAATTTTAGAACTAAAATAAAAACCAATCAAAGAACAAAACAGAACCAAATAGGTGATCTGTATCCTTTGTAAAGAATGCTCTGCCAAGAAAAGCATTCACTATCCCCTTGTTTTCATTTTGTCATTTCTTATTATCCATCCAACTTGGACTAAGTGCCACAGGGCAGGGATCAGATCACAATTATGAATTAGCAGTTTAAATTGCAATAGTCCCCAAAGAATTCAATGCACAGTAGTGGAATATAAAACACTGTAATTCTACATTCAAGAGAATTGCACTACCTGTGAAATCTGCACAACCTATTTTCCTAGGCAATGACAACACAGAAAGCAAACATTCCAAAGAGAATCCTTTCTTGAAACAGATTATAATCAGTAGCATAGCTAGGGGGGGTGCAGCCGTTCCCCCTGAGCACATTTTCCAAAAGTGGCACCTTTCTGCGTAGCCAGCACTGGGCTCCGGACTCGGAGTCCGGAGACGGGTTTTGCATGCGGCCGCCGGCTGGCTCTCGGCTCCGCACCGTCCTCCCGCATCCCCAGCCCGGCTCACTTGCTAGCTCCGGGGCTGCAGGTGGCAGCGGCTGGTTGCCTGGCTCCCCGGCAGGAGGAGGAGGAGGTTCCCGCCCGCCTGCAGCTGCCCAGCTCGCTAAGCCGAGCCCCGCTTGGCGCACGCCGCCCAGGCAGGGGTGGGCTCTGCCGGGAAGGGAAGGGGCAGCAGCACAGCCCCCCAGCACGGCAGGGGAAGGGGGAGCTGAGGAGCAGCAGCCCCGTTGGCCCCCGGCAACCCCATGAAGAGCGAGGCGGCCGCGCGGCAGGGAAGGCAAATACCTCCTGAGCCGTCCTGGGTGAGCTCTCGCTTCTGGGCTGGTGATGCAGGAGGCCGAGACCTTCCCTCAGAGTCAGTATTGAACCAGCGCCGAAGCATGATGCTCAGGGGACACTGTGCCGCCATCTCTCAGAGGAAGCTTAAAGCCAACGTCCTGACCATGTGTGATCACTAAAGAGTCCACTTCCTCACTGCTTAACCCTCCTGTCCTGGCCAGCGTGGGCAATTGCATCCTGCTGAGCCATCTTGCCCCTGCAGTTGTGACAGGAGGAGACATTTTTTCACTTTGTCGCCTCTGTCACACCATTGTGGTGCAAATTGGCTGCCAAGTTCCACCCCAGAAGCAGCTGCATTTAAGGCTGGGATGAATGGTCTCTCTGTCTGTACGGATGTATTCTATAAAGCACAACGCATGAAGTGCATCAATGGCAAGTACTGGTATCCTGCTGGCAAGATAGCCAGGGCACCATGA
Source organism: Emys orbicularis (assembly GCF_028017835.1). NCBI lineage: Eukaryota > Metazoa > Chordata > Testudines > Emydidae > Emys > Emys orbicularis. The sequence continues at coordinate 77,319,583 of NC_088684.1, read as the reverse complement.
CACTGTGTTGCATTGTTTGCATCTTTAGTTGTGATGATGCCTCACTGCAGGACACTATTGTGTGTCCTGGGGCACAGTCATTGTGTGACACCATCACAATGCACTACATTAACATGCAGCTCTTTAATGGCTCATGCTCATGGGACACGGGACATTTACAACAGTAGAATCATAGGACTGGAAGGGACCTCGGGAGGTCTTCTAGTCCAGTCCCCTGCACTCGTGGCAGGACTAATTATTATCTAGACCATTCCTGACGGGTGTTCGTCACTGGAGATTTTTAGTAAAGGTTAGACAGTGATTCCACAACCTCCCTAGGCAATTTACTCCAGTGCTTAACCACCCTGACAGTTAGGAATTTTTTCCTAATATCCAACCTAAACCTCACTTGCTGCAATGTAAGCCCATTGCTTCTTGTCCTATCCTCAGAGGTTAAGAAGAACAATTTTTCTCTCTCCTCCTTGTTACAACCTTTTATGTACTTGAAAAATGTTATCATGTCCCCTCTCAGTCTTCTCTTCTCCAGACTAAACAAACCCAATTTTTTCAATCTTCCCTCATAGGTCATGTTTTCTAGATCTTGAATCATTTTTGTTGCTCTTCTCTGGACTTTCTCCAATTTGTCCACATCTTTCCTGAAATGCGGCACCCAGAACTGGACACAATACTCCAGCTGAGGCCTAATCAGCCTATTACTGTCCTGAGACCTCCAGATGAAGCGGCAATCCAACTGTATGGAAGCAGGAGACATGCATTCAATTCCGAGCTCTGCCAGTGACTCCCTGGGTGACTTTGAACAAGTCACTTAGTCTGACTGTGCCTCTGTTCTCCATCTGTAGGTAAGTCTACATTGGAGCTGGAGGCGTCATGCTGAGCTGGAGGAGACATACTGGTGCTAGCTCGGATCAAACTAGAGTGCTAAAAATAGAAGTGTAACAGCATGAGCACCAGGAGGGGCTAGTCACCTGAGTGCTTATCAAGGGTCTCAGGTGGGATCACACTCAGGATGGTGAGCCCCTTGCACCACTGTGGCACCGTTTCTATTTTTAGCACACTAGCTTGATCAGCGCTAGCACGGGTATGTCTACACAAGCTGGAAATTACACCTCCCTTTTTCAGAGTAAACATACCCCAAATCATGGGGATATTTCCTTTCGTCCACCCTCTAAACTCTTTGTACTCTATATGTACAGCTTATAGCACAGCGGGACCCTGACTTCACGTGAGGCTTCTAGGCCCTACTGGACTTGTTATTAATAATAATTAATATGCCACCAAGAAATAAGAGAACCATTGGCTGGAAACCAAGCATGCAGAACTACAGTAGGCACCTGTCACTTGGAAGTTAACACGGCTTCCAAGCTTTCAGTTTTCTCACATCAGGACATCCAAGGAGACCTCGATAGAACAGCACAAAAGCCACAATCTGGTGGGCAGAACTCCTGGTGGCTCTGAAGCCCAGCTGGTGCCAGTGGAGAAGGTGGAGAAGGAAGGAAAAGGGGGGGGGGAAGAGAGGGAATGTTTTTTTCGCGTGGTCTCTCTTCAGCGGTGTCTTTTCTGTGCGAGCAGCGGCAGCCCGGGGAATGACTCTGCCGCAGCCGAGCCGCCGCTCTGCTCTGGGGGCAAGGGGTGACAATTACAAACTACTGTATTCTGTGATTTACTTTCTAGAATCTAAAGTATATCTAAGTATAATCTAAAGTTCTCCTGTGAAATGCTGGCTGTGCAAACCTTCCATGGCTGGATCATTCTTGTGTTTTTATTTTATGTACAAATAAATATGTATAACAAATTTAAAAGTATGTAATTAGTAATTTGATATGTTGGGTGGCGCCTTTTTTTAATGTGTTCGCTCCCCTTGATGTTAGAACCTGGCTACACCACTGACTATAATCCAACAGAATTGAAACACAAGTTGGGATGAGACAGCCATATTGCTTGTAGAGTAGTATCTATTGTCCTTCCTTAGCCAAAAGAATAACTCAGGTCTTTTGACAGACCACCACCTCTCATCTCAATAACCATTTTTACTGTGACTGTAGCAGCTTTCTTCCCTAGAGTTGTAAGAAATACTCTTAGACTTCCCTAGTACCTTCTATTGCTGGCCTACCAAGTATGAAGCCAAAGGTATATCTAGACTAGAGTTTTCACAAGTCAGCTTACATTAACTAATACCTCTGCAAATGCTAATCTTGGCTTTGCCTACACTAAAGACATAAAGGTCTGATATTAGCTAGCCGTAACTAACATGCTCTAAACACCTTCTAAATCTCTAGTCAAGACAAGGCAAGCTGTACTTTTGCACATGCTAACTCAACTAGTCTAGCACATGCTAAATTACAACTTGTCATGTCTTGACTAGAGATTTAGAAGGTGTTTAAAATCTATCTTTAAATACTACATCTAGACAAAGTCTCAGATGGTACATTCTTATAACTAGCTAGTTATAATTATTGTAAGGGTTCTTATTTGGTTAAGAAACACCCAAACCCATTCCTAAGTGTGAATTAAGACTTTTGTGGGTTCCCCACCACCACCAATTTTGGTCTAAAACTAAAGTTGAGATCTGTGACATCATGGCTTGAAAACCTCCCACAATTCCTCATGCTGGTTTTCAGATTTTTTTCCCCTATAGCAGAGAAGGTATAATTTGAATAGGACAGTGAAATGTGGGAATTGAGCTAACTCAGAATGAACCAGTTTTATTTAAGGTATTCTTTGTTTTCCTCAAAGGTGAATAAAAGTAAAGTGCATTGGGGAGTCTGTCAGTTTTGTACATATGAAACAGACAAAGATGAATTAAGTGTCATACAGCACATAACTATAAGTGAACTGATGTATTTTCAAACATTTAGATATGCTACTTAGAGAAATACCATATGCAGAATATAAAAATATATGTGTGACGGTTGGATCACAGAAACCCCCTTGGGAGCTGCCGCCTAATGTACCAAGACTACTTCTATTCCTGTTTTCCCTGCCAGCTCAGGACTCCAGCACCCTGTCTTGCTGAGCCGGACACTCCCGACTGCTCCAACACAGACCCAGGGTCTGAATTACTTGCCCCAGAGCTGCAGGCTTACCTGAAAACAGCTCACAGAAGTGTGCTTGTCTTTAGCACTCAGATGCCCAACTCCCAATGGGGTCTAAACCCAAATAAATCTGTTTTACCCTGTATAAATCTTATACAGGGTAAACTCATAAATTGTTCGCCCTCTATAACACTGATAGAGAGATATGCACAGTTGTTTGCTCCCCCAGGTATTAATATATACTCCGAGTTAATTAATAAGTAAAAAGTGATTTTATTAAATACAGAAAGTAGGATTTAAGTGGTTCCAAGTAGTAGCAGACAGAACAAAGTAAGTCACCAAGCAAAATAAAATAAAATGCGCAAATCTATGTCTAATCAAACTAAATACAGATAATTTCACCCTTAGAGATGCTTCAGTAAGTTTTTTCCTCAGACTGGACACCTTCCAGGCCTGGGCACACTTCTTTCCCCTGGTACAGCTCTTGTTCCAGCTCAGGTGATAGCTAGGGGATTCTTCATGATGGCTCCTCTCCCCCCTTGTTATCTTCCACCCCTTTATATATCTTTTGCATAAGGCGGGAACCCTTTGTCCCTCTGGGTTTCCACCCCCCCCCCCCACTGGAAAAGCACCAGGTTAAAGATGGATTCCAGTTCAGGTGACATGATCACATGTCACTGCAAGACTTCATTACCCACTTGCCAGCACACACATATACAGGAAGACTTACAGGTAAAACACAGGTTTCAGAGTAGCAGCCGTGTTAGTCTGTATCCGCAAAAAGAACAGGAGTACTTGTGGCACCTTAGAGACTAACAAATTTATTAGAGCATAAGCTTTCGTGGGCTACAGCCCACTTCTTCGGATGCATATAGAGTGAAACATATTGAGGAGATATATATACACACATACAGAGAGCATGAACAGGTGGGAGTTGTCTTACCAACTCTGAGAGGCCAATTAAGTAAGTGAAAAAAACTTTTGAAGTGATAATCAAGATAGCTCAGTACAGACAGTTTGATAAGAAGTGTGAGAATACTTATAAGGGGAGATAGATTCAATGTTTGTAATGGCTCAGCCATTCCCAGTCCTTATTCAATCCTGAGTTGATTGTATCTAGTTTGCATATCAATTCCAGCTCAGCAGTCTCTCGTTGGAGTCTGTTTTTGAAGTTTTTCTGTTGTAAGATAGCCACCCGCAGGTCTGTCATTGAATGACCAGACAGGTTAAAAGTGTTCTCCCACTGTTTTTTGAGTATTATGATTCCTGATGTCAGATTTGTGTCCATTAATTCTTTTGCGTAGAGACTGTCCGGTTTGGCCAATGTACATGGCAGAGGGGCATTGCTGGCACATGATGGCATATATCACATTGGTAGATGTGCAGGTGAACGAGCCCCTGATGGTATGGCTGATGTGATTAGGCCCTGTGATGATGTCACTTGAATAGATATGTGGACAGAGTTGGGATCGGGCTTTGTTACAAGGATAGGTTCCTGGGTCAGTGTTTTTGTTCAGGGATGTGTGGTTGCTGGTGAGTATTTGCTTTAGGTTGGGGGGTTGTCTGTAAGCGAGGACAGGTCTGTCTCCCAAGATCTGTGAGAGTAAAGGATCATCTTTCAGGATAGGTTGTAGATCTCTGATGATGCGCTGGAGAGGTTTTAGTTGGGGGCTGAAGGTGACAGCTAGTGGTGTTCTGTTATTTTCTTTGTTGGGCCTGTCTTGTAGGAGGTGACTTCTGGGTACTCGTCTGGCTCTGTCAATCTGTTTTTTCACTTCAGCAGGTGGGTATTGTAGTTTTAAGAATGCTTGATAGAGATCTTGTAGGTGCTTGTCTCTATCTGAGGGATTGGAGCAAATGCGGTTATATCTTAGAGCTTGGCTGTAGACAATGGATCATGTGGTGTGTCCTGGATGGAAGCTGGAGGCATGTAGGTAAGCGTAGCGGTCAGTAGGTTTCCGGTATAGGGTGGTATTTATGTGACCATCGCTTATTAGCACAGTAGTGTCCAGGAAATGGACCGCTTGTGTGGATTGATCTAGGCTGAGGTTGATGGTGGGATGGAAATTATTGAAATCATGGTGGAATTCCTCAAGGGCTTCTTTTCCATGGGTCCAGATGATGAAGATGTCATCAATATAGCGCAAGTAGAGTAGGGGCGTTAGGGAACGAGAGCTAAGGAAGCGTTGTTCTAAGTCAGCCATAAAAATGTTGGCATACTGTGGGGCCATGCGGGTACCCATAGCAGTGCCGCTGACTTGAAGGTATATATTGTCCCCAAATGTGAAATAGTTGTGGGTGAGGACAAAGTCACAAAGTTCAGCCACCAGGTTAGCTGTGACATTATCGGGGATACTGTTCCTGATAGCTTGTAGTCCATCTTTGTGTGGAATATTGGTGTAGAGGGCTTCTACGTCCATAGTGGCCAGGATGGTGTTTTCTGGAAGATCACCGATGGATTGTAATTTCCTCAGGAAGTCAGTGGTGTCTCGAAGATAGCTGGGAGTGCTGGTAGCGTAGGGTCTGAGGAGAGAGTCCACATAACCAGACAAGCCTGATGTTAGGGTGCCAATGCCTGAGATGATGGGGCGTCCAGGATTTCCAGGTTTATGGATCTTGGGTAGCAAATAGAATATCCCTGGTCGGGGTTCTAGGCATGTGTCTGTACAGATTTGTTCCTGTGCTTTGTCAGGGAGTTTTTTTAGCAGATGGTGTAGTTTCTTTAGGTAATCCTCAGTGGGATCAGAGGATAATGGCCTGTAGAATGTGGTGTTAGAGAGCTGTCTAGCAGCCTCTTGGTCATATTCCAATTTATTCATGATGACGACAGCACCTCCTTTGTCAGCCTTTTTGATTATGATGTCAGGGTTGTTTCTGAGGCTGTAGATGGCGTTGTGTTCAGCATGGCTGAGGTTATGGGGCAAGTGATGTTGCTTTTCCACAATTTCAGCCTTTGCACGTTGACGGAAGCAATCTATGTAGAAATCCAGTCTGTTGTTTCGACCGTCCGGAGGAGTCCACGCAGAATCCTTTTTTTTGTAGTGCTGGTAGGGGGGATTCTGTGGGTTAGTATGCTGTTCAGAGGTATGTTGGAAATATTCTTTGAGTCGGAGACGTCGAAAGTTGGATTCTAGGTCACCGCAGAACTGTATCATGTTCGTGGGTCTGGAGGGACAAAAGGAGAGGCCCCGAAATAGGACAGACTCTTCTGCTGGGCTAAGAGTATAGCTGGAAAGATTAACAATATTGCTGGGTGGGTTAAGGGAACTACTGTTGTGGCTCCTTGTGGCATGTAGCAGTTTAGATAGTTTAGTGTCCTTTTTCCTTTGTAGAGAGGCAAAGTTTGTCTTGTAAATGGCTTGTCTAGTTTTTGTAAAGTCTATCCATGAGGAAGTTTGTGTGGAAGGTTGGTTTTTTATGAGAGTATCCAGTTTTGAGAGCTCATTCTTAATCTTTCCCTGTTTGCTGTATAGGATGCTGATCAGGTGGTTTCGCAGTTTCTTTGAGAGTGTGTGACACAGTCTCTCAGCATAGTCTGTGTGATATGTAGATTGTAATGGATTTTTTACCTTTAGTCCTTTTAGTATGATGTCCATCTGCTTGCATTTGGAAAGGAAGATGATGTCTGTCTGTATCTGTACGAGTTTTTTCATGAAGTTGATGGATTTCCACTCCATACGGCTAAATGCAGTGCCTTGCATAATGACAGGTTTCAGAGTAGCAGCCGTGTTAGTCTGTATCCGCAAAAAGAACAGGAGTACTTGTGGCACCTTAGAGACTAACAAATTTATTAGAGCATAAGCTTTCGTGGGCTACAGCCCACTTCTTCGGATGCATATAGAGTGAAACATATTGAGGAGATATATATATACACACATACAGAGAGCATGAACAGGTGGGAGTTGTCTTACCAACTCTGAGAGGCCAATTAAGTAAGTGAAAAAAACTTTTGAAGTGATAATCAAGATAGCTCAGTACAGACAGTTTGATAAGAAGTGTGAGAATACTTACAAGGGGACTCCAACGAGAGACTGCTGAGCTGGAATTGATATGCAAACTAGATACGATCAACTCAGGATTGAATAAGGACTGGGAATGGCTGAGCCATTACAAACATTGAATCTATCTCCCCTTATAAGTATTCTCACACTTCTTATCAAACTGTCTGTACTGAGCTATCTTGATTATCACTTCAAAAGTTTTTTTCACTTTCCAACTCTGAGAGGCCAATTAAATAAGACAACTCCCACCTGTTCATGCTCTCTGTATGTGTGTATATATATCTCCTCAATATGTTTCACTCTATATGCATTCGAAGAAGTGGGCTGTAGCCCACGAAAGCTTATGCTCTAATAAATTTGTTAGTCTCTAAGGTGCCACAAGTACTCCTGTTCTTTTTTAGGTAAAACACAGCCATCTGCAGACAATGGTCCTGGTTAATGGGAGTCATCAAGATTCCAAACCACCATTAATGGCCCACACTTTGCATAATTACAATAGGCCCTCAGAGTTATATTTTATATTTCTAGTTTCAGATACAAGAGTGGTACATTTATACAAATAGGATGATCACACTCAGTAGATTATAAACTTTGTAATGATACCTTACAAGAGACCTTTTGCATGAAGCATATTCCAGTTACATTATATTCACTCATTAGCATGTTTTTATAAAACCATATAGACTGCACAACATCACAATATGAAAGTAACTAGACATAAGTGCTCCTATTCATGTAGCCCCATCCAACAGAATATCAGGTCTATTGCATGTAGACAAGGAAACAGCTGTTTAATTTTATACAAGTCTAATGTGGGGGCTGGGAATGTTCGGTATTCCCCACTCCTCACAGCATGATTGTCTAAACTAGGATAAAAGGTTTATTTATAAAATGTATTAGCTAACACATTAAAAAACTCTAGTCTAGACAGGGCAAGTTGTATCTCAGCATATGAGCGCTGTAGAAATAAATGCTACACTCCCCCAAGTCAGGATTAGCCTGTGTGTGTGGTGGGTCAGTTAATGTCTGACCTCATGTTGGCTTCTTTTGTTAATCTAGACAACAAAGAGCAAAAAGATACCATCTATCAGAATTATTTTTATTTTGGTTTAAGAAATCAAAACAAGAATAAAAATAGTAAGAGAGAAAAGTCTCCATGAAAGAACACACATCTTCTCTGACACGCTGTACTGAGCTCGGAGACCAAAATGGCTACTGAATTTTGCAGAGGAAGAGTACTAAGAAACTAGAATTACACAGAAAACAAAAAGGCATCACAATTACATAGCTACATACACCAAATATGAGGTGAAGGGCAAGGATTATGGATGTTTATGAAGGGTCAGGGAAAGAAGGCAGCTGCTGGGACCAGGAAGAGCAGCCAGGTGACTATGACTTCCAGGGCAGCACTGGAGAGTACAGGTGCACCAGGAAGTAGCAGTAAGACTCCTGGGTGGGAGGGAACAACATACTGCCTAGGAGCTTATTTATTTGTAAACAAACAACAGTAGTAGAGATATTGAGTTATCAATGCAAAAGGAGATGGTCTTGACAGAAAAGTGCATTTCCCTTAAGCCCATCACCACAAAGAGTTTGGTGAATAATTTAGTACAATTAGGCAAGCCAAAAAAGAATTTAAAAAGCAACTAGCAAAAGACACAAACTAAGAGCAAAAAAAATTAAGTACTTCAGAAGTAGGAAGCCTGCCAAATAATCGTTGTGGCCATTGGCTGATCAAGGTGCTAAAGGAGCACTCAAGGAAGACAGGGTCATTACAGAGAAGCTAGATGAATTCTTTGCATTGATTTCACGGCAGAGGATGTGACGGAGATCCCGACACCTGACTCATTCTTTTCAGATGACAAATCTGAGGAACTGTACCAGATAGAGGTGTCAATAAAGGAGGTTCTGGAACAAATTGATAAATTAAACAGTCATAACTCTCCAGGACCAGATGGTATTCACCCAAGAGTTCTAAAGGAACTCAAATATGACATTGCAGAACTATTAACCATGATATGTAACCCATCACTTAAAATCAGCCTCTCTACCAAATGACTGGAGAACATCAATTTTTTTTTTTAAAAAGGGTCCAGAAGCGATCCTGGCAATTACAGTCTAGTAAGCCTGACTTCAGTAGCAGGCAAATTGACTGAAATTATAGTAAAGAACAGAATAACCAGTCACATAGATGAATGTGATCATCAGCACCTGCCATCAAAATAAGTCAGTGGGCACTCGTCAAGGATAAGCGACAGAGTGAAGTTGACTATAGCTGTTTCACAGGTCATTAGAACAACCCCATTTAAAGAGATTGGCCATACAGTTGCCTGGTCTTGTTGAAAACCAGTTCAGAGATGGACCACAGATCAAAACCTGGTGACCAGATGGTTGGGTCCATAACAAGAGAGTGATTAACAGCTGTCGTCACTAACCACTTGTTGTGCCAAGCAGGTTCCACTATCATATCCTGTGGTGGCCTAAATGACCAGAAAGGGTATCTAGAAGACAGGTGAGCTGGCAGGTGGTTGAAGAGGTCTGCGTACAAAGACGGGTCACTATTCTCACGGACCTTAGCCAGCAGCAAGACAGAGGCTCTCTCACAGCGAATATGGGGCAGTTCTATGTTACCAAGTATCAACAGCCATGGCAACGGAGTTGCACCTGATGTCCCAATAACAAAAAAATTAAAAGGTTCTGATTCCACTATACAAAAAGCAAAGAGAAACAGAACATAAGGAAATTCATGGAGAGGGGTATTCAGGTGGATCTTCTGGCATTAAGTCATGTTGTTAAGTTAGGCCCAACCACCACCATAAAAACATTAGTGTTCAAATCCTGCTACTTCAGGCCATGTAAGTGTGAATAGACAGACTTGTCATTACCTCTAGAACTTTAGATATTCCATTTTCCTTATGTTCACTAGATGGCACTACAACAGCCGATTGTTTCTTTAAATATTTTAGCACCAAACCTTTTAACACAGGGAAAATACATAAATAAAAACCATCCCAAACCTTTGACCATCCATTGAAATTAATTTTCTTTTTTTAATTTTTGTTAGGGCAAAAAAAGAAAAGACCCCCTCACTTTCTGTGAAATGTGACATTTGACAAATATCTGATGGCCTTAGGCACCTACAGACAGACACAGTTCAACAAGATGGGGTCATAACTCACACAATGTTCTCTTCTTTCTTCATTGGCTGCAAGGACACCTCACACTGATGTACAGAGAAGTTTTGCAAAAACAAACAATAGGACACATGGGCTGACATTTCTTTAGCATCTCTTCTAGGATGATAATTCTCTCTAGCCCTTGCATAGACCTCTTCCAGGTAAAAAAAACCTGCAGAAGGGAAAAGCATACTTGAACTTTGGTGCTTTCTTCCTCCCAAATAACCATCACATCATGCCCTGGAGATCATGAAACAGGCTGGAGTGTGGTCTGGAATCCACAGTGACCTGAGATCTCCAGAGAATACTTTGTCATCCCAAAAGAACAAAGTTTAGCACTCTCTCTGCCCCAGCCCTGGCATCATGACTGTCTGGCTCAATTGCTGTGCTGCTGTTTGCTCTCCAAAGACAGGTGCACTCTGATCACTGTGTAAAGAATTGCGTGTTTTTGCCACACCAGAAGTGAAAAAATGCTATACAGAACAGCTATTCCTCAATTCCTCTGACCAGCCAGCCATACTCTCCATTAAACGCAGAGCTCCAGCTGCATAATGCCACCATTCCCTCCATGTTGGTAACTACATAGTAGTGGCAGCATGTTATACCACCTAACCCTGTGTACTCTGTACGTACCACTCTTTGCTCCATTGCTTGAGATTTTAGAGCCTCTGTTCTCCCCCATGTTGCATAATGGAAGGGAGCATAGAGCCCAACTATGATAATCTTTGGTTGTAATAAATCTATATGTAACAGCCACAACTATATACAAGTCTCACACACAGTTTAGGAGCTAGGATTAGAATCTTGATCCTTCAGCTCCAAAAGACAAGTCTCTACCACTTGAGCTACAAGATCTCTGAAATGGGTATTGTAGCAAATTGTATTAACATGGAGGTGTCTTGCCAACTGGGAATGTGGTGGTGGACATCCTAGAGATAGGATAAACAAATTGCTGGGTAGAAAAGCTGTTTTGATGGGAAGTTCAGCACAAGTCATACTTTTTGGATGGGAAAAAAAAATGTGAATCAATCAACAGATGCCAATATTGCTTGAACACCAGTCCTGTTTGGTAGGAATGCAGATCAGAAAGCCCCACCAACATGAGTTATGCAGCATACAGGGAAGCAGATGGGACAAAATCTCATGGAAACTGAATGAGGAATGCACAGCCAGAGCTGCAAACAGATGAAAACTCAAAGGGCATACATAAACTGTTGACTTCAGCACACAGCTCTGCCAACACCTTATGGCTTATATAGCCCAGTGGGTAGTTCATCAAAAAAGGAAAGTCTAGTGAGCAAAGCCAGTGAATTTATAATAAAGGGGAAACGGGTATAAAAAAAATTAGGCAAGTAGAAGAATTAATGCAAACCATAAAAACTCAGCTCTTTGTGGTTTATTTGTATGCAGTTGCACCTTATGGCTACTCTAAAAATCAAATCTTAGAATACTATATCAATAAGTTATTATCTCTAAGGACTTCAGAGAGCAATTTCTGCATCTCAAGTGATATCTTTTTGACAGTTCCTAATCTCCACAAAACACTGGCAAAGTGGCTTTAAGCCTGTTTGTCATCAGTGGCAACTGTCAGTACTCTAAATACATCATTTATTGATCCTAAACAGGGGACTATCAGTAGACCCTGAAGTACATGGCAGGAAGCTTGTTTGCAAACCTACAATAACTCAAATATTATACAAATACATTTTCAGCAATACATGAATAAGAATTACTAACCTAGTTTTCTGCACATTGGCCTGAAAATTTACCTTATGTTGCCAAAATCTTCATTGTAATAAACCAAATATTTCACCATCAAACCATAAAGTGGATGAAATTGCATCTATGTATGCACACCAAGCAGCCCATTAAATACTATGCATCTTAATTACATATACACAAGAGCATAATCCAGCTCTTTGTGGATGCAATTTAGGTGACTGGTTTTGAAAAAAAGTCATCCCGTAATATTATCGATAACTGGTTCAGTGAAATCCTGGGCCCCCATTGAAGTCAATGGGCATTTTGACATTGACTTCAATGGAGCCAGGATTTCATCCTTTGTGGATTTTTTCCCCTCAAGGTTCCCCAAGGCCTCCATTTCTCTAGACATTTCCTGCTTTTCCCCCCATTTCTTCCTTATGTCTTGATTGATTACAGAACTAAAAAGAGAAATGAAAAGATCAGAACTAATCAGTTTACTTTTCCTCAAGCCTTCCCTAATGTTCTCTCATGCATAAGGCCCAATCCAACTCCTGTTGAGGTCAGCAGGAAGATGACTTCAATGGAAACTAACCATATCCAGATTCTGTTGTCTTGAGTTCTGTTTTAATAGAATCTCTTTTAGATACATCCTGTTGAAAAAGTGTATTCATACATTTCTATACTGAAAGTATTTTATTGACTTTGAAAAGGGCTTCCTCTCTCCAGTATAAATATGAGCCAATATAAATGGTTGAGACCTTGGCTGCCATGACCCATGCAATCTAGGCTCAATTAAAAGGCCTTAAAACCAAAATTCACCCCTCAAGAGGCTCCATACTATACCCCCGCTTAAGGGCTGTTTTAAGAACTTAAGAGGAGCATAGTGCTGGCTCTGCACAGGACTCAATTTCGAGGACACAGCAGTGAAGGGTTAGAGCCTACACATACATGTAAAGGGTGTGGTTGAGCATTGTTAACACAGGACTGGAAGACAAAAACCTCCCAAATTCTAATCCTAGTACTGACTTCTGGTTCATCGTTTGGCAAACCACTCAAGACCCAATTAGATACTGTAGTAGGGAGTCTGGAGGAAAGCCACTGTGTAGTGCTCTAAATCTGTGGAGGAAAAATAAGCAATACTTCATATTCAATTTTAAAAAAAAATGAAGCCCCAATCACACACAGCTCTTGTAACTCAGTAGCAGAAAAGTTAAGGTCATCCACAGGAAAACTGAGCTGCTCATGGGTTGACCAAGCTTGCATGGGGCCTTATTTTCCAGGAGTACTGAAGACCTACAATTTCCCAATATTGCCGGTCCCAAACTTCAAAAATCATGAGTCAACCCCCACCCAAGTCATGTGGTTAGCCCAACAACAGTGTTGCCAACTCTCTCAAGCTTAATTAATTTGATTTTAATGCATGTGATTTTGGTCCCTGATGCAGGAGCTCTTGCTTGAGGATACATTTGAGACTAAGGCTCCATTGTGTTCAGCACTGTATAAAATGTTCCCCGTCCTAAAGAGCTTGCACATTCTAGTGCAAAGTATGGTGGTGAGCTTGTGATGTGTGTGGTGGAACCAGGACCCAAACTCCTCTTATATGGCAACCACCAAACATCCATTAGACAGGAACGACTTTTAATTCCTGCTGAGCTGGGCAGGATTCAAATTGGTCACCTACAGGTGACAGCCTCAATTGCTCATTAGCAGGGCTTGGAGGCATCAAGTTTCCCTATGTGCCAGAGTTACTCCTTAGTGAATGAGATTGCTTTCTTAAAATACAGGTTTATTAAAACAAGCTCTGACCTTTCTGGAGTTGACACAGGCAGGGTCTTGCAGCCTCTGGGCTCAGCAAAATCTCCCGCTGTTCTCTCAGTCTCAGACATAATCCACAGAAAGTGCCACATACTGTCTAACATTGCCAATCCCAGACATTCATAAATGAAAACCCAGGCCTTGAAAAAAAAAAAAAATATATATATATATATATATATGGTTCTTGTTATTTGTCTTCTAGACTTAGAGCCTTTGGGGTACACTCAGGTCATGTTTTCAGGCTTTTCTCCATGTCACGAGGGCTAGCAACTTACTGTTTTTTAAAAAGTGAAATTTGAGTCTCATGTAATCACCTGACTCCAGCAGCTGAGTCTTTCTTAAAGACCAAATATTGTGACTTTTTTATTTTTTGGAAGTTGCACAAGAGTTGGCACCACTGCTGTTCTTGATGACTACAAACACTGAAAATACAACAGCAAAACAATTATTAGCACAGCATCCACATTCATTTCTAAATACAATGTTGCAATGTAAAGTCATTCCAGCTATTACTCCTGAGATCTTGAACGAAATTTTATACATATACCTATTTCCCTGCCCGCCCCCTCCCAAGGCTCATCAGCAGGGTTTGAAACCACAACCTTCAAACAAACAGCAAAGATCATTTCTACTACTCTTGTGGTAGGTCTAAGTGGGGGAGAAAAAGCAAACTATTATGCTCTATGTGGAACAGACCATGGAGATAGAAAAACATACACGTCAGTGGATTATAAAAAGAGGTTGAGAGAGACAGCAGTAGAATGAGGAGCATCAGGATTCTTGGTTTCTGTTCTTGATGCTGGAAGAAGATTGCTGTCTGTAATCACTAGAAAAGCCACAAAGTCAAATGTAACAGTGCCCCTCATTGGGTCATCGGCACAGATTGTACGTGGGACCTCTTGATACAAAAGCATAAACCTCTCTGCTGGAGCTAACAAACCAGATTTCCTAGCACAGAAGTAGCAGAATCATAAATCTCTCTCTATGCTCTAGCTACCTGGCATTAGTACACAGGTTAAAGCGGCCTGTGATTTGGCCTGCTCCTTCCAAATGGCTGTGAGACAAAGTGGTTGAGACTTGGCACTGTTCTATTAGACAGCGGGGCTATTCCCAGCTCCGTGGGAAGTGATCTGAGAGCTTGCATGAGTTTTTCTATTTGTAATGATAGTTATTCTGCAAGATACCTGAATGGCTCATAATAAGGATTGTAAAAGGCACAGAACTATTAACCACAGTCAGTGGAAAAGCTGGGACTAGCCCTCAGTCTCTGGGTTGGCAGTTTAAACTATAAAGTCCTCCCCTTCCAACTCCAAGGCAAACAACTGTTCATACTGAAATACAGGTCTGTCTCATCTTATGCTGGGGTTACGTTCCACGGTCAGCGTGTAAAGCAAAACCCGCGTATAGTCAAAATTACATTGAGTGCAATGGCGGGCGGAATCGCCCGCACTACAGGAACAGTATTTAAATTGTTCTTTTTCTCTCTTTTTTTTTTTTTTTTTTTTTTGCCGACTGCGTAAAGCTGATTCACTCATGTTAAATGTGCGTAAGATGCGACAGACCTGTAGTCCTTTGCCCTCCTAGGGCTCAATAACCCTTCCCCCTTTCTAGGCAAAATAACCTTACCCTGCTGACACAGTACCTTAACCGCCCAGGACTCAACAAATCGAGTCCTTCCCTAGGGCCAGACTTAGTCCTCCTCTCTTGTCATTGCAGGCTGGGGTGGGGGAGATGAACTTTTTCCTGCCCTCCCCAAAAGTTGCAGCCTGGGGCCCCTAAATAAGGAGCAGCACCAACACTAGGCCTCCAGTCCACCACAAAGCCATATTGCCCCAGGCATTTTTCTCCTTGTTTCACTTCTTATATGGTCCTTCTATAGCCCACCTCCTCACAAACTTTTTCACATCCTTCTTTGGATAGTGCTTCTCTGGCTCTAATTGTGGAGAGCCCCACACCAGATCTGCTCTCTTCAGTGCAGCTGCAGGTCTCCCAGATCTCATTCCATACTGAGAAGAGGCTGCCCCTTATAACCTAGCTCCTCTCCCATCATGCATTGCCTGTAATTCCCAAGCCTACAGGGAAATACTACTTACAGAATTCCCTTGTTCTTTCCGGAATCCAAACCAGGCCATGCTTGCCCTGTATGATGTATACAATAAAGGGCCAGTTTGTGCCTTATTACAGCATATAATTGCCAATAGGTCAATATGCTTTGACAGGCAACTACTCTGAACCCTTTGTTCCAGTGCTGGAAATTGTATGCCTTGATGCACTGCAAATAGCAACTTATAACAGTAATTGCAGAAAACATAGGTGACTCAGGAGGTCCACCTGTTGCTCTACTATATGTAAAAACAGGTTGAATTTACTACCAGCCTCTCCCTGGGTATCATAACTTCTAGAGTGTATTGGAGTACAAGCCGCATTGCAATCAAACTAGCTGGAAGTGGCACAACAGTATTGTCATGGTTGTGCTGTCTCTCTGAGCACACTGTACTGTGGACATATGGGCATAGCTTTACGCATCCACTGCTTAGACACTCTCTTTCTGAGCCATTTCTCATGGAGATTACATCCTCCCATAGGAAAGTAAGTGTGCCCATGCGTGGCAGGTATCATAGGCTGGCGTAGGTTATGCCTCCCCAAACAGCCTGGTTTGCCCCTGCCCCCCAGGCTTCCCTCCTGCAGTTCCCAGCATTCTGTCCTGACCCAGGCTGGCTGGCTCTGGCTGGCCTGCCATGGGGACTGGGGGCGGCTTGCACTGGGGCTGTGCTGCCTGCCCAGCATAGGTGCTAGAACTAGAGGTGTGGAGGGTGCTGCCACACCCCCTGGCTTGAAGTGGTTTCCATTATAGACAGGGTTTACAGTTTGGTTCAATGGCTCTCAGCACCCCCACTATTAAAATTGTTTCAGCACAGCCTGCCACCCGGACCCAGCCACCTGGCGCTCCGGGAGCTCTGTGGGAAAGGGTGGAGAAGAGGAGATGGAGGGGCAGGACCTCAGGCACAAGGGGAGGGGCTGGGAGCTAGCCTTCCTCCAACAGCCGGGTCTCCAGCCACCCATGCATGTGCCCATGATGTCACAGGTAATTCTGCTTGGTGGGTTGTGGATGAATTATACCAACTATCTGCAGCTGGGGGCCTGCTATGCTCAGTTACAACTTGAAGGAACTTTTCCAGGATGGGGCAAGCACTGTGTAGAAACGTACAGTGCCATAGGATGGAGAAGAAAGGGGTTGGAGACAGAATGCACCTATTCTCTGCCCATGTCTGTCTCCTTTTGGTAGATGACATTGCAGAGATCACTTCAGTGCAGGGGCAACAGTGATGTCTCTGCAAGCCTATTAGTACACATGGAATAGCTCTTACTCCATGAAGACCAGATCTTCCAACAATGGAAGTGCTGCATAATACCCTTATTTACAGGATACTTGGGCACATTGTCAGGGTGACTAAGTATCAAATTGGGCTGTAGAGATAGACAAATATTAACAATTTCACTTCCACAGTATTTGTGCCCTTTCGACTCTTTTCCTCAAGAACAATTATCTGAGCAAAGTTTTGTTTGTACGACTGTTCACAAAAGAGCAAGTTTTGGGCTTGCAGCTGAGATTTATGTAATCACTAAATTAAACTTGTTTCTTAGCTAAGCTACATTTAGGTTACAACAGAAGCAGCTTATAAAGGTTTGGTCATTCAGTGAGGGACACAGGCGTGCGCACAGGGTGTGCTGGGTGTGCCCAGGCACACCCTAATGCAGGGGTGGGCAAATGGCTCCACTCCCCGGCGCGGCAAGCTGTGGGGTCCGCGCTCCCGGGCCGGAACGCCCGGCCGAGCGCAGCAAGCCACCGGCCCCTCCCCCGCCTTCCTCCCTCCCCTGGAGCCATGCTGCCGCACGCGCAGCGCTCTGCGGGCCAGGGCTCCGCACGTTCCCGCAGGGCAGTGTTTGGCTCCACGGGGAGGCTAGCAGCCTCATCTCATGGTAAGGGGTCGGGATCCCGGGGGGTGGTCGTGGTTAGGGGCGGGGGGTCTTTGGAGGGGGCAGTCAGGGAGCAGGGGGGATTGGATGGGCATGGGAGTCCCGGGGTCTCTCAGGGGGCGGGGGGTGGATAGGGGTCAGGGCAGTCAGGGGACAGGGAGCACGGAGGGTCCTGGGGGGGGTCTCTGGAGGGGGTGGTCAGGGGACAAGGAGCTGGGAGGGGTTGGATAAGTCAGGAGTTCTGGGGGGGCAGTCAGGAGGCAGGGGTGTGGAGAGGGGTTGGAGGAGGCAGGGACTGGGGGGGTTGTATGGGTTGGGAGTCCCGGGGGTCCTGTCAGGGGGCGGGGAGCAGTTGAATAGGTGTGGGAGTCCCGGGGGTCTGTCTGGGGGCGGGGGTGTGGATAAGGGTCAAGGCAGTCAGGGGACAGGTAGGGGGTAGGGTCCTAGGGGGGCAAGTCAGGGGACAAGGAGCAGGGAGGCTTAGGTAGGGGGTGGAGTCCTGGGGGGCAGTTAGGGGCAGGGGTCCCAGGAGGGGGTAGTCGGGGGGGGACAAGGAGCAGGGGGGGTTGGGGGTTCTGAGGGGGGGGAAGTCAGGGGACGGGAAGTAGGAGGGAGTGGATGGGGGCGGGACTAGGGCAGGGCAGGGGAGGGGCTAGGGCGGGGCTCCCTGGGTGTACACCCTAATGAAATAGGCTGTGCACGCCTATGGTGAGGGAACAAACAAAACAAAACAAAAAACTTCCCCCATCAATCCACAAATCAAATATCAAAATTTGTTATCAAAAAATCCAAGGAAGAATCCGAGCAAACAATTTCTTAGTTTGTCAGAGGCTGAAGTGTGTTTATGAAGAGGTACAAATAATTGCAAAGAGAACAAATCAGTACAAACCCCAAACATTCAAAAATCATGACGTCCATCCCTCCTTAAAATAGATAAACAAAACAAACATAAGATTGACTTAAAAGTCATGAGATTCTAAAATAATCAATTCTGGGCTCTCTCTTTGCCTTATTTTTTTTTTTTTTGAGACAGTTGGGGTCATGTTTTCAAGCCTTTCACCAAAACCACAAGAGCTAGAATTTATTGTTTGTTTGTTTTTTAAATGAGAACTGAGAGTCTCGTAATAATTTGAATCCAAGAGCTAGAGCATGAAGTAAAATACCAAATATTGGGAGACTCAGGAGAGCAGGCAATGCTGAGCACCTTCACAAGCAATCCACAAATAGAAAAAAAACCACCAGTCCAATGTTATTAATAAACTGTCTGTTGCAATGTTTTTAATCTGGCTCTATCATCTGCTTTAGTTTTCCCATTTGTAAAATAGAGATAATATTTTGTCTCGGGGTTGTCCTAAGAATTAAAGTGCATGGAAGATGAAAAGTGCTCCGATATTACTATTGTAAAATATGTCAGTAAGGGTATAGGGATGACACTTTACTCAATGTTTAGTCAGTAAAAACTGGTGGCAATGTCTGAATGGGAAAACCATGGAAATTACAGCCCGGGAGGTTCAGTGTTGGCATCTGTTACTGTACATAGATCTTTTGCAATACTACATATGTATTATTCATAGAGTGCTATAGGTATTCATTTTGCAAACCAGGAGTTTACAGACTAACTGCCTGACCCTACAAACACTTAACTTTACTGCTGCAAGTAGTTAACCCATGCAAGTTTACAAAATTGAGCCCCAAGTTGAGGATGACAAAAAAAGATTGAAGAATTCGTGTGGTAATAACAAAAGACCCAAATAAACACACACATCTCCCCTTGCAAATGTAGATCAGAAATGCTGAACGAAGTAATACAGATAACATGTTAAAGAAATTAATTCTATATCTCTTGAGATCTTCCTGGTCTCTCATGCTAGGTCTCTGTCCTCAAGTGGGCCTGGGCAATGGTGGGGGCGGGGGAGAATCTAAAACTATTAGGACAAGCCAGACTAGATGTGATTCAGGTGAGGAGGTGCTGTCCTTTGCTTCTGTAGTGTAAACAAACATTAGAGGGAAGAACAGGAGTACTTGTGGCACCTTAGAGACTAACAAATTTGAGCATAAGCTTTCATGGGCTACATCCCACTTCTTCGGATGCATAGAATGGAATATATATATATATATATATATATATATATATATATATATATATATATATATATACACACACACACACAAAGAGCATGAACAGGTGGGAGTTCTCTTACCAACTCTGAGAGGCCAATTAAGTAAGAGGGAAAAAAATATCTCCTCAATATATGTTCCATTCTATGCATCCGAAGAAGTGGGATGTAGCCCACGAAAGCTTATGCTCAAATAAATTTGTTAGTCTCTAAGGTGCCACAAGTACTCCTGTTCTTTTTGCGGATACAGACTAACACGGGCTGCTACTCTGAAACCTGTCATTAGAGGGAAGCGCTCTCAAAACCTCACATGCTGCAAACTAAGAGCAACCGCCAAGCTTAAGGTTAGAAATACAGTATGTGATCAAGCAAGAAAGAGCGCTCCGGGACCAAGTTCCGTGGTCCTTGGAGAAGTGCAAGAGAGACCAGGCACAACGCTCCTGATCTAGCCAGTAGCCTTTGGGTGCCCTGCAGCCTGCGGGGTGCCCTTTAATCTGTGGATCCCCTTAACCCATCCACTCCCCAGAGCCTCTCCCCTGTCTCGCAAGTACAGTCACAATCACTGCAATCCGCCGCTCAGGTCTCCCCGAGGAGAAGCGTGTCTGGATAAGCAGGACTGGTGCTTGCACCCCTTTGTCTGCACCCTCCCCTGCCCGGCTGGGAGGAACTAGACCCCCTTCGCCCTGCCACCAGGATCCCCGGACCCGCGGTAAATCTCCCAGCACAGCCGCTATTAGCTGCCCCCTCCCGTCGGTCCTCACCTCCTAGCCCGGCCAATGCGGAACTCCCGCTCCTGTTTCCACCCGTGTTGCTGCACTTGCTCGGCTGCCAGTGCCTGTTGCGGGGGTCCAGCTGCCCGGCCCCAGCCAGCTCCCAGCCGCCCGCCAGGCGCGCTCCGGCCGCCGAGGACCTACCTTGGCCGGAGCCCGGGGGAAGTTGGCTAGAGGCGCCACATCCTCTCCGCGGGCGCGCACGCGGCATGCGAAGGGGCCTGTCCCAGCCCTTGCCCCAGCGACGGAGCTAAGGCAGCGGCCGCCGTGCAGGGACACCGCCGGCAGCAGCGCACAAAGCCACTGAAGGACTTTCCGCTTCTTCCTCGGCTTCCCCGGCTCCTGCTGGCGCGGGAGGGATTGCCATGGCAATGGCAACCCCAGTACGTCCCGCTCCGTCTAGGGGACTCCTCTTATAGCAGAGCGACGTGCGCAGGCTGGGAGGATCTGGGGGGAGTTTTCCGGTCTGCCCCCCCACCGCCACCACCCTGGGCTGACACTCAGAAGCCCCCGCGGCTTGCAAGGCGGCAGCGGACGGTGCCTGTGCCCTGCCTGGCTTTTCAGGCTTCGCTTTGCGGGAGGCGAACGCTGCGTTCACCTGGATGCCGACGGATCCTGCGGCTTGTCGGGCTCCAGCCTCCGAAGTGCGACCGACAAAATACAGGGGCGAGAGCGGCTTCTACTGAGCCCGAAAAGATCCAGATCCTGGCTTCAAGAGCCTGGGCGAGCGCTAGTACCCAGATCTGATACCTGCAGCCTGGCAATTGGAGACTCCCTAACCCAAATCGTACCATTTAAGTAGGAAACGAGGGTGGCCGCTCTTCTTGCGCTGAAAAATATCTGGACCTTTCTGCATCCTGCTGCCACAATAGCACTAGAAACACACACAAAACCCAGATCCTGCCAAATATTAACCCTAATCCCACGAAGTGTATTGTATTTAGGGTGGGGGACGGGGGAGGAATACAGCTGCTCCAACTACCAAAAAAAAAAAAACCCACGCGCACACACCCCAAATTCTATTTGGAAACGGGCACAAGAGTTTCACAATTCCACATCCATCGACCCAGCCTCTGGCTCCTGCTGGATCCAGCTCGCGTGGTTGGTTTGTGGTTTGTTTTGATGTAAACCCAAAGACCAGGGCCGGCTCCAGGCACCAGCTTACCAAGCAGGTGCTTGGGGCGGCCACTTCAGAGAGGGACGGCACTTCCAGCTGTTCCGCGGCAATTTGCCGGCGTGCTGTCCCTCACTCCTGCTCGGAGGGAAGGACCTCCCAGCCGCATTGCTGCCGCAGATCGGGATCGCGGCTTTTTTTGTTTGTTTGTTTTTGTCTTTTTTGTTTGTTTGTTTGTTTGTTTGGCTGCTTGGGGCGGCCAAAACCCTGGAGCCGGCCCTGCCAAAGACCCTACCAACTAAACAGAGAAGAAGGGCGGTTGCTCCCATTCCAGATCTCAATGAATTCCTGCTCAATAGCACTGCAAAGACACCTGGAGCCTGTCATTTTTGGTCCGAAGGCTTCATATTGTATCAAAATAGATAACACTTGCTGCTGCTCTTATTTGAGCACAAAAATTCAGGCTCCAATATTGGTGCAAGAACGAACACATTTCTGGCACCTAGTTCTTGCTGGATCCAGCTATTTAGTTAATACAGTATAATGTAGAGGTTTATGGTAGTAACAGAAGTCAAATGTAGCTGCATTTACTTATAAACATCCGATCCCCATACTAGAGATATGCAGTGGCTCAAATTTTTTTTACTGGTGACCCCTTTCACACAGCAAGCCTCTGAGTGCGACCCCCTCTTATAAATTAAAAAGACCTTTTAATATCTTTAACACCATTATACATGCTGGAGGCAAAGTGGGATTTGGGGTGGAGGTTGACAGCTCACAACCCCCATGTAATAACCTCGCGACCCCCGGTTTGAGAACCCCAATGGAAGATGTGTTCTAACTACTCTAGACTGCTGTGGGGAAAAAGTCTCCAATGAGGAGTTCATTAGCTAAAACCATATAGAATGATCGGCTACCTTCCTTTCACTGCCAAATCTCAAGTTTATGGTCTGAAATATGAAAATATCTAGGAAGATCAAGATGCCGTACCTGGATTACTGTGGCTTCATAGAAACTCAGTGCATTGGGTACAGATGGATTTGATGTAAAGGGATGACTACATCTGCTGTCTAGCCACAAGGTGCACCAGGGATGTGTTTTGCCTGGACTACTGGGACAGGATGCACCAAGATCCAGCTTTTCCACTGCAGGAGGAACAGTTAGAAAACAAGCATATTTACGTTGCACAATTTGGGACTTGCGGCCAAAAATCAAGCTGGATCCAGATGCTGGCGCTGGGTTTTGTAGCGCTTATGCTGTATCAAGTGTGTGATGTACCACGGGCTGGAATGTTGGAGGTGCGATGGGAGCAGCTGCACCTGTTCTCTATTCATGCCATGGAAGTTGGAGGACGAGGACCACATTGTTGGATGAATTCAGTAGGATCCACGCGCCAACCAGAGCGGGGGTGTTGCAGCATGATGGGCCAGCAGACGTCAGGGGCGGCTTTTAAGACTTGTTCTCAGTTTATGCACTAGTTTCTGCCGACAAGATTTGGCTAGGTCTAGGTGCCAGATCCAAGTTTTTGCAAGCGCTCATGCTCGGGGAAGCTTCATGGTCTGGCATTGTTTAGTGCAGGAGCAGCTGCTAGGCTTGTGCTCTGTTTGATTAAACGGTTTGGGAAATAGGGACCAAAAATAGACAGGATCCAGGCCAGGTAGCCACAACTTTATTCTTTTTCACTGTTTTTGCAGGCAGTGCTGCCCAGGCTCCTGTGCGGTCTCATCCCCCGCAGCTTCCCTTCTCCTTGGGGCTGCCAAAGACACTGGTTGCGCCTAATGTTTAAGACCATTACAACAAGCAAAGGGGTTTTTCCGGGGGATTTCCCCCCCCCACACACACTTTATTGCAAGAGCGAGAGGAGAGGTGGGGGCGGGCTGCAATCGGAGTTACAGACAGGGTGATGCCTGGAGGCTCTTTTCCTTGCAAGTATCAGAGGGGTAGCCATGTTAGTCTGAATCTGTAAAAAGCAACAGAAGGTCCTGTGGCACCTTTAAGACTAACAGAAGTATTGGGACCATAAGCTTTTGTGGGTAAGAACCTCACTTCTTCAGATACAAGACATCTCTTGCATCTGAAGAAGTGAGGTTCTTACCCACGAAAGCTTATGCTCCCAATACTTCTGTTAGTCTTAAAGGTGCCACAGGACCCTCTGTTGCTTTTTCCTTGCAAGTGGCTTTCGGCCACAAGCCCAGGATCCGCGCCAGGTAGACCTGAGAGGGGGAGCCAGCGATCGGTTGAGGGGAGGAAGGGAATGGATAGAAAGCAGAGCCAGGCAAAAAGAAGGTCGCATTCAGGAATGTAACGTCCACCACATTCCCCCGAGCTTTGCCAATAAGGGGCCGCTCCAGCGGGGAGCTGCCGGGGGATGGGTTGTGTGAGAAGCAGACACTGGGGGGGGCGGGGGAGAGCAGGCGCATGAAGCGTTAACATGCCCGGGCCCAGACTCCGCCACGTGAGGAGCCGCACTGCTCCCTCCCCCCCCCCCCCCCCACCCGGAAACACCCCGCAGACCCCGGTTGTCTCCACGTGCCTCGCCCGCCCCCGGGAGGGATGACGGCAGAGACACCTCACTGCTCACGAGCCGCCTCGCGCTAGCGCTGCGCGAGCCTCGCACACACGCTCGGGGAACAGGGGCGGGTTTGAGAGCGGCACAAGGATGCAACCTGCTGGCTCTGGGCAGAACCACCTGCGGCTCGCTGCCTGCCCGGAGCAGCACCGCCGGCCAGAGCCAGGGTGCCTGGCCTCCTTGGGCTAGGCGAGGCTATGCCTCAGAGCCTGGAGGCTCAGCCTACACCTCCCCACCTCAGTTGCCTTTCCAGATATTAGAGAGCCAAGGTAGGAGAAGAGAGAAGAGAGAGAGCTTTTCTTGGACCAACTTATGGGGAGAGAGAGAGAATGAATAGCTTTCCAGCTATAGAGCTCTTCTGCAGGGCTGGGAAACTCCGGGTCACTGCTAAATACAAGGTTGGAACAGATTGTGACTACTTACACTGTGACTAAACATATTTCAAGGGACCATTCAAGGTGAAGTGGCCAGTTAACACCCCTCCAGACATAGAGCGGAAAGGAAGGAGAAGCATGGGAGGCTAGGGGCAGTGGGTTACACGCTGTTGCAACAACTATAGGTCCAGATATTAATACTTGGTTGCTGGTTCCAGCCCTGCCAGGTGCTGTGCCCTGCACGTGAGGCTTTCACTCAGAGAGAGATTTGGTGCAAGTGATGGGTAACTTCGTGTTTCCTCCAGGCCTTAGTGTTCCTTTCCCAACACAGAGCAGCAATTCTGGCAGTGTCCACACCTACAGAAGCGCTTCAGGGGCCAGTGTGTTGTTCCAATGCAGAGTCAGCCAGGGGAATATGAAAACTGCTTAACTGTTCACATTTCATAGCAAAGCCATGAGGTGTATTTTCATTTCACTTTCACTAAATTATTCACTTGTCATAAAGCATCAAGAGAAATGTGTTGGCCTCCAAAGTATGTGCAAGAGAACTGATTTTGAAAGGATGCCAAAGGTATTGTGGGGGAAAGAAAAACAAACAAACAAAAACAAAAAACGCCTACATACAACATCCTAAAATGAAGTCAGTTACAGTACAGTTGCCTTTATTCATTTGCTCTAAATCCCTAGGAAAAACAAATGTAAAAAGAAGAACCACACATTATTAAAGTGAGCTCAACAAATCATTGGTTGCTCTTTATCATTTGTTATGGTGAAAGGGAGAAAAGTGAACAGAAAAATTGTGTGAACAAGCTGTGTTTCAGCATGAAGTCAGTCATTTTCAAAAGGACAAATGGGAAGAAATAGAAGCAACACAAAAAAGAAAAACAAGTCCTCTGAACACACTTTCTAATGTTCATATATGATGGAATGAAAATTAATGTTTATATCATATCACCATTTTTAAGTGGTTTTAGGCACTAAAACTAATTAAACACTGTCTTTTACAAACACACACACACACACACACACACACACAGTAAAAATGAATTAAGAGTAGACAGCCTACATATTCTTAATGAAATTCAAATACATTGTATATATTGCAGTATTGCCAACAGATACCACCATTCATTCAAACACAAGATTCACACACAAGAAAATAAAGGTCACGATCTTGCAAACAGTTAAGCACATGCTTAACTTTACATTTGAGAGACAATGGGACTGCTCATGTGCATCAAGTTAAGTGTGTGTCTACACTAGAAACTTCAAAGCGGTGCAAGAACTGATCTGACTGAGAGCAAACTAAGGAGGGTTGGTCAGTAGAAACTGAGCCCCCTCTCCATCCGAGGAGTGACAACGAGTAAAGGGTTGCAGGATCAGAGATATAATTGGCAAGTCAAACACTGAACATGAACTACCACCCCTTATTAAACAAGTAGCCGTATGCCTTCAACATGGCTGCTCAGTTCTTAAAGAGCCACTAAGGCCTGGTCTACACTAGGAGTTTATGTCGAATTTAGCGCCGTTACATCGAATTAACTCTGCACCCATCCACACCACGAAGCTATTTAGTTCGACATAGAGGTCTCTTAAATTTGACTTCTGTACTCCTCCCCAACGAGGGGAGTAGCACTAAATTCGACATGGCCATGTCGAATTAGGCTAGGTGTGGATGGAAATCGACGCTAATAGCTCCGGGAGCTATCCCACAGTGCACCACTCTGTTGACGCTCTGGACAGCAGTCCGAGCTCGGATGCTCTGACCA
This sequence comes from Emys orbicularis, assembly GCF_028017835.1. Classification (NCBI taxonomy): domain Eukaryota; kingdom Metazoa; phylum Chordata; order Testudines; family Emydidae; genus Emys; species Emys orbicularis. The sequence goes on along the minus strand of NC_088684.1, from coordinate 77,293,164 downwards.
GCCATACAGGAAAAGCCCCGGGAAAATTTGAATTCCTTTTCCTGTCTGGGCAGTTTGAATCTCATTTCCTGTTTGGACATCGTGGCGAGCTCAGCAGCACTGGCAACGATGCAGAGCTCTCCAGCAGAGATGGCCGTGCAATCTCAGAATAGAAAGAGGGCCCCAGCATGGACTGATCGGGAAGTGTTGGATCTGATCGCTGTGTGGGGCGATGAGTCCGTGCTTTCCGAGCTGCGCTCCAAAAGACGGAATGCAAAGATCTACGAGAAGATCTCTAAAGCCATGGCAGAGAGAGGATACAGCCGGGATGCAACGCAGTGCCGCGTGAAAATCAAGGAGCTGAGACAAGGCTACCAGAAGACCAAAGAGGCAAACAGACGCTCCGGATCCCAGCCCCAGACATCCCGTTTCTACGAGGCACTGCATTCCATCCTAGGTGCGGCCGCCACCACTACCCCACCACTGACTGTGGACTCTGAGGATGGGATATTGTCGACGGCCGCTTCCTCGGACATGTTAGCGGACGGGGAAGATGAGGAAGAAGATGAGGAGGACGAGGCAGTCGACAGCGCTTACAAGGCTGATTTCCCCGACAACCAGGATCTCTTCATCACCATTACAGAGATCCCCTACCAACCATCCCCAGCCGTTAACCCGGACACGGAATCAGGGGAAGGATCAGTCAGTAAGTGTTTAAAACATCTAGACATTTATTTTTTACAGAACAGGAATATTAACAATATTAACAATGGGTTTTGCATGATTACTTTGCCCTAGGCGCTTAACGGTTCAGTCCCTGGCAGTGCAACTACTAAAAAAAAAAATCTAACAATGTCCGGTTTAGCATGATTGTTCTGCCCAAGCCGCTCTACTGTTTAGTCCCTGCCAGTGCAGCTACAGTAAAATCCTGTCTATATGTCCGGGGATAGAGCAGAAATGGACATCCATGGACATCTCCACGAAGCTCTCCTGGAGGTAATTGGAAAGCCTTTGCATCAGGTTCCTGGGGAGAGCGGCCTTATTCGGTCCTCCGTAGTAGCAAACATTTCCGCGCCAGGAGACAAGCAAGTACTCCGGGATCATTGCCCTGCAGAGCATGGCGGCATACGGCCCTGGTCTTTGCAGGCTTTCCCGAAGCATCCTTTCTTTTTCCGTCTCTGAAATCCTCATCAGAGTGATGTCGCTCATGGTGACCTGCTTTGAATTAGGTAGGGGAATGTTAGTATTGGGACTGCTTGCCTGTTCCTTTACAGAACTGTAACCGGCGGTTTACAGCCACGCGGTGGAGGCGGGAGAGGGGCAGCATACAGGGATCTTTCCCTGGGACAGCCGTGAGGGGGTGGGGCAGGGGCAGAGTTCATGCTTGCCGGATTGCTGGCAGCAGGGACTGGCATTGCTTTCAATGTGAAAGGAGGCCAGTGCTACTATTAAAGTTTTAAGCAGCCACAAGTCTACGGCTTACCATGTCGGCCTGCTACACAAATTCCGGTGTCCTGCCCCGCTTCTCTGATGTGCACTGCAAGACCCCAGGCACTGAATGCGAAGGCCGAAAATTCTACCTTGTCCTGAGTGCGCATGTGATAGGTGCTGTGCATGGTCTTGTTCACAGAGAAAGACTATGTTCTTTGTTCACAACGAAATTTATCTTTCTGAGGAATTCACTCCCTTTTTCCCATTCCACAGCTGCGACTGTCTCCCAACCCAGCCTGGCATCACACTCCCAGAGGCTAGCGCAGATTAGGCGTAGGAAGAAGAGGACACGGGAGGACATGTTCTCGGAACTTATGGGCTGCTCCCGAGCCCAGGCAGCCCAGCAGACCCAGTGGAGGGAGAACTTGTCCCAAATGCACCGATCACACATGGAACGGGAGGAGAGGTGGCGGCAGGAAGACCAGCAGGCGACTCAAACGCTGCTTGGACTAATGAGGGAGCAAACGGACACGCTCCGGCGCCTTGTGGATGGGGGGGAGGGATAGCTCAGTGGTTTGAGCATTGGCCTGCTAAACCCAGGGTTGTGAGTTCAATCCTTGAGGGGGCCACTTAGGGATCTGGGGCAAAATCTGTACTTGGTCCTGCTAGTGAAGGCAGGGGGCTGGACTCGATGACCTTTCAAGGTCCTTTCCAGTTCTAGGAGATGGGATATCTCCATTAATTATAATTATTATTTATTATATTATGTTCTGCAGGACCGGAGGCAGGAGGACAGAGCCCCGCTGCAGTCTCTCTCTAACCGCCCTCCCCCACCACCAAGTCCCATACCCCCCTCACCCAAAGTCCAAAGAAGGAGGGGCGGCAGAGTCCGTGAAAACTCTCACTCCACCCCTGCAGACTGCTCTACTACTAGAAGGCTCTCATTCCCCAAAATTTGACAAGTCCTTTCCTTCCCGCCTCACCCAAGCCCCCGTCCAAGTTTCACCCCCCAGTTTCATGTGTAGTTGCTAATAAAAAATACGTTTCTGTTAATTACGGTTTCCATCATGTTCTTTTAGAGGAGAGTCTGTCTGAAGGGGGGAAGGGGGTTGGTAATTGGACAGGACAGTCACCTTTACCAGGGTACAGAGGCGGGGGCAGGTTCAGCAGCAGGGCACACACACATTGCAGTCACTAGTTACCCTGGTCAGTCTGGTAGGTGGTTTTAGTGTTCTGTGGTGGGTGGGGGGTGCTCTGTGACTTTGTGGCGGGGGAGGGCAGTTACAGATCTTATGCAGCGGTCCTTATCCTGGATCACAGAGCCACGCAGCAGGGGATCTGTAACCGTCCTCCCCCTGCCACAAAGTCACATAGCCCCCCCACACACAGAGTCCCGAACAGGAGGGGTGGCAGGCTCCGTTGAAACCACCAGTCCACCACTGCGGAGCCTGTCATTCCTGGAGTTTAGAAGCGTCATTTGCATCACTACACTACACCCGCTCCCCACCACAGTCTGCGTCCCAGTTTCAACACTTTCCCACGAAAACAGTAATAAAGAAAACGGTGTTCATTAACAAAATTCAAGTGATTTTATTTTTAAACGTGTGTTGTAAGGGGGGGAACGGGGTATGTAACTGGAGAGGATACTGAACATTTAGTGGGTAAAGAAACGGGGGCAGGTTCAGCTTCTCTGTACACAAACTGAAAAGTCACAGGTTACCCTGCTCACTCAGGAACCTAGCTTTCAAAGCCTCCCGGATGCACAGCGCGTCCCGCTGGGCTCTTCTAATCGCCCGGCTGTCTGGCTGGGCGTAATCAGCAGCCAGGCTATTTGCCTCAACCTCCCACCCCGCCATAAAGGTCTCCCCCTTGCTCTCACAGAGATTGTGGAGCACACAGCAAGCTGCAATAACAATGGGGATATTGGTTTCGCTGAGATCACAGCGAGTCAGTAAGCTTCTCCATCTCCCCTTGAGACGGCCAAAAGCACACTCCACCACCATTCTGCACTTGCTCAGCCGGTAGTTGAAGAGTTCTTTTTCAGTGTCCAGGGCGCCAGTATAGGGCTTCATGAGCCAGGGCATTAGCGGGTAGGCTGGGTCCCCGAGGATGACTATAGGCATCTCCACATCCCCAAGAGTTATTTTGTGGTCCGGGAAGTAAATACCTTCCTGCAGCCATCTAAACAGACCTGAGTTCCTGAAAACACGAGCGTCATGAACCTTGCCCGGCCATCCGACGTTGATGTTTGTAAAACGTCCCCTATGGTCCACCAGTGCTTGCAGCACCATTGAAAAGTAGCCCTTTCGGTTGATGTACTGGCTGGCCTGGTGGTCTGGTCCCAGGATAGGGATGTGAGTTCCATCTATAGCCCCACCGCAGTTTGGGAATCCCATCGCGGTGAAGCCATCTATGATGACCTGCGCGTTTCCCAGGGTCACTACCTTTGAGAGCAGTACCTCAACGATTGCGTTGGCTACTTGCATCACAACAACCCCCACTGTAGATTTGCCCACGCCAAAGTGGTTCGCGACTGACCGGTAGCTGTCTGGCGTTGCAAGCTTCCAGAGGGCTATGGCTACTCGCTTCTGGACAGTCAGGGCTGCTCGCATCCGGGTGTCATTGCGCTTCAGGGCAGGGGACAGCAACTCACAAAGTTCCATGAAAGTCCCCTTCCGCATGCGAAAGTTTCGCAGCCACTGTGATTCATCCCAGACCTGCAGCACTATGCGGTCCCACCAGTCCGTGCTTGTTTCCCGGGCCCAGAATCGCCGTTCCACAACATCAACATGACCCATTGCCACCGTGATGTCCTTGGCGCTGGGTCCCGTGCTTTCTGACAGGTCTGTGCTATTCTCAGACTTCAGGTCCTCACCGCGGTGCCATAGCCTCCTCGCCTGATTTCTCTGCATCTGCCTCTGGGAAAGGTGGATGATAAGCTGCGAGGTGTTGACAACGGCCACAACTGCAGCGATGGTCGCAGCGGGCTCCATGCTCGCAGTGCTGTGGCGTCCGCGCTGTCACTGACCAGAAAAGTGCGTGAACTGATTTCCCGCCGGCGCTTTCAGGGAGGGAGGGCGGTAGTGACGGACGGATGACGACAGTTACCCAAAAGCACCCTCGACACATTTTTTTCCCCAGAAGGCATTGGCGGCTCGACCCAGAATTCCAATGGGCAGCGGGGACTGCGGGAACTGTGGGATAGCTGCCCACAGTGCACCGCTTCCAATGTCGACGCTTTCCCCGTTAGTGTGGACTCACAAAGTCGAATTACTGTCCTTAGTGTGGACACACACGTTCAACTTTGCAATATCGATTCCACATATTCGATTTAAGTAAAATCGAACTACTCTCGTAGTGTAGACATACCCTAAGAGTATGAATGACAAGTGGCTGTGTGATTATTCTGGTTAGTTTTTGCTTTTAAAGATGTCGAATTATATTGATAGAGATGTTGAGGATGACAATTTTGGCTTCTGAATCTATTTCTGTTCTAAGCTTGATGTTTATTCCCCCATTAAAAAAGAAACAATTTGATGAAATCATTTTCTAATTATGTGTTCTTTAGACAATTATATACACTAGCTAAACAATCTAGCCAAATGTTTGTTTTCAAAGAGAACTATATATCAGTTGTCAAGCTTGTTCCTGTTTTCATTTAATTCAGTGATGACAAAAAAACACCAAACTTTTACTTCAATGAAGTTAATGTCAAATGTTAATTCAGTAATTATCACAAACCTATAACAAATTAGGTGGTAAGAAAGTGGGTCCCTCTTCCTACTGTGGAGATTATTGATGTTATTTCAACCTTTTCATAACTGGTGTATGTATTCATAGACTTAGTTTATTCTGGCCCTGGTGGCTTACTAGTCATATGGGATGTTCTCTTTACAAACATATACATAGACCATCATACAGGTCTCTAAATAAAACAAATACATGACCTAATAGCAGGAGGTCAATATTAGGTAGTCTACACCCATCTTCAAAAGCATTTTACTAGCCAAACTGAGAGAAATATCTATATTGTACCAACCAGGAAACAGTCTTCCATATTTTAAGTAAAATTACACAGATATTAAGACATTGCTTAACAGATGTTGTCAGGAAGCCATCATGTGGAGCAGCCAATGATTTCTGCACCTGCATATAAATTGTTAGGCCCTTTCCTTATGCCAGCCAGAGCTCTTCACTCTACAAGAACTCTCCTCCCTAGCCGAATTCTTGAGCTTGACTCTCACACCATGTTCCTTTCCTCTGCTCAGCTAGGCTTAAACACCAATGCCTCTTCCCATTCTATCTGCCCTCAGATGACTGGCTGAATAGGATGTGAACAGATAAAAAATTAAGCTTTTTGTATTCCTTCTACCAAGCCATCTTTAAGTAGGCAACACTTAGAATTCAGAAACTGCCAATCATTCAGGAAATTTTAAAGCTAGAATATTGCATGGATAGCAAATTACTCCAAAACTATGGACCGTGCCTACTTTAGCAAGGAGATCTGAAAACAAAAGTTTGAGTCACAAACGAATGGACTATCAGTACACCTAAGTGTATTTAAATGAAAGCACCAAATACCAGATAATTGGTACTTGGTCCACTTGGTGCCCTAAAAATCTACTGGTTGAATAGTCAGTATCCCAAAGATTTACAGATCCCTGGCTTTTGGAGTCTGAGAACCATAGGCATAGTTCCCTCTATTGTTACGCATTGTGGGGCCCAGTATTGGTCAGTTTGCCACCAACTACATTACAGTTGAGACAAACTGTCCATCTAGGGTACTTGTGGCTCCCTTTGCAGTAGGGTCTGAGCACCTCACAAATCTTTAATGTATTTATTCTCAACATCCTTGAGATGTAGGGAAGTGCTATCATTCCCATTTTACAGATGCGGGAAACTGACCGAGAGACCAAGTGAATTGCCCAAAGTCACACAGGAAGCCTGGGGGAGAGCAGGGGACTGAAGCCGTGTCCCAAACTAGGACATTAACTACTGGACCATCTGTACCCAAGAACCCCATAATGCCAACTGGTAAGGAAGTTACAAGAATATCTTGATTCTGGGGTATGCATTCTGGTTCAGCAAAGAATGTCATATAAGGTCTTAAATGAAAGCTGGGGTCACATTGGACATTTATAACAATATTAATGAAATTTATGTACAGGTATTATGTAAGGAGCTGTAATTATACAACACACACACATACACCAAAAATATGTTTAAGGCTATATCAAGGCATTAATCACCAGCAGAGGTGAAAAGATATTTTCCTCCAGACAGGCAATCAGAAGTCTAGATTTCTATCAGCACATAAATTAAGCATTGTAAAGTAACAATGGATGTCCATTTACACACAGGCAGATGTTTACAAAGAAATGTAAAGTCAACAAGGAAGCAGTACTCAAAAAAAAACCCTAGCCATGTGTGGTTATCCTGTCTGAAGGCAGACAATGAACTTTGGGAGGTATATATAGGAGTCAGTGCTTAATTTGTAGTGAAAGAGGTGCCAGGGCTCAAGCAATCTTTTTACATTCATAACTGATGCAGCAAGCCCAGAGGTACCAGGGCTATGAACTGCCAAAACTAGAGGTGGCAGGTTTAAGCCCCGGCAAGTCCTGGCACAAATTAAGGACTGGTAGGAGGTGAAGAAGACACCCCCTCATCCTGCACATAGGAAGTAAAGAGACAATGTATTTACATTCATGAAGAGAAGATCCCAGCCAACCTTGGTTGAAAACGCTGCAAAGGACTTTAAACAAGACGATAACCTGTTAGTTAAGTCCAGTCTCTAGAAAGCATGTTTTTAATGTGTTTTATATACAACCTTTTGTTTCCAATACCCTTACTCATTATCACTTGAATCTTGTATACTAGACTTATCCATGTTTTCACTATAAATAGATCGCAACGCAGTGATTTTATGCAAAGTGCTGGTCCTGAGCTGACTCTTACAAGCTGATGTGTACTGTTCCTTTGGGGAGAGCAGAGCTGTTATTCTGTGGGTGTTCAGTGGAGACGGGGCTGGACACTACAAAGGGATTCAGGGATTGGGGTGTATCTTTTGTTAGCCTGTGTGACGCATGGCTAGAAAGGGTTAAACATCCTGCAAAATAAATAACCCTCAAAAAGACAAGTAGGGAGATAATGTTTGTTTATTTACATATGTATGAGTAGGGTCCACAATGTAATCAACAGTCCCTGTCTATGCTGTATTTGGATATCATTTAACTGAATTGTAACATGGGATCTCTCAGGATATCTCGGTATTCATCTCTCTCTTTGAAATGTACTGTGAATGGTGGAGGAAAAAGCAAATGGCCTTATGTTAATTCATATAGCTAAGTACCGGTGATGAATTTCCTTCAGTCATCCTAATTACCCTTTGTTCCCTGAGGAAATCCCAACTTGTCAAAGAGGACATGAAATTGTATAGAAGATCCTTGGGTCCTGATTCTGTCATCTCAGATCTGCTTAGACTTCATCAGGGGAAGTTTGAGTCACAAGACTGAGGTCCCAGTTATTCTGGTACACCCTGAATATGAGATTTGAACATTGGACTATGACCTATGAACTGAATTCTAAAGGAACTCTTCGCAACTACAAAGCTCACCATCTCTGCTATGAATCTGCACCTCAATTAATTGAGCGCATGTCTGTATGTATATTGATCTTTTAACCATACTCTTTTGTGTTTTTTAATAAGTTTTAGTTTAGTTAATAAGAATTGGCTGTAGCATGTATTTGGGTAATATCTGAAACATTCATTAACCTCATTCATTAAAAAGTGTCCGATCCTTTGGGATTGGTAGAACCTTCTCTTTTATATGATGAAATAAGATTCACAGAAATTATCATATTTGACATGGGTACCCGGATGGAGGCCAGAGGCTGGATCACTTTAAGGGAACTGTGTTGTTTGGACTTCTGAGTAACCAGTAAAGGTAATAAAGAAGCTGTTATATGCTGGGTTAGTGAATTTAAGTATTGGAATATCCACCAGCTTTTGGGGGGTTGGCTGCCCCATTATTTGCAGTTCACCCTAATCGAGTGACCACAGCTGGCTCCCCACTGGGACCCCGGGTCAGTCTGCAAGACAAAATAATGGCTGGCAGAGGGCAGAGACGAGTGCTTGAGTGGCTAATGGGCTGCTGGTGTCAGGGAGCAAACACCCATCTAAGCACAAGCAAGACACTGCCCTGGTGACAAGGTGACTCTTAGCCCTGGGTACCCTGAGACCATCACACCATCCTTCCTCTCTACTCTCTCCACACCAGCTACCTGCAGCTGAGCCAGCTTCCTCAGCTGAGCAGCCAGAGGATCAGCTTGACTAGAGGTTACAGTCTCACGTCTAAATAGCTGAAGGGCAGAGCGCTCCAGTGGACTAGATACAGGATTGAGAACACTACATCCTGCACTCTAACCCTGGCTTTGATACGGACACTTTTTGTGGGATCAATCAAGTTATTTAACCTTCCTGTCCTCCTTTCCTCAGCTGTAAAATGGGGGAGAGTAGTATTTACACACTTTACAGCCCTATTCTAAAAATTCACTAGGATGTACAGTCACGCCCAATCTAGCCACCAAGAAAATGCTGAGATGCTGGTGGCCCACAAATCCTCAGCTTAATTGGATAACTGTCCTTTTCCATTTTTTTTCTAAATGTGGGTAACTATGCATAGAGTCCAGAGTAAGTAGCCTGGGCTCCATATCGGAACTACCATACTGAATCAGACCTAGAGTCCCCCTAGGTCAGTGTCCTGTTTCTGGCAGATGCTTCAGAGGAAGGAGTAAGAATCTCATGGTAGGCAGATGTGGGATAATCTGCCCTCCCACATTAAATCTCATCCTTATTTCTCAGATATGGAGATTAGCTTCAACCCTGAAGCACTACATAGCTAGCAGGCCTATATGGGGCCCTAAAGGTTACATATACTACACAAAAAAAGTGTCTGAGTGGGTTAGTTAAGTTTGGGGAAGATCACAAGAATCAGATCACTAATCCACATCAGAAGCATCAGGCCATCCTTATGGAGAGTAGCATGATCATAGTGGACAGGAGTGGATACAATTTGGTTGAAGGCAGCAAAGAGATTTGTTTTACAAATGCAACCAAAAATTCTAAGTTCCCCACCAGATCTGGCCTAAGGTAGGAAAACACCAATTTTTGCCAGAGTCTGCCACACGTGATTTGATTTTCTTGTAGACAAAAGAGTATTTTTCTTGAAGTCTGTGGACATTATGTAACTTTTTCCTATTGACGTAACATAGGGTTTCATTTTCTTACACATCTCAGCTCCACTTAGAGTGTATATGGGGAAAAAAGTCAAACTACCCTATTCAGATGCTGTTCAGCATTCAGTAATGTGATATGATAGGCTACAAATGAATTCTTGGCTCATGTGCCTTGGCACCTATTTATTGTGTTTTCTACGTGAAATGCTAGAAAGCCTTTAAAGAGAAACATTGCAGGTGCCTCATGGTTGTTTCTATTGTTGACCCTTGTGGTGTTACTCTCACTCACATTTCCTGATGTCCCATGAAGATCAGGGCCGGCTCTAGGTTTTTTGCCGCCCCAAGCAAAAAAATTTTTGGCTGCCCCCCCAGCCCACCAGTGCCCCCCCCACCCGCACCCCCTGCTGCCCCAGCACTGGGCTCTCTCTTCCCCCCCTGCACCCCTTGCCACCCCAGCACTGGGCTCCATCCCAAACGTGGGATCCGCTACCAGCACACGGCGGCCAAGCCCTGGCCCAGCCGTGACTGTCCCCATGCGGGTGGAGCTGCTGGGCGGCGCGGAGAGGGAGTACTTCCAGGTGGCAGTGCAGCTGCGGGGCAGAGCGGAGAACACGGCCCCTCCCTGGGCTTCGCGGCGCTGCTGGTGGCCAAGGTGGATCAGTTTGTGCTCACCGCCCTCACCCCTGACATGCTGGCAGCCGAGGACCTGGAGAGCCCCCCGGACCTGCTGCTCTTCAGCCTCACCGCGCCCTGGCCCAGCCCCGGCGGGCGGGAAGGCGAGGATCTCCGGCTGCAGGGTTACCTGCTCAGCACCGACGAGCCCAGCCGGCCGCTCACCTCCTCACACACTCCGGGAGCCCCTCTCACCGCCGCCGCAGCCCGGGCTCGGCTCCAGGGTTCCCCGCTTCCCTCCCTCCCCGGCTCCTCACACACTCTGGGCAGGGCTGCCCAGAGAATTCAGGGGGCCTGGGGCAAAGCAATTTCGGGGGCCCCTTCCATAAAAAAAAGTTGCAATACTATAGTAAAAAATAATTTTTGAATCTATTTCACTAGTTAATTTGTAATAATTTGAAAATACACTAAATACATTATTTAAAAACATTAAATGCTTTAATGGTATGTATACATTTGCAATTACATAATGGGCTGTTGCTGGGTGATGGTGATGGTTGGTGCCAATGGGCTGTCACTGCCTGGGGGTGGTGCTGCTGTTGCCCAGGGCTGGGTGGGGAGCTGGGCTCTGGGTTGGGGGGTACCCGGCTCACAGGGGCTGGGCTCAGGGCTGTGGGGAGATGGGGTCGGGGGGTGTCCGGCTCAGAGGGGCTGGGCTCGGCCCTGGGGGTCAGGGCTGTGGGGGGGGGATGGGGATGGGGTCGGGGGGTGTCCGGCTCAGAGGGACTGGGCTCGGAGCTGGGGGTCAGGGTTGTGGGGGATGGGGTCAGGGGTGCCCTGGCCCCTTACCATGCCGCTTACCCCTCTCCCAAACATCGCTGTAGCTGCCTGGTGTCTCCAGCGGGGCCTGAGTTCCCGCCGCTCGGCCGCAGCTTGCAGCCCCGCCCCCTTACCGGCTGAGATGCCGGGGGATGGGGGAAGACTGAGGCGGGGGGAGCCTTGGACATACTCATGGGGGCCCCTGTGGGGCCCGGGGCCAATTGCCCCACTTGCCCCCCCCGGGCGGCCCTGACTCTAGGAGCCCCTCTTGCCGCCACCGCAGCCTGGGCTCAGCTCCAGGGGGCGCCGCTTCTCTCCCTCCGCGCTCCTCACACACTCCGGGAGCCCCTCTCGCGGCCGCTGCAGCCCGGGCTGCAGCGGCCGCGAGAGGGGCTCCCGGAGTGGGGGGGGGAAGGGAAGCGGCGCCCGGGATGCAGGGAGGGAGATGGGGTCCTGCTGCCGCTGCTGCGCCGAGTCTCCCCAGGGCAGCGCTGTACAGGGCGCCGCCGGGCTGGGCAGGGGGTGCGGATCCCAGCTCGTGCTGGCAGCAGGGCGAGTGGCTGAGCCAGGGCCGGCTCCCGGCAATGCCGCCCCAAGCAAAAAAATAAAAAATTAAAATAAAAAAGGGGGGCCGGAGTGCCGCCTCTTAGAAAGTGCCGCCCCAAGCACGTGCTTGGAGGGCTGGTGCCTAGAGCCGGCCCTGGCTGCCATCAAGTAGGTGTTGGATCTATAGACAACCAAAGGCCTTGTTAAATCAGGTGTGTGCGCTAAGCACTCTGATCAGACTAAAAGGAGAGAGCAGTTTAAATGCCACTATATAGTGATGGCTTCTGTTGTTTCCAGCCACAGGCCAAAGCATTGGGATACATGGCAAGGTCTGGTCAGAAGCTAAGCTATGTGGACGGAAGGGATTAGCTGGGACTGGTGGCAAACACAGGGGCTAGGGCAGTGTTTTCCCCAGGAATTGAAATTAAGGGGCGGGGGGTATTTGAATTTAGGGGGGGGAAGGGGTCAGACCGTGAGGGTGAAGGTGGGCTCTATGGCACCATAGTAAAAACTGAAAAATGTTTCATGACCATTTTATTAGATTTAACTCGTTTTAAAAATCACACACATTAAAGTTGGCTACTCAAGCCTTCTATGAAGCACTACATCTACATCCTTCTTGGTTTCTTGTTATAATTTTGCACAACTCTGTTAAACTTCTTGAATGCAGTGAGTTCATCTTTGGTGGCTTCTCATGTGTCCGGTACTTCCATTCCTTCAATTGATATGCTCATTAGATCATTCAGATGATCAGGCAAAGGGCAAGTTCTTTCAGAACACAAAATTCTATTCAATGAGGCAAAAGAACGCTCACCTGTAGCTGTTGTGAATGGGAGTAGCAAGAGATGAATTCCTACTTCTTTCATCCCAGAAAACAGCATAAAGATTGGGTCAAGCCACTAGTGATGATAAAAAAAGAAGTTAAAGTCAAATCTTCATTCATTCATCGTATGATATTCCACTCTGTGTTCAAATTCTCTATTCTGTCCTGAGCACATGGCAGCCCCATTGCTGGTAGTGCCTCACTCCACTCAGTTGTCAGTGTTTTATAGGACAGGGACCTGTAAAAGCTACGTAGAGGTTGAATAGAATTTATAAGTCGCTGTTGTAGATTTTTTAAGAATCAAGTCTGTACTTTTTCAGTGGTCTTAAACACTTAAGGATTCAATATAAATGCCTTCATTAGTCAACTTCTGGACTGAAGTCTTTGCTTCTTTCAGTACTTTTTCAATGGATAGCTCTCTGATTGATCCAAATGTAGCTTCTATTGCTGGACAAAGATCTACTACTGTTGTAGCAGATGCCTGGATGGCATTGTTTAATGACCCAAGTGGTTTCAACAGTAGACTTACAAGAGAGAAAGAGAAAGGCAATAGTCTTCTGTGAACGTAGTAGAGAAAGTAATCCACCAGCCTCACTACTTAGATCCATCCCATCTTGGTAGATACTTTCCAAAGCCAGTAATAACGGCTGGAGTAATTTTAAGACAACAGCCAAGGATCGCTCATGAGAAAGCCAGAGGGTTTTCCAAGATTGGACTAATTTGAACTTCAGTCCCAGTGTATCTTTTATATTTTCCAAGATATTCAGTCTTTTTGGACTCTTGCTGAAAAAAGAATATAATGAAGACATTAAATTTATAGCTTTTTAATGTCTTTTGAGGAGTCTGCAGCTCGTACTAGCGCTAGTTGGAGTAAATGGCCTCTGCAGTGTGTATAGGAGAGATTAGGGTTACACTTTTCTCTGAGCAAAGCTTGTACTCCACCATGTCTTCCAGAGAAGTTTGCAGCTCCATCAAATGCACAAGCAGCCATTTATTTGGGGTCCAATTGACAAGCATTTAACTCTTCTAAGATGTGGGTTGTCACAGATACAGCCAATGTGTCTTCTATAACTTGAAGATCTAGAAATGCCTCTACTGGCCTACCGCTGACATCAAGATAATGTACACAATGACTTAATACTTGATGCCCATTTCCATCAGTGCATTTATCAGCCATGTATGCAAATTTTTTTTGTGGAGAGAGAATTCTTCACTTTTTCAACTGTTGAGTCTTTCACTGTTGCACCACATGCTTCTAGCCAGTCAGTTGAGTTTCTTGCAGAAAGATAGCATTTGCTGGGCTTGTTCAGAACCAGTGTTCAACTTCAGGATGAACAAGTGAGAATGCACTTAATATTGGCCTCCAGTTTGTAGTGTGTGGTATCTCTTGCATAAATAGAAAGTATGATGCCACAGCCATGTTTGTTCGCATGAACTGTGTTGTGTCTCAAGCATTCTTAACATCCTCATTAACACTCACCGGTGTTGTCCTTGGTCAGCAGAGACTCAGAGTTCAGAGGTGCTTTCACATGAGTTCACCTCCCAGGTGGGGGGCAAGAAGGCACCTTGCTAGTTCCTCCAGCTGCTCACTGTTTGCTCTGGCCACTGTTCATTGTGCCACCGTTCACTCCATCATTCTGTTGCCAATGGCCCTGCGCCATCACCTTCTGCTGCCACCTGCCACTGTGACCTCTGCGAGTTGGTCTCTTGAGGTTCCACCCAGCTCTCAGTGATTTCAGCTGAGCTCTCAGTGGGGGAACCTCACTGCTAGTGCAGACTGGGCCGTCTCTTCCACAGAAACACTGTCCCACAGCAGGTCTAAGCACTTAGACCTGATTTAAGCTGTAGTGGTCACTTAACCATAAATAGTCTTTTGTTTTGAGCCTAATCAGCTCTGTCTTTAAACAGTGGAGAGGGGCAGGTCAAATAGTACTTGTGACTCTGGCAGACCATCAAGCAAAAACACCTGTCCCCACCCTCTCTCTTGATGCCCTCAATCAGCACAGGCTAAGTACAGTTCTACTGCCCTTTACTCATACAATCAGAACAACATTACATTACCCCCCACCCCACATTCAAGTGATGTGTAACCCAACCCCAGCCAAAAATCTATCACTTGGGCAATGCAGCTCTGTTTGCTGGATACCTAGGTAGATTAGGTGTGAATGTAAATACAATCTGGTCCTAAAGTCTTTTCCCCCAGCCTTTAGCTCATCTCTAGCCGTCAGGGAGAGCTCATTTAGACTTTGCTTACAAATCATAATTTGAAATTATTATGTTGGCCAGTGTCCCTGAAATGACTGCACTGACATTGTCATAAAAAACAACAGCTGTATAAGGGAGCTAGTCTATGTTTATACTTTTCAAATCTATTATACTTTTTCAGATACATGTATTTTATCATACACTGTATATGCTTTTAAAGTGTGTATTAATGTTTCAATTTCAATTCAAATTTCCAAACAATCACTAAACTGGCAACACTGCATGTAACTAGTTCACATAACTGGGGGAGGTGTTGAGGAAATTCGGGGGGGGGGGGGGTGTAGGGAAATCCCTGGGCTAGGGGGTTATTTGGTAAGCTATGTGTGAGAAAGAAAAAGCTAGCCAAAAGTGAGAGGCAGTGCTGAGCATGACCCTGAGAAGAAGCCAAGAGACAGAGTTTCTTGGGTACAGAACTGACTGGAAAGGGAGGTTTGGTAATTTGAGCAAGGAAACTGTTTCTACTGTATTCAAGGAAGCAGGACTTTGTGTATATTCTTTGTAAAAATACACCTGACTCATCATTCGTTTCTCCTCCTAGCAAAAGGAAATCCTGGAAGGCCCCAAATACTGGCCAACCACTTGGACCCAAAAGGAGCATCTATATTGACCTTTAGAAATCAGTGTTCTCCTCTGTCCTCCTTGCTTTTCAGAGATTTGTGTCACAAAATTCAGCCTGACTGTCCATGATCTGCAGGATAGAGTTGCTAGGATACCAGATGTAATTATAGCTATATGATGCTGCCAGTTAGAGTACTGAGGCTTTGAGTTTTGTTTCTTGAATCAACTTAGATTGTATTTTCCATCATGAAGCTTGAAATGAAAAGCTGATTTAACAAAAGGTTTTTAGTTTGTGTTTTCCCCCCACCTAAACATTTTGCCGGCTTTGCAAACAAAATTATGTGAACTTAGATCTACCAGATCCACAGACAAACACCATGTAAGTTTCTGCACAAACTCAGTAGAAATATTTACATTTTATCATGGTCAATTCACATTTTGTTGGTACACTCTTTGATATGGATTTCCATATCAGACATCATTGCTTTGGGTTACCGAATGCAATTTTGTTCTGTAATGGAAAGATAAATAACTTAATCTATTTGGTCTACCTGGGTATTAAATAACCCTTTCATCATAGCAACATCTTTAAAAAAAAAATGTAAGTAGAGTTAACATATTTTGGACAAATTCTGCATTCAGATAAGTCACTTAGGCCTGGTCTACACTAGGCTTTTATGTCGAATTTAGCGCCGTTACATCGAATTAACCCTGCACCCGTCCACACCACGAAGCTATTTAGTTCGACATAGAGCTCTCTTAAATTCGACTTCTGTACTCCTCCAAAACGAGAGGAGTAGCGCTAAATTCGAAATGGCCATATCGAATTAGGCTAGGTGTGGATGGAAATCGACGGTAATAGCTCCGGGAGCTATCCCAAAGTGCACCACTCTGTTGACGCTCTGGACAGCAGTCCGAGCTCGGCTGCTCTGACCAGCCACACAGGAAAAGCCCCGGGAAAATTTGAATTCCTTTTCCTGTCTGGGCAGTTTGAATCTCATTTCCTGTTTGGACATCGTGGCGAGCTCAGCAGCACTGGCAACGATGCAGAGCTCTCCAGCAGAGATGGCCGTGCAATCTAATAGAAGGAGGGCCCCAGCATGGACTGATAGGGAAGTCTTGGATCTTATCGCTGTGTGGGGCGATGAGTCCGTGCTTTCAGAGCTGCGCTCCAAAAGACGGAATGCAAAGATCTACGAGAAGATCTCTAAAGCCATGGCAGAGAGAGGATACAGCCGGGATGCAACGCAGTGCCGCGTGAAAATCAAGGAGCTGAGACAAGGCTACCAAAAAACCAAAGAGGCAAACGGACGCTCCGGATCCCATCCCCACACATCCCGTTTCTACGAGGCACTGCATTCCATCCTAGGTGCGTCCGCCACCACTACCCCACCACTGACCGTGGACTCTGAGGATGGGATATTGTCCGCGGCAGGTTCCTCGTCGGACATGTTAGCGAACGGGGAAGATGAAGAAGGAGATGAGGAGGACGAGGCAGTCGACAGAGCTGGCACCGCTGATTTCCCCGACAGCCAGGAGCTCTTCATCACCCTTACCGAGATCCCCTACCAACCGTCCCCATCCCTTACCCCGGAGACAGAATCAGGGGAAGGATCAAGCAGTAAGTGCTTTAAATATCTAAACATTTATTTTTACAAGAACTGAAATATTTATAATATTAACAATGGCTTTTTCCTAAAATGCTTAAACATGTAAACAATAATCTGCAAAAAAACTGGAATATTTACAATAGTAACAAAGGGTTTTTCATGATTTGTCTGCCTTAGGCTCTTCACAATTTAGTCCCAAGTATTTAAAAAAATTTTTTACAATGTCCGGTAAGTCATGATTCTGCTGCCCAAGACGCTCCACTCTTTAGTCCCAGTGCACCTACGCGAAAATCCGGTCAATATGGCCGGGGATAGAGGCGAAATCCTCATAGGAGAACTCCTCGTAGGTCTCATGAAGTTACATTTCCAGCCTGTTCATCAGGTTCCTGGGTAGGGCGATCTTATTGGGCCCTCCGTGGTAGGACACGTTTCCGCGCCACGACACCATCAGG
Source organism: Emys orbicularis (assembly GCF_028017835.1). Classification (NCBI taxonomy): domain Eukaryota; kingdom Metazoa; phylum Chordata; order Testudines; family Emydidae; genus Emys; species Emys orbicularis. Next base: position 77,275,834 of record NC_088684.1, on the reverse strand, counting down.
TACTCTGGTATCATTGCCCTGCAGAGCATGGCGGCAAACGGCCCTGGTTTCTGAAGGCTCTCTCGAAGCATCCTTTCCCTCTGGGACTCCGAGATCCTCAGCAGGGTGATGTCGCTCATGACGCCCTGCTTTGAATTAGGGAGGGGAATGTTAGTATTGGGACTGCTTTACAGCCACGCGGTGGAGGGAGAGGGGCAGCATACAGGGATCTTTCCCTGGGACAGCCGCGAGGGGGTGGGACAGGGGCATAGTTCATGCTGTCCTGATTGCTGGCAGCAGAGAGACTGGCATTGCTTTCAATGTGAAAGGAGGCCAGTGCTACTAGTACAGTGTTAAGCAGCCAGAAGTCTATGGCTTACCATGATTGCACGCTACAGAAGTTCAGGTGTCCTGCCACGCTTCTCAGATAACTGCAAGACCACTGCAAGACCCCAGGCACTGAAGGCGAGGGCCGAAAATTCGACCTTGTCCTGAGTGCGCATGTGAGAGGTGCAGTGCATGGTCTTGTTCACAGAGAAAGACTAGGTTCTTTGTACACAACTTCATTTATCTGTCTCAGGAATTCACTCCATTTTTCCCATTCACACAGACACATCTGCGACTGTCTCCCAACCCAGCCTGTCAGCACACTCCCAGAGGCTAGCGCAGATTAGGAGGAGGAAGAAGAAGACGCGGGAGGACATGTTCTCAGAACTAATGAGCTGCTCCCGAGCCCAGGCAGCCCAGCAGACACAGTGGAGGGAGAACTTGTCACAAATGCACCGAGCAGTCATGGAACGGGAGGAGAGGTGGCGTCAGGAGGACCAGCAGGCTACTGAAAAGCTGCTTGGACTAATGAGGGAGCAAACGGACACGCTCCGGCGCCTTGTGGATCTTCTGCAAGACCGGAGGCAGGAGGACAGAGCCCCGCTGCAGTCTCTCTCTAACCGCACTCCCCCGCCACCAAGTCCCACACCCCCCTCACCCAAAGTACAAAGAAGGAGGGGCGGCAAGGGCCGTTAAAACTTTCAGTCAACCCCTGCAGACTGCTCTAGCACTACAAGGCTCTCATTCCCCAAAATTTCAAAAGTCCTTTCCTACACACCTCACAGAAGCCCCCGTGCAAGTTTCAACCCCCACGTTTCCTGTGTGGTTCATAATAAAATATTCGTTTCTGTTAATTACTGTTGCCATGATTTTCTTTTGGAGGACAGTCTGTCTGAAGGAGGGGAAGGGGCTTGGTAATTGGACAGGACAGTCACCTTTACCAGGGTACAGAGGCGGGGTAAGGTCCAGCATCAGGACACATACCCAGTGCAGTGACTAGTGACCCTGGTCAATCTGGGAGGTGGTTTTCATGTTCGGGGGGGGGGGGGGTTGCTCTGTGACTTTGTGGCGGGGGAGGGCAGTTACAGATCAAATGCATCACAGAGCCGCGCAGCAGGGGAGCTGTAACCCTCCTCCCCCTGCCAGACAGTCACATAGCCGACACATACACGCTGTCCCGCCCAGGAGGGCTGGCAGGCTCTGTTGAAACAACCAGTCCACCACTGCGGAACCTGTCATTCCTGGAGTTTAGAAGCATCATTTGCATCACAACACTAAACCCGCACCCCGCCACAGTCTGCGTCCCAGGTTTAAAACATTCCCGCGAAAACAGTAATAAAGACAACGGTGTTCATTAACAAAACAGAACAGATTTTATTTTTTGGGAAGGGGGTATGTAACTGGAGAGGATAGTCAACGGTAACTGGGTAAAGAAACGGTGGCAAGTTCAGCTTCTGTGTCCACAAACTTAAAATTCACTGGTGACCCTGCTCAGTCTGGAAACTGTCTTTCAAAGCCTCCCGGATGCACAGTGCGTCCCGCTGGGCTCTTCTAATCTCCCGGCTGTCTGGCTGGGAGTAATCAGCAGCAAGGCGATTTGCCTCAACCTCCCACCCCGCCATAAAGGTCTCCCCCTTGCTCTCACAGAGATTGTGGAGCACACAGCAAGCTGCAATAACAATGGGGATATTGGTTTCGCTGAGATCACAGCGAGTCAGTAAGCTTCTCCATCTCCCCTTGAGATGGCCAAAAGCACACTCCACCACCATTCTGCACTTGCTCAGCCGGTAGTTGAACAGTTCTTTTTCTGTGTCCAGGGCGCCAGTATAGGGCTTCATGAGCCAGGGCATTAGCGGGTATGCTGGGTCCCCGAGGATCACTGTAGGCATCTCCACATCCCCAAGAGTTATTTTGTGGTCCGGGAAGTAAATACCTTCCTGCAGCCATCTAAACAGACCAGAGTTCCTGAACACGCGAGCGTCATGAACCTTGCCCGGCCATCCAACGTTGATGTTAGTAAAACGTCCCTTATGGTCCACCAGTGCTTGCAGCACCATCGAAAAGTAGCCCTTTCGGTTGATGTACTGGCTGGCCTGGTGGTCCGGTCCCAGGATAGGGATGTGAGTCCCATCTATAGCCCCACCGCAGTTTGGGAATCCCATCGCGGCGAAGCCATCTATGATGGCCTGCGCGTTTCCCAGGGTCACTACCTTTGACAGCAGTACCTTCACGATTGCCTTGGCTACTTGCATGACAACAACCCCCACGGTAGATTTGCCCACGCCAAACTGGTTCGCGACTGACCGGTAGCTGTCCGGCGTTGCAAGCTTCCAGAGGGCTATGGCCACTCGCTTCTGGACAGTCAGGGCTGCTCGCATCCGGGTGTCATTGCGCTTCAGGGCAGGGGACAGCAACTCACAAAGTTCAAGGAAAGTCCCCTTCCGCATGCGAAAGTTTCGCAGCCACTGGGATTCATCCCAGACCTGAAGCACTATGCGGTCCCACCAGTCCGTGCTTGTTTCACGGGCCCAGAATCGCCGTTCCACAGTATCCACAAGACCCATTGCCACCGTGATGTCCTCGGCACTGGGTGTCGTGGTTTCAGACAGGCGTGTGCTACTCTCGGAGTTCAGGTCCTCACCCCGCTGCCGTAGCCTCCTCGCCTCATTTCTCTCTATCTGCCTCTGGGAAAGGTCGATGATGAGCTGCGATGCGTTGACAACGGCCACAACTGCAGCGATGGTCGCAGCGGGATCCATGCTCGCAGTGCTGTGGCGTCCGCGCTGTCACTGAACAGAAAAGTGCGCGAACTGATTTCCCGCCGGCGCTTTCAGGGAGGGAGGGAGGGCGGTAGTGACGGACGGATGAGGACAGTTACCCAGAAGCACCCTCGACAAATTTTTTTACCCAGAAGGCAATGGCGGCTCGACCCAGAATTCCAATGGGCAGCGGGGACTGCGGGAACTGTGGGATAGCTGCCCACAGTGCACCGCTTCCAATGTCGACGCTTGCCCCGTTAGTGTGGGCTGACAAAGTCGAATTACTGTCCTTAGTGTGGACACACACGTTCGACTTTGTAATATCGATTCCACATATTCGATTTAACTAAAATCGAACTACTCTCGTAGTGTAGACATACCCTTAGTGTTTGTTTGGTTTCTTTGTTAGAATGGCAGTGGGAGAAGCTGATAAAACATGTAGTTGAGAAGCCATGGGATTCTTTCATCGTCTGAACAGTTGTTTAGGGACAGATTTTAAAGGTATTTAGGTGCCTAAAGATGCAAATGGGTACCTAGTGGAATTTTCAAAACAACTCAGAAAGTTAGGCACCTCCCTAATTCGCCACATCTATGGACGCACAAATTCTGTAACTGTCCATAAAACCAAACACTTTGGGTACTTAGAACCTTCCAGAAAACTTTCAACACGTATTTTTCTTGAAGAATCACCCTCTTGTTTTAGAGGACACTTCCAGAAGTCTACCAATCAGTGTTTGATATTTACTCAGACTATAAATAGTAGCAAGGAAATGCATAATTATAGTCACAAGAAAGAAAAAAAAAGAAAAAGAAAAAAAACTCCATTACTACAATGAGGTATGGAACAACAACAGCCCACAACAAAATGGCAGGATGTTCCTGCAATGCCACAGAATAAGAGAGACGAGGTTGTTCCTAAAACCAAGGTGTATATTACACATTAAGACAAAGATTAACAAACATTTCCCAAAATGACAAGTCTCAAGAATTTCTGCAATATAAAAATTGATTAAAATATACCCAAGTAGAAAAACCTCTCAACATCCTTGCCAATATATTCCACAGACTTTGCCTCACCAGGCCATCATCAGTCCAGCAATACCAACTCCTTCATTGATGCTGTCCACCCTACAGCTACCTGAGAGAGGGAAACCTGTATTACAAAGGCCACAGCCTCCTCTCCTTTCCCAGCTTGGTTTGCTATGGGGAGAGGGATGGACAGGCCTTCCCTTCCCCCACTCTTAACAGAGTGGCTCCATCATTCACACATTGTTAATTCCCAGAACCCGCTTCCTAGTCTTTTCCTCCCCTGAAAAACAAACAGTCTGCTACCACTAAGGAAAATAGGAGTCCTGACCCACTCTTCTCTCGGAATGCTAGTCTCAGGGCTCTAATAAATCATATACAGGAGAATAAGTCTAGCTTGCTATTAAGCATTGACTTCAAGACCCTTTCCTTATTCCCCAGTAAAAGCTTGTCTTAGCATAGGAAGAGATTGCAGCTCATATTAGACAGTCAAGACCAATGAGTTATGTATGCCATGCAAGAAAACAACAACAACAAAAACCCAACAGTGATTTTGGCTTCCTTGTAGTAAAAATATGTTGGTTTTAAAAAAATTCTGTAAGGTTCAGTTTTGCCAAAAACCCATAAACTTGGCAGCATAATGCCAAGAATTCAAAGTGTGGTGCCAATAATTTTCTTCTGAGTAGTTCTGCTGATATCAGGAAAAATAAGTTTCTTACCCTTTCTTTGCCACACTCTAGTCATAATAAATTCCTGGTATTGGGGTAATGCTAGAGTTACTAGAACTGTTCTAATAAACATAGTTGATAAAGAATATTTAAATTGGGGAAGATTTAAAAAAAGGTATTCAGAATATTTGCAGAGTAGATAATTGGGAGTCAAACTGAGTAAGGGAGTTCTGTAAACAAAAATTTATTCCCCTTCCATAGATTCCAGGATACCCAATTATTTTATATGAATGAATTAAGACATTTTCCATAACGTCAACTTTTTGATGAACAGCAATGTTATCTTCAATAAAACCCTCGCTAGAGATGAGTACATTCTATTTGCGACTGGCCTTTCATTCATCTTCTCTCCTCAATCTCTCTTATTTTTCCATCAGTGAAGTTCCTTTGTGCCAGATCAGGTTCTCTGATGAAACCAGATCCAAGCTGAATTCTAATTAGTTACATTTAGATTGATTGGCCTCCTCACAGAGCAGAAAGGCAACAGGTTATCATTCTAAGGATTTAAAAGAAGAAAAAAAAATCCCTCAGATACAGAAAGAAAATCCTAGAGAGGGATGCAGTGGGAAATCCACCCTCAAACATAAACAAGGAAAGAAGATTATGAATACACAATTAGTAATTAACAATCAGTAAATATAAACAGCTGTGGACAGTTTTAAAAGCATTGGTTAAGCTAAAGAGGTTATCAGAGAGCAAGAACATCTGTCATATCTCTCTCTCATTTCTAGATTTCTAAACCTTTCCCTTGCTTATCCAGACATCAGTGATGCACAGAAAATTTTATAATGAGAGGTACCAGCTGTTCCAGACAAGTTTTAGCCCAGGGCTAGAATAATTTGCTGCTTACACTCTTACCTACAGGGTTTTTTTTTTTTTATAATTACCACTGTCACTTTTATAAATACCACTTTTGAATCACCACTCTGAAGTAAGAGGATATCAGAAGAAATAATCATTGTCTGGTTCTGGGATATCATGTTTGCAAGGCAACACTTCTACTAAAGATGTCACACTTTGCTGGATACAGGAGTGATTTGGAAGTGTGTGGGGGGTGGGTGGGATGAACAGCAGGTTTTTCTAGTCATCACAGGTTAAATTCTCTGTTGGCATAAGTCCACTGAAGTCAATGGTGTTACATCCACAGAAAAAATGTGTTCACACATCTTTAGAGTCACTTTTTCTTCCTATTCTAATCAATGCTAAATATACCAAATAGAGCCTTTAGCATGAGAAATCTGAATTTGTCTGGTATTGGACAGTGTCTAAATGGGATACTGCAGAACGCTATATAAATACATAGTAATTAAAGGTTACACAAGTGTCATAGGGTTCATTACTCACCACTGTGGCACTTCCTTGGGGCCCACAGGGGGTGGGGTGGGGGGAATTAGTTCATGACATTCTGACACCTTCAGTTTTTTACCCCTTAGTGTGTCTCTCTCGAGTCAGGTTACTCTCTTTTCATAGCTTATGCCTCTGGCCAGATCACTATAGTCCTCCCCTCCTGGAATATCAAATTCCTACTGGACAAAAACTGTCTCAGGCAGTCTTCTGCTCCACTGCCCCATCTGTGTCACTTTCCCAGTAGCTAGCAGGGGAACCTGGGCCAAACCACTACTTCAGCTTCTAGCCCAGGGGCCCTATGCCCAGCAACCATGGTCTTTTCAAGCTCTGACCTAGTTGCTGTTTCCCTGGGCTATTTCCTACCTTGTCTTTCTATCTTCTGGCCTCTCTCTGGGCTACCTTTGGAGCTTCCTGTGGCTATTTCACCTCCTCTTGGGTTCTTGCCAAAGGCTATATTCCAAGGCAGGATCCCAGGCTTACACCACAGCTCCCACTGGTCTGTTGCTAACTTTTTTCTTTCCCTTTCTCTCTCCCTCTCTCTCATGATTACAAAGTTCTTTGCTACAGCCTTCTCCTACCAACTTCCTCTCTTTATGCCAAGCAAACTATCTCCCCACACTGGGCTTCATCAGCCATTAGGCCTTATCAGTCCTGACTCTCCTGCAGGTGCAGCCTGTCACAGGGTTAATTGGCCCTTTTTACCTAGTAAGGCCTTGTGTGGGATAGACACCCCATCAGAACAAATAATTTACAGATTTAAAGTAAAATGATAAATTATTTTGGATTTAGGGGGGAAAAAAGATGCAACAAATAGATGAGCTCAGGGACATGTCTTAGAGTAGTCATTTTAATTCCTGGGTTAGTTTGTCACACGGAAAGTGACCTCATAGTCACAGGCACTGACTTTTATTTTTCCCGGTGGGTGCTCCACCCCTGCTCTGCCCTGAGGCCCCGCCCTCACCCAACTCCTTCCCCCAAGGCCCTCACCTCACTCCATCTCTTCCTGCCCCCACTCTGTTCCCTCCCACAAGCGCCTCCCGCCAGTCACCAAACAGCTGATCGGTGGAGCAGCCAAACAGCTGTGGCTGGTGGGTGCTGAGCACCCACTTTTTTTTTTTCTGTGGGTACTTCAGCCCTGGAGCACCCGTGGAGTTGGTGTCTATGCTTATAGTGCAAATATAGTAAAGCAGCAGTCCTGCTCATAACATTAAGCCAGATGGAAGAATTCCACAGACCTTGGACAGAGTAGACAAATTTTTCATGGTCATCAAGGAGGCCTTGTTTTGTTCTAATACACACTGTAAACAATTTACTGAAGAGCCTTCACTGGCCAAGTTACATGCCTTGTAAAGTCAGAGCCCATGTATAGATCAATGGTTGGGTTTAACATGGTTCTTCCATTGGTTAATCTACCACAGAGTCATTGATGTATGGACCCCTGTGCACAAAAGCCAGCATGAAAAAAATTATAATTAAGTGTATTACAAGTACTGTCAAAAGCTGGTTCACTCCTTGATTGTTCCTGACAGTATTCTGGTATTATCATACAGTTATTACTTGACTATCATAAACTCTATCTTCTTTTTTCTATTGTATTTTTAAAAATCAGAGTAAAGACAAGCAGGGATGAATGCATAAGCTAACGTACAGAGCAGCGTTTCTCAAACTGGGGGTCCTGACCCAAAAGGGGGGGGGGGTCGCAAGACTATTGTATCGGACGGGGGGTTGCAAGAGCGGTGACTGCTGACCAGGCACCCAGTTCTGAAAGCAGTGCTGCCACCACCAGCAGCGCAGAAGTAAGGGTGGCATGGTATGGAGGGGGGTTGTTACAGCCTGAAATATTTTCAAAGGGGGTCCAGGCAAAAAACGTTTGAGAATCATTGGTATAGAGCTGCATGTACAGACAGATTCAAGTTATTTTATAAAAACAATGAGAAGTCCTTGTGGCACCTTAGAGACTAACAAATTGTGTTAGTCTCTAAGGTGCCACAAGGACTCTTCATTGTTTTTGCTGATACAGAGTAACACGTCTACCCCTCTGAAGTTATTTTATGTTGTTTGCGTAGACTTGGCAGAATTTGATTTTTTTGTATAACTTCAACAGATATCAATGTTTCTTCGTAAACATTTTTTCAGTTTTTAACCATTAAAATTTTTGCAGTTGTGCAAAATTGTGAGGTTTAAGCATTTTTTCAACTTTGATTTTAATTTTCACAGTTGCAGGAAATTATGGTGGTATCAGACAATATTAATTTATGACAGTAGACACTGAGATTAAAAAGTTAGTTTTATAATAATTAAAACACAAATCCATATCACATGTCAAAATATACAAAGTAAATAATCTTAAATCCAACTCTCATAACTTCTCAAGCATCTTTTTTCTTACTTTGCCTGTCTGAAATTTCAATTATCGATGGAAACATTTTTTCTTCGGGTTGTGTGTGTATGGTGAAATCGATGTTTACCAATAAAAATAAAATCCTTCCAAGCATGTTATGTTCAATTTAATAGCGAGACATCTTACCATAGACCTGCAGAACTAATGAACATATTTCCTCAAAACCGTATGAATATTACGATTTTTTTTTATCTTGCTTTCTTTTTTAAAGTTCTCTCTTATAACTTTGCAACTCCATGCAGATAATGGAACAAAGAAGCATAGTCTCATCACACAGAGGCATTTTCAGGATTTTATTACACTGAATTTCATCTCAACTACCTTCCTCCTCAACATATATTTTGTACTTTGGATTAAAAAATGAATATTCTTTTGGCACCCTTCTTTTGTGATTAAAGTTGAAACTATAGGCTAATGGCAAATCAAAACCATAGACGAGTTAGCTGTCATTAATATTACTGTATTATTTTGAGGCACTGACTCACATAACTGCCATAAATGAAAAACGATGTAAAGAGAAATGTAGAGATGAGTGGGAAAATGCTAGGGATGGATGGAGGAAGGAAGTCCATGTCTCGTTTTACTGTGCCAAATCCTGTAGACCTTACTCACTTTTTACTCAGGCAAATTTATTATATTAAATGCTAAGCTGATGTATTATTGTGGGCCAGGATTGTATGTAATCTCTCTAGGAGGAAAATGTGATGTGAGGCTCAGGAGTTCAAAGGACTATATTGAAATTGTGCCAGACAAGAATGGACTTTTGGGACAATAAGTGTGAAGTGAATTTCCAGGATCTTTGGAAATGGTACATTGGTTAAGGCATGTTGTGAAGCTGCTGAGTAGGGAACATCATGATGAATTAACACTATCATCATTAAGTATCCGTAGCTGGCTAAACACACCGGGCAGGCGTAATGACCTGTTTAACAAAAGGAATTGCCTAGGGCTGTCCAGTGGTTTCTTTAAACCGTTAATTCAGAGCATTCTCCATGAGGAAAGCCATATATTTGCTGGCTATGGGGATTTACTATTTAAGTGCTAGGTCTGAATGAAGATTATGGTCCAGATTCTGATCTTTCCATTTACCATCATGTGGAAGGGGAGTGCAGCCCTCCAAAGAAGTGTGTTCTTTTCTGGACCACTGGTCCATCTCTGTCTCTGGAGGCTGAGCTTGGTTGGAGAACAGCTGGCAGCGGGGCTGCTTATAGTTGTGGGGGACCAAGATCCACAGGAGCAAAAGCCTTCTCCCAAGATTCTCACCCTGCCCAGGCTCTGTCTTTCCAGAAGCTTGGCAAATGCCATCCAGCTGCCCACACCCTTTTGGTGGCTATTCAAGACAGAGAGGCGGAGCAACAGCTGTTTCAGGACAGCAGTAATTCATTATTAGTTTTGCATTGTAAATGTTCTAAGAGAGGTTTAAGAGAGGAAAATGTGCTGCTCCTCTGCTCCTGCCATTAGAGCCAACCAGCCACATAAAGGAGGGAGGTGGCACTGCGGTGAAGGATTTTTCTATCACGTAGCTGCCTTTCTGCCCTTATCCTGTTGCATATATGCTCCTGCGCACTGGGCAGCAAAGGAAAGAATACATCATTGTGTAAAGTCATCCAGAGCAAGGAGCGCAGACATCCTGTTTTAAATAGAAGATTCTGAGTACTAAGCCACTCTTATAATAGTCTTTTTGATAATCTTTTCTCATTTGAATTTTAACACCCTCAGAAAGAACGTTGCGAAAACAAATTCAGGCCAGTTGTTCAGAAAAGCTAAAGCTTTTGCTTACCAGTGTTCATCAACTACAAATTAAACAAATGCAAAAGAAGGTCTAATCCTGTAAGATGCTGAGAGTGGATTCAGATGCTGGTCTGGATTTGGAAACACTTATTTTAAATACTGTTTTTGTATGATTGTGAACTTGACATGAAACTGGAAACTTCTCACGGTTTTAAATGGTTGCTATTATTGGAGAGTGATGGGAAGGCAACAGCAAATATAAACGTCTCCTATACTACTATCTTCAATACCCCTATAGCTCAGAAGGCATTTGTGTCTGAAAGATACAACTATCTATGTAGCAATGTAATTGCAGAAATCAGTTAGAAACTTAGGATACGACTCTCAGCAGTGCAAATTTACAGCAGCTGAGAATCTGGCCCATTCTAGTTTTCAATCTGTTATATATGTTAATGCCATTGTTTAGGTGTATTGCTCCCTTTCTACAACTTCATACTGTTTCTTAAAGAAACGAGTTCTTTCTTTAACTATGTTAAATACAACTAAAAAGACTTGCTGCAAATGAGTTATAATCATTACATATGCCATGTGTTTCAGTAAACAGAGTATTGTAAGCATAACTTAATGCTTCTCTGAGTATTTACAATCACTCAGATTTATTCAGCTCTACCATGCTATTCACGTGTTTGAAAGGTTATCTCAACACGACATTTAAAGTATGTATCTAGATTAGCTCATTCAGTAAATGAAAATCTACAGCTGAGATTTATTAGTCAGGCATGAAATATGCTAAAAGGGTCTAGGCAATGGATTGCCGTGGGAGGATAACTCCTCTGTTCTAGTATGAAAAAGTAAAACCCATTGGATACCATCACACAATCATTAACATCAATTGAATTTAGATATAACATTGCAGTAGTTTATAATCAGCCTCTTTGTCATATTATAGTTGTTCAACTGGGGTATCAACTAATACTAATCTAATAAGGGGAGCTCAACATCCAAGTTATGTATTAGAAATTAATAAGTTTATTCTTGTAAAATTGTATAAACACATTATAATTAAATCTTTATTTAAATGTTTCATCAAGAAAGAAATTTTGGTATAAACTCTGGTATGGGTCTGATCACTACTTCATGGTGAAAAAAAGAGAAAAAGATGTAGAAAACAGTGCTGTGATTTTCCCTCTCTTGTTCCCTAATGTATAGCTCCCGGAAATACTGCTGTCCCTGAAAATAATTTGATATCACAAGTAGCGAGCAGTTGGAAAATATATTAGCACATTGAGATTTCTAGTGGAAGCAATGTATATTATAGGTTTAACTCTAGCTAGCATTCCAAAGAACTTGGCAATGTACATATGAGAAATAATTGAATTTCTCTCAATGAATTTCCTCAGTGACACTTATAGCAGACACTTCTGTTTTTAAAATATTCAAAAATAATCTTTCATCTAAATCCTACTGGGTAAACTCCAGATTGATTGGCACAGTGGCAAGTGGAGAAGAGAAATGTCTAGCAGTCAGTGTCTGAGATAGCTATAGTAAATCTGAGAAGTTTTATCTTAGATACATGGGCTAGATTAATCTTTGTCTCAGGAAGAGCTTTATCATAGTGGAGGCTGTATTAGAGGAAAAGCTTTGTGACTATAGCTTTTTAGTAGCATCCCTGGGCCTACATTTCAAAACCTTCTTTGGAAAGAATACATTTTGGGTGGAATCCGGGCCCCACTGAAGTTTTTGTGTTTGGTGAGTCGTACTTCCTTGAATATTCTCATAGACAGAGATTGCATTATCATTCTTTTCGGTCTTTTCAAATAATTTCAGTGAAGCAAAATCATGTCCAAATTTTCACCAGAAAGACAATGAAACCTTTAATTTCATGGTTTAATCAATATCAGAGAGTGAAAGCTCATACTTTTATTTATTACTGAGATTTTACAATGCATATATATATTTTTAACAGAAATAAGATAAATCAAAAAAGCATACGAGTCCAACAGTGGCATGAATAAATAGTAGCAGATAATGGTCCACCCACATTGGCACCTTGCCAGAGAGCACATTCCAGAGAGAAAGGGCTGTTTTCACTCTCTTTTGTTTACCAGGACAGAGTTTGGTTGGTGCAAACAGATGGTTCCATGTTTTGCCCTTGGGGATGACAGCTGAGTGACCAGCTTTCTGACAGCAGATGTAACACACATTCACCATTGGACTACACAGACCTCCAGAACCACAGAGGTATTTAGAGTAAGAAACTGTTGGTGGCGCAGCGGGGCTGGCAGGTTTTCAACCTGGCTCCGCTCAGCTCCCAGGAAGTGAAGACATGTCCCTCTGGCTCCTAGGCATAGGGGCGGCCAGGGGGCTCTGTGTGCTGCCCTCACCCTGAGCGCCGGCTCCGCAGCTCTCATTGGCCAGGAACCACAGCCAATGTCAGCTGCAGGGGTGGCACCTGCGGGTGGGGGAAGCGCGCTGAGCCGCCATGGACGCCCCCTCCCCTAAGAGCCAGAGGGACATGCCGGCTGCTTCCTGGGAGCCGCCTGACATAAGCACCGCCCGGAGGCTGAACCCCAAACTCCCTCCTGCACCCCAACCCCCTGCCCTAGCACTAATCCCCCTCCCACACCTCAATTTCCTCCCAGATCCCACACCCTCTCCTGTGCCCCAACTCCCTGCCCCAGCCCTGAGCCCCCCCCTGCACCCAAATTCCCTTCCGGAGTCCACGCCCCAAACCCCTGCCCCAACCCTGAGCCCCCTCCTGCACTGCAAACCCCTTGGTCCCAGCCCACAACCCGCTCCTGCAGCTCAAACCCTTTATCCCCAGCCCCATCCCAGAGTCCACACCCCCACCCAGAGCCCTCATCCCCCCCACGCACCTCAACCTCCTGCCCCAGCCCTATGAAAATGATCGAATGAGCAAGGATGGGAGAGAGCAAGAGATGGAGGAAGGAGGGATGGAGCAAGCAGGAGGCAGGGCCTTCGAGAAGGGGTGGGTGGGGCCTCATGGAAGGGGCGGGGCAAAGGTGTTCAGTTTTCTGCAATTAGAAAGTTGGCAACCCTAACAGGATGGTAGCAATATTCAAGAATAATGAATTGGCTTAACTGGAACAAGCAAGAGAGCAGCCATATGTCTGTTCATCAGTGCACAAATACAAATTTTCTAAAACTAAGGGTTGGATTCACAAAAGGACCTAGGCACTTAGTTGGCACTTTAACAACTAAATCCCAGATTCAGGCCCCACTGGGATTCACAAGGCCCCCACTCAGCTGCCGTTGAGCCCTTAAGGCATCTAACCTCACCTGGCACCTGTATTTTAGCAGTAAAAGTTGCTGAGCTATGTTTCTGTTTCTGACTATGCACATTGCAGCCCCTATAGATAAACTTACATTAAATGCTGAGGTGGGGGAGGACTTCTTCCTTCATAACTTCTAGCCTAGTGGTTAGGGTACTTAGCTGGGATGTGGCCAACACCAGATTCTCCCCCGTCCCCCCCTTCCCCTGAGGGGGGGAAAGGCTTTCATAGAATCATAGGACTGGAAGGGACCTCAAGAGGTCATCTAGTCCCATCCCCTGTACTCATGGCAGGACTAAGTATTAACTAGATCTTTGAACTGGGATCAGCCAGTTCTGAGGCGAGGGCCCTAACCACTGGGCTATGGAATAATCTGATGTAGGGAATTCCTCACTCTCTCCTTTTGAAGCTGTTCCACTGTGGAGAAATAATCAAAAAAAAGTTACTGGTGCAGGGGGACTGGTTCCTGGGTCTTCCACCTCCCAGGGCAGTGTGCTAACTACCAGGCTACAGAGTCATTCTCATAATTGCTTTCTCTCTCAATGGCCCAAAGACTCTGTAGCCATAAACATTTGTTTTGGGGTGATCTTAAGACTTTACTTCCTCTATTGACAATAACAAAGACAGCAACAATGTTGATGCTCTTGAGACAGTTTTACGAAGCTTAGTGAAAAATCACATCTGACTACTTGATTGCGTCCTCCACAAACTGTTTCATACAAGTACAAGAGCATCTTGCTATACAAATGAACAGGAAAGCAAGAGTCTAACAAAGAAAAACTCTTTTCAGGTAAGCATGGGGGCACTTTAAGAGCAGACAAGCAGACTCCCAGAAGAATAAAATGTGCACCCTTGACTTATATAAAATAATAGGAGGCTCTTGCTCTTCAACTATGTATGCCAGCAAAAAAGGATAACAATACATAAGACACAACAGCCCATAAAACACACACACTGACAGCCACTGTATACAAAACAGACTTTCTGCTCCTTCTTCCCCTCCCCTCTCCTGTAAGAATGGTGTTAAATGCTCCCCCTCCCCCGTCCTGTACCCAAAAACTCCTCAGTTCCTAAGAGGGCTGGGGGACAGTTCTGCCTCCTTCTTGCACTAACCCTGATTGGTTGCTCAACCCCAGGAGGAAGGGAAGTGGGGCAGGCTTTCCCTCAATCTGAACTGAAATTTACCTGAGTGCTGGGGCTTCTTACATCATAGTGAGATTTGGTACCTGCTGGAGCCAATCATGTTACTTGTAATGAAACCATGGGAGCTAGTGGCAATCTTTACTGAAGACAGCTTCATTGTCACCTACAAGAAGTGAAAAAAAAGGGACAGGGCGGCCTCTGGCTTCAATCCCATTGCTAGGAGCAGGCCTCGGTGGCCATTTTAGATAAAGGGAAAACTTCATCAAATAGAAGGCAGAGCTTAGAAAATCATGAGACTTATTAAAAAAAATAAAAAACACCCACCAAATATAGTGGCACTTGTGATAAAATTGTGATTGCTGGCTACAGTGTCTTCTCATTCCCACCCCTTACTTCCAGTTGTCTGGAAGATCTTGATATACATTAAGTTACATGATTGTGTTGGCTAACATTATTCAACCTCCTCTCCTGTGAGACATTATTCAAGCCATGTGAATTCCTTAGAAAATACATGCTGATTCATCAGACATTATGATTGGGGTTTTGTAGCAGGGATGCTTAACCCTACAGCCATTTCAGACATCTAGATGCAAGTGCTAAATCTTCAGTTTTTCTTTCAAAAATATTTCAATGTTACTGTTAAAATTATATTTCACCAGTAACCCTCCTCTCCCCAACCATTAATACAGCTGGCTCAAAGAGCCCAAGAGAGCATCATGAAGCCATTTTATTTCCAGTAATAAAATCAGCAATAATCCAGTAGTAAAATCAAAAGTGACAGGGGAAATACACCAACAAATCTAACAGTAAGAGCCACTCAGTCCAAAGAGGGATCTTAACATGGCAGTTGGTGAGCCGCACTGCTAAGGTACACACACATCAGAGGGACAAAGTCTCACAATGGGATCAGCTTCAAAAGGTGTGACACTGTATAAAAGAGAGGTGACCATGTTTACAATGATGTATCACCCCTGTTGCACAATTGTGATAAATCTTGTACAAAGTATGTCATGTTAAGGTATCATTGGAAAAGCTATAGTCTGCTAAAGTATGATTATCCTGTTTATATGCATGTATCATCATTATATATGAAGTTATGAAATTTTGAGTTGTTTCTGAAACCTGTTGTATTTCTGGGTAACACCCCCAAGACCAGGGTTTAAATTCAGCCTCAGCTCTCTGGAGCCGAGCGCTGGTAAATTTTTTAAAACCTGCAGGAGCACCGTCACCTCCTGCAGGCTGAAACCCCAAGCCCCAGTGCACCCCATGGGGCTGAAGCCCTGAGCCTCCATGCCCCCCCCTCCGCAGGGCTAAAGCTCAAGCCATGGCACCCCTCCCCAAGCTAAATCCCTGAGCCCTGGTGCCTCCCCCAAGGGCTAAAGCCCCAACCCCCCGCCCACCAGGGCCGGTTCCAGGTTTTCTGCTGCCCCGGCAGTTCGGCAGCGGATCCTTCACCCCCTCTCTTCCTCGTCGGCGGAAGCTCAAAGAGGAAGAGAGGGAATGAGGGACCCGCCACCGAATTCCCACTGAAGACCCGGACGTGCCGCCCCAATAGCGGACATAAGAACATAAGAAAGGCCGTACTGGGTCAGGCCAAAGGTCCATCTAGCCCAGTATCTGTCTACCGACAGTGGCCAATACCAGGTGCCCCAGAGGGAGTGAACCTAACAGGCAATGATCAAGTGATCTCTCTCCTGCCATCCATCTCCATCCTCTGACGAACAGAGGCTAGGGACACCATTCTTACCCATCCTGGCTAATAGACGGAGTGACGCCCCTTTGTATTGGCCGCCCCAAGCACCTGCTTTCTTAGCTGGTGCCGGCCCTGCCCCCCCCCCCCCCACCCCACAGCTGAAGCCAGGAGTGCCAAAGGGATGTGGAAGTGGCGGGGGAGGGCTCCTGGACATAATCTCTGAGAATTTAAACCCTGCACAAAACAGATTGGCTAGCCAGTCTGCTTGATGGCCCATTAAGCACAATCAGCTCTTCCAGGGACCCCTCCTGAGGTCTCTTCAGGCAGCACCTAGGCAATGAATGCCTCATGGCTCAGCAAGGCACATGCGACCCAGTACTCCATGTTTGCACCAGTAACTTTCCAGGCACCTGGACTAAGGGTATCAATTGCAGACTGTGCCATCATTCTCAGACTTCATTCGTGCTCCATGTCTCTGGACTATGATTTCTAGCAAAGGGAAGCTTTGAATAAAAGGATTGATGACACCCCACCCCCCATCTTTTGTGTGACCCAGAGAGATTTATTGCAAGCTAGCAGAATTACCATCACTGCTAATATCCTGACCTACAGACTCTGAAACCAATTGTAAGGTGTATGATTCCTTGAACCAATTAATAACTCTCTTCTTTTCTTTTTTATTAAACAATGTTTAGTTTAGGCTGCAGCATGGTATTTGGTAAGATCTGAACTATAGATTGACCTGGGGTGTGTGGCTGGTTCTCTGGAACTGGAAAAACCTTACATGTGGTGCTTTTGGTTTTAATAACCTTACGTCACAAAGGTCCAGTTGTCTGGGTAGTGATGGGGCTGGATTGCCTATAGGTGACTGTTTTGGCTCCTTGTTAACTAGTTTAGTGATGCAGTAGGTCACTTTTGTTACTGGCTTGGTGACCTCTAATGATAGAATAAACCACCAGTTTTGGGGTGTCTGCCTTGTTTCCTACAGTCTGTCCTGAATTTGGCATTTTCAGATGTGACCCAAACCAGGCACGGTGCCAAAGGGATTAGAGAAGCACAGTTGAGGTGAATGCAGTGCTACTAGCCTCTGGGGGTCATTGCTCATTAGGGTCATTATGGGTTGTTGCCCCTTGGGAAGGAATGAGACTCAAGAAATTACTGGTGGGGGGCATTGTCCATAGTTGCTGTGATTCTATGATCATGAGCACCAGTGACAAGTACCAAACCCTATAGAAAATTAACATTAGGCACAACTGACTACTAGGGCTGTTGCCCAATGGGGTGGAGCAAATGTGAGGTAAATCTAGCAGAAGGGGCCAGTGTTGGTAGTGTAGAATCAGCCACAAAACTGCAAGCCTCAGACATCATTTACACATGACAGAGACTGTATAGGAAACACTCAGAACAACAGCCACACACAACCCATAGCCCAGCCGAGCCACCAACTGCCTCTCGGAACTTCCTTGTATTTTACAGCAGGGAGGGAGCAGAGCCAGGAGCCATTTTGAGCTGTTGTCCACAAGGAGCATGAGGTATCAACCTCCAGCCTAAGTTGGTAGGAGGAGATATTCTGATAACACAACAAATGCCCCACTCCTATCCAGTCTCACTAACTGAACTCTGGCTGTGGCTGTGTTTTGCAATGGGAAGCATTGCTTCCTGGTCATGCACTAATGAGAGGCTAGTGTACTCAGGTCGGTCCTTCAGTGCCCGGGACAAGGTGTCAGGCACTGTCCTGAGTTTCACCCGCACTGAACCTTCCCTTCTACAGTACCCATGTAATGATGGTGACCCTTGGGGACGCCCCAGTCCAGCCCTGTACCTGGGACAAAAGGTTTTCCTCAGCACAGATGGATTTGAAACCAGCCTCCTGCCACTGACCATCCCTTCTGAGCTACAGACCCCAAATGCCTCAGTCAGTGCTGCAGCCTTTGTGAAGAAGGATCAGTTAGTAATGGTGATAAATGGATGGGTCTATCTCTACTTCTTCATAGCTGGGGAGGAGGAATGGCTTCCAGTACAGGGGATCGATTCCTTGGTCACTGAGCTCTCCAACACCCACTGCTGCTACCCAGGGCAGGACCCAGCCTGCCAGGACATCAGTCTGACTATTTTTGCCTATGAGACTGGGCATTCAGCCTCCGAAAGAGACATCTTCCTGTCAGAGAATGGGGGCTACACGTTCACCGCTCTGAAGCTGAGCCCAGAACTGCAAGGGGTGCTGCTTGGTGTCTACAATTTTGTTTCCCTCTCCCAGACTGGGTTGCTCATCAACCGCACCCACAGTGATGGGGAAGGGAAAGGAGAAGGAGCCTATTTCTCATACACCGGGGGCAACATGAGCCACATGTACAGCCACATCTCCATGGGCTTCCACCTGAAGTCCACAGGGGGTCCTGATGTCCGGGGTATCCAGAACCCTTTCCTGTGGGGCTTCACTATCCTCTGGACCAAAGACACTCTGCTGATCTCCTCCAATAATGGCTTGCTTGTGGAGCCAGTGACTGTGCAGACAAAGGTGTTTTCCAGAACCTCCCCTCCTTTCCCTGGTGGTGGCCTCTGCCATGTGGCCACCAGCAACACTGAGATTGCAGTCCTGACCCGGGACCATCAGCTCTTCCATGGCAGCCTAGACATGGTCTCCACAACTATCGTGCAGGTTAGAGAGCGCAACAGCAGCGAGAAAGGCCTGTGCAATGCTGTGCTGATGTTTGACAAAGTAGGGATGCTCACCATGTTGAGCCCTGAACCTACCAATAATTCCTGGGCCTATAACTTCCAGAAATGCACCTTGAACATACAGTTGCTGCTCATGGAGCTTTGGCCACCTCTGCAAGACTGCCCAGTTGAGATCCTCAAGGGCCATTTCCACAACAAAATCCATTATATCGACATGCACCAGAAGCTGAACTTTAGTGCCACGTTTGTGCCAAAGCCGGGCACTGGGGCTTTTCCAATGGTGACTGTGAGCAACCCCCATGTGCTAGGGTTCCAGGCATATATAACAGAGGATGGGTACACATATGACGGGAACACCAAGTACAGCTTGCACATGCAGATGCTGCAGCAGTGCTTCTCTGGCATGGCAGAACCTCATTTCAGTGACACCTTCCTCTCTGGCGGGATGTCTACCCTTACTGTGGACATCCCCAACAAAGGCCCCAGCTGCATTGATATGCATCCTTTGTCTGCACTTATCAACGTAGGTTGCCCACCTACTAAACACATTAAAGTTTTTAAAAACACAACAGCATGCAGCAAAGGCCTGTTTAATCAAGGCACGCTGCAAGATAACTTCACTTATACTATCAGCCACAATTTATATGACCCCCATTTTCTTGCCACACCACAGTTAGGTCAAAGTGATCTTGAAGTTCTATACGAGTATAATAACCTGGGATGTCCTCTTCTGCTGTATTATGATACTCCTTGGCTGCCAATCCTTGAACTGTGGGAAAATGATGCATTTGTGGAGTATGTTGCTGCTGACTTTGTGGTGTTTGAAGTCAATGGAATGTATAATTATGATTATCTCTTGACAGCTGCTGAAGCCAATTGTATCTCTCAACCTCAGAATTGGACTGCTTTGATACAAAAGCAAGATTCTCCAAATCCACACACTGCATGGAGCAGAATGAACTATGAAAGCTGTAAGAACCACAATGGACCTAAATTAGTATCACTCTCAGCCAAGTATCAAATTCTTGGTCAAAATGAAAAGAACAAGATCATTTTTTCCCACTATAATGGCTTTTATATCTTTAAAGCCATTGTGGTGGACAAATTATATAGTTACTGTGAATTGTCTGCAACGGTCAGTGTATATGTCACTGGTGCCCTCCCAAAGTCTTACATATATGCTTGGACAATGCTGACAACTTTTCTGACTATCATTCTGATTGCAATTTTGATGGGATATTTCTTACATAAACTATCACTTATGAAAAAATCCCCAAAAGTTAAAGTATTTTGAGCATAATCATTTAGAAACCTAGTATGGTGTTCAGGGAAATTAATGGGGGTAGCGTTAAGAATTCTCATAGGCTAGTTTTTTATTAAATAAGCCCAATTGAGGCAGGCTGATTAAAATAAGGAATGCCTATGTATGAAAGAGGAAATGATAAAAGGAACTGTTGTATGTTTTCTAACTTTATAGATGTTGGAGGGGTGATGTTCGTACTCCAAGCTATTAGATCTTTAAAGGGTGGATGTTCCCTTAGATCTAGTTTAACATACTAATTTATCTTCCCCAATTCTTTTTCTCATTTTCATGCAGTAATCTTCCGTCTCTTGGCTTATGTGAACAATCCTTACTGCCTGCTATTTTATTGCTAATATATTGCTTTTAAGTGTGTCACCTTTTGTTGATGTAGTCAATTATATTAACCTATTCAAGAGCTGGATGTTCTAATCCAGCTGACCCTTTCCTCAAAAAAGAATAAGGATATCCTTGGAGCATGGCTAGTGCTTGTTCGATGGACAGTATGTCAATGGAAATCCAAGAGATTCCTCTGTTTCCTCTAGTTTGTATTCCTGTTGTGATTTTCCTCCTCTCCCACCATTTGCAATATTAATTTTAGTTTATATCCGATTCCATTTCATTTGCTGGATGGCAGAATACTGACATTTCTATTGGGTTCTAAAGAACTCTCCATCAAAACAGTGAAATACAATTATTTTCCAATATGAGAGAATTGAATGGATTCTGAAAACATTATTGAGGTTGAATAGCACTTGGCTTCAATGGGATTACTAGCCTGAGTATATACAATTTAACATGAATAAAGGTTGCAGAATGTGGCCCCTGGGTTTCCTGTTGTGTTATGTGGTCAACCAAGTATTACCTATTTAATGTATGTACCATGAAACTTTGTTGTGGTCCACTGCCATAATCAATTCATACTCTTCACCATTGAGATTCTCATCCCTCTTCCCCCCCGCACACACACACACACACACACTTACACTTGCAAGGACCTTTCAAATCTGTATTAATAGATTTTTAAAAAAAAAACTTCACTGGTAGGTACAATGTATGGGCTAACACGACAGTGGCATGCAACAGAAACAAACCAAAAACCACGACATTCATCATTTAAGAAACAAACTGGGTTTTTGTCTACACATTTCATATGGTCTTGACTATAGAAAAAGTATTTTGATGTTAATTAACATTTTAATATAGCAAAAGTATTTTAGACAACTGTCTTTACATCTTTGTGGTAAAATTGTTCATTTTTATTTGTTGTTAACTGAGGGCTCATTTGTGGATTTCTTGTATTTATTAGGCATAGAGCAAGTGAAGAAACAATATAGTTTCTTCAAATAAGGTGCTTTAGAAGTGTTATGCTTATAAAGAGAACTTTTGCTTTTTTTACCTGCATATTATATGGATGTTTAGATTTAAAAATAAAAAATTGTCAGTTTACAAAAATGGTAATAGTTTGTTCTGTGACTGTGGAATGCAAGTTGAATAGTTAAAAGTGAGTTCCCTCATGATTACCACTTCTGTAAAATCCATCCCTGTCATGGTTTCCATGCTGGGAATCTAGCTGTTTAGATCAACAACCTGGAAGAGACTCAGTGTGTTGGCAAGTGAAGGAAGGAAGGTGTTCTGTTGGGCTGAGTTTTCACCTGTTGTTGGAAAGGTAATCGAGAAAAAAAAAAAACACAAGAAAAAAGGACTCCACAGACTGCAAGAAGTGGCAAAATTGTGTCACAAAACTAAATCAATAGGATGCAGTAAGGGCAGGAATTAAGACCTCCCCTCCCAGAAGGCGAATATGATAATGAAAGCACAAAATACAACCTCTCTCTGGATTGATGAAAAAATGTTGACATATTTTGTGAGGTATCCCTTTAAATAAACTGGCAGAATCAAATGATTGCATAAGATTAATCAAACACATTTGATTATCCTTAAATGATGTAGAACCAAGCTTATTTTAATAACCAGCACAAACCTACTTACAAGTCCAAGATTTAATCACTTCTAAGTCAACGATAACCAATCAATAGCTACCTTGGAGGCAATTATGCATCAGCTATTGGATAACAGGTAAATGGATGTTTGATATTCTGGCAAACAGATTTTTAAACAATTTATTATGAATACAATTCTGATCTTCAGACTTGCCCTACTGGGCTCTCTCTTTCCTTTACCTCTCACATTCAGACTGTTGCTAAATTCTACATCTTTTTGGTGTACAACATTTTTTCAGAACCCATCCATTACTTTTCAACTCTACTGTCAAATCCCACAACTGTCCCTTGATAATCTCCACCTAGGATAGAGTAACCATCTTCTCAATAGTCACCTTGCTCCCCTCCAGTCTATTCAAAATGCCACCAAATTCATTTCCCTCACCCACTCCTCTGACTACATCAACCATCTTGACACATCTCTTTACTAGTTTTATATCCTTTTAATCATTTTAACCCCTTCATTTTTGCTTGCAAGGCTCCTCCCAACTCTGCCCTTGTCTACAACTCTCATTTTTCCTACCACTCCTCTGTTCAGGCCATGTGCTCTGCCACTTTTGCCTCCCTCCGTGCCGTTTTTTTGTTTTTTTTTCACTTTTCCCCTCCACAAGTACCTCTGTTTTCACCTCCCCTGCCCCAAACCTAGAATGTTCCCTTTGATCCTGTACACCTGACAACCTCCTGCTCTTTCAACTCCTTCCTCAAAAATCCTTCCCTTACCACATACTTTGAAAGCAAACTAAGAAATAACATGTTGCATATTGTGCACCACCTAACCCAGTGGTCCCCAACACAGTGCCCAGCAGGGGAGAGAAGCTGAGGCCCCGCGCCTGACGGGGACAGAGAACTCAGGCTGCGGGCGCTGGTGTTCTCTGTCCTCATGGCTTCTCTCCGGCTTCTCTCTGGATTCATATATTATGTAATATTAAATATGATGTTTTTCGTATTGTTTAATGTACAAATACAAAATAAGCCTTGAAAAATTGTTGGCACCCGCCACACTCTTCTGAAAACATGAATGTGCTACTGGCCACAAAAAGGTTGGGGACCACTGACCTAACCCATAACCTGACTCTATATTCTCTCCTCTATTCCCGATGGGTGATTATCTTCTCTGAGAGTCCTGTTTTGTGATCAGTTTAGGTCATAAGCTCTTTAGAAGGATCAAGGGCTGACCAATAGCTGAAGTAAACTGTCATAGCTCCACGATGGATTTGCCCCCAAAACCTTATTTGCTATATAAAACCCCCTGGTTACCACACAACAGTTTCTAGACAAATTCAAATGGCAAAATAATGTGTGGAATATTATCCCAATTCACTCTGCATGTGAATAAGAAAACTACAAACTCCAAAGCCAGGAAGAAGAAAAACCTCCTCTGAGGGACGTATGAGAGTATGCAATTATTGGACAAGCTGGCTGAACTATTGGGACCAGTGTAAAAGTTACAGGTAAACAGAAAGGAATTGGTAACCGTATAATGAAGGCCATTTAGCTCCATCCATTTTCAGTTACACTAACTTTCCTTAACATCGCAGCCATTCTGACCCACATTCAGTTGAACCTGTTTCATATTATTGGATATGTAAGGCTTAAAATATTCAGTAAAGATTCCAGAATCTTTCATCCAATTGCACCAAATGTTACTCTTGGTTATACTTTTTCGCTAAACATACTGTGCTACCCATGGAGGATTCTCACTCATGAGTCCTATGCTTCTTAGCACAAGACTGGCTGACCTGCCATAGCTCTCCCATTTTCTTACCCTTGAGGTCAGCGGTAGTGAAGTAGAGCATGCCCCAATATCTGTTAAATCTCATCTACTTTAACAGGAGCAGGTTAAGGCTAAGTGAAATTGTGGCCATACTACACAAACATAACAGGCAATGCCAAACTACAAATAAAAAATAAAGTAAGTATTCATAAGTATCTTCTCCAGGATCTAAAATTAGTTTCAAAATGTCTCTGAAGCCAATAATCTAAATAACTGAACCAAAGTGAAGTCTAAACAATTATTTTTGACTCACACTATTTTCACCACTCCCTACTGTGAAACAGAATTTTATTATAAATCCACTTCCCCAGGGGGGAATCCAAAGAATCAAGGAAATTTTTCATCAGTACACAATTCGATTACCATTATGATGATATGAGGATATAGTAATTATAGCATGGACATCCATTGTGTTCTAGTGTCAGATTTATAATAGCAACAACTTTGTACTTAACGTAAGATGACATTAAGTTCAAAAATAATATAAGCACTGTCACAAAAGAACAAAACATATGCTATGTTGTATTTGAGAAATTCATTAAGGACTGTATTGTAATGCATATACCCAGAGCAAAGTTAAGCTTAGGCATGCAACTTCCACTTTGGCATTTCTGGACTTTTGAGAGCTTAATTGTGCAACTTAACATTCTCACCAGTGTTTTGCATGGAATTTCCCAGGTTGCCGGGTTGTTTTTGTTTGCTTGGTGTGAGGTATTTTTTTTCCTTTTCTTTCTGGGTTGGTTGTTTCTGTTTCTTTGGGGGGGGAGGGAGAGGGTTGTTTTTCAAGAATAGAAAATCAAAAAAAATTACAAATTCAGCATTAGGGTTAATCTTAAATGAAATACAGATGTGTTAAGGTATGGTAATACACATTTCGGCACCCAAATAATCTTAACTCTGCCTGATAGTGACACCATACAATAACCATACAATTATGTTGGTATTTTAGTGTTTAAAGACCCAAAATGGATACTGCTGAAAATATACAAAAAAAATTAAAATTAAAAAAATAAAATGGTGCTTTTCCCCACTTGCAATATAACTACAGGCCATAGTTAAGGTCATTTAGATGCCTTGTGTTTTTCCATACCTTATTATATTTTAAATTTAAAAAATTAATTTTGCCTGGGTTTGTAATGCTTCTCTTGGAATAATTACAATGTTCTTATGGTTTTTTTACCCTTCAACCTTAACTGCAGCTTACCATAATACTTTTTGGAGTTTTTTGTTTCTCTGTATCTTGGAAAATATATACATAAGAAAGAGAAAGAACATCCATATTAGGAGTTCTCAGGACTTAGAAAACCTAACTTAACTAAGTGAAGACCTAAGTGATGCAAGTGTACCAAATTTGAAAGTCTAAGGCAACTTTAATTAAAATCATTGGAGAATTTTAAAAGCAAGGGAAAATAAGTAGGGCAGCAAGAAAAACTTTTAGTCGTAAACCAGTTGTAACAAAGGAACTAACAGCTTCTCTCTAAAGAGTAAACAGAACTTGCTTATCCTGTTACCAAACCCTTATGTTGCCTGTGTAAATTACTTAAGGGAGTTCTTCCCACAATCCCTCTATTTTAGATGCAACAGTAGGTTATTTGAAAAGAGATCACATTGGGGGAAAATCCCCTCTAACTGAATGATTCCTAGCATACAGAATCACAAGGATAGTGGATTACTATCAGTAGTGGTTTAACACTCCAAAATTATTTTTCCACATCTCAGAATGAGATTTTTTGTCTTTACAATTAGTTAATCCTTTTGTCCCTCTAACCAGAATGTCTAAAGCTTGGAAAGAAAAAGCTATTTTCTTTACACTTCATAAACAAATTGAGCCATTTAAAAGCTGCCCTACAGCAAAATTCACGAAAGCTCTGGATTTGCCATTTGACAGTGCATTTTAAACTAAAGCACCGACTTCAAAACTCAATACATTTTCACTTTGATCAAGTTTTAGTCTATTCTGAGGAAACTGGCCAAGGAATTTTGTTTACTCTCATTTCAGCATTACAGACCAGTGAATGTCAATCCAACTTCGAAAACCATGCTGTCTATCAATATGGGCCATTGGCTAGATTCCTATTATTCAGAAATATTTACTTAGGAATTTCCCTGAAGTATTTGATTTCTGGGCCTTTAACTCAATTCATTATGCCACACATGCTTGTTTGGTACTATCAAAAACTCAAGATAGCTTTGAAAGCAAACAAGAAATAACGGACACCAATCACTTTTTATTTCTCTTGGAATTTTCTCAAAATTTCAAGCAACATTTAACAAATTGTTTACTATTCTTTTATCTTAATCACACAGATTAAAATGAAGACCGAAGAATGTGTGAAAAGCTTTGTTTTTATAGGGATGCTATTGATGAAAGCTAGCTGCATTGAAATTCAGTTCTGTAACACTGAATACTATTAGCCATCTTCTGATCAAAATTCCTTTAAGCTGGCATCTATGTTCTTAAAAAGCCTAATTGATATGCATTGGGATGAAGAGTTCTCAGCTAAGAAAATAATTATTTCCCCACTGTTTGGTTTGCAGGATCCCACAAAGTTCGTGTTAGAACCTTTAGTGTGAATTCACACAAGTTTGCCGCTTTGCTCAGCTGACATTACTGTAAATTATCTGGTAAAGGAAGAGCTATATAAAGCCCTGTTATTTACCATAGTAACTGACTCTTTCCTATCTGATAATTTCCTATACAGATCTATGCACTTGGGAATTACACACACACAGGTTTGGAATCTTTAGTTAGCAGTATCTGTTGTATGTACAAAGAAGGGCTGAAGATGGTTGTGGTCCCAACCACCCGCAAAAATTTGACAACTTACACCAGTGTAACTGAAACAAAACCTAGCCTTAAGTGTCTGCTTAATTGTTACCTTCCTCCGTCTGGTGAGAGCTACTCATATCTATAATTATTAGACAGCACGCAAGTAAGAATTTCTACAGACTTATTCACTTAATAATTGATAAGGATTTCACCTGCACAGTCACAGATGCATCTGATGCAGATGAAGTTTTAACTCTGGATTTTGACAAATATTGACTTCCTAATTAAGTAAAAACTAGGACAACTAAATAGGT
Source organism: Emys orbicularis (assembly GCF_028017835.1). Taxonomy (NCBI): domain Eukaryota; kingdom Metazoa; phylum Chordata; order Testudines; family Emydidae; genus Emys; species Emys orbicularis. The sequence goes on along the minus strand of NC_088684.1, from coordinate 77,248,567 downwards.
ATTAAGCAATACTTTAATATATAACTTTCAAGTCCTCTTGGAATTTTTGTTATCTATTTTCATCATATCTATTCGGAGAAAATTTACAACTTGGCTGTAACAATTGACTGCAGGCTGATATCCAAAACACGGTCTCAAGTTAAAAGCAATTTTTAATATAAATCTCCAAGGAAAAAAGCCCAATGTATTTTTAGAGAGACCAGACGACTTTCTAATTTAAGATACTCTTACTGTAATTTAAACTTTTCCACAACTCCTCCCCACCCCAAAAAAACCCTTAGTTTTGTTGAATACTCAGAATTAATCCATTGACACATACCGGGCTGCAATCCAGATCAGTGAGGGGCTGTGTCACTCCTGCCCTGCAACCTTGGGGGCCTTACAATGCCTTGCTGAAGCAGCTCCTACCTGGGCCACTCACAATCAGCCTTCCAGCATGCAAGCCAGACCCTGAGTGTCTGTGTATAATTGCAGCCTGCCAGCCACTCTTGGTTACAGTCTGGCTCTCACTAGTCTTGGTTATACTGCAGGGTGACCCCAACACACACCCCAGTCTCAGATTTCCCCCAGAAATGTATGTCCTGTACTGTCCAGCCCTCTCCTAGGGTATGTCTACACTACGAGAGTAGTTCGATTTTACTTAAAATCGAATTAGTGGAACCGATATTACAAAGTCGAACGTGTGTATCCACACTAAGAACAGTAATTCGACTTTGTGAGTCCACACTAACGGGGCAAGCGTCGACATTGGAAGTGGTGCACTGCGGGCAGCTATCCCACAGTTCCCGCAGTCCCGCTGCCCATTGGAATTCTGGGTCGAGCCCCCAATGCCTGCTGGGGAAAAAAATGTGTCGAGGGTGGTTTTGGGTAACTGTCGTCATTCAACCGTCACTCCCGCCCTCCCTCCCTGAAAGCGCCGGGGGGCAATCAGTTCGCGCACTTTTCTGGTGAGTGACAGCGCGGACGCCACAGCACCACGAGCATGGAGCCCGCTGCGATCATCGCTGCAGTTATAGCCGTTGTCAACACCTCGCACCTTATCATCCACCTTTTTCAGAGGTAGATGCTGAGAAATCGGGCGAAGAGGCTACAGCAGCGTGGTGAGGACATTAAGTCTGAGAGTGGCACAGACCTCTCGCAAAGCACGGGACCCCGCGCCGTGGACATCATGGTGGCAATGGGTCATGTTGATGCTGTGGAACGGCGATTCTGGGCCCGGGAAACAAGCACGGACTGGTGGGACCGCATAGTGCTGCAGGTCTGGGATGAATCACAGTGGCTGCGAAACTTTCGCATGCGTAAGGAGACTTTCCTGGAACTTTGTGAGTTGCTGTCCCCTGCCCTGAAGCGAGAGGACACCCGGATGCGAGCAGCCCTGACTGTCCAGAAGCGAGTGGCCATAACCCTCTGGAAGCTTGCAACGCCAGACAGCTACCGGTCAGTCGCGAACCACTTTGGCGTGGGCAAATCTACCGTGGGGGTTGCTGTGATGCAAGTAGCCAACGCAATCATTGAGCTACTGCTCTCAAAGGTAGTGACCCTGGGAAACGTGCAGGTCATCATAGATGGCTTCGCCGCGATGGGATTCCCAAACTGTGGTGGGGCTATAGATGGAACTCACATCCCTATCCTGGGACCAGACCACCAGGCCAGCCAGTACATTAACAGAAAGGGCTACTTTTCAATGGTGCTGCAAGCACTGGTGGACCATAGGGGACGTTTTACCAACATCAACGTCGGATGGCCGGGCAAGGTTCATGACGCTCGTGTTTTCAGGAACTCTGGCCTGTTTAGACGGCTGCAGGAAGGTATTTACTTCCCGGACCACAAAATAACTCTTGGGGATGTGGAGATGCCTATAGTGATCCTCGGGGACCCAGCCTACCCACTAATGCCCTGGCTCATGAAACCCTATACAGGCGCCCTGGACAGTGAAAAAGAACTCTTCAACTACCAGCTGAGCAAGTGCAGAATGGTGGTGGAGTGTGCTTTTGGCCGTCTCAAGGGGAGATGGAGAACCTTACTGACTCGCTGTGATCTCAGCGAAACCAATATCCCCATTGTTATTGCAGCTTGCTGTGTGCTCCACAATCTCTGTGAGAGCAAGGGGGAGACGTTTATGGCGGGGTGGGAGGTTGAGGCACATCGCCTGGCTGCTGATTACGCCCAGCCAGACAGCCGGGCGATTAGAAGAGCCCAGCGGGACGCGCTGTGCATCCGGGAGGCTTTGAAAGCTAGGTTCCTCAGTGAGCAGGGTAACCTGTGACTATTAAGTTTGTTTAAAGAGAAGCTGAACCTGCCCCCGTTTCTTTACCCACTTAATGTTGACTATCCTCTCCAGTTACATACCCCCTTCACCCCGTTGTCCCCCTTCCAACACACCTTTAAAAATAAAATAAATGGAACTTTGTTCATTAACGCCGTTTTCTTTATTAAGGGTTTCGTGGTAAAGGGTTGAAACTGGGACGCAGACTGTGGTGGGGAGCGGGTGTAGTGATGGAAAGGACGCTTCTAAACTCAAGGAATGACAGGCTCCTGCTCCTAGAGCGGTCCGCAGTGGTGGACTGGTTGTTCCAACGGAGCCTGCCACCCCTCCTTTTCGGGACTCTGTGTGTGGGGGCTATGTGACTTTGTGGCGGGGGAGGACGGTTACAGATCCCCTGCTGCGTGGCTCTGTCATCCAGGCTAAGGACCGCTGCATAAGATCTGTAACCGCCCTTCCCCGCCACAAACTCACATAGCCCCCACACACAGAACATGAAAACCACCTCCCAGACTGACCAGGGTGCCTAGTGAATGCAATGTGTGTGTGACCTGCTGCTGAACCTGCCCCCGTGTCTGTACCCTGGTAAAGGTGACTGTCCTCTCCAATTACCAACCCCCTTTCCCCCCTTCAAACACACTCTCCTCTAAAAGAACCTGACGGAAACAGTAATTAACAGAAATGTATTTTTTATTAACAACTACACAGTTAGGGGATGACACTGGGATGGGGGCTTGGGTGAGGTGCTTTTGGAGTGAAGGAAAGGACTTATCAGAACTTTGGGAGTGAGAGCCGTCTGGTACTTGAGCAGTCTGCAGGGGTGGAGTGACTGTTTTCACGGCCCCTGCCGCCCCTCCTTCTTGGGACTCTGGGTGAGGGGGGGATGGGACTTTGTGGCGGGGGAGGGCAATTAGAGATAGACTGCAGCGGGGCTCTGTCCTCCTGCCTCCGGTCCTGCAGAACATCTACAAGGCGCCGGAGCATGTCCGTTTGCTCCCTCATTAGTCCAAGCAGTGTTTGAGTCACCTGCTGGTCTTCCTGCCGCCACCTGTCCTCCCGTTCGCTGTGTGATCGCTGGTATTGCGACATGTTCTCCCACCACTGGGTCTGCTGTGCCGCCTCGGCTCGGGAGCAGCCCATAAGTTCGGAGAACATCTCGTCCCGTGTCCTTCTCTTTCGGCACCTAATCTGCACCAGCCTCTGGGAGGGGGATGCCGGGGTAGGTCGGGAGACACTCGCAGCTGTGGGATGGGAAAAAGGGTGTGAATTCCTCACAAAGATACATCTTTGTGAACAATGCACATAGTCTCTCTCTGTGAACAAGACCATGCACAGCACCTATCACATGCGCACTCAGGACAAGGTCGAATTTTCGGCCTTCCCATTCAGTGCCTGGGGTCTTGCAGTGCAGATCAGACAAGCGGGACAGGACAGCGGAATTTGGGTAACAGGCTGACGTGGTAAGCCGTAGACTTTTGGCTGCTGAAAGCTTAATTTATAGCAGTGCCCTCCTTTCACGTTCAAAGCAATGCCCCTAGCGTTGGCCAGTTCCTGCTGCCGGCAATCCGGCCAGCATGAACTCTGCCCCTGTCCCACCCCCCTCGCGGCTGTCCCCGGGAAAGATCCCTGTATACTGCCCCTGTCCCGCCTCCACCGCGTGGCTGTAAACCGCCGGTTACAGTTATGTAAAGGAACAGGCAATCAGTCCCAATACTAACATTCCCCTAATTTAAAGCAGGTCACCATGAGTGATATCACTCTGATGAGGATTTCGGACACCGAGAAAGACCGCATGCTGCGTGAATGCCAGCAAAAACCAGGGCCGTATGCGGCCATGCTGTGCGAGGCACTGATCCCGGAGTACTTGCTGCTAGCCTGGTGCGGAAAAATTTCCTACCATGGAGGACGCAATAAGGCCGCTCTCCCCAGGAACCTAATGAAAAAGGCTTTCAAATTACCTCCAGGAGAGCTTCGTGGAGATGTCCCAGGAGGATTACTGCTCTATCCCCGGACATATTGACAGAATTTTCCAGTAGCTGCACTGGCAAGGACTAAAAAGTAGAGCGCCTAGGGCAAAGTAATCATGCAAAACCGGACTTTTTGAGATACTTTTGCAGTAGTTGCACTGGCAAGGACTAAAAAGTAAAGCGCCTAGGGCAAAGTAATCATGAAAAACCCATTGTTAATATTCCATTCCTGTTCTGATCAAAATAAATGTTTACATGTTTAAAACACTTACCGACTGATCCTTCCCCTGATTCAGGGTCAGGGTTAACGCCTTGGGTGGGTTGGTAAGGGATCTCCGTGAGGGTGATGAAGAGATCCTGGCTGTCGGGGAAATCAGCCTTGTAAGTGCTGTCGACTGCCTCGTCCTCCTCATCTCCTTCCTCATCTTCCCTGTCCGCAAACATGTCCGAGGAAGCGGCCGTCGACAATACCCCATCGTCAGAGTCCACGGTCAGTGGCGGGGTAGTGGTGGCGGCCGCACCTAGAACGGAATTCAGTGCCTCGTAGAAACAGCATGTCTGGGGCTGGGATCCGGACAGTCCGTTTGCCGCTTTGGTCTTCTGGTAGCCTTGTCTCAGGTCCTTGATTTTCACGCGGCACTGCGTTGCATCCCGGCTGTATCCTCTCTCCGTCATGGCTTTGGAGATCTTCTCGTAGATCTTCGCATTCCGTTTTTTCGATCGCAGCTCCGAAAGCACGGACTCATCGCCCCACACAGCGATCAGATCCAAGACTTCCTGATCAGTCCATGCTGGGGCCCTCTTTCTATTCTGCGATTGCATGGTCACCTCTGCTGGAGAGCTCTGCATCGTTGCCAGTGCTGCTGAGCTCGCCACGATGTCCAAACAGGAAATGAGATTCAAACTGCCCAGACAGGAAAAGGAATTCAAATTTTCCCAGGGCTTTTCCTGTGTGGCTGGTCAGAGCATCTGAGCTCGGACTGCTGTCCAGAGCGTCAACAGAGTGGTGCACTGTGGGATAGCTCCCGGAGCTATTAGCGTCGAATTCCATCCACACCTAGCCTAATTCGACATGGCCATGTCGAATTTAGCGCTACTCCCCTCGTCGGGGAGGAGTACAGAAATTGATTTAAAGAGACCTCTATGTCGAACTAAATAGCTTCGTTGTGTGGACGGGTGCACGGTTAATTCGATTTAACGCTGCTAAATTCGACATAACCTCCTAGTGTAGACCAGGCCCTAGATAGTACAAATATTTAAAGTCCATTAATCCTTAAAGGGAATAATATGTCATCTTATTATCTCAAATAGTTATTCAGACACTTCAATTTAAACACGCTGGATTAGATAAAACAGTTTATTAACTACAGAGCAATTTGAAGTAAGTACAAGTAACTAGGCAGAAGAGTAAAAAATGATTACAAGAAAAATAAAAGATAAGACGTTCACTAATACTTAAACTATATCAGATTCAAGCAATGTTTCTCACCACATGCTTTCAACAGTCTTACTGACCAAACCTTATAGGTCAGCACCCCTTCCCCAGAGTTTAACAAATGCTTCCTTTGTCCTTCAAGTGCCATGAATGTGATGGGCAGGGGGAGAGAGAGCTGACCCTTGGGTTGTTTATCCCTCCTTTTTATAGTTTCAGTCCCCCTCTTGATAAACATGTCCAGCTGGGCACTAGGCGACAAGGTCTATGTGGAAGGATGTTCCCTGCTGGCTTTTTCTCACCTGTTTGAGCTGTCTGTGTTTCCCTTCCTGCTTGATGACTGTTTACTGCTTAAATGCAAATTAAGCAGCACACACATTCCTTTATTTAGGATAGAACTGTTTGCCAACTTCCGTTTGGGCAGGGCTGTGGGGTTTGGAACATGTGTTAACTCCATGCAGGGGAATGTTATAACCTTACATACAATGCTGCCACACATTTTATCAGGACGATACTGATGAGCTAATTATGACTTTTCAAATGATACCTTACAAGACATGCCTTGTACAAAATTATTACAATAGTACGTAGGCTGTGAACACAGGGTATATTCTGTCACATCCATGCACACGGCCACCTCGCTTCTCAAACTCTGTGGGTATTTCTACACTGCAATTAAAAACCCATGGCTGATCAAAGAAAGAGAAAAGTGGTAGCCCAAAAAAGAGGTTAAGTTTACAGATGAACAGGCAAAAATGTTATTCTGCAACTGGCACGGCTGCGGAACCTAAAAGTTACCATCTCTGCAACAATACCCACTGCTTATACTGAAATATAGTTTCCTAATGAGCACTGCCAACATTTAAGAACTGCCTTTGTCAGCAGCTGCTTGCACTCGCATTGCATTCTCTGGCAATTCATTAATGTATCAGGACAACGGTGATCCCCCCGAACCCCCAGTTTGTATCCTGTAATAACTTTTCTATTCAATTGTGTAACCTTAGCATGATTTATTTTTTAATTTTAGAAGAAAGCTGCAACTCTTCTGCTTAACATGGCAGTCTGAAAATGAACAGTATTGCCATAAACTGTGAAATCTACCGGCAGATAAAGTTCAATTTAAATTAGCATTTGAACTTTAATAATTTAATCATCATGTGGGTCCTCACTGGTGGACATCTACAGAACAGAGGCAAACAATTTTCATAATCTAAAGTACCGGGATCCCATACTGCTAGAAACATAAGTATTGCTTTTGAGCAAGGCTGTTGTCATGAGCAGTTAGCTCAGAATTAAAATCTTTTGTCCTTTTCGGTTAAAATATTGCAAAAAGTGCTTCTCAATAGGACCTTTCATACAGCTGTGCTGAGCAAAAACAATCAGCACATTTCCTTTTAACTATGTAGTAATATACTGAAAAAAATTTCTCTCCGCTAATGATGAGGTCCTAGCCCTATAAATCAGATCTATGAGTAAATATTGCAGAGCTTAATATTTGTCAGCTTTTCCATCTAAAGACCCAGCATTCATTCAAAAGATATATTCATTGGACTCCTAGATAGAGTGAGAACATGGAAGTATCAATGTTGATGCATCATGTTCCAATGGCAGCTGCAAGTCTGTCTACACTACAGAAGTTTAGTATGCTAGCCATTGTTTAGACTCCTAGCATACCATTAACTCACCACATATAACATGCTCCCAGCAGTGCATGGGAGTTCACACTGGCAAGTGCTGGCTTATTAACCTGAGGGGTTCCAAGAGTCCTCTGACTACGGTCCCACAGTACACCACTCATTGTATACGTGGCCTGTCTAGCAGAGTTTCTGTACCCAGCTGAGCAGGGTCAAGTTTGCCATAAGCCCCCTTACCCTGTACAATAGCACTGGGTCCTATTTCTTGCCAATTCTTTGCAATCAATCAGTGTGTTTAAAGAAAGCAGATTTCAAAACATGTGTCTGAAGAGCATCATGTGCCAACTGGCCCAAGGCTGACATCTGCACACTTATGAGTATATGGGGTGAGAACGATTCAGTTATAGCTAAACCCTAATTTGAAACACCCTGGCCTCTGACTGGATATCCAAATGCCTTGTTGAACATGGTATTAGTCACTTCAGTAAACAGTGCCAGGAGAAAATAAGAGGACTGAAGATGCTATGTAACAAGGCTAGGATGCCAATAGCCACCTCATTGGCAGGGAGGAAACCCTACCCATTTTTTAATGAACTGGAGCATATTCTTGGGTTTTCCCCAGCCACAGAGCCCCGGATGCTACTGGATAGCATCCATCTGGCAAATTACAAAGAAAACAATGACACATATAGTGTAACCCAGTTGGAGAGTCTTGCATGTATGGGGTTGGACGGAGAGTCTTCTGCATTTATGTAGGTACCTTCATTATTGGAAGACTGGTGGATGCAGCCTCACATGAGGGCAGAAGTGTAGACTTTCCCCTACCTCCTTAAGATCCTTTCCTTCCCAACTCTGCTTCCACAATCAATGGCAGCTCCCTCCTTCTTGCACTTGGTTTGGCTCCACTTGACTGACATTTGGTGGCCCTTTCCATAAAGCCCTCCATGTTCCACTGCGTGACCTTCATTCCAAGTAAGGGCAGAAATCCCTAGCACATGGCAGCTACTTGAGCTTTGCCATCCCATTGGATTCAGAGAGTTGTGCCAAGAACCAGGGGACTCAGAGCAGTACACTGATGTCACAGGGTAGCTGGTCCCTATTGGCCAGGATGGGCAGGAATGTTGTCCCTAGCCTCTGTTTGCCAGAAGTTGGGATTGGGTGACAGGGCATGGATCACTTGATGATAACCTCTCTGTACATTCCCTTTGGGGCACCTGCCATTGGCCACTGTCAGAGGACAGGATACTGGGCTTGATGGACCTTTGGTTTGATCCAGTATGGCTGTTCTTATGTTCTTCTTAAGTGTCCAGCATGTCCAGTTCTCCTCTACCAAAAGTTGAAGCTAGCCAAATTCAGATTGAAAATAAGGTCTAAATTTTTAATGGTGAGAGTAATTAAACATTGAAACAATGTACCCAGGGCCATGGTGGAATCTCCATCACTGGAAATTTTTAAATCAAGATGCGCTGTTTTTCTAAAAGATATACCCAAGGAATTATTTTGCAGAAGGTCTATGGCCTGTGTCATACAGGTCAGACCAGATGATCACAATGGTCCCTTCTGGCCTTAGAATCTATGAACATGTGCTTCCAGTTTAGCCAACTGGGGAGGCGGGGGAGCACCTGGGGCTTTAAAAGATCAGGGAAAATCTGAGGAGAGACCTGGTTAGTCAGGGCTGCCTGAAACCACAGACTGGAGGAGCAAAGAAAACAGGCTGGTGAAAGCCACTTCTGAGAGACAATCTGCAAAGTGCAGAAAGCTCTGCAAGCCCTCCCTGGGAAGAGTGAGGGATTGGCCTAGAGGCTGGCGAACAGGCTAGTTTGCTGATGGTCCTTAGCCAGAGAACCTGTGGAGGGAAGGTGAGAAGGGCTAAAGGCTACAAGCCAGCAGATGACCTACCCTGCAGATCTTCCTGAGCCAGAGAGTCAATACCATGAGGCTGAAAAGGGATGTGAGCTGTTGGACTGTGTCTGAATAGGTGAGTCATGAAACTGGTCACTCTCAGGGGGAAGGGCCTGGAGAGTGGGACCCTGGAACAAAACCAGAAAGAACTGGGAAATGAGTGCTGGTGATCTCCAAGGTGGGTGTCTCTGAATGATGTCCCTGGAGATTTCTATGCACCTTCACGTTTACTGTAAGTTTGCTGATAATGGTTTTACTACAAGGATTTTAGGGAAATAAATTATGCCCAGAGATGAAACTTTGTATTGAAAAGAGACTGATCCTTTCATGGTAAAACAGAAGAGGAAACAAAGGTAGGTGCATATTTGTACCGTGGCCTGTTGCAAGAGGACACTCCAAGCAGGGTTCTGACAAACAGCAACTGCAACTTTTGACTAGAACTCTGTATGCATATGTGGGCTGGAACTGCACCTAAACCAGCATGTCTAGTGTGGATGCATTGCACCACTGTTATTTACACTAGCAAACAGCTTCTAATTAAGGCAATCTTTGTTGACAGGCTACTGCTGTAGATAAGATGCGAGAAAAGTATGCAACGGAAGTCTATACAGTGAATATGGTGTATGTTTTATTCTATTTACAGTACATTTGTTATAAATATAATACATTTCTTGAAAAGCTTAATTAACTTGAGTAGATTTTTTTAAAACAGATCAACTCAGTTGTTATAGTTACATAATAAAGTGAATGACAATTTAAATGACAATCTCATGGTTGTGTAATAGTGCATTCTGTATCGAGATGAATGAGAAAACACTCAAATTGGTTTCAAAATTATTTTCAGAACATCTTCGGTGAAGTTGTGTGTAAGCCATAAGGCTCACTGGCTATCAGAACATGAGGACACAATAACAAAGCCCCAAACTAATTTTAAAAACTGAAAAGCGAAAAAAAAAACCCAAACAAAAAAACCCCCAGCATAAATTGTATTTAACAACCTATCAAACTTCACAGTAAGGCTGGCATTTCTGATGAATAATGGCTTAAGTCAGGAAAAAAGACAACAAGGGTTGTCTTCTGAACTGTCTTTTAATATAGCCACAAAATATATTTAAAACATCATGCTGGAAGTTGTAACAGCAGTCAAGCTGCTTTTTTATTATTATTATTATTTGGACAGAGCCTGGGATACACAAGTTAATTCAAACGGTTTTATAAGGGGTATTTTAGTTCAGTGTTATGAGTATAAATTACCAGAGATGCAAGAGACATTAAAAAGGATATATGCATTTTCTGTCCAACGTGCTTTGCCTTAAGAAACAAAATGGCAAGTAGTCTGAATATTTTGCTATTGTCTCCTACACAATCTTTTGTAACAAGTTAGATGTTGGGGTAACACATTCCAAAACTGGAATAAATGTCAATCCGCAGAATAAGAAAAATCAGATTCTTTTGGTTTTTAGTATGATCTTTTAGTAAGTGGTCAAATGTTACTGATGATGATCAGTGCTGGCATGGAGTTCTGCTGACTTGTTTCAAACAAAGTAACTTGGTCGGCTAACTTGGCAAATACTCTGTGAGTTCCAAGATTATAGACTCCTGTACGAACAAAGCAAGCTTTCAACTGCAAGCTGTAGACCTCCTGGCTTTTAAGCTGAAGTTTGTACTGTGTTTGCCCAAGCCACGTGAAAGAACCATGGATTTCTAGTGCTTCTGGACTGAAAGAGAGAGGGGGGGGGGGGAATAAAAAAATCAGATATCTACTTTTGATCCTCTTATGCTTAAGTGTCTACCAAACATGCACCCATTCAAAATGACAGTCCTACGAAAAATTTTGCTTCACTGTGTAATATGTTTCCTGTATTAAGTGGCATGCAAATGCACTGTCTCTCTGGTGTTTTGGCTGTCTGATGTTTTTGAAAAGTGACCAGATGAGCTGACTAGTGCTCAGCTCTACATTAATTCTATTAACTCATTGATATATTAGTTCTTTACAAATTGTTTAATTGGGATTTCCTGGTGGACTACTGTCCTTACTATCTTCTATCTGTCAACATTTGTATTAAAAGCCTGGCACGCTGAGTTTCATACCCATCTGGTTAAATACACCGGACAACCCCTTGGCACTGGGCAAATGCATTCTGATTACATTGAGTTTTGCTAATTCTGTCCCAATTATTGCCCTTCAAAACCCATCTCTGAGAAACTTCTAAGAATGCCTAATTGGGACCGTTACTGAGAATACTATTCAGCTATTTAATTACACTAAGTCAAGTTTGATGACAATCAGGCACGTTGAATATTTTTTGGTATTCAACCACTTACACAGACTGTGGAATAAAATATTCCAAGAGAATAAATTATATACAGAATTCAACCAGCTCTACTATAGGTAGTGCATCAAAGGTATCTGATGTTTGCCTCTTTTTATACAACTTTTATTTTAAAAATCTCATTATTTGTTTTTAAATGTTTTTCCCCAATGTTACTGATAATTTCGAACACAGATGAATTGCTATATTTCCAAGTAAAAACTATAGTCACGTGCAGCAGTGGATAAAATCTAAGAACTTGTGATAAGTGCTGTTAAAGAAGTTATACTTTTTGTTAGGATGAGAAGTAATTTGTCGAATTTTGTATTGCTTATCCTAGAATATGATTTCTACACAGTAATTCTAACAAACGTAGCAATTATCTACACATTTTAAAAACAAATGCACTCTTACTGTACAACATTTTAAAATAATTTTAGATGAAACTATATTTTAGTATTTCAAAAGATAACTTTTGTTACCGTTGAGAAACTGTGTCAAACAAAATTAATTTTTTAATGAAAACAGCATCTGTTGTTGATGTTCCTCTCATTTTGCAGATACCTTCATTGTAGGAAACATTTCCCCAAAACAAGGAGATTTAAACAGCAAAAAATAAATATTGTTGTCTCACTTTTCTTTATAATCCAGTCATTACTCCCAGCCCGCTTGGCAATACAATCAATTTCTGTTTTACTTCCAAATGAACATGGGTTTTTGAAAAATACTCACATTGATTTAATTATGCTCCCATTGAGATGATGAGACACCAATGGGAACACAGGGAGGATGAAAGTCCTATCCTAAATATTTGATACATTTAATACACACTTGATAAAATGATGTTAATAAAATCAGATTAAGAGATCTCAGTAGCAATAAGTGTTCACAAGAAATATCAAATTGGTTTTAATTTAACATTTAGAAGTTTACTACCTTGTTGTTTTATGCCGCAAGTCAATTATTACATCAACATCAGCCTCAGAACAATTGGAAAGTAGAAGAGTGACAGGTACTAAACAAAGGCTGCAAGAGAAAATTTGTTTTACAATGCAAGATTTATACACATCACTGGTCAGTCTTCAGAATTACAAAATGTAACAAATCTATTTAAAACAAATTCTTATGTCCTTAATTACTCAATCATATAAACATTAAAATACATAGCGGTATTTTGTATGACATTATTACAGTCTAATATCAGCTCTTACATGCTGTCAGATAATCATTTTGACTTCTGAAAAAGGAAATTAATTGAAGTATATTTATGATTGTGACCTCAGAGAAAAAAATTATAAGTCAGTGTTGAAACGATCTCCTCAGTTTGTCTAAATGAGACCTGGTAAAGCAATAGTTCATAGCATAGCTTGATTTTTGCAAGCTTTCTATAAAAATCATGTACAACAAGGTGCATTAATAAAAAATTTTAGAATGTGAAAGAACATTTGACCCAACATGCTGGTCTAAATTTTGACTTGCTACAATATCCTCTTTACACTTTCTCTCCATATACTTCTATGCCCTTCTGCATATTGTTGACTAAAAGGGCTATTTAAACTATTTGCTTTAGTGGCCTGAAGAAATACAGGCATTTTAGCCAGGGTAGGCGTACAATGCTCAGCTAAAGCTGAAGAAGTACGGACATTCGAGTCCAACTTATTGCACGTTGTTTTTTAAAATGTAGGCATTGCTTTGTATTTAATATCCTGAAGAATACTACCCGAATACACTTATTAACACTAATGCTTTTATACAGAACACTCCTTCCAGAAGGATCCCACAGCACCTTTATACACAAACTTTTCAGGGTCGTGCCCCCCCTTACTCCTGTCTGCTCCCCCTGGCCCCCGGGAAGGGTAAGGGAGCCGAGGCTGGGTCAGGAATGGAGCTGTGGCCGGGGATGGGGCCAGGAGCAGAGCCGGGGAGCTGGGGTGGGGCCGGGATCACAACTGGGGGCGGGCTGGAGCAGAGTTGGAGGAGTGGGACTGGGTGGTGGCTCCCTCCCCAACCCCCGTATGGGGACTGGCTTGGGTCCCGCCGCACCTCCGAACGTTCCTCCGCAACCCCCTAGAGGGTCGCGCCCCATAGTTTGGGGACCATGAACTAGCGGTATCACTTCACCACTGAAATGCATCACTGGGATTGCTTAGCAGTAAACACTTTAAGACAGGAAGTAAAGACTGCCTTCAAGATTGACCACTGCAGGGGGAATTTAGGTAGTAAGCACATAACCCAAATTGGAATATGACCAGAATTAGACCCCTATTTGAATAAGTGGAGGCTCTCATAATTAAAACAATTTTTGCACATCATTCCACTTATGCTAGTTAGTTTCACTTCAATATCTATTGTAGTAGTATAAGAATGTAATAGTTAAGTTGTCAAAGCACAACAAGGAAATGTATACATTCTAAAAACGAAAGATTTTTTGCTAACAATTATTATCAAATTTTGTAAATAAAATTTCAAAGCAATATAAATTTGAAACCTAAACTAGTTCCCTTTATTTTTGTAGTGTAATGCTTACCAAAAAATTGACAAGACTGTCAATTCAATAAGACATGCATAACCACAAAGTAGAAGCTACAGGAACACAATTATCAAAATGAAAAAGCTTTTGTACAAGTGCTTTAGTTCATTGTTACTACACTAAGTCTCCAATTTCAGCCATGTTAAACATCCTTTTCCTGCAATAGTTTATACCTAACCCATGTTAACATTTAGAAAATTTGGATATGCTACTGACATAATAAATAAAAATTAATAACTTGAGCAAGAAGTTTTTATCTGTTCATTCAAATATTGTCATTTTGCAGCATATAGTATTCATTTTCAACGCACTTAATGATTGTTTATGCTGTGATTTTCTCAGGCTGTGAAGACAAAGATATTATAGATTTCTTCATCATTACTTTCATTAGTTACTTAATGAGTTATCTAACTTAACATTCCTATTCATTTTTAAAGCTAAATTATCTATAGCAGGGGTAGTCAACAGGCAGACCACGGGCCAAATTCGGACTACCAGATGCGTTTGAATGGACCCCAAAACCTTTCAATTTTATCATTATTGTTTTTTTATTATTATTTTCTCTGGAGTCTGGATCTTGACCAAGAAATCTGGATCTTGATAAAAAGTAATTGACCTTTCTGATCTATAGTACTTCATTTTCATTTCATGTGTCCCATCTTCAACTGCTAGAAAATGCTATTGTGTTGCAATTTTACCAATACATTTACAAAAAAAAACATTTTTTTGCTTTATAGCCTGTGTTTGTGTTGAATTTTTCCTTGCTCATGGCAATTTTTCCTTGTTTTATCACTTTATTTCATCCTTCCACAGAGCAAAATCTAAAAAGGATTTTTATTAAAGAAATGGGAAAAAAATAGTTTCCTAAAGGAATCTTGAAACATTTTAAAAGCTAACATTAATCAAACCTTTTCTGATGAAATGAGTGATTAAAGGACTCTGGATAATGAAGACTAGTCTTGATAAGGTTAGAAAGCTGTTCTGGTGTTGGTCTTGTGGGTAGTGAAGTGTTTTCTGGTCGAAAAAACTTTAAGAGAACCATTTCTGGTGATTCCTAGAACACACAAATATTCAGACAACTTCATTTAAAATACTCTTATAAATACACTAACACGACACACTGTACAACAAGGGATTAACCAGACAGATGTTAACTTGAAGGTACCATTTTCTCTTAAGAACTAGCTTCCAACAGATTACACTATTGTCTCACAATGTTTACAGGAGGCAATTAAGGAAATTACTGTGTCTTACTGTTTTAGGTGCACCACTTCCTCAATTCTTATGATGGGGGTGCTATATCACAGGCAAACTATTAAATTTCCTTCTCCCAAAACTGCTTTTTTAAACCAATGTGTTAAGAGTTCTGCAAATATGTATTACTGGTAAGATAAAAATAGAACAATGTTTAGACTGCACCAAGTTCATCTTGGGTTTTCACAAAAACCCAAGCAGATACAGTGAAAAGTCTACCATGGGGAGGTTGCCACCAAGGAACTGTAGGTAGCCAGGAAAACCCCAAAAGTGGGTGGCACTGGGTGGGAAGGGAACATGTGTTAATACAGTACATCTCTAAAGCTGGAGCCTAGTAAGCTCCTTCAAAAATGAAAACTACCTTCCCCTCCAAAGAGTGGAAAGCCCAAGGGAAGGCAGGTGGTGAAGTACAACCTCCAGGAGAGAGGGGATTAGATGATGTGGAAAAATGCAACTTCAGTGCATCACCCTGACTGCATCTGGTCCAGAATCTAGATCGGGGTCGGCAACCTTTCAGAAGCGGTGTGCCGAGTCTTCATTTATTCGTTTAATTTAAGGTTTCACGTGCCAGTAATACATTTTAATGCTTTTTAGAAGGTCTCTCTCTATAAGTCTATATATTATATAACTAAACTATTGTTGTATTGTAAAATAAACAAGGTTTTGAAAATGTTTAAGAAGCTTCATTTAAAATTAAATTAAAATGTTGATCTTACGCCACCGGCCCGCTCAGCCCGCTGCTGGTCTGGGGTTCCGTTCACCTAGGCCGGCAGCAGGCTGAGCGGGCCTGCGGCCGGGACCCCGGCTGGCAAGGGGCCGGCAGCCAGAACCCCAGACTAGCAGCGGGCTGTGCGGGGCCGGCGGCCAGGAACCCAGACCGGCAGTGGGCTGAGCGGCTCAGCCCGCTGCCACTCAGGGGTTCCATCCGCCGGCTCCTGCCAGCTGGGATCCCGGCTGCCGTACCCGCTCAGTCCGCTGCCGGTTTGGGGTCCCGGCCCTGACGACATACAGTGGGTACCTACCTTCTCCTTGGTTTTGGCCCATTCTCTTCCTCTCTCTCTGCACTGAGCTGAGAGTGGGAGTGCACTGAGCACAGGGCTGGGGGTTGGGGTGTAGGGTCTGGCCGGGAGCTAGAATGAGGGGAGGGGGCTCAGGGTTGGGGCAGGAGGTTTGGGTGTGGAGTGCTTACCTGGGCAGCTCCCATTTGGTGCGAGGGATGCAGGTGGGAATGTGGGGGGGGGGGGTGTGCAGGAGCTCCCGTTTGGTGCTCAGGGTGGGGGTGGGGATGTGGAGGGTGCAAGAGTCAGGATGTGGGGGGGTGCATGGGAGGCGTGCAAGAGTCAGGGCAGAGGGCTGCGGGCATGTGAGGGGGTGCAGGTGTCAGGGCCTGGGGGGCCTGGGTATGTGTGGGGGTGCAGGTGTCAGGGCCTGGGGGGCCTGGGTATGTGTGGGGGTGCCAGAGTGAGGGCTGGGGTTGTGGGGGGGGGTAAAGGAGTCAAGCAGAGGGCTGGGTGTGTGTGAGGGGGGCACAGGGGCCTGGGGGGGGGGGTGCGGGGCTGCAGGGCTCAGGGCAGAGGGCTGGGTGTGTGGGGTGGGGTCATGGGGTGCTCACGGCAGAGGGCTGGAGGGGATATGCCCTGCTTCCACATCCCCCCCTTCCCCAAGGCCCTGCTCCCGCTTCTTCTCTGCCTCTGCGGGGAGCAGCGAGCACACTGACTCCGCTCCTCCCCCACCCCCTCCCTTGAAAGGGCCATCAGCTGATCGGCCGGCAGGGAGGGAGGAGGGGCAGGAACCCAGCACACTGTGGGAAGACGCAGGGGAGCCAGCAGGACCAAGCTTCTGCCCCCTGCCCCCACAGGAGGGGGCAGAGGGTGGAGAAGAGCGGGCCGGGCCAGGCAGGATTTTTAATGGCACGCGGCTGCCTGCCGGGACCCTGGCAGGCACCAGCGTGTCATTAAAGATCAGCTCGCGTGCTGTCTTTGGCACATGTACCATAGGTTGTCGACCCCTGATCTAGATGATATGGTACTTGTTCAACACCATCCAGTCTGTTATCTACTCCAATCAAAAAGTTACTTAGGAGGGGTTAGCTTTCCTCATTCACTTATGAACCGTTGATGCAGAGTCAATAATTAGTGACATAAAATGCATTCACAGTAATGAACGTCAGCAGCTGCTAAGTATAAGGAGTTGATTGATGAATCCCATTTCTGCACTACACTTAGAAACAGTTATAGTATTCTTAGCTTATTGCTGCGCTTGTGTCAACAACTTATATTACAATATTTTCTTAAAATACTGAAGACAAAACACTACGAGAAACACATTGAGATTGTGACTTGAGTCAATAAAAGATAGCAGGGAAAATCCCGGCCCCCACTGAAGTCAATGGGAGCTTTGCCACTGACTTCAATGGTGTTAGAATTTCAATCAGGAAATTTAAATAATTATTAATTATTTGCATTATAGTAGCATCCCCAGGTCTGGTTGTACTAGGCATAGGTCATCAGATGACAGCATATGCTTGAAAAAATTTAAGATTATGCCCTTTAAACCAAAACTAATTCATTGCACTCAGACCAGCAACCTAAATGCTCAAGAAGCAAGAAGAATACTCTTATTAACAATGGAATATAGTTGGAAACTATCTTTTTAATTCAGTTGGCATTTCTGGTCCTGCTGTAATGGAATCCATCTTGCTGAAAGGTGACACCATGTGTAACTCTAGCTATATTTAGAGACTATACGACTCCATGGAGGGTGGGGACGGAAGGTTCGAAGATTTATCTAATTGGGGAATATTCAATATTATCTTGGATAGCATATATCAACACCCTAGAAATTGCTCTTCCCCCTAAAGTCAGTTACCTGTTCCAAGTCCTCCCAATCAGAATTCCCGAGTATTTTTTTAAAACCCTACAAAAAACAAATATCAAAATTTATCTGAACAGACAGACAAAAATCAATAGGATAAGTTACAGAAAAGCAGGTAGACAAAGTAAGTCTGGCATCATTACATTTCATTATTTGATTAATTTAACATGTTTGAAACCCTTAGTTCAAAGCAACATTACCTTGGTGCTGAAGGACTGGCAACAGATTGAAATTGGACAATTTAACACCCCAGATTTAAGATTAGTCTTTTGGTTCCTAAATAAGACATCACTTTGACAACCCTCTTTGTACCCAGAGGATGAAGTACTGGCTACGCTGAAGTCATGGCAAAACTCCCATTGACTTCAATAGGGCCTGGATTCCACCCATAGTTTTTATATTTGGGCGGAAAGGCTTTCAAAACACAAGCACTCAGAGTCTCACTGAGTTTCCTTTTTAAGCAACCTGGAGAGTTTAGGAAAATCTAGATAAGAAACCAGACAATTAGAGACACAAGGTGGGTGAGGTAATATCTTTTACGAGACCAACTTCTGTTAGTCCAATTAAAAGATATTACCTCACCCACCTTGTCTTTCTAATATCTTGGGACAAACAAGTCTACAAACAACACTGCATAAACCACACAATTGTCAGCTTGTAAGAAAAAGTGGCACCTTAAAGACTAACAGATTTATTTGGGCATAAGCTTTCGTGGGTAAAAAAAAAACCCACTTCTTCAGATGCATGGAGTGAAAATTACAGATGCAGGCATAAACATACTGGCACATGAAGAGAAGGGAGTTATGTTACAAGTGGAGAACCAGTGTTGACAAGGCCAATTCAGTCACCGTGGATGTGGTCCACTCCCAATAATTGATGAGGAGGTGTCAATACCGAGAGAGGAAAAATTGCTTTTGTACTGAGCCAGTCCCAGTCCCTATTCAAACCCAAATTAATGGTGTTAAGTTTGCAAATGAATTGTAGCTCTGCAGTTTCCCTCTGAAGTCTGTTTTTGAAGTTTTTTTGTTGAAGGATGGCTACTTTTAAATCTGTTATTGAATGTCCAGGGAGACTGAAGTGTTCGCCTACTGGCTTTTGTATGTTACCATTGCTGATGTCTGATTTGTGTCCATTTATGTAGAGACTGTCTGGTTTGGCCAATGTACATGGCAGACGAGCACCGCTGACACAATGGCATATATCACATTAGTAGATGTGCAGGTGAATGAGCCCCTGATGGTGTGACTGATGTGGTTGGGTCCTCTGATGGTGTTGCTAGAGTAGATATGGGGACAGAGTAGGCAACAGGGTTTGTTACAAGTTAGTGTTTCTGTTGTGTGGTGTGTAGCTGCTGGTGAGTATTTGCTTCAGGTTGGGGGGCTGTCTGTAAGCGAGGACTGGGCTGCCTCCCAAGGTCTGTGAGAGTTAGGGATCATTTTCCAGGATAGGTTATAGATAGCTGATGATGTGTTGGAGTGGTTTTAACTGGGGGCTCTATGTGATGGCCAATGGTGTTCTGTTATTTTCCTTGTTGGGCCTGTCCTATGGTAGGTGACTTCTGGGTACCCGGCTTGCTCTGTCAATCTGTTCCCTCACTTCCCCAGGTGGGTATTGTTGTTTTAAGAATGCTTGATAAAGATCTTGTAGGTGTTTGTCTCTGAGGGATTGGAGCAAGTGTGGTTGTATCTTAGGGCTTGGCTGTAGACGATGGATCGTGTGATGTGTCCTGGATGGAAACTGGTTCTCCACTTGTAAGGTAACTCCCTTCTCTTCATGTGCCAGTATATTTATCCCTGTATCTGTAATTTTCACTCCATGCATCTCAAGAAGTGGGGTTTTTTACCCATGAAAGCTTATGTCCAAATAAATCTGTTAGTCTTTAAGGTGCCACCAGACTCCTCATTGTTTTTGTGGATACAGACTAACACAGCTACCCCTCTGATACTTGGAACGAATATCAATAATTCTGTTAAAACAACGAGAACCTTTGTATAAACTCAAAAACCATCTTCAAAACAAAATATTATGGCTAAAATATACTCTAGTGCTAATTGCACTAGCTTTCTCATATAATCCCATTCATGTAAATTTGATAAAAACGGATTCATACCCAGATTAAATAAATTCTGGCTACTGACTTAAAAAAACCTCACAAATGTTTTGAACTTTAAATCGTAACTGTCCACTCCAGAACTAGTGCGTAAGCATCTTCTGAAGAGGCAGGCAGAATGGGTTTTTACCATAAATGATATGAATGGTGGGAGTCAAAAAAGATGTGGAGAATCAGGATCATTTGACTTTTTCTAAATTACAGTTTTTGAAAATGAGTCGTTCAATATTACAAGCCAGCACTAAAGGAACCAATTACATTAGCTCCCACAATTACCCTCCTAAAAACCAATGGAAATGGGAACATTCAAATATAAAACAACTACTATTCCTCCTATTAACTGTGAGAATAACTGCTGCATCAGAATGATGAAGCTAAGAAACCCCTTTGTTAGGCAAATGAATCACAAAAATTGGGAAATCTCATCCATGAATGTTAGCCTGAAAAAGGATTCATATAATTAACATTGGAAACATTGTTACCATTCAACTTCAGATTAACTGAAAAACACATTTTTAATTTTACTGAGAAAAAATGTAAAGATCTTTGCTAATACCTGATCTCCGTTGCTTGTATTTCAAATGAGTTTACCCTCACCTGTACTACTAATGACCATGTACCTTGTGCTGGTTTCTTCAGCGAGGTTTTAGAATGTTTTTTGCAACCACACTACAATCTCCATCCTGCATTAAATATTGACTTATACGAAGACTAAGAATTAATGTGTTCAAACCAAGTTTTAATTGTTAAGTCAGTATTAAAGCAGACTTGGTACACTTGTAAAGGTCTCCCAAGTGTCACAAGGTGCTGCTTTTCAACAAGATGGGTGCCAAAAGGAGGTAGAATCTTTTTTTAAAAACACATTCACCTTCAACTATTTAAATCAGTTTGAAGTTTTTGTTCAATGAACATGATCTCAAGAGGTGTTGGGCACCTTCAAGTCTATAGATTTCAATGGCAATGCCTCCCAGTCACTTGGCGATGTCTATATGCTATTTACACCTTTTCCAGATAATGTTAAAAATACTTGTTTTTAAAATTAACTGATGTATTTAGCAAAAAGAATACTCAAGATAAGTTTACACAAGTCTCGTGCAGTTCCAAGGAGAAAAATACATGCTCTTAGCGGAGTTTGAAAGATTGAGATAAATAGGAAGGCTGCAAGGGCTGCAAAAAGAAGGCTCTTGAGCCAACTGACTACAGCTGTCCAGTGGGACAGAGGAAGCAAGAGCTAGGGAGGAAAGGAAAAAATCCCAGATTTTAAGTGATGTAAAGTGCCAGTGAGAACAAAAATAAAGGGATCTGGAGAAACTGGAAATATCGGGAGAATCTGATTAGAATCAGTGAGCTCTCATTTCAAACCTCAGATTAAAGCTATTCCTCCCCTGATCCCTTGGCCTACTTTTTTACTCTCCTGTGTTAACTTTAAGTACTATTCATACGAAATAAAGGCTCTGTGAAAGGTGTTCTACAAGATTGCATTGTGTACTTTGCTCAATCCTAATTTAAAATTAATACTTTTTACATTATTTATCTGGAAGAGTAAACAACACAGACAGGATTGGTGTGTCAAATTCAGCTGTATGCCTTCAGTGTGAGATTATGAGAGCGAATGGACTCTGAAAAGTGCATTTTTTTAAACTATTAAAAACCAAACTCAGAGGAACCCATTTTACTGGTGTGCCCATGTTGTAAAGAACCCTCTAATAAACACCGGTATAATAGTATACTAATACCCACAATATAAAAATGGCAACCTCAAAGTATGTGTCTCGAAATGGGTACTAGAGGGGGAGATCTCCTGCGTTCTTTCCATAGCGACTGATGATGTAAACCAAAAGTGTTGATTTGTAACATCTTCTTTCTTATAAATTATGTTTAGCCTGAATACCCCATCATCGATACCCAATTTCATCCTCTAATTTCCTATCCCATATATGAAGCTTCACTGGCACAAGCTACCTCCTCCCTCTGATAACTTACGAATAGTCACTTCATAGCTACCAGCTTTTGCCCTAAGGTTCCCTTCTCTAACCAAATTTCTCCAACCCAGTCTTTGGTCTTGTTTAGACTTGGATTTAAAGGGGTGATATTAGCATGTGTTAGCTAACATGTGCTGACACATTTTAAGAGTCTACTATAGATAAGGCACACTACCTTTAACTTGTGCTAACCTGGCAGAATTAAAGCCTAGTGGAGAGCTAAGAACCACATCTTTAAATCCAAGCCTAGGCAAGGCCACAGTCTGAGATACCACCTGTATTCAAGCGTATGGCAGAGGCTTGAAATGCTAAACCTTTGGATCGTTATCGTGCAGAACCAGTCATCAGCATGGAAGCATGTCTTCTGGAATGGTGGCAAAAGCATGAATGTGCGTATGAATGTTTAGCATATCTGGCACGTAAATACCTTGCAATGCTGGCTACAAAAGAGCCATGTGAATACCTATTCTCACTTTCAGGTGACATTGTAAATAAGAAGCAGGCAGCTCCTGTAAATGTAAACAAATTTGTTTGTCTTCGCAATTGGCTGAACAAGTAGTAGGATTAAATGGCCTTGTAGGCGCTAAAGTTTTACATTGTTTGTTTTTGAGTGCAGTTATGTTGCAAAAAAAAAATAAAAAAAAATCTACATTTGTAAGTTGCACTTTCACAAAAAAGACTGCATTACAGTATTAATATGAGGTGAACTGAAAAATATTTCTCTCTTTTATAGTGCAAATATTTGTAATAAAAATAATATAAATTGAGCACTGTACACTTTGTATTCTGTGTTGTAACTGAAATCAATATATTTGAAAATGTAGAAAAACATTCAAAAATATTTATAATAAATTTAAATTGGTATTATATTAACTGTGTGAATAAAACTGATTAATCGTGATTAATTTTTTAATCAAGTTAATTTTTTAATTAATTGCTTGAATTGACTACAATTGAGAGCCCTACTTTTAATTAAAATTGCAACATTATCCAGCCCAATCCCCTTCCAGTCTATTTTTTTCTTTTTGGCCTTGAGATTCCTTTAGCTTTAATTTCTACCCATGTGATCAAGAGAAAAACGCTTAGACAAACAGTAGGAATATTATAATATGGAGAAGTGGCTGAACTTGAATGTGGAAAATTAAAAAGTAAAGGATTTCAGGTTACTGTAGGCTGGGAAACAAAGGGGGAGGACGATGAAGCTGTTGAAAACTGAAGTGAGCCAGGGCAATTATAGATTGGGAGTAGCCGCATTTTGAGCTTTGGCTAGCTAAAGCTAAATGGTCACTGCAGATGAAGACGACAGGTAAGACTCCAAGTGCTAAAAAGAGCTTCACTATGGTAGTGTTAGAGGCAGTGGAAAGGAAGGTTCCTACAAATACCCAACTAATTTTCACTGAATTGCAGTAATTCCTATCCTATAATGAGTATCTTCATAGATGGACCTTTGTCCAAAAATGTTACATATTCGTGGGCATAGCTGGTTCAGTATTAGGATGCCTAAGGTAACAGTAGAGCATGAACACTTTTAATATATATATATATATATATATATTAAAAATATATATAAAAAAATAAAGTGTGTGTACAAATGCTAGGTTTATTGCCAAAGCTTGTAATTTTGTAGGCCAGACAGCTTTTACCATAACATCTCTATTCACATATTTGGCTGTATTAGTAGTTTGCTTGAATTGATTCCGTTTTATAAATAAAAACCCAATCCTCAGTTTATATTCATAAGTTCCTATTTCTAATTTCTGCTTCATATTATTGCTAGAAACTGTATTATATCACTTAGTTCTTTAAGAACTCAGTCACACCTGGCCTAGTTTCCTTTTTTTTCCACCCCCGCCTCTCTTTTTTGGGCTGCTCAAAGGAATAAGCTATATTTGGCATTCTTTGATTCTAATTTTATCTCAAGAGCAGTTTCTCATGTGTAGACTTGGAGGAGTGGGGAAAGCCAAGGGGATAAACAGATTCAAAACTGTCTGTTCATCAAAGAGACTGCTACACTACTGCACGTGAATCAAGTTTTTAAAAAGCAATGTTGCTTAGCAACATTAGATGCGTCAGAGCACAGCACATGGATGTAGCAGCACTATCAGTTATAATTTCTATTTATAACTTATTAGAACAAAATATTACGACTAAGATGTGCCAAAACAGATAGCTGATCCATCTAGTGCAATATTCTGCATCCAACAGTAACCAAAACCTAATGTAGAATATGAAAGTGAAAATCCCGTCTCCTCGTAATGCATATATAGACAGTGGTAAAATACTGTACATATAGGGGGGGAAATCTTTGATTTCCACAGGGAACAAACTATGCCCTGAAGCATATGATTTTATTACTCTTGTGCTAGCTAGGATAGCGAAGAGTGATTTAGAATTCCTAATTTTATGGTCAAAAGTTTAGAGAAGGAAATGTATCCATTTGATGTTACAAGTGCAATTTAATCAGTCAGGTAATATGCAATTATTCGTACTGGAATTTGATCAAGTCCAGGATAACACTAAGTTTTTTAGAGTTCTGCTGGAATTATTATGGACTCCATGTTGTCAGCATCTTGGTTTTACAGTCTCCTTGAAAATTACTGTGGTTCAGTCAGTTGTGGATGATAATCTCCTGCTGGCAACTGCTGGAAAGGCAATTATATGTTCTCAGTTTAGCAGCACTGGGTAATTGAAAAAACCCCAACACAAACCACAAATAAAATGGCACCATGACTGCTTTACTGTAGCTCAATTCCTCTGAGACCCCCTAGAACTATGGCTGAATAATTTCTCCCTGAGCAGCATGGTTCTACCTTGTAATCTCTTCTGTTCAGTTACAGACAGTGAGGCCTATAGTTAAGGTTGCCCCAACACTTATAAGCCATTGGTTTCAGGTGCGAACTTAAGTCAAAATA
Source organism: Emys orbicularis (assembly GCF_028017835.1). Classification (NCBI taxonomy): domain Eukaryota; kingdom Metazoa; phylum Chordata; order Testudines; family Emydidae; genus Emys; species Emys orbicularis. Next base: position 77,223,395 of record NC_088684.1, on the reverse strand, counting down.
GCTTAAATTTGATAGTTTTCCATGCCAGGTGTCTGCTCAGGGCTGAATTTTTTGGGGGTAAGATTCAGTAAAAAATGGTTCAGCCATTTCTCAAAACAAAGCTACTTTTCAGCATGGCAGAGGTTTGTTTTAGTAGTCACAAAATCCACTGTATAAATCAGTTTCATGGTATGAGGATTACACAAGAATGAAAGACGTTATAATGTGTACAATTTTAGATAAAAATAGTGAAATAGCTATATAATAGCATTTTTTAAAGTGCTGACCGGTTACAAGACACTAATGACAAAAATATAAGCATTTTGATATGAAATGGTTAAGAACTCGGAAGCCTGCGCCTCTTAAGTATAAATGGAATTTAGATACCACAGAGGAAAGATGCTCTTATAGGTGAGGCACTGGACTGGAACCCAGGGAGACCTGGTTTCAACTTCCACATCTGTCACAGACTTGCTACGAGACACAAGGCAAGCCACTTACTCTAGGCCTCATTTTCCCCATCTATAAAACGGAGTTAATACATCCCATAGAAGGGTTGAGGACAAATTCATTACAGCTTCAGATGCTGCACTGACAGGGGCTATGTACATATCTAGATAGATACCCATATCTGCCTTCAGATGCAATTAGGGGGGAAAAAAAGTTATTGTCCTAGCAAGCTAACGGTATAAATATAGTCAAGTTTGCGATACATTTTTGCAGAAGAGTTCACAGGAAATACATACAATACAGATTTAAGGGAAAACAGAATTAAGATAGCTAACACGTAAACAAAAATGGGCAGGATAGTATTACTTAACTTTTAGTTACTGAGACTCACCTACCTTTACCTTGCACATTACTTGTTTTAAATTCTTCTTCACATTCACAAATACATTGGACTATTCATGTGTTCAGTATTACACTTTGAGTTATTACAGTTTTGTACACTACTAATTCTTATGATTACCAATGCTGCACATACACACACACACACACACAGATATTCACTGTTTGTTGCAGACCCAAATTATTCATTTTCTTCTATAGCTGCTTTTGGGATATCAGTGAGAACAGATATTTTAAAAGTTAATTACAATGGTAGAAAGATTTTATTGATTGATCTCTCACAATTCAGTTTGTCGATTTCTCAAGTTATTTCCTCTGATAATTCTATTAATTTTTATAACTCTGCTAAGTTTCACAGGGAAAGCTACACTAGTGCACAAAATACATCAGAATACAAAATATTCAAATGTTTTTATTTAATCCCTTAGTGCAGCAAAACTCAAGATCCTTATTTTGGAGTCAACTTATTTTATTTTATCCCAAGTTGATTGGGGTTTTTTTGTGCCAGAGAGAACTCACTCAAGTTTCACTACTACTATATTACCAGGTAATATTGTATTAAGAGGCAATAGAGAAGTCAGCATGTTAGTATAAGAATTGTACTAACTTAATATTGTATTAAGAGCTCTGAATGTAATTCATCCAGTTTGATTTTAATCCTGCAACAAAACTAAGGAAGTAATTTGTTTAAGACAATTATGCAGTTACATCTCATCTACATGGGTCATGGGCTTACTGCCTTTTTTCCTTTAACATGAACTTAAGTTAACCATTTTGAGGTCCAGCAATTAATGCTACTAAAAATTAAGTAAAGCCAATAAGTGTTAAAACACTGAACTTTAGCTCTTAATAGATTTGTCTGAATATCCTATATTATGTTTGTTTAATTAGGCTTCTACATACTAAAAAGCTTGCACATTCAACGACACTCTTCCATGTACTTGACATTCCCATTATCAGCAGATCATTGAAGTACACTAACAACTTCCAAGACATTATTCAGATCTAATATGTAAACATGTATTTAGAGAATCCTCAGTGCCTATATCAAAGTATAATCAGGAACTATGCCATACGACAGTATCTAAAATTAAAATTTTATTCATGTCTTTTCCAAACACACTCTTCTGTTGCTTACACTTTTATATGTTAAAAACACTTAGCCAATATTACACGTTAACTCCCTTTAACATTTATTGTGTTACACTGCAGCTGCAGAAAACCTCTAAGACAGTGGTTCTCAGCCCGTGGTCTGCAGACCACTTGTGGTCCAATCAGCACACCACTGCGGTCCATGTGACATTCTCAGAGCCATACAGGTGGTATATAATATTGTGTGGATGTGACCCACATAACGCAGAGAGCTGCATATGCAGCCCAAAATGGTAAATAGGTTGAGAACCACTGCTCTAAGACCTTAGATGTATTTAAGTCTTCCATTGAAAATTTTGTTTTTATAGTTGTGTCATTTAACAGACTTGAAAGTACATTGCCAAAATTAGTCTAAAATTAGCAGATTCCTTTTAACTTACAAGATGTATACTTACAAGAGCTGTACAAAATAAATACTACAGAAGCCTTTACAATGTAATCTCATTAATTTATTTAGATACACACATTTTGGAAACCTACCGAACACTTTGGAAAGGCTTTTGTAAAGCAAGAGGTTTTTAATACAAAAAAGTATTAGGATTACCTGCTTTTGAGGAAAGGAAAAAGCCTCCTTCCCTACTGTATGAAGAACAACATGATGCTGGCCTTCTAAAATAAGCTGCTTGTTGTCTTCCACAACATATGCCTAAATACAAAGATAACAGACATTTAATATTTCTTAATTTGCTGCAAACCTCAAAAGGTTATCAAATAACACTTCTCTTTTATAATACAAACTTTAGAAGTGATAATGATCTTACATTTATACCACCGTTTATTTAGAAATATTCCAAAGTACACCATAATCTTTACCAACAGATTTACAAAATTATGAATAAAGGAATCACTTCAACTTTCAGTAAAGTGCAATTACTGTGCAGTAGAAAGCTAAGGAGCTAATTAATAAATTCCATCTAGAACAGTCCTCTGTGTTGCCTTAATGTTTCTAATTCAAGGAACTGTGAAGAGTTGGGTATGCAGTGTATTTCAGAAAAAATAATTAACAATAAAATTCACTTTAAACAAAATCTCAGATGAATTATGTAAAATCTTAGGATACATTGTAGATACACTTATTTAAATCAGTTTTGCTCCACTCTGGCATTGTGGTATATTTTTAGAATTTTTTCCAACACTACTAAAGATTACCAAGTGAGTTAGTGCTTAGTTAATATTGCAGCATAAATTCCTGGTTTAATTGTAGAATTCAGTACAGCCCTGCTGCATGAGTCACAGAACTGTTCAGCCCAGTTTAAGTTCACAGAGCTGTCTAATGCTTGATGCCTTGTTCACAATCAGCAAAGCCTTACAAATTTGTTGTATTACATATTTTAAGGGAGATTTTATGCAAGTCTCCTGGCAGCTTCTAAGCTGCTATCATGGGTGGGAGGAAAATGTATTTTCCACTGTTTACACCAAGGTCCTATTCTGCAGCCTCAGAGTGCAAGACTCCCACTGAAGTCAGATCTTAGATGAACACATTGTGAACTTCAGGGGAAGTCAGTCACTTATTTCATTTCAAATAAAGGGAATTTTGAATCTTACTGTTTTTGCAATTACTCTTCATTTGGAACACCACGCATGTCAGCAGTTACAAGAGGCAACATTTTTTTAGTGTAGACAACTCCCTCTATAGGAACTCTTCACAACTCTCATTATGAATCAACGTCTCTTACTACTACCTTGGGAGGGACATTTATTCTCCCACTGTACAGAGGGGTAACAGTTTGCAGAAGCTCACTTGAGATAGAGCTGGTTCTAGACCTCAGGTCTAATATAATGAAGACAAGTCTTATCTATTTTGTCTTTCAAAAACAACACTCCTAGAAAAGGTTATCAAATAACACTTCTCTTTTATAATACAAACTTTAGAAGTGATAATTATCTTACACACGAACAGTGAGTAGGTGCTGTTTATCTGTAAATGGCTAGACCGTATAAAGGTTTTTATGGCTCTGCTATTGCTTCTGTAGTAACAGGTCATGTTTTTGTAGCTCAAATGGTAGAGGTGGTAGTTTTTACATCCAGAGGCATCAGGTTCAGTCCCTGAAGACAATCCCTAATGGGGGCATTGTTACGTATAGCTATACTGTTTGTAACCACAATCTGCCCCTAGAGCTAGGAAGAGAAACCCTAAAGCAGGAATCCAGCAGTGTTCTACTGCTGTCTAACATATCTTGCATGTATGGGCTAGTCCACTGAGGAAAACAGCAGGCTTTCACCCTCAACAATTTCTCCCATAACCGAAGTGCAAAAAGTCTGGTGCTTCGTGGAGATGAAAAAAATATACAAAAGTTAGCATGCAGACTCCTGAACAAATGCTGGAATTTTATATTGCCAAACACAGTATTTAGATTTACTGTAATTTGTTATGTTGATACATTTTTAGTGTTTATACTTGGTAATTGGAGCCACCCCTTTAAAAAGTGAGTGGGAGCATTACTTCAAATAAACCCTCTAAGAATGTGAGCAAAGTGTGGGAGAGTCTACCTGTGTGTCCAGAGAGTTAAAGACGCTGGCTGTGTAAGGTTCAAAGGGGTCAGAACTTGATTTACTATCTTTGCAAAAAAAAGCCTCATTCACCATGAGGAAACATAGGCACATATGGAGGGGACAGGATCTCTCAAGTATTAAGCCAATCACATTTAAACCTAGACATGTTTCAAAAAATGGTTCCTGATTACTCATTATTATAGTAATAACTTTCAGTACTGTCCCAACTGTGGTTTCAATTAACTTAATTTCCTGTTTTCAGACAAACTAAAGTTTAATGAAAACAAAACCTAACATTTGTCTGGAAAATTAGGTGTACATCTCAAGAACACTACGTCAGATATAAACAATCTCATTTGCTCTCATTTTCTACTAATCATGTTTCATAATCACGCTATTATATGGATAAATGAAAACAGACCATACATACCTTCCAGAGAACAACAATATTCAAATCCACCTCACTACATTTTTGTATCAATCTGACTGCCTCATCAAATGACTGTTTTGCAGCTCCTTGAAACATATTTGATTGTGCGTGTGTTCTTTTTAATTTAGAAGATAAGCTTCGGAAAAAAAAGTCTGCACACGGACTAGCTGAACTGATTATCTGTAAGAAAACAACACATTTTGCTTTCAGTACATGTAATAAACGGATTCAAGTTTATTCTATGAAGGTGGAATTTCCTCCATTGTGGAGCTTCTCGGTACTAACTCCCTGGTAAGCAAAACAGTCATGCATGTGGGCTTTTGCACACCTTCTGTGCCACAGAAGTTAACTCCATACCAGCTCTAAATAAGCCAGCATAGAAGAGAGGAATGGAGATGGTCCAGTTCTATCCCATGACCAAGGGGGAACTGAGGGGCTGTGGCCACTCTTCCAAATGATAGACTGCCCTATTGAACTGATTATGGTTTGGGACTCCCCAACAGGCTTTAACTACCTGCTAACTCATGTAAACATTACAACTGCCCTGCCTTTTACCTCAAGTTAACCAACTCTAGTTAGCTAACCAGAATTAAGAACATCCCTTTTGTTGTAGTGCATACCCATATTTTACCCTTATTACATTATTTCAGACATTTTTATGGGAAGTTCTAGCACTCCTATGATTTGGAGCAAAACATGATTTTTGACAAGGATGTGCTGTTTGCTATCCCCAGAACAATCTGGCCAAGTTATAAGCCTGAATATCACAGTTCACTCATGCTCATTAGAGGTTTGTTAGTTTGGCAACTAATTTCTCCAAAGATTCGATCAGCAATGAACATGCTCCATCCCCACAGATCTTCTATGTGGTGACTAGACTGTGCACACATCATCCCCACAGAATGAATGAGCAGGCTCAATGTCTGGGCAGCAGGAGCTGAGCAGGACACCAATTGTTTCTGGGGGCCAGACACCAGAACGGAGACCAGAGACACTCCTGTGCTCTCAATGCTATCGCTGCTGGAACCCAAACAGTCCAGATAAGAAAAGTAGCCTGACTGGCATGCAGAAATGTTAGGTGAAAGACTGGGAAAGGAGACAGAGGATTTGTAGCCACTGGACAACACATCCCTCTCAAACCTTGAATTGAACCCAGGATTCTACTGTTATCTGCAAATCACTGTGAAACCCACTGGTAAAATCTCGGTCTCATCCCTCTCTAGTGGCTGGTCCATATAGAGCAGTGTTTCTCAATGACCGGTCCATGGATCTCCGTGACACAGTTAAGGAAGGCAGCAAGCTGGTTAAAAAGGTTGAGAAACACTGATACAGTGGAAGACAAACTACTAACTACTCCTATTTGTTACTTCATTGCTTAAGAGAGACAGGCTTGGGTTGTAGTGCTAAAGGTTCCAGCCCTGCTGATGACTCGAGGGCATCAAAATGGTTAAAATGTTGCATTTGATGTTTTCCTTAAGGTTTCCCAATTCTGCAGTCCTGACTACATGAAAATCTCAACTTTCATTTAAAAAAAACATTTAGCCCTCATTGTTAGAGAAGAGTTTGAAATTATGTCCCAAGTACACATTAAAAACTTAGAAACCAGAAGCAAAGAAAACCAAAAAATTGGGCCTCCTGATTTTTTATTCCCCCCCCCCCCCCCTCGAGGCCAGACTCATTTTTGAGCTCTTGGTGATAGCAATACTATGGTTCCAATGATGAAAACAGGATACAACTTCCTACGTGTTTAAAATAGCAAACTTAAAAAAACCAAAACACCATTAAAAATATTAAGGCTGCAAAGTCTATATATGGGGTAATAACATCTCGAATTTCATTCTGCAGACCCAATCAATTTAACCAAGAAAACCACTTTCATTGCCCTTAACGATACCCAAATTGAGGCTTGAACTTTGATGGAGAGAGTGGCCAAAACCCTGGTCTGGGTCATTATGAGGGGAATCTTAAGTTGTTGGATAGAATACACACACACATATATATACATATCTATCTATCTTATATATATACACACATATATATACACACATACACATACACACACACACACACACACACGATCCATCACTTACTCCAGAACGTTTTCAACCAAATTTCAGAGAATGAAATAGCAGCTAAGGAGTCTGTCCTTGGGAGAAGACGGGACAAGGAGGTGGTGGCAATATTTGGTATGCCTTCCTACTCCTTCATCCCCACCCTTCAGAGGTCTGTCAAAATGCCCCAACTATATTACCTTGTGCAATGGCAGATTACTCACACCATGGAAGAGGAATGATCCCCCTGGGCTTGGGGAAGTAATGGTCTATGGGAGAACGGTCTTTCTAGAATGTTTTCCTGTAAAGGAGACTGATGAGACTCAGGGACTATACTAAATTTGAAACAACACAGACAGAAGAAATACTGCCCTGCCATTTTTGCGGGCCTTACTTTATGAAACTGCCCAGGATTTTTACACTTTAATACTTGTATTCACATAACTGAAAGCCCGGATTAAAGACTGCCATTTAAACCCACGCCAACAATGGACAAGATACACAAACAATTGAGTAAATATCACAGAGACTATCTTACTGCTGCTTATACCTCCTGGTCCCCCTACTCCATTGTGGTGATCAGATGTAACCGCAATTCTATTGCCACTCAGCCACCCAAGCTCATGCTGGGACAAGGCATAGTTCCAGCCTGGTGGGAATGGTCAGTCTCCTGAATTTTATAGAGAGTGTCATTTGGCGCATGATAGCAAGGCAGGCACAGGAGAATTTGACAGAAAAGCCACCTTTCAGAGAACTGTAAATACCTGCATACTGAGCAGATCAGTGCTAAAATGGGGGGAAATTAGCAAGGCTTTGCATTTGGGGCATTTTTGTCCCTGTCTCATGAGACTTCAGCCATTCAAGTAAATACAAAGGAACCTGAACACATGGCATGCTGTGTCTCAAACACAGAAGAGAGCTGAAGTCCACAGGAAATTGGCAAAACAAACAGTTAAAATCTTCAGCCACTGATTGGATCTGCTATGCTTGAGCAGCAGGGAGCAAGCCCAACCATTAGGAATTTGAGGCTCAGAAAAACAATGTAGAATAAAAAAATGTTGGAAGCGATGCCTTTTTAAAAAGTAATGACTTGGACCAATTCATTCTGATTAAGATCTACTGTCTTCCACAAACACTTAGCTAAAAGTAATTTAGTGTTTTTCTGACTGTGAAAATATCCCAACATTACTGTATTTTCATAAATTCCTTACAAACAAGTTCAAACAATACCATTCATACCACCAATGTCAGGGCTACAAAGTGCCATGGATCTGTGACACATACATTTAAACACAACCCTGTCACATCTGTGCAGTGAGCTATATTGCAAGCGAGTTGCAATTGTGGCTCATGGCCAAAAGAAGCCACTATAGTGCCTGTTGAGTAAGTAGCCTCTGCCTTGTGGCCTCTTTCTCCTCCCCTCCTCCACAGAGAGTCCAGGGGGAGAACAGCCTGGAAGGGTATAACAAAGCAGTGACAGAAAATTATTGGGATCCCAAACTGGTCCCAGGCTCCTCCCTCCCCAGCCAGCATCGAGATAGCTTATCAGACACTTACATCCACCAGCCTCTGAAATCCTCCAACAGAGCCCCTCCTCAGCTACCTCCCAGTTACCCCTCTCCCCAACTACTCCCCATCAAACCCCTCTTTTACATTTTCCCCCTTAAATTTCCCCACACTCCCAGCTGTCCCCCATCTTCTCCCCCAAGCTGTCCCCCGGGGCAGAATCACAAAACTCCCCCAGTAACTCCCCAGCCTGAACCTCCATCTGCAGTTGCCCTCTCCCCTAGCCCAATACTTCTGCTTGTCACTCAGGTACATAATCTTGCCTCACCTTAGGCTCTGATCTCTCTCTAGGACCTGACTTCCACATTATGTCTAACTCTTGCTGATTCTTTCTGCATAAGACTTGAGAAATAAGACTTAAGACATGCCTTTCCTCTCCATCCATCCAGCTAAAATCCCTATCCGGGGTCTCATTTCACATCTCAATTATGGCAACACACTGTTCTCTGGCCTGGACAAGTGCAATCTTGTCCCGAGGATATCTATTCAATGCTTCTGCAAAGATAATTTTCCTTGCATGTTGCTTTCTTCATGTCACCCCTCTCTTTGCATCCCTCCACTGGCTCCCCTTTTCTCTATCACATCCAACAGCTGCTTGTCTTCACTTTTAAAGCTCTACACAACCTATCACAACTCTACGTATCATATCTCATTCACTATCAAGGTCAACTCCCACCTTCAGTCGGACCATGATGCCAATCATCCATTTGCTAAATTTTCAAATAAGAACCTTCATTAGGGTTACCATATGTCCGGGTTTCGGGTCTTTAAATAGCCATCCGGGGGGAATTTGTAAATAGCTAAAAATGTCCAGGATTTCCCCCCGGACGGCTATTTAAAGACCCAAAAGGGCTGACAGGGCAGCCGCGCTGGGGGAACCGCGGCAAGCCGGCGCCGCCACTCACCTTTCCTCCCTGGGCCAGCGCGCAGCTGAGAGATCCCGGCGCGGCAGTGTGAGCCCACGGGGCCCGCCACCCGGCCGGCAGGAGCCTGCAGAGCGCAGTCCTGCCCCTGCCCCCGGCACAGAGAGGCAGCGAGGAGGTCTCGCTCCGCTGCATGCTGCAGCAGGGCGGGCCTTGTAGACTCGGGCAGAGAGGCCCCCCCCGCCCCTGCCCCCCTCCCCTTGACCTGACCCAACCGTAGGAAGGAGCCAGAGGGACTGGGAGGGACCTGCCTGCTGGATGCTTCCTGAGAACCGCTCCAGGTAAGCACTGCTGAGCTCACCTGGCCCCCTGGCAGGTCCTTCTGGGGGGGCTCCCCTCAGACCCACTGCCCTCAGCCCCCACCCTGACCTGTTCCCTCAGCCTCCCCCGCAGTCCCCCCTGTGCCCCCCACCCTCAATCTACTGCCCTCAGCCCCCCTGACCCTGTTCCCTCTGCCTCCCCCACAGTCCTTCCCCTCCCCCCAATCATCTCACCCTGCATGGATGTGGAAATCTGTCCCAGATTCCAGGCTGTCGTTAGCCCCTGGGGCAAAAGATCAGCAGAGGTTTCCAAAGGGAAGTTTGCAGCCTTTGCTCAGACCCAAACATTTTCACTTAAAAAAAAAAAAAAATACGCAAACCCATCCTGACACCCATCTGCTCTGTCCAGATTTGCTGTTATCCCTGTTGAGGCCAAAGTGGTTTGAAAAATTAAAAATCCATGACACCATTGTGTTGCTTCCCCGTGTTGCTCGTTAATCTGATGGACCTGCCGATAATGAATAAAGATGAATGCCCTGGGAGCAATGTGTCAGGCAGACAGTTTGTCAAGTAGGAAAGTGAATGCTGAAGCCCTCACAAAATGCAGAGGCTTTTCTTAACCTGAGAACTGAAAAAGAGCCAGATACCCTGCATGGGTTTGAAAGTGACAAGAGCCTAGCGACTGACCAGAGCCGCCAGATTTGAAGTGATGAGGAGGGTCTGTGTCATGAAGTCTGCATTTCCACTGAGGACTCTTCCATCGCCAGGGTAGCGCTGGTGCAGGTCTGCCACCGGGCACAGCAATGCTAAGAGGTGCCAGTGTAGACCCAACCCACTGCCCTCAGCCCCCACCCTGACCCTGTTCCCTCAGCCTCCCCTGCAGTTCCCCCTGTACCTCCCACCCCGAACCCACTGCCCTCAGTCCCTGCCCCCGTTCCAACAGCCTCCCCCACAGTCCCCCTGCTCCCCCCAACCCACTGCCCTCAGCCTTGCCCTACCCCAAATCTCTTCTTCAGCCTCCCCCGTGATCCCACCCCCATCGCTCCCTGTTATCCCCACCCCCTCAACTTCCCCCCATTCCAGTCCTGCTCCCCTGTCTCATCCCCTCCAGACCCTGTCCCTCTCCCCAACCCCCCGACCCTCCCCAGCCCCATTGTCTCCCCCGCCCCACCCCACTCTACACAGCTCTCTCTGCCCTGTCCCATTCATGCTCCCCTCAGCCCCTACCCTACTCCCCCCATCCCAGTCCTGTCCCATCCCCCTCAGCCCCCCCCAGTCCCAGTCCTGTCCCCCTCAGTTCCTCCACTCTGCTTCCCCCGGTCCATCCCCACACACCCACCGATTCCCTCGACCTCCCTCCCCCCAATCCCACTGCCTGGACGTCACATGGAACTGCACAAAACTTAGTGGTGATGCAGAAGCTATATCTTGTGCAGTTTTGAACTCATTTTCCTTTCTAGCATACCTGGGATAGTAGCATTAGTTTGCCAAATTTCTAAAAAGCAACAATTTAAGTGCATGTGCTTGTCTTCCATGAATGCTCATCTATACATTGAGAACTGACTAAATGTTAAGTTAATTTTTACTTATTATAGCAGAATAACTGATATCTAAGATTGTAAATACAATTAGATGCTTGTGTTTTACCTGCTGTGAATGACAAGTAAATGGTACAAAATTCTGTTCCAGAATATACACTGCAAGCCCTACATTCTTTGATTGTGAAAGACTGTGAGAGTCTTAATAGTTTAAGTCTTATGATTAAGTATTTTAAACCTACAAAAATGCCATTGAACTGGAACAGTTTGCTACAGATGAAAGCCAAGCCTACCCACGTTCCTAAGAGAATAAAAAACTTTCAACTATATCAGCATGTTTTCAAAGAGAAATCTCAGTGTTCCCTGTAACAGTTCAGTTGAAAATATTAAAATGCAGAGAAACTGACTAACCCTTATTTCAAGATCAGAATCAGCATCTTGTTTCATCTGTGTTCAGATGCAATCAAAGATGATCTACTAAATTAGCAGACACCAAGAGAAAGTGCTACTTCAGGATCAGGTGATACAGATTAAGCTGGGTGTTATCTGATGGGCAGAGAAAATTACTAACTGGAATTATAATGTGTAAGTAAAGAAAAAAAGCAAAGGCACTTTATGAGTTTCCCCACTGGTGATCATATGAAATTACAAAAGAACAACTTTATGTCTACCAGTGCTCTCATCTTGAAGTTTCAAAGTCACATTTACAGTTACTTCTATAGAATGTGCTGCCTTTCAACTACATACAAAGTCAAACAAATCTTATTTTATATACACATGCAAATATTAACTGCTCTATGAAGTCTCAGTATGAACTGTTATTGGTTTTGACACAGATACTCTAAAGCTTTGTATCAGTGTTCAATCTTGTTTCTACTGAAGTCATCATCAAGACCTCCACCAACTTCAGTGGGAGCAAATTAGGCTCGTCTATGGTCAATTTGACTGAAGGCATCAGATATACTCTTAGCTCAGTAAAATCAGACACAGAAAGGGTCAGATATACTGTGCATTTAAAGCAAGATTAAACCAATGTTACACACACACACACACACACACACACAATCACATAGGGTATTTTTGCATCTAACAAGCAATATCAGTGAAATCTCAACTTGGGGAAGTGTCAGGTATACAAGCTAGTAAAAAAAAAAAATGTAAGAAGGCACAACAGTTTAAAAATTTAGTTATAGTGGTCACATTTGAAGCAAAAGTCTATGCTGAAAAGTGATTTTGAAGACAGACATTACCTTCTCTATACTGCACCTAACATAGCAAGCCCCAATCATCATCCGGACAATACCATATTGTAAATACACCTCTACCCCAATAAAACGCTGTCCTCAGGAGCCAAAAAAAAAATCTTACCGCATTATAGGTGAAGCCGCATTATATCGAACTTGCTTTGATCCGCCGGAGTGCGCAGCCCCGCCCCGCCCCCCAGAGCGCTGCTTTACCGCATTATATCGGGTCGCATTATATCGGGGTAGAGGTGTACATAAAACTAGCACCTTTAACTCAACAGGCCTACTCTCCATTTGCATTCAGAGTCAGCGGGCTACTTCAGTCACAGTTCCCCCCCACCCCCCCCTCTGCTATAAGCATTCAATGGCTATGAAAGAATATGGATTCTTCCAAATATACCTACACAATCCCATTGAAAACAAAAAGTTCCATAGGTATGTCTGACTGTGAAGTCTTTATTATTAGTGATTATGCACAAGACAAATGACTTTTTGGTGATAGGTGGGGTTTGTAGGACTGGCAATTAGGGAAGAGGTCTACTTGCAACACAACAAGCATATCTGGAATTCACTGAGACACTCATGGAACCCCTCCTCCCCCACCCATATACTTTTTACAGTAACATGTGAGAGCAGAACAAATGTTAAAAACCATCAACAAATTTAATAGTTATTTTTATTATTTCTATTACAGTAACATCTAGAGGCCACAACAGATTAGGTTTTCCCTATCCTAGGTACTGAACTGCTTATGATCTAAACAGAAAAAACTGAAAGGGTAGGAAGGGAAAGAGGTGAAGTGAACTGCTCAGTGCCACAAAGCAGTGGCAGGGCCAGAAATAGAACTTAGGTCTCCAGATTATCCACGACCCTATCCATTGGATCATGCTCCCATATTGTCTATGTCCATATTGTTTATTACGTCTATGTACACTGAGGAAGCAAGGAGAAAGACTTCAGGGTACAAGAATTTGTGTTTTTAAAATACTAGCACAAACATGAAGATAATTGTATGCCACATACGGAGGTATTTCTTGGGCAATAAAGGCTTTGATTGGGTCATATGCACAAGACAGGTATTTAACATTGAAAGAATATTGACAAAGTATTAAGTTGTATCAATTTACATACCTGCTCATTTCCAAAGACAATGTCTGCAAATGTGTAATTTTCTAAAGGACAGAAAGAGAGGAAGTGTCACTTCATCTGCATGCAAAGTCACAACATGAGCACTTAAGTTTCACGGAAGTCACAAACACTTTTGAAAATCCCACCCAAACCCAACGTCCAATAAAGTTAAGTGAACCTACCTCCAGAGTTTTTGCATCTTACTGCTTTAAAGCATAGCTTTCCTCTCTCTCTACTGGCAAGCTTATAATCTGAAAGAAAGATGTTGAAAAAAATGTAATTCCCATTGACCTAGATAATTATATGGTCTCTACCACCGTAGCACCTCAGGACCTCCCAAAACCAGTCTTTGCAATCTGTAAGCCTGATGCACATAGGAGACTAAGTATTTAGAAACTGCTCATGAACCAATATTGTACAAGTTACTTGTCTCAAAAACTGACTATAATAGAATTTACTTAACTTGGATTCTATATCTTATTTGCTAATAGATACAAAGAATCCATCTTGCTATAATTATCTGGTATACAGATAATAATATGAGTCAGTGAATGAAAGACTTCCATTTGCACCTCCAATTATTTCTAACTTAGAGTAGAACATGTTGGAGTAGAGAAAGAAGGAGCAGGTATGGGAAAGGAAACAATTACAGCATAGTAGTGTCTGACTGGTCTGGCCATCAATTCTAGTGCAACAGGAAGCCCAGGTGTTTGGACTCATGTTCAAATAAGCAAAGAGCCAATTTTACAGGTATGGATAAAGTAAATTTGTGTAAACTGAAGTAGATTAAATTAAAAATACATAAAGGAAATAGATAACCGAATAAGTTAAGTATCATTCTACCGCTATAAAAATAAACAGATGTAATATAACAGAGGAAGCAAGGCGATGGAAATCGGCAGAACCTGAGAAGTAAACTCCACTCCAAACAGTTAGGTTGAACTCTCAGTATACAGATGGATTTTTAGTTTATTGGTAGAGCAGAAATGTCTTTTAATGATAATGACAAATTAGTTTCTGAAATGGTAAAAAACAGAATTACAAGAAATTAAAAAAAAAAAGACAAGAGAAAACATAAGTAGATTTAAACAGTATAATTTGATGACTTCTCGCATAAGATTAACTGTTCTTTGCCAAAACAGAACAGTGACTAACTTATACCTGATAAAAATACAAACCTTTGTCTTCAGAGAGATTTACAGCTTTCTGTAACTTCCAGTGTTTGCTGTTACTTGATACTTGTACTATATGAAATTCTTTAACACCAGCTTCACTCTAAATAAGAATGAGAAAGTTAATTATGCCAATCTAAACCAACTGACAAAAGGAGCAAATTTTTATTCTAGAAATGAAGAGCCCTATTTCAAAATCTATGAGATCTGGCATCTTTGGGAAAGCCCTAATCCATATTATTTGTAATACAGGTAATATCCAGAGGCCACAATAGATTGGAGTCCCTTTGTGCTAGGCATTGTACAAAGACAACAAGAAAGTCCCTGCCCTGACGAGCCTTGAAATTAAATAATCAGTCAAGAGTAAGGGTACGTCTATACTTACTTCCTGGTCTGGATGTAAGCGATCGATCTTCTGGGATCGATTTATCGCGTCTTGTCTAGACGCGATAAATCGATCCCGGAAGTGCTTGCCGTCGACGCCGGTACTCCAGCTCAGCGAGTGGAGTACGCGGCATCGACGGGGGAGCCTGCCTGCAGCGTCTGGACCCGCGGTAAGTTCGAACTAAGGTACTTCGAATTCAGCTACGTTATTAACGTAGCTGAATTTGCGTACCTTAGTTCGAAGTGGGGGGTTAGTGTAGACCAGGCCAAAGAATGGAAGAGAAACAGAGGCATGGAGAGGTGAAGTGTCACACAGCAGGACAGCAGCAGAGTTTGAATAGAACCCAGGCCTTCTGATTCTCAGTCCAGTTTTCTATCCACTAGGACACTTTGGGCTGGTCTACACTGTGTGTGTGTGTGGGGGGGGGGGGGGGGGGGGGGAAGGGAGAAAAGGTGTCGATGTAAGATACGCAACTTCAGCTACGGGAATAGCGTACCTGAAGTCAACATATCTTATTTCGACTTACCTCGGGTCCTCTCGGCGCGGGATCGACAGCAGCGGCTCCCCCGTCGACTCCGCTACCGCCGCTCGCCCTGGTGGAGTTCCGGAGTCGACGGGAGCGCGTTCGGGGATCGATATATCGCGTCTAGACGAGACGTGATATATCGATCCCCGATGTATCGCATCTAGACGAGACATGATATATCGATCCCCGATAGATAGATTACTACCCGCCAATTCGGCGGGTAGTCTGGACGTACCCTTTGACTCTATCCATATCATTATGTCTAAAATTACTCAGGTAAATATTCCACATCACGTGGGCCAGAAGCACAAAACCTATGTTTTAAATCAACTTTAAGACTTAATGTTGCCTAACTCCTCCTGTTTTTCTTAACATTTCCAAGAATGATAAAAACATTCTGCACAATTCAGTTGCATCTAAAACACTAATTAAAAATGTTTTATCTGAGGCTGTGGAAGCCTACTGAAGTCAGAATTCCTGCCTCACACATCCCCTCATTGACAACTGCTCAAAAAACATTAACTTTAAAAACCAGCCAAAAGAACAGCAACACAATGTGCCTGTGCATATGAAATATTGCAGGGATACTCAAACTGGGGGTCAGGACCCCTCAGGGGGTTGCAAGGTTATTACATGGGGGGTTGCGACCTGTCAGCCTCCACCCCAAGCCCCACTTTGCCTCCAGCATTTATAATTGTGATAAATATATAAAAAAGTGTTTTTAATTTATTGGGGGGGGGAGTCGCACTCAGAGGCTTGCTATGTGAAAGGGGTCACCAGTACAAAAGTTTGAGAACCACTGAAATATTGGCTCAGTTCAGTGATTCAACTAGCACCCAACTGTTTAAAAAAATCATCGGTAAGGATTCAGTTATATTATTCTGCTGTTTAGTGCAGACACTGTAGCTTCACCATTCTGGAGCATGGAAACTCCTAAATATGCATAATTCCACTATAGGCTATGCCAATAATTTCTAGTGAAATTGAATGGTCTAGTGGTCTGAACTCAGAAATGGAAGCCAGGAGCCTGGTTTCTAGTTGTACCTGACAAACTCCTTAAAAAGCTTTAGACAAGTCATTTAACCTTTCTGCCTCACTTTATCAGCATAAAAATCTCTCTCTCGTTCAAAGGAATGTTGTGATAAATGTTTAATCTGTTTTTAAAAAGTTACCTACCAGTATCAATTTCTAGTGCTACCCAAATATTATTACAAATTAAGAAATATTCAAGTTACAATATCAATAGGTTTAATGAGCCAAAGATAATAGTGAAAAGCTCATTAAATTTAGCATTACGTGTGGAATTCCCTCCGACAGCCAGGTTAGAGAACTACTGAACATTTTTCTTTGATCTGGTCTTCCAGCCAGCTCTGCTGTGGCAGCCAATCATGGCTACGCTGGTGACACCACATTACTAGAAGAACTCTGCCAGATTACACAGCTGGCCTCAAAGTAATAAGTCCCTCCCCTCCTCCCCCGCCCCTATTGTTAGAATTTAAACACTATATTCTATATTAGTTTACAATAGTTTATATCTTGGTGGTAGAACATCTTCAAAAAAATGAAGCAAAAAAGGCACTTATTGACTCCTAAGATCAGGATTTCAGAATGAATAGAATGCAACCTGCAATTGGTTCATACCCTGGATTGTACTCAGCTGGTTGAGGGGCAATAAAGCAGCAAAATTCTGCAAGCCCTAGGACCTAGTAAGGGTACAAAGCAAAAGAGCAGCTATCCCGGACTCCTACCTGCTGCCCCCCTTCCTCTTTATAACTAATACCAGCACAGCACCAGAAACAGTGTTACAATGAACAAGAGTTAAATGCAATACGTTCAGTGAGAAGCACGCTTACAAGTGCCCATATAACAGACCTACAATGACAGAGCCTCACACAAAAAACCCATCTGTCATTTCTTATGACCCAATCTCTAAACCTTGGGCTTGTAACAAGTATATTTGGGTTTTTGGGTGTAGTGTGGAAAGATTGCGAACCAGCGCTACAGATCATGCCAAGCTACTGCACCAGCAGCACCCATTACTTCAATTAGGGGGACCTACCAGGTTGAGAGTTTGGCTAGTAGGTGTAAGCAAGAGTCAAAGACTCAGATTCCAAGTTCATAATGTTGAACTGAATCATTTTTTCATTTGCAGCTAGCAACAAAACTTGTGTGATAGAATGAAAGGCTTAGATATGCCATTCAGAGCTAGTTGTCCATGCTTTGCAACTGGATGGGCATCAAGAATGCTTCAAATGTAACTTACAATGCATACCCTTTCAAGTCAAATAAAAACTGACACCTATCATAGTTCCTAAAATATATTTGGGGGGAGGGAGGAATTACAGTGGAACTTGTCTACACTGAACTTTGATTTAGTGAAATTCCACTTGTAGTTGAAGAGTTCTAAATTGTTTCAATGCATTTTATTGAGCAAGTTTCACTTAGAACTTCATGTTTATATAAATCTGTTTTGCAAAATAGTTTGTCTTAATTAGCACATTAAAGAGAAACTTGCCTATCAGCAGACCAAGCATATGCTTACAGAAACACATCCGGACATGCAGCCATGAGAGTAAACCCTGGTAAAAGAGTATAAAGACAAAATAAAATCCCCTTTTCTAAACAAACTTACAGTATTGATGTTTTCCACATCCACAAACACCAGCATATTGTCCCCTCTGCCTTCATCCTCAAGGGCATTACTTCTGCAGACAGTAGCTCGAACATTCAAAGATCGGCTGGTACAAATAACTGCAGTGTGTCTTAATACTCTATGACTAGAAAGAAAGTATCAGGTTCTAAATTGCAATACTGGTTTATCAGAGAAATTCTCATTAACAAGTATGCTTTTACATTTAAAGGCAGATGTAATCAGGCCATAAATTTGTTTCCAGCTCCCGCTGAGAAGACATCCTTTGCTATATAGCATCTCCCACTCCAAGATAAAAGATATAGCAAATTGACACTCATGTTTGTAGGTGTTTGAAAACCTGTACTACTGATTAGGCTCAAAGTTCTGGAGAATGTAAATACAAGAACCACAACACTGACACAGGTTCAGATATAGCCAGATGCAGGGGAAAAAAAAAAAAAAAAAAGTTTATGGCTGCTGGTCCTAAATTTTAAAAGTGTTCGTCTAGTGAGTACTCCAGTGCTGATAAACAAAATATGTTAATTCCTTTAGTGCCCAAAGTTCCCATATATCAGTCTGTATTTTGAAAAGTACAACTTTCAATTAGCTAGTCACACACCCATATGCTGAGTATGTGAGCACTTTAAAGTGTGATTTTAGTCCCAAAAAGACTAAAAATGGCACCACATTCAAAAACATCTGATACCTGTGCGCATCCAGAATCTTAACTACTTACTCCAGCAAAAAAGGCTTATTTCTAATCCTGTTGGCAGTGCAAGAGCAAGTCAACTATTGTGAGCTTTATATTTTTCTAGCTAGCAAGTATCTGACAAAAGATACAACTTGACCAATTTTCTGAAGGTCAGCAGGCCTGCCTGTAGTCTGCAATACACCAGAAAGTGAGTTCTGCAGACCTTTTACTGAGACACTCTGCACTTGGAAGAGGACAGGAGGCCTGTGAAATTCACAGAGCACAAGTATAATATGCTCATAGCAAAGTCAATCAGTATTTGATGGTATGTATCTAGTTACATTATATGCTCTAAGGACACAACCCACTTAAGCCTGTAGGATGGGTATTTATAGGGAGCTAAACGACAAAGAATTCTTCAGTCCAGTTTACAGAACTCACTTCTCTTAGACTTGAGAGAGATGAGGTGGGAGAGGCAATATCTTTTATTAGACCAACTTCTGTTGGTGAGAGAGACAAACTTTTGAGCTCCACAGAGCTCTTCTCCTGTTAGATTTGGCAAGTAAACTGAACCGTAGCTAGGTGCTTTTTATGGACTACATCACTATAATATACAAGTAGCTTCCTCATTAATTCATCCTCAACATCTATTTGAGATAGTGAAGTATTCTCACTTTACAGATGGGGAACTGTGAAAAAGACTAAGTAAGTTGTCCAAGGTCACATAGGAAGTATTGGTACAACTAGGAACAGAACTCAGATCTCCCAAGTCCCAGTGACTTAATCTAGGTAAAGCTAGAGGTTGAGAAGATGCAGCAAGCCAAGAATACGAACAACATCCCTGCACTGATTTGAAACTGTAAGAACCAGCCAGGACATAAATTATGAAGGGGGAAAAAAATGAAAGGCAGAGAAGAAAGAGGGATTGAAAACACTGAATTCTCCACTCTGATCTATGAGCAGATAGAAATTAAAACGTTAGGTGAATGTATTGGTTCACTAGTGTCTCCTGAAGGCTCACTCCTCCACTGTCTGGACAACTGACGCTTGATCAACTGATAGGCTCTAAAGAACCATGCTGTTTACAAAAGACTGAGCCCCTATCTGCTGCTACTCCTAAACTGTATTAGCCAGGACAGGGACTGAACCTAAGAAGCAGTACAAGTCTCTCTGTAGAACCATAGGAGCAAGGCACAATAAGGAAGGGCATGTTATGGGAACAGCTGATGCATCTTGTACACTCTTTGGAAGCTTGGGAGTGGACACTGGATGCAAATGTGGTTCACCTCTGTTATAAGGGAAAAAAGGAAGAAGGAATCTGTGGATATTTGGGAATCTGGAGGGGTGAGGCAGCCAAGCATTGTGTTGGTGGCTCCTTGTGGCGGATATCCAATGCAGGAACTCTGTATGGAATGGATACGGTTATCAGGTAATATGGATTGGAAAAGGATTTAAAGGAAAGCACTCCTTATAGGAGCTGCGGAAGAGGGTTTGGCGCCCCCACGTCTTGAACAGCAGGGAGCTGACCCCCTCCTCCCTGCACTGTACAATTTGTTTCCAGATATTCCCAGCTATTAAAAGGAAATAAAGGTGCAGCCTAATTAACCCACATCCATGGCCTCCTGTCATTCTTTCAGTGTGGACAATCTCTTCTTGCCTATGTCAACCGGATTAGCTGCTATTTTGTAAGTGGTAACAAGAAGAGGAAAAAAAAGAAAAAGAAAGAGTCATAGAAAAACACCACAAATGGTAAGGCCACCTTCTCTCCAGATGAGTAGCAAAACAAGTATCTTGAGTAAGAAAGTGAAAAGATATTACTCTGATTTTGTATTTGTAAAAAGGCTATTTGTTTTTGAATACTGGTTGAAGAAATTAATAAGTTGCAACTGCTGGCCAAGTTCTGAGCGGAAAGCAAACTTCCTTGAGGCTCTGATGTGGACAGAGCTTCCCTTTTACAGTATCCAATAGCAACCACTCCACTCTCTCTTCCCCTAGGAAAGTAAGACAACCCACGAGCAAGAACTAAATATGCTTCCATGGCGAAAGCCTGACTTCACATACATTGTCCTTTGCTAAGAATTCATGGAGATTTCTTTCATTCATGAGTGTAGTACTTTGCATATATTTTGGACTGAGCAATTTTTCAAACAGTTTGACAATTTAACCAGAAAGTTAATCTAGCAAGCGGTGAGTTCAGTGTAATATACATAGCCACTGATGTTTATGCTTTGCTATACTACTACAGCAAAGTTAGGCACCAATTAGACACCACTTTCATTTTTATGGCACTTAAGTCCAGAAATATTTAACATATCTAAATACATTTAGTGTCAAGTAGTTTACTAGGCGAGACCTAATTTAGTTTGAAAAAGCTAGTTTAAAAAAAAAAAAAAAAAAAAACACTTACCACATTTTTGAGTGTTTTTTAATACTTTCATAGTAAAACAAAAAGTTTATTTCATGAACCCCTTCTTCATCTGGTCCATGTAACCACATTGGCAGCTGGATTGAAGCCCCAGGGAGGAGGACAGAGTCAGGAAGTGGGACATGTATCACCTCTGGCTGACTTCCTGTGCCAAGCCCAAAGTTTACAGAAGAAGCTGATGACATCAGTGCTGTGCATACAGAGGTAGAATCTGTCACAACAGTCTTGTAAGCACTACAGTTTTCAGAAGCTGATGGACTCAGTGGTGTTAGAACAGCAGTATTTCCACCAAAAGTAAAAAATTCTGGATGTTTTGATACAACCTTCAGTGCAGTAAGAGGACACTTGCTCACATTCACAAATTCTACATATGCTTTTCTGATTTCTCCACAGAGCAGCCCTGTAGGAAAATTTATAAAGAATACCTGCATTGGGGGGGGGAAAATTATAAGGTTAACAATTTAATAGTAACAGATTTCTGAAAATAACTTGAAGAAGCCACCACAGTATTTATAAACTAAAATTCTAATTTGTCAATGTTAAATTTAACAGTAAAGGGAATCATACTGAACCCTAGCAAATGAAGGAATTTTTCTATTTCATTTTTGCTTTCACTGACCCCCTTTTATACTCAGGAAATAAGGCCCTACTTTGGGAAATTAGGTTTTGCAACTGGAGATAGGAAAACCAAAATGCTAATTTGCCAGCTATATTTTTTTTCTTACAGCTTTTACTAATAAAGTTTTCTTAACTCAAATTCTGGCAGAAGTGTATATACTTCAACAGGGGCACAAATTTGTGATGATACCTGTAACTCTCTGAGGTTTCACCTGAATTAGATACAAACTTGGTACTTGGAAAAACTGGTACAGTTGTAAAAGAATGACTTACATAATCCACTACATTTGCCCCTTTATAAGATTGCGATCTTTTGACCTAACATCCAAAATGGCAATGCTATAAATAAAGTTAAACCAAAAGTAAAAAATATTACTATTTTATAAAGGTATAGTTGAACGTTTGACTATGTGCTCAAATTATTAGCAGGGGAGAATATAAAATACCTCCAACAAGGGCATTTCCTCAGTTATAATAGGATCTAAACGTCGATCTGGTCCATATTTAATGGATGTTTTTTCTTCTTTTGTATTATTAAGTCGAGGGCCCTGAATTTCTAAGTCCTGTCGTCCTCGTACAGACATCCCATTATAGACCAATTTTCCTGAAATAACAACCAGCAGTGTGAAACCATGAAGTTACATAAGCAAAATAGTTTGTTATTTTTTCAGCCTCAAATCCTTTCAATTTCATGGCTTTCTAAAAAAGAAGGTAAAATGAAAAACAGTAAATGGTTTTCAAGTATAAGTGTGAACATAATGATTATTAATAGTGCCCTACCAAATTCACGGCCATGAAAAACACATCATGGACTGTGAAATCTGGTCTTTTGTGTACTTTTATTCTATACTATAGAGATTTCACAGGGGAGATCAGCATTTCTCAAACTGGGAGTCCCGATCCAAAAAGGGGGTCAAGGGAAGTTGCAAGGTTATTGTAGGGGGGTCACGGTATTGCCACCCTTACTTCTGCGCTGCCTTCAGAACTGGGTGGCCGGAAAGCAGCGGCTGCTGGGCAGGCACCCAGTTCTGAAAGGCAGCACTGCCAGGAGCAGTGCAAAAGTAAGGGTGGCAATGGGCATCCGGAGAATGGTGGCTGCTAGCTGAGGGCCCAGCTCTGAAAGCAGCAGTACAGAAATAAGGGAAGCAATATCATACCATGTCACCCTTACTCCTGCGCTGCTACTGGTGGTGGCGCTGCCTTCAGAGCTGGGCTCCCGGCTGGCAGCTGCTGTTCTCTGACCACCCACCTCTGAAGGCAGCACTGCCGGCAGCAGCAGCAGCAGCAACGCAGAAGTAAGGGTGGCAATACCACGACCCCCCCTATAATAATCTTGTGATACCTCCACATTCCCCTTTTGGGTCAGGACCCCTACAGTTACAACACAGTGAAATTTCAGATTTAAATATCTGAAATCATGAAATTTATTCTTTTAAAATCCTGTGACTGTAAAATTCACCAAAATGGACTGTGAATTTAGTAGGGCCCTAATTATTAAAGATTAAATGGCACCCTTAGAGACTAGTATTCATGGAACAGGAACTGCACTGTCAGTGCAATCTGCACCTGCATAGAAGCCATGCCTCAACTGTTTTGGAAGGACCAAAAGAAGATAGTTCAATTTTTACCTAATCAAGTCTTATCCTCGCAGAAATGTCAGAAAACCCAATTAGATGGGTCTTCTGACAGTTCTTAACTAGGGACTGGATTGAGACCAATCACACAGGCATAGATAGTAAAATATTTTTGTTTCACTCCTAACCTTAATTGAACTTCTGTATAAAGTTAGAGAACAAAATCTTTCCTGGAAGATGGTTTAGAAGGAAGAAGAGGGAAAGATACAGACCTATTTTGAAACGAAGTTAAAAAATTTATGAAAGCAAGTTCAGAATGTGCCCCCCTTCACCCACACTGGTCAAAGAAAATTAAAAAGGAGTGTAAAACATGATAGATAGAGCTCACTAAATGTGGTCATTTTGAAAGACTAAAAGTAAGAGACACTAACCAGGGGGGATCATAAGTAGAGCCATCCAGCTTACTCTATACTAGGGGTCGGCAACCTATGGCACGTGAGCCGATTTTGAGTGGCACGCAGCTCCCTGCCGCGGTCCCGGCCCCCAGCCCCACTCAGCCCCCCTGCCCACTGCTCTCCCCTGCCGGGGCAGGAGGCAGAAGTTTGGTTCTGCGGCAGCCAAGCTTCCCCCCTCCCCCGCTTCTTCCCCCAGCATGGTGCTTTCCTGCCTCTCCTCCTCTCCTTCCCTGCGCCAATCAGCTGATGGCCCTGGGGAGGGGGAGGGGGAAGAGCGGCAGCGTGCACACAGCTCCGTAGAGGACGCAGGGAGAGATAGGGTCGGAGCCTGGGGGAAGGGGGTGGAACAGGGCATATCCCTTCCAGCCCCCTGCCATGAGCCGCTCAGGGCAGGGGGCTGGGAGCACCCCCACGAGCCCAGCACCCCAGCCTTCTGCCCAGCACCCCCCCATCCCAACACACCCCCAGCCTTCTGCCCTGCACGCCCCACACACCCCCAGCCCTCTGCCCTGACCCTTGAACCACCCTCCACCCCCAGCCCTCTGCCCTGACCCTTGAACCCCCCCCCACACACACACACACATACACCCCAGCCTTCTGCCCTGAACCCACTCCCCTAGCCCTCTGCCCTGACCCCTGAAACACCCTCCCCCCCCCCCCCCAGGTCTGGGGTCCTGGCCGCAGCCCTGATCAGCCCGCTGCTGGCCTAGGTGAACAGAACCCCAGGCTGGCAGCGAGCTGAGCAGGCTGGTGGCGTAAGATCAGCATTTTAATTTAATTTTAAATGACGCTTAAACATTTTGAAAACCTTGTTTACTTTACATACAATAGTTTAGTTATATAATATAGACTTATAGAAAGAGAGCTTCTAAAACGTTAAAATGTATTACCGGCACGCAAAAACTTAAATTAGAGTGAATAAATGAAGACTCGGCACACCACTTCTGAAAGGTTGCCGACCCCTGCTCTATACAAAGTATGTATCTAAAGGAATAGCATGCTTTAGGAAAGGAGAAAGGGATGACAACTGAAACATTTAAGAAGTCCTTGGCTGAAGTAATTTTTAATGTCATATCAAATCTGATTAAATTATAGCTTGACAACAAACTATGCCTGAGAACTTCAAGTGGCATTGAGATAGGAGGAGACAGCTAGAAGAGAAGTAAATGGAGAGGGACTCTAGAGAAGAAGAAAGTTGCAAAGGCTAAAGAAGGCAAAACATAGTAAATGTGAATTTGTTTGGACTTAGATTTGATTTTTAATGTTCCTGTTTTTTTTCCTTAAACCCAGGATACAAATGCTGAAGGGAAAGTAGTTTAGGCAACGGTAAACCTCTACTTCCCTTCCATCCTCTTTCTACGTGCTGCTTCAGTCTGCCACTTGTGTCCACTTACTTCATCAGTCTCTCCTTCTTTCTTTAGACAGGCCCCCTCCACCACCACCAGCTGCCACTGTTTACCTGGCAGACTTCAGTTCTATTCTGTGGTACAAACTAATATTCTCTGCCATTTCTCAGGGGAATGCCATATCCTTACCTGCTTGCAATCCAATAGAAGGATCAATCCCATCTAACATCATAGTACCCTGAATAGTGCCAAGATTGTAAACGACTCCCAGAATATGTAGCTCCCCTGTTTGATGGGGAAAGAGCTTTAGTCTTGCCTGTGGAGATATGTTAAATTTTGTTGTTGTTGCTACTAAGAAAATTTTTTTTACATTCAATGTCCCATTTTTACAAAAATTCATAGCAACATTATATAATCATGTATCAGTTGCAACTGTATATTACACAAATTAAATCAGAAAAGTGTTAATTGTAACTAACTCAATATCTACAAGATTTTTGTTTTTACATTTTTGCAGAATAGTTAATTTCTCTACTGATGTGCAAATGATCAAGCACATAGGGAAAAAAATCTCTTCAGAAAGAAAAATTTCTAATCTGGAATTAGCCTGTTAGAGATCTTAAAAACAAAGGATAATACTGATGTACCAAGTACTGCAGTAAAAGGAAATTATTCCAAATAGAACTACCTTCTGTCTGATAGAATATCTAAACTTGTCTTTCATTTCTAAGAAAAAAATTGTATCTAAATATACAATATTGGATAATGTGCATTCAAAGTGTAAATATAAACATTTACCTACTTACCATTTTTGTCTCTTCGCTATTAATTAAGAACTCTGCTATTACTTCAGCTCCTATCATGTCATTTCCACATGCCTGGGGAGGCAGGGAGGGAAAAAGGCAATTGGTTGAAGAGCTGTTTTTATTTCCTTATTAACAATGTTCTTCTGAACTAAATTGCTACAAATACTAGTTCTTGCAACAGTGTGTTGTTTTAGGGCACTTCAAACAAGCAAAAGCATGCACAATTTGAAACAGTAAACAGGGACCTGCAGAAATGCGACCAGCGCCAGCAGACTCCCTTTATTGCCACTTTTAAGGTAGATAGGTAATTTTTAAGCACTGACCAAGGTAATTTTTAAGCACTGATCAACCTTCCAGGCCTAGTGAGCCACTTCATTAATGAACAGAGTTCCAAAGCCCAATTCTGTTGTTTACATCATGACAGTGCATCGGAGATTCATCGTATGTTGTGAGATGATCAGCTCTAAACTATGGATTTCATTGAGGATTACAGAACGTTATATAGGCTTGCACCACTCACACAGCAAATAAAAGGGAGTCTTCTGAAGGAGAAAGTTAGCCAAACCACAAGTATGAAGTTGCCTCTTTCTATGGTTGGCTAGAAATAAACCAGTCATTAATACTGAGGGACTACAGTATTATGTAAAAAACAGTAGTCAGTTGAGAGATTAAGAAAGTGGTCTAAACAACACCTTTTCACAGGAAATCAACTTGATATGAAAGAAATGTACTAAACGTTTCAGAATAACAAACTTTATGATAGACCTCTTTGAATAACAAGGGTCATTATAAGAGGAAATTCTGCCAACAAGAGACATTATCCAAAGTGCCATGATAAGTATAGGTTATTTTAAATAGCAAAGGGTTGATTATGAAGCTACTAAAATAATAATGAAAGGTATCAGAAAATATCCCTGTTACGTAAAAGACTACATGAAACAATTTATGTTAAAAAGAGCCAATGAGAACTGAAAATCTAAGCAAACTAACTCAAATGTAACATAAGGAATCAACTGGTAACAGAGTTATATCACTTGATTATAAACATAGCTGATATTTATTATAAATATGCAGATTAAGTGATCCTACCTAATTAGTAAGAAAAAATAGGTATTGATGCAAAGGTTAAGAATGCATAAAAAGTTTCACCCTGCTGCTGTTATACCAAGCTTCAACTATCTGAGAACAGATGACTCAAATGACTTTAAAGGGTGTGTAATTTAAATAATCTTATTAAAAATCAGAGATTAGAAATACTTTACATAGTATCTGTGCTTCAAACTTTTACACTATTTACCATCAAAAGACTAAGCATTTGCCAGCTTTTAACAGTCCCTCCCCCCAAAAAAAACAGTTACAGCAGAAAATAACTGTAGTAACTCATATGGTATTTGCGGACAAATGTTGCCTTTTTAATAAAAAGCAGCATCTCAATATTATGTCACAGAAGAGTAAGTTTAAGAATAAAATTGTTTAAATTGTAAAAAATAGTTCGGCAACAGTTAAACATTCTTAATTACTCACCAACTCTTTTGTTGCTCCATTATGCTTTGCACTGAAATCTTTAGGTTGGAATTTCCAAAGCAACGATAAATCAGTCAACAAAAGTGGAACCTTCAATGGGTTTCTAAAGGCTACTTCCACTGTT
Source organism: Emys orbicularis (assembly GCF_028017835.1). NCBI lineage: Eukaryota > Metazoa > Chordata > Testudines > Emydidae > Emys > Emys orbicularis. The sequence goes on along the minus strand of NC_088684.1, from coordinate 77,195,504 downwards.
ACTGGTTCTATTAAGAAAAAGCTATTATGTACTTTACATAGGAGTACGTATTTCAATAAGTGATTACAGGCTATATATTCCTAATATGAGCTGAAACTCAATAGTCACCTCAAACAAGCCATATCACAAAAAGTAGCTTTGTTAGTTCCACAACAGCAATGGAAAACTTCCTGCAGATTACATTTAAAGACTTATGATTTTTAAAGAATCCATACGCTATAAATTTACCTTCTACTACAGCAAGTGGAAACTTGGAGTTATCTGAATAGCTGTTCAAACAATACTGCGTCGGTTGAAAGTTTGAAGGTATTATTCCTTTGTTAACCACAGCCACAACCTGTTCTTCAAGCTCCTTCCATTGGTGAGAAGATTCACAATCATATTCCTGATCAAGACTTATATGTGTGGCTGCCTGCTTTTCACCTAGTAGAGAACAAATAAAATTAAGTGGCATAAGAGAGTGGTGCACAACAGTTACAACATAAAGAGCTGTATTGGCAGCTTACCAGGGACCCAAGGTTCATAATCAAGTTTTATATCTGATTCATTTGATAACACTTCCCAAGTAGGTCATGTGAGATACTTTATTCACGTGCACTTGTGAAGTACAATACACTCACAAAATGTATTCACATTTTCTCAAGCCATTTGATTTTAAAACGTAGGTGCAGATAATCTTCAAGAGTTTCACACAATCTTTTTTAAATACACACACTTAAGTGTGCAAGCGGAATAAAAGCTAAACTAATTTACGACAGCAAAAGTTCAGTTTATAAACTAAAAATAGACTAAAAGTCTACACTAAAATACAGAAAAAGATATATTAATTTGCACTCAGCATTTTATCTGAGAATCTCAAAACACTTCAGACATTTTACCTGAGGAGGCAGGTAAGTATTATGGCTATTTGGCACACAGATAAACAGAACCAGTTGAAGATTATGATCAGTGTTTCCCAACGTGTATAGTGCAGGCAGACCTCTCAACTGTTCACCAGAGTCTTAGCTTTTACTTTTAAAAAGTGAAATCTGTTATGGTTGTGAAGAAAATCTTCAAAAGGTGAAGCATGTAACTAATGCAGCAACGGTTGCTTGGGCCTGAATCAATAGCTTTGAGATGCTGACTACCCAAATAATTGTAATGGGAGCTAACTCAAATGCCAATGACAGTTAATGCAGATATAAAGAATTCCATTGCGCAATAAAACATGTAAGAAACACAAGGAAGTATATTATTAAGATCTACACTAATGTTTCCCAAAGTTGGTTTAGTGATGACCTAATGGGGGTGGGAGGACATGGAAGATTTATACATTAATGTGTAGGCCTTCAACCACAAATAGCAGAGGGTGGAGAAAATGCTTTCAGAACATGTGGAAATACTCCAATAGCAGATCTGAGGGTCAACCTTGGCAAGTGTTGTACCTTCCAACCCACACCTCTTGGAAATTTATTAAAGCAAATTGGCTCTCAGAATAAAACACCTGATGCCAATCTAGACCAGCACATACTCTTACTCATTATATGCATCTAAAAATTGGCTTGTGATAAACCCCGTTACAAAGAAGATACTCTGGTTATAAAATTTTGTATAACTGAATTTTAATATTTTTAAAAGTTCAGAATGCTACATAACACCTAATCCAAAAAGTGATTACCCTGTTAACTAAAATAATTTTATCGTTGCTATTAACTGTCAAATATAGATATTTCTATCCTTGCTCAGTAACTTAGTACAGATCATTCAATTATTCATAAAAACCGTGCTCATGTTAACACTCCTCTACGTTACTGCAAAATATAGACCTTTTTTGGATCTCCTTATGTTCTCTTACTTTTCAGGCTAATTTATTCTTTAACATTACTACTATTTCACCTGAACACTACCACATAGCATATATAAAAGCATCAAGACAGTTTCTTTTACACATTTCCTCAGTTAAAGTTGTTTTCATTAAGACTTTTATATGGATCCAAGCCATTTAAGAAATAACAATCACACTCATCTTTTTCAATGTGTCTCTGGGTGCTCTTTTCCTAGCCTACTTAACATATTTCCTCCAAGGAACATAAATACACAGTAAAATTTAGTCATTACTACTCTACTATAAATACATTACATTTTGTTCAGACACAATCACTACATTAAGCATGTTTCACTTATTTACAAAAAAGAATCAAGTAAAATAATTTATACAGCTGTGTAGAAGGCTAGGCAAAGCTCTTTTTTTCCTTCTGTAAATTTTATGCCAATAAGTCAATTCCGAAAGAAAATCCTCTAGAACTATTAAATGGAGGTTTCCTAACATTTAAACTTTAAAATTCCCTCAAGTGACAGGAAATATGTTCTCCCTTAGTATATGTACATAACTCACTAACATTGGAAAGTTATGTACACTAAAGAGTGAAAAGTACTTGGACATTATGCATTTATCTTTCAAACTTTTTTCAGTTTTTGGTGTAACTGTGTGGTGGGTGGTTGGCAAAAAAGTTTCAGTAACGGCACCTTTAACTGCCAAATATATAAACTCCACAGGCCTGTTGACCGTGTCTGGAGTATGATTTAAAGTGTGATGTTAGCACTGTTAGTTAACACGTGGCTAATGTGTTTTAAAAGTCTAGTATAGACAAGGCATGTAGACGTGCTCAACTAGTTAAAGGCTACTGTTTCAGTGGGACTTGCGCTGTCATTTGGACACTTTTGAAAATCCTATCCATAAGAGCAAAGTTTTATATGCAACGTGTATAAAAAAAGATCCAGCCCAGGACTTCTTTTGTATGTATGATTGTGTGTGCAAAACTTACTGAAGAAAAGCAAAGTCAAATTATTTCTGAAACTTCTAGATCCATAGCTGTTCTTGCCTAATGAAGGACTGCTCTGTACAGTCCAAGTCCAGCTCCTTTGAAAGCTCTCTCGCACACTCAAGAGCCTCCCCATATTGGTCAACAGTTCCATACTTTCAGTGAACGGAAGATCACAGATCACAGTGGATCAGCATTTCACTGGCTGAGACTAACAAAGCCTGGCACTAGACAGATGTAGAAGTGTTCAGACTGCCTCGGAGGGACATTGCAGGATCAACTTTCCCTTTTGGAAATTAAAAAGGACAATACAAGGGGTCAGTCAGAGTTCTCTTTTGTTGGTGTCACCGAAAAGAGCCATTTGACTGGGTTGATTTGACTGGATGTCTAAAACAGTGGGACTTTTCAGTTCCCACAAACTCTAGGTCCATCACTCCAGCCAATCAGAAGCTTGAAAGTCATCAGCTGGGAGAACGAGAGTACACCAACAAACTAATTTAGCAGGTTACCCCTTCTGGAATTTCTTACAATCGCCTGTAATTGTCTGCTGTGCCCACATTGATCAATAAGGTTAAGGATCTAAGTGCTCTATGAATATAAGATGGCAAAGGGGGATCCTAAGATAGAACTTTAAAGGGACCCAGGAAGGAACCCACAGACTGAGCGATCAAAGCTAAGAGGACCAATATCCTAAGGATTATGGATACAGAACTGGAGAAATATGCTTCAGGTAACCTAATAATTTATACTGATTTATCTGCATTCCATTAAAAACGGTGCACCTACCCTTTATGAAATCCTTGACACATTTTAGAAATAACTCTAGTTACCCCTTACATTATTATTATTAATAATACTGAATAGCTGAAGACAGGAGTCAGAATGTACAAAGGCCCTCAAAGAAATACAAATCTCTGGTTTGGGCAAATTCCCCAGCTGCCAATTCTGCTTCTGATGGCATCAGAACCTTTTGCTCCTGACATAACTATTTGGCTTGGAAATAGTTGTGGCATACTGGAGAATAAGGAGCAGATGATTAAGTATTAGTAACAAAACTTTTCATTTTATTTGTAAATATCCTTTAAAAAAAAAATATGTTCATTTCCAAGTTTCCATAAAGGTGTAATTATTTAAGGACCCATTTCATGTTTATATGGACTCACATTGGAATACCCAGTAGCTACTCCCAAGCTACTAAAAGCAATCAAAATAGAGGGTAATTGGTAGGGCCTTTCCAATTCCACAGCCGTGAAAAATGTGTCTCAGACCATAAAATAAGCCTTTCCCCGTGAAATCTGATCTCCCATTGGCTACTGGCAGTGCCCCAGCTAAGGGGGGCTCCTAGCTGCAAGTCCCTGCTGGGCTGGGAAGGGACAGGACTTGTCCTTCCCTTGCATGGCCATGCTGGGGTGTGTGAGAGAGATCACACCCACCTCCGAGTGCATCTCCCTGCTGCAGGTAGCTCCCTGCCCAGCACTGGAGATTCCTGCAGCTGGAAGAGACTTGTGGAGGTGGGTCCGATATCCCCCAGCTACTGGAAGCGCCCCAGCCAGGGAGCTCCTAGCTGAGAATCCCTGCTGGGCTGGGGTGAGACAGGACTTGTCCTTCCCTTGCATGGCAGCTGGGGGGAGAGCAGGGGAGATCAGACTCACTTCCGGGTACCTTTTGGGTTGGGCCCCCCATGAAATTTCAGATGTGAACAGCTGAAAATATGAAATTGACCAATTTTTTAAACGCCCGACCATGAAATTGATCAAAATGGACTGTAAATTTGGTAAGGCACTAGAAATGGGTACTGATTGTACCTCAGGGATAAGGTCCTAACTTCGGAGGTAAAAGCATTTCAAATCAAGATTCTCCCGATTGAGGGAAATTTAATATAATTTAGTAATCAGCAACAAGATAAACAAGTTTGACCTATGAAACTAGCTTATGAGATAAATAAAGCTGAGATGACTTAAAGAAGGGAAAAGAATAAAACTGATTAGGCTGAAGAAATATTGAAGTTTCTTGTAGGTTACCTTATTCATATCTCTTTTGGTCCATCATAAAACAGTTGTATCAAACAATCACTGAAAATTCACTAACCTTCTGCTGGTCGTCTATCATGTCCAAAGAATACTCGTGTTGCAGAATTGTTAATATATGGTAAAGGAAGTTGTGGTAAAGGGCCATCAGGTGATAGCTGAGTTACATTCTGGAATGAGAAGAGGGGATTTTTTTCTTAAATGCATTGCCCCTACATAAATATGCTTTCTACAATCCATGTTCAAAAACTGGAGACCAACTTACTAGTTCAGTTGGTATGCATTGATAAAAAGCAAAAAAATTAAATCTACTGTATTTATGCTATGCTTTATCCATTTCTTTGCACAAACTGCCAAAATAGTTCAAAAAACCTCAATAATTAAACAGTGAAAAGAAAGGAGTGGACATAGCTCCCTATTTTAAGAGTGGGGAATCTATGAAAAGATTCGTAAATAAAAGAATCAACATTTTAGTTCACCACTCTAATCTTAACTTTGTCAACAGGTTTCTGATAAACACATTAAGTTGTAAAGCTCTGTCCTTTGTTTCAATATTTAGTAACAACGTACATTGGTTCTGTATTACTGGGTAATTTTAATGATACCCATCTTTATACTGTACTCTGACTATCTGTGATATGTAAGCTCACATTCTTTATTTTAATTAGCAATAATTGGATATCTATTGTACTTTCCATCCTTTTTTATATTTTAAATTAAGAGACTATTTCTCAAATTAATCTTTCCTACTAAACAAAGAAAAGGTTGTTGTTGCATACAAGTTACAAAATCCCAATCATACGCAAAGACACCAAGATCCAGCTCACTGAATTTAATCTTCTCTTCACAGGTAGTAGGGACAAGAGTAAATCTAACAGCCCTCTAAGTAGGCCCCTTCAAAATAGGTTGCTATAGTGCAGAGATGTTTTGGAAAAACAAAACCATGTATGTATGTATGATATATTTCTAAAATCCAGGTTAAGGTGGAACCATTCCTAATTAAGTCTCCAGGTATATTACTGATTTTGAATCTGCAAAGCTTTCAAATATTAATTTAATATTTGTAAGCTTACTGCAATAATATAGCTGGAAATTCAAAAGCAATTATAAGCAAAACATGTGGACATCAGCTTCTCTCCTATGTGCTTTTTTGGAGGATTTTAGGTCAACGGTTGCAAAGAATTCATTAATTCAGGATCCTGGGTAAAGAAGATACTAATTTTAAAATATTTAAGGTATAAAGTGTTCATTTCTAATACTAAAGTCTACATATACAATTTGCTAACTTGTTCTTTTTTAAAATAAGCTTTTCAAGTTGACATTTAATTTGTGTGCAGAAAGTGGTACTGTGTGCACTGTACATTCATTCTGTGGTTACTCCTGGGGGAATTCTGCGCCAAAAAATTTAAAATTCTGCGCACAATATTTGAAAATTCTGCATATTTTATTTGTTAAAATAACACAATATAATCATGCCAGTTTCAATTATTTTGGTAATTTATTTCAAAATACCTGTCAGCAAGTATGTCTGTAACAATACAGACACACAAAAAAAGATTCTGGTAATTTTTTTGACAATTTGTTCGTTTATTTCTTACCAGGCATATTAATACAGAACTTTGAGTAATTCATTTAAACTACAATACAGAAACATATTTCCTGCACCTGTCAGAAGCAGTGCAAAGGCTTGGGGGAGTCAGGGGTAACAGAGGAGCTGAGGATGAGAGAAGGAGCCTTGAGTGAACTTTGTGGTTGTTGGATGTGTGTGGGAGAAGCACGGAAGAGGGTGGGGTTGTTGTTTTTTTGGGGGGGAGGGATTGTTAGGGAGTTGGGGAGCCTCCCCCATGCAGACCCTGGCTGACCCCAAGCCTCTCCCATTCAGTCAGGCACATCTGCCCCAACCCCCCACCCTCATGTATCCCTGCCCCCCATGTGGCCCTGCAGCACTACTCCCATTCAGCCCCTGGCTTAATGCCGTCACCCCTCTAGCTCCTGAGCCCACACCCCCAACCTATCCCCCTCACTAGTCATTCTGAACTGGAGTTTGTGCAACCCCCCCCCCGCAACTAGCAGACCGGTGTGCCCCACTCTGTTCGTCCTAACCTACCCCTGCAGGCAGGGTGCTGTGATGAACTTCTACTCCTGGGGGAATTCTGGGCCACTGCGCACAATATTACTTTTCCCCAAAGAAAATACATTCTGCCCAAGAAGTGCTGCAGTTCTGCCTTTTGCCCACCGGAGGCCACTGTGGCGCCAGAAGAGCCTGCAGCCAGCTGCATTCATGCTGCTGGCTGTTCTGGCACCACAGCAGCCTTTAGTGCAGGGGTCAGCAACGTTCGGCACACGGCTCGCCAGGGTAAGCACCCTGGCAGGCCGGGCCAGTTTATTTATCTGCTGACGCGGCAGGTTCGGCCGATCGCGGCCCCCACTGGCTGCGGTTCGCCGTCCTGGGCCAATGGGGGCGGCGAGAAGCCACGGCCAGCACATCGCTCGCCAGCGCCACTTCTCGCCGCCCCCATTGGCCCGGGACGGCGAACCGCGGCCAGTGGGGGCTGCGAGCGGCCGAACCTGCCGCGTCAGCAGGTAAATAAACTGGCCCGGCCTGCCAGGGTGCTTACCCTGGCGAGCCGCGTGCCAAACGTTGCCGACCCCTGCTTTAGTGGGTGAAAGGTGGAACTGAAGTATTTCTTGGGCAGAATGTATTTTGAGCGGAAAAAAAATTCTGTGACCAGAGATGAATTCTGCACATGCACAATAGCGCAGAATTCCCCCAGGAGTATATGGTGTACTATGTTTCAGAGTCAGGTACACTCTACTATCAAGTAGATGCAATACATCATCATCTTAGAATTACTTTAACCCATTGCTGGCTGGAAATTTGAGTCTAGATTCCCCTAAAGCATACATTAATTTAATCCATGGTGATTTTCTGCAGTTGGGGCATTCTTTTAAGCATATTGCCACTGAATTAGAAGTAAATGCTAAGTAGATTTGGAGATAAAAACCCATTCACTACCATGAACTCTATTCGCTACCCTCTCTGACAGATGTTTGAAATACCCAAGGATACACACATTAGTATTACTTTTATAACTGGTCAGGTACTTTTTAAAAATTTGATGGGATGAGAGTTAAGTAAGGTTGCCAATTAACTTTAATGGTTACCAGGGTGGATAAAAATAAATGATTAAAAATAAAATCAATAAATTTGGATTTTTTTGATAAAATGCTTTTTGAGGAAAAAAGCTATGTAAACAAAGTTTTAATTAAGATACTTTATAGCTCAAAGATATCATCATGGAATATGGATTATAAATTCTAATTCTACAGTATGAGACAATAAATTCATGTAATGTTTAAGAAAAGTTTTGTAAATGACTTCCAATAGTTCATGGGATTAGGGACCCAATATTATGGGGCTCCAGGGGCTTCTGTATAGAAAGATTAACCTAAATAATCTATCTACCCAATGGGACTCAGTGCTCAGTCTAGAAGCAACCAGAGATGCTTAGTTTTGCAGTTCTCAAACTGAGGATTTGTGTCTCCAGAGATAACAGGCTTGTTAACAGCAAAAATGTTTTTAAATAAATAAATAAATAAATAAATATTGAGGTGAAAAATAACAGACCTCAACCCTACTGTCCCTCTGCAAATTTGTGTACAGTGTCAATCCCTTACCCCTCTCTAAAAGTGCAAAGTTTCAAAAATTTCAATGAATAGAAGATTGTTGGTGGCGCAATAGATTTGGACAAGGAGAAGAAGTCTGGAGATAAATGTGAGAAGGGAGGGACAGGCAATAGAAACAAAAGTGAAACTGTTTGAGCAGCATATTCCAGAAGTCTTGAGGTCTTTCTGAGTGTAGCCTTCATTGATTTGAGATCTACCATAACATTCTCTCACTAGAAGAGAAAACCTATAATGGCAGCAGGCCATAAAAGAGACCGAGTTTGGGAATATTTTAATGAAGTTCCTCTACCTGTGGGTAAGACAGGCATGCGTGCAAAATGCAAACAGTGTAACAAAGAAATGCAAGGCCTGGTTGCCCGAATGAGAAGTGTTCCTTCTCAGGAGGAAGCTGCTTTGAAGATGATGAAAGGAACATGTCTGAACACGCAGGATCTTCAGGTTGGTAAACGTTTTTATTTCATACTTCTTTCTTAAGAACTGCCTGTCTTCCTTCTGGACTATTCTTGAATTCTCATGTTTGAGCAAAAAAATATAGTTGTTACTCTATGGTACTATCATTTTAGATGCAGTTGTGATAAAAAAATAAATAACTGAAATTGGCAGATCTTCCTTTTACAATTTCACCTTTAAAGTAGTACTGAGTGTCAATAAATGCAATGAGTAATACTAAATGAGCAGTATGGTAATAATAATTAAATAACTGCATTGACTTATTTTGTTTAGGAGAATCCATCCTCAATATACAGGATTCTGAAGATTATCCACCTTCAAGACACCATCATTTTCTATAGTTTCAGCATTATCAGCCAATGATAAGTGTTTCAGTCACATCATGTATGTCACATAGCCACAGTATATCACCTGCAGCAAAAAGAAAAAAATCTCTATCATCCAGAAACAACCATAGATAAGTTTGTGATAAGAATCATCAGATTACAAAAAGAGGTAATTGATGAAAAAATTCCCCAGTTTGTTTATGCAACAAACTTTCCTTTCTGTATGATTTTTCTGTATGATTGAGAACGCACACTTCATTAACATGGTTCAGTCATTAAGGCCAGGATGCAGTCCACCCAACAGAGCAGATGTCGCAGGCAAATTGCTGGATAAAGTGTATGAAAGAGAAATTGAGCAGTGTGCAAAAGGTCTAGAGGGTAAAATTGTTACCCTGAGTCTTGTCCACAATGATCCGGTTGTATGTGCTTGTGTGACAACAGAAGAAGAAGGGAATGTCTTCCTTACACACACAGCAGAATACTTACAAGAAGTAGCAGTAAAATCTATAACAAACTGTGGGGAAAAAATTCAAATGTCTAGTACGCAGCTTGGTCACAGACAATGCTGCAAATGTATCCAAGATGAGAAGAAATTTAGAAGAGAGTCCCAAGCGAATAAAATACGGTTGCAGTGCTCATTTGATGCACCTCCTAGCCAAAGACTTCACTGTTCCAGAAATAAAGGCAAATGTTGTTGAAATTGCAAAAAATACTTCCATAACAACCACTTTGCAGCAGCTGCTCTGAAAAAGGTGGGAGGAACCAAGCTAACTCTCCCACAAGGTGTGTGATGGAACTCAGTAGTGGACTGTTTTGAGCACTATATCAAGAATTGGCCTAATCTGATAACAGTTTGTGAACAAAATCGTGAAAAAATAGATAGCTCTGTCACAGCCAAAGTTCTCAACATTGGACTTAAGAGAAACGTTGAACACATGCCGAGTACCCAGAAGCCTATTTCTGTAGCCTTGAACAAAATACGGGGAAACAGCTGTTTTATTACGGACGCTGTTGAAATTTGGAAGGAACTGAGTGAGATCTTAAAAAGAGAAATATGTAATGACAGAGTTAAATTACAAGCATTAAAAAACAAATGGAGCAACACTATCTCCAGCTCATTTTCTTGCAAATATTCTCAATACTCGGTACCAGGGTCAAACCTTAACTGCTGAATAAGAGGAGTTGGCTATGATATGGACATTCAGCAACCATCCCTCCATAATGCCAACTATAATAAACTTCAGAGCTAAGGGTGAACCATTCAAGAAATATATGTTTGCTAATGATGTTTTAAAGAAAGTCACACCAGTGAGCTGGTGGAAGTCACTTAAGCACTTGGATTCAGAGACTGTTGAAGAGATAATCTCACTTTTAACAGCAGTAGCTTCTTCTGATGGTGTAGAAAGAATATTTTCTTTTGGACTAATTCATTCCAAATTGAGAAATCGTTTGGGACCTGAAAAAGCAGGAAAGTTCATTTTTCTTGTCCAGATTACAAACAGGAAAATGAAGGTAAGGACGACTGAGTTAGCTGCAGAAGCCAATATTTCCATTTCCCATGTTGACCTGGCTGACATAGTCGAAGCCTGAGCAATGTAGCTTTGTGGGGGCCTCTGTGGATTGGGGTCCCAGGCAACTGCCCTGCTTGCTATCCCCCAACGCCGGCCCTGGCTTTTAAGTATGCAGAAAAGCAGTAGTTGTAGCACAGGTGGGCCGTGGAGTTTGTGTTGCATGTGGGGGGAGGGGGAACCTCAGAACAAAAGTTTAGAACCCCTGCTGTAATATGCATAAGATTGGTGCAATGAAAGTAAATATAGTATTTTAATTATTCAAATACATAGTAAAATTCAGCTTGGAAACTGAAGAATTACATTAGCATTTACAATATCTTTTCGATTCTAAGTCACTGAATTCTGTTTTTATGTAAGACGATTATTAGTTAACAGAATTTAAACTAATCTTTAAGAATAAAAAAAAATGTACATCTTACCTTGTAAACATAAAGGTATTCTCTGAGGAAGGTCCCTTGTTGAGCAGCAGGTTGTTTGCTGTCATTGATCAAAATATGCCGGAAGGCAGACACAGCATTATCAAGCTGACGAAGTGTAAAAGACTGACGACCAATTGTGAAGTTAATATGATCCTCTGCAAGAGACCAACCTTTCCCTTTGTAAACTTGCATGGCTTGACAATAACAACGCAAGGCATGTTTCTTCTGCAAGAAAATGAAATTGAAACTGTTCCTCAAATATTATTACTCTGACTGAACCAATTCAATTTTAACATTAGCAGATAGAGTCAAATAGAGAAATCATTTACATCAACCAAGATTTTAGTTCAACAATTTTTTTTAATTGTTATTGAAGGTGGGAGAGCAATGCAAGCAAGGGGGTACAACACAATATCCAGTCAGCATTAACCCAGAGGTGAATGGAAAGATTGTTGCTATAAAACACAGTACTGTTATGACAACTGGGCCTACAAACTGTAAAAAGTGAGAGTGTAAATTCATAACATGTCACAATAATGTATAACAACAAATGTGAATGGGAAAAGATGCAAGAAAACCAGACAGAGAAACTGGATTAGTCTAAACCAAAGAGGCCATATTGATATAATCCAAGGACTGTTGAAATTATGTTTGTTAGACAGATGACGTAGAGCCAAAAGTTAATAAACTAAAATTGGTGTGTTGGATATCAGGCCTAATTGTCGAAAAAAAATATGAGGGGATGGGGTATTCCACCCATAGCTCCCTTTATGAGTCCTTAAAAAAAAAAAAAAAAGATTGGGGGGTGGGGGGGGAAGAGAAGAACTCTTGAAAGAACAAAAAGATCAGAGGAGAAGAGATGAAGGCTACTGGAGCAAATGTCACCATGATGGCTGCCATCCCCACTATTTCCTGGGACCCCAGACTTCCATCATCCTGATCCTGAGAAGTGTCCTGACTAGAACAGACCAGAGAGAGGGAGCCAGATGATTTCACCAGCCCCAGCTGAATCCCCAACACCTCCTGGGATTAAAGGACTTCAATAGCAGCTCATCTCAATTAACTTCTTCCCGCCAAAGGACAGTTATTGCCACCTTTAGTAGCATCTAAGAGACTGTCAAACAAGGGGGTGTTTTCCTTTAAAAACCCAGTCCAGCGAAAAGGAAAGAACAAGGGATGTTGTTAAAATGAAAGCCTTAATACTTTACCTTTCAAATGCTTGAACTGATTCTCCTTCTTTACTAGATCTTTAATAAAATGTTTTAAAAGGTTTTTAATTATGTGTTTGCCATGGTATTAAGCAGACTGGGGTCTCTGTGTACCAAACCCTGGGCCTCATTTAACAATGTTTAATGTTGGACAATGACTGGTTTATAGTAACCCCTCTGGCCTTTTCCATCTAAATTAGCACAGCAGTACTCACTATTAAATCTAAACTCTAATACAATAAATTTTAAAATATTCAGTAATGGCTACTATCTTGAAGCATGCAAGCACTCAGAAGTGCTAAAATACTGAAACCAATACTCCAGGAATTGTACATATGCCTAAAGGTCAAGTAAACGTGTCTCCTCTCTCATGACCCTAAGTGCCTCACAACTAATATATTTATCCTCTCAATACCCCTGTGATGTATTATCTCCATTTTACAAGTGGGAAATGAGGCTCAGAGGGCCGAAGGCCTTGTCTGCACTTGAAAAGTATATATACACACACACCTGGTAAAGCTATGCTGGCAAACCCCCTAGTGGAGACGCAGCTTATATACCAAACCAAATAAGATAGAATGACCAAAGGACTTTTTTGCTAGTATAACTGCATCTACACTACAGCTTTTGCCAGCTGTGTAATTTTTTTCACACCTCTAACAGACCTAGCTACACCAGTAATACTATTTTCTAGGGTATGTCTACACTACCCGCCGGATCGGTGGGCAGCAATCGATCCAGTGGGGATTGATTTATCGCATCTAGTCTAGATGAGATAAATCGACTCCCGAGCGCTCTCCCGTCGATTCCTGTACTCCAGCTCAGTGAGAAGCGCAGGCAGAGTCGACGGGGGACCGGCAGCAGTCGACTCACCGCAGCGAAGACACTACGGTAAGTCAATCTAAGTACGTCGACTTCAGTTACGTTATTCATGTAGCTGAAGTTGCATCACTTAGATCGATTCTCCTCCCCCCAGTGTAGACCAGTTCCCAGTAACTTGCCCACAGTCACAAAGGAAGGCTATGGCAGAGCAAGAATTCAACCCAGGTCTCCCAAGCTTTCCCACTGGAATTCCTCTCTGTATGCAAGAAAAATTTTCAAGTGCCCTAAAATACACACCTAGATACACTGGGATGCGAAAGAAAGAATATGAGCCTTAAAGATGAACTACAATGCTAAAATATAAACTGAGGTAAACTAAATTGTAACACCCTTAAATAACAAGGCTATCAGTGGAATTCAGCACTCCAATAAGCTAACCAACCTTTCTGAAATTCTCCCCAGGGCATAATTCTGGGATATCTTATGTTAACTAAAATGTGACAATGAAAAAACTGTGAAACATTGGTATTGTAAGCCATTAATTTCTGTCACCATACTGCAGACTTCCGGCTTCTACATGATCCCACATCAAAGTCAGGAAATCCCACATACTATGGACCTATTCTTTAGGATTGATTCAACTGCCAATTAAGATTCAGAGTAGATAACAAAAAACACAACTGATCAATGTCTCTAATGATCTTAAATCATGAACACGTCTTTAAAGTAGTGATCATCAATTTGTGGCCATTTCTTGGCTGCATCAACACAAATTGTTACACCCTGCTTTTCACCTAATAGGCCAGTACCACAAATGGGATTTAAAAATTAATTTTTTTTAATGTTTTACTTTACAGACATGAAAGCTGAGATACTTCCATTAGGCTCAGAGTTCCTGGGGACGTCACTACAAAACATGACACTACCATTAACACTAGGGGCTTGATTCTTATCCCACACTAGCTTTCAGTTCAGTGGAGTGACTTCAGATTTATACCAGTGAGAGAGCAGAAGTAAGGCTACTGCAAAATTCAATGTGAATGTCACTGCAGCCACTACAACACTAATGAAACGGTCACTCCAAATTTTATTGGTTTAGTTGTCCTTCACTATTTTGTATAAATTCTTATCTTAGAGAAATGACAGTTTTATTAAATTTCCTAAACAGATATGGAGAGTTCTGATTAATTTGTGCTTTTATTTGCAGTCCAAGCATCTGACAACTTCCTGTGAAGTTGATTACAATAAGTATATTTTGCTGGCTATTGTAAATGACATGGAAGTCCAAATGATGCAGTTTCATTAGCTCTGATAGCACATACAGCAATCAGCCAAAAATAAATGTTTCAGGTTGGGCTGGTTTCCATTACACTGCAAATAAAGTTAGGTTAAGCATACATACTTGAATATATAAAATGTAAAAATCTTGAAATACCAATACATGTCAAAGCACAAATTTAGACCTGCAGCTCCATCTTCAGACCAACAGAAAAATACAGCCACTATACACCCTTTGGAAAAAGCTACACAACTATGTGCTGAGCTAGACTGATTCCCAAATTTTACCACTTTCTTCCAGTAGAACTGTGGGAACTGATCCCTAGCAATAAAAAGGTGAACACAATCCCCACAGAAAGAAGACCAATGGCCTTCCAGCAGCTCTACCAATTTAGAGAATTGGCAGCTCTTTAGATAACAACTTCTGCTGGAGGGGCTCCTATGAAGTCCTAGTCACAAACTGAATCCTAGCTTTCCATAACAGAAGTCCCAAAAGAGGATGATGCTACTGTACAGAGTGAATCAACCAATATTTTAAGCTTATTCCAAAATCTGTTCAAGAGACAAGGTCAACTTAACTTTGTAATACTAATCGGTTTAAAATATATCAAGTTTGATAGCACATCTTTAAATAGTTTGCCCTGGAACTGATTATTTTTAAGAAGGGGTTTTTCTACTCCCCTATTGAAGTTTATAAAGGTTTTTTCCCCTGCTAGAGAGAGTACAAGAAAGGGCTCAAGAGCACCTCCTACCTAAATTGCTAGTACATGACACTGAAAGAGCAACTGAACAGCAACCAAAATGCACACTGGTTATACATAGTGTGCAAGTACATAAAGTGAATAAGGTATGGAGAGGGGAAAAGTATTATAGTTATAAATCAAACAAATGTGATTTTTCAAGTTGGCATCTTTAAAATGTTGATTATTTAATTAAAGTAAACTTAAGAGCTGGTGCACTAAAAACTAAGAACTATAGATAATATTGCACATAACAAGTATGATTGCATAAAGTCATGCAAAAATGACAGTAATAACCCCATTTACCTGACATTTTAACTACGATAGTTTGGACTGAAATAATAGGACTGATTTTTTAATATATTTAGGGAGGGGAAATTGTACTGGCGTATGGAGGAATCCTAACAAGCCATGCTGTTGTCCGTTTAGAACTGTAGTAGTTGGTATACTGTGCAGCTGGAGGGCCTATCTGTTCTCTCCACAGAAGCTTATGCATCGATCTGCCATTAGGTGTGGAGCAGCAAACCTCTATTGGAGAGTCAGATCCTAGAAAATATAAAGCCCAAGCAAGCTTGAGTCACACTGATTAGAGAAATAGAAAAGCTGTGGGTTTCATTAAGCTCAGCCAAAAAAAAAAAAGGGGTCATACAGGCGGTCACATAAAGAGCATTTCAGGTGTTAGAACTACTGAGATTTAAAAAAAAAAAAAAAAAAAACACTATTGTGGTAACAGTCTGGTCCTATTGCTAATCAACACAGAGGGGAAAACCTACAATAGGAAGAGAACCTTGCTATGAAAGAAAGAAAGAAAGAAAGAAAGAAAGAAAGAAAGAAAGAAAGAAAGAAAGAAAGAAAGAAAGAAAGAAAGAAAGATTCTGAGAGTCGCTCAAACCCACATTGAAAGATATTTCAAACATACGGTTTTATATTACAAAGGTGGAGGGTAGTCAAGACTACTTTCCTTCATATCTTCAGCTGAAGCAGGACCAAAAACAAGTTAAAGATATGCAGAGAAGAGGGGAAACAGTTTCATTTTGTATTTATACATACATATACCAAGTGCAGAAACAGCTGCTGCTCTTAATATTGTATTGAGACAAATTTTTCCCTCCTCATTTAAGATGACCCTACCACTATCAAGTATTTTGTACATTTTTCATTAGTTTAAACAAACAGAACGGAGCAGCTTTTTAAAAAAAAATTCTAACGAGTACTGAGTTCAGGGCTCCATTTTCCTTTCAACAGTTCACTACAATAACAAAACCAAGAGCTAACATTCTAGGTTCTAAGTGTTCAACAATCAGTCACTACATGGAGGAGCAGAACCCCAAACTCTAGTCTTGGCAAATAATATGAAGGAGGAGTTCATCTTCAAACTTTGGTTTTAAATACAGTTTTAAGACTTGTGAAAAGAAATTATATATACACACCTCTACCCCGATATAACGCTGTCCTCGGGAGCCAAAAAACTTACCGTGTTATATTGAACTTGCTTTGATCTGCCGGAGCGCGCAGCCCCGCCCCCCCCGGAGCGCTGCTTTACCACGTTCTATCCGAATTCGTGTTATATCGGGTCACGTTATATTGGGGTAGAGGTGTATATATTTTTTTACATTTTTTAAAAACAATTTCAGTTTACCTTTAAAGCCCTAATCCTACAACTGGCTGCATGCAGGCAGAGCCGGAGCCTGCATGCAGCCCCGTTGGACTTCAATGAGGCTCCACGTGTATCCATCTGCACAGAGCCAGTTGCAGGATTGGGGTTTCCACAATAATGTTTCAACTTTAAGAAGTCAAATGTATTATATTAACCTAAGCTTAAGGTAAATACAATTACAAGAAGCTGGAATTGAAAAAATACATGTTAAAGTGCAAATGGTATAAAATTGCACCTGTGAATTTAACTAATTGCCAATTAGTTCCACAGATTTAAAAGAGGAAGTATTATCTAGTGGTTAAAACACAGGCCACAGTCAAGGTAACTGGGTTTCCATTCCTAGCTCTTTTATTAACTGCCATGATACAGTAAATCTTTAACCTCTGTGACTCAGTTTCTCCATCTGTGAAATAGGAACAGTCTTAATTCATTGTTTAAGAAGCATCTGAAGATCAGATGGAAAGCGCTACAGAAATGAGGATTACTATTTAAATTTCATTCAGGGTAATGATCAACATCACTTTAGACATGGATGTAAGAGACCACTTTGTTCAAGGCAGGAATTAATTTGATAATCAAGAAGGGCAATGAGATCAATATTATATGATTTTTCTGATAGAGAATATCATCCACAGTGGACTACAAAGTCACAAGTTATTTTTACCCAAAAGCATGACATGGAATTTGCTGTTTTTAACACAGTTCAGATTAAATACAACCTACAGTCCATATTTTTTCAGAATATGAAATACACTTACCTGTCCTGCTTTGCTATACCTATGGCCAGCCAATATCATATGAAAGGCAAACTTTCTAACCATCGGACTTTTCATGTTTATAAAGCAATGTGCAGCCTGCTCCAACAGAAGGGCACTGCGAAGGTCAGAATCCTATTTAAAGGGGAAAAAATCATTAATCTCAAATTTGAAATATACAAATGAAACTTCAGTAATAACAAAGTGTAGCTATACTCACTAATACAAACTCTTATAAGAGATAAGGCTCAGCTGAAGAAGACTTTTAAACAGTAAAGACATAAAAATCACATTACTGCTCAGTGGAAGACTTATCATAGGCAACATGTTCCAGCCTGTTGATCCAGCCGCACTTTGATCCCTCCTGCAAGCATTTACAATGTGATCAGGTTCCCTGTCCTACACACCTATGCGGGCACACACACAGTTTTGAAGACAGGCCATTATGAAAAAATGGTATCCTGATCATTGTTTTCTGTATTTTACTTGCAGAATGGGAGTGTACAAGATGGAGCCATTAAAATTTTAATCTATTGGTTTTCTGAATCTTATGACACAATCAAATACAGGGAGTCGTCGGATTTGCGTCGGACGCCAATTACGACACTTTTCAATTGACTCCCCATTTCACCCCTACGACGCTTGATTTGCATAAAGTTCACTTGAAATCACTTCCTGGTTGCATTATACTGATATGGAGCTGGAATGGGTTGCTTCTGATTGGCTTCGAGGCAGCGGGGTAGCTTGTTGCTGGGTACGGTTGCTGCTTGCTTTTGATTGGCTGAGCCCGGTGCTGGGAGCCAATCAGAAAGCTTGAACAGTAATAGGCTGAGCCTCGGCATGTGTGCCCTTCTCCCTGGCTTCCTGAGCTTGTGTTGCTGGCATTCTGAGCAGCATATGAGAGTTTACATGTTTATTGGAATGCTGTTTACAAAATACTGTGTACAGTAAATACATTGATGTTGCAACATTAGTCATCTATAATTCATTTAGTACAAAAATCTGGGTTATTGTGGTGAAAATAGTGCATCAAGCCTTGGTTCAGGAACCAATCCCCCCTTCATACCATCGATTTCTAAGGGAAAAGCAGTTTCGACTTACAACATATCAACTTACAACGCAATTCTGAGGAACGAATTGTGTCGCAAGTCCGAGGACTCCCTGTATTCTTCAAGAGAACCACTGGCAGACCCAATTCCTGAATCCCACTCTGGAAGTAAAATAAAAGTTTACTGTAATCCGAAACAGCACCATATCTTTTTTTATTAGTACTGTCCTTGCTTCCAGAGCCAAGGAATAACTGTATACAACAGTGGACGTGGCCCCATCACAAATGCTTATAGAAGGAATCAAAATGGAACTGGATCAAGGCCAAAGAATGCTACCTATAATAAATAAGGAAGTTGAGAAGCCTTCCTTATACAGATATAATGGAGTTATTTTCATCCCTATATTTGTTATAGATATTATACCTGTTAAATAGATTTAAATTATACACATGAAAAACTGTTTTATTAAGAAATACTAAAATTGTTCTCTTCATCTGAGCCTCATGTTTATAAAGTTATTTCAGGGTGAGTACAGCTATGCTTTAGAGACCCTCTTCAAAACTACACAAATCCACTAGCATGGGTAAATTCTACCTTATATGCAGCCTGTTACTTTATCAGTGACCTAGAAAATACTGAAACAGATTGATATACAAAGGATTGACAGAACATGTTTATTTCAACACTCCCAAAGCCTTCAGCTACTCAGGCAGAAATTTCTAACACTTACCATTCCCATCCAAGTGAGCTGCTGCCATTTTTTCCCCCAGAAAAATTAAAAACAAGAATGTCAGCTTTAATACATTTTATTTTAACATAAGAACAAGTATAGATATACAAGATGCAATTGTGGCACTGAATTTATCTGGAAAAGTTTGCAGTAAGTTTCCCAACCCATTTGTTTAAGGTCATTAGTTCCACTTCATTTTGACACCTGAGTTGTCATTGTTTTTAAAGCTAGCAAGAAAATCAGGTATCTGATAAACAGCACCCATTGCATATTGTGGGTACAGTCATAAATCATATACCCAAGAGCACACAATTACATTAACTGAATTTCACCTAATTGGATGCATGAAATGGAGTCAAACAGATAATTTGTGTGGCAAAACCAACCAATCCCAGAAAGATTAGTGATTTGGGAATTACAAAATGATTCTGACCACCACATATATTAAAATCAATGAGGCTATTACTAAATGGAGTAGTTCTCTACCTTGTTATTTTAAAATACACATGGACATTTTTTCTTATTACATTAGATACACAAGTCTACTTTTTAAAAATATTTTTCTGGGCTGTCACTAGGCTTTATCATAACTAGAGTAACTACATCCATCACAGAGATCTTGTGCAACTGAAAACATCCAAGACTATCATTCATGATATGAAAGAAAGACAATAAACCTTCAGCACAGTCAGCAGCACTCAATTTCCTTATGCAAATTTCAATGTCTACTTGTCATTACATCTTCCCCATTATTTAAGTTAAGATAGTAAAAAAAATCAAGAGGTATGAATGAATAGATGTTCTATTAGCTATTAAGGAAATACAGAATTACCAACACAATTTGTTGTTAAATAAGCACTGAGGACAAATTTAGAGAAACTTGTCCAAAGTCTGAACTGAAAAGTATGTACAATCAAAATGCTAGTGTGTGGTATGGCCATTTCATGCCACAGTGCCAGTGCAACCTGGCCATGGGGACAGCATAGCCAGCCACAGGTAAATCAACCCAGGTGTCCAGATAGCAAGTATGAAAAAAATCAGGACACCTTTTTCCAGGGGGAGGAGGGGAGATATTTGTCTATATAACATAAAGCTCCTAATATCAGGACAATAATACCGGGACATCTAGTCACCCTAGTTCAGGGGTTGTGGGGAAGACACAATATCCTCCAGCAGCACAGAAGACACTATGACTATGTCAAACCTCCACCCTGCTGTCAAAGCTAGGTTAGTGAGCATGGCAAGGATGCCACAACACGACTTTTGGGGTCATTGGCAGCCAACAAGTTTCTCTAACTTACAACCAAGAATCAGAGCAGGCAAGCACAAGGGTGAACTGCACACCACCTTTGTACTTCTTTATCTTGAGCTGTGCCATGTGCACACAGTGAGGTAGACTACTTCCCATCTTACAGTTTATCAAGCTTCTACAGCTAAGAGAAAGACTTATCAGAACTGAAAGTGACACTGAATACTTAGCTAAAATGACCCTAACAAGTAATTACTGAAGATACCCTAAGTGAAACAGAACTTTATTTCTTTAGTTTTACAGCCTCTACTGACACCATGCCACCCACCTACAACACGAAGACAGATGGCTTGCGAATAACATGCTAACATTTTATAGTGCTGCTTTTTAAAGTCTAATCCCTCTCAAATACTAACAGAGGTCAAGCATAAGGAATAGATTATGAAGATAGGGACTAACAAATGTATGATTCAGTCAGGCTTTTTTTTTTTTTTTTTAAATAAAAAATAATGTACATCACTTCAAGTGAAAGAGGAAGGTTGAACACAGGGTATACTAGGTACATTTATGTAACAAGTTGCACAAAAGCATATAAAAATGACTTTCCTTGGTTTACAGTTGAGCTATACCCCAACACTCAAACTTTATTCCAGCTAGCTTCTGCCCCTGGAAATCTCCACCTTTGAAAGGAACCCATGTACAAGAAGTCTATTTGGTTTTAAAAATTAGCACTATTATTTAAAGCTATTTACTGTGGGGAAAACAAAGATTAAGTTTTCTCTACCTCACTGGTTAAACGTATCAGAAGAGCAGCAGCGTCTGAATATTTGCTCTGGCTTTTTAAAATTTCAGCACTAAGCAGCACACATCTCTCAGCCAGCACCATGTTCCTAAGAGGACAAGAAATTAATTACGTGCATTATAACAACAATTTTGGAGTAAATTGTAGAAAACCTTTAAATCTGCCTGACAAACCTTTAAATCTGGCCGTGTAGTACCTGACTAGCATATATTATTTTGTTATATGTTTGAATGCATGTATCTGTTTCTTCACAGAATCATAGAATATCAGGGTTGGAAGAGACCTCAGGAGGTCATCTAGTCCAACCCCCTGCTCAAAACAGGACCAATCCCCAGACAGATTTTTACCCCGGTTTCTTAAATGGCCCCCTCAAGGATTGAACTCACAACCCTGGGTTTAGCAGGCCAATGCACAAACCACTGAGCTATCACTATTTTAATCTGATAAAATAATTCCCTGTGACAAAAAAATGTTTTAATCTAGATAATATTAAATCAAAGCTGTTACAATACTTTTTCCTTAGGAAAACATCCCTGTAAAGTTCTTAAAATAAACTTTTGCAAAGCAACAAAGTGGTCTAATGGACTGAATACAAGTCTGAGAACCAGAGGCACAAGTTTTAATTACATCTCTGCCAATAACTTGTATTCTGCCAAGAACAAAGTGTTCCTCCATCCCACAACCATACAGGTAAATAGGTTAACTAAAGTCTGAATAAATTCTAACTATCAGAGTTTTACTTCCTTGGTGTAGCTGTTATATACCTGCTAGAACACAGGGTAGGCAAGTGATGTTAAATTTGCACCACTGTGTAGTGAAAGCAAACTTAGGCCATAGTACTGAATATCATCATTCACTGGATGAAATGGAAGGTAAGCCATCACCTACTTGCAGATATCCCTATATGTTTGAATTGCTGTATCCATATAATGAGCAGGGTACGGTCTAGGCGCCCCAGGCTGAAGAAAAGCTGATACTGCTGCCATTTCCTGCAGGATTTAAAAAAAAAAAAAATGTAATTTAATGCTGCCAAAATGATATTTTCGAACATCAGCCATAAAGAATCTTTACCTGAACTGACTCACAGGTTTTGGGAGATTGGATGTTTAAACAATAACACCCTAATTTACAGTAAGGTGGCAGTGAACTTCATTTGCTGGTTTATTTGCCACCCGCCATACCACTTAGGGCTGTGATCTCTAAAGAGTTATAAATTGAACAGGCACAATCCTTCTTACTACGCTGGGAAACTTCCAAGGAAGATTTAGATGCTGCAGGAAATGGGGCTGATGATTCAGTAGACAGTATCCTTCCCTCCAAGTCAGCACTGAATCACTACTGTAGCATAGATCCAAGTGTCACTATCCTACTGGAGATGCGCTCTTCCCCACAATACAGCGGTTCTCTCCATTTGTGGTACTTAAGTCTTTGTTTTTTTGTAAACACAAAATTGGAGGTTAATGTCAGCATCTTGGGGAAATTCCAGTTATGTTAGGTTCTTCCTACACAACCACCTCCTCTACAATTCCAGTTGTTTTAACTCCCACCTTGCACCTCTCCCAAAATATGTTCATTTCCATGGGAACTGAACAGACTCCTATGTATAGTTTGTAAATATACACTTTTAACAGTTTGGAACCCTTGCAGTTGAAAGAAAGGTGCCATGTAAATTTAAGCTACTTTATATTACTGAAATGTTTGAGGTTATCTAAGTGAACTTTTCAAGTACAACTTATTATATGTATGTACGCATGCTACAAGTAAACCTATTAACAAACACTTATGCTTGCTGGAAATTAGTGACTCAAATTAGGCAACAGCTTTAAAAAAAACAGCAAGTGTGAGCACAAAGAAAAAAAATTTTTTTTAGTAATCCCATTAGTTACTAAATATTTAGGTCTGTATTCTTCTATTTTAGGAGCATGAATTTACGCATGAAGCTAAAAGGCAGCAACAGAAATTGCCTAAGGGATTTATATAGGCATTAACAGAGTAAAGCCCTCAAGAGTCTTAATAGGAAATGCCAGTATATTTGCTATACTAGTACATTGATAGTAATAATATATTTACTAAAAGCGCCAGATCACTAAATATTCTGTCAATTTGAAATCTTACAATCAAAGTAAAAAATACTACAATATTTAATCTTTTTTATCCATTTCAAAATAATTGAAAGAACTACTTTGCACATTACCATAAGAGAACTATTTAAATTTAACCTATACCAAAAGGAGGCTCTCCCTCATAAGTGTTTCAAGCTTTTTCCTACACATTTAAGTAGCAACAGTAACTATTCTCTACACAGAACTATGACAAATATTAAGGAGTGTGATGTGATTTTGTTAGATATTGGCATCCACAAAAAACTTGGCTATGTTTTCATATTTGGAGCCAATAAGATTTTTTTTTTTTAATTGTAGTTTCTTTTTGCTGTATATTGTTATCTAGAAGAAGTGTTAATGTTAAACAGATTACTATAAGCAATGCACAGAATGGTTATATTGCTGTAATGTACCAACCAGTGCTCCAGCTGCATAAAGCATTGCTTGATCATTCAAAAAGTCTTTCTTTGCTGTATGATAGCAGCTATACGCCAGTTCATAGTGTTGGACCAAGAAACACAAATCTGCCATTTTCCTGATTTGAAGCTCTGGTGCTTCTGGGGGATACCTATAAATACACAAAAAACAAACAATTTGTAACAAAAATACCATTTACATTTTAAGTGCCAATTTTCAAGACACAAACAAGATAGAGGCCAGTATAAAAAGAAAAACTGAAACATTAAAGGAAGAGTCATTCCCTGCCACTCATCCCAGCCTAGGAGGAACGAGTTGGCTGGATGTTTATATTAATTCCATGTTTGCACATTTTAGTGCACCTACTCAAACACAGTGAAGCCACCATCCTTCTGGCTGTGGACTGTATGAGACTTCCTTCAAACCTATCATTCACCAGCTGAAAGGGCCTGGTCCACACCTGAAACTTAGATCGACCTAGCTATGCCACTCTGAGCTGTGAAAAACGTTGCACTGTGTTCGAAAGTTAGGTCAACCTAATCCCCACTTGTAGACGCACCTAGGTTGATGGAAGAATTCTGTTAGACTAACTATCACCTCTCAAGGGGATAGATTTACTACAGCAATGGAAAAACCTTTTCCGTTGCTGTAGCAAGTGTATATGCTGCAGATGTGCTACTGTAGCACTTGTAGAGCAGACACAGCTTAGGTCAACAGCCAGGCCAAGGAAGTTTCTTTTATACTATGAAGTTGGCCTAAACAATGCAAAATGTTAAGTAGCTGCAATTGCAATTAGTCACCAAGATACATTAGCATTGTAATTCCAAATGGCTTTATTCTGGACCAGCAACAATAAAGGGAATGGCAGCTCCCTGTAATTCCCCACTGTCCAATTAAAGTAGTAAGGCTGCACACCAATGACTCCATAGCCTTTCCTCCCCTACACCTGTCCTAACTATGGGGTGCCATGAAAACCAAATACGTCTACTACTCCAGCTGTTGACCAAAGCTCAAAGAGGTGACATCAGAGAGTCCAGTCTCTCTTCTGCGCTGTGCCTAACACCATTCCCACTCTTATCAGTTTAGCCTGCATCAGTACATTTACAGGCCCACGTTAAACCAATAGCCAGTTAGAAAAAAAATGCATTTGGCCATGCCAGTTTTTAAACCAGTGCAAATTCTACTATGAATAGAGGCATATGAAAGAGCAGTCCTGAGCAGCATCCACACACAGCATGGTGGTAAGAATTCCGGTATATTCACAGCTCCTTTCCCAGTTTCAGGTCACAGGCATTACTGGACAGCAAGACTTTACACCTCTCATAATTGTCTATGGCTAATATGTTTGGTCCTCTGGTAAAACTTCCAAGTTCCTGTGTGAATGTGTTAGAGAGACCAATATATTTTGGGGAGGGAGAATTAAGAGGAGAAAATCTGGGAGAAGGTAGAGAACCCAACCTGGCACTGGGTTCTCTCTTTTTATACCTTGGCTAGTTGGCATCCAGTAACAGCTTCAAGCTCCGTGGCTAGGGACAGGTGTTTACAGGGCAATGCTTGTCCCTAAATTTCCGCTTGTGAGGATTATCTGCCCTCATGCATTAGTTTCATGTTATAGTGCTCAAAAAAGTTGCTTTGGTTTACCTTCTCTCTCTTTTAAGTCCAAAAGGCTGTGTGGACATTCATTTCAGCCCAAGCCAGGCTTATTTTGGTTTAGCTTCCATGTTGATTAGGAACAGGTTTAAGATAAAATGGAATAAGACACTTACACTAAAATAACTATGTCTACAAATGGGTTTACACCATTTTAACTAAAACTATTTAAAAACTGATTTAAGTTAAACTAGTGCAATTTTTTGACAAGGCCATTGCTAATCTAATTTCTCTTAAGATGTGTTCCTGCCTCCTTGTCCATGGACATTTTTTTGTAAAAGCATTTGAAATAAGGAAAGTGTAAAGGCTGTGTTAGTAAAGCTGATTTGTTCAAAAACAAAACTTCTTTCACCCTCTGTATTAATTCAGGTTCGGAAAAAAGTTTAAGACCAAATAAAATTCTGCTATGCTTTGTTTTGCCCAAGTTCATAAATTTTTAGTAAATATATCAGCAATTTTGCTAAATTTTGTTGATGAAAGCTATCTACAGTACATTCATGTTACCAAATTTTTGGTCAAGTCAGCTTTAAACTAAGACCATTCTGAAGATATAACCTGTAATTAGGGAGCTTCCCCAAATCAAAATGTTTAGTATTTTCACTAAAACTTACAAAACGGAAGATTAATAGTTTTACTTACAACAAGCCAGATGTATTTTTCAGCTCATTTATGCTTTTCTCTGGAACTTTACTGCCACTAAACCATTTTTTTGTTGCAGAAAATAGTGATCGACTCAAACCTTTCCTGGATATTAACTGGAGGAGAAAATTACAACAAAACAATGATGTTACTGAATTAACTGCAACATAAAGCATGAATTCCTTTAACAGAAACAGTAAAAATTGTCAGTACGCTTTACCATGGCCAATCTGGTGGTGAGGAGAAAGATTCATTCCCCGACCAATGAGAAAGGAGCGACTACCTTAACGCCCTCTGAAGATCATGATTAAAACCCTGTATTTCAACTACTTTCATGGTTGGGAATAGGGGTGCTGCTCAGCCTGCCGCAGTGAAAAGATGGCTTTCATTGCCCAGACATGGGCTCAAATAGCCCTCCCTCCCTGCTTCCAGTCACCTGGAGAGGGGATGGGTCAGCGTCCCCACGCTGACCTGGAATAGGGCTGCCTCCATGTTGCAGGTAACAGGTTGGCTTTCTAGTCGCCCTTAACGGGGGCAACACACCTTCTCCGCTAAACCTGCCAAAGGTCCCCACCACATAATGTGCAGTGAGGTCATTCTGTGTATCATGAACTAACTCTTGAGCTTAATCACAGGACTTAAAGGGTTACAGAGGGCAAAAGAAGGGTTTGGAGAGGAGCAATATTTCTAAAGAAATTAAACTTAAAGACTAATACAATGGCATGGTTTAGCACTGAGACATCAGGAGTTACAAAGGTAAGTTACAAAGGCACACTCCAACTCCTTGTGCAGATGCATTATGACTTTTAGCTACTTGTGAAGTAGTTTGTGCTCATGTAACAGTATCCTAGGTTATGTGGGAGGAATCTTCAAGTACTTGTGGTCCTTATCGCAGGTATCTAAAAAACAAAAATGCAACCCTTTCTTCCTTCTCAGGAAGCAACATAAGTAACTTGATTACTGTGCGTATAGACCTTAATCTATTTGGTATTCATATGGTCTTCATCACCATAATATCTTTGCTCCTTTGAGAGAAAGAATTGTAAAGAGGAGGTGTGCATTTCGTTCTCAAGGCAGCGAGATCTAGTCACTTTGATTTCTGAGAGTAACTTTCAAGCTCTAGGTTCAGCTCCTGTGGAAGTTCTGCCTCCTGCACGTGAGCTGCCTCCTGTTGTTCAACACTTCCCATGTGCTATCATGGGAAGTAATGGATGCTGAGGGAGAAGCAACTTCTCAAGTAGCTAGATCCAATCCCATGGAGACATTTGAATATCAGGAGAAGAGAGCAAGCACTTGAAAAATGTGGTTACTGTAATTTATCTTAATAAGCAAGAAAGCTGCTGCACTTTGTCAGTTGTACATATCCCTCTATTTCTGAGAGAGGCGGAATCACTACTAGGTAAGAGTTGAAAGGAAGCCTGGAAACCTCTGCCCTGATCAAAGCAAACAGGAAGGGGCACAATATTCTGGCCAGTCACAGATGAAAGTAAATGGTTTTTGGTCATCATTGCTATTGAGCATTCGTTTGCATTGAGAAGTCAAAGTATCTCAAGGCTGAGGAAAAAAAAATACCTCAGTGTCTTAAAGTACCTCCTGGCTGAGGCATATGCCCTTGATAGTGGAGAAGTTACTGGCTTTGCTAAAGTAACTAAATTAGATTACAGCTATGCTATCACCACAGTTGCTGGTGTACAAATAACTGTTTTGGCATGATTTTACACCATGCCACACGTTGAGTCACGGTTAAAATTTACAGGACTTAGTTTCAGTTCAAGTTGGATGAGGGGAAATAATGTCTCTGTGATGCACTGCACAGTCCAAAATCAGATAAAGTGTTTTTAACCTAAAGAGTTAAACAGACTATTGGAAGTTATAGGTTAAAATATTTAAAAGCCTACTTTTATTATTTTTTCAAACATGCAAGTACCAAACCCTGACATTACTATGAAAACAATGTGTTTTCATATTCATGTTTTAGTTATACACACCAACCACTAATAAATCAAATTTGATGGGGACATAAGACTGAATAATCAAAAATTTTTAAAAATAATTCAGATATGGAGGGACATAATCCTATTTTAGATAAAAAGTCTTTTGGATATTCAGATCCATGCTACAAAAGATTCAGCGCACCACCTTTATTAAGTAGGCAAAAATTGTT
Organism: Emys orbicularis; assembly: GCF_028017835.1. Lineage (NCBI taxonomy): Eukaryota > Metazoa > Chordata > Testudines > Emydidae > Emys > Emys orbicularis. The sequence continues at coordinate 77,166,961 of NC_088684.1, read as the reverse complement.
TTACTGAGCGACTTACCTGATCATTAAGCTGTCGAATTGTTTTCTCTATATGCGGCAAAAGCCCCCTAAATGTGAACTCCTGTATGAATTGTCTAATTCGATCATGATCTGTGAGCGTTAAACATGCACCATGAGGCATCCCAGAACTTGTCTTCTTTGATTCATGCAGTGATGAAGTAGTCTTTATGTAATCAGTGCCATCAAAACTGCTACTAGTATCACTGAGATGATCCAGCTGAAGAGGGTGAGCCTTAAAGTTATTTGATAAACCATCTACTGAAAAATAAAAGGTTTTATTTCACTAGTTGTGCATTCAGTTATTTCCTGAAAACAAAAATTTAGATTAAGTAATCTTTACAAGCTTATGTTATAGCCTGTTACACATACTCTAACTTCCCCTATCCAAAGCTTTGTTAAATGCATGTGTATGATTAGTTATTCACATAATTAGTTGTGCCAACTTGTAAATGAAAGCTGTTCTCCTAAAACTGTGGATTGACCAGATGGTGCAATGTGCTCTATTGACAAAGACCTAGAACCCTCTTGAAAGCTCTGGCCAAGATGGGAGAGGAGGAGCAAAGTGATTTAAGAACATTAGAATGTCCACACTGGGTCAGACCATCTAGCCCAGTATCCTGTCTTCTGACAGTGGTCAGTGTCAGATGCTTCAGAAGGAATGAACAGAACAAGTCAATTATCGAATGATCCATCCCCTGTAATCTAGTCCCAGCTTTCAGAAGTCAGAGGTTTAGGGACATCTTTGGGTTGCGTGCCTGACCATCTTGGCTAATAGTCATTGATGGACCTAACCTCCCTGAACTTATCTAATTTTTTTTAAAAACTCAGTTATACTCTTGGCCTTCACAACATCCCCTAGAAACAAGTTCCACAGGTTGACTGTGCATTATGTTGGGTTATTTTAAACCTGCTGCCTATTAATTTCATCGGATGACCCCTAGTTCTTGTGCAATGTGAGGGAGTACATAAGAGTAAACTTCCACATTCACTTTCTCCATACTATTCATGATTTTATAGACCGCTATCATATGCCCCTTTGGTTGTCTCTATCATATGGTCCTTTAGTCACCTCTCTTCTATGCTGAGAAGTCCCTAATCTCTCCTCAAATGGAAGCCACTCCACACCCCTAATCATTTTGTTGCCCTTCTCTACACCTTTTTCAATTCTAATGTCTTTTTTGAGATATGTGCAGTTCAGTCTCCCTATTATTCAAGGTGTGAGTGAGCCATGGATTTATATAGTGGCATTATGATATTTTCTGTCTTATTTATCTCTTTCTTAATGGTTCCTAACATCGTTAACTTTTTTGACCACCACTGCACACTGAGCAGATGTTTTCAGAGAACTATCCCCAATGACACAAAGATCTCTTTCTTGAATGGTAACAGCTAATTTAGACTTCATTTTATGTGGATACTTGGGATTATGTTTTCCAATCTGCATCACTTTGCACTTATCATCATTGAATTTTATCTGCCATTTTGTCACCCAGTCTCGTGATGATCCCTTTGCAATGCTTTGCTATCAGCTTTGGAATTAACTATCTTGAGTAATTTTCTATCATCTGCAAATGCTTCCACCTCACTTTTCAGTCCCTTATCCCGTGACTTTTTACTTTGTTCAAAAGCCTTTGGTGAGGGACCTTGTCGAAGACTCTCAAAATATCCAGGTACACTATACTGACCACATACTTTTTGACTCCCTCAGAGAATTTTAGTAGTTTGGTGAGGCATGATTTCCCTTTGTAAAAGTCGTGTTTACTCTTCCCCAACCTATCGTATTCATCTAGTAGCAGGCATCCTTCAGTCTCGAGAGACCATGGATATGCGCCCCTGAGAGGTAAAGAATTTACTCCGTTGGTTTTACTGCAGCCACAAATGTGGCTGAAGAGACCCACAATCTCTGCCACATCTGTCACATTTAAAGGCGATGTTTCGAGCCTTTGGGCTCTGCCTTCTGCAAGCTCTTTTCTCCACTGCTTAGCTGGACTGTTTCCTCTCATAACTCTGGAGACCTTTGGTAAGCTCTTGTTTCCAAAGGCTGCGGTCTTGTGTGATCTTCCCATTTGTCCACATCCACGTCCATTTCTTTGAGGTCTCCCTTGCAGACAGCCTTGAAACACAATGTTGGGCATCCTTTGGGTCTTTTTCCAGATGACAATTCGCCATAGAGGAAATCCTTTGGGATGTGCCATTCACTCATTCGGCACACATGCCCAAGCCAGTGGAGGAGTCTCTGTTTGAGGAGTGTTTGCATGCTGGGTATGCTGGCCTGTTTGAGCACCTCAGTGTTGGTCACTCTGTCCCTCCAAGAGATTCCAAAGATTCAACAAAGGCAACGCATATGAAAGCTGTTGAGCCTCTTTTCCTGATGAGAATAACATCCACGTCTAGCTCCCATACAAAAGTGTGCTGATAACACATGCACGATAGACAGATCTTTGTGTGTTCTGTCAATCTGTGGCTCTGCCATACCCTCTTGTTCAGTATAGACATTGTTGCGGTGACTTTTCCAAAGTAGATGTTGAGTTCCATTTCAAGTGAAAGGTTGACTGTGATAATGGAACTCATTCACCACTTCAAAGTTCATAATTGTTGATCTTGATGGACGGTGCTTCCTCTACTCCTTGGCACATTATGTTAGTCTTTTTTAGGTTTATAGTAAGCCCAAAGTCTTGGCAAGCTTTGGAAAAACTGTCCATTAGGCTTTGAAGATGAGCTTCCGTGTGGGTTGTCACTGCTGCGTCATTGGCAAAGAGGAGGTGTTGGATAAGGACCTCTTAAGTCTTTGTTTTAGATCTGAGACTTGCAAGATTGAACAGCTTTCCATCCGATCTTGTGTGCAAGTAGACCCCCTCAGTTGAGGAACCAAAAGCTTGTTTCAGTAGCAGGGAGAAAATCCCAAACAGAGTTGGGACAAGTACGCAACCTTGCTTAACTCTGCTACGAATCTGGAAAGCCTCAGAGACTGAGCCATTGTATTGGACTGTGCCGTACATGTTTTCATCTATGTGTCTGATAATTCTGTTCTTTACTATAGTTTGAACCAATTTGCCTGGTACAGCCTATAATTGCCAGGATAGCCGCTGGAGACACTTTTTTAAATCACTGTTACATTAGCCATCCTCCAGTCATCTGGTACAGAAGCTGATTTAAGTGATAGGTTACATACCACAGTTAGTAGTTCTACAATTTCATATTTGAGTTCCTTCAGAACTCTTGGGTGAATGCCATGTGGTCCTGGTGACTTATGACTCTTTTAATGTATCAATTTGTTCCAAAACCTCCTTTACTGGCATCTCAATCTGGGACAGTTCCAAGCCAGTCTGTTTAGGTAACAAAACTGAGGGTATGTGAATCTTCATGTCCTCTGCAGTGAAGACTTATGCAAAGAATTAATTTAGCTTCTCCCCAATAACCTTGTTTTCTTTCCTTTAGCATCTTGATCGTTCAGTGGCCCCAGTGATTGTTTGGCAGACTTCCTGCTCCTGATGTACTTAATTTTTTTGATGTTAGTTTGTGTGGTGTTTGCTAGTTGCTCTTCAAATTATTTTTTGGTCAGCTTAATTAAAAACTTTTACACTTGACCTGGCAGAATTTATGCTTTCTATTTTCTTCACTAGGATTTGACTCCAATTTTTAAAAGATGCTTTTTTTTTTTTTTTTTGCCTCTAAGCACCTCTTGTACTCTGTTTGGCCATAGTGGCATTTTTTTGGTCCTTTTGTTTGTTTTTGTTAACTTGGGGTATACATTTAGTCTGAGCCTGTGTTATGGGGTTTTTAAATAGTCCCCATGCAGTTTGCAGGCATTTCAACCTTGTGACTGTTCCTTTTAATTTTGTTTAACTAGCTTCCTCATTTTTTGTAGTTCCGCTTTTTGAAGTTAAATGCTACTGTGGTGGGTTTCTTTGGCACTTTTCCCCCTACAAGGATGTTAAATGTAATTACATTATGGTTGCTATTACTAAGCGGTTCAGCTAATGACCTCTTGGACAAGATCTTGTGTGCCACTTAGGACTAACTCAAGAATTGCCTCTTCCCTTGTGAGTTCCAGGACTGATTTCTCCAAGAAGCAGTCATTTATGGTGTCTAGAAATTTTATCTTTGCATCCTGTCCTGAGGTGACATGTTCCTGGTCAATATGGAGATAGTTGATATCCCCTATTATTATTATTGGTGTTCCTGTTTTTGTAGCCTCTCCTCTCCCTGAGCATTTCACAATTACCATCACCATCTTGGTAAGGTGGTGGGCAGTATATTCCTACTGCTATTTTTTTTTATTATTCAAGCATGGAATATCTATCCAGAGACACTCTATAATACAGTTTGATTCATTTCAGATTTTTACTATATTTGACTGTTTTCTTTCACCTAGTGCCAATCCCCCACCAGCATGACCTACTCTGTCATGCCTATAGATTTTGTACCCTGGTATTATGTTCCATTGATTATCATCATTCCACCAAGTTTCTGTGACGCTTATTATATTGATACCCTCTAATACCAAGCACTTGAGTTCACCCAGCTCAGTATTTAGACTTCTCACATTTGTATACAATCACTTATAAAAATCTGTCAATATTTAGTTGTCTGGCTTCATGTGACCTAATTGAATGAGACTCATTTTGTGAACTTCTATCCTCTTTTTTACTAGGATATAGAGTACCCACTTCAATAAATTCTCCCTAAGGGATGTCTCTGTCCAAACTGTGTGCTTCTCCACGTGTCAGCTTTCCCCATTAGGCTAGGGGAAACTCTTGTTAAAAACTCCAATACAACCTTTTTAATTTTACCTGCCAGCCATCTAGTTCCATTTTGGTTTAGGTGGAGTCCGTCCCTCCCATTCTTGAGCTCCACAACTTCCTGAAACAGTGTGTTCCAGTTTAATTTCATATTGTATGAAAAAAGTATTTTATCGGTTTTAAATTTCTCACCTTTTAATTTCACTAAATGCCCCCTTGTTGTGTTATGAGACAAGGAGAGCAGAAGTTCTCAATCTATCTTTTCCAGACTAGGCATTATTGTATATAATTTCATGTCCCCTCTTACTTGTCTCCTTTCTAAGGTAAACAATCCCAAACTTTTCACTCTTCTGATGTGAGTTTTTTCCCCAATGCTCTTTGTCATTCAACACTTCTGACATCCCTCTAGATCTGCAATGTTCTTTTTGAGATGGGGTGACCAGTAAGGCATGCAGTAGTCCAGATGAGGCCACACCACCAAAGGCATAATATATTCTTTACCATCCCATTCCTTGTGCAATTTAACGTTTTGTTTGTTTTATACTGAGACAAGACAAATGACATTTATATTTTACTTTACATGTCTATATTAACATTACAATTTTGAACAAAAATTAAAGTTACAAAAATACCTTGGATGTCATTATCTAAGCCATCTGATATTAAGTGGTCAGCATTCTTATTTGAAATTACAGTATATGGACCATCATCATAAGATTCCTACCAGGAAAAACAGAGCATTAGCACAGCCAGTTTTTAAAAAGCTGTTGGCAAATCATTAGCAATTCCTGTCAATTCTTCTCACAGAAGTTTGATTCTTCAGATATTACATTTTAGGAAGCAGTGTCAAACCATATTTTAAATGGATGCTCCTCTTACAAGTTAGCTTTTCAACAGCTAACTCTTAAAGCTTTGAGAAATTGCCTGGAAGTATGAAACAAAAGTCAGAGAATCAGGGGCAGATGAGAGATTCAGAAAAGGTCAATTCATGACAGCTGGACCTCTCCAAGTTAGCTCATTAGAAAATCGTCAGATATTTTAGAGATGTTATATCAAATAGAGCAGAGGAGGTAGAAACAACTTCAGCCTTCAGTGGCAGAGTGGCTTTGACAACAGTTCCGTTAAATTTCAGGTGCCACCATATATTTAGCAGGAATGGGGGAGGGACTCCCCAATACACTTTAGTCAAAGACTTTCTATCAGTGAAGATAGAGCAGGGAAAGAGGTGTCACATCCCCAAAGGAGAGGAGCTGTTTTCAGTGCAGGGATCCCTCTGCATCATAGGTTCTTTGGCTGTAAAGATCTACTTCTCAACAAACTTGTGATGAAGAGGATGCTAAATACTTCAGAGACTGACATGCACCGCTATTAAAGTCCTGACATCAAAGGCAGATAGACCCTATCAGACTGGTTGCAAGACCTCATCACTAAAGAAGCACTTACTTGTTTCCTCTTGGCCTCTTTTTGTTCACTCATTTCCTAAAACACTTTCAAAATCTTCAACTGAGGGGAAGAAAGTTAGCCTGAGGAAGCTTCGAGAAAGCAAGAATGTGTAAAGTGCTTACGCTGTTAACTACCTGGAGCTGGAGGGCAAGAATAACTGGATAAATTCACAAAGTGTAGAGGTTATTTCTCTTGGTGCTCAAGGATTCTACTATTCCAATAATCGATTTTATATATTTAAAGTGGTACATAAGCAAAAGTCCTCTAAATGAAGATTGACCTAGTGCCCTCAGAAACAAAAATACTGTGTGTGTGTCGGGGGGGGAGGGGGGTGTGAGGAGGAGACGGACAATCTTATGCTATTGTGTTTGGGAATACCTTGGTGAATGATCCATCATGGCACAATTCCACAGGAATAGCACTACTAATACAGAGCCATGACAATTGCAGAAACAAAGTTAGCCAACATGATTACAATAGTCATTACAGTGTAGGTTTCAAACATTTTTGAACACATACCTGGTTTTGGATACTGTTTTTCTGGAGATACTGACTCCAAGGATCTGGTATTTGTTCATCTGCTCCCCTGTTAGATCCTCGAGAATTTATTTTAAGTAAATAGCAACCCTGAGTTCCATATCTCTGTTTCATTTCTTCATATACTGAGTCAGCTCTGAAACAGAACATCTCAAATATAGTCAGTTTGTCTCAAACTGGAAGTAGCTTTCTTGAAGCACTTTCTTAAAAACAGTGTTCACAGATGTCCTGTCAGACAAGAGTTGTAGAAAAGAAATGTAGTTTGCAAGTTTTCTACTGTATTGCTTGCAAATCTCACATCAGCATCTACAAAACTCTTCCCAACACTGTGTCTGCTACTTTCCCAGGCACGCTTTGTATAGCCGTTCTCAGCAGAGACAGAGAGGAAGCCAACACAGCAGAACTCCAGTGCAAAAACACTTTACCCCTGGAAGGTGTGCAAAGGGAAACTGACTAGATCTAACTGCTACTATTTGGCAGTAACTGCTTATTCTCTACTAAGAAGGAGGTGGGAGAAAGGAAGGCAACAAGAAAAGTTAGAAGCTAGAGAAGAGATCAGAAAGGAAAGCGATATGACAGTAACAGACTAAAACAAGCAGAGGAGAAAAAAGTATCAAGGAAGGGATAAACTGATAGGATTAAGATAACAGTAGTCCTAATGATGGCATTTCTATTGACCTGTAGAAAAATTTAGGAGAAAACTACCAAATGTATTATAGTAACCCACTGGATTACCACATGAAACAATTTGTTTATGATAAAGCATTTAGGAATCCATAGCTGAAAAACAAGAGGACAGAGATGGGCTCATACCACCCTAACAATGGTAACGTCTCCTTATTTCCTAGCACCATTGTAGCCAACACCTTTAATCACTCTAAATTTGAGACACTGTTCTAACTAATTAGACATTTTTCTTTCTTAAACATGCTAGAAATAATATATAATAGGGTAAGTGGTATTAAAGTCTGAGATGCCCAAGATATTTACAGTATAATCTAGCAATCTACAAAGATTTTAATTTTTAAAGCTACCTTAATTGATGCTAACGTGTATATTGGGGGAGTGGTGATTTGTTTTTTCCAAACAAAAAAATTTTACACGTTGCAATACGAGATGCAGATGATTTTAAGATAATTCACTTTAGAAAGAAATTAAAGACACTAGATATTACCTACTTCATAAAACTGGAATTAGTTTTGTGTATTTCACATGCACATACAAAAAGAAGTTTGAGAGAAAATATTAAATAAGTAAATCTGCCTGGACCAGTCTCCATACTGGTTAATTATATTAAAATAGGCAACAATTTTTTTTACATGTGTGCACATGCACACGTTAATTTCCAGAGTCAGCATTTCAGCAAAACAAGCTTTTCTGAATGTTCAGTAAAATCACAAGGTAAAAGACAAAAACCCACCTTTGTTCCTCTCCTGCACTTACATCATGTAGCAATACATAATATTTGAGTGTGTTTGGTATAAACCATTTTGGATATGCATATTCACTGCTGTGCTGAATTCTATGCTGCTCTTGTGACAGCTTCAGAAATTGCTCCACAGGTTCAGGCTCACCAGAAGAAACTACAAGCATACCTGAATTCACATTAAGGATATGATCTTATCACAAATACCATCAATTCATGGTATCATAGCCTGCTTGCTTCACTACATTTAAGGTTACATCTATATTAATGGCTATATAATTATCCATTTTTGATTGCTGCAAAAGTGTATTTGCAGCAGAAATTTGGCCAAGCAATTTGAACAAGTGGATATTTATAACTTTAAAAAAAGTCAGCTGAATCAATGGTACATTATAATCCTGGATAATACGTATTCCTGCCATGAATGCAGGGAACTTGACTAGATGACTTCTCAAGGTCCCTTCCAGTTCTATGATTCTATAATTATAAACGGGGGGAGGGGAGGGGAGAATTGGTAGGAGCTTAATTTAAACTTGTCGAACTCGTGACTTTTTTGTAATGGCATCCAGGTGCCACTTATTAATATAACTATGTAAAGAAAATGACCTAATCACTGGTATTTTGGGGGAAAGAACCAGTTCACAAGTAAACCCAACAACAAGTGATTAAGGTGAACATGTGTTTGTCCACATGCATGACACAGTAATAACTGAACTATATTCCAAAGAAATACATAATTTGTCTTAGAGGTAGGAATGAGAAAGAAAGAGAGAAGCTTGGTTAGTTTTAAAAAAAGATTGCCCGAGAGAGCGTCCCAATGCTAGTCTTAGTAAACATGCCAAGGAATCCTGAATTATTTTTTAATAAAGTACCCTAAATTTAGTTGCCTAAACATATCATCTGATTTTCAGAAGTGCTGTATTTTAGGAGCCTAACTTTCTACTCTTAATTTTGAAAATATTTCCTTCAGTTTCCAATATTATTAATCCAGCATTACATTGGCAAATTCAAACAGAATATCTGAACTTTCAAGTTTAAACAAGGCCTACACATAACCATAAAGTCCAAGTTAAAGATAGGACACAATATTATCAATACCAATGCCGTCTATGTGGGGCTGTTTGAGAAAAAACAAGATTTTATTTGTGGCATTTTTAAAGAATCATGCAACATGTCTACAGCTTTGAACATAAGAACATAAGAAAGGCCGTACTGGGTCAGACCAAAGGTCCATCTAGCCCAGTATCTGTCTACCGACAGTGGCCAATGCCAGGTGCCCCAGAGGGAGTGAACCTAACAGGCAATGATCAAGTGATCTCTCTCCTGCCATCCATCTCCATCCTCTGACGAACAGAGGCTAGGGACACCATTCTTACCCATCCTGGCTAATAGCCATTTATGGACTTAGCCACCATGAATTTATCCAGTCCCCTTTTAAACATTGTTATAGTCCTAGCCTTCACAACCTCCTCAGGTAAGGAGTTCCACAAGTTGACTGTGCGCTGCGTGAAGAAGAACTTCTTGCCTTTTGTCACAGACACATACTAAAGAATAATTTCTACAGTAATTAAAACCTCTTTACTAGGACAGGTGCAGACTTTTTAAAACCACCTACAGACTTTTAAAAAGTGATATCAGAAATCATCATAGAATCCTCACTGTGCATCCTGTTAACTCCCATTCAAACCAAAAGTAAAGATGAAAAAGATTTTGGAGTTTATCCCATGAAGTATGAAATCTGTTTAATAGCTCAACATAAAATCAAACTGGACAGTGGGGTAATACCCTAAACTTTTGTAGCGTCTCAGTTCTATGAAGATATATTGGCAATCTTACTTAAAACATATAGCTTGGAGAAGGAAAGGAGTTACTAGATATTTGTAATAGTATGTCAAGAGGAAAGTTTAGTGCTTTACTAACTAGGTTAGTTGTATATGTATGTTAGTATTTGGAGGACATGAAAAAAGGTGTCATCCAGGAAGAGTACAAAACTTAGACAAAAGCCATCAACTTCACAATAAGCTAGACAAGAAAGTTGTTAGTTGCTGTAGTTCAGTTAACCTTCCAAGTGTTAAGTTACCTTATGCAGTACTGTCTTCCAGCTACAGAATGAAAATGGCCAGCATTGCTAGTTTTTACCGCTGCTGTTCAGAACCCTGTAAACAACAGTGATATGGACACAATCAGGTCAATATCACTGCTGCTGTTTACAAAACACATCAGTGTACTAGTTTTCACTGAGGAGAGAGACTCAAAACTAGAAACTGGATCAGGATAGAGTAACAGAGTCAAAACCCACTGTTGTAGCAGCAGGGAGCTCTGGAACTGGAAAAAACACAAAATAACCCAAAAAACACTTCTTGCCCTTACCAGCGTGAGGGACTTTTGGGGAGGGACTGTGGCTTCAGATACCTATCACCAGAATTTTGTATGACAATAGAATTGTGAAGCAGGACTCAGGGATAACTCCCCAATAGAAATCTCAGAACCCTCACCTTCCTCAGCTGTGGGGTGAGAAGAGCAGAGTGCATCTGAACTAGCCATTTCCACTTGAGAGTGGAACAGGACTTTCCCATCTTTTGTACTGTGAATAACAGATTTGATTATCTGGTTATATAGACCAAGAGCACTTATTTACAGTAATAATTTATAACTCCTACATAATGCAGGCATTGTCTTCCTTTAGCAAGTGTGTGTAATTATATGTGCTAGAGGGATTGAGGAAGAGGAATTTATACAGAAGTAAAAGCATAGCGGCAATATCAATAGCTTTAAAGTTACACTCAAAACCCCCAAATTCCTTATATACTATGTTTCTGTAATGAAGAGTCAGCTGTAACATTCTGCCTCATTTAATTTTAGAGAGCCATAGTCCATATTTAAGACTCAAAGGATACATGCGACATAGTGGTTTAGGAATTCATGATCTGATGCAGGCATGGACTGAAGAAAGCTCTCTCTGTAAGACTCAAACCATGGAGTAGTAGCTGAAAGATACAAACAAAGTTTATAAAAGTCTTAATGAGACTGGAAAATATACAGGAAGAATGAAATAACTTGGCAAATTCTAACAATTAATAGAGGCTAGATATGAATATGCAACTGTCCTCTTCTGATTTGTTTTTAAACCCTATTTAACTCTAGATCTCATTTAATTTATTGAAGAAGCAAAAATTAAGATTGCAGAGACTTTTTCCAGTTAGGTTGTCAACCTTAGAACAGGGGTCATGGGGCATTAAGGAAAAGTGGGTTTAATCTGCATCCTCACCACTTTTTTGAAGTATTTTTAAACATTAACATCTTCCATATTTTCGGGTCATGTGGACTCAGCCAAGACTACAATAACCCCTCTTCAGCATCACTTATAGTCAAGATTCTGATTCCCTTAGCACAAGTGGTCAGATGTGCCTAAATTAGAATGTAGTACATCTGCTATAGCCATCTTCCATATAATTGGAAACCAAACTGATTTTGGAATATATATATAGAGAGGGGAACTAGGATTACTGAATCCTTGTCTAAAGTCTTTTCAAATATTGTGACTGCAATTTAGGTATCCCTCAAAACTTCTACAAAGAGACAGCCTAGTTCACAGAGCATGGACCTGGAAGCCAAGAATTCTTGAATTCTAAATCTAGCTCTACCATTCACTGTGAGGTGTTGAACATGTCAATTAACCTCTTTGGTTCAGTTTCCCCATTTTACTGCAAGAATAATACTTGCTTGTCTCCCAGGAGTGGGGAGTAAATATTTCTCCAGGGCTGAAAATATGGAGCAGTATAGTGGTAATCTATTTCTGACATTATTACGCAGTACAATAAATTCTAAAAGGGAAACCAGAGCAAAGAAACAAAAGTTGCAATTTATAAGTCAGAAAAAAACAAAGCTGACCCAGGAATAAGGAAATACGTTGACAGTGAAAGATCATGAAAATAGAAAAATTGTTACATTTTAGTTAAGTTGGCTAGAACTGAGAAAAATCTCATTTCCAGCTACAGCTTCAAGTGTATGGTTCCAGTAATTTACAAAGTTTTGGAATACTCCCAATTTCACATATTAAGTAAGACTTTATACAAAGACAATGACACAAAGTGAATCCTTTAAAAAGTTTGAGAATTCAGTGTTTCTCAAACTTTTCCACCTCTCATAATCACACACAAATTTAGGGACTTTCCCCACTCATATCTAGGCATAGATGAAAGGATGGTTGCCACTTCCCCGGACTTTTTCACAAATCCCAGATTGAGAACTCATGCCTTATGTACAAAAAGAATAATCACGTTTATTTCCATGGAGATAGATTATTATCCTTGTTTAAATTCTAACAAATACCTACAAGTACTGTAGTAAAAAGGAATTTCCTACATTCCATAAATGAAAAGTTAAAAAGAACTAAAGAGTGATCTTCAATCAGATTATGTCAGAATACCAGATCAATTTTTCAAACAGTTATTAAATCTCAAACAAATTACCGATACTTTAATTGAGAACACTTTCTCTAAAGTGACTTGAACTCAAATATGAAAAAAGCCCATAGGAAACAAATCATACTTATTTTAGTGAACAGTGATTCAAAACAGGATAAATATTTTCTCTCATTGCCATGGGATGTTGTGATCACTTGAAATATAACTGGTTTCAAAAAAGACCTATAAAAGTTCACAGAGGATAGGTCCGTCAATGGCTATTGGCCAAGATGGTCAGAGGTGCAACCCCATGCTTGGGACAACTCTAAACCTCTGACTGCCAGAAGGGGAAGAGAGGGTGAATCATTCCAGTTGCCCTATTCTGTACCCTTCACCTGAAGCTCTGGTACTGGGCACTGTCAGAGACAGGATACTAGGCTAGATGGACCATTGGCCTGACCCAGTATGGCTGTTATGTTTTCTTTGTAAATATTACTAGTATTTCATAGAGAACATTATATTTGCCATAGAGGTGCACAGAGTATCTTATTTCCTCACAGTGAATAAATTATTCTGCAAGCTTCTTTCTCCCCACTTCCAGTAAGTATATGCTGAGATGTCCATGATCCATTAGCTTTTCCAGTGATATCAATATAGCTGAAGTTCTTTTCATAACTATGTTATGTCAGGAAACAGGATAGGAAAGAAGCTGGTAGTGAGGAACCGTCAAATGTTAAAGAGTCTCATTTAAATACAACACATGATGGCAAGCAACTCAATATTGACAAAAGGTACCAAGGGTTATATACTAATGCCAGAAGCCTAAATACTAAGATGGGTGAACTAGAGTGCTCGGCATTAAATGAGGATATTGATAGAAGCAGCATTGTGGAAACTTGGTGGAATGAGGAAAATCAACAGGGTGCGGTAATATCAAGGAACAAAATATAGAGGAATGACAGTACGTCTTGCTGGTGGGAGAGTTGCACCATATGCCAAGGAAATCAAAGTCAATTAAAATAAAAATCTTGAGAATTAAACTGTACCATAGAATCTCTATGAATAGAAATTCCATGCTTAAACAACCAACGTAGAGCAGTAAGAATATACTACCAACCTCCTGACCAGGACGGTGACGGTGACTGAAAAGCTTAGCAAGATTACAAAGGCTATAAAGACAGAAAAAGCTATTATAATGGAGGATTTCACCCTATCCTCATATTGACTGGGTATCTATCACCTCAGGAAGGAATGCAGAGATAAACTTCCTAGACACCATTAGTGACTGCTTCTTGGAGCAGCTAGTCCTGGAACCCAGAAAAGAAGAGGCAATTCTTAATTAAGTTCTAGGTGGGGCACAGGATCTGGTCCAAGAAGTGAATACAGCTGAACCACTCAGTATAGTCATCATAAGGTAATTAAATTTAACACTTAATATCAGGGGGAAAGATACCAAAGAAACCCACCACAGTGCATTTTATCTTCAAAAAAGGAACCAAACAAAAATGAGGAAGCTAGTTAAATGGAAATTAAAAGGAACAGTCACAAGGGCGAAATGCCTGCAAACTGCATGGGGACTATTTGAAAACAGCATAACAGAGGCTTAAACTAACCGTATACCCCAAATAAAAAACAGTAAGAACCAAAAAAAGTGCCACCGTGGTTGACCAGCAAAGTAAAAGAGGCAGTTAGAGGTCTCCTTTAGAAATTGGAAGTCAGATCCTAGTGATCAAAATAGTAAGCAGCATAAACTCTGCCAAGTCAAGTGTAAAACTATAATTAAGCAGGCCAAGAAAGAATTTGAAGAGCACCTAGCTAAAGACAAAAACTAACAGCAACTTAAAAAAAAACCACCACATCAGAAGCAGGAAAACTGCCGAGCAGTCAACTGGAGCCACTGGAAAAAAATCAAGATGTTAAAAGGAGCTCTTAAGAAAGACAAGACACTTGCAGAGATGCAAAGAATTCATTTAGCTTCGGTCTTCACTGTTGAGGATGTTGGAGAGATCCCCACACCCATGCATTCTTGTTAGCTGATAAATCTAAGGAACTGTCCCAGATTGAGGTGTCAATAGAGGAGGTGCTGGAACAAATTAATAAAACTAAACAGTAATAAGTCACCAGGACCAGATGGTATTTACCCAAGAGTTCAGAAGGAACTCAAATATGAAATTGAAGAACTACTAACTGTGGTATGTAACCACTCTCTTAAAATCAGCCTCTGTATCAGATAACTGGAGAATAGCTAATTTAACATCAAAAAGGCTCCCGAGGCAATCCTGGCAATTACAGGCCAGTAAGCCTAATTTCAGTACCAGGCAAATTGGTTGAAACTATAGGAAAGAAAAACAACAGATGCATAGATAAACATGATATGTGGGGGGTATCAAGCTTTTTGTAAAGAGAAATTATGTCTCACCAATCTATTTCTTTGAGGGTGTCAAAAAGCAGTGGAAAAGGGTGACCCAGTGGATATAATGTACTTGGACTTTCAGAAAGCCTTTGACAAGGTCCCTTACCAGAAGGTCTTAAGTAAACTAAGCAGTCATGCAATAAGTGGTAAGGTCATCTTATGGATCAATAACTGGTTAAAAGATAGGAAACAAAAGGGTAGGAATAAATAGTCAGTTTTGACAGTGGAGAAAAGTAAATAGCAGAATCCCCCAAGGATCTGTACTAGGACCAGTACGGTTCACCATATTCATAAATGATCTGGAAAAAGGGGCAAACAGTGAGGTGACAAAATTTGCAGAAAATACCAAATTATTCAAGATAGTTAAGTCCAAAGCTGACAGCAAAGATTTACAAAAGGATCACACTAAACTGGGTGCCTGGATAACACAATGGCAGACAAAATTCAACATTGATATGTGCAAAGTAATGCACATTGGAAAAAATAATCCCAACTATCCACACAAAATGATGGGGTCTAAATTAGCTGTTACCACTCAAGAAAGAGATCTTGGAGTCATCAGGAATAGATCTTTGAAAACATCCACTCAATGTGCATCAGCAGTCGAAAAAGCTAACAATGTTAGAAACCATTAGGAATGGGATCACTAAAACAGAAAATAATAATATGTCGCTACATAAATCCATGGCTCGCCCACACCTTGAATACTGCATGCAGTTCAACTCGCCCCATCTCAAAAAAAAGGTATATTAGAATTGTAAAAGATGCAGAGAAGAGCAACAAAAATGATTAGAGGTATGGAACATCTTCCATATGAGAGATTAAAGAGATTGGGACTGTTCATTTTTACAAAAGAGAACACTAAGGGAGCATATGATCGAGGTCCATAAAATCATGGATGGTATAGAGAAAGTGAATAGGGAAGTGTTATTGATTCTTTCACATTACACAAGAACTAAGGGTCATCCAACTATACTAATACGCAGCAGGGTTAAAAACAAACAAAGAAGTACTTCTTTCCACAACACAGTCCACCTGTGGAACTTTATGCCAGGGGATGATGTGAAGGCCAAGAGTATAACTGAGTTCAAAAAACAATTAGATAAATTCATGGAGGATAGGTCCATCAATGACTATTAGCCAAGATGGTCAGAGACGCAACCCCATGCTCTGGGTGTCCCTAAACCTCTGACTGCCAGAAGTCAGGATTGGATAACAGGATGGATCACTCGAAATTGCTTTGTTCTGTTCACTCCCCCCTGAAGCATCTGTACTGGCCACAGTCAGAAAACAGGATATTGGGCTAGATCTACCACTGGTCTGACCCAGTATGGTAATTCTTACGTTCTTAACAGAAATACATATGTAGTATCTCAGATTTTGATAATCTAAATGTGAATTTTTAAAAAGCAGATTGAGTGTTGCCCAGGTGCCTAGCAAACAAGACCATGCCTCTGTGCTTACATCTTGTTGTTAGTGTTTGCCACCACTGGTGAACAGGAGACCAGGAAGATCACTAGTGTATTCAGTATGCTAACAAACAATAAATTACTCTAGAATTACATTCTTTTAGCCAGCCTAGGTGGCCTTTTAAAAAAAATTTCAATTGTATTCATATCCTTCCAGCAATATACTTTTGGCACATCTATTAAAAATTAATGAAATTCCTGGAAGACCCAAGGCCACTGAGATAGTAAGACTAAAGCCCTGATCCTATAATTGACAGTGCATAGATGAACTGTTGTGCCCCCTCTAGTCAATAGGGATCTGCACAACATAGGTAGATTGCTATATGCAGTCAACTGCAGGATTGGGACCAAGCTCTGTAAAGATGTATGGTGCTGCAACTGGTTCAAGTTTTATCAGCTTCAAGGAAGAGTGATAATTTTGCAAGGCATTTGCCAAAGTTGGGTCAATAAAGGAATCCCAACTTAATTGCCAAGATGAATACAACTCTATTCTGACTTATGCACTTGATATTAGTTTCTCACAGTTTTACCAGAGGTGGCAGGAGCACAGAGATAAATACAGACTACATATGTAGCTCCATCCAAAGCTCTCATATGAATCAGTCAGAGAATCAAAAGGTTATCACGTTGACTAACCACCAGTCCTGATATATAGACCATTACTTATTGGGTAAAGAACCAAAAGAATTAGAAAGTTTTAATGAGGCTGCAGTATTGTCTCAATTTAATACAAAACCAGCTGAACTGTGGTTTTTTTCATCACTGGGGATAAAGGAAGATACGTATATTTCTATGGTAATTTGAGTTATATACAATTAAGTACAATATGTTCAGTGTACCTAGAATTCCTCCTTTACTTTCAAATGGCAGTGGAGTGAAGAATAGTCCTTCCATCATTATCCAGCTCCCAAAAAGTAACCCGTGTAATGTTATTGACAACACAGCCATATTCTACCTCCTTCTCTCTTCAACCCACCCACCCTCCTCCTTGGGGCCTGGAACGAAAGTGATAAGAAACTGTATATAATAAACAACTTGTAAAGCATTTTATCAACCTTTCAAATGAACATTATATTCACGTACCTTTATGCCACCTCAACCAATTAAGGTAGCTTTATTTTTAATTACAAAAAAACCTGTTAACATACTGTACTAATTTCAAGCTACTATGGTTTAGCCTGAAGTCTAACAATATGCCTTATACCTATTTGTTGTACATGTTAAACCGGGAACCTTCAAATTGTACCACAATGTAGAAAACTATGTACATGTAATTTAAGTAGCCATCTGTAATATACAGATTTCTTATTAAAATCTAGATATTTGCACACAGTTTATGGTTTGAGGAAAAACTGGTATATGAAGCCAGATAATATTTTAGATTTCACCTCAGGTTAAACATAGTTTGTTATTAAAAGAAAAGATGAGGAAACGCTGGTTCTTGCATGACTCGTTTCCTTTCCATACTTCGTATACACACACACACACACACACACACACACACACAGATAAATTCCACAATTCTAATATAGTTTTGTAGTATACAAACCAACTCAGGTATAAATAGACTTAAAGGACAAGAGTGTCTGTGTATCACATTTCATTTCAAATTGTACTTTGAGTTTCAAGAGCCTTCAGTTCTCAAGTACAGTGTAGCAGGTACTGGTGTCACAAGCATAATGGAAAGGGAAGACACTTGACAGCATCTCAGGCTATATCTACACTACAGGGGGGGGTCGATTTAAGATACGCAAATTCAGCTACGCTAATAGCGTAGCTGAATTCGACGTATCAGATCCGACTTACCCTGTTGTGAGGACAGCGGCAAAATTGACTGCCGCGGCTCCCAGTCGACGGCGCTTACTCCCACCTCCGCTGGTGGAGTAAGCGCGTCGATTCGGGGATCGATTGTCGCGTCCTGACGAAACGCGATAAGTCGATCCCCAAGAGATCGATTTCTACCCGCCGATTCAGGCGGGTAGTGTAGACCAGGCCTCAGATTAGGACACTGCCACTCATAACTGAATTCTCTCCCATTACCCCAGGAAACAGTGGACAAAGCAAGGATATTCCAGCTGTTTAATCACAATATACCGTATGCACTAATACACAAAGCGCTGAGCATCACAAAGCATTTACAAAGCCATGATAACTGGAGTAGTAAATACCACAAATCTCTCTCTAAAACCAAATACGGCAAGGAAGTTATTGATTTTTTTAAACTGATTTTATGTAGAACGCTAGCCATGGTTTTAGAAAAAACGGACATTGCATCTGTCTAGATGTACGCAATACTGCCCAGTGTTGCATTTAAAATGCAGCACCAACCCTGTCCAATCCTCACTACAGTGCATGAGGTTTAGAGTACCAGTAATAAGCACACCTGAAAATTTAATTAAGGTAGCAAATACTGCTCAACAGCAAACATTTTCCATATGGAAATAAGTCATTTACTTTCTATTAGAAGCCACAGAAATGAGAGGTTTCAGAGTAGCAGCCGTGTTAGTTTGTATCCGCAAAAAGAACAGGAGTACTTGTGGCACCTTAGAGACTAACAAATTTATTAGAGCATAAGCTTTCGTGGGCTACAACCCACTTCTTCGGATGCATATAGAGTGAAACATATATTGAGGAGATATATATACACACATACAGAGAGCATGAACAGGTGGGAGTTGTCTTACCAACTCTGAGAGGCCAATTAAGTAAGAGAAAAAAAACTTTTGAAGTGATAATCAAGATAGCTCAGTACAGACAGTTTGATAAGAAGCAAGTGTGAAAATACTTACAAGGGGAGATAGATTCAATGTTTGTAATGGCTCAGCCATTCCCAGTCTTTATTTAATCCTGAGTTGATTGTGTCTAGTTTGCATATCAATTCCAGCTCAGCAGTCTCTCGTTGGAGTCTGTTTTGTAGTCACCTCCTACAAGACAGGGCCAACAAAGAAAATAACAGAACACCACCAGCTGTCACCTTCAGCCCCCAACTAAAACCTCTCCAGCGCATCATCAGAGATCTACAACCTATCCTGAAAGATGATCCTTTACTCTCACAGATCTTGGGAGACAGACCTGTCCTCGCTTACAGACAACCCCCCAACCTAAAGCAAATACTCACCAGCAACCACACATCACTGAACAAAAACACTGACCCAGGAACCTATCCTTGTAACAAAGCCCGATGCCAACTCTGTCCACATATCTATTCAAGTGACATCATCATAGGGCCTAATCACATCAGCCATACCATCAGGGGCTCGTTCACCTGCACATCTACCAATGTGATATATGCCATCATGTGCCAGCAATGCCCCTCTGCCATGTACATTGGCCAAACCGGACAGTCTCTACGCAAAAGAATTAATGGACACAAATCTGACATCAGGAATCATAATACTCAAAAACCAGTGGGAGAACACTTTAAACTGTCTGGCCATTCTATGACAGACCTGCGGGTGGCTATCTTAAAACAGAAAAACTTCAAAAACAGACTCCAACGAGAGACTGCTGAGCTGGAATTGATATGCAAACTAGACACAATCAACTCAGGATTAAATAAAGACTGGGAATGGCTGAGCCATTACAAACATTGAATCTATCTCCCCTTGTAAGTATTTTCACACTTGCTTCTTATCAAACTGTCTGTACTGAGCTATCTTGATTATCACTTCAAAAGTTTTTTTTCTCTTACTTAATTGGCCTCTCAGAGTTGGTAAGACAACTCCCACCTGTTCATGCTCTCTGTATGTGTGTATATATATCTCCTCAATATATGTTTCACTCTATATGCATCCGAAGAAGTGGGTTGTAGCCCACAAAAGCTTATGCTCTAATAAATTTGTTAGTCTCTAAGGTGCCACAAGTACTCCTGTTCTTTTTACAGAAATGAGAGTTTAATTTATCCAAGTCTTACATACAGTTTGCTCATTGAGTAAAAGGAAAGTGCATATATCAAAAAGTACATATGCGTGATGTTCTGGCACATTCAGGAGAAGGCATTTAGCACCCTCTGAAAAGGAAACTTCAATAGCAAACCTGATTTTTTAAATTGCAGGTGTAACTTCATTGTGTACAATCTTTAAGCTAAATATTTAAGATCACAGATCTAGTTATTTTTATAGATTATAATGAAGGCAACGATTTTTTCATGGAGGTCACGGAATCCGTGACTTCCAGTGACCTCCATGAATTCAGCCATGTCAGCCAGGAGCTGCAGGGTCCCGGGGTAGCGGTCCCGCCCCCCGGAGCTCCCGGCCACCACAAGCGGTGTGGCCATAGCTCCTGGCCACCTTGGGCAGTGGGGCTCCCCCGCAGCTCCTGGCCACTGCATATGGTGGGGGCCCCCGGAGCTCCTGGCTACCGTGGGAGACCTGGGAGCCACCGCAGGGGTACCCCAAAGCTCTGAGCCACCGAGGGCAGCTGGGCCCCCAGAGTTCCGAGCCACCTTCAAAGCTCCCGGCCGGCGTGGATGGAGGGGGGTACCCTAGAGCTCCAAGCCCCCAAAGGCAGTGGGGGCCCCCAGAGCTTCGAAGGGAACCCCGCAGCTGCCCAACCTCTGCAGACTGTGTGGAGACCCTGCAGCTGGGCTCCCCATTTTGTCAGGGATATTTTTAGTAAGAGTCATGGACAGGTCACAGGCTTCCGTGAATTTTTCTTTATTGCCCGTGACCTGTCCATGACTTTTACTAAAAATATCCCTGACAAAACCTTAGCCTTAGTTATAACAGCATGTCATGTTATAAATTAGCAAACTAAGTAAAAGCCACCTCATTTCTTTGCAACAACAATTATTAACTGAGACAGAAGAGCTCTTATAAAGTTTTGTACTCTTGAGAATGAATCAAATCCACACAGAAAACTTCAATAGGATAAAGGAACTTTTACTGTAGATCAATATTAGTATTAAGGTTATAAAATGAGCAATACTACTATTCACATAGAATAATTGAGAAGAATAAAAGAGGGAAGTATTTTCATTTGAAATACTAGAACAATCTGACAATGTACAATTCCATGTGGCCAAACAAAGGGGGGGGGGGGGGAGGGACCAATTTTTGTGTATCAGAAATCTATCTGTTCACTCTGCACTTAGTTTGACCCTATGGAATGACCACAAATAATTCGTTAATTAGCAGCAAGAGTAGAAATACGGATAATAAAAGAAGAAAAATCATACAACCATCACCAACAATTTTTATTTTTGGGAAAAAATGAGGAATACACACATCTATGCCAAAGAAAGTGCTGAACAGCTACAGCAGGATGGTAAGGAAAGGTGGACGAGGCACACGGAAAAGGAATAGATAAAGGGCAATTTGGCAAACCCGCACCAATCACAAAAAAAAAATACCTGAATAAAACGTGGATGTATTCAGTTCCATCAGTGTGTCTTTCCAATTATTGTACCAAGGAACACTAGCTTTAACTGAGCGATCTGATAGAGAAAACATGATATTATTAAGCTAACCAGTGTCAGGTGCATATATACTATCTGCTCTTAGGTTTTGGTAATGTGAAAGAGTAAAGTACTGTACCACATCCGCCATCAGGGCCTGAAACAATTTGTCTCCTGAAAACTAAGTATTTCATACTACAAAAAAGTTAGACATTTCACCATATGCTATCAGAGATCTTCATTTCTTGTGCACCCCAAACTCCCATTGATTTCAATGGACATTGGGGTTTGCACGTGAAGAATCAGAACCATACATTAAAAGGATTAAACATTTCTATTTGTCAGTTTTTCCAGAGAGAGGAGACTATAACCTTAACCAGCTAATCCTTTGCCAAATTTCTCAGATTATGAAGACGACAGCTGTAACAGAAAAGGGATTAAGTAAGAGTAATGAACAGAACTAGTTACAAGTCAGCTGAATTGTATAATGCATCACAGTTCTCCAGGATAAAGTTTCTTAATTTTTAAGCTGTAATGCAGCTGATGGTCATTTCCTTGTTCTTTGCTATTAATAAAAAGAGTTTAAAAACACCACATAATTGAAATTTCATACCTTGTGGTAAACTGATAAAGAACAGTTTCATCTACTACAAATAAGAACAGTGACTTAATTAAAAAAAGAGGCTAAAGTACTTTATGGTTATCACACCAAAAATAGTTACTATGGCCATGATAAGTAGTTTCACAGGTTTGCAATTAAACTCACAGCAATATTAAAAAAAACAACATTCATATTACTTGTTGAGGGAGGAGGTTGTGGAACACCACTTTGAGTACTTTTCTTAACAGCTTTCAGCACAGAGATCAGGGAGTCTGTCATGCCCTAACACAATACGACAGAGTTACATTGGCCAGCAAGAGCAGATATATCCTGGCAGTATACTGCTAGTTCCCCAGAGTGCCCTAAAACAGAAGAGCACAAAAGCACAGAAAACTAATAAAATTCAGTTTAAAGATAGTATTCTAGGGGAGGCAGACTCATGCATCCAGAATATATGGCTCTCCCTATATATTGTCAGGGGGCTTCCTGACAAGGATGATTAGAAACAAGAAACCAAGTTTTGACAGGAAGCACAGAGGCAGGTCGGTGTGTGGGTGTGGGTGTGGGTCTTAGTTATGAAACAGGTATTCAAAATCGTTGATCACTGGACCCAGGTCACTATTTACAGCATTACAGGAAAACCAGATATTCCAATGTTGCATTCAAATATACACAGCCTGAAAACCTGCAGTGTTTGGAAGAAGATTATGGGAGACTTCCTCATGAATAATGCACTATGGTACATGCAAGATGGGAATTCCATATGTATCTAAATCTCCATATTTCTGAAGATTTTCACTATGTAAGGAAGACTTAAGCAACATCTTTCATAGGCAGCTAGAGACATGGAAACTGTGAAAGTGTCTCTACAAACTAATTGTTTCTGCAAGAAACTACCCCTGAACACTGAAATTTAAGAGATTAATCACCAACATTTCATGTCATGTTACAGGGTTTAGTTCTTTAAAACTGAAAGACACCCTACAATATTAATGCTGATTTTCAGATATTCTAAAGAAACACACCACAATAACAAGCAGATATCAGAAGCTATTAATGGCTCACTAAGGTCCTAAATCCAGCAAAGGACTTCAGTGTATGCTGAACTTTTTAAGCACACAAGTAGTTCAATAGGATATTCATACTAACATGCTTGCAGTTAAGCAAATGCTTTCCTGGATTATGGCCTTAACTTGGAGGAGTTCAGAATTGCCAATCACATCTCATGATATTTGGTATTTTCCTTAATGCTTCAGTTCCTGAAGTTTTGGGCAATGATATAAAAAGTTTAAACTTTCATTTAAAACTGTTTCTAACCATCAGAGCTGCAGCGAAGAATTTACACATGTCAATCTTAAAGGCTCAAAAACAAGAAGGCAAGCAAATATTCCCCCTGCTTCCCAAAGTTTATTTTTAAAATCATGATTTTAAGAGCTTGGGGTTGGCAATCTAGTGAGGATGAGTATAGAAAAAAAAGTTAGGTACAGCTTCAAAATATGACAGTACTATGGTGGCAGTGTTATGGACTTATTTTCACAGATTTAGATGCCCCACATCAAGTACACTATATGCTTACAATTACTCAGTAAAAAAATTAATTTTCTATAATACAACAGTGCATAATGCCTTCAATATTTGATTTCAGAATGTAGTTGGCAGCTTTATAAACTTGAAAGGTGTCAATAAAATCTGATGGAAGAGTATTTGCCCAAAATAATTGGAAGATTTTTTTTTTATATAGATAAAACTTTTCTTTGTCACCATTAACAATTCACAACGTAATTAATATATTAAATCTGATCAACAAGTGTTTTCTGCATTACATTAACATTTGGAATCAAGTTACATATGATGAAACAAGTTATTGAGTAAAAATTCTAATGTGTACTACCGAAGTACTTTAAATAAGCATCACAATATTAATAATTTAGCAGTAGTACTCAATCGTCAAGGAAACTGTATTAAGTAAAAATAAGCTACCACTGCAAATGTTTTGAAAATGTACAAAACTCCAATTTAAGACACAGTGGAAAAATATAAAAAAAAAAAATACACAGAATAAATCTTGTTACATACCACTAATGTTGAGATCATAATCTCCTGCAGTAATCACATTAGTTACTAATCCTTCAGCCGGTTGACTGACAGATACAACATCATTTAGAAGTTTCCGAATGCCTCCTGGCTGAGGTGAGTGGGTAATAATGTTGTTGACAGCAATTTTCAAGTTTTTAATTACGTGAAGCTGGTTGTTAGGATCTCTCATGTGAACTAAAAAAAAAAAAAAAAAAAAAAAGAAAATGATTTTCTTAAACTGAACATTTTGTTGCAACACTTGTATTTTAGTTCTGGATGTATCAACATTTCTTTGACAAAAGATATTCAAAATTTAAAGAGAACTTACATAACTAAAAAGATTGTTCTTGGGTTAAATTACAATTTTCTCCATGCCACCCTAGTTTCATGCTGGAATAAGGTAGTCCTTAATACCAAAGTATTAAATGAAAATATATAGGCTAGGACCCCAAGCCTTAAATGGACTTAGACCCGTGTCTGACTCTTTAGTTGGCTAAGTCCACCATTTAGGCACCATTGACACTTTCAAAGCCACTGTTCAGCTATTATCTAAATCCATAGATGCTTAAGCCCCCACCAGTCCGATACTAGCACTTATACCACCCCACAGTTAACAAGCCAAAACTCTGGTGGCCCCAAAGTTGGATTCTCAAACTAAACAATCTCAAAAGTGTGCTCTAAATATGCCTAACACTGTTGCCTGCCAGCCCCCACTTCAGGAAGCCCAGATGCAGGCCATCAATAGATGGAAAAGCAGCAGAGACCTGCACAAAAGACACGGGAGGGCACAGAAAAATGTAGAGCAAACACAAGAGTGGAATCAAGCATGAGTAGGAGACAGACATATGGTTTCAGCTGCAAGGATATGGAATACTGGATCAGTTGACCTGGCTTCGGTACCTAACTCTACGAGAGGGTTCACAGTTGAGGATCCCAAGTGGAAGGAGTTGCCTATCTCAGGCCCATCAGACAGGTGCACCAAGTCAGCCGCTCCTCAGCATTACTCCTGGCTAGCTCAAGAAGCTCCCCATTCAACTGTCCATCTTCTGAAAATCCCTTAATCAGGCACTGAGCTCTCCCCAGGCATTATATGGAAAAGATAGGCACTTTAGCTTCAAGCTAAAAATTCCACTTAGAAACAGGCCACCTAGGGGTTAGGTGTTGTATTTGACTGTTGCTCTGCTCGTCATTACATTTAAGGACCTGGATTCAGCCACCTCAATTCATTTTATTCCCACAACTCAAAGAAAACATTGGGCACGTGCATGTCAGTTGTAATGAGCGAGCACAATAGTTACACAGAAGCCAATAGTCAATAACCCAAGTTACAAAAGAATCCTCAATAAAAGCCAACCAAAAAGGCTCTGAGAGGCTTGTTATGGAGCTCTCAGAATTATTTCAGTGGAAGCTCTAATAGCAAGCCATCAGAGGTGACTATCCAGAGAGTTGTTTCACAAAACTAGTATTTTCACAAACCAGAACAAAATAATTCAGAGATAAGACTATCACACTTCTGTTGTTATGCCTACAAACTCTCACAGCCTCTAATTACTGTCTCCTGTTACATACCAGACATGCTGCAATACCTTGACAATAGGATAGACAATCAGCTTACCTTCAATGGCTGAAGATTAACTATGACAAAGTAATGTTCATTTTGAATGTCTTTATGAACTAATTAGATGTCTTTTAACCAAAGCCCAGAAACTTGGCTGTCTTAGCTGGATTTTAAAGAGAAGCATAGCAAACTCCCAAGAAGTTTCACTCAACGGTTTGTCAAAAATACTAAGATGACAAACTGCCAGTGTCAAAAATACCACCAACTATTTTTTAATCATGTAGTTTGATAAAGTCAGGATTTTTCTCAAATGATTCTTGACAGGAATAGATTTCTTATAAATGCTGTGACAAACCATGGCATATTCGTCAGTTTCCCATTAGTTTTTTTATTTAAAGCCAAGATCCATTATTTAACCAAAATTAAATTTTGACCATCAAAATTGCAACAGTAAAAATATATTAACATTAGATTTTTACATTGCTCCTTTGTAAAATATAGATTCTGTTCAATATCCAGTTTTAATTCCAACTTCCTATGCAGCTTTAACAAATGCATGGGCTATGGTTCTGAATCTAACAATTTTAGTTCTCAAATTGCACAAAACCTACTTCATAAATAAAATAAACCAAGTCATTTTTAAATCGCTTAAATTGTGTTCCCCTGAAAGATTTTGCATAGATGCAAAAAAGTCATTTTCAGATTTTTTTTTAATTTCCAAGAATCAAACATGGTTAAAAGCAAGATTTGTAAACTGGCAGTCAAAAACAATGTCTAAATGTCTTAATTAAAACCTTTCTGTGGGAGATTCTACTGTTGTAACTAGATTTCTTAAACAATTAAGAGAATCTAGGATGTTATGTGCTGCCTTAATCCCTAACAGAATAAGAAAAATGTCAAGAGCTCCCAGGAAATTTTGGTCATGGAATGACTTAGTAATAGGTCAGTTGACAACTGACAGAGAAATCAAAGGGGCTATATGTCAAAGAAAATAAGATAGTTACTGATTAGCAAGCCATTCCATGCTAAACTGACATACTACAAACAAGAGAATAGTTAATCAAAAAAGGTGTTAGACGTTAAAAGTCTATGTTCACTAGATAACTATCCTACTATTTAAAGAAAAAATGGGTAGAAGGGAAAGAAAGTTGTAGATAAATTTTAAGTGTCCACGTGAAAAAGTTACATTTTAAGCAATGTGGTTTATGAAAGCAGAAGTTCATGCTACCAGCACAGGTGGGTTTATGCTATCTTTTCCATGTGTGACAACTTGAGATTAAAGAGTCTCTTCCCATTAAAGCTAACCCCCCCTCACTTTAGGACAGCCAGAAAAGAAAAAAAAAAAGTTACTAGATGTGAACTAGAGTTCATCATGACCAAGAAGAATGGTTCTTGAACTCTTGTCTATTCTTAACTTGAGGCCATTAGCAACACTCAAATCCATTAAGACCGCAGAATGGAGAGGAGAGCCACTATATTATGCATTCACAGTAGGCACCATCTCAAGAAAGTGAACAAGAGTGAAGGTAATTGCCATCAATCCTATATTTACCAGTTTCAATTACAAGAGCTAGAATAGTGGTTCTCAAACTTTTGCACTGGTGACTCCTTTCATGTAGCAAGCCTCTCTGTGTGACCCCCCCCCTTATTTTAATTAAAACCACTTTGTACATATTTAACACCATTATAAATGCAGGAGGCGAGGCAAAGCACGGTTTGGGATGGAGGCTGACAGCTTGTGACCCCTCAAGTAATAACCTTATGACCCCCTAAGGGGTCCCAACCCCCAAAGCTAGAATATAGCTGTTACAATTCCCTCCCATCACCCCAAAGGCATTATCATATGCAGGAACTTCAAAAAACCTGCTGTGAAGAAAACATGGGGTTTTGTGTGTCATTTTTAAAAGCAAATAATTGTTCATGATTTTTCAGAATGCCTCACACAATCATCTTTAGTTGTCAAGTAGGACAGAGACAAGGACACATTCACCAGCACTCTGTACTCTACATTGGATCCAGCACTGGCTTGGAAGCCAATTTAAAGTTTGGCTCCTCAGTCCCTTCCATTAAACCCTAAATTGGCTGAGGCCTGGTAATCTCAGAGACCAGCTCTCTGAACCCTACTTTGGAGATGCAATCAACAGAAATAGGCTGATTGAACCTAGGGTATACATCATAGGACCCAAGTGCAGAGCTCTGTCTGTGGAATCATTGAGGAACTCACTCCCTAAAGCCAAGTCTTGGCATCTTAAGGACACATTGCATAGGAACACAGGAACTGCCACAAAGGATCAGATCTGTGGTCCATTTACCCCAGTATCCTGTCTCCAACAGCGGTCAGCATCAGATACTCCAAAAGACAGTGCAAGAACACTGGCAATAAGCAATACGTGGAGTAAGCTGCCCCCATGAAGGCCTTGCCCTAATCATTAAAGATTGGTTTAAACCATGAAACATTTTATATTCCTTCCCAAGTGTTCCCAAGTTAATGGACTGCCCCTGCACCACTTGGAGTCTGATCCTTCCAGTTATATGTTGATAATGGAAGACAGCTATTCTTCCTTTGTGGGCATTCCTTGAACAAGAAATTCCATGTTCAGAGTACAGTGCGCTACAATGCAAGTGCTTTAGAAATGTGACAATCCATTATATTTTCCACACTTAGTGAAGTTAATTTGGAGGAGGGGGAGCAGGCACAGGGGAGAAATGGGTATACAGTTATCAAAAGAGTCTTCCTCTTTTAGTTAGCTCAACTCTGTTCACGCCAGAACCAAAGTGTCTCCTTTAAGGAGAACTTGGCAAAATTCCCAGGAGTTGGAGAATATATACACAATGGCTGCACTTTAAACATTTCTTCTGTTTTCAAATGCAGTGTAGTTGTAGCCGTTTCTGTCCCAGGATATTAGAGGGATAAGGTAGGTGAGATAATATCTTTTCTTGGACCAACTTCTGTTGATGAGAGAGACAAGCTTTCAAGCTACACAGAGCTCTCTGTAATGCTGGGACTACCTTTCCCAGACTTGAAGAAGAGCTCTCTGTGGGGGGAGGGATAGCTCAGTGGTTTGAGCATTGGCCTGCTAAACCCAGGGTTGTGAGTTCAATCCTTGAGGGGGCCACTTGGGGATCTGGGGCAAAATCAGTACTTGGTCCTGCTAGTGAAGGCAGGGGGCTGGACTCGATGACCTTTCAAGGTCCCTTCCAGTTCTAGGAGATGGGATATCTCCATTTAAACAAGAAAAGATTATCTCACCCACCTTGTCTCGCCTGTTTTTAAAGGTATTATTAGTACCAGCAAAGCAACAGAATCTTTCAAAATGGAAGAAACTAAGTAACACCTTTTCGCTGGTCTCTTAGAACTTACAGTGCCATTTATCTAAACGATACACCTTCATTTGCTTTACAAAACAAGTCTGTGTTGATCATTACCAAAACACACAGAAACATTACCAAAACACATTTTGTAGCTGTTATCCATGCCTCTTATAAGGTTCTTTAACAATAAGCCTGAGAGCAACAAATATAAAGCCATGGCATGTTTTCAATTTCTTATCGCAGGAAGATTTTTTAAAAAGTCACACTTTCATTAAATCTTCTAGTTATTGCAGAATGTTAGGGGTTTTTTTAAGGTAATGTGATAACTGGGGCAACAAAATCAATTCCTTCATGTAAAACTTGTCCATGGGATCAAACCCTAAATTAGGATTTTTAAGGACTTTTCCAAGATTTTGAGCATTTGTAAAAAACGCTTTGAACCCACGCTTAAGATTTTCTACCATCGCAAATCTGACTATTTCTCAGAGCCTATTTTCTGATAGGCCTGTTGTTATGGGTTATGTTAATTATAGACAAAAATCCATACTACAAATTTACCGTATATTAAATAAGTGACTATATATGTTGTAGAGATTTCACATTAGAGTAGTTAATCCTCAGCAGGTGGTTAATTGGGGTGCCAGAGTCCAGAATAAAGACAGTACAAGACAAAGTAAAACTAAATTAGTAGTATCTAAATCTGTCATTTCTTTGTATAAAAGTTATTTGTATTGCAGTAGCACCTCAAGAATCTCAAACAGTATTGGTCCTCACTGTAAAAGAGCTTTATACACATACAAAGAGAGAGCTCTTGTGCAAAAATACCAGAAATTCAAAATAATGGACCTGAGAGATTTAAGATTCCCTTTTAGATTTCCCTCTCTAATTCAGCAGTTTAGAACCATCAAACATATAAGACTTATTCTGCATAATTTTATCTTATAAGTAAAGCCATACTTCTATGAAAGGTATTATTTGTATTACATGGATCAGGGTCCCATTGTGCTAGGCACAGTACAAACAGATAACATGATGATAGCTACCTGCTCCAAAGAGTTTACTATCTAAGATGTCACTGTTCTAGGTGACTTTTTGATTATCAGGTAATAATCAGAGGTCAATTAAATTAAATAAAAATAAAAGGTCAATTAAAACTTCCGCTCAGAATGTAGAAGTGTTCAACAACCCATACATTGAGATGACACATGGCATGAAATAGCTAATAACTTTCATATTAATTCCTGAAATACTATATTCAGCTCTGGTTACTCTTGCTCAAAAAAAGATACAGCAGAAATCAGGGGTTCAGAGACAGCCACCAGCAACAATCAGAGGCATGAAAAAGCTTCCAAATGAAGATTGAAGAAATTACAACAGTTCAGTTAGGAAACAATTATGAGGGAACACGATAGAGGTATACAAAATATTGAATCGGATACTGAAAATAATTTGAGGACTCCTACAGTTATTTACTCTTTTCCATAATAAAATGGGATATTTGATGAAATTCAAAGGTGACAAATTTAAACTTCATTAAAGAAAACCTTTTTTTTTTTTTTTTATAAAGACAATGAATAATTAACTTGTGCTCATGAGTTCCACAAATCATCACTGAAACCAATAGCTTTGCAAGATTCAAAAGAGGAATAGACATTTATATATACAAGAGTATAAATTACACAGGATACAAAAAGTTAAGGGATTAATTCTTCCTGTCTCTGACAAGTGCTAATTTGATGGACACTAGGAAGAAACTTTCCCTATAGCAAAATTATTCCCTAGTTGTCCACTACAAGTTTTCCTGAAACTCTCTCTTAAGTACCTAGTACAGGCTGATGTCAGAAACAGCATATGGCACTAGAACAGGGGTAGGCAACCTTTCAGAAGTGGTGTGCCGAGTCTTCATTTATTCACTCTAATTTAAGGTTTCGCGTGCCAGTAATACATTTTAACGTTTTTTAGAAAGTCTCTCTCTATAAGTCTATATTATATAACTAAACTATTGTTATATGTAAAGTAAACAAGGTTTTCAAAATGTTTAAGAAGCTTCATTTAAAATTAAATTAAAATGCTGATCTTACACCACCAGCCTACTCAGCCCGCTGCCAGCCTGAGGTTCTGTTCACCTATGCTGGCAGCAGGCTGAGCGGGGCCTGCGGCCGGGACGCCGGCTGGCAAGGGGCCGGCAGCCGGGACCCAGACCTGGGGGGGGTTCAGGGGTCAGGGCAGAGGGATGGGGTGTGTGGCGGTGCAGGGCAGAAGGCTGGGGGTGGGGTGGAGTTCAGGGGTCAGGGCAGAGGGCTGGGGGTGTGTGGAGGTGCAAGGCAGAAGGCTGGGTGTGTGGGGGGGGATTCAGGGCAGAGGGCTGGGGTGCTCGGCTCGTGGCGGTGCTCCCAGCCCCCTGCCCTAAGCGGCTCATGGCAGGGGGCTGGAAGGGATATGCCCTGTTCCACCCCCTTCCCCAAGGTCCCGTCCCTACCTCTTCTCTGCCTCCTCTATGGAGCAGGGAGCACGCTGCCGCTCGGCTCTGCTCCGCTCCCCCTCCCCAGGGCGATCAGCTGATCGGCGCAGGAAAGCACCACGCTGGGGGAAGAAGCTGGGGGGGGGGGGGGAAGCTTGGCTGCCGCAGGACCAAGCTTCTGCCTCCTGCCCCAGCAGGGGAGAGCAGTGGGCGGGGGGGCTGAGTGGGGCTGAGGGCCGGGACCTCGGCAGCGTGCCACTCAAAATCGGCATGCGTGCCATAGGTTGCCGACCCCTGCACTAGAAGAACCACTAATCTGGTCCAGTATGGCAATTCATATCTTCCTATTATATAAGGGCTTGTCCACAGGGGAAAGCTGTTGCAAAATAAGCTATAGTGTGAATCCAAAGCACAACAGCTATTCCACATTAACTCCCCAAGTTGACACCTCTTATTCCACACTAAGAGTGCCTTTGTGCGGTTTTAAACGAATTCAGAATAAGAATGTTCACACAGGTAGCTACTGAGGAATAGCTATTGTGGGCTATTTCCCCATCTAGACAAGCCCTTGTAAAGTAGGAATACACTTTTTCAGTAAATAAATTAATCTTAAAAAGAATCAAGCTACAAATTGGCTGCATCAATTTAACTGCCAATAAGGGTGTGTCTAGACTGCAGCTGGGAACAAGCCTCTCAACAATAGCAGACAGGCTCCCTCATGCTGCGGTGCTAAAACTAGCAGTGTGGACATTGAGGCAATGGCTCAGGATAGCCACTTGAGCTAGGACCAAGAAGATAGCATAGATACAGGAGGCATAGCTATGCCATAGCATAGACAGAACTTTCCATTTGGCCACAGCTAAGTACCTGATAACACATTTTCTGCTCCCTGATTTGCAGTTGCCTCTTGCTCTCCAGCTTTCCCCACAAGAGGGAGTTAACTATAGTGTGTACTCCCTGTATTTTCCATGCAACTAAAGCAGGAGTCAACTTGCAGCCAGAGTGTGTGGTCTGCTGAATTAAGATACAGCAGCCAAAGCCCAGAGAGCCAAGCCACAGGAAGTGGCCTCAAGCTCTTCACTTCCCTGACACACACAGGAAGTTTAGAACCAGGCAGCCTGGACAATGGAGCCAAGGTGCCTGGAGAAAACATCCTCATCCTCAAAAGTCATCAAATAAGTCTTCAACTATGAGCCATAGTTGTATGTGTTTTGACGGAGGATTGAAGATATTTTATTCGGATAAAAATAAATTAACATTGCTTTGGAATTTAGTTCCACCTTGCCATGGAGTAAATAGGGCTGTTTATATAGACACCAACAAAAGTAGCAGGTAGTAACTGAAGTCACAAACACAGCATCTTTACGTCACTGACTACAGAATAAGTTAATAGCTGTCATTTAGAAAAATATGGAACATTTACAACTGGTACAAGAGGGAACCAAAATCATGTCAAACCAGCACTGCTTCCTTCCTTGACTGGCCTACTGGATGAGGGAAGCAGTAGATGTGATACATCTTCATTTTAGTAAGCCTTTTGACACAGGCCTACGTGACAGTCTCATAAGCAAACTAGGGAAATGTGATCTAGATTAAATTACTATAATGTGGATGTATAACTGGTTGAAAGACTGTACTCAAAACAGTAGCTATCAATGGTTCGCTGTCAAACTGGGAGGACGTATCTAGTGGGGTCTTGGAGTAGTCTGTCCTGGGTCCACTATTATTCAACAACTTCATCAATGACTTGGATAACGGAATGGAGAGTATGCTTATAAAACCTGCAGATGATACCAAGTTGGGAGGAGTTGCAAGCACTTAAGGAGGCCAGGATCAGAATTCAAAATAACTGAAATTGGAAAATTGGTCTAAAATCAACAAGAAGAAATTCAAAAAAGTACAAAGTACTACACTTAAGAAGAAAAAAATCAAATAGATACAAAATGGAGAATAGTTGGCAAAGCAAAATAGGAAATGGGGGGGGGGGAGGATAGCTCAGTGGTTTGAGCATTGGCCTGCTAAACCCAGGATTGTGAGTTCAATCCTTGAGGGGGCCACTTAGGGATCTGGGGCAAAATTATTACTTGGTCCTGCTAGTGAAGGCAGGGGGCTGGACTCGATGACCTTTCAAGGTCCCTTCCAGTTCTAGGAGATAGGATATCTCCATTTAAAAAAAAAAAAAAAAAAAAAGGTAGGGGCTAAAGGGCATTACAAGTTGACTATAAGCCAACCATGTGATGCTACTGTCAATATGGCTAATATCCTGGGATCTATTAACAGGATGCAGAAAGTTAAGAAATTAAATCTTTCTGCCTCTGACAAGTGTAACCAGATAGACATTGGGAAGAAACTTCTCCTATAGCAAAGTTTTTCCCTAGTTGTCTACTACAACTTTTCCTGAAACTTTCCTGTCATATTTAAAACACAGGAGGTAACTGTCCCACACAGTCCTATGTCTGGTTTTGTGCACAACGCTTTAAGAAAGATGCAGACAAACTGGAGAGAGTCCAAAAAGACAGCAACGAAAAATGATAAAAGGTTTAGGAAGCCTAACCTATGAGGAAAGGTTAAAAAACTGTGCATGTTTAGTCTAGAGAAAAGACGACTGAGGGAAAACCTGATAATCTTCAACTATGGCTCCATCTACATTTGGAGCTTGGGGTGTGATTCTGAGCTTGATTAGATATGCTCATGCTAGCTCTCATCAAGCTAGCGTGCTAAAAACAGTAGTGTAGACACTGTAGAATGGACAGTGGCAGGCAGCAAGACAGGCTAGTTACCCTGAGTACAAATCCATCTGGACCTTTGCGTACAATTTTGGGGAAGCTAGCCCTCCTTGCTGCTCGCCATTGCCACTTTGGCTACACTACTATTTTTAGCAAGATAGCTAAAAAAGAGCTATCATGAGCACGCCTACCTGAGCTAAGAATCACAGCCCCCAGCTCCAAGTATAGATGCCTATGCTAAGGGCTATTATAAAGGGGACAACGATCAATTGTTCTCCATGCCCACTGAAGACAGGACAAGTAGTATCAGCCTAATCTGCAGCAAGGGAGAGTTAGAAAGTTCTTCCCTCTATCTAATTTAACCAAATACTGGAATAGGGTTCCAAGGGAGGTTCTGGAATTCCCATCTTAGAGATTTTAAAAACAGGTTAGATAAACCCCTGCCAGGAATGGTCTAGGTTTACTTGGGCCTGCCTCAGCCTGGGGGAACTAGACTAGATGATCTCTTGAGGTCCGTTCCAGTCCTACATTTCTATGACCTGTGTGACCCCACAGATTGCTTATACAGGGATGGAGGTTGATCCTTAAACCGCACATATTTCTTTTGGCTTTCTTAAGCAACAATCTGAGTATTCAATTAAACCTGGAAAGTTGGCATGATTTTTATTTTAATGAAAGGTTGGCAAGAATTGTATCTATAATAAAAATGTTAACACATTTGAATACACAGTTTGGTCTTGAAATACAGAGCAAGAAGTACTAGAAATTATGTGATATGTATCAGACAGTTTTGTCATTATGTGTCCTTTAAAAAGAGACGTTAATAAAATTACGTCCACTAAATATGCAGAATAGACTAGGATGTCTCAAACCCAAGAGCAAATAAGGTCCAGCATGATCATTTAGTTTAGAAAGATTAAATGTAAATTTATCTCATACAAGTTTGACTTTCAATTTTGCCTATTGGCAATTGTGAGAAATTCAGAGGATAGCAGTGGGTTGGAGGAGGCCTACATTTGCTGCTCCTCTCCTTTAAAAAGTGCGCACTTTTTAACCTACAACTATTACAACACCTAGAATGGCTACAACTAAAGGACAGTAGAAAAAAAATATATTTTGCACATTGTGTTTACTATGCACATTGTTTGTCATCTTCCAGTCAACCAGATTCCTCTGTAGTTTGAGAGTTTTTCCATATTGCAACAAAAAGAGGGAGGAAATATTTCTGAAAGCAGAAAAATATAGTTGCAAACAAAGACTGGCAGGTGAATTCAGGGCAGGTGTAACGCATGGAACTACTTTTAACATTTTAAATTGTTTAGATTTCAAGTTGGTAGAATCCACTGAAATGCTTTATAAAGTAACTCAGATGCAATTCAAGAAGTATTTTGAGGAACTTGACTTGCTTGAACTTCTGTAATTTTTTCCCCACCATAAGAAACTGACATAAAACTCAGTTCAGTTGATGCTGCTTAGAAAACAAACCAATATTAAATGCTACAGAGCTACCTGTAATTCTCCTCATGAGCTGAACTTTAAAAAGACATTCAATTTAAAATCATTGTTCCTTTAAAACGGGCCTTGCCAGAAGTTTGCAGGCATATACTGCAGTAAGTGGGATGTCAAACGTTCTGGGGAAAACCTGAACAAGCGAGATTTCACTACACTGGTATTTAAAACAAAGAACTTCACGGGTTAATAACCCCCCCCGCGAAAAGAGAGTCACTTCTAAGCTGTGTGTACTGCTACGCCCCGGAGCAGCCCCACATCCAAGAGGTCTCCTCCCCCCACCTTCCAGGTCAGATAAGACTGACTGGGAATCGTCCCTCAAAAGCGAGTCGCCCCTTCCCCCGGCGTGACACGGTAGCGGGGCTCGGGGATACCTGCCCCGATCTGCATCTGTTCCTCGGCAACCGCTCGGGCCAAGGACTGGGAGGGGCTCGCATCTCCTGGCTCCGGCCCGGGGGCGCACGGCGGCGTGGCGAGCAGGACAAGTACCATTCAGCCGGGCCCGCGGCAGCAGGCCGGGGTGGGAGCAGGACGCCCCCAATACCCTCCCCACCCCCGGCCCTAGGGTGGGTGCAAGTGACAGCTCCCCTGCCCCGCCCCGCCCCGGCGGCTGCCATGTAAACAAGCCCCGTCCCACCCGTTGCCGGCACAGACCTTCCGAGGTGAGGCGGCAGAAGGGCTTCACCAGCTCGGAGAAGCCCAGGTTGTTCTTGCGGGTGAGTCTCTCCGCCTCCTCGCTGCACAGCGCGGCCACCAAGGGCACAAACGAGTCCTGGATGAACTCCTGCACCGACTGCACGCACTGGGCCATCTTCCCGCCGCAGGCCCCGCGCCGCTCCGCAGCCGCTCTCCCGCCCGACCGCCGCCGCCTCCTGCTCCCTCAGCCCCGAACCGGCTAACGCGCTCCGGCTGGGACAGGGCCGCACGCACCCCCAGCGCCACCAAATCTACCCCGCCGGCTCCTCAGCGCTCGCCCAGAGCCGCCATATTGAGCCTGAACCGAGACTACAGCCCGATCCCGGCAGCCTCCGCGACCGCTCACGTGATGAGGTGGAAGGTAGGGGCGGGGCCGTCGGCTGAGCGGAAGGCCGGGGTCGGAAGTGGAACGGTGAGGGCCCCGCGCGCAAAGCGAAACTTCTCGCCGCTGTGGGGCCACGCGTCACAGTCAGACGCTGCGCGCGTTCGTTCTCGGGGTGCCAGCATGAGCGCGGCTGAGTGCTCGTGCGCGCCCTCCTCTGTCACCCCGGCAGGGAGCTCCCCGTCCCCCACCGACCCCGGAGGGTGCGTTACCTCCTTATACAGCGCTCGGCCCCGGGTGCACCGTGTCCAGCCCCAACCAGCCGGGGCG
This sequence comes from Emys orbicularis, assembly GCF_028017835.1. Lineage (NCBI taxonomy): Eukaryota > Metazoa > Chordata > Testudines > Emydidae > Emys > Emys orbicularis. The sequence continues at coordinate 77,129,521 of NC_088684.1, read as the reverse complement.
GGCACAGTGCCCACCCAAATGCACAGCTTCTAACGTGCCAGGGGGCACCTGCCCAGCCAAATGTGCAAACCCCAACCTGCTGGGGGACATCATGTTCAGCCAAAGGCACAGCCCTCAACCACCCAGGGGACTGCATGCAGGGCTGGCTTAACCTTTTGTAGGCCCGGTGCCAAACAGATTTGTGGGCTCCCATGGGGGCAGTGGAGTGTGACATGGGGAGATTGGTCTCCGTAGCAAGGGGCAGCCCCGCTCCACCCAGCCCAGTGCAAGGGCACTATTTACAAATCGGCAGTTGCCAGATGCACAATGGCCTGCCCAGCCCTGTGCTGCCAGCATGCTCCTTCCCCTCAGGGGTGGGCCCATGCTGTGCCACACATCTCCCCCCCCCCAACACCAGAACACCCCCATGATTCCCTATGGCCAGGGCCACCCCAGACCCTGCCACAAATGCACAGTGCCCTGCACACCACCACCTCTGCCCAAAGCCCCACAGCAATTGCCCAGCATCCCACACAGAACCCCCATTCCCTAGTGCCCCAGCACACACACATCTTTCCCACCCTCACAGCCCAGCACCCCCACTCAGGCCCTCCAGAGATCCACTCCTGGCCACACTCACTGGCCCTCCGCGAGGCGACTGTCTGCCGGGCTGCGCCACCAGTGCAGCTAGGGCTGGTCCCAGGGAGGTGAATTGCTCCTGCCCCTCAGGAGTGCCACGATCATCCAGGCCAGGGACTGCCCTGGCTGGGCTCCCTCAGGACCCACTTGCCTGAGGGACTCAGCCAAGCCCCTCACACTGTCATCCCCAACAAACTGGCCAAGACTGGCCAGGCTTCTGCACCTATGCCAGGCGGCTCAGCTCCACGGAGACAGGTGGGGCCCCACAGGTGATAGGAAGCAGAGACTGCCTGGAGCTGGAGATGTACTGGGGTCCGTCCAGGAGACAGAGAGAAGCCGGTGGGTGTGGCTAAGGGGTGGAGAGGAGCTCTCCGCTGGCCAGCAGGCAGGCTGAGAGGAGCAAGTGGTGGGCGGAAGGCAGGGGGAGGAGAGCCAGTGGACTCGCGGGGTCTCAGGGCACAGTGCAAGCAGAGCAGGCCGAGGCCCCTTCTGAGCATAGCCCGGCTCCATGGCGCCATTGTAAACCTAGCACTGACTCCATGCCCAGCCAAACACACTGACCCCAGCTCCCAGGGTTCAGGCAAACAGCCAGTTGTGTACAGTTCCTGTGCCAAGGAACATAATTCCCAAGACGCATACAGCCCCAACGTGATTCATGCTACGCCAAGCGTCACACAGTACCCAGCCCCCACGGGACAGCACACCGAGAGTAAACCAGGAAATCCCACAGAATATGTAGCTTTAAGAGGACACCACACTGAACCAAACAGAACATCACAGAGATGATTGGCTCCAGAGGCACAATGCAAAATTAACCACTGTGACCCACAATGCTGACTGCGAGAGCTTAGTGAAATTAGTCAGCTGATGCTTTTTTGGCAAATGATGTACATTTGGCGACATCAAAACATTTTGCAAATTTGTGTTGATTTTGTCAACTGGTTTCAGTTAGAAAAACCTCAAAACCTAAAGATTTTGATAGTTTGGTTTAAAACAACTTTTTGTTTCAAAATTTCCTTGAATTTTATTTTTAAAAAATCAAAAATGTTTTTAAATGGTCAACATCAAAACAAAACATTTCAGTTTTGTCTAAACAAAACTTTTCAGTCAAACGGAAACATTTTTTTTAAACTGTTCAATTTGCAGGGGGGGAGGGGGGGGGAATAATTAAAAATTGTTTTCTGTTTGACCTGAATTGCCAGAGAACCAAAACTTCTGTTACTCACCTGGCTTTATTAAGAGCTTCAGAAACAAAGACTCACAGGGGAGGTTTTCTCTTTTGTGGGAGGGGGTACTCCATGGTAGTGATGCCAACTCTCATGATTTTATTGCAAGGCACATGATATTTCATGTTTTTCATAAACCACACTACTGGAGTCATATGATTACATGAGAATCTCAGCTTCCAAAGGCCATATCTACACTATGGACGCTACAGCGGCATAGCTATGGTGCTGTAGCTATGCCAGTGTAACCCCATTGTGTAAACACAGACTACAGCAACAGAAGGGGTTTTTCCTTCACTGTAGGAACTCCACCTCACTGAGTGATTGTAGTTAGGCCGACAGAAGCATTCTTCTGTTAACCTAGCTACAGCTACACCAGAGGTTGGCATAGCTACAATGCTCAGGGGTGTGGATTTTTCACTTCCCTGGCTTCTGTAGCTATTTCAATCCAAGTTTTAAATATAGACCAGGCACGAGTGGCAGAAGGTCCCTAAAAGTCAGGGGGTCAACAGTGGCCAAACCATGGCCCCACTACCCCGCCCCTTCCCTCCGAGGCCCTGTCCCCGCACTGCCCATTCTCCTGAGGGCCTGCCCTCGTGCCGCCCCTTCTCCCCAAGCTTCCGCCCTTGAACCGCCTCTCCCCCCAGGGCCCCGTTCCCACACCGCCTCTCCCACCAAGACCTCGTCCCCCGCTCCCCCTTCCCCCATTGCTCGCCCTTACGGAGAGTAAAAAGTTGGGGGGCCATAGCCCCTTGGTGTCCCCCGTTCTGGCGCCCCTGAGACCATGCCTAAATTTCACAGCAGCGACCTTACTTTCCACAGCAGTGTTCCTTTGTTTCCATCTTCCCTCACCCACAGTCCCTCAAAAACACACAGGTGTGGCTCATAGGTGAAAACACTGATTGACATCAATATTTTGGTGATTGTTTCCAACCATGGTTATTTTTGAGGATGGGATTATTTTTCTGCTCACCAGGCAGCACTACTCCACTTCTTGAGCCTCAGCTCTTGTAGCCAGCTACAGCACTTATCTCCCTGATTCCCCAAGGCTCAACAGTTGTGCTGTTCTCCAGGCTACCTGGTTTGTACATTATCACTACACAGCCTACATTTCTTTCTTCTCCCCTACCTGGTTGGAAGCTGGACTCCAGTTCTTGATCTCTGGGTGGCAAACTTTTTGCTGTCTACCTCCATGGAATAGTGCAGGGAACATGCACTTTATCCAGTTTACTCTCACTGTGACTGTGGGGATAGCTGCAAGCAAGAGGCAGCTGTGAGCAGGACCCAGCAGGGCAAGGAGATAGAAAACAAAATTTCTGACACCTGACTGTAGCAAAATAGTGAATTCCATGGCAGAAATGCTGAATTCCATTAAATCTTGAGAAACTACCATATTCTATAGCCATAGAAGCGTGGATCCACAGGAACCTGATTGAAATGAATAACCTCTCAGAACTATTGTTTCAAGCTCTCTGAACACACAGGTAGAGGACACTGTATTGGTTTACATTTGATTCATGTTTTGGGGGTTTTCTATGGCTGTGTCTACACTACACAGCCTATGCCACCATAGCCCCCTAGAATAGACACAGATAAAAACACTGATATAAGGAGTTTTTCTGACAATGCAGGAACCTCACCTCCCCAAACAATGTTAGCCATGTCAACAGAAGCACTCCTCTGTTGGCACAGCTGCACCTACACTGGGAGTTTTGTTGTCATAGCTGTATCAGTCAGGGGTGTGGTTTATTTCACACCCCTAACCTACATAGCATAGTTTTTAGTATAGGCCAAGCCTTTTTAACCATAAGAGCTAGAAACATAATTTAAAAACAAAATGAAATCCCAGATACTGGAGATTCCACAGTGAGTGAATTGTGTAACAAATTCTATGGCCACAGATCTATGGAACGCCAGGAGCCCTGGTTAGGCTTACTACAGGTTCTGCGCGAGCAATCCATGGTGGTATATATTGAATACCACATAATTATCTAATATATTGAAGTATTAATTTAATTATATTGTAATACAGAACAATGCATCACATTCTGCACAAGGCTTATTTTTTACCTTTTTTAGACTAATCTTATTTTTTGCAGTATTTATTCTTCATTACTCATAAATAAGATTTTGAAAAAAGCCAAGAGAATGTTAATTTTTTATGAGGTGTGTCTTAATAGAAAAATCAAATACAACTCAACTTTATTAATTACCAGTACAGAGTATCTAATTGTCTTCCCCAACAAATTCAAGTACAGAGTATCTAATTGTCTTCCCCAACAAAATCCCCCTCCATGTTCTCTGAACCTTTTCCCGCACTCCAGGTTTCACTGCAACTCCACCTCCTGCCTCAACTCAATTCTGCACCTTCTCCTCTGGGTGAAGGACTACCAGAGTTCTTAGGTAAATTGGAACATTAAGAAAAACTATGAGATCACTGCATTATGTATTAAGAGCTCACTCCTGCAAGATGATGGGGCTAGAGTGCTCAGCATCTTGCAGGACTGATGGACCTGGCCCAAAGCCATTGAAGACAATGGAAAAATACTCTTTGACTTCACTGGGCTTGGATCAGGCTGTAAGGCTCAGATCCTGCAAAGATTTAGGGCTCGTCTACACTTGGAAATGTACTGAAATAGTTATTCTGGAACAATTTTTCTGGAATACTTATTTCAATATAAGCCCTGATCTTATCCCAGACACCCAAATTTTCACCTCTGTGGTGTGGTCTCCTGGCTTGTCTTAGAATGAGACAAGGGCTTTATTATGCTCTGGAGTTTTTGTTTCAAGCATTCACTTGTCTGCCTTTCTAATGGAAGTCAGATAGCCCAATCTTCAATGCACAGATTTGCTTCAGGGTGTTGTATCCCAGATTCACTGTCCCTTAACATGGTGCAGTCAAAAAGGATTAAGATAAAACCACTTTTATTTACAGGGCCAAAAGGGCACTGGATAGGACACATGCTATTATTATTAATTATTTGTATTGTACAAAGAAACAATCTCTGCTTTGAAGAGCTTACAGTTTACAAGTGGGTGTGATAAATAGTAGGAGGAAAGGATAAAAAGGTAGGGTAAGGGTAATAGTAATAAGTTAACATAGTTCCACAGCCCAGCTATAAAAAATAATGGCTCTGAATCATTTAAATTATGTTATTTATTATTATTATTAGGGAAGAGATGGGGTGAGAAAAATGGCAGGAAGGAGGAGGAAAAAAAGAAAGGGGAAGTGGGACATTGAGGGAGGAAGCTTGAGAGAGTAAATAAGAGTGAGAGGACAGATGGAAGGAAAGAAAGAAGCAGAAGGAAGAGATAGTGAGGCTGGCAGCCCAGAGAATGAGGGAGAGGGTTGTGGGAGATCAAAGCAAACAACCAACCAGCAGACAGAAAATCATGTCCAAAGTTCAAATTGTAAAAAGCAGGATACTGACATCATCGTGTCTTAAGGCACCTCACTCTTTACGCCACTTTTGCTCCCAGCAATCGCCCACCAGACCCTTGCTCCTGGAATTGACTCTGACCCTAGAAGTGTTGTGATTCTTTTCCCAGCCCATGCAGCCAGGCAATGGGGAGTGTGCTGGGGCCTGACGCCCTTGAAGAAGTTCTTCCACAGCTCCAGAATGTTGCGCTTACTGTTGGACATGTTGATTGCAGAGGAAAATAAAATAAACTTAATCAAACTTGCAAACACTGGAATCTGCAAATGAACCCAATAGGTTCATTTGCAATTATTCATATATGAGCAGAAGTCAATTTATACATATACATGTTAGTGGTTACACCAGGTGCTTGGAAATTTACACCATAGACTCCCTATTGCCTGGGATCCTAAAAGCCAAAGTTGAGCTTTGGTTCATTTCAAGCTCCTGGAAGTGCACAATCACAGAGGGGTTGTCTTGACTAAGAAAAGTGGTCACACTTAAACAAATTCTATGTAATATAGTACAAGACCATTTTGCAAACAAATTTTGTCACCTACATGCAGCTATAGTCAGAAACTAGGGAGCTCTTGAGATCCCATAGCTGTGTTTTTGTTTTAAACACCTGGCTCCACTGCAGTCAAAGGCAAACTCACATTGATTTTATCCCTGATGCTCTTGAATTCCAATTACTGTTTCTACAGTAGATGGTGCTATTGACTATTGGCATCCGGATTGCCAACAGCTCTAATTCCTGAATATACACACAGTGTGAAGCTTATTGTTTAAAAAATCTGAGTCAGTTTAAAAATACTAAATGGCAGTCTTTGCACCAAAGAGTTTATGGATGAAAAGATAGGATATAAGAGGTGGATGGCACAAACAGGCAGGTGGGGGAGAGGACAGGATAAAATATAATAGGGTTTTTAGCAGAGTAGCCATGTGCACAAATCTTAGCCAACCAACTTGTCCAACTATTATCAAGTGGCAGTTTTTTGTAACCATTATGGCAGGGGTGAGTTTTAAGAACAATATTGCAGCAGGAACACGAAAACCTAGGAAGGAGAGCGCATGGACATGTAAAATCCTGATGTGATGATCAGTTCCAGCCTAGCACTCTTAAAAGCAAGTTATGCACACTGCAACCCTATTTGGTACAGACAGACAATAGAGGAAAGTTTAGAAGTAATCATTTGCTCAAGTTGCATGAAATTAATAAGAACCATATGGATTAAATTTCTGATCTAAAACCAGATTACACCACCTCTTACAGCACCTAGGTTTTTGTTCCCAGAGTCAATGGAAAAAACAAAAGATTCTAACAATACTTCTGTTATCCATGCTAGCCATCTTGTTAAATCCCCTGAAATATTGAATGTATAAATATTTGCTATTAAGTTAATATTTTAGTAATATTTTTGGAGTTAAATGGCAATGTGCTGGAATACTTGGTTAGAGCAACTTTTAAATGTATTTTAATAGTAAATTTGATCATTTTATTTTCTTATATAAAAAGAGGGTTAACATTATTGGAGGTTTCTAGCTGTTATTATTTTGGAAAAATAAACAGCAGATGCACTTCTCTTTAGCAACAGCATAAGAACAGGGCCGCCCAGAGGTGGGGGCAAAAGGGGCAGTTTTCCCCAGGCCCCCATTTGAGAGGCCAACCAAAGCAAGTAGGGCTGGTTGCAGCGCCACTCAGGCTTGGCCCTACCACCTCTTCATTATGGTTGCGGGGTCTAATTTGAGTGATGCTGCGACCTGGTGCACAGGGTCGCAGACAGTGCCACTCAGATATGGTGCTGTAAGCCTGTGCACCAGGTCCAACACCCAAAGTAAAGAGCTGGGCCCAACTCCGCAGGACAGGAGTTGCCGCTGCAGGGGGAATTTGAGGTGGGCTTGTTCCCCCAAACCCTCATCCTCCTCAGGTCCTCCCTTTAGTGTTTTTGCACCCGTGGTGTTTGAGGGAGCGGATTGTTTGTTTTCGGTTGGTTGGTTGGTTGGTTTTGAAGGGTGGCGGGCCTTAGTTTCAGATTTTGCCCCAGGCATCCAAAAACCTCTGTGAGGCCCTGAATAAGAGTAGAGTCTATTCTACGTAGATCTCCCTAGCTCACTAAGAATTATTTTCTTAGGTTATAGTCACACAAACAAAACATTACCTGGTACAAAAACATTACAATAATTATTTTTCAGGCTATTAATATTAAAAATGTCTTGAAAAAATGGAATCTGAGTTCTTTATTTCTCTCCAGATATTGCTCAGAGGAGTAAAGTTAATCTAGAATTTCCTGTCTTCTGCATGATTAAAATCTCAGCTTTAACATTGCACTGACATACTTTTTTTAAACCAAATTCAAATAATTCAAAAAAGTCCAAACAGAATTTTACTAAACATTTTAAGGGATTCATTCCTTGGCTCACAAGTGAGACATTTCATTGCAAAAGGTATTTTAGTACATTATAAGTGACTGAAAACAGGCAACAGAAATGCCATCTTAAACTTTAATACAGCATAACAATAGCAATGGTATAATAGACAGCATACATCTACTGTACCACATGCCAAACAAAAAAATTAAAATAACAAATAAACAAGATAAACTAGGAAACTTGTTTATATTGCATTCTAGCAGATTTGAAAAGTTACAGTATAAACTTACCATTTTTGCCACTCAGATTTTAATGATGCGAATTTGCAGTGCTGCTGGAAAAGTAACATTTATCTCCCCAAACTACCATAAATATATCCGTGCCAGCAAAAAACAGTATTCAAGATATGCTTTTTCCTACCAATGTCATGATCCAACATTCCCTTAAAAAAACAATTCACAATAATCAGTAATACTGAGCAAGAATCTTAAAATTGTTGCCAAAGAGGAAACCAATTAACTTTGCCAATATACAAATATTTCTGAATCATAATTGAATTACTAGCCCTTGAAATGCCCATCTGTGCCTGTATAATGCGCACTTCTGTAGAACTATAAAAACACTTTAAATCCATGATGATCAAGGAGAGTGTCAGCTGGTTGCTGTGGAACATGTAGAATGGCTTAATGACATCTTAAATACAACAGATACACAGTCTAAGCACCTTTTTATTGGGGACTGACCCCAGGATCCATTAAAGGTTGGACACTGAAGTTGGAAGGTAACTGGGAGAAAGTACTCTGACTTTTGACAGGAGTGTTTGGGGGAAACTGGAACAGTCCAAATAGCCTTTTAAAAGGTTGGAGAATTAATAGTCCTCTCACCCCTACTACTTCCTAAAGGGGGGTGGGGGAGCTAGCCAGTGGGGTTTCCACAAATTATCTCAGTAGACAGCCAGAGGATGTCTCCTCCCAGGTGATCCAAAAGATTGTAAAACAGCTGGTAAGACACTATAAAGCAGGTTACAACTTTGTTTAATTAGAACTATTACACTTTGCTTACTCTATTTATTGTCAAGTCTTTTTCCTGTACACAAAAAGTATTTTTTAATTCTGTAATATATTTCCCTCCTGATTTTCCACTTGTTTTGTTAAGCTCATAGGGCTAAATTCTGATCCTAGTTACACCAGAAGTGAATTATCTTAATATACCATTCCTGGATACTTGCTATTACTGTAGGTCATCTATATGGATACAATCCATAGCTGGGAGAGGGAAGTGGGGTGTGAATGAAGAGGAGCACGGCCAGAGCATTCCAGGCTCCATCCCCTTCCAGCCAGCATAAATACCTTTGGGGGGCCATTACCACTAGTAATGGAGCAGTCCAAATAATTCTGTCTTGTGCTAGAGGATCAAACCAAGCTCTGGAAGTCCTGGTTCCCAGATCAAAGAAGCAAAAATATGGCATATAAGCACTTCTTCCCCCAATCCTTGTATCATGTGCCAGCTGCAGCGCAGCCAAACCTATCAGGGCCAAGTATTTCTCTAATTTTTTTTTTAAAGCTTTAAAGTATGCCCCTACCTAGATCAGGTCAGAAATTTTCTAACAGAACATTTTTCTTTCGGAAAATGATTTGTCAAAAATCAAAATATTCCCCAGGAATACGCCAATTTTGATCAAATTTAGTTTTAAAAAAATTGAAACAAACCTTTTTGGAAGGGAACATTTTGATTTTATGTTTTGAAATGACCTTTTGTTTAGAAATTTATTTTATAATACATTGTAAATTGTAATATGAAATACAAAACATACAACAAATAAAATTACAAAAATTAAAAATAAGTCCACACTGAAACAAAACACTTTTATCAAAAAAGGTTTTTTGAACATTTTGTTTTGTGGGAAGTTGAGAAATTTCTGCTTTTCGTTCCATTTCACAACAAACGTTGTTGTTTTTCAAAGTGTTGGACTCTCCTACAGAATGGAAATTCCAGTTGCCAACCAGCTCTATACCTACCATTTCACTCAAGTCCCCACACTCTCTTGAGCCAGGATTGTCTCTCCCTTTTGAAATGGAGCACGCTCTGGGAAAGGAAAACCTAGAATTATTCAACTGAAGGTAGAGTTGTCACATTCTTTGAATGAGCAATGATTCTGTCCCCAAAACTCCCAGATGCCTTGACACACATGCAGATTCCGGCGGGTCCAGAGAAGACCAGTAACACAAGAGAGGAAGGGCTGAAGGGTAAGACTCAAAATTTTTTGACTAACAATATAATATTTGGCCATGGGTGAGTTTTTAAAGCAGAGCAAGAAATACAAACCCAGAAAAAGCTCTATGAATGAGCTCAGAAACAAACAATATGAATGAAGTAGTCAAGTAATAAAAACCTAACATAACCTATGGCCAAACATTTCCTCTTTAAAGGAAAACACTAGTAAAAATTACAGATAAGACATATATGGCATTTACAAGACTCCATTCTCTGTATAATTCAAAGTAAGATATCAAGGGCTGCCTGATCCTGCAAATGCTTATGCAGTGGAGTAGTCCTTTTGAAGTAAATGGGCTGTTCAAGAAGGCAGCATACTTCTTTTAGATGGGTCTGGAGATAATTGGAAGAGGGTGGGGATTGGTCTGATTTTTATGGCCCTAGTGATTGGCCACTTGTAACATTTAATTTGGTTTTGTGTAACTGCTCCTCATTGTTTTATGTTGAGTGCATTGTTTGTGTATATATAAATAACTACTTACTATATGTTTGCTATAATATTTGTAGTTGTCACTTTTAAATTACATTTGCAGTTATTCATTATTATTAATCAAGTTTTTTATAGTAACGCTTAGGGTAGTGTTGCCAGCAGGGCCGGCTCCAGGGTATTGGCCTCCCCAAGCAGCCAAAAAAAAAAAAAAAAAAAAAGCCGCGATCGTGATCTGCGGCGACAATTCGGTGGGAGGTCCTTCGCTCCGAGCGGGAGTGAGGGACCGTCCGCCGAATTGCCGCCGAATAGCTGGACGTGCCGCCCCTCTCCGGAGCGGCCGCCCCAAGCACCTGCTTGCCAGGCTGGTGCCTGGAGCCGGCCCTGGTTGCGAGGTGTCCAGTTTTGGAGCAGAACGCCCAGTCGAAAAGGAACCCTGGAGGCTCCAGTCAGCACTGCTGACTGGGCCATTAAAAGTCCAGTCGGCGGCACAGCAGGGCTAAGGCAGGCTCCCTGCCTGCCCTGGTTCTGTGTGGCTCCCAGAAGCGGTAGCATGTCCCTGCAGGCTCTAGACCGGGAACTGCAGCCAATGGGAGCTGCGGGGACGGTGCCTGTGGGTCCTCCACCTAGGAGCCACTGGGACATGCCACCGCTTCAGGGAGCCGCGCAGAGCCTGGGCAGGCAGGGAGCCTTCCTAAGGTAAGCGCCACCTGGCCAGAGCCTGCACTGCCTCCCACACCCCAACCCCCTGCCCACCCCGAGACCTCTCCTGCACCCAAACTCCCTCCCAGAGCCTGCACCCCAACTCCCTGCCCCAGCGCTGAGCCCCCTCCTGCACCCTAAACCTCTCATCCCTGGCCCCATCCCAGAGCCTGCACCCCCCAGCTGGAGCCCATGCCCCCTCCCACACCCCAGCCCTGAGCCCCCTCCCGCACGCCGAACCCTTCAGCCCCAGCCCGGAGTCCCCTCCTGCCCCCCAAGCTCCTCATCCCCAGCCTCACCCCAGAGCCCTCACCCCTTCCTGGAGCTCTCACCCCCTCATTTCTGGCCTCACCCCAGAGCCTGCACCCCCCAGCCAAAGCCCTCACCCCCTCCCGCACCCCAATCCCCTGCCCCAACCCGAAGAAAGTGAGTGAGGGAGAGCGAACGACGGAGGGAGGGGGGCTGGAGTGAGCGGGAGCAGTGCTCAGGGAAGGGTAGGGTAAGGGTGTTTGGTTTTATGAGATTAGAAAGTTGGCAACCCCAGTTTAGGGGCCAGCCTGCTAAATAAAAATATAACTGGGTGAAGTAGTTTAAAAAAATAACACTTCAGTCCATTTATCCCCCAGCTTTCTCCCCTTCAAAAAAAAAACCCTAAACTAAACAGAACCACTATTAAAAAAAACAAAAAAACAAGGGCTGTCAAGCCGTTAATCGTGCTGTTAAACAATGGAATATCATTTATTTAAATATTTTTGGATGTTTTCTACATTTTCAAATATTGATTTCAGGTACAACACAGAATACAAAGTGTACAGTGCTCACTTTATATTATTTTTATTACAAAACTTTAGCGTCTACAAGTCCACTCAGTCCTACTTCAGCCAATAGCTCAGACAAAACAAGTTTGGTTACAATTTGCAGCGGATAATGCTGCCCACTTGTTTACAATGTCACCTGAAAGTGAGAATAGGCATTTGCGTGGCACTGTTGTAGCCCGTGTCGCAAGATATTTACGTGCCAGATGTGCCAATATGTCCCTTCATGCTTCAATCACCATTCCAGAGGACATGCGTCCATGCTGATGATGGGTTCTGCTCGATAATTATTTAAAGCAGAGCGGACTGACGCATGTTCATTTTCATCATCTGAGTCAGATGCCACCAGCAGAAGGTTGATTTTTTTTGTGTGTGTGGTGGTTCAGGTTCTGTAGTTTCCACGTCGGAGTGTTGCTCTTTTAAGACTTCTGAAAGCATTCTTCACACCTCGTCCATCTCAGATTTTGGAGAGCACGTCAGATTCTTAAACCTTGGGTTGAGTGCTGTAGCTGTTTTTAGAAATCTCACATTGGTACCTTCTTTGCGTTTTGTCAAATCTGCTGTGAAGTGTTCTTAAAACGAACATGTGCTGGTTCATCATCCCAGTCTGTTATAACATAAAATATATGGCAGAGTGCGGGTAAAACAGAGCAGGGGACATACAATTCTCCCCCAAGGAGCTCAGTCACAAATTTATTTAATTATTTTTTAAATGAGCATCATCTGCATGGAAGCATGTCCTCTGGAATGGTGGCCGAAGCATGAAGGGGCATACGACTGTTTAGCATATCTGGCACGTAAATACCTTGCAATGCCGGCTACAAAAGTGCCATGCAAACGCCTGTTCTCACTTTCTGGTGACATTATAAATAAGAAGCAGGCAGCAGTATCTCCCATAAATGTAAACAAACTTGTTTATCGTAGCGATTGGCTGGACAAGAACTAGGACCGAGTGGACTTGTAGTCTCAAATTTTACATTTTGTTTTTGAATGCAGTTACGTAACAAACAAAAAAATCAACATTTGTAAGTTACACTTTCACAATAAAGAGATTGTACTACAGTACTTGTATGAGGTGAATTGAAAAATACTATTTCTTGTTTATCATTTTTTTACAGTGCAAATATTTGTAATAAAAATAATATAAAGTGAGCACTGTACACTTTGTGTTCTGTGTTGTAACAGAAATCAATGTATTTGAAAATGTAGAAAACATCCAAAAATATTTAATAAATTTCAATTGGTATTCTATTGTTTAACAGTGCGATTAATCACAATAAATTTTTTTAATTGCGATTAATTTTTTTTTGAGTTAATCGCGTGAGTTAACTGCGATTAATCGACAACCCTAAAAAAACCAAAACCTCATCAGTCCTTGGGGGGGAAAAAGGTGGAGAGAGAGCGTAAGTAACCATGGGTAACTCTATTAACTTCAGTAGAGTTACATCACAGATCTGTTTGGCCCAATCTCTTTAGACTTCAGATGAGTATTTTTAGGTCTTGTCTTCATTGCAAAGATAACTCAAGTTAGGACTCAAGTCCTGCCCCTAAATCAAGTCCCGACCAAAAAGAAAACCCCTTAATTTCAACCTGGTGCTGCTTTTAACTCAAGTTGGCTGGCCTAGTAGAAGGTACAGGCTAAAGCTCAAGTTAGCACAACTCATCACACTACGCAGGCTAAGTCTACTCATTTTATGCCACTGTCCTCCCAATACCTTCCTACAATTCCTCCCCATGTGCCCCTGAGAGACAAGTTCTTGCACAAGATTTCAATCAGTCAATCATCCAGAAGCTGTATTTGGAGAGCAGAGGAATAGGGCCCTCAACAAGATTCAAGGACAACATCCTGAGAAGCTCAGAGCTTATTTCTTCTACCCCCATCCTGGCTGTTTTGTGGTACACCTCTACCTCGATATAACGCGACCCGATATAGCACAAATTCGGATATAACGCGGTAAAGCAGTGCTCCGGGGGGGTGGGGCTGCGCACTCCGGCGAATCAAAGCAAGTTCGATATAATGCGGTTTCACCTATAATGCGGTAAGATTTTTTGGCTCCCGAGGACAGCGTTATATAGGGGTAGAGGTGTGTTTATGTATTTACATTTGTATTGAGCAAATAAAACTCACCAACTGTTTTAATGGTAGGACTTCAGCTATAGAGTAGTTTGTTATAGCCTGAAATGTATCCAAATTGTTTCCTGGTTAGTCAGTAGAGGGAAGAAGTCTGCCCAGTAACAGAATATTATCTGTATACAATAAATTCTTGTGTTTCTATCTGTCCTGATATGCTATATCACCCTTCCCCAATGGCGATTTGATAGGTAGGGTGGACAAAGAGCAATCCGGTTTTATGCCATGTGACGTTAATAGGGGAGGGGCCCTGACAACTCACCTGAACCATGATCATGGATGTTTATAGAAGACTATTCCGTTTGTTAGAGAAACAGAAACACCTTTTAAACCCTGTCTAACATACAAAAATAATCCAGATTAAAACCTGGCTGTGAAACATGGCTGAGGTCAAATCATGTTAGAACATGGTTTATTCTTGGATAGAAAACATGTTAGGCCTGATGTACCACTCCCTTGTGCTTTGTGTAGTTGTTGGCATTTTGCACCTACTCTGCAAAGTGCAACCATCAGTCTGAGAAGTCTGATTTGGTAGTATTACTTTGCACAGGTGTAAATTACTATACAAGGGGCAAGGGAGTGAAGATTCAGAACCACTATAACTGTGTTACAGAATTGTTTTAGCCTAGGTGGGGATGTCTACATTTTGGACATTTTCCAAAGATTTCCCAGTGTTGCTAACACCAGCTGAGCTCCAGCACTGTTAGCAACATTTGGAGCTCTAGGTCCAAATCCTCAGGATCAGTGCTACTGCACCTGGCAAGAAAGAAAAAAATATAATACAATTTTCCTGCATTCTTAGTCAAATGTGGTGAGGGGGGTTTAGTGCAGCTAGGTCCTTAGACCTTTTTAAATGTATGGTTTGAGTAAAGGACAATTATGAAAAACTCATTATTCTCAGCCAGTTTTCACATGGTTAATTTACATACTGCAGACCCATTGATTAGATTGCTAATTAGATTGATTAGAGGACACGTCAATCTCTCTGTACATTCAATAACAGATTTGCAAATGAATTGAAGCTCTGCAGTTTCTCTTTGAAGTCTTTTTTTGTTGAAGGACGGCTGCTGGACCATATCCAGCTGCTCTGCCTGCAAAACTAGCCAGAGATCATAACTACATACTCCTGCTCCAAACAGGGCATATCCGTAGCCTTATGTTCTACAGTGATGTGTGTTCTATCACCTTGCAAGGATGAGGAACCCAGTGAGCCAAACTTTACTCCACCTAGGTCCGCCAGGGATAATGGTAACTAATGCCCCTGACGCCTGTCCCGTCTGTGATGAGATGAAATCGTTGCTGCATGTCCACCTTCAATGTGCGAGATTGCAGCCCCTCTTTTGGCTCCTTCAGAACCTCCTGCTGAGTTTCTGTTTGCACTTTACTCCACATCTATTCTGCTATGCACTCCCTATCTGTGACCCCAAGAAGTCATATGACTTCCTAGTCAACCTCCTCCTAGCACTGACCATGATGGCCATACCTGTCAAGGAGGAGGACACTCAACCGAGAGGTTCTTTGCAACTGTAGGGCCTACTTCCATTCCCTTGTCATTTCACTGCTCTCAGCAGAGTGTCTCTGGGCAGCATCCACTGACTCCTTGGACTCCTTTATGAAGCAGTGGATGCTGTCTAGGGTTCTCTGCTTATTGTCCCCATCTGGTACCCTTGTTTTGAACTTTTGACCCCCACTCCTATTTGTGTTTTATCATTTGTTGTCTCGTGGAATCTTGTTTTCTGGGCTCTGTGGCCCCTCCCACAATTTAGGAGGTGGGCCTCTTGTCTAGGTGGACTTAGGCCCATCCTCCCAAAATTCACATTAGCCCTCAAACCTTCCTCACACCCCAATCCACCCCATATCCCTCTTGCATTTGTTCTCTTTCTACTGAATACCATACTCTTAGATGTACTATGATTTATCACATTGAAATTCAAAAGCATCTAATTGCCTCCATAGTTCATTGTGCATTTGTGACCTTATAGCCACTTCATTTACATAAAGTAACCTAAGCATTATCTTCCTGTCCAGGTTTTTAAGTAATTTACATAGATGTTAAAAAGGGTTGCAGACAAGTTAACCCCTTGTTATCCTGAACCCTTAACTATTCTTATTTTAGCCTAGATTCTGCTGTCTGAATAAACCTCCCCTACTCTCATTGCTTCAAAGGTATTACAGCTTCTGCCATAATTTACTTCTATTCACAATATCAAGTGCAGGAGAAATCTGCCAAACAAACCTACAGCTTATTGTTCTGAAGCCAATATACAGCTCTTAAATACTCTTAGTGAACACACAAGTGCACAGTGATGCTGCAAAAGCAGGGTTATTGTGGGTTTATAGTCAGACCAGGGCCCTGACATTCTACCAACCCCCAGGCAATTATTCCTGCCAGGGGCAGCATTAATATGTGGGACATGGGCTGATCAGGTCAAGGGGCAACATGCTAAAATGTGGCATTTTTACTGCCTGCACTTACAGGAGTCACCCTTGCTACCATCAGTGTTGCTGTACTAATGGAACATTATGGATAAAAATTTTCCTATTGTAGAAACTCCAATGACCTGTACATTACTTTATCAACAAAGCTGTAGAGTAGGATGCTGCGAGCAAACACACCTATTAACTGACTAGAACTGCAATAGAAACTGATCATCATGCCATATTATATTAGTGATGACATATATACACATACCCAACTGGAATGTTACCATAATTATGATTTATTTGCACTACTTTAATGGAAAGTGTTCTATTTGTTTTAATTTCTTTATGCAGATTCTGTCACTCCTGTATTGTTACAAGTTTAAGGAATAATACATGGACATCTCCTTATTGCTGGGCTTATCTTCCTTCGGAAGGAATTCCAGCTACTGATATTGCCAAGAAGATGAAAAGTGTATACCAAAACTGCACAGAGTGTGACACACAGGTTTGCAAGCCTAACATTCATTACTGATTAACTCTAAAGATATTCTGTGCACAAGAAGTGATAAGATTAAGGCCTCTTTTCTAGGCTGTGTCTACAGTTAAACTGCTACAGTAGCACACTGCAATTGGTGCTTCAGAGTAGCCATACACTGCAGCAATGAGAGGGGTTCTCCCAGCGCAGTCGTTGAGACGGTAGCTACGTCAATGGAAATGTTTTGCCATTGACCTAGTGCTGTGAACACTGGGGCTCAGGTCCCTTGAACTACGTCACTCTGGGGTGTGGATTTTCACACCCCTGAACGATGTAGCTGGGTTGACCTAATTTTTTAGCATAGACCTGGCCTCAGGGCAAGCAGAATATTTTGCTGTAGCGATGCCAGTCAATTTCCTCATATAAACAAACTCTAAAATAAACTCAGTCAGACCAATTGGACCTACTTATCCCAGGTCCAGATTTGCCAGGGTTTACCTTAGACTGTGGCCTTGTTTAGACTAGAGAAAAAGTGCTTTTTTAAATTGAGTTAGCTCAGCTGCAAGACCTTACGCTATAACAGGGGTCTTGTGGAAGCAGAAAAAGAACTGACAGAAAGGAACTGCAATGCATGACAGTTCGTTAGCAGTCTGCCGGGGCAGTGGAACGCCAGAATGGAATTCTGAAAAATAAACTGGCCAAGATTTGTGCTGAAACAAACTTAAAGTGGCCAGATGCCCTTCCTCTGGCACTAATGAGTATGAGAGCCACTCCCAATCGAAAGACTGGACTCAGCCCTCATGAGATTTTGACAGGGCGCCCGATGCGACTACTAACTGCGCCCCCACTGACCCTAGCTCAGATGGACATTCATTTAATGGATGACACAATGCTTAAGTATTGTCAGGCACTAATGAAATGTGTTAAGTCTTTTTATACACAGGTGAAAGAAGCACTACCCAAGGATCCTGTGCAACCATGCCACTCACTGGAACCAGGAGACTGGGTCTACATAAAGGTCCATCAGCGAAAGACTGCCCTGGCTCCACGCTGGAAAGGCCCTTTCCAAGTCCTGTTAACCACCAACACCGCTGTGAAGTGCCAAGGACTGCCTATCTGGACCCATGCTTCTCACTGCAAAAAGACCCCTCCACCTGGAGAGGATTCTCCAGCTGCTGATCAGCCTATTTCTCCTGCTAGCTCTGCTGTGCCTTCTGGACAGCAGGGAAGGAGGACAAGGTGAAGTGCTAGTAACCTCTCCCTTGTCCACAGACAGATCTACAATGCCTTTGAATTTTTTTAAAGGAATCACACCAGTACAGGGTGAAGTGCTAGTAACCTCTCCCCTGTACTATGT
The DNA here is from genome assembly GCF_028017835.1 of Emys orbicularis. Lineage (NCBI taxonomy): Eukaryota > Metazoa > Chordata > Testudines > Emydidae > Emys > Emys orbicularis. The sequence continues at coordinate 77,111,283 of NC_088684.1, read as the reverse complement.
TGAATCACAACTGCTTTTGAAGAAGAAAAGAAGAAACACTCGCTCTGCTGAAACCACCAAAGTCCAGGGATTCCTGACTACAAGAGACATTAAGAACTGGCCCTGGTGGAAGAGACGGAGCATTGTTTATTGGCAAGGAGGGAATTGTGGGGATCGTTCTTGGGAATGCGGGGTCCAGTGGTGGGGTGGATTTTTTCCAGGGGCAGGACTTTGTGCTTATGGACAGGTACCTTCAGGATGCACTGCCTTTCCTAATTGGCTTTCAGAAGATGAATATCAAAAACGCCTTGCCACCACTAAGACTACACCCACTAGTCCCTTGACCCCTGCCACCACCACTGTGACTTATCCAGATACAAACAGTACTGTATATTCCAATGAAACCCATTGGCCAAGGCTTTCACATCTTAGTGATTTACTGAAATTTTGTTCAGAGAAATTATTCTTTAAAGTTTAGGATAATGTATATGAGCAAACAATTGAATGGAAAACAAATGGATCAGTAGAGATAGAAATACATGATATCACTACCAGCGAACCCCAAGAATTAATAATTGCAATTGATGGGTTCTATAGTGAAGTAGATATGATGGTTGTTCCTGGAACTTGTACTGTGTTAAATGAGAGAGGCCCTTATTGTTATTTGGTCACCCAATTAGTGAATAATCAGACAAATACCCAGAGTTTGTTCTGCCACTGGAAATTTTACCTGCATAGAAATTATTCCAGTGACTAATAATGTGACTTGTACCTTATTGCAATACACCCCCTCTTATGCCATTAATATTAATGCCTCCTGGAAGTACATAAAGGTGTTCAACCAACAGATGTGGTATAGTACTACACCAAAGAGAGATGTAGTAGGATATCGGTGGACTGTGATTAACACTACATTAGGGACTGTTAAATTTTCATTGCCCTTATCCAGTTTCCAGATTACCTCTACATACCCAAATTGTTCACAGGGGGCTGCCATTAGATTAGCACAACAGAGGGCTTGGGTTATTTCTTCTAGAAAGAAGAGAGACTTGACCGGATCCCTGTGGGATGGGGCCAATAGTGCAGCTGCAGTTTGGAATATTTTTAAGAACCAAGAACATGATGAGAAATTGGGCCAACTAGAGAAGGCCATTGGCCTTGTTTCTGGAGCACAACTAACCCAGGTACAGGCTGGAGTTGGTGAGTTACATGTTATCTCCGCCCTTAGTTCTATGACCCAGAAGTTGCTGACAGAGATGGTATTGAATATCACTGAGGCTGGGAAGGCATTGCAGTGGGATCTAGCATGTTCAGAGATTCAGGATTTCCTGAATGACCAGCTGATGGCCATTCGGAATGATCTAGAACATCAGGCTTGGCCCACTGCCCTTACAGACACATCAGGAGTACCATCTGATCTGTGGCCATGGAGACATACTTGGAAACTTTCTGGGTGGAAGTGCGGACGTTCTCAATGCTCCTTCCAAGCATATGGACCGGTTCAGGGGGTATGGGCTCCCATATACCATATCCTGCCAGGTCCATGGGGAGGATGCATGTGGGATTGGGTAATTCACCGAGACATCTGGGAAATTAGACCACCTGGTATGCCCAATCGATTTTTAGTCAGTGCTCCTAGGATTACACCAGACATTTGGATGGGGTTAGGAAGTCAATGGACATTTTGGCCATTAGAACCCCCACAGCTTCAGTGTATACGTAAACTGAAGCCAGGAGACGTTGTCACTGTTTATGACTACGTTTGCTGGGAGGGTAGGGGACAAGGAACTACCCTGACAGGACACTTACTTTTTCAAGCTAATGATAGCGGTGTGTATGTTAATGACACCACATTACAAGTCATGCATTTTAATCTCACTACCACTGCAGGCAATCATATTATTTACTGGCCTGCAGATAGAGTTTTCCAAGTAGCCCTTAGGTTCCAGATACCCTCTAATTGGACTAGTTTAGTACCTGATAGATTTCAGAATTTGTTTTCACTGTTACCAGAGATTCAGAAAATCTCTGAAGTACAAGGGCAAATTCACATGCTCCAAAATATATATCAAGTTGAAAAGTATGCCTTTCATACTGCTTATAGAGTATCCACTTTATGTACTAAGTATGATGTATTGTGTTTTATGACTAAGACTGTACAACAACCCCATCATATTATTGCTATGGGAATGTTATTGCTTGTGTTGCTATTAGTTAGTTTAGGATTATGTTATTGTTGTTGTAAAGGACGTAATAATAGTAATACCTTTCATGTTCATGCTAATCATGCATTGTCATTACATCCAATCAGAACCCCTAAGATTGAAGCATCTGATGTAGAATCTGAAGTCCAGGACTTGATGCAAATAGAGATTTAAGAATGTTTGTTGTACTAGAAGTACAAAAGGGGGGGTTGTGGAAGCAGAAAAAGAACTGACAGAAAGGAACTGCAATGCATGACAGTTCGTTAGCAAGAGTCAGGCTAACTGTAACCCTAATAACGCGAGATTTGTAGAAGCGAGGATTGTGTGAGGCGGGTGGGAAAGAACTGTGTGAGAAGTTGTTGCGACCTTGTGTAGATAAGGTATAGAAAATATTGTATGTAGGCTAGAGTCAAAACAAGTGAGAAAAATAAGATATCAAGATGGCCTATGTATAAACAAAATGCAGCTGTCCTCGTTATTATCTGTAATGAAAGGTATAAATGCTTGCTGTAATTGGTTACCTGAGAGAGAGACCTGCTTAGCTCTCTCCCTCTGCACAATTGTGAGAGTTAATAAAGCATCTGACTTGCTGTACCCAAACAAAAGAGTGAGAACTCTGTTTTTCTCCGACAGTCTCAAACACGCGGCCCGTGGGGTTCTTTCGTGTGGCCCGCCAAGCTCCCCGCGCTCCCCCCCCCGCCTACCCCGTGTTGCCGCAAGCCCCGCGCTGCTCCCTGAAGCAGCTGAACTACTGTATGTCCCTGCAGCCCTGAGCAGGGGGGTGGGAGGCAAGTAGAGGGCTCTGTGCTCTTGCAGCTCCCATTGGCCGGGAACTGGGAACTGCGGCCAATGGGAGCTTTGGGGGAGGTACCTGGAGGAGCAGCAAGAGCAGCACATGGAGCCATTTCTCCCCCCCAGGGACTCTGGCTGCTTCCTGGAGCGGAGCAGGGACAGGGCAGACAGGCAGGGAGCCTGCCCTGGCCGTGGGGCGCGGCGCTGCCACCACGCTCTAGGTAAGCGGCGCCGGGCTGGAGCCCGTACCCCGCACCCCTTCTGCACCCCAACCCCCTGCCCGGAGCCCCCTGCCACATCCCACACCCCTCTTGCACCCCAACTCCCTCCCCTGACCCCCCTGCCACACCCTGCACCCCTCACCCCTCCTGCACTCCAACCCCCTGCCACACCCTGCACACCTCTTGCACTCCCTGCCCTGAGCCCCCGTTGCACCCCTCACCCCTCCTGCACTCCCTGCCCTGAGCCCCCGCTGCACCCCTCACCCCTCCTGCACCCCACACCCCAATTCCCTGCCGTACCCTGCACACCTCCTGCACCTCAACTCCCTGCCCTGAGCCCCCTCCTACACCCCCTGGGGTGAGGACTTCGGGGAAGGGGTTGGAATGGGGGCAGGGAAGGGGCGAGAAGAGGTGAGGCGGGGCGGGGCGGGGCCTCATGGAAGAGGTGGAGTGGAGGCGGGGCCGGGGGCAACGAGGGGGGGTGTCAGTGATGCGGCCCTCGGGCCAATGCACTAGTCCTCATGCAGCCCTCGAGGTCATCTGAGTTTGAGACCCCTGCGCTATAACAACCTGCTAGAATCAAACTAAAGGTGGTTAAATTGCATCTTTAGTTATTAGAGTTACTGGTGTTTTCCCATCAAGTTAAACTACCTCAATTGAGCTAACAACTGAAAAAACAAAAACAAAAAACCCCACCTTTTTTTCTTAATTTAGGCAAGGCATTTGTGTTATCATTTACCCCTGTGCAAATTTGCTTGTAAAATGCTACCATTGTCCACATGTGTAAATCACTAAACAAATTGCAAAGCTGTAGAGAATTAGACCCATCATTTCTAACTTTGCAGGGCAGAGCAAGAGAGTGAATTAGCAGGTCTGGACAAGGAAGACAGTTGATTGGTACTTTACTCATATACATTAATTTGAAAGTTTATACAAAACCAAAACATTTTTTCACTTTGTTCACAACTTTTCACTGCTTACTTGTCCCCTTCTCATTCTGCATAATGAATACCCCACCCTGTTTTGATTTTAAGTATAGGCCAGAACAGCATCTCCTTCCTCGTTCTTCTTTCTCAGTGTCTTACTTCCTTTTGTCTTGTCAGCTGCAAAATAAAACCTAATTCTTCTATATCAGCTGTAAGCTGAACATATTGCAGCGGAATGCCAAAATGAAGGGATGAATTTAGGAAGGGCTGTTGTTATCTGATTAGTTAGACAGATTACAAACAGCATGAGAAACATATCAGGAATGTTATATTATAATAGTGTGATTTTTAATTTTTATTTTTGCCTTGTGTTTTGTATTTCAGAAAACTATTTCACTGGTAATGGATAGTTTAAGACAGTGCCTTAATATTACTACATGTGCATTTTTGTATTTTTTTTTATTTGAGACATATTAGAGGCAACAAAAATATAATTGATATGTCAAGGAGTACAAGGCTCTTGTTGTTTTTCTTTGTAGAAAATACTTAAAGGGCCCGGTTCACAAGATTTACTGTAACACGGTCCTGAAGTAAAGTGAATGGGCCAGATCTCAGTTACATCAGTGTAAGACCCAAATCCCAGCCCCAATGAAGCCAATGAGAGTATTGCTACTGACTTCATCAGGACTAGGATTTGGTCCTCAGTCTAGTAAAAGTATAGTTGATTTTAGTGGAGTCAGTCAAGATTTGCACCAGTGTAACAGAGCAGAATGTGATCAAATAGGTCTTTTTACCTGCATAAGACCCGGTGGGTAGGGCCCACTATCTCCAACAGTTCATTTCACGATCTAAAGTGTTAGTCTGAAAACCAGGACAAAAGCCTCAAACTGCTAGATATCTAGTTCTAATTAATTTTACACTCAAAACGTGCACTTTTTGGTTAGGTAATGTATTAAAATAATGTGCTCAGTCAGTAAGATCTTGTAACTCCTGAGAAGTTGGGCTAATAATATAAATTATGATGTATCCTTAATTAAAGTTCTACCAGTCTAATGAAAATAGCTCTTAAGCAAACTGGCCTCTAAGTTTTCAGGCTTGGTTTACAATAGGTTGATACAGCTATGGTACTCAGTGGGGTGAAAAATCCAAGGGAAGAGAAAAAACCCTTCCATCGCTGTAGTCTGCATCTACACTACAGGGTTATAGCAGGATAGCTACAGCATCATAGCTATGCTGCTGTAGTGCAGATAATGTAAACCTGGCCTCAGAATGGCAAAGATAATAAGCTATGCCAAGTGAACAAGACCACCGGGTATATGACATGTCTGTTGGGCTAAAGAATAACAGGTTGCTTTTTAACATTGCCTAGGTATGTCTGAGTGAAATGAGAGTTCATTTAAGGACTTGTGAGCAATATGTAGAAAAATATGGACCTCTACAAGAGCTCGGAGACACAGTAACAAGGTACAGCCCTTTGATGATCATAATGTGACCACTGTGCTGTTGAGTTTACTATGTATTGGTGTTGGGATAAAATAGTACGAAGTACAGCTAGTCAATTAAAAAAAGAAAAAGGTCAAAATTTGGAAGTTGTTTCCATTTCACAGGGTTTGACATGTAGCCATTTTCAGTTTTTTCACAATTTGTCACTTTTTTATCAAAATGGTCATCAGTTTTTTTGTATATTGAAACCAGTAATGATTTTGAGAATGTTTTCAATAAAAAACAAATATGAAATGTGACACTTTGCAAAAATAAAAAAAATCAAGTCAACAGCTTTTTCGTTAACATTTTTATTTTTGAAAAAAGGCCTTTTTTTAAAATCACATTCTTTCTTTGAAAAATTTCAACCATCGTATAGCATAAAGCTAAGAATCAACATTTTTAAATATTTAGGGTAATTAAAATCCTCATTACTTTTTGGAAAACAAAATCTACCCGTGTTTTTTTATAAACAAAGAAAGTCATTCATAATCATACCATCTTTGTAATTCCCAGATATGCCTGTCCGTTTTGCCAGTGTGAGTTGCATGAAGATGATCTAATGGACCATTGTCTCACTTATCATAGAACAGAAAGGAGAGCAGTGGTAACTATCTTGCAGTCAGTTATATGTGCAAATGTGTACTTTATTGAACTTACATATTAAATTGATTGATTGATTCTGTTTGGCTGTAGATACTAGTAGACATGACAACAGGCAAAAAAAAGCGTTAATTACAAACTTGGCTTGGATGACACAGTAATTAAAAAAATAAGTTGCCTGCACCCAATCTGTACCAGTGATTCCACCCCAGCTAGCACGGGTGCTAGAAAATGGTATCAAAAGTTCTACGCTAGAAATACACCCAATATGTCATGATGGCTCCAAAGGATAGTTTATAGTTAGCCCTTTGGACTAATGGCATGCATTTTCAAAATGCCACGCCACCAACATTTTTACAAGATTCAGTGATTCTTCCACTTTTAAAATTCTGTATTCACCATTTCTCTCCATGGACCCAACAGCCGCGCCTAACATCCCAGACTTCACTTTCTGTGCAGTATTTTCTGTCTATCTTGATAGTCCTCTTGCCTAGCACAAAACGATCTATGGATCATTATTTGAGAACTACTCCAATGATTCATAAGAGCTACAAAGGACTCACAGGACAAGGACAAATTATTCCAGTTGTACAAACAAAAACACATAGCATGGCCCCAAGCCTAGGGCTCCATGAGGCATAAGGGTCTGACTGTGGGGATCAAATTACAGGATCAAGACCTCTATATAGGCCTGATCTTGACAAGTTCTGTGCACGACTCTCATTGACTTCACTGGGAGTTGAATTTGCTTAAGACCTGATCCTGAGGGATGCCAAGTCAAAAAGTTAACAAATTGAATTACTGATATATGACACAACCATCCCTCATCACTAACAAAACAAAGGACAACATTCTCTTCTCCCTTATGGTGCAGGTTAGTTCTCAATCTGCTTATCTACTATCATATTGATCTTAACATTTTAGTAGGTCTGTGTACATCGGGGTGGGCAAACTTTTTGGCCCGAGGGCCACATCTAGGTTTGAAAATTGTATGACCGGCCATGAATGCTCATGGTTCCCGGCCAATGGGAGCTGCAGGGGCAGTGCTTGGGGCAGGGGCAGCGTGCGGAGCCCTCAGGCTGCCCCTACGTGTAGAAGCCGGAGTGGGGACATGCCACTGCTTCCGGGAGCTGCGCGGAGCCCCGGCGCATGCGGAGCAGGGCAAGCCCCGGACCCCGCTCCCCGTTGGGAGCTCAAGGGCCAGATTAAAACGTCTAAAGGGCCGGATGCGGCCCCTGGGCCATAATTTACCCACCCCTGGTGTCTGTAGTACTGAGAGTACAAATTAAGGGAAGAATAATTAAGGTTACAGTTAAAGATTGGGTTCACCATTAAGAGTTACTACCCTAGCAGACCATATTTTGCCAAATTTTAGTTGTGTGGTTTTAAATTAGGTTCAGCATTTATTTGTTCAAGTCCACTGATTGTTCAGCACATATAGAAGCCAACCTGGTAATCGCCAAACAAAAATGTTATATTTTTTAGCATAAATATGTTTATTTATAGTACTTAGAGCAAATGCATAAACAGTAGCTGTGTGTAGTTATGGGGCAGAATAAGGCCCTTAAAACTTAGTTAACCCTCATGTGTTAAAAGATCTCACTCCACAATTAAACAAGTTTATCCCTTATAGACCAGTAAATAATATACATTACACAGCATTTCATTAAAATAGTCTAACATCTTCCTTGAAAACCTCACACAAATATACAAACTATAGTTTAATTTAAATAATGTTTAGATTATAGAACAAACCCCAAAAAGAGTCAAGAAATTTCTCTGTCACACTGATGTCATAGCAACATGATCTATAAATGTGACTATCTGGTACAGCAAGCGGATAGACACTGTTTACTGCATAATTTGCTACCAGAATCCTGCCACATAGCAAAGAGTTCTCCAGGGCAGGTTGGGGAAATACTCCATAGGGCAATGGTTGCAGCTAGAAGACTGGCCTCTCCCCTTAATCTTGAAACCCTAGAAGGATAGGACTGGAAGGGACCTCAGTATGTCATCTAGTCCAGTCCCCTGCACTCAAGGCAGGACTAAGTAATAACTAGACCATCCACCCTCCATGGGATGTATTGTGTGGGTTGGCACATTAGATATCTGTTTCTGAGCGTGCTCAGTTGAGGTTCATGGAGAGATTCTAGTCTGCTGTTTCTACCTCCTCTTTCATACCAGAAGAGCACAGAGCAGGATTTAGCTCTAAAAGTATTAATCAATAAGTTAGCCTTTTACACTTTGCTATAAGCATGTTATTCAAATGCTGTTTTAAGTGTGTACTAATATTTTTATGATATTATTTGAACTAAATGTTGTAACAATTACAATGGTTAGCTATATTGCAGAGGACCAAAAATTATGAAGGAACTAAAATCTCCTTCCAAAACAATGATGGCATTTTTGTTTTAAGTAGTACAGTAAACCACCACATATGTAAGTGGGAGCCCCATTATTTTCAGTGGAAGAGTAAATCATGTGGCACATAGGTTGGGAGCACAACAAATAACATTTCATTTAACAGTCTTGGGTTAGCCAGTACCAGGGAAGGAGTTAAGCATGAGATGAGGGCAGACAGACATCCCCATGGGTATCTACTGAACAGAAAACACGCAACTGGGATTAACCTAATTTTACTGCTGGACTGCGGGTGTATTGCGTCTGGCAGTAAATATATTTATGTCACTCAGAGAATGCCATTTAGCTATTACTGTTCCAGATATTTCACTCTCCCCTTAACACTGATATTTCCTTCTGCAATGTCTTTGTAATGAAAACTCAATAGTTATAGTTTTTCCCCTGCTTACAGTACTGTCTAATTTGTCGTTTAATACCTGGTGGAGATCCAAGCTATTTTAGCAGGAATTTTATACGGCATCTTCAACTCAGACACACATTCAACCATGAAGACTACATAGTGAGTAAATAATCATTTTTATAAGCTACTGTCCTGACTTCTTTACATATCTCCCTCCGTACCTCTGACAATCAATATGTCCTGTGAGGGTATGCATTAGATTGCCAGAATGTCATGCTTAGGGCATGTTGTGATGTTACGAAGATGTAACAGATATGAGTGGGGGCAACAGACTCTAATGGTAAGAACACAAGACAGAGTTGGGAGACATGGATTCTTTTCCCAGTTCTGCTACTAAGTCATGGTGTGACTTTTGGCAATACTTAGCCTCTCTCTGTTCCTCAACTTACCCCACTGGCTTCAATGGATTGAGCTATTAAACAACAGCTACTTACACTTTCCTAACTCAATAAAATTTAGACTATACATCACAAGAGTCAAAACACTATTAAAAATTCCAAAAACATTTTTCAGTGGTTTCCTTTATCGCCTTGACTGACGTCCATTCAGACACCATCCTGAAAAAAGAGATGAATCTAATACTTTCTAAAGTGAGGGCAGACCCCTGCCAGACTTGAGAGAACCACGTGCCATCAATAAAGTGTTAATCTATACTATGTGCATATAAGAGCAATACACCTGGGTTGGGTAATATTTTATTGATGGCTCATGTATTTTTTTATCTTGTTTGCAATAGAGTGCTGAGATATGCAACATTTTGTTATTTGTATATATAATTATATAATATGCATCTCTATGTCTGGGGCCTGTAATAAATAACATAGAAGTTACTGGTGTTTGCATATCATATTTTACTTGTCTGTCTCCTCTGGAATTCTTCCTTTTATAATTAAATTTGTTTCATAGTAAAGATTTCTCCCACTATAAACTGTCAGTGCTTAAAATTGAGTAGTATAAAATAAGTCCCCAATCCCGCAAACTACTTATGTATGTGCTTAACTTTAAGCATGCATATAGTTCCATTGAAATCAATGTTTAGTTGGGTCATGGTCTAAGCAAGCTCTCAAGAATAGAAGTAGCTTGTTAAAGCGGTATTTGTTTTTATCTGCATGCCTAAATATCTCTTTCTTTTCTTATTCCGGGATATAAACATAGTAGAAGAAGCCCTTATTGAAAACATTCTACACCAGTCATTTTTAGAATATATGCAAGTGAATCATCCAAACAGCACATAATTCTACTGAAAAGGGTGGGATAGATGTTCAACAGATTACATTGTTCATTCAAATTCAGTTTTTACAGTTACCGGGACATTGTCAGATTTTAGACCTAAACGGGTTGACTTAAAAAATAGTTTTGTTTTTAAATTAAATTCCAACTCCATCACAGAAAAATGTAAAAGATCACACTGCCATATTGCTGGGTTTTGAACACCTAAAATGCAATAGTCACTGTCTGCCTGTACTACCTTATTGCTCATTGACAAACACCTTTACCTTTATACAAAGGAAAGGCAATGACTGGAGCAGAGAGCAGCTTGTGATTGCACATTCCACGAGCAGGCCAGAGTCTCCATGATACTGCTGATGATGTTGCAATGCTTGGGACAGACAGCAAACAAGGCACAGCCTTTTTTGGATTCTGTAGCCTATCAGACTGGGGGGGCACTCAGCGCTTCTGGCCTGCACCAGGGTGGTGGGGCTAGGGTCTTCTCTGCCCAGCAGGGATGGGGTCCCAGGGCTTCAGCCCTGCAGGGCATGCCTGCCGGGGCTCAGGACATCAGCAGGTGCCTCCTGTGGGGCAGGAGCCCTGGCAATCGCATCCTGGCTCTCAAACTTCTGAAGTTTGTCGTATGCGGCTCCGAGGGTCAGTATGTTTGGCCACCCCTGTTCTAAAGTGACCAGAAGATAGGGCTATAGAATTGTTTCAAAATGTACCTCCAACAGAGAAGTAAGCACACAAACTTCTGTGTGTAATTCTACACATTTTCATTGTTGATTTAATTTCACAAATATGTTTTATCGTGAGGAATAAAAAGTTGGCAGGGCCATTGATTTCATCTTAAAAAAAATAGTCTGATTTAAAAGGCTTTCCTTCAAATAAATGTTCTTCATAAACCTCTGCTGTCTGATTTCTTTTTACATGTTGTCTATGACAGTGGCAAAAATGACATGAGATTTACAAGGTTGGTGCCACACTATATATTGCTCTATGGCATACTACCTGTCAACATCAAGGTCACAGCTTTATTAAAGGATTAAGATTTACAATAACATTAACAACATGAACACCTTCACATAAACCTCCCTGTAGTTTACTTCTTTGAGGTCAACAGCCCACTTTCTTCCCCTTCCAGAAGCTGCTAATCAATAATTACTGCAGTCCACTGAATAAAGTTCAAATGGACTAGCACTTTCTTTTTATCATATTTTGCTTTCTATAGTATCTAACCCTCTTTACCAACAGTAATTAATTTAGCTTCATAACATCCCTATGAAGTAAGTAAAAATTATTCCCTATTTACAGATGTGGAAACTGAAGCACAAGAGAAGTTAAGTGTCTTGCTTAAAGCAACACAAGAAAGCTGCAGCAGAGCCTGAAATACCACAGATCTCCCTGACTCCCAGTCACTTGCTTTAACCACAAGGCCATGATGACTTTCAACCTGTGCTGGATATGAACAGGATTTGTAAGATTCACCCCTTTTCCAATCCTCAAAACAAAGTGTGGAAAAACTGTCCTGTCTACACTGCAGCTGCTATCACTAGTAGCATCAGGGAAGCTGCATCAACGCAAAAATAAAAAAAAGGCTTCAAATTTTCCCAGTGTGCATGTACCCAAAAAGGTAGTAGCAGAGCTGGGAACAGAACTCAGGAGTCAAAGCATTGCCATGTAATCATCAGAAATAAAACACTAATCATTACAATCATTTTGTCTGAGGAAACATGCAGTACGTAATTATAATAATGAAATCTCTATTTAGCCGGTGTTAGCATATTACAGAGTCAGCCTCTTTACAACACCCAAGTCGTGTTTCTGGTGATTTTATTAAACTGAGTGAAAGTACTGACTGCTCATATTTATCAAACCAGGTGTGTACATCAAACCTTAATATTCAAAACCATTGGATAGGTATGCTGGGATTTTTGCAGTACTTCGTAAGAGTATTGGCTAAACAGTAACCACATAACTAAGTATCTGTTTGTCCTTGTCTGTTTTGCTGGATACATAACATGCATCAATATTTCTATAACAAACTCCCATCGTTTTTGGAATGATTCCTCTAATTTTGGGCTATTTTTCTTTTTTCCAATGAGAAGCTATCAGCAGCCTAGCAGCTACTAGCAGATGACAGATTAATTCTTCATTTCTTTGAGTCTGAACACTTCTGTTAGGAAGCCCAGAAGGATTAGTCAAGGGTCATTTGGTAATAAATATCCAATAATTTGTAATATTTAGTTACTAATCACATCCCAATACTCTCTAACTGGACATATCCGCCATATATGCATGAAAATCTCTATATATTTTTAACCTGACTGATGTGAGGTACCATTGAAAGAGTATCATAAAGACATTTTTATTTACCATAATACAAACTGAGGTTGCTCATCTTTTCCAAATCAATCTGTCATTCAAATCTTTTCCCCCCACCATGTCATATATGGACACTTCTTTGTTAGGAATGTTGACTACAAAGACAGAAATAAATTAGTTTCTTTTTTTCCCCAAATCCACCAGAAGTCAGCACGTCTACTAAAGTTTCTCTATAAAACAACTTTTCTATAATGTTGATAAACATAATGCCTACCTTGAAAATACTTGTACTATGGGAGAGCAGGTGAGTTATAGTTTTGATTTCTAAGAAGTTAGAAAAAAGTTTCTTCGGTGAACAGCTGGCCAGCCATACGTATTATATGGCTCACAGAACCCTTAAAACGCTGATCTGTGATTTGATTTAAAATCTGGATTATTTGCATTGGGTTTCAATGGTGAAGAAAAATATTGCATTTCGAGTTCTATCCTAAACCACAGAGTAGTCTTTGCTAAAGGATGTATATAAATTGCTGAAGAGTGTGATTTTTTATTAAACTGGTAACCTAGCAATATTTACATTGCTACCATTTTCTTACTCAGTAAAGACCCAGTGTTTAGCTGAATTAGAGCACCCCAATCCATTAATATTTTGGGTTGATAGTACCATATATTTGGAACAGCTAGTCCACCCTGTTTAGTGCGTCTGTACAAAGTATCTGCACTCACTGTTTTTTTTTTATTACAAATAAATTCAAACAGTCTCTATTCCTGCTAGAGTTTTGTCTAGGATGATTATAGGAATATTGTGAAACAAGAAAGATATCCTTGGCAGAATAGTCATTTTGACTGTTTTTCCTAACCAATACATTGTATACTTTCCCCACACCCCAAATCTTTTTTCATTTGCTGAAACAGCGATTTGACATTTAAATCATATAGCTCTCATAGGATGTTTGAGAGTTGAATTCACCAGTATTTTATAGAATTTGTTGCCCATTTGTACCCCAATGTTTTATGGAGGAATAGGTTCTCTAAATTGGGCACATTTATAACTAGTATTTAAAATCTGGCATAATTCACTTTAAACCAGACCAAAGATTTCTTTAGACTCTAATTTTAGAGAAATGTTCAGGTTAGATAAAACATTATGTCATCAGTGTTTTTTTCTGATGTATTCCTGCAAGTTTTATTCTTGAGATAAATTCACTAGTTCTATCCTCTGCAAACAGTTCCATGGCCAATGTGAAGAGTAAAGGAGGCAATGAACATCCCTGCCTAGTTCCCATGTATAATTCAAACAGGAAAGAATTAACCTCATTGGCTTGCACAACTGCTTCTGGGCTGGTATAAAGAGCTGTTTGTGACGGGTTCCCCCCAGGGTGCCAACTGGAACTGGGGTACCACTGAGCCCCCGACCCACCAGCCTGGGCTCCCTTTACACTGTACAGCTGTGTCCAGCCTGCACTTTCACCAGCACACAAACAGGTAGGGACACACTGAGCTGCAGTTACATGCAGACGCTGTGATCAGCTCTGCATGGGAAGGCTCCAGCTAAGGAACCATTTTTTCTCTTTAGTGATAGGGGAGGCTAGTGCACGTTCTCTGGGGGTATGTCTTAACTGCAGAGTTAGCACAGGTTCCAACTGGGTGTTACCTTAATCCTCCTGTCCCCACACAAAAACCTCTGACCACGTCTGGTGGTGCTTTCAGCCTGAACGAGCTAGTGTAACTGGAGCTATAGGCTAAAGCCTGAGAGAGGCTTTCAGTCAGGCTGGTAACCTTCCCACTTTGCAATGAGGACACAGGCTGAGCAACTAGAGTACTGACAGTTCTCCAATGCCTTCCCATCATTCCCCCAGGTTCCCCGGGATAGACAGGTTCTCCCACAATTCAGTAGGAAAGAACCATAGAGCTGCTCATCTTACTGCAGTACAAAGAACCATGGGATACACTCTCAGAAGTCCTAGTGGCACACATAAATGAGTGCACCACTAGCCCAGTAACTCAAGGGCACAGTAACTCAAGTAGGGCTTTGCAGTGTGGTTGCTCACTTTTGGGAGCCAAGTGCTTAGCCTCAGGCACCAATTACCTGAGATAACTCTGAAGCGAAGACATACCCTAGAGATGCTGCCAGGCTCGCTACTACCAGCATCTTCATGTCAGGTCAGAAAACAGAGAGAGCTGCTTTGGCATGTGTGGGAGGAGGGTAAAAGAGCAGAAATCAACAGTCCTTGGAGACTGAAACCCACATATCCCTAGAGTGGGCACAGCCTGGGAAACAGCTGGGAGAGTCTTCCCACTGACTCCTGGCCAATGTATCTCAGCACGGCCTGAAAGGAACCTGTAGGAACAAGAAGAGAGTTCAGCCTCTCTGGGCCATTCAGCCCTTAATCTATCTACTGAGGCTTATAATGAAGGGGACAGTTAGGCCCATCTGTGGTTATTTGTGTGATGCAGACACTGTTTGACTGGGAACCAGGCTGAGCTCTCCATCTTCTTTAGCTCCCCCAACTCCCCACCTAGGATATGTGACACACACAAAATGTTTAATCAGCTCTCAGAAATCATTAACTGTACATCCAATGGACAGAGACACTCAGGAAGCATCTTTGCTCTTGTTTCTGGCCCTGAGATCTCTGGATACATCTTCTTTTCAGTGGAACAGCAGGTGTCCAGAGAAAAGGCAACACCTGGGGGATCCACAATGTAGAGACCAGAACAATCTTCACTCTCAGGGAGGCTTGTCTACATAGGGAAATTATTCTGGAATAAGGTCGTATGTGAATTTAAAGTCCTATTCCTATTCCAGAATAACTCTTCATGTGGATTTGGGAATAACAGTGCAAACTGGGCTAAACTAAACCAGAAAAAGGCACTCATATTCCAGAATAAGAATGTCCACACAGTGAGCTATTCCAGAACAGCTATCTGGTCAATCTCACCATGTAAACAGGCCCTCATACATCTCCTCCCCACACACTACATCAATGCAGTCTAGAGCTCAATCAGGGTTTCTCTGTCTGGTTTCACAGATCTTTAGAAAGAGTTTCCATCTCCCCTTGGGTCTGGGACTTGGCTCTTCTCCTTCAGAGCCTGGCCTTGGTCTTCTACTTGTCCTTTCTCTTACTGGAGGTCCATGCTTTGGGCTGCCTCCTCCCCAGCAGGGAGAAGAGTTGTTGATCTCCCCCATGGGGCTGTCAGGACGGCAGATTGGCTCTGGGTGTTCAGGCCAAGCTGCCTGCTCCACCATCCAAAAAAATTCACTTCATCCTATCCAGAGGAAGGAGAAGTCACAAGTCTGGGTTCAGTGTAGCCTCTTCCTAATGGGCTCACAGATCCCCACAGCTGTGGAACATTCCACTTCTCATCTCACGGACATGGTCACACTAATGGGAACAAAGAACCAGGAAACCTCACACACAGACATGACAGCATGTCACATAGTAACTAACTAAATGGTACCAAGCATGAGAATCAAGTATCAGAGGGGTAGCCGTGTTAGTCTGAATCTGTAAAAAGCAACAGAGGGTCCTGTGGCACCTTTAAGACTAGAATGAGAATGTATACCATTGATTGAAACTCAACAATTAAATAATACTCTTCAATGTTCTAGCACCTTTGAAACAAGACTCTGAAAGCACTTTATTAATGTGATATTACGGGTGGAGGGGAGGGGAGTGTGGTCTAGTGGTTACAGCAAGAGATCAGGAATCAGGACTCCTGGTTTCTATTCTCAGTCCTGGGAGGGAAGCATGAACATCTCCTTCCTAAACTGGGAAGATGTCATTTTATTTTAACATCTGTATCCTCAAATGGATGATTACTGACATATAGTACTTTTATAGTGCATGACATGTTCAAAGGCCTTTACAAACAGCATAATCTACCTGAGAGATGCTCATGAAACAGCATAATCTACCTGGGAGGTGGGTGTGTATCACAAATCCCATTTTACAGGGAAGCAAACTGAGGAGGCATGGATGGGGAAGTGGATTTACCCCCCGGCCACACAACAAGCCAGGGACAGAACTGAGAATAGAATCCAGGTGTCCTGACTTCCAGTCCTGTGTTCTATCCCATAGACCAGGATACAGAAAGAGGGTGGAAGAGTCCTTCTAAACACTAGACAGATTCTGTGAAATAGATACCATCAATGTAAAGAAATGTACTTGCACCATATTATATTAATCTATGTTATTCACACCACCCATTAATTAATAAATAATATTATAAGTGAAATCAGTTTTTAAATACATTTTATTTCTATTGTGCTCTTTGGGTACATCTATACTTACCTCCGGGTCCGGCGGTAAGCAATCGATCTTCTGGGATCGATTTATCACGTCTTGTCTAGACGCGATAATTTGATCCTGGAAGTGCTCGCCGTCGACGCCGGTACTCCTGCTCCGCGACAGGAGTACGCGGAGTCGATGGGGGAGCCTGCCTGCCGCGTCTGGACCCGCGGTAAGTTCGAACTAAGGTACTTCGACTTCAGCTACGTTATTAACGTAGCTGAAGTTGCGTATCTTAGTTCGAAGTGGGGGGTTAGTGTGGACCAGGCCTTTGTTCAACTTAGTCAGTTTCAGTATTATTTTATCATCAGTTTCACATTCAAGTTCTCTATGCTACAATATTAGGGTCCAAACCTTGAAGGGAAATATGTATTGATTTAAAATTCATCTGTTTGCATTGGACTTCTTAAAATTTAGAAACATTTCAATTGTCTTACAAAAGTGGGGTTTTTTTTTTTTTTTTTACAAAAATTAAATATTGGGGAAAACTAAAGTTGGCAATGTCCCATTACCATCTTCATTACCAAGTTGAAAGGAAAGGGGAAATGGGATGTTAATGAAATTTGCAGGTGATGCAACACTGGGAGGAACTGTAAATACCAGTGAGGACAGGGAAATAATTTAAAAGGATGTAAAAAGTTTAGAAAGATGGACAAGGCACCATAAAACTAGACGTAATCTGGACAAATACAAAGTATTATATCTGGGGAAAGAAATCCAAAACACATGCACAGGGAGAAACCTGGGAAGTAGGCTGAGAGAGACTAAGGCTAGGTCTACACTGCAGCGGGGTTCCGACCTAAGATACGCAACTTCAGCTACGTGAATACCGTAGCTGAAGTTGCGTATTTTAGGTCGGCTTACCTAGCGGTGAGGACGCGGGAAAGTCGACCGCTGCCGCCAACTCCGCTGCCGCCTCCTGCCGAGGTGGATTTCCGGAGTCGACGGCAGAGCGATCAGGGATCGATTTTACCGCGTCTTCACTAGACGCGGTAAGTCGATCCCCGAAAAACCGATTGCTACCCGCCGGATCGGCGGGTAGTGAAGACAAAGCCTGAGGCTTTGTCTACACTACGCACCTTTTAGCCACACAGCTGTGACACTACAGCCGTGCCGCTAAAGGGCGCGCAGTGTAGCTGCTGTTTGTTGGCAGGAGAGAGCTCTCCCACTGACAAAAAACTTCCACCCCCAACAAGCGACAGCAGCTTTGTCGGCACAAAGCGCTGTTCACACCGGCGCTTTTCATCGGTAAAACTTTTGTCATGCGGGGGGTAGTTTTGTTTTGTTTTTTAACACCCCTGAACAAAGTTCCAGTGTAGACAAAGCCTTAGGGGATGAGTAGACAAGAAATTAGCTATGAGCTTGCAATGCGAAGTGCCAGAAAATAAAAAGCCAATAAGATTTAGAGCTGCCTATGTAGAGGTATAAAACCATTGAGCATATAGTCACTCTTTATTTGGTTTCTGATACTCCTACTCAGCTTCCATACCAGGAAGATAACAAGCTGGTTACAATTCAGATATGAACCAAAAATGTAAAGGCAGAGCAATTATGACACCTCCAGAACAAACAGCAGAAAGCAATCAAGAAAAGAGCAATTATTTAACCACACTATCCAGGCAATTAATATATACTTCTATTGTGGCAGCACCTAGAAGTTCCAATCTGAGGGACCCATTGTTATAGGTGCTT
Source organism: Emys orbicularis (assembly GCF_028017835.1). Lineage (NCBI taxonomy): Eukaryota > Metazoa > Chordata > Testudines > Emydidae > Emys > Emys orbicularis. The sequence continues at coordinate 77,092,734 of NC_088684.1, read as the reverse complement.
TAGATGCATTCAATAAGATAGCCCACAAAAATAGCATCATAATAAATTTGAAACTATCTATGGACTTCACTATGTTGTCCACTGTAACTACATGGGAGCAGCAGAGACTGATCTCAGATCTTCTTACTCCCAAACTATTTGTCTTGAACAACAGAAGAGTGTTCTTCAGTGGTTAGCAGTACAGGACCTATCACATACAAAGGCCTGGTCTACACTACACCTTTAATTCGGATTTAGTGGCTTTAATTCGAATTAACTCTGGAACCGTCCACACAACGAAGCCATTTAATTCGAATTAAAGGGCCCTTTAATTCGATTTCTGTACTCCACCCCGACGAGCGGAGTAGCGCCAAAATCGAATTTGTCAATTCGAATTAGCGTTAGTGTGGCCGCAATTCGATGTTATTGGCCTCCAGGAGCTATCCCACAGTGCACCATTGTGACCGCTCTGGCCAGCAATCTGAACTCGCATGCACTGGCCAGGTGGACAGGAAAAGCCCCGGGAACATTTGAATTTCATTTCCTGTTTGCACAGCGTGGAGAGCACAGGTGACCACAGAGAGCTCATCAGCACAGGTAACCATGCAGGCTGATAATCGAAAAAGAGCACCAGCATGGACCGTACAGGAGGTACTGGATTTGATCTCTATATGGGGAGAGGATTCAGTGCTAGCTGAACTGCGTTCGAAAAGACGAAATGCCAAAACTTATGAAAAAATTTCCAAGGGCATGATGGAGAGAGGCCACAATAGGGACACAGATCAGTGCCGCGTGAAAGTCAAGGAGCTCAGACAAGCCTATCAAAAAGCAAAGGAGGCAAACGGTCGCTCCGGGTCAGAGCCGCGGACATGCCGCTTCTACGCTGAGCTAAATGCATTTCTAGGGGGGGCCGCCACCACTACCCCACCTCTGACTGTGGATTCCGAGCTGGGGATAATCTCATCAGGGACACCTGATGATTCCGCGGAAGGGGAAGAGGAGGAGGAGGAGGACGAGCTGGCAGAGAGCACCCAGCTCTCCGTTCTCCCCAACAGCCAGGAACTGTTTCTCACCCTGACTGAAGTACCCTCCCAAGCCTCCCAAGCCAGCACCCAAGACCATGACCCCATGGAAGGGACCTCAGGTGAGTTTACCTTTTAAAATAGAAAACATGGTTTAAAAGCAAGCATTTTTAATGATTAATTTGCCCTGAGCACTTGGGATGCATTCGCAGCCAGTACAGCTACTGGAAAAGTCTGTTAACATGTCTGGGGATGGAGCGGAAATCCTCCAGGGACATCTCCATGAAGCTCTCCTGGAGGTACTCCAAAAGCCTTGCCACAAGGTTTCTGGGCAGTGCAGCCTTATTCCGTCCTCCATGGTAGGACACTTGACCACGCCATGCTAGTAGCAAGTAATCTGGTATCATTGCCTGACAGAGCCTGGCAGCGTATGGTCCCGGTGTTTGCTGGCATTCAAGCAACATCCGTTCTTTATCTTGCTGTGTAATCCTCAGGAGAGTGATATCGCTTAGGGTAACCTGGTTGAAATAAGGGAATTTAATTAAGGGGACTGAGGTGGCCGTTCCTACTGGGCTGTTTGCCTGTGGCTGAAAAGAAATCCTTCCCTGCATTTAGCCAAGTGCAAGGGGGGGGGGGAGGATTGGCCCAGAGCTTTTCGCGTTTTGCTAGCAGGGATCTTCCCTGATACCAGCCAGGCGGTGGGGGGAGGGATAAAGCACTCATCCCAGAGAATTCATGGCGGGTGGGGGGGGGGTGTTAGTTTGGTTCCTGCAGGGATCTTCCCTGATACCAGCCACGCGGTGGGGGGAGGGAGAAAGCACTCATCCCAGAGAATTCATGGCGGGTGGGGGGGGGGGGTGTTAGTTTGGTTCCTGCAGGGATGTTCCCTGATACCAGCCACGCGGTGGGGGGAGGGATAAAGCACTCATCCCAGAGAATTCATGGCGGGTGGGGGGGGGGTGTTAGTTTGGTTCCTGCTGGGATCTTCCCTGATACCAGCCAGGCGGTGGGGGGAGGGATAAAGCACTCATCCCAGAGAATTCATGGCGGGTGTGGGGGGGGGGGTGTTAGTTTGGTTCCTGCAGGGATCTTCCCTGATACCAGCCAGGCGGTGGGGGGAGGGATAAAGCACTCATCCCAGAGAATTGGATGGGGGGGGGGGTGTTAACCTTCAGCAGCAGAAAACAAGCTAACAGGAAAACTGCAGCACAACGGGCTTTGCTTGGTATGTGGGAAAGCAGGGCGCAGAAGCCTAAAGACAGTGGCTTACCATGGCAGCATGCAAGGTGAATTCTGTTGCCCCGACCTGCGTCTGTGATCTCTAGCAGCAAAGCCACAGGCACTCAATATTAAGAGGCAAAATGCGACCTTGCACAGAAATCACATGTGCTATGTAATGTGAATAGTATACACCGTGAAAGAGTATAAGCATTGTTCTGAAAAATGTATCTTTTAAAAAAATTCTCTCCTTTTTTCACTCCCTCCAGCAGGTGCAAATGTTTCAAGCCTCCCTCCTCCTTCCCGAAGGCTATCCCAGATAAGGCGTCGTAAAAAAAAAACGAGAGAAGAGATGTTTTCCGAAATCATGCAATCCACCAGGAATGAAAGAGCTCATCTGAATGAGTGGAAGGAGACGGTTTGCAAGTATAGGAAAGAAGCCAGTGACCGTGAGGACAGGAGGGACCAACGTGAGGACATGAGGGACCAACGTGAGGACAGAAGGGACCAACGTGAGGAGAGGAGAGACGCTCGAGATGAGAGGTGGCGGCAGGAAGATCAGAGGAGTCGGGAAGCAACGCTGGGGCTGCTGCGTGAGCAAACAGACATGCTCCGGCGTCTGGTGGAGCTTCAGGAACGGCTGCTGGAGAACCGAGTGCCGCTACAGCCCCTGTATAACCCCCCTACCTCCTCACCATGTTCCATAGCCTCCACACCCAGACGTGTAAGAACACGGGGGGGGAGGCTCCGTACACCCTCCCATTCCACCCCAGTGGACAGCCCAAGCAAAAGGCTGCCATTTTTTAAACCTTTTTTTACTGGGCTTTTCCTTCCCGCTGATCCTCCTCCCAAACCCCACTCAGGTTCTGTGCCGCTACAGCCCCTGTATAACCCCCCTACCTCCTCACCATTTTCCATAGCCTCCCCACCCAGATGTGTAAGAACACGGGGGGGGAGGCTCCGTACACCCTCCCATTCCACCCCAGTGGACAGCCCAAGCAAAAGGCTGCCATTTTCTTAACCTTTTTTTACTGGGCTTTTCCTTCCCGCTGATCCTCCTCCCAAACCCCACTCAGGTTCTGTGCCGCTACAGCCCCTGTATAACCCCCCTACCTCCTCACCATTTTCCATAGCCTCCCCACCCAGATGTGTAAGAACACGGGGGGGGAGGCTCCGTACACCCTCCCATTCCACCCCAGTGGACAGCCCAAGCAAAAGGCTGCCATTTTCTTAACCTTTTTTTACTGGGCTTTTCCTTCCCGCTGATCCTCCTCCCAAACCCCACTCAGGTTCTGTGCCGCTACAGCCCCTGTATAACCCCCCTACCTCCTCACCATTTTCCATAGCCTCCCCACCCAGATGTGTAAGAACACGGGGGGGGAGGCTCCGTACACCCTCCCATTCCACCCCAGTGGACAGCCCAAGCAAAAGGCTGCCATTTTCTTAACCTTTTTTTACTGGGCTTTTCCTTCCCGCTGATCCTCCTCCCAAACCCCACTCAGGTTCTCTCCCTCTTTTTATAATCAATTCATAAAGAATAAATGATTTTTAAACAATGGTGACTTTATTTCCTTTGAAAGCAAGCTGGGGGAAGGGGGAGGGTGGGTTCCTTACAGAGAATGAGTCAATAAAGGGGGCGGGTTTTCAGGAAGGATAAACAAACATAAATTTCACACTGTAGCCTGGCCAGTCATGAAACTGGTTTTCAAAGCTTCCCTAATGCGCAGCGCTTCATCGTGTGCTCTTCTAATCGCCCTGGTGTCTGGCTGCGAGTAATCAGCAGGCAGGCGATTTGCCTCAGCCTCCCACCCTGCCATAAAGGTCTCCCCCTTGCTCTCACAGAGATTGTGAAGCACACAGCAAGCAGTAATAACAATGGGGATATTGGTTTGGCTGAGGTCTGAGCGAGTCAATAAGGATCGCCAGCGACCTTTTAAACGGCCAAATGCACATTCTACCACCATTCTGCACTTGCTCAGCCTGTAGTTGAACAACTCCTGACTCCTGTCCAGGCTGCCTGTGTATGGCTTCATGAGCCATGGCATTAAGGGGTAGGCTGGGTCCCCAAGAATAACAATTGGCATTTCAACATCCCCCACGGTTATTTTCTGGTCCGGAAAGTAAGTCCCTTGCTGCAGCCGTTTAAACAGATTGGTGTTCCTGAAGACGCGAGCGTCATGAACCCTTCCCGGCCAGCCCACATGGATGTTGGTGAAACGTCCCTTGTGATCCACAAGTGCTTGCAGCACCATTGAGAAGTACCCCTTGCGGTTTATGTACTGGGTACCCTGGTGCTCCGGTGCCAAGATAGGAATATGGGTTCCATCTATTGCCCCACCACAGTTAGGGAATCCCATTGCAGCAAAGCCATCCACTATGACCTGCACATTTCCCAGAGTCACTACCTTTCGTAGCAGCACCTCCGTGATTGCTTTGGCTACTTGCATCACAGCAGCCCCCACAGTAGATTTGCCCACTCCAAATTGATTCCCGACTGACCGGTAGCTGTCTGGCGTTGCAAGCTTCCACAGGGCTATCGCCACTCGCTTCTCAACTGTGAGGGCTGCTCTCATCTTGGTATTCTGGCGCTTCAGGGCAGGGGAAAGCAAGTCACAAAGTTCCATGAAAGTGCCCTTACGCATGCGAAAGTTTCTCAGCCACTGGGAATCGTCCCACACCTGCAACACTATGCGGTCCCACCAGTCTGTGCTTGTTTCCCGGGCCCAGAATCGGCGTTCAAAGCCTATAACCTGGCCCATTAACATCATAATCTCCAAAGCACCGGGGCCCGCGGTCTCAGAGAATTCTGTGTCCGTGTCCATGTCCTCATCAGGCTGGTCGCTGCGCTGCAATCGCCGCCTCCTCCTCCTCCTCGCCTCTTTTTTCTGGTCCTGTGTAAGCATAAACTCCACGAGAAAGCGCGAGGTGTTTATAATGTTCAAGACTGCGTTCTGGAGCACAACGGGATCCATGCTTGATGCAGAATGGAGTCTGCAGAGTTCACTCAGGAAAAAAGGCGCGAAATGGTTGTCTGCCGTTGCTTTCAGGGAGGGAGGGGGAGGCTGTACCCAGAACTACCTGCGACAATGTTTTTTGCCCCATCATGCACTGGGGTCTCAACCCAGAATTCCAAGGGGGGTGGAGACTGCGGGAACTATGGGATAGCTATGTAAAAGCTACCCACAATGCAACGCTCTGGAAATCGATGCTACTATGGTAGCTTGGACGCACACCACCGAATTAATGGTGCCTAGTGTGGCCGAATACATTCGAATTTATAAAATCGGTTTCCTAAATTCGAATTATATAAATTCGAATTAATCCTGTAGTGTAGACATACCCAAAGTAACAATTCTGATTCCATTCAGAAGAGGGCAGTGGTCTGTCTGTGTGTCTCTCTCTCACTCTCATACACACACAAGCCAGTTCCATACAGTAGCAAGTTTTGTGTGTGTCTCCTTACCCTCCACCCCTACTTCTCCCATTTCTTTATTCCCAATTTCTCTTTCTTCCATCTCTGAATCATTCTCTCCATCTCTACACCATTTTCTCTCCCCCTCTTTCTTCATTTTTGTTTTGTTTCTCTCTGGGTCTCTCTCTGAAAAGCAGCCTCTCCCTTTCATTCTGATCCCTCTCATAGTCACCCCCTATTCTGCTGCCCAAAGGGGCAGCTTTAGAGTTCATGGTTTCAATAGCTCCCACAGAAATCATGAAACCAAGGGTGCAAAAACAGGGGCAGGGGTGTTCGGTTTTGTGTGATTAGAAAGTTGGCAATGGTGTAGGACTGATGAATGAAATTGTTTTTATTGTTCACTTTATTAATGCAACTTCATAAGTAAAGTTTTATGAATGAAATAATATTCATTCATAAAACCGGTTACCCCAATAACTGGCTAAATAACAATTAAGATGCCTGTTAAGAGCCATAGCTGTTCAGTCAGCTGCCTCTGTACGTTTCACTATCAATCCAATTCCTGCTTAAATCACTGAGACTTGCACTGTTTCACTAGTGTAACTTCTGTTCACCATTTACAATACTTGTCTATATTGTAACTTCTGTTCACTATTTGCCATATTGTAATTCAAACCCCATTTTAAAATGCTTACTCCATTTTGTAAGGGCTTGCTGCAACCTTCATTTTTGCAAACCCTGGTGTAATCTTATTAGTTTAGTTTAAATGTGTGAATGAGGTATGTATGAATGATGGAATCAACCTCCAGCCCCAGCCTGTCCTGATTAAATAGAGTTCAAACACCAACGGCTGAAGATGCAGACAAGAGCCCTAATGAAGTAAGAAGAATCCACCCTAAAAAGAAAAGGTACAATAGAAGGAAGATCAAAGCCCGGTCCCAGTCACGTCTGCAATTGACGGGTGATCAATCACCAAACCCAGAGGCAGCGTGACACAGCAAGACCTATAGACTCTGGATTCAAACTAAAGCCTACAAAAAGGATGGGTGAGATGGAAAACTTTGGGAGAAGGGTAACATTCTGCTGCCAACATGGAAGGTATCGGTGCATGCCCAACAGAGACCCAGCTCGTCCTTGTGCCCGGCTTTCCTGGCCAGTTAGCCGCCACAAGCTACGAACCCAAGCTGCAAACTCAAGCAGGACTGGTAACTATGCAGCAGCTGCAGAACATCTGATGGATGTGTGTGTGTGTGAATGTGTGTGTAAGTGTATAGGTATTAGGTACAATGTGTGTGTATAAGAAATAAGTAGTAACAGAAATAAGTAGCCAAACAACGTTATTTACTGTTATCTTTTATAGTATTATTATATTTACAATAAATGTGGCATCTTTGCCTTATCCCTCTTAATAAGATACTGCTAGTTTTTATTGGTACAACAATGGCAACCCTAGTAGAAGATCCGACTCTTGGCTTCTTCCCAAGGTTAGGCTCACAACTGCTTCTTCGGCTTTCTCCTTCACACGGAAGATCATTAAACAGTTGCAACCCATACTCAATGGGGACCCTATCCTGAAAGAAATCTTTCCTGAACCTCCACTTCTGGCCTTCAAATAACTCCCCAACTTCTCCAAACTCATAATCAGAAGCAAGATCCCCACAGACTAGGACACACCAACTCAAAGCAGCACCAACCCTGCCAGAACAACAGATGCAAAACCTGCAGACATATCTCCACTGCTACAATGATCAATTTCCCTTACAACACACCTTTCACGATCCAGGGGTCCTGCACATGCCTATCACAACATGTTATACCTCATCCAGTGCACTAAATGCCCCAATAACAACTATGTGGGTGAAAACAGACAATCACTACGCTCTCGAATGAACTCACACAGGAAAATGATAAAAGACAAAAACACCCTATCACCTGTGGGTGACACTTTTCACAAAGCGATCACTCTGTGTCTGACCTATCAGTTCTCATCCTCAAAGGAAACCTGCACGACACTTTAAAAGATGAGCCTGGGATCTTAAATTCATTACTTCGCTAGATTCTAAAAAATCATGGACTGAATAGAGACACTGGATTTATGGCTTATTTCAACAATCTGTAAACCACTAACCCCCTCTTTTGTCCTATGACTATAAAGGTGTTAACAGGCCACTCTATTTTGAATGGCTCCTTAGATTAGAATATATGCTAACTACTTATGCTAAACAAACCATTCCAGAAGCTTTGGAGCTGTGTGTGGCTCCAAAGCTTGTCCCTCTCACCAACAGAAGTTGGTTTAGTAAAAGAGAATATCTCACCCACCTTGTCTCTCCTACAAAACACAGACACAAACTCAAACCCTTAGCCCCTGCCTGCATTTTCAATCAGCAAACTCTGACAAGGCCTCACCATGTGGCCCATCACTTTGGGCAGTAACCAGGAGCGCCGCCAGCTTTTCTGCCGCCCTAGGCGGCGGAAGGTCCCGCCCCGAAATACCACCGCGGTCACTGCCCCCCAAATTGTAGTGCCCTAGACGACCGCCTAGGTCGCCATGGGTTGCGCTGGCCCTGGCAGTAACCATTGTTTCCAGCTCTTAAGTAACATAAAAGGTATTTTACTGCTCCTCCCACTAAGCCTGAAAGAATGGTGATTAGCACACCCATCAGCTTTAACCAGGTCTTTGATAGTCTCTGGATCAAAGATTGCCATCAAGTGTATTATTAGCACCTTTGGCTTTCTGCATAACAATATTAATAACTGGAGTTAGACCTGAATCAGGACTCCATACCCAACATCCCCTGATCTGATCCTGAAGGATGGACCTCAGCTCCAGCTCAGTTTCCTCCAATAGATTTACCTCCACCCACCCCAAAAACTACAGGCCCCGCCTGAGTCTTTGAATAAGGGGCTACAGCAGGGGTTCTCAAACTGGGGGTCACAAGGTTATTACATGGGGGTTCGCGAGCTGTCAGCCTCCATCCCAAACCCCGCTTTGCCTCCAACATTTATAATAGTGTTAAATATATAAAAAAGTGTTTTTCATTTGTAAGAGGGGTCGCATTCAGTGGCTTGCTATGTGAAAGGGGTCACCAGTACAAAAGTTTGAGAATCACTGGGCTACAGGCTTCGATCTTGCTTGACCTAACAGTAATGCTTCTCTGCCTCCGGACTTCTCTGTCTGTGACCCAGTGGCAGCTGTTCGCTGACTTCTTCTCTCCGCCCGGGAGTTTCTCCTCCATCAGGGTCCCAGCAGAACCACTCTCCATCCCAACTCCTCCCTGCTGCTACTCCAGGCCATCTCTCTCTGATCTAGGCCCTTACCTGAAGGCAGGTCAGGTCTGTGTCCTTAGCCCCAAAGCTCTTGCACAGAGCTCTGCCCATGCGCCCAGCCCTGAAAATTATGGGTCCACAGGAGTGACATTGTGACAACTCCTCCTGCAGGCACCAACATCCCCTGTCTCACACAATTAGTTTGTGAGAATTGGCAATACTACAACCCTGCCTTCCCCTGGCTGTTTGGAGGGGACTCCCCTTGCTCACCACTATCTCTATGCTGAGGCAGCTGCCATCAACCCATGCATCTCCCACCCCATCTGTATCCTCTGCAACTCCTTACTCTTCTCATCCACCTTTCACAGTGCCACTGCTGCTCCTCCCAGTCCCTGTGTCCATCTAGCCCCCTGAACCACAGACTAACAGCCCTTTTGCCTTGTTTAAATCTCTTTGAGAAGAGTGGGAAGTGGCAGCCACCTTTATTAAGGGCACCCCCACTTCCACATGCAGATAGCATGTAAGGAAATGACAGCCATCATCCTGGCTTCATCCCCATTGACTGTAAAAGGAGATGGTGGCCATTTTGAATAAGGGGAAAATTGTGTGTTGGCACCTTTCATCATGAGACAGGTAAAACCACACCCCACAATTGCTAGTCACAATATAATCATGGCCATTGGCAATAATGTTATTCCCTGATGTCGCTGCCTGCACAGTGTACTCATCAAGTGAATACACAGCCCCTCTGTCTGGCAACAGACACTGTCACACTCTAAGATAACTAGCCAGATTTCCCCAGAACACACTGCTGCAAATGTAACTGGAAAGCACAGCAATTGGGAATGATGGTTGGACACTTTGAAGAAGGCAGCTCTGTGGACACTTCTGCCAGGAGCTGCAAGTTAACTTAGGACAAATATCTGCTTGCTGGGGCAAATATTTGGAGAGTGCCCCGATTAACCTTTACAAAAAGGCTCAAGTCAGTTACTCACCCAACACCTGAGCACTGCCATACCCCTAGGGGTTTGCACCAATGCAGCTACAATAGAGGCTGAAATCAGAGCTAATTCCCCATTGAAGAAGTACAATTGCTGCCCACTCCGCCCACTTTGCTTGACCCGGGGCAATGGACAAATCCATCGGGAAGGACAATGGTCTAGGAAAAGCCACACAGCAGAAAACAAAAGAGGGAGGGAGCTGCGGGCACCTCTGCTACCAGGCTGGGCTGGCCCCCGTGCGAACGCCACGCAAGTCACTCCCACGGGACGCGGGGGCTGCTCGCCCCGGGCGTGAGAGGCGTTCGGTGCAAGCGGCGGGGCTGGCTGGGGGCTGAACGGGCCGGGCGCCCAGGGCCCCGGAACTGCTGTCACAGGCTGGGCCCCTCCTTGGCCGACGCAAAGGGGAAGCTCAGGGCCTGACAGCGGCGGAGGGGCTCGAGCAAAGGGGTGGGAACGCGGGCGCGGCAGGGCCCGTGGCGGGCTCCCGGGGGCTCTGGATAGCGGGGTGGTGGCGGGAAGGGGGCTGTCCCGCTAGGGCCATCCAGCAGGCCACAGCGGGGCGGGGGGGGCGCTTGTTTCATAACAATCCCGCCGGGCCTAGCCGCAGGTAATCGCCATGGAAACCCGGCCCACCTCGCCCCGGGCCAGCTGCTGCGGCTGAGAGACCCTGAGCCACTGGAGCGGCGGCCCCGCCCAGGGGGCCCCCGCCAGGTACCGCGGGCAGCGCTCTCGGCACCAGAGGGGGGAGGGCGCTTCCGCTGCCATTCGGGCCCGGTAGAGAGACGGAAACAGACAGGGCCGGGAGGGGGGGGGGACAGACCGATCCCCTCCCGGTGCCAGGGCCCTCGTTGCGACAGGGACCGGCCTGCCAGCCCCCTTCCCGCAGCTCCCTTTCCCCATTGGCCACCACCGCCTTCCTGCAGCTCCGGCCTTGGTTAGTAGGAGCACCCTCTGCTGCCCCAGCTGCCTGCATCAGCGCCCCCTCGAAGTAAGCTGGCGAGGGACGCTGCCAACCAGAGGGCACGGGCCTGTTCCTCCACCAGCCCTTCATCCCCACAAGGGGGAAATCGGTTAAGACCTAAGTCTCCTTAAGTGACTGATTTCCCCCCTTACTCCCACAGAGCGGTCAAGACTCACTGCCATGGCCGAGGAACCTGCCACTATTTGTTTCAATGAAGAGGATTTTTACTGTCCCGTATGCCAGGAGGTGTTCAAAACGCCTGTGAGGACAGTAACCTGCCAACACATGTAGGTATATGTTGCCCCTGACCTTCCCCTCTATGAGTGCTTGTCCTCTAGCCTCCTGAGAAGCTGTTATTCCTTTTGTCCCCCCCCAGCTTTCCAACACTTGGCCTGGGAGCAGCGTCTAGTGCAGTATGATACATACAGTAAAACTTTACAGACCTTTTTAAAGCTTTTCCAGTCCACTGTGCTGATAATAAACCTCTATCCAATGCTGAATGTAGATTGTGTATGAGGTGTTTCAGAGCTTTTATCATCCTTATTTCATTTGTAATGAAAGAACAATCAGGTGAAAAATATTTTTTTTAAAATCCCTTGCCTGTATTACTAATGTTATGTTACATATTTAGAAGTGAAAGAATTTTACAAATCTTATTAAATGTTTACCTTTAATTTCTTATCCATTGGCTATTCTCTCAGATTGGAAAAGGAAAGAGTGTAATCACTTTCATTTTCTAGCTGTCATTCACAATGCTGCAAAAAGTGTATGTTACTTCTGAGAAATGTTTAATTACAAACTAGAAAGTGTTCTTTTTAAAATCAGCACAGACACTTAAAAGAATGCTGTTTATATATGGAAGGTAAGGGGGACTGCACAAACCAACAAACTGGAATTTATGGGGGCAGTTGCGTGAGTGAAGGGCTGCAGTATTGGGCTATATTACGATTGGTCTAGAAATAAACATGAACATCTGATAATTTCCTCAATGTCACATGTTCAATATCTCATTAATGATCTTTCAAGTTACACAACTCAAGTGTACTGGAATTAGAAAGTACAATCTCTGTATAACATGAATTGCCAAACATCCCATAACTTGAGATCAGTAGTATGTTTCTATAATAACTTTACCTGTTTTGATCTGTATTGTTTTTATGAAGACTTATAGATACAGACTTCAGCCAGTGATCCTTATCCTGCAGAACTTACTGCTGGTTCAAGGCCTGACTCTACTATTTTTATAATAAATAATAATATAGCTACTCAACTATCCTTGGTGCTAAAGCAGAAAATATTGACCTACCCAACTTTTTTTTTTTTACTAATTTGTGTTTGTGTTAACTTTGAATTAGCTTCTGCAGGAAATGTTTCCTGACAGCAATCAGAGAAAGTGGAACGCATTGTCCTCTATGCCGTGGAACTGTGACTAAAAAAGAAAGATCATGTCCCAAAAGGGCTCTAGATGTTGAAAACAACATGAAGAAGCTTTCTGGGTGTTGTAGATGCTGTGAAAAACAGGTGGAGTAAACATAAAAGTTACTTATTACAAGTGAATAAACTTTCCTTCCTGGGGACCTGATCCTTCATGCTGCTATGTGTCATTAATGCCCAGTAGTTAAAGACTTGCAGCATTGAGCACCAAGTGAGGCAGGAGTGCATACACATGCATCTGAAGTAGAAGTTGGTCCTTAGCTATGAAACAAAGTTTGAAATCAGAGCAAAGTGGCTGCTGAAATAAAGTTGCTTTTCAAGAAAGATTTAATTTTTTTTTTGTAAAGTGCCAAACTGATAGTGCTCCATAAGTTAGAATAACTGAGAGGAATGAATGAAAACTCTAAAACAGGCCAAGAGAACACGAATAACTATGACAATGAGAAATGGGGAGAACTAGAAAATAAACTAAAGAGCTCATAATGTGCTATATTTTTTTAAAGTGCTCACATTTGCAGCAGAAGAGCACAAAATTAAAAAATGCAAACAGCAATACAAATGCCAGTAAACACTACCATATTATTTAATCTCTCTACTTTCCCTTTGGTAAAGAGATCACTAATGTTCAGAACACTATGGGTGGAATCCTGGCCCCATTGAGGTCAATAGGAGTCTTGCTTAAATGGAGGCAGGATTTCACCTAATAGATTTTGTTTATGAAGCATTTGAATCCAAAAAGTCTTAATACTACCCTTCCTCACTCTTGGGTCTCAGAGGATTGTGTGAGCTCCTCCATTAGTACTGAGTTTGGTGCTTTGTTACTCATGATCTCTGTTTAAAATGAAATAAGGTGAGGGAATCATTTAAACATTCAGGTTTATAAACTATAAAACCAAATGCCATTTACACTCAGTTGCAAACTGGTAGACTGGAAATAACAAAGTGGCTTACATGTGTCATTGAGCATACTAGCTGTGAAAGATAATGTGTTCTTAGAACCTTTGGACATGTTTCTGTCTGTAGCTGTCCTGCTCTCACTTCCTTCTGTGAAGCTCTTCATTGTGCTCAAGGGAGCCAGTACTCCTGCTTGACAATAGGAATCCCTGAAAATGTTAGTTTGAGGTGTAACTGACTGCATAAATGGCAAGAGGGCTAGGATCACAAAGTAATACATTATTGCTGAAAGGGAAGGGTGTATTTAAAACAAATGAATACCCCATAGTGCCTTTTCCTTTTGTATCAAGAGTTGAATATAATGCCTAATACATTATTAAGTGTTCAATGCATAGATGGAGTGGATACAGAATGTAGTTGTTAAAGTTGCATTAGAAGAGGAATTAGAATTTAATATATTGTTATACAGGGGTGTTCTGTTTTCCTTTCTTACATGCATTGTTTTATCAGAAGTACCGTCATTCTTTTCCCAGATGTTCTAGTTACACTGTAAAATCTAAATGGTTTGAAATTTCATTTACAGGTTAGGTTTTCTCGCATGAGACACCATTATAAAACATGTAAGAAGTATCAGGATGAATATGGTGTTCCTTCTATTGTTCCAAACTTTCAGATTTCCCAAGATTCAACAGGGAACAGGTAATTAATGTATTTCATGTATGATTCAGATAGTTTTTCTAGGGCACATTTTCTTTTTGTAAACAGTGTTGTCTAAGTTCTTGTGCTTCAAAAATGAATATTTCTCTAGAAACACCCTTTAGATCCTGTTCTTTATTCTTCAATCTGTGGCATTTAGAAAAGTGCTCTACAGCATGTTTTGGAATGACTTCCAGAAGCCTTCCCTAAAGGTGAGAGTACCTCCGACTGGTTTTTTTTTTTTTTTTTTTGCCTTAACAGCAATTGAGTAAGTGGCTTTATAGGAGGTCTGATTGCTCTTAGGTTTAGAGAAGTTTTATTTTTCCCTTATTCTTATTACTATTTAAATGGATAGATGGTCGCTTAGCCTCCTCTTGTTTCAAAATATTGCTGTCTTTTGTTTAGGATTTTGTCTTCAGATTTGACTCATCTTGAGTTAATCTTCTTGAAAGTGAATAATAGCCCTTTGGCATCTTTACATGTTGATTTATAAATCATATAACCAGATGCCATTTACCCTCTCTCAGTTGCAAGCCATAAGGCTAAAGAACCTGTTTTGCCAATACCGGAGTAAAAACTAAGCCAGGCATTCAGAATTCACATTTAGTTTAATAGATACTTACACATACTGCGTACCTTCGTTTATCACCATCTATTTTCAGTAGTTCGACCAGTTGGGGAAAAAAATCCATTTGAGTTTCAAATGAATCTGTGGTAAAGAACGAGGAATATGTGGAAGTGGGCTCAAATGTGGGCATTTTCCATAACTATCACACCATGCTGCTGTGAAGTGGTTGAGTTGGAAAAATATTCTGGAAGTTGTCATGTTACTGCACACCAAATTACACACTCAGAATTCCCATGTCTAACACTATAAGACGTACATAGTCGAGCAATTTGGCCTTGCTTAGTTAAAGATACATGGTCAAAACCTGCATTTAAAGAAAGTAGCATTCTTGCATATAACACACGGTATGAAGTACCTAGTGTGCACAAACTGCAGAAACTCATTTCTACAGTTTCAAATTATGGAGGATTAATGCCTTTAACTACTGTTATAGAGTATCATCCTGAGCAAACAGCTGTCTAATTCCTTTTAGAAAACAGCCCCTGTCTTCTGTTTACACAGTCCATACTGCCATTGGAGCTATTTGTCCTCTTCCCATTCCCCTCCCTGCCCCAAAAATTCAGTCTTGCTGTTGAATGGATAAGCATATACTAAACACTATTTTCATACTAAATTACTTTGCATTCTATTAAAGTTCATCATGCTAACCAAGTGAAAAATAACATCTTGATGCAAAAGAAAAGTTCTGAGCAGGGGTGATATTTAATTATTTGTCATGTTATATATGCTTACCATATGTTCTACCTATATGATCAGTTTACAATTAATGGGACTCAATGGATTTTTTTTTTTTTAAATAGAAAAAAAACTATATTTCTGGTATCTAGGTATTCAAACACAAATTAAACTTGTATACTTTATCTAACGTTTTATATAAAGTAATAGGAGTGATACATCTACATTTGATAACGGAGAGATGGCTAATCTTCAGACACTTCAGGGAGATGCAAGGTAGGCTTCTTCAATTCAATATTGTAAAAGTGATTAAGTTGTCCATATTTAGTTCTAGATATATTTCCAGTAGGGAGAAGACAATTCAAACTTCTTACGAGAGTCTGACAAACTTCTTTTTAAAAAAAAAAAAAAAATTTTTTTTAAATCCTTGGATTCATGTACATGCAAGTTTATCAATTAGAATCTGGTGTTCTTGTTGCTTCTTCCTACTTGAAGAATCTCCAGGATGCATTGTATGGCCTCAATAAAAAAGACAAAAGAATTGTCTAAACTCCCTAACGTAATAGAATACATATTGACACACAAATATACAGTTTTGCTTGAAATTTACAATTTAGCAAAGTGGCATCAGAATTTCTTTATTTTGACTACTAACAAAAAAGCTATGACAACGTCAGCAGATGTTCTGTTATCTCCCTCTGATATCTCTTAAATTCTGTTTTAATAGATCCATATAATACTGTATAACTTCCATTTTCAGTGCACATCCCACATTCAAATGCCCCCTGTGTCAGGAAACCAACTTTACCCGGCAACACCTACTGGATCATTGTAACAATAGACACCTTTATCAGATAGTTCCTGTAGTAAGTATATATATTTTCAATGTAAGCATCTTAAACTCCCCTTATTTTAGTTATTTAGAGTAATAGTTTATTTCTATGGGCTCTTACAGTTCCAAACAAGCATTATGCTCTAAGAAAAGAATTGCATTGATGACACTGTAGTTAAGTTGAAGAAGGGGTTTTCATTCAAAAACATTTCCCTATTAACTATAACTTTTCTTACTTCACTTCAGTCATAAGGCATTTGTTTTTTCTTTGTCATATTAGTTTCAGTTGCTGTGTTGAGTTGAAATGTAAACTGTTTTGTTTTTTGAGCTTGATGCTTTTATTTTCTGGTCCCTTAACTAGAACTGCTGTTACTTATAGAAACATTGTCAATTTAAAAATCTTATTTGTCTTGTAACTTACTATTATTACATATGAAACCTAACATTTCTAAAACCAAAAGATAAAGAGGGAAAGATATTTTTATTTTACTCTGTGTAGTCAGTTTCACTGTTTCCTCTTGCACCCTAGTTGTGTGCAAGACCAACACAAACATCAGTGGAGCAGAAGGGAGAATAATTTTTTTAAAATACAGGAAATTTTTATTTAAAAAGCAAATTGGCAGGAGGACTTACAGGCAGATGTAGTAACAAATTACTTTTAACCTCTTTTAAAAAACTTCAAGTTGACAGTCTCAAATGTTAGTCATATTATTCTGGAAAATTGTAAGTTGTGTAACATTCAAAATGTTGTTTATGTAAAACTCTAGTACATTCACTTTTGAGGTGGATAAGTATCAGATTAAGATTTTACAAAGAATACACAATATAATGATGTCTTATTATTGGCTAATACTTTTTTTTTTTTAATAATTTTTCAAATTTAGATTTGTCCAATTTGTGTGTCTCTTCCATGGGCAGATCCCAGTCAGGTTACTAGAAATCTTGTTAGCCATCTAAATCTAAGACACCAGTTTGACTATGGAGAATTTGTGGTAAGCATTTTTCCTTTTTTCTTGCTCTTCAAAGAAATGGGAAACCTTTTTTTCTCTGAAGGAAAGTACTAAATTAGCCTCTGTGGCCGCAGAGCCCACAGAAGATTTGCAACTTTTACATGTTTAGCTGCTGTGGAACCTGCTACTTAGAGGTAGTTCTGCCACTTCTAAACTGTTGTCTACACTATAAACAGTAACTGCCATTGACAGTGGGTATTGGCAACAGATGCTGCTAAATCATGCTGATCACCCATCTAGTGTAGACAAGGTTGTTGCATAAAGCAAATTTCAGCCTTGCACAGCTGCCCAAGACTACCCCTATTCCCAAGGGAAGTGTGACAGACTCCAGACTGCCACCTTTATGGTGTCTGTTGCTTTGCCAACCAAAAGAGAACAATCAGAGGCCTTGGAAATATGGATTTAGGGTGCACCTTTGATGTCCTAGAGGTATATTGGCTGACTGAAAACCCTCTCATAAGAATTATATGGTAGAGAATCCCTCTTCCTAGCTAACCAGCCCACAATAAAATCAGGGAGAGGAGATTGATTGGGTTCATTCGGCTGAAGAGTTCTACTCCTCTGCTTTCATCTCTCTTTGGTATCTGTGTAAGATATAGTACTGAGTGTTTAGCCAACTTTCTTGATCAGGGTGGATTTGATTTAAATCAAATGGATTTAAATCAGGAAGTCAGGAAGACTCAATTTAATCATGGATTTCTACATAAAAGTGCATTCTTGTTGGTTGTTATAACCTTAATACATATTCTTCACAACTCAGAAATAGATGAGACCCAAACTGGATCTCTTTTACGGTCTGCTGCTGTTATAGGTTTTCCCTTCTAGTGAGAGAATGGTATGGTAGATCTCAAATCAATGAAGGCTACACTCAGAAAGACCTCAAGACTCCTGGAATACGCTGCTCAAATAGTTTCACTTTTGTTTCTACTGTCTGTCCCTCCCTTCTCACATTTATCTCCAGACTTCTCCTTATCCAGATCTATTCCGCCCCCAACAAACTTCTATTCATTGAACTTTTTGAAACTTTGCACTTTTAGAGAGACATAAGGGACTGACTCTGTGTACACAAATTTACAGAGGGACAATAGGGTTGAGGTCTTGTTATTTCTCACCTCTATATATTATTTATTTATTTAAAAACATTTTTGCTGTTAAGCAACATGTTATCTCTGGAGACACAGTCCACAGTTTGAGAACTGCAAAAGTAAGCATCTCTGATGGTTGCTTCTAGGCTGAGCACTGAGTCCCATTGGGTAGATAGAAAGATTAACCTAAATAATCTATACAGAAGTCCCTGGAACCCCATAAGATTGGGTCCCTAATCCATGAACCATTGGAACTCATTTACAAAACTTTTCTTAAACATTACATGAATATACTGTCTCATACTATAGAATTAGAATTTATAATCCCTATTCCATGATGAGATATCTTTGAGCTATAATGTAACTTAATTAAAACTATGTTTACATAGGTTTTTTCCTCAAAAAGCATTTTATCAAAAAAATCCAATTTAAATAAAAAAAAAACAGATTTTTTTTGTTTTGTTTAAATTCATTGATTTTTATCCACCCTGTTCTTGAGGCATATATTGTAACACAAGAGATTCTCTATCTAGGTGCCATTTACAATAACATATGTGGGCAACAAATAATACAAAGAACCGGATGGAGTTGAACAGTTTGATAAGTGTGTACAGCGTTTCTCAGTTTTTGATCAAATGTCTTATTGTGTTTAGAATCTTCAGCTTGATGAAGAAACCCAGTACCAAAATGCTGTTGAAGAATCTTGTCACGTGACTATTTAAAGTGTAGGTCCTCTGCATCTTACTGCACTCTGAGGGAAAAGCTACATGAATCCAATCAGTAATCTGAAATGTATATTAATAAAAAGGGAATTCAGTATCTGTTTTTTTTAGGTTAAATAACTTTTCCAAGAACAAGAGTTTTTAAAATGCTTTTTGATTAGACAAAAATGGAGTAAATTTTATTACTAGATTTTTTTAATTCTACATAATTGATCGTACAGCTATTGGAAAGGTGTTAAGTCATTTTACTGAGTAGAGTTCTTTTACTTTAAGTAGGGACCTTGGTGGAGCTATTCACTGGTGTCTTTTGATTTCTGTGTACATTTTCATGGTTTTGTTGATCTTGCAGTTATATTTTTGTTAATGCCAAATTCGGGGCGGAGGGTGGGAATCAGATGCAAAGATGCTGTATTGCACTTTGCTTTTTATAGTCAGGGTTTCATTTGCAAAATTATATCCTCGGGAGAATATTTGTGTGTAACTTTTGTTTAAAGCTGAAGTGATATTTTTACTACCATAATTTCTAATAATAAAAGTGAGAATGGCCAATTTGGAAAGTTGAAATAGTTGTTTTCAATAGTGCAGCATTTTAAAGCAGATTGGTTTCACTTACATCACTAAGAAGGAATGCTATATCATGGCCTGAGGGAAATTATTTCTATTTTGTTATTTCTCTGGTGTGTCACTGAAATAGGACATTTTGCTTCCTGGGCGGAGAGGCTATGAGCTCTTCCCACACACCCTGCAAACTGGTGGGGAGAGGAAGTGCTTTGTGTCACTTGACAGTGTGCCTTGTGAATGATTTAAAGATAACATGCAAAGGAAAAAAAAGTGTGTCTTTTTGATAAAAAGGCCAGAGTGTTTTGCCTTTATACATTATTTTTCTTGTTAGTTACATTAGAAATCCAGGTTGTGTCTACCATGAAAAACAGGGAAGACATTAAACTTGAAAACTGGTAGGATTAGGACATAATTGGTATCAAGGCATTGATATATGTTTTGTCAGTCATTGTTTAAAACTTTAACATGTGTTGTAAACCTGAATAAGCAGTTGAGAGGGAAAAAAATCTTGCTAAGAAGATTCACTACCTCCATACCTTACACTAAGGGCTGCAAAAGTTCCTATTCTAGTTCTCCCTTCCTGCAAGATGACCTCCAACAAAAACAGGGAAGGCAAGACTTGATATTCCCACAATTTTAAAAACACAAACTTTTATTTTTAAGTTTGGACCTTTATAAATAAGAACCAAAAAGCCCTATTTTGTTCCCTTGCATGTCCCTTAAGAAATGGCTTTATCAGGTGTATGGAGAATTCCCAAGCTTGGGAGAAATAGGATGTTTCCAAATACTGTAGTCAATTGGGACACATTGTTTTTCCCCTAACCCATATCCCTAACTGTCATTATTGTACATCGGTGTTGTGTACATAAAAAAGAGAATATCCAATAATTTTGCTGTGCAGTTAGTGATCTGAGTAATGGTATTGTCTAAGCACAAGCAACAGTACAAATGGCATTCAGGTGCCTAAGTCATTTGTGCCTTTGGAAAACCTCCCCCTAAATAGGTATGTGATGCTATTTCCAAACGAAGTAATCTGGAGAATGCAATGCATTTTCCTTAAGTGCTTCATATTCCAGATCTATCCAGACTGGAATGTATGTAAAGAACAGAACCTACAGTGTAAGGATTTTCGAAGTTGAAACCTAATTCTGTGGTCCATTCATGGAGGGGGAGGGGGAGAGAGGGCGGTATATAGAGCTATAATGCTGGATATATACTAATTATTTGAAATGTTTATTCTCTATTTGAAAGTGTAAACAGATAGTATACTATCTCTCCTGCTGGCTTAAATTGCCAAAAATGTAGAGGAATAGGCTATTTCCCAGATCCCCTAAAGTTCTAGCCTGTTTACAATATCTTAAAATGTGAGGGAGGGGGGTTAAATTTCAAGGTATTCCACTGCTAAAAAGTTTGTAATTTTTAAAAAAAATAAAAGTTCAGAACATGCTAACTCTTCTACTGTGAACACTTCTTATAGAATTTGTTTATTTTTCAAAGTTCAGTTATGAATACATTTGTTCTCAGAGTCAACAAAATACTAATATAGTGGTGATGGCAATAAATGCCTAGAGCCAATACAGATTATTTTGAATCATTCTGAGATCAACACCTGATTGACTCTGAACAAGCCATTTCAGCTACCTGAACATGTCTTGAGAACTCTAGTTTAAATTACTTATGTTTTAAAACACTAACTCAGAGACACAAATCCTTCTACTGTTACAGCAATAATTAATAATTCACATTTGATGTGATTGTTGAAATAAAATTTTAGTAGAGTTTAAATGTTTTGAGACTTGAATTCATATTTTAAAAATAACAACCTTTTGCAGTATGTTACAAGGAATTTAATCTTTGAACAGTAATTTTCATTTATTGCATTCAATTTTGCGTATTTAAATGCAGTATAAAAATCCTTAATGCCTGGGATGTTTTCCCTATTTTGCATATGGTAAACTGTATATTGGCAAATCTTCCTTGTTTAAGTTTTTATATTTTTACTATGGTGAGACATCCTCCAACTACATTTTTTAGATAACTGATGAATGACAAGAAGATAAGCAGTTTGGTCAGATATTATACTGCCGTTGTCATTCTCTTTCCCACTCTGCATCTCAAATGTACCCATGAGGAGGCTGTATATTGGTAATGGGTGATGATTGCAGTAAAGTGTGCAAATTTTATTGGAAGTGTGCGGTTGAGAAACCCTTTTATTAACACATTCTGATGTACTGATGTTGAAGACAGGTGTCTGATGCTTGAATTGTACCTTCTTGGTTTTCTATTAAAACACTTTATTTTCTCTGTGTCTTCACTCTCTAACAAGGAGGATCTTGTCATAAGGCTGGGAATTAGAACCAGTTCCCTTGACTCTACTTCGTCCTTTGAGATTCTAATTCAGGAACTCTATACATACTTCTGGTGGCATCACAGTTTAAATGATGATAAATATTTAAGCATGCACATTACTAATAACCTGTCCTGTGAGCTAATTGGTTTGACTGTATGATACGTTCTGAGCTGGTCACTATCAGTATAGTGATAGAGGCCTTAGGTTCTTCATTCAACTTTGGGGCTAGAAGCACAAGACTGGTTTGGGCAGTGCAGAGAGGTAGATGCTTCCAAGTCTATTTGCAGATTAAACTACAGCTGTCCCCTGGGTCATCACTGGGAAAAGCAGAATGTATTAAAGGGAGGGGTAGGAGTTGCCTTGCAGCCATTAACGAAGATGGCAAATCTGGTTGCTGAAGAGATATCTTAAGGGCTTGTTTACAGATGGAGTTGTTCCATATTAATTTTTCCTGATTAACTCCACATATGGACACTTATTCCAGAATAAGAGTGTCCACTCATGGAGTTGATCAGGAGTAACTGTGTGTGTAGACAAGCCGTATATCTACTTAAACAAGGCAACATTTTGTAAGGGACGATATGTGAAGACGTTATGGTTGATTGCATTGCTGGACCATGCCCTTCTCACCCAGGTCACTCTCACCAATATCTTTGAGTTGGAAAATACTTGTGTTCCTCCTCCTCATGTTGTACCTCACTTCTCCTAAGTACACATGCCCAATGAAACTCGGTACAGAACTTCCCTTTTGCCACAAAACACTGAAACATGCTTAATTCTCACTGAAGACCATGGGACTTAAACATATGCATCAGTGTTTTGTTGAACCGAGCCAGAAATGAATAATTAACTCCAGTCTTTTTACTATATTTTAACTAGAAGAAGTCCTAACAACCAAAATTAATTTATGGACAGTCCCAGGATACCTCCAAGTAACTTGTCTGTTTTGCCAAAGGTTTGTTTACGCAACATTACAGTTTTTTTTTATTCTGTTAATCATAGAACATACAAAATAAATGTAGTTAAACTTTTCTAGAATTAAATAGCATTGATAGAGAATAATTCCTTTATTGTTACATAGCTAAACTGTCCTTTCCTGTGCCACTGGTACTAGCAGATTGCTAAATACACTCTCTCCTGGAATGCTTTACCAATCAGGAGGATATGGAGGAGTATTGCAGCCATAATGCAATTTTATGGACCAGCTGGCGTTTACCTTCTGGATGTTTTTTAGGTTCTACATATGCCAGATTTGTATAACAGGTATGCACAGCTACATCCATATCTAGTCAAAGCCCCTACACCTTTTCACTGGATCTTACAACTGGAAAAGACCTTTTACACTAGTCTATCCCTCAAATGCATTCTTGATATTTGTGTCAGTCCTCATGAATGCCCTGATGATGTATGTTCATTTGAAAAACATATATACACGACAACCCCCAGCACCCCCTTTGTTGTGAGACTGCTTGCGAAGACAGGCCTTAAATATTGTTAAAATGTGCAGCTGCCCTACAAGTG
Source organism: Emys orbicularis (assembly GCF_028017835.1). NCBI lineage: Eukaryota > Metazoa > Chordata > Testudines > Emydidae > Emys > Emys orbicularis. The sequence goes on along the minus strand of NC_088684.1, from coordinate 77,069,466 downwards.
TGTGATTGACATTGAAATCATGTCAAGTATCAGGGGGTAGCCGTGTTAGTCTGTATCTACAAAAACAACAAGGAGTCTGGTGGCACCTTAAAGACTAATAGATTTATTTGGGCATAAGCTTTCGTGGGTAAAAACCTCACTTCTTCGGATGTTTTACCCACGAAAGCTTATACCCAAATAAATCTGTTAGTCTTTAAGGTGCCACCAGACTCCTTGTTGTTATTGAAATCATTGATATTAGGATTTCTTTATCTTCTGAAGTTCATTCGAGAAAGCAGGGCTGTACCCTATCTTGAGCTACCTCAAAAATACATCCTTATAGTGGGAAAGGCCAACTCTCACCTTTTACTTTTCAAAATTAAAGCCTTAAGCAACTTAGAGCATTTACCATCACCAGTTCTCCTTTGGATGGCCACTCCCAGATTTTTGTGGACACATTCACCAGTAAGGACTAGTAAAAAAAATGTTTAATCTGGATAAATATTAATTTTTCTCTTTCCTGCTAGACTGGGGGGTATCAAACTCGTTTTCAGGAGTGGGCCTAATTCTATTTTTAATTATTGTCAAGAATATAAATTTTGGATACCATACTCCCTGGCACATCATCTTTATAGCAGTAGGGATATATTACAGACCACCTGACCAGGATGGTGATAGTGACTGTGAAATGCTCAGGGAGATTAGAGAGACTATTAAAATAAAAAAACTTAATAATGGGGAATTTTAACTATCCCCATATTGACTGGGTACATATCACCTCAGGAAGGGATGCAGAGATAAAGTTTCTTGACACCTTAAATGACTGCTTCTTGGAGCAGCTAGTCCTGGAACCCACAAGAGGAGAGGCAATTCCTAGTCCTAAGTGGAGCACAGGATCAGGTCCAAGAGGTGAATATAGTTGGACTGCTTGGTAATAGTGACCATAATATAATTAAATTTAACATCCCTGTGGCGGGGAAAACACCACAGCGGCCCAACACTAGCATTTAATTTCAGAAAGGGGAACTACACAAAAATGAGGTTAGTTAAACAGAAATTAAAAGGTACAGCACAAAAAGTGAAATCCCTGCCAGTTGCATGGAAACTTTTTAAAGACACCATAAGAGAGGCTCAACTTAAATGTATACCCCAAATTAAAAAATATAGAGAACCAAAAAAGCCACCATGGCTAAGCAAAGTAAAAGAAGCAGTGAGAGGCAAAAAGGCATCCTTTAAAAAGTGGAAGTTATCCTAATGAGGAAACTAGAAAGGAGCATAAACTCTGGCAAATGAAGTGTAAAAATATAATTAGGAAGGCCAAAAAAGAATTTGAATAACAGCTAGCCAAAGACTCAAAAAGTAATAGCTAATTTTTTTTTAGTACATCAGAAGCAGGAAGCCTGCTAAACAACCAGCGGGGCCACTGGGCGATCAAGATGCTAAAGGAGCACTAAATGATGATAAGGCCACCGTGGAGAAACTAAAGGAATTCTTTGCATCGGTCTTCACGGTTGAGGATGTGAGGGAGATTCCCAAACCTGAGCCATTCTTTTTACGTGACAAATCTGAGGAACTGTCCCAGATGGAGGTGTCATTAGAGGAGGTTTTGGAACAAATTGATAAACTAAACAGTAATAAGTCACCAGGACCAGATGGTATTCACCCAAGAGTTCTGAAGGAACTCAAATGTGAAATTGCAGGAGTACTAACTGTCATCTGTAACCTATCATTTAAATCAGCTTCTGTACCAAATGACTGGAGGATAGCTAATGTGATGCCAATTTTTAAAAAGGGCTCCAGAGGTGACCCTGGCAATTACAGCCGGTAAGCCTGACTTCAGTACCGGGCAAACTGTTTGAAACTATAGTAAAGAACAAAAGTGTCAGACACATAGATGAACATAATTTGTTGGGAAATAGTCAACATGGTTTTTGTAAAGGGAAATCATGCCTCATCAATCTACTAGAATTTTTTGAGGGGGTCAACAAGCATGTGGACAAGGGGGAGCCAGTGGATATAGTGTATTTAGATTTTCAGAAAACCTTTGACAAGGTCCCTCAGCAAAGGCTCTTAAGCAAAGTAAGCTGTCATGGGATAAGAGGGAAGGTTCTCTCATGGATTGGTAACTGGTTAAAAGATAGGAAACAAAGGGTAGGAATAAATGGTCAGTTTTCAGAATGGAGAGAGGTAAATAGTGGTGTCCCCCAGAGGACTGTACTGGGACCAGTCCTATTCAACATATTCATAAATTATATAGAAAAAGGGGTAAACAGTGAAGTGGCAAAATTTGCAGATGATAACTATCTTCAGTAGTTTTGTAAGTCCCCGGCAGACTGCGAAGAGCTACAAAAGGATCTCACAAAACTGGGTGACTGGGCAACAAAATTGCAGATGAAATTAAATGTGGATAAATGCAAAGTAATGCACATTGGAAAGCATAATCCCAACTATACATATAAAATGATGGGGTCTAAATTATCTGTTACCACTCAAGAAAGAGATCTTGGCGTCATTGTGAATAGTTCTCTGAAAATATCCACTCAATGTGCAGCGGCAGTCAAAAAAGCCAACAGACTGTTAGGCATCATTAAGAAAGGGTTAGATAATATGACAGAAAATATCATATTGCCGCTATATAATCCATGGTACGCCCACATCTTGAATACTGCATGCAGATGTGGTCGCCCCATCTCAAAAAATATATATTGGACTTGGAAAAGGTTCAGAAAAGGGCAACAAAAATTATTAGAGGTATGGAACGGCTGCCGTATGAGGTGAGATTAATAAGACTGGGACTTTTCATCTTGGAAAAGAGATGACTAAGGGGGGATATTATAGAGGTCTATAAAATCATGACTGGTGTGGAGAAAGTAAATAAGGAAGTGTTATTTACTCCTCATAACACAAGAACTAGGGACCACCAAATGAAATTAATAGGCAGCAGGTTTAAAACAAACAAAAGTAAGTATTTTTTCACACAGTGCACAGTCAACTTGTGGAACTCCTTGCCAGAGGATGTGAAGGCCAAGACTATAACAGGGTTCAAAAAAGAACTAGATAAATTCATGGAGGATAGGTCCATCAGTGGCTATTAGCCAGAATAGGCAGGGATGGTGTCCCTAGCCTCTATTTGCCAGAAGCTGAGAATGGACAACAGGGGATGGATCACTTGCTGATTACCTGTTCTGTTCATTCCCTCTGGGGCACCTGGCATTGGCCACTGTCAGAAGACAGGCTACTGGGCTAGCTGGACCTTTGGTCTGACCCAGTATGGCCGTTCTTATGTTCCATGAATATCAATGGGAGGTTTGCACAAAGATCAAGAATGGAATATTGCCTTTATGTATCTATTAATCTTTGGTTATTTGTTAGTCACATTCAACATCACTAAGTGGGAAAAGCGTACTCCCCATTAGGATCCTTATTTATGCCCTTTGTTTCCTATCTTCTGTTTCTCATGCTTGTTTTCGTGTGTCTTCCTTTTCCCCCCTCCACATTTCCTTTCCCACAGCAAATCCCCATTCCCCACATCCATAGACTTCACTCTCACCCACTTCCCTACTGCTAAAGTGATCAGCAGTTAAATAGCTAAATTTACATTAAAAATGTCATCACTAGCCTTAAGAGTCAACACCACTACTATAGTGTTGTGGACAGGCGAGTTTACACCCCTCAGTTCTTGCTTGAGACTGATTGCAGATTCATGAAGTGAGCACTGCATCAGTAACACTTGGTTTACATTAGCAAAGTTTTCTTTGCAATTATAGCTAGAATTTTTTTTAAAATGAAAGCTTAATTTCAGCAGAATTTGAATGTGCTAGGCTACATAAATACATATAGGCTACATAAATACATCAAGGAAGGCCAGAAGTCTGACACTAGGCTTTTTATTTCTATAGGTGTCGATAAAAAATGTAAATTAGCAAGAAGGTTAATTAGATGGGTCTTTTCAACACGAACTTTGATTCTGTTCTGGCAGTAGCAGCATCTAAGGGGGTAACTGCATTTTTTTTTTTGTTTGTTTAACTCTAGAAAATCTTTTGTAAAGTCTTTTTATCCAGGCCTTTTTTCCCCCCTGAAAAAACTTTCCTAGTCTATCATTAAACCACAACAAGGCACTAATTATTTTTAATTGTCTAAATCCAAAAACAAAGTGCATGGAAAGGTTTCACCTTTGAATTAAATGTTTTTATATTTGTTCCATTTAGAGATGATAATTCATTGAGCAGTTATCCTATTCCTGGGTGGGACATCTGTATTGAAATATTTCACTCTAAAAATGTATCTGCAGTAATAGACTTGTTGTAACTGTTCCAAGTCTACATTAATTGGGTTACTGATTTGCTATTAGTTAAAGGCTGACACGTCCAGAATTTCTCTTTTTACTTTATTACGTTTGGCAAAGAGATTAATAGCTCTGTGTTCTCTAAAGGCTCCAACATGGAAGAGGCAGAGTGCTCAACTCCCATTAACTGGAACAGAAAATAAATTAAAAAACCATGTCAGGCCAAATTTAAACATTAAAGGGGGAAGAGGTACAAATCCAACTTTCCCCCACCCTTTGGAGGTCACCTTTAAAATTAAAATGATGATGTACAAATAAGAACCACACGGGAGCATGTGAGGATAATTACATTATACAGTAGTGAAGAGAAGTGGGCATAGCTGAATTTTGTTGAATTTAGATTTCTTTCCTTATAAACTGCAAACACCTCAGCCACACATAGCTTATTTGTTAAGGAGAAATCCTCTGGACAGCTCACAGCCTGAGTACATAGGTGATGCAGGGAGAAAATCTGAAATCAGAAGGAGAATCCTTCCCTTGGGGAGCCCAAAGCTATAGCACCTGCTCACATTGGCACTGTCTTGACGCAGGGCTGGCTGTGCACTGCCTGCTGATAGTGCCAAGTGACTGATATAGCAGCCAGGGATTTCTGGGGCACAAGCCTTTTCCCCTTTTCTCAAGCCATGTCTCCTACTCTGGCAGCTGGGACAGGAGTGGCAGAACAGCTGTTATGCTGGATCTGTACCTTTGGGAGATGCCCTTTATTGGAATAACCTTGGTGGCCAGCATCCACTTTGTGCCAGCAGAGGAGCCTAAAGAAGCTGTACTACACCACAGTGCAAAATCTGCCCAACAGAGGAGCTTTACTTCAAAAAAAATACTAGTGTAGAAGTATGTCAGACATGGGCCGAATTCCAGTTGAAAAAAAATCATTTGAAATAATTATCAAAACATATGAAAAAGCATTTTTTACAGTCATTCCTAAAGGTAACATGTATGTATGTGTGATTGAAAGAGAGAGAGAATTTGGGGGTGGGGGAGAGAGGATGATGGGAGATGAAATGCCGCAGGCCCAAGCTCGTGCTCTGTGCCCATTTAACTATGGCTGAGCAGTGGGAGAAAACAGAAGGCTGATTGCATTAGTTCTTGATAACCCTGAATCATAACATGGTACCATGTTTGCTCTAAGCACACCTTCCAAATCACAACCTGCAGGTGAGTTAGGCAAAGGAATGCTTATCTTCCCCCAATTCATGGATTGTGCTGCAGCTTAGGTATGAGAGAGGCATCAGGATGCCTAGAGGCCGGCAGTGGTGTGCTTGCTCAGAGGCAGAAAAGTAGAGGCTTAGGGAACTTTTACCCTGAAAAACTTAGGCACTGAGTGACTTTAGGTGCCAAAAGGGGTAGGTGGCAGTCAAGCGGAGGTTTTGTGGCTCACAGTGGTGCTTAAAACCTTTGAAGATCTGGGCCTAAGTGACTAAGTTTTTCTGGAAGCTGGTGGTAAAGCAGAACATGAACCCTGGCCTCACACATTTCAAGCTGACATCCTAATCACATGGCCCCACTCAGCAGTCAATGCACAATCATCCATCACCCTTGTCCTTTAAGCAACATTCCCCTCACCAAACTACCCGTGCATCTGTCCTTATATCCAGAATAGCTACAAACAAAAAAAGATAGGTCAAAAACAAGGCAAAGCTGGCTCTTTCATTTTCAGTCATTTCACAGCTCTCAGTAGTTAGCTCAAGTTACATTTGGGGATTAAATTTCTGTAGTTTATGGTGACAGTATTTGCAAACAACGCAAGCAACATTTTGCCATTTCCTCCTGCTTATCTGTTCCCCTCCCACATTTATCCTGTATGCCCCTGTTACTGTCTCTTTCCCCATCTGTAGAGTATTATCCCTCACCCATAAGTCCAGCCCCTTTCTTGTTCTTTATCTCCCCAAATAGCTTCAAGTCCTTCAAATATTTTTTGTGCCTCTGCTTATATTTCCATCTTTGTCCTTTGAGGTTTTCTGTTTTTCCTTCCTCCCCCGCACTTTGTCCACTCTTCCCCACTCATTTTTATGTCTTGTATTGTGGATATAGACATTTTTATATCTTGTATAGCAGCTGATTCAGAAAATCTTCCAAGATGGTGTGGGTATATGATGGAGCAGGAACCCTGACAGAGTCAACGTCACCTGCTGTAGGGAAATCCTCAGTCTGTTGAAAGGATAATAGCCTTGACATTATTAATAATTGTTCGTGCTACCATATCACCTAGAGGTCCAGGCCCCAGAGTGTTTGGCACTGTACAAACATACATCAAAGTGATGGTCCCTACCGAGGAGAGCTTACGTTGCTCTCCCAACATGGCTCCCCCTCTGCAACTGTGGGGAGTGAGATTGAAGGGTTACTAGAATAGGCCTATATCACCCTCCACTTTCTGCTGGGTTTTACCCCTCTCTCCTTGTCTTAGTAAGGAGAGGAGAGCATTTGGGCTTATGAAAAAGAAAAAAAAAAGAGGCATCTAATTGGCTGCCAAAGGATCAGAGTTTGCAGCATCTCTCATAGCTGCCCAGGACTCATTAAGCAGTTTTGCCTCATTCAAGTTGTCACTCCTATCCAAGAGAACAAATTGCAAGGAGAAGAACTAAGATAAATGCCTAAGCTTTTAGTTAATGTAATTATTTTTTCAAATGTACAAGTACTACAGACTGGGAAAACTGAAGACGTTCATGGCCTAGACAGACCCCAACAAGAATCTCCTCCTCAAGCCAATGACTCTGAACCCTATTTATGGACACCACCTGCAGATTAGTGGGGAGATAGTGTATTTTCCATTGTGTTGAGTTGTACTATTACATTCCTCTGAGTTCCTGGCATGAGCAAAGAAAGGGTCCAGGCTACTTTTGGCTGTCTTATGCAGCACTGATTGAGGAAGAAAGTGACAATATCCCAGACTGTCTGTCAGACTGAATGAGAGACAAGGTGGGTGAGGTAATATCTTAGGGTATGTCTTCACTACCCGCCGGATCGGCGGGTAGCAATCGATCTATGGGGGATCGATTTATCGCATCTCGTCTAGATGCGATAAATCGATCCCCGAACGCGCTCCCCATCGACTCCAGAACTCCACCAGGGCAAGAGGTGGAAGCGGAGTCGACGGGGGAGCCGCGGCCATCGATCCCGTGCCGTGAGGACGGGAGGTAAGTCGATCTAAGATACGTCAACTTCAGCTACGCTATTCTCGTAGCTGAAGTTGCGTATCTTAGATCGATTCCCCCCCCCCCCCCCCAGTGTAGACCAGCCCTTATATAGGACCAACTTCTGTTGGTAAGAGAGACAAACTTTTGAGTTTATACAGAGCTCTTCTTCAGGTCTGGGAAGTGTACTGAGTGTCACAGATACATACAAGGTAGAAAAGATTTTTTTAGCAAAAGTAGTTTACATGAATTTCAAAGGATTACTTAAGGTGAAGTGGTCTGTTAACACCTTTCCCATCATAGGGGGAAAATTGAATTGCAGATTGAATAGCATTGTTTTGTACAGTCTAAAATACATTAGATACATAGTATATGGGAATACCAAGATGTCTTTTGTTAATGCCTCTCCAATATTACTTTAAGAATCCTCAGTTTATGTGCTTGTGATTTGTGTTTAAACTATATCTTATCCTGCTACATTAGCCACAAAACAGTAACGCGTGCACACACCCCCACACCCCTCTTTGTTAATTTACAATTAAGTTTGCTCAAGTATATTTCCTACCAATGCAATCACTAAAACTCAAGGAAGTCACTGGTTAAATCAATATCAACCACCACACTGATGACAATGCACATGCTTTACCACTCAATGTAATCAGCTCTATAACAAATTCACTTTCAGTTCCACTCACAGTGCACTCATCCAGTTCCTCATAGTCACATTTCAGAGGCAGAACTTGTTTCCATCCCTCCAACAGAGATACTTTTAAAGTGTATATGGTGTTACTTCTACCTTAAAGTTGTTTTTTTTTAAATCGGAGGTTAGATTTCAGGTGATGTCAACCATGGAATACAGAGAAGGATTATCCCAATGTGGACCATTGCCTTAAAAAAATAGTTTGGCACATAGTGCTGTATATCCTATGAATTAGGTGACTATTATTCTATTCACATTTTAAAGGAGATAAGAATTAAGTGACGTGCCTGAAGTCACAAAGCAAGTTAGTTTCAGAGCTGGAGGCTCATTGCCCAGGTGTGTGATCATATAATAGAACCCATTATAACACTTAGAATTTAAATAATATAATTTTTGTCTTCAAAGTCCAGTATGAACATTAAGTATTTACTCATCACCTTAATGCTTGCTTCACCTTGTCCTGTTTGCCGGGGTCGGTGGTGCAGACCCATACAGCATGTGTGATTGGCACAACTTTTATGAACCAGCTGGCCAGGCCTCGCATTCTTGTTATTTTGGAAATCAGTCTTCCCTCTCCTGAATGGGCCACCTGCCAGACCTGAATCTAAACAGTAATTAATTCATGTACGCTCTTCATGAGGGACAGAGTTACTGTTGCTCTAAGACAGGGGTTCTCAAACTGGGGGTCAGGACCCCTCAGGGGGTTGCGAGGTTATTACATGGGGGATCACGAGCTGTCAACCTCCACCCCAAACCCCGCTTTGCCTCCAGCAGTTATAATGGTGTTAAATATATAAAAAAGTGTTTTTAATTTATAAGGGGGGTCGCACTCAGAGGTTTGCTATGTGAAAGGGGTCACCAGTAAAAAAGTTTGAGAGCCACTGCTCTAAGATCTTTCACTCAATGTCCTGAAATTTTGTGATTAATAGATTGCTTTTTCATGTAGTTCCCTGTGATGTGACTGGTTTTATGATGATAATTTAGGTATGCATATAAGTGTTCACATGTGCCTCTATTTTCATTTTCTTGTTCACGGTCACATTTACTAGTTCCTTGAATACAGCAGTTTAATTGAGTTAAAGTGGGAGTAACTGACTGATGAGAGTTATTGGCTGCCCTGGTTATTTCTCTGGCAAAATATCCAGCCTATTCTATAAAGGAGTACTGCAAAAGGGAAAGTTGGTTGTTTTCTTTTCCTCTAAGATCTGTGCTGGATAGACCTCAGGGCTGCTGAGAGAGGGCAATAAAAAAGGAGAGCACTTTTCTTTTGGAGAAAAGAAGGGGTATAAATGTAGTAAATTATTATAAGCAATAACAGCACTTGACCTCTGGTAGGTAATTTTGTATAACCACTCAGCTGTTTCTTAGTTAGGGATCTGTTTAATTAGCTGCTTTATAGCTTTACTCATGTTTAGTTTTGTCTCTGTTGAGGGCCTCGCTTGGCAGTCTGCCCAAGTGGCACACCAAGAAGCTGCCTGTATTATGGGGATGGTATTTGCTATTGCGTCGATAGTGGCAAAATACATCCTGCTGAGAAGATGGAAGTCTGAAGCAAGTCCTACATATGCAGACTGGTTGGGTGCAATGTCAAACCCAGCATTGATTAACTTGATTTGGGATAAATAATTGGGGAAAACCAACTATATAGAACACATGGAAATGCTACAAACTCTACTAAATAGAATTCCTTCCTTCCATATGGCTCGGTACCTCTTCTTCCCCCTTCCCAGCACATTATGGACTCTTTTTTAGGTCACTTACCTACCTGGGGGCTGCTCCTTACAGCACTGCAGACATGACAGGTGGGCTGTCATGCAGTATCTGCTTGCAGTAGTGGTGATAAGCAAGACATCCTACTGTCTCCAGCTGTAGAATGGTTGGGGATTGGTTCTTTTTGCTGGTAAGGCAGTTGGGGAATGGATCCCCTTTATTTCTTGAGGGAAGTTGGTCTTCCTTGACTGCTAGATGTCTCTTGTAGCCAGCCAGAGAGAGCAAGAGAGAGAGTGTATAGAAAGGGGTTGTCTCATACAGGTGTTTGAGTGGGAAGGAAAATAGGTCTCCAGAGTCACACCCAATACCAGCTGTTTAGACTCAGGAGCTGACATTACAAAGGCCTAGTCAACGCTACAGAGTTAGTTGACGGAAGGCAGCTTACATTGACCTATATTAGCACACATACAGCACTCATTACAAGGTTCATAGCACGGTGCAAAAAAAGAGTGCCAGGTACAGCATACACACATTACTGTAGTTCATTGTTAAAATGCTCCTTCAAAGCTTCCCTGAGCCGAATAGTTCCCTGTTGAGCTCTTCTTATAGCCGTAGTATCTGGCTGCTCAAAATCAGCGGACAGCCGATCCACCTCCACGCTCCAACCCTGCAGAAACTTTTCCCCCTTTGCTTCACAGATATTATGAAGTTCAAAGCAGGCCAGCTGTGACCATGGGGATATTTTCTTCACTGTAGTTGTGATGCATGACCAGAAAGGGTTAAGCAGCTTGCAGGCTAAATAACCCAGAGCCAACCTTTAAAGCATGTTAGAAAGTATGTGAATGGTAATTAGGGCCATTCAATGCTAGATAGACTAGAACTTTGAAATGCAAACCTATGTTGTTAGAAGTGATACTAATCGTGTGTATCTTAGATGCTAGCCATGTAAACAGACAGTTCCTGTCTGTCACTATAACTATTAATTCAGAGATTAAAAAGGGAATATTAACATTTAGATGAATCTTGGGTGAAATAATGTCATTGTCTATATGTCTCTTTGACATTTGTGATAGGCTGCCTAAAGGATAAATTGCCCTATGTTAATTTGTGTAACTAATTACTGGTGGTGCATAGGAAACAGAAGGTTACATCAAAAGCCTCTAGTTCACCCAGGACTGTATGGTCAAGTGGCTGCTAGAACACTATATAAAAGACCCTTGGATCCTGATCCTGTCATCTCAGATTTTCTTGAAGTTTCATGCAGGGGAAGCCTAAGCCATAAGGACTGAGATCCCAGTTCTGACTGGACCACCCTGGATACAAACATTGGACTATAGCCTATGGACTATTTCTGAAAGAACTCTTTGCATCTACAAAGCTCTCCATCTCTGCTATGAATCTGAATCTCAAGATTGACTCATGTCTGTATGTATACTATCCTTCTTCGAGTGCTGTCCCTGTAGGTGCTCCACTCCAGGTGATGGTGCATCCCGGCGCCGTTGATCGGAGATCTTTGGTAGCAGTGCCTGGTCAGGACGCATGCGCTCAGCTGCTGTCTCGCAGCATTGTTAGGGTCTGCCTGAGCGTGCGCATCCCGTACCCCCCTCAATTCCTTCTCAACTGTCCTCGGCTGAAGACGGGACTCGGGACATAAGAACATACATAAGAACGGCCGTAGTGGTTCAGACCAAAGGTCCATCTAGCCCAGTATCCTGTCTACCGACAGTGGCCAATGCCAGATGCCCCAGAGGGAGTGAACCTAACAGGTAATGATCAAGTGATCTCTCTCCTGCCATCCATCTCCACCCTCTGACAAACAGAGGCTAGAGACACCATTCCTTACCCATCCTAGCTAATAGCCATTAATGGACTTAACCACCATGAATTTATCCAGTTCTCTTTTAAACACTGTTATAGTCCTAGCCTTCACAACCTCCTCAGGCAAGGAGTTCCACAAGTTGACTGTGTGCTGTGTGAAGAAGAAGTTCCTTTTATTTGTTTCAAACCTGCTGCCCATTAATTTCATTTGGTGGCCCCTAGTTCTGATATTATGGGAACAAGTAAATAACTTTTCCTTATTTACTTTCTCCACATCACTCATGATTTTAATAACCTCTATCATATCCCCCCTTAGTCTCCTCTTTTCCAAGCTGAAAAGTCCTAGCCTCTTGAATCTCTCCTCATATGGGACGTGTTCCAAACCCCTAATCATTTTAGTTGCCCTTCTCTGAACCTTTTCTAATGCCAGTATATCTATTTTGAGATGAGGAGACCACATCTGTACGCAGTATTCAAGATGTGGGCGTACCATCGATTTATATAAGGGCAATAAGATATTCTCCGTCTTATTCTCTATCCCCTTTTTAATGATTCCTAACATCCTGTTTGCTTTTTTGACTGCCGCTGCACACTGCGTGGACGTCTTCAAAGAACCATCCACGATGACTCCAAGATCTTTTTCCTGATTCGTTGTAGCTAAATTAGCCCCCATCATATTGTATGTATAATTGGGGTTATTTTTTCCAGTGTGCGTTACTTTACATTTATCCACATTAAATTTCATTTGCCATTTTGTCGCCCAATCACTTAGTTTTGTGAGATCTTTTTGAAGTTCTTCACAGTCTGCTTTGGTCTTAACTAACTTGAGCAGTTTAGTATCATCTGCAAACTTTGCCACCTCACTTTTTACCCCTTTCTCCTGATCATTTATGAATAAGTTGAATAGGATTGGTCCTAGGACTGACCCTGGGGGAACATCACTAGTTACCCCTCTCCATTCTGAGAATTTACCATTTATTCCTACCCTTTGTTCCCTGTCTTTTAACCAGTTCTCAATCCATGAAAGGACCTTCCCTTTTATCCCATGACAACTTAATTTATGTAAGAGCCTTTGGTGAAGGACCTTGTCAAAGGCTTTCTGGAAATCTAAGTACACTATGTCCACTGAATCCCCCTTGTCCACATGTTTGTTGACACCTTCAAAGCACTCTAATAGATTAGTAAGACACGATTTCCCTTTACAGAAACCATGTTGACTTTTGCCCAACAATTTGTGTTCTTCTATGTGTATGACAATTTTATTCTTTACTATTGTTTCAACTAATTTGCCCGGTACTGACGTTAGACTTACTGGTCTTAATTGCTGGGATCACCTCTAGAGCCCTTTTTAAATATTGGCGTTACATTAGCTATCTTCCAGTCATTGGGTACAGAAACCAATTTAAAGGACAGGTTACAAACCATAGTAAATAGTTCCGCAACTTCACATCTGAGTTCTTTCAGAACTCTTGGGTGAATGCCATCTGGTCCTGGTGACTTGTTATTGTTAAGTTTATCAATTAATTCCAAAATCTCCTCTTAGGGACAGTGCTCATCTCTTCCCTGGTTACTGTAGGAAATAAGTAGAGAAAAATAGAAATAGTTAGCTAGCCATTTCCCAGTTCTCCCTTTCCTTTAGCATAGTTCATTAGTTTAAAAAAAAAATAATAATTTTTTTTTCAAGTTAGTCTCTCGAGACTTCCCCGGCCACTCATACTTTCATTTTGCCGGGGTCGCCAGGCTTTAAGAAATGTGGCTCCTGCAGGGAGTCTATGCCGTGGTCTGACAGGCACTCACTCTGTGTGAAATGCCTCCGTGAGAAACATGTCCCTGTGAAGTGTCTCCACTGTAACAACTTAAAAACTAGAGCTCGCCGTGTCAAGGCTGTATCCCCACTTTGAACTTTAGGGTACAAATGTAGGGGCCTGCATGAAAACTTCTAAGCTTATCTACCAGCTTAGCTCTGGTCCGCTGCCACCATCTTAAGAATTCCCTCCCTGGGAAGCCTTGAGAAACCTTTCACCAATTCCCTGGTGAATACAGATCCAAACTCCTTGGATCTTAAACAAGGAGAAATTGACCCTTCCCCCCTCCTTCCTTTCACCAACTCCTGGTGAATACAGATCCAAACCCCCTTTGGATCTTAAAACAAGGAGAAATCAATCAGGTTCTTAAAAAGAAGGCTTTTAATTAAAGCAAAAGGTAAAAATCATCTCTGCAAAATCAGTATGGAAAATAACTTTACAGGGTAATCAAACTTAAAGAGCTCAGAGGAATCCCCTCTGTCTTAGGTTCAAAGTATAGCAAACAAGATAAGCACTCTGGTAAAAGGTACATTTACAAGTTGAGAAAACAAAGTAAATCTAAGACGCCTTGCCTGGCTTTTACTTACAATTTTGAAATAAGAGAGACTTGTTTAGAAAGATGGGGAGAACCTGGATTGATGTCTGGTCCCTCTCAGTCCCAAGAGCGAACAACCCCTCAAACAAAGGACACACACAAAAGCCTTTCCCCCCCCAAGATTTGAAAGTATCCTGTCCCCTTATTGGTCCCTGGGGTCAGGTGTCAGCCAGGTTACCCGAGCTTCTTAACCCTTTACAGGTAAAAGGATTTGGAGTCTCTGGCCAGGAGGGATCTCAGCACTGTACACAGGAGAGCTGTCACCCTTCCCTTTATAGTTATGACACGCCGTGACAGAGACTTGCGGCTAAAAATGCTCCTCATGGAGAAAGCTCTGCAGCTACCTATGGAGAAGGGCAGTAAACCCTCTCCCTCACACTCGCCTGCTCAGGGCTGGCTCTAGGTTTTTTGCCGCCCCAAGCAAAAAAAAAAAAAAAAAAAAAAAAAAAAAATTTGGCCGGAAATGCCGCCCCTGAAATTGTGCCACCCCAAGCACATGCTTGGTTTGCTGGTGCCCAGAGCCAGCCCTGCCCCTGCCGAGTCAGAACCGACCAGGAGCGTGGATTCACCCTCTCACGCGAAGAGGCAGGAAGCCCTAATGTCTCCTTTCAGAGACACTCAAAAGGGTAAAGGATCTCCCACAAGGTCTTTACCCATGGTGCTGACAGCACCGAGAGCAGGCAACTCTGACCGCCCCAGCACTTCACGCGGGGCGCAAAAGCAGGGACCCGACTTCCCACAGCGGGAAGCTCTCCTCGGCACCAGTCCTGCCGGCACCGACAATGGACCCGGTGCTGGCAACATGTTCCACCCCGGTGCTGACAAGAACATCAGCACCAAGCCTGCCTGACACCCCCGGAGCAGATTCAGACCCCCTGTGGGGCTCTCACAGACGTCTCTCGGCTCCTACAAAAGCGAAATAAAAATCACTCTGGGCCGCCGCTCACACTCACTCTCCGCAGCAGACCAGCCTAGTCAACAGTCAGTCTCCATGAGACACCATCAGCTTTCCTCACAGGCCATATGGGGGAGTTAAAGGGGGAAGTCGTTCTTTTCACTACTCCCTGCCCTTCCAGCACTCTAACTATCTCCGCTACAGCCTGGCGTGCCGCAGTGGGGATAGGATATTGTTTCTGTGGGGGGACTGCTGGTCCTTCTATTTTCACTGGTTCCCCAGTCCATTTACCGCAGTCCTGCTTGTGGGCCGCCCATGACTGGGGAAAACGCTTCCTCCATTCTCCAAGACCCTAGCTGTAGTTGTAGCCCACCTCCGCAAACATGGGATTACACTTTTCCCCTACTTAGATGACTGCCTTATCAAAGCCAGCTCCTACGATGAGACGTTAAAAGCGACGAACTTTACCATCTCTCTTTTCCACAGTCTCAGCTTGCAAATAAATTTCCAAAAATCCACCCTGATACCTACATAGCAGATAGAGTTCATTGGAACTCGCCTGGACTCAATTCGAACCAGAGCCTCGCTTTCACACAACAGATTCCTCACTATTACACATCTCCTACGCACGATCTCTGTTCGCCTCAGAATACAGGCACAGACCTGCCTACAGCTTCTTGGTCACATGGCAGCCACCACCTTCGTGGTTATATATGCCAGGCTGCACATGAGATGCCTTCAGGGTTGGCTCAACTCCAATTACAAACCCAGCAGACACAGTTTCTGCATAACACTGACTCCACCACCGAACATATTGGCCTCCCTACATTGGTGGACAAAACCAGAGAACCTGTGCAAGGGTGTTCCCTTCCATCCACACTCCCCAGTACTCATGCTCACCACGGACTCTTCCCTGATAGATTGGGGAGTGCACCTAGGCAACCACAAGGTACAAGGCCACTGGTCCCTCTCAGAGACGCGTCTGCACATCAATCTTCTAGAACTCAGAGCCGTCAGGTATGCTTTCCTTCACTTTCTTCCCACCATAAAGAACAAGTCCATCTGAGTTCTGATGGACAATATAGCATGTATGTTCTATATCAACAGGCAGGGGGGAGCACGATCTCACTCCCTAGGCACAAAAGCCATCTGACTATGGAATTGGTGCATACAACATCACATAGAAATCACCGCTTCCTACGTGCCTGGGTGTCACAACACTACCGCAGACACACTCAGCAGACACTTCTCCGAGGAACACAAATGGGAATTACATCCCACGATACTCCGACAGCTCTTCTCCCACTGGGGCACTCCATCGATAGACCTGTTTGCCACTCCTCAAAACCGCAAATGCCATCTATTTTGCTCCAGAGCGGGACTCGGGCACGCATCTCTAGGGCATGCATTCCTCATTCCTTGGAACAACTCCCTCATGTACGCTTTTCCACCGATTCCACTCATACACAGGGTTCTACGCAAAATCACAGAGGACAAGGCCCGGGTCATACGTATTGCTCCAGCTTGGCCCAGACAGATATGGTATCCTTACCTGCTACGCATGTCCATCCATCCTCCAAGGACTCTCCCCGACAGACCAGATCTCCTCTCCAGAACTGTGGTCGGCTTCTTCATCCGCAGCTCCAGAAACTCCATCTGATGGCATGGTTCCTTCATGGTTTCAATCCCACGAATTAGCCTGCTCAGAACAGGTCCAGTACGTCCTCCTGCACAATAGAAGGGACTCCACTCGTAAGACTTACCTGCAAAAGTGGAAACGCTTCTCCACCTGGTTCTTCACAGACGCTTGTCAACCCAGACTGCAACCCTCCCTGACATCTTAGACTATCTTTTTGAACTAAAACAGGATGGTCTTTCACTCAGTTCTGTCAGAGTACACCTTGCGGCCCTTACCACCTTCCATGACACTCTGGACAGCTATTCACTTTTCGCCTACCCTACCATAAAATGCTTCCTCACGGGCCTGCAAAATCTCTACCCTGAGATTCATTCACCAGTAGCCTCCTGGAGTCTCCACCTAGTTCTCCGCACTCTTATGAAACCTCCTTTCGAGCCCCTGGCTACCTCATCACTGCTTCACATGTCCATGAAAGTGGCTTTCTTGGTTGCCATAATGTCAATGAGAAGGGTTGGTGAAATAAGCACCCTGATGGCCTACCCTCCCTACACCATTTTCTCTAAAGACAAGGTTACTATGTGACCCCACCCCAAATTCCTCCCCAAGGTGGTGTCTACCTTCCACCTTAACCAGCCAATACACTTACCTGTATTCCATCCCAAGCCTCACATGACTCCACAGGAATCGGCGGGCGATGTCCAATGGGCTCTTACATTCTATCTTGACAGAACTAAACCATTTCATAAATCCCATAAGCTATTTGTTTCTACTACCGAGAGATCAAAGGAAGAGGCTATCTCTAAGCAAAGACTCTCCAAGTGGATCTCGGACTGCATCAGATCCTGCTATCAGAGCCAGAATGTTCAACCACCAGAGAGTGTTAGAACTCATTCTACTAGAGCAATGTAAACGTCCATTGCCTTCCTGCACAACGTACTTATTAGAGACATATGTAAGGCGGCCACATGGACATCTGACCACACATTTGCCAAACATTATGCTATCACACCGGATACCACAGCAGACACCATAGTCAGCCATACGGTACTGTCTACCGTTATCCCTCATGCAACTCCAAAATCCCACCAACCATAATGGGTACTGCTTCACATTCACCTGGAGCGGAGCACCCACAGCGACAACACTCGAAGAAGAGAAAGTTACTCACCTTGCAGTAACTGAGGTTCTTCGAGGTGTGTGTACCTGTGGGTGCTCTACCACCCACCCTCCTCCCCTCTACTTTGGAGTAATAATCAGACAACTCTACGGTAGAGAAGGAACTGAGGGGGGTGCGGGACGCACGCACTCAGGCAGACCCTAATGATGTCGTGAGACAGCAGCTGAGCTTGTGCATCCTGACCAGGCACTGCTACCAAAGATCTGCGATCAACGGCGCCGGGATGCACCGTCACCTGGAGTGGAGCACCCACAGGGACACACATCTGAAAGAACCTCAGTTACTGCAAGGTGAGTAACTTTCTCTTCTTTTAACCAATACTCTCTCGCGCTCTTTTCTTTTTTAATAAATTTTAGTTTAGTTAATAAGAATTGGCTGTAAGCGTGTATTTGGGTAAGATCTGGAATATTCATTAACCTGGGAGGTAATGTGTCCAATCCTTTGGGATTGGTAGAACTTTTTTATATGATGAATAAGATTTTCATTAATCCTCATCATATTTGACTTGGGTGTCTAAGTGGAGGCTTGAGGGATTACTTTAAGGGAACTGTGTTGGTGACTTCTGAGTAACCAGTGAGGTACAAAAGAAGCTGTTTTGTGCTGGCTTGGTAAATCTAAGTATTGGAATATCCACCAGCTTTGGGGATTGCCTGCCCCATTCTTTGCAGTTCACCCTAATTGAGTGACCTCAGCTGGCTCCCCTGGGATTCTGGTCACAGAGGTCTAATCTCCTGAGCAGACAGCACCAGCAGCCCTTCAAACCGCCAAAGGCATATTCAACAGTCACTCTGTACCTGCTGAGCCTGTTGTTGAAGCACTACTTGATGCTGTCGAGGTGGCCGGTGTACTGCTTCATGAGCCATGGGAGTAAAGGGTAGGCAAGGATCACTGTTGGCATTTCAACATCCCCAATGGTAATCCTCTGGTCCGGAAAGAAAGTCCCCATGTGCAACTTTCTGTACAGGCCTGTGTTACTAAAGATGCATGCATCATGCACCTTGTCTGACCAGTCCGCATTGATGTCGGTGACATGACTCTAGTGATCCATTGGCACTTGCAACACCATAGAAAAGTAACCCTTGCTGTTGATGTACTCCATTGCAAGGTGGTCTGGTGCCAAAATAGGGATATGCATGCCATCTATCGCCCCACTGCAGTTTGGGAACCCCATTGCGGAAAAACCATCCACTATTACCCACACATTGCCCAGACTCAGTCCTTCGTAGCAGGATGCAATTAGTGGCCCTGCACACTTGCATCACAGCAACCTCCACAGGGGATTTACCATCTCCAAATAGATTCCTGACTGATCAGTAGCAATCTGGCATTGCCAGCATCCACACAGCGATCACCACTTGCTTCATTGTGAGTGCAGGTCTCATTTTGGTGTTGCTGCGCTGGCACGCTGGGGCAAGCTCTGCATACAGTTTCAGGAATGTGGCCTCGCGCTTCCGAGAGTTCTGCAGCCACTGCTCGTCATCCGATATCTGCATAACGATGTGATCCTATCAGTCCATGCTTGTTTCTCAGGCCCAGAACTAGCGATCCACCATGTGCAGCTGCTCGGTGAATGCTAACAGCAATCTTGAATTGTTTCTTTCCACGGCGCACTGCAAGGCAGCCACCAAGTCATCGTCATCAGACTCGCAGCTTAGGAAGTACTGCAGGATCAGGCACATTGTGTTTGTAATGCTCGGTGCAATACTGAAGAGCAGTGCGGGATCTATGCTTCTCACAGAGATGGCGGACGTGCGGTTAGCAGGGCTTCCGAAAAACAGCATGAAATGTAATAGAATTGCCATCGAATGATGGGATGGAGAAAACTGCATCATGGGATGCTGAATACATGTTCCCAGCCACCCTTGCACAACTCCTTTGCGCTAGGGCTTAAATATTCAGAGACAATTTCCCAGAGTCCCCCAGTTCCCACCCTCTTCGGGGCTCCTGGCTGCAGCTGCTGGGTGGGGGGGATCTCTAGGGGGTTCAGCCCCATGGGGGGCGGAGGGGCGCCGTGGATTGGGGCTTCTGTCCCACGGGCATGGGCAGCGAGTTCTATGGGCCCGTGGGGCCTGGGCACCAGGAATATTCCTGGCCCGGGGCCCGGTTCCAGCAATGTCTGAGGCCGGGTCTCTCCCTCGCCCCCACCTTCTGCCCCTGGGCACTCCCCACCGCGTGTCCCCCGGGTGATTTAAAACGGCTCTGGGCCCCACTCACCACCAGCAGCGCAGCGCAGCACAGCGGAGCAGCTTCTTGCTTGCTCGCTCGACGTGGCTGCCGGCCCCTTCCTGCAGCCCCGGGACGGGGTGGGTCTGTGTCACACCCCAAGCACCTCTGCGGCCAATAGTAAGCTCCGGGGACAGTGCTTGGGAGTAGCAGCACATTAAGGCCCCCTGACCCACCCTGCCTAGGAGTCCCAGGTAAGCGCCGCACTGCCCCACCCTCTCCCAGAGCCTGCACCCCCACCCCTTTCCCACACACCCCTTCCCACCCCCAACTCCTTCCCAGAGCCTGCACCACCTTCCTCTGCACCCCCTCCTGTCCCCAAACTCCCGCCCAGAGCCTGCACCCCTCACTCTTTCCCCACACAACCCCGCCTGATATAGTGGGTGTTGGTCCTGTTTTGAGCAGGGGATTGGACTAGATGACCAGGACCGGCTCTGGCTTTTTTGCCGCCCCAGGCAAAAAAGCCTCCGCCCCCCCCCCTCCCGCCCCCACGGAGCGCGGCCGGGGATGGCGCCGAGCCCGGCCGCGGGCCGCTCTCCCCGACCAGCCAGAGTGCTGGGGGGAGGGCGGCGAGCCCACCGCGGCTCCGCTGGCGGCCGGAGCCCCGGGAGGAGGGCGGTGAGCCCGGCCGGGGCTCCGCTCTCCCCGGCGGCCAGAGCGCCGGGAGGAGGGCGGAGTGCCCGGCTGGGGCTCCGCTCTCCCCGGCGGCCAGAGCGCCGGGAGGAGGGCGGAGTGCCCGGCCGGGGCTCCGCTCTCCCCGGCGGCCAGAGCGCCGGGAGGAGGGCGGCGAGCCCGGCCGGGGCTCCGCTTCCCCGGCGGCCAGAGCGCCGGGAGGAGGGCGGAGAGCCCGGCCGGGGCTCCGCTCTCCCCGGCGGCCAGAGCGCCGGGAGGAGGGCGGAGTGCCCGGCCGGGGCTCCGCTCTCCCCGGCGGCCAGAGCGCCGGGAGGAGGGCGGCGAGCCCGCCGCAGCTCCGCTCTCCCCGGCGGCCGGAGCGCCACGGGGAGGGTGGCGAGCCCAGTCGCAGCCCCGCTCTCCCCGGCGGCTGGAGCCGGAGCCCCGCGCCGCCCCCCTCCAGGTGCCGCCCCAAGCACAAGCTTGGTGGGCTGGTGCCTGGAGCCGGCCCTGTAGATGACCTCCTGAGGTTTCTTCTAACCCTAATATTCTATGATTCTATGATCCCACCCCCAACTCTCTCCCAGAGCCTATACCCCCAGCCCTTTCCCACACCCCCCCTCTGCCCCCAACTCCCTCCCACAGCCTGCACCCCTCACTCACTCCTGCACTCCCACCCCTTGCCCCAGCCCAGAGCCTACACCCAAACTCCATTCCAGAGCCTGCACCCCCCTCCCTCCACACCCCCTCCCATCCCCAAACTCCCTCCCAGAGCCTGCACCCCCACCCCTTTCCCACACACCCCCTCTTGCCCCCAACTCCCTCCCAGAGCCTGCACTCCCACCCCTTGCCCCAACCCAGAGCCTGCACCCAAACTCCATCCCAGAGCCTTCACCCAAACTCCCTCCTGCACACTCACCCCCAGCCCGGAGCCTGCACCCAGCACCCAAACTCCCTCCCAGAGCCTGCACCCCAGCCCTCCGCACTCCCTCCCAGAGCCTGCACCCCTCACCCCCTCCTGCACCCCCACCCCTTGCCCCAGCCCAGAGCTTACACCCAAACTCCATCTCAGAGCCTGCACCCTCCACCCCTTGCTCCATCCCGGAGCCTGCACCCAGCACCCAAACTCTGTCCCAGAGCCTGCACCCCAGACCCCTTTCTCCCACCCAAACTCCCTCCCAGAGCCTTAGGCAGGTGGGGGGTGGAGTTTGGGGGGGAGGAGTTGGAGGGGTGGGCTCTGGGCATTCTGGGCACCACCAAAATTTCTACAAACCTGCCACCCGTGACCACAGGGGCAAGGCCGGGGCTCCTGCAGGTTTGAAAATATATACTGGAGCTCTGCTCTGTATGGCTCCAATTGAATTTAAGCCCTGGTTTGTGTCCATGAGGCATTGCAAACTCTTCCCAAAACACCCTGCGCTAGATGGTGGCGAGTTGCACAGTGAGATAGCTACCCACAGTGCACTGCTCTGTGTGTTGATACAAGTGCTGCTAATATGGATGCACACCGGTGACACAAGGATTGTAGTGTGGACATGCAGCAGCTGTTTAATTACTGCAGCAGCTGTACTTTGACGTAACTTAAATCGACTTAATTTTGTAGTGTAGACCAGGCCTTAGCCAAGGGCTCATGCAAGATTATCAACATTACTATCTGTGACAAAGCCCCGACCTTGTCTCAGTGGGTCCCGCACTTCCAGGCAGATTTTCGCTAGCCTCAGCGGCTCACTCTGACCGTCCATATGGCCTTTCTCTCTCTAGAGGCAAGGGTCACAGCCTACTGAGCCATTTTCATCATAAGCCAGTGAGGGAGGTGGGAAGAAGCAACCCTCCCTCGCACAGTCTCTGTCGTCTCACAGTCTCTGTGATTAATCAAGGAGAGTGGGGGAGAAGGGGTGGGGGTGGAGCCCAGGCCTGCCCTCCACTCCAGGTTCCAGTCCAGGGACCCTAATAGTAGCAGCTATTGGTAGCTGACCTTTTGAAACAGGACAAGTTCAATTCCCTGGGCAACTTCCCAACAGCAGCCCCCACTTCCTCAATATCTACTTCACCCTTACCTCAGGCCCTCCTTCCTTGTGCCTGATAGGGTTTGTACTGCCCAGTTTCTCCTACAGCTCCTGAAATACCAGGGCCGGCTCCAGGCACCAGCTTAACAAGCAGGTGCTTGGGGCGGCCAAGGGAGAGGGGCGGCACCTGCGGCAATTCGGGGGCGGCAGGTCCCTCACTCCCTCTAGGAGCGAAGGACCTGCCGCTGAACTGCCGCCGCCGATCGCAGCTTTTTTTTTTTTTTTCCAATTGCCGCCACCGATCGCGATCGCGGCTTTTATTTATTTATTTATTTATTGCTTGGGGCGGCAGAAATGCTGGAGCCGGCCCTGTGAAATACATGCCTCACTGGGAGGCTTTTAACTAGTTCCAGACAGTACCAGGTTTACAATGGCTCCAGTGGCTCCATGGGGCGGGGCCCATGCTGAGAAGGGGCCCCGGCCTGATCCACTTGCACTGCGCCCTGAGACCCCGCTGGCTCCCCCCGCCCACCACTTGCTCCTCTTGGCCTGCCTGCTGGCTGGCCGAAGGCTCCTCTCCGCCCTCTGTCCCCATCCCCTGCTCCTCTCAGCCCCCTGGCCAGACCCCAGTGCACCTCCAGCTCTGGGCAGTCTCTGCTTCCCATCACCCGTGGGGCCCCACCTGTCTTCCTGGAGCTGAGCCGCCTGGGACTGGTGCAGAATCCTAACCAGTCTCAGCCAGGTGTGGGGCGGAGACAGTGCGGAGGGCTTGGCTGGGCCCCTCCAGGCAAGTGCGTCTTGAGGGAGCCCCTCTGGGGCAGGCCCTGGCCTGGCTGATCGCGCCACTCCCGAGGGACCGGAGTGATTCCTGGCTCTGGGACCAGCCCTGGCTGTGCTGCCGGCTCAGCCCGGCAGACGCTGTCGCCTCCCAGAAGGGCTGGTGAGTGTGGCCGGGAGGCAGGGTGTTGGGGAGTGGGTCTGTGGGAAGTGTGGGGGGTGCTGGGCTGTGAAGGGGCGGGGAAGATCTGTGTGTGTTGGGGCACTAGGGAGTGGGGGTTCTGTGTGGGGGGTGCTGGGCAGTTGTGGTGGGGCTGTGGGCAGAGGTGGCGTTGTGCAGGGCGTTGTGCATTTGTGGGTGGTTCTGGGGGGGCACTGGGAATAGTGGGTCCAGGGGGCCTCTGGCCATAGAGAGTCGGGGGTGTTGGGCGGGGGGGCTGTGTGGTGTGGCATGGGCCTGCCCCAGAGTGGAAGGGGCATGCTGGCAGCACAGGGTCGGGCAGGCCACTGCATCTGGCACCTGCCGATTTGTAAATAGTGCCCTCACATTGGGCGGAGCAGGGCTGCCCTTGCCATGCTATGCCCCATTGCCTCTGGCTGGCCCCTCACTCTGGGGACTGACCTCCCTGCGCCATGCTCCATTGTCTCCATGGAGGGCCACAAATATGTTTGTCACCGGGCCCACAAAAGGTTAATCCGGCCCTGCCCTTGATTGGCTTCAGGTGTCCCAATCAACCTAGCTATCTCCGCTGCTTTCTAGAAGGATCTTAATTGGCCCCAGGTGTCTTGATTAACTTGGAGCAACTGCCATTTGGTTACCATGGAACCAGGGATTTGTTTAGCCTGGGGCTAACATACCTGTTCCTCACTACTTTCCTATAGCCTTCTGACCTTGCCCCATCACATATCTCAACAAAGCACTTAGATTCTATTATAATCAGAGTATAATTCCAACCGGACAACCTACGAAAAGGATTGCAGTGTGATAAATCCACATAAAAAAACCTCAGAAGATTCCCGAGAGAGACAACATAGAGACCTCACAGCTTCCAAAGAGCATTGACTAGGTGACACCCGACAAGATCATTATTTGTGGATAGAGAATGACAATCCTCAGGGCTGTCAATTTGGTACCCACATATGGAACAATAGACACCTACCTCCATAATTATTCCCAAAGATTCTGCCCCTCACTGGGTTACGAGAAAAGCATCATGTACCTGAACAGCTAGAAAATATTCCATTGTCCCCATTATCTACCATCAGCCAGTTCTTCTTCAGCAGTGCTGATACTCAAATTTATGGGACATTTTATTAATTCAAGTTTGTTCAGCTTTGAGATCCCACTAGCCAAAATTGGGATAGTAGATATATAAATCTAATGTCTAATACAGAAAAATTGTAATCATTACATTTTTGAGGAATCTTGATCAGATGGAGCACATTAAACTCATGGTTACCTAATTTTACCAAACTTAGGTACCTTTTATTCTAAGTATAAGGAACATTTGTGATAATCATTTGTGTTGGCAAATGGTGACCACTGTATATGCAAAATAGTAGAAGGCTTAACTGAGGCTTGCAAGTTACTAAACAAAATCTAGACAGAAGTAGAACTGTGTTCAAGGATAACAAAATGGTAATGCCAAAATGAATAAATTCAATCTGAGGAAACTTGTAAATGATCCAGCAGGATACCATGATTCAACTTACTGACAAATGCAGTACTTCAAGTTAGAGAAAGGCATTATATAGACAGGGCTGGCTCTGGCTTTTTGGCCGCCCCAAGCAAAAAAACAAACAAACACCGGGGCAGCCAGAACAGCATAGCAAAAAAACACCTGCGGCGCGGCCGGAGCCAGGGTGCAGGGGGGAGGGGGTGGGAGCGGGAGGGAGAGAGAGAGAAGGAGGGCGGCCAGGGCTTCAGCGGGGCGCTGCCACACGGTCCCTCCCGCCCCGCCGCCTGCTGGGAGGGCTCTGCGCTGCTCCGGTCGGCTGGGAGGGAAGGACGCGGGCTGCTCTGCCGGGCTTGCTGCAGGGCGCTCCCATCCTCTGTGTCGCCGCCCCCTACAGGGCGGCCGGAGCGTAACAACACACACACACACAAAAAGCAGCCGTGCCGCCTTAGGATTGGGTGGAATGCCGCCTCCTAGAAGCTGCCGCCCCAAGCACCAGCTTGCTCGGCTGGTGCCTGGAGCCGACCCTGTATATAGATAAACATGGTCTCAAATTCGAGCATTGGCTCTGACAAGTCCTCCTATGTGGCCTTAGGAAAGTCACAAACTTTCTCTCTCAGTTTCCCTTTCTGTAAAATAGGTATATTAATAATAATTTCTCTGCCTCACAAGAGTCTTGTGATTAGTTTCCAAAATTAAATGCTAAGTATTATTACTCTTATTTTTCATAAGGAAAAGTTACTTGTAAAATACGCATTAATGATCTCAGTGAACACATGTATGATGGTAATAAATCTGATAGACTTTACTGATTGGACAATTTAAGATAAAGATACAAAACAGCTAGCTACAGATACCAGGGCAAAGGTTCTAAAGTATTAAATTTACTTCCTTAATTAGAAAGTTGCTCTGCAATTGAGTCCATAACCTTTCGCAGAGTAAAGCAAGATGGGTATGTTGTCTATGCCTTTGCTCCTGACTTGGTGTCTTCTTCAGGTTGGCTGTGGTCTGGTAAGAAAACAAAGAATCTTTACATTTTGAATTGTAATATAGGTCATGACAAGCTTGTGAAAAAAAGAAAAACTGATGCCTATAGTTCCTGCAAATGAGGGTTTCTCTCCAATTGTTAAGAACATTGAGGCGGGGCACAGAACATTTTGTTTTCTGAGTAGATTTCTTTTTGCTGCTACTTATAATCAGTCCAGCTCTATATCTAGAGAGCCTGATCCTACTACTCCTTGCTCAGGCAGAACTACCATTGATTTTTCTATAACAATTTTGGCTGCATACATAGTCCAGCACTGGGACCAGGGTAAGTGGTAACATCTATTCTACTATTTGGAATACAGATAGTGATATCAAGTATTTTGTTTAATATAATAAATATGTCAATGAAGCGAATGCCCTCTTAGTCAAGCTGGACATGCTTTTCTTTGGCTGTACTAGCAGCTTCCCCAACCTCTGGTGAGCTATTTTATGACAACGTACAACAATAGCAACTTTGAAATTG
Organism: Emys orbicularis; assembly: GCF_028017835.1. Classification (NCBI taxonomy): domain Eukaryota; kingdom Metazoa; phylum Chordata; order Testudines; family Emydidae; genus Emys; species Emys orbicularis. The sequence continues at coordinate 77,042,868 of NC_088684.1, read as the reverse complement.
TATACTGCCTTATATTTTTCCAGAGAAATGCAGTATTTTCCCACTTCTGTGAATAAGACCCAGTGTGATTCGCAAGTATTTGGAGCACACAATATTCTGAATCTGTGGGTCAGACAAACACCGTGTGGATGGAAGTGGGGTCTGATTACACTGTTATTACTTTGCCAGGATCTGGTACCTTTTCTCATGTCGGTATCACTGGGACAACTCATGGAGCAATGTATTACTTAATATGAGTTAAGGTGGCAGAATCTGGCCACCTTACATTTTAATGTATATAACATCATTCACGTGCCTCAAAGTGTTTCCCATAGTTAGGCTGAATAAACCACAAATGGTAAATTATTCAGAAAAGAGGAAACGTCTTCCGTTTAGATTTTAAAAAAGTAATTCAGTGGACTAACTGATTTCTCCTTGACACACCCTTAATTAGTGTCAGCTAGCAGTGTTATTCTTAATTGTGAATTTGTTATAAATGTACAAAATTGTAGCTATTCATAAAATAGTAGGTGCTGGAATTCTGATAAATTGTGTTGGCTTTGAGGCTATGGACACCTGCAGCTGGATCCTGCAGCTGGGGCTCCCCGAGTAATCTTTACACGCAGAAGTATCCCCACTAAAACAGGTAATTTCACTGGGACATGTTGGATTCCATAGCCATGAGTAAGGATTAGACCCTATCTAGCAGGAAAACACCAACTCCTTCAACATTGAAGCCATCAGTTGGTGACAATTTTCAGTCACTGCTGACCTGGGCTGGATTTGATTACATGAGGAATTAGAAATAATTTGGTATTTGAATAATCTCCCACTCATGCTTTTTCTTACTCACCAGGAGTGTATAGGGTGGAATCAATTAAATTGTTTTATGGTTCTACTTATGAAAGTTTTGATGCAGCTGGAAAATCTTGTCCGGGGACTGAAAAAAAATTAGCTTTGTGATGTATTTGTTGTTTGCATGATGGATTTTGAAGCCCAGAGGCATTGTGATTGTAATCATAGCGACCACAGAAATGCTTTACCTTTTATTAATGGCACTAAAGGTATTCAGCACTTTGGATAAAGCTTTTTTTTTTTTTTTAATTTATGTTTATAGAAACTGTTATTTCAATTTTTGGATAAACCATCATAAATCTGACAATATTAATTAAATCATTCTTGGGGGATTAATTTTAGTCAGATTAACTATCAAGGCAATTATTAATTACTTTCAAATCAGATCACCATTAATTGAATTATGAGATTTTATGCTGTTTGGAAATAAATTGGCTCCTCTGTGCAGGGCCGCAGCCGGGGGGAGGGCACCAGGGGGGAGGGCGGCTGGAGCCCTGGGAGGAGGGCGGCGAGTCCCGGCCGGGGCTCCGCTCTCCCCCCCAGCGGCCAGAGCGCCGGGGGGAGGGCGGCGAGCCCCGGCGAGGGCTCCGCTCTCCCCCCGGCGGCCGGGGGGAGGGCGCCGGGGGGGGAGGGCGGCCAGAGCGCCGGGGGGAGGGCGTCGAGCCCGGCCGTGGCCCCGCTCTCCCCGGCGGCCGGAGCACCGCGCCGCCCCCCTCCAGGTGCCGCCCCAAGCACAAGCTTGGTGGGCTGGTGCCTGGAGCCGGCCCTGCCTCTGTGTATTCAGTCCAGCTGCAAATTATACTCTTTCATTACCAGTCTCTGGCCTCTAAACCAATACATGGAACACTTCTTATTAGTAGGGTTTTTTTTTTTTTAATTTCCTTACATTCATCCTCACCTTGCACTCATTTACTCCTCTCAATGAAACTGCTCTGATTTGGCCACTTGAGAGCCTGATCTAAAGCCCATTGAAGACACTAGAAAGTCTCCTACTGACTTCAATGGACATTGGATCAGACTCCATGTAAAAGAAAATTAAATAAGCCTAGGAAAATGCACAGGATGACAACTATGTATTCTATGCAAGCTGAGTTGGAGCCTGCCAACCCTTACTTGTGTGTGGGTAGTCTTTACCCATATAAGTGAGGGCTACATGTGTGAGTAAGAGTTTACAAGATCGGATTCTTCAAAAGCAGATGGAGTCTGTAAAAATTCTTTGGTATCATTCCCATGGTATACGTGTATCTGTTAGACATTGTACTATGGAATAACATTTTTTAAAGGTAGATTTATGTGATGGTAGGACATAAATGCCATAAAACTTTAGTACTTAATGGAGGACTATTGACATTATAGAATCAGGGAAGATTGGGCTGGAAAGGATCTCTTGGCTTATCTAGTCTATACTCTGTACTGGAACATCTGAGTGCATGCACACACACACAAACAGCCACATGGTTCCCAGTGCAACCTGATTGTAGCCTATTAAAGCACACTCAAAGTGGCCAGCAATAAATGCTGTTAGTTGAGCTCAAGCTGGATCTGCAATATTATTAAAAGAATAATGTTCGTAGGATTTCATTTTGTGTATCCTGATAATCTCTCTCTTTTTTTTTCTCCCTCACTAGCCTACTCCAGAGTCATTTGGTGAGTTCTGTTTAGAGTTCTATACGAGTGCACTGAAGGCAGCCAACAAAAACAGCTGCTCATAAACACAGCAGGGACAGATTTATAATTACTATTATTGTTATTACGTTAATTTTCACACTTCATAAAGATAATAGCAAAGACTAATGTCCTATCTTTTGTTTTTCAGAAGTAGATGTAGATGGTGGAATTGATCGAGATGTCTTGGACATCAATGAAGGTTATTTTTTAATTTTCTTTTTCATATTTTGAAAGTTTCATTGTAACAGAGAGATCAGTACAATGTCTGAATGTTAATCAGCTGTTACTTTTTAGCTTTAGGACTGAACCTTTTTGAGGGAGATATCAAACTTGATGGGGTGAGTTCAAACATAAAATATAAAAACAGAAATGTGTCATTGACTTATGTAATATAAAGCACGGCTGATCTGAACATGCCCAGCCCATCCAGCTTGAACTAGCCATAAATGTTGTTTATGTAACAATAAATTGAAATACTTTGGGAATGTATTTGTATAAATGTCATAGATAATGAACGAGTCATGTACATTTACAGAAGCATTAACTAGAATAAAAATCAGTTCAGCCATTAGATCAATGTAATAAACTTCTTATTTCCCTTACTGTGATTTCGACTTGTAGTTTTAAGAGTACTGGCATTAATCACATGCAGACAGGCGTACTTGAGATATCCTTAGTTTATCTGCAATTCTGCACAATATTTGTCAGTATATGAAACTTCAGACTGTTCCCTGCAAACCTTTCCTCCTCATGTGAGTTGCCTCCTCATTCAAGTTTAGGTCCTTGATTAGCATCTCATTTTAGAACATCCCTCTAGTATCCCTATTCACCTCAAAAAATCACTGCATTATATAATGCATTATATCTCAAAGAATCCCAGTGGGAATGCCTGACAATCTACTTTAGCCTAATTCCTTTCAAGTCAATGGCAATTTTGCCATCTAATTCAATGGGAGCAGATGATTATTAGTCACTACTGAATTACTTCTGGGATGGAGGATGGAAATCAATCTGCACATGGTACATCAGTGACAGTAAGGAAAGGCCACTGGAACAAATTCCTACACTTATGAAAAGAGTCATGGGATTGTTAATTTCCAGTCAGAGTAGATAGGACTTTATATTATAATGATATACTGAAAGATAGACCCTTATAAACGTCAAGGAATTTAGGGTTTAGCTGACCCTGCTGGGATTTGAAACTCTGGTCCTGGGAAGTCTCTAGAATAGGCGCCAACTTTCTAATGTTCTAATAGGCCCTACCCCCACTCCACCCCTTCCCCCAAGATCTCATCCCCATCCCGCCTCTTCTTGCCCCTGCTTTGCCCCGTTCTGCTCCATCCCCCGAGCACACCCCGACCTCGCTCTCCCTCCCCACAGCGTCACTTGTACGCCGTGGAACAGCTGATGACGGTGAGCAGGAGGTGCTGGGGAGAGGGGGAGGCACTGATAAGGGGGCTGCCAGTGGGTGCTCAGTACCCACCATTTTTTTTCCATGGGTGCGAGCACCCATAGAGTCGGTGCCTATGGTCTCTAGTATTTCAAACCTGAAGCCTACACCACTGAGCCATTCCTCAGCATTTGTGCTCCTAGGCTTATTTCTCAACTACTCACACAGATTCATAAGAGACATATTTCTTACTTGCAGGTTAGAGCTACTACATTTTCTTTTTACTACCTACTCCTATGTCATCCCTTACTTGAACTCTTTACATTTATTTTTCTTCTCAAATACAGGAACGAAACTCCATTATTGGTGACAACTATCGGTGGCCCCTCACCATCCCATATGTCCTTGAGGATAGCCTGGGTACCGTATTTGCCTTTGAAATAAATTCATAAATAAATATAATAGTGTCTGCTTTGGTTGAAAAGTTGCACTAGTTTTAAATACAAGTTTGTTTTTAAAGTCATCTGCCTAAGGTATGACACTGCATTAAGTGAAAAGAAAGAAAAAAGTTACTGGGGATCTTTTTAATTTAGGGAATCTCACTATTCCATTTGCATGGTTCAGAGTGACCAATAGTTTGGATATGAATAGATGAAGGAAAAGATTAACCGATTTAAGCCAAGTAAGTCTCCTGGAGCAGATGATCCAGATGTATTGCTAGCATTCAAGGATCTGAACAATGCCAGTGAGGTGTTTATAACCCTTTACTTGCTCTGGGTGAAATCTGAGGTTTTTACTCCGTTTTTATTCAATCCTTGGTCCTATAAACTCCACTGAAGTCAGTTGCAGTTGAGAGCACTCAGCAACTGTCAGGATCAAGCATTATATACTCATCATCTTATATTGTATATATGAAAATCACCCATGAAACATATTGTATTATGTTTAAACAAAACAAAGGTAGAATCCAATTTTCCAGCAGTCTAGATTCTTAGGCCTTTACTGAATTTTTGCTCAATCCTTAATCTGTCAAAACTCCAAGATTTTAATAGCAGTTTGTCAGAGTGAGGTCTATAAAAGCTCAGCAAGGACCTCAGGATTTGGCCTTATATTTATAACAATGCTATTTTTTCCCTTACAGAAATGAATGCTAAAGGACTTCTCCTCAAAGCATTTGAACGGTATCGCCTAAAAACCTGTATCGACTTCAAACCTTGGGAAGGAGAAAAAAATTATATATCAGTGTTCAAGGGCAGTGGGTAAGAGGAAAAATGTGACAAATTCTCATTCCATTTGGCAAAATGGCCAATATTTATGTGCACTAATTAGTATGTTCTCCAAAACATACTTGGGAACTGAATATAATTCCGTATCTCAACCTAGTCATTTCTCAGATTTTACACATTGGAAACTATAATAGTCCAAAACGTGGTATGAACTTGGTAAAGGTTAAGTTTTCCCTTATTATACTTGTTTGCAAACAAACACTCTAGGACCCAATGGAAGTTGTACCAATGCAACTGAGTACAGAACTGAATCCTTAACAGACATGGTACCTTACCTTTCATGGTAAATCAAGCTATTTGATCAAATCATTTTTTCTTGTTTGGCCTTTGAGCATATGAAGTTCTATTCTCATGTTCTCATACTAAATTTGCCTTATAAAAAAAAAATTCCCCCCAGTGGGAATGCCATAGCCTAGACTGCAGGACTGCAAAATTTCCAACCATAATAAAGGGAATTACATATGGGTAGTGACATAGCAGGGTTGTTTTGACTCCCACCTGTGTCTGGAAAATAATACAAAGTCAGCCCCAGGCTATTTATCACTATAAATATTTTACTTTATAGACCTGTATAGACTAATTGTGAACCACCAAGGTGCAAGTGTGATCTGAATGCTATGGGCTAGAACCACAAAGGGATTTAGGCACCTAACTCCAAAATATAGAGCCTCAAAACCTCCACTCTGCTGCCACCTAACCCTGTAGTTACCTAAATTTCAGCCACTGGACATGCACACAGCCACTTCAGTCCTCATACCCAGCTCACATCCATGCCCCAGCAAGATCTTCGAACTAGGCATTGCCCCATCTATCTTGCTTGTGGGGCCCATTCCAATAGGCATATTGAGAGCATGCCTAGTAGATCGGGCTTCACATGAAACACTATTAGTGGTGCCACCTCCTTGTAACTTTTAGCCCAATGATTAGCACATGCACCCAGGAGGGGGGAGAGTCAGGTTCAAATCCCACCTCTGTCTGATGTGGAGCAGGAATCTGAAGTGAGGTCTCCCACCTGACAGGTGACTGCCCTAACCACTACACTAAAAAGTATTCAGGGATGCCTGTCTCTCAGTCTCTCCTGTTGAATCTCTTCCACCTTGTATGAAATACTTAAGGCATTGGGCCAGAGAGACAATGATAATGACTCTTGGAACTACCCATCCCACCTGGGATGTGTGAGATCCACGTTCCAGGCCCTGTTCTAATGACTATTGATACAAAGTGGAACAGGTATTATTTTAGATATCTACCTCCTTTTGAGGAGTGGGGCTTAGGCCAACCAATCCTCTCCTCTGCACTTTCTACTTGTTAGCTTAGGCGTCTCCCCACTCAGTACCATGCTGGGCTTTGGTGGATCCTATTCTTGGCACTTGACTCTCCTCATGCATTATACAGGGACTGGGAGCCTGGACACCTAACTCAGAGTTGTGGACTCCACTAGCTGGCAGAACGTCTAAACATTAGGCATTGAAAGGCTGAACCTAACCTATGAATCTATGGTCCTAGACCTATGAATTTTCCATGCTAATAAATCCAGATGTTTTAGCAGTCAGATCAAAAAGACCATATAGGGCTAAATCCTGGACTTCTGAACTCCCACTGACTTCAACAGTAAGAATTCAAGATTTAGCCAATGGTGTTTAATAAACCTCATCATTATCATAGAATCCTAGAACTGGAAGGAACCTCGAGAGGTCATCTAGTCTAGTCCTTTGCACTCAAGACAGAACTAAGTATTATCTAGACCACCCCTGACAGGTGTTTGTCCAACCTGCTCTTAAAAATCCCCAATGATGGAGATTCCACAACCTCCCTTGGCAATTTATTCCAGTGCTTAACTACTCTGACAGTTAGGAAGTTTTTCCTAATGTCCAACCTAAACCACCCTTGCTGCAATTTAAGCCCATTGCTTCTTGTCCTACCCTCAGAGGTTAAGAGCAATTTTTCTCCCTCCTCCTTGTAACAACCTTTTATGTACTTGAAAACTGTTATCATGTCCCCTCTCAGTCTTCTCTTCTCCAGACTAAACAAACCCAATTTTTTCAATCTTCCCTCATAGGTCATGTTTTCTAGACTTTTAATCATTTTTGTTGCTCTTCTCTGGACTTTCTCCAATTTGTCCACATCTTTCCTGAAACGTGGTGCCCAGAACTGGACACAATACTCCAGTTGAGGCCTAATCAGCGCAGAGTAGAGTGGAAGAATTACTTCTCATGTCTTGCTTACAATACTCCTGCTAATACATCCCAGAATGATGTTTTCTTTTTTTGCAACAACATTACACTGTTGACTCATATTTAGCTTGTGATCCACTATGACCCCCAGATCCCTTTCCACAGTACTCCTTCCTAGGCAGTCATTTCCCATTTTGTATGTGTGCAACTAATTGTTCCTTCCTAAGGGGAGTACTTCGCATTTGTTCTTATTGAATTTCATCCTATTTCCTTCAGACCATTTCTCCAGTTTGTTCAGATCATTTTGAATTTTAATCCTATCCTCCAAAGCACTTGCAACCCCTCCTAGCTTGGTATCATGCACAAACTTTATAAGTGTACTCTCTATGCCATTATCTAAATAGTTGATTAAGATATTGAACAGAACAGGACCCAGAACCGATCCCTGCCGGACCACACTCATTATGCCCATTCAGCATGACTGTGAACCACTGATAACTACTCTCTGGGAACGATTTTCCAACCAGTTATGCACCCACCTTATAGTAGCTCCATTTAGGTTGTATTTCCCTAGTTTGTTTATGAGAAAGTCATGCAAGACAGTATCAAAAGCCTTACTAAAGTCAAGATATACCACATCTACCACTTCCCCCCATCCACAAGGCTTGTTACTCTGTCAAAGAAAGCTATCAGGTTGGTTTGACACAATTTGTTCTTGAAAAATCCACGCCGACTGTTATTTATCCCCTTATTATCTTCTAGATGTTTGCAAATTGATTGTTTAATTATTTGCTCCATTATCTTTCCGGGTACAGAAGTTAAGCTGACTGGTCTGTAATCCCTCGGATTGTCCTTATTTCCCTTTTTATAGATGGGCACTATATTTGCCCTTTTCCAATCTTCTGGAATGTCTTCCGTCTTCCATGACTTTTCAAAGATAATTGCTAATGGCTCAGATATCTCCTCAGTCAGCTCCTTAAGTATTCTAGGATGTATTTCATCAGGCCCTGGTGATTTGAAGACATCTAACTTGTCTAAGTATTTTTGACTTGTTCTTTCCCTATTTTAGACTCAGATCCTACCTCGTTTTCACTGGCATTCACTATGTTAGAGGTCCAATTGTCATTATGTTCCTTTTTGTACCTCTATTAGAGGTGAATTTGCCATAGCAGACAAAAGCATTGGCCCATCTAGTCTGGTAATGTATCTAGCCTTCATTGCTAAGTTATGCAATGCCGTGCTTAAGGAGAAATTCCTTCCTTATATGCTTACACAGTTAGTTTGATTACCCTTATCATTTTGATTAGCTTATCAGTAAAAGTTATTGATAGTCAAACTTTAAAAAATGCAGCTAAAGTATATGACTTTATAGCCTCTTGGCTGGCAAGTTTCAACAGGTACTTTTTCAAATTGGTTCCATCCTTACTGCCCTTTTGTTTCCCTGTGTGCCCATGTTCTGTTATAGGACAGGGTAAAAAAGGCAAGAACTGATCACTTTTCACTCTGTCCTACATAACTTTGATTGTTTCAGTCAAGTCTCCAATGTCTGCAGATTAAATAACCCTAGTCTAAAGGGTGTAGTTTGGGCAGCAGCGTAAACTTCATGGGGATGACAAACAGATCCATAAAACTTTATCACCCCAGAAAAGATTTGATGAATCACCTCTTTTACATAAATGTATCTGATTTGCTTGCCTCCATAAAAGAGGCATTGAGAGGTGGGGAAGTAGGTGTTTCAGAAGATTAATAATGGGATATGGAGTATTTTAATGTCTAGGTTGTCTTTTTAAATTCAAATGACATCAGTAACAAAAGAAAATTGTTACCATCTGATTGCTGTTGTGTGTGAAATGAGTTGATGATCTCAGTCAGTTCTTAATGGAAATGTCTCCACATCACAAACGATCGTTACACTTCACACTCTTGTTAGCAAGATCATAACAGAGATCAAGAACTCGATGACTGAGGAACTACCTGCTCTCTTTAGGTAAAGGTTGCAGCACATTGTCAGGAAGCTGGACTACTGCTGACCTGAAGAACAGCTCTGTGTAAGCTCATAAGACTGGCCATACTGGCTCAGACCAATGGTCCATCTAGCCCAGCTGTCTTCCAACAGTGGCCAATGCCAGGTGCCCCAGAAGGAATTAAAAGAACAGGCCAGTTATCAAGTGACCCCCTGTCATCCAGTCACAGCATCTGGCAATCAGAGGCTTAAGGACACCCAGAGCATAGGGGTCAATTAGTCAAGATGGACTTTTCCTCCAGGAACGTATCTAATTATTTTTTTAACCCAATGATGACAAGTTCCACAGGTAGACTCAGGGCTGGCCTTACCATGACACAAAATGCAGTGGCCGCCTCAGGTGCCAGACTGTGTGTGGAGGGTGCCACTAGGACCCAGAGTGTAGAAAATTGTGTCTGCTGCTGGTGCATATGTATTCTCTCTGCTCTAGATGCACAGAGATGGTGGAGTGCTGTGCTGGAGGAAGGAGGGCACAAGAGACATAACAGGCAGGGAGGAGAAAAGGTGAGAGGGAATAACAGAAAGCAGCAGGAGCTGCAGGGAGAGCACCCCCAGGAGGCTGGACTGATTAACACCAGCTTCTCAGGGAGCTTCCTGTTTCCTGCTGCTTCCCTGAACCCACTTGAGGAGAACAGGCAGTCAACTGAAGTAGTAGGAGCCAGTTAGGCCTTTAAGACGCTGATATCTTTCCTCACTCAGGCCCTGCTACCAGCCTGCTTATTTGTCCCCTTCAACTGAGTGTTGAGAGCCACTATAGCTGGCACAGAACAGCAGTCATGAGTGAAAGAAGAAAACGCCCCTCTGGGGCAGCATTCAGAAAAAGAAAGAAAGCAAAGGAAGCTTTTCTATTTAAGCAGGAAGGAGCTCTCCTGAGATACAAAGACACAAATGTTCACGGTGAGCCTTCCGGCCCCAGTGAGGATGTGAGTGGTGAGGAGATGCCTGATCTTCCAGTTAGTCAGAGTGCAGGTGACCTGGCAGCTACTGCAGCATCCATATCTCCATCTCAAATGGATGTAACCATGCACATTCCTGAAGAAAAGTGTAGATCAGAGAAGAGTGTGGTGGAGGCGCAAAAAACAGCTGCTGCTGAGTTTAGTTCCTTAAGTCTAGATGATCCAGGACTGTGGACCCACTTGAGCAGTAGCCTGAGGGACTTCCTTGTACTGCATGGGCCACAGCAAGTGAAAAACTTCATGTTCCCCAAAGACAATGAAAATAGAAGTTTCCATCCAACACATTACTGGCGTGAAATCCCCAATGGTGACAAAGTGGAGAGGCCATGGCTTATGTACTCAAAAACCCAGAAAGCTGCATACTGTTTTTGTTGCAAACTCTTCCAGTCTAATGTTCCAGCCACATTGGGTTCTACAGGAACAAAGGACTGGAAAAATCTGGCTAGAAATCTGGCATGCCATGAGAAGGCAGCAAATCACCACAGAGCATTCTGTAGGTGGAAAGAGCGTGAGATGAGACTAAGGTTAAAGGCCACCATAGATGATCAGCATCATGAGAAGCTTGCATCAGAGTCTCTTTACTGGCAAAATGTTCTGAAAAGGCTCATTGTCATTGTGAGAATGCTTGCTACCCAAAACCTAGCACTGCGTGGCACTTCAGATCGGCTGTATGTGCCAAACAATGGAAACTTCCTTAAAATTGTGGAGCTGATGGCTGAGTTTGATGCTGTACTCCAGGAGCATCTAAGAAGAGTCACCACCCAAGAAATGTACACATATCACTACATTGGAAAAACAATTCAAAATGAGATCATACAGTTACTGGCAACAAAAGTCAAACAGAAGATTGTGGCAGATCTGAAGTCAGCAAGATATTACTCTATTATTCTGGACTGCACACCTGACATCAGCCATACGGGACAAATGACTTAAATGGTGCATTTTGTAACAACAACAGAACCTAGTGAAAATGTCCCTTCAATGGTGACTGTCAGAGAGCATTTTCTAGAATTTATTGACATCGATGATACTACAGGAGCTGGTATGACAAATGTGCTTCTTAAAAAGTTGGAAGATACGGGAATTGTGATAGCTGACATGAGAGGTCAGGGCTACGATAATGGTACCAACATGAGAGGAAAGAACAGAGGAGTGCATCTGAGAGTTAAACCCTTGAGCTTTTTTTGTCCCATGCAGTTCTCATTCACTGAACATGGTGGTCAGTAATGCAGTCTCTGACACTGAAGCCACACGATGGGAAAGTCGAATGGAGGCGATAAAGCCTATCAAACACCAAATTGGGAAGATAGATGATGCCATAGTTGCCATTATGGAGGATAATGCTATGACAGGAACTGTTCGTGGGAGAACAGTGGCAGAGGGAAATGGAATCACCAGAAACATACATAACTTCAAATTTCTGTGTGGCTTAATGTTGTGGCATGACATACTGTTTGAAATAAATGTTGTAAGCAAGAGACTCCAAGGTGTTGACTTTGATATATCTGGAGCAATGGTATTATGCTCATACAAAGCACATGGGATCTTTATAGAGGAAGGTAAATACACAGCATTTATTGAGAATACCACAGTTAGCATATGCTTTTTAGACACACACACACACACACACACACACAGAGTCCTGCCAGTGATGTTCATAGTTACCAGTCTGTTGTAGCTCGAGTCAATCTAATGGCCAGTTAGATTGAGCACGAGTGTGGAGCTGGGTTCTGTCGGTCGTGAGCCGAGGCTTTGCAGGACTGAACCCAGAGTTCCATGGCAAAACACCCCAGCTTTATAGTTATAAATTCCCATTTGAGTCCATGCATTTTGCAATGTCATCCTGTAATCATTAGTCCTTAAGTGGTGTTATCATTTGATGGTTATTGTCAGGCTTCCCATCGTTATCTCTTATTTGTTGTCTCGCCTTTGGGGGTGCCTGCCTCACCTCTGAGGTCATCAATGCTGCTAACATGTTTAACATCGGATACAATGGATGTTTTCTGATGGTCTCCTGGTCTTTCCAAGTCTCTCACTTCTTCTTGACCATCTGGACATTTGTGATGGCTTTCACACCTTATCTTTTCCTGATGAATGCATTCCTCATTCACACAAACAATCTCTTACAGAAACCTTCAAAGGTATACAGACAGCAGTATTGTATATTCAGCAGAATACATTGTAAATCAAGCCGTGCTAAATCTTATAACTAAAACAATTCACATTGGGGCTTCAGGCCCTCAACATTCCTCTAATCTTCTTAACATAGATACAATAGAGAATCCTGTCTCTTACTTCCTGATTTGTAATACATATAGGAAACCATCGTAGCTTTATAACTTATTCTAAAACAAAAGGGTGACCATAATCACTCATAAGGATTGTTCTGGTCCAGGGGTTGGCAATGTTCGGCACGCGGCTCGCCAGAGTAAGCACCCTGGCGGGCCGGGCCAGTTTATTTACCTGCTGACGCGGCAGGTTCGGCCGATCGCGGGCCCCACTGGCCGCGGTTCACCGTCCCGGGCCAATGGGGGCAGTGGGAAGCCGCGGCCAGCTCATCCCTCGCCCACGCCGCTTCTCGCCGCCCCCATTGGCCCGGGACGGCGAACCGCGGCCAGTGGGGGCCGCGATCGGCCGAACCTGCCGCGTCAGCACGTAAATAAACTGGCCCGGCCCGCCAGGGTGCTTACCCTGGCGAGCCACGTGCCGAACGTTGCCAACCCCTGTTCTGGTCTGTCATTCCTTTCTGCTATTCAAAAGGGGTGGCTGACAGGATGAAATCCAATCATACATTAATTCTCATAGTACATTATAACAGGGCCGGCTTTAGGCCGATTCAGCCGATTCGGCTGAATTGGGCCCCGTGCCAAGAGGGCCCCGCGCCAAGAGGGCCCCGCGCCACAGCTCTCCACCCCGCCCCCAGCTCACTTCCCCCTCCTCCCTTCCCCTGAACGCTCCGCCCCCTGCTCCTCCCCCGCCCCTGCTTCCCGCGAATCAGAGGTTCGCGGGAAATCTGAAAAGAAGCAGGGGCGGGCAGGCAGCACCTGGTAAGCTGAGTCAGGGGTGTGGGAGGGGGACGTGAGAAGCGCTCCGGGGAGGCGCGGCACGGCCCAGTCCGGCCCCGGCCGAGCACCTCTGGCTCCAGCAGCTCCGGCCCCGGGGCGCCGGCCCCGGTTCTGGCCGAGCGCGCCGGCCCGGCCCGCTCGGCTCGGCTCAATCCCGGCCCCTGCGGCTCGGCTCGGGTCCGGCCCAGGCCCCGCAGCTTGGCTCGGCTCCGGCCCGGCTCCCTCGGCTCGGGCCGGGCCCAGCCCCCGCAACTCAGCTCGGGCCCGGCCGGGCCCGGCCCGGCCCCCGCAGCTCAGCTCGGGCCCGGCTCCCTCGGCTCGGGACGGGCCCGGCCCCCAAGGCTCAGCTCGGGCCCGGCCCCCAAGGCTTGGCGCGGCTCGGCTCGGGCCCGTCCCGGGCCCGTCCCGGCCCCCTGGCTCAGTTCGGGCCTGGCCCAGGCCCCGCAGCTCGGCTCGGCTCCGTCCCGGCCCCCGCGGCTTGGCTCGGCTCCGTCCCGGCCCCCGCGGCTCGGCTCGGGCCCGGCCCGGGTCCGGCCCCCCGGCCCGGGTCCGGTCCCCCGGCCCGGGTCCGGTCCCCCGGCCCGGGTCCGGCCCCCCGGCTCGGGTCCGGCCCCCCGGCTCGGGTTCGGCTCGGGCCCAGCCCCCCGGCTCAGCTCCAGCCCGGCCCCGGCTGAGCGGCTCCGGGCCAGACCCAAGCCCCACGACCCCGGCTGGAGCTCCGGCCGGAGCGCAGCCCGATTCCTGGGGGTGGGGCTTGCGGCAAGCCACGCCCCCAGGAATCGGGCCCCGCTCTTGCTAAAGCCGGCCCTGCATTATAAAATCCAGCTCCTACAATGGAACAACTGGACAAAGCAAAGTCATATCTATAGTCTTACAAGTCAGATGAGGGATTTCAAAACGTTCTAAAGAGTGCACAGAAGTTGGCAGAGGAACTTCACACTGAAGCTATTTTCCCACCCATTCAAGAATACAAGAGTCACCGAAGAAGAAGACATTTTGATTACGAGGCACGGGATAATCCCATACGAGACCCCAAACAACAATTCAAAGTTGAATTCTTTAACCAGGTGCTAGATTGTGCAATACAGTCAGTTGAAGAAGGTTTCATGCAGCTCAAGGAACACAGCAGTATATTTGGGATGTTGTATGATATTCCAAAACTCCTCACTATACCTGAAGAAGACCTACACCAGCAATGCAGGGCACTAGAGACAGTGTTGACACATGATGACATGCGCGATATTGATGCGAGTGATTTAGGTGATGAACTGAAAGCCCTTTCAAGATACATTTCAGCAGGATCAACTCCAAAGGCTGTTCTGGAATATATGTGCACAAATAAGATGACCACCCTCTTTCCAAATGCTTTTGTTGCTCTGTGCGTACTTCTAACACTTCCTGTAACAGTTGCCAGTGGAGAACGCAGCTTCTCCAAGCTGAAGTTAATAAAAACATATCTATACTCCACAATGACACAGGAGAGGCTGTTCGGCCTTGCAACCATCTCAATAGAGCACGAGCTGGTCCAGACTGTGGACCTTCAGGAAGCAGTTCAAATCTTTGCAACCAAGAAGGCACGGAAAGCACCACTTTGATTATTCAAACAGATAAAAATGTCAGTGTTTACTATGCAGACAAGAAAAGTTACATTTGCTGTTCAGGTGTTTGAAAGTTAAGTGTTACTTAAAATTTTTGAACAAGGCATTTTAAGTTGTTATTCTCCTTTATTAAAGTAGGTAGCAGAGCAGTACCATGAGAGGAGTAGAACAGGAAGAAGGCAGAATTGAGCCCTTTCAAAGTTTTGGCCCAAGCGAGGGGGCGTCATTTGAGCTCCCGGCCTCAGGTGCCAAAACGTTGTAGGCCCTGGGTAGACTGTGTGCTCTATGAAGAAGTACTTTCTTTTGTTTGTTTTAAGCCTGCTACCTATTAATTTTATTGGGTGACTCCTGGTTCTTGAGTAATGTGAAGGGGTAAATAACACTTCCTTATTCACTTTTTCCACCCCATCCATGATTTTATAGACCTCTATCATATCCCCCCTTTGTCTTCTCTTTTCTAAGATGAACAGTTCTAGTCTTTTTAATCTCTCCTCCTATGGAAGCTGTGACATACACCTAATCATTTTTGTTGGCCTTCTCTGTACCTTTTCCATTTCTGACAACATTTCTGAGATGAGGAGACTGGAACTTCATCTAGTATTCAAGGTGTGGGCATACTGTGAATTTATATTGTGGCACTATGATATTTTCTGTCTTATTAGCTATCCCTTTCCTAATGGTTCCCAACATTGTTAACTTTTTTTGACTGATGCTGCACAAACTATCCACAATGACTCCAAGATCTCTTTCTTGAGCAGTAACAGCTAATGTAGACCCCATCATTTAGCATGTGTAGTTGGGATTATGTTTTCCAGTATGCATTACATTGCATTTATCAACATTGAATTTCATCTGGCATTTTGTTGCTTAGTTACACAGTTTTGTGAGATTCCTTTGTAATTCTTCACTGTCAGCTTTGGACTATCTTCAGTAATTTTGTATCATCTGCAAACTTTGCTACATTGCTGTTTCCCCCTTTTTTCCAGATCATTTATGAATACATTGAACAGCACTGATCCATGAGAGGACCTACCCTCTTATCCCATGACTGTTTAGTTTGCATAAAACTGTTTAGTTTCCCTTCTGTGAGGGACCTTGTCAAAGGCTTTCTGAAAGTCCAAGTACACTATATCCACTGGATTGCCCCTGTCCACATGTTTGTTGACTCCTTCAAAGAATTCTAATGGTGAGACATGATTCCCCTTTACAAAAGCTGTATGGAACACAATATGTTGAACACAATTATGTTCTTTACTATAGTTTCAACCAATTTGCCTGGTACTGAAGTTAGTCTTACCAGCCTGTAATTGCCAGGAGTGCCTCTGGAGCCTTTTTTTAAAAATTGGTGTCGCATTAGCTATCCTCTAGTCATCTGGTACAGAAGCTGATTTAAGTGCTAGGTTTTACATACCACAATTAGTTCTACAATTTTATATTTGAGTTCCTTCAGAACCAAAAAGTCTGTCTCTCTCACCAACAGAAGTTGGTCTAATAAAAGATATTACCTGACTCAACTTGTCTCCCTATTTTTAAGGCTATACAGATGGCTTCATTCTTCAGGGCTGCCAATGCCAGCAGCTTCCACAAGCAACTAATTTCACTAAGGGGGGGGGGGGGAAATCCTTAATTAAAAAAATAAATTAGATGGCCTGAATGTTGTCTCTTAAAATTTTCCAGGGGAATCACCTTTCTGGCAAAATTTTATGTGGCTCCTCATTTCTGGGGTTTTTGCAGTATCAATGAAAATCTCATCAACCCTTTCTGTCATTAGTATTGTGACATTTTCCTGTTAAAGAAATAAACCAATAGAAACAAAACAAGTTCCAGACAGACAAACACAGTGAAAACCACTAAACTGAATATTAGAGGAAGGGACAAATCTGAAGAACTAACTCCAGATATATTAAACCAGAATAAATTATAGAAAAAAAGAAATGCGTTCTCTGTGTAGCAAACACATTATTTCATAAAACTTTGTAACTCTTACATTTAAACTGTATCTGTCAGAACAGACTGATTAAAAAGATTATTGGGGGATATCAGTTATGTATTTCTCAGACCTGTCCTGCATTTTATTTTATTATTAGTTGCTGGTCCTCTGTAGGGAACCGCCAACAAGGGAAGCAGCAACTCTCAATTGGAGCCAACTGCGACAGGATTGGGACTATTCAACATGAGTTCCTTCATGCACTTGGATTCTGGCATGAGCAATCACGATCCGACCGGGATGATTATGTCTCCATAATGCGGGACAGAATTCAGTCTGGTAAACCATTTTCATTTGCGTTCTTTTCACTTAAGGCAATGGAGAAGACTAATCTGTGTACAGCTACAGTAGGGTTTTAAAAATATAATTCCTTCACCTCAATTTATTTATTTTAACAACTACCCACACCAAAGAGATAAATGTTAAGGGACTCTAATTAGGGCAATAGACCTCAATTATTATTATCATCTGTATCAAGGTATTTCCTGGAAGCCTCAATGCAGGATTGGGGCCTCATTGTGCCAGGTGCAATACCCAGAGTAAGGGAGCACTTTGGAGCAGGGGTTGAGCAATGAGCATCCCCCGGCACATTGGAAAGTTGGCGCCTGTAGCTCCAGCCCCGGAGTTGGTGCCTATACAAGGAGCCGCATATTAACTTCTGAAGAGCCGCTTGTGGTTCCGGAGCCACAGGTTGGCCACCCCTGTCCTACACAATTATAGCACTACCCATCCAAGACACCATATGGAGCCTGCCGGCTGCACTCTCCCCCGACACTGAGGACAATCAGCAAGGTCCATTAGAGGATGAGCGGGAGGATACTAGAGAGCAGAGGCGCCGACTTTCTGAGTTCCCCGGGGGGTGCTCGACCCCTGCTCTGCCCCAGGCCCCTCCCCCACTACACCCCTTCCCCCAAGGCCCCACCCTGCCCCACCTCTTCCTGTCCCCGCTCTTCCCCTCTCCCACCAGCGCCTCCTGCATGCTGCTGAACTGCTGATCGCGGGAGGCATTGGAAGGGAGGAGCACATCAGCAGGACCATCCTTGGGTACTGAGCACCCACTATTTTGTTCCCATGGGTGCTCCAGCCCCAGAGCACCCATGGAGTCAGCACCTATGCTAGAGAGGAACTGTCCCCTAAGAGCCAGGAGCTTTTTGGGATCCAGGACCTTGATGCCAGCCAGCTGAAGAGCCAGCCCCAGTCATGCCTGCAATAACGTATCCCAATTCCTGCCCTGCTCTGAAGCAAAGGACCATGTATCTCTGCCCCAAGAATGCTATTCCATCAGTTCACAGCAAACTACCACCATGTGTTCACACAATGCAAACTGAAAACAGAACAGACATCCTGCGTGTATGCTACTGGTGCAACATGCGTACTGGGAGTTACCAGACGTTTTATATTAAACCATCAAAGTCAAAAGTTTCAATGGTCAGAAGCTGAAACTACAAACATTTCAGACCAGAAATAAAGTATTTTTTTTATAGTGATGGTAAATAATCATTGAAACAACTTACCTAGGATTGTGGTGGAGTCTTCATCACCTGAAGTCTTGAAATCAAGACTGGAGGTCCAAAAGATATGCTATAGTTTAATGAGAAGTTGTGGGTTTGATGCAGGAATCATGCGGTAAAATTCTATGGTCAGTGTTATGCAGCAGGGCAGACTAAAAAAATCATAGTGCTCCCTTTTGCCCTTAAAAAAAATCTATGACTCAGTCCTAGAACCCTTAAATTACACAGTTTTCTTAATATAGAAGTTACCTAAAATACGTATATGTACAGTCTGCTTTTATATCCTGATTGATCAATTATCTCTCCTTTCATTTTCTTCATTAGGTAAAGAACACAATTTCAATACATATGATGATAAAACATCAAGCGCCCTGAACGTTCCTTACGATTACACTTCTGTGATGCACTATAGTAAAACGGCATTCATGAATGGAACTGAACCAACCATAGTAACTAACATACCAGAATTCATGGATGTGATTGGGCAACGAATGGATTTCAGTGATTATGATCTCCAGAAGCTAAATCGCCTATACAATTGCAGTAAGTTTTTCAAGTTCTCTTGAATCATTGTTGCTTTTTCTGTCCATTATATGGAAGAAATCAAGAAACATTTATCCAGCACAGGTAAAAGAGAAGCTAACGGTTTAGAAAAGTGGGTGTGTTAACAGCACCAGAAATATCAGTACAATTAAGACAGATAGAAATAACAGACCACACCAGCAGGAGTCCTGCTCTTTAGGAGGCAATGCAAAGCTTCCAATAAAACTTTATTTGACCTTTAGTTAAAGAACACCTTTACTAGGCAGCTGATTTGTGTTATCCCTTGGGTGGTTGTTTTTTTAAGACATGCTTTACTGTACAAAGTTTTTTGATTCCCCAGCAGTTGCGATAGACACTGTAGAAAAATTCACATCGCTGCTGTCTCTATTATATCTGCATTGGCTGCACCCTTCCCTATCACAATTTGGGAGATATAGGGTGTGTGTCATCAAATTACACGGCGGGGGGTTTCTCTGAAGAAAATACATGGTGATAGTGCGAGACCAGTACCTCTGCACATAGGCCAGGTAATTCAAGAAGAGGAATGAAAACAAGGGAGGGAGAATTATAGTATATGGTTCCATTATCAAAGGGGATTACAAATCTGTAATTGTGATTGGCTAAACCAGTTCAGATAAGTATACACTGGCTTGCAGATCATAACTTTTTTGGTAACCTCACCACAACAACAAGCAAATCATGCATCATTAGACATTATGTTTAAAAAAAAACCAATTATGGTTTCAAAAAACATTTTACAATAAGTATGAGCATTAAAATTCTACAAGCTCCTAGTAAAAATCCCTTTGCTTGCTTAGGTCCCAGTTCAGCAACACACTTTAGGCACATGAAGCACTTGAGGTCAGTGGGACTTACATATGTGCTTAAAATGTAAGGGTGTCTGTGGCAGGCCTGGCACCGCAGCGCCCCCTTGTGGCAGGGGTAGGATGGGGTGTCGGCGCCTCACCACTCTCCAGTCCTTGTGGCCGCCTCTCTGCGGGCAGCCAGTTACGGCCTTTTGGTCTCCCTCTCTACTGTCCCCCTGTCTGGAGCAGTAGCATGACCTAGCGGTCGGAGTCTATATAACTTCCCTTACGAGCGGGATAGCATGGCCTAGCAGCCAGAGTCCATATAAACCCCCTTTCGAGCGGGGTAGCGCGGCCTAGCGGCCAGAGTCCATATAAGATCCCTCACGGTTTGGGGTGAGGGGGTAGGGGGACTCGGGCCCTCCCTCTCCACCGAGCCCTGACCCAGGGCCCTGGTAGCGGCAAGCTTTCCTTGCCACTCGCTCGGCGGGGATCCGCCCGCAACACGCTGAGCGTCAATACAGCTTTAACGCTATTTATCTCTATAGTTCCCCATAGTCACTTCCTACCATGAATACCAGTTCGTCTGCGGCGGGGGGTCCTCCGGTCTGTTCCTCCCCTGGGACGTCCTCTGTCGGGGTCTCAGGTAGTGCCTCGGCTTGACTGACTCCCGGATCCTGGCTCGCAGGCCCTCCCTCTGTAGGAGCTAGCGGCGTGCGTGCGTCCTTCTCCTCCGGCGGTCAGCCCAGACTGAGCTGATCTGCAGGCTTTTATATCTGTTCTCCAGTTGGAGCATGCCCAGCAGAGCTTCCAGGGCGTGGCTTCCTCTGCTAGGAAGGAAGGGTTAACTCCTGCTGTACCAGTGCGGGGCCACTCTGCCCCGACACACACCCTCCCCCTTAAGACAGCCGCCTGGGCCGGCTGACCCTTGACCGTCTCCTCCCCCTCCTCTTCCCTGACTCGGGAAAAGAAGTCTGCATTCCCATGAGCCTTTCCCGGCTGGTGTAACACGCGGAAGGAGTAGGGTTGGAGGGACAAGTACCACCGCATGATCCGTGTGTTTGCGTCTTTCATGCTGTTAATCCACCTGAGGGGTGCATGGTCTGTTACCAAAGAGATGGGGTTCCCTAATAGATAGTACCTCAGGGCCTCGACTGCCCATTTCACTGCCAGGGCCTCCCGCTCTATGGTGGAGTACCGTGTTTCTCGGGGGGAACAGCTTACGGCTTAGGTACAAGATGGGGTGTTCTTCTCCCCCCACCTCTTGCGACAGTACGGCCCCCAACCCTACCTCTGAGGCGTCAGTCTGGAGGATAAAGGGCCTTGCGAAGTCAGACTGGATCAGTATTGGCTCCCGTGTCAATCGTTCCCACAGGGCGCAAAAGGCCTTCTCGCAGTCTTCCGTCCACTGGACCTTCCGTGGCTGGGAGCTCCGCGTCAAATCCGTCAGGGGGGCAGTGAGCGTGGCAAAGTTAGGCACAAACCTACGATAGTATCTGGGCAGCCCTAAGAACTGTCGTACTTGCCTTTTAGTTGTGGGCGTTGGATAGTTCTTCAAGGCTTCCACCTTGCCTACCAAAGGGCTGATTTTCCCTCGACCTACCGTATAGCCCAGGTAGGTCACTTCTCTCTGGCCCAACTGACATATGGCTGGGTTTGCGGTGAGCCCTGCTTTTCCCAATGCTCGTAGCACCTTGGCACGGTGCTGGAAACGTTCCTCCCAATTGGCACTGTAGACGATGTCGTCGATGTATGCTGCAGCGTACGCGTTGTGGGGGCTCAGCACTTGATTCATGAGCTGCTGGAAGGTAGCCGCGGCCCCATGCAACCCGAAAGGCATAATTGTAAATGGATAGAGGCCGAATGGCGTTGGGAATGCTGTCTTTTCTCTGGAGGCCGGTGTCAATGGGATCTGCCAATATCCCTTAGTCAGGTCTAGGGTGGAGATGAATTCTGCCTTGCCTAGTCACTCCAGCAGCTCATCCACCCGGGGCATGGGATAGGCATCGAAATGTGAGATCGCATTCACCTTGCGGAAGTCAATACAAAACCTGACCGTTCCATCTGGCTTGGGAACAAGTACTATGGGGCTCCGCCATTTGCTCCGCGACTCTTTGACCACCCCCAGGGCCAACATCACATCGAGCTCTCTCCTCACCGTCTCCCACATCTTCCTGGGGAGTGAGCGGTGGGCATCCCTCACTTTGTGGCCGGGGACAGTGGCAATATGGTGGTTGGTCAGCATGGTCTTCCCGGGCTGTGTCAACAGGACTGTGGGGAAAGCTGAAATCAGTTGTCGTACCTGCTCCTGCTGGACCGGGTCAAGCTCCGGGCCTATGGCCGCTGTCCCTGGTTCCCCTGCCAACGGCTCTAACTCGGGTTCTGGAGGGTACGGGGCAATCATCAGGCCCTCCCAATCTCTCCAGGCCTTGAGGAGGTTTACATGGTAGACCTGAGTGTCCTTCCTTCGCCCTGACATCCGCACTTCATAGTCGACAGGCCCAATGCGTCTGGTCACCTCGAAGGGGCCTTGCCACTTAGCTAGCAGCTTAGACTTGGAGGAAGGAAGCAGCAAGAGGACATGGTCTCCAGGCTCAAAACTTCTCATCTTGGCCCTTTTGTTGTATTGCGCCTCTTAGTTATGTTGGGCTTTCACCAGATTCTCCCGGGCGAAGGCTCCCAACTCTTGGAGCCACTCTCTCAGGTGGAGGATGTACTGGATGGATCCTCAGACGCGGGTCTCCTGCTCCTCCCATGTTTCTTTTAGGAGGTCTAGAATTCCCATGGGCTTCCTCCCATAGAGGAGTACAAAAGGGGAGAACCCTGTGGAAGCCTGTGGCACCTCTCGCACAGCAAAGAGGAGTGCTGGGAGCAATTTATCCCAGTGCTGGGGGTCGTCGTCCACGAATTTCCTTAACATGGCTTTCAAGGTGCCATTAAATCTCTCCACCAACCCATCCGTCTGAGGGTGGTAGACTGAGGTCTTAAGCGCCCGGATGTTCAGCAGCCGGCACAACTCTGCCATTAGTCTAGAAGTCACATTAGTCCCTTGGTCCATTAGTATCTCCCGCGGCAGGCCGACCTGAGTGAAGATCTGCAAGAGCTCGTTGGCGATGACCGGAGCCATGGCGGACCGTAGTGGTACCGCCTCTGGATACCGTGTTGCATAGTCAACCACGACCAGGATATACTTGTGGCCCAAGCTACTCTTCTCCAAGGGCCCCACTAAGTCCAAGCCTATCCGTTCAAAGGGTGTCCCAATCACCGGCAAGAGCACAAGGGGGGCTCTTGGTACGCCTTTTGGGCCAGTCTTCTGGCATTCAGGGCAGGAGGCACAGTAGTCCCGTACCTCCCTATGGATGCCTGGCCAGAACCACCTCTGGGCTACCCGTTGCAGCGTTTTCTCCCTCCCCAGGTGCCCAGCCCACGGCACTGAGTGAGCTAAGTGGAGCAAGTTCTGCCGGAACCGTCGCGGGACCAACAGTTGGCACAGGTCTTCCTTCGTCTGTGGTTCCTGGACTACCCGATAGAGTAAATCATGATGGATCTCAAATTGGGGTCCTTGCTGACGGCGTTGCGGCCAGTCTTCCTCCCCGGGTGGTCCCATCGCCTGCTCCCAAGCCTGACTGAGGGTGGTATCCCCCCGTTGCTCTTCCAGGAAGTTGGCGTCTACCTCCAGCCATCCATGGTCCTCTCCCGTCGGGGCCTCGGTAGGGGTTCGGCTCCCCTCCTCTATCTCTGGATTCCCTGAGGGCCCCTCTAGGGGGTCGTCCGCCACTGGTTGGCCTAATAATCCAGGCCTTCTAGCACACCCCCCACTTTTCCTCCCAGGCTGCATACCCTACTCCCACAAGAGGTCAGCAAAGCCCGGCCAGTCACGTCCTAGGATCACGGGGTAAGCTAACTTTGGGGCCACCCCAACTAGACACCGCACTCGGTGCTAAGCTGCCTCAAGCTGCACCCAGATGGTGAGGTATGGCTTCACGTCCCCGTGAATACACTGCAGGTTGATGGGGGCCCCGGTGGGGCCAGAGGGCTTTATCAGCCCGGCCTGGATGACCGTCTGGCTACACTCCGAGTCCACCAAGGCCCAGGTAGACGTCCCATCTTCTTTCACCGGTATGACTATCTTCCCCGGCTCCCAGGTCCGGGCCCGGTGTCTGGTCACCCACACCTGTCCATAGTTACAATCCATGTATGGGCACTCCCTCCAGAAGTGCCCTACCTGTCCGCACTCGTAGCACCGGTCCCGCTTCCCTTCTTCGGTCGGGGTGTGGCGGGGGCTGCTCTGCCGCCCCGGCGCGTCGTCTTGACTTCTTATGAGGTCCGATCCGGATGGATCCTTGGCGCTGTGGGTCGTGTGTGTCCCTGATGGCTGGGCATATCGACGGGGGCCTCCCCCGTCCACCTTACGGGCCCCCCAGGCCGGGTTCAGGTTCCACTCCCCCGGGTCCCCCCCTTTGGGGCTGGTCTTCGGTTCTCCCTCTGCTGCCAGGTAATCCTCCATTAGGGAGGTCGCCTCTGTGAGGGTCCTGGGGCAGTGTCTTTGTACCCATTCTTTCCCCCCGGTGGGAAGGGTCTGCAGGAACTGTTCTAGTGCCACAGCTTCAGCTACCTGAATACTCGTCCGTCTTACTGGTTTCAACTACCTCCAACAGAGGTCACGGATTCGCTGGGCCACGGCTCGTGGTCTGGCTCCCAGCGTGTACCGTTCTCTACGGAGTCACTGGCGGTAGGTTTCCGGGCTGACGCCCGGTTGGTCTAAGACAGCGGCCTTGACCTTCAAATAGTCCAGTGCGTCCTGTGGATCGAGGTTACGGTAGGCGGCTTGAGCTGGGCCGGTCAGGTAGGGTGCTAGAATAGCGGCCCAATGTGCGGGGGGCCACTGTACGGCAGTTGCAACCCGCTCAAAAGTCACCAGGAAGGCCTCGGGGTCATCTCCCGGCCCCATCTTTGTTAGGCACACTGGTAGTCCTCCGAGCCCCTCACTGGCGCTGCCCCCTGCGGCGCCTAGGGGAGGACCCGGTGCCTGTCCTATCAGCGTCGCCATCTGCTGAACCAGTCGCTCCTGGTTAGCCTGTTGTTGGTCTGTCAGCTCTCGAATTAGCCGTTGCTGCTGCTCTTGCAGCTGCACCGCTTGCAACTGTTGTTGTGCTGCTAACTGCTGGAGCAACTGCGCTTGCTGCTGCTGCTGTTGCACCACCTGCTGCTGCTGGTTCTCCAGCAGCCATTTCAAAAGCTTCTCGGGGTCTATTCTGGGCGTCTGGATCCTTGTGTCAGGCCCTGATCGATGCCCACATTCTCCACCAGTTGTGGCGGGCCTGGCACCACAGCGCCCCCTTGTGGCAGGGGTAGGATGGGGTGTTGGCGCCTCACCACTCTCCAGTCCTTGTGGCTGCCCCTCTGCAGGTGGCCTGTTACGGCCTTTTGGCCTCCCTCTCTACTGTCCCCCGTCTGGAGCAGTAGCGCAACCTAGCGGCCGGAGTCCATAGAACCTCCCTTTCGAGCGGGATAGCGCGGCCTAGCGGCCAGAGTCCATAGAACCTCCCTTTCGAGCGGGGTGGCGCGGCCTAGCGGCCAGAGTCCATAGAACCTCCCTTTCGAGCGGGGTGGCGCGGCCTAGCGGCCAGAGTCCATAGAACCTCCCTTTCGAGCGGGGTGGCGCGGCCTAGCGGCCAGAGTCCATAGAACCTCCCTTTCGAGCGGGGTGGCGCGGCCTAGCGGCCAGAGTCCATAGAACCTCCCTTTCGAGCGGGGTGGCGCGGCCTAGCGGCCAGAGTCCATAGAACCTCCCTTTCGAGCGGGGTGGCGCGGCCTAGCGGCCAGAGTCCATATAAGATCCCTCACGGTTTGGGGTGAGGGGGTAGGGGGACTCAGGCCCTCCCTCTCCACCGAGCCCCGACCCAGGGCCCTGGTAGTGGCAAGCTTTCCTTGCCACTCGCTCGGCGGGGATCTGCCCGCAACACGTCGAGCGTCAATACAGCTTTAATGCTATTTATCTCTATAGTTCCCCTGGGTCACTTCCTACCATGAATACCAGTTCGTCTGCGGCGGGGGTCCTCCGTCGGGGTCTCAGGTAGTGCCTCGGCTTGACTGACTCCTGGATCCTGGCTTGTAGGCCCTCCCTCTGCAGGAGCTAGCGGCGTGCGTCCTCCTCCTCCGGCAGTCAGCCCAGACTGAGCTGATCTGCAGGCTTTTATATCTGTTCTCCAGTTGGAGCATGCCCAGCAGAGCTTCCGGGGCGTGGCTTCCTCTGCTAGGAACGAAGGATTAACCCCTGTTCTACAAGTGCGGGGCCATTCTGCCCCGTCACAGTGTCCTTAAATTCTTTGTTGAATTGGGATCATAGCTGGGTCCTCCCCTTATCTCTTGCAACTCTGACCGTTACCCCTTTTGTAAATTGTGTACAACCCCTTTCTTTGTCTTTTCCCCACATTTTATTATTTCCTCACTACATATGTGCCATTCTATATCTCTTATCCTTATCTCCATTCACATCCACTCAGTAGGAGAAATCATAGGCCTATTGAAGTCTATGTGTGTTTTGCTATTGATTTAATCAGGGCCAGGATTTCAACCAGTCTCTCTCCTAGCTTAGACAGAGACCTAAATCTGGTCTGTACTTTCCCTTACAGTCTGCTTAATATTTATTATTAAACCACGTGTTGTGCATTCAGTCAGTATGGTTTTAGTTTATTTTTATATGAGACAGACAAAACTTTCAAAATTTCCATGGGCTGATGCAATCATAGGTTTCAAATGCAAACAGGCTTTTGTGTTACATTTTTTAAAAATCCCAGCTAAATCATGTCCTCCTTACTGCTCTTTAGTGTTACATTCAACTGATATTCCAAAATTAGTAGTCTAACCAATTCATCAGGGAAATTTTGGTAAAACCAGTGGCCATGCCTGGGATAACTGGAGGAGATGGAGATCTGAAGGGGAAGGAGAGTCCATCCTCATTTTGATTGAGTAAGGACTGGAGGATCTGGGCTATCATTTTTATAAACAACTGTCTATTGCACAATATAAATACAACACTTAAGAGATGCAGAAGATGATTAATGGATCTCTCAGGTACGATGGAGTCACTTGATGTTCACGATTGCTGAAAAAGAACCCAAACTTTACATTAGTCAGTCCCACTCCAGTCTGTCACAGCTAATTAAAGGCCCACTCATGTGAAGTGCTAAACATGCAACTCATATTGACTTTGACGGGATTGGTGGATGCATAGGATTCCATAGGAGCCTAATGTCTTAGTATTCTCTCTGACACCAGCTTCGGAAGACTAGAATTCACATGTACCACTTACTTCCTTTTGTATCTTGCAGCCTCCTCACTAAGCTTTATGGACACATGCAGTTTTGAACTTGAAAATGTGTGTGGCATGATTCAAAGTTCAGAAGATAACAGTGACTGGCAGCGTGTGTCTCAGGTACCTGCTGGCCCACACACTGATCATACCAATATGGGACACTGCAAAGGTAATGTCAAGGAATCTTATCTCTTGACAATGTTTTCTGCTAGGGCAGAATTGTGACTTTGATCTTCTTCAGAGTGCAACTGAGGATGA
The DNA here is from genome assembly GCF_028017835.1 of Emys orbicularis. Taxonomy (NCBI): domain Eukaryota; kingdom Metazoa; phylum Chordata; order Testudines; family Emydidae; genus Emys; species Emys orbicularis. The sequence goes on along the minus strand of NC_088684.1, from coordinate 77,015,451 downwards.
ATTTTTAACCAAGCAGCATAAAATTATCAGGGACACGTGTCATTTTTGCTGTAGATATTAATGAAGGTTGAAAGTTCTAATCTCTTTCCTCTGCTTTCTGGCCTTTGGTATAGTAATAAAACAAGAGAACTATACAAGATGTATTAACTGGCTTAAAAAAAGATTTACAAACCATGGTAGTTCAGATATATGAAAAATATTTCTGCTATTACCATAAATTCTTGTTTGTGATTAACTGCTCAGTAGTAATTTTGGAAGGGGTTGGGATTTGAGAATATATATTATTTGGGTTGGGCAAACAGTTCATTGGGAATAAAAACTGATTGTTTTGAGCCTGCCAAAACAAACATCATGAGTTTTGATTCAACAGCATCAGCCAACTCTCCAGGTAGTGTATGCAAGCAAATAATGGGCCATCTGGAAAGGAGTCATTGGGGCAAACAACTTGACTTAGTTTTAAGATAGAGCTTGATAGTTTATTAATGGGATTCTATGACGGGGTTGCCTGAGATAGCAGGGGACTAGACTCAGAGATCAGGAGGCCCCTTGCAGTCCTATCAGTGGCGGATTTAGAGTTAGTGGAGCACTGTGCACAGCTTCACTTTCAGGGCCCCCCCTCAGGACCCACCCAAGAAAAAGAACATTCTCTCTTCTCTCTTCTCCCCCCCTCCCTGTTTTCATTCTTTTTTTCTTCATCCTCCTCCTATTATGGGAAGTAAATGAAAATAAAGTGAGGTATCTTGACTGGGGCAGAGGGTTGGGGTGAAGGAGGAGGTGCGGGGGTTGGGCTCTGGGAGGGAGTTTGGGGGTTGTGTGCGGGGGTTGGGCTGGGGCAGGGGGTTGGAGTGTGGGAGGGGGTGAGGGGTGCAGGCTCAGGGAGGAAGTTTGGGTGCGGACTCTGGGCTGGGGTGGGGGGTTGGGGTGTGGGCTCTGGGAGCAAGGTTGGGTGCGGGCTCTGGGCTGGGGCAAGGGGTTTGGGTGCGGGAGGGGTTAGGGGTTGGGCTCTGGGAGGAAGTTTCGTGCAGGGAGTGGGCTCTGGGCTGGGGTGCAGGAGGGGGCAGCGCTTACCTTGGGCGGCGCGGCTCCCAAAGCGACCAGCGCACACACTCCTCCGGCAGCAGCTCCTAGGCAGGGGGGACAGGGGATTTCCACGCATCGCTACCCGCAGGCGCAGTTCCCGGCCAATGGGAGCTGCAGAGTTGGCACTCAGGGCGCCACAGGGACTAGCCGGCCGCTTCTGGGAGCAGCGCGGCATGGAGGGAGGGAGGCAGAGTGGGCAGGGAGCTGCCTTAGCCCTGCTGCTGGCACATCTCTGCGTGCCCCTTGGGGGGAGGAAGGCAGCAGGGCAGCAGGTTTCCATGCGCCGCCCAGGGCTGGGGCAGCACATGGAGCCGCCCCCCCCGCCAAGGGCATGCAGAGACATGCCAGCAGCCGGCTGCTTCTAGGAGCAGCATGGGGCCATGGGCCACAGCATGCAGGCAGCCTGTCTGCCTGAGCCCTGCTGCGCCGCCTGCCGGGACTAGGGGGAAGATTGTCAGATGAGATTTGTCCTGCATTTTGGGGGGCCCCTGTCATCAGGGGCCCCATGCTACCGAACAGCTTGTTTCATGGTAAATCCGCTCCTGAGTCCTATGTCCCTAAATGGCTAGACCCGAAAAGCCTATGCTTTGGAACATGGATAATAAGAGACAGGCAAATGGGGAAAATAGCCAGCAAAAGAGAAAAATTCTCTTTACTCCAATACTGTATCCCCAGAGACTCTACGGCCTTTGAGGTAGGGACCATCATTTACTACATTTATAATGGGCCTAACACGCTGAGTCCCCTACGCATGATCACAATGTAATGTTAAATAATATTAATAAAACTGTAACCAGAAAACTCTTTCTTTTTCTTTTGCATTTCTCATGCACCTTTGACAGATACTGGGTACTTCATGCATTTTAATACCAGTGCTGGCAGCGTGGGAAACACAGCTACCCTGGAGAGCCGAATTCTGTATCCCAAAAGAGGATTTCAGTGCTTACAATTCTATTATTACAACAGTGGTCATGAAAGTGATAAGCTGAACATCTTAGTCAGGGAGTATGCTTTAGCCAGCTCCACTAGTGGTTTAAGACTCATTGAAAGGATACAAGGTATGAAATAAAGTTGCTTTTTAAATGTGTGCCTTCTGGTTGGATATATATTCAATATGCTTAACAGACTGCTGGGAGGGAAAAGCATAGTATAGTGAAGTGGCATTTTTCCTTTATCATTGTTTATCTTTTAACTCCTGTCCTCTGTAGTTTCATTATTTGCTTTCTTCTCTCTTGTTATTGCAGTGATTCTATTAGCTGAGGATATAATATGTGATGCAACCTCAGTCAGTCATTTTCCAGTAATACAGTCGGTACTACAACTGACTTGCACTTACCATCAATATGGTTCTCTCACCTAACATAGCTAAAGATCCACAAGCATTCATGGTAACTGATCTAAAATTGCAGGTGTGATGGGTTGGATCACAGAAACCCCTTAGGAACTGCCAACTGATGTGCCAAGACTACTTTTGCCCTTGCTTTCCTGCCCTGGCAGCTTGAGACTTCAGTGCCCTGCCTGGTTTGAGCCAGACCCGCTAGCCTGCTGCAAACCCAGACCCAAGTCTGAACCATGTCCCCTAACAGCTGTAGGCTTAATTGAAAGCAGGTTAAGAAGTGTTCCTGTCTTTAACACTCAGATGTTCAACTCCCAATGGGGTCCAAACCCTAAATAAATCCGTTTTACCCTGTATAAAGATTACTGGAAGCTTACTGGAACACCTCTGAGGGTGAGGTTTTATCTGTATTCAGTTTGCTTACTGTATTAGACATAAAGTAGAACACGCAACTCTACTTTGCTTGGTAATTCACTTTGTTCTGTCTGTTACTACTTGGAACCACTTAAATACTACTTTCTGTATTTAATAAAATCACTTTTTAGTTATTAATTAACCCAGAGCATGTATTAATACCTGGGGGCGGCAATCAGCTGTGCATACCTCTCTATCAGTGTTATAGAGGACAAACAATTTATGAGTTTACCCTGTATACAGGGTATAATACAGGGTAAACTCATAAATTGTTTGCCCTCTATAACACTGATAGGTATACACAGCTGATTGCCCCCCCCCCAGGTATTAATTACCAAGCAAAATAAAGTAGAACACGCAACTCTATGTCTAATACAGCAAGCAAACTGAATACAGATAAAACCTCACCTTCAGAGGTGTTCCAGTAAGCTTCCTTTTACAGACTACCCTCCTTCTAGTCTGGGTCCAGCAATCATTCACACCCCCTGTAGTTACTGTCCTTTGTTCCAGTTTCTCTCAGGTATCCTTGGGGGTGGAGCCAGCTGAAGACAAAATGGAGGGGTCTCCCAGGGGTTTGAATAGACTTTCTCTTGTGGGTGGAGGCCCCCTCCTCTCTTCTATGCAAAGTCCAGCTCCAAGATGGAGTTTTGGAGTCACATGGGCAAGTCACATGTCCATGCATGACTCAGAACTTACAGGTAGCAACCAGGGTTCACCTGCTGCCTTGAACGTCCTCAAGTAGACTTCTTATGTGGATTGGAGCCTTCCAGGATCCATTGTCCGTTAAGTGCTTCTTGATTGGGCACTTAACTTGCACATTCCTTTCTCAGGTTTCAGAGTAGCAGCCGTGTTAGTCTGTATCCGCAAAAAGAACAGGAGTACTTGTGGCACCTTAGAGACTTGTTTCGCAGTTTCTTTGAGAGTGTGTGACACAGTCTCTCAGCATAGTCTGTGTGATATGTAGATTGTAATGGATTTTTTACCTTTAGTCCTTTTGGTATGATGTCCATCTGCTTGCATTTGGAAAGGAAGATGATGTCTGTCTGTATCTGTACGAGTTTTTTCATGAAGTTGATGGATTTCCACTCCATACGGCTAAATGCAGTGCCTTGCATAATGACAGGTTTCAGAGTAGCAGCCGTGTTAGTCTGTATCTGCAAAAAGAACAGGAGTACTTGTGGCACCTTAGAATCTCTAAGGTGCCACAAGTACTCCTGTTCTTATTCCTTTCTCAGGAAGCTGACGAAATGCTTTACTAAGGCTACTTAGAAATCAAGCAAGTACACAGCCAATATTCATAACTTCGAATACAACAATGACACATGCATACAAATAGGATGAATAGATTCAGTAGATCATAACCTTTACATAGATATGTTACATGGCATATGTAGCATAAAACATATTCCAGTTATGTCACATACACATTCATAAGCATATTCCATAAAGCCTTATGGGGTGCAACGTCTCAGCAGGTAGATGTGTCTTAGACAACATAAAAAGTTGCAGAGCAAATTAATGTTAATAGTTAAGATATTAATATTACAAAAGTGGAAAAGTCTGAGTGACTCTAAAAGATTAGCCTAGTGCCCTGGTCTGAGGGATCTTATCAGATTGGAAAAAAATATTTCCAGACATTTATTTAACAGTATTTGGACTAACTTCACAGAAGTATGTGAATAACATATCATAATTTGCAGTTGACACGTAGCATGATATATTCTGTGAGCTTTCAACTGTAAAAAAGTTTTAAGTGATTTAGACACCTAACTCCGATTGGAAATCAACAGGGCTTAGTCACTTGGGCAATTTTGAAAAATGTACTCAATATGCAAGTTTCTTTCCTGTTTCTTTCCTCCCTCTTTTTTGAACATATAATAAACTTTAAAACTGATAAAAGCCTCACCAATCTCCAGGTTTACAGGACCAGTCTACAATAGTGTATTTCCCATATAAGGACTAATTAAAATGCATTGAAATCTACAGAAGTTTTTTCATTGATTCATCAGGTTTTGGATCAGGCACAAGACCTTTTGTCATTGTTAATAAGTCAGAGCAGATCTCATTAGAAAAGGTAAATGCATAATAATTATACATAGACTACCCAGTTATCCATATGCTTACTCTTTTAGACTGAAGAATGATAAATACTAAATAATAATAAATAGACTTGTTCCCCTTTACAACTAAGGCTTGTTCTACACTTAAAAGTTAGTCAATATAGATGTGTTGACCAAGGGTGTGAAAAACACCACACATCCATGGACATAGCTATGCCGATCTAACCGCCCCCTTCCCCCCAGTGTAGATGCAGCTATGTTGAGGAAAGAATAGTAGCTATCAATCATTTAGGGAGGCGGTATTCCCACACTAACAGAAAAAACCTGTCAATGCAGGCTGTGACTACAGGGTTATGCCAGCATAGTTATGCTGACATGGTTATGTGGGTATAGTCTGCATAGTGTAGACATAGCCTACATCTAATTGGACCTGTTTGCTTGCAAGGTCTTCCCTGTAGCAAATATCAAGTCCTCTACGCCTTTTTTTCCTGCGTGCTTGATTGCCTCATGAACCTCACCTGCTAGTTGCTCTCGTGCTCTTGGCATCCCTATACAGTGTCAGATTCCTCTCATACAAACAGGTATCAGGGCTTCTCAGGGCCTGTATAGACCTCAAGTTAATTTAAAGGGAACCCCTAACTCTCACTAAACCTATCCTGACAGAAAGTTTACTCTCTATATATTTCAGCCTACTTCTTGAAATCTGTCTCATGGATATTTGGTTGCAGTACAGGGTGGATAAGTCAATGGATTTAAAAAAAAATATTTAAATCAGATTTTTTAAAAAATGTATATTAAGTACAGGATTTTTTTTAAAAACAAAGCTATTTAAAATTAAATTTGAAATTGAAAACCTATGTTAAGGCCTAAATTTATTATCTATTAATCATTTAAACTAAATACACACAAACAAAAAAACAACCTTTAAGCAGTACACATTTGCTGCCAAGTTTTAAAGGAAGTCAAACCACTGAATTGGTGGAAGTCACTGGCTAAGCACCTGGAACCAGTTTGTTGACATGCTAAACCAGAGTTTGATAGCAGTAGTCTCTTCTGCAGCTGCAGAGAATATTTTCTGCATTTCAGTTTATTCAACTGGTGCAGTTCAATGATTAATTAATTCAAAGTTAAGAAAGCAGTTGGCAACCAAGAAAACAGGTGTGAGAGGATGAGATCTGCTAGTTCGAAAATCCTGGAGAACATGGGGATAGGAAATAATCCATTCTATTCACTAAATACAGATAATATTTCCTTTGCTTAATAAATCAGGTAGTTTTCAATACTTAATGTGTGATAAACTTTTTTTCCTTATGCATCTAGAATATTTAAGGTACACACAGCTATTTTTTATTTAATACAAAAATTAAAATGCTGCTCTTGTGCATTTTAATTGATTTGAATTTCCATACAAATAGAGCTTGACACAAATCACAAGTAAAAATTAATCTAGTAAACAAGAAATGCATCATTCACCATTTTCTAATATAAAAATGTAAAAATTAAGAATCTGACTATGTATAAATTAAGCTATATAACTGCTTAAATAAATATGTACAGCGTATTCTCCTGGTTAGGAAAAAGAAGCACCAAATTTAGTGCAAAAGTTATATTTAGTTGCAAATCAACATGTTTTAATGGTTACCAACCAATGAGAATCAGTCTTTCTTTAGGAAAATAACTAAATGGTACAAAGGCAAAACAAAAATAAAATGTATTTAAATCAAGGTTTCTTGCTTGCTGATCTACATCATGATTAAAATCGGTAATTTAAATAGATCTGATTTAAAATAAATCCATCCTTTTCTGTTCTTGAGATATGCAGCTGTTTATGTGCATGGGCTGTGTTTTGGTGGTGGTAGAGGTGGATTGTTTTGTTTAGGAGAGGTTTGTTACAGAGATACTAGGTAGTATTTTGTGCATGTCCAGTTATCACATTTGGATTAACTCACTGCCAAATTCTTTGGAAAATATATAATCAAGAAAAAGAAATGTCTAAGAACAATAACTTTTTCCCACTATTAAATTCAGTAAATATTATGCATGTTAAAGAACTAAACATACGTTAGAAAATTAGAAGGGAAAAGAATGTGCTCCTGCACGCATATTTAAATTTCATGATAAGCAGCGTTTATAAGAGAGATATTGACACAACCTCAACTCTAGTGGAATTAATACATTTTTGTGTAATGTCGTAACAGGTCCTGAATACTGTACAGCATTTGACTGCTTTGTTTGCCATCTTTTTCAGGTTCACCTCTGGATTATTGGCAGCTTTACCATGTTCCTTTGAAGGCCACAAGGAAATTCAGGATTGTATTTGAAGGCGTAAAAGGAAATGGTTCATCAAATGGAGGCCTCTCTATTGATGACATTAACCTTTCAGAAACACAGTGTCCCCATCATGTGTGGCATATACGAAATTTCACACATCTCCTCAATACAAGTCCTGCAGGGAGGAAAATATACAGTCCGCCTTTTTACTCTAGTAAAGGATATGCTTTTCAGGTTGGCTTGTATGTGAATGGTACCAGTGGCAACCCATTTAACTTAGCGATATATTTGCACTTAATCTCTGGAGTAAATGATGATCATCTGCAGTGGCCTTGTGAATGGCAACAAGCTACTATGATGCTGTTGGATCAAAATCCTGATATTCGTCAACGCATGTCAAATCAAAGAAGTGTAACAACAGATCTATCTGTATTAACAGGTTAGCTAAAAACTGATGACTACAATGTCTTGTTTATCCAACACATTGTCTTGCTTTTGTAAGAAAAGAACAAAAAGACAATGGGTCAAATTCTCTCCTGGTACAACTAGGTGCAGCTCCATTGTCTTCAATGGAGTTTCACCTATTTACATTAGTAGGGAATTTGGTGCAATGGAAGGAAGCCGTGACACAGGGGAATTGTGTGTCCCAGAGCAGGATAATAGGGTTGAGCAGGGGCCTTAGGTGGCATCCTTTATATTTATTCTTCAGGACACACACATTTTTTTTTCATGTTCTCTGTATGTATATCTATCTCCTCACTGTATGTTCCATTCTATGCATCTGATGAAGTTGGCTGTAGCCCACGAAAGCTTATGCTCAAATAAATTTGTTAGTCTCTAAGGTGCCACAAGTACTCCTGTTCTTTCTGCGGATACAGACTAACACGGCTGCTACTCTGAAACCTACCAGCAAATGCTTCACTTTGAGAACCACCAAACTAATGCATTTTAAAAACTAATCCGGTGTTATCAATTTTTCTTCCAACTTTATTCCAAAAAAAGATTCCACAACAGTTTTTTTGGATGACGCACAGAATAGGCCTCATGTTCCTCTGCTCCTATCGCAAGATAAAAATCTATTTAGCAAACCACCAGAAGACTTTCTTGATATAGCCTCCTGAGGGACACATCGCACTTGAGTTGATTCTCAGGCCCGGGAAGCATGGTGGGGAGAGAGACAGTAATTTATATAATCCTTCAGATGTCTTGCATCTGAAGAAGTGAGGTTCTTACCCACGAAAGCTTATGCTCCCAATACTTCTGTTAGTCTTAAAGGTGCCACAGGACCCTCTGTTGCTTTTTACAGATTCAGACTAACACGGCTACCCCTCTGATATATAATCCTACAACCAATATAACTCCTTAGCTGAGTTTTGAGTAACTTCCTGTTTAAATATTCAGGACACACACATTTTTTCCCCCCCTTGCAGATTCCTCATCTTATTTTTGGGACAGGCCAGACAAAGTAGGATCGCCTGCTAATTTCGCTAATGGGACTCAATTCATGAGAGGGCCAGGACGTGGAACTAGTGGATTTCTAACTCATGAAAGGCTTAGAAGCCTCAACTTCATCAAAGAAGATGGTGTTTACATTCTTTTAACAATGGAAGGTATGTAAGCATTGATGGTAGCTATATAAAGTTACTCTTTATAATGCAGTAAGCATGCAGTATGATGTTTTTAGTACTAGATAAGGCTGCATTCCTACAAACATATATGCACATGATTAATTTTATGCGTGAGTAGCCTGGCAATCAGCAGGCCTACTCATGTATTTAAAGTTAATCATGTGCTTGACTAAATGTATGGATAGCTATATTCACTGTATCTAGCTAGCTCATTACTAGGTTAAAAATCTAATTATACAATATGTGATGCTATTCCTATACAAAATTTCTTAGCTAGACCACTTCTGGTCTCTTGTCTGTTTCTGAATGTAAACTGTAAAACATGGCAGAGGAATTTCATGCTGCTGAAAGGTGAAAATACCAGTTATGTATTTATAACAGCTGAAAATTGCTTAGGATGTGTCACAGCCAGTGGATTATTGCTACTCACTTTTAGACTTCATCAGTAATGCAAACTTGTGTGTGTTACGTATTCTCATTTTCATGTAGGGAAATGTGTCCATTTGCAGAAAATCAGAGAGTTTCAAAAACAGGGTAATGGAAAAGTCTTACAGCTGGTCTATTAAAAAATAGTATGGCATGAAAACCTCGTGCTCTTTTTTTTCCTTTAGATATCTCACATCTGATATCAACTGAACCAAGCTTTGCAGTTGCCAACTCCAGTCCCACCACCAGTCCCACAACAGTACCAGTGACAGCAACTCCAAATTTCTGTGTAAATGGTGGTATCGCCATTGTCGTAGATGAAAAACCAGTGTGCAGGTAACTGACTTAATTCAATCCCAAGATTAATTTTATGATCAGAAAAAAAACATGTAGTAGAGTTTGTTATTCAAGAAAATAAACTAAACTTTTTACCCTCGGAGAAGACTGGCAGGTTTTAATACAGTGAATTTCCAACATCACAAATCCAGGTGACTAAATTTGTGACCAGATTGGGCAACACAGCTTTTCCCAGTCTCAGCCTTTTCCTATTTTAAAGTATTCTGTTTTAATTTATTTTAATTTATATTTATTTTTAATAGATTTGTTAATGTGTTGTCATAATTATTACCTCATCCTAATCTGAGAGTTAAATATTAATGGAGATGAAACAGAAGTTAAATGTAATCTCAAGGGAACTGATATTTTTGAAACAAGAAGTCAACATATGTCTTGTTACATGCATTCTGAACAGTTTCTTCAGAAATATCAGGTGGTCCTGATTATGGCTCTGAATTTCAAAAGTCTAACTGTTTGCCTTTGAAACTAAAGGGGACATGAAGCTTGATGACTAAACTAGGTTTTTGCCTTCAAGGACGTGAATAGCAGCATTTATGTAATTTATTACAGCTAAGCAAGGTGGATTCATTTATATATGCAATCTGATTGGTTAACATTGTTCCAGATCTCAGTATCATCATCCTTTCAGTTGGTTAGTAGTACAGCAATGTCATGCCAGAGCATGCACACCTTGGGACTTCTGTGAGGCAGAATTCTGAAGGTCAAATGCATCAAGCTTTTAATTTAAGCCCTGATCATGCAAAATCTCATTGAAGCCAATGCACTTCATGTAACCTCATAGTTTCTATGCAAGTGGATCCTTTTCTAGAACTGTGGCCATAATTTAATAGGGAGTTTAAAGGGGCCAGACAGCCACAAACGGCAGCCTACAGGGCTGCCAGGCTTATGGATTAGAAGGAAAGTGGCAGTTGTAAACTCAGTAGTATTATAAATTTACAGTAATATTTTTCAATAAAGACCTCAGGAGCACCTGCTCCATGTGCCAGAAATTATATCTCCTGGGGACAACAGCAGCCCTGGCTAAGGAGAAGGAAGTAGTTCTTTAGAACAGAAGGCAATTTCTACTTTTTGGTGGAATTTGTCCAGCTCTGTTTGAGTCTTACCAATTTCTTTTGGAGTTGCCCGAGCATAAGGAAAATCCCCAGGTGGCAGCCCTACACCAACATACCACCCAGCTACTGGGTGAGAAGGCCTGGCCAAGGAAAGGGGACATGACTGAAGCATCTTCAGTTGGGCCAACCACAGAATTAGGGTACTTTGCTTCCTTGGCCCCAGCTCCCGTGCCAAACACTACTTGGTCAGACCTGAGAATTTGGCCCATAGTTCCTGTCCTGATTGTCTTCCAGTTTAAAAATTGATAGATGAGATTAATTGATAATGAGGGAGAGAGGAAGAGGTGAGGGTGCAGAAGAAGAGGGTTGCTAGAACATGCTAATTGATTTCTTTTGAATTGTAAGGATAGCGTAAGGCATCTGGATGGTTCCACCAGGTGGGTTGGTTGAGCTGCTTTTGTTGATAACCCTCTGCTCCCATCCACACACTCTTTTGAAGTGATTGGCTGAAGGCAACAGAAGTGCAACAGAGAGGAGATGAGCATGGCAGGGGGGCAGAACTGCAGCAGGTCAGTACGATGAATTAACAGTAACACAGGCAAACCAAATAACAGCTCTGCTGGTAGTAGCACCAGTTTCCCGGAGTAGAAAATTAATTTTGTATTACCAGGAATGCCATCAGTTCAAGGGGGAAAAGCAGAGCTAAACAGCAGCCAGAGGGAAGAGAGGTCCATGGACACTGAATTCTCCTCATAGGTGGTGCCTTTTCAGTGTTGGGTTGTTTTTTTTTAATAGGGTCACATACAATCAAGACAACTGCTAAAGTAATCAGAATGATCAACCAGTCTTGCCTTTAGGCTTTCCCTAGAAGGCTGTCAACTAGAGTGGCTCCATTTGGAACAGGATAGCAAAGGGCAACAGCAGCAAGGTGGCAGCTCAAGTAGTGTGTATGTACCGATGGGAATACCCCATAGAGCAACTTTAATTCAGAGTTAGATTGCATCATGAAGGTTTAGTGTATACTAATAACGAACCTACAGTTTACAGAACTGTATCTTTCTTTAATTTTTGTTAGCTGTTGAATAGGTGTTGCTCTTATTTTATAGATGTCCAGCAGGTGATGACTGGTGGTATATGGGAGAAAAGTGTGAGAAGAGAGGCTCAACTAAAGAAAATATTATAATAGCTGTTTCTTCGACAATTGCTGTATTTGTCATTATGCTACTTGTCACTATTATAAGTATATGTTGCATGAGGAAGAAATACCACCAAAAAATGATAAACAACAAAGAAGCTTGGATTTTAGAAAACGTAAGTATTTGTCTTTTTAGTTAAAAGATTCGGGTATTTTCTAAACAAGGCTTTTTCGCAAAATAATTGTGTGCTGAATAGGTGATATAAAATGAACAGGAGCTGAACAAATGTCAGGGAAAAAAGAAGATGTCCAGGACACTCTGGCTTGATACTTAAAAAAGATAAAATAAAAAGCCTGTAACTTACTAAACAAGGTGGCAAGGTTTCAATCCATTTATCTGAAGTACTTCCTTTCCTTCACTCTAAATAGTATTATCTAAATCCGATCCCTGCATCTAATGCCAGTTGCTTATATACAGGGGCAGCTCTATGTTTTTTGCCGCCCCAAGCACAGCAGTCAGGCGGGCTTCGGTGGCATCCCTGTGGGCGGTCCGCGGTCACACGGATTTGGCGGCGTTTCTGCGGATGGTCTGCCGGTCCCGTGGCTTCGGCGTACTTGCCGCCGAATTGCTGCTGAAACCGCGGGACCGGCGGACCTCCCGCAGGCACGCCGCCGAAGGCTGCCTGACCGCCGCCCTTACAGCGACCGATATGCCGCCCCCCCGTGGCTTGCCACCCCAGGCACGTGCTGTTGCACTGGTGCCTGGAGCCGCCCTTGCTTATATAACCTGTATCAGTATGCCTACACACCCACAATGGTAAGCCTCCCAGTCTGTGTAGACAGACTCACGCTAGCACGCTGAAAAGAGCGGTATAGACAGCATTTTGAAGTTGTGGCTCAGACTTCACTGCCCAAGCTCTAGCTGAGGGAGTGGGTGGCTCCAGAGTCCAAGCTGCAATTTCAAAGCGCTGTCTATACAGCTATTTTTAGTGCGATAGTGCAAGCCTGAGTCTGTCAACCCAGGCTGGGCAGCTTGCTGCCGCAGGCTGCGTATGTACACGTGCGCGCACGCACACACACACACACACGCCGACTTTCTGTATTACACATCCAAACAACGTGTATACGGCTTCCCCAGAAGGTATAAACCATTCTATTATAAGAAAATGTTTTTCAGATATCCACTGTTAAAGTTTTTTGATTCCAACTCATCCCTGTGTAAAGTAGCAATTAAAGTTAACCTAAAAAGTGAAGGAAAACGCATTGAGTCGTGATGGGTGAAATCCTCACCACATTGAAGTTAATGGCGGTTTTGCCACTGACTCCATTGAAGCCAGGATTATATATTTTACACACACACACACACACACACACACACACACACACACACACACACCCTTTCTCTCGCTGTCTCTCGCTGTGTGTAAACCTGATTTCCAACTGGTAACTGTCCTCATCTTCTCTGTCCTCAGTCATTCCCAAACTTAAAACATCTGATCTGCTACTGCATTTTCTACTATTTTTATTAAATGCTCATCTTAAAACATCTGGGTTTCTGCACAGGAGGACAAGCATCTCTGTCCAACGGCCGCTCCTTTTGCAAATAAAAGGTTTTTGATATAATATGTTAAAATAATAAAATAATAAAAAAATAATTAACAATAAAGAAGAGAGCAGGTTAAAACTGTTTTAAAAACCAGAATCACTGAATCAGGTGGCCTTCACTGAATCTTGAATAAAACAGGGTCTCTGGCAGTCTTCTTGAGGGAGGGAGTTGTACATATGTAGTCTTAAACTGAGAAAACTCTTTATTCCAATCTGATTAAGATGAAACCTCAAAATACAGCAAGGATGAAGAACTGGCTAATCCCAGCATCCATAGCAAGGCACGGGAGTACCCTGTAAATGTAGAGAACAGCAATAATGCAGTACAAGTCTTCCAACAGCATACTGACAAAGATTCACTACCCCCTAAAATTTCTGTCTCTTACCTTGTCTTGATCTGCACTCAAATTACACTGTTCAATGTTGTTCCTGAAAATTGTTGTTTGTGTTTCTAGAGTCATTCAAGTTTTGGCATTTCCCTTAGTTATAAGATGCATTTTTTTCATTTAACAGAATGGACATCTGTGACATAAAATGAATGAAATCTGAGACATAAAAACCAATGACCAAGAGCTCAGTGTTTGAAGTCACCTGGATGCCTCAACCACACAATTATTTTACAGTTATTGTTCATCTTAGCCATCCTGCTAAAATCTGTTAAGAATGAAAAATTAAGCATCATCTTAGATAAAGTCTGTGTACTATGACAAGACCAATAAAGTGTCTGAAATTGGTAGGCCTAAGGCTTCTACTCATTGTACGTGGAAATGTGTCATTGTGTGAGATGTCTGACATGAAGAAGATCTGCAGAACAAAGACAGACTAGATTTTTTTAAATCTGTTTAAGTCTCACCAGGCAGCCTCAATTATCCATTTTACCAAGACGACAATGAGACACTGTTTTATTGTGCTGCTGGCACCTCAACTTGGCATACAAATCCAAGTAAATATATATGCTTACTAAGTGCTCCTGATGCCTTTTCATGAACTGATTCATGAGATGTTGCTGGCAGCTGCATATTTTTATTATACAAAACATTCAAAACAAGACTAGAATCAAAGACCTGAGTACATACAGTAGCTAAGCAATAAATGATAAATACAACATTATCTGACACCATGACTTGACTGTCTTTTTGCATCTTGTCCAAGAGATGCCACCAGGGCCGGCTCTAACTTTTTTGCTGCCCCAAGCAGCAAAAAAAAGCGCCGCCCCCTGAGCCCCCGCCCCCCCCGCCGAGCGCCACGCCCCGCGCTGCCCCCCCCCACCGAGCGCCGCGCCGCCGGAGCCCGCCCCCCCCCCACCAAGCGCCGCCGGAACACCCCCCCCAAGCGCCGTGCCCCGCGCCGCCCCCCCGCTGAGCACCGCGCCACCGGAACCCGCCCCCCCCGCCAAGCGCCGCCGGAGCGCCCCCCCGGCGGAATGCCGCGCCGCACCGCGCTCCCCCCGCCACCCCTTACCAGGTGCCGCCCCAAGCATGTGCTTGGGTGCCTGGTGCCTGGAGCCGGCCCTGGATGCCACACTTCCTCAGATTCGAAAGGTTGATTATTTCCACTCTTTATAGAGTGAACAAGCTGAGGAACAGGGATATATTGTGAGCAAGTTGCTCTGAATGCTTTCAGAAGAGCTGCTTTAACCTCTTTACATCTAGCAAAAGTGAGAACAGTTTTAAGGAAAAACGACAGACTTTTTAGAACACTCAAGTTCCAGAGTACTTGTTTCACAGAAAACACATCTCTAGCTATATTTCCAGACAGAGTGTTAATGATGGTGTGTATTAGGGCTTGGCTACACTGGCACTTTACAGCACTGCAACTTTCTCACTCAGGGGTATGAAAAAACACCCCCCTGAGCGCAGCAAGTTATAGCGCTGTAAAGCGCCAGTGTAAACAGTGCCCCACCATGGTAGTATCTGGGCACCTCACAATCTCAATGTATCCTCACAACCCCTTGAGGTAGGAAAGTATTATTATCTCCATTTTATAGATGTGAAACTGAGGCAAAGAGAGATGAACAGACTAAACCATGGTCACACAGGAAGACTTTGGTAGAAGAGGATTTGAACCTTGGTCTCCCCAGTTCCAGGCTAGCACTCCAGCTATTAGGACATCCTTCATCTCTGGGCCTAATCAGATTGAGCACTAGAAATTAATGATCTACTGGATTATGTAGATTTGGATGTACAGTGCCCAGAGGTGTAACTTACTACAAAGAATGTGCCAAGAGATTTTGCAGATCTGTAGGCAATTCACCAATACATATTTCACATTAATTTTAGATACCAAGTACTTGAAAAAAGTATTAACATAATAGCAAATACAACTTGTCCAAAAAAAAGACGAAAACTTTTGAAAACTGAAAAAATTTACTAAAAAACAGAACTTCCTGCCCTGAACAATTGAAAAATGAAAATTTCTACCCAAAAATCATAATCCAAAAATTTTAATTTCTTTAGATTTTTTGTGTGTGTAAAACAGTTACCATTTCCCCATCGGCTCTGTGATCAAGGCATTTCAACAACATTGTCTGAAAATGCAGCTAATATTTTTAAAGCATTTTTAGCCATTTTCTATTAGCCTTTGTTGGAGCTGAAGGCTACAGAGACCAGTCAGGCAAAACTAATAAGGGTGATTAGAGGCAATAAGCAGGGTGGATTAAAAATATATATCTGTATCTTACTGTATCTGACTTGAAATAACTTCCCTTGTCTGAGGTACCTCACTGATCAATTTGCATGTAAGTAATCAAAAATGCCCCAGCTCTTAAAATATGTAGACAGATTTGCCTGGATTTATGTAACAGCAGACACACAAAAAAGTCTTATGATTTTATATGTTTCAACTAGCTCTGGCTAAAAATATTTAAGAATGGAATGTTGTAAACAATCAGCCTTTCATAATTTTAAACAAACTACAAGACGTAGGACTTCAGATATAATATTTTTTTAAGCTAGAAGCTTATCCAATTTATTCTTAAGAGGCCTGTAAATAAAAGTGGCACCTGAACTCTAACATGACTAGCTCTATCATTAGAGCGAGAAAGCTTAAGGTATATAGTACTCCACTGACCAAGGCCCCAATTCAATCAAACACTTAATCATACACTAAGTGCCGCTGACTTCAAATAGCAATCGATGAAGACTGCATAAAATTAGGAGACTAAAGGTGCTTTTTTACGGGGAGGGATAACAATCAGAACACACCATTCAGAGCTCAACCAACTGTTGCAATACTATTTTTTTATACAAATAGGGTGGGGAATTAAAAACACATACCTGGGTTGGGTGATAAAGTGCTGCATTTGGGGAATGTCTTCACTGTCAACAGGAACTTGCCTTGGAGTTCTAATTTGATGGGATGAAGCTGAATTGCAATATGACCATTTCTAGTAAAATCAGTACTAAAGATATATCAAGATCCGGTCTTATATAGTCTTCTCAAAGACCTAACTCACGTTGTCTCAGAATGAAAATTTCCCTACAGAGGTTCTAGCACTGGGTCCATCACATTTAGTGAAACATTTTAACTTTTTAGATGAGCTAAAACAAATCTTGGAAGGAAGGAAGTGAACACATTTCAAGCTGTTAATTAATACTTTGGCAGTAAACACACATCAAGGTGTTACAGTTAATGTACAGATCAGGCTCTATATGAGTAAACCAGACATCCCACTCCGGCTCATGAGTTTCAAAAAGGAAGAAAACAACTGGGTATATTTTATTAAGATTATTACATACTTGGCTGGGTACATAGGTGCTGGAACTAGGGGTGCTGGAGTGCTGCAGTATCCCCTGGCTTGGAATGGTTTCCATTATATACTGGGTTTGCAGTTTGGTTCAATGGCTCTCAGCACCCTTACTGTACAAATTGTTCCAGCTCCCCTGGCTGGGTACGATCTTTACTGGTGAAAAAGTAGGAGTCCTGAAGTGCTTTCAGTTCATGACTTTTCTTATGTCTGGAGCTCTTCCTTCAAGAGAACATTAAAAAAAAAATTAACCTGCACCACAGAAGCTAGGGCTTTTTGTTGTTATTTGTTTTGGTTTTATCTGATGCCATATTGACTAAGCGCTTCTTGGCTTGACCCCTCATCCACGTTCCCTTCATGTACTTTTCTTTTTTTTCTGGTTCTCCAAGACCTTTAAGATAATTTAAAATTGTCTAGTCATTCCATCTAATTTCTAAACTAAAAGTTAATTGTATTAGAATACTACCGCTTCACCTTCTTGAAGGAAGCAACCTGGACCAACTCCAATGCCATTTCAGCATCTTGAAGGTCTGTTGTCCTGCTCATTGTGGCTTTTGCATGAGCAGCTGATACAGCCAGAGCACTGATTGGGATAACTGGCATTGTCTAAATGTAAGTAAACATATACAATTCAGATAGCTATTTTCTAGCACTATGTTTCAACCAAGCCCTTTCAGGGTGTACAGTTTAAGAGACTTGTACACTCATTCCAAGGGGACAATGTGCTGAAGCAAATTTCATTCTTGTGTGTGCAAAGCGAGAGATTAACATTCGGGATATGTCTACACTTGGAGTTGGAGGTGTGATCCCAGCTTGAGGAGACATACTAATGCCAGCTCACATCCAGCTAGTGTACTAAAAATAGCCAGGCACTCACAGTGGTGCAGGCAGAGGCTTGGGCTAGCCACACGAAGAACATATGCATGGGGTCCAGTCTTGACAGGTTTGTACTCTGGGCCGCTAGTCCCTCCCGCCATTGCCCATACTACTGCAGCTGCAATATTTTTTTAGCATGCTAGTTCGACGAGAGCTAGCACGAGTGTGTCTTCAGGAGCTGGGCCTCACACACCCAGCTCCAAATGTAGACATTCTCTTGGAGCCAAATTCAGGTCCATAGAAATTTTACCTGCTTACTCTAAAAGTCTCTGGGCAAAATTCAGCAGTTACATCAACAGGGGTGTAAGTGACCCAATTTTCTGAACATCCTACACACACTGTGTAAGGCAGGGATTGGCAACCTTTGGCACGTGGCCTGCCAGGATAAGCACCCTGGCGGGCTGGGCCAGTTTGTTTACCTGCCGCATCCACAGGTTCGGCTGATTGCGGCTCCCACTGGCTGCGGTTCGCCGCTCCAGGCCAATGGGGGCGGCGGGAAGCGGCGGCCAGTACGTCCCTCGGCCCGCGCCACTTCCCGCCGCCAAAGGTTGCCGATCCCTGGTGTAAGGAATAATTCTTCTTTGAGTAGTGTCCCTATGGGTGTGCCACTGTAGGTGTGCTTGTGTTCCTGCACTGCTGATTGGAGAACTTCAGTAACAGCATCCATTAGGCCCGCACGTGAGCTGTCTCTCCTCCTGCCCTGCCACAAGGCTAGCCAGCATGCACAGGCTAACCCCCCTCAGTTCTTTCTCAACCACCCTTGGCTGGAGATGGAGCTATTAGCAGTCCATTTGCGACCATTATTTTCATTAACATTTCTACAGTAAGTTATTCTCCCCAGTCTTTGTTGTAGTTTTCTTCTTTTACTTTCTTCCTGAACAAAAACAAACAAACAAACACCTTGCTTTCAGCTGCTCCTGGCTTGCTGTCTGATTCTTTGTGGGTTGCCCACTCACAACCCCCCACAATCCTTACCCAAACAATATTGAACAAAGCCTCTCCAGCCATTCAGTCCAAAGCTGCTGGGTGGGTTCACATACCCCTTTCGTCTTGTCTTAGGGAGGGACTTGTGATTAACTTATTCTTACAGTTATGTTAATTGAAGTGTATGTTCACACCCATCAATCTCAACAAGGTTTGTGACACATGCAGTCTCCAGTACTTTTCAGCATAACATGTAGTTATACAGATAGTAAGGTAGCTCATTTCACCATTTTACAAGAGAGGAAACCGAGTATAAGGTCACAATAAATCACTGTCAAATCTGAGATTATGTCACTGAACACAGTGCCTCGTGTTATGGAGCTGTCCGTTCTTCCTCATGAGCGGGGGGGTTGCTACTTGTTCAAACAGAGTCAGCTCAACTGCAGACATCCACCTGCAAGATAGCTTGGAGCAGCCCTAGGACCATTAGAAGCAGACTGGGAAACATTACCCTCCCACAGCCATGAACTGGGTTGAGGTCCTTTCCCTTCTTAACCCCCATCCCAGCTCCACCCCCCAAAAGTAACACACACACCAAATACACCCATGGAGGGAGACCTCTGGTCACAGCTTTCATAGACACCAGAAACCAAATCTGGTTAACTGGACAGAGGTAGTGGGAATAAGATAGAGAACATGTGACCTTTTAGGATGACTCAAATGACAGGATTTTAAAACTAGCAATTAGCTTGCACTTTTGAGTATTTCACAAGGCAGCAGGCTAGGAATTTACTTGTTTAAAAAACCTCTTATGTTAGCCCTGACATTTCTAGGTCCCTCACTTCAGATGAGCCTGCAACCATGGACTTCAAGGGCCTGGCTTTGGCAGCCAGCTAAAAGTCAGTTGTAGCTAAAGTTTGTAACATATATTTTAATTGCGGTGACAAATGCTTCATAGTTGGACTCTTTTGGACTGCTATTCCTGTGCAAAAAATGGGTAAAGGTAAGAAACCTCTAAAAAGAGAATATTTAAATGACTGCTATAGAATCATATACAGATACATAATTTCCAAGGCCAGAAAGGACCACTGTGACCATCTAGTCAGACTTCCTGTATAACTTAAGCCAGGAAACTTCCCCAAAATAACTCCTAGAGCAGATCTTTTAGAAAAAAACTCCCAGTCTTGAATCCATCAAGATCCTTGATAAATTGTTCCATTGCCTTCACTGTTAAAAATTTACACCTTATTTCCAGGTTGAAAAGATGATATATCTGACACATAGATCTGGCAAAGTTTAATTTAACCCTGGAAGAAGAAGAGGTGGGGGGGAGGAAGAGAGGGACTTCCAAAGCTTCAATAAGTCCTGTAAGCAACTTCAAATATCAGTAATATGTTATTTCCAGCTTCCGTGACTTGTATTTTATACTCCCCTCTACCCCAAAATAAAAGTTTTCATATGAAGACCATGAAAGATTAAACTTTGAATGTAATTTAAACCCTGAAAGCTGTTAAAAAGTTATGATTTAGGCTAAATAAAAGCAAGAGCATTGACCTAGCATTTTTAATTATTCTAGGAACGGTGATCTTCTGTATTGGACCCCACGTGTTGCAAGCAGCACAAAAACGAAAGTTGAAGCACTTAAATAGATCTTTACAATGAGATACTAGTAGTTTAAGCCTTAACATTTTAAGAATCTGGTGAGAAGTCTCCTTTGCATTCTAGAATTCAGATATTTTATTTCAGCACTTCCTTTTGTCCCAGCTAGTTTCAAAATCATGCCTCAATAATTAACTACCAAAATGCTCTCCCTGGACCTAGGCTAACATGTATGGTGCTAGTGTACAAAAAATATTGCAAGCAAAGAAAGTCATGTTGATTTCAAACTCAATTTAGAAACAAGAAAGAGAATATTGACTTTAGAAACAGAAGTGTTAGAGTGTAAAGGACAGACCCTGGACTTTGTAAGAATGCTACATTTTACAGAACCAAGCTATTTTAGTACAATATTTATAAAGAACTGGGAAAAAAAACAAAATAATCTTTGTCCATTGCAATAAGGCTAGAACGTTGAAGGAATGGTCATACTATTTCGACAGGTATGATAGAACCTCCCAAATTAGAGACTTTCCCTTATGATTATTAGATTCCCTAGCTCCAGAATCCTCATGGAATAATTGTCATCAATTATATATTCTTCAGAGAAATGTACCTGAATTTCCTGTTCCCTGAACATTCAATGAAGATTTTTTAAAGCCATATTCCCATTACAACTGTTCCAAAGAATTAGTTCAATATCCATCCCAGCCTTTTTACTAACGACAGAAGTTTGATTGATATTGTATTGAGTCAAAAGGCCCTGTAGAGCCATTAAATGACTAATCTGAACATTAGTGGCTGCACACACAATGTGCTTTCATACATTGCAAGATATTTCCTTCCCGCTCCTATACAGGCCCCTTTAGACAAGAAAAGATGGGACTACTATTTTTAATTGAGTTAGTTAAAATGTTAGCAGTAAACTGTACACAAAGTATCGTTTCGATGGCACCAGTCACTGCCTATGCAAGTTCTCCGTTTTAAAAGAAAAGGGAAGCATTTTTAAAAGAGATTCTGGAAGGATTTAACACTCATTATTTCACATTAATCCATTTTTAAAGACAAGTTACCAAAATAACTTGATCAATTTGATATGTATAAGAAAGTTATCATCTCTACCAAGAGCTGTCAAGTACCATGTTGGTATCACTAAGTTAATGTAGTTTAATTATGAACACCTAAAAGAATTGGTATTTGCAAATGAAGCAGTAACTGAACTTTTACTGTGCTGATACGTAACAGAAGAAGTCTAGATTCACAAACTTGATAGAGACACTGATGGACCATTCTTGAAATCAACTAGCGTTTTGCCAGAAAAAGGAGTGCAGGATTAGGCTGTACATTTATTGTCCATAATGACTCCATAAGTTATGAACATAGAACAGATGTCAAGCAAGCGGGAAAGTGTGGGACAAAATACAGACTGTAAAAATGTGCCCCAAAATAAAATACATTGATCCTAAGACTGTAACAAAGATTTTTGTAAAAGACAAAATGATGCGAGTCATTGTACTAGTTTGGCTTTTATTTTCTTACTAATATTGCATAACAGAACAACACTAGCATGATGATGAGGAGGGGATAATAAAAATAACTCATCAATGCACTATTAACTCTACATGCTCTCACCTATTAATAAGATATTGATGTCTCCTCTAATGCGTGTCCCATTGTTGAGAACTTTCTCATTACTTCCAAGTAGCATACACAAAATGGCTTTTTTAATATACTCATGGCCATGAATGCTTGGTGCTAAAGACTTGCTTAAATGGTCAAAGATATCCTGTTTAAGAAACAGGAAACACTTACATTGCACATTATCAACATTAGAATGGAATCTCATTATCCATTAGCCTCTGTTACTGCAATTTGTAATATACTTTAGTTTGAGCTTTGCAGAATTGCTTGATCTTTGCCACACCATCAGCTGAGAATATGGTGCTATTTCTTTGCTCATCAGTTTTGATATTATTAGCCAGAATTATTGTCCTAGATATTTTTTACCCAGATGCAAAGAAAATTACATAAATTAACTATTAAACAAATACTGGAATGAAGACAATTGTCTTCATGACACAAGAGCTGCTTAGGAAAAAAGAGGGCAAAGAATCAAATTCTTGGTTTTAAAATGGCTATTAAATTGATCCTTTTTACTATGCCTTAATGAAGGAAATCCTCCCCTAAAAAGAGGATTTAATGAAGTCTCAACATCAGAATAGCATAATTTTCCAGCATTTGGGATTTTTCTCTCCCCTCTGCCATCCTCCCACTCTCCCCACCCCAAAAATAACCTGATTAAGCCATGCTTTCCATGCTGTAGGAGATACCCAACTACAGAATGGATTTTGAGTTTTGGGAGGGGATTTCTACTTAAGGGAAATGAAAGAGAATGACAAACAGGTTTTTTGTTTTCAAAGAGGCTTGCACTTAATCATGTACAGTTGACCAGACAACTGTTTTAAGCTATGCTGCAAATCAGAAGAAATATTTTGAAAATAAGCTGCATTTCTGGACCAAAAAAGCAATGGAATACACTTTGATTTGCGGCCTCTAAGATTATCCCTCTTTTATTGGTTTTCTTTATTCTATAAACTAGTTTTGAGAAAAGAGTATGTAGGAAAGTTACTTTTAAAAAGGTGTAATGAGAAAATGCCTCCCCCCCAAGTTATCCAAATGAAATATAAATAAAGTTATTGTTCATGCAGAGCGCAGACCTTAACTTGACTGCAAAGGGTTGGTATATTTCTTTAGAATTGTTGGAATGGAAAAAAAATTGTTTTCTGTTTCACAGTTCAGACAACTTAACAAACTGAGCACAAATTAGCTCCTACCTAAATGTGCCAGAGGTGAAGTTTCCTTTCTTTGATGGGAGGCAGTAATATATTCACACTACCTGAACTCTGTCTCCAGGTTTACATATATTCACCAGATCATCATAAGTAATAATATCCACAGAGTGAGGAAGCTGACCAGCTGGTGCTTTTTCAGGCATTCCAGAGGACTGGAAAAGGACAAATATAGTGCCCATCTATAAAAAGGGGACTAAGGACAACCCAGGGAATTACAGACCGGTCAGCTTAACTTCAGTACCCAGAAAGATAATGGAGCACATAATTAAGCAATCAATTTGCAAACTTCTAAAAGACACTCAGCAAGGATTTGTCAAGATCAAATTGCGTCAAACCAACCTGATAGTTTTCTTTGACAGGGTAGCAAGCCTTTTGGATAGGGGTAAGTGGTAGATGTGGTATATCTTGACTTTAGTAAGGCTTTTGATAGTGTTTTGCATGACCTTCTCCTAAATAAACTAGGGAAATACAACCTAGATGGAGCTACTTTAGTGTGGGTGCATAACTGGCTGGAAAACTGTTCCCAGAGAGTAGTTATCAGTGGTTCACAGTCAAGTTGGAAGAGCATATCGAGTGGGGTCTTGCAGGGATCATTTCTGGGTCCAGCTCTGTTCAATATCTTCATCAGTGATTTAGATAATGGCATAGAGAGTACACTTATAAAGATTGCAGATGATACCAAGCTGGGAGGGGTTGAAAGTGCTTTGGAGGATAGGATTAAAATTCCAAATGAGTTGGACAAATTCGAGAAATGGTCTGAAGTAAATAGGGTGAAATTCAATAAGGACAAATGCAAAGAACTGCACTTAGGAAGAAACAATCAGTTGCCTTGCTCAGCAACCCAACGGCTCTGGTCAGCACTGCTGACCAGGATGTTAAAAGTCAGGTTGGTGCCCACCTGCTCCGACACCGCACTGCGCCCTGGAAGAGGCCAGCAGTGGGCCTGGCTTCTAGGCAGGGGGGCCACGGGGCTCCGTGTGCTGCCCCTGCCCCGAGCACAGGCTCTGCACTCCCATTGGCTGGTTCCATGGCGCAGCACGGTCCGCGGTGCCAGGACAGGTGGGAAGCCTGCCTCTGCACCCCCGCTGCGCCACTGACCGGAAGCCACCCGAGGTAAGTCCACGCCTCAACCCCGCACCCAACCCCCTGCCCCAGCCCTGAGCCCCTCCCACACCCCAAACCCCTCATCCCCAGCTCTGTTGGGTCATGGGCATCAACAATTTTCTTCAACTGGGTCCCCAGAAAATCAGTTTGAAAACCACTGGTCTAGATCATACTTAGTCCTTCCATAAGTGTGGGGGATTGGACTAGATCAGCAGTTCTCAACCAGAGGTCTGGGGCCCCCTGCGCAGCCGCGAGCAGGTTTCTGGGAGTCCTCCAAAATAATTCAGAGAGCAGGTCTGAGCGTTAGACTCACTGGGGCCCATGGCAGAAAGCTGAGGCCTGATCCCTGCCACCTGGGGCTGAAGCCCAAGCAACTTAACTTCGCGGGGCCCCCTGTGGCGTGGGACCCCACGCAATTGCCCTGCTTGCTACCCACTAATGCTGGCCCTGGCTTTTAATCTACTGTATATGCAGAAAAATAGTTATTGTGGAACGTGGAGTTTTAGAGCATGGGGGGTGGGAGGTCTCAGAAAGAAAAAGGTTGAGACCCTCTGGACTAGATGACCTCTTGAGGTCCCTTCCAGTCTTGTTTTAGTAATAATCATAGAAGTCAATCACAGAAGTAACAATATTTGAAATCATGTTTACAAGAAATCATGTATTTTAATATTTTTATTAATATAAGATGATCTTCTGTGGTTTATATACCCAATTATACACCTAAGTCATTCCCTATATAAAGTTAAAAATCTCATTCAAAAATATCATTCATTCATTATTTTATTTATTTTATTCATTCATTCATTTTTAAGAGGGCCATTTCAATTTGTAGTTGATTAGGAGAGACATCGTCAACCAAATATATTTAGATCTGGTTTTGAGAGCATTTTTATGACTTTTCCATCCGTGCCCTCCCCGCCCCCCCAAAAAAGATAATTTAGCTACTTAATATCCTGTGATCACCCTTTGCAGCAATTGTAAACTGAATGTTTCCTTCTTAGGTATGCAACATCTTTGCACTTTTCCACCCAGGAGAACAAGGTGGAAGGAAGAGTGTCACTGTCATAGTTACAGCACATAATGGTACAACTAGTCTAGGACGAGAATCACTTTGCTAAGTTATTTGAATAAGAACTAAGGTTACCACAGCCACATGTATACAAGACAGGATTCATTCCCTCCCATCTCCACCCACAACGCTAAGTGCTGGGTGCTCCACAAACACACCCATTTCCACATGAGCTTACAGTCAAGGATTCCAACCCTGCAATCGGATCCATGCTGGTAGACTCCTATAATAGCACGGAGCCCCACTCAAGTCAGTGGGGTTTCACACAAGTACAGGGGCCTGCCTATGTAGATGTGATTATAGAATCAGGACCTAAGATGACAAGTGACAGAGAAGGGATGGGAGGAGAGGGCTATATTTTTATATATACACACCCCCTTCAAGCAGGCAGGGAAATAAAAGCGTAGACAAAGTTACATAAAAGTTCAAAATAATTACATTTGATCACAATTCCTTCCACCCAGCCCGAGCTGCCACAGAAATGAGCTGACAGGGCATAAGGAGAGATGATTTGCTCCAAAGCTTCCTTCTAATCCATCACTGAACTCTTTGGACTTTTCAGGTTGCATCAATGGAAACAATAAAATCTTGTAATGCTTTTCAGAGAGCAATCAGCTCACCAAATGCATCAATTAACCAGCTGCAATATAAAATAATTAAACCAGGGAAAGCTGCTACAGTAATCTTACTTTAAAATCCTGAAAACTTTTACATTTTGGGGATTTGATGACACTGGCGAAAGCCAAACACATTGGTACAGGGACAGTCTTCTTAACACAGCGCAACTAAACATACCTCTTCCATTTCCTGAACAGCAGCAGCTTAACTTTATGAGGACTTCTTGTTGTTGTAGCAGACCACAAGAAAAGGAGCCTAAACCCAAATTCATTTCACTCCTAGGAAAATTGTATTTGAACCCAGGTCTCTGGTGGCTAGCCAGTCACCCTCTATTTTTATATATGAAAATACAGAAAAGAAATTGAGCTTTAACAGAATTTATCTTACTAAACAGAATTAAATCTAAGTAAATCTAAGTTAAAACAATTGCATTCAAGAAATCCTTACCTGTGCAACTAGATTTTGATTTTAAAGAAACCCTTAGCATTTAAATCTAGGCTACTTTCCACATTTGTTTACCTTTTCCACTTCACTCTGCTTGGACAGAGCATATACATTAACCAGTTTCACTTCCTGTTTATAGGTCAGTTTCATTTTCCTATCACCAAATAGGAGCACAGTATTATGTTAATGTTTTCACTATTACAGGAGGAATGTTTAAATCCTATTAACCCTGTATGTTGATTTTTAAAAAGAGGCAAAGGACAATATTTTTACTTGTGCTCAATCTTGTTAAATCTTATTTAACAAAATCAAAATATGTGGGCCTAACCATCTTTTCAGCACCCCTTTAATAACATGTCAATTTTACAGAGTACTCCTTCACATTCATTTGAAACATGTAATGATCAGTTTTAAACATTACATATGTAGTAAAGCTGTCTAATTCTAGACGACAGCTACATATAAATACCTTCCAAATATTTACAATGTATTTAAAAAGAGGATGAGTTGAGTTATAACCCTACCCTAAAAAATGTCAAATAATTCCATTACTATAACTAGAAATGTGTTTAAGAGCTCAACTTGCAAGGGTTAACACAGAATGATAAATAATGTATAATACATAAAGTATGTAATTGAAGCAGGGCTCCGTGGGAAGGAATCTTTGTTATTTATGGGGAGTTTCATTTTACTGACTGAAATGATGTTTATCACTAAGAATTCCTGTATGGTTCCAGATTGTTTGATTTCAGTGGGAGTTTTGTCTGAGTAATGGGTGTAGGATCCAGCCCACTGAGGCAAATATCACAAAACAGAGTCTGGGAGACCTTGAGCTATTAAGAAACAGGACGAGTTATTTCATACTACATATTCAGAGGCCTTAAGCCAGAATTTGTTTGTTTCCTTGTAGGTCTATCTAATTATACAGAGCAGAATGCACCACAGAATGCAAACAGGAGTATGAAAGGAGTATGATGGTGTTCTGCAGGCTACTGCATTACAGGGGTTCTCAAACTTTTTTGATGGGATCCCTTTGAAAATATTTCAGGCTGTTATGACCACCCCCTCCCCTCCAATACCATGCCATCCTTACTTCTGCACTGCCTTCAGAGCTGGTGCCCAGCCAGCAGCCATTGCTCTCCACTCTGCCTTCAGAGCTGGTGCCCAGCCAGCAGCCATTGCTCTCCACTCTGCCTTCAGAGCTGAGTGGCTGGAGAGTGGTGGCCGTTGGCCAGGCACCCTGCTCTGAAGGCAGTGCAGAAGTAAGGGTGGCAATATCACAACCCCCGTACAATAGACTTGTGACCCCCTTTTGGGTTGGAACCCCCGAGTTTGAGAAATGTTGCTTTAGTTTCAAGCACCTTCAGCCACGACATAAATACAAGCCTAGTGTCAGAAAAATTTCTTTATTAAAAATTATTACTACAGGAAGAAATGGGGTCGAGTATGCAATATGTTCTTATTCTACTTTTTGGGTGGTGTACCTTTAAATGTAGGGACAACTACCATTGTGGGCCTGTGATTTTTAGCACCCACAAATCCAGCTAACCTCCACAGGAGCTGCTTTGTTCATCTGAAAAGCATGTCCTTTGTGTTTTGTGCATAGTGTTACTGAGAGGGTCTTTGCATGCTCTCTTTTGTTTAGCCTTTACTTCTGTTCTTCCTCAATTCAATGGAGGATAAGTCATTCACACAATTACATAGTTGATCTTTGAGTGTGGAAAACATGACTCTAGAAAGTTTCATGACCAACAGTGGGGTTGCAACTTCAAGAATAAGAACCATTGGCTTGGTTAAAATAATTCTTTTACTTACCACTTTGTCCATTCCTCATATTTCCATCTAAGATCATTAATACTGACAATTAGGTGATGTTAATTTTTACTAATCACGTTTCTGACTTTGCCATGGTAGATCCCTTGGTCTTCGTGAAAATTAATACATTTAAGTAACTGAAAGAAACAAGGGTCCACTAGAACACAAGCCATTTTATCTGATAAAAGTTAAAAGAAATCAGACCTCGGCTGTTTTCATTTCATTTCACCATCACACAAGTAACGCTTTTTTCTACTACTGCAAAGGGTGTTATGCTCATACAAAGCACACGGGATCTTTATAGAGGAAGGTAAATACACACAGCATTTGTTGAGAACACCACAGTTAGCATATGCTTTTTAGACACACACACACACACACACACACACAGTCCTGCAGTGATGTTTATAGTTACCAGTCTAGAGTCTGGATCAATCTAGTGGCCAGCCAGATTGGTCGCAGAGGGGAACGGGGTTCTATCGGTCACGATCCGATGCTCCTGGAGTGTGGCAAGACGAACCCAAAGTCCTATGGCAAAGCACCCTGTTCTTATAGGTTTTCTTCTCTGTTGAAGCCTATGGATTTTGCTGTGTCACTTTGTGACCGGTTACTTCTTAATTGGTGTAAACATTCCAATACACCTCCGAGAGGGTCATCCTGTCCTTTGTTCAGATTTAATCAATTGTCTTTAGGGGTGCCAGCCTTTACCTCAGGGTCATCAATCTGCCCTTCATTATGGATGCTTGTTGATGATTCTTTGATGTCCTTTAAGTTTCTTCACTCCTTCTTCCTTGACTCTGGCTATAACAATGGCCTTCACACCTTATCTTTTCCTAATGCATACATTCCTCATTCATATAAACAGATTGAGAATACAAACAGTAGTATTTTATATTGAGCTAAAGGCATTGCAAATTAAACCTTGCTAAGTTTTACAATCAATAACCAAGACAATTTACATTGAGACCCAGGCCTTCAATGTTCCTCTAATCTACTTAACATAGACACAATAGAGAATTCTGTCCCTTACTTCCTAATTTGTAATACATATAGGAAACCATAGTAGCTTTATAACTTATTCTAAAACAAAAGGATGACCATAATTAGTCATAAGGATTGTTCTGGTCTGTCATTCCTTTCTGCTATTCAAAAAGGGTGGCTGACAAGATGAAATCAAATCATACATTAATTCTCATAGTACATTGTAAAATCCAGCTCCTACAAGGGAAGAGGACAAACAAAGTTGTATACCCCACACAACTAGTTAGCAGCTTAGGGTGACTTATTCTGACCCAGGGAAAGAAACACTTCAATGCAGCAGAGACAGGTTTGTACCTCCCACAAACCAATGTTTCCCCGGGGGGGGGGGGGAACACTCAAAAAACACAAGGAAACTGGGTGCTCAGCCCTATATTTCAGAGCTTACCTCTATCCAGACCATTAGAATAATGCTCAGCAACAATAAAGTACTTTACAAATAGCTGTGTGTGCAATGTTATATGTAAGTGATTGACACTGGGAAACATGCCAGGTACCAGTAACCACATCCACACACCCACACTGGACTGGGGCTAGGGAACAAATGGCTCTGCAAGCCCAACCCCCAGAAAACCCATAAGGGGCACAGACAGCGGGAGTGAAGGAACAAGGCTGGCTCTGTCTAGCAAATGCCAAGCGCTGGTCCGCGAGCAGCTACTGCTCTTGTACCCCTGTGCCTAGTAGGGAGATGTCTCTTTAAGATGTATAGAGTAGGAGGGGGCAGAAATTAGTTGTGTCTGGGTCATTGTTGCTAGGCAGATGCACAACACCCAGAAGTTTCTAGAATTGGGTGTGGTAGTTTGGGGTATGCTCAATAGGTTCCCCGTAGCTGGACTCAGACTACGTTGAGGGCAAGCAGTCAGGTCAGCGGTTTCACAAAAGTCCTTGTGCCTGTGTTAGGGTGACCAGATGTCCCGATTTTATTGGGACAGTCCCCATTTTTGTCCCGATTTTATTGGGACAGTCTTTTTCTTATATAGGCTCCTATTACTCCCCGCCCCCCATCCTCTGTCCCAAATGTTCACATTTGCCGTCTGGTCACCCTAGCCTGTGTGAGCTGGGAGAAGCTGATGCACAGGAGCAGAAAGCAGGCTGTTTTCCCCTGACTCGGAAGCACTTTGCATCAGGATTTTTTTTTTTTAACCTATCTACTTAATCTGAGTGGTTGGTTAATTAGTTAGCTGACTAACTGAGTGATTTCCGCCAGAGTCTGCCCGGATTCCAGCTGGAGATTTCTAAAAGCAAATGGAGGGAAGATGTTGTTGCAGTGTTTTTGACTGTATAGATTTCGGTGATCAAAGACTGTGGCTGAGACTCAGATGAACTCACCCTGAGCTTTTGGGAACTCGGTGTGACTTCTCATTGTGTTTCTGTGGAGATTTAATTTGTTTTCTTTATGTTTATGTATAACTGTGAAGATAATGTCTGTGGATTATAAAGCAGCTATGTTATGCTACATAAAATTAGTTTGATGATGATGATGTTTGTTTACCATCATAAGATTTTATAAAGTTGGTACGTAAGAATTAAGTTCATTCCTTTTGTTCTTTTGGAGGTGGTTGGGGGGAGGTTGACCCTGTGCAATTCTTGCTGAAAATCCTCAGTGACTGAATTCTGGGTCTCCATGTGCTTTTCTATGGGAGTTGGGGTTTTTTAGGCACTGGAGAAGGGCAGTGAAGTAAATTCTAGCCCACCAGAAGGTGACACCCTTTGCCCTAGAGAGACTCACTCCCAGCAAATGCCACCTACATCATCATCCAGAAAGGCCAGGTACCAGCACTGTGCCTCTCACAGCTCCTGCTCCTCCAGCCATGCCGGAGACTCCAGCCCTCTCAGCTAGCAAGGGCCACCATGCCAGCCATGGGGCCACACCCTTAGTGAGCAGCACCGGGCCCTCGCCCTCACTCACCCTTTGCGCATAGCAGACCTCAGCTGTGGCCCCTGGGAGGGGAGTACTTGGCCCCTGCTGTTAGCTATCCCCTGCAGAGCAGGCACTCCCCAGGCACTCACTGCCCGCGGAGAGGGACCCCAAATGCGAGGCACCTGCGCTCTAGTCTGGAGTGGGGCAGGGTGGTTTCTGATATGACAAGTGTCTTGGTGCCCAGCAAGTCTCCGCAGCCAACTCTGTGCCACAGAGAGCAGCAGGAGCTATGGGGAGCTCCCAGGGCAGGTGCAGCAATCCACGCCGTTCACCTGAGAGTGGATCCCTCACTAAGTGCCAAGGCTTAGGGCCCCTGTGCCACCATTCATACTGTGAGTTCAGCACCAGAGCAGCCCCCGTGGGAGGCAGGTCAGTCAGCCTGTTCCTCCAGCCACCAGAGAGCCCACCAGGGCGAGGGGCCCGGGGACCCAGCACACAAAGTGGCAAATCACATAGGTTTCCTCCTCTGGGAAAAGACAACCTGAGGGAAACAACAGAAATATCTTTTTAGCTAGATGTACCCACCTGTTTCCCCGGGGCCCTGCTCCAGTGCTGCCAGCCACACAGCTGCCCCTGACAGCCCACAGCTAGCTCTGCCGTTCACATCCTCACAATGAGCCACCCTTGGAACATAGCAATAATGGACAACTCTCATTCCTGGCTCACCATCTATAAAAATAGCTTTCAGCGTGCCATTGGTGTTCCTCCTGGTTTAAAAGGGTCAGTTTGTTTCCAGAGTGCAAATGAGGGCACACATGAGCTGGAAGATATGTTGGTTATACCAAAAGAGTATAAAATACTAAAACTAAACATTTGAATGGACCATGTAATTTAAAAAAAATACCATTTGCCTTAGCCTCTAATGGACACGTACCTATTCCACTATTCTTGGGAGTAGTGATTTAACACAATGATGAACTGTGGCTTGCTGACCCAGCAGGCCAAGTAAAGCAGGCCGAGGAGACTGAAGAAGAAAAGCAGTGTTAAGTCTTTCCTATAATAATAATAATTATATATTTATTTGTATTATAGTAGCAGCCCTTGGCTCTGAGATTGTGCTAGGCCCTGTACAAATATACAGGTTTCAGAGGGGTAGCCGTGTTAGTCTGTATGAGCAAAAAAAAAACAAGGAATCCTTGTGGCACCTTAGAGACTAACAAATTTATTTGGGCATAAGCTTTGATGGGCTATAACCCACTTCATCAGATGCACGAAGTGGAAAATACAGTAGGCAGGTATAAAAATACAGCACATGAAAAGATGGGAGTTGCCTTACCAAGTTGGGGGTCAGTGCTAACGAGGCCAATTCAATCAGGGTGGATGTGGCCCATTCCCAACAGTAGACAAGAAGGGGTGAATATCAACAGAGGGAAAATTACTTTTTGTAGTGCTAACGAGGCCAATGCAATTAAGGTGGATGTGGCCCATTCCCAATAGTTGACAAGAAGGTGTGAGTATCAACAGAGGAGACCCTAGGAGACAGGCCAGTCCTCGCTTACAGACAGCCCCCGCAACCTGAAGCAAATACTCACCAGCAACTACACACCACACAACAGAAACACTAACCCAGGAACCAATCCCTGCAACAAACCCCGTTGCCAACTCTGTCCCCATATCTACTCTAGCGACACCATCATAGGACCTAACCACATCAGCCACACCATCAGGGGCTCATTCACCTGCACATCTACCAATGTGATATATGCCATCATGTGCCAGCAATGCCCCTCCGCCGTGTACATTGGCCAAACCGGACAGTCTCTACACAAAAGAATAAATGGACACAAATCAGACATCAAGAATTGTAACATTCAAAAACCAGTAGGAGAGCACTTCAATCTCCCTGGACACTCAATAACAGACTTAAAAGTGGCCATTCTTCAACAAAAAACTTCAAAAACAGACTCCAACAAGAAACTGCAGAACTGGAATTAATTTGCAAACTTGACACCATCAAATTAGGCCTGAATAAAGACTGGGAATGGCTAGGTCACTACAAAAAATAATTTTTCCTCTGTTGCTGCTCACACCTTCTTGTCAGCTGTTGGGAATGGGCCACATCTACCATGATTGAATTGGCCTTGTTAGCACTGACCCCCCCACTTGGTAAGGCACTCCCATCTTTTCATGTGCTGTGTATTTATACCTGCCTACTGTACTTTCCACTCCATGCATCTGATGAAGTGGGTTTTAGCCCACGAAAGCTTATGCCCAAATAAATTTGTTAGTCTTTAAGGTGCCACAAGGATTCCTCATTGTTTTTATAAATATATATAGTGAGAGAAAGGCCTTGCTCCAGATGAGTTTGCAATTTAAATAGACAAGACAAAGGTGTGGAGAAGAAACTGAAGTGAAGTCACAGGCAGACATGGGAAAGAGAACCCAGGGCTTGTGAATCTCAGCCTAGCTCTCTAGTTGTTGGACCATTTGGCCTTCCCAAGTAATCCTCTTGGCCGAGATAGTGTCAGCATTCAGCCTACTGCTGAAGTAAATCACATTTACAATTTGTATTTGCACATCCCCTTCTACAAGCTGTTCATTAGGCATTAGAAGAATACTGAACATAAGTAGGAAGCAGAGAGGATGTGTTTATTTTTTCTTGGCAGATGCATAGAAGGATGCAAATGCTGAGCTCTGATATAAAGTTAAGTTGAACTGTATACTTCTGTGCTGCAGTCTTTGGTGAATGCAATGTACTTACAGCATATTATAAAAGGTAAATTGGTTATATGAGTTGCAAATTAGGCAAAAAGTATTCTAACAATTGACTTTAAGATACACTTTAGCTAGTTCCAATTATGAATAAATACCCTATAAGTTATTTAAAGATACACTGTCAGTATCGAGGCCACAACTTTTACTTGCTTCAAAAGTAAGAAACCAGTTCTTTATGCCACTTTTTTATGTCCTAATCTCTTAAATGGCTCCCCTTCCCTCCCTCCTGTGTTTTTTTTTTTTTTTTTTTTTTTTTGAAGGAGGCTCCAGCACACTGAAGAATTCAAAACAAAAAATAAAAAAGGTGCACAATGGACAAGTACACACTTGTGAACATCTGTGTTCTTTGCTATCCCTCCTGTGACTTGAGAAGTTTTAGATCACTAGAAATTCAGCTGCTCTGGGGGAAGAAGGGTAGCCAGACTTGTGGTAGCCAGAAACCTCACTGATGGGGGCAGGGCCGGCTCTGGCTTTTTTGCCGCCCTAGGCAAAAAAGCCACCCCCCGCCCCCCCAGCGTGGCAGGGGAGGGCGCCGAGCCCGGCCACGGGCCCGCAATCCCCGACCGGCCAGAGCGCCGGGAGCAGGGCGGAGAGCCCGGCTGGGGCTCTCCGCTCTCCCCAGCGGCCAGAGCGCCGGGGGGAGGGCGGAGAGCCCCCGGCGGCCAGAGCGCCAGGAGGAGGGCGGCGAGCCCGGCCGCGGCTCTCCGCTCTCCCCGACCGGCCAGAGCGCCAGGGGAGGGCGGCGAGCCCGGCCGGGGCCCTGCTCTCCCCGACCGGCCGGAGCGCCGGGGGGAGGGCGGCGAGCCCGGCCAGGGCCCCGCCGCGCCGCCCCCCCTCTAGGTGCCGCCCCAAGCACATGCTTGGTAGGCTGGTGCCTGGAGCCAGGGCCGGCTCCAGGCACCAGCCCACCAAGCTTGTGCTTGGGGCGGCACCTGGAGGGGGGCGGCGCGGCGCTCCGGCCGCCGGGGAGAGCGGGGCCACGGCCGGGCTCGCCGCCCTCCTCCCAGGGCTCCGGCCGCCCTCCCCCGGCGCTCTGGCCACCGGGGGGGAGAGCGGAGCCCTGGCTGGGGCTCGCCGCCCTCCTCCCAGGGCTCCGGCCGCCCTCGCCCCCGGCGCCCTCCCCCCAACCGCCGGGGGGAGAGCGGAGCCCCCGCCGGGGCTCGCCGCCCTCCCCCCGGGGCTCCGGCCGCCCTCCCCCCCGCGGGGGGGGGGGGCGGGGGGCAGAGGCTTTTTTGCCTGGGGCGGCAAAAAAGCCAGAGCCAGCCCTGCCTGGAGCCGGCCCTGGATGGGGGAGGAAAACTGGACTACTCCATGAATCCTGTGCTGGCCTCTGGACATGATCAAGCATATCAGAAACTCCACAGAAAATGTTCAGGATGTTCCTAGTTGCCTTGGGGAGACTTAGATTGGAGTCTATCTGTAATTAGGTTCCTCAAAGAACCTCCAGGATGGCTTCTCCAAAGATCCTCAGGAGGGGAGGGGGGACTGCTAGTGCTTCCCCTAAATATATCCTCAGGGAGGGGCAGTAGGCCCTCACATGCCTCCTAGATAGGGTTAGGAAGCAAGCAACAGTAGGAGCCAAGCATCTAATTTATGGGGCCCAACAGGATAATATTGGCAAGTGACAAGGTGAGAGGATCTTCTGACCTAAGCCCTGGTGCTTTGGGCATTCGGAAGGCATCAGCAGTTAGGCAGAGAAGGTTTGCACTGGAAACTTGTTGTTTAAGGGGTCAGGAGATTCCAGCTGGAGTATTTTAGGGGTAGTGAGGACAGCTGGGGATGATGCTCTCAGGCTGTAAAATTAAAGCCGGAGAAAAACAAAAGGAGCCTCTTGCCTGTTTTTCTCTACATATTTTTTGTTAATATCGACAATACATTTTGTAACATTAAATATAAAACTTATTCACACTCAGTTCTCCAAGGAAACACTGCTGCCCCTGCCCCCCAACACAAGCTGTGTTAGCGATTTAACCATCAAACACTATTCCTCACCGGAAAGCACATGGGCTTTCAGAGCAGTGTGCCAGCCTGGTGATGTCACCACAGACGTGAACAGGCACTAGGAAGTAAAGACAATGTTACTGCTCAACCACAGCGGCTGGAAGAAGCCCACTTGCACAATGCAAGTTGCCAGACTGGCTTTGCACACAGGTATCTAGGTGGGCAGGGCCGGCTATAAGCATACACGGCTGCGTAGGGCACCCGAAAATTTGGGGCACCCCTGGGCCTTAGTGTCCACCCTCCTGCCTCTTCTTATCCCTGTTCTAATCTGACCCTTCCTGCAGGCTCTCACCACAGCTGGCTGCTGCAACTTGGTCAGTCTTCCTCTGGAGGGGATCTAGTACTTAAAAGTGAAAACGCCTCCAGCCTGCCAGACCTATTAGCACAACATTGAAACTGTTAAAGAGCCATTCAAGGGGTAATGAAGCCATTTAACAGGCATTTGCCAACCCCCAGGTATATACTGTCAGTTTCTGAATTTACTGACAAAAACAGTTGTGTATTACTGTAATATTTATTCAGAACATGTTAGTCTACAGGACCTCAGTTTAAAATTTGCTTTAAAAATATTTCATTAGTGTGTTGCTGAAGGTTATAAAATCACTTCTCTAAAAAAAATCCTTGCATAGATTTTTAGATGCACAATCTGAGTATTCATCTTTAGCCTGAAATGCTTGGATCTTCAGACATATTGTTTTTTAAATAAATCCTTCAAAAGACCACCCTTATCTAAAATACACATGTGAGCCCGGGCTGACAACGGGCATAGAGGCACCAGTTTAATAATACTGCATAGGGCCCCATAAATCTTAAAGCCAGCCCTGTAGGTGGTTTTTATTGTTTGTTTTTGTTTTTTTGTTTTAAACTCTGAGCCCATCACTCTTATATTTGAACAGTTGAGATTTAGTCTGGCCCACCAGAGAGAGAGAACAACCAGACAAGAAGTTCAGATATGGAGTAGAATCTACACTTCCAGAGATTCCAGAGCTCTTTGGATCCAGTGTTTTAGTATGAGCCAATCTCTAGGAGAGTATATTTATATTATATTTATATATAAAGTTTTGTCAGCAAAGGGGTAACAGCTTAGTTACAGATTTCATACTTTCTAGAAATGCTTGGCAATATTTCATTTTACTCAAGGTCTGAAAACACTATTGATTTTCATCTTGAGAATCTGTCACTTGTTTCCTACTACACCTCTACCCCGATATAACACGGCCCGATATAACATGAATTCGGATATAACGCGGTAAAGCAGAGCTCCGGGGGATCAAAGCAAGTTCGATATAACACGGTTTCACCTATAATGCAGTAAGATTTTTTTGGCTCCCGAGGACAGCGTTATATCGGGGTAGAGGTGTACATGCCATTTAAATTGGAGACTAATTATTTACTAGATTTGCAGTCACGTATTTGGAGGGTTGGGGGATGTTTGATGAAGAAGGAA
This sequence comes from Emys orbicularis, assembly GCF_028017835.1. NCBI lineage: Eukaryota > Metazoa > Chordata > Testudines > Emydidae > Emys > Emys orbicularis. Next base: position 76,977,922 of record NC_088684.1, on the reverse strand, counting down.
CATGTGACTCTAGCTATTTTGTAAAACTAAATACAGAGAGGGAGGGAAAGGAAAGACTATTTGAAAGCAGTGTGCTTTCTGGACATATTCACAGACAAAAGTAATTTGTCCCTTACAGTTCATCACAAGCAGACAGAATAGTAAAGTCTGCATGATTTGCTACAAATATAGGCAGAGCTAATAGGACATATTGGGCCAAATTCATCCTTGACATTGGCAGACATGGAGTTACATCCAGGATGAATAATAGTCTGATATGACTAGCACTGTCTTTTTAAGCGATAGCACTATAACTGGCGCTAAGGAGAAAGTCCTGGAGCTGGTTACTGATGTGGTTTGTACTTACTTTTGCACCAACAGGGGCATGACAAGCTCATAAATCATGAGCCCAGATGATCCAATTCAATATCAATGGGGTTTATCATTGTTTTTGAAAATCCTTTGCAGCCACCTATTTCTCACACTTGCAGAACTGTAGTTAAGCAAACAGGATCGATAAAGTTATAATCACTAGGAAGCATAGTCCTTTGGAATTTAATGAGATCTTTGTAGGTCCTCTAGTATCATCCCATGAGGCAGTTTTCTTCTTTGCTTCCTCTTTGTGCTAATACACTAAAACACAGTGCAGTAGAGCCGGCCCATTGACCCATACTAATTAAGAACTGTTTATATAATGAAATCGCAGCAGAATGATTAAGATGGACCTTAACTATAGCAGAGCTTTTAAAAAGATTGGCAACGACTGGATAGTGAGTCATGAGTCCTAATGAGATTTCTGACGCCAACTGTTTGAGCAATGTATGAAGTATTTGAGCCATTTTTCCTTTCATAGCTGTATACGAGTCTGACACTGTGTGGCACATCATGGTACTACAATGGCTAACCAACCACTCAGGTCAACAGGACTTCAGAGAATGACATTATGTTGATTTTGCCACTTTGTTGCTATCCCCATCATTAGTGGTAAAATAAGAGGTATCTTCCAAATCTCTTCACGGATCCCTGAAGATTGCTTCATTTCCTCTTGTTCTATTCTCCTTCCTCAGGCCTCTTATTCTAGGGATGGTCTTTAGAGCCGCTCACTGCTGCTGTTTAATCAAAGGGAAGTTTGATAGCGGACTCCGTCTGCCCCCTCCCAGGAGTGGAATGCACCTGAGCATTTCTGATTTTTGCTAAGCAACAAATGAGACAGGGTTCTTGTAGGTTTATTTTCTATTATCCTTGCTGCCCTACCTGCTCCTTAAAAAAAAAAAAAAAAAAAAGGCTTACCTTAAATATTTTCAGTAGTGAAAGTATAAGGCTCATAGAGCCCAATCTTGCAGACCTCGGTCAAAGACCACTGTTAAGGGGGAGGGGAATGTGACAGATTAAAACTGATCTGTCAGTACTTCATACTTGGAGAGTAGAAATATTGGTAAGAAGCAACAGTATGGAAATGTAACATACTTCCATTGTTGTATGCAGTGTAATTGTAGCTGTCTCTAGCCCAGGATAATATATACTAAAAATAAAAGATATTACCTCACCCACCTTGTCTTTCTAATATGAAATACTGTCACTTTAAAAATAAACTGGGCTTGACTCAGTTTGACAAGCCCGGGCAGAAACAACTGACATGCAAACCAGGATACAGTCACTGAGGCAAGAATTTGTAGCCCCCGTCCTCCATGAGATGCCAAAAACCTCCTCTTGAAACAGGTTGGGGACAGTGAACAGCAAGACAGCCCATGGGAGCAGGTCTCCTACAAAACATTTGGGTCATGGAAATGGGGACACCAGTGAAGCAAGCAGGCAGCACAGAAGGCTTCAGCAGAATTCCCTAAAAGAGCTTATTTAATGCCCCAGCGTCCATGCTAGTTCTGTGGGAGGGAAATCCAGTCCGCTGTTTCCTATGCAATAAGGGGAACTCTGTGAAAAATTGAGACCCCACCCTCCCACCCCTCCATATGGATTCGATTCTAGCGATATCATATGCAACAGCAACAAAACACTGGAGTGATTTGACACCAGAATGTTGGCTGGAATACCATGATCTTTCATTAGGTTATATATCTTAGCCCCTCAACTTCAGGGCAAGAAATTCAGCGACAGGTCTAAAACAGTTTTGGATATGGATTATGCTCATTAGAAGGTAGTGGCCCCAGCAAACGGTCATTTAAAAAGTAGATTTTGTTTAAGAAACATCTGCTATTGATATTCCCTATATAAAAATAGTTGTGGCTATTAAAATTATGGACAGGGGATTTGTTTCAGATGTTACATGCCAATCACTGTATCAAAATACGCATACACATTTGAGAGGTTTTAATGTGTCTAGTGGGAATGATATTTTCCGGAAAAGGAAACTTATCAATATACTACTGCCTTTCCCTTCCCCTCCATGTATCAAATGATCTCTCTCAAGAGCTTGGAATTCAGCCAGGTACATCCTTCCTAATTAAAGTGCATAAAAATCAAACGGTTTCACAGCTTTTGGCAATATCTTGTGTTTTTCAGTTGGAATTATTCTTTAGCCCAGTGTTTCTCAATGACTGATCCATGGACCGGCACCGGTCCACGGCAGTCTCCTTGTTGGTCCCTGAGATCTCCCTGACACAGTTTAGGAAGGTAGCAAGCCGGTCACTGGTATCAAAAAGGTTGAGAAACACTGCTCTAGAACATTTGACAGTTGGACACGTCTATCCCTTGTGTAACTCCGTCAATTTCACTGGAAAAACCAGGTATGCGTTTGACCATTATATACCAGCACAACGTTCCCTCTCTCCAGGTTTCATCTGTGTATGCCCACCCCCACACAGTGCCTCCATGCCATGAAGCCCTGCTTAAATGGCTCCTTCTGAGGAGTGAAAGGGGTTTTAATTCCCACTGGATCTTTGCTTTTGAAAGCCATACCCGCCTCCCTCTAATTCTCGCCAATCCCAAATGTTTACAGTTGAGGCCATGGAAATCCACCTCCTGCATTTCACTGCTATTAGCAAGCTGGATTTGGGGCCATTATGTTTTCAAGTTACATCTTGTAATGAATGTTACCAGGCAGCAGCTCCATGAGACCTCCACGACTACTGGTATGATGCAATTTTACAATGCTAGAGTACGCTTTTTTTTTTTTTTGGCCTGGCATCAAAATTTATGCCAAAGAGGAATTTGGTGCAATGGCAGCAGGGGTGAAAGTAACTTAAAGACTTGCCGGTACTCCGGAGTCCTGAGGAGGGGCGTGGCCTCCACCGGAAGAGGTGTGGCCTCCACCGGAAGAGGCGGGGCCTTTAAAGGGCCCGGGGCTAGGGCTGTAGTAGCAGCAGCTGGGAGCCCCAAGCCCTTTAAATCACCCCCTGAGCTCCCAGCTGCAGAGGCTCCCAGCTGCAGAGCCCTGGGGTTCGGGGGCAATTTAAAGGTGGTGATGGAGCCCCGGGGCTCCAGCAGCAGGGCCCGGGGCTCCGGCTGCCGCTACCCTCCAGGGCCCTTTAAATTGTCTCCAGAGCCCTGCTGCTGGAGCCCTGGGGTAGCGGCGGCAGGTCTCCGGTGGCTATTTAAAGGTCCCGGGGTGGTAGAGGCAGCGGGAGCCCCGAACCCTTTCAATAGCCCCCAGAGCCCTGCCGCCGCTACCCAAGGGCTCCGGCAGGCTCTGGGGGCTATTTAAAGGGCCCGGGCCCTTTAAATTGTCCTCGGTGCCCTGGGGTAGCGGCAGTGGGGCTCCAGCGGCGATTTAAAGGGCCCAGGGCGGTAGCGGCAGCAGGAGCCCTGGACCCTTTAAATCGCCACCCGAGCCCCGCCGCCGCTACCCCAGGGCTCTGGCGGCAATTTAAAGGGCCCTGGGCTCCAGCCCTTTAAATTGCTGCCTCAGGAAGCCGGTCCACCCCCATATGGCGCACCAGTTCTTGCCGGAAGGAGTGGCAGGTTTGTAGAAATTTTGGTGGTGCCCAGAACCTGCCCCTGCCCAAACTCTGCCCCCCCAAACTCCACCCCCCACCTGCCCAAGGCTCTGGGAGGGAGTTTGGGTGGGGGAGGAGGTCTGGGGTGCAGGCCCTGGGCTGGGGCAGGGGACTGGGGTGCAGGAGGGGTGCAGGCTCTGGGAGGGAATTTGGGGATGGGAGGGAGTGCGGAGGGAGGGGGTGCAGGTTCTGGAAGGGAGTTCGGGATAAGGGGGATGTGGAGGGAGGGGGTGCAGGGTGAGGGCTGTGGGGTGAGGCTGGGGATGGATTTGGGGTGTGGGAGGGGACTCAGGGCTGAGGCAGAGGGTTAGGGTGCATGGGGATGAGGGCTCTGGCTGGGGCTGGAGATGAGGGGTTTGGGGTGTTGGAGAGGCTCAGGGCTAGGACAGAGGGTTGGGGTGTGGGGGGGATGAGGGCTCTGGCTGGGGGTGTGGGCTCTGGAGTGGGGCAGGGCTGGGGATGAGTTTGGGGTGCAGGCAAGCTGCCCTGGGACTGGAGCCAGAGAGGAGGACTCCCCCCAGCCCTCTCCCTGCCGGCAGCAGTGAGCTCTGGGGTAGGGACCCCCTTCTCCTCCCTGGCAGCACACTCACCCCCCCCCCACTGTCACTGCACGTGCTCCTAGGGCCCCTCTCAGGTCCAGGAATCCCCCTCTTCTCCCCTGTGGTGAGTGCCATGGCGGGGGGGGGGGGGGCTGCCATCACAGGTGCACCTCCTCCCCTGCTGCTGCCCCTCACTGTAGCCTCACTGGGGGTGGGGGATGGGGCAAGAGCAGTGACTGCGGGCAGGGGGGGCGGCTGTACTGGTGGAGGGTCCCACCAGAAAATGAAAGGGTCTGAGGGGGAAGGGCAGCCTGCCCTGGCAGTAGTGGAGGGGCGGCACTAGGACCCTGCGGCCAGGGCCGTGCCGCCCTAGGATTGGGCAGAATGCCGCCTCCAACAATCTGCTGCCCCAAGCCTGGAGCCGGCCCTGCCTGCGGCAGCAGTTAATGCAGGCAGGCAGCATGGAGCTTCAGGGGAGAGACAGGAACGCTGCGTTCCGGGACCCAGGGAGGTGCACAGGGGCAGCAAAGGGGGGCCAGCACACACTCAGGGGAGGCGTGGGGGGGACAGCAGGTGGGGCCAGGGGGGAGACCCGGCCCCGAACATTCGTGGAGTCGGGCCCCCTGACCCTCAATATTGCTGGAGCCAGGAGGAGGAGTCAGAGAGGGAGAGAATGCTCCATTTTCTTACCGGTCCTCCGTACCGGCCCGTATCGGCTTACTTTCACCTCTGAATGGCAGCATGTTTCTGTAAGATGTGAGTAGCAGAGCAACTGATATTCCACCCACACCCACGACTGGATGAAAAGAGAACAAGCAACCAAGGACAGATCAATGTGTAAACTGAAGTTTTGTACCAGATACTGCTCCATGTTTTGCAAGATGTATTTGTGATAGATATGGAAATTTCCTGCAATATCCGGGACAAATCTTATTGAATTTATTGGAGAGAGTTAAGGGGGTACTGCGGTCTCACGGTCCCAGACTGCACCCCGGAGATCCCGTCACATTACCTTTTTGACTATACGAAGCACATTTAAACAGCTAAAACTAGAAGTTATTCCGGTTGTAAATAAAAATACACAGAAGACTGCCAGAATCAAGAAGAATCATACTCGAGATTTTCAATCTGGCCATTATGAACACAGATGGTTAAATATGAACAGTTCTTAGACTATTAGGAGTTGAAGACATCATTAATGGAAAGGTATTTTCCCCTAACTTGCAGCAAGGCCTCTGAACTGACTTATTACCTAGCTATCACACGATATTAGTGACAATACAGGCAAAAACCGGTGACCTACTTGCAACTGTTATTCTTCAAGATGCGATGGTGACGTGTATTCCATGTGGGTGTGCACACCCTGCACAATGGACCTGGAGAACTTTGCCTAGCAATACCCATAGGGGTGGTGCTCACACCCTGTGGGTGTAGCCCCTCCTCCCATGCTGTACAAGGGTGGCCTTGCTCAGACCCCTCTCAGTTCCCCACACTGAATGTCCAAAGTACAGACTCCGATGCAGAGGGAACAGGGGGTGGGTTGGGGAATTCACGTCTGCATCACAACTCAGGCAACAGGTACAGGTAAGTAACTGTCTTTTCTTTGAGTAGATGCAGCTGTGTATTCCAGGTGGGTGACTTGCATGCAGTACTCGCAGGAGATAGTGCCTGGCATCTATTTAAAAGAGCACTGCAGGCCTGCCTTCCCGTAATGGCAGAGCAGTTTGCAAATATATGCACAGAGGACCAAGTGTCCGCCCTGCAAATGTCCAATATAGACATGAAGAAGAGCTCTGTAGAAGCTCAAAAGCTTTGTCTCTCTCACCAACAGAAATTGGTTCAATAAAAGGTATTACCTCACCCACCTTGTCTCTCTAATATCCTGGGACCGACACGGCTACAGCAACACTGCACACAATATAGGAACGTCATTTAGATATGCCATACGTCATTTAGATATGCCATTGACGTCGCCTGAGCTCCCGTGGAACGAGCTTGTACCCCTTGAGGAGGCGTAGCCTGGGGTACTTCATATGCTGTCATGATACAGGAAGTTATCCACCTTGAGACTGTCTGTGGAGAGACTGCTTGACCCTTCATTCAGCCCACAGATGAAACAGACAGACAAGGTGAGGAACAGAAAGGTTTAGTTCTACTCTGATAAAATGCTAGACATCACCTGACATCCACAGTATGAAGGCACTGCTCCTCTGGGGTTGCACGGGGCTTGGGGAAGGACACCAGCAGTTATAACTAAGATTTAAACTAAGCCTAAGGTACTACTACATACAAGAAAAGTTCTCAGAAAACTGAGAGCAAAGGTGTGAGGTGAAGACACCACACAGGGCCTTGATTCTAGCCACCGGTGGTAAGAAGGAACTGAGAGGGTCGGGGTGGCACTATCCTTATACAGCCAGGGGAAGGGCTACAGATGCAGGGTTTGAGCACTGCCTCTATGGATACTGCTAGGCGAAGTTATCCGTCTCTGGTGTGCTGGGCGTGCATACACACATGCAATACACAGCTGCATCTAATCAAAGAACTCACATTCCCCCCACCTCAGACTTCATTAGTAACCTCTAGTTTGCACTTTGAGCATTGCACCACTACTCACACACAGGGCACCTCTACACAGCAGTTAGACATCTGCAGCCGGCCCAGGCTCGCCAACTAGGGCTCGTGGGGCTGTTTCAATGCTGTGTAGACTTCTGGACTCAGCTAGAGCTCAGGCTCTAGAACTCAGCGAGGTGGGACGGTCCCAGAGCTCAGGCTCCCGCCCAAGCCTGGAAGTCTACACAGCAATGAAACAGCCCAAGCCCGGTGAGCTTGATTTGGCTGACATGGGCCAGCCGGGTGTTTTTCTTTGCTGTGTAGGCAAGTACTGGGTGAGTTGGGTCTGTGGCCAGGTTTTTTCTTCTTCACACATCTGCTAGCAGCTGGAGGCTAGTGTGCTCCCCTTTTTGAATGGTATAGTCTGCTTCTAAGTATGCTCCTCCTGTGATCCCTAAAGAGGTCATATGCCTACCTCGGCTCCACACATGCTTGCCTTCAGCCACTACATCTTTCCCTCCAACATCCAGCTCACTGCCAGTGATAGATACCTAAAATGTAAATAACTTGTATTAACAGATTTTAATTAGTCGGGAGTCAAGAAGTTGTCTCAAGAGGAAGCTGTAGCAGAAAACACTTCAAGTACTTAACAACAGATTTAAAATAAAGGTTTTAAAAATGTTGCATCCATTCACACAATGAGTGTTAAACATATTGTCATGAAATAAAATCAAAGAAGATAATTAAAATGGTGATACTGACAAAAAGGATACAAAATACAAAGTGCTTTAATCCATTGATTCTTAGCTGCAAAGAAAGCTTTTAAAAAGACATTTTCCTTCTTGTATTGGATGGATCAAGTGTCTTCAGCCTCAAATTTTGTAGCACTAAACTATTAGTTTTAATACAGCAAAAGTAAGAAAAAGCCATCCGAATACAAAGATACACAATGAACTGATTTTAGTAAGACTTTGGTTAGTCAGACAGGCAGTAATATACAAGTATTTAAAGAGAAACTGAGCTTCTCCTAAATCCCCCCCTCCGAAAAAAATAATTTTGTTGCTGCCCCCTTACAAAAGTGGACAAGTCCCCTCTGTTAGGACTTGTCTACACAGCATGGCAAAGCACGTTAGAGGGTGGTGATTTGTACAGTGCTCTAACTGCCCATGTAGATCCTGTTGGCACAAACTAAAAGGTACCTAGTTCCGTTCGCATTAACATAGTGGGGGCAGTGCACTACAAGCCACAGAAAAGGATAAAAAGGATTCATTTCAGGATAGTGTGCCACAATTTGCACTTTTAAAAGAAAGAAAATTACTGCAAATACCAATAATTAAATAAGTATCATTGGTCTGATTTTCACAAGCAAGGAAATCCAAAATCAGGGACAGAATTCTGCTGTAGGGAGGAGGAGCGGGGGCGGGTCTCTGATAAGCATGTGATTTTAGCACCGAATCTTGGAGGTGCTGGATCTCTGAACTGAACTCAAGAGATACAGTTAGCTTTAGAAGGAAAAAACACAAGCTAGTTCAAATCCACAGCAAAGAGCATGAAACTTGAGAATGACAAGAGTAAAGTCTGGTTTTCCATGTGGAATTTAATAATTTGCTTGTATGCAAAACACTTGTCAAAGTGCCTCACTCAGAATAAAACACCCAAAAGCTCTAAATTTGTGAATGTATTTCGATTGTGAATGTAATCCAGCTGTCAAGTTGTAAAAAATGCCTGGAAACACAGAATAGTGTGTTTCAGATAAGGAGAACGTACTAAAAATTATTCAATGTGATAAAGTTACATATTCATAGAAGAGCCCAGTCCTATGAAGGACTGAGAGCCCTCACCTCCCATCGACTTCAAAGGAATTGGAGGGCACTCAGCACCTCCTAGGACAGTGGTTCTCAAACTTTTGTACTGGTGACTCCTTTTACATAGCAAGCCTCTGTGTGTGACCTTCCTTTTAAATGAAAAACACTTCTTTACATATTTATCATCATTATAACTGCTGGAGGCAAAGCAGGGTTTGGAGTGGAGGCTGACAGCTCGCAACCCCCTATGTAATAACCTCGTGACCCCCTGAGGGGTCCCGACCCCCAGTTTGAGAACTCCAGTCCTAGGAGGTACTCAGCACACCAGAAAATCTGCCCCCGAGCGTTCATTTTCTAATCAGAGGTGGGAATTTTAATACCGCTTTGAATCTAAGTTAGTTATAAAATGCTGCACTTTTTTTTTTAGATTTAAGCTCCTAAGGCCCAGATTTTTAAAGCTATGCTGTGCTCAGCATCGCAACGCCTGATTTAGGAGCCCAAATGGTATGTAGGGGTCTAAATCCCATTGGCAGTCGATGGAATTTAGACTAAGCCCTGGTCTTCACTACACAGTTAGGTTGATGTAAGGCAGCTAATGGCGGCCTATGTTAGTGTATACACTACAGCCTTGTTCCTGCCGATGTAAGTGCCCTACTACACCAACGTAACTCCACGTCCACGAGAGGCATGGGGCTTATGTTGACATAGTCAGGGCAACGCAGTGTCCACATAGACACTGCATGACTTACATGGGCTGTTAGCTTCATTCTTGTTAATTTCATGGCTCCATACTGGAGCCATAAAATTGACAAGTTTAGTCCTCCCTGTTCCCAGTCAGGCTGCTACCTGGGCTCCCCGCTCAGTGCTGGGCTGCTCCCGGGGTCCTGGCTCCACACTGGGAGCCTGGATGCACCAAGGCTCCTGGCTTCCCACTAATATAGGCTGACTTAAGTTTTTAGTGTAGACATGCCCTAAGTGCCTAAAATCCCTTCTGAAAATTAGTTGTTGCAATGCTGAGTGCAGCAACACCTAAAGAGCTTTAAAAATCTGGGCCAAAGTGACTTGGTGAAATCCCATTTTTAAAAGTGACTTAGGCCTTGCAATGCCTAAATACCTTTAAAAAGCCAGGCCCATACGTCAAGCAGGCAGCTTTCTTAAGCTATTCAGGCCTGAAAAAGTCCCCCTTTGACAGTTATTTATTAGTATATAGAAATCTAATAAAGAAATAGAAAATTAAGCCTATGAACCACTTTTTGGAAGGAGGTGGAGGAAATGTTTCACACTAATGAACTATGCATAAAATTATCTAAGAAATCCCCAGGCAGAACAAGCCATTTCAAGGAGCACAGTAGAAATCTGATTGGCCTGCAATTGTGTGTCTCAGCTGGGACATTGTACTTAGAACCTGCGTCTGCAAACATGATTATATTCCTCTGTTCTTAATGAGGGGTGTGTGTGTCTACATGGCAATGTCAGCCCAGGGTTTGAACTCAGGTTCAAGCCTAACTCCCCTTCTGTCTATGCACAAATTGCACCAACCCAGAGTTCAGATCCCACAGGGATGGATGGACTGAGCCTGAGTCAAGACACCTCCACTGGATTCGTGTTCTGGGACGCTGCCAAAAGTATTGCGCAATTGCACAGATTGACTTTATTTGTCCTCTGGACAGTGAAGTTTGGTGGACAGTCAAGTTTTTCCCCACACTACACCACGAACAATGGGCTAGAGAGGCCACCTTTTTGGAGGGCGCTACGAAGTCTGGGACATGGGGGATTGGACCTTGGCCAGCATAATGCAGCGTAGACACTGGAGCCCCAGGTTGGGACCCAGAGTTCAACAATTCTTAACCTGGGGTACAAATGAATGTAGATGCTCAAGCCCTAGGTTAACAAACCCAGGGTCTGCTAGCTCAAGTTCTACTAACCCTGGGCTTACATTGCAGCATAGCCATACTCCTAGTGGCCTGTTCCGTTTGAGACTAGGCTGGTGTGGTATTGATGCATCAGAACCCAGCTTTCAAATTCCAGTATGCTGTCGTCAGCAAAAACAGACCAACCGCAAGGCAGAGACACAGCAATATGCATCCAACTGTACTCAAAGAAGCCCAGTCGCTGTGCGCTTTTTAATGTCCTGAAACCCATCTCAGATGCCTGAATGTTATCAAGACTGCAGCCCATCAAACCTTTCCCAAGAGTAACACGCGTACCAAACCAACCAACAAACAAACAAACACTTTTAAGTAAATGTAATGTTTGAGCCTTCCAATGTTGAATATGTCCATGTGATTTAGTTAGGGCTAACAAATAGTAATTACACCCGACACAGCCCTACGGACAGACTAGCATTTAACTCTGAACAGTATTTGAGTTTATCCAATTTAGCCTTACTTGCATTTTAAAAATATAATTAGTAAATGTTGAATAAATATTTTAAAACCCTAATTAATGGAAGCAACAAAAAGCAGCTAGGGAAAGTCATTGATTTGTTATATCAATCTGCCATTTGTCAAATGTTACAAGTATAAACTCTCTTTAGGGCAGGGAATTCCTATTTATTTTTTGTTAAATGGATGTCTAGTACCCACCAAAATAGGCCCTTTGTCCCCCACTGGGACTTCTGGATGCTACTGCAATACAAAGAATAAACCTGCCTTTTGCACTAAGGCATGACCTGAGATTTGTCCAGGTCACAGGAAACATTTTGATTGTTTGTAGGTATCCCCCTTTTTGTGCCTCAGAGTGGTTGAGAAGACATATTAAATCAGTTTCTCAAACTTTTGTCTGCTCTCTGCCTAGTCTCTGTGCTTCCTCTATTCTCCCACCAATGGCAAAAGTCAATTTTCTGTGTGTCAAAAACATTCTCACCCCCTGCTCAGGCCGGTGTACCCCAGGGGAAGGAGCCAGACCCATGTTAAGGCACTTTAATGTCTCTGGGTCTGGCCAGGCATGAATCCCCCTAGTGCAGGAATTGAGGAGGCTAGCCACAGGCTGTCTTTGAGGATCTCCTTGCAAATCCTGGCATAAGGGTGTGCCAAAACAGGGCATAACAAGGCAGGCAGGTGTGGGCTATGCAGGGCAGAAGCAGCTCTGCTGCCCATAGGCAGACAACGACAGGCTGCTGAGGGCTGCCTAAGTTACTGGCCAGGTTCACTCTGGCCCCCCAAGCAGCCCAGAATTGGAAGGGCTGAAAATGTGGCTGTAAGTCAGCTTATCCTCCCCCGATTCTCCTAGTTCTGTGCTGTGTCTTAGGGCTTGTCTTCACTACGGGCTAAATCAGCGCTGCAACATCGATTTAGTGGGTCTGGCGAAGACACGATAAGTCGATGGGAGAGTGCTCTCCTGTTGACTTAATTAATCTATGTCAATTGGAGGTGGACGCTATGTTGACAGGAGAGCATCTCCCACTGACATAGCGTGGTATATACACCGCATTAAGTCGATGTAAGTTATGTCCATGTAAGTTATGTAACTTACGTAATTTAACTAGTGTAACTTACATCGACTTACAGCATTAGTGTAGACAAGGCCTTAGAGAGACAGCACAGACTCTCACCTAGCATATTTAATCCTCTCTCTACATTTCAGTGTCTGCACTGTTACAGGGAGGTAGTGTGCTTTTGTACCTCAGCAATGATTTAGTTCAAGGGGACTCTGTACAAGTGCAACTATCTGCCTGCATAAATCTCACTGCAGAGTCCGAATGGGTTCATGGAGCTCACCAGAACAGTAAGATTAATCAGATTGGGTTTCTTTCTCCTCGTGATGGGGACATGGAATGGGTGAATTAACAAAAGGCTCAACTTGCTACGTGCCACATAGGGATCTGCCAAAGAAACATGTGAACTGATTTGGTGAAGTAAGCTGCCTTTCCCATGAGAAATCAGCATGACCTGGTGGTCAGACTAATAAGTGACTCACTTGATAACTAAGCACCTTTTGAAATCTACGGATCATGAACTCTTCATTGGTTTATGGCAAGAACAGAATGGTTCAGAGTAGCAAACATTTTTTCACCATAGTCAACCAGATAAGCAGGCTCTTTATTTTCAGGAACACTAAGCTTTATTTATTTATTTCATATATAAGTGTTTTACTCAGAAGCAGTAACATGGCAAATTTATCTAAGTAGTCATGAAGATATTTTGGTAAAATTATCCTGCAAAATATACTGTTTTAGTGGCATGTCAAAAGATGTTTTAAAACTCTTTAAAAAGTTCAGATACAATGTTAAAAATGGTATTTTATAGGTTTGATCATATCCTTTATTAACAGTAGAAAAGGAAAAACTAAGTCATGACATGTTGCCAATAATCCGAACAGAAATAACCTCAGAAGAAATGCATTTTTTGCTGTTAACACAAAACTGTAAACTGGAGTTGTGTGTGGTCTTTCATATTAATTGTTCAGTAATAAATACTGTCTTGACAGACTACATGAGTAAAAATTAATTCCCTTAACGTCCAGTTTTTAGCAGCTGCTGAATGTTCAGTGATGCACAAGGCACACCTCTATGGGTTCTCTACATTTTTATTGACATATAAAAATCTGTTCAACACTCTAAAACTTTATCTGCATAGTAAGAATTTCTTCCACTATTATTTACAGAAAGGGCTTTTAGTGCAAAAACAGGAAATGACGTACTAGCCCCAGCATTTCTAGCACGTCTCTCACACAGTTTCATTAAACATCAGTCAGGATCACTGAACTACATCTTCGGCCGCCAGCCATTAATGAACTGCAGTATTTTCTTAACCTGCAATTTGCTTAGCTTAAAGTCCTCAGAAAGGATCTCTTCTGTAAGCTGAACGAGTAAATTGCCATCAATCTTCTCTGTAACAAAGAATGATATGACATCTTCTGATAAACCAATAAACCTCAGAGATTTAGATACTTCTTCTATTGAGAGCCCAGAAAGGTCTGTAGGTGGTAGCCAGGGAGAGCCATCGCCACAAGACCTTGGTGCTAACTGAAGGTGAAGGGGAGACGAAAATGGGTAAGAAACAGAGAAAACGTTCTGCATGCCCTTTTTAACAGGATATTGATCTTCTGAGAGGTCTGGTGAACCAGTCTGAGATTCTTCCTCTGCACCGTCTATTTTCAGAGGCAGAGGACAAGTGTCTAGAACTGGCTTCTCATCGTTCGATTTTGGCGCACGAGGAGGTAAGGCAGGGCACGAATGACTCTGCTTTGCATTGCTGACTGCCAGATTTTTCTCATCAGTGCATTCTAAAGAGTAGCTTGCTGACTTTGGACAACTGGAGATGGTGTTGCTGAACTCTGTTGTGGCCAACTGCGTGTACCCAGCAGGGAGTTCACACCCATCAAAGTCGAAAGTAAAAGAGGCTGGACAGTTTCTCTTTGGTGTGCCTGGAGTCTTCTGTCTTGGATAACTGTAACTCCTGCTTGGATCCAGCAGAAAATCGTTCCTGTTTAAGCCTTCGGCAGCTCCAGAAAAATGGTTTGGCCAGGACAACCTAGAAGGCAGAGCTTCAGCTGAGGGGCTTCCAAAAGGCATCTTGCTGTCAGGCTCTTTTGATTCGGTTTGCATCATGTTGCAAGGGTAGCAAGAAACAGGGGCACTCTCAGGTGGATTTGTCGTGTCACCTTCTGTGATGCTGCTTAAAAAACAAAGCAAAAAGATAGTTAATATGAAGAATTGTTAGTGTTTAAGCAATGTTGATATTTAACCATATAAATCAGGAGATCATAGAATATAGAATCATAGAATATCAGGGTTGGAAGGGACCTCGGGAAGTCATCTAGTCCAACCCCCTGATCAAAGCAGGACCAATCCCCAACTAAATCATCCCAGCCAGAGCTTTGTCATGCCTGACCTTAAAAACCTCTAAGGAAGGAGAGTCCACCACCTCCCTAGGTAACCCATTCCAGTGCTTCACCACCCTCCTAGTGAAAAAGTTTTTCCTAACATCCAACCTAAACCTCCTCCACTGCAACTTGAGACATTTACTCCTTGTTCTGTCATCAGGTACCACTGAGAACAGTCTAGATCCATCCTCTTTGGAACCCCCTTCCAGGTAGTTGAAAGCAGCTATCAAATCCCCCCTCATTCTTGTCTTCTGCAGACTAAACAATCCCAGTTCCCTCAGCCTCTCCTCATAAGTCATGTGCTCCAGCCCCCTAATCATTTTTGTTGCCCTCTGCTGGACTCTTTCCAATTTTTCCACATCCTTCTTGTAGTGTGGGGCCCAAAACTGGACACAGTACTCCAGATGAGGCCTCACTAATGTCGAATAGAAGGGAATGATCACGTCCCTCGATCTGCTGGCAATGCCCCTACTTATACAGCCCAAAATGCCGTTAGCCTTCTTGGCAACAAGGGCACACTGTTGACTCATATCTAGCTTCTCGTCCACTGTAACCCCAGGTCCTTTTCTGCAGAACTGCTGCCTAGCCGTTCGGTTCCTAGTCTGTAGCAGTGCATGGGATTCTTCCGTCCTAAGTGCAGGATTCTGCACTTGTCCTTGTTGAACCGCATCAGATTTCTTTTGGCCCAATCCTCTAATTTGTCTAGGTCCCTCTGTATCCTATCTACCACTCCTCCCAGTTTAGTGTCATCTGCAAACTTGCTGAGGGTGCAATCCATGCCATCCTTCAGATCATTGAACAAAACCGGCCCCAGGACCGACCCTTGGCGCACTCCACTTGATACCGGCTGCCAACTAGACATGGAGCTTGGCTAGCTCAGCTGGTAGAGCATCAGACTTTTAATCTGAGGGTCCAGGGTTCAAGTTCCTCGTCAGGCAGAGGGAACCTGTCCCACAAAAACTTCAGAATCCATCTGGGGGGAGGGATAGCTCAGTGGTTTGAGCATTAGCCCGCTAAACCCAGGGTTGAGAGTTCAATCCTTGAGGGGGCCATTTAGGGGTCTGGGGATTGGTCCTGCTTTGAGCAGAGGGGTGGACTAGATGACCTCCTGAGGTCCCTTCCAACCCTGATATTCTATGGAGTCATTGAGCCTGACAATCTAGCCAGCTTTCTGTCCACTCATCCAGCCCATACTACTTTAACTTGCTGGCAAGAATACTGTGGAAGACTGTATCAAAAGCTTTGCTAAAGTAAAGGAATAACACGTCCACTGCTTTCCCCTCATCCACAGAGCCAGTTATCGTGTCATAGAAGACAATTAGGTTAGTCAGGCATGACTTGCCCTTGGTGAATCCATGCTGACTGTTCCTGATCACTTTCCTCTCCTCTAAGTGCTTCAGAATTGATTCCTTGAGGACCTGCTCCATGATTTTTCCAGGGACTGAGGTGAGGCTGACTGGCCTGTAGTTCCCCAGATCCTCCTCCTTCCCTTTTTTAAAGCTGGGCGTTACATTAGCCATAAGATGGGTAGTGCAGAAAGTAAGAACCAAGCCAGAAGAGCTTTTAACATTTGAAAAAGCTTACCTACGTTTATTATTAACATTGTTAATCTTTGTGCACATCTGCACTTCTTGGCACTAGCCTGAATGAGAGATGCTGAAGTACCCAAGGATATCATTAGAAAGACTGTTGGCCTGGTTCTTCCAGCTCAAGTGAAAGGAGGAAACACCAGAAGACTCAAAAGAAACTACATACTATTTCTCAAATATCATCCATTCCCCCATGAACTCCAATCTAGCTTCTTATACCAAGCACCATGGTATCGAAGCACTTCTACAACCTTACATACATATGTAGCATCTTCTACTACTGTATTTTATTACTAACAGTAAATATTGCTATTTACTAATGGCCTCAATCAGAACAGGAATCCCATTGTACTGGGCAAATAATCCAAGCCTTGAAAGGTTTAAAATCTAAAATTACTACAATGCTCTGTCAGACAGGATCAGTGCTTAATTTATGCCAGGGCTTGCCAGGGATGAGCTCCGGCACCTCTAGGCTTGGCAGTTCATAGCACCAGCACCTCAGTGCTTGCCATGTCAGTTATGAAAGAAAAACAATTGCTTGAGTCCTGTCACCTAATTGCTTGAGCCCCGGCACCTCTTTCATTACAAATTAAGCACTGGACAGGATCCATGA
This sequence comes from Emys orbicularis, assembly GCF_028017835.1. NCBI lineage: Eukaryota > Metazoa > Chordata > Testudines > Emydidae > Emys > Emys orbicularis. The sequence continues at coordinate 76,961,071 of NC_088684.1, read as the reverse complement.
AAGTCACTTCTGTGAGAAGTACACAACCAACCATACTTATACAACATAATACAGATCAAGTAAAACAATAGCAATAATAAAAGTTTGCTGCTATGTATAACCCATTTAAATTTGCAAGTAAGTTAGCTATGACGCCAACTGCCTCTTCTTTTCAAGGGCACTTTAGGAAGGATAGTCCTAATTAGTAAATTAAGCTCAGGATCAGATAATTTATATCCAAGAGTGCTGGAGGGATTTAAGAATTAAGGAGTAAAGTTGCCTACTAAACTTTGTAATCTCCTATTAAAATCAGGTATATGATAGAAGACAGGAGAGTAGTAAATGTTTTAGCTATTTTTTTTTTTATTTTTTTTTTAAGTGCTTGGGGTAATCCTAGGAGTGACAGACCAGTAAACCTTCCTTCAGTAGTAGGGAAACTGGAAAAGTTAAAATGAACAGAATTATTTACAAAATACCTACATGTATAGCAGAGACAAACAAGCTCAGAGGTGGGAAAAGTCATTTGAATTTTTCATACACTTAACTAGGCTTGGAACGACTGGGTTTTTAATCAGAAAATGTGAGTAAATGTCCATTTCACCATACACACACATACACACGAAAAAATATTTCCACCAATAATAAGCATTTTTCTTTAACTATCCATCGATTTTGATACTTGAGAACTTAGAGGTTTATTTAAGCATATTTACTTTATATATTTTAACATGTAATGTTGACAATTTGTGTTTTAATGGTTATAAATAAGGCCCTACTTGAATTGTGGGATGATCTTCAATCATGGCTGAATTGTAGAGAAGACATGGAAAATAGTGGAAAAGTGATAATGGACCTTTATTAATAGCTGTAATTTGGAAAAGCCAAGAAAATTTAAGAAAAATTTGCTGGAACGATATAACATTCCAGTACTATGTTATGCCTGCTAATTTTTTTTTTTGATAACCAGACATTTTGCTGCAACTATATTACATTCATTCAAAAATAAAAGAGTGAAGACAAAGTCTTAACACAATTGCTGTAGAAATCGAGTCCAGTCACTTCAGCTTTTTACATTTTACAGGCATTGAATGTTAGGGCAGTACTAACTGCACACTCAAAATGTACACAAAGTTGTGGTCTGTGCAAAGTAAGATAATTAAATAAAAATGGTGGTAGAAGCCTAATATTTCAGGAATTGCAACTTCCACAATATTGCGAATGACGTAGGGACTTAGTATAAACCTCTACCTCTGTGCATCCCACCATCTACTGTCATTGAATAATTATTGTGTGACACCCCTCCCCCTAATCATTTCCTTCAACTGTGAAAATTTAAGTTGATTAAAACTGAAAAAAATGCTTAAAAATAATCAGTATTATCTGCTGAAATTATAAAAAAATAAAAATTGAATTCTGCCGAGCCTACATTTAACTTAGGGCTTGGCTACACTTGCAAGGTAGAGCGCATTAAAGCATCCCCAGGCGCCCTAACTCATGACGCGTCCACACCGGCAAGGCATGTAGAGCGCCCGGACTCCGCGGCTGGAGTGCTCCTGGTAATCCACCTCCACGAGAAGCAATCTTTCTAGGTGACCATGCCTCCACGCGCCAGGCGATCCCCAGTATCGAGCAATGGTGAGGTGCTGGACCTCATCAGTGTTTGGGGAGAGGAAGCTGCGTTCCAGCCGTAGGAATTACGATACCTTCGGGCACATATCAAGGGCCATGATGGACAGGGGCCATGACCGGGATGAGGTGCAATGTCGGGTTAAAGTGAAGGAGCTGTGGAATGCCTATCGCAAACCGTGCGAGGCAAACAGCTGTTCCGGTGCTTCCCCCACGACCTGCCATTTCTACAAAGAGCTGGACACGATACTTGGGGGTGACCCCACCTCCACTCCGAAGACCACCATGGACACTTCAGAGCCCAGTTCAACAAGGCAGGAGGAGGAGGAGGAAAGCGGGAGCGAGGGTGCTGAGGAGGAGGGAGACAGCCCGGCATCCCTAGATGCATGCAGCCAGGAGCTGTTTTCAAGCCAGGAGGAAGGTAGCCAGTCGCAGCAGAAGGTGCTTGGGGCAGGACAAACACCAGAGGAGATGCCCGGTAAGCAGCTTTTATTTTGGGAAGGAAGTTGTTTGGTGTGGGCTCTTGGGGCGAGGAGGGTTAGGGCTGCATGCATGCCTAGATGCGGAATAGGGTGTTGATGTGCCCTCTCACATTGTGGTAATTGGCCTCAGTGATCTCTTCCAAGGTCTCATGCAGAAACTGGGCAATCCACTTGCGCAGGTTCCTTGGCAGAGCTACTGTGCTCCTTGTCCCAGTAAGGCTAACATGTCTGCGCCACTGTGCCGTGAGGGGCGGGGAGACCGTTGCTGCACACAGGCAAGCTGCATATGGGCCAGGGCAGAAGCTGCATTGTAGTAGAAGCCCCTCCCTTGCTTCCCAGATCACCCTCAGCAGAGAGATATCTTCCAGGACGAACTCCTGTGGAAAATGTGGGGACAGTGTTCAGTATAGGGGCCCCTGCAGCTGTTGGCTCTCCCCAAGGCACAGAACCCCACAGGACAGTACGGCCGTGAAACAATCAGTCCCCCTTGCCCCCGTGCTTACTCACCATTTTGGGGCTCCTGTGGGTTATGTGCGCTTGCTTTGGGACGGGCAATTTCTGCTATTGTGTACACTGTGCTTGTCTTTAAGTACAGCCAAATCATTGCTCTGTCTGGCATGAACAATGCTGCCTCTGTTAAGTGTTGCATTTTGGCTTTACAGATGCAACCTTGAAATCCCAGCCGTCCTTGTTATCAACGTCCGAAAGACTCCAAAGAATCAGGAAGCGGACGAGAAAAAGCAAAGAAGACATGCTGCATGAAGTCATGCAACAGTCCCTTAATGAAAATCAAAAAGTGCAGGAGTGGCGGGAGAGTGAAAGGAGGGTCCGCCAGCAGAATGCAGATCGCCGGCACCAAAGCACGGAGCGGCTGCTAAGCATAATGGAGTACCAAGCAGACTCAATACAAGCGCTTGTAGCAATGCAGGCGGAGCACTTCCGCACCCGCCTCGCTCCCCCTGTCTCAAAACTCTCTCTTGTGCCCCATGTCACCGCCAACCCACTTTCCCCCACATCTGGGTTCTTATCACCACCAGCTGCCTCCAACACCTGTAGCTTCACCACCCAGCCCTGCAAACTACGACCCTTACCCACTGCACTCAACCCCCATCACCCTGCATTTTAGCCAGCCTGAAGTGCAGCATTCATTGCACGGCACTCCAGACAGGAAGCTGAGTATGATAACAGGACATACACAAATCTGTGATTGTCCCGTTCCCCACCGCCCTCCCTCATCCCACACAGCAGATGTGTCATGCCCTTTCCGTTTCCCAAGCAGTTGTGTTTCTTTTCAATAAATGAATTTTTTGGCTTTGAAAACATTCTTTATTATTGCATTAAAGGGTTGTGTAGGGTTTCATGAGCCACGGCATTAAAGGGTAAGCAGGGTCTCCAAGGATTACAATAGACATTTTGACTTCCCCTACGGTGATCTTCTGGTCTGGGAAGAAAGCCCGGCTTACAGCTTCCTGAACAGGCCATGCGTCATGCACTTTTCCAGACCAGCCTGCATTAATGTCAATGAAATGCCCATGGTGATCCACAAGCGCCTGGAGAACCATAGCGAAATACCCCTTCTGATTAACGTACTTGGAGGCTAGGTGGGCTGGTGCCAGAATTGGAATATGCGTCCCATCTATCGCCCCTCCGCAGTTAAGGAAACCCATTTGTGCAAAGCCAGCCACAATGTCATGCATGTTACCCAGAGTCACGGTTCTTCTGAGCAGGATGCGATTAATGGCCCTGCAAACTTGCATCAACACGATTCCAACCAGTCGACTTTCAAACTCCAAACTGGTTAGTGACTGATCGGTAGCTGTCTGGAGTTGTCAGCTTCCAGATTGCAATAGCCACCTGCTTCTCCACCGGCAGGGCAGCTCTCAATCTCGTGTCCTTGCACCGCAGGGTGGGGGCGAGCTCATCACACAGTCCCATTAAAGTGGCTTTTCTCATCTGAAAGTTCTGCAGCCACTGCTCATCATCCCAGACTTGCATGACGATGTGATCCCATCACTCAGTGCTTGTTTCCCAAGCCCAAAAGCGGCGTTCCATGGTGGTGAGCATGTCTGTGAATGCCACAAGCATCTCGTGTCGTATGCGTTACGCGAGTCGACATCATCCTCAGACTCCTCACTGTCAGTTTGTAGCTTAAGGAGTAACTCGACTGCAATTCGTGACATGCTGGCGAGACCCATCAGCATATTCCTCAGCAGTTCGGGATCCATTCCCACAGATCGAAAGGGAAGACAGAGCGCGCAGTACAAAAAATGTTGAAAGATGGCGCCAAATGTGGACGGAAGCACAGGGATTGCTGGGATGCGAAGCGATGCATCATGGGGCATTGGGACAGAACCCAGAATGTCCCGCAGCTTCCCTCCCCCTTCCCACAAGCCACAGTGCCAGAATGGGAAGAGGTGCTCTGTGGGATAGCTGCCCATAATGCACCACTCCCAATGCCAGAGCAAGTGCTGCAAATGTGGCCACGCCAGTGCGCTTGCAGCTGTCAGTGTGAACACACTGCAGCACTTTCCCTGCTGTGGTCTCCGAGGGCTGGTTTAACTCACAGCGCTCTACATCTGCAAGTGTAGCCATGCCCTTAGGCTGTGTCTACACTGCAAGCTAGGGGTGTGATTCCCCTGCTCATGTACAGACTCGCCCTAACTCTCATCGAGCTAGTGCAAGCATAAATAGCAACGTAGCCGCGGTAGCGAGGGTAGTGGCAGCCGAGGCACGGCCGAGTACATACCCATTGGTCTCAGCTTGATGAGAGCTAGCACGAGTATGTATACACAGGCAGGGGAATTCTGTGTAGACAAACCTTAACAACCCAACAATGGATAACTCAGGAAAGATACTTGGGCATCTCTGTGTGACAGCTCAATGGAAACCTCTGCTCAGTGTGCAGCAGTGGTCAAAAAGAAAAAAGAAAAGTTAGTCTGTATAAGGAATGAGATGGAAAACAGTGCAAATACTATGGTATTCTATAATGACACTGTGTGCTAAGACAGAGTGCTGAGAGGGGCTGCAGAGAGCCAGCTGTGCTCACTGATTCAGAACCATGCCACCCCAGCACACGTTATAGCTGAACAGGGGCAGCCCTAACTTACACCAGTGGGGGATCAGACATAGCGGAGCTCCTCCCCAACGCATCTCCTCCCTCTCCCTATTCTGCCTCCGACACCCTTCACCACCCTTCTCTGTGTACTACGCATAAGGGGGAGGCAGCTAGTGTATGTGGCAGGTTTATGACAGAAGAGAGCACCCCTGCACATGAAGGTCATTCTCCATTGTTCATCTCCTACTACTTTACGGGCATTTGGTGCCACTTAGGGCAGGTCTTCACTACAGGGGGGGGTTGATTTAAGATACGCAAATTCAGCTACGCGAATAGCGTAGCTGAATTCGACGTATCGCAGCCGACTTACCCCGCTGTAAGGACGGTGGCAAAATCGACCTCTGCGGCTTCCCGTCGACGGCGCTTACTCCCACCTCCGCTGGTGGAGTAAGAGCGTCGATTCGGGGATCGATTGTCACGTCCCGACGAGACGCGATAATTCGATCCCCGAGAGGTCGATTTCTACCCGCCGGTTCAGGCGGGTAGTGTAGACCTAGCCTTAGGCTGCGCAAAGTGGCCTTGGCAGACTAGAGAATCCAGCTCGAGGCCCGTCTAGTTTACGAGGGTAATTGGTAAGAGAGGACATCATGGGGTGTACAAAATGAACAGGACAGAGAAAATAAATTGGTTGTTCCTGTTTATCTTCTGCCACAATACAAGAACAAGGAACTATTTAATGACATCTTTTAAAAAATGTAAACAATAAAGATCAATACAAGGAAATACTTTTGAAGATGTTTATTGACACCCCCTCCCATTCGCCAGAAACAACCCTACTGGAACTCAGTGCCACAGGACTTAAAGGAGGCAGGGATCTAGTAGGGCTTAGGAAGAGATCACTAGACGTTTATATGAACAGTGAGAACATTCAGTTACGTTGAACAGGTACATAAACCTTCATGCTTAAAGGCATATGCTGACCTCTAACAAGGGAAGTCTAGGAAACCAGCTTTCCCAATAGGCAGGCAATTCCATAATCTGCCTACTACATGCTTCCCAACAGTAGGACCGCCCCACTGGTCTGAGTTAGCATGGTAATTCCAACATAAATTAGCTTCATAGTTTACTACCTGCATCTAAGGAGTCCGGTGGCACCTTAAAGACTAACAGATTTATTTGGGTATAAGCTTTCGTGGGTAAAAAACCCACTTCAGAAGGGTTTGGCAATAAACCCAATTCAGAAGTGGGTTTTTTACCCATGAAAGCTTATGCCCAAATAAATCTGTTAGTCTTTAAGGTGTCACTGGACTCCTTGTTGTTTTTGTAGATACAGACTAACACGGCTACCCCCGATACTTGATACCTGCATCTAAATAAATATAACTTTAATACAAATGTTTAAGAGCAATGTACAAAGCATGGGTGATGACAAACATGTTGCTAGGATATTTAATAAGATTTTGCACAGAGTTAAGGTTGCACATACAAGCTAACTTTAGTATTTTTGGGCTTGCATGTTTACCCCCCGGTGTTAACATTCTCTTCATAGATTGTTTTAAATTAAGTGTTATACAGAATTGTATATGATTTCCCTTGAAATTTAGGATAGATTTTCTATCTTGTACTCTGCACACCTATGGTAATATATGCAAGTATTAAGTAATACTTTTCATGTATAATTAAATTAATTGCTTATGTGAGTTTGCTTTGTTTTGAGTATTTTAAAAAAGAGCACTTCACCAAGTTAACCCCTAACAGGAAGCAGTGACACCAACATGCATCATATGTTAACAGAAAACTTTTAAAAAAACATTCATCGGGCTAGTTTCAGAATAGTTAAAAATGTAAAAATTCATAGACAAACAGTATTTCCCTATAGAGGGAAATATTTGGATTTCATAGCTCAAATACATACATGTTGTGCAATCCTGAAGAATAGTAAGACAGCGTAGGGCTAGGAGAACGAGTCTGTTGCCGTGCTGGTTTGATTGTGCGAGGAGGAATGGAAGGACTGGTGGACGAGGGCTTTGAACTTCGTGGTGGAACAGGTGGAGCATTGAGGAGCCTGCATTCCTCTCTTACCTATATTAGAAAAGAACATTTAGCAAATAGCTTGAGAACCCAAGTAACAACAGTCTCCACCAGATGGAACCTGTCAGTTCAGGTTTCTACCTTGGAAGGAAATAATAAAAAGAAAGGAGAAGAAAATGCTAGTGGTAAACAATACTTTATCGCCAAATATATGTCTGTCTTAAGTACCCGCTAGAGGAGACAAAAGCTTACAAAAAGTTTGCAACCAGGAGGTCTTATTACTGGCAAAGTAAAGTTACTAGTGTATGTTTTTATGTACTTTTATTTCACTAGTTTTACATCTGTTCATTCAAAAGAATGAAGATTGGAATTGTTTAAAGGAAACTTTAAGCGGTGTAGAAGGTTACACTGACCATTTCAGGTACTGTATGTATTGTAGGGGAACGAGCCATTTGAAAAAATCTGTTTGCCAATGCAGTTTAGTTAGTTGTAGTGATCCCGCCTAAGATAGAAAGTGACAGTATCTAAATAGGTTTCAATGCTTCATGACAGTTTAGAATTAGTACTGAAAAAGCCACCACACGTTGGGCTAATTCCCACCTTCTATCACTCAGATACACTTCTGCTAATGTATGCCATACGTACCACAGGATACATTTGATAACACTGGTCTACAATTTTTGAGAAGTCGTCTGCTTCAGAGATAAAATGTGCTATTTATTATGTATTTTGATGAGCTGAATTCAAATATGACAATTAAAACAACTGATTGGCTACTGTTTCTAAGATATTTAAGTTTTTACATTTTATGTCTATGTATATTGTGTAGATAGTAGAGTTTTAATCATAAATTGTAAACCTAGGTCTTTTCATGTGTTTATGGTTGCTTTACATGATAATATTTCACCTGTCCTGTTTATGTAACACTTTAAAAATCAGCAAAAGGGTTATATAAATAAAATTTATTATGAAACAAAAGGCAAAAAACTATTATGTACATAGTTTAGTCCTATTCAGTGTCTACTCGGCGGTTCTTGGCTTGTCTCTTGTATTCATTAAATGGAGCATCTCTTGTCACTGTCCAGCAATAGTCTGCAAGCATTGATGGGCTCCATTTGCCCTGATAGCGTTTCTCCATTGTTGCAATGTCCTGGTGAAATCGCTCGCCGTGCTCGTCGCTCACTGCTCCGCAGTTCGGTGGAAAAAAATCTAGATGAGAGTGCAAAAAAATGTATCTTTAGTGACATGTTGCAACCAAGGCTTTTGTATGCCTTGAGGAGGTTTTCCACCAACAACCTGTAGTTGTCTGCCTTGTTGTTTCCGAGAAAATTTATTGCCACTAACTGGAAGGCTTTCCATGCCGTCTTTTCCTTGCCACGCAGTGCATGGTCAAATGCATCATCTCGAAGAAGTTCACGAATCTGAGAACCAACAAAGACACCTTCCTTTATCTTAGCTTCACTTAACCTGGGAAATTTTCCACGGAGGTACTTGAAAGCTGCTTGTGTTTTGTCAATGACCTTGACAAAGTTCATCAGACCCAGCTTGATGTGTAAGGGTGGTAACAAAATCTTCCTTGATTCAACAAGTGGTGGATGCTGAACACTTTTCCTCCCAGGCTCTAATGACTGTCGGAGTGGCCAATCTTTCTTGATGTAGTGGGAATCTCTTGCACGATTATCCCATTCGCAGAGAAAACAGCAGTACTTTGTGTAGCCAGTCTGCAGACCAAGCAAGAGAGCAACAACCTTCAAATCGCCACAAAGCTGCCACTGATGTTGGTCATAGTTTATGCACCTCAAAAGTTGTTTCATGTTGTCATAGGTTTCCTTCATATGGACTGCATGACCAACTGGAATTGATGGCAAAACATTGCCATTATGCAGTAAAACAGCTTTAAGACTCGTCTTCGATGAATCAATGAACAGTCTCCACTCATCTGGATCGTGAACGATGTTGAGGGCTGCCATCACACCATCGATGTTGTTGCAGGCTACAAGTTCACCTTCCATGAAGAAGAATGGGACAAGATCCTTTTGACGGTCACGGAACATGGAAACCCTAACATCACCTGCCAGGAGATTCCACTGCTGTAGTCTGGAGCCCAACAGCTCTGCCTTACTCTTGGGTAGTTCCAAATCCCTGACAAGGTCATTCAGTTCACCTTGTGATATGAGGTGTGGTTCAGAGGAGAAGGATGGGAGAAAATGTGGGTCCTGTGACATTGATGGTTCAGGACCAGAAGTTTCATCCTCTTCCTCATCTGACTCAAGTGAGAATGATTCTGGTGTATCAGGAACCGGCAGTCCTTCTCCGTGGGATACTGGGCGTATAGCTGATGGAATGTTTGGATAATGCACAGTCCACTTTTTCTTCTTTGACACACCTTTCCCAACTGGAGGCACCATGCAGAAGTAACAATTGCTGGTATGATCTGTTGGCTCTCTCCAAATCATTGGCACTGCAAAAAGGCATAGATTTCCTTTTCCTGTTCAACCACTGGCGAAGATTTGTTGCACAAGTGTTGCAGCATATGTGTGGGGCCCACCTCTTGTCCTGATCTCCAGTTTTGCAGCCAAAATAAAGGTGATAGGCTTTCTTAACCATAGTGGTTATACTGCGCTTTTGTGATGCAAAAGTCACTTCACCACAAACATAGCAGAAGTTATCTGCACTGTCCACACAAGTACGAGGCATCTCTGCTCACTTTGGCTAAACAGAAATGTGTCCCTTTGCAAATCAAACACTGACAAATAAGAGAGCACGACACTGTATGATTTCTAGAGCTGATATAGGGCAATTTGTTCAGCAGAGTGATGTAAGCTTCGTTATGATTGCATCATCCATGACTTCTAGGAATAACATGATGCAATTCATATCATGTATGACGCAATACCAGCTTCAGATTGCATCATTCATTGTTTTGCCTAAAAAGCAAGTACTGTCCAAACCCAGTCATAGATTTATTCATAGATCCAGTCAAAGATGTATTTTAGTCATTTCTGGTTTAAATTGAGATCCCTTCCCTTTATAACTCACTTATCCTCCGCCATTCCCAAGTCAAGGGTCGTATATACTGACCCAATAGCATATCTTGAAAACTAGAGCCAATCAACAATTTTAAGCATCATTTTCGTTCTCAGTGACCCAGAATTAGTAAAGTTTGACTACATTTATTTCAGAAGCATTTTGGCTGTAGAGCAGTGTAACACTCCAGAGCAGATGCAGTAGCACTGCAGAACTGAAACAGACTAGTTGGGATATCTGACTCTTTATTCTGGTTGCCATTTTCACTTTTTGCTGCTGTCTTGCATTCTTGCTCTAGTGGTTTTGATGGAAAATATGTGTAAGTTCTTTGTGCCAGCCAGCAGAGGGCGCATTGTAACCAGTCCTGCCTTCCCTGCCATCCTTAACCACTAAAGTACAAACACTTTCAGTTAGGCCGACCTACAATTTAGGAAGTCTATTTCTACTTCTACTACCAGATCGGTCATAGAAGCTCAGGGGAATTGACAAGGGAACTGAACTTAATACACCCTTGTTCTCAGTCTTCATTAATTCTGCTGAAAGAGGGTTTAGGTTTATCACAACAATACACATCTTTACAGGTATATTATAGGTTAGGTCTGACAGTAAGTTCTTGATTTTAGCTCTGCGGAAATCCAGATGTACTTTAGAAGCCAAGCACTGAAAAAATAAGTGTAACCTCTAAAAGTGACCCATTACACCACATTACATGTAAATTAGCAAATGGCCTTAATTATTTTTCCTTCTATTTGTGGTGTAAAGTAAAAATGGACTCAAGCCTCCAAGCTCAAAAAGGGAGTTAGATATACTCCAGTGTTTGGGGGGAGGAGGGGTGAGAAAAGAGAGAGAAATTCAGCGATCAAGACCGCCAGCAACATATGCAACACGAATGGGTTAAAGTATGAGGGCAAAGGAACCTGCTAAAATACAAACTCATTCTGTTAGGTTGGATTTCCATCTCCCACCATGTTTTCAGCTTACACTTATGTCACAGCTACAGTCAAGGCAGTGGCCCAATTGTCATAATCAGAGCAGTTTTCATAATTCTTGACTACTGGTGCATTATTGTAATTATTCTTCCTTTATCAAAGTTTCAGTTTGGGCCCATATCTAGTTAGAAGAACCCACAGGAACTTTCCTCATAGAATGGACCAAGAGGCTAAGGACCTGACTCAAACCCTTTTGAAGGAGAGTAATTTTACTCACATGACTAGTTGCACCGAATAAATTTATTCAGAGTAAAAGTTACTCATACATATTTGTAATGATCCCCACCACAGGTAACAAACAGGCCCTTCATATACTGCATCCAGCCTTATGCTAAATATGTAATGGAGCAAAGGAAATTCTCACTTTAGGTGGAAATTGTATGGCTGCAGAACTAACAGCTTGGCAACACTGCAACATGCAATTAGCGTTTAAAGTGATCTAATTTATTTAAAAAAAATAAATGTGGAAACTTTTGCAATTTACTTCAATGCTTCCCCAAATGCAATAACCCGTTTAATACTGATGTTAAAAAGGAAATCAGGGACAGGGACATTTCAGTACATTCCTTTCTCAAACCAGAGCAAGTTAAAATGACAGGAAATGCCCAACAGCACAAAATGCTGAAATAAATCTGGCTCTAAGGGCTCCTATTTGCTCTCTCGCTAAAAGACTGGAATCAATTTTACTTATGTTTGTTATTGAATTCAGGCATAAAATTCTTGAACCATTTTAGTGCTGTGCCCCCCAAGAATGCCTAGGGACTTAAAAAAACGAAGCCAGACTAAGCAAAGTGAATATGGCGTGTTCTGCAACATGCCCTTAGGCTCAGAGAGAGACCGTTCAGGGCAGCTCATTGTATGCATGGAGCAGGCAAGGAGTTATGATTTTTGTTTGTTTGTTTTACTTGAAAGAGTAAGAGATATTGGCACAATTAATTACACTTACTACCTATCACCTTGTCATCCTGTGTTTAATTCAGGATAAGGCCACAGGATACAGGAAGTCACATCCTCACATTCCATCTCAATTACATTAAAACAATGTAATATCAGGCTATTAAGACGGAGACCCCGTCCTAATAGCACCCACCATCACCAGATAAAGAAACAGATCTTAAGATGGTTAAAGAAAACTTAGTTTGATAGCATCCTGTCTGGCAAGAAATCACTTATCAATAGTTGTGGTCCCCATTTCCCTATTGTTTGTCTGTATGACCTCTGTCTGGTTCTTTGATTGTTTCTGTCTGTTACATAATTTTGCTAGGTGTAAATTAAGTAAGTTGGTGAGGTATAATTGGGTAGAGAACGTTGTTAGGATTGGTTAGTAAAATTTTAGTAAAATAATTGGTCATGGTATAGCTAAGCAGGACTCAAGTTTCACTATATAAACTGGGGTCCAAGAAGGAGACCAGCAGAGAAGGAACAGAAGAATAATAAGAAGGAAAGACCTGGAAGAACTCACCTCCAAGAGCCTAAGATCAGAGCAGTTCAAAATCCTCTGCATGACCGTGACCAGAATCCAGATGAGACTGACCTTGCCTAGCCAACAGGGAAAGTTCGCCTGCTTGATCAGGATTGGTGAGCACAGCATAGGCTTAGCATGTGTATTCTGCTTGATAATTGTCAGTAAATAGAGGATAAGAGTATTACTGTGTAAGGCTCTTCCACTGGTAAAAGATCCTGCAAACCCACAGAAAATTACGCCCTGAGCCCTAGGAATTGGGTAAGTGTGGGTACTTAAATTGACAGGGTTACGCCTGAGCCCTAGGGGTAAAGGTGGGTGCCCTAGAGAGAGAGAGAGAGTGTGTGTGTGTATATATATATATATAACAGAGAATTTTGTGCGGGTAACAGTTTGTTCTATCAGGTCTGGCTCCCCCCACTGTCACCACAGAACCTTTGGGATTCTTCAAGATCCAGACTGGGGACATCCTCCCCTTCCTCGCCAAAGATCACCCACGGATCACTATCAGTGCTGAGATCGGCATCTGTCCTGCAGTCAGGACAGAGGCTCTGGGACCAGGGCCTACTGGCCACCAATGCCTTATCTGTGTGTCCTGTGGCCTCCTTGGAATCCGTGGGACGCGCCTTGGTCCCTGAGGTCCTGCTCTTTGACCAGTTTCACAGCAAGATCACCAGTCTGTTCCCTGTGCTCCTACGGGGCTCTTCTGTCCAGATCCTGTGGAACAAAACAGGATCCCTTGTTGACACAACAAACTGCCTCCTTGTATCATGCTGGAATCTTCCTCTCCCTTGGTGCCTGAGGACTTCAAGGTATATCAGGACCTCCTGAAGCGCATGGCTGCTACATTGGGTATCCAGTCAGAATTCCTCCAGGAGAATATGCATAAGCTCCTGGATATTCTCCAAGCATCAGCTCCAGGGAGAGTAGCCGTCTGAATAGATAAGGCTCTCCTGGAGCCTGAAAAGGCCTTCTGATAGACTCCTACTTTTTTTCCTCTACAGCAAAGCATTTGGAGAAATGATATTCATTCCCACACAAGAGTTTGATGGTTTCTACTCCCACCGGGCCCCTTACTCTCAGGTGGAGACTGCAGCAAATGACAGGGCTCAGCTGGGAAGGTATATATCTACAACCAAAGACAGAGTCCAAGAGGACAAACTTGATGGGGAGAAAGATTTATACTGTCTCTTCCCTGCAGATGTGCATCACAAACCAACAAGCATTGCTCTCCAAACATGACTTTGTTAATTCATGGTCATGTCTAAGTTCATGGACAAGTTGCCAGAAGCCTCCAGGGAAGAATTCAGAGCATTCATTTCAGCAGGCTGTTTGTCCAGAATTGCCTGTAATGAAGTTTTAGCCACCACAGTGGATGCCTTGGCCAGGATTATGGCATCGGCTGCAACCATCAAGAGGGTTTTATGGCTACAGAACTCAGGCGTTGCATCCAATGTGCAACAGACCATTGAGGGTTTACCATTTGATGGCTGGGTTTTGTTTTCAGAAAAGAACAAGGAAACCATGCAATTGTTTAAAGACTCCAGAACGACTCTGCGTGCTTTGGGAGTATATATTTCAGCCATGAGGCGACGTCCCTATATGTGGTCAGAAGCCGCAACAAGACCGCTTACAAATTCCACTCTACAAATTCAAGTGCGTTGCTGACAATTGAACGATTCAGGAGATTTGCTGTGTGTTGGGACAGACATACTCAAGCACAGACTGGGTGTGCCTGAGGTTGTTAGGTCATATGGCTGCATGCACACAGGGAATCCAATATGCCAGGCTACACCTTTTTTCTCTTCAAACGTGGCTGAAGTCGCTCTATCGTCTGCACCATCATCCCCTGGACAGACTGGTCTATCTTCCTCTGCCAATCCTGAATTCCTTACAGGGCTGGCTGTAACGTGTGCCAGGGCAATCCCTCTGCTCAGTCTCCACTGACCAGAACTATTGTCATTGATGTCTCCTTAATAGGTTGGGCAGTGCATCTGGAGTCACAGAAGGTTGAAGGCCTGTGGTCAGAACAGCAAGCTTCTCTACCGATCAGTGTCCTGGAGCTTCATGCCATCTACAATGCTTTTCAGACCGTTCAAGATCACATCAAGGCCTTAGCAGTTCTCATACTCACCAACAATATCACCGCAATGTATTATGTGAACAGGCAGGGGAAGCACACTCCAACATGCTTTGTCAGGAGGCAATCAGGTTCTGGCAGTTTTGCATCAGGGGAACCTTTCCCTCATGGCTGATCACTTGCACGGGATCTACAATCACCTGCTGGATCACCTCGGCAGGAATTTCTCCTTTCTTAAGCCCAGCATCCTGTGGTCCATCTTTGCAGTTTGGGGCATCCTGACAATCAACCTGTGTGCTATGAGCAAAAACAAGAAATGCCAGCTGTTGCGGGTCTCAGTCTAGCCTCCTTGGCCAACGCTTTTCACTTGAGCTGGGAAACAGCACTCTTGTACGCCTTTTCTCCTATTCCGATCATGGACTGTGTCATGCTTATTGCTCCAACGTGGCCGAGAGAACGTTGGATTTCTGACCTCCTCACACTACTGATCCGGCCTCCCGTATTCCTTCCTCTTCACCCCAACCTCCTGACTTGCATCACGGTCAGGTTTTGCTCCCAACATCCCTGCATCTCACAGTGTGGATGCTGCATGGTTAGATGAGGAAGAGACGACCTGGCAAGTCTTGCTTAACAGTAGGAAGCCCTCCACCAGGGCAGCCTATGTGGCCAAGTGGAAGCAGTTCACAGTATGGGCGATAGCTGGGGGAGTTCAACCAACACGGGCTTGTATCCAGGACATCTTGGAGTATCTGATACACCTTCAATCTTCTGGCCTCATGCTGAGTTCATTGAAAGTCTACCTGGCAGCAATTTTGGAATTTCATCCACTTATCCATGGGAAGTGGGTGCTTTCAAACCCCATGGGAGTGAGGTTCTTGAAAGGAGTCATTCATCTCCACTCATCGGTTACAGAGCTGGTTACTTTGTGGGACCTTAAAACTGTTTTAGCAGCTCTTATGGGACCTGCATTCAAGCCTTTGGCAACTTCTTCTTTCTCCCTTCTATGTCAGCAAATGGCCTTCCTTGTGGCGATAATATCTGCCAGGAGAGCGTGCGAGTTGCAGGCTTTGATGGAAGAGCCTCCTTACATTGATTTTCCAAAGATAAAGTGACCCTGCGGCTGCACCCTAAGTTTTTATCTAAGGTAGTTTCCCAGTTTCATTTGAACCAAGTTATATATTTACCGGTGTTCTCCCTTAAGATGCATTCAATGCCAGAGGAGCACCGTCTCCACATTTTGTAAGTCAGGCGATGTCTAGTATTTTATCTGGACAGAACTAAACCTTTCTGTTCTTCACTGCATCTGTTTGTTTTATATGAGGACCAAATGAAGCAGTCTCTCCACAGTCAATCTCCAGGTGGGATAACTTCCTATATCACAACAGATATGAAGTAGTCCACAAATGGTATGAGCTCATTCCACAAGAGCTCAGGCGACGTCAATGGCATATCTAAATGACACTCCTATATTGGACATTTGCAGGGAAGCCAGTTGATCCTTTGAGCATACTTCTGCAAACCATTGTGTCATTACAGCATTGTGTCCAGATCAGATGCAAACTTTGGGAAGGCAACACTGCAGTCCTTCCTAAAATAGACACCTCCTGCAAATACTGCTTTCAAGTCACCTACATAAAATACGTGGCTGTATCTACTCGAAGAAGAAAAAACGGTTAGCCACCTGTAACTGCTGCTGTTCAAGACGCGATGCAGACGTGCATTCCACTACCACCCACCATCCCCTCTGCATCAGAGTCTGAACTTCTAACATTTGGTGTGAAGGAACTGAAGGGGTCAGAACAGTGGCACCTTTATATGACCAAGGAAGGGGCTAAGGCCTCAGAGCGTGAGTGCAGTTGCCCCTATGGGCACTGCTAGGCAAAGTTCTCCAGTTCCAGTGCCTGGGGTACATGTCTGCATCATATCTAGAAGAACAACAGTTAGAGGTAGGTAACCGTTTTTTATTCTTTCATTTCTAAAAATGGATGATCTTTTAGCTATTGGTCAACAGACCTGGTCAAATTAGTTAGTTGCATATGTTTGCTTTGCCAGGGTTAGACAAAATAGCTTGAAGAGTCTTTGGGAATCACTATTTCAGATCCTCCACCCTCTACACTCCAGGCCCCATGCTGTAGACATTTTGGAGTCCATTGACGATTCCTGAATAAGGATGCTTTTATTATGTTATTAACCAATTGTAGTTGATAAAGTAATAATACTTGGTCATTTTGCTGTGATATTACTTATAACATTGGATACAGAAATTATAAGTGAGATTAATGCATGCAGTGACTTACAAGCATTCCATAAAGTCTAAACACATTCTTTAATTCTAATACCTATTTTCACACTACTAAGGCACGGGTGAAGCAGAGTGGTTCCAGCTATGTGTGTGTCATTGTTCAGGTGAGACCTAGGGCCTTGGCACCTGGTCTGCCAGAGTCACAGCCTTCCGCCATTGTAACCACGTGGGGTAAAATTTTCAGAAGCAGCTAAGTGACATAGGAGCTTCTGAAAAATGTGTCCATGATACAGAATACATCTCGCCTACAGTTTTAAAAGCAGAAAAAAATTCATGGCTAAAAATCAAATAAACAGGGTTCTCCACTTAAAACCTCAGCTTTTCCTAAATATATTTTTTCAATGTTTTTTGTTTACATGAACTTGACTCTTCCAGTATACCCCATGCTGCACATGCTTAAAAAAATAAACACACCAGAGACTCCACCCAGCATTAAGTCTTTTAGGAGTGACTTGACTTCCTATTTATTTTCACTATTAAAATTTTTCTAATACAATATTTACAGAATACATTGTATTGTTTTCACATAGGATTAAAATCTTTTGATAATCTTGTAGATGAGAAAAAAAGATCAAACTTCTAAAATAGTTAAGTGTCCCACAAACCATTTTTTTCCTTTTTAATGTATATTTTAAATGTTTTGTATGCAGAAGTACAAGCATTAGCCAAGTTTGATGGAGACATACTATCAAATATCATTTTAAGGGAGTGATGACAAAACCATATGTTCACTAGCAGCTACTGAGCTCTACTTGCTCTATACATACTTCACATGGAAACCGAACAAACATCTTTTCAACCCTAGCCCACTGATGAAGTCAGTAGGTGGCTGATGTTCTTTCTAGAGCTGTTCCAGGAAGGCACAAAACTGATTCTGATTCATTCCATACATCAGATAAACACCCAACTCTGTCTGAAAATGTATATTAATAATTTTAGCAGAAATTGGTTCCATTTCATGGCAAGAAATATACTAAAATTGCTGAAGTTGCTCAGCCAAATATTACGCACGCCTTGATAAGTAACACACACCACCAAGACATACTTTCAAGATGACTTTAAAAGGCATCGTTCATGGAAATATCTATTCACCGAACTCAGTCATACTAACCCAGAACAATATTGAATTAAGGTTTCTGTATTTCAGGTGCTTTTATTTAGCATTATAAACTACCAAGTTGAGAGTAATTGTATACTGTTCAATAAGAAAGTGAAGAATTTTATCATGAAAATCTGTACAAGTAAAATTTCTAATATGCACCACACATTACTATGGTTTTGCTTGAGAAAAAAGTAGAGTCATTGGAACCGACATAGTTGCTAAAAAGTGTATGACTATAAAAGACTAGTTTTTAGTGAAGGACAAATAAAATATTCTTCACTTTTAAATAGCAGCCACCCAAAAGCAGTAAAGTATATTTGGGAGATATTAGTATCCCTAGTTTTTTGGCATCCATTCTCTCTCCTGTTTGCTGCTTTATGGCACTTCCCTGCAGAGGTCTCGGAAGAAAAGGGAGAAAAGATTCTCTCTCCCTCCAGCTTCCTTCCTTGAGGACCAGAGATGGCCCCCTTATTGTGCCTCTCCCTTGTGATCCAGGAGTAAAGATACCTTCTTGGTATAACCCCTTCCCAGGCCCTCACGGCAGTGAACCCCCATCCTCTGGGGTCGAGGCACTAGGTCAAGAATATTGGTTCTGTCACCTCTGTCCACCTCTCCCTACCAATCTACCCTGCTCCCATGGACTTCTGTTCTTTCCAGGAAGCTCATTTGTCTTCCATTTGGAATGCAGCTGAAGTTAACATGGCCACTTGTTTTGACAATACACATAGCATTGTCAAAACATTGTAATTGTGCATCTCCAACCGTTTGTTAGCACAGCTCTTGGAGTTCTGTTTACGGGTTACATAATGCTGCAGTTCCAGCTTGTGGAATGGGTACTGCTTTTCAGGACGGCCTCATCCTGGGTCTCCAGTTCTGTATGTGTACTTCTCCAGCACTGTCATTGCCCCCACAGTTGATAACGTATCACCACTATGTGCAAGTGGATAAGTATATTTGCAGATGTGTATGTGCAAAGGGTTAATAATAGTTGGGAGGGGGTTGAGAGGGAGAGGGTTCGGTTCTTTTTGGTTTTATGAAGGTGTTTAGACTCCGTAAAATTTTCTTCATTAGTTAAACTTGAAAGAAGGTCAGGAATCACCCAGGATAGGTACAAACTTTGTAATAATTCCTAATCAGAGCCTTTTGGCTAAGAGTTTCTTTGATTTTAAAAATGTTTAAGAAAGTCTCAGTAACAGCAACCCATGCAAGGTTATAATCTCCACCCAAGCCTGTTTAAGGAGATTGGGGGAGCTCCTAAGTGTGAGTCCCAGGGGCAGAGGTATCTTTAAACAAATTCCAGGGTAGTATTAGGAGGCGGAATAACTACTACAGAGTTTGTATTATGAACCCTGCCAGAGAAAAAACAAGCTGTGTAAAAAAGTAATAATCAAGGCTCATGAGCTAAGAACTCTGCAGGGTTCCAACTTTAAATGTAAGCTCCTTTTAATAATCAACACTTTCTCCCTAAAAAATCCAGCATTAGCTCAAGGCACCTGTCTTCACCAAGACCAATCTATTACTGCAAAATTTGGAATTTCTAGGCCAGCTGTTTTAGAAATGTGACTTTTGACCAAACCAAGTTAGGAAAAATGTCTCAAAAGCAAAGGACTCCTTGACTTTTGAACTCTTCTATCTCACAAATACCTTGTCCAGTTTGCCTCAGACTTTCCTATGGGGCAGAGGGGGAATTTACCCAGGGATAAGATTGGTTTTGTTTTGGTAAAGGCTGGGATTGAGGAGGATGGTTTAAGTATACTCCAAAATACAGTCAGGTTTATAATGGAGGAGAAAGGAATCTATGATCATTTTCAAATTTAAGTGAATTGTTCACTGTGACAAACTATTAACTCAAGATACACATTGAAAATACTGAAGTATCACTGTGCAGCAATCTCTGTAGTTGAATCGAGGATGACGTGAAGGTATTCTGAATGGGTTCACGTCCAACATACTTCAACAACAAAAAGCTTGAGCAAAATGTGAGGCATTGAAGGGGAGGTATAATTGGAAAAGTGAAGGGCTCATTTAGGATCTGCGAATCCTTATTTGTAAGAGCAGTAACCAAGGCAATATACATCCCAAAGTATAGGGATTAAATGTTAGTTGTTAATTTGTTTTAAAATCAATCCTATGTTATGATTTTCACGTGGCAAGGATTAGATTACAATATACATTTCTCCTTTCCCCATCTCAAGACTGGGTCTTGCCCTAATGATTCCCCAAGTGCACACTCAGTTAAAAATAAATAAATAAATAAAAATAAATAACACTGACTTACAGCTTCTGATTTGGGAGGCACCGGAGGTGGAGGTAGGGAAACATCTGAAGATTTTGTTGCTGCTGCTAGAGTTCCAGGTATAGGAAGAGATGCAGTACCGCCCTTTGACCGGAAAGAACTTCTGTAATTATCACATTTGGTTTTTTCACTTAGTGAGCGAGTAAGAGGCTGATCGTTGGGCTTCCCAGATTCTTGGTCCAGCCACAGTTCTTCATAAGGGAGTTCTGGTTTTCCAGGTAGAAACATTGATTCTTCACTAACTTCAGGAAAAAGGTAGTCACTGCTACTATCACCAGAGTCCTGGTACTGAAGAGCATCATGAGAAAACAGGGCCCACTCGCTACACAAATCTCTGCACCCATGAAGGTTCACTTCACTATTTCCATGCAAGTTGTTTCCATAAACGCAAACTGAGAGACGGTGAAAGGACTGCGTTAGTTCATCCCGGGCATAGCTGAGAGAATTGGGCACATGATTGTGCCCAGTGCATCGACTTTTCTTAGGGCTCTTACAATCTTCATTCCAGTCAGTTTTCACATCTCGCACTGCTCGGGAATATTCATCTATGTCAAACTGTTCCTGGCAGATATTAAACCAGTGCTGGACCAAGGTTTCATGCCACAGCTCCCCCTTCACAAGACTCTCTGGGAGGCTAAACTTTGGAAGAGTCAAGTGCAAGGGAAAATGCATTGGAATAACTTTGTTACCACGCAGCACACAACAAACCACCACAGTCTTGGTTTGAATGTTGACAAACTTGTATCTATGCCCTTCGCGGATAAAATGCAGGTCATAAGGGTTTCTTGGTGTGGGGCTTGGCACAGTTACATTAACAGGCAACCTTGTTTTTTCTACTATATTGCGAATTGTGTGCTCACCTTCTTGCATCTGTAGCTCCAGTGGACTGCGGGTGCTAAATCTGCCCTTGCACTGGAAAGGAAGGCTAATGCTTTCATTGGTCCTATGGTTCATGCAGATGAGACACGGCATTTTGCCTCTGCCTAGCTTGCTGATGGAATTAAGTTTCCCAATTTTCTTGAAGATGGTGTTGAGTCGTGATTTTTCCTTGGACGTTTTTGCATAAAGGATTTCCGCTTGTCCCATTAAAGTGAGTTCATCCCCAGTGCTGAGGGTGATATTATAAACCTCTGTGTCTTCATTGCATTCACCCGAAGCCACCTGCAATACAAATATAAACAAATAAAAATATTTCTCCCTGCACAGTGAAGACAGCACCTGAATTCATACCAAGTCTATTTAGGTGGGATTGGATAGTAGGATGGGAGATTACATCTCGAAAGAAACTGTAAATTAATTTATTTTAATAACTTTAATAGAGTCAAACAAGAATTTTATCATGAAAATCTGTACAAGTAAAATTTCTAATATGCACCACACATTACTATGGTTTTGCTTGAGAAAAAAGTAGAGTCATCTGGAACCGACATAGTTGCTAAAAAGAGTATGACTATAAAAGACTAGTTTTTAGTGAAGGACAAATAAAATATTCTTCACTTTTAAATAGCAGCCATCCAAAAGCAGTAAAGTATATTTGGGAGATATTAGTATCCCTAGTTTTTTGGCATCCATTCTCTCTCCTGTTTGCTGCTTTATGGCACTTCCCTGCAGAGGTCTCGGAAGAAAAGGGAGAAAAGATTCTCTCTCCCTCCAGCTTCCTTCCTTGAGGACCAGAGATGGCCCCCTTATTGTGCCTCTCCCTTGTGATCCAGGAGTAAAGATACCTTCTTGGTATAACCCCTTCCCAGGCCCTCACGGCAGTGAACCCCCATCCTCTGGGGTCAAGGCACTAGGTCAAGAATATTGGTTCTGTCACCTCTGTCCACCTCTCCCTACCAGACCCTAGGCTTCCTCCTTGGTTTTACCTAGATTGTGATTTGATTGTTTATATAACAAATGTATGGTCACGTTTCCTACTATGGAAATTGTACTAGACGGTAAAAAGATGCCCAGGCTTGGTTGTTCTACGGTTATTACCTCAAGACTACTGAACTCTAGATCCTCTCTCTCTCTAGACAGCCACTCCTATCTGCCTTATATTTGGGTGTCGTAAAAAACACCTTCCCCAGTTAAGTAACAGAACTCAGCTCGCCTTTTCTCAGCAGGATCAACACCTGTATGCAGAGTATGGTGTTTCAGGCAGACCTTGCCATCCTGTTACAGGCACCTGCTGTACAGTGTAGTACAGAGTATTAGTGGCTGGGCATGTTGAGCAGGGATTTCATTTGTAGATTTTTTTAAACTACGTAAAAATTGTTTTCTCCACCCAAAGAACATCCTGTTTATGTGCAGAGTAAAGCCCTAATTCCGTGCTTCAAAATCTGACACGGTTAACAAATAGCCGCCACATAAATTATTAAGACAGCTTACTAACCAATTTTGTTGTCTCAGTCTCTTAAATAAATGAGAAATGCTGTAAGTAATTGCCCTTCCCTATGGAAGTTGTGATTTGCAATTTGTCCGTATTTGTGAAAATGTGATAGACTTCTGTGAGTCTTTCACAGCAAGTATGAACAGGGCAGTCAACGCAAGTGCTTTGGTATGTTCAGCATGGCTGCTTAGCATTTCAGCTTCAGTGTTTCCTGAGAGGAAGTTATTCAAGTTCTGCATTATCTAAACAACACTAATCAGTCTAATCCAGGAAACTACCAAGGTTTTATTGTACATAACACCCATTCACAACTTACGCTAGTGGTCAGGCAACATTCAGAAACACTGATATATATAAAAGGAAAACATTCAGTCTTCTGCTGATAACATTTTCATCAAGCTCATTCCAATTTGCTCTTCAAGACCAGTACACAGGAAGTTACATTCAGGATTTGGTTACTGGATGTCATTTTGGAATTGGAATTGGTGGGAGTTGAGGAAACTCAGCACACACTGTGCATACCACACTGACTTTCTTAAAGAGTCATCTTCTGCAAGAACATTCACTTCCATGGAAGTGCAAGTGTATGTGTATTGTTTTGAAGAGGTAGGGCACATAATGCAAAATTTAAGACTTGAGAGGTAGCTGTATTTTCTAACTGCACTTTTTTTTTTAAAGGGCACCAGAGGGAGTAAAGGGAAGAGCAAGGGAGGTATTATAAAATCTATGATTGCTGAGTTGCTGCTTTGACAACTTGTAGTTCCCTAGAGATCTACAACAATCCAGAACAGCAGGAAACGTTTAGCCAGATATTAAGCTTCTAAGGTGATTAACACCATGGCTTCACAATGAAGAGTGCAGTTCATGGGTCTGCTGAGGTGAATGCTAGTTATCAGTGATGACAGATTCTTTTCTTACAGAAAAAGAAAAGCAGCATTTAAAATAAATAATAGTGAACTGATTAATAAATAGGACAAGTCAAATTTAATTTTGTTTTCAACCCAGACTCTTAGCAGAGAGTTCTATAACTTTACTGCATAAATTCACCTGGTGATGATTTAGGAAATGAAGCTAAATTTTACTAATGACATAAGTGTTAAAACAATAGAAAAGTATTGCCAGGGTTCCAGTCTGGTACTGGCCTTGAATAAAATACAACTCTGCAAACTTCATTCTGAATGGCAAATTTAGTACAGATCAGCTGTTGTCTGAAACCATCATAAGAGAACCACAAAAATAATTATCTTTAAAAAGGAAAACCAGAAGTTGAAAGATCGCACAACAGATTTAGCTCCCACCTAAAAATCCTTATTCAGGTGAAGTTAAAGTTGAAGACAGATCTCAGTGGGTTGAGTGCATATTAATTCCAACATTCTGGAAAGAGAGTTAAGGAAACCCTAACTCTCCTTTTCCTGGGTTACGTCTAGATTTGATTTTTTAGTCTATTTTAACACATTAACATGTTAGTTAATATATCTGTACATTTTAGTGTAGATGATGTAAATGTTTGTTCCAGGACACAAACTAGCAACATATGTGTGTCCTATTTACACTATAATTTACAAATCACATTAAACTAACAGTGTTAAAACACAACCAAAAAATTAAGATGACACATCCTTAAGGTTACATTTCTCAAACCTGGCACCTAAACTACTGTGATTCTGCCCCTGTAGCAATGTCCTGAGAAATTTAAACTCTCACTAACTCATTACTCATAACAATTTCACATTATCAATAACCACAAAACTAGAATGCATTAACCTTAATCCTACTGTGTCTGTGCTGCTCTATGGCTCTCTTTATTGTCATATACAATACAAATAGCACAATTTAAGTGATCACTTCTCAGACTTACAGACCCAATCCTGCCGGGGCTGAGGGCACCCATTTCCTCAGCGAAGGTGCTCAGCACCTTACATAATCAATCCCTCGGGCCTCCATGGTGGAGCTAGTTATCTAAGTGTTATTAGACACAGAGCTAGCTTGCCTTCATATACAAAGATAAATACTAAGATGGCATACAAAATGATAAATACTAAGATCAATACAAAATGAGCAAAGCTAGTATGATGAAAAAAGCAGCACACTTAATATCAGAGACCTCTATGTATGAAACAAGTTACAGAAGATGTTTTTTCTATACTCTGCATGTGAACAGGAAAAGACAGTAGACTGGCATCTCCATGGAGGCAGAATTTAGATAGCCCAGAGTACTCACCAGTGAAGACAGAACTAACTGAAGAGTCCCCCGATGTTTGACACACTGTTAAAAAACTCTTTAGGATTCTATTAAAAGCAGTAACACTCAAGATATGACAGAAGGAATAATCTTAGAGGAGGAGTACTGATAATCAAAGTACAATCAATACCCAACTACATACTGCAATGCTTAAACATCCTTTATTAATAGCATTAGTGTTTTGGTAGCGCATAGAGGTCTCAATCTGGACTCAAGGTCCCACTGTGACTCATTTCTCTCCTTACTTCCATGCCTACAGGTCAGCAAGGCTATTGCCCCCAGATTAACTCATGTGTGTTCTCATTAGGATATTCCTCGCTCCTCCATCCTAATTCAGTATTGCCAACCTTAAGTGATCAAAAATTATGATTTTTTTTTTAAAAAAAGTTTGATTTTCTGGGGTGGGGGATGGAAAAAACAACAAAACATGGTTTTAGTCTACCTTTTGGCTTTATTTTAACTTTCTTCTACTCCTCTGCCAACTTGTGTGTGATGATTTCAGGTAGAAAAGTAAACCTTCAATGACCCTTTAATGCAATCAAAAATGCACGTCTCTCCCCGCCTGCTCAGATGGAAACTACACTTCCCTAACTTAGGGTGAGGAGAAGGTAACTGCCATCCATTTCTTATTACTGTCTTGACCCAGCAGCCACATTTCTCTGCTTGGGACCTAGCAGGGCCATTTCCCCAACACCTCTCTTCCCTACTCATGCCTCTGGGGCCCCTCTCCCAGCTATAGGGCCATACATGAAGGCAGGGCTCAGTGGCAGGGCATGTCTGCGTCCTTCGCCCCAAAGCTCTCGCACAGAGCTCTGCCTGCATACCCAGCCCTGAAAAATCATTCGTCACAGGAGTTTCTCATGTCATTGTGACAGCTATCCCGCAAGCACCAACATCCCACCACTCACAATCAATTTGCAAGAGCTGGCAACACTGCCTGTACCTGGCGGCTTGGAGGGAACTCTCCTTGCCTGCCACTGGCTGGGAGAGCAGACATCTGAGCCCTCCATCTCCCACCCATCACTCTGTGCAACGTCAGCCTCCCTCCTGCCACCCATATCCACCTGCAGCCCTAAATCTGCCTCTTGTTCCACCCACTGCCCTGCCTCCTTTCCCCTCATCCACCTGTTACAGGGCCTTTGCTGCTCCTCACAGTCCTTGTCCCCCTGAACAAGAGTGGCAGCCATTTTGCCTGGGGCCTGGCTTCAATCTTACTGAGAACAGTGGGAGGTGGCAGTGAATTTTATTAAGGGCAGCCCCACTTCCACATGCAGATAGATTGCAAGGAAATGGGGGCCATCTTGCTGGCTTCTGCCCCATTGATGGTAATAGGAGATGGTGGTTATTTTGAATAAAGGAAAATTCGCAAGTTGGTGCCTTTGACCGTGTTTGCATGAGACAGGTAAAACCACACCCAGAATCTCTAGAGTTGGGGTAAAATCATGGGAGTTGGCAATACTGGTTTTGAAACACATTAGTCTCGGAACAAGAGCCCTGCTGATTTGTAGGAAGGTAAAACCAGGCAATGGGATGTGGAAGGATGAGTTCAGTGAGCGAGTTTTGTTTAAACAATTCACCTCCCAGCAGTGTGACAGCACTGCACGTTTTACATTGTTCTGAAAGTTTTCCCCCCTTCCACTTAAAATTAGAGTATTTAGACATTTCACCATAAAAACCTGAGGTGCTTGCAGTTAGCTTGGTAATAAGCAAATCCTGGGCTAATAGATCCTTGATCTTCTTCCTTGGAATTGACTCAGCTATGGTTTATGGTTATTACCTCGTAAATAGGAAGCTTCCCCGACTTATCATTTTATTGTTAACCTGGCACAATCCTCAAGTAACCTTCTTTTCTTCCCATCCCACCCAGTTATTTTTGCCTTCATGCTTGTTCTTTCAAGATGCATTATCTTACAGCTACTAACATTAAGTACCATACTTTGTATCTCCATTACCTCCTATCCCTCTTAAAACTTATTGCCTGGTGATACACGACCACTCCTCCCTTCGTGGTATCTGCAATATTTGCTGCACTGCATTTCAAAGCCATTTCTAAATCACTAGCAGACATTTAAACTGAACCACTCCCAATACTAACAAGTAGGTTTGGGACTTATCTTCCACCAGAAGGATCCTCTTCCATATATTAGTTGCTCTCTGTTCTCTCTCTGCCAGTTAACAATCCATGTCAACAGTTCAGCACTGATGCCAGCATTTTGACCTCACTCACTGGCTTCCTACAAAACATTTTATCAAATGCACTACAAAACAGTGATTAATTACGTCACTGTAATCTTTTAAACTCTGTCTCCTGCAATTCAATGGCAATTTAGATTGACTAAAGTGACATTTGCTGCAGAAGACAGACGTCAGGTAGATAAAAAATGATTACCTAACAAAAATTTTGTACTAGGAAGATTAACATATTGCCTCTCACAAGTTAGTGCAAAATAATAGATTCTGACAATAGCTGATGCAATAGGTTTTCAAGTCCTAATTGTTCTAATCTGTTATCGTTTGATGAAAAAGTGTTCAACCATCTGGATATATAAAGGCTTATATAAAAAACTTTTTATTTAGTTTTATTTAGCTTTATTATAGCTTGTTACATCTGCTGCATCTTATTATGAGGGAGTGCAGCAGTTATTCTACAGTAAAGGTGGCTTAGCATCAGTGCTAACTAAAAATCCTTTAACTACAAAGCTTTATATTCACCTCTGCAGCAGTACTTTTGAGTATTTAAGCTGCTTTACAAACCCAAGTTAATTATTCGCAGATAGCCAAAAAGGTTAAAAAAATAAACAGTTCTGTTTTTATTTGTCTAAGGATTGTTAGACTACATAAAAACACACTGTTTTTAAGAGGGATGGATAAACTGGAAGAGTAAGCAGTTGCCTACATGATCAGAGACTGATAGCTCTCCTAAATTTGATGAGCAGGGCCATTCATGTCAGTAGTATGCATGTGTTTATTTCCATCACCTGAAGCAGGCTTTCCCTGGTTCCAGGAGTTAAGGCGGTATCTCAATACTGCCTATAAACTGAAAGGTTCAATATAAAGCACAATCTTCGTACTGTATTAGGCCAGGTAACAATGAGGGGACCTGGGCTGCAATTTAAATTTAAAACTGAAGATGAACTGATTTTAACAATCACTACTATGGCATTTTAAAATACCACATTGGTTACAGACCTCTAAAGAGATTTTTTTTTTTGGAAACAAAAGACTGACAAGGACTGACAAGCTGTAATGCAACTATGCCAGTAAATCAGCAATTTATTCATTCAGTTGCATAACATTTTTAAGGCTTAGAAAACTGATCATTTCTCAAGCAAATAAAAGCTCTTGTTTTTATTTCTGAGAAAAAATGCACTCTGTAGGGCAGTGGTCCCCAAACTGTGCGGCGTGCTCCCCTCTGAGGGCATGGAGGAACATTCAGGGCAGCGCGCGGCAGGGCCCAGGCCATCTCCCACTGGGGGTTGGGGAGGGAGTGCCACGCTTCCAGCCCTGCTCTGCCCCCAACTCCGTTCAGCCCCCAGGCCCAGCTCCACCTCCAGACCCATCCCCAGCTCTGCCCTCATCCTCTCTCCACCCTCCGACCAGTTCCGCCTCTAGTCCCAGCTCCTCCCCAATCCTCAGTTCCACCGCCAGCTTCGCCTTCAGCCCAAGCTCCTCTGCTGAGGAAGCCTTGGCTGTGAAGTAAAGGGGGGAGGGGGCAAACAGATTCCGTTAATGGTGTGTGTGTGTGTGAGGTGGGGGGGGGGGAGGGTTGCGACTGGAAAAGTTTGTGCACCACATCTGTAGGGTCTAGCATAGTAAACCACAATGACAAGAGGATTACTTAAACACATTACTTTTCAGAGACTAAAGGTTCCCACCAGCCAAATGATTTGTTCAGTAAGAAGGCAATAATTACCTAGAAACTATAGCACATGTGCATCTTCTAAATGCTCTACAAACATTAATTCTCAGAATATCTCTTGGAGGCAGGTAAGCAGCAACCCTTCTGTTAACTCATTTTGGAAATAAGTGATCCCAGACACAGAGTCAGTGGCAGTCTTTGGAATTCAGGAATTCTCGGCTCCTGGTCCTATACTCTATCCGCCGGGACAACATTGCCTTTCTTTATGGAAGCTTTACCAAGTTACACAACCAATAAGATGTGGGGGGTTTATTCCTTTTTTTCTCATCAATCTGACCAGTTACCTAGGTACTTATATGGACTCTCTCCCTGCAACATCTGACTACCTATCCTTGACAACCTATTGCTATTAGCATAGAAAGAGCTATTCCCTGATGCAGCTCTGCTTTTCTCTAGTGGTTTCCCTCCACCTGTGGAGAATCAAGAAAAGCCATCTTCACTAGTGTAATGGTGCTATATAAACAAAGACCTCTGTGGTGATTTACGAAGTATTACTTACACCAAAGAGGTTACCAAATAGCATTTCAGCAAAGGACAGGTACTTGTAGAAACTACATATTTAATCTAGAAAATCTTAATCTCTTAAAATTTTCCAATTCTCATTTCAGTGTAGACTAAATATAAATCCAAGAAAGTCTATATCCAGAATATTCTAAATCTCACACACACACAGCGCAGACCTATGGGATCTTTACCCATCAGGAAAACTTAATGTTGATACAGAAGGATTCATAAATTGTTAATAATTCCATAATAATTCTTCAATTCCCATTTCTGCCTGCTGTTACACAGTACTGTACTCCAGCCATGTGCACTGCCTCTCCAATCTCACAGATGACCCAGCAGATTTTGCGCCATGTCTGCCTGCCACAGATAAAAGGGGAAGAGGTGAAAAGATGCCCCCTACACCTAGATTTCAGTTATTAAGGAAAAAGGAGCCATCCTCCTCACAAAGTGAAGTAAAATAACCTCTTACCCCACAAACAGCAAGATTCAAATTCACAATATCCATAGCTACATCAGAAGCCAGGTTTTCTGCTCTATACAGTGCTGATTGTAAATCCTGCCCCACCACAGGCGTTTAGATGGAGAGGCAAGGATCACACTGGACCAGCCATAATAGGCGCAGCAGGTGCATATTTATGGCCGGTTCAATGTGCAGGGATGGGGAGCAATATAGCTGTTACCCTGGTGCATCAGGGAAGACAGGAATTTTTCCTTTGAAAGTTACCTGTTAGTGAGAAATCCTAACAGTCTATTTTTTGCACCTAGAAACATAATAAGGGTGAGGGAAAGCTAGGAGTGAAAGTTTGGAGAACAAACTGTGGTAGGAAAAGCAGACAGGTATGAAACCCAACAAAGGAGTGGACAGAGAGGGATTCAAACAGGAAGCGAACTCTGCACTGCCCTGTGAGAGAAAAAGTTTAGTTTTCAATCTTTCAGAAGGAAAAAAGTAACAAGATGGAAGATAAAGAAGAGAAAAAGAGGGAGAAAAGAACAAATGGAAAAATTGTTAAGATGACATCAAAGTAAAAGAAAATTGATTTTTATAATACTGCCTAGATTTTATTGCACTATGATGTTAATTGATAGAATAGGACTGGAGTAAAATTGCTGTTGCTGAGCATGCACAATACTAATATGATGTATGAGCATGGAACTATAGTAACTGGGCAGATATTTAAAAAAACCCTGTCACAGTGGCAGGAGATTCTCCTGGCTATCAAGCCTAGTACAGCATTTGGGTTTCTTTTTAGTATAATGAAATAATAATAACAAACAAACAAACAAACAACAAAAAGGCTCACCTTCTAATTCTTGATGTGTTTTCTGTTATCAAAATACTGACACCACACCTTTGGTTACAAGATTTCCTAGGCAGAGGTCTCTATTGGATAGATCAGTGATTCTCAACCTTTTCCCATGCCAGTACCTCCCTCCCATCCAGCTGGGATCTAGCCAGAACCCTGCCTAAGGGAAGAGTGGTGGAGGGAGAAGAAATCACAACTTCCAAGTTGAAGAACCCTTAGTGTAGATCCCAAGAACTTCTCGTGAGCATCTATGTCAATGCTGCATACACACAGAGACATCAACTATGTTACATTAGCCTTTTTCTTTCCTTCTTGTATTTGAATACTGAATAATGATGTATTAATTTACAACATATAAAACTGGAATGATTTACTGTATATAGACATGATAAACTTTAGTCCTCTCCAGTGCTTACGTCAATTTCATAGGCTCTTACACATATGGCATTTATATTGTACAATATTTATTTTGTTACAGTCTTATAAAAAGTTATTACTTAAACGGTTAGTCAATCCTGTTACATTACTTCACTTTTGTTTTTATTTTTGGATGTAAACAGGCTCGGTCTGGACCAGGGGTAGCCAACCTGTGGCTCTGGAGCCACATGCGGCTCTTGAGAAGTTAACATGCGGCTCCTTGTATAGGCACCGACTCCGGGGCTGGAGCTACAGGCGCCAACTTTCCAATGTGCCGGGGGGTGCTCACTGCTCAACCCCTGGCTCTGCCACAGGCCCGGCCCACACTCCATCCCTTCCCACCCTCTCCCCTGAGCCTGCCGTGCCCTCACTCCTCCCCCCCCAGAGCCTCCTGCACACCACGAAACAGCTGATCAGGAGGTGCGAGGAGGGAGGGAGAGGCAATGACTGGCAGGGCTGCTGGTGGGTGGGAGCGCTGGGAGCAATGTGTGTGGGGGAAGCTGATGGGGGGGCTGCTGACGTATTACTGTGGCTCTTTGACAATGTACATTGGTAAATTCTGGCTCCTTCTCAGGCTCAGGCTGGCCACCCCTGGTCTGGACAGATATCACTAATTTGAAACCGTTTCAGGGGGAAAAAAGCTAAGGCACCTGTTTAACCCACTATTAAACATAGAATTTTTTTAAACTGAAGAATATTACTGTATATAGCAATTTTCTGAATACAGTATTGATATCAAAACAGCATGCTGCATTTAACTTTAGGTATACTGAATTGGCAAAGTATTTTTATGTGGGAACATTTTACATTTAACAAGCTTGTAGTTGTATACTCCTCACCCTATAAAATCATAGCTGTGCATTTCACAGACTGCATTTGAATTTTTCCATTGATGAGTTAAATAATGCGAATACATTTGTACAGAGCTACGAGTCCCACTGTAAGAATGTATTTAATCTTATGTATGTTTAGCTTTGTCCTCGGAATGCAAAACTGCTCTGTAATCTCACATCACGGTGTTAAGTCATCAGGGGCCCAGTTATACACACCCAGGTTAATCAAGAGAGTCTATATGAAAACAATATGCTGTTTTGAAAGATGCATTCATTTTGTCATTACACGAGTTAAATCATATTTCATGTTTATATAGCACCCTTTCAAACATCATGCTTCACATGTGTAGGAACTACGGGCGAAACCCTGGTCCTCTGCTGCAGCAGCGCAAGAGAGATGAAGGAGGCAGCTAGGGATTCCTCTTGGGTAGAGGACTCATTGGCAGTGTAAAGCCAGCATAACCAGCTCGCTCCCACACCAGTGTAGGAGGTATGGTTAGCTCCTACGTGCTCCAGCTCCAAGGGGTTATGTAACAACCCTCGTTGGTGTTCCGGCTGGCACAAATTACATCAGCCTTGAGGCTGCTCTGACCTGTGTTGGGCACTGAACTGGCTTGCACTGTACCCTACTGAAACTACAGGTGAGAATTTGTGTGCATAGATTCAGACATTGTCCTATTTAATGCAGTTTCAGTCTGAGTGTTTGTGTATGGCCACAGGAAACCCTTTCCCACTCCCATGTGAATCACTGATCCTCTCACAGACTCAAGATGTACACAAGAAAAGCAAGTGGGTCTTTTTGTTGTTTTGCTTTATATACAATGCTATTTAACTGCAGTAGTCTGCCATCTGATTAGAGACAAGTAACTCCATCACAGTACCCTACACGCTGTCTGGAAATGAGGCTTTCTGGAGACCGAGTGGAGCAGCTGGTGCCTAGCAGGGAGTAAAATCCAGACTGCTTTCGGGTGTGTGTGTGTGTGTGTGTGTGTGTGTGTGTGTGTGTGTGTGTGTGTGTGTGTGTGAAACAAAAGACACTTTGTCCAAAATCTGGCAACAGCACTTGAGTTAGATGGATGGATTATTGGGGGTGCTCCGCTGCTGGGCTGTAGGATCAAAAGGCCCCTTGAAGAACACACCGTTTTAATGCTACAAAAAATTATACTGATGATCACTGCCTACGAATATAAGACTAAGGACTCATCTGTCTTAAAGTCACTTTTCCCCACATAACGCAGTTGCTCGTTTGCCATGTATATAAAGATTGTACCAGTTAATCATTTAGATGGGGACAAATATTTATTCAGGGGCTACCTTAACGTTGAAAGTTATTTCCTCCATGACGTAAACTCGTTCAGGAAATGCTTTAGCCACCTCCTCCACACTGTTAAAATACTGCACTGGCTCCTTAATATCTCGGTCTTGTTCCAGCAGCTTAAACTGCCCTGAAAACAGATGATAAACAGAAGAGCGGTAAGATATTTACATTGGACAGCTGTCACCGTGGCAACTGCTTGCTCACTCCTTCACTATGATGCTTGGTCAGTTTCGTCTGATTATTAAAATAGTTAAACAACAACAGAAGAGATTGCAAAAGAGTCTTCATAAGCTTTCAAATGAAAAGCGACCAAGTTTCACTAACCCAGAATTACAAGAATGTGTGGGAGGTGAAGTCAAATTAAAAAGGAATCTTTTATCAGATGCTCTCTCTAGAACTGGCAAGTAACTACTAGTGCTTCTACATGTGTACACTTATACCTTACAGCTTCTGTGTAGAAATCTCTTAGAATACTTTGATTTATAGAAAACACACAAAAAACCTTGTGCCACAAAGAAACCAAAAATAGTACTGAAATTTTTTAAGTGGCATTAGACTGCAGTAAAGAGGTTAAATTTAAACCAATCTACTTACACCATATTTTGGTAACAGTAGTGTACTGGTTGAATGCTTTCCACATGACAGTTTACAATCAGAAACAATGTTTCAAATTACTTGTTAGAGCTAGCTCCATTTAATCCATTATTAAAAATGTGTACCTTTAAACACACATACACATGACTATTTAAAACTCTGTGGAAGATAACGTATTCCCCTTCTAAAGTAAATAAATTATGAAATGTTGGAAATAAGTGTTCCCTGCTAACTTTACCCCACACCACATGACAGACATTTTAATTTTATTACTTTTCTAAATGTCTCAGAAGACAAATCTCTGCCCAGACCCTAATACTGTGGTCACATTCAGGATTTTAGAAGGAATGTTTATACGATCCTGAATAGTCACCTCATTTACCGCATTTCTTTTTATGAAATATCAACGCACAATTCGAAAGTAAACTTTTGCTATAAAGAGCAGTAGCTAAAGCTGGGACAGACACTACATACATTCTCAGTATAGTAGTGAGACTAATTTAATCAGTGGAGTGATTCTCCCCCACTTTTGAAAAATATTGATATTAGTATCCTACGGGATATTCCTCATCAAAAACACAGTACAGTGAAACCTGTCTCAAGCAATAACTCCAGACAGAAAAATTGGTTGTTTAATTTATTTAGATTTTAAATAGCTAAAAAGGTGCCTATCCAAGGCTACAAGCACCCTAACACACCGTTAACAAATACTATTTGATCGCTGAAGCATCAAAATGATCAATTAAACAGGAACTCAGCCAGCCAACCACCTAAGAAACTGTCTCCTGCCCCTTCATCTAGGAAACATACCTTCTGCCCTCTCCAAAAACCTTATTAGACAGATGTATTTTGGGGCATGCCAGAAGCTCCCCAAATTTTGACTGCTTTGAACCAAGGGGGGGCGGGGGAAGCAAATCTCACAGTCCAGGAGCCTGACAGCAGCCCCTTCTCTTTTATAACCAGGAGGATCCACTCCAAGTGTCCCATCTGACTACAACCCCCTGCTGACAAATGGAGGCTAATCTTCTAATATGGGTAGAACAGCAGTTTTTAAGGATACTTTGGGTGGACTCATAAGGTAGGAGTTTGCCCTTCTTGTACAGATTTCATGGTAGTTTTAAGGTATGATAGGCAGGGTTAGTAGCATTGCCTCAAAGTTCCCTGACATTTCCCACCACAATAATACCCTGTTTTCAGTTGCTTATAAAGTTTTGCCAAACTTTAACCATTTGGGCTGAAATTTTCCATGATGGTTGTTGGGAAAATTTCAACCAAAACAGTCCAGCTGTTTCCAAGAATGAGGCAAGGGACAAATAAGTTGTTTTGCCCATGCTAAAAAATTCTGGCAACCTTTTATTTGAGAAACTCTAGCCCTCCCCCGCCCTATTACAGTATTTTGGAGCAGGGCCAAGTTATAAGCCTTTGAAGAGTCACAGTTCCCACATGATCAGTAGAGACTTGCTAGGGCTTAACAGAGACTCTCCGCACTGAGCATGCTCCAGCCCAGGGCTGCAAAGGGCTGAGCAAGATTTTACCTACAACTGCAGCTTTAGGCTGTTGTGGGCCAAGCCAGGTCTGGATCCATGCACTGAAACTAAAAGTTGAGCGACTGCCACTCCTGTGCTCTCAATGCTTCCCTTGCCTGAGCAACCTTAATTCAGCCCCTTACACATATGCACTACAATAAAGTCTTCAATTACATGATCATATGCTCTTTTTGCATACTAGGTATTAGGGCTGTCAAGGGATTAAAAAAATTAATCCCAATTAATCGCGCTGTTAATAATAGAATACAATTTATTTAAATATTTTGTGATGTTTTCTACTTTTTCAAATATAATGATTTCAATTACAACACAGAATGCAAAGTGTACAGTGCTCACTTTATATTTGTTTGATTACAAATATTTCAAAAGAAATAGTATTTTTCAATTCACCTAATACAAGTACTGTAGTGCAATCTCTTTTTCGTAAAAGTGCAACTTACAAATGTAGACTTATGTGCAAAAAAAAAAAAAAATGCATTAAAAAAAACAATGTAAAACTTTAGAGCCTACAAGTCCACTCAGTCCTACTTCTCGGTCAGCCAATCGCTCAGACAAACAAGCTTTATTTACATTTGCAGGAGATAATGACGAATGTTTCGCATATCTGACATATAAATACCTTGCAATGCTGGCTACAAAAGTGCCATGCAAACGCCTGTTCTCACTTTCAGGTGACATTGTAAATAAGAAGCGGGCAGCATATCACCCATAAATGTAAACAAACGTGTTTCTCTTAGCGATTGGCTGAACAAGAAGTAGGACTAAGTGGACTTGTAGGCTCTAAAATTTTACATTGTTTTGGTTTTGAGTGCAGTTATGTAACAAAAAAGAAATCAACATTTGTAAGTTGCGCTTTCGCAATAAGGAGATTTCACTACTGTACTTGTATGAGGTGAAGTGAAAAATACTATTTATTTTGTAATCAAAAATAATAAAGTGAGCACTGTACCCTTTGTATTCTGTGTTGTAATTGAAATCAATATATTTGAAAATTTAGAAAAACATTCAAAAATATTTAATAAATAAATGTTGGTATTCTATTGTTTAACAGTGCAATTAAAACTGCGATTAATTTTTTAATTGTGATTGATTTTTTGAATTAATACCGTGAATTAACCAACAGCCCTACTAGGTATACTTGTCCTGCCTCCATGCAGGGGACTGGACTAGATGACTTCTTGAGCTCCCTTCCAGTGCTACATTTTTTCCACAGGACCCTTGCCTTTTTAGTGTATAGAATGAACCAGTTCTGGGGATCAATCAGTGTTTTGTAGTGAAGTAGACTTTTCTGTAGGACCCCTGGTTCATTTGTTGCAGAAGTTGGAAGGTGTATAGTGAATGAGGTCTCAGAGTTAGAGAGAAAAAGTGAGTGAGGTAATATCTCTTATTGGACCAACTTTTCAGAATTAAGGCACTTGAATGCTGCTCTAGAGAACTGGATTCTATCCCTGCCTCTGGCGCAAAGTTCCTATGTGATGCTGAGCAAGTCACTTGAACATGCAAGTAACCTGTGCAAAGTTTGGTTTCTCCTTTTCTGCATGCCCCACTTGAGACTGAGGGTCTGATTTGCAGAAATGCTGAGCACTCATGGCTGCAAATGAAGTCAGTGAGAGCTGTGCTTTGAACATATCAAGTGCTGTATAATGCTACATACGCTGAAAAAAAAAAAAAATCAGGTCCTACCTGTCCCAAATGGGGTGCCCAAAATAAATAGCTGCTTTTGATCTTAATCTCTCTGTTCCTCAGCTTTCTGTTGTAAAAGTTAACCATCCTCTGCTAACTTGTCTTGCCCTGACCCCATCGCTCAGGGGTTAGAGCACTGGTCTTGTAAACCAGGAGTCGTGAATTCAAATCTCACTAGAGCTTTGGCAGTTTCTAGCCTAACAATGAAATGCTGGTTTTCTGGGAGGAGGGATAGCTCAGTGGTTTGAGCATTGGCCTGCTAAACCCAGGGTTGTGAGTTCAATCCTTGAGGGGGCCATTTAGGGATCTGGGGCAAAAATCTGTCTGTGGATTGGTCCTGCTTTGAGCAGAGGGTTGGACTAGATGACCTCCTGAGGTCCCTTCCAACCCTGGGATTCTATGAAAATGGGAACAATAATACCCACTCATCTCACAGGGGGGTTGTGAAGATAAATTAATGTTTATGAAACACTCAGATAATATAGTGATAAGCCCATGAGGAAATTAATAGTTCTGTCTTTGGAGCAGAGTTTGAACTGCATGCATTAAAGCCTGAGGCCACACGCTAAACAAGGAGAAAACAAAATATTGAATAGCTGCTCATTAAGCGAGCATTGTACACTGTGCATTGAATAAGGCAGAGGCCTGTGGGGGAAAGTAGTGTATGCTCATATAACTAAAAGACTTTCATAACGCATATGCACAAGGGGGCAGAATTAAGGTTGTACAGGCAACATGAATTCTGGAATTTCTTGGGAGTGTTTGACTTTGCAACCTTAATGATGTTCTTTACACACACACACTATATATACTTGGGGCATTTTGGAACAAATGTATCTGTAAGTTACTTATCTCCTAACTAAAGACAAGACTTTGTTTGTTTTTGTTTTAAAACTAACAATCAAACAATACTGCATGCAATGTGTAGCAAAACACTACTACTTTTGAGAGAAGGTAAATTTAACCAGAAAACTTTACAAAATTAACAGAAGCTTGAACCACAATCACAACATGACTTATCTTCATTTTATTTAGGTATTTGATAATAAAGTATTGTCAGGAATCAAAAACAAGATATGCTTTCAGAAGAGTGTACATGCAACTCTCATATCATGGGACGTTTTATATTAGCACAATCAAATGGTAAAAACCCAATAAAGGGTTTTTCTTGTAAATCAATGCAATGAAACCAATACCAGTTTCAACCAGAGCATGGTCTCTGATGCAGGGAAAGAAAGACAGTGTATTAAGGCAGTATTGCACTTTTAAAATACCACCTAAATAGGTGGAGAAATGAGATTATTTTCATGAAAAGGTGCTTGCAATGAAAATGGCAAATGCAACAGAGATCAAAAAGATGAGCACGGAAACATGAAATAACAGGAAAAAAAAAAGCCTAGAGCAGCAGCTCTTCCTTTGGAAAGTGCCAAATCTGCCAGTATTTGGATAATCTGTAGACCTCCAGCTACAAAGATAAAGCAATAATTGAAACAGAAGATCAGCATTTTCCTCTAAAAGTTATGGGATCCACTTTCCTGTATATAAAAAAGTCCAGTCCCCCTTAAACAGTTCTGAACAAACCCAGAATAAAAGTACAAGGTGCAATGAGAGTATTGATTTTGTTTCTTACTGTAATAATTCTTTCCACTTAGTATAATTACTGTTTTACTGTACTTTACTTTTAAAAATCCCTGTTCGAATACAAAAATTGATTAAAAACATATTCCCAGAGACAATGTAAGAGTTAACACAAACACAAAAGCAGATGTGAAATCAATTTGTTAAATCAGTACAGAAATTCTGTAACAGACCATTCTCTGTAAAGTGTTTTTGTGCCACCATACAGAAAGGGTGGAGGTTGCAGAAACATCTGTTCAGATGTGTTACTTGTCAAACCCTGCTCTAAAGAAAAAGTTGTATCGTCTTTCAGAAGCATTGATTATTTAGTAAAATCTCCAAGTGAGTTATTCCATCTACAGGACCCAGTGCTGTTCAGGAATTAATAGACAATATATTGGGATAGCAAGAGTGAGAAGCAGAGGTTTATATTTCACACTATGATGAGTGTTGACAACGTACTCAGCATTTTCCAGAACCATAGTCGTGGCCTACAATGTTTAGAGTCTTTATCTATTTGATAACATTCCACCATTTTGGGAAAGACTGTTGATTTTGCCAACATTCCCCATAAGAATTCTAGTGCCAGTGGACACTGGGAACACTTTTGCTTTTCTTCTTTAGCAGAATGACTTTAGCTAGAATTGAGCAGAGATTTTAAAAGACATAGTCAAAGGAGTAAGAAAGATGTGAATGACCAAAATAGTGAATTTCAAACTCAAGTGGCTTGGGAAAGAGAGGAGGAGGTAGAGAAAAAGGGACAGCTTATTATGAGTGCAATGGAATATAATATTTCAATTTGAAAGGCTACCTCAGCACTTCTGCTTCTCTTATGGATGGGGATGGAGATGGAGATATACCTATCTCATAGAACTGGAAGGGACCCTAAAAGGTCATTGAGTCCAGCCCCCTGCCTTCACTAGTAGGACCAAATACTGATTTTGCCCCAGATTCCTAAGTGGCCCCCTCAAGGATTGAACTCACAACCCTGGGTTTAGCAGGCCAATGCTCAAACCACTGAGCTATCCCGCCCCCCTGTTTTTTTGTACATGCTTCTGTTGACATGTGCGCTTAACTCCCATTAGTGTTGCATGTGCACACAAGGACAGGAGAGTAACCCCATCGTTTGACATGGAGGTAGATTTGTCTCACCCAGGGAAGTCTCAGCTTATTTGATCAATCTTCACTCTGTCAGCTAATTCATAGAGTGGAGCTATCTTACACCACAGACATGGCAGAGAGTTGAGGGGGGAAATTGGAAGCCAGAAAAAATACAGTATTAAAATAACCTGGATAAAATCTTGACATAAATCTTAACCTTGACATGCAGGTAATTTTTCTTCCTT
The DNA here is from genome assembly GCF_028017835.1 of Emys orbicularis. NCBI lineage: Eukaryota > Metazoa > Chordata > Testudines > Emydidae > Emys > Emys orbicularis. The sequence continues at coordinate 76,920,942 of NC_088684.1, read as the reverse complement.
TTGTAGAATTATGTACAATTATGCTCAAGTATTGTATTTCATTTTATGAAGTATTAGGGTGATAATTTTTGCATTCACATATACCCAAAGCATCATTTTTTAGGGGAAAAACCCCCAACAATCATAAATCCTGATGCAGCTATAATTTGAATAGTTCCAGCATCATGCTAGGTACTTTATGAATAAGTATAAAGTTATGATACCTGCCCCCAAACACTTACCATCTAGACAATCAGCCTGCAAAGAAAGGGTTTGGGGGTAGGTATCATAACCATGCAGCAGTAGTAACAATAAACGGGAAACTACGTGTCTGCTCTCTTGTTTGCTTCCCTTCTTTCAGTTTACTGAAATTTAAAGTTTATTTTTTTCAGTCATTTATTCATTGGTTTACAGTTTTTTGCAGAAAGATTAGAGGGTACTAGGAGTTACAGTCATTTTGAAACAGGAGACTTCTTGGAATCCATCTTTAGAAGGAGAGAGTGAAGATATAGTAGACACAGTAAAGGAAGGAATTCCAGGTGCATTTATGGGGCACATTTATATTTTGTATGGACTGTACGAACATTATTAAATCCTCAACAGCTCTGTGAACTAGTAAAATATTACATTGTTATATATTTGTATTCATCACATTCATTTTTAAAGAAAGGAACACCCATCCCCCCCAACACGCACATAGAAAAACACATGCACACTTTTAGCAATTTTGGGAACAGAATGAATAACTGGGAAAAAAGGCATGTTTAAGTAAACATAAAATTGTAATTAGAATCTCCGATGTGCACCTGAGCTGAATTTACGGTACGGTAAAACACAGAACAGGGCAAGGCACAATAGCACATTCAATAACCTAGTAATTGATTGTGTAGTACCTTACGCACAGTGGAAGGGAACTGGCCTGTGGAAAGGAATAGGAATAGTTTTACTTCTTGGAAGGATTATTAAAGTGTTGGGGGTTTCAAACACCACAATTTATTTCTGCTTTATATCACTGTGATAGGAGTCCTGCTTTGCTGTCATCCATTCGGCCAAGAAAAAGACTGAGCCACACACCATCATTCAGTTGGAGATGTCATAGTGAATGGTTAGCACACTGCTAGGACATCACCTTTACATTATAGTGTTGAAGAGATTAGGAAAGGGAATCAAAACAGGGTCTTCCACATGGCAATACAATCAAAGGCTACCTGCATTGTTCTGGACTTTTAATTAGAATCTATAATCATGCATTAGCAAAGAAAAGGGGGCTAGATAGAAAAGATGTAGCAGACTATTTCTATTATTCTAAAGGTGTAGATACTGGCCATAACACCAATCAGTACAAGAGTGCCAATGGCACTTTAATCACATTTCACCTAGATTTAACCCAAGACACTGAATATGTAGGTGTATTAAGTTACAGATGATTTAAAATGGCAAACCAAAAACAAATATAATCTCCATCCTTTGTTTTATAGGTTAGAGTCACAAGTACTAGGTTACCACGATAAATAAATGATATATATAATTTCAGAAACCACGTGACTAACCGCAGTATATGGCAAGGGGATTAAATATTAACTACAGGCATGTCTATGTTTAAAACATTGCTGCACAGCCATTGCACTTCAGTGTGGACACATACCACAGCAATGGGGTGTGTGTGTGTGTGTGTTTTCTCCTGTCACTGTAGGTAATCCACCTCCCCTAAGGGCAGAAGCTAGGTTGATGGAAGAATTCTTCCACTGACCTAGTGCTGTCTACACTGGCGGTTAGGTCGGCTTAACTATGTCTCTCAGGGGCGTGGATTTTTCACATTCCTGAAAGACGTAACTATGCTTTTGCAACTTTTCAGTGTACAATAACCCTAAGTTTAACCCATCTTCCTAGATATTATTAACCTCATTTATAATTAATACCATTGCATGTTTCTTGTGTGTTGCTGAAAGGTATTAAGAACATTAAATGAGCAGTTTTCAGTTTCCTAAATACCAGTTCACATGTTGTAACAATGGGCAGCCATTAAGTGAATCTGCTGTAATGTCTGACTTTCTTGATTAGCCATAGCCTGCATCAAACTGTTGAGCAGCAAGCTTACAAATACATTAATAGTGGAACTTACAGGATGATAGTAAAATCTACCACACTGTAGTATCATACAGGGAGAGGGACATGTTAAAGAAAATGAAAGAGCAGTACTCTAGAAGCTCACACCAAACAAGATTTGAAATTGGATAACAGCAAAGATAAAGAAGCTACGCTTTGGTGGCTCACGCACCAGGCTTTTTTCCTATGGAGAAGGGGCACAAAAGAAGAGAGACTTGCTGGAGGGCTGCTCAGTCTCTGACAGTACTAAAGAGGGGAGAGATCACCAGTGGCTTGTGGTCACCAGATCCACTCCACTGGTGTCAGGGATCCTGGGGAGGCTCCCTGCAATCTGTGTCCTGCCACGGGGAGGGGGGGGATTTTGGAGGAGGCATGGTCAATTTGTTCCTCATTTGGCTCAAACCTCTGTCAAAATGTATTGAACAGCACATGAAAGGCTGGGATGAGAGTGGCAGGGAGGCAAAGGGAAAGACGACAATGCTTTTAAAATTTCAGTATTTACCTAATGAACCTGGATACGATTTCTGTTTGCATACTAGCTCCCTGATTCAAAGCTTAAAACCCACCAAAATATGAGTCCTTGGATTGGGAAGAATGCAACTGCTTATTAATGTAGTTACAATTAGAGAAGTGCCTTGGTAAAAAGATGGAACTAACTGCTTAATTTACTAACTGAAGCAAGTTATTACTACTGTCTGCCCCAGAGAGCTGACAGCTCTAGAACATTTATAAACAAGAGCCATTGTGCCTTGTGCATCTAGGCTGCCAGCAACAGCAAGTTCAGAATCCAAAACCCTTCCTGCTGGTGCTGTTTTATTGAGACAAAAAAAAGGTTGATTTCTAGGTATTGGGTTGAGCCTGCAGTGCCAGCATTTAGACAAAATCTAATTTGCAGTAGAAAACGGAGCAAATTTGATACAGAAGTTATATCAAATGGAGAACAAAGACCAAAAAGATGTTTTTACATGGGTGCTTTCCAAACCATAACCAAGTTTTGAGATTATTTTCAGCATTTGTTCTCCAATAGCTGATTTTCTGCTGCATATTTCTGTGTGGGATATTCAATTAAAATAGCTCAGCAGCAAAAAAAAGTAGTGCACACACTACTGAATCAGCTGTAATCTGCCTTCAGACCTATTCCTAACTATTCATCCTGTAACCAACTATAAGCAGTATACAATGGTTTCAGGGGACATTTTGAAAAAATAAAAAGGGCTGGGGGGTGTCTAAAGCCAGATGAAAATTTAATTCAGTCACAAGAAAAAGTTAGTTTTGATAATCTCAACCTACTTCCTGGTGGACATTTGTCAATCACACACAACCACCATAGTTTCAGGCAGACACACCCAGGATTAGAATAGCAGCCTATTATAGCTTAGGGTTGAGGTGCATAAGCGATTTTTTCATAATGTTATCATAATATGATATCATATCATAATAACTTTTAACGGCCCGGCCAGCAGTGCTGACCAGAGCCGCCAGGGTCCCTTTTGGACCGGGCGTTCTTGTTGAAAACCAGACACCTGACAACCCTACCACTGGTTCATATCTGAAGCTGCAATTTATTCCAAAGGACTGAATGGGCATAGATATCCATTATCCCTCACCTCTATTAGTTATCTTTCCACAATATGATTATTAGAGGGTCACCATAGGAAAGCCTGGACTGCCACACCCCTCTCCTTCCCCTGCAGCACCACCACCACCACCACCACCATAAATGCAACTGTGGAGTTCTAGTTAAAGTTAAAGCTTTATTTTTTGCTAGGAGCAGAATATTTCAAAATGTGCTAAATGTAGTTTTATTTGCTTATAGGTTTACTATTTACAGAGTCTGTGTTCACTGAAGAAGGGGAACAGAAGCTTTGTAGTGGTAAACATAGTATTGATAGGATATTATCAATTGTCTGATGAAGCCTTATTTAAAATTTCTACAAATGTGGTTGTAAAAGTGAATCAGACTTAGCACTTACTTACCGGTTGCACTGAATAAGCTAAGTTAGGATCCTAACTTAGCTTATTCAGTGCAACCGGTAAGTAGGTGCTAAGTCTGATATACAGACTTCTGATACACACTAAGCAGCATTAAAGGACAAATTCTTGTCCTGCTGAGGTCAACGGCAAAACTCCTCTTGACTTAAATGAAATGTTGCCTTTAGATTGAAGACCTGAATTTAGAATGCAGATTATTCACTCTAGGGGCCAAATCATTATCCTAATGAAGTCAATGGGAGTTTTGCAGTTCATTAACTACAATATTTAGTTGTGTTAGACCTGTTCTAACTTCTATCACTTTGGCTGACTAAAAAACAATGAACAGCTCCAATACTGGGGAAGAGAGGTGGTATAGAAAGTAAATAGAAAAGAAGAGATTTTTGTGCAAATTAATTACTTCAGTGCTTCTGAAAATAAAAATGATTTGTGGGTTTACACTAGAGACAGTTAAACAGCATGTATTCAGACTTGGTAACCATTTCAAAATACAGATTCAGTGCAATGAGACTGGCCTTTCCATTCAGGCTTAAACACATTGTTTAGCTCTTGACAAGTCTTTTTAGTCAAAACTCAGATAAGCCTAGTAAATGCTAAGCTAAATGATTAAATTTCTCTTCAGAGCATAATAGCTTTCACTTTAAAAGAGGTTTCAGGGTTCATGCTTCCGAACAGTCGGCACATTAGTACCATGCTAGAAATAGCATGCTCGACTTTTTCTTTTGGGCACAAAACTGCCCCCTCTCCTCCCCCCCCCCCCCGCCTTTTCTTTTTATTCTTTTGCTGACAAGACTTCCTGGCTTTGCTGCTCCCACATCAGTGCCTCCTTTTCAATAGCACAACTTTTGCTTCATTCATTGCAACCTTGCTTGTTGAGCATTCTTTTGTGCCTTTCAGGTTTTGACCCTGTTCCATGTTAAACAGGCTGTGGTGCAAGTGTAGGATGGTGTGTATAGTAAAATATTCCATTTGACAAGGACAGTGCTGTTTCTGGCAGAAACTTTTGATAGGCTAAACAAAGCTAAAGAAAAAGTGCATTCAGATAGCAGCAATTTTGAAAATGTCCATAGATCAATTTCATATAAAAAGTGCTTTTGTTTCATGTGCAGGAACAGGTTTTTTAATTAACCGAATGGGAGGAACTTTAAAAACCAGAAAATGACTGAGTCAGCAGCCATAGTCCTTGGTAGTATACAGTGCTTTATATGTGAGACGGATAACATAAGAACAGCCATACTGGATCAGACCATGGTTGGTCTTGTCCAGTATCATGTCTTTGACAGTGGCCTGTACCAGAGCTTCAGGGGGAGTGTACAGAACAGGGCAATTATGGAGTGATGAGTGATCTACCAGTCTTCTGCTCACAGCTTCTGGTAGTCAGAGGTTTAGGGTTGTCCCAAGCATGGGGTTGCATCACAGACCATCGTGGCTTATATCTACTCATAAGCCTATCCTCTATTAACTTATCCAGTTTTTTAACCCAGTTATAATTTTGGCCATCACAACATCCCATGGCAATGAGTTCTAAATTAGTTATGCATTGTGTAAAAAAGTATTTCCTTTCAAATGTATTAGACCTGCTGTCTATTCATTTCATCAGGTGACCCCTGGTTTTTGCAGTGTGTGAAATAACACGTCTCTATTCACCTTTTCCACACAATTCATTATTTTATAGACCTCTATCATATCCCCCCTTAGTCTTCTCTTTCCTAAGCTGAACAGCCCTTAATCTTTTAAGTCTCTCCTTGTATGGAAGCCATTAATATTTGTTGTCCTTCTCTGAACCTTTTTTAAGATGAGGTGACTAGAACCATGCAAGGTATGCACCATGGATTTATATAGTGGCGCTATGATATTTTGTCTTATTGTCTATCCTGCTATACCATTAGCCTTTTTGACCGCAGCTGCACATTGAGGCTGGGCTGTAAGTCTCCTCAGCCTCAGAGAGCAATTGCAGTTTTATTTCTTGGTGGGCAATTACAGCTGAAAGTATGGTCCAGTATGGTTAGAGAGTTAGCCTGGTACTTGGAGACTGAGGTTCGATTCCCTGCTCCACCACAGATTTCCTGATTTACCTTGGGCAAGTCACTTCGTCTCTCCGTGCCTCCGGCCTTCAAACTGTGAACTTAATTGGGAGATTAATACCTCTCAGGGGCGTTATGAGGATAAATTCATTAAGAGTCTGAGGTGCTCAGATGCTATGGTAACGGGGGCCATGCAAGTACCAAAAGACACGAGTTACATAACGTAGGGTTACCCTGGCCAAAATTCAGTCTTATCTGTGGTATCATTGGAGGCCCTTATGAACTGACCTCCTGTGAACTATCCACAAGGGTTGCCTCACCTCTTCCATTTGCAGGCTGTCCCCCACACCACATCCTGCTGCTGTTTTACCTCTGCCTGCTACAGGCTTCTCTGCTTCACTCTCAACTTCTTACCTTGCTTTGTCCCAAAGCTCAGGACACCTGCTGCAGCTAAATCCCTATAAGTGAGCTCACTTCCAGTTGACATTTGAACTCACTCATTTCTTGGAAAGGGGTCAGAAAAGTATTAAATCTACATCTCGGCAGATTTGTGTTAGAATCAAGTCTGATGTTTTCTATGAACAATACGATGAGACAGGAAAGTCTGCAATGTAGTAAGAGGAAAGGCAATCACAATAACTTGTCCACTTTATGCAAGTTATTCATTTTGTTCACTTTACATAGGAGGATAAACTAAAACCCTGACTCTCAGGGCTCACTGGATGAAATTCTATGGCCTGTGTCATACAGATGGTCTGAGTGGATCACACTGGTCCCTTCCGGTCTTAGCTATGAAAGCTTGTTTTTCCTATTAATTTTTTGTGTGCGCCAATCCCCCACGGTAGGGCTGTTTTTCTCTGCAGAGCTATCTAGGACAGAATATAAAAAGCTATCCAGCAAAGGACTGATTGCATCACTAAGAATCTCTCCTGCGACCCCTCTCTAGAAGCAGTACTTCCAAAGCTGTACAGCCAGGAACCGTGGATTACCTGAATTCACAGAATCATAAATTAAAGGTAGAGATTAACCTTTCTCCCTCTATTATTCAAAAATGGGTTTGGGTTTGGTGTTTTTATTGAAAGGGAAAAAAATTAAGACAAGTTTTCTTTTCTTCCATACAATGGAGGTGAGTATATCAATGAACAGGTTAAAATATGATCCTTTAAAGACAGAGAAATACAGCGAAATACAGCAGAGTAATAAGGGAACACGTTAAACTGAACACAAATCCTGGATATTAGAAGTTTTCTATTCATTAACAACATACATATTGTGCTCTTTATGCCTTATTGCAAGATTACAGCATGGAGCACCAAAAAGCTCTATCCAGGAAGGCCAGATTTTTCAGTTAGTGTCTAGTAAGTAAACAAACCACATGTATATATCAAGTAAAATTACCCTACATACTTCCACTTTTGATGCACAAGGTCTGAAAAACAGTGCCATTTATCTGAACTATGCTTTTATCCCTTTTTAGTCATCTAGGAATTGAAAGTGTTTCTACAAATCAGAAAAAAGAAAAGGTCAGATAACATGATTCTAGTTTATCTCCTTGCTACGGCAAGATCTGTCCCTATAGTATATTTTAATGTTTTGCCCTGTCTAGTTTTAAGTATCTTAAATGAACGAGCTTCTACCATTTCTCTCCAGAGACTGTTCCACAATCTAATAGATGTTGTAATCCAGAATATTTTTCCTGATAGTTAGCCTAAGTCTTCTTTTCTTAGTTTTATTTCATTACTCAGTTATAGCCCCTGTGCCCTATTAAGTAATTCACTATCACTTTGATGCTTTTTACTGTAAATTCTTGGAGAGTAGTACAAATGTGCTCACAGTCTGCAGTGTAGAGAGGTCGGAAATCAGGAGCAAGTTACCTGTGACAATAGCTTTGCTAAAGAAACTCATGCTTCAGCCTCATGACCAGCTATCAGTTGACCAATTAAAAAAAAAAGAAAGTCCATTTTAGATAACTACCTATCTCAAGTTTTTGTATGGCATATCCAGATTAGTTCAGTTGTACCAAAGTTTTTTCCAATGGAAAATCATATTGGTAAGAAACTTATTTTCTAGATACCACTTTGTTCTAACATTAAAAAAAATGTTCAGCCAGCATCATTAGTGTCTTCATGCTTGACAAACATATGCGTACACCCCACCTGTATTTTATGTTGTGCTGCCAAAATGTGTGTGTGTGTGTGTGTGTGTGCGCGCTACCAAAAAACTAGAGCACCAAAACAACTTAAAATGCTTCTTGATTTACTATATGGGATTGGCCAGCTACACCTTCACACTCTACATATTAATCTTGCCTGCGCTAATAGTCCTGCACGCAATAACTATGGAAGATCATTCTGATGTTCATTGGCAATGTGCATCAGCATATTATATTGATAGACTGAACATGGCTGGGGAGGACTGCAACCCCAGAGATAGAAATGCATGAGTTCATTGTTACATTACATTGCAAGTCTTGTTGTTAAATTAGGAGAGAGAAAAAATATCAGTGTCCCTTTGGTTAAAGAAAAGTTACCTCAGTACAAGTGAGACAATTTAACAAGACCTGTAGCCATATCCTCTTAATGATTTCCAAGTAGTTTGCTCATTACAGTAATTAAAATAATTACCTAAGCCTTGCAGGGTCAACAGTTTTATAAAAATTAAACTACTTTATTTCAGCTTCATTCATCAACAGTAAAAATTCATTCTTAAACCAGAATAGATTCTCTCATCACCAGGCTGTTTACAAGATAATGCACGAAAAACAACTCCCTGGGCTTTCAGACACTGTACTGATTTGTAATACCCAGCAAAGCTGAGAGTAGCCAGGAGCACATATGTGTCATTCTTAGGATTCATCTGCTCTACATCGGCTCATTGCCTCTCCTCAGTGCAGGGGTCACGTCTTTGTCCAAGGGAGTAGGAGGGCTAAGCCAGTGTCTGTTCTCTACCCTGCACCTCTCCTTATCTTGTGAGTCTGAGCTACTGCCCTGGAGGCTACTGGAGTTCAAAACGTAGTCCTGAGGGGGCTTCTGAACCCCTCAGGAGGCATCCCTGCTCCCGAGTCTGAGCTGTCCTGTACTTCAGGCAGAAAGGTCTGGTAACACTATGTTAAACTGGTGCTGTTGCTTGGTTCACTTCTTAGGCCTGGTCTACACTACGACTTTAATTCGGATTTAGCTGCTTTAATTCGAATTAACGCTTGACCCGTCCACACAACGAAGCCATTTAATTCGAATTAAAGAGCCCTTTAATTCAATTTCTGTACTCCTCCTCGACGAGAGGAGTAGCGTCAAAATCGGTATTGTTAATCCGAATTAAGGTTAGTGTGGCCGCAATTCGATGTTATTGGCAATTAGATGTTATTGGCTACCCACAATGCAACGCTCTGGAAATCGATGCTACTACGGTAGCTTGGACGCACACCACCGAATTAATGGTGCCTAGTGTGGCCGAATACATTCGAATTTATAAAATCGGTTTCCTAAATTCGAATTATATAAATTCGGATTAATCCCGTAGTGTAGACATACCCTTAGGGAGGTCAGCCCAGCTGACCTTGCTAAAGGCGACCCCTGTGCACTTGGGGCTGAAGGCCCACAGGCTGTTCGTGCTGCATGTGTGCTACATATCAAAATGTGCCACAGGGCTTCTTTAGGCCTTAGCCTGATTGCAGCTCAGGTAAACTTATCCATGCTAGCTTTAATTTAGCTACCACAGCTAAGAACAGCACTGAAGTTGTGGTGGCACAGGCATCAAAATGAGCTGTGCAAGCCCACCTAGGACCCCAGGTATGTACTCACATTACTAGCTTGGGCTGAAGCCCGTGCCGCAGCGTCTTCACTGCTATTTCTAGACATGCTACTAAATTAAAGCTAGCACATCTTGCCTACATGAGTGAAATCACAACTTCGATTGCAGCGTGGACATAGAATCAGGCCTCTAAGACTTTCTTCTCTCCTCTAGCAGCAGTCTGCTAGGGACAGCGTTCTCTATCTGTCATTATCCTTGATGTAAAGGGTTTACCAACATCAATGCCCTAACAGCCCCCAACAAGGAATATTTCCTGTCAGCTGCAAGGGTAAATCAAGGGGCTATGCAAAGGTGTTTTATAGCTTTTCTTTACGCTGCTCTGCGCATACGAGGCCCCCTGTACTGGGTGTCAGAGCACCCCAAGGACTACTCCAACTTACCCTGGCACCTAGAGACACAAAGAACTGAAAATATAGCCCAGAATCTGTGTGGAATAAAGGCATCCCAACCACGCCCCCTTTTCATTGCTACACCTGCCACACTGACTGTGTGTGGCATACGAACTCCTACATTGGCTCTATACCACTGAAGGATCACACTTGCACAGGGACAAACTTTCCTGATTTACATAAACAAGATTTACGGTGAAAGGATGACAGTGGTGTGATACAAAGTAGTCATCCCGCTTTTGAGAGTCTAGTTCAAGAGCTCAGATTCTGGTGCTGAGTTTTCTTTATTTCTGCACTAATACCACATTAGCTATCAAAGAAACATGTTCATATATTTTGATACTAATCAGCTGGCAATACTTTTATCTCCTCTACTTCCAAAGACTTGGTTCAAGCTCTCTCTCTCTTTTTTTTTTTTTTAAATTGCTCTTGGCCTGCGGTCTTCGCCCAGAACTGCTATTTCTCATGCCAAAAGAGCAACCAGAAGATTTTTGAAACTATCCTTTTTAGCTTGAAGTGCCTTTTTCATGGCATCTGAAGCCTAGAGTTCTACCCAAAGGGCTATCAACATATTAGATGCTGGCAGGTTGAGATTTCAGAGAAGATTGCAAACCTGTCTAGTGAAAACAGCAGACTGCCCTCTGACAAGGTTCTTTCTGCTGTTGATAAAATTTCTGAACCTACAGGACTATAATTCTAAATTGAAAGGGAAAAATAGTGGTGCTAAAGCCCTCACTTTCCCGCAACAAAATTGAAGAAACAGATGGTCTGATTTGAACACAGATTAAGGATTATAAATATTAGATTAAAGAGGTAGCTGCGATTGCTGGAGATTAAAGGCCTTGAGATCTTTATTTGCAAATAGTTGGCTAACACTCAAATCTCAGAATTTGCTAAATCCCTTTCATTTTTATTTAGTCAGATTGCTTGCCTGTTAACAATTCAAGGTGTGAATTCCAGTTAGGACCATATTAGTCCCCTTCAATATATACAATCTCTGTAACAGAAGCCTTAAGTGGCAAAAAAAAAAAAAAAAAATAGTGAAAGTATTTTACAAATCGCATGGATTATATCCAAAATACTAGATGGGCAGTTTTGAAGCAGCAAAATAATTATTCATATTAAAAAAGGGCCTATGTCTTTGGTATGGGACAACATATTTCTTAGGTCCCTACACACCTGAGCTGTTTATGCTCCTAGATTTCAGTTCAGGATTGACAGATACGGTGTAGCAGAGATGGTTTTTGGAGAGAATAATTTTTTTGATGCACTACAACTTCTCACATTGGTATCAGTGTAATAACTGGACATCAAATTGTGCACAGGATGTAGAAGGAGAACATTTTTACAACAACAAAAATCAAAGAATAGATTTTTAGACTTTTGTATGACCTCAAATCCCTGTTGCCACCAGGGTCCTGTATCAAATAATAATTTTTCCACATGCAGTTAATTAAGCCCCATTACAGTTCATGATTTAAAAGCAGAATCCTTTTAACACTAGTGAAATACTAAATTACACATTAATGAAAGGCTATAATATTCTTATATTGCAGTATCAAAGAGTACTTATACTAAATGTGTTGCATTTAGATAAAGTTTTAACAAACAGACTATTACTCAAGAGTCGACAAACACAAACCTAATTTACAAACCAAGAAGGAATTTTCCTAGTTCCAGTTAAGGCGGGGTGGGGAGGGATAGGAGTCACTGTAGTTAAACAGTCAAGAACCCACACAGAATTAATTTGCATTGCCCAACTCCATTCCAGTTTCAGTGGGACGGGGAACTAAGTATTTGCCTCCAGCAGAGTAGAAAAAATGTGTTTCCATGGCTTTGCTGCGTAAAGCAATGTCTGAAAAAGTTGTTTTGAGCTAGTACTTTTAGTATGAAATGGCTGGGTTAATTTTAAACAGCCCAGAGCACTTCTAACTGGTATAGGAGACTGGAAGGGCTAGATTGCTGGTTCACTGATAAAGAAGAATGCTTTCAAATGTTATACCATAAATTAAATTTAAAGAGAAAAGATTACTTCAACAACTCCAAGAAATGAAGATCTAAGCCTGCATGAGATCTCAATTCAGACCTCACTAAACAGGGTGGAAACTATTGTTCTGTAAAGCAAAGTTCAGGATGTCAGAATTTCCACATGTATTATAAAGCAAGACTACAGTGTGAAAATCAGGTGTGATGCAGTGAAGAGTTGTTCAAGCATGCTAGAAATCATGTGCTGTGAACTCCTCAAGAACACCAGGATTTCGTTTCCAAGAGGTTTGTCATCTTAGACGCTACACTTGCAAGCTTTAAGTTTCAGGATCTTAAAGTGCCAGGGGCATGGCACCAGCTTTTTGAACAATTACCTCTGGAGAGGATGTGTGATTAACCTTATTCTTCTTGGCATATGCCAAATTATGACATAGAGGTCATCAATGCAGCAGTCACTGTGGGAAACCCTGCACTGAGAGCATTTTGTCAACTCAGTCAGCTATTGTCATTACTGGTGCTATAACAAAGGAATCTACAAAGAGACAGTGGAAAAGAGGAAGAAAAGAGCAGGAATAAAACTGGTTGGTTCTAACAAAGCCATACATTTACACAAAATGAAAAACCTGCATGGTTAAGAATAGAAACAATGTACCCTTTAGTTGGGGGTGGCGGTAGAGGAGCAGAACTTAGTGAGCATAACAGGAGTTCATCTAAATCACCTTAAACGAAGGCAGTGGCAGCAGGGAGGGGTGGGGTGGGGGAGTACAATCCAGAAAACGGCCAAATGCATTTCCATTACTAGCATCCATTCCTGCAAGAACTGCTAATCCCTCTTCTTCCATTCCTTCATGAAACCCCAATCATTCAGATATGGAAGGCGAGTTTTTATGCTATTGTAAAATCTATTTCACAGTTGGAAGGGTGATCTCCACTAGGAGTAATTTCAAATCTGAAATTACTTGTTCAGTAGGAGAAGTAAAGGAGTTGCTAGGTCCCACAGCAGGCAAGCCCATCCACCCTCCCAAGAGGAGACCTGAGTGGATTCTTTTTTTGCAGGGGGTTTGGAGGGGGGGGGGGGGAAGAGAGAGGAGAAAGTGAGAAAAGTGGAAGGTTGTTTGACAACCCAGGATTTGGGGGGAAGAGGGATAAGGAGTGGGAACCAAGTTACTTGGTCACCCCCGAAAGGTGGCAGCCTGATGCTGGACTCCTCTAGGAGAGAACATGGGGGAAGGGAGAGAGTTAGAATCTACTGAGAGGATATGGAAGGACAGGGGGGCTGTTGAACAGGGAAGAGGGCACTGGGCATTATGAAGGCTTTTCAGATAAACAGCCAGGTCCAAATTTTCAAACTCAAGCACCTAAAGAAAGCGTGATCTGAATTTTCAGAAGTTGACCTCAATGGGAGTTGTGTATGCTCAGCCCCTCTTGCGTGGGGAGGGGGGGAAAAGGAAGGGGGGAAAAAAACAAAGCTTATTTAGGGCCTGAAAGTTTTTAAAAATTCAGGCCTCAAACTTTCAGAAGCTTATTCAAAGTGACGCTCCACTGTGAACCTTCGAGATTTGTTCATCACTAGTTCAAATATTAAAACAGGCTTCCAAAAGCCATCACCAGTCAAGTAGGAGCATTCCTTAAATCAGTGAAATTACTAAAAATCTGAAATAGCCTTCCATTGGCTATAACCAATTACTCAGACAGTCACACGTTATTTATAAAATAAGCTGTACAACACATTGCAAAACAAGAACATTCATTATATTAAGAAACTGTGCTCTTCATTAGGGATGAGTGAGCGAGTCCAATTACACATATGCCAAACCTTCCCCCAGCACTCAGACTGAATTTTTCTAAACTTCCAAAATGACACAGTCAGGGCAGGCGATCATGGCAGTCAACCCGGGTGCCAAATTAACAGCCCAGTGGGAGGGAAGGGGGCACATTGCTCAGGCATTTTATTTTGCTGAGCTGCTCCACTCAGCTTTTTTTTTTTTTTTTTTTTTTTTTTTTTTTAAACTCAGCTGCTCAGGGGCTCTGTAAATGTTTTCCACCCTGGGCAACGAAACACCTAGGGCCGGCACTGGCTACTGTGAGAAGAGCGGGTGGGGGGAAACAGAGAGAATGCAAATCCAAACACACCCCTAAACCCTTGTATCATAATCCAGGGAAGGGACAGAAAGGTAAGAGAAATCTGGCAGCCTGCTGACCCCACTATAGCATCTGGTCTCATCTTCTAGAGCAATCCACTCTTAGACTGCAGCAACAAGACTGGGAAAGTCCCACTAGTGTGTACTGAAGGTGCTCATTATTAGGCTCATTCCCTCCTCAGGTTAATAATTTTCCTCATCTTGTGACTAGCTGTTATAGTTGAAGGACAGTTTTATTCTTAGCCCTAACACTTCAAAGCTACACACTTAGCACTTAACCAAGAACAAGAGAGGAACAATACACATTTTACAGAAGGAGAGAACTGATACAGACACTATGTCTACTCGTATGGCAGTGTGTAGAGTACATACACTGCATGCCCCTTTATAAATAGTAGTGAAGACAGTGAGGCACAGTTTAGGTCAGTAAAGACATGCTAGAACCTTAGGGTACGTATCCTACACCCACAGCTCTACATGCCCAAGCAGTGCCACCCCCATCTACTATTTTTAGCAGCATAGCGTCCTGCTGCCTCCCCTCCCCCACTAGAGCCTTTCCCCACTGTCTCCCCTTGCCAGAGATTTGCACTGCTGTGTGTAGCTACACACTGCAGCGTGGACGCAGCCGGCTTTTCACTGTGGTGCGTAGCGACACGTACTCTACATGCCACCGTCAGTGTAGACGAGGCCAGAGATGCATACAGGTTCTTATTTAAAGTAGCAATGGCCAAAACACAAGGGATCCGAAAGTTCGATGAGGATAAGTGAGTGATTTAAGTTCAGATGCTAGTGACCCTCGTTCCCCTTGAAAACGCCTGGCTCCCTCTTGCCACTATGTTGTTGGCTCTCGCAGTTCCAATTTCATTATTTTGAGGGCTTGGGATTGGCAATGCTGAAATTCTGAGTTGAGCCCCACCCCTCACAAAAATCACAAGATTAGCTTCAAATCATGAAATAAAAAAGTTTGGTTCTGTTTATTCACCTTCCCATTAGGGTGCCCTCCAGTAATATTTTCCAGCATTTTTACACCACCATGAGGGCTAGAAACAAAACACAGAATCTTGTAACTCCAGGAGCTGGGGATTTAATAATAAATAATAATAATAATAATAATAAAAAAAACACAAACACAAATCTTGAGACAAAATAAAATCACAAGCATTGGCAACAAAGCATTTGGAGGTGCCTCAGCAGTCCACTCCCCACTCTGATGCAGTGAAACAAGCTAAATTTCCCCACTCTGCCACTTTAAAAGTTGCAAAAGACACTCAGACTGTGGAGTCTTGTTTCAGTGGGCACCATGGTATTGTGAAATTCCAAGTCTTGGGAGATCTCTGCCTCTATTCCCACAAGAAGGCGCAGGGAGGGTTCTTTCTCACACAGAGTCATAAATTAGAAGGCCAGAAGGAACCACATCTTTTAAAAAAACATCCAATCTTAATTTAAAAAATTTCCAGTGATAGAGAATCCACTACAGCTGCTGTTCCAATGTTTAATTACCCTCCCTGTTAAATATTTGTTCCTTATTTCTAATCTGAATTTGGCTAGCTTCAATGTCCTGGCGTTGGATCTTGTTATATGTTTGTCTGCTAGACTGAAGAGCCCTCTATTACCAAGTTTCTGTTCCCCATGTAGGTTCTTAGGGACTGGGATAAGTCACTCCTTAACTTTCTCCTTGTTAAGCTAAATAAATTGAGCTCCTTGGTCTCTCATTATAAAGGCCTGTTTTCCAATCCTTTCATCTCAACCTACCAGCATCACATATGCTGATACCCTTATGGGTAGAACTCTAGGCTTCAGATTCCATGAAAAAGTTTCAGAAGTCTCCTGGTTGCTCTTTTAGCATGAGAAAAAAGCAGTTCTGGCTGCAGACCTTTTTTTAAATTTAAATTGCTCTTGGCTCTTCTCTGAACCCTCTCCAATTTGTCAACATCTTTCTTGAATTGTTGATATCGGAACTGAACACCATATTCTAGCAGAGGTTGCACCAGTGCCAATACAAAAGTAACAACCTTTCTGTACTTTTGCTCTATATTCCCTTGTTAATACATCCAAGAATCACATTTACCTTTTCGGCCACAGCATTGTGCTGGGAACTCATGTTCAGCTGATTATCTGCCAGGACTCCCAAGTTCCCCCATCCTGTAAATATGGCCTACATTCTTTGTTCCTAGATGGACAGCTTTACAACTGGCCATATTAAAACTTATTGTTCGCTTGCACCCAGCTTACCAACTGATTCAGATTCTGGCCTTTCATATCCCCTCCACTCACCTCACCATGACTTCCAATTTTTTTTCCAGATTCAGTGATTCCCAGGATAGAGTCCCCCATTCTGTAAGGATGACCTACACTCTTTGTTCATAGATGTAAACATTTGGCTGTATTAAAACAAGTTGTTTGCTTGTGCCCAGCTTATCAAGCCATCCAGATAGCTCTGTATCTGTAACCTGTCCTCTTTGTTACTTACCACTCCCCCAATGTTTGTGTCATCTGCAAGCTTTATCAACGATGATTTTGTTTTCTTCCAGGTCGTTGATAAAAAGCTTAGGGCAAAGAACCAGTCCCTGTGGGAGTCTACTAAAAACACATCCACTTGATTTCCCGTTTAGAATTTCATTTTCAGACCTATCAACCATTTAAAATCCATTTAACATGTATTATGTAAATTTTGTATAGTTCTAGTTTCTTAACCCAAATGTTGTGTGGTACCAAGTAAAACGCCCTACAGAAGTTTATGTATATTACATGAACACTATTCCTTTATCAATCCAACTTGTAATCTCATCAAAAAAGATAAAGCGAGTTTGACAAGAACTATTTTCCATAAACCTATATTGACTGGCATCAATTCTAATTACCCTCCTTTAATTCTTCATTAGCCACATCCCATATCAGCTGTTCCATTATTTTGCCTGGGATCGATGTCAGGCTGATAGGCCTATAATTACATAGGTCATCCGATTTACCCTTTTAAAATATTAGGGCAACATTAGCTTTCTTCTGGTCCCTCTTAACTAATCAAAAGCTTTAATACTGTAGTATGCTCAGAACTATATTCCAGAGTGTCTTTTAAAGTAGTAGAGCAGTGGGACTACATATCTTGTCACAGAGTGGGGAAGGGACTGCTCATTTCCCCCCTCCCCGCAAAGGTGAAACTGGACACTAAAGGGGGAGGGGGGAAAGACAATAGTATCATTGGTACAGGGAGACAGAGCCTGATGGGAAGGGAGAGTCTCTGGGCAGGTCCACACTGGGGCGGGGGATCGATATAGGAAACGCAACTTCAGCTACGAGAATAGCGTAGCTGAAGTCGACGTTTCCTATATCGAACTAAATTTACTTACTTCGGGTCCACGCGGCGCAGGCAGGCTCCCCCGTCGACAGCGCTTCCTCCTCTCGGCGAGCAGGAGTTCCGCAGTCGACGGGGGAGCGCTTCTGGGATTGATCTATCGCGTCCAGATGAGACGCGATAAATCGATCCCAGAAGATCGATCTCTACCCGCCGAATTGGGCGGGTAGTGTGGAACAGCCCTCTGACACCTGAACTTTTGGGCAATTGTCCCATCCTAATTTCAGAACCTTTTGAATTTTGTCTCATCACTACTTCTAAGAGCGTGACACCAAGTGCAGTTAATGCTCCTTCTAGATCTCAATTTCATCAAACCAGACAAACTTTTTCGCTTGCTTTCCTGACATTTAAAACAGAAACAGGGTTGACTACTCATATTATACAAATAAAAGTTAGAAAACTGCGGGGGGCGGGGGGGGGGGGGCGGGGAGAGAGACAGTGTGTGTGGGAGGCTGAGATTTTTAGTATGGAGAGAAGGAGCCAGGTCTGGATTAGATTAGAGGTAGATCTGAGAGTTGTTAGCATAGAGATGCACAAGTAGTTGAATTTGTGTTTGCAGATAAGATTATCCAGAGGGTAACAAACAGAGGGAGAAGAGACCAAGGAGAGAGCCCTGTGGAACTCTCTTCAGAAAGCTGAGAGGAAGAGGAGGAGGACCCTTCAAAAGACATGCTTGAAGGAGCGATTAGAGAGGGAGAACCAGGAGAGGACAGTCACAAAAGCCAAGGGAGGACAAGATTTAAAGAAAACAAAGGTCAATAATGTAAAAGGAGACAGGTCAAGGAGGACGAAGATGAAGTAGTAGTAGTGCTAAGCTTTAACTAGGAAGAAGAAGTTAGAGTCTTTGGTGAAAATGGTTTCAGTGGAGTGCACGGGGTGGAAGCCAGACTGGAACTGGAGGAGAGGAACTCCAGGCAGACTGATCTCTGCAAGAAACAATTATGTTCAGTCAATTTCACTTTCTTAAACATCAGCACGGTTACCTCACTGTCATAGTAGTCTATGTACTGACAGTGGAATCTGTTGACTCAGTTAAAGATCATTTCTACGATCAATTGGAACATCTAGTATGCACAGTCCCTCCACATGATAATCTCGTGATCCTGGATGACCTAAATACTGTTACTGGCTCCTTGCAAACTGGGTTTGAACAGGTCATTGGTCATTATAGTTCAGGCAAACCCAAGGATAACTCTCGCTGCTTGCTTACATTCTGTGCCTCCCAGAATCTTTCCATTCTTGGGTCATGGTTCAAGCGGCGACACATACACCAGTGTCATGGATCTCTCATGATGGTGTCACTCAGAAGGAGTTGGACGATATCACTACACACGATAGGCGTCTCTTCGCTTCCTGTAGAGTATATCGTAGTGTGGAATGTGTGGTGAACACAGATCACCATCTAGTGGTCGCCTATATGATGTTGATGCTCCAATGAGCAGGTAAGCCCTCTGTGATGATGATGAAGTACGACATCGACATACTCCGTGTGCCAGGTTTAGCCAACAGGTTTTGTATTGACATCAGCAACAGATTCTCGGCTCTAGCTAATCTGCCAGATGACGTGAAGGTTGCCTGGTCCCTGTTCACTTCTACCCCCAACCAATCTGCTGAGCAGATGATAGGCTATAGGCATCCAGCACGCCATCCATGGCTATCGGAGGAGGCCTTCCAGATAATTAAATTGAAGGCTGCAGCCCGCCAGTGTGGTGATAAGCACACTTGTAATCAGCTGAAGCGAAAATTTAACACCCTGCCACTCTGCGACCGCAAAGCATATTATAACCAAGTGGCGGATGATGTCGAATTTGGCTTAGCCAGGGGTGACTTGAAGCCAGCATTCCACGCCATTCACAGCCTCAGCGGTCAAGAGGTAGTCACTACAAACAGCATCCTGAACGACAGCCAAGGCCATCCATGTAAATCGGATGATGACATTCTCTCACGCTGGGTAGAACATTATCAGTGTCTTAAGCCATCCTCCAGCTGCCGCTTGTTTAGAGCTGGATGATCTGGCAGTCACTGCGGTTCCAGATCCAGGCATTTGTACTGATGCATCAACATTGGAGGAAGTGAAGTGTGCCATCTCTAAACTGAAAATCGGACGCGCAGTGGGTGCTGATGGCATCCCTTCAGAGCTGCTAAAATGTGCTATTGATCCTGTAGCAGAATCACTTCTGGCCATCTGTCGTCTGGTGTCGAGAACTGGAAACCTGCCAACTGCCTGAGGACGGTATTGTGATCTCACTCTATAAGGGTAAGGGACCGCGCAGTGAATGTAAGAGCACCAGGCTGATCACCTTGCTCTCTGTTCCAGGGAAGGTGTTTGCGCATGTTTTGCTGGCATGCCTGGAGCCTTTGCTACATCGGAAGCGTCGTCCCCAACAGTCAGGCTTTACAAGGAACAGGTCCACATTAGAGGCCATTTTGGCCCTTCAATTTGTTGTCGGAGATGCACTGCAAGTTCCGGAAGCCCCTGCACGTAGTGTATGTTGATCTTAAGGCTGCATTTGATTCAGTAGACCGTGTCGCGTTATGGAAGGCCTTAAAGGGCGTAGGTGTCCCTACCACTCTGCTGGACTTGATTAGAGAGCTTTATAATGGAACCACTGTCCGCATTCTTCTGGGGAACTGGATGTCAGCGCCTTTTAAATCAGTATCTGGTGCTAGGCAGGGTTGCATTCTGGCCCCTGCACTTTTTTGTCAGGCAATGGATTTCATAATGCAGCATTCCATCAGGTCCATAGACATTGAGATTGATTATCTCAATCTCACAGACCTTGACGGCGCTGATGATGTTGTTCTTTTAGTACAGAGCCCCGACAGGTTTCGTGAGGTACTCCAGCATATGGAGGAGTCAGCTAAGATTGGTCTCCATGTTTCATGATCAAAGACAAAACTGCAAAATCTAGGACCAGGTCCACTTGAGACTCCAATCTCTGAACAACGAAACCATCAAATCAGTTTCCAGCTTTTGCTATCTCGGTTCTATACTTACCAGCTCCTCCAATTCTCACAAGGAGGTTCTCCATCGGATTGGCATCGCAGCATCTGCCAGGGGCTGTTTACAATGGATATGGAATCAACATCATCTTAGTATGACAACCAAGTTCAGGATTTATTCGAGTTGTATCCTTCCCATACCGTTCTATGGCTGCAAAACATGAACACTACATCGCGCAGACTGGACAAAGCTGGAGGCTTTCCACACAAAGTGTCAATGTTGTATATTGGGCATAAAGTGGAACGACTTCATCTGTAATGCAGATGTTTATGGTCATTCAGGTATACAGACTACTGGAGCCATTGTCCGCAAGCAGCCCCTTACACTTTTCGGACATGTTGCAAGGATGCCACAAGACGTTCCAGCAAACACTGTTCTCCAGGTGGCTTGTAACATCTGGGATAGAAGTCCACCAACTGAGGGGTGCAGGCAGCCCAGAGGCAGACCCCCATTACATGGGTTCATCAAGTCTGTTCCAATGTTGGACTCTCAGGCCGTCAAGCCTTAGCGGTTGCGCAGGAACGGACCAAATGGTGAATGATAGCTATGGCCAACTGTCTGGCTAAGCGTTGAAGAAGAAGAAGTAGAAGTTGTTTCACTTTCAGCATTTCCACAGGGACTCATTTACTTTGGCTGCAGTGAGTCAAACAGCTTCAGCTTCAAAGCTTAAATATGTGGAATAAAAACTGCTAAATAATTTTCCACTCAAGGATTCAGGGTGCTTCCAAATTGAACCTTCCTACTTTAGGCTATATGGAATTGGCAAGCCCACCAAAGTGATGAATGGTCCCTTTTATTATTTGCAGTGCCTGCATATGCACGTCTGACCTGGGGGCGGTGAAGGAAATAGTAGTTTAACCATTTTAGTCTTACATTTAGGAAGATTCATTGAAGTAAGCTTGGAACTACCACTTGCCTCCGAACTTCAACACAAAATTTGCCCTGAAATACAGTACTACGCCCATGCAAATCAGTTTTACACAGTCCTAATGTGTTAAGTGACAATGGAATTTCAGCTGAAGTCAGCCATAGAAGAGGCAGTTTGATTGCATTCCCATTAGATAAGGGGAAAAGCAAACTTCTGCCAAGAGAGGAGGTGGGAGCAGAGAATAGACAGGAATAAGTTATCACTACATTTTAAAAACTGCTCCTTTTGTGTATTTATTCCCTTAAGACCCCAGCTTAGTTCAAGATTTATGTCCACATCAAGTGTTCCTTAAATTTATGCTTTTGGTCTTTGATATCTACTGCCATCATTTTGTTTGAGGCATGTCTTTTGACCTTATTCCACTTTCTCATTCTGAAGTGGGTTCCTCTTAAACTGTACATAGTTTTCAAACTGTAAATATTAGTAACTAGGACTGTCAATCTACATACTTCTGGGAGGTCCATTCGCTATAGCCTCAAACAAGACAGAAGTTAGCTATGCAATGTTATTATACAGCAGATTATACAGCATCCAGGCAGAACCTATGACCGCACAACATTGCTTGTTTTGATTTCAATGCTCTTTATGAAAGAAAGAGTGGGATGGTGCTTAGGGTGACCAGATGTCCCGATAGAATCAGGACCATCCCGATATTGTCCCGATATCCGCTGGCAGCGCTTCCCCCCCCCCGCTGGCAGGGACTGACTCGGCTTTTTTTGTTTTGCTTCCCTCCCCCCCCCAATGTGTCCTGATTTTTTCTTTCCCTCATCTGGTCACCCTAATGGTGATTTAGCATCACCCTTACACTAAAACACTAACTCAGCATAAACAACCTAGTTGATAGGAAGTCTGTCTGGATACGGAAAACCCACTCTGAAAATAAAAATCAAGAGGAGACAGGTACAGAAGAGGAAAAATATCTTTTCCCCCCAATCTCTTTCCGCTATACTAACCTTGGGTGTCACATGGCACAGCAGAACGCAAGAAATTTTCTGGTAGAAGTGTTCTTCTTAATTTGATCTATCCTTTTACATTTCAGTGAGGCAGAACAGCTTAGAGACCTGTACATTCACTGACGTAAAGAGCAATCTGTAACCATCACTCAAAAGAATAAGCTACGGTTGGAATTGTAATGGCCTGATTTTTGGCTTTGTGCTAGTATACAGTCAGACCGTGCAAATCCAGTTACAGAAACATACTATTGTCCTCTGAGTCTCAAAGTTTCCTAATTTTTTGAATGCAGACAGCCACCCTTTCTATAAATTTTAAAAAGGCTTGCACCCTTCCTCTTCCTTGCAAGTCTAGCTTTTCAGTAGTAAATTTCTCTTCTTCTCATATACCAGGGTGGCCAAACTGCAGCTCGTGAGCTGCATGCGGCTTTTTTACAGTTAAAGTGTGGCTCGCGAAGCCCCCCCCCCCACTTCCTCCCCTTCTCCACCTACCAGAAGTGGGATGTGTGTGGGGGGGGGGGGGGCGCGGGGCAGAGAGACCTCAGGGCTTCTGCTCAGCAGGGAGAGGGGTCTCGGGGCTTCAGCACTGCAGGGCGTGTCTCCTGGGGTTTGGAGCTTCAGCGGGAGCTGGGCTGAAGCCCTGAGCCCCAGGAAGCATGCCTCACGGGGCTGGAGCCCGAGCCCCAGCAGCCACCTCCTGAAGCCCCAAGACTCCCCTTCCCACAGGGCTGAAGCCCCAATCACTGGCAGGTGCGTCCCAGCTCTTGAATGTTTGAAGATTGTTGTATGCGCCCCAGAGGGTCAGTAAGTTTAGCCACCCCTGTCATATGCAAAAGTGACAATTGTTTTTATCCCAGAGATGTTACCATTGATTTAGAAATGTTTATGAAGGACTCACTAGAAACCGCAATGAATGTAAAACATATGGTACAAAATGAATTGTAAAATTTTGAATTGATACTGCTGCAATAGGTTTAACTAGATTTCAAAATGGCACAGTTGCCTACTTGAGGTAGAGGAAAGGAATTAACTTTTTGGACCTTGGTATGTAGGAAGAGTACAAGGAAGCTTTTAAAAAATATGAAGTTTAAGTAGAATAATTATTTTTAACCGCCCTCTTCCCCTCCGCCCCTCGCAAGTTCCTACACTCCTACAGATTTTGAATAATACAGCCAGGGGCACACACTTTGAGTAAACAGCACAAAGTAAGTGCATGAACTGGTGGGCAGGAGGTTAAATAGTCAATTCAGGAATCCGTTGCCTAAAGTATGAGACTTAATATCTTTACCCTTTACCTCCAAAGATTTGCTTAAAGCTGTGCCACATGACTTAAATTCCTCTCAATAAGTAAATTAATATAGGAAATTGAGAAACGAGGAAACTTCTGATGAACATTCTCCCTTCAAAAGGTGTTGGACAAACATCTTTTTTCTCAATGATAAGACTGCAAGAAGTAAAAGGAATATATAGAAATTTACAAAAATAAAAAATGAAGTTATACTGAAAGGACAGAAGTGAACCAAAAAAAACTAAAGAACTACAAAACATAACATGACATGACAATGGTGTCTCCAATTTATTACATATATTTTCTCCAGCTTATACATTTGTGGCAGTTGCTATATGCCTTGGATCTTGCTTCCTGTGGAGGAAATGAAGAAAAAGAGAAACATCTACAGACTGATTTCTCAAAAACCATTTACACTTCTTCATGCAGGTCTGATTCAGTAGGCCAATTCCTATGTTTCCCATGTAAAGCACCACATTTATAAACAGAGTCCATCCTTAGGCTACATTTACACTAGGAGCACTTTACCAGTATATTATATCAGTAATAAGTTCCTAGCATGTATGCAGCTATATCAGCAAAGCTGTGCTTTTTTTTACCAGTATAGATAGTAACCCTCCCTGCCATCCAAAACAAATTATGCCAGTAAAAGCACAGTTTTGCCAGTATAATGGTGTCCACACTAGGGACTTTTGCAAGCACATCTACATCGGTCAGAGATCACACCTAATTGCACCCATTACTGACACAGCTATGCCAACAGGAGTCTGTAGTATAGATCCGGCCTGAGAAAGCCTCCCATTTTTTAAATCTACCCTAAAATATTCCCAAGTACAATTCTACTCCACCTTCTTCTGGAAGGCCAAATCTATTAAAAAAGATGCGTCAGTCCATTGAGTGTTTAAAGACAAGTTTAATTCTATAATCTTAATGTACAATATTTCACTACAACATTCAAAGCAGACAACCATTTATAGAAATTTTTTTGCACCTTTGAAACACAGCAAATACCATTAAAACTTTATTCAAAATAAATATTTTATCTTACACCAGAAGGGAATGGATTTTGTTCTCAAGGAGCATTATTCATGCTCTTCTTTAATTATTCATTTTTTGGAGAAAAACCATAAAGAAGCACAAGTAAATGTGGTTTTGTAACTAAAGCACAACCTTCCAATTTTTCTTTTGTGCTCCCTTTTCTCAGTTACGATATGAAAGTTATCGGATGTTGACAGAGAATTTACATCACAGTTTTAGAAAAGTGCAGTGTTATCCATTCGTAAGCGTCAAGACTTGCAAGAACAATATTTCACTGAAATTCAACAATTACCTTAACAGCAGTTCTGACTGGTAACAGCATATAAAACAGGAATGCTTTGAAAGTTATAAGTATTTATGACACACAATGTGGGTGAGGCAATATCTTTCATTGGACCAACTTCTCTTGGTGAGAGAGACAAGCATCCAAGCTTACGCATAGCTCTGAAGAGCTGTGCGTAAACTTGTCTCTCTCACCAAGAAAAGTTGGTCCAGTAAATATTACCTCACCCACCTTGTGTCTCTAATATCCTGGGACTGACACAGCTACACCACCACTGCATAAATATTTAGAGCTGACAAGTTTATATTCTTTTAAACAAAGTGATTTTTTTTAAAAAACTTATTTCTTCCGGAAGCATCTGGCTCATCCTGAAAAGCTGTTTTCTTAGAATATACCCAGGCTTAAAAAGTGACAAAAGGAGGAGGAGAACATATGGAAAAACTAAACAGATAATACACCTGCTTACTGGAATAGGTGCATTTGTGAATATTAGTCACTGACTGCCTTTACATTAATATAGTCAGAAACTGTGTCTTGCGAGTCATCTTTATATACTTATCTTTCACTAAGTGTCCAAAAGATCAGTAGGGAGGGAATGCATATAATTACTGATGATAACATGAGCTAGATTATTGGTCCTGGTTTTATACAGATGTACTCTAGTGAGCAAGAGCATTATTAGAGGATCAACCATTTTCCATGCTAAGCTTTAGCTCACATCTGTTGGAATACACCAAGGTCTTTCACGTGATTAGAATAAATGACTAAATTAAATCCTTGCATGTGTGCCTCATTTAATCCAGATTCAACAGATGGTGAATGTGTGCAGTATTAGTTCAAGTGCCCAGATCAATCTCTGAACTATTCTTTTGCTGGTGGCTGGTAAACAGATACTTTAGAGTGGGCTACAGCAAACCAAAATCCTTTTTATCCTACTGCATTCTTATTTCAATTAACTTACACCTGGTTTACACTACTGTTTAATTACTAGAACTTCAGTCTGTGACCCCCACCCCCGAGAGAAGACTCTGTATGGTAAGACTGGTGAAGATTAAAAGTCAGAAGGGTATATCCAGTTTGATGGTTAAGTGACTCTGTGGTACAGTGATATTGTAATGCACTTATTTTTATATGAGCAGATTGTTCAGATACTGTGTATTCAGAGGTTCATCCCTTTAAACACATTCACAGTTGTTTCCTGCTGATGCAGGAATCCAACCAAAACAAGGAAACTGGTGGATACTAAAAGATCGTATTGCATATTCTTATACATGCCACAGGATTGCAGTCCCCCACTCATCCCCCAATGCCTTTGTAAAAGTAATCTGGCCTAAGAATTGTATCCCCAGTTGCATCTGGGGTCAAACCCCAGAGTGGGGTCAAATGAGGCTCATCCCGTCATACGACTATAACTTCAATAACCAGAGACAATGTAAAGAAGTTACAAGACAAACTGAATAGCAGTTTTAAAGTGTAAAAGCTTATTCGGTATTAAAACTAGAACTAGAGGGTTGCACACCATTGCTTCATAGGCCAACCACACTGCACGCACCAGGGGCTCCTTGAATTCCTCCATTCTCTCCCCTTTCCCCCCACAGCTCCCTGTGTGCTGCCCTCCCAGCCCTCTCTATTTAAGGGACTTCCTGCAGCACCTCCCACCCCTTCCCTCATGCCAGGGCCTCTATGTGTCCCCCAGTCCCCCATAGCATTGGCTCTGTGAGCCACCTTAATTCCCCCCTTTCCCACCATGGCAAGTGCTCTGGATTTCCCTCATTCTTACCCTTCCATGCCAGGTCCCTCACTCCCCCTCATGCCAGGATCTCTGTGCTCACTCCCATTCCTTCCTCCCCCACACCACCATCTTATTTCTTTTCTTTCTGTCTGGGAGAAGTCATTCAAGGTGTCAACATTTTTAAGAAACCGTACTGGGAGGATGGGCAGAGTTGAGATGGGGGTACTGTGTTGTGGAAAGTGTTCATGAGGGAAAGAGACAATAACAGAAAATGTAGAAATGGCACAAGTGCTAAATGCCCTTTTTGTTTCAGGTTTCACCAAAAAGGTTAGTGACGATCAGACACCTAACATAGGGAATGCCAGTAAAACTGTGGTAGGATCAGAGGCTAAAATAGGGAAAAGCAATTATCTTCGAAAACTCATGGAAGACGGGAGAGATTCTAGTGGACTGGAAGTGGGCAAATATAGTGCCAATCTACAAAAAGAGGGATAAGGACAACCTGGGGAATTATACACCAGTCAGCTGAACTTCAGTATCTGGAAAGATAATGGAGCAACTAATCAAGCAATCAATTTGCAAATGCCTAGAAGATAACGGGATAAGTAACAGTCAACATGGATTTGTCAAGAACAAATCACGTCAAACAACCTAATAGCTTTCTTTGACAGGGTAATAAACCTTGTGGATGGAGGGAAAGTGGTAGATGTGATATATCCTGACTTTAGTAAGGCTTTTGACATAGTCTCATATGACCGTCTCAAACAAACTAGGGAAATACAACCTAGATGGAACTACTATAAAAGTGGGTGCATAACTGGTTAGAAAACTGTTCCCAGAGAGTAGTTATCAGCAGTTCACAGTCAAGTTGGAAAGGCATATTAAGTAGGGTCCCACAGGGATTGGTCCTGCATCCAGTTGTGTTCAATATCTTCATAAGTGATTTCGATAACAGCATACAGAGTACACTTATAAAATCTGCAGATGATACAAAGCTGGGAGGGGTTGCAAGTGCTTTGGAGGATAGGATTAAAATTCAAAATGATCTGGACAAACTAGAGAAATGGTCCGAAATATCTAGGATGAAATTCAATAAGGACAAATACAAAGTACTGCACTTAGGAAGGAACAATCAGTTGCACACATACAAAATGGGAAATGACTGCCTAGGAAGGAGTACTGCAGAAAGATCTGGGGGGTTACCTTGGATCACAAGCTAAATAGGAGTCAACAATGTAACACTGTTGCACACACACACACAAAAAGGGTGGGGGGGGGGGATCATCATTCTGGATATGATATATCAGCAGGAGTGTTTAAGCAAGACACAAAAAGTAATTCTTCCACTTTACTCCATGCTGATAAGCCTCCACTGAAGTATTGTGTCCAGTTCTGGGCGCCACCTTTCAGGAAAGATGTGGAGACACATTGGCGAAAGTTCAGAGAAGAGCAACAAAAATGATTAAAGGTCTAGGAAACATGAACTCTGAAGAAAGATTGAAAAAGATGGGTTTGTTTAATCTGGAGAAGAGAAGACAGAGGGGGGCCATAACAGTTTTCAAATAATAAAATGTTATTACGAGGAGGGAGACAAATTGTTCTCCTTAACTTCTGAGGATAGGACAAGAAGCTATGGGCTTAAGATTGCAGCAAGGGAGGTTTAGGTTGGACATTAGGAAAAACTTACTGACTGTCAAGGCAATTAAGCACTGGAACAAACTGTCTAGGGAAGTTGTGGAATCTCCATCATTGGAAGTCGTAAAGAACACGATAGGAATGGTCAGGAATGGTCTAGTTATTACTTAGTCCTGCCTTGACTGGAGGGGACTGGATTAGATGGCCTACTGAGGTCCCTTCCAGTCCTATGATTCTATGGCTCCCATCTACTGGTTCTTTGATCTATAAACAATTAGAGGTGGTTGAAGCTGCTGGGTCTGCTACCCACATGCAAGGAGCTCCATCTGTCCACCATTTCCCTTGTCCCAGCTTCCAAATATCACCAAATCAACGGAGTTCTGCCCACTGATGCCTACCACATTTCCCAAAATTTTGGAATTGATTGGATGCAGTGTTCAAAACTTATCACGTTACAGACCAACTCCATCGAGT
Organism: Emys orbicularis; assembly: GCF_028017835.1. Taxonomy (NCBI): domain Eukaryota; kingdom Metazoa; phylum Chordata; order Testudines; family Emydidae; genus Emys; species Emys orbicularis. The sequence continues at coordinate 76,891,831 of NC_088684.1, read as the reverse complement.
TGAGTGTAAAAACTTACTTGGTCAGTCAACAAGGGAGGAACAATTCACACTTAACAAAAGACAAATTCAAATTAACTTATACAAAGATGTTTACAGGTCTTTAGCAAAGGATATTTTTATATGAATGCATTACCAGACCCTGTCTCTTGGATTGTATGGGATGTTCTCTAGACATCACTGCAAATAATTTGAGAAATTCCCAGTGTTCTCCCATTCTCTCTCTCTCAAATAGGGCCAGAAAGGAGATGCTTCCGTTTTAAAATACAAACTTTTAAACGCGCTAGCCAGGTTCCCCCAATTTTTCCTAAGCACTCCCTTCATCCCCCAGAAAGCTAAGCCACCTATTCTCTCAAGGACCACTGTGTGGCTTGATACCCTAAATTGTGTTCTGCACTATGCAAAGTGCACGTCAAAACATACCCTAGATCACCTTTCTGGAAAGCCTTCCAGTTTTAGCTCCACTAAGGTGGATCATAACAATAATGCTATTAGACTATACTCCATTATTAACAGCAGTTTTACATTAACTCCACTCATCAGGTGTGAACAGGCCAGGAAATGGAGGTTAGTCATGATCACCTCAAATACACATGTAAATTAAAATTAGGGGAGGAGAGAGTTTGGAGTTTCTGCAGTCCCCACACAGGAGCAATACCCACCTCCTCCTCAAAAGGTATACATCATGTCTCCTAAAAGTAATTTCCTGATAATGTATACCATTGGGCATTCTCCTCAGGTTTAGTTCACCTGCATGGAGCACTGGCCTCAGAACAAGAGCTGATACACCTGTGTGCACCACAAGCTTTCAATTTTAATTCAGACTGAAGAGCACTGGAGAAATTATGGGGTTGTTTGAAGGCCAGAAGAGGGGGTTCAGGAAAGATTTCTTTCAATTATGGGGTTTGATTGTTTGTTGATACCCCACATGGGTTCCAATATGGGTTGGTAGGTGACAACTAGGGGTGTTTAGTTGGTGGATTTTTTTCCCCCTGTACTGAAGCAGGTTCTCTTGAGGTATTTGTGTGGCCTACTCCGCAATATGATCTACTTCTCTGATGGAATGTTCTTGTTTGGTGAAGGTGGTTTTAAGTGCACTAAGGTGTCTCTCTCTCACACACGAAAAATCTTTCCCAAACCTCCTCTTTTGGCCTTCAAACAAATAACCCCCAACCTCAGCAAGCTCCCCCACAGACGAGGACACACCACCTCAAAGGAGCACCAGAGCCTGCCAAACAACAGAGGTAAAACCTGCAGACATATCTCCATAGCTACGATATTCAACACACTCCACAACACAGCTTTCAAGATCCATGGGTCCTACATATGCTTATCACAACATGTGATGTACCTCATTCAGTGCATTAAATGCGCCAACAACCATCACTAAGCTCTTGAATAAACTAACCCAGAAAAATGACAAAAGACAAACTTCCTACCACCTGTGGGTGAACCCTTCTCACAAAGTGATCACGCCATATCTGATCTATCAGTCCGCATCCTCAAAAGAAACCTGCACAACTCTTTCAAAAGACGAGCTTGGAAGTTAAATTCATAACTCGGCTAGACTCTAAAAATCATGGTTTCCATGGAGACACTAGCTTTATGGCTCATTACAACAATTTGTAACCTATGACTGCAGAGTGTGTTCAGGCCCTCTGGGTTTTGTATTTTTCCTCATGCTACAGCTGATGCCTATAGGCGCTACAGTTAGAGCTGGAGATGTAATTTCCAGCTCAGGGAGACGTAGGTGCACTAGCTTCCACTGAGCTAGTACACTTAGGGCTTGTCTACACTACGCAGCTTTTAGCGACAAGGCTGTGTCGAAACAGCCTTGTCGCTAAAAGTCAGGGTGTGTGAACACTCTCTGTCAGTATTTTGTCGGTAGTTTGTCAGCATTTTTGCTGACAAAATACTTCCCGTCCCAAGAGCGGCGTTAGCTTTGTCAGCAGGAGAGCGCTCCTGCCGACAAAGCCGCATTCACACGGCCACTTGCGTCGGCAAAACTTTTGTCTTTCACGGGGGTGCTTTTTTAAGTACCTGTGAAAGACAAAAGTTTTGTCAACAATGTCGCAATGTAGACAACCCCCTAGTGTGCCTATGTCTCCCCGAGCTGGAAATTACATCTCCAGCTCTAACTGTAGAGCCCACAGGCACCAACTACAGCATGAGAAAAATACAGAACCCAGAGGGCCTGAACACAGGTCTTGGCAGGTAAGTGAAGGAGGAAGTGATTTTAAAACTATAATTTATTGGTAAATTTATTAACCATTTGAGCTTTTAGTTTTTGAACTTTAAATAAAGTTTAGTTCACCTTAACAAAAAAAGCCCAGACACACAGAGCCCTAAAAACAATCAGGTTGCCAGAGAGCCTGGGAGAAGCTAAGACATTTAATAGTAGAGATACCGTCCTACATCCACCATGACCGTGTTTTCTTTCTCACAATTACATACAGTCACTCTCAATATTAGACTTTTGAACTTTTGTTGGATTGTATCAAAAAATCTCAGTTCATTTTGTGAACTACAAGTTTAACAGACAACTGTTGTGGAAAGCACAAGGACGGTGCAACTCGGGTCTTTTGTTTATTTTGATTTAATAATGGGTTGGCAACAATAGTTTTACTGGAAAGAATTAACATTTACTTGTCTCAAATATATTTTTAATTACTGAGGTGTAACCCACCGCTTTTATCCTATGTACACTTTTATTTATCTACCACGTTTCTTCTAAACCCTTCATACAAAACTCCCTTTCTGAAGAGCATGCACCAAAAGGAATTCCAAGGAAAAGGTGAGCACTGAAAGGGCCTGACTTCCTTTTCACAAACTGCACATGCTAGGTTTCAGAGTAGCAGCCGTGTTAGTCTGTATCCGCAAAAATATATATATATATATATGCATCCGAAGAAGTGGGTTGTAGCCCACGAAAGCTTATGCTCTAATAAATTTGTTAGTCTCTAAGGTGCCACAAGTACTCCTGTTATTTTTGCACATGCTAGGCAACCCTGACACCAGGCAGTTAGCAGTCCCGCCCTGCCCCCCCCCCACCTTGTGGATAGTGCCTTCTCACTCTGTAGGCCTGTCTAATAACACAATGGGCTTCCTGAAGCTATACAGCTCCCTGGTAACACCAATAGGATTGAGATTGCCTGATTAACAAAAGATGTTTTTCCTTAGTAGGGAAGAAAGGCCATCCACTAGAAAGCAGGGTGTCCAAATTAATAGGATTCTACTGTCGACACCAAACAAAGCAATCACATTAACTACAGAGAAGATAGTGCCACAGAGTATTAAGAATTCAATCCTTTAAGCCATTGGTTCTCAAACGGTTTTATAGGGTGGGAAGATATCTTAAGGAGATACTGTCTTGTGGACCATCTTCCCATTCACAACCACTTAATATCCTTATGGTAGCAACAACAATTACTGAAATGGAACAAAAATACATTTTTAGCTTCTTTTAGTGTATTTAGCAGCTGGAAACAAGGAACATAGCCAGTTCCATGTCACCAGCCAGCTAGCTCTCCACAGACCACTAACAAGTGGTCCACAGGCCAACGTTTGCTTTAAAACTAAATATCTCGAGGAATTAGTTAGCTAGACAAGGTTTAAAAAAAAAAAAAAAGTGGATGAAATAAGTCTAAGCCCCTCAACTCCACATAAGCACAATTAATGTATCCAGCTATCCCGCTTGGCCTGACATCTTGGAAGGGGGCCAGAGGTTACAGACATGATACAGGAAAGGAAGCTACAGAAGGAGCTACTGTATTTGCTTAATAAATCTACTGCGCAGACTGTCAATGGATTTTGTTCCAAGAAACTGTACAAACAGAACAGTCTTTGCAGACTGGAGAGAGAGGAGGAGGAAAAAAAAGATGTGATCTTATGATCTCTAAAGTTGAACAGCTGAAATATTCATTGACTGTCTGTGGAGCTTGTGGAGATCTTTTGAACTTTTCTGATAGAACTTGAATTTTACAACCCTAGATGAAGTACATTAAGTGATTTAAAAAAAAATAATGTTCACTTAGAACTTAGGAAGGTAAGTAGTTTTCTGTAATAAACAGAATAAAACTGATCCCATTTTTTGATTAAATCGAACACATCTTTTTGGGAAGTTTTCTACCTTCAGTAATTACCCTTCGAGTACAGTGTAATAGTTTTTCTAATGGAAATTACACTTTCCATTGGTGCGAGTCAAATTTTTTAAAAATGACACTTTTATACGTATCAGGAAAAAAAGACCATTATACTAACTAAAATAAAATATATATATATATATAAGTTTAACATGAGGTTTATCAAACATTCTTCAATAGCTTTTGGTCTACTTCAACTTGCATGCTCAAACTACATTCCCACTGCATATAATGTAAAAAAAACTTTATTCAGAGAGACTTAAAATTTTCCTCCATCCCCACAATCAAGTGCATTAACAGTGTGAATCTCAAGGTGCTTAAAGATTATATGAATACTAATAGAAGTTTTTCTTCCTTCAGCTTCAAATAAAACACTACTAGGAGATAAAGGCAGTAATTTCTAGCTTTGTGAATACAGATGAAGCCAAAGAGTAATTAGTTTTTTTCCCTTACGCTCAAGGTAAGTTGTCTTTAGGCTCAATTTAATTTAATTAATATTCTCAAGCAGTATTACTACATGGAAAGGAGGGTGTATGCTGATAATAACTGAAACAGAAAGCATCCACCTTACACACACAAAAATATAAATAGGCTAAATATTAATTGGTCTCCCAAAATAGTCTTTAGAAGAAAACTTTGAACAGAATACCTGGTACACCTAGTGGGTGGCAAAATTCAGGGTACATGCCAATTATTAAGGGAGGCTTATTTTAGACGATTAACTCATCTACAAGCACCCTTTATAACTGTGAGTAAGCTCCTTACTACTGCACTCTATCATGTGATTCTGGCATCAATTACCTTCCAGACTCATTTGTCCAATAGAAATGTTTTTTCCTTCAGCCATTACTGCTAAGGAAGCTAGGTAAATCCAATCAGCTACATTTATTTTTTCTTTTCTTCATAAAAAGAAAATCAGACAAACAGGTTCTCAACTGCTCTCACAAAAATAAAAAAATATTGCCACAGACTCTCCCCACCCACCTCTATTTCTGTACATTCAGGGTTTCATAGATATTTTTGGAAAAAGGAGTGAATCTAACCAAAGTGTTTTAGCAAACAATTATTTGACTAAGTTTCATGCTAGCGTAAGGAAAAGGTCTTCTGCCTGGGGTGGGGGATGCACACCAGAAATGGATGCTGTAAAGAAACCCTTTTAGGAATTTTATATAGCACTGCTGTTTGTGGATTTATTTTTAATTACATTTAAAAAACGGAGGGGCTGTTTGATAGAAATAGTAGCATGCCTCTCCTCCCAATCCACACAGACCATACCCTAAACCACTTCACTGTAGAAAGCCCTGGCTAGTGAAATGGTCTCCTAATACTTCCTTCTGCAGCTGGTCTTTAAGCCTTTATAACCAGGGGGTTGAAGTCACGCTCTAATCTCTTAAATGTGTAAGAATCAACAGAGCTCCCCTTTGAACACCCAGCCTAGACCAAAGCACAGAACAGATTATTTCAAATGACAGCTGCATTCTGGCAGAACACATAGATTCTCTACCAAGAATGGAAGACAGGAAGCATCACTCAGTCAAGGGAAGAGGCTGCCAGCAGGAGGGAAAAAAAAAAAAAAAAAAAGGAACACTGGTTTGAATAAAAGATCAGTGTGACACCAAAAAAAAGTATATCATGAACATACTTTGTGTCTCTCTTTTGATTGCATCCTACTCCTCCCTCCCTTTGTATGTTGCTTGTCTTTATTAGACTGACAACTTTTTGTGGTAGGTGCTGTGCCTTCCTGTGCATTTGAGTAGTGCCCAAGACATCGTGGCTGCTATTGAAATACAAACAACAAAAAATAAATTCTCTGAATAAACTGGATTCAAAATTAATCACACCCTGATGCTAAGAAGTGGTGCAGAGACATACGCCCTCAACAAAGTCAATGCAAGTTTTTTTAGTTAGTCCATTAAGTAAATGAGCTGTGACCTGCTGACTTTAGTCACAGATGTCACATTACTCACTGTGTGTGTTTCGTTCACTTTGTTGTCAGTAGGTGGAATTCCACACAAGTCAAGAGGGTTGCAAACACTTACACCAGGTCTGAATTTGATTCTACATGGTCAGGGCCGGCTCTGGCTTTTTTGCCGCCCCAGGCAAAAAAGCCTCCGCCCGCCCCCCCCCCCCCCCCCCCCCCGTGGGGGGGGGGGGCGCGGAGCCCGGCGGGGGCTCCGCTCTCCCGCCAGGGGGAGGGCGGCCGGAGCCCCGGGGCGGGCACCGGAGGGGAGGGCGGCCGGAGCCCTGGGAGGAGGGCGGCGAGCCCCGGCGGCCAGAGCGCTCTCCCCCCCCCCCCCAGAGCGCCGGGGGCAGGGCGGCGAGAGGGCGGCGAGCCCCAGCTGGGGCTCGGCTCTCCCCCCGGCGGCCAGAGCGCCGGGGGGCAGGGCGGCGAGAGGGCGGCGAGCCCCGGCTGGGGCTCGGCTCTCCCCCCGGCGGCCAGAGCGCAGGGCGGCGAGCCCCGGCAGGGGCTCGCCGCTCTCCCCCCGGCAGCCGGGGGGAGGGCGCGGGGGGGAGGGCGGCCAGAGCGCCGGGGGGAGGGCGGCGAGCCCGGCTGTGGCCCCGCTCTCCCCGGCGGCCTGAGCGCCGCGCCGCCCCCCTCCAGGTGCCGCCCCAAGCACCAGCTTGGTTGCCTGGTGCCTGGAGCCGGCCCTGTACATGGTGGCCATTTACTTAAGTCTAATTTCTTTAATAAAAATGGCTTCATAGTTCCACTGTCGTATTACTTTTCACCAACAACTTGAGTTTATCCCAGGTTTCAGCAAGTTAGTTTAAACTAACACAATGTTTACTTCCAAATGAAACTACCACCCAAGTGCAGCTTAAAATTAGTTGCAGTCAGTTTAGGGTGGGGGGAAAAGCTAATGCTACATGTATTTTCCAGCTGCATAACTAAGATGTTTTGTAGGTTCTTCTCATGTTCTATAATAGTGAAAAAAATGTTTAAGTTAAACTTTAAAAAAAAAATTAAAAAGTTATTTGTGGGTTCTACCCACTCCTGGAGTCAGTTTTGAGATGAGCTACATTTTATTTTTCCCTGATTTCTGTTGATAAAGCCTAGACAATCAATGAACTAGTCAATGAACTAATTGATAAGTGATCATTAATATCTGGGGGCAACTACACCTGACAATTTTGAATTTTTACATTTCAACCATTTAATTTCTGTATAAAATTGTAATAAACTTGAGTTCACTGTACCTTAAAATTCATGTTATACATATTGCACACATTTTTAACTATGACTGAGCACTATGCAAAATATCCACATTTGTTTACAAGAGGTCTGAAGGGTACTATACAGAAACTGTTAATGAAAGGCCTGTACCTGCCAGCTTCAGTGGGATGAAGAAAGGGAAACACATTTGGGATTAAGAATTTCTAGAGCAGCGGTTCTCAAACTGTGGGTCAGGACCCCAAAGTGGGTCAGGACCCCATTTTAATGGGGTCACCAGAGCTGGCGTTAGACTTGCTGGGGCCTGGGGCCGAAGTTTGAGCCCCACCACCTGAGGCCAAAGCCCAAGCCCAAGCCCCACCACCCAGGGCCAAAGCCTGACGGCGTCAGCCTTGGCTGGCAGGGTTCAGGTTACAGACCCCCCCCACCTGGGGCTGAAGGTCTTGGGCTTTGGCTTTGCCCCCGCCTGGGGTGAGCTCAGACTTCGGTCCCCCCTTGGGGGGTCATGTAGTAATTTTTGTTGTCAGAAGGGGGTTGCGGTGCAATGAAGTTTGAGAACCCTTGTTCTAGAGGAAATGGGCTACCCAGATTAGTTGTCTTTTTGAAATAAGAAAGCCATATAAACCTGACTCATCAATTTTAGTATTATTGGGTCAATACGCAGTGATGAAATGCCCAAATGTTAATTTGAGACTGGAAACTTCCAAGAACTCAAAACTGCTGCAAGAGCCCACACAAATGTTCCACTCATCTACATTTCACTTTTGGGATGAAACAAAACAAACAGGAAATTCTAATCCAGAAGAATAATTAAAGAAAATGTTCCTGAAAAGCAGGTGCTATAATAGAATCAGTTTTGCAATCTTGACTATAGTATTCCAATTCTTTAAGTGCCCTGATTAAATAATGAAGTTAAGGTTGTAAATTATTTTCTTTGTTACTTGGTGTAGTGATTTTGCTAGAAGTTGGGAGTGGATGACAGGGGGTGGATCACTCAATAATTGTCCTGTTCTAGTAATTTCCTCTGAAGCATCTACTACCAGCCACTGTCGGAAGACAGGATACTGGGCTAGATGGACCACTGGTCTGACCCAGTATTGCCATTTTTATGTTCTTATGATTTACAAAACATTGTTTGCCAGAGATAACAAAATGAAAATTTTCTTGTAATAAAGGTTCCACATTGCTTTGAGAGATACAATTAAAACTGAGTCTTGTCAGTGACTGTATCTTAATTGTACTCAGCAATCCCCAATGCAACAACAGAATCAAACTTCTGTTCAAGGTTTTTGTGGTGTTGATAACATGAAAGGCAAGATGGACCTTTTGAGACAGTACTACATAGTGTTCTCTTAACTTTGTCTGTCTGCCACAAGAGTGCATCCTGGAGCTTAAGTGTCAAACTGTGACAACCTGGTCCTTTCTGGACAGACACACGTGCTTCTAAGGTTCCCTGGGTCTGGGTAGTTACTGGTCACTACTCCTAGTCTGGGGGGGGGTCTGAGACACAATCCTGCGTGCAGACTATATCTGACACCCTTCTGGGCACAGGAGTGGACAGCCTGGCTCCCTACATCTTGGTACCTGTGCCTTGGCCCTCCCAACCCCGGAGTTGTTTAGACGCATTCCCCCAGAGTCCATCTGGTTGTGGGAACTCTGGTTTTCTAGTGAAATCCTTCAGGGACAACATGGCAGTAAAGCAAGGGACACAAGCTTAGCAAAGAAATTTCTTAACCATAGTTTCAAGAATTAAAGCAAGTACTACAGAGTTAAAGATATTTGAAAAACAAACAGCCCTGAAAGCAGCACTCTCCCTGCCCTCCCCCACTCCAGTCTTCCCCCCATGTCTCACCTTATACCTCCTACAAGTCCTGGGTTTGGTCAGCATTTCAAGGCTATACTCTGACCCCTTTTGCCATGTGTCCAGGCTGCAGAGCTGCAGTCCCTTCCTTCAGCCAGCCTTCTTGTAGAGAGTACCTTGTTCACATGGATGTGCTGACAGCCGAGTGACAGCACTGATGGCCCTTGATGGCTCTCTCTGTTAGCCCTCTGAGGTGTCCCAGCTCCAACTAGGAGCACAGTATCCAGAATAGACTGTCCTTGTCAGATGAGACAAGTTTTCAACACCACTTGGGTATCTCAATCAAAAACAGGAAGGATACAATGCAAAGCAAAGGTTACAGTGAAGGCTACAATCACAAAATGGCTTGAAGGACAGCTAGGTATGCGGCAGCGGCTAGGTTCAGAGCTGAGCTAAGACACACACCCCTTTGCCTGCATGACTGATGTACAGGATTGGTGTCTCCCCACAGGGTGGGCCACCTGCTTAGGGTGAGAGGCTATATCTTGTGAGATCTCTTCCTCACTCTTGGAGGAGATTAAGGGTATGCGTACACTGCAGCTGGGAGCAAGCCACCCAGTCCAGGTAGACAGACTCATGGTACCGTCCTTGGCTCAAGCTAGCGTAACGCCGACAGACTCCCATCCGTGTGTGGTTTACACTAGCACACTAGAAATAGCAGTGTGGACACTGTGGCATCAGTGGAGGCACAGGCTAGCCATCCAAGCTCAAACCTGCCCGACCCCCTGGATTCGAGCTCTCAGCTGCAGTGTAGGCATACCCTAAATTTTAGGTCCCATTGGCCTAGACACAAAAGAGAACACACCCTCTTTGCAATTACTGCAGCACCCAGCACACCACTCCAAACACTCCGCTTCCACCATTCTTGTAGGAGCCTGCCACAGACGCTCTCACTGTCTCACCATGAGGGAACAGAGGGATCCCAGGAGGAGGGGTTCTTGTGGGTGGCAAAAGTCTAGCAACCTCCAGAGTGTGGGGCTACCTGCAATAATGAGAAACAGCAACTCAGACTGTTGGTCTCTTAGAAAACTTTTTTGTAAAAAATGAACAAAATCTAGAACTTACATGCATTACATTATTGGCCCGATTAGGTTTTGAAGTTGACTTTACTCTAATAGAGAGAAATCTTTAAGCCAATATACAACCTCCCAAGTAAATGGATTCGGTCACCATTTCCCATCTGAGTAATGCACTATATTAATCTTGTTTCTTTATACAACTGTGTACAAGTTATAGGATGGAAAGGTAACTCTTTAACTTAAGGTTAAAATAGCCTAGTAATCTTCCTAAAATTCAGCAGCTATTTGAAGTACACCAATAACTACTGCCAGTCAGATAGATATTGCACAAAGATGTATATAAAAAAGCATAATGGAAATTGTGGTTCTTGTAAATCTTTAAAAAAAATCCTTCATTCAGAATTTAACGTTTTGAGCTCTGTCACAGAAGTATGACGATGTTTACTGTATAAACCTATGTTTGTCACTAAAGCAGGTAGATGTGACTGACTACATAAAAGGCCAGTTCTGTTGACTTATTTCTACACGGTATCTTCTAACTCAATACTGGATACAGGTATAACTGCATCAGCAGCACTTATGCTTCAACCCACTCTCCCTGACAGACCAAACTAGCTCCAGTTTAAAGCACGACTTAACTTGAGTTAGAAATGTGTGTGCAAAGACATGAGTTGGGGTAAGGGCAACACTCAGATTACATCTCGAGCTAACACAGCAGTGAAGACAAGATCTTAGTTTGAGGGACTTCTACGTTCCAGTCAGCTACACCTATAAACCCATTGCTGTTGGTAGTTATAAGTGAGGGTCTAGTTTAGAACCCTTCTAACCAGTGATGAGGCACCCGTAGGTAGAGAACCCAGTGTGAGTTTGCAGGGTTTGTAGTTTGATTGATTTTAAAACTCACTACATCCAACATGCATAGCTGATTCCAGATATAAGCACCTTTTTAGCAGTATAACTGTGTCCATACTAGTAAAATTGGTGCATCTCCTATAATCTGTTTCTAAGTAGATCTATTTAAACCATACAATACATTATGTTTAGATAAGCCCTACATTTTCAGAGTAGGACCACATACTGATTTTAATTACCTTTGATTAAACATTAAAAGGACTTCAGAGTCATATTCAGAAATGACTTCCATTATACCCCTTGGACATGAGCCCCAAGTCCTGGCCAGTGTGTCCAAACAAAATAAACAAACTTTCCACAAACACATCAACCACTTCCTCAAATTCACATTTTAAACCCATCCTTAATTATTCACTTAAGTCTCATACAAAAGCAATATCAACAGAAAGCCTGAAAAGGTGGATAAAGAGTACTTTCAAATGCTCAGAACAAGAAAGCAGCTTTTTAAAGGTGGGATTTTCCAGAACACTCAGCACTAGCCTCGCTCTGCTTCCATTGAAGTAAAAGGGATTTCTGCCATTTGTTTCATAGTAGATGTATGAATGAATGCTCATGACTCCAGTTCAGGATACTGCAGTAAGAGTTACTTTAGAAATGCACATAATATTACTTTATAGAAATAAACGCAGAGTTTGATAATCTCAGAAGCCCTTTGAGAAATGTTTCAGCTTTGCTTTGTCACCTGACCACAAAAGTTTAGTGATTCTACCCCACCAAACACTGAACTTAAAAACTTGCTATTACCATCTGCTTTAATGTCATCGGCATTCTCATCATATGGTAAAGAAAGAAAATGTTTCTTTCTTCAGAAAAAAAAATACTGAGACCAAAAGCACTGGAAGTATGAGTCTTTGGCTTAGCTACACGAACAACTCTGAAAGTCACGTTTAAGTATTTACATTTAATAAATGCTTATTGTGTGTCTGGACCAATTACGTGCTCTCTAGGAATGGCGTATGTTTCACCATATACGAGTACAGAATTACAGCTGCATAAGTTAAATAAAAATAAAGTCCAAGAGAAAGTATAAGAAGTCTACACCTCACAGGCTACTTTTTAAATCAAAAGGCTCAGAGAAACAATCCAGGGCTTAATGTAAAGGCGTGTGTTTGTTTTTATTTTAAATGGAATCATGCTATATTACATCTTACTAGACTTAAAACATTGAATAAAAATTACATTCTAAAAAAATCTTGACAGGACAAAAACAACCCAGGGCATTTTTTTTGTTGACCTCTGTAGAAGCTGTCAATACTGAAGCCTGGGACAATGATAACCAATCAGATATCAAATTTCTGCTTTCCGATTGGCTATACATAGGGGAAGATTTTTGAGCCACTAAGTTTCACCAGCTGGTAGAAAGTCTGTTTAGAATAAAATGCCCTAGTTAATTCATAGGTCATAATGAAGATAGCCAGGTATTTCTGATGAAAATGCTTTCTTTCAGAACTTACTATAGCTGAAGTGACTTCCGATTTTGAAGGGCAAGATTTACTGGGCTGTTACCAAGATGGGACTAAGTACCTACCTACCTTGTTCAGTCAACATAACTCCCTTATCAACTAAAAAACCCCTCAAGCCAACTGTCTAGGGCAAGTACATATGTGTCCCATCCCCTATCATCACAGTAACTGTACCCCTTGCAAGGATTTAGGAAATTAATCTCTCCCCCTGAGAAAACACCTCAGTACACACAGTGAGTGGCCCAATCAACAGATGTAATTCCTGCTTATTACTGAATAATTCTTTGGCAAAGTGAACAGAGTCATGAATAGAGCTTTGGAAACTGGCAGGAGGGGAATGGAAGGAGTCAATAGTTTAAAAATGTTTTACTTTGATGAAAAGATACCAACTTAGGACCAAAACCCCCTTATTTACTATATTTTGGAAGTGCAAGAAGACAGTTACAAGCCCCTGCAAAGTAAGGCTATGTCTATATAATGCAGACAGGCTCCAGTTGTCAGCAGGCAGGAGCGAACCTAAGACCTCTGAGGTTTAGCGTATGAGCCTCTACTGCATGAGCTAAAAGACACATGGGCTCTTATCCAAGGCTGTAGCAGACTCATGAATCTCTAGATCAGAGATGGGCAAACTACAGCCCACAGGCCACATTCGGCCCGCGGGACCCTCCTGCCCGGCCGGCTTGCCCCCGGCCCCTCCCCTGCTGTACCCCCTCCCCTGCAGCCTCAGCTCACTCCACCGCCGGTGCAATGCTCTGGGCGGCGCAGCTGCGAGCTCCTGGGGCAGCGCAGCTGCAGAGCCCAGCCTGACCCAGTGCTCTGTGCTGCGCGGTGCATGGCTGGCTCCAGCCGGGCGGCACGGCCGTAGCACTGCCAGCCACCGGTGCTCCAGGCAGCATGGTAAGAGGGCAGGGAGCAGGGAAGTTGGATAGAGGCCAGGGGAGTTCGGGGTAGTGGTCAGAGGGTGGGGGTGTGGATAGGGGGCGGGGGCAGTCAGAGGGCAGGGAACAGGGGGGTTGAATGGGGGCAGGGGTCCCGGGGGGCAGTCAGGAAAGAGAGGAGGGGTTGGATGGGGCGGCAGGGGGCAGTCAGGGGCAGGGGTTCCAGGGGCAGTCATGGGACAGGGAGAAGGGGTGGTTGGATGGGGCAGGGGTCCCGGGGAGGGGGGATTGGATGGGGTGGCGGGGGGCAGTCAGGGGCGGGGGTTCCAGGGGCAGTCACGGGACAGGGAGTGGATGGGGCAGGGGTCCTGGGGGGGCCATCAGGGAACGGGGGGGGGGGGTTGGATGGGACAGGAGTCCGGGGGGGGGGGAAGGTGCTGTCAGGGGGCGAGAAGTAGGGGGGGGGGTGTCGGATAGGGGGCGGGGGCCGGGCCACGCCTAGCTGTTTGGGGAGGCACAGCCTCCCCTAACCGGCCCTCCATACAATTTCTGAAACCCGATGCGGCCCTCAGGCCAAAATGTTTGCCCGCCCCTGCTCTAGATAGTCTAGGTGCCACTAGAGGGGTACAGAGCATCACACCAAGCAGGCACCGGTTATATCCACACTACAAAATTATGTTGACCTAACTTATGTCAGCATACAGCCACCGCAGTTATTAAATCACTTGTGCGTGCATGCACTTTGCTCTTTGCATCAGCACTGCGTGTCCTCACCAGGAGCGCTTGTATCAAATGTATTATCAGCGTGGGGCATCGTGGGACGGCTCCTGAAAGCCAGTAATAGTCAACGCATGCAAGGCAGTGTCTATACTGACACTGTGTCGACCTAATTACATTGACCATTGCTCTATGCTGCTCAGGGAGGAGGGGTTACTGAACTGGTGCAGAAGCACACTTATGTCGACAGGAGCCAAACTTAAGTGAAGACACTTCCACAGCTAGGTTGACGCAAGGCAACGTACGTCAACCTAACCTTGTAGTGTAGGCCAGGCCTAAGATTTTTTAAGGGAAGTGCTATCTATCCTTAATTATAATATTCCAGTGCAATAAGCTGCAATAATTTATCATAATGAAGTGTCACAGTATCAGAAACCTCCTTTTCCCTCACCCATACTATTTAAAGTGTTCCTGGAAGCATAACTTCTATTCCGCCCCTTTTGGACATTTGGTATGTTAACATATTTCAGCATTTCATTCAGCTCACATAAAACACTGGAAGAGCTATAGTAATAAACATACAGAAATCTCCTTTTATGGCATGCTATCGGTTAGTCAAACAATTTAGGCATAGAAAACTGCTAAAAGTTACTTATTTATACAGTGTAGTAAATTTACACAGCTCTTTACAAGATGGACTAAGGCGATGGCAATAATCTAATAAGAAATCTAGTTTAATTTCCCTGCTAGGAAAATATTGTTCACCACTGTAGTTTTTAGTTGTTAACCGGAAGTCAATGAGACTATACCCCACCCATGGTTCATCTCATCTAGTTTACCTTGCAGTAAAACTACGGATGCCTTGTCTCCACTATAATGTGGGTTAGCTATGCTGCTATAAAAATAGTTATCCTGCTGCAAAACCCTTGCCTTTTTTGTCAGTGAAGACATAGCCATAGCAGCTGTTAGGAGACTGGAAAGACCCCATGCAGGCTGCTCCTGTGTCCCCAGGTTGAGCCACCTTTACCCTTCTAGTTTTCATGTCCATCTTATCACCATTTTAACATAGGGTTGCCACCTGCATTCCCTCTAAGGTGCGCACCTGCGTGGCCACAAAAGAGGGCATCAGGAGCTGCACACTTAATTAGTGGAGCCATGCAGGAGCGCAGTCACAGGTTGCCTAGACTCTGGAGAGGATGTGTAAGAAGTGAGGTGGGGGGGGGGAAAATAGGAGGTTGGGGTGGGGGCAGTGGGATGAGGTGGGGGTGGGGAGCTTGGAGCGTGCAGGGCTGCAGCAGCCAGGGAGAGACGCCTCTCCCCCAGCCCCAGCACTGCGGCAGCCAAGGAGAGACGCCTGTCTGGGGTTGCTGCGGGGAGAGAGGGCTGGGGGGAGTCCTCTCTCCTCACCGCAGCCGCAGGGGCTGGGGGTTCCCCTTCAAGCCTCCAAACCTATCCCTCCCAAACCCTTTGCTACAGGGTTTGTGAGGCCCCCATAGAGGTTGGTGTAGGTGACAGAATCATCCCTCTGTGTGGCCATAGCTCCCACTAGTGTCATTTTGCCACCACAGTAGTCTTCAGTGTGACACCTTTTCTCTCTTGGGCTGCCTCAGCTTCATTATGGTTATAGCTATTATATATTAAAAGTTAAATATCTTTCTATATCTAGGTTTTTTTGTTTCTACTGGTTGCACACATCCACACATTACCTCGATATTGGTGCTGCACATAAAATTCATTCCGTACACAGGTGGAAAAAATTAGAGGGAACATTGGTTGCCACCCATCTGGGTTTTACCGGACAGTCCAGTTTTTGGCTTCTGTGTCCAGGTACCATTTAGGGTTGCCAGGTGCATGGTTTTCGATTGGAAAGTCCAGTCAAAAAGGGAGCCTGGTAACCCTAAATGGCAACCAAACCAAAAGTTCAGTAATCACGGGGCTGGGGGAGGTGCCAGGTCTTTAACCTGCTCAGCCGGGGCCACCTCCTACCTGCAGACAGGCTCCTTGAGATGATCCACTGAGAGATGGGGGATGAGGGAGAGGAGAAAGTGATGGGGGAAGGGGCTTGGGAAGAGGTGGAGCAGGGGCGGAGTCTCAAGTGAAGAGGCTGAGAAGGGGCGGGGCCTCGAGGGTCCAGTTACCAGAAATTAGAAAGGTGGCAACCCTATTTTAACATTTGTTTTGTGTGATATTCTAATGTATGTTTGGGCTTAGCAGCAGGGAAAGCTGTGGTGGGGCATATCTGGACATGCTGTGTATGTGACATGTGACCATCGCAAAGCGCATGTGTAACTTAAGATATATAGGGAGAGTGTTACAGTTTCTCTTGTGAAGAGACAGACTCTGAACAGAGGAAGGTTTGTCTGCCCACAACCAATATGCCTCGGTTATAATATATATTATATATATATATATATATATATATATATATATATATATATACACACACACACACACACACACACACACACAGAGGGATTCTACTGTAGTTTTTAATAAATGGTTAAAATCCAAATGGTCTCTTTTGAATCTAACAATTGCTCTAGGGAGAAGGGAGTTCATAATACATCGAAGCTAAGAATATGCATAAGTGTTTGCAGGATCAGGGCTATAGTAAGTGACATTAGTTGCTTAATCATGTTATAGCTCTTTTCAAAAATCTGTACTCACAATTCAGCCCTACCAACCAGTAATGATTTTTAATGTTTACACATGGAAGTGTTCCTGTATTGAGTGGCTTTGAGAATTGAATACACTATTCCTAATGAGGTATCACAGTTATATATAGAGATAGAGACTATTACCCACCTCCCTTTAGACTCTTTGATAAAATGCCTTCACAGACGCAGGCCAAAAGTCACACTGGTCTCTTTCTTCTATATTGCATTGTCATAAGTGGCCATTGCTAATTTAAGATAGAAAAGACTGTAGTATTTGTCCTCTTTCTGCATATGTTCAGAGTGCAAGGGAGAAATTCACAACATGCAAAAGTCAGCCATCTCTCACACACACACACACACACACACTCCTACCCCCATTAAAAACTGCAATGCAATGGTTTGCAAGAAGAAACCTGAGCTGTCATATGAAAAGCTCCAATTTATGAAGAGATCAGGCGTTTGTCAGCTGATAGATCTAAAATTCTAAAGAGGCTAAGAGAAAATACAGCCTTAACCATCTCCTAGTTTGTTTACATGACTACCACATTGCTGATGAGATATACTTTTTGTAGTGACATTGAATTAGATTTAGCAAAAGGCCAAAGTATGAGATTTGAATTAGTTATTGCAATTTAATGTAATGGGCTGGATACAGATAAGCCGTTTTTGCTCATGATTTCCTCTCCTATATTGAAAGAGGAGCTCTAAGAACTCAGCTAGAAGAACTCAGATGCTAGAAAGATGTTCTAGTTTCACTACAGCTTCTGTAAATACGTCTGTGTTATCTGATGTTACTTTGCAATTTCCCGATGTTATAGTCCTCAAATGAGCCCCCACACATGCCCCTGTGTGTCTCCTACAACAGTTTGCTACTAAAACTATAACTTTTACCCACCCTCCTCCAGTAAGAGAGCTTCAATGGACGAACAAAGACACACTGAGAATTGCACAGATATCATTTAACCAGTTCTATTTGCAGCAGTGTACACTAGCCATCCTGTTTCAGGGACACACAGGATGATGTGCCCATATATAGCATTCCTTGCAAATGTTGTTGTACCTATCCCTCAATGTCTTGCACAGTTTCATAATAGCTATTGTCTTAGACATATTTGCACCTGCTGAGATTTTTTTTTTTTGTGCATCAGTGATTCTTTGACTGGTTCTGTGATGCATGAAGGCACATGCAGGCACCTGCTATACCCTCACTACAGATGCCATGGTGGGGGGAAAAAAAGTCAACCTTCCCAGCAGTTGCCAGACAGACTCCAGGGCCCAGAACGTATGTCATTATTAAGATGATCACAAACACCTTTGGGTGGCAGTGCAAGATACCAAGATGAGTATTTCCTCCCTCTACTGCTCTCAGGCCTGTATGCCAACTTACAAATGGCTTGGTAGGTGAAAAAGTGCTCTCAGCTTCCAAAGCAGTCACTGGATTGTGAGAAGCATTGTTGGATTACAACTGGAAAGACAAATTGCACCACTGCAGCTGCTACACCAGCCCTTGCCATCAACACTAGACTTCCAAAAATACAGAGCAGCGTGAGGAGACAGAGCATGGTGCTTTGCATTTGTCTAAGCAAGGCTATCACAATGGAGGAGTATTAAATATTGAGTCAGATCCCAATATTAGAATAATTTGTGTAGCACAGGAGTTCCTTCACCAGGACAGGTTAAGCATGGACAACAGTCTAGTTTCTCCACACATTTATGTGGGCTCCCAAAGTTGTAGTGAGAAAATGTGTGTGTAAAATACGCAGGGCCATTTTTTTGCTTTTGAGTACACTAGAGTTGCCAACAGTCTAATCACGCAAACCCAAACACCCTTGCCCTGCCCCTTCTCCGAGGACCCCCCCCCAGTCACTCCCTTTCCTCCACCCTCACTCACTTTCACTGGGCTGAGGCAGGGGATTGGGATACAGGAGGGGGTTCCGACTTGGGGCAGGGGGTTTGGGGTACGGGCTCTGGGAGGAAGTTGGGATGTGGGAGGGGGTTCCAATTTGGGGCAGGGGGGTTGGGGTATGGGCTCTGGGAGGGAGTTTGGGTGCGGGAGGGGGTTCCGACTTGGGGCAGGGGGTTCAGACTCCAAGAGGGAGTTTGGCTGTGGGAGGGGGCTCAGGGCTGAGGTGCAGGGGGAGTTTGGAGTGCAGGCTCCAGGAGGAAGTCTGGGTGTGGGAGGGGGCTCAGGGCGGGAGATTGGGTGCAGGAGGGGGGGTTGGGGTGCAGGCTTCAGCCATGCGCTCTTACTTTGGGTGGCTCCAAGAAGTGGCGGCATGTCTGGCAGTGGCCTCTTGGCGGCTCTGCATGCTGCCCCTGCAGCTCCCATTGGCTGCGGTTCCCCATTCCTGGCCAACGGGAGCTGCGGAGTCGGCACTTGGGGTGGGGGCAGAACACAGAGACCCCCTGGCCATGCCTCATCTTAGGAGCCGCTGCCGGACATGACGCTGCTTCCGGGAGCGGTGGGGAGCCAGGGCAGATAGGGAGCCTGCCTTAGCCCCGCTGGACTTTTAGTGCCTGAAAGTCTCCCGGATTGGCTTCAGTAGTCTCCAGGAGATCGAGCCCGATTCCAGGAGACTCCCAGCCAATCCGGGAGGGTTGGCAACCCTAGATTATAGCAATGCAAATCCATCATCTAAAACAGAGTTGCACAACTGTGACCAAGAGCAGTATTTGGCCAACAGGAATTTAATACTCTGTGCAAAGTTGTTTAACTTCTGAAACATTTTAAGACATCTTTAACTTCCACATGATACATTCAGAACATTGGAAATACTTGTGGGGTGTCATGTTATTTATTTTTAGGATCTTTAATATAAGCAGCCAGGCTGCAAAGGTACTTCATAACAACTGTAGGTTCCTCACCACCATCAAGAGGGAAAGAATGTGACACTTACCCGTTCCCCAAACTAAGTTTTACAGCATTTTCTCCTGGTTTAGCTTTTCCAACATTAGCAGATGTGTACCTTTATAATACTGTTACATTTTAGTCTATTTTTTCCTAAACCTGAAAGGTCATAAGAATATTCTGGCAGTAAGAGGCTTTTTTAGCACTACACCACACACAAATTGGATGAGCAGCCAACTGCTGAGTGGGAGGCTCATTTACAAGGGCCATTTGTTTGCCATATGTCTTTTTTTCTAGAAGAAACGAATTCCAGTCTTTGCAGTTTTAACCATAAATACAGCTTAGCAAACAACTGTGTGTTGAAAAGCATATCACAAAACTTAAATCAAATCACAGTATTTAGAGTCCCGAAATAAACTGAGACTGTTACAGGTTAAAGATTATGGCCCTGATCCTGAAATTCTATCAGCATGAACAGAGCCTTATGCCTGGATGGGGTCCCACTGAAATAAGTGAGTTGCATAGGTACAGGGACCTGCTCACAGATATAAGCCCTGCTTCTGCAACCTGAAGTGTATCATTAAGCCTTCTTTTTATTTATTAGAGAGAGAGAGAGAGAGAGAGAGAGAGAGAGAGAGAGAGAGAGAGAGAGAGAGAGTGTATTTTCAGGCAGACACTGACAGATACTGGCCTAATACCAATCAGATGGTGTATGTTTATTATTTACACCCTGATACAAGACATTACCTCTCTTTAGTCCACCAGTTCTGAAGTCAAATTGTCTTTGTTCATTCTATTTTCATAGTTCTCTATAAATATAAAGCTCACATTTCTATAGCAACCTTCCTCCTGAAGGAAACCAAAGTGCTTTACAAAGAAATTTGATACCATGCAATAGGGATCACTTCACCACCAAACACCACAGCCACGTCTGGAGAAAGTTAGAGCTGTTTAATACCACACAGCAACCCTATTTCTCATCCTAAATGCTTCCGGTCATGGATCACTGGGCATGCCTATGCCCTGTACCCCTCTGCAGTCTCTTGTGAGTGCACCCTTCCTAGTGATGGAGGCCCTGAAGGAAGTTCCACAACTCTCCCACTCTTAGATTGGGTCCCTCGGCTTCAGCATCTGTTTCTCACAGTGGCTCCTTTTTCAGGGCCCATTTGGCTTGGGTCACTGCAGGAGTCTCTCTCTCGGGAGCTCCATACACAGTGACAGCTCAACCTTTTCAAAACACAATACTACTGTATTTAACAGTGAGCTGAACACTGTGGTTAAAGAAATGGGTTAAAACAAAAGAGACTGACCTGCATAAATCTCACCAAACTTCACTGCTTCCTCAGAAGTTTTCAGTAAGTTCCATTCAGCCTAGTCATCCCTACTTCTGTGCTGGGAGAGACAGCAAGCCCCTGCAGCACTCAGTGAGAGAGAGAGAGAGAGAGACACACACACACACAGACAGACAGACTCACTCTCCTCCAGATCTTTAACAACCACAGAGGTCAGGATTTATTTATTTACAGTTGATATGAAACACCTCCAGCAGCACTGAGTTCAGCTCTGATCCCCATCCCGCTCTGTGCTAGAGCATTGGTTCTGTTCTGACTCAGAGTGCCACCCACCAAAGCGCTATCAATATATATTGCAGTCCACTGTTTTCCTCAGAGGTCTCCCATCCAAACACTGGCCAGACCCTGCTTCCAGATGTAGTTCTAATGCATTTCACAGGTAAGGTGCTTCATTTAGTGGCACTGTGGCATTTATGTCTGGTGCTGCATATCCTTCTGCAGTATGCTCCTTGACCAAAGCCATGGGCAGCAAACTAGCAGAAGGTTTATGCAGGATGGGGGTGGGGAACACTACTCAAGAATACACAGTAGACTCTTCGTATAAGCACTTCTGCATGGGGGTGGGGAGGGAATGCAGGAAAGACATTTAAATGCACTAGAACCATAAAGTTTGGGATTTTAGCATTGCTCTCCATAAACAGTTTAATCTACGTTTTTTTGTTTGTTTGTTTTTTAAGTAGATTGTATTTTGAGCCTGTCAGACTTAACAAGTTTAAGAAACCACAGCATTTTTCCTACACAAGAGTATCATCCCTGATTTTCAGCAATCTAGTCCACTCTGTTAAAGATATTTGTACTTTTCAGGAGGTCATTCTTCTTTACCTCACCAAAATGAAGGTAAATCCCAAGGAAGTACGCTGCCAATTCTGTATTAATTATTATTTCATTCTCTAGTTTCTCATGAGAGATTAATAGATTTAATTTTGGCAGAGCTGACGCTAGTGACCAATTAAGATACAATGCAATGAGCTGTTCCACACAGTATGGGTTCTAAAATTGAAGGTTATTGACATGTCCAAGGAAAGGGATCTCATAGACTCATAGACTCATAGACTTTAAGGTCAGAAGGGACCAATATGGTCATCTAGTCTGACCTCCCGCATGATGCAGGCCACATAAGCTGACCCACCCACAACAGAATCTTCCAGCCTGCGACCCCTGCCCTATGCTGCGGAGGAAGGCGAAAAACCTCCAGGGCCTCTGCCAATCTACCCTGGAGGAAAATTCCTTCCCGACCCCAAATATGGCGATCAGCAGAACCCCGAGCATACAGGCAAGATTCTACAGCCGGACCCTCATTTTACCCGCGATGGCACGTTAATGCCTAATTGACTAAAATCACGTTATCCCTTCAAACCATTCCCTCCATAAACTTATCAAGCCTAATCTTGAAGCCAGAAAGGTCTTTCGCCCCCACCGTTTCCCTCGGAAGGCTGTTCCAAAATTTCACCCCTCTGACGGTTAGAAACCTTCTTCTAATTTCAAGCCTAAACTTCCCCACGGCCAGTTTATATCCATTCGTTCTCGTGTCCACATTACTACTGAGCTGAAATAATTCCTCTCCCTCCTTGGTATTAATCCCTTTGATATATTTAAAGAGAGCAATCATATCCCCCCTCAGCCTTCTTTTGGTTAGGCTAAACAAACCGAGCTCCTCGAGTCTCCTTTCATAGGAAAGGTTTTCCATTCCTCGGATCATCCTAGTGGCCCTTCTCTGTACCCGTTCCAGTTTGAGTTCATCCTTTTTAAACATAGGAGACCAGAACTGCACACAGTACTCCAAATGAGGTCTCACCAGCGCCTTGTATAATGGAAGCAGCACCTCCCTGTCCCTACTAGAAATACCTCGCCTAACGCATCCCAAAATCGCATTAGCTTTTTTCACAGCCACGTCACATTGCCGACTCATAGTCATCCTGCGATCAACCAGGACTCCGAGGTCCTTCTCCTCCTCCGTCACTTCCAACCTATGCGTCCCTAACTTATAACTAAAATTCTTATTAGTCATCCCTAAATGCATCACCTTACACTTCTCACTATTAAATCTCATCCTATTATTGCTACTCCAATTTACAAGGTCATCCAAGTCTCCCTGCAGAATATCCCGATCCTTCTCCGAATTGGCAATACCTCCCAACTTTGTGTCATCCGCAAATTTTATCAGCCCACTCCTACATTCGGTTCCGAGGTCAGTAACGAATAGATTGAATAAAATCGGACCCAAAACCGAACCTTGAGGAACCCCACTGGTGACCTCCGTCCAACCCGACAGTTCACCTTTCAGTACTACCCGCTGCAGTCTCCCCTTTAACCAGTTCTTAATCCACCTCTGGAATTTCATATCGATCCCCATCTTTTCCAATTTAACCAATAATTCCTCGTGCGGCACAGTATCAAACGCTTTACTAAAATCGAGGTAAATTAGATCCACCGCATTTCCTTTATCTAAAAAATCTGTTACTTTCTCAAAGAAGGAGATCAAGTTGGTTTGGCACGATCTGCCTTTCGTAAACCCATGTTGTAATTTGTCCCAACTGCCATTCACCTCAAGGTCCTTAACTACTTTTTCCTTCAAAATTTTTTCCAAGACCTTGCATACTACAGAAGTTAAACTAACAGGCCTGTAGTTACCCGGGTCACTTTTTTCCCCCTTCTTAAAAATAGGAACCACATTAGCTATTTTCCAGTCCATTGGTACCACCCCCGAGTTTACAGATTTATTAAAAATTATCGCCAAGGGGCTTGCAATTTCTTGCGCCAGCTCCTTCAATATTCTAGGATGGAGATCATCCGGTCCGCCCGATTTAGTCCCATTTAGCTGGTCAAGTTTGGCTTCCACCTCTGATACTGTAATTGCAATCGCCCCTCCTTTATTCCCCTCTGTCCCGCTCCCTCTATTCCTAAGCCCTTCATTAGCCTTATTAAACACCAACGCAAAATATTCATTTAGATATTGTGCCATGCCTAGATTATCCTTAATCTCCACTCCATTTACATGCTTCAGCGGTCCCACTTCCTCTTTCTTTGTTTTCTTCCTATTTATATGGCTATAAAACCTCTTACTATTGGATTTAATTCCCCTCGCGAGGTCCAACTCTACACGGCTTTTGGCCTTTCTCACCGCATCCCTACATGCTCTGACCTCAATAAGGTAGGTTTCCTTGCCTATCTGTCCCCTCTTCCATTCTTTGTACGCTTTCTGTTTTTTCTTAATCGCCCCTTTGAGACGCCCGCTCATCCAGCTAGGTCTAATTCTCCTGCCTACTAACCGTTTCCCCTTTCTCGGGATACAGGCCTCGGACAGCTCGTGCAACTTCAGCTTGAAATAATCCCAGGCCTCATCTGCCTTTAGCTCTCTAAGTATGTTAGCCCAATCCACTTCCCTAAGTAGTTGCCTTAATTTATTAAAGTTGGCCTTTTTGAAATCGTAAACCTTAGTCACAGTTTTATTTCTGTTAATCCTTCCATTTAGTTTAAACCGAATTAGCTCATGGTCACTCGAGCCAAGGTTGTCCCCTACTACCATTTCCTCAACTAGGTCCTCACTACTCACCAGCACCAAATCTAAAATGGCATCCCCCCTCGTCGGTTCAGCTACTACTTGATGAAGGAATTCATCTGCTAGCACGTCTAGGAACATCTGAGCCCTATTATTGTTACTAGCATTTGTTCCCCAATCTATGTCCGGGAAGTTAAAGTCCCCCATGATTACACAGCTCTTATTAGTTTTTACTTCCTTAAAAACATTAAATAGTTCCCTGTCCGCATCCAGGCTAGATCCCGGCGGTCTATAGCACACCCCAAGCAGTATCTCAGGGGAGGCTCTAGTAGTTCTTTTACCCAGTGTAATCATTGCCCAGACAGACTCCGTCTTATCCATTCCATCACTTATTATTTCTTTACATTTTAGCTCATTATTCACACAGTGCCACACCCCCACCTTTACCTTTTTTCCGGTCATTCCTAAACAGCACATACCCTTCCATACCTGTACTCCAGTCATGACTACAGTTCCACCATGTTTCGGTTATTCCTATGATATCAGGTTTCATTTCTTGGACCAGGAGCTCCAATTCCTCCATTTTGTTACCTAGGCTTCTCGCATTGGTGTATAAACATCTTACCGTATGCTGTCTATCCTTTCTCCCATTAGTTATGCACTTTGGTACGGACCCCGTAGTGTCCATCTGCCCTCTCCCTCTAATCTCCAATTCCCTACCCCTATCTATATCTGTGCTTATCTCTTTGCCCTCTTTTTCAGTGTTGGAATCTGGCGTGGAGATTAATTGGACATCTCCCAACAGTCTCCCCCAAGTTCCTAGTTTAAAGCCCTTTTGAGGAGATGAGCCAGCCTCCCTCCCAGAAGTCTATTCCCTTCCCTACTCAGGTGAAGTCCATCCCGCGAGAACAGCTGTCTGTCCCCAAAAGCCTCCCAGTGGCCATACATCCCAAAGCCCTCCTTATAGCACCACTCCCTCAGCCAGCTATTTATCCTTACAATTCTGTCTGCCCTTTGCTGTCCTTCTCTAGGAACAGGCAGAATCCCACTGAAGATAATCTGAGCCTCAACTTCCTTAAGCGTCTTCCCCAGCCTGGCATAATCTCCCTTGATTCTCTCTAGCGAGAACCTAGCCGTGTCATTCGTTCCTACGTGAAGGACGATCAAGGGGTTCTTACCTGCTCCTTTTAGGATCCTTTTCAACCGCAGGTCCACATCCCGTATCTTAGCGCCCGGCAGACAGCACACCCTTCTGTTTTCTGGGTCCGCCCTGGTCACAGGCCTGTCTAACCTCCTCAGTAAGGAGTCCCCAATCACATAAACCTGCCTTTGCCTAGGGGCAGCGCAATCTACCAATCTATCCCCTGTTCCCTGCAGCCGTAACTCCTGCCTGTCTCCATTTTCCCTTATAGTCCCCCTATTGCCATCCTGTATCCGCCCGGGGCCGAGTATTGATGCTGTCTCCATCAACTCCTCCCCCCTGTCTATTGGGCTAGCTGCCCTTCTTTTCTTCCTCTGCCTCCCACCATCAGTTACCACCTGCTGCGTCCCCTCCTCGTTAGCCAAACACCCAAACCTGTTCCTGAGTTCTATTTCCCACTCACTAGCCCTCCTTTTCCTTGGCCTGCTTCTCACGGTCACATGCTTCCACTGCTCTTGTTCTCCCCCCGACATTCCCCCCTCACAGACCATAGCCCCCGCTTCCACCTGCACCCCCGAGCATTCCCCTTCAGTCACCCCTTGCCTTTGCTCCATTAGCTGCTCAAACCCCCTTCTAAACTCTACCAGGGTCTCTATCTGCATCTCCAACCCACGAACCTTTTCCTCTAACAGGGCAAGTAGGCGGCATTTCATACAGACATACCTCTGATCAGGTGCACCTGCTAGGACTATATACATACCGCAGCTGCTACATGCTTTCATCTGCATTGTGTCCCCTGCTGCCTGGCTCATGGCTGCTATGGTCTCTGCCTGCGGCCTCTGAGGGAACAAAGCACACTGACCACCGCGCCCTCCTGCCTCCCCTTCCACCTCCCCCTGTAAACTCCCACTTAAACTCCCCTGTTAGCCGACTGCTGCTCGCTGCTTGGCTGGGAGGCCTCTTTTATAGGTCCCCTAATCAGCCAAGCTCCGCCCCCTAATCAGGGCTCGGGGCTCAGCACACTGCCCCTACAGGCCTCTACACATACATGCACTACAAAGACAGACGCAAATACAGATACCTTCTCCTCCAATGAGACTCACTCCCACTTAAACTCCCCTGTTAGCCGCCCTGTTTGCCGACCGCTGCTAGCTGTCTCTTTCTTCAAGGCTACATGGGAGGGACATCCCAAAATATTTTTCTCTTTTAACCGTGGGTGAGTGTCATAGCGTCGTGACCTTTGAACCACTGACATGAGGAATATTGAAGGGGACCATTGTCACGACTCCCCTTCCCAAAATGTAACTTACTCAGTGGTTTAGTTTTAAATTTCTTCCTTATCCTCTGAAGTCCATCAATCATCCAAAACAGAGCCTCTGTTAAAGTCTTAGCTTGTCTGCCAGGTGGCCCACCAACCAAGCTTGCCTGGGAGTCTGCATGTGACAAACCCAGGCATGCTGCATTTTCCCTTCACGCTACCTGCTCTGCCCTTGGGATCAAAAAAAGAGTGTTTTACAGTTTACCCAATAACAGGAGCAGTATTCTTGTACATAATAAAAAAGCTGAGTGGAGGGGGGGGGGGGGAAACAGTGCAGAAAAAGTGTGTATTTTCAGCTTGAACCAAAATAATGCTGTAGGCTTTGATAGTGTTTCTTCAGAGCCTAGGTCCTATAGAATAAAGCTAAATCCTCAGAGTTCATGGCATACCCCAACCTTCCATTGCCACCTGTTCTACTCTTAGGCTATGTCTACACTACACACCTTTTAGCGACACAGCTATGCGGCTACAGCCGTGATGCTAAAAAGTGCGCAGTGTAGCTGCTGTTTGTTGGCAGGAGAGAGCTCTCCCACCGACAAAAAACTTCCACCCTCAACAAGTGGCGGAGCATGCCTGCCCACAAAACGCTGTTCACACCGGCACTTTTCATTGGCAAAACTTTTGTTATTTGGGGGTATTTTTTTCACACCCTGAACGACAAAAGTTTTGCCGATGAGGTTCCAGTGTAGACAAAGCCTTAGCCTTACATTGTCCTGAAGTTCAGACAGAAGTATAGCTAGCCTTTTTACTAACATGAGCAGTGCTCACATACTTATCTAACTCTAGGATAATCCATGTTAATTGAGAAAAACTATACACACCACACTATAGCTTAAGGCAGGGGTGGGCAAACTATGGCCTGCGGGCCACATCCGGCCCGCGGGACCCTCCAGCCCGGCCCCCGAGCTCCTGGCCCAGGAGGCTACCCCCGGCCCCTCCCCTGCTGTTCCCCCACCCCCGCAGCCTCAGCTCACTCGCTCCACCGCCAGCGAAATTCTCTGGGTGGCGGGACAGCGAGCTCCTGGGGCAGCGCAGCTGCAGAGCCAGGCCTGACCCGGTGCTCTGTGCTGCGCGGTGGCGGTAGCTTGGCTGTAGCGCCGCCAGCCACCAGTGCTCCAGGCAGCGCGGTAAGGGGGCACGGAGCGGGGGGGGGGGGAATGGATAGAGGGCAGGGGAGTTTGGGGTGATGGTCGGGGGCGGAGGTGTGGATAGGGGGCAGGGTGAGGGGGCAGGGGTTCCAGGGGGGCAATCAGGAAGGAGGGGGGTTGGATGGGGCAGCAGGGGGCGGTCAGGGGACAGGGAGCGTGGGTATGTGGATGGGGCAAATGTCCCGGGGGGGGGGCATCAGGGAACAGGGGGGGATTGGATGGGGCAAATGTCCCGGGGGGGGGGCAGATAGGAGGTGGGGGCCGGGCCACGACCCCCTCCCCTAACCTGCCCTCCATACAAATTTACAAAACCCGATGCGGCCCTCAGGCCAAAAAGTTTTCCCACCCCTGGCTTAAGGATACTTTAAAAAAAAAAAAAAAAAAAAAAAAAGTAAGCACAAACCTGCTCACACTTTAAGGAAGTATCTCCCCCTACAAAATTACAGTCCTGGATCACTAGCTAAAACATAAACTCTACTTGAAACTCCCCACATAACCAACAAATTTATATTTGGCTTAGTAGTGTGTTTTCATTTTGCTACTGGCACTGCTTTATACAGCAGTTCAATCATAGCTTAAGAAACCTGTGATGTCAGTTTCTTTAATAGGATACACAGTTGTGACTGCTTTGGTTCCCAGGCATAAAGACTTCTGGTTTCCAGGGGGAAGAATGAAGTATTCCTACCAGACTTCCCATCAGCAGTTCAAGCAGCACGCACTGACTCCGAGAAGAAACTTTTGGATGCCTGAGCAGACATTTACAAGTTCACATCATCCTGTGCTATAGGCTTCCTGCTTTCCTCCAAACTCCATCCCCAAAAGTCTTCCTGTAGACTTCTATCCAGTGTGCTGTACTTTAAGCAACAAAAATAATATTCATTGTTTTTGCACTACACCTCTACCCCGATATAACACAACCCAATATAACACGAATTCGGATAGAACGTGGTAAAGCAGTGCTGGGGGGGGAGGGGCGAAGAGTGCGCACTCCAGTGGATCAAAGCAAGTTAGATATAATTCGGTTTCGCCTATAAACGCGGTAAGTTTTTTTGGCTCCCGAGGACAGCGTTATATGGGGGTAGACGTGTATTTACTTGCCATTTTAGTTTAGTTAAAACAGCTCCTTCTCTAATTTTGGGAAGTTAATCAATGCAAGTCCGAAATGTGGGTTTTACATACTATTTCCTACATCTGTGATAGGAAACCTATACCACTTTTTTCAAAAGTAGATTTGGACCTAGAGGAGACCAAAATCCATGAAAGGGAGTGAAGACATGAATGTGAAAGGGAGGAAAAATGCACAAAAAGAGTGGGGAGGGTAGAAGACGAAAGAAGGAAGGTGCAAAAGAATCCACATAATGAAGCAGTCACCCCCAAAACAATCATTTAAATATTTGTACTTGCAAGAATTCTGCAATTTCTGTTCTATAGTATGGATCTAGCAAAATAAGGATTACATGATCCTGTATTTGAACTCTACCAGTTACTACATCATTCTTTGCAAGAGCTTCATTTGCAGCAGTATTTGCTTTCTTTCCTACCCCCATAAACACACAGTGTCGTCAGCTATGAATAGTTCACCTAGACCTTCATTACCAATATGCATCTTCAGTCCATAACATTTGTCTGTAAGGAAAGAAGACACAGCAAGATTTTTTAACAGAGGAACAGGTTGTCTGCCTACTACAAAAGGAGACTGTGGATTCTTGTTTTGCAGAGAAAGTGATACCTACTATTTTTTGCCAGCTTCACCAAAACCAGTAAACACGCCCTTTGGCTTGCTTCCCATTCCTCTCTAACCCTTCCCCCAGCCTCTTGGCTGCTATTCTACCCTTTCCTTGACCATTATTTTTAAATTGTCATCCTCAATTTATACCTTGCTGTTCCTTCCTAAGCAGCAGCAGAGTGAAACTGAACCAAATTTTTATCAGTTTTATTGCTGCCCAAAGGAATCTGAAAAAATCCCAATGAAGACTGACAAGACCCTGGTAAGCTTTCATCCAGCTGCAAGTTCGCAAAGCTAAAGCAACAGCAGAGGCGCAGAGCTGCCTGAAGAATCAGGAGGAAGATGCTGTATTGGACACAAACTCCATGTTCGGCCAGTTATCTTCTCCAATTAGAAAGGCTAGAAATTTAGTTGCGTCTCTTCCCATCTGCCCCAAATGAAAATTTAGATTTTGGAGGAGCTGAAGGCTTTCATTAGGACATATAATCTGCTTTCCATAGAGGCCTATTTTTAAAATCCAGCTGGGAATCCCAGCTTTCAAACAGAAAAATTAATTAATCTCTGATTTTAATATGAGGTATTAAGGCTACAATCATGCTAGATACCTATCCGATCAGTCTATTAAAAAGATGTGGGTACAGGACACTTGTTCCCAAGAGAAGATACAAGAATGCTGCTGGCTGCAGTCTGCTGAAGGACAGGGAAAGAGAGAACCCCAAAGAGCATCAAGAAAAGATAAGTCTCAGGTTACAGAAATATTTAAATAAGGGCCAACCACTACTAAGAAAAATGTATTGATTCTTCAATTACACAAACAACTAAAAAAACCCACCCCAAATCTGTACCTTCTTTACTTTTACTTTGTTTCTGGAAAGGAACGGATAAATGATTTTCATGGACCTTTATGCAACTAACCAAATATTTGAGATAAAAAACCAAAAGAGCGCTCTTATAATTGGATGTTTCTCTAACAGTTATGTATGACCACATGTCAGTGACGGTACTTTTATCAGCACTAATTGCAAGAAAGACATTAGCAACTGGATGTCTTCAAAATGGCACTAAAACCAACAGGGATCAACATCGCAGGTAGCCTTCCATACAACAGCATTGGCTACTGGGCCATCAGATGCATAAGTGTCTTTTGGAAGTGGCACACATTTACTTATATGAAGTGTACAAAAAAAAGTATTACAAATGCTGCATTTAGGCACTGTTCTTTCTGAAAGTTACGCAGCCTTTTAGGGCACGTTAGCCCCAAGAGAGCCATGTGCTATTTGGGTGTCAGGCTACACTATCTCAGGCAGGGTACAAAGTAAATTAAGAAGCAAAACATCCTGCTTCATGGCAGGGAGTGGTACAGCTGCATGTAGGGAAGAACTCATGTGAATAAACTCCCCACCCAATAACAATGCTACTCCCTGTTCTAGGTCTCATCCTCTTTTCTTGGAACCTCTCAAGGAGGATTCATTATGACCTAGGGCTGTACAGTTGAACTGGCAGAAAGTAAAATGTTTGGTATCAGAGGAAGCCAAATATACACGACCTGCTCTTCTTTCCAATTGTACAGATAACTAGACACTAGAGGCCCCTGCCATTTACTGAATATTTGGGACATGGGGGAGGGGGTGCTTCCCTCAACTGTGGATTCAGAGTGGGAAGCTTAAGCGAAGAGTTGTCCCGGGGAGGTCCCCTTTTGAATGGCTGAATTTTGGCAGTGAAGACCTTCAGACTGTCAGCCAAGGAAGAACCCAGTGTCCCCTCCTTTCTCTACAGGCATCTGGGAGACACTGAACATACTTAGTATGTAGTGGAGATCTAGTAGGATTGGCATAGTGCTGAGGGGCGGATAAGGTCACAGCTCTATTCCAAGCTCCTTGTGACCTTGGACAAGCCACAGCCTTAGTATGGCCATTTAATAATTCTCTTTGTCAAATGTTTTAAGAAAGTAGCTAGACTGGTATGTAAGTGCCACGGTATGAAGACATGTGCCTTCCTTATAATTCCCAAGGATCCAGTTGCCATACAGCGTACGGCAGAAGGGCTGTCCAAATCACAAATCTGAGTCCAAGAGTCAAGAGAACCTTTAGAAATAGGAGCAGCATCCAAAGCCCCAGATCACAGGAGTCTTAGGGTCTGTCTACACTGCATTTTAAAAATCACAGCAGCAAGACTCAGGCTTGTGCTAGGACGCTAAAAACAGCTGTGTAGACATTCGGGCTCAGACAGGAGCTTAGGATCTGAAACCCACAAGAGCCAGAGCCCAAACAACTACATAGCGGTTTTTAGCGCCATAGGGCAAGCCCCACAAGCCTGAGTCTGTAGATCAGTGGTCCCCAAACTTTTGAGGGTCTCACACACACCCTTACCCCATCCGCGCTCTGTCCCCTCCCCCCGCCCCCGAGAGCTGGGGCCTCTACTGCGGGGGAAGGGGTGGGAGTGATATGGACAGGGGGAAGGGGGAAGAGGCTGGTGCTGCAACTGGGGGTGAGAGTGAGCCACGCCGAGGCTCGAGACAGGGCCAGGTGTGGGGCCGGATGAGAGGGACGCAGCTAGGGGCGGGGCCCAAGCAGAGCTGGGGGAGGAGAGGGGCTGGGTGGAGCTCCCTCTCCACCCCCTGTGGGGGCTGGTCCCAGCCCTGCTGCGCCCTCCTCCCCCGGAGTTCCTCCACACACCACTAGACCCAGGCTCTGAGATTTGCAGCCATGGGTTTTAAAAACACAGTGTAGACGTATCCTTGGAGCTCTCCAGCTTCACAACTGAAGAGGCACGTTCACTTATGAGAGAGCCTTTAGCCAGTATCATCCTCCTCATTAGCAGGAAACAAATGAGCAACACAAGCCTATGACGCATTCGGCCATGATTAACAAGTCTAACAAGTATTAACAAGCTTTAGAGCTACCATACAATAACATCCTACTAAACCAGCAAAGAGATCTCTGACTTATTCATCCCAGCTGCCTCACCTGTCAAAGGCTCACATGACACAGTTTTAAATTTTTCAATCAGTGCTTTGTTTAAAAAAAAGAGACTCTGATAGCTATCAAAACACGTAGGTAAGCAACAGGACAGGGCATGTGTTATTATAGCGCAATAATTGCACACCTCCACTATGCTGTGAGGCATGAGGTCAAAGGCAGAATGCTTACAACACCCAAAATACATGACAGTGTAACACACCCTGGAATGTGATGTTCTTTTATTTTAAAAAATTAGAAAGTGTTTTCTTCTTTACTAGTTACATCATAGCTGCCAACTGTGTGTTCATATACGGAAGGAGGTATCCCCCCAAGCAATGAGAGAAAATTTTTAAAAAGTTTAGTTTCTAAAACATGTTGCTTTACATCCCTCTTCAGAGGAGTATTCTTGCTCTGAGGAAGCTTATCAAACATGGCAGTCAGAAGAACAAATGAGGCAAGCAAGCTGCCACCTAGGTACAGCAGAATTAAGACCCTATATTACATTTTATATATAACTTTTTTAAAATCCTACAGTTCCTGTTCTGCAAGGTTGAATGAGGAAGTCACAGCAAAGGGGTGGGGGCAGAGATATTATTGGTTAAATGACCCTCCAGTTGCATCAAACTTGTTTATCTTCAATATAAGTTTCTCTTCCCTGCC
Source organism: Emys orbicularis (assembly GCF_028017835.1). Taxonomy (NCBI): domain Eukaryota; kingdom Metazoa; phylum Chordata; order Testudines; family Emydidae; genus Emys; species Emys orbicularis. Next base: position 76,858,361 of record NC_088684.1, on the reverse strand, counting down.
TTGCTCTTTCCCCCCCAGCTTTTCTTCCTTTATAAGAATGGCCATACTGGGTGAGATCAATGGTCTATCTAGCACAGTATTCTGTCATCTGACAGTGGCCAGTACCAGATGCTTCAGAGGGAATAAACAGAACAGGTCAATTTACTGAGTGATCCAATACCCGTCATCCAGTCCCAGCTTCCAGCAGTCAGTTAGGAACACCCAGAGGATGGGGTTGCATCCCTGACCATCTTAACTAATAGCCATTGATGGACTTTTCTAATTCTTTTTTAAACCCAATTATACTTTTGGCTTTCACAACACCCCCTGGCAACGAGTTCCACAGGTTGACTGCGTTTGTTGTGTGAAGAAATACTTCCTTATGTTTGTTTCAAACCTGCTGTCTATTAATGTCATTAGGTGGGTGTACCTAGTTCTTGTGTTATGTGAAGGGGTAAATAACACTTCCTTATTAGTTTTCTCCACACCCTTCATGTATTATATTGTATTATACTTACCCACACCCTCTTTGTTGTTCTGTAAAGTTTTGTTTTGTTAGTTTAAAAAAAAAAAAAAAAAAAAAAACCAACCCAATGGCTCTGTCAGTTTTTAGAATTATTGAAGTCCTTGCTCCACATGTAATGCCTGCAGAATGACAAGTCTAAGTAATGTGTCCACTTCTAGGGACTTTCAAAGAAAGGACATACAGGTGTAATGAACTATGATCACACACAGACACATTATGGTCACCAGCAATGACTGAACCTGGGATCCTCAGCATCAAAAAGCCTCTACTTCTTGAGCAAAAAGAAACCTAAAGGAGTTCCAAGATATTAGAAGCCTGAATAGCCAGTGCAGTGACACATGAGCACATGCAGCGACACATGAGCACATGCAGCAGCCAGTGTATTACATACTCCTTTTCAAGCCTATGTAAAGTGCCGGAGTGTAGCACACTGGGGTCAAATCACACTGAGGATCAAAGTGTCTGTTTATGGAGCCGCCATTCATTATACAAGAAAATTCACCTTTCCGACTGACTCCAAGGGGACTACCACAGATGGGGATGAGGGAGACAATCAATGTTGATAAGAAGCAGTATACTGCTGTCTGATTCTGCATGCTTTCCATTTCCAGAGTCCCTTTTGTTTAAAAGGAAAGTGTAATCACTGAAGTCCCTCAGTCCTATGCCCCAAGATAAGAGATGACAGGTTCCCCCCACCCCCCCCGACAGACTACTTTTTACTCATATCCGGAAAGCTATAGACCATTGCCTGAGCTGATGTTATTAATTTTTCCAACCTGGTTCATGCATAATTCACACAATCAGCTGAAGATGCTACAGAGACAGATGTCCATTTGTTCAGTGTGTGCATCTAGGACTAGGTGTATTTTAAACATTTATAAAGCTATTTTACAACAGGGTGCCTCCTTGATAGGTTTCATTTATGAAATAAGACGGTGGGTACCAATTACCCTGGGAAAGGACAGACACACTAGACAGCAAATTAACACCAATACCAAGTAACGTAATGTCTTTAAACTCTCATGAAGCCAGATTCTATCCATACACATTAAGATAGGACTCACAATGAAAATGTTAATTTTGACCCACCCTTCATTTAACATGCATGTGAAGACTTATCTTTTGTTTTAGGAGCCAGATCACATTAGCCATTTTGTTTTAATTATATGAAAATTGAACTAGACGCTACATTAACTTTAGCTTTTACTCTAAAGGGAAGCAGACTGGAAACAGTATTCAAAAGGGAACACTCACAGACTTACAGCTGTGTCATACTTAACTGTTCCTATACAACAAGAATCTTGCCACCATCAATAGTAGAATTTTTACACTGAAGCAGTGGAGAAAACCCTGGAAGCGATGGTCAACAGGACAGTAGAGTTAAGCCCAGGATTCATCATTCAATAATTCATTTCCATCCTGCTAAAAAAAGCTTTGGGTGAAATAAATATTAATATTTAACTTTCTAAACAGTGTTTGTACCTCATTTTGAGGGGTAGCAAAAATAATGCTTGCTCAATACTAGCAGTTATGTATACGAATGATAGTCTCGTGGTAATTAAACCTATAATCCAGGATAATAAAATTAGTTTCAACTTCTCCTTCTCGTTCACTAGTTGCACTCAGAAATCATGATGGAAGCTACTTTACTATAAATGTTGACAGAAAAAGCAACTCTATCCTTAGAAAATAAATAAATAAAGATTGCTATTATAACAGCCACAGGAACTCAATAGGTCTTGTAGAAAATACCAATATCAAAATGCTAGTGTGGTGTTCACACTGCATGTTCCCAATTCATAGGAGCTTAAAGTTACAGCATTCATTAAAAGAACAGTAGTCAGCAAAGCATTAGATGGCCAAGATTTATAGAGATACAACATTTAGCATCACATGATAACAAAAAGCACCAACAGACATTTTAAATCCTTCAGAGGCTAGCTCTAGAGTGGCCATTAAGACAACTCTAAATGGTGTAAATCCACACCAAACAACCTGCCAAGTGATGGGCATTTTTACAAATACAAATCAGAATTTTTGATATAAATTGGCTAGTAGCTAAATATACCTCCAGTACACATCAATACCAACTACAGCTGAAGACCATACCCTTTAGTAACACTTGGATCAGGGCTGGCAGTTGAGTGCGTTAATGTGGAGAAGCTGCCATTAAATCTACGTAAACGCACCATCCAAACAGTAGATTACGAAAACTTCTCTGAGAAAAGGCTACACACACTTACACAAGCTCTTCTTTCCCAGTACATCATCACCTGTAACACTGCATGTTTTCAAAATAATTTCTAACTAATGTCTGAAGCTATTCCAGGACAGTGTCAGAACCCAGTAAGTGTGTATGTTCACCTCATATAGAGTAAGCTCTGAAATTCTTCATTAGTTAAGGTAAAATTCAGAAGTTGATATTTAGTTTTTGATCAGAACTTTTCTATACCCACAGAAGGCATTTTAATGTTTAGCTTACAATATAATGAATTACACTTAAGTAGGAGGGAAAGTTGGTTTTACTTTTCTAGTAAATGTTTTATTTTTCCTGTGATGGTTTCTTTACTGGTAGCAAAGTGTATTATGCATATTAAACACACATTTTTTGTTGGTATTAGCCACATCCTATACTGATAGAATCCTTATGCAAAACTAGACTTCTGTGGGATCTTGGGAGTATAGCCTAATTATTTCAGATTTTTAATCTCAGACACATCTATGTAAATCATAGAATAGAATCATAGAATATCAGGGTTGGAAGGGACCTCAGGAGGTCATCTAGTCCACCCCCTGCTCAAAGCAGGACCAATCCCCAGAGAGATTTTTACCCCAGTTCCCTAAATGGCCCCCTCAAGGATTGAACTCTCAACCGTGGGTTTAGCAAGCCAATGCTCAAACCACTGAGCTATCCCTCCCCCAGTAAATCTGGAGTTACTACATAGGGTGGAGTGACTCTGGATTCATACCAGTGTAACAGATTAGGATCTAACCCTAATCTCAAATTCAGAATTAATGAAACCAGTATTTCAAGGAAAAACAGGAAATAAGTTAACTACTGCAAAAAGACATCACTAGTAACAATCATGCATCAATAACCCCCTTGAAATGTGCCAATAATTAGTTTAATTTTATGTTCCCCATCTTCCAAGAGTACACTGAAGATTCTAAAAGACACCATTCAGTATGTAGAAAGCTAAGTGTTTATTTGACCAAAGCATTACAGCTCAAGCAGTGCGGGGGTCTTTGAGATTGCTGCTACTATGCATAAACTAAAAACTGTTTATACTAAACAAGTTTAATGCCACACATGTTATGATACACTGATGTGCCTTCACACTGAAGAATAGAAATGTAGCTTTTTAAATTAAGTTTCCAAACTCCAAGGAGAAATAGAAATGGGGAAAAAAACTAGCGTAAGTCCCATCATTGAAATATAGCATATCACTGCTGCAAGTCTTTCATATTCAAAACTTTTTGCTTTAATGCCAGCGAGCTCTTCCACACTAAGTATACTTTTATTACATTAGTTATGTATTAGAACGAACCAAAACGACAGTGTTAACAAAAGGACAGTAATCTAGTCAACACAATATAGGAAAGAAAAGGAAAATGTGGTTCCAATTTTGTTTTACATTTTATTAGTGTTTATAACTCAAGTTGTCCATTCCACTTCCCATCCTCCCCCCACCCCAGTTTTTCCCCCACAGAGAGAAGTTTATATATCTTCCTATGGTAGATTTTATTTAAATGCTAAACATGTTTATCCGGTCCAATTTGGGGGGGAGGGGGGGGAAATACAGCAAATTCTTAGGTGATACAAAATAGTACTAAAGCAGTTTTTGCCACAAAGAAAATAACTTGGAAGTGATATTAATTAATTATACCACATTTATGTGTAACAATAAAAAAAAGCATACTTTGTGCAGTCTTTAGCAGGAAGGTATTGCAGTTGAGTTAGTATTATGCTATGATTTTATATCACTCTCTGGCTCTTACTGTGGTACTATTGTAAACCCCTACCATGAAAATATGCAGCTAAATGTAAAATTTATTCCATCTCTGTCCTATTTCACTGGAGCTACTACTAAAAAGTACTCAAAAATACTATGAAATATTGTTAATGAGTTCATATGAAAACTACTGGCAGCTAATTATACTCCAAAATTATATCCTATTTTACTAAATAGTAGGGCTGTCAATCGCAGTTAACTCAAGTGATTAACATAAAACAAATTAACTAGATTAAAAAAATAGTCGTGATTAATCGCAGTTTTAATTGCAATGTTAATAGAATATCAATTTAAATTTATTATAAATACTTATGATTTTCTACATTTTCAAATATATTCATTGCAATTACAATATAGAATACAAAATGTACAATGCTCACTTTATATTTTTTATTACAAATATTTGCACTGTAAAAAAAGAAATAGTATTTTTCAATTCACCTGATATGAGTACTGTAAGTGCAATCTCTTTATCATGAAAGTACAACTTACAAACGTAGAATTATTATTTTTTTATATAACTGCACTCAAAACAAAACAATGTAAAATTTTAGAGCCTACAAATCCACTCAATCCTAATTCTGGTTCAGCCAATCAAGTTTGTTTACATTTATGGGAGACAATGCTGCCCATTTCTTATTTATAATGTCACCTGAAAGTGAAAACAGGCACGGTTGTAGCCGATGTTGCAAGGTATTTGAATGCCAGATATGCTAAACATTTGTATGCCCCTTCATGCTTCTACCACCATTCCAGAGGACATGCTTCCACGCTGAACTTAAATTGGTATTCAATTATTTTTTAACAATGCAATTAAAACTGATTGATCATGACTTTTTTTTTTTTTTAAATCTACTAAATAGTTATGTGATTTACCAGCGTGCTGCCTAAATAAATACAAATGCATTCAGTCTAATGCAGTAGCCCTGGGTGTGGCTTCAGTTCCTCTTATGCTCTCTGTTACAAAGTTCAGCCACAATCACTCTAACATAAAATATTTAGCTTCTCTCTGCCAAGCAAAGTGATCAATGTAATTGACAGGCAATTCATTTTCTTTGATAGTTTATTTTAAAATCAATGATAGCTTTACCTGCATAATGTACAGGGATTTCTATCTTTGGCCCTATGACATAATGACCCTCCTCCAGACTATGAGCTGTAATTGTTGTCCACTGCCGGCATGAATGAATCACAAGGTAATCATTTTCTCGAAGGCCTTCAACAGCGTCTCCTGCAAAACAGATGTAATTTTAGATCAGATTCACTGCATAAAGAAATACTACTAAACTGTGCATTACACAACTTAAAGCCATTTATTCCACATTACGTTTACTGCAGTGAGTAAGTATTTTACCCAACTTAAATATCAAAAGTTTCTGATGACAGGTTACAATCTTTTTACTAAAATGTTACTAAACATTTTCATTTAGCTATTTACTCTTACAACTGGAGAAAATAAAATTAAATATTAGCATAGGAATACTAGAAAAATGTAATTCAGTTATTCAGCAGCAACTCTAGGGTTCTTATGAAGAAAGCTAGAATGAGCAGAGTTTTTGGCCTCCATTTATTTTTATTTAGCTCCCTTAATGAGAAGCACATGAGATTTTAATTTTCAAAATACAGAGATTACCAGTGTGCTTACTCATATACTTTACTGGGGGTTTTGCAGCAAGTGGTGAGAGGGAACAGAACAAGGGAAGACTTCCCCACCCCACATACAATGATGAGCCTTGTTAAAGAACACACTGGAATTGTCTGTACAAAATCAGCATTAACTGTTATTGAGAATTATGGAGTTACACAAAACAAGGTATTTTGTTTCTAAACAAAAGGTCCATTTCATAATCCACCTTTGCAATTATATGCTCAATCATAAAATACAAGAAAGCACAATTCTGCACATTGAAGAGCAGAAGCACTTATAAGACTGATCAAGTATCTCCTACTGTACTGCACACTACTGCAGTGGATCCATGTTCTGATCAAAAAGATAGCAGCGGAACAAACACCTCTGAGGATAGACGAACATGACATGGTGCAGTCACACAGAAATCTAAACTCAGATCTCAGTTTTATATACACATACAGATGTAGTTGGTAAGCATCACCTGTCATTTACATTAAATAATGTATCCAGATCAACACTTTTGTAGCACTAATGCTTGCTTTAATTCTATTTATTAAAGCATTTTAAACAGGCATCATAGACAGAGGTATAACAAGTTACACATAAAATACACCGCATTGTTATAAAAGTGTCCTAGATAAAAGGATACCAAATAATTTTCACAAGTTACAAGTCAGTTATTCCTATATACAAAGATAGTTTGAGCTTACAACATTAACATCTGAAATTAGCATATCTCCTCCCACAGGTTCAGTCCATTCAGAGGATGACTTCCATTTTGTGCTCTAGACTGTTCTACAAGAATTTGCAGCCATATCAGTTATGGTGAACAGGTCATTGGATATACTCCTGGGGGTGGAAAGATATTTCAGTTTAGTCATTCTACTCTCTTCCCACTCACTACCCAGTTGGCAATTCCTGTTATTTGAGGCTCAATCCTGCAGTCTTTATACCAAAGTTTTCTAATGCTGAAGTAAATGAAAATTCAACGTGAGCAAGAAATGTAAAGCCAACCTTTGCTTACGTGGTTTTGCCAGATGCCCTTCCTTTGTCCGTTGGCAGCTATCAAGCCCATCCCGAACACTCCAAGTTCATTTCCCCCATAATTGTCCAGCCTCTACAGCTCCTTTGGGTGTCCCTATCAAATTTCAGATGCACATGCCACTCACTATTCCTGGTCAGGACAGAAGTGTTTGGCATGTACAGCGCCTGTGAGAGTCATGTCACATGGCCATTCAAACTGGCAGACAAGAAGGTGCAATACAATTTTCAAAGAGCAATAGGCCCCATAATGTAAAAAGAAAAAAAAAAACCACACCAAAGCAGTCCATAGATAAGATATCATCATTACAATACCTCACACACTGGGTTCTGGGGCCATAGCATTTACATTACAGTGTATTTAACAGTCCATGTGCAATACTCTGTCTCCTACATAGCATGTTGCTCTTACCTATCTTCAATCACATTCAGTCTTTCTACTTAATGCATAGGAAAGAGCCTTAAGGCAAATTCATTCTGTCTTTCTATTACAATGCCTTTGAAGTCATCAGAGACTGATGTGTAACCAACACAGGCCAGGGGTAGTGGGGCAAAAATGCCAACAATTTTAGGTTTTATTTTCCCTTTTCCCCACCAATCATGGCTAAAAAACTTTCATAAAGCAAGTCCTCTTTCAACCTTGCTATCAAGTTTGGAAATGCATATTCCCCTCAACTACAACAGAAGCTCATATACCCTCTCCACTCCTGGAACTGGATCCTCCAAGTTCCTCCATGCAGATAATTAGTGCAGAATTTCTCATAATTTCACCATCTCAAACTGTTTTTATTTTCCCTGCTGAGACCCTCCATAAAGGAGATACAGGCAAACAGGACTATGTAAAGTAACAGGCAACTTCTAATACTCCGTTTGCAATGGCCACCACGTGTTCTAATCCTGGGAGCATGAAATGCTGCATTCCGTCAAAGTACCACCCACCTATACATTTTAAAGACATGTTCTGAGTGAATTTATAGATTTAAGACCAGAAGAGGACATTAGGTAATCTAGTTTGACCTAGTGTATAAAACAGGTCACAGAATTTAATCCACTTACTCCTGTATTAAACCCAATAACTTGCATTTGACTAAACAATATCTTCCAGAAAAACATCCAGTCTTGAAGATTTCAGGACATGGAGAATCCACTACTTCCCTTGGTAGTTTGCTCTGATTTGTCACGGTTAAAAATGTGTGCCTTGTTTCTAATTTAAATTTGTCTGGCTTCAATTTACAGTTCCTGTTATGTCCTTCTCCACTAGATTAAATAGTCCTTTAGCACCTGCTACTTTATCCATGTGAAGGTACAATTCTAGTATATCCTCACCATTTCTAGTCTAGAGAGAAAAGGTGGCTTCAACATAAGGATTGGTATTCAAAACTGAATTCTAAGTGGTACATTTATCACTTTCCTTGATATTCCAATGAATGGATGGAGTCTGTTTAGTTAGTGTAATTTCTTCTACTTTCATTACAACACCCACTCCTGCAGCATGGTTGTTTCTGAGCAAGTGAGGGGGGTGAGAGGGAGTCTGGGGAGGAAATGGCAAACTTGCTTCACAGTAGGGGAATGACCTCCAGTCCCACCATGTTTTTGAAGTAAGGTCAGGTAATTGGCAGAAGAACCTCATGTGCAAGTGCACACACACACACAGCCTTTCTAGAATCTCCCCCCTCTGGTATCTTGCCTACTCTGATCACAAGCTAACTGCTAATATACAAAACTTCTCTTCAAATATTTCGGTCACACACAGCAAATTAGAATTGGTGTGTTTGAAAAAGAGAAGATTTTACAGGAAGACATCCAAGAACAGATTCAATTTCTGGTTAAGGCAGACTTACAGTTCATATGGTTAAATTCATGCTTTTTAAAGTAATTGGTAACAAGCAATTAATTTTGTTCTACAGTAAATATAATGATCATGCCCATATGGAATTAACTGGCTACAGTGCATGACGTTTGAAGGCAGTACAAAGCATACCTTGCACACCTTTTTCTGTCACTGAGAGTTCAAAGTTATAATTTCAAAACAATACACAAATAAAGCTTGTGTGTAATGATCAGGAATTTCAGAGGTCATCCTTGTACAGTATGAAAAAAAGATATACTCAGCAAAGGACACAGACAGACAGACACACAAGAATTGTTTCCTTTATGGTTCTCATGAAGTGATTTGTCAATGTTTACTGTATTAATTAAAACTGGGTGGGGACTAGGAGTGTAGAGTATCAGAGGGATAGCCGTGTTAGTCTGTATCCACAAAAACAACGAGGAGTCTGGTGGCACCTTAAAGACTAATAGATTTATTTGGGCATAAGCTTTCGTGGGTAAAAACCCCCACTTCTTCAGAGTTAAAGTTACAGATACAGGCATAAATATACTGACACATGAAGAGAAGGGAGTTACCTTACAAGTGGAGAACCAGTGTCGACAAGGCCAATTCAGTCAGGGTGGATGTGGTCCACTCCCAATAATTGATGAGGAGGTGTCAATACCAAAAAGAGGGAAAATTGCTTTTGTAGTGAGCCAGCCACTCCCAAATTAATGGTGTTAAATTTGCAAATGAATTGTAGCTCGGCAGTTTATCTTTGAAGTCTGTTTTTGAAGTTTTTTTGTTGAAAGATGGCTACTTTTAAATCTGTTATTGAATATCCAGGGAGATTGAAGTGTTTTCCTACTGGCTTTTGTATGTTCCCATTCCTGATGTCTGATTTGTGTCAATTTATTCTTTTACATAGAGACTGTCCGGTTTGGCCCATGTACATGGCAGAGGGGCAGTGCTGGCACATGATGGCATATATCACATTAGTAGATATGCAGGTGAGTGAACCCCTGATGCTGTGGTTGGGTCCTCTGATAGTGTCGCTAGAGTAGATACGGGGATAGAGTAGGCAACGGGGTTTGTTACAGGGATTGGTTCCTGGGTTAGTGTTTCTATGTTGTGGTGTGTAGTTGCTGGTGAGTATTTGCTTCAGGTTGGGGGGCTGTCTATAAGCAAGGACTGGCCTGCCTCCCAAGGTCTGAGAGCGTGAGGGATCATTTTCCAGGAAAGAAACTACACCATCTGCTCAAGAAACGTCCTGCTATAGCACAGGAACAAATCTACACAGACATACCCCTAGAGCCCCGACCAGGGGTATTCTATCTGCTACCCAAGATCCATAAACCTGGAAATTTCTCACAATCACAGTCAGCTTTTGTTAAGAGAGAAAAGATCCACTAGCAGTAGGATCTCACATCAAGATCAGGTTTTAAGTTTGAGTGCAATCGTTCAGAATTGAATGAGAGCACCGTGGTTGGTCATATGCTGGAACTGAAAGAAGTGAGAGTTTGGGTATTAGGATGTTTCAGTGGCCAGTCATGTCATTGGACGTTGGTGTGGATGTGCTCATTACCTGAACTGAATTTCCTCGATTTTAAGTGATTGTGTTAGGAAATGGACTCCAACAATTTTAACTGTAAACTAAAGCTTTTGGGGTAGAATATATTCAGTATGAACTCTATTCTTTCATACTAAGGATTTGGGGGTCAGTGGGCAGATGTGTGTTTATGTAGAGTTATATGGCTTCATGCATCCTACCAAAAAGGCAAACGGTGAAAGTATTTTACAGGAATGCACTATTTTACTGTGCAAGAGCAGATGATTTTATTTAACTCAGCGTGTTTAGTAAATATCATCTACAAGTCTGCTGCAGTAGTTAAAATCACATCCTACTCTTAAAAGTCAGTGAATGGGGTTGCTCTAGTTTAATAATTAAATTTTGGTCCATTAAGTTTCATAAAACAGCATTCTTGCCCATTACACACATTGTAGGTGACCACTTTTCAATTCCAACAAGTACTAGTAAACTGACATTCAAGTTACTTACAAAATATGAAGATCAACATGAATCATTCACTTACAAAAAATATGCTGTTGAAAATAAAATACAGAGCTACAAGAATCTAAACATTGTAAAATGCCACATTTGGTCATCTTGGTTAAAAGTTTATATCCACCCCTTAAACATTAAATTTTTTACTCTGGAGACATTTAAAATGGAGGTAGAGAGAGTTTGGGAAAAGGAGAAAGGTAAGAGACAACCATTTAAATAAACCAGATTAACTAGATACCATATTTCCAGCAGAAAGATTCTGAAGGAAGCACTTCTTTGTCTTCATTCCAAGATGAAACTGAGCCTAGAACTATCCCTTATTCTTCTTTTGAAGACACTGAAGTTTGTAAATGTTTCTCTTCCTACAATGAAGAATCTTTTTCCTTTCTCACAAGAAAGCTGAAAAAGCAGCTCATGGTCTAAAATCATCCCTAAATTGTGAACCCTAGTAACTGACAGCACTGTAGAAGCTGACTATATGCCTCTTGGTAAAGAATAAATTGTGAGCCCTATTGGATGGCTTCAATCTCCAGGGCCGCCCAGAGGGGGGGGCAAGTGGGGTAATTTACCCCAGACCCCGGGCCCCACAGGGGCCCCCACGAGAATAGCGGAGGCTCACCCCCGCCATCCCCCCGGCACCTCAGCGCGTCCTGGACAGCGCTGCAGCCGCATGGCTCCAGAGGGCCTGAGCTCCTCCCTGCTCAGAGCCGCGTGGTAAGGGGGTGGGACTGCGAGCTCTGGGACGTGCGTGCTGAGGTGCTGGGAGGCGGGGGTAAGCGGCCGGGGCCATTGGATAAGGAGCAGGGAGTCCCAGGGACCGTCAGGGGACAGGGGGGGGGGTTGGATGGGGCAGAGGTTCTGGGGGGGCGGTCACAGGACAGGGGGGGGTTGGATTAGGGGGATCTCAGGGGGGTGGTCAGGGGACAAGGAGCAGGATGGGTCAGGGATTCTAAAAAAATTCTCATTTGAAATGTTTAGCAGGGGTTTTGTTTGTTTGTTTGCTTTTGTTTTTCTGCTTCTTGGTGAAACAAGAACCAAAAAAGCCTCCAAGGTTTTCAATTTGTTGTTACCCCTCTACCCCGCCTCCTTTCTCTCCCTCTTTACCTTTTTCTCACCCCGAGAGGGAAAAGGAGGTGAGGAGAAGGAAAGCCCAAGAGAGGAAAAGCTCAATGAAAACCATTTTTAAAAAGACTTTAATTTAAGTGGAAAACAAAAGTTGAATGAAACAAAATTTTTCTACACATTTTTTCTTAAATGTTGTTTTGATTGAAGAAAAAAAAATCACCACACAGGTTTCTGTATGCTCCTTTTGCCTAGCCTGAATGGCCCACTGGCCTGAGTTCAGTCTCATAGGGGGCACCTGCTTAGGGTTACCATATTAAAGGTTTTTAAAAAGAGGACACTCCACAGGGCCCTAGCCCCGCCCCTTCCCCGGCCCCGCCCCAACTCCTCCCCTTCCCCAAAGTCCCCATCCCAACTCTGCCCCTTCCCTGCCCCGGCCCCGCCCCAACTCCGCCCCTTCCCCAAAGTCCCCGCCCCAACTCCGCCCCCTCCCCTAAGCGCCCCGCATTCCCCCTTCTCCTTCTTCCCAGCCACACGAAAAGGGCTGCCTGAGCACTACCGGCTTCACGGTTTGCTGGGCAACCCCCAGACCTCCAGACCCTGCGCCCCCGGCCGGGCACTTCCCCTCCCGGGCTCCAGCTGCGCTGGGGAAGCGCCCGGCCCAGGGCACAGGGTCTGGAGGTCTGGGGGCTGCCTGGCAAACCATGAAGCCGGTAGCGCTCCGGCAGCTCGGCTCTTCAGCTACACAGACCTGAGGTATCTGGGGGGAGCAGCAGCAGCAGCCGCCGCTGCAGCGGGGAATCCGCCTGCAGCTCACAGCCTGCCGGAGCCGCTCAGGTAAGCAGGGGACTGGGGCAGGGATGCCGGCATTTTCCCGGACATGTTTGGCTTTTTGGCAATTCCCCCCGGATGGGGATTTGAGCACCAAAAAGCCGGACATGTCCGGGAAAATCCGGACGTATGGTAACCCTACACCTGCTAAATATAGCTTGCTTACCTTAACTGTCAGCTTCTCACCCAGCCTCTGTCCCAGTGCCTAGATATCTGGCTGAAACTGTTACTTCTGCTGGATGGCATGAGCACATTCCTCCTTCTGACCTATAACTGAGTCACTCCTTGGGCAAAGAAGAAAAATAGTGTATTTCTGCTCTTCAGATTAATCACAAGACAGTTCTACACTATTTTAGCCAAGTATGTGCTTGGCCTGCCTTCTATGGCTCAGTCATGTGCAGGTAGGTGAAATAGTGGGTGAAAAACTGGTTGAAGGACAGTAATCAAGGAATGGTTATCAATGATATACTTTTAAACTGGGGGAATGTGTCCAGCAGGTCCCACAGGGGTCCAGTACTATTCAATATTTTCATAAATCAACTGGATAATGGAGTCGAAAGTTCACTTATGCAATTTGCAGATGACACCAGGCTGGGAGGGGTTGAAAGCACTTTGGAGGACAGGATTAGAATTTGAAATGCCCTTGATAAATTGGAGGATTGGTCTGAAATCAGCAGATGAAATTCAATAAAAACAAGTGCAAAGTACTACACTTAGGAATGAAAAATCAAATGCATAACTACAAAATGGAGAATAACTAGCTAGGCAATAGTACTGCTGGAAAGGATCTGGGGATTATAGTGAATCACAAAGTGAATGTGTCAACAATATGATGCAGCTACAAAAGAGACTAATATCATACTAGGTTATGACATATGTTGCAACCTTGTGCAGTATCTCTGGGGATACATACTGTATTAAGCTTATGAATGGTTTATGTATCACTGTGGGCCAGGGACTGTATGCAACTTGGGGCAGTGGAGGAGAGTGAGGGGGAATGAGACCACAGCTCCTCCAGGAACTAAAAGCAGTGGATGGTGATTTAAGGTGAATCACTCAGGTTGTAAAGACCTCCAGAGAGGTACCATGCCTGGGGACGCTTGCATAAACCGGTTCAAACTAGGTTTTCCAGAGACCAACGGACTAAGAAAGGATGTTTGGCATAAAAAGTCTGCATTTAAACTGACTCAGGGCCTTCTTTTGATTTAGCAAGCAGACAAGTCCTTCTGACCAAAGAGGCAACCCTTCCAGAAGGGCTGGAAGGACTTTGGCTTACTAGGGCCCCCATCAGATTGAGCAGTGACATCTGATAAGCTTTTAGAGTGTGTCATAAACATACAGTTAAGGTTAATTCCTCTTTTACCTGTAAAGGGGAAAGAAGCTCACATAACCTAGCTGACACCTGACCAACAGGACCAATAAGGAGACAAGGTACTTTCAAATCTGAGAGGGAGGAAAGTCTTTGTCTGTCTGTTGTTGTGTGTGCTTTTGCCGGAGAAGATCAAGGAGGCAAGCCATCTAACTCCATTAAAATTTAAAAGTTTTGGATTTTTTTTAAGCAGAATTTTTTTTATTGTTTCTTTAAACAATCAAACACAGCAAGCAGCAAATATCTGGCCACACACTTCTGAAACCCCAAATCATGTTCAGGTTTTGGCAGACTTATTTCAGCTTTTCAATTAAAAAAAAAACAAACAAAAAAACAAACAAAAAAACCACACATTTTGAAGGAAAGCAGACATTGTCCGTGATTTTTTCGGCTTTTTAAAAACCCCTAGTTTTCGATCCAAAAAAAGTTGACAGAAAATATTTGTCCAACCCTTTTAATGAGCTTTAGTGCCTTTTAGCACTAGCTGATGCTGAGAACCAGTGATACCTTATAAAGGTGACTTGAAAAGAAATTTTCTCAAAACTGGGTTTGTGCTGAGATGCAGAAGGTTTTTAAATGTTTATTTTTCCCAGGGCCGCCCGGGGGGGGGGGTGGGGAGGGGAAGGGGGCAAGTGGGGCAATTTTCCCCGGGCCCCACAGGGGCCCCCACGAGAATACAGTATTCTATCGTATTGCAACTTTTTTTTACGGAAGGGGCCCCCAAAATTGCTTTGCCCCAGGCCCCCTGAATCCTCTGGGTGGCCCTGTCAATCTCCTCTGGGCAGACTTCATGCCATATCTAGGTATTTATACCATACTCAGTACCATGGTATTCCAGTCCCAGAGCAACAGAATTAGACACAGCCTTAGATTATGCCAAACACAAAATCCATACCTCCTATTATTGGTGGGTCCACATGTCAGTCAATGTTTGACCAGCCTCTAGCACTAGGGTTCCTACTTAATTTGTTATTCCTCTGATCTCTTGATACCCAAGGAAAGTGTGTAGCTGTGAATTTACCAATTAATGATCAGAGAGAGACTCAAGCTGCAAAATCTGGATCCAAGTTCAGACCGATCTTTACAAATCAGCAGCACTGATGACTATTTTTTTTAAACCACAAATAGGTATTTCTTTTAAAATAGTCAATTCTCACACCTCAAGCAACTCTTGAGCCAATACTGACTGACAGAGCTGCTCTAAAGTGCAATCCTGTGTTGGCAAGATGGCCTCCATCTTTGTTCAGTGGGCCAAATTCCACCCTTAAAATATGAAGGTGCAATTCCCATTGAAGTCAACAAGAGCTGTATGTACATGTCTATGGGCAGATTTTGGTCACTTGGTTCTAGGACTTCGACTGACCAACCTGAAAGGCACTATATCCCATTACCAATCCCCTGACCAGTCCAATCAGCTTTTTGTAAAAAAGGGTTGAGAAAAGTATAGAAAGGGCAACAAAAAATATAATAAGTATGATTTATTTCAATAAAATGAATTCTGGGGAGCTGAAGTTAGAGTCTAAAAAAAGAGGGAGGGGACACATGATGATCAGTACCTGTTCAAGTGAAGGCAACTTATAGTCTCAGCCATAAACCGGAAAAGAAAAATAATAAGGAAAAAGTTCTTCACAGGCCTGGTCTAAAACAAGACTTTTTTGCAAAGTTTTCACTGTTGCTTACACCAAACAAGAGTGAACTGGTGTTGACAGCCAGAGGAACTTTGCCAGGGTTTTTAAAACATTGCATTGGTGTTAGCAATGGTGGGAAAGTTTAAAAAAAATCCTTAGTACAAAACAACTGAGCAGTGGAATAGAATCCCGAAGGAGATGGTCAACTTGCCAATATATTAAATTCTAAAATTTTAATTGAAGGGATACTGTGAATTCTCATGCAAAATTAAGGGTAAGACTGGAGGACATGCTCTTTTCTGAGCTTATTTACAATAAGGGATGGAAACAATGTAGAAAGTGTGATATTCTGGTGATAGGTTTACCATGAAACTGCAGAGTACTGTAGAACAGTCAAAATCTCTACTATGCACAGTAGCATGTAGCCATTTGGAAGCAGTTCAATATTTCTCATCGAGAAAAAAAAAAAAAGTCTTTTCCATTTAAATATCAACTCCAGTATAATTAAAACGATAGTTACTATGTTCCAAACACACAAACTGCCCAGCTTTGGTTTAACAGCTGGGAAAGAGCACACACAAATGAAAACAGCATGACAATCTTTTCTAGCCAAAGGCTAATCAATGTTTATTTCCCATCCAGCTCATGACCTAGGAGAATGTTACCAATGTATCATGTTTTATTTCTATGGCATGGTTATACTGAATTACCATAGCAACTTCTCCCTTGTAGAACAGGTGCCTCTTTATTCCCTCAGATTACTTTTTAACTAATCTGAAAAAAAGATTTGAGTAATTCCACTTCTAAGCTTAGATTTTGGGGAGGAAGAAATGCACGTTTCTTGTAAAGTCGGAGTATTAAAATTAAGAGGATAGGATTTCTCTTAATATCAGTGAGAGCATGCAAGCTGCTCTCCTGCTTAATTCTGATAAGATCAAAATCTTAACTAAAAAAAGTCAGCACTACAGTTTGCTACCAATTTAGACCATAGACTAGTGTTCCCCAAACTGTGGGGGGCACGGAGGAATGTTCAATGGGGGGGGGGCATGACGGAAAAAGTCTGGAACCCACTGCCAAAGACTGTGTCTACATCAGTTGTGTAAATGAGGCACCTTAATAAGGCATTAATGTTTCATTCTGTATTTAATTTTATAGAACCGTGGGGGGTGGGTTGGTTTTGTTATTTGCTTAATCCAGTACCCCCTGGATCTAATCTCACCACCACTGACAGGCTGCACATCATATTTCTTCCATACAAACATATTCCAGAGACTTATAATGAGGAAAAGAAAGAGTTTAAGAGTAAAATGTGATGAATATTCCAGCTGTAAGTTGTGATAAGAATTTGATTGAATGATATCATTTTGACAAGTATTTGAATGTGGGGAGGGAATTAAAACATTTGGTGTTGTGAAGAACAATACCCATAGCAATATGGAAAAAAACTCCAATACATTCAGGTCGACAAGGATTGGAAACTTTGCCTTCTGGTCACTGGTACTGAACAAGTATTTGGAAGTATGTGTAATGGTACAACAAGCATTTCTAGCACTGAGAAATCATAAGTATGGGGCATTACTGGGGGGTTCACCTAATTTGTTAAGATCCTTTCTCACCCCTTCAGTGTTTTTGCTATTTCACTGACTGTTAACGGACACATTTATAATAATTTCACAAAAATTAAGTATCTGTGCCTCTATCATAGTACTCTCTCTCTCTCTCACACACACACATTCACACACTCTTAAAGACCTAAACTGTTGCTGTAATAAGTAATTCCTGGTGCACTTTTAATAGCAGCTGTTCTGTGCCATAGCTCCTTTTGAGTGCCATAAGCAGTCACTGTATGCACAGCAGTAGCCTGAGACTCCGCAGCCTCTCAGACTTTGCTGGAAGAGGGCAGTGGAAGTACAGGTATTAGTTTTACTAGGTTTTAGAAGATGATTTTAAAGTTTCAAGAGATTTTGAACCTCCAGAGCCAGGATTCACATTTCTCCAATGGTGTCTCATTTCTGGTTCTCGTAGCTCACAAGATAGCAGTCTTTAAAACTGCTACTGGTTGCTCAGACCAGCAGTGCTGTTTTGTCACTCATTTATTGGATTTCAGACCACTGTAGTTTTCAGTTCCTTGACTACATCAGAATTTATTTTTGCCAAGAGACATTACAGCACCTAATAGGACAGTTGTGTAAGGGGGCAGGTGGGAACGTTTTAGCGAACAGTTCTCTCAGCATAGAAGAAACAAATTGAACAAGTGTGACAGGCTATGATTTTAGTTTCCCCCTCTATTTCTATCATTTTCTTATTTCAAACAATTGAAAAACAGGGCAAATAAAGAAATGTAGTTGTACACAGAAGCTTTTTTGCAAGGCATCACACTTAGATGTACATTTCAGTTATTCAACACTTAAAATCCAAGTCTACCGTGGAACAGTTAAAAAGAGTGAAGGTTTTAAATTCCAGGAGCAATAAGAGAAAGTCCTTTTTTAATCTAATTATGCAACACATGGGACAAATCTCTCTGCATTAGTTATTTTAATTGTTTATTTGAAATGAACTAATTAGGATAGAGTGCCTGACAGAATCATCATCTGACTTGGTCATCAGTGTCAGAAGAAAGAAGTGGATGATGAAGGAATCTCATGGCAACATTAGTTAAAATAGTTCCCCTTCTCATCCTCAGGATACCAAGACCTTCTGAGGCAGGGGTCCAGAGAGAATGGGATGTAAATTGTGGGTATATCTTAGACTTGTTTGTAACTAAGCTTTCTGGCAGTATTATTCAAACCTTTAATGTCTTTCCAATACATTTTCTGTAGAATCCACAAATATTTAAAGCTATAATTCTGACTGTATTTCAAATGTATTAACACTCAGGCATTTTCTTTAAAGATACTTGGTTCTTATTAATGGAGACAATCAGGAGTGGTGGTTGGATCACAGCCCCAATGCTTTCTTTAAAATTGACACCATCAACTTGCAATCTAGTCAAATACACAAACACACACACACACACACACACTTCTTATGAGTAGTTTCAGGTACCACATCTGCTCCTCCATCCCTAAGTTCCCCTATCAGTTTGAGGTTTTACAATCACGTTTGTGTTTTTTAAAGGAAAGGTGTGTCTTCTCTGTTCTTCTGGCAAAAAAACAAAAGGAAAGGAGAAGGTAAACAATGAGGAAAGTCATGTCAAATACACACAGTAAGCAAACTGGGTGAAAAATCTTTTCTGGATTCCCTCTAATCTTTAGTGTAACTTATAACAAGTACAAAGTGTAGTTTTAAAATTGATGGTGTTCTTCTAATCACAAGAAAACCCAGATTATTAGTACCCTTAATGTTGTGTCTTGGGAATCCATTACAAGTATTTGGTTGCATCATAAGTACTAATGTTGCAAGTAGAATGTTGAAGCCCATACAGGAACGGTTACACAGACACACATCATGATGCCATCATCCAGCCAACAACCAAGTCAAGTTGAGATATGCAATTGACAATGAACAATTGTTTTGCAACAAGGTCAAGGTCCATTACTGACAGTTGTTTTTTTGCTGACAGAGCACCCTACGAAAATTGTGAAATATTGTAGAAAGAAACCTTTGCTAACTTACAGAAGCCAATGATAAAAGGTTAAAAACATCAGAAGGTTGTTTACACTGGCCTTAGCTAAATAAGGAGAGTAAAGGAAAAGAGTGTACAAGGGCCCCAACATTTGAAAGCTCTTGTACAACTCCAAAAGGTATTGTAGCTCAAGTACTGTATTTGCATATTAGAAAATCAACTGAAGCTGCAGGGTGGTGTCTAAGGGGAGGAGTTGTCAATTACAGCAACTAACTTGCAGGAATGGAAAGCGACAGAGTCTACCCAAGGAAGCATACCCTGCAAAGAAGGTTGCACGGATCCTAGAGAACAATGCTGTTCCCAGCATGCAACATCATTGGTGTGTCTTAAAGTACTAAGTGACTTGCCCAAACTGACAGAATGAATCTATGTATGCAACGTTGTTGTAGCTGAATCTATGGCAGAGCTGGGAATAGAACCCAGATGGGATTCCTCTCCCCTTCTCTAAGTTCTGAACTACCCCACTTTACCAGCCCCTCAAATACAAGCACTGCTAGGCTACATGAGAAAGCAGCACTACACAACTGATAGTGGGAAATGCAGCATCCAGATGGAACAGCAGAGGAGTCATAGGTAGACAGAATCTAATCACAAGAAATTTAGCTAGGACACCATGATTAACCCTATATTTTTAGGGAGAGAGCGTGCCCAACAGCATCTTCAGTAAGCACAACTAGTCAAGATGAAACAAAATTTTAAAATCACATCTGAGAGACAAGACATCGAATGCCATAATACTCCCAACCCCCTGCAGTTCAGTATTGAACAAATGAGAAGAATGCCATCTACAGAATCACTAACAACACTTCTTGCAGCACCGATAAGTTACTTTGAGGTCTCCTATCTCGGTAAGGGCCTGATCCACCCTTGCTTATGGTCACACAGTGTGTTAACTAGTTTAGGAATCAAGCTTTCGCCCCCTCAGTCCCCAACTCTCCTGCAAGAGCTGGATACAATACAGTAGACAAACACAAGCGTAACTCACATTGGCACCCATTGCACTACCTACCCCCTACTCCTCTCACACCAGCCAGCAGAGACAGAAAAGTTTTGTTTTTTTAAGATCAGAGTTCTACAGCAGTCCCAGTGAATAAAATGAAGCCTGATTTTTCCCATTGGGTCATAACACCATTGAAAATCCCAGCTTGTTCCAATGGAAGCTTTTCTCCAGCTTCAGGCCTGGGTCTCAGAGACTCATAAGTTCTGTTCAAACCACCACTTAATATAAGTAAAAAATATTTTAAGTATTCAGATTTCTGGCTAACAAGACACTTAGGGTGAAATTCCGGCCCCAGTGAAATCAATTACAAATCTCCCATTGTTTTCAATGAGACCAGGATTTCTCCCTTGGTGTTTTGATTCAGTTTGTGTTTATGACCCACCAAGCAAAAAGCCAAGAGTAACAATCTAGGCTTCATTAAGGTTTTTGTTTGTGTTTGTTTTAAATCTTTTGAAGAAACATCCCAGAGAATCGGAAGTGTTTCCTTTTTATGAACACAAGCCAAATGACATGGAGCAAATCTTTCAACACACGCAACCCTCCCACCATCACCACACAGAAAAGTCTTTCTCTGCAATAATGTCCCAACGTTACCGCTTGCATTCCAAAACACAGGACAGCAACAGAAAGTGTACTAAGCCACCACTCTATTCCTTAATGTTGCTCATCATAGGAGGCAATTCAAACTTTGCTATACTGTATGTGCATAACATCTAGCTATAACACTGATCCAAGAGCAGAACCATTAGCATGGTTTCTCACGCACTGCTGTGGGAAGTCTTAACAAATCCTTTAATTAAACAGCTGACTTAATACTTAGCAGCATGTTTGGAAGTAAACAGTGTTGCCCACTCTATTTTGTCCAAGTCTCCTGATATTTAGTGCTTTAAGAAGTGTCATCTTTAGAGTCATATGATTACGTGAGAATTTCAGCTATCATTTAAAAAAAGTTTCTAGCCTTCACTATTGTGAAAAGCTTGAAAACGTGAAAACTAAAAACTCAAAATAAAATAAAGGCAGAGAACCCCAAACTTATCCTTTTTCTAAGTACCATGATTTTTGGCTGACTGGGGCTGGTAATACTAAACATTAAAATAAATAAAACAAAATAACAAAAAAGATTGTTTGACTTGCCTTAATAGGATCAAGAATGGAGAAGCTGACTGGAAGCAAAGATCAGTTAGGAAACTTACTAGCTCTCCTTAGACACAGGAGGCCCATATTATGAACATCATGTTAGCTTCCAAGACTTAAAATATAGGATGTGCTTCCTCTGATGGGCCAATTAAGCCTAACTTTGTTACTGTAAGCCCCATCTATTCATTCTGGCTTTTCCTGAGCCAGGCAAGCAAGTTGAGGAATTGTTTTAAGCTGTCTTGTTGTCAGCTATTTATATTTCATATTTTAAAATGCCATTTACACGAATATGTTCTCTGAACATATTCTATAACAAGGCCACTTGCTTTCTGGGCTAATGGTGCTGGGAACAAAGACGTCATGCTCACTTCTCATGGGAGTCTATCGTTGTGAAGCATTGATCCCTGTTTGAAGACCACCAGGACCACTGTTTGAACTTGACAGTACCTTGGACAGACTGCCCAAACGAAAAAAATAACTGATGTAGGTAGTGTCCAGGCAAAGCTTTGCAAGCCAAAAGGAAGAAGTCATCATTACTCTCTAGCTAGACTGTTTTTTATATCCCACATGTGCTTTTAGTTCATTCTGGAAGTGGGTACAAAGACTCAAAATCAGTTTGCATTAGAATAGAAGAAATGTTACTGTACACTAGTAACTCACAAGACAAAACTTCATATGGACTTTTAGCACAAGTCAAAGCCTGCATATACTGACAAAAGAGGCCAGAAGGGCTTGTAATTTCACTTATGCTTTAAGTAGGTCTTGTTCATACGCAACCCCATTCACGGCAACAAACAAAACCAGAAAGTTACAGAGACTTCAGTGTAACGAAGCACGTCATGCTTAGGGTAGCTCGTTTTAGTAAAATCATTTACATTACTCCTCATGTGATGATTTGGGGAACATGTCTATGTTGAGAAATTGTTGAATCATGGAATGCCTCAATGTTGCCCTTTTCAGCAAATGATGGAGGCCACAGCACGTACCTACCAAATCAGGTACCATGGTTGGTTGTTAGATCTTAAAGGGTCACCCACTCAAGTGGAAACACTTGGGAAGCTAGTTCCTCCTACTTCTCTATAGAGAGGGGAAGTGGACAATTCCCAGCAGCAGAACAAAAGATCCATATGGCACGACCTATAAACTTGAGGGAATCACAAAGCAAGACACAGGACACTTTTGGCAGGAGAGAGGGGCATGCTATTATAGGAGAGATGTCCTATTTACCTGAAGGACCAGCCAAGGGCAAAGGAAAGTGAGCTGATCTTGAGAAGGAGAAGGACTCCATGAGCTACAGGAGAAAGATTCTGGATCCCCCAGAGGACTCTGCCCACACCCAAAGAACTCGTCAGAGCACTGAAGAAACTGAGGCATGGAAATGCATATAGGTGTTATCATTTTGTCTAGGTCTGTGTATCTCTTATGCTAGATACAGAGTAATGGTGTTTAGCATCCTGTGCAAAGTTCTGTTGCCCCAGAGAAAACACTGTAAACCCAAAGCACCACACATCTGGAGTAGGGGGAGAGGACATGCTTAAGCTATAAGGCAGTCCGAGGGGTCAGCGCTGGTCCCAGGGTCTGGGCAGTTGGTATCCCAGCTCTCAGAAGGGGGTGCTAGACAGAGGATCTATACCCTGAGAGTAGGCCTAGAAACCCCAGCCAGGGCCAGGGCCTGCACTCTGCTCAGGCTCAGGAAGCTTAAAGAGCAGATGGGGCCCAGTGTGGTGTACTCCAATCATAATCCTCTAGCTGGATGCTCACGAGGCTGAGCTCTACCAGGTCTGTGTGCACAACACCCATTATCTCATTTTTATTGCCCAAGCAGGGCAACATAACTCAAACTACTGCATCATGCCCATCGGAAGGGTAAAACTGAGTTATAGCTTTAATCCTGAATAAAAATTTATCTTGTTGTATCCTTTTAATTATTTTTCTAGTTCAACTGCAAACTGGAAGTATTTATTAAAACCCAAACCATCCTTCCTATAAGCCAAGTCTCAAATGCATATTATTAAGGGCAAAAAATCATCATCTTCTTTTTAAACTTTTCTACGTAACGATTTTTAAAAAAAATGTAGAAAGGAGAAAAGATTCCACTTTTGTCAAGCAGCATACAATATTGAGAAACAAAAATCTCCATGGCCAACTTCCCTATCTCTAAGAGGGTGGAGGGAGAATAATACCCACAATTCACAAAGCACTTTTACTATTGAGCACTATAATTTTTGTTTTTTTAATTAAAGTGTTTACTTTCCTATATACTGTCTTTCACCTACACTGGAATGGTACTTGCTGTAGTTTTGCGGCTTGCTGCTAGCCACACCCACTCTCTGAACACTGTGTGGTACCATACACATACATAGCTAGTCATATCTTGTATTATGATCTGAGGGAGGTACGTTTTCAATGAGCCTCTCATCTTTCCTACTCACCATCCACAGAGGATCGACATTTTTTTCCTAGAACAAATATGAACAAGTTTCAAATTTGAAGACTGAGAACAGACAAGTATGACCATAACACAATTACATGGGCACAATTTCAAAAGTGAATGTTTTATGATCAGATGTAAAATGCGTGATGTGGCTATAACCTTCAACTGGGGTGGGGAGGGGGGAAGGAAGAGAGATTTGGGTCTTTTCAGCAAATAGAAGTTTGCATTTTCAATAATTGTATACCGATACTTGAAAGTGTTCTTCCAAGAACAAGGACATAAGGATGTAAATCAATTTAAAATGTAATTAGCTCTGTGACTTCCAGTTATTCACACCACTCCATGAATGGGGGTGGATGATTTTTCCCTACAAAACCTGCAGTTGATTTGCTAGTTTTCCAAAACAGTCTAGGCAACATTTGATCTGCTCAACATGAACATACTTCCCTACCTCCTCACACACCATCGTCCTTCATCATTGTGTTGTATTTTAAGTCTAAATTACAGCACAAAGCTCTCAGAGCAGGAACACTGTCTTTATTGTACATTTGCTTATAAAAAGTACCATGACTAGCTACAGAGCTATATATAGTATGGAAAATGCAGGCTGTACAAGTAAGAACAACATGTAAATAGCATAGTTAAACTAACAGAAAGTACCATAAATATAAAATTCAAGAGATTTAAGTAATTTGGCACACAGTGTTTTATGAAGTTTGTTTTTTGAGTCATATGCAGTATGTGTGTTATTAATATGATGAGTATTTTCCTGTAAGAGATTCTCAGATCTTGACAGCTAGTTATTCACTATGCCAAAATACCAATATTCGTGCTGCAGTCAAACCACAGGTGGAATTCCTGGAACATAGCTCCTGTTACTAAAATTAATTGCTATACCATGTTGTCCCATATTCTGTAGCATTTCTTTTCAGCATGTTCCGTTAAGTTCACCGGACTACTACAAGAGTGCTGAATTCATTTAATTAAAATTACCAGGAACACCTTGACCCATAAAGGTATTAAAAATATTAACTTCTTTCCCATGTCAGTTTTAAT
Organism: Emys orbicularis; assembly: GCF_028017835.1. Lineage (NCBI taxonomy): Eukaryota > Metazoa > Chordata > Testudines > Emydidae > Emys > Emys orbicularis. The sequence goes on along the minus strand of NC_088684.1, from coordinate 76,833,155 downwards.
GCTAGTCCCTTGTGTCATGCTTTATTACAACCATTTGAAACAACAATACACAAACCATTGCACAACCCTTTTTTTAGTTTCTTAAGAACTATCCTACTTACTTGGGCATCCTATCTTAGTTTCTGATTGAGTTTACCTTAAATTTGTGTCCTTAAGTCAGTGGTTCTCAACTTGTGGTCCGCAGACCCTGGGGTCCCTGGACTATGTCTAAGGCAGCAGTTCTCAAACTGCGGGTCAGGACCCCAAAGTGGGTCATGACCCTGTTTTAAGGGGGTCACCGGTGCTGGCTTAGACTTGCTGGGGCCTGAGGCCGAAGCCTGAGCCCCATAGGGTTGCCAACTTTCTACTCACACAAAACCGAATACCCTTGCCCTGCCCCATCTCCGAGGCCCCATCCCTCTCTCACTCCATCTTCCCCCTTTCTCGCTCACTCTCCCCACCCTCACTCACTTGCTCATTTTCATCAGGCTGGCTCAGGGAGTCAGGGTGCAGGACGGGGTGAGGGCTCCAGCTGGGGGTTCAGGTTCTGGAGTGCACGAGGGGACTCAGGTCTGGGTTTCGGAGTATGGGAGGGGGGTCAGGGCTAGGGGTGCAGGTTCCAAGGTGGGACCAGAAATGAGAGGTTCAGGGTGCAGTAGGGGGGCTCCGGGCTGGGGCAGGGGGTTGAGGTGCAGGGGGGGTGAGGGCTCCGGCTAGGGGTGCGGGCTCTGGGGTGGGGATGAGGGGGTTGGTGTGTAGGAGGATGCTCCAGGCTAGGGCTGAAGGGTTTGAAGGGTGGGAGGGGCATCAGGGCTGGGCCCGGGGGTTGGGGTGCCAGAGGCGTGCAGGCTCCAGCTGGGGATGAAGGGTCTGGGGTGCAGAAGGGGGCTCCAGGCTGGGATTGAGGGGTTCAGGGGAGTGCAAGGGGCATCAGGGCTGTGGTAGGGGGTTGGGGCACAGGAGGGGGTCAGAGATGTAGGCTGGCGATTACCTAAGGCAGCTCCCGGAAGCAGCGGCACGTTCCCTCCCTCCCACCCCCCCGGCTCCTATGCAGAGGCACGGTCAGGCAGCTCTGCGCGCTGCCCCATCCACAGGCACAGCCCCCGCAGCTCCCATTGGCTGCAATTCAGCCAATGGGAACTGCAGAGCTGGCGCTTGGGGCAGGGGCAGCACACTGAGCCCCCTGGCTGCCCCTACGCATAGGAGCTGGAGGGGGGGACATGCCGCTGCTTCTGGGAGCCTCGCGGAGCCAGGGAGCTTGCCTTAGCCCCAATGACCGGACCATTAATGGCCCAGTCAGCAGTGCTGACCGGAGCCACCAGGGTCCCTTTTTGATGGGTCCCTTTTCCGCTAAAAAAAAAAAAAAAAAAAAAAAAAAAAAAAAAAAAATCGGACACCTAGCAACCCTAGAGCCCCACCAGGCAGGGCAGAAGCCAAAGCTTGAGGGCTTCAGCCCTGGGCAGCGGGGCTCAGGTTACAGGCCCCCTGCCTGGGGCTGAAGCTCTTTGGCTTTGTCCCACCCCCACCCGGGCTTTCCCCTCCTCCCCCGAGTAATGGGGCTTAGGCAGGCTCAGGTTTCGGTCCCAACTCCTGGGTCGTGTATTAATTTTGTTGTCAGAAGGGGGTCACGGTAAAATGAAGTTTGAGAACCTCTGCTCTAAGGGGTCCGCAAAAGACAGACTGAAAACTAACTGAACAGAATTCAACTATACACACACACACACACACACACACACACACACACACACACACACACACACACACACGCAATAGATTTCCAAAGGGGTCCACATTCGAAATGTCCAAAGGAGTTTGCAAATGAAAAAAGGTGAGAACCACAGTCCTAAGTGATATTTTAAAAGATTAAACCAAACCAATGCACTAAATCTCCCAGAAGACTTTGACAAATTTCTTTTAATAACAATAATAATTAAAAAACAGAGCCATCATTTAAAAAAATATATATATATTTTTTCCTCTACTCCTGAACTAAAAATTTGCTGGAGAGATGTTCCTTAGATATTTTATTTTAAAAAGGTAATCTTTGTACACAGGTCAAGAGTGCAAAATTTCAGCACAGAAGGTCTATTTTGTGCCTTTATCTAGGTACCATCCCTGTGATATCTGAGCACTTATGAGCATGTGAAAATAGCAGCTTAGGACAAACTGTTCTGAATCCTTGACTACCATAGCAGAGCATTATCAAGAGCCCACAATAATAGAAGTAGCATGTTGATTCAAGAACATACAGTACACACTATTGTATCTGAAGTTGCTACTGAACAAGAGGCTCAAACAACAAGCGTTTTTAGCTTTAAAATTCAGAGACACATTAGTCAACTCAAGTCCACCTCATCTGGAAGATTGTTCTACACTTGAGAATAGGTGTTGCCAAGTTACTTGGACTCCAACTCCAGGAGGGCACTATCATTTTCATAGATGCCCCAAGGTAGCAGCAGACTTAAAACAATTTAAAAGCTTTTTCACTAAAATGTTTCTGGAACACGTTTCTGCCTGTTGGAAAGGAAAATACAGCAAGCACTGGTTAGTGGCAGGCAGTCATCTGCTTTTTCACTCAATTGTGATGATGGAATCAGCAGACCATGAGGGAAAGTATGTGTGTGGGGCAGAGGGTGGAAGATTATATTAACTGTGTGCATTGACATATGTGCAATTCAAACATTAATGGTCTGATTTTTCAGAGCTGCTCAATGCTTATGGGGAAAAGTCAGGCCATAGGTAAGCTTTCACTAATTCCAAAGTACATCCTGTCTTTTTGCCTTCTCCTAACTGGAGGCTTTACCTACCCACTGAACCGTCACCTACCTGCACACTGTACAATAGCTTGCCTCACACAGCATGGGTGTTTGGATCATGTACATTCCGATGGGCTCACGTCTTTTTGATCTACTTTGGTTTTTCGGAAGTGGTTCTTACCACCTCCTCCAAATACTACAGCACTTTGCAATAGTTTCTTGAAAGAAGATTATCCACAATAAACGATACCACACAAACCTCAGAGGAGTGAAATTCTTAGTATAAAACCATTGCTCAATTTCAAGGATATCCCTGAGTTTGTAAAAGGATGCAATGTCAATTGTTCACTATGTACATAGTCAAACTGTTCTATTTAGTGTGATGTTCTTTGTCTCGAAACCATACAACACTATCTTATCATTTAGAACTAGACTAAACACTTCACATGCTGTAGGGAACAATCTTGCACTAACAGGGGAATGGAGTAGATCGAGGTCTTTTCCATCTCTAATTTCTAAATCGCTTATTATGATTCTAAACACCTTTTTAAAAATAGGTTACCTCTGGTGTGGTACCTCATTGAGGACAGGATTTACAATGTAATAAATAAAGCTTGTTCCTCCCAAGCAGCAACCTGGCAACCTCAAGCCTAGCCAGATCAAGTAAAGTATCTCCCAGTGCAGTTTTTAAGAGACAGTTTAAACAGGGTTCATAAGATATTTCACTCAACTCCACAACCCCTCCTTTTCATAGGCTTTCCCTCCTTGAAATCCACATCATAATTCAGTCAGTCTGCCTTAAAGCAACCACAAATATTGCATTTATGCTGCGAGTCAAAAGAAATTATTTCCCCCTGAGTCTTAATAACTTATAGTGATCCATCAACACTATCTCCAGAAGAATTCAGAGTGGTGTTCTCAGTTAGGCTCAGCGAACAGCCAAAAGTGACTTCTGAACACTGGTGCCTCAAGCTGGGCTATCTACCCAGCCAGACTAGTGCCAGGATGTTTGATTTTAAAAACACTAGTATCATTCGTTTTAAATATTTTTTCTGGAGTGATGATTGTTAAATAGCTGACAGCACCGGGAAATATTTTTATCCACAGGATGAGTACAAGCAGACTGCAGTGATAGTGATCTCATCGCGAGAGAGACCAGTCTCTGGAATTGAGAGGGAATGTGGTCCCAGGTCCCTCCTTGGGGATAAAAAACAAACAATAGCAAGCTGTCAAAAGTTAACAATGGTGCTAGGATGACAGGAGTCCTAATAAATAAGACAACAGTAGGACATTGAATTTTCCTATTTAAAAACAAAAGCTGGATTTGAATGCCAGACATGGAGTTCACCATTTGCTGCCAAAAAGCCATGCAGTTTAACTCTTTAACCAAAGCATAATTTTCCACTTCTTAGTCTTAATAGCATTTTTCTTCCGGCTTCCGAGATTATCCTTAGACTACACCAGTGCTACCAGAAATTTCAAAAACCTTGAGAAAATTAGGATAAGCTCTACATGGAGTTTTGACTCATTTAGCAGATAAAGAAGATAGTATTATAACTCACCAGAAAGGTCTAAAGTTAAGTAATTTGTTGTCTATTTATAATCCCTGAACAGGCTGAGACAACATTACCTCAGAGACCTGCTCTCGCCTAATACCCTGCAGTGCGAGTAAAGGTCATATAAAGGTATTTTTGCTGTTAGATCCTGGGGTGCAATCCTTTCCCCTTGGAAGTTAATGGCAAAACTCCCACTGACTTCAATGAGGCCAGGATTCCATCTCCTAGAGTGTAATTCAGGGGGCGGAGGCAGGACTCTCTCATCCAGTTCTTACTGTTTTTTAAACTTGTTCTCCTTGGTCTGACAGAGCCAATTTGGTGAGCTTAGTGTTTGTTAGTTGTGTTTGCACTTGGTTACCTTGGGTTTTCTATTAATATTTAGCCTGTTAAGACATACTGGCAACATGCATGGTAATAGCAGTCAAAGTACTGTCACTTGTTAAGGTGACAATGTAGCTTTTTTTATATTTATATATATATATATATATATATATATATATATATATATATATATATATATATATATATATATATATATATATATATATATATATATATATATATAAATATAAATATAAATATAAATATAAATATAAATATAAATATAAATATAAATATAAATATAAATATAAATAAATAAATACCAGCAATTGCTATGGCAATAGGCACTTAATAAAGACACAAAACCAACAGCATCTGAAATGCAGTATTTACCATCTTTAAGGACCATTCTATATTTCAGAGGACTAACCACTTTAGCGGCATTATGATGAATTACCAAGTGCAAGCTATTTAGAAATTGGAACTAAATATTCCTAACAGCTTGAACTAGCCCAGTTTTCATCAGAAGCTATGAATATATATCTTTTAATTTCAGTTTGAGGTGAGATGTCACAGCCTAACTACTACCATGTGCAGTTTATATATAACTAGGCAGATTTCTTCTTCCCTCACTCCTCCCCACCCCAAGGAAACCCCCCAAACCCACTCTCCCTAACCCAAAAGTAGCTTTAGTTCAGGTAAATATTTCAGATCTTGATTCTGGACAATAAATGTTTCTGTTTCACATCAGCTGTATTTTTATCATTTCCGGTGTATGTAACTGTGCTTACAGAGCAAGTAGAACTATTTGGAGGGAATATTCTCCCAGGATGTTCATATCTGCATTCTAAGTTATAGGCGATTCTGGCACAAGAAATGTGACTTCATTCATTCATTTTCACTTTATTCACAGTTTGAAGTCATCAGACATGATGATACTAAAGCTATGTCTATACTGCACCACAGCGCAGACTACAGGGGCATAAACTGCAGAGCGCACCTAAGTGTTGTACTTTCAATGCCCTGTGTGGATGCTGTTGGTGCAAACTAAAAATGTACTTAGTTCGCATTGACACTGTCCTGTCTGAAAGAGGATGCTTTTAGTTCATGCCAGCAGTGTCCATGGGGGGCAGTTAGACGGCAACACTTTGGTGCGCTCGGCAATTCGCATCACCCTGGTTCTCCTCACAGGGTAGACAGTCCCTGACAACAGAGCAGTGAAGTTCTTGCACTCAAACAATTTAATAATTCCATTTTTCTAAGACCTAAATCACAAAAGAGATGAGAAGACAACATTACAATAATCTCCACATCGCTAGAAAACTTCAAGACAGCAACTGTTCAAAAACAAGAAAAATGAAGTCTTACAAACACTGACATATGAAAAAAATCTCCAGCTCCTCAATCCCTCTTCCTACTCCCCCTGCTACTCCCCCAAAGAGTGTTAATTTTTGTTAAAAGTAAACTAAGGGAAAAGCAGCTGGTTGAGGAGACTCAAGTAGCCAACATTTTAAACCTAGGGCACCTGAATATAGGCACCTAACTAAAAGTGGCTTGAATTTTAAAGGGGGCAGAGCACATGCAGCTCCCCATTGACTACAATGGGATTTGTGGATACTCAACACTGTTTTTAGATCAGGCCAGTTTTAGGCTAACTAACTTCAGGCACCAAGGTTTGTAAAATGTTGGCAGATGTGTTTACAAGTTGTGAATATTTTCAGTGAAGCTCACTTTAAAAACCCAATGCAACCTGATAGAATTGGTGTTACCTGTCCAAGTTACAAAGAGTGTTAAACTTCAGAGTTTATATGCATCCGAAGAAGTGGGTTGTAGCCCACGAAAGCTTATGCTCTAATAAATTTGTTAGTCTCTAAGGTGCCACAAGTACTCCTGTTATTTTTGCGGATACAGACTAACACGGCTGCTACTCTGAAACTTCAGAGGATGCATGTTAGCAATAGGTTTTGCCTTTGGTTTCTCCTATCCTTAATTCAGAGATGTCCTCTGTCAGATTCCCATAAGTGGCTTTGTTATCCAGGGTGTAGACAGAGGACCTGGAATGACAAGTCTTTCAGCCACTCGTATAAATATCACACAAACTCTACTTTCTCACTTCAGGGGACAAAGCTCTGGTCTCTGGTTCACCGCTTCCTCCCTCCCTCCCATTCTAAGACAATCCCCTTTGAGGCAGAAAACACTCTCTGGTACCAGTGAGGGAGTCTTAATCTTGTCTGCATTCTTTATAAGACACTGACTTTTGTGACTGCCATCTCTGTGACACCGCAAGCTAACGCACAGAGACCTCTAAAGAGATGCAGAAAGATCTAAGTGCAAGGTTGAGCAGTATCTGTGCCTCAATAACTATAAGAAACTCCTCTCACCACTTCCAAAAACAAGACACAAACAACAAATCAAGGGAGATGGGGCGGGGGGGGAAAGAGGGGTGAGAGAGAGAGAGAGAAGCATTGGGGCATGAGGCCAATAATAATTTTATTTCCAAGAGCTCTCCCTGCTCCCAAAAAGCTTCCAGTGCCCTTCTAATAAGTGGGGCCCTACCAAATTCACGGCCATGAAAAATGCATCATGGACCATGAAATCTGGTCTCCCCCAGTGAAATCTGGTATTTTGTGTGCTTTTAACCTATACTGTACAGTTTTTGTAGGGGAGAACAGCATTTCTCAAATTGGGGGTCCTGACCTAAACGGGAGTTGCAGTGGGGACCCACAAAGTTATTTTAGGGGGGGGGGGGTCGCAGTATTGCCACCATTACTTCTGAGATGCCTTCAGAGCTGGGCAGCCAGAGAGCGGCGGCTACTGGCCGCAGTAGCGCAGACATAAGGGTGGCAATACCATACCATGCCACCCTTACTTCTGTGCTGCTGCCTTCAGAGCGGGGTGGCTGGAGAATGGCGGCTGCTGACTGAGGGCCCAGCTCTGCAGGCAGCAGCACAGAAGTAAGAGTGGCAATAACATACCATGCACTTACTTTTGGGCTTTCGGCCAGCAGCCACCTCTCTCCAGCTGCCCAGCTCTGAAGGCAGCGCCACCATTGGAAAAGCAGCACAGAAGTAAGGGTAGCAGTACCGCAACCCCCCTACAATAACCTTGCAAACCTCCCCCCCCCCCCAACTCCTTTTTCAGTCAGGACCCCTACAATTACAACACAGTGAAATTTCAGATTTAAATAGCTGAAATCCTGAAATCTACGATTTTTTAAATCCTATGACTGTGAAATTGACCAAAATGGACTGTGAATTTGGCAGTCAAAAAAGGTCACATCAACAATGATGGCAAGTCAACAAAGATGAAGAAGAAGAAGCATACATCACATAAGCCTGGGAGAGAATTATGAGATTATCAAGAGACATATTACATCTGGAATTGCTTCCAGCAACCTGACAATCTTAAGCACAACTGTCGGAGGCCATCTTAGCTGCTTCAAGTCACAGAAGGTGTTACTACACTACAAGTTACATTAACATAACAGTTTTCACACAAATATTGCAGTGCCCTGTGATGTAATACTATAAAACTAATCAGCAGTTAAGGCGGAAAATCTTTTCTTCACCCTACTTCTGACCATCAGGACACAAGGACTACAAAGCGATATAGGAAAGATACTGCATAATTAAGGGGCAGAGTTACAAAAAGCTCTGGCTCCCATCACCTCAGGATTATGATGACAGGTAAGCAATAGGCTGATTCCAGTGTGGATGAGCAGATAAAGTAAGCTGAGATATTACTTAAGCATGTTGGCCCAGTCTCAAAGCCATAAAAGGACAACTTTTAAGTCAAAGGCAAAACTTGGTACTCAAACCCTCCATGTCACTTCATAGATGACACGTTGAAAGTACCGTAACTGCTGCAACAGGCACCCAAACATGAGCTGTCTTCCTATACCATCAAGGGAAAACCAATCACTCCTACATTTGTACTGGGCCAAGAAGAAGCCATTGTTTTTGTACCTCCTGAGCTGCTCTCGCTGGACTGATCCCTCTCACCCAAGTTCTACCTCCTGAACTCTCTCTCTGTGACTGGCATAATACTTTTATGACCACCAGTTGCTGGTCTCTGAAAATCTACGATTATTTCCATGACACTCCAAACCTTCAAGGAGCAGCAATACCAAATATCATTCCCAAATTCTTGTCTCATGTGGTAGCATGTTGCTCTACTAGCCATTCTATCAGGGGCATAACTTCTAATTTCCAGATTTTAATAGAAAATAATATGCTGACCTAGAGACTGTAGGTTAGCATACAAGTAAATACACCTCTACCCCGATATAACGCTGTCCTCGGGAGCCAAAAAGTCTTACCGCGTTATAGGTGAAGCCGCGGTATACTGAACTTGCTTTGATCCGCTGGAGCGCGCAGCCCCGCCCCCCCGGAGCGCTGCTTTACCACGTTATATCCAAATTCGCGTTATATCGGGGTAGAGGTATAGTAATAAAAAGTTCCTTTTCTTTGAGATTTACAGACTTCTCATGTAACCTTTTTTTAACAGGTCTGTTGCCCTTTCAATCAACATTAACATGATGAACATTTATGGCTTAGACTACTTGGTTTATTTAATATTCCTTGTACCTTGGCCTTGATGTATGTTCCACAACATGTAATCACAGGATTGAGCTTTAGGTGTTGCAAATGTCCTCCTAGATTTTTAACCATGTATTTTTTTTACTCTCAAAGATTCCCAACTGACATTACATTGGACTCACTGAGCTTCCCCAAACTCACACACACAAAAGAGCATGATCCAATTTGTTTAAACCAGTAGACTACAGAAAGAAAATGGTGAAAGCCAAAACTCTACTGTAACATCTAATAAGCAGAGATGTCTGGTTTAAGAGTGCAAAACAAATGCAGTTTTAGTATGTTGTAGCATTCTGCAGTTCTCCCCACCCTCAGAACCAGAATCTGAATTTTTATGGGGGTAACATTTTTCCAAGCTAGAAACTCTTGGAGCTAATCGTTAACCTTATAAACATCCCCTCACTTCTGCATTTTCCACAGTTAATGATGGATTACTTGCACCCCAATAAATGAAGCAGCCCCAGACCCACAAGAGACATGCAGTTCCTTCCAGAAAGCATTCAATGTCTTTTTGCAAACCAAGGCTAACTGAAAAAGAGGTATTTCACACACTCCTGTCAGAATCCATCCCTGGCAGAAGCTTGTGGCCCCAGAGATGAGAGCAGGCCGCAAGGAAACGTGCTGGGACCCAAGTCACTGAGAGGACCCCTGGACCTGTGAGGATGGAACAGCTGGAGAAGCGCAGGTCCAAAAGGCGGCGGGCTACGATTAGGTTCTGTCCGCAGCTCTGCCCGTGGCAAGCTGGGGGTCCCCGGGCAAGTCACTTCACGCCTGTGCCCCGGGTCGGGCAGCCCCCCAGCCGTGCAGGGGCCGCGCCGCGCGCTCCGGGGAGTCTCCCCCTGCCTTGCAGGCGCGGGATGTGCCGGAGGAGCCATTCCCGCCCGCCGAGTCTGCAGAAGTTAATAGTTAATGGGCGGCTGCTGTTCCCAGCCCTGGTCCCCGTCCCCCGGCGGCCCGGGGCTTTACTCACCGCTGTCCAGCCGCACGAGCTGGGGCAGCCGGTAGGTGCTAACCAGCTGGTCCAAGGGGACGGACACCGCGCTCCACTTCACATCCTTGAGACTGGATCCCAGCGAGGGGCCCGGGTCCATCTTCCCTTCCGCCTCCGGGCCCGGGGAGGGGGAGTCAGGCTGGCAGGCGGCGGCGGCTCCTGCCCGGCGGGGTGCTGCAGCCAACAGGACGGAGCTCGCCTTGCTCAACGGCGGCTGCTGCAGCAGCTGCTGCCGCCGCCTCCGCCTCCACCTCCGCTTCCCCGGGACATGCTAGGCTTGGTGAAGCGCAAGGTGACACCCGCCCAGCGGCTGCGGCTGCTCCTCCAGCCCCCCGGGGCTGCTCCCCGCTCGGCTCGCAGCTGCGACTGGCCCAGGAAACGCCATCCCAGCACTGACTAATCAACAGGGTGCGAGAGACGCCTGCGCAGCTGCTGCTCCTCCCCGCTCCCAAAAGGAAAGTGCCGGGCTGGCTGGCTGGCTGGCTCCCTCCTGCTCTCCCTGAACTGGGGAGGCTCTGGCACCGGAGCTCCGTGCAAAGTCTGTCCCGCTCGCTCCCCCCTCTGACCGCTCTGGCAACCTGCAGCCGCCAGCCTGGAGCCGCTGCTCAGAGCCCCTAGCGGGCAGCCCCCGGGCTGCGGAAGGGCCAGGACTTAGCAGGCGCAGCTCCTGAGAGCCATAAATAGAGTAGGACGTACATTTGACCTACAGTACTGCCCAGGGGTCAATGCCCAGCTTGGCCACTGACTTGCTTTGAGACGCTCTGCATCTCCCGTTCCCCATCTGTGAAACGGGATAACCTCTGTAAAGCACTTGGGGAGTCCTGTGTCAGGAGTAATACCTACTGTTTACACAGCAGCAGAAGCCGTTGTGGCCCTAAACAGCCAAATAAAGGGTTGCTGTCCCAAGGGGTTACATATTTCTTCTTCCCAAAGTGGGATAAAGTGGTTTGCCTTATTGATCCCTGCTTGATCACCTAAACTCCGCCTCTGAGTCTGCTCCAGGCTTTGAGGTTTATTTGCATAACCTGTATTTCATCATCCATCTGCAAACATCTATATCTAATCTCTATAGATGGTATTTTATAAAACGTTAAACCATAAACTACAAAAAAGACACTGGCTACAAAGACCCTCCAAACTTAATATTATTCTCCTGTAGAACACTGAAGTCTTAAAGGGCACTTTGTCCTTTTTTACACCAGCTAACAGTAAAATGTGCAAGTGGGTTTGCATAATTTCAAAAGCAAATTCCACATCTGGAAAGATAATGCTACTAATTTTACAAAGTGTTTGAGCTTTAAAAATTGTTCAGAGTGCTATCCTGCAGTGAGTTCCCAGAATTTTTGTTAGCAAAACCTCTTAAGCCGCAAAAAGAACACAGAATGACACAAAGTAAAGTATATACAATATGTAATTTCCTTTAACATAAATTGTGTGTATTTTAAGCGAAACAACTCTCTGGGCTCTCTTCTCTTCACAGATATGAGATTTCCATGTGTTATTTCCCTGTGCATGGAGGGAAGACAACAGATCCCTTTGAATATACTTTTGTGTTTAAACTAAGTATTATTTACTATTATTATTTGTATTACTGTAGTGACTAAGAGCCCTAGTTATGGACCAGCACACCCTTGTGCTACATGCTGTACAAACACAGGTAGACAAATATTCGGCAGTTTCACTTCTCTTATCACAGCAATTTGGATTTATAGGAGTTTGCATTAAATCTCTCCACCATTTAATTCAGTGTTGGAGATTTTGCCTGTGGAATTCATATCACATTAGGAAAGATATCCAATTAAGCTATAGATCAGTTTTCATTTGTGACAATGTTTGCATATTTAGGGCATGAAGATGATTAGATCAGGAATTTCAACTTATGATTATTACGTATGGGAATATTAAACATATGTTTGGTTATCATGGCATGAAATGTATCTGTTCAACGATGTTTTTAAATCAACCATTAGACTTCTTTTCAGAAGGGATTTTGTTATGAAGTCTTTATTTTGGAGAACCCGTATTTTATGTAACATTGTGATTCTTTACGAGTGTAGGACGTGCAGATTGCTAGGCAATGAGAACTGTTTTAAATCCATAAATAAAACAAATAAATCAATGGAGAAACTAACTCTAAGCCATTATATTGTATTGTGATGAGTTTACTGTGTTCACTTTGTTGTCAGAACTCTGATTTTATTAATTAGGTTGTGTGGATTGCATTACAGCAGCATCTGCTAATGTTAGCATATTTAAGACTGTATCAGCAGTATTTTTCAGTGATTTATAATACGCTTATAAAAATCCACTTATAAGATCTCACTCCAGGAGTGATACAATCTAGTTATGATATTGACCCAGACTGTGGCTGATCCTTCTGCTAGTGCACAAAAGAGGTGAGATGGCAAGGAGCCTTCTCCCTCCTTGTAGCCCTTCAAACATCCCACAAAGAGGCCAGATTTGCAATCTCTGCTAGTGCCCCCTGGACAGCAAGCAACCTCAAATGGGTGGGGAGGAGGAAGGACCATCAATAGATTTATCTCCTCCACTTGCTCTGAACAGCAAAATGGTTCAGCTGCAGAAAGAAGTACAACCTGCACAATCCTAAAGGCAGCAGTTGTGAGACCTATTGTGCTACAGACAAACCTCGGTTAGATTGTTTGCTTCCCATCGGACAGCGCGGTTTGGGCCTGTGCCTCAATTGTTCGATCTGACCCAGTTTCTTCAGAGCTCTGATGGTGGAAAACCTTCTTTCTTTGTTCTCAATTATGGTACTCTCAGGTGTTACTTGTAACAATAGTAAGTATTAAAAAATATTCAGACACAAGTGTGATTTTTCATTTGTGTCCCCTTAATAAATTAATGTTTGAAAAGTGCTTGGAAATCCTTGTGTGAAAAGAACTGTTGAAATGGAAAGTGATATTATATTAGCTAAAAGCATTATTCTAACTTGGAAAGCAAAAGAATGGTTTGAACTTGCCACTGGTGTAACAAACTCAGTGAATGTAGCCTATAAAATATAACATGTTATAAAATAATTTACAAGACCATGGTTAGACACTCTGTTCACTGGGACCTGAAGCACCTTTCTAGCAAGAACTGTTTTTAAACATGGCGCTGGCTAACATGCTTTGAATTCCAGTGTAGAGATGCCTCAGAATATGGTTTAAAGCTTGCCTCCCTCAAACCTCATGCAAGTCATGTGTCACTGTACTGGGAGAAATGTGTTGTTCTGCCTCACCTGGGGATAGTTATTGCTAATTTCTCTGAAGACTTTGAGCAAACACAAAGGAGAAAACTGTATTCAGATCCTCTTTATTTACATAGGTCTGCTTCAAACAGATTTTTAATGTCAGACATTTCCAAATTCCATTTTCTCTCCCACTGGTGGATTTGCCTATCTTCTACCTCCTGAAAACTTAATCTATTGTTATTGCTCAATTTTCACAGGATGTACATTTGATTTTTTAGAAGGTGACACCTACATACTGACTAAAATTGGTTTATCTAGTTCTGGGCAAATAGACATCTTGAAGTTAATAAGGATTCAAAAAGTTCAGTCAGTTTTAAAAATCTCTATGTTGCACTTCAAGGGGGTCATGGAACATGGCAGAGTGAACTCCCGAGTGTGCTGAGGCTATCTACCAGCATCCACCCCCGTCTACAGCTGGACACCATCCTTTTCCCCTCCAGAAGCCAAAAACTGTACACCTTAATCTGTGCTGGTACTTATGAGATCATCTCAAGTAGCAATGGCAAGCTCCTCTTCGATCTGCAAATCCCAAAGAAGAGAGACACCGCCCTCCAATCCCATCCCAGATGTCCACCACTGAGGACATTGAGAATGTGCTGACTCAAAAAGTGGCTGCAGACACTTCGGCAATTAAAGCTACAGTCACCAGTAGAAGGGCTGCCCAAATTGAGATACACCTCAGGGATATAAAATTAATTAAAGCTAAATTGACTGAGCTGGAAGGCAGATTATACAGAAACAATCTTATAATCATAGGAGTCCCTTAGGGAGAAGAACAAGGGAAACCTCTGGAATTTATCCCCAGACTTTAAACAGAAATTCTCAGTCTGCCTGCAGACTTTATACTTTACAATAGTACCTCAGAGTTACGAACACCAGAGTTACAAACTGATAATTCAACCACACACCTTATTTGGAACTGGAAGTATGCAATCAGGCAGCAGCAGAGACAAACAAAAAAACAAATACAGTACACTATTGTGTTAAATGTAAACTACTAAAAAAATAAAGGGAAAGCAGCATTTTTCTTCTGCATAGTAAAGTATCAAAGCTGTATTTAGTCAATGTTCAGTTGTAAACTTTTGCAAGAATAACCATAACGTTTTGTTCAGAGTTATGAACATTTCAGAGTTACGAACAACCTCCATTCCTCAGGTGTTCATAACTCTGATATTCTACTGTATATTGAAAGAGCTCACAGGTCTCTGGCCTGCCCCTGAGGCTAACCTCAGAGCCCTGATAATCAAATTTCTCAGGTTCATAACCAAAGAATCTGTCCTAGGCATGGTAACAGAAAAAGAAAGCTTCGCTGGGACAATCCCCCATCTAAAATCACCATTTTTCAGAATTTTGCAAGGGAAGTTGTGGAGCAGAGGGCAGCTTTTGTCAGGTCTAGGGCACTGGTAAAACAAAAGGGCCTAAAGGGTTATATGAGGTTTCCTGCATTGTTTCATGTAATAGCTGGAAATGTGACCCGTTCATTCCGAAAACCTCAGGAGCCAGAGAGCTTCATAAATAACTTAGAAATGACTTTTGGTGTGTTTTGTTCCTGGTTACACCAAATGCTGGTGTTTTGTTTGCCTTGGCATTCTTGCAGGCCTAACTCACTCCCATTATATTGACAGCCCTCCACCTTTGCTCATAGCTGGATGTGGTGAAGTGGGACCTATATATATGCTGTGTGTTTTCTACAGCGTGTTTTGAATTATGACAATATAGCACAGACATGCATGGACTGTCCCACTGATTAATATGTAATGCTATGTATGAATAGGTAATGTAACACCCTGCTAACTGTTAAATGTTGTGTCTGTGATTGATTTAATGAGTTGTCTGATGCTGAGGGAGTAGAAACATAAAACATGTTCCCCTCACCCCCCAACCCCACATTGGTGAACTACAGCAAATTCATTCTGAACCCTTTCTTAGCAAGCATCAGGTGGCTCGATGCAGGGAAGGCCAGCCTCTCTTAAGGTAGGCAGGCTGGAGTGAGTCAGGGGTATTTGCACATTGTTGAGAACCCTGAGAACAGAAGGTGGTCTCCTCTGATTTGGACTGTGCCATGCCATTGCTGGTGGATACCTGCAGCATGGACCTAGAGACTACAGTAAGGGAAGTTACCTACAATCATGCTAGCTTACCTCCTTATATTGCTGCATTACTGTAATGTAACCACCAAACATGTTTAGCAGGCAAACTATGTGTCTGGGGACACTGGTTTGGCTGCTTGCACTTAAGGTTGGGGTAACAGCTGGATTGTTTAGTGGTTGAAAATGGTTTGAAATATAGGGAATGGCAACTCCAACAGAAAATTACCACCACAAGGGAACTCTGACTTTACAAGAATCTGCTGCTTGTAATTAGACACAGTGTCCCTGATCCAAAACCCTTCTGAGCCTATGCGTCCTACACAATCTCAGAGACAACTATAACCACCTTTGGGACACTTGCTAAGTTATGGACTTCAAATCTTCCCCTTTGTTGGGGATATTTCCCATGTGGGGTTGTTATTTATAACAATTTTTGGACCCCAGAGAGTAGTGACAGGTTACCTACACCTGTCCCTCCAGAGTATGAAAAGGGTTTAGCTATGCATAGAGATGTTCTTTCAACATGCATTGCCAAGTACACAAATGTTCATACATTCCTGTAAATTATTTTTTTCCCCTTTTTGTTATATTCTATTGGTTCTCGTGTGTGTCCCGTTGCCATTATCTTGCCCAACCCATCTTTCTTCCCCTTTCCTCTCTCCTGATCTTCATAGTCAGAAAAATTACATGATGGATTTACAGCAAGCCTCACTAGGTGGCTGCATCTAACGTTGATGCCTTCCCCCAAGTCTCCTACACCTACCTTATTTGGTAGCAGTCTGACAAGTGGCGAGCATCTGGCAAGGTAATCCAAAATCTGTGTCTCCACTCTCACGGGATTGCGTGAGGGGAGCAGGGTGGGATGCAATAGAGCAAATGACACAAATATTCCATTCCCCTCATTTGTAAGATCACATACGAGAAAAATGTTGGTCATGAATTTCAATTTTATTTCCTGGAATGTAAAGAGACTCAACACTCTAATTAAAAGAAAACAAGTGTACTCATTATTAAAGAGAGCAAAGGCAGATGTAGTGCTTTTGCTGGAGACACACTTGACCACAGATAGGACTGTTAATGTAGAACATGACTGGGTAGAAGAAACAGTGTCTTGCTGCTTGTCATTCACATCTAGAGGGGTAGCCCTACTCTTCTATAAAGCACTGGCAGTAACATTCTCTGAGTCAATTTCAGATAATCAGGGCAGATTTTTAATCCTGAAAGTAAACACAAATGTATCTGAACTAATCATTGTAATATGTATGGACCTAATGTTGATGATCCCGAAACCTTCATAGGCTTTACTAAATTACATGGAGAACCCGATTGGTCAGGTTCTTGCCTTCTTCCATGTTGTCCTTTACGCTTTGAACAACCTAAGGCAGTGTCTGACACCCCCTTCTCCATTCAAATCCCTCCTTAAAACTAATTTCTTCCATAAACCCCACCAATGCTAATTTGCATCAATGATACTGTCACTCACCCAATCTCTGAAGGAAAACATAATTTAAAAGCAAATAAAGATATACTCCAAAATATTGTCCTTTGAGTCATTCAGTTCTTGTGCCGGTTCTATGATTTTTGTTTAGATGACAAACTCCTACCAGCAGGACCATGTCTTCCTTTTTGTCTTGTCATATCAGATAACAGTGCTAAGAATAAAGTGTGCCCAATAAAGAGGGTTGAATTGGCCCTGGTCTTTGGATGGGTGTTGAAGTTGGAAGACTTGAGTATGGGAGCCTTCTTCCCTTGGTGCATCATTTCTTTGTACATGGTCCTGAAACAATCATAGTATCTGTGATGATCAGGGGAATCAGTTTAGCTACAACTTTCATAAAATTAACCAGAATTTGTAATTGCTGTATCATTGAATTCTTCAATGTGTAGTGAGGCAACTCTGGGCTGACAGGGTCCCTAACAGGTATCACCCATCCTATCAAGAAGAAGCAGTAGAACAAAAGAAGTCATTAACCTTAACATCTGGACTCTGGATGAACAATGGATATGCTAAAGAGGGTGTCTGAGCTGGAAAACCTGTTCAGTCAAGTTCATCTGGGAGGAGAGTGGAGAATGGAAAATCCCCAAGCAGGAGAAAAAAGTGAGAGCAGGACTTTAAAAAGACTAATGAGGCTTGAGACAAAAGAAAGGAAGAAAGGGGTCCAGTTTTGTAGCAGAGGGGTCTTTTTCCTTCCAAAAGAAGCTGCGCTGGCTAGAGGGGGTGGGAAGCGATAGCATAGTGAGTGAGAATGACTGACTCCATGATGCAAGGAGAAGCCATGTACAGGAAGGATGATCCTGGACATCCCAGAGAACTCTCTCCAAATCCCAAAGAACGTTCAACTGTGGTGAGGAAACTGTGGTAGAGAAACGCATACATCTGTTTTATTGTTTTGTCCGGACAAACTACTTTTCTCTTGTGCTATCTAAAGTAAAGAGCTATTGTGTTAGAAACCTTTCCAAAGTCTATGCGTTATGTGCTTCAATTATCATGTGCCTGGAGAGGTAAACTGTAAACCAAAGAATTCACAGGTTGGAGCTCTGGGAACAAATGTGCTTAAGCTATGGGGGTGTCTTGGGGGGAACAGCACTAGTCCTGGGCACCTAGGACAGCTGGACCTCAAAGTCCCTTTTCTAACAGAGAGGCCAAAGAAACCATGTTGCATCCTTCTCAGACCAAGCGAAGCACAAAAAACACAAGGGTCCATAATGGTGGGACCCAAATAGAGCAGCCTAGTGAGTGTGCAGCAGGGGGAGCTTTACCAGAGCTGCAACAGTACTTACCTAAGAGGAGGGACTGCGTCTTATCACCAGCAGGTGAAAAAAATCACCCCGAAGGAGCAGGAAGAATTCACATCCCTTCCATACCATAGTGCTGAGCTGGCCAGTATCCCAGGTGGAGGAGACTGCACTATCTAAAAGGGATGATGCACTGGGGAGATTCCTACTGTGTACTGGGGAACTAAGGAAAGAATTGTCTCCCCCTAATGTGGACAGTGACTGTCACCCTCTTTTAACAGAGGATAAAATGATCTGGAGTAACCAGTAAAAGAAAGTACCCATGTTCTAAATCTTAAGATATAGAAATGTTACCTGTGTTTTATATGGACCAAATTTGGCCCTCAGTTACACCTGTGCAGATCCACTGCTCATTGGTGTAACCAGAGCAGATTTTGGCCCCATTTCTTTGTTTACAGTTTCTTGTCCAAATTCTGTTCTCACTTAGACCAGTGATAACCCAGAACAACAAATCAACTGAATTACTCTGGATTTTTACTGCTGTAACTGACAGCAGAATTTGACAAAATATTCATTCATTCATAAAGACATGGTA
The DNA here is from genome assembly GCF_028017835.1 of Emys orbicularis. Lineage (NCBI taxonomy): Eukaryota > Metazoa > Chordata > Testudines > Emydidae > Emys > Emys orbicularis. The sequence goes on along the minus strand of NC_088684.1, from coordinate 76,814,283 downwards.
GAACCAATTCAATTAATAATCAACTGGGGATACATAACTCCCATGCCAAAAATCATTATAATTAACCAAATCAGAATATATCAACTTCACTCCCTCAGCTTAATATTCTTTATTTGATTTGTGTGTGTGTGAAGTGGTTGTTCTTAATTAAAATAAACATACAGGATCTGAGTCTGTTCTTACTTATTATACTTGTATACATCAGGAGTTACTCCACTGAAGTCGGTGCTATAATACCAGTACAAAAATGGGTTCTAGTTAGAGCAGGAATCAGATTTTCAATGTATTTATACTGGGAGAAAGTGATAGTGTATAGATTAAAAGGCCACAAAAACTGAATATGCTTTTATTAATACTTAGATCACCTAGTATAAAGGAACAAATTGATAAGAACATTAGAAAACTTAAATATACTGAAAATATGCTATTACAATTATTTTACAAAACTATAAAACTTCTTAGCAGCTATTTATTGACCACTGGAAACATTCCATTGTTCTGATGTACAAATTAAGAGGATGCATACATCCATGTGTAACACGATGAAGTCTTTTTCTTAGCATCAAGAGTCCAGTAAATAATGATAATTGATTTGGTGTTCTATACACGGTGTGTAACATTACATTAGTGTAAAGACATGTATTTATGAACTTCTGTTTTTTTCTTCATTCTAAAGTCTGTCTGTATAATGTATGTACATTAGATACGTTTTTCTTTTCTCTTTTGGTCCTGTTACACCTCGTTTTGCACTGGTATTACAAAACAATACAAACTCTTTACACTGGGGGGGGGGAACCCCAAACAACCAATCTCTCTCCCCCCCCCCCCCAAAAAAGAACACAACATACTTTTCTGGATAGTTTTGGGAAGTGACCACCCAAGGACCCAGCAGAATCTCAGTTATGGTCTCTAATTTAATTGATAATGTCTCTAATTTAAACTTAATTCAGACTGTATTGGAAACTTTGGGAATATTTTAAATTGGTCATTTAGATCAGAGGGTTGTATGTGTGAGGGGCCCTTGTTGTAGGGTTCACTATGTGAAGAGACAGACAAAGAAAAAAAATTAAGGCAGTTATTAACTTCAACAAGAGAAGGATTGTACATTTAGGTCCCATTCCTGCAAACACTGGCATATATGAATAGTCCCACTGTGCTGGTCATAGAGGTCCTAAATGCAAATAATTGATTTAACTTCACTTTAAAAACTAGGAAATAGAACATTCATGTATATACAGTACTGTAGCATTGTAAATGTCAATACTTACAGCAGCAAGATTTCTATAACTTACAGAAATTGCCTAAATAATCAAATTCATTTTAACACCTTTGTGTATTCCTATGAAATAGTTAACATTTCCTGAAGTAAGACAGAAGTGCAGGTGGCATTTCATAACTGACAGCAAGTTCTCTTTTTCTTACTTTCATTTAGATCCACCACATCTAAGTCACACAATACGCAGGAATTCTGCAAAACAAATTAAAATGAACATGGCATTAAGACGAATGCAGCTGCACTATATTAACATAGATGCTTGAATATTGTTCTCCATGAGTGGACTCATAAGGCAGCCCATCATATATTTTAGCTTTATAAAACATTTTAGTGTGTCACTGAATATATTTCTAGCTCTGAAGAGTCAAATGAAAGGCTGGACATTTTAGGGAGTTTTCTAATAAATTGGATGAGTCTAGTGCCCATGGAAGTGACAGGCTGATAGGACATGCTCATACTATACTTGGCTCTAGCCCCTTTTCTGAGTCCTGAAAGATCCTAGGGGTGGGCATGTATGGTCTTCTGAGAAGACATCACAAGTCATGAGCTGATCCTGTAAATCTCTACTCACTGGAGTGGTACATACTGATGTAGATAGTGCTACTGACTACTTGCATAAGTAGCGCTTTCCCTCATGAGCAATTTAGCCCTAGTGTCATCTATGACTTTAAATAAGCATCAGATTTTGCTATGACAAATGGTATGGTAGTTTTGTGATGTGCACAAATATCTGTACTCATTTTCACATTTAATCTAAAGTAGAAATGGATTTTATGCTCTAAAACCCCAATCTTCAGAGATCCTGTACAGTGGTACTGATGAATTGACCTATTTTGCCTAGTTTTTCTAATTTTCTGTACAGTAATAAGAAGTATTATAAACTCCCTCAGCTCTGAGAAATTGGATGTGTTTCATCTCATCCCTCTCATTGGTGTCCAGCTCAAAGGAAGGGTTCCAGCAGCACAAGGCACACACAACTCCTGCTGGGATGGAGGGGGGCTGTGCAGTTCCAGGCAGGGACATGTCTGGGGTAGCCAGGGATGTGCCAATTCAGTGCATCCTCAGCTGCTAAGGAATCCAAACGATAACTTAAACTAGCAGAACCCCACAAGAGACAAGTAGTGTGAAACATGCCCGCCCTTCCTCAACGATAACTCTCTTGGAGAAACAAGGGCCTTTCTGGAGCCAGGGAAAACAATTGCTCCTTTCTGTTCCAGCTGTGGTGACCTGAGCCCAGGATATCAAAGCTCCAAAACTCATATTTCAGTAAATGAAATGGACTTGTTTAGGGCCTGCTTTGCAGATGTGCTGAGCACCAACAAATCCAGTTGAAGTTAATGGGAGTTGCAGGTGTTCAGCATCCTTAAAAAAAAAAAAAATCAGACCCTTTATTGTTATGAAGGAAGTTAACTTATCTTGGCATATACATTATAGTTCAGTAGTTTTGCTAGCCAATTTTTTTTTAATCCAAGCAACTCCCAGCATTTAATTAACTCAGTCTTAATAGAAGTAAAAAGATCAAAATAGCATTCTATAATAGTAAAACATTTATTTACTGATGTTAAGAGAAGATAATAATCCCAGCACAAGGTTTTGGCCTAAGGCCCTTCCTGTAAGTGATGAGATATATTGAATTGGGCAATTAATACTGACAAGAAAAACAATCAAAACCAGTTATGCAGTGTACTTGTAGCAAACATCTTAAGTGTCTGAGAGGTGGGACACTGAACCCCAGAATGAGGGGATAAAAACATGGGACCTTTTGTTATGCAGATAAAGAAAAAAAGTTTCCAATTTCTCTTACTATTCTTTCCTTTTCTGCTTGGCTTGTTTACCAAGAAAGCAATGATACACAGAGACATGCATGAAGTCAAGAGGAGTCACCCACTTTCTCTCTGAATCCAGCAGCCAGTGGCTCTCAACTTTTCCAGACTACTGTTCCCCTTTCAGGAGTCTGATGTGTCTTGTGTACCCCAAGTTTCACCTCACTTAAAAACTACTTCCTTACAAAATCAGACATAAAAATAAAAAAGTGTCACAGCACACTACTACTGAAAAATTGCTTGCTTTCTCATTTTTACCATATAATTATAAAATAAATCAATTGGAATATAAATATTGTATTAAATTTCAGTGTATAGTATATAGAACAGTATAAACAAGTCATTGTCCGTATGAAATTTTAGTTTGTACTGACTTTGCTAGTGCTTTTTATGTAGCCTGCTGTAAAACTAGACAAATATCTAGATGAGTTGATGTACCCCCCTGGAAAACCTCTACGTACCCCTAGTTGAGACCCACTGCCAGCAGCAATACTTACATGTTTCTCACTACAGAGGCCAGCTGTTGAAAGAGATATCTCTTTACCTCTTTGAGGGAATAAGCGTCATGGAACTCAAAGCATGGACCTGGGCCAGAAAATGACTGAAAAATGTCCTGCAAACTGCAGAACAATTGATAGGCATGACTGGGAGACTATACAGAGTATGAACTTAGATTTCAAAGGGCATAAGAAATTAAATGTTGGATATTTGCCTTATGGTTTGGGGTTTTTTAAAGTTTCAGCTAAAATGGTTCAGCAGGGTGGGACAAGAGTTGGAATCAGCAGGAGCTGAATATGGCAGCAGGGGGATGGGTTAGGAGTAGAAGTGGACAGGGAAAGGCTGGGGAAACAAGTATTTATAACTACTAGAAAACACTCCCTTACAGAACCTGGAACTGAATCCATTATTTCTGAGTCTCAACATTCTATTCACAGTAAACAGCTGTAAAACCCACAAGCAAAGTGTGTCTTCATCTTTTTCTGGGGCAGGTCCTCATAGAAGATAACAGCCTTCTACTGCTACCAGTTACTCAGTTAACTCAAGGGATAGCTGGTAGGACTGTGCCGTATGTAAGCATCCCAACCCTGCTGAAGACCAATATGCAGGGTCAATATGGATCCACATGATGGAAATTTTGCTTTTTCAATTTTTAAGTTTTTTAAAAAACATAGGAAATTACATAAAAACCCCAACATTAAAAGAATGTTAAGATTGCAAAGTCAAGCACTCAATAATTAGGAAATACCAGAATGAAGGTTGTCTTTGCAACCTTTATTCAGCTCCCTTGTATGTATGCATTATGATGGTCTTTAGCTACATGATCACCAAGGATCCTAGTTTTCCATGATAAAAAGCCCAAAATTCTCTGATAAAACCCCCCCATAAAAATCCGTGGTTTTCCATGTTTAAAATGAAACACTGAATTTTAGTTTCCCTAGCCACTATATAGGTATTAGTTGAACACAATGTTTTATTGATATATCTACAATATTTAAGCAAGTTTGAAGCCCACCAGTGCCATCAATCATTATAATAAAATATAATCAATAGAACCACAATTTGTATTTCTTACATATGCCAAATACTTTTATGATGAGCGGTGGCGTTCGGCTGTCAGCCCTGGGTTCGGTTAATGTGGAGACCCAGATAATGGGGGCTCGGATAAACAGGGTTCTACTGTTGTTGGGGTTTTTTCCCCCCCACAAAATGAAAAAACTAAGGATTCGCTGTAAAAACGAAAATTCCGCATTTTTCCGTGGCCAACAGATTTCTAGGATCACATACTATTTTTTCCACAAGACCTTCGGCCACATTCAGTGTACAGGGCAGCGCTCGCTGAATGAGCACCAGTTGACTTTTCTTTTTATAGTCAATCATGTAATGTGTGGACCCATGAATTGGATACTTCATACCATTCAAATCCTGTACTGGTTGCAGAATTATTAATTTCTTCATGGGCTTTTCTAGATGCTCTCATTGTAGTGTCGGAGATCTTTACAAACATAAATCCATTAATGCTCACAATACCACTCTGAGGAGATATTATTATCCCCATTTGACACATGGGGAACTGATGTACAATGATTAAAGCAAAAATGATCAAATTATCAACTGTCTGAAAACTTGAGAAGCCCAGGGTCTGATTTTTCAGACTACATGGCATTTAATAGCACTTCACGTATGTTCACAGCAGAGCTCCCAATGACCACATTTGCAGTTGTGAGCGCACACTGCATATCTACAATCAGACCCCAGGTGGCTCAAGCTGTGTACCCAGAGGAACGCAGTGAGGAACACACACTGCTCACCTGTGAAAAATTTTATGTGACTTGCCCAGCACCACATAGGAACTCTGTGACACAGCCAGAGATAGAATCCAGTTCTCCAGAATGGCATGCAACTGCCTTAACAACAAGACTCTCCTTTCTCTTCAGTTCCCTTTCCTCATTCACCACACACCATTCTTCTGCAACAAATAAGGCATGGGCCGTACAGACAACAGCCCCATTCACTATGCAACCCTGATTCACTCCCAGAGTACAGTCTGTCCTGTCCACAGAATGAGGAAATACTATGTGGTCATGTAACTAAAAACTGTATCATAATGCATTGTTTTAATATATCTTTGGGCATTTGATTAAATATAGTACAGATTAAATTAATTGAATACATAATCTTTCAGGTTTCATTATCTAAAACATCCCTAATCAATATAAAAGAAACCATAATGAAATGGTTATAGTAGTATGTTCATATAGTGGTATCTCTTCATCCAAATGGTATCCAATCATTAGGCTTTATATGTTACTCTCACCTTCAGTAGAGGAAAACCCTGGATGGAAACATTGTGCTCGGTTTTGATAGTTCTTTTGCTCAGTAAATACATGTTTATTAAATACAGAAACTTGTTTTGATGATTAATTGTATTTTTGGGGAGTGAAGAACATTGTTTTTTATGGTTTTGTTGTATTCTTCGGAGAATGGCAATTGCTCCTGGTATTTATTTTGCTGATTTGGGGGGAAGGGGAGTTTAAGCATAGTTTCTTTCCTCCTCCCCCCCAGTTAATATGATGTCATAACCAAGAATCCACAAAGACCAGACTTAAGTACAGAGACTATAATATTCTTGTCAAAAGCTATTTGGGAAGACGACTGATCTTCAGCCATTAAACAGAGCAACATATGACAGTATGCATAAATCTAAATGCTAACTGTATTTTTTTCTGTTTTTGTTTAAAGTGTGACTCATGATTGCAGGATGGGTCATTTGGTAACCATGAGCAATGTTATTAAACAGCTGTCATCTTCTAATGAGCAGGTTTAGGCAAATCTGAATCCAGACTCTTAAGAATTCTGAATAAATAAAATACTGTTATTTGTAAACATGCCTCTGCAAACTTTCAGAATAACTGATAAGTGCAAATACAAATGTCAGAAACATTAATTCACACTAAAGATTTTTTTCAATAATATAAAGTCATTTAATAATAGCTGTTTGAATTGAACAAAAAACATGTATTAGTTATTCTCAAAATTATGGCCTGCCTCTGTTACTCAGGTGAGTAGTTGTAATGAGTTCAGGTGATCAGTTAACTTTAATGAGACAATTCATGTGAGAGCTGCAACACGGAGTCCTTACTGTAAAATGATTTTCGCAACTTGCACACAATTTAAAAGTCTATATAATGTTGTTTTAACTATCTGATAACATTGAGCACAAAAAATATGCCTCAAGCAGGAAAGATATAGCAGACTCTGACATAGGGTAATTTGCTGCCATGGTTTAAAGTATGAGGCCCACTCTTTTATATTAGCAAGTGTAGTGAGAATAATTTTGAAAAACAAATGTATAATGTGTTTTAACACATTTCAATGTTTCCTCCAACCTGAGAGTCCTTCAAACCACAAACTGCTCTAATTTTACAGAGTTCCAGGAAGCCCTGAATCTGTGCACAAATTATAGGTCCCCAGCATTCCGGTTGCAGGAAGAGAGTATATAGTTAGTTAATAACTATATATGCCAACAGATGGAGCTCAAGAATATTTAGCAAAAATCCTGGGTTTTGTAGGACCAATAAAAGTTGTTCCTGTGAACCTGCAAATATATTTCTCTCTGCAGCTTTTTACATCAGCTCTTAACATAACTCACCTGCTTCCTGGCAACCTGGCCCTAATGGCTTCCCCAGGGAACTCCTTAAAGGAGATTTCCTCTGTGGGATTGGTGTGAGATAATATGCTTTCCCTGGCCTATCTATATCCAGCAGGGCGGCATCTAGTCTTCACCCCCTTCTCCTGTGTGGATCCTGGGATAGGAGGATCAATGCCATAGAGGCAAACTGGCCAAAGGGAAGGGAACGCAGAGACCTGTGCCTCGAGGAACGATTTTGGACCAGAACATTGTGTGGGGCTTTACCTTATTTTATGATGGGTAAATAAATGTTATTGTAAAACAGATGTACCACTGTCCTTGATGCGTGGATTATAGCACGGCATCATTTTACACAGTTGCTGGTCACATTGCTGACTACATTCACTTCTCCAACATAGAGTTAGGGAGGTTAAAATTCAAGCAGTACATCCAGGTTTCACTGTTTTGTGAACAAGCAAATTATTTTGTTGTACCTGAAAATTTTGGTGAAACCAGAAGGAAGTTATTGTAAACTCTGCCTTACCAGTCCAATGGGAAAACTAAATAAAACTGAGGTGAGGAAGAACCTTATTTGAATCAACAAAACAAATGTTCAAATATTCACCTCAGTTTCCCTACCCTTTTCCATGCTGGATTTGTGCTTCTTTTAAAGCTAATGGCTAGTTTAGCTAATGTATGTGTTTGTTTTGCAGCACAGACAAGAGTCCTGGATTAATCTGACTGAGACTATCAAAATCATTTCACTTATAACCAAAGGTGCAGTTGAATAAAGGTTTCTAGAATTAAAAAACTGTTCCCCTTAATCCTCAATATGATTAGTATTGATACATAAATTTGCTAGTGAGTCTTCACAACTGTTATTGCTTACCTGTAATTTGAACTTCAGATGTCTCAGCAACAGCAAACATGTCATTACATTAAAACAACAATATCCTTTTGTGTTTCAAGTACATGCAGTAAATTCCTTGGTTACAAAAGAAATTAAAGTAAACCTATTTGAGACACTCTGCCAAATCTTAAGAGGCCTACTGTTAGTGCTTCTGATGTGAATGATTTTTTTGACAGTAATAAGGTTATTGAGCGCATTTTCATAATAATGGACATCAGTCCACCTAAATATTTTTTTCTGAGAAATAACCAAGCTTAGTACTGTTGTATGATAGTATTGGTCCTTGATTTAGAAGCAGTCTGACTCTGAGCTGATTAGTTTCACCACTATTGTGATAATTAGGTCTATGAATTTACCCTACTTGTGAGCGCAACTGTAAAAAGTGAATGAAAGTTCATGGAATGTCATAATAATCTACAACAACAAATGCTGACTCAAAAAGGTGCAAAAGTAAGACAGATAGACTGAGTTAGTACAAACAAAAAGTCCTACTGGTAATTCAAGGACTGTATTAAGATTGTGACTGGTAAACAGAAGGAGAATGGAAATAAATGAACTAAAATTGGTGTTTCAGAAATTAGACCTAATTGGTAGACAAAATAATGAACAGATGGGCTATTCCATCTATCACTCACTTTCGGGATCCTTAAAAAAAAAGAGACTTTGGGAGGAACTCTGGCTACTGCAGCAAACTTCACCATCGTGGCTGCCACCCCCGCCATCTCCTGGGACCCCAGGCCTTTGTCATCCTGATCCCAAGAAATGTTCTGTCCAGACTGGGCCAGAGAAAGGGATACAGATGATTTTTCCATCTCTACCAGCTGCAGCTGAATCCCACGCACCACCTGGGATGTGAGCTTTTCTCTCTTTCTTCCCCCACCCCCACAACATGTGTCCCTTTCCTTCCCCACCTGATTTCTTTTCTTTCCAAGTTCTCTCCTTTTGCCTTCTGTTTAATAAGAGTCTGGCTTAGCCAGCCAAAACTGCATATTCTGGTACACTATGTATTTCCAGCAGTAAGGTTGCAAGTATCCAGAGACAGAACTGCCATTTTTTTATCTTTGCTGTTCTTTTCTCTCTCCTTTTGTGTGTTTGTCTTGTTTTGTCTTCTAGAAATGAGACTTTAAAAACAGCAGCAGCAACAGTTCCAGCCCATCTCTACTAACTTCTCTTTTCCCCAAAGGATAATTATTACCATCTTTAATATCACCCAAGAGACTGTCCAACAATTCTTTCCAGCTAAAGGGAAAGGGAACAAGGGATGTTGTTAAAATGAAAGCCTTATTTACTACTTTACATTTCAAATACTTTAAATGTTTTTTCCCTCTTTTCTGTATTTTTAATAAACGGTTGAAAGGATTTTTAATGCTGTTTACACCATGGTACTAAGCAGGCTGAGGTCTCTGTATATCAATCCTCAAACCTTTTTGAAACTGAGTAATGTTGGACATTGACTGGGTTATGTTAACACCTTTGAATCTTTAGGCCCATATAGTCCACCTGAATTAATAGACCACCACCCTGTATGGCCATTTAATCAAAACACTGGAATTTTCAACTTTGTCAGAAATTTTGTTCATTTATCTTCATTATGACTTCAAGACTATTCTGAACTGAAGGCTAGTTTTGTATAAGTAATGTTGGTGATGAATGACAATAATAATACATTTAAGAAGAATATCCATTAATAGCTAAAGCAATATTCTGCTATCTAAAAATAAATCCCTTGATGGAAAATATTGTTTTAGCTAATTAATAATTCAGTGTTTTGTAATTATTGCTCTAGACACTCAGACTCCATCATGCAGTAGTAAGTACCTTTACACTGCCACACCCTTCAGGCTGAGACTGATTCTGACAGCAGCAATCCATTGCTAATTAACTCAGAAATCCTTTAAGTCCTAGCAATTTCAAAAGAGGAGTTCATTTTCCTCTTTACTTAGCAATACCAATGTAAATAATTTGCACGTGTGTTATAAATTGTGGATCAGACATTTGCTAATTGAAAATAAAGTGCTAACTCCTTCCACAGCTTCTATACACACCCCTGGCCCAAGTCACGGAGTGGCAGTGGAACCACTCTGTGGCTGCTGTACCTTCCCCTGTGGAGAAGTGCCTGTGGCTGGTGAATCCGCAAAGCTGCACATCCACCAGCCCCACCTCTTCCCCAAGCCCAAAACTTTTGTGCGCTAGAGTACAAGGCACATCCACAGAGCACAGCTCCATGGTACACAGGTGGCCTATATTCCCCTGTAGAGAGGCTCTCCAAACTGGTTCTGCTGTGTTAAAGGTCTTCCGCAGCACTTACTCTGTCCACAGGATTTGTCCCAAACAAGTTTTATTGCATTGCCTCCTCCCCCCAAAAAGGAACCTACCTTGTCCAATATTTCCTTGACCAATACTGAAAAGGCATCTTCAATATTTATGTTATTTGTAGCACTGGTTTCAAAAAAAGGTATACCATATTCCCATGCAAGCTGAAAAACAAATAAAGGCAAGAGAATGACATATATCCATATGTACAATACTATTATAAAAACAAAATATTTGATAAAGCAACTTTTCAATACGAGTAAACTTAGACTAATACTAAATGATAAATTAATGGAGATATCCTATCTCCTAGAACTGGAAGAGACCTTGAAAGGTCATCGAGTCCAGCCCCCTGCCTTCACTAGCAGGACCAAGTACTGTTTTTGCCCCTGTTTTTGACTGAATTAATAATAAATAATAAAGCATATATTCATAAATTTAGTGAATGCGATTTCATAGAATAATTTCATATGCATCCTCAAGTTACTAATTTCAGGAACTCTTAAAACATTCTCATACATTTTGCACATGCAGTGATGCTTTTTCTGACATGTGTCTTCATACATAAATTAAAAGATAAAAGGGTAATGGGCCTCTTCTAATTGTTCATTGAATGGAGAATGGATCGTATACAACAAGTGTATTTGAATGAAACTTTTTAAAATATAGAGATGGAAGATTTGGACTGCCAAATGTATAGTTTCAAAACTGGCAAAAATCTATAGATATGAAAATGAGGATGTAAAAATGAACCCAGTTCTAGATTATAGAAATAAATGATCAAATATAAACACAGACACTACAGTCTAAATGGTAATACAATACAGAAAAGGATAACATTGAGGTTAATGGATAATATGTTTATGTCTTGTGGAATTTTTTTAAAATTATTTTTGTCTGTATTTGCAGCATAGGGATATGTGGCCTGATCTAAATCCCACCGGATCAGACCCACGGAGCATAAATTGAACAGAGCTGGATTATATGAAGCACCTGAACTTCGTATATCCCTAATTTTGGGGATCCAGTTAGTGTATTGCATAATCTCAGTTTTCTCCCATTTTTAAGATTAATTTTGTAATTAATTTTCATAAAATAAAATCAATAAAAATACAAAAAGGTAAATGACTTACAGCTTTTATGTTAACAAATATAGCACATTTCACAGGCTATTCAATACAATTTTACAATTATGCAACTTTACAACTTGTCAAAGCTATAAGACCAGACAATACACAATCAGACAATATTACACAGGCATAACATGTTAGGGTGGAGGTAACAATAATAAAAAAAAAAAGATACAAATAGGAAAAAGGGAAGCTGGGTATGGAGGAAGTGGCAGTTATTGAGAGGGAAAAAGTGGAGAGGTCAGGTGGAATGGAAGTCTGGAATTATTTGAGCTATCTCAACATTCTTTATCCAAATGTATCAAGAAATGGGGTCCAAATTTCTTCAAATTCATATAACTGCTCTCTACATCGAAAACCTATTCTTTCTTTTGCTGCTAACTCAGACAGGTCTGAATATCACTGCTCTATTCTGGGCATAACCCTACTCCTCCATTTTTTAAAATTCATGCACTTGGTAATTATTGTGGCCCTCAAGAACCAAAGTCTTTGTGGTGGAGTTAAATCCAGAGCAGTAGGTACATAACCTAGGAAATAATTTTCAGCTCAGGTTTAATTGCTGAGGCCAAGCCCTATTCTCACTCATGTGCATACCTTTTTCCATAGCTGCCTGACTGATGGACAGTCCCATAGAATATGCATCAGGTTTCCTCCTTCTTTGTTACAGCGCCAACAAACATTAAAGGACATGGCCTCCACAACTTGCACAACTTCTGTGACTCCCAAAACATTCTGAATAGAATCTTTTGCTGTATCAGGCATGGCTTGAAATCCAGAGGAGCATTTTTAAGAGTCCGTAATATACGCTGCCAGTGGTGGTCTTTTAAGGGCTGTGATATATCCTCTACCCATGCTTTTACAAAGAACTCCAGACCAATGGAGTTCCTTTTCGTTAGTAAAGCATACATAATGGACATGGGACTGGGGAGTTTATGAAGAATTTCTAAGCTCCCCAGTAGCTCTGGGGCCTCTGGCAGTCACAGGGGGTCTGGATCAAATTGGTATGTTAACAATGTTTTACCTGTAAGTACTGCCACTCTGCTAAGATATTGTTGCTTTAGTGTTAGAAAAGAGACAAAGTCCTCATCCTTGACTAATTGGGAAATCTATATGATGCCCTTGCTCAGCCAGTTCTTCCAAATTACACTTTTTTTAATCCAATTTTCAAGTCTTTGTTGCCCCAGATAGGTGTTTTTGCATGATGGTGAGGCTGAAATTGGTTTCTCTTAACTAGGATATCACAGATCCTTTACACAGCCACCGCTATAGGCACCTTATTTTTCTCCATTGAAAAAAAAGAAGAACCAAGCAGACCAGCAGGAGGAGCTGGATGCATCAATACCTATTCATTTTCCACCCATGTCGGCATATGGGTGTTGGCATGCTAGAACCAATTTGATATCTGTGATGTGATAAAAATATAATATTAATTTTGTGGGTCTGGAAGCCCAACACCCCTACTTGGCTTAGGGAGCTGGAGTTTTTCAAGTGATTGTAGCTTTCTTTTTTTTAAAACACAAGCTTTTAGCATTTTCCATCAGGGAGCAACCCTTCAACATATAAACCAGTTACAGAACCATAGTTTTTCTTTAAAATCATCAACTATTTACAGTCCTCTTCTATAACCATGCTCCTAAGTTTTAGGATACAAGCGCTAGGGTCCCTGCAGGCTCCCATCCATTCCCATCACCTGCAGCAAAGCCAGTGCCTACTTCAAGTTGCCAGGGCAGCCTCTCCCCAAAGGGAGGTGTAGCTCATAGAAGAAGAAGAGCTGCAGACAGTTGGTCCATGGAGGGCAGAAGAAGAGAGAATCTAACTTCCTTCCACCTCAACAGCAGGAAGTCCTTTAGGGAGAGAAGAAATAAAATGTAATAAAGAGGAAAGGGTTGTAGGTCCTCAAACTAGAAGCAAAAGCCCCACTTGGAGGTAGGAAAAGGATGAAACCATGAAGGGGAGAGGGAGAAAGGAACCATTATGGGGAAGAGTTTCAGAGGGATGAGAAAAAGATGTGAAGAACCATGGTGGGACAACAGAATACAAAAAGACACAAGAAGGGGCATAAAGGGACAGAGAGACATTTTAACATTGGAGAGAGAAAGATGGCGAGTGTCAGAGTGTAGCAGCCCCTGCTGGCCAAGCATGGTGCTACAGGCACTCCCAGCCTCAGTTTCCTAACCCAGAGATGAGTCTCCCCAGCTCTCTGCACACCAGTCAATACTGTGATGTGGCTCAGCCCTCCAGTCAAGTCACAAACAACCTTAAACCCTTCCAGGAAAAAAGTCCCAACAAACAAAAATGTCATTCTGCCCTTCCGGGGCTTCTCCTCAGCTCATCCTATGAGCCCTGTTCCCAGCCTCTGGGCTTTCTGGCTCTGGTATAGAGCACACAGTCCCCAGGCTGGCTCCCCTGGAGTAATATTCTTAGCTCATGCTGGGCTCTATTTCTTGCATCCTTCCTTGCTCTGGTACAGAGCACTTTGTTTCCCTGGAATACCCAGCCTCCTGCAGACCCTGGCTCAGGAACTTCCACAGGAATCTGCCCACTCCCCATGGCTCCACACCCCACATATCTTTCTCAGTCTTCTTATGAGGCCTTGGTGTCTGTTAAAATATTAACTAACCCCCTAGTTCCACCCTCTCAGGCTGGGAAGTAGCTAATTAATTATGCCTAGGGTGAGGCTGGCCCCACTCCTCTTCAAGGTTGGGACAAGTAGGAACGAGATAAGACAAAATAAGAGGAAAGGAGATGCTCCTTTCCATGGAGAGAAAAGGTACAGATAATATGAGACTACATAGCAAACATTTATGTGGAAAAAGTGGTATGGAGATAGATGGAATGAGTTGGAAATGTGAGAAAAGAAAAATAAATGGTTAAAAAAAATAAAAGAAGGAAAAGGCAGCGCAGTTTTTAGGTTACTGAATTTTATTTAACTTATTTATGCTCCTTCGTTTCAGTGTGTTTCTCTGACACATGTCCTCTATCACTGTTAGTGTGGGGAAAAGACAGAATTCACAGCTATTTTGAGGACCCAGGCTTGCTGGTTATGCTGGTTTATACAGTTGGAAATTTGGAGAAGACGACAAAGGGCTGGATCATTTCCTTCCACTGGAGGGAGCCACTGGGGGATTGGAGTGGAATCTCTGCCAGGACAGAGCAGTCAAAGAGTTTATCCCCTCTCCCTTCCATGCAGTAAAGGGAGGTCCATATGCAGACTTCCCTTCTATGCATGGAACTGAGGGACAGGATCCCACTCACAGAGAACAATGACGTTTACAGTGTACACAAAATCCTGTGAGGCTCAGAGTATGCCTACACCGCAATTAAAAACCTGTGGCTGACCTGTGCCAGCTGACTTGGGCTCCTGGGGCTCAGGCTAAGGGGCTGTTTTACTGTGGTGTAGACGTTCGGGCTCAAACTGGACACTGGGCTCTAGGATCCTGCAAAGTGGGAGGGTCCCAGAGCTTGGGCTGCAGCCTGAGCCTGAACGTCTACACCACAATTAAGCAGCCGCTTAGCCCGAGCCCCC
The DNA here is from genome assembly GCF_028017835.1 of Emys orbicularis. Classification (NCBI taxonomy): domain Eukaryota; kingdom Metazoa; phylum Chordata; order Testudines; family Emydidae; genus Emys; species Emys orbicularis. The sequence goes on along the minus strand of NC_088684.1, from coordinate 76,799,176 downwards.
CCAAATCAGCTGGCACGGGCCAGCCACAGGTGTCTAATTGCAGTGTAGACATACCTTTAGTAGCTCCCAGATCTCAAGCTCATTTGGAAGCTTCTCCGTTGGAAAAAAATTGTCAACTGTTGGCAATTATGTATGCTTTTCAACCAGTTCTATTACAACTCAGATTACATTCCTTTTAAAAATAAACAAGCAAAATAAATTAGAGCCCAGTGTCCAGTTTGAGCCCGAACGTCTACACCACAGTAAAACAGGAAGCAAAAATGCTAATCTGCGCTCCCTGCCCCCAAAATTCAAAAGTCAGGCTCGAAAATGCCAGAAAGCATTAGGCAAAATTGCTGTATGTTGTGCTTGGATTGGTGTAAAAAGTTATGGTCAATGTGTTATAAGGAGACAATAAAAAAACAACAATTTAGAGCAGTGGTTCTCAACCTTTTCAGACTATTGTACCCCTTTCAAGAGTCTGATTTGTCTTGCGTATCCCAAGTTTCATCTCACTTAAAAATGACTTGCTTACAAAATCAGACATAAAAATACAGAAGTGTCAAAGCACACTATTTCTGAAAAATTGCTTACTTTCTCATTTTTACCATATAATTATAAAATAAATTGATTGGAATGTAAATATTGTACTTACATTTCAGTGTGATACTTGAGCCTGTTTTTCACTTGTGAATCTTGTCATTCAGCGGCTGCTGGCCAGGCACCCAGCTCTGAAGTCAACGCCGCCACCAGCACCCACACAGAAGTAAGGGTGGCATGGTATAGTATTGCCACCTATAGCCTGCGCTGCTGCTGCTGGTGGCGCTGTTGTCTTCAGAGCTGCCGAAGAGTGGCGGCTGCTGGCTGGGGAGTTCATATTGTTTATGGTGCGGGAGGACTATTTTTTTAATCCTGCTCCCGTCCCGCAATACCCACTCGCACTCGCTCCCACATTGTTTGTTGAATTTTTATTCTGCTCCTGTTATTATGGCAGTGGGTTCTGTAGGACCTGCAGGATCCCTGTCCCGCTACAGGGCTCTAGAGACTGTTGTAAAACTAGGCAAATATCTAGATGAGCTGTTCTTCCTCCTGGAAACCTCTACATTCCCCTGGTTGAGAACCACTGATTTAGGGGAAAGATTTTATTTACTCTTGAGAAAGAGAGATAATGTTACTAGTTTTGCTTTTTAAATAGGTAAAATTTCTGTCAAAATGAATGACCACAAAAAAAGAAACTTACTTGTAATATAAACTACTTCATACTGTCAAGATTAAATGGTATGACATAAATGTCATCTTCCGAGTGGCAGAAGTGAGAGAATTACAAAATCAAATGGTTTTATAAGAAATTCTCTCAATGAAACTGGGTTTTTCTACTATAAAATGGGATAATGTGTCCAGAATTTTGAGGTACCTTCAGGAAGAGCCAATATACAGGAGAATCTTGCAGGATCCATAAATCCTCCCTGCAGGATTCTGCAAAGGAACAATTCTTGTGGCTTGCAGTTCTGAGTGTAGTATAAAATAGATGAATCTGAATCACTCATTGGCAGACTTGGTATTCTAAGATTTTCTTTTCATTAATATACACTTTTTAAAATTGGAGTGAGTGGACAGTGTTAGCTATTTCCTTGCTTATGGAACCTTTCACCAACTGTCTCATTCAGGATTCTCTAGAGTTCTGAAATCATATTAGAAAAAGAAACACTTAGTATAACTAAAGAGTGCTTCAAAACACCGGAGAAATCTAGGGAGTAGACTGGCTGGTGAAGAGGTAAGGATTTGTTAAAAAAAAAATTTGTTAAAAGAAATATATGGTTGCATGGTTAAGCATTCAGAAGTCAGAAAATACCATATTTAACAGTCTGTGAAACCTTAACACTGCCCCCTTGTGTATATGCATTATAATAGACTCCAGTTACATGATCACTTTGTTTAAAAATGGTATATAAATACACACACAGAACATCTTGTACTACTCTGTGCAGGCTAGACAAACTCCATGAAAATCTTCAAATTCAATGTGTATAATGAATGAGGGAACTGTGCACTTTAAAAGATACAGCTTGCAATACTGTTCACAAGGTGACATTATTATTTATTATATTATTACTTTAGAATTTCATAATCTGAAAAAAATGGTTAAATGCTAACAAAACACCCTGTCTCATATAAGGTGGGGACTCTGCCTGATGGAGTGTCCACATTATGAATGAGATAAAGGCTGCTTACAAACCTTATGCATGCATACAATTTTCAGCAGCAAAAGCCAGTGTATGCTGAGAGTTATAGCCACAATATCAGGATGTACCTCCCTGATCTCCCAGTGGGTTCTGAGAGAGAGTAATTTGCTACAGCTCTTTAAAAGGTACAGCATACTTCTCCCTACGTTCCCTCCCCGCCCCCACCACACACACACACACTCACTCAGCTCCACTATTCTCACTCCCTTTCTAGCAAGTTGCACCTAGAGGTTATAAGATAAATGATTATGCAATCTTAACTACACCCAAGGACTTGTGTACTTTGAAGCATAGCCCTTTGGTTTCTGAGGCACACTAGTACCTCAATATGGACATTTTGAGGCAGCTCCATTTAAATTTAAAAAATACATGTTTTGTTTATCTAAGTGTGAAAGCAAATAAAGCAATCAGTACAGTAGCCCCTGTATTATTAATTTTGATATTCAATACATTTTACACAGTTCTCACATTTTCAGTTTTCCACGTGCTTCCAGATTTGTATGTTGTCACACTGCAGAAATGGTTAGGGAGAAGCTGCAGGTATTGGCAGCTGGGGCTTTGGGCATCTAAGAACAAAGCCGGTCAAAAAAATGCTATTTATATTTCATGAAAATTTTCTAAAAAAGCATCAAAATATTCATGTTTGAAATTTTTCTCAGAATCTGTTCAGATTTTGATGAAAGAAAACATTGTTGGTTTTTCCTCCCCACTAGAAAAGTAAGATGAAAGTAAAAAATGGAAGAAAAAGATGAGAAAAATAAAATGCCCCCCCATTCTCACTTTTTGAAAACCCCAAATGTTCTGTTTTTTCATTAAAAAAGCCCCAGAAATTCAACAAAACAAAAATTTTCCATGAAAATTCTCATTTTGGTCAAAAGGCCATATTTTTGTGGATCAGCTCTACCTAAGAAGGCATGGAAGGTGATCTGGTAATGTGGGATAAGTACTTTACCTGGATATGTCTGAGAAAATGTTCAACAGCAAAAAGGTTAACAATGCTGAAATTCAAAACTCTCTGGCCATATCCTCAGCTAACATAAATCTGCGTAGGTCCATGGACTTCAGTGGAACGTTGTCATATTACACTACCTGAGGATCTGGCACATCATCTTTATAATTACGGTGACCAGATAGCAACTGTGAAAAAAACGGGACGGGGGTGGGGGGGGGGGGGTAATAGGCGCCTATACAAGAAAAAGTCCCAAAAAACAGGACTGTCTCTATAACAACGGATCTGGTCACCCTATTTATAATTCATTGTTAAAATCGATTGATATGAATGGAACAGCTAGTACATGTCTTAGGGTTATTGCTGCAGGCTGTCTGCACAGTCAGGAAGACAACATTTCCATTCACATTTTCACAAAAATTAGGACTAGAAATAACTTTAAAAACTGCAGAAAACTTAGATTTGGAAGCAAAATTCAACATGCAGCAAATTCCATGGCCACAGAATAAACATATTGCTGATTATAGCTGGAGTGCTATTTATTTATAAATTAGAACCTTCCTCAGTCCAACTCCCAAAAGTGCAAAGAACAGTGGAACCCCAAATAGAAGATAAAATCACAACAATAAAAAGAGAATTCAGTCCCACTGTGAAGGATGCCAAAGATAAGCTACGGTGAACAAATGGAGGAAGAGAGATGCAACAGCATGAGCCCTCAATGGAAAAGACTCTGCATCTTGCTCTTTCAAGACAGTGGGTCACAAACTTGACTGCTTATGTAAGCAGCATTGTATACTCAATGAGAGAGAGCAGCATGTTAAGGGGCTGCCTGTGATATATGTAAACAGCAGCAGGGGGTGCCAGAGAGATTCCTTGGTCTATAGCAAGGGCCCTACCAAATTCATGGTCCATTTTGGTCAATTTCATGGTCATGGGATTTTTTAAATTGTAAATTTCATGATTTCAGTTATTTAGATCTGAAATTTCACAGTGTTGTAATTATAGGGGTCCTGACCCAAAAAGGAGTTGTGTGTGTGTGGGAGTTGCAAGGTTATTTTATGGGGGGTTGCGGTACTGCAACCCTTACTTCTGCGCTGCTGCTGGCGGCGGTGCTGCCCTCAGAGCTGGGCAACTGGAGAGTGGAGGCTGCTGTCCTGGAGCCCAGCTCTGAAGGCAGAGCCACCGCCAGCAGCAGCACAAAAGTAAGAATGACATGACCCTCAGTCAGCACTGCCACTCTCTGGCCACTCAGCTCTGAAGGCAGCAGCACAGAAATAAGGGTGGCATGGTATGGTATTGCCACTCTTACTTCTGCACTGCTGCTGGCGGGGCACCGCCATCAGAGCTGGGCGCCCAGCCACCAGCCGCCACTCTCCAGCCACTCAGCTCTGTAGGCAGCGCAGAAGTAAGGCTGGCAATACCGTGGCCCCCCTAAAATAACCTTGCAACCCCCCTGCAACTCCCTTTTAGGTCAGGACCCCCAATTTAAGAAACGCTGGTCTCCCCCATGAAATCTGGATAGTATAGGGTAAAAGCACACAAAAGACCAGATTTCATGGTGGGAGACCAGATTTCACAGTCCGTGATGCATTTTTCATGGCCGTGAATTTGGTAGGGCCCTACCTATAGCAGTGGCTCTCAACCTTTTCAGACTACTGTACCCTTTTCAGCAGTCTGATTTGTTTTGCGTACCCCCAAGTTTCATCTCACTTCAAATCTACTTGCTTACCAAATCAAACAGAAAAATATAGTAAGTGTCACAAGCACACTGTTACTGAAAAAGTTTCCTTACTTTCTCATTTTTACCATATAATTATAAAATAAATCAATTGGAATACAAATATTGTACTTACATTTCAGTGTATAGTATATAGAGCAGTATAAACAAGTCATTGTCTATATGAAATTTTAGTTTGTACTGACTTCGCTAGTGCTTTTTACGTAGCCTGTTGTAAAACTGGGCATATATGTGGATGAGTTGATGTACCCCCTAAAAGACCTCTGCATACCCAAATTTGCAGTCGTTGGGCCTATTTTTCCTCTCATTGATTGATACTAAGTGATATTGTTAAGGAAGTGATATTTTTATTTCATAGACTCAAAGGGGTACAATAGAGTAACGCAACTCCAGACTTTCTGTTGCTTGTGGTCTTGTGAACAAGACAATGAAAATCATGCCTTAAAGACAGCAATGCAAGAGTCATAGATACTGTTGACGAAGATTACAGATATATCATGTTTTAGAAAAATGCCATGGAATGAAATAAGTATTGTATTTTAACATCCCACTTAAAAACAATAACCTGAAAATGCAGACTCCAAACTATTTTTAAAGTCTAACTCTGAAATAAAAGAGTTTTCAGGTGTTATGCTAGAAAGTATACAATAAAAATGTTTTAAAGTTAAACTTTTATAATAATCAGTGTTCTAAAGATAGCAACTAGTAAAGTTATTGGCCATATTCTGCTAATATATTAAAGAAGTATTCTTTCGCAGCAATTCATAACAAAATATTTGGACTCAGGAACATTTTAGTTTTTAAGGTCAGAGTTCACATTCAAATGCCAAAATACTCTGCAGGGCTAGGAGAAAACACCAGTGATCAATGCCTACCTTTTCTCCTCTATCCTTTGGAATTACACGTTCTGTCTCCTTATCACACTTGTTACCCAACAATACTATATCCACCTCGTCATCTGCTTTCTAATAACAAAAGAAGAGAAACAATATTAACATGTATCATCATGAAGTTTAAAAAACGAAATACACACCCCTTTTTTCATTCTAACCTTCAGCATTTTATTTCTTTGCAATAAAGTGTTAATCTTTGCCCCGACCTTTTCAAGGATAAATAGAGATGCTCCCTAGAGAGCTACAAGGATCCCACTGACAAGGACAGGACATCACAATGTAGAGTAATGCAGAGTGGCAGAATGTGAGCATGTGATGGAGTAGAGTATAATTTTCTGATCCTTTGAAAAGATACAAGGTATATAGCCTCCATCTTCTGATGAATGCTTGATGCTGATGATTTGGGAGGCAGGAAATGCCCCTAACTCAAGTCCCCTTAGAGCAGTGTTTCCCAAACTTGGGACGCCGCTTGTTTAGGGAAAGCCCCCGGCGGGGTGGGCCGGTTTGTTTACCTGCCACGTCCGCAGGTCTGGCCAATCGCGGCTCCCACTGGCCGCGGTTCACTGCTCCAGGCCAATGGGAGCTGCTGGAAGCGGTGGCCCTTGACCTGCGCCGCTTCCAGCAGCTCCCATTGGCCTGGAGCAGTGAACCGCGGGCAGTGGGAGACGCGATCGGCCGAACCTGCGGACGTGGCAGGTAAACAAACCGGCCCGGACCGCCGGGGGCTTTCCCTAAACAAGCGGCGTCCCAAGTTTGGGAAACACTGCCTTAGAGGAATGTGATGCTGGCACATTAGTTAGGTCTACCTTCTAGCACTCGTGCGTACTATGGAAAGAGCTGTCATATTGCCTGAGCCCACGGGGTGAGACAAGAGGCGCCTGGTACCCTCTCTACCTTCCATTCTTGAACATCAGATGGGAGCACTGTGCCCAAAATGTCCAACCTCACCTTGATAAAAGTTAGATTATTCCAAAACCTTCTAAGAAAAGCAACTATAGTCTCATCCTACTCTTACTAAGGTAAATAGCAAAACCTCATCAACCTCAAAAGGAGCAAGATCAAGCCTACTATCCTTTGTCTACAGTCAGTTTTCCTGCTAATCCAGCAAAATTACATACTTTGATACTTTACATTATCATTCTTTTAGGCCAGGCCATCATAACTGTGCATGTCTGAAATGGTGAAAAGGAAAGTGAGAAGTTCAGCAACAGAACCTGGAACTTGCCAACTGTCACGTGTTCTGAAATAAGCAATATTTATAGACATTTAAAACCACTTTTTGTGACTTGAATGATGGCTTCAGTCCAGCTCCTAGTGCACCGGCATCCAGATTACAAAACACTACCATCACACACCACCATCATAACTGCAACTGAGTAAAATGCTTGTCAGTATCAAAAGAGGCCAGGGAATGAATGGGCATGGAGAATGAGTTGCCCTTCCATCTCCAGAGGTGGTCTAAGTAGGTCAAAATTAGGGAAGTTTGTTTTGCTACAGCCAATACGATTAACATATATAGATAAACAGAAACACTTCAGTCTATTGTAGACCCATCACTCCTGAGACCTTCGACAAACTCTAAGGACTAGTCTACACTAGAATCGCTACAGCAGCACAGCTGTACCGATGTAGCGCTGCTAGTATAGACACTCTATGCTGACGGGAGAGAGCTCTGCCATCAGCATAATTACTCCACCTCCCAGATCTCTCCTGCTGACATAGAATCATAGAATATCAGGGTTGGAAGGGACCTCAGGAGGTCATCTAGTCCAACCCCCTGCTCAAAGCAGGACCAACCCCCAGACAGTTTTTTACCCCAGTTCCCTAAATGGCCCCCTCAAGGATTGAACTCACAACCCTGGGTTTAGCAGTCCAATGCTCAAACCACTGAGCTATCCCTCCTCCCCATAGCACTATCCACAATGGTGCTTAGGGCGGTGTAACTTACATTGCTCAGAGGGGTGTTTTTTTCACACCTCTGTGTGACTTAAATTATACCGAAGTGAGGGCTAGTGTGTACAAGTCCCAAAAGGAATATACATCCAACCCGTTCCTCCAACACACACACACACCCCTTCAGAGAAATGCAAAAAAGAATCTTTATTCATTGAAAGATCATAGAATCATTATTTTTAGTATATCTGCACTTTTTACAACTAAGTTGCTTCATTTGAAAAGTATGGCATGAGGCACAATTATTTATTACTAGGGTACACCATTTCATTTTTTTAAATCCACTCTCATTTTAGAGTCAGCTAATCTCATTTCATAACTGCAGATGATGTTCAAGATAATGTTGTATTAAAATGAAGTAAGCTCATCATAAGAGTACAAAGTACAGATCTAAAATAATGAATCAATCTAATCTGGATTAATAGACCAAAATGCTGGCTGTTTCAGAATGCACTGGAGCTTTACTCATTAAGGTCAATGGTTTTCTACATAAAATAACATACATCAGTCCCTAAAATAGGATATAGTAAATAGACAATTTAAACACATCACATAATCAACTTATTTTATTTGAGAGATTTTATGTATCTAAAATTTTTAATGACATTTGACTTTACTTTGAAGTAAAAGGTCAAAAGGAAATGTTAATACTTATTGTGTAAAAATATGGTATTCATGATTTAAATGAATTAATTTCTGTACATACAAAAAGTATAAATATCCTTGCCATAGGAATGTTCTTTCAAAACAGCTTCAAATCGTAAGTAACAACTAAAAAGGCTTAAGACAATGGCTCTTTCAGAAATCTATTATTTCTAATTATATGCTAATTTAATAAAAAGTTTACATTTTTATAGCATCTTTCTACCAAGGATCTCAAAGTGCTTTGCAAATATTATAGCTCTTTTTGGAAGTCTGAAAAAGCTGATAGTCACTGGCCACACCTTCATTTTGGGAAACTAGATGTTAAGCTGAATTTCTACCTTCCCCTTTTTTTTTTTTTTTTTTAAAGTTGGTTATGTAGATGATAGTTTTGGAAATGAAAATCACTACGAATTGCTAAGGCTGAAATCTGACTGTAGCCAGATCCTTAGCTAGTGAAAATCTGCATCAGTAGTGCTATGCTGATTTACACCTGCACAGACTATGGCCCTCTGATTTTTCCTAAAATTCAGGATATTCATGGCCTTTCCTACAGTTACCCAGGAATATCCCTTTGAAAAACCCATAGCCAGAAGTCCCTAACGTTTGGGAGATGGGGGTGGGGGGAGGGAAATGGACCCCTAACTAATTAGCAGCTGTGAATGTGCTACTGCTGAAGTGGCCACTGATGAAGCTACTGCAGCCACAAGTAGGGCTGGGCAGGAAATGGTTTGTGCATTCTGAATTTTTTTTTTTTTTGAAATTTTGAAAATGTTTCCCATCCCAAATCAGGACCATGAAAATGTTAATGAACCAACCAAACAAACAAACAAAAAATTCAGTTTGGGTCAACTGAAAGAAGTTACTCACACTGTGCAATAACAATGGTTCTTCAAGATGTGTGTCCCCACAAGTGCTCCACTCTAGGTGAGCTAGAGCTCTCCTGTGACTTTGAATGGAGATTTCTTATAGCAGTGTCTGTTTCGCCCGTGCATGCGTGTTAGTCAGTCTCCTGCCCCACACTGTTGTTATATAGCACAGCATGGGCGAACCGTGGAAGAGTTCTTTCTCTACTACGAAGCTCTATGGCAAAGAACTCCAAAGCAGAGGGGAAGGAGCTCAGACAGTGAAGCACCCATAGGGACACACATCTCGAAGAACCACATTTTCTGCACAGGGTGAGTAACTGTTTCTTCTTCGTCAAGTAGCGTCCCTACGGGTGCCCCACTCTAGGTGACTACCAAGCAGTACCCTCTAAGGCAGAGGAGGCTTCAGAGTCAAGTCCTGTATGGCGGAAAGTACAGCTGAGCCAAAGACAGTAGTAGAGGCGGAGTCATGTATTATCACATAGTGTTCGGTGAATGAACGTACAGATGCCCAAGTAGCGGCTTTATAAGATTTCGATAATCAGAATGTTCTTGAGGAAGGTAGTAAAAGACGCAATGGATCTTGTAGAATCAGTGCGTATATCCGAAAGTGGCTGAATATTGCAAGACTGGTGACAAGAGTTAATGCAGCTTAATAACCACTTAGAAAGCCTATGTCTAGAGACAACTGATCCTTTTGACCTATCTAATAGCGAGACAAAAACTTGTGGATCTTTCTGAAGGGCTTTGTTCTGTCTACTAGATAGAAGGCCAGGGCTCTCCTGACATCCCGGGCGTGCAGCAGTGCCTCCTGGCAATATGGATGTGGTTTGGGGTGGAAGATAGGCAGGTGAATGGGCTGACTGAGATGGAACTCGGAAGAAACCTTAGGTAAGAATTTGGGGTGTGGCCACAGAATGACTTTGTCTTTAAAGAACACCCGTGAAGGGGGAGTATGCCATCAGGCCCCTATTTCTCCAACCCGTCGTGCCGACAAGATGGCTATCAGGAATGCCATCTTCATTGACAAATATAGCAGTGAGCAGATCGCCCTTCAAACCTCTGGCTATCTTGGGAGGCATTTAAGGACCAGGTTCAGGTCCCATACTGAAGTAGGTTGGACTGGTGGATAGAGGTTTCCCAGCCCTCTGAGAAATCTCATTGTGGTCAGGTGGGCAAAGATGGAATAACCCGGAAAGCCGTGACGGCTGCCAGGTGGACCCTTATGGAGCTCATCGATAGACCAGAGATTTTCAGAGTTACGGTGTATTCCAGTATATCCAAAAGTGACGTGGTCATTGGTGGAATCTGTCTGCAGCCATGCCAGCTGGCAAACTGTATCCATTTTTGAAACTATGTGTACCAAATAGTACACATAGTTTCTTGTTGTGTAATAGTTCTCTTTTTACATCTCCTGAGCAGGCTGTCTCTAATCCTGATCTAAGCCATCAACCAACCATACTTTGAGATGAAGAACCGTGAGTTTGGGATGAAAAATCTTCCCACCCTCCTGGGAGAGAAGATGGAGAGCTGTGTGAAGAGTTATTGGACAGCAAACAGCCAGCTGTAACTGGTAAGGAAGCCATGTTTGTTTGGGCCAGGGCCAGAACTATTAGGATGACTCTGGCTCTGTCTTCCTTTATTTTGAGCATAACTTCGGCTATCAGGGGAGTCACTGGGAATGCATACAGTGGGGCTGATGACCACTGAAGGTGAAAAGCATCCCCTAGGGATTGGTGAACCAATCCACCCCTCAAGGAGGAGTGGTTGCATTTCTTGTTTGACTCTGTGGTGAACAAGTCTACCTGAGGGGTGCCTCATTAACGAAATATGTGGAGGTCTACTTCCCAATTGTGGTCTTGGGAGAAGTGTCTGCTGAGTACATCTGCAGTCATGCTCTGAACCCCTGGGAGATAGACTGCTGTGTTGGCGATCTGGTTGCATATGAACCAATTACAAAGCCTGACAGCCTTGGTGCAAAGGGAGGGGGATCCTGTTCCTCTTTGGCGATTGATGTACAACATGAATGACATTGTCTTCATAATCTTTAGGTGTTTGCCCCTGATTAGCGGTAGGAATCGGAGACAGGCGTATCTGACTACTCTGAGTTCCAAGAGCTTGATGTCTAGCATCCAGGAGGTTGACGTCCACTTGCCCTGGATCGTGTAAGTGTCTAGATGAGCTCCTCACCCTAGCAGAGGGGTATCCATCATTATGATGACCGCTGGGGGAAATAGGACTCTTGTACACACATTGTGATGGTCTTTCCACCAGTTGAGGGATTGTTTTACAGAGGTACGTACGGAAAGAAGCAGATTTAAATTGTGTCTGGTTGGTGAATAGACAATTCTGAGCCACCCTTTAAGGTAGCATATTCAAAGTCTGGCATATTCTGTAATGAAGGTGGGGCTGCCATGTGTCGCAGTAATTGAACACAGTTCTTGACTGTGATTTGGGGGCTGAGCTGAATTGTGTTTGCTATATTGGAAAGAGCCACAAATCTGTGTAGCGGAAGTTAGGTGCTTGCTGTTACTGAATCAAAATGTGTCCTTATGAAATCTAAGTTTTGCACAGGTATCAAGGTGGATTTTTGTATGTTCAATTGCAGGCCCAATTCGAAGAAGAGATCTATGGCTTCAGAAGTTTCCAGAGACATCAGTTCCAAGGAGTGGCCTTTCAGCAACCAGTCGTCCAGGCAAGGGAATACTAAGATACCTTTCCTGCAGAGCTGTGCAGCTACTACCAATTTGACCTTCAAGAAGACCATTAGGGCATATGACAGGCCAAAGGGGAGCACTTGGTATTGAAAATAGTCATGGCCAACCATGAAACATAGGAATTGTTTGTAGGATGGGTGGACAGCGATGTGGAACTATGCATCTTGAAGGTCGAGGGCTGAGAACCAATCCCCTTGTTCTAGTGATGGAATTATCGCTGCAAGTGTCATCATTTTGAATTTCTGTGCCTTCACACAGGTGTGGAGTAGTCTCAGGTCTAGGGTGGGTCTCTAACCTCCACTCTTTATTGGTACCAGGAAGTATCTTGAATAAAACCCCTTTCCTCTGTGCCGCATGGGGACTGGTTCTATAGCTCCCAAACTTAAGAGTGTCTATTTCTTGACAAAGCATGCTCTTATGAGAGGGGACCCTGAAGAGGGATGGGAAAGGGGGGGTTCGTTGGTGGGAGTGAAGTAAAGTGGATCATGTAGTTTGTGGAGATGATCTCCAAAGCCCATTTGTCTGTAGTGATCGACTCCCAGGCTCACCTGAAGTGGTGAAAGCGGTCGCCAAAGAGAGGAAGGCTGGTGAATAGGTGCAGCTGAAGAGGATGAGGATGGCAATTCAGGCCCTTAACCAACCTGTCAAAATTGCTGCTTGGAGGTGGACAGGTGTGAGGCAAGAGGCTGAGAAGAGGACGGTTTCCTTCTCTGAGATCTCTGCCTCTTGTGGTGTGACTCATAGGCTCTCTGGGAGGTAAGGAATTGGACATGGCGGGCTCTCTGGGCTCTTTGAGACTTGCTGAGTTTTCTCTTCTAGGTGGGTGTTGTGACAAAGTTCCTCCTCTACCTTGGTGGGTCCTGCGCTTATTGGCGGATTTGCTCGCCTCAGAGATTCACGGCAGCCCTCAGTTTGGCCACTTTTGTGGCTCAAATCTGCTGTTTTACTCAGATAACCTCATCACCGGCTAGCGTGGGGAAAAGGAAGGCGAACAATTCCCGCAGTCTCTGCTGATCCACCATGTGGGTTGGGGAACAGCCCAGAGACCTTCTCCTCTGGTGGAACCCACAGTCCAGGTCAACTCCTCCTGTGTCTGATCAGGAGTTGGGAGGTTTGGGGGGAACCCGGGCCCGCCCTCTACTCCGGGTTGCAGCCCAGGGCCCTGTGGACTGTAGCTGTCTAGAGTGCCTCCTGGAACAGCTGCGCGACAGCTACAACTCCCTGGGCTACTTCCCCATGGCCTCCTCCCAACACCTTCTTTATCCTCACCACAGGACCTTTCTCCTGGTGTCTGATAATGCTTGTACTCCTCAGTCCTCCAGCAGTACAGTTTCTCACTCTCAGCTCCTAGTGCCTCTTGCTCCCAGCTCCTCGCATGCACACCACAAACTGAAGTGAGGTCCTTTTTAAACTCAGGTGCCTTGATTAGCCAGTCTGTCCTAATAGATTCTAGCAGTTTCTTCTTAATTGGCTGCAGGTGTCAGCTAATTAGCCTGCCTGCCTTAAGTGGTTCCAGCAAGTTCCTGCTTCTTCTGGAACTGTCTCTGTTACTTTACCCAGGGAAAAGGGATCTACTTAATCTGGGACTAATATATCTGCCTTCTAACACTCTCCTGTAGCCCGCCCACTTCCTGGTTCCCAATAGGAACACTCTCCTGTAGCCATCTGGCCTGACCCCGTCACATAATATAAATACCAAGAGAACGCAAGGTAGCGATAGAGGCCTTCAATGTTCACAGAGACTCGTCCATGCTATCTGTGAACAACTTAGACCCATCAAAACCAAAGTCCTCTGCTGTACTCTGGACCTCTTTTGGGAATTTAGAGAGTTGGAGCCAGGAAACTCTTCTAATTACCACCAATGTAGCGATCGAACAGGAGGCGGTAGCAGCAGTGTCAAGGGAGGCTTTTGGGTTGTCCAGGCAAATAGCTGACCCTCTACAATAATTGCCTGGAATGGTTCCCTGTGTTCTGTCGGCAAAAGGTTCATGAAAGACGTCAGCTTGATATAATTCATCTGGTTGTACTTTGCCATCAATGCCTGAAAATTGGCAATTCTAAACCGTAGGGAGACTGAGGAATAAGACTTCCTCCCCAGTAGATCCAGACACTTGTGGTTTCTGTCATGAGGCCTGGTTTTAGCATGGTGCTGCCTACAATGTTCATTCACTGCGTCAACTACCAAGAAGTTAGGTGAGGGATGGGAAAATTAAAATTCTGAGTCCTTTGCGAGGGCGTAATGCTTTTTATCCACTCTTTTGCATATAGACAGAATAGATATTACAGTGTGCCAGGTGATCTTCACTGGGTCCAGCAGAGCTTCATTAACAGGCAGGGCTATGGGGGCTGATGACAGTGAGTGGAGGATGCTGGGCAGCTTAAGATAAGGCTCTGTCACCTCCTTGAGGGGAATCTGTAGGGAGTCTGAGAGTCTCTAGACCAGGTCCTGGAAATGTTTAAAATCATCCCCCAGGGATAGAGAAGGAGGCATGACTGCTTCATCCTGAGGGGAAGAGGAGATATTAGTCATAGGAGACATCCCTTCAACAACTCTAGCCTCCTGTAGGTGATGAAGGTTGCTCCTCTCTATGGCAGGTGACACTTGACACTCTGGAAAACTGTTGGTGATAAGTTGCCCAGGGGTTCCAACATGGCCAGGGAGGAGGTGCATAAAGCATAGGAGGTGGCACCCAAGGATGTTCATATGAGTGAGGCATTGGTGGTAATCATGGGCTGCAAACAGTTGCAGCTTCAACGGAGGCTTCTGGGAAGGGACCTCCATAGGAGTGAGGAGGAGAACCCTGAACTGACACGTAAGAGACCGAGGCGAGGTCTTCATCAGAATCCTCTTCCTCAAGTTCACTCAGGAATGGTGGAGTGCCTGGTACTGGGTGAAGTTCAGGCGATCTGGATGTTCTCGGTACTGACAGCATCTCGGCGCTGAGTAGCGGAGAATCGGGTGTCTCAAATACAGCCAGGTCCTGGGGAAATTGGAATTCCTGCGGTACCATGAGGGTTATCAATATGTAGTGTGACAAAGTTCCTCCTCTATCTTGGTGGGTCCTGCGCTTATTGGCGGATTTTCTTGCCTCAGAGATTCACCATGTGGGTTGGGGAACAGCCCAGAGTCCTTCCCCTCTGGAAGAACCCACAGTCCAGGTCAATTGGGAGGTTTGGGGGGAACCCGGGCCCGCCCTCTACTCCGGGTTCCAGCCCGGGGCCCTGTGGACTGCAGCTGTCTATAGTACCTCCTGTACCAGCTGCATGACAGCTACAACTCCCTGGGCTACTTCCCCATGGCCTCCTCCAAACACCTTCCTTATTCTCACCACAGGACCTTCCTCCTGGTGTCTGATAATGCTTGTGCTCCTCAGTCCTCCAGCAGCACACCCTCTGACTCTCAGCTCCTTGCGCCTCTTGCTCCCAGCTCCTCACACTCGCACCACAAACTGAAGTGAGCTCCTTTTTAAAACCCAGGTGCCCTGATTAGCCTGCCTTAATTGATTCTAGCAGCTTCTTCTTAATTGGCTCCAGGTGTCCTAATTAGCCTGCCTGCCTTAACTGGTTCTAGCAGGTTCCTGATTACTCTAGTGCAGCCCCTGCTCTGGTCACTCAGGGAACAGAAAACTACTCATCCAGTAACCAGTATATTTGCCCTCTACCAAACTCCTGTACCCCACTGGTCTGGGTCTGTCACAGTAGGCTTTGGGCACTTGGAGGGAAGCACAGTCACTGACGGTACCAAAGCTCTTGTGTGCTCCAAGGGAAGCGCGGTCAGTACCCGAGTGGGCTTTTTTGGTACAGGGAAAAGCTCTTCTTGCCACCCCAGTCTGATAACAGTACCTATGGTCTCTCCAGGCCCATGGCTTTGCCGCCTTGAGGTCTAGCTGTGCCCTTGGCACCTGAGGAACCAACAGCCTCAGAAGTACCTGATTGAAGAGCTGGTGAAGCTCAAGATACCAATGACCTCAACGTTTTAGAGGGAGGTTCTCTATCTGGCAAGCCACAGGCACATTCTTTCAAGGACAACTGTCAGAGCTCCATCTCAGGCTGAGCAGTTGAGAAGGAACTGATGGCGGTTTGCCCGCACAATGCTGTATAACAACAGCCTGGGGCACAAGACTGACTAGCATGCGTGTGCGGGCTAAATGGACACTGCTATGAGAAATCTCCAATCAAAGGCACAGAGGGGCGCTCACACACCTAGAATGGAGCACCTGTATGGACACTACTTGAAGAACATTTCATTTAGATTTTGAACTTTTTTTCTTTTTTAAAACCTTTTAAAACTTTTCTTTAATTTAAATTTACTAAAATTCAAAATCAAAGTTGTTTTGACTCTAAGAAGTGAAACTTTCTGTTCAAAAATGTCACAACAATTTCAGAACTTTTTTTTATCCAAGCATAATTCAAGTCAGGAGATTCATTGAAACCAACCCTGGTTTGAAAACAGTTTCAGTTTCAACAAATCGGCATTTTTTGGCAAGAAAAAGGTTTGTTGAAAAATCCCCAAACAACTCTACCCACAATTTCCTTAGGAGCCAACTCATCAGTTCCGCAGTCATTACAATATAACCACAAGGGAGAGCAGCTCAGTAACACAAATCAGAGTGGTCTAGGAGACAAGACTATGCACCAAAGTAAGCATTTTACAGAGAGATTACATCACAGGGGTGTTGGGACAATTAGCCTATGTTTACAATACAAGCTAATGGTGTGATTGCCCTGCTCGGGTACACATACTCGCACTAGCTCTCATTGAGCTAGCACAGGTATAGATAGCAGACTAGTCATGATGCCACTAGTAACAGCAGCGGAGGCAAGGCTGAGTTGTGCCAAATACAAACTTGCCTGAAACCAGGGGCATGTGCTTGGCATGGCTCAGCCATGCCTCTTCTGCTGGTGCCTGTGTTACCACAGCTATGCTGCTATTTATACACAGGCTAGCTCTATGAGAACTAGCATGAGTATGTGTGCATGAGCAGGGGAATCATTCCCCGAGCTCACAGAGTAGATGTAGCCTTAATTACTGTTTATAAAAGAGCTGTACACATGCTAAAACTAACTAATGCACACAACCTTTTCAAGAACTGTCCCCTGACATTTTTTTTAAATGGTATGCAAAGACCCTAGCACGGGGTGGGCTAACTTTTTGGCCCGAGGGCCACATCGAGGTTGCACAATTGTATGGAGGGCCAGGTAGGGAAGGATGTGCCTCCCCAAACAGCCTGGCCCCCTTCCCCTATCCACCCCCTCCCACTTCCTGCCCCCGACTGCCCCCCTCAGAGCCCCCAACCAATTCCAATCCTCCCTGCTCCTTGTCCCCTGACTGGCCCCTCCCGGGACCCCTGCCCCCTGACAGCCCCCCCGGGACTCCCACCCCCATCCAACCCCCCCTGCTCCTCATCACCTGACCACCCCCTCCTGGGACCCCCCGCCCCTAACTGCTCCCCGGGATCCCACCCCCTTATCCAACCCCTCCTGCTCCCTGTTCCGACTGCCCTCCCGACCCCATCCACATCCCCGCCCCCTGACAGGCCCCCTGGGACTCCCACTCCCAACCCTCCCTGTTCCCCATCCCCTGACCGCCCCCCCAGAACCTCCGCCCCATCCAACCACCCCCTCCTCCCTGACTGCCCCCAAGAACCCCCCCACTCCCTTACCCAACCCCCCCGCTCCCGCCCCCTTACCAGCGGGAGCAGCAGGCCAGAGCGCAGCCTGTGCAGCGGCCAGGGGCGGCTCCAGGCACCAGCACAGCAAGCACGTGCCTGGGGCAGCAAGCCACGGGGGGCGGCCTGCCAGTCGCTGTGAGGGCGGCAGTCAGGAGGCCTTCGGCGGCGTGCCTGCGGGAGGTCCGCCGGTCCCGCGGTTTTGGCGGCAATTCGGCAGCGGGTATGCCAAAGCCGAGGGACCGGCAGATCACCCGCAGAAACGTCGCCGAATCCGCGTGACTGCGGACCATCCGCAGGCATGCCGCTGAAGGCCGCCTGACTGCCGTGCTTGGGGCGGCAAAAAACATAGAGCCGCCCCTGCCAATACCAAGGGGCGGCACTCCGCCCACTATTGGGGCGGCACGTCCGGATTTTCAGCGGGAGTTTGGCGGCGAGTCCTTCAGTCCCTCTCTTCCTCTTTGAGCTGCCGCCAAAGTGCCGCCGAAGAGGAAGAGAGGGAGTGAAGGACTCGCCGCCGAACTGCCGCCGAAGAGTGGAGCGGTGCGATTGCGCTGCCGCAGCTTTTTTTTTTTTTTTTTTTGCGCCGCTTGGGGCGGCAGAAAACCTGGAGCCGGCCCTGGCAGGGGGGACAGCGGGGGAGGGGCCGGGGACTAGGCTCCCCAGCTGGGAGCTCAGGAGCCGGGCAGGATAGGCCCGTGGGCCGAATGTGGCCCGCAGGCTGTAGTTTGCCCATGTCTGCCCTAGAATGAGCTCCATCTCATCGGCAGCAGGATGCTGGTGGTGACACAAACACCTCCTTTTCTTATATAAAATTAATCAGTTAAGCCTGGATGTTCCAAAGAATCACCTCACTGACGCTCCAAAAT
This sequence comes from Emys orbicularis, assembly GCF_028017835.1. Taxonomy (NCBI): domain Eukaryota; kingdom Metazoa; phylum Chordata; order Testudines; family Emydidae; genus Emys; species Emys orbicularis. Next base: position 76,780,658 of record NC_088684.1, on the reverse strand, counting down.
CTCAGGCCACTGTAATTAAACAATTGAATAATTAAATAGTAATCAGGCCAGAAAAAAAGTGAGAATCACTTAATAGGCCAGTGGTTAGGACACTCACCCGAGAGCCGGCAGATCCCTCTTCAACTCCTTTCATCCCATCAGAGTGTGGAAGTACTCAAACCGGAGGACTCGCGCATCCCAGGTGAGTACCCTCACCATTTGGAAAAATGCTATGAGAGAGGTCCTGCTCCTCCTCCTTTTCCTCTCAGCAGCCACTTTGTGTGGAGTTAGGCAGGTGCTAATTCATTCTTGCAAGAATGAGTTGGCACCTAAGCCACCTGGCTCCAGAAGACGGGGCTCCTGGTTGTGGATTGCAAAGAGAGATAGGCACCTCCCTGCAACGTAGACTCTGGACAAGTCTACATCAGCACACTGATGCAGCTGCACTCCTATGGTGCATCTGGTGAAGACCCGCAATGCCGAGGGGAGAGCGCTCTCCCGTCGGCATAATTACTACATCTCAGCAAGAAGCGGAAGCCATGTTGATGGAAGAGCATCACCCACTGACAAAGCGATGTGGAGAACGCGAAACTTGCAATGCTCGGTGAGGGGGGGCTTTTTCACACCCCTGAGCGACTTAAATTAGATTGATTTATGCGGTAGTGTAGACCTGCCCTTAGATGCCAAACTCCATGATTAGATTAGCTGGGTCCCTGCCTTTATCATTCTGGCTTTTGTGGATCCCATCCCTAGGAGCCTCTCTCTCCCATTCATTATACCTATTACATTCCATATTCTGCTGGGTGCAGGGTCATGCTTCTGGTGTAAATTAGTGTAGCCTAAATGCTGATGTAATTTGGGACACCTGCTAACGACCCCAAGGGACTACTGCAAAAATCTAAGATCACTACGGCTTGGGGAAGCTCTGACCACAGCCTTTTCTCCAAGTCATTTTCTTTACAATGACTGCAGAGAAGGTGGATGTCATAGGAGCCATTATGACAACTCTTATGCCACCACAGAATCCCCCTAAACTGAGATCATCTTTCATGGTTGGTTATGCTGTTTTCAGAGCCACTTTCTGACGCTAGCCTGATACAAAGCAATCCTAACACAGGTGAGTCTCTGGGCCATTGTGTCCATGTACAGAGGTTATGCTGGTTCAGATTCCATTTGGGGTACCCACTGTGAATCCTGTTCAAGGCATTCAGGTAGGTAAGGGGAGCGGGTAAGTTTCCTCGAGTGGATTTTGGGCATGGTTATTACTTTTCATATGATAATTTATTTATATAGGTATAGGGAATTCTCAGTCTTTCTGAAGAGTTACACACAACCTCTGAAGCCTGTAAATTATCTTCCGAATCAACAGAAGAAAGGAATATTGTACTAAATTCAGTTTTGTCTGCAATTCTATGAAACTTCTAAAAAAAGATTTCAGTTTTTGAAGTCATTTTCCTGCAATAAACATGCTGTTAATAGGTGCTCTACAGTTCTGATGTAGCCCCACCTGTATTGACTTTGTAAATTAAACTTTTGGTAGTCTTCCTTGAGACTATCTCTATTCAGCTTTGCATGTACTGTCAGAGTATTAAGTTACCTTTAGATTTGAATGTTAAAATAGTCTAAATATTAAAGTTCTTGTATGTCTTGAACTCACTTGAACAGTAATAATAAATTCTGTACTAAAGACAATACATACTTAGTACATTGTTAGTATAAGTGGAGTACAAACACAATATCACTTATAATGTGATATATTAATATACTGATTGGTTAGTTTTGATTGAGGCCAAGTTACTGAATATGGTAATTTACATGGATTGTGATTTTTAATATTTGTAAAAAGGGCATAGAGCAATGCATAGGTGCTTTTAGAATCTGTATTATGTGAATATAAAGAAAATAAATAAATAAAATTGTAAGGTGGATGTTTTAATTGTCTCAACACTCCGATTTGACTGGCTAACATGCAACACAGGAGTTCTCTAACAATACCTTGTACTTACCAAGTGAAATTGCATTACATATTTAATGAAATCTGCACTTTGGTTTTGCCTGCACACTCCTGCACATTTTTAACTTACAGTAGCAACAACAACCTTGGCACTAAGCATTTACTGGGGATTAATGACTCATTTGGGCTACAGCCCTGGCACAGGAGGGACCTCTTCTCCCAGTCAGTAATTAATTATCACAAAATGCCCTGTGTTTTAACAGTTATTGCTTAAAAACACATATTTTACAATGAATGACCCAATATATTTTACCCAAGACACTCCATAAATTGACGGCATACTAGAGTTGGATTAAGTGTTTATTATTCCTGTTCTTCAATTATGAAACTCACTAATTGGCTGTTTCTAGGCTGATCTGCAACAACGATCACCCTGTTCACATTCCTAGAAAATATTTTAAATGGAATATTTTTGTTTTTCACTGTCAATCTAATGTAAGGAGCTAGAACTTTATGAGGAAAGATTAAACAAGATAAATATGAATAGTTTGAATAAGCATCCAAAGGGAACATAGCAGTATACACACACAAAAAAGGCATTATCAAGAAAAATGGAGAGGAACTGTTTAGTTTGATACCTGGGATGAGGTAACTAGGAGTAACTAGGAACAATGGGGTGATCTTCCTGATACAAAGCTAATTAGATCATGAAGCCTTCCCTTTGGTGATGGAAGCTCCATAACTTGAAATATTTAAAACTAGACTTGACAAAAGACGGGGGGAAATAACTGCAGAAAACAATTTGGCATTGATAAACAGATGGTCTGGATGTCCTACTTGTTTTTTTCATCTCTAAGTACTATGAATCTATTACAACAATGGTATACTGCAAGCAAGGCCAGAATGGAATAAGCTCAGGCAAGAGGTATTTAACTGGAGCTGTAATAACAATTTTCATGTATTTATTAAAACATATTAAGTGCAGTAACTCAGGAAATAAAGATGTTAGCTACCCTGAGCAAAATATCAACTGCAGTTAGGTTTTCTTACCTCGTGTATATCTTTCATCCAGCTTGTTATACCTCGAAAACTGTCTGAGTTTGTTATGTCATAGACCAGAACAAAGCCACGTGCTCCACGAAAATAACTAGTACTAATTGTATGGAATTGTTCCTGACCAGCAGTATCCCTGAAATACACCAGAAAGGAGTCACTTGGTACTGCATACATTGAAAGAGTATGGATATGTTTTTTTCAGTGCAACTTAAAGAATACAGCCCCAATTTTGAGCTGTTTTCTGAGAGAGGAGGGGGAACTACGGTAGAGGTGGTAGAATACATGCCATTCTGCAGGGGAAGAGCTGGCAAACTATTTGGGGCATTTATGTTAATATTGCTGACTATTCTAGAGCCTATACTTAAATAAATAAATATACTTAAAAATAGGTTTTGCCTACATTAAATTTTTAACCACAGTGTAATTAAACTTATGTAGCTGCATTTGTACAACCCTTAGTATAGAATGTTTGCACTGGAATAAACTATGACTTCTACTACAGAAGCGTACTTTGGGGTAAGCTGCAGAAGAGCAGCATTTCAGCATCAGTGTGGCTAGATTAGGGTAGCTACACCAATAGCTAAAACCCTATGGGTGAGGTTTTCACTCTTGCCCTTGCCCCTTTGCGCTGGGTAAAGTGGTGTAAAGCTGCTCTAAAATGATTGGATCAGGCTGGGGGACAATTTCCCCAGCACAGACACTTTAGAAGACAGACGTAATGTAGTTTTCTAAGCACCCCTTTGTAAGACCTGCCAAAGGGAGAATGTTGGGGGCAGGCTGGGGTGGGAGGTTTAAGTTGGTGCTGGAGCCATGATATGCAGGCTGCAGAGATTCCAGTCAGCACTATGGCCCATATAGCTTCCTGGGGAGGCGGCTGTAATTTAGAAAGGCCTCCAGAGCTGTCTAGATTATGATAGAGCAGTGGTTCCCAAACTGGGGTTCGTGAATCCCTGGGGGTTCGCGAAATGTTACAGGGGGTTCTCGGGAAAAAATTCCCTAATGGCGGACAGAGCTGTGCCTAGGGACCCTGGGCAGCACGGGACCAGCAGCCCAGAGCCCCTGGACTTCCAAGAGCTAAGCAGATCAAAGCAAGCACATCTATCACACTGAGGAGATTTAAACTTCAAGACTCCTTATAAGAAATGGAAAGGGAGGTGGATATTTTTTGCTGTTTTTAAAATTAAACAGGCAGCTAGTATTGTTTTTTAAATGATTATGAAGAACAAGTTTAAGCTTTGTTGTAACGTGTGTTGTTTGCTTGAACTGCTCAAGACCTGAATGCTTGTATAAGAGGAACTCTTTGAGTTGGCTTCTTAGATACCTTCATGCTGTTTCACATCTGATACTTCTTGATGAAACACAGGAGACTTGTCTTATAACAACCTTATTCAAAGTGATACAAGCTACAAAAGTGAGAGCTTGGAAGAGTGTTGCCATTTTCATAATGTAATAAAAATACTGTCATGATAAATAATTAATAATAAATAGTGTGTAATAAGCATGTCATAAAAACAAATTTTATATTTCCAAGTTCACTGCTGTTAAATGTTTCTAAGATAACTGTTTTTTAAAAAACATGTACTAGTTGTTCTAAACATGGCCTCTTCACCCTAATGCAAGTTTTAATATGATCACTACACTGTAGGAGGACAAATAATCAAAGCTGGACAAGATTTTGCACAGTGTACAGTTCTATAATTTAGTTGGCTTTCATTTGTGGGACAAATTATAACTTACCATATTTGAAGTTTCACTGTTGTATCATTAAATGTTATTGTTTTTACTTTAAAATCAATGCCTAAAAGAAACAAGAAAATCTGTTACATGTCTTGAAATAACATTTATTTCTTATGGAGACTGTTTGTAAACAAAAGTTATTTTGGGGATGTAGAGAAATGGAAGCACACCAACCAACCAACATCAACCAAAAATCATAATAAACCACTAATTGTATATACACAAAACAGAGGTGGGGAAAAAAGAATTATAAGAGTTCTTTTTGATATACATCAGTAATTATATTGAAATTAACTATCAAACTGGTCAAAGTTCTATACTCAGCCACTCATTGTGCATGGTCAACTCGGAAAGTATAACTACAAACCAGCATTAGCTGGCAAGTGACATGACAGCTGTTTGATGGCCCATGCACAAAACTGTCACAATATTGGCAATTTCTGCTAAGGGAATCAGTCCCATAATAATAGTGCTGTAGTTCTGCATGGAGGTTTAGTGACAAATGCTTACATGGCATTTGCTTGCCCTATGCCATTCTTTAGCCTTTACTGCAACATTACTGAAAAGAAGTGTCCAGGATTACATCAACAGAACTAGACGTGAATTAACTGAATTAATTAGGTACAAAGATAAGTGGACACGCATTCAAGTTCAAGTAAAGACCATACCTCTATACTACCCTTCCATCTAAACATTTATGCCTCAAAATCCAAAATGTTTTGGTACTGAAACCTATTTTGGACCTAGTAATATTGCAGTATAGTAATGCCTCTGCAGCCATTATACTGTTTTCCTTAAGGATGTTTTTCTCTATAATTTATCTAGTTTTTCATTACCTATATTATCACAATACCACCCAAAATAGGTGCCAGACAGATGTATGGGAGAATGCATTTTTTGCCTTGAGGAGTTTACAATCCAATAAAAATGAAACTCCAAACATCACACTGGAGTCTGCTATCTACTGAAGTATGAAGGTCCAAAATAAAAAGATGGTATAATTCCCTGCAGTTATACAACTTTTTCAATGACTTTAGCAGTAAAATTTTAAAGAAAACATTTCAAATGAGTTTCAGTCTCAAAATGCAATATCCATTGAGAAACCTCTTCATTCTGTTCATTCATTACAAGTCAACTAGGAGAATACCTTAATGGGCAAAAGGGTATGTATTTCAGTCACATGAGCTCAGCTGAATTAGCTTAATAAAACTGAGAAGTCCTGTTAAAATGCAGGTTAACATGTCTCAAGTTGTGTTAGGTGGCCGTGTTGTAGCCTAGGCTTCTCACTAAGTTAAAACATATCTAGCTAACATGACTTCAAATGTGTCAGCCTACATCTCAATGGGGCTTTTCAACTGTGTTTAAACTAATTTGACTGGGCTAACACAACTGAAAAAGTACACCCTTTTTGCATGTCAAGAAAAGTCCGTATTGTGTTAAAGTGTAATAAAGAGATGTTGTAATGGACATCACTGAAGTTGGGAACCAGAGTGCAATTCTGTTTTTGGTGCTACCATAATACAGATAAATAAATACCTTACACCATAAAAGGATAACCTTATGACGAGAGATACTACATTTCAAACCCTAGAGGACACCTTCAACTGCAAGTTATCTTACCTAATGCTCATGAGTCAAGCCTCAAGCTATCAGAACCTACAGTACTCAGAAGTCTATGCCTACTATATTCTTGAACTGTTGTACCACAGCTGCTTTTTTTTCAGAAGTAAAATCAGCAGCATCTTTAGACTGTCTCGGAAGAATAGCCTTAATAGTCTATCTTCTATAGTCTTCAATTTGTAAATTTCTTCTTATCCCTTAGCTGTGGACTAATAGCCATAATTCTAGAAATCTCTCTTTAACTTCAATGATTCCAAAATAGAACAAAACTGTCCTTTGTAATTTCCCTAAAATAACTCTCCTCTGATAGAAAAGGAACATGAAAAACATCAGGTTTGTGGTTTCGGTTCTGGTGAAGTCTGTGTTTTAGACTGAGGGGCAGAGCTTAGGGTATGTCTACACTACGAAATTAGGTCGAATTTATAGAAATCGGTTTTATACAGTCGATTGTGTGTGTCCCCACATAAAATGCTCTAAGTGCATTAAGTCGGCGGACCGCGTCCACAGTACCGAGGCTAGCGTCGACTTCCGGAGCGTTGCACTATGGGTAGCTATCCCACAGTTCCCGCAGTCTCCGCTGCCCATTGGAATTCTGGGTTGAGATCCCAATGCCTGATGATGCAAAAACAGTGTCGCGGGGGGTTCTGGGTACATGTCGTCAGGCCCCTCCCCCTCCGTCAGAGCAACGGCAGACAATCGATTCGCGCCTTTTTACCTGGGTTACCTGTGCAGACAACATACCACGGCAAGCATGGAGCCCGCTCAGCTCAGCTCACCGTCACCATATGTCATCTGGGTGCCGGCAGACGTGGTACTGCATTGCTACACAGCAGCAGCTAATTGCCTTTTGGCAGTAGACGGTGCAGTATGACTGGTATCCATCGTCGTCGTATTCCTCAGTGAGTTCGATCAGAGGCACCTGGGCAGACCTGTTTTGTCTCCTGGAGACTCAGTCCTGCTGGCAGTCCTATTGAACCGTCTTGACGACGATGGCTAGCAGTCGTAGTACAACATTTTCTGCCAAGCACCCAGAAGATGCCGATGGCTATCAGTCATGCTGCACCGTCTGCTGCCAGCTTAAGATGTAAAAAATAGATGGACCAGATTTGTTCTGTATTCATTTGCTTCCCCCTCCCTCCGTGAAATCAACGGCCTGCTAAACCCAGGGTTTTGAGTTCAATCTTTGGGGGGGCCATTCTGTGTGACAGTTGTTTGTGATTCTCCCTGATGCACAGCCACCTTTGTTGATTTTAATTCCCTGTACCTGTAAGCCATGTCGTCACTCGCCCCTCCCTCCCTCCCTCCGTCAGACAATAGTTTTGCGCCTTTTTTCAGCCCAGACGCCATAGCACTGGGATCATGGAGCCCGCTCAGATCACCGCGGCAATTATGAGCACTATGAACACCATGCGCATTGTCCTGGAGTATATGCAGAGCCAGAACATGCCAAAGCAAAACCAGGCGAGGAGGCGATTGCAGCGCGGTGACGAGAGTGATGAGGAAATTGACATGGACATAGACCTCTCACAAAGTACAGGCCCCAACAATGTGCAGATCATGGTGTTACTGGGGCAGGTTCATGCCGTGGAACGCCGATTCTGGGCCTGGGAAACAAGCACAGACTGGTGGGACCGCATCGTGTTGCAGGTGTGGGACGATTCCCAGTGGCTGCGAAACTTTCGCACGTGTAAGGGCACTTTCATGGAACTTTGTGACTTGCTTTCCCCTGCCCTGAAGCGCCAGAATACCAGGATGAGAGCAGCCCTCACAGTTGAGAAGCGAATGGCGATAGCCCTGTGGAAGCTTGCAACGCCAGACAGCTACCGGTCAGTCGGGAATCAATTTGGAGTGGGCAAATCTACTGTGGGGGCTGCTGTGATCCAAGTAGCCAACGCAATCAAAGACCTGCTGATATCAAGGGTAGTGACTCTGGGAAACGTGCAGGTCATAGTGGATGGCTTTACTGCAATGGGATTCCCAAACTGTGGTGGGGCGATAGACGGAACCCATATCCCTATCTTGGCACCGGAGCACCAAGCCACCGAGCACATAAACCGCAAGGGGTACTTTTCAATGCTGCTGCAAGCCCTGGCAGATCACAAGGGACGTTTCACTAACATCAACGTGGGATGGCCGGGAAAGGTACATGATGCTCGCGTCTTCAGGAACTCTGGTCTGTTTAAAAAGCTGGAGGAAGGGACTTTCTTCCCGGACCAGAAAATAACCGTTGGGGAGGTTGAAATGCCTATCGTGATCCTTGGGGACCCAGCCTACCCCTTAATGCCATGGCTCATGAAGCCGTACACAGGCAGCCTGGACAGTAGTCAGGACCTGTTCAACTATAGGCTGAGCAAGTGCCGAATGGTGGTGGAATGTGCATTTGGACGTTTAAAAGCGCGCTGGCGCAGTTTACTGACTCGGATAGACCTCAGCGAAGCCAATATTCCAATTGTTATTGCGGCTTGCTGTGCGCTCCACAATATCTGTGAGTAAGGGGGAGACATTTATGGTGGGGTGGGAGGTTGAGGCAAATCGCCTGGCCGCTGATTACGCGCAGCCAGACACCAGGGCGGTTAGAAGAGTACAGCAGGGTGCGGTGCGCATCAGAGAAGCTTTGAAAACGAGTTTTGTGACTGGCCAGGCTACGGTGTGAAACTTCTGTTTGTTTCTCCTTGATGAACCCTCCGCCCTCCCCCCCCGCCCCGGTTCACTCTACTTCCCTGTAAACTAACCACTCTCCCCTCCCCCTTTCGAGCACCGCTTGCAGAGGCAATAAAGTCATTGTTACTTCACATTCATGCATTCTTTATTAATTCATCACACAACTAGGGGGATAACTGCCAAGGTAGCCCGGGAGAGGTGGGGGAGGAGGGAAGGAAAAGGACACACTGCAGTTTAAAACTTTAACACTTATTGAAGGCCAGCCTTCTGATGCTCGGACAATCATCTGGGGTGGAGTGACTGGGTGGCCGGAGGCCCCCCCCACCGCGTTCTTGGGCGTCTGGGTGAGGAGGCTATGGAACTTGGGGAGGAGGGCTGCTGGTTACACAGGGGCTGTAGCGGCGGTCTCTGCTCCTGCTGCCTTTCCTGCAGCTCAACCATACGCTGGAGCATATCAGTTTGATGCTCCAGCAGCCGGAGCATATCAGTTTGATGCTCCAGCAGCCGGAGCATCGACTCTTGCCTTCTGTCAGCAAGCTGACGCCACCTATCCTCTTCAGCCCGCCACTTGCTCTCTTCAGCCCGCCACCTCTCCTCTCGTTCATATTGTGCTTTTTTGCACTCTGACATTGACTGCCTCCACGCATTCTGCTGTGCTCTGTCACCATGGGAGGACATCTGGAGCTCCGAGAACATATCATCCTGAGTCCGCCGTTTTCTCCTTCTAATCTTCACTAGCCTCTGTGAAGGAGAAACATTTGCAGCTGGTGGAGGAGAAGGGAGAGGTGGTTAAAAAAGACACATTTTAGAGAACAATGGGTACACTCTTTCACGTTAAATTTTGCTGTTCACATTACACAGCACATGTGCTTTCGTTACAAGGTCGCATTTTTCCTCTTATATTGAGGGCCTGCCGGTTTGGTGTGAGAGATCACTCACGCAGTGCCAGGCAACAGATTTCAGCTTGTAGGCAGCCATGGTAAGCCACAGTCTTTTGGCTTTTTTAACCTTCTTAACATGTGGGAATGGTTTCAAACAGTAGCGCCCTCATTTCCCATACCAAGCACCCATTGGGTTGGCCATTTAAAATGGGTTTTCAATGTAAAAGGAGGGGCTGCGGTTTCTGGGTTAACATGCAGCACAAACCCAACTACCCCCCCCCCCACACACACCCAATTCTCTGGGATGATCACTTCACCCCTCCCCCCTACCGCGTGACTAACAGCGGGGAACATTTCTGTTCAGCCGAGCAGGAACGGGCACCTCTTAATAAAATCACCCCATCTCAACCAGGTGACCGTGAATGATATCGCTCTCCTGAGGATAACAAAGAGAGATAAGGAATGGATGTTGTCTGCATGCCAGCAAACACCGGGACCATACGCTGCCATGCTTTGTTATGCAATGATTCCAGACTACGTGCTACTGGCCTGGCGTGGCAAAGTGTCCTACCATGGCGGACGGGATAAGGCAGCCCTCCCCAGAAACCTTTTGCAAAGGCTTTGGGAGTACATGAAGGAGAGCTTTCTGGAGATGTCCCTGGAGGATTTCCGCTCCATCCCCATACACGTTAACAGACTTTTCCAGTAGCTGTACTGGCCGCGATTGCCAGGGCAAATTAATCATTAATCATTAAACACGCTTGGTTTTAAACCATGTGTAATATTTACAAAGGTACACTCACCAGAGGTCCCTTGTGTGCCCTCAGGGTCTGGGAGCACGCCTTGGGTGAGTTCGGGGGTTACTGGTTCCAGGTCCAGGGTGATAAACATATCCTGGCTGTTGGGGAAACCGGTTTCTCCGCTTCCTTGCTGTGAGCCATCTTCATTGTCTTCATCATCATCTTCCTCGTACCCCGAACCCACTTCCCTGTTGCGTGATTCTCCATTGATGGAGTCAAAGCACACGGTTGGGGTAGTGGTGGCTGCACCCCCTAGCATGGCATGCAGCGCCGCGTAGAAGCGGCATGTTTGCGGCTCTGCCCCGGACCTTCCGTTTGCCTCTCTGGCTTTGTGGTAGGCTTGCCTTAGCTCCTTAATTTTCACGCGGCACTGCTGTGCGTCCCTGTTATGGCCTGTGTCCTTCATGGCCTTTGAGACTTTTTCTAATATTTTGCCATTTCGTTTACTGCTACGGAGTTCAGCTAGCACTGATTCGTCTCCCCATATGGCGAGCAGATCCCGTAACTCCCGTTCTGTCCATGCTGCAGCTCTTTTGCGATCCTGGGACTCAATCATGGTTACCTGTGCTGATGAGCTCTGCGTGGTCACCTGTGCTCTCCACACTGGGCAAACAGGAAATGAAATTCAAAAGTTCGCGGGGCTTTTCCTGTCTACCTGGTCAGTGCATCTGAGTTGAGAGTGCTGTCCAGAGCGGTCACAATGAAGCACTGTGGGGTAGCTCCCGGAGGCCAATAACGTCAAATTCCGTCCACACTACCCCAAATCCGACCCACAAAGGCCGATTTTAGCGCTAATCCCCTCTTCGGAGGTGGAGTAAAGAAACCGGTTTAAAGGGCCCTTTAAGTCGAAAAAAAGGGCTTCGTCGTGTGAACATGTCCAGGCTTAATTCGATCTAATGCTGCTAAATTCGACCTAAACTCGTAGTGTAGACCAGGCCTTAGATTCGGCACACAAACAATGGTACCTGCACCTCCTTCATGCTGCTTTTTGTTCTCTATAATCTAAGAGCTTCTTTATGCACATATTTAGTACATGGCAAGCTTGGGTGTGAATCTACCCTGGACTAGCCTGCGGTGCACTAACTGTCCATGTGGATCTTGCTGCTGTGCATTAACAGTTCCTTAGTGTGTGCGACTGCTAGTGTACTAAATGTTCACGTAGACAAGCTTTAAGCTTTCATTTAAAAACATAAATAAGCCTCTAGCTGTTATGGTTGCTAAGGTAACTTTAAAAATATGACCCAAGTGTAAATGATGCAGTGACCTCTACCTACATTTGCAGAACCTGAAACCATAGCTCCGAGAGATGTGTTCTGTACCATTCATCTCAATGGGTACTAACACAGATATCAATGACAATACTTTAAGTCAATGCTGTTAACTCACTGCTCACTAAACCATAAAAGAAAGGAGAGAGAAGATCACATTCTTAAGATATACACTATCTACTGTGAGTGACAGCTCAGTTTGACACCACTACTCAACCTCCCTCCCCAAATCAAGAAGCCAAGCTAAAGAAACACTGCAGAGCCCCCTGGTACATGAGCCTGCCCAAGGGGGAGCCAATATCAAGAAGCTCAGCTGGACGCAAGAGCTCCACTGAGGGGAAGCTGAGCCCAGCAGAGCCCATGGGAGTAATCAGACTTCACTCCATGGTTATATTTGAACATCTGCACTCTATTGTGAGCAGCATGTCATGTATGTGGAGCTTATTTTATGGGCAGAGCATGGAAGAGTACCATCACATTTCCCCCCCCCCCCCAATCTGGTCCCCTGCAGAGGAGGTTTATAAGAGAATGCTAGTCACACCCCTAACAATGGAAAGATTGCTGAATTTCAATTATTGCCTGACAAACACAAAGACATGTTTTTTTCAAAAGCCCTTCCTTTCAGATTAATGTTTGATGATTCTGTTATCAAGTTTACTGTGCAGCAAGAGGATAGAAAAATAACCCAGTCTAACAAAGGGCTGATGATATATCAATAAGGAACTTTCATTTTATAGGTTAGAAAGATTAACAATGTTAGGAAGCTTTTGGTTTTTTTCTTATGGTTTTAACCAAATAACATATTTGACTGTGTAAAGATAAAGTACCACTATTCTTCTGCTTCTGTGCTTTACATAAAATCTAAATGTTCCAATGCAAGTTCTCAGAAAATCAACAATTTGATGTTAGAATCATCATTTTGATTCCTACTTGAACCTCGCTGCCTAACTCCTCTATCAAAGGCAAGCATTCACAAAAGTGCAATAAAATGGCAAAATACCAGAAAATCTCCCTTCTTTTAACTTCCAAATGCATCTTATAGCAGACTTTGGGGGATAAGCCTTCAGATGCAAGATTCTACTTAGTATTAAAAGTTGGTGTTGGGGGGGCTGTTTGGGTGGAGAGGTTTAAATTATTATATGGGTTGTGCCCTTCAGCTGCTGAAAATTCTCACTGAAACTTTAATGGAAGGAAAAAATGAAATAATACAATTGGCAGCTGTAATAAATGTTATGTGAAACTTTCTTGAAGAAATTAGTAAAGGTGGCTGGAAATATAATTTTACCGAAACATGCTTATATGCTCATATCAGGCAACCTACAAATTTGAAGAAAAATATTCATTCTTGCATTTCAAAGAACCACTTATAGAATTTGCTTTAATTGTTTGTTTAGCTTTCTACAGCAGATGTTACAGCACTTGATAGGGACATGATATGTGGTGGAAGTTTGGAAGGTCACTTTCAAAATGTTGAGTTGGGAATACTTTAAAAAATTATAACCCAGCGAGGCAATTCTAGCCCTACAGGAAAACAGTTCTTATTTGACATAAATTTTAATAATAAATTGACAAGAGTTTTTTATGTATAGAAAAGGAACTAGAGACTGCTGAATCAGACCAAAATGTAATCTAAATTAAAATAAGGCATATTGACTTCTTAAGTCAACTTAAATGTATTGACCTAAAAAGGTCAATGAACGTTAGTGAAAAACAGAAGTCAATATGTACTGCATGCATGAATTGTTCATGTCTTTATATGAAGTTTCAAGCAAACTTAGCAAATTGAAAAGACAAGAAAGAAAAATGAAAAATATAGCGCCAAAGACAGCTCACAGATTTCAGATGGTTTTAGGCCAATGCATTATATAATATGATCAACATAACAAAACTAACATTGATCACCAGCCCAGAGAAAAAGTTATTTGAATACAGGAGCTTGTATTTTCTTCTTTGGATTCTTCATATAAAACCCAGAATGTGATATAAACCAGACCAACTTCTAAGTGTGATTTCTAAACTATTATAGCCATAGGGTATTTATGATTCATTCTTTCTTTATATTTAAATAATAAAAATGTCTATTCAAGGTTCCAGGAGAACTAACATAATTAAGTATGTAACAATAAATACAACTAAATTAAAACTCATCAGCTTTAAAATAATCAGTTCCACAGAAACTCAGCCAGCCAGCCAACCACCCCCACACACCCTCTTCAGCATCTAGGAAGCATACTCTCAGCCCTTTCCAAAACCCCTCTCAATCAGGTGCCTTTTACAGCATGCCCAGAAAGTCACCAAATTCAGGCTATTTCAGGTCAAGACAGGAAGCAAGTTCCAGAGTCTTAGAATCTTCACAGAGAATGCCCTGCCAACTATCCTGCTCTCTTATAAAGAGGGGGATCCAGCCTGAACACCTCCACTGGCCATAGCTGTGGCAGTATGCCATGCGGAGAGAGGCAATCCCTTAGGTAGACAGGTCCAAGGCTATTAAGGGCTTCATAGGCCATAGCTAGAGACCAATGGGCAACCAGTGCCCCACTCAATAAGCAATCAGATGCATTCTGCACAAGCTTTAGTCTTCAAATGGTTTTAAATTTAAGGTGTAGTCTCATGCATCACATTGCAATATGCTAATCCTCAGATAGCAAAAGCACGGATAACAGTGGTAACTCTGCATCTGAAAGAAAAGGTCGTAACTTCCTCGCCAAAAAGTTTATTGGGTCACTGCTGTAATATGATTGTCAAACAACAGCGGGGAGTCTAAAGTCACCCCTAAGTTGCAACACTAGTAACTAATGGCAGATGTATTCCTTTAATCAAAGGGGATGATATTACCTCTGCCATCTCTTCCAGAGGCTTTTCCCAGCCCACCATCTCTCTCATCTGGGTGAGCTTCAGCTAGCTTGCTCTCATTCGTGCCTTCATCTCAACTAGACATTGGCTGAGGCACTGAACTGCACTGTCCAGATCAGACTAGACAGACCTACAGTTAATCTAAACCATACTGATGGGACTGCACCCCATGCCTCCTTACTGACCCTCCTAACTGACCCATATATGAACAGGAGGGATGACAGAATGGCATCCTGCGAGACCTCACATTTGAGAGCTCTTTGAGAGGAGAATAGCCCACAACTATCCACTAAGATCTCTCTGAAAGAAAAGAGCAAAGCCACTGAGGAGCAGCCCTATCCATTCCTGTCAGATTATGCAGATGAGTCACCAACATACCATGATCAATGGTATCGAAGGCAGCTGATAGATCTAAAAATACCAGCACGGACACCTCATCATCATCTACTGCCAGGAGGAGATCACTGACTCTGTGACAAAGTCAGATCTATATACCCAGATTGACATGGTTAATGGCATCTAGATAATGTGAGAGTTGTCCCAGTACAATCTTCTCCACAGTCTTATCCAAGAAGTGAAAATGTGTTACTGATCGACAATTAGCAAGAGTGTCAGCATCAAGCAACATCTTCTTGAGCAAAGGTTGCATTATTGCTTCCTTCAAAGCAATAGACAGCTTCCACTCTCTAAGAGAGGTGTTGATGATCTCCACAAGCAAGGGAGTCAGTACTTCACCAGTGGCCTTCAACAGCCAGGAAGGACATAGATCCAAAGCACAGGTTGTGGGATGAAGTTCTCTTAACACATTCAGTACCTCAGAAAGCATCACTGACTGAAACTCTAGCAGAAAAGATGAGGCCCTTGTTCCCTCAAGACCTTGCACTGCCACCACAGAAGCAGACAGCTCATCCCTACAGTGATCCCAATAACAAGCAATATCTTCACAATGGGAGGGAATCAGATCAGCTACCAAGTCAAGACAGTGGTTTAACCACCCAAAACAAATCCGCGACCTGAGATTTTGCAGATTTAGAATTAACCTAAACAAGGACAAGGCTCTTGTCTTTCTGAATAAGTTTCCATGGAGTTAATCAGCAACAAATCCATTTGTAGGAAAGTCCTAAATGTATCAGCTACTATGGGGAGAGGAAACCTACTCCTCAAAAGTGTACAGCCGGACTTGAAAATCTAATTCCTGAAATCTTCTGCTGCTGCTTCTAATGAGGGCAGAGGGGAAGGAAGGAGAGCATCCTAAGCCTCAAGAAGCAGAATGATCCAATGGTTAAGAAACTAGCTTAAGACTTTAAAGACCTGGGTTCAAGTCCCTGCTCTACCACATCCTTCCTCTGAGATCTTGGGCTAGCCACTTGGCCTCTCTGTGCCATCTGTAAAATGGGGATTATAGTACTTCCCTACCTTAGAGAGGTAGGGGAAACAGTGAGACATTTAGATACTAAGGGAATGAGGGCTACAGAAATACAATATAGAGAGATAAACCTAAACTTGTGGGGATTGGTCTGTGTAGGGGAAACTGGTCAGGGTAATTGATCCTAGATAGCTTGCTGGCAAGTGGGCCAGAACATGGTAGGGATGGAGGCCAATTTAATTTGGGCCCAAATAGCTCTGAAACAGAATGAGGGTGTGGTTATACACTCATACTACATATTAAACATGCTGTCCCTCTCATTCATATCAAGTAGTATCTCACTCTGTGAGTAATCACGTGTATTGTTAAATAATAGACTGCAAATTAGACTACTCGTGGAGAAAGGTACTCCTCAATATAAATAAGAGCAACAGAATCTGGCGCTGTTCCAAAAAACAGGAAACATGTAGATTACTATTGGTGTTATCAGTACATACAGTCCATTAGATTTTATAGACCATATTTACATACAGTACCATATGTAACAACGATTCAAGCCTACACTCTTCTTTTATAAAATGAATGTCAGGGAGTCCACGTAGACGTCTAGAATTAGTTCATTTACCTACAAGATGGTATAAACCAATTTGCAAATCTAGAGAAAAAGAAACCTCTGTCTGAAAGGAGATTGCAGTTTTAGGTTTCTGTAATTTACCCATAACAAAACAAAGACAAAAAATGTTACACACACCCACACTCATGAATGTGTCCCTTTGAACAGAAATTCAAAATACGATTGTCTGCTCCTTCCCTACCCCGAAAAAGTGGAACTTGTATTTTGAATTTCTGTTCAAAGGGATGCAGTCAACTGTCTGCTACTTCCCTTCCCCCAAAAAGTGGAACTTGAATGCATCCCTTTGAACAGAAATTCAAAATACATTTGTCTGTTCCTTCCCTTCTGTTCTTTCCCTTCCCCCAAGTAAATGGAAGCTTCACCTTTTTAGAACCAAGAGCTCCACAAATATTTTCCCACATAGAAGCACATGGCACCGTCGAGAAGACAATAGCTAGGATAACAACTTATTTCATACCTATAATAAATAAAACAAATAAAGTACTGTGCAGACGTTTCATGTTCACTTGTACACAAGATTTTTTTGTTCCTAGGCTTTCCCTATGGCTTTCTATCCTGTGCCATTGTTTAAATAAAAAGTTATTCTTTGTAGTCTGCTATTCTCAATATGATTCATCTGTCTTATGATCCGTGTAAGTTTAATTAGAAAACTGCTTATAATTCACCCAAACTGTATAATTGAAGAGGAGGAAGGGCAACCATCCCTGAGAGTTTAAGTGCTGCATAAAATGCTTTCAGTGAAAATTTACTGTGAATGCATGTTTTCATTTTCTAAAATATATAATTTTAGAAAGTTTCAACAAGTAGAGTCTATTAACAACAGCTACAAGACATTATTTTTTGTAGTCTCACCAGGCTTACTTGTAGCAACATGGAATGCCTAGTTGCCATGACATAAAAAGAGACCCTCAACAGTTCCCCTCCAATCTTTTTTCTTCTATGACTACTATCTTTATCTCTGAATAAAGGTAAGTTGATGACACACAACCCCACCAAAAACTCAGATTCCTAGGGGACTAAATATCTCAGAGTACTGGTAAAGGCCTTTTACTTCATTTCCAGTTGAAATTCCAGCCGGATAGGTAATGATTAATAGCCATTCATAACCTTCAGATGAGTGTGCAATGGGCTGCAAGAAAGGAAAGCTCTCAGTCAAGACTGTACCAGACATATGTCCAAATCAAAATTGCTACTCTTGTTGGTAGACTTAGTAAAGAGACAGAAGTTTAGATGGACATAAAGTCTGAACTGTTCTATCATCACTGGAAACTGTCCCTCCAGGATACAGTTGAGGCCCATTGGGAAGCTGCTGCAGAAATTTAGGCTACATCTACACTACAGGGGGGGGGGGTCGATTTAAGATACGCAAATTCAGCTACGCAAATAGCGTAGCTGAATTCGACGTATCAGATCCGACTTACCCTGTTGTGAGGACGGCGGCAAAATCGACTGCCACGGCTCCCAGTCGACGGCGCTTACTCCCACCTCCGCTGGTGGAGTAAGCGCGTCGATTCGGGGATCGATTGTCGCGTCCTGACGAGACGCGATAAGTCGATCCCCAAGAGATCGATTTCTACCCGCCGATTCAGGCGGGTAGTGTAGACCTAGCCTTAAACTGTTGCTTCCTGCATTGTACTTTTCTGGACAGGAGGCTTCCTACTGCCAATACTGTTAGTCTGGCACTTATCATCAGCGCAACCCACTTAGTTTAAAAATCTAGGGCCAATGTATACTACAAAATTTACTTGCTTGGGATTTTGAAATCAGATGCAAATAATCGTTATTCAGATTTGGATAATTTGCTTACCGCATGGATGGGACATAAAACTTTCTTAAAAGTTTCTGAAAACCACATTAAGACTTGACTTTTGAAAATACACTCCTAATATGATCAGTTTTGTAATATACAGGAGCTTTCGATTCTTGAGTGAACAGAGGTAGAGTATCAGAAATTCCATCTGTTTGAGAAAAAAATCTCAGGGGCATGAGTTCACTTCCAATATTAGGTATCATCATGAAAGCAGACATTCACTTTCACAGGTATTCCACAGGGATGACGTAGGTTCCATCATTATTACAGGTTTCAAAGATCAATTTCACTATCCGACACCTCCCTTGCTGATAGGCTCTGCTATCCTTATTCGTATAGGTTTCAATGGAATGACTTGCAGAGTAGGATACTACTCAACTTAAGTAAGGGAGTTAGAAACTGGGCCAAATTCATCCAGCTCTCATAGGGCCAGATTCTGACTTCCTCACTTACATTAAGTATTCATATTTAAATCAATATCAATTGAGGAGAAAGATATTAGTCAACATTTCTAACTATAAGGGTAATAATTGTATGAGGCTTTCAATAAGAACACCGGTCAGGGATGGTCTAGGGCAGCATTTCTCAAACTGGGGTCCACAGACCGAGGATACCCCAGACCAGGAATACCCCAGCCGGCCCTGCTGATCAACTCCTTCCCCTCCCTCCCAGTGCCTCCTGCATGCCAGGGAACAGCTGTTCAGCAGCATGCAGGAGGCGCTGGAAGGTAGGGGAAGGAGCAGGGATGGGGTGCGCTCGGGGGAGGAGGTGGAATCATGTTTGGGGCTGCCGGCCCTGCTGATCAACTCCTTCCCCTCCCTCCCAGTGCCTCCTGCATGCCAGGGAACAGCTGTTCAGCAGCATGCAGGAGGCGCTGGAAGGTAGGGGAAGGAGCAGGGATGGGGTGCGCTCGGGGGAGGAGGTGGAATCATGTTTGGGGCTGCCGGCCTTGCTGATCAACTCCTTCCCCTCCCTCCCAGTGCCTCCTGCATGCTGGGGAACAGCTGTTCAGGGGCATGCAGGAGGCGCTAGGAGGGAGGGAGAGGAGTGGGGACAAAGTGCGCTGGGGGGAGAGGCAAGGAAGAGGAGGGGCAGAGGTGGAGCAGGGGCAGAAAGAGGTGGGGGTTTGGCCCTAGAGGAAGGGATGGAGTGGTGGCGGGGCATAGGGCTGAGCAGTGGGGGCTTGGAGGTCCCTGAAAATTTTTAAATGAAAAGGGGTCCTCGAGTTGCTGAAGTTTGAGAACTGCTGGTCTAGGGCATATGCAGAACTGCTGGAACATGCAGGTTTCTCTGCACACTTTTTCTATAAGTTTCCACTAAACAGCACATGAAATAAGGCAATTACAAACGCAGCCATCCACACCTATGGAAGAAGAAGAGATTCTCTTGGAGATACTATGCCTGACAAATCATTATCTACAAGGTCAGTAAAATAGATGGAAAGGATTTTAACTTTGTACTATCATTGAAGGTGAAGGAACTAGGCATTTTAATTTAGATTGTAAATTTTTTTGGAGCAGGGAGCATAATTTTCTGTGTGTGTGTACAGTACCTAGCACAATGGGGCCTTGACTTAGGCCTTGTCTACACTACAGGGGAAATTCGATCTAAGCTACATAATTTGAGTTACGTGAATAGCTCAGATCTATTTATGTCTCTCCGTGGACTCCCCCTACTCTTCTCGATCTGGTGGAGTACAGGAGTTGACGGGAGAGCGATCTGCGGTCGATTTAGTGGGTCTTCACTAGATCCGCTAAATCCACCGCCGATGCATCGATCACCGCTCAGGGATCCCCTGGTAAGTGTAGTTAAATTCTCTAGGCACTACTGCAATACATTTTTTAAAACAAATAATAATAATTTTAAGACCAACAGGAGGATGTCACAGATATAATATTAATTATGCCAACACATGACAGCTGGTAAGAGGAAGATTTGGAGGTGGAAAGACAGTACCATGCATTTCTCCCTATTTAGGGCCTCACCATCAGTGTTTAAATGTCTAATTTAGCAAAGACTGGAAATGTGTTTCAGAATAAAAGTAGGTCTTGAAGATACAAATAAATATTTGTTTAGTGTGAAAGTGTGTGTGTGACAGTCTGCCAAGGTGTGAATGTGTGCGTGTCAGGGTGAGAACGCAGGGGGCGTCAGTCTGTCAGGGTGTGAATGTGTGTGTCAGGGTGTGAATGTGGGGGTGTCAGTCTGTCAGGGTGTTAATGTGGGTGTGTATGTCAGTGTGAATGTGTGTGTCAGGGTGTGAATGCGAGGGTCAGTGCATGAATGCGAGGGTCAGGGTGTGAATGCCGGGTGTATGTCAGTGTGTCGGGGTGTGAATACGGGTGTGTGTCAGCCTGTGAGGGTGTGAATGCGGGGGTGTATGTCAGTGTGTCGGGGTGTGAATGCAGGTGTGTGTCAGCCTGTGAATGTGTGTGTGGGGGGGGTATCAGTGTGGATTGCCAGAGCCCGGGCGCTGGCTCCGTGTCACTCACCGACGGTGGCGATGTAGGAGGCGGCGCGGGGCGGCCCGGGCTCCGTGTACCTCCTCACGATGGAGGTTTTCCCCACGCAGGACTCCCCGGCCATCACTATTTTCACCAGCAGCGGCTTCCCCGCGGAGCGGGGCCCCGGCCCAGCCATGTCCCGTCCGGGGGGCCCGTCATGTGGTCCCGGAAAGGAGCGAGCGGCGGGAACACCCGGCCTGCGCAGAACCGAAACCGGCCGGGCCCAGGGGCACCCCGGGGACAAGGGGCGGTTCCTTCCGAGCCTCAAGGACGGGCAGGAGGGACCCGCCTTTGTCGCTTGCGGCTGCAGCTGCCCCGGGACTCTCCGGCCTTGCAAAACAGCCGCCTGCGCTGCCCCGCACCAGCCGCTTCCCACCGCCCGGCTGTGTGTGTGAGCGTCTGGGGGTGGTGGGGCTGTGTCTGTCTGTCTGTGTGTGTGAGCGTCTGGGGGTGGGGCTGTGTCTGTCTGTCTGTGTGTGTGAGCGTCTGGGGGTGGGGCTGTGTGTGTCTGTCTGTGTGTGTGAGCGTCTGGGGGTGGGGCTGTGTGTGTCTGTCTGTCTGTGTGTGTGAGCGTCTGGGGGTGGTGGGGCTGTGTCTGTCTGTCTGTCTATGTGTGTGAGCGTCTGGGGGTGGTGGAGCTGTGACTGTCTGTGTGTGTGTGTGAGCGTCTGGGGGTGGTGGGGCTGTCTGTGTGAGCGTTTGGGGGTAGTGGGGCTGTCTGTCTGTGTGAGCGTTTGGGGATGGTCACGCTGTGTCTGTCTGTCTGTGTGAGCGTCTGGAGGTGGTGCGGCTGTGTCTGTCTGTCTGTGCATCTGGGGGTGGTGGGGCTGTGTCTGTCTGTCTGTGTGAGCATCTGGGGGTGGTCGGGCTCTGTCTGTGCATCTGGGGGTGGTGGGGCTGTGTCTGTCTGTCTTTGTGAGCATCTTGGGGTGGTCGGGCTGTGTCTGTCTGTGTGAGCGTCTGGGGGTGGTGGGGCTGTCTGTCTGCGTGCCTGCCTGCGAGCGAGCTCTGGGTGGAGGGGGCCCTGTCTGTCTGAGCTCCCCGAGGGCTCTGTCTGTGCCTCCTCCATTAGCCCCTATCTGACTTTTCTTCCCCTTGGCAAATCCTGGCGCCCAAGCCCCAGTCCCTGCGCTAGGAGGTTCTACAAAAAAGGCGCAGAAGTGTTTCCATCCTCATGCTCAGAAATGAGCAGTGTGAAGCCTGCACCACCCTTCACGTGCGGAGTGTCCAATGTCAGTATGTCACACAAACCCAGCTGACTTTTGTGTAAAGGTCAGATGGAAAAGTAAAGTAGTTGTTCCAAACAAAGGGTTAATCGTTTGAAGAGTAATTTGTAATGCTTATTTCTAGAGGGGAAATAAAGGGTTGATCATTTAAGGGCAGTTTCTTGAGAGATGACGGTTCTGTGGTAAGCCTAACAGGAACTTAGCTCAGAAAGTCGATTAAGACACCCACTCAGCTCATTTGTTATTTCTCAACAGGGCACAATACATTTTAATGCAGAGTTCATATGCTATAGATCAGGGGTACTCAAATTGGGGGTCAGGACCCCTCAGGGGTTCACAAGGTTATTACCTGGGGGGTCACGAACTGTCAGCCTCCCACCCAAACCCCGCTTTGCCTCCAGCATTTATAATGGTGTTAAATATATAAAAACGTGTTTTTAATTTATTAGGGGGGGTCGCATTCAGAGGCTTGCTACATGAAAGGGGTCACTAGTACAAAAGTTTGAGAACCACTGCTATAGATACAATTCTGTCTTTTCCAGTACTGCTTACTACAGCAGCAAAACAAAACAAACAACAACATTAAGGGGAGTAAAAGAACATCCTGTATACACAAGCAGACACATTGTATACACTAGCCAAACCTCATCCACGATCCATTCCCTTCTGACATAGCTATCCTTATAAACAGCGTCAGAGCAAGAAGATCTGCTGATCTTCCCCTTTTGCTGCTTAATTCATCAAATATAGTGAAACAAAGTATATAACCCTGAAGAATGAAAGTAATTAAGCACCTTAGTTGTCACATGTGTGAAGTACAGCTTAGGGTTCTGAACACCGGACTATATCAGAAAATCCAAGAGCTCAAGAGCTCCAGTCCTGGTTCTGTCACTGATTGTTTATCTGCCCTTGGCCAAATCACTTAACTTCTGAATCAGTTTCTCCTCCTGTGAAATGGGGATAATAATATAATGTATGGATATATTTTTAGAGATAACAGGCCTATTATAGCTGGACATCCCACTGGGATAAAGACTAGCATCCTCACTAGCCAGTTGGTAATCCTCACCATTCTGAAATATGGAACAGTCAATAATGGTCTTTCTTCCCGCGAAAGTATACTTCAGACCACTGGGAAATACTGGGTTCTGATTAGTAAGAGGCAGTGATTTATAATTCAAATTGGTCTTGACTCAATGTATTTTATGTGGTGTTCTTTTTCAGAAGAATTACAATGTTGGAACCTTGAGGTGGGCTTTTAAAAATAGTTTCAAATAATAAAGAATCTGTATCTTTTTGCAATTTGGCTTAAAATTACATGGGGTCACTTGTTATTTTATGCCAGATTCCAAGAACCATCACTAGACTACACAAAATGTACTGTAGAAATTACTGGGATGGTTATGTACTAGAGGATATAATTTCTATAATTATTTAAAAAAAAAACAGTAGGCAAATTGTTTGGCATGGAGCAATATAGTCATTGACAACTGAGACTCTGGCCCATAACAGTCTCAGAGCTTCTGCTACTACTCTGTCTGTGTTACACATGCATCATACTGATTGTGCTTGTCCACCCTTCTACTTCTTGTCCCGAACTCCCTTGGTGGCTCTATCTTGAATTTAGCTGTATGTGTAAAAATGTCTACTGCAATGCTGAGCTCCATGCTGGGTGGGATCACATTTGGACTTGGACTTGGGGCCAGAGGCTGCATGTCAGCCATCTCTCCATTTTAGGATTAGAGAAATCTGCAAGGACTTTCCCCCCACATTTTTACTTTGTTTCATCACAGATGAGGAGACAGAGAGCTTCAACAGTGCCCATACTACAAACCCACGAGGAGCATAGGAACCAGTAATTTACAGTTTATTTTATATCAACTTCCTGGCATCATATAAGACACAGAAAATGGATTCTGATAATTTACTTTTCTCAGCTGTGATGTGTTATCAGCTCACATTCCAAGAGAGTTCTAGTCTAACTAAGGCTATGTCATCACTGAAGGGTTAAGTCATCTACACTCAAGTTCGCTGGTCTGAAGTTAGCCTAGCTTGAGTGAGAGCAGCTACACTGTGAAAGAATGCTCAAGCTGCACAAAAGTTTCTGCAGTGATTGTTTTAGCAGCTGATGAGTTGTTCTAATTGAGCTGTAGACTATCCCCCTGCCATGCCCACCAACTCCGTTAAAAGCACTACCATGCTCAAGTTAACAGGTTTTGTGTTTAGACAGTATTTAAGTTAGGGGCAACACTTGAGTTGCAACTCAAATGAACTCTGCAGTGAAACCCTAAAGTGGCCCATGTCACCATTGCTAAAGCTACAATATCACTTTCCTCTTCTTTCCCCCCACCACTCTACTCACATTCCTATCCACAAGAGGACAGTCTTTCCATCTGTTATTACCAGCTACAACATAGTTTTAAGGTCAATCCCTTTAAAAATTAGCAGTGGGTAAATGCAACATAACAAAATGCTGAAAACACAGTTCTATCCAATTCACTTTGTTTTAAAAATTATGCTTCAAGTCCCAGTAACTGAATTGCTCCTATTTGTTCATACTGGATTTGTGCTTATATCTCCCACCCTGTAAACATATTCCACATCCCTGTTAATTGAAATAAAGTTGTTTAATTCCCAGAATGAAATTGAAAGTCAGAGCTTTATTAAGGTCATGGATTTGAGTTATTAGAAGAGCTTGTAAGCCTCCACAACACATTCTATGTAAATCATAAAACAAAGTCATATAACATACATTAGTGACCCCAGTGTAATCCCATTACACCATCACTATGAAAGCAGGAGAGTGCTATTGTTTCTTTCCTTTCTTTGCTTGAATCGTTCCAATAGCATGATTCCGTTTGAAAACAGGATATTGTTCCAATTTGAGAAATGATCCTCTGTCTTCCAGAACTCATCTTAGAATCTGTCAGTTTCTCTAGGTCCAGGATATTAAAAGGAACAGTTATTTAAAAGGGATGTAATAACGGGCCTTTGTGCACTTAATAAAATTCTCACTTGTACTTCAAGTTCACTCAAAGAAATTAACAACTTTTATGGCAGAGGCCCATGTGACACTGAGATCCCTTGGCAAAGGGTTTCCTGTTCTTTGCAAACAGCTCTCACCTCAGACCTGACAAATTCACTACACCAAACACATCTTACAGGATATTCATCCATAAAGAGTAACATATAAGGTATCTACAGATAGCTCATAACTTGTCAAGATTCAATCATTGTGAGATGTATGTATGGATAATAGTCAAGGAACAATGTATTTATATTGAAAGTATGCTATATGGATTTGGAGTACAAATTAGTCTCGATGATGACCCATTTAGGCAAGAGGGAGCCATCACCCTCCATAGTCAGACGGCGAGGTAATTGCACTCTATTGTTCATCCTTGCCACAATCCCAGAATAATCAATAAAAAACCATCAGAAACAACGACAAAACCAATCAAAACCACTTAAAGGTAGAAAAGAAACTCTGCAGCAAAGCAGAAGTTTGTCCTGTCTATGAACAGAAACAAAAGATTGTTTTCAGTATAACAGAGCATATGGAAAAGCGGTATCCATTCACTGAGGAAAACCCCTGGTGGATGGAGTGTGCTTTCAGGAACGTTTGGTTCCTGGTTCTTGAGAAACCAGTCAGTTCTGCAACAGACTGAACTTTGGGGGAAATCTACTTTATTAGATAGGAATGGTAACTATTGACACTGGTTTGTGTTTTATGATTTTGTTTTGTATTGCAACCACTTGTTTCCATCATTCTCTCTTGTTTCTAGTTAACTTTATTCTTTCTTAAATAAACCTTTTATTTTATATAAGTGCTCACAAGTGCTGTGTAGTTTACAGACGTGGTGGTTTAAGGCAAAGAATCTGGAAATTCTGTGAATAGCCAGTGTTAAGGGCTGGATAGTACTTGGGAACGATACAAAGAGCGTTGGGGATTGGGATGCATCTATTGTTAACCTGCTTCGTGAAGAAAGGGCAGCATAAATCCAGAGGAGAGTGCTTGAGAGGGTTGGCAGTCTCAGGAAGCTCACACCCCGCTACCACACACACACAAAAGACTCCCTCTCATTGGAGATGAGGTGGTAACAGGCTGACTCATGGGGTATGTCTACACTACAGGATTAATCCGAATTTATATAATTCGAATTTAGGAAACCGATTTTATAAATTCGAATGTATTCGGCCACACTAGGCACCATTAATTCGGTGGTGTGCGTCCAAGCTACCGTAGTAGCATCGATTTCCAGAGCGTTGCATTGTGGGTAGCTTTTCCATAGCTATCCCATAGTTCCCGCAGTCTCCACCCCCCTTGGAATTCTGGGTTGAGACCCCAGTGCATGATGGGGCAAAAAACATTGTCGCAGGTGGTTCTGGGTACAGCCTCCCCCCTCCCTCCCTGAAAGCAACGGCAGACAACCATTTTGCGCCTTTTTTCCTGAGTGAACTCTGCAGACTCCATTCCGCAGCAAGCATGGATCCCGTTGTGCTCCAGAACGCAGTCTTGAACATTGTAAACACCTCGCGCGTTCTCGTGGAGTTTATGCTTACCCAGGACCAGAAAAAGAGGCGAGGAGGAGGAGGCGGCGATTGCAGCGCAGCGACAAGCGTGATGAGGACATGGACACGGACACAGAATTCTCTGAGACCGCGGGCCCCGGTGCTTTGGAGATTATGATGTTAATGGGCCAGGTTATAGGCTTGGAACGCCGATTCTGGGCCCGGGAAACAAGCACAGACTGGTGGGACCGCATAGTGTTGCAGGTGTGGGACGATTCCCAGTGGCTGAGAAACTTTCGCATGCGTAAGGGCACTTTCATGGAACTTTGTGACTTGCTTTCCCCTGCCCTGAAGCGCCAGAATAGCAAGATGAGAGCAGCCCTCACAGTTGAGAAGCGAGTGGCGATAGCCCTGTGGAAACTTGCAACGCCAGACAGCTACCGGTCAGTCGGGAATCAATTTGGAGTGGGCAAATCTACTGTGGGGGCTGCTGTGATGCAAGTAGCCAAAGCAATCACGGAGGTGCTGCTACGAAAGGTAGTGACTCTGGGAAATGTGCAGGTCATAGTGGATGGCTTTGCTGCAATGGGATTCCCTAACTGTGGTGGGGCGATAGATGGAACCCATATTCCTATCTTGGCACCGGAGCACCAGGGTACCCAGTACATAAACCGCAAGGGGTACTTCTCAATGGTGCTGCAAGCACTTGTGGATCACAAGGGACGTTTCACCAACATCCATGTGGGCTGGCCGGGAAGGGTTCATGACGCTCGCGTCTTCAGGAACACCAATCTGTTTAAACGGCTGCAGCAAGGGACTTACTTTCCGGACCAGAAAATAACCGTGGGGGATGTTGAAATGCCAATTGTTATTCTTGGGGACCCAGCCTACCCCTTAATGCCATGGCTCATGAAGCCATACACAGGCAGCCTGGACAGGAGTCAGGAGTTGTTCAACTACAGGCTGAGCAAGTGCAGAATGGTGGTAGAATGTGCATTTGGCCGTTTAAAAGGTCGCTGGCGATCCTTACTGACTCGCTCAGACCTCAGCCAAACCAATATCCCCATTGTTATTACTGCTTGCTGTGTGCTTCACAATCTCTGTGAGAGCAAGGGGGAGACCTTTATGGCAGGGTGGGAGGCTGAGGCAAATCGCCTGGCTGCTGATTACTCGCAGCCAGACACCAGGGCGATTAGAAGAGCACACGATGAAGCGCTGCGCATTAGGGAAGCTTTGAAAACCAGTTTCATGACTGGCCAGGCTACAGTGTGAAATTTATGTTTGTTTATCCTTCCTGAAAACCCGCCCCCTTTATTGACTCATTCTCTGTAAGGAACCCACCCTCCCCCTTCCCCCAGCTTGCTTTCAAAGGAAATAAAGTCACCATTGTTTAAAAATCATTTATTCTTTATTAATTGATTATAAAAAGAGGGAGAGAACCTGAGTGGGGTTTGGGAGGAGGATCAGCGGGAAGGAAAAGCCCAGTAAAAAAAGTTTTAAAAAATGGCAGCCTTTTGCTTGGGCTGTCCACTGGGGTGGAATGGGAGGGTGTACGGAGCCTCCCCCCCCCCCCCGTGTTCTGAAACGTCTGGTTGAGGAGGCTATGGAACGTGGTGAGGAGGTAGGGGGGTTATACAGGGTCTGTAGCGGCACAGAACCTGAGTGGGGTTTGGGAGGAGGATCAGCGGGAAGGAAAAGCCCAGTAAAAAAAGGTTAAAAAAATGGCAGCCTTTTGCTTGGGCTGTCCACTGGGGTGGAATGGGAGGGTGTACGGAGCCTCCCCCCCCCCCGTGTTCTTAAACGTCTGGGTGAGGAGGCTATGGAACATGGTGAGGAGGTAGGGGGGTTATACAGGGGCTGTAGCGGCACTCTGTTCTCCAGCAGCTGTTCCTGAAGCTCCACCAGACGCCGGAGCATGTCTGTTTGCTCACGCAGCAGCCCCAGCGTTGCTTCCCGACTCCTCTGATCTTCCTGCCGCCACCTCTCATCTCGAGCGTCTCTCCTCTCCTCACGTTGGTCCCTTCTGTCCTCACGTTGGTCCCTCATGTCCTCACGTTGGTCCCTCATGTCCTCACGGTCACTGGCTTCTTTCCTATACTTGCAAACCGTCTCCTTCCACTCATTCAGATGAGCTCTTTCACTCCTGGTGGATTGCATGATTTCGGCAAACATCTCTTCTCTCGTCTTTTTTTTACGACGCCTTATCTGGGATAGCCTTCGGGAAGGAGTAGGGAGGCTTGAAACATTTGCACCTGCTGGAGAGAGTGAAAAAAGGAGAGAATTTTTTTAAAAGATACATTTTTCAGAACAATGCTTATACTCTTTCACGGTGTATACTATTCACATTACATAGCACATGTGATTTCTGTGCAAGGTCGCATTTTGCCTCTTAATATTGAGTGCCTGTGGCTTTGCTGCTAGAGATCACAGACGCAGGTCCGGGCAACAGAATTCACCTTGCATGCTGCCATGGTAAGCCACTGTCTTTAGGCTTCTGCGCCCTGCTTTCCCACATACCAAGCAAAGCCCGTTGTGCTGCAGTTTTCCTGTTAGCTTGTTTTCTGCTGCTGAAGGTTAACACCCCCCCACCATCCAATTCTCTGGGATGAGTGCTTTCTCCCTCCCCCCACCGCGTGGCTGGTATCAGGGAAGATCCCTGCAGGAACCAAACTAACACCCCCCCCCACCCGCCATGAATTCTCTGGGATGAGTGCTTTCTCCCTCCCCCCACCGCCTGGCTG
Source organism: Emys orbicularis (assembly GCF_028017835.1). Lineage (NCBI taxonomy): Eukaryota > Metazoa > Chordata > Testudines > Emydidae > Emys > Emys orbicularis. Next base: position 76,751,059 of record NC_088684.1, on the reverse strand, counting down.
GTATCAGGGAAGATCCCTGCAGGAACCAAACTAACACCCCCCCCCACCCGCCATGAATTCTCTGGGATGAGTGCTTTCTCCCTCCCCCCACCGCCTGGCTGGTATCAGGGAAGATCCCTGCAGGAACCAAACTAACACCCCCCCCCACCCGCCATGAATTCTCTGGGATGAGTGCTTTCTCCCTCCCCCCACCGCGTGGCTGGTATCAGGGAAGATCCCTGCAGGAACCAAACTAACACCCCCCCTCCCACCCGCCATGAATTCTCTGGGATGAGTGCTTTCTCCCTCCCCCCACCACGTGGCTGGTATCAGGGAAGATCCCTGCAGGAACCAAACTAACACCCCCCCCCCACCCGCCATGAATTCTCTGGGATGAGTGCTTTGTCCCTCCCCCCACCGCATGGCTGGTATCAGGGAAGATCCCTGCAGGAACCAAACTAACACCCCCCCCCACCCGCCATGAATTCTCTGGGATGAGTGCTTTCTCCCTCTCCCCACCGCGTGGCTGGTATCAGGGAAGATCCCTGCTAGCAAAACGCGAAAAGCTCTGGGCCAATCCTCCCCCCCCCCCCTTTGCACTTGGCTAAATGCAGGGAAGGATTTCTTTTCAGCCACAGGCAAACAGCCCAGTAGGAACGGCCACCTCTGTCCCCTTAATTAAATTCCCTTATTTCAACCAGGTTACCCTAAGCGATATCACTCTCCTGAGGATTACACAGCAAGATAAAGAACGGATGTTGCTTGAATGCCAGCAAACACCGGGACCATACGCTGCCAGGCTCTGTCAGGCAATGATACCAGATTACTTGCTACTAGCATGGCGTGGTCAAGTGTCCTACCATGGAGGACGGAATAAGGCTGCACTGCCCAGAAACCTTGTGGCAAGGCTTTTGGAGTACCTCCAGGAGAGCTTCATGGAGATGTCCCTGGAGGATTTCCGCTCCATCCCCAGACATGTTAACAGACTTTTCCAGTAGCTGTACTGGCTGCGAATGCATCCCAAGTGCTCAGGGCAAATTAATCATTAAAAATGCTTGCTTTTAAACCATGTTTTATATTTTAAAAGGTAAACTCACCTGAGGTCCCTTCCATGGGGTCATGGTCTTGGGTGCTGGCTTGGGAGGGTACTTCAGTCAGGGTGAGAAACAGATCCTGGCTGTTGGGGAGAACGGAGAGCTGGGTGCTCTCTGCCAGCTCGTCCTCCTCCTCCTCCTCTTCCCCTTCCACGGAATCATCAGGTGTACCTGATGAGATTATCCCCATCTCGGAATCCACAGTCAGAGGTGGGGTAGTGGTGGCGGCCCCCCCTAGAAATGCATTTAGCTCAGCGTAGAAGCGGCATGTCCGCGGCTCTGACCCGGAGCGACCGTTTGCCTCCTTTGCTTTTTGATAGGCTTGTCTGAGCTCCTTGACTTTCACGCGGCACTGATCTGAGTCCCTATTGTGGCCTCTCTCCATCATGCCCTTGGAAATTTTTTCAAAAGTTTTGGCATTTCGTCTTTTCGAACGCAGTTCTGCTAGCACTGAATCCTCTCCCCATATAGAGATCAAATCCAGTACGGTCCATGCTGGTGCTCTTTTTCGATTATCAGCCTGCATGGTTACCTGTGCTGATGAGCTCTCTGTGGTCACCTGTGCTCTCCACGCTGTGCAAACAGGAAATGAAATTCAAATGTTCCCGGGGTTTTTCCTGTCCACCTGGCCAGTGCATGCGAGTTCAGATTGCTGGCCAGAGCGGTCACAATGGTGCACTGTGGGATAGCTCCTGGAGGCCAATAACATCGAATTGCGGCCACACTAACCTTAATTCGGATTAACAATACCGATTTTGACGCTACTCCTCTCGTCGAGGAGGAGTACAGAAATCGAATTAAAGGGCCCTTTAATTCGAATTAAATGGCTTCGTTGTGTGGACGGGTCAAGCGTTAATTCGAATTAAGGCAGCTAAATCCGAATTAAAGTCGTAGTGAAGACCAGGCCTGGGTCCCCTGAGAACCATCGTAGCCCAACTTTTATTTTTTGTCCTTGTGTTAGAGCCAGCTTAATCTATAAAGTAAAATATCACTGCACAATAGATTTAAACCAATATCTCCTGACCAATTCTGCATTCTTAATGAGTTCTACAATTCTACTTCTATCAGCCACATACTTGCTCACTGAAGACTCCAAAGGGAATGAGCCCCAAATATCATAATATATAATCCTGCGTTCTCCCAAATTCCTTTAACTCCTCTTTTGGAGCAATACATACATTGCACAATACTTTACTTCTGCAGTTAATGAGCTAATTATCTCTGGCAAAGATTTTCAAAATAAGCATCTAAAATTAAGCTCCTAAATACATACTTAGGCACCTAAATAAGTGATCTGCTTTTCAAAAGTGCTGAAAAGGGGGTGTTAGATGCTCAAGAGTTTTGAAAATATGATCATTTATTTGGGTGCCTAAATATGGCTTTAGGAACCTATCTTCAGGAGCCAATTTTTGAAAACCAACCTTGGCCTCCAAATTTTATTTCCATGTTAATTTGAAATCTTATTGCATAGAAGTGCTTGGAAATAAAGATAATGCTTTAGTTATAACAATTTTCAAACTTGTATGTGTTTTATTATTCAGAAATCAGCCTGTGCTGCCTCTGAGCTGCCTGGAAGCGGGTGGTTAGACAGTTCCTTACCTGTCTTGGAATCTCTTCTGTATGTCCGATAGAATTCAAGCATTTTGTGAAGGATAGCCTAGTGAGCACTCTATGACTCTTCAACACAAAACTGGAACCATATGGTGATGAGACTAGGATCCAGTTAGGAACAGTTAAATGATTTTCATTTTATCCCTAAAGGATTCACTATGAATCAGCTTCATAAGAGAAAATAGTGTTTCCAGTGAGAATTGCTAAAATGGCCATTTAGTGCACTTTAAAAAATGAGTTTCCAGGATTATATGCTCACCTCAAAGGTTATTCCCTTGCTAATTAAACTGTTACTAAAGAAAAGTAAAAAGCAAACAATTTTTATTGTAGTTTGGAGTAAAATATACTGAGAATTAACAGATTTAACATTACTACTATAATTGATGAAAAAGGGATTAAGAATTTAATTGACCATTTAAGGGAATATTTTTGGCCTGATTCTCCATTATGCTGCACCTGTTTTATAAACTGGTGTAACTGATTACACAGGCATAAAACTGGTGAAACAGAGTTGATGATCAGGCCCTATTTTCCTAGAACAAGCTTTGTTGCATAAATTCACAAAATATACTTGCCAAACCACTTCAGAAGCAAATGCTTTTTAGTACCTGGAAAAAGTAAAGAAAATGGCTGACGAAATTTCAGGTCAGTCTAAGGCCTGGACTACACTAAGGGGGAGGATCAATGTAAGTTATGCAACTTCAGCTATGTGAATAACGTAGCTGAAGTTGACGTACTTAGATCTACTTACTGCGGTGTCTTCACTGTGTTAAGTCGACAGCTGATGCTCCCCCATCGACTCTGCCTATGCTTCTCGCTCCGGTGGAGTACCGGAGTCGACGGGAGAGCGCTCGGCGGTTGATTTATCGCATCTAGACTAGACGTGATAAATCGACCCCCGCTGGATCGATCTCTGCCCGTCGTAATGTAGCAGGGGGCAGGTTACTACTACTTGTTTGTTAAGTGCTGACAATGTGCTGAACATTGTGCAACACAAAAAATAATAACTGTTTTTGACCCAAATACTTTATAATCTAAAAGGCAGGCACAAAGGACTAAACGCTGTTCTCATAATATGTAAATCACAAGGAACTCCATTGATGTCAGATTTACACCTGTGTAAAACTGTTATGAGTGAAAGAAAAATTAGGCAGACACAAACACACAGAACCCAAAGGATAGATTGTAAATTTGAGGGTTTGTTTGTTTTGGGGGATATTATTATCATCATTACCCCTTTGTGCCTCAAGCAGTTAGCCAAAATTTGAAGTCCTGTGAATTGTTTCAGTTAGGAGGAGAAATTGATGATGGAGTGAGGTATCTTTGATGCAATCCTGTTTATTTATAAAGAACATACAAAGTCCTGTTCCCCTGAACACAGCAGGAATCAAAATAGGAAGAGATTTCTCTGCTCTCAGATCCATGTCTTTTTTTAAACACTAGGCCCCAAATCTCTTGTAGGTTTTTTTTTTCCTTCAGGCTATGCTACCAATATTTCTGTGGCTATCTGGTGCTTCCTTTTTTCCTTGTCTCTCTGCTTTTATGGTCTTTCTGCTTCTCTTTCAGACAAAATTTCATAAAACAATACGTAGTGGAACCCTACTACCCACATGTGCCTGGCATGTGCCTTTGTTTTGGGTTGTGACATGTGCCTGTGTTTTGGATGGAGACTGTTATTGTTTAATTTTGTTATACACTGACTTTTGAGTGGGGAAGTATCGTCTCCTAGAGGCATCCAGGGTGGTATTTAGTTTTCCCAGATTTCTGGGTGGGTTCAAGCTGGTTCTGTTTTGCAATGTTGAGAGGAATCTCTAGATACCAAACTCAGCCTTCTTGCTGTCGACAGCATTTGGCAGAAGGGTTACAGGTGTCAGGCCAAAAAGGAAAGGTTGAATTTTTGATGTTACCAAGAAAGAAATGGCAAAATTTTGTCAGAGCCTGGGAAGCAGAGGGAAGTGTAAAGATGATCTTGAGATTGTGAGTTTGGGTGACAGGAATAATGAACTGTGGACAAATTCTAATCTCACTTGCATCCATATAAATCCAGAGTAAATAATCCAGAATAATTCTCACTGACTTTAGTTGCTGAAAACAATGGATTTACTCTGCAGAAACTGAGATTAGACTCTGCCTTGTTTGTTATAAACTGTATGCGTAAAAGATTTTCCCAGTCTTACTAACCAAAGTCTTGCTGCATTACACTGATAGAGGAACATTTGAATGGATTAGCTTTGGTGTTTATTCAAAAAAGACAGATAGAAAATACTATTGACCATTTTGCAAGACAATGCAGATCTTGAAGATTTACTGCGTATCTGAAATATTAGATATGTGATTAATTATCCTTCTTAAAAACACAACACATTTGAATACTGATTTTAGACAGCTTTCTTCCTCCTTCCCTCCATTAAAAAAATCCCAGATCTGCCACTGGTTAAGAGATAGAAGATGTAAATAAGATGTAATAAAATAAAAGATTGGCTCAGGTGATATTTTTGTTTGTAAATGGTAACTTGGATAAATGACATGTAAATCCCATTTACAGTTTGCAAAGGATAAAACACTGCCTGATTCTGAGGCTCTGAAAACATTATTTTCAAAACTTGTGAAGAAATTGGCTTTTTTCAGCATTGGACAATGTAGCCATTCTGCAAGCTTTATAAACTGTCCAGATGTTATACTTTCATCAAGTTCTACTCCAAATTCAGACTCTTATTGACAATATTTCACATTTGAGAAAGCTGATAAAATATAGACGACAGTCTGAAATTCACTGCTTAAAAAGGTTGTTTGGTTTGTTTGTTAAAGTTTTGTAGTATTTAAAGGGGAGGGTGTTCTATAGATGCATTGCCCAGCATTTTCAGTGGCAATTTTAGGCCTATGTGATATATAGTGTAAGTTAGGGACCAGCTCTTCCGTGGGCCTCACAGAATGGAAGCTGATTCACGCAGCCTTCTGGACAGATTTCTGTCCCCAAGCTGCCTGCCATCACTGATCCCTGTCCCTGATTCTATCTGACTTGGATACTAGGAGGTTATAGGAAATATTGAATAAATCAAGGCTGAAATTTTCAAAGCCACTGAGGGTATTTGGATGCCTGATTCCTATTGAAAAATCTCAGTCTAAATGCACTTCTTGCTCATGCCACTGACACATTGATTTTAAGTTTGCATTACATTTTTTAAAAATACAGTTAGTATTATTTGTTCTCTATGTTATTTATAAACTCTTTTCTTTTCCCAGTACAACTCAGTTTAAAAATTTCATTGAGGAACAACTCCTTCTCTCCTGCCCCCCACACCTACATAACATAGTATCAATTCCTAATAAAAAAATCAATATACAAACACATTTCAGTCATTTCCTTGGTTACAGTACATTCATTACCCACAACTATTCCTTAGCCTCAAAGTAGAAGCACAATGCATTCCTGACCCTATTTCTCTGACCACTTAGGGCATATTTCAGAGTCCCCTCCCCCTTTGGCTGTCCCTAATTTTCAGAAAATGTCCCCACTTACTTCTCCCTTGCTCTCACGGATGTTGTGCAAATACAGCAAGCACATGAGGCACATAATGATGATAAACATCTGGTCTTGTTGTGAGTTCTGCCACCTTCCTTCCAGTTTTCCAAATGCACGCTCCACTGTCATTCTGCAGATACTCAGGGGATAGGTAAATCCCTCCTTTCTTTTGTCCAAATATCCAATGAAAGGTTTCGTAAGCCAGGGAAGGAGTCGGTAAGCTGAGTCTCCCAGAGTGACTTCCAGAAGGAGGAAGCATAATTTCATTAATGTCCATAGTGGTCTGGAAAGCAAAAACTCCCTTGCTCATTCCAGCAAACTTCCCTGAGTTTCTAGCCATTACGTAATCATAGAACAATCGGGTTAGAAGGGAGCGGAAGGGTCATCTAATCTAACCCCCTGCCAAGATGCAAGATTTGTTGTATCTCAATCCTGGCATCATGAATCTTTCCAGAACACCCTAAATTAATGTTGGTAAACCTTCCATGTTGATCAACCAGGCCTGGTAGCACCATGGAGAAAGACTTTATCAAGAGAAAGAAATATTTCTTTCATATAGACAAAGAATATGCACGAGTGTCCCATCAGTACCCCCAATGCAGTTCAGGAACCCCATCTATGCAAAGCCATCAATAACCTTTTGTGAATTGACAAGCTTTATGACCCAGCACAGCAGAGCCCTCCTAATAGCATCGGAAACCTTCATGATAACAGCCCTAACAGTTGATCTACCAACACCAAACTGGTTGTAATAGGAAGAGAGCCTGAGACATAAGCCCTTGTATCAGAGGCCTGGGCTAAAGTAGTGGTCAAAGCTTTGCTAATATAAAGCAAAGTCAGCCAAACATCTAACTTCACTGGTCAGCTGCTGACCTGTAGCAATTGAGGGTGATGAGTTTCCAGATGGTGTTGGCAACATATTTCTCCATGCTGAGGAGAGCCGTGTATCCTGCTGCTGGAGCCTCGGGGTGAGCTCCACCCAGATCTCAAGGAAAGTAGTTGAAGTTCTGCCACCACTGCTGGTCCTGCCAGTTCTGCATCACTATCCTCTCCCACCAGTCCGTGCTAGCTGACCAAGATCAGAAGCAGCATTTCACCAAGTGAAACTGCTCCAGATAAATATCCTGCAGGAGTAAACTGCTCATTTTCATCCCTTGGGATTGTAAAGAATGTAACATTGAATTTTGTATGACAAACTCAGGCACCTAAAAGCAACAAAGTTTACACTAAAAAGACTTGGTAAGAGCATTAGGAAAATGTGGCATTATTAAAAAAGCAATACTACAATTTAAAAAAAATACTGGGAAAATAGACTATATATAATGAAATTCAGCACTTGGCTGTTATCAACTCAAGATTGAGTCTGCTACACCATAAAATATGAGAAGAAGAAGGGGGCTGCAAGGGAAGGAGTCTGCAGTCACTCCCTGGGAGGAGGGAAGCTATCAGGGAGAAGAAGGAAGGCCAGGGAGAAAGGAAGCCCTGAGATCCTGACCTGTAGTAAGGAGTCTGGCAAGAGTCTAGGAGGGGTGAAGTAGCCACGGGGAGTAAGCTCCAGTAGTAAACCCAGAAACAGGCAAAAAGACACAGAACCTGGGTAGGAAGGACCACAGGGACTGGGCTGGAACTGAGCAGACCTGGATTACTAGTTGTAGGGTCCCTGGGCTGAAACCCATGTAGCAGGCAGGCTCAGGTTTCCCTGCCAGCCACTGATATAGTGGCATAGAGCCTTAAGCTGGGACTGAACACCATCTTGAGATGGCAGTTGGACAGTTGTCCTGTTGGACTTCGTAATCTCAGAAGAGTGGATTAAATGGTGTCCTGGCAGGAGGGCCAAGTTACGAGAAGAAAGATTACTGCAGAGTGAACAACAAACAACAAGGGGACACCTGATGCAGCAGAAACTACATTCTTGGACCTAAACACAAGGAGGCACACTAGCTGTGAGTGGCAACCACATTACAGCATCCCACAATGCACTGTGAGAAAAATCACAGAGCACAGAGCTGAACATTACACTATGGGTATCTGCCCAGAATGCTGCAAGATTGGTTCCAACAATCACAGAGCTGTGTGGATGCAGTGATTAACAAGGAAAGTGCTATCACAAAGCAACATAGACACACTTCAGTTGATATAGTTAAAAATCACTGCACTTAGAGTGAACAAATGAATCTGATGTAATGTCCTTGTATAGGCAAGCTCTCAGGCATGTCTTTCAGGACCCCTATATTGCCAAGCCTTTCACATGAGGGTCAAATTACAAAGCTGTGGTTCCCTTAATTATGGAAACTATGAAGAAATTCAATGAGGGGCTTCAGTGCATGAAAGCCTGGAACACCAAGACACATACAAGGGAGAATGACTGAGTAACTGAATTGGAACTCACGATACCAAGAGCATAACACTGAACTGTCCTGCCTTTCGTCAGGGTGTATGGAATAGTCAGCACATGGATTTTCCCCCCGCCCAACTCAACCAATAACTAGCATAATTTTTAAGTTATTAGCTGAATTCAGAGACTTTGGCCAATGATGTGTTTGAGAAGTCAGAGAGGAACCAAGTATTCCCTCTCTACATAATGAAAGCTAGAAAAGTTGCTCAGGTGAGGTGACAATGGGACACAGTAATGTTAGGGACACCAGCACAGTCAGTGCAAACAGTATCAGACTCATCCAGAAGACTATCACTCAGTCTATCTGGTGAGCATTCTTTTTGTTCAGTAGCAGGTAAAATTTCAGGGTGGCTGGCCTCTCCCAGTCTTTCTGAATGGGGCTGCTAATGCAGGGACAGAGAAAATCCTGGACTGCTTAGTGCAGGGGTGGGCAAACTTTTTGGCCCAAGGGTCACATCTGGGTGGGGAAATTGTATGCAAGGCCATGAATGTAGGGCTGGGGGTTGGGGTGCGGGAGGGAGTGCGGGGTGTGGGAGAGGGTGTGGTGTGCAGGAAGGGGCTCAGGGGAAGGGGTTGGGGTGCAGGAGAGGGCTCAGAACAGAGGGTGCAGGATGCAGGAGGGGTGCAGCAGGGGCCTCAGGGCAGGGGGTGCAGAGTGTGTGAGGGGGCTCAGGGCAGGGGGTTAGGGTGCAGAAGGGGTGTGGCAGGGGGCTCAAGGCAGGGGGTTTGGGTGCGGGGTGCAGCAGCACGCAGCAGGGCTAAGGCAGGCTCCCTGCCTGCCCTGGCACTGCGCCACTCCCGGAAGTGGCCAACATGTCCAGCAGTGGCTCCTGGGGGTAGGGTGGGGCAGGCGGCTCTGCCGCACGCTTCCCTCACCTGTGGGTACCACCCCCAAAGCTCCCATTCGCCGCGGTTCCCCATTCCCGGCCAATGGGAGCTGCAGGGGGCTGTGCCTGCAGGCGAGGGCAGCGCACGGATCCCTCTGCCTCCCCTCCCCCCAGGGGCCGCAGGGACGTGGTGCAGTGCAGGGCCAGGGCAGGCAGGGAGCCTGCCTTAGCCCCAGTCCGCCACAGGGCTGGCAATCTCGCGGGCCGGATTGAAAGCCCTGACGGGCTGGATCCAGCCTGCGGGCCATGGTTTGCCCTCCCCTGGCTTAGTGGTACCAAACCCTTCAAAGAGATCTGGATTTTGTATATGTAGGTGCACATGTAGTGACTGAATTTTTGCTCTTCCTCTACTAAGCAGGTAAACTATATAAATCTTTTCCTGTACTTAGATCCATGATATTAGTGAGTCATATCACAATAGATGTTAAGTAAATAGGGCAATTAACAGAAGTGTCAATAATCAAGGTAAATGACCAAAATCACTTACACTGCGGTATTCTGTATTACAGAATTAATCTGATTTATGTATGTATCTATAGGCATTTCTATGATGCTCAGCAGCAGAGGCTTGGGAACTGCCTGCTAGAGACCACCTATTTCTGTACCATACTACCTCATTAGTAATCTGTGATGCTGGCAGGCAGCTGTCCCTGAGAGGCCACCAATTTGGGGAGGTACCCCTCCCCGCTCCAGTCTGAAATAGCCTGAATTGGCAAAATCCCTCGGTTATCACAGGCTATTTGGGAGGGAGGGAGGGAGAGGATGAGGGCTGGGATTTGTGGGTGTCCTCTGGTGCTCTAGGCTTCCATGCATTGAAGGCGCTTGAGAAGTTTATGTTAAGTACTATACATTATTGTAGGGGGGCAGAGCTGGTTTTTATTTTATTTTTGGCTCTTTTCTGGTTTTAGGGAGATTGCTGGCTTCACATTTGTTTGTACCAGTGAGACTGCATTTTTCCTACATGGCACAGGTACTTAGAGCCTTACATAAAAAAGGTCTATCTATCATATACATCTAAATAAGTGAATTAATAAATCAATTCAATGGGGCAAGACTGAAGGATGGGTTTGGTGCTATTAGGGATTAAACTGTTTGGAAAGTGCCATGAACAAAGTATGAGTAAACTTAAAAAAATCCACCAACATTTGTTTTTCTTTAACTAACTGCCAAAAATGCAGACCCCCATTTTGATTCAACTATCTGACTTTGCCCCTGCTATCTTTAATGTGATTATCAGTCACAAAATGATATTTTAATTATCATTAAAAGATTTTACAGGCAATTTCCTTTTTTAAGCATTCTGAAAGCACAAAAGAAAACAAAGGAATATGCAATACTTAAATCTTATATGCCTCTTCCTAGAAAAAATTGCCACAGAAATCAGTAGTAGATACATCTGTTGTATATAAATTAAATTATGTCGAGCTGTATCATGCTAATGACTCTAAAACAATATGTACATTAAATTCTTTCCACTTGCAATTCAGGATTCTCAGAATAAGAGACTCAGAGACAAGGATAACCCATGTTCTCCATAACAGATTCTTGGAAACTGAAAAATAAGGTCTTTTAATAGTTCATGATAACTGTTTTTCTTGGCTTAAGCGTAGGTTTTAAAAAATGGTACTCATTGTTTTGATTGTAGTTCTTTCATGCATGGACAATCATGCTGATGATGCATTCACTTCGAGTGAATTTTCCAATTGAAAAAGTGCTCTTGAGTGGCTGAAGTACTATGAATCACCGAAACATAATCTAAGCCCCATAAAAAACACAAGCTGCGAAAAGCAGCCACAGCAAGACGACATATTGAAGTTGTGCTGCATGATTCAGCTAAAACAGAAAAAAATATTTTGTTAAGACAGGAGAATTTCAGGAATCTGACAGTTTTGTTAAGATGAATATCACATTTTGCCAGAAAGACAGTATTAACTCTTCTGCTGGACCACCAAGTTAGACCCCACAGCTATTCTTCCTGCAATGTAGGACATAGATTCCTAAAACACAGGACACCAATCCTTGAGATGTAAGCCATAATGTTGGACAAATTTTATGTTCCTATTGCCACTCCCCTCTTTTTTCCCTTTGCTGTTCTCTCTCCCCCCCATCTCTCTCTCTCTCTCTCTCTCTCTCTCCCTCTCCGTCCTTGGAATCTCCTATCCATTCCCCACATACCTTCTCCTCTTCCGCCTGGTCTGACCTGTGGAAACACTACCCTTGCTGTTTCCACACCACTAGGTCCACTTCTGATAACTGTTATTACTGCCTGTACCAGTTGGGTGAACAAAATTTCTGTGATCCTATCTTGTTAGTATGGACGTGTAAGATCTATTCATATGGTATGCAGAGGTGAAAGTAAGCTGGTACAGTCCGGCGTACCGGCAAGAGACAGTACACCGTGCCGGACCGCACCAGCTTCCGTGGCGGGGATTTAAAGGGCTCAGGGCTCCCCGCAGCCGCGGGAGCTCCAGGCCCTTTAAAGCCTGGCCCTAGCCTGGCAAGGCTCGGGGCTCCCTGCAGCCGCGGGAGCTCCGGGCCCTTTAAATCCACGCCCGAGCCCAGCTGCCGGGCTGGGGCCGAGATTTAAAGGGCTTGGGGCTCCCAGCCACAGCCGGTGCCTCAGAGCCTTTAAATCTTGAGAGGCCCTGCCTCTTCTGGATGAGGCCACGCCCCCCTCAGGACTCCGGCAGTACCGGTAAGTCCTGTAAGTTACTTTCACCCCTGATGGTATGTGATAATGTTTCCATATGAGCAGCTTTGTGTTGTACATGTTTGGCAGGAAGGCATTTGTGGTATCATTCTTGTAGCATTCTTATTTATGCATACATCGCAAATAAGTTTACAAACAATTTCTCTGCAAGATGTATATTAAACTATTAATTTTTGGGAATTGTAAATTTAAAAGGGTTAATAGTTATTAATCTTTGTCAAGTTTGTGTATAATTTAATATAGCAGAGTTTCTCAAACTTCATTCATTGTTACCCCCTTTTGACAACAAAAATTACTACACGACCCTGGGAAGGGGGACCAAAGCCTGAGCCCCACCACCCAGGCTGGGGGACCAAAGCCCAAGCCCTGCCATCCTGGGAGGCGCCGAAGCTTGAGGGCTTCAGACCTGGGTGGTGGGGCTCAGATTTTGGCTTCAGCCCCGAACCTCAGCAAGTCTAACACCAGCCCTGGCAACCCCATTAAAACAGGGTCACAACCCACTCTGGGGTCTCGAAGCACAGTTTGAGAACCGCTGTAATATAGGTATGTGTAATGGGGCATCTGCCCCACACTGGCCCATTAGGGATTAATAGAGCCCTAAGGAGGCTGTACAGGAGGCAGCCAATCAGGGCCAGGCTTGCCCATATAAGAAGGGCTGCAGAGTAGAGCAACTTCAGTTGCTCCCTGGAGCTCAAGGAGGGAGAACTAGCTGCCTTGCAGGAGGAAGAAAGCTAGCACCTTGGACAGAGCACTGCTGGGCAGGGTCAGGGGATTGAGAGCGAGCTCCCAGACGACTGCTGGCATACTGAGGCTCTGAGACAAGGGCGAAGGTGTTGGGTCTGCGGGGAAGTGGCCCAGGGAAGTAGACTGAGGGGTTGGAGGGGACACAGCACGTGGCTGCCATCTACAAGGTCCCTGGGCTGGAACCCAGAGTAGTGGGTGGGCCCAGGTCCCCCCTTGCCCCCACTCACCACTGAGGAAGTGGCTGGACAGAGTACTGCCGTTCCCCCAGAATGGGGGAAGCACAGAGTATGGCACAGCCAGAGGGATATGTCATGAAGAGGACGCCGCGGTCCTGAAAGTGACCTGGGTCCAGGAACAGAAGTGATGGTGGCAAGACATCACTAGAAGAGGGCGCACTGGTGAATAGAGCTAATCTCCAGGACAGCCAGCAGGAGGTGCCACAGTTGTGATTCACACCCCTTCACCGTATGTAAATTTATTTATTCCAAAAATTACTTACATTTGCCAAGTGTTTGAATTTTTTAATGTAGACTTTCAGCATGGAGGCTTACAGCAATAATGTGCCCAACCCATCACATCAGGCGTGGCTACAGACTGTTATAGTAATCATGTATGATTAATCTGTGTTTGGAATCTCAATCATGATTTTAGGTTCTGATCCTGCAATTGATAGTACCTGGGTAAAATGTTGCCCCACTTGGAGCACCAGTGAAGATGTCAGTTAGGTTCCACACAATTGGAATCACAGCATGGAAGCTGTAGGGTGGCAAGTGCCTGAATGGGAGAGACACTGTACACAATTCTGGCTTGCATAGAAGATAGAAAGGAACCCAGTGTGTTTTCAACTTTTCATTTGGGCTGGAGTTCAGCCGCCAGCACTTTCTTTGACACCGCTAAAAGCTTTTAGCTATAGACTAGAGAAACAATTTACACATTGTAGTACAATAGCTACCTATGAGTCAGAGAAAATGGAGGGAGAAGCTGGGTCCACTTGGCATAAGGGAAGTAGCCCTAATAAGTGTGGAATAACAGATAAACGGTGACAGAGTCCTTTGGTGCAGACACTGCATAGGACAGTCATATAGTGCTCTACATAGGCCCTCATCACCATCTCTGGAGTAATGGGCATGCTAGGGGGCAGGGCCAGGAGGGGGAACGTCAGGCACAGGAAGGGAATCTCTGTATCATATGCAGTTATAAGGCTTTTCAGCTATTGTGGGCTGCAGAGCAACCCATAGAAAGCCAGGAGTGGGAGGGGTGGTGGTGGCGGCATTGTCAGAGCAAGGCAAAGCAGTCAGAGTGCATTGGTCTAGTGGGACTCTTTGTGGAACAAAGTTATTATTCAGCTTATGGGTGGCAGAATCTGTTCCCTTGGGAGCTCAGCACAGAGCTGTTCCTCAGAGAGTTCATCACAGAGGTTGAAGCAAGAGGGTTTTTTCCTTTGAATTGGCTAGAAGAGATTGGGGCCTTTGAACTGGATGATGTGGGAATTCGGTTGACTGGTTAAATCTGTCTGGGAATTCGTAAATTTTGCCTTTACTTGAGAATCTGGATTAAAAAAAATGTCTGAAGGATGGGGCATGTTATGGTGGAACATTTGAGAATTTTTAAAGGCTTATCCTGTTTTTATTATTTGTGACATTTTTATATGAATACAATACTTCTATACAGAATAGTTTTGGGATTAGCTATTGTGTTTCCATTCCACACACCTCAAAATAATGTTAGTTTCTGAAGGCAAGATGAGATTAAAAAGCCCATACCCTTCATCTAAACATAATAAAATCTTTGAACAAGGGATGTTTAGTACCATTTTAACAGAGGAGTAACAGGGGAATGCATTTGTTAACCCATGCTTCTGTTGCGGTTCCTTTTAAACTATCATAGTCAGTTTTGTTTTATTTTTTTGCCAGCAGAGCGGAGTAGCTGTCCACTGACTCAAACTAGTCTGGGACTAGCAGGGAAACAAAGGAAAAGGTTCATAAACCCTTGGAGCATGGGCATCTCCAAGCGAGGAGGCCAATTCCTTTCCCAAACATATAGACAAAAAGGCACCAAACTCTTCAGTTAGTTCAGCCAGGCCCAGAGGGAGACAGCTTTATGGGAAGGGACGTGAAGATCTCTGCCCTGAAAGCTGATACCCATAGGCCTGCTTTTACTAATTGCAACAAGAAGGTAACCACAAGGAGAAAAATACCAGCCTATTCAAAGAACTGGGCATTTGCTGTTTGTTCAGTCCAGGGTGGTGTGGTGACGTTAATGTCAAATTGGCAGTGCATGTTTTAAATGCATAGGATCTGTGGCCTTTTGATATGTTTGGTTTTTGTTTGTTTCCACAGTATTTGCTGTACTGATGTAGTGATAAGATTGTATATGAGGAGTCTTAGGTAACCCTCAAATTGTTCTCAAATATTTTTTAGTTCGAGCAGCTTTACTACATTGTGGTGTCTGTATTCCAAATGGGAGCAACTTAGAGAATGGGCATCCATGACTGTCCAAATCTGCATATTTATCTTGTGTTATCCAGAGGTGGGAGTTCCGCTGTCAAAACAAACTGAACCCACTCACTATTCTTGCAGTAAAATGGAATTAGGGGGTACTTGTGTAATCAAAGTTTAGTGGGTTACACATTCATCTACTGAAGGTAAGAAATGATCAATGTTCTGTTCTAACTTGATTTAATTATCTTGATGACCTGTCTTCCCCAAGTCAAAGCTCAGTTTTAAATCAAGAGCATTTTCTTTGAATTACAGTTAAGAACAAATCAAAATTTCATCCAGAGCCCCAACAAAAAATGGTGGAAAAGATTGATTCCTAGATCAATATTTGCACAGATATATTTTTGGAATGAGGACTCTTTGGGGACAAGCATGCATGCAAGAATCTGCAAGATTCGTCCGTTGCCCCTCTCTCTCTCACACACACACACACACACACTCTATAACTTCACAACAGATCTTTCACTTCTAACCCAGAACCTCTAGAAATGTTCAAATCCAAATAATCAGGATCTCCCTCTGAATCCTCAACACAGCCCCATTCCCTTCCTCCCGACGGCACAGCTCTGTTCCAACAATATGCGCAGCACACAGCTAGTTCCAACAATATGCACAGCACACAGCTAATCAGTCAGGTGGTATTAGAAAATGGAAGCAGCCTGTGAAACTCAGTGCTGTCACTTACTCTTGGCATACTAGAATAATTTATGCCAAATGAAGGAAATAATTTCTGTTAAATTATATCAAAATTTGAGAAGTGGCCTACTTGGGAGATACTATCAGACTGTGTGAAGTCTAGAGTTCAGTTATTTAGCTAAAGAAAGAAAGATTCTCCAAACCAAACTTCTAAAATGCTCCCTTTTAAAAGTTTCTTCAGCCAAAGTTAATCAGTTACTGGAAAAAAGAGAATTCACTTGTCCTAGGAAGACCTAATCTGTAAGACAAAATTCAATCATTAAAATGTGAAAAGCGGGGATTTTAGTCCTGCTTCAAGTGTAAATTTCAAACAAACTTAACTATGAAGTTACTACTGCCACGTCCATAACACCGGTCTAAACTATAGAACCTCAGAAGACTCAACTGTTAATCTTTTGTCCTGTGGAGAATTAGCCACAGGAGAATTATTCCTGTTTGTTCTGTCTTTTAGCTATTGCCTAATCCAGAACAGAATTTTCTTTCACCTCATGACCACTTAATTGCGTGTGGTCTGTGTGTTCTAAATTGAAGCACTTTTTACAGGATATAGGGGTCAGTAGAATCCTCTTTCATTTTTTGCCTTCCCTAATTTTGTGAAAATAAAATAATTGCATAGTTTCGGGGGGGGGGGGGTTATATCTATTAATCAAATGACAATTCTCATAGCTGTATTTTCAGATGGGCTCCTGCTAAAATAAATAAGCAGATGATTAATGGAATCAGAAGAGTCAGAAAACTGAAACACAACCAAATGCATTTTGGGGGCTTAATTTTTGCCATCCAATATGTCATGCACTGTTGCATATTTTGGAAAATCTGTGTTGCAGAGACTGACATACTGTATGCCCCCAAGTTGTGCTCCCTGTGCAAGCCAAATTGGACTGGGATTCATCCTTTACCATACATGATAATGTTGAATGAGCTATTTCATCCAAGTAACCTGCAGCAGCCATTGTTCAGCGTTATAATTAGTGCTACCCATGGTTTTGTAGGGTGATCTTTAGTAACATACATTTAAGTCAAGATTCAGCAAAGCACTGAAGTATATGCTTTGATGAATAGGGGATGGGTTTATTCAGGCACTTACAATTAAGCACATGCTTAAATGATTTGCTGATTTGAGGGCCTCACTGCAATCAAAATTCCTATATTCCCATCCTTGCTGTGCAGCAGGGGAACAAAATTTCCTGTCTTCCACATAGTCAATTTACTGTCCTCTACAATATATCAGCATGGCACATTAGCTGTTGAGAAAATATTCACGTATCAAGGATTGAGGAGCGGAGCCTCAATTAGCAGCACGCTCCATCCAGAACTGTGGAAAATCTGCAGTAAACTCAGCTTTGCTGCTTTTCAGTTCCCCTCCAGAGGGGTCACAGAGCACAGGCATACCAATGGCAAGGTCAAGTGTTGCGGTTAAGCAAAATGAGGCCTTCTGTAGCTGGCTACCTCCACACCTCTGCCAGCATTTAGGCCCTATCTATTGTAGGATACTGAACCAATATTGATGATGTTTGTCAGCAATGGGTTGCCTCCATCTGGTATTGAAAATTGTTTGTCTACTAATGTATATGGGATGATGTTGTTATCAACGTCATTACAGACTTGATGGAAGCAATTCTCATTCACACTTTATGTAGGTTTTCCCCTCCCCATCTACATTAGAGGTTAACAATTTTCAGTATCAGTTGTAGGAGGAACCATTCTGAATATCATTGTCAGCAGTAGCACAATTTCATAGTGTAAACACAATATGAACAGTATTCCACAGGATTTCACCTACCACTGAAGTCTAAGAGGTTTAGTTCCAGAAATCCAAATAAAATGTTTTCCCTGATTTCTAACAACAAAACACAAAGATTGTGATTATCTAAATAATCAATGCTTTTCTATATCATGTCCAACAATCTGTCTACTCAGATTTTGCAGATTTATTCCTATGGAGTGCCCATGTGAATGTGTGACACCAGAGTGTTTCACTTACATACAGGTGACACTGAAGAAGCACATTAGATGGATGTTTCTGGTACAGTGGTCAGCAGTGAAATGATTAAGTATGTTGGCATTTAAGTGATCATAATTAGGCTTCCCAGCTAACAGCACTTTGAGATACATATTGAAAAGTCACACTTATCTTGCTCCTATTATTTTTTAGTCTACCTGAGTAGAGGCTCAACAGGACAACATATGTCATAATATGGCTTTGAATGTGGATTGTCTAGAGACTTCTTCTGATTGGCTGTTTGGATCTGTCTGAGGTCTTGTACATTTATTTAGTTCAGTTTATAAAATGTATGTATCCCCAAATTCTAAGCATATATTCCCAGATAAAAAAACACAAATGTGGAGTTACGGTTGAGTACATATCAATAATTTAAGGGTAAAAATAATACAGGGAAGTTGTAATTATCCCCCAAATAAGCATTTTATACCCAGAAAATTCAGAGTTTAAGGTTAAATTTAAAATAAATCCAAACAAGATAAGATATGGAAATACCCAGTTATGGCACCCAAACAACCTTAACTCTGCCTCGTATCGATGCTATGAAATAACTGTGTACAATTATGATTAGCACATAATGCACAATCTAGTTCCAAATTAAATTAAACTTATCTTTAAAGACACATTAGATTTCTTTATTTGCTCATTTTCATTTTTCCTAAACAGGGGCTAATTAATATTCTTCAGAGAATTCCATGAAGAACCGTCCTTTTTCAAAATGGCTGCCACCTCCTATTGTTCTCAGTGGAAAGGAGGCTACATGCTGCCTTAACAAAGTGCTTTTTTTCAACATGACCACAGTTTCCTGTTGTTCCCAGTGGGAGGAAAGCCAGTCTTTCCTCTGGGAAGATGGTAGTTCTATATTTTTGGCACCTTTAAAAGAGGTCTAATGTTCAAAGATTTAAGTACCTAAATTTTAACACTTAAAGCCTCACCCCTCTCCACAATTATTCCAAATAGCTCTGAAAAGCACTAGCTTGGCCCTTCTATTCTAATCTTTTATGCACCTGTGGTTCCCAGAATCACCTTCATGAATAAGAATATTTCTAGTTTGCAATTCATGCCTACATGATAGATTTATACTTCCAAGAATCCACAAATCTTAAATTAATTCTAGAATGTATGTCTCTGTGAATAGCAATATGCACCAAAAATATTAGTGGGCAATAGGGTCAAGTTATGAATGTTAATTCAACTACTAAAGATACTCATATTGATCTACCACTTATGAATTAGCATATATACACAAAACTCTTCTGTAATTCCCCACTCTGTGTCTTTCAACAGAATTTGAAGAGAGGCATGAGAGCTGCTTGGATTCCAGAGAGGTTTCTTGCAGACTTAAGGACTTAGTTTTAAAATAAAATTTCCAAAAAGTCACTAGAAAAGGTTATGGACTAAGGGTTTTTGCAGGATATTAAGAATTATGCCATTTGTTCCACAGCTATCTGCAAATCCTGCTGGTGTGATAGATATCTTTAGAGTTAACAAAAGATAGGGTGCAACACATGCCCTTGCAAATCAGAAGAGGTCTGTTTTCAAGACAGTGAGGTAGTGAGAGCTACAGTTGTTGTTATAATGCTGTTAATGGGCAACAGTATGCTAATTAGTCAGATTAACTAAGCGGGTGAGTCATGCAGTAACCCTTCTTGAAAGAAAGTGCCCATTTTGAGATGCTAAATGAGAACATAAATGCAGTCAGGCATAGAATTCTTGAAAGATAAAAGGAGTGCAGACCTGCTTGTTAATGTAGCCAGTGAAATTAATTTTTCTTTTTGGAAGAGGGGTACATTTTTTCATATCCAGGGATCATTTTAATGGAGAAGGGTTCAAAACCATCCAAGATAGACAATGTGTTTCACTCAAGTCTAAGCAGTTTTAATGATCTAATCTTGCAGAGATATTTCTGGTACTCTTTGCTATGTTTGTACCTTAGGAAAGACTTATTTTTTTTTTAAATTAGAGGCATTCAAATGTTTCAAAGGAAGATCAAGGTATAATATACTGAAAAGTATGGAGCATCTCATCTATATTTGGTGTAAAAAGATTACAAATGTTTACTGCAAATGAAGTTGTCATATTAAAAAATTAGTCTCATGTTCTATAAATAATATGAACAAGGATCATATAAGAAGGGCTCCCATTGTGTCATGGCAGCTGAGCGGCCACATGCCAAGTGGGACTGTGGGAGCCGTTTTGGGGAGCAAAGCTCTGAAATTTTTTTAAGTTAATTGATGGCTGCCTACTTTGTACATTTTAATCTATTTTAAACCTCTTTCCCCTCAGGAGTTAGGCAATATTGTACATTGCACAATATCCTTTATTAGTGAGGACTCTTATTTGTCCTATGTACTCTCCCACATGTATACAGTAGAAACAATTTTCTTAGGTCAAGGTAAACAAAGAAAAATGAAAATAAATCCTGAGCCGTGCAATGGTTCCTTTGCACCACCAGAGTAGAACCCAAGGCTGATTTGCACCTGCAAAATGTACAGACGCACAAATACTTCTCTTAATACACATTAAGTAGAGAGACTAGGTAGGTGAGAATCTTTTATTGAACAAAAGATATTACCTCACCTGCCTTGTGTCTCATGTTCTGGGACCAGTGCAGCCACAAAAAACCACTACACATCCAGTAGTCACACACACGAATAATATTTGCCTATGCCAGTGCCTATGTGTACCTGTGCATACATAGCCACGTGCACACAGGGGCTTTTGCAGGTCCGGGGTGCTAGAACAATTTGTATAGTGGGGGTGCTGAGAGCCATTGAACCAAACTGTAAACCCTGTATATGATGGAAACCACTTCAAGCCAGGGGGTGTAGCAGCACCCCTAGTACTCTTAGTTCTAGCACCTATGTTGCAAGTAAAAACCTTTCATGATTAAAAATATGCCTGTGTATCCAGACAGTTAGACAATGCTATACACACATACAGATATCTTGATAAGTGAAGCTTAAGAAGTTTACAGCAGGAGGCTAAGAAGAGAATTTAGCCTTACTCAGTTTTCTTGTATATTGAATTCACAAAATATTCTTTTACATGCTTATTTTTGGTTACATTCAATTTAGTCAACATTTGTACTAAAGTCATTTTAAAAAACATGGTTTATATACTTCCAGTCTGATTTCAAGGCAGTTATGGAACAGCTCCTGGCTAGCAGGATTGTTAGAAGACACTGGATACAAAATTCTTCATCACTTTCTGACCCTAAAGAGTTTTCAGTGGCATTTTATGGCCACCATATCCAACCCAGAAGTGACTGCTCGTAGGCAGTGGGTGAAGTGATCCTATATATATATATATATATTCTGTAAAGTGCTTTGAAGCTTGCAAAAGGCACTCTATAAATCAAACAACAACATCAGAGGTCACTCAGCCAATCAGAATACAATTTAGTTTAATGAGAGATAAATAAGACAGAGAGCTACACACACGGAGCCAGGCTGTGAATATGGTATTTATCATGTTAATCACAAGAATTTTCATAAACATAGAAAATAGTTGTGTCACTGCCATTTCTCAGGCCAGTGTAATATCCATTACTGGTTTTGATGTCTTACTTAGCTTTGTACCAGTATGATTTTAGGAAGAGTGTACATTATTTTCATGAAAACAAATATGAGCATGAGGAAGCATTTTCCCCTTGCATGCAATTCCTACTAAAGAATTTACATTCTTCTAATTTACTGGTTTACCGCACCACTTAGTGCACTCCTGAAATGTGCAGAATGTCCTCGCAGTTAAGAATGTGAAGATGAAATTTACCCTTTTTGCACTGAATCACTCTCTTTCCCTGAAGTCACCAGGTTCTTTCTTCCCTCGAATTCTCCTTTAGCCATTCTCATAAAAGAGTTTATTTTGAACACTTACAGAATGGATCAAGAACTGGTAGTTGAAAATTTGTTTTGAATGTACAACAGTTGTATATTTTAAAAATTAATTTGGTTAAAAGAAGTCTTGTACATTATACTCTACCTATCTGTATAAATCAGTGTGAAGGGAAAGAGGTCTGTCAAAATAGACTCGGGGGCTCAGAAACAAAAACTGTGTGGCATCCTGCCTATGAAAAGTCACACTTCACAAGTTGTCAGAGGGAGAAGTAGGCATGGCCAGAAGACCCACTAATCCAAAGACCAGCTGTGCAGAGTGTTATCATAGAATATCAGGGTTGGAAGGGAACTCAGGTCATCTAGTCCAACCCCCTGCTCAAAGCAGGACCAATCCCCAACTAAATTATCCCAGCCAAGGCTTTGTCAAGACAGGCCTTAAAAACCTCTAAGGAAGGAGATTCCACCACCATCTATGATAATATGCATCAGGGTGGGGAGGGGAGAGAGGAGTTTTGTGTTCAACTAGTAAATGCGCTCAAATTGCCAAGCCTCTTGCTGTCCTAGATTATCTGGTCACATAGATGGCAGCAGAGCATGGTATATGTGTATCCAGAACAAAAGATTCTGGAATTGATCTGACCTGTAGGATTCCAAGTGAGCAGGCTGATCAGTGCTAGTGAATGACCAACCATTAACTTGCACTCAAAGTCTAGCCTCAACTTATGCATCTTTCCATGAGGAACATGTCCCATATGGGGTTATTCCACCCTGTCCAGGCCCTCATGGCAGCACTAGATGTGATATCTGCCTACATCTTGTGCTGCCACCCTCCTATTTCATATTTAGCAACAGGAGTATGCCACTCAGGGGTTTCTGAACCACACCCTCAGAGGGATTGTGGTAGCTGTCTATAGTAAATTTCTTCCTGCCGTGGCAAGCAATAGAGAGAAGCAACTGGCCCTAAGCATTTTTCTGGAATATTAAAGAGTACATTATTTGCAAACTACATTTGTTTTTATTCTTGTAAATGAAATACTACCTAACTGGCCCCAGGCTGCAGTACACGGGCCATGCTATACAGCAGCAAGAAAAACACAAATGAAGAAACCATAACCATCAGGTCCCAGCTCACCCATCAGCCGTACTTCCCTTTGATCAGGTGCTATTTTGAACTGGAGAAGTTGTTGCCTGAATGTACTTACCTTATATTAGTACATCCTCTAACCATATGGACTCCCTAAAAGTCTGAAACCTTACTCAAACAATCAACAACAAACGTAAAAATATTTCAGAATTAATTATGGAAAGAGCAAAGTCTGTCCCAAACACCTCCAAGTTCATACACAGCCTGTCTAATTCCCCTTCTAAATTCCTTCACTGATTCATAAAGCAGAAGAAAAAAAAAAAGAGCCAGATAGAAACTGATTTGCACTCTCACACCAGTCCCTCTACTTCAGTCAACAGGAGTTTTGAGTGCACATGGAGTACCACTCTGCACCCATTATCAGTGCAGCTATTTATCAGCTATGTAAATACCACCAGCAAGAAGCTCAGAAATGCTCATTTCACATCTTACACAATGGAGAATTTACTTGTGAGGAAGTGTGTCTCAATGGTCCCAACCTTGCTCCCACCTAAGTCAACAGGAGTTTTGTCACAGATTTCAGTCAGAGCAAGATCAAGCCCTTGGTGAACTTTCAGGAAGGTGCACTGTAGAGAACAGGAATGGGTGCAGCTTAATTGCATGTGAAAGCAGTCGGCTTTGGATGGATAGAACTTAAACCAAAAGGAACATAACAGCCTGAATCAGTTCCTGAGCCTGCATGGAATGGCACCAGTTCACTGAGAGGGTCATGCTGAAGTTGGAGACTAACTGGAGCAAGAGGAAACCAGAATTCAGTTTGGTAACATATACATGCACTATAATTAGAAGAAAAAAACAACCATGCACTGTAATAATGGAATTTGCATTCTCTATAGTCACCTAATGAACAATCAGGTCCTGCAGTCCTTACTCAAGCAAAACTTCCATTTCTTGCAATAGGACTGCGGAGTCAGACCAGGAACCTTTTGGATATGTGAAAGTTAGGGTTTTATTGCTTAATTTCACTAATTACTCATACTGTACCTGCCTTACTTATGCACTTGGACTAGACAGTATCCAACTTAAGAAGTCAATTCAAATGCAATAAGGAAATTAAGGTATGTGATATGACTTGTTTTTGCATGGCCCTCTTTCAGGCCTTGACCTCTAGGACCATGCTCAGGAGAAGCACAGAATACAGTAGAACCCCATTTCTAAAGCCAGAGTGTGAGGGGGCTCTGGCATTGCTGAGCCTGGAGCAGCTGTCAGGTAAAGGGCTTGCATCCATTGTTGCTGTTCCCTAGCAGGTGCCTGTAGATTTAAGGACATGGCCTTTTGTTGGGCTAGTTATCACA
Source organism: Emys orbicularis (assembly GCF_028017835.1). Classification (NCBI taxonomy): domain Eukaryota; kingdom Metazoa; phylum Chordata; order Testudines; family Emydidae; genus Emys; species Emys orbicularis. Next base: position 76,726,642 of record NC_088684.1, on the reverse strand, counting down.
AAAGCTCCTCCATGTTTGGGCCCTCACCAGCTCCTCTCAGGGCCAATGGGTCTGTGCTTCAGCCAAGCAGACTCTGGTTTCTGGTATCACATGAGAGGGGCTCTCAACGCTTTCACCTGGCCTCAGGCCCCTTGAAAGTACACTGGCCCTTTAAGAGCTTGTTCTTTTAACCTTTCCCTCAGCTCCTGCTGTTCTCAAAACCTTATGTCATATTCCTCACAGCCTTGGTAGAAGGATCCTAGGGAGTCCAGTCTTGCTGTAGCTCATGGAGAGCAGAAGGGAAACCTGTTTAGGATTTCCCCCCCAGCAATCTCACCTCAGTCAATTTTCAGTCCTGCTCCTTGGGCAGTTTGCTGCTGACCCAGGGTAGTACTGGGCCTCTCTGGCAGCCTCCCCTTCTCACCTGGGCTGCAGCTTCTTATCCCAACTCTTGCTGGTCAACCAATTAGCTGCAGCTGGGGAGGCAGCGACTTTGTCCCACAATCCCTTATTGGCTATTTTTACACCCCATCACACATGCCTTTGGCCAGCTGGAGTTGACATTACCCCCCAGCCCCAATTCATAGGATAAAATAAGGGCTACCATATATGACTCTATTTTCTGAAGGACTACAGCCTGGCCTTCCTTTTTGTGTGCAATGTGACTCCCTTACAATTACATCAGTAATTAATTTGGCCCAGTGTGTTTCTACCCACTGTTATAGCTCTCACTGCAAGTGAAATTAAGTATCATGTTGATAGGTCTCATGACAGAGATTGCACGCTGCCCCGAATTGCACATAATCAGTGCTTGTCTTCTTTTTTCAAAATGACAGTTGCAATACTGATCACTATGGTAATCTCCAATCACCTTATAAATCAATTAGAAATTAATCTTATCTGGGAAAAGCAGAGGACAGTTCATTCTCTAATTAGACCCAAACAAGTAAGGCGACCAAATTAGGATTCTTTTTCAGTATGACTTCCAGATGTCAAGCTGAAATTCTTCAGCTCTCTGCCCAGCAGTAAATGATGAAACTGTCATCGGTGAAATCTGAAACCCAGGCTCTGAAATACAAGGTGCAGTTCAGGAATGAACTGACAACATAAATTGATCATAAGTAAAATTCTGGAAAGGTATGAGAGAACACTTGTGAATTCCTTCATCCTCCATAGATTAGCTGAACTATCAGTTTGTTGATGAGAACCTATGTTAGTTTGAGACTTCATTCTTCACCATTTTGGGGCTAGGATGTGTTAAAGTGATATGACTTATTTTTGCATGGCCCCCTTTCAGTCCTTGAACCCAAGGACCATATTAGCCTTTCACTTCTGGGCCATAATCTTTTGGGTTGCAAGAGAAAAGGAGCTCATAGGTTCACCTTAGCTCCACTTCCAAATGCCCAGCCAACACATCAGGCATTCTTTGCACAAGAGAGGCTAAAGGCTGCAATAGCAGAATTTTGCAATTGAACTCTGGGCTGCAGAGCCACTGATGTGTAGAAAGCTTGCAGAGCCCCTAGCTTCATTAAACCTGTGGTAATTAACCAATGGCACTCGTCCCTCTCTTTCCTGGGCATGAAGCTCATCCCCAACAGTTTTTGCAAAGGAAGAGAAAACACAAACAGAGGTATTGATGATGAGAATGCGACATAGAAAATGGAAAAAATTGATACATTATGGTTGAGAGATAGGAAATTCAGTTTTAATTCCCCCAGAAACTGTAACACAGCAGTATGGGCCTGATCCAGCTCCCATTGAAGTCAATGGGCAAACCCCCTCTGACTGCAATGGTGCAGAATCATGCTCTATATTAACATAATAGGTCAGATTTACCTCTGAACCAGAGACCCACTGTACCCCGCGGGGCTCCACCCCTAGAGAGTGGAGCCCCAAGCAGTGTTCCTGTCACTGCTCTCACTAAGGGAAGGGAGGTCAGTGTAAGGTTTTGCTGGGGGCTGTATAGGAGGTGTGCCTAGGAAGACTGCAGAATCAGCACATCTCCTGGCTACACATCCTTCCTGGCTAACATTTCCCACTTTGTGGGCTGTGCTCGTCCCTGGTTGGCTGGCCCCAATGTAGAAGGAAGGTTGTGGATGCCTTGTGCCATTACAATCTCCTCCACTCTAGTGTAAACCAAGGCTGAACCTAGCCCAGCCCCTTAATCTATATACGTGGAATATGGTTTATAGCCGGACGGCCACATTTTGGCCTATTGTTAAAAGCAAGAGGGCACATGATTTTCAAATACATATATTATTATTTCCCAGCCAATTTTTTGATACCTTTAAAATACATGAATTCCTCACTGAGAGCTGAGCTGCTCATGTGCCAGGTCTAGAACCTTTAAAATGAAACATTTCAGTGTTATTGAAGTACAAACATTTTTGAAAACTGTGAATGTCTTTTTTGTAAACATGCACAAACCACTTTTTTTTTGCATTTGGCTACTTCACAAACTGCAAGACAGACTTCTTCAGACTTTTCTAAAAATGTTTTCCTTTGGGTGGAGAATCGACATGTGACCCCTCCTCCAATATTTATTTTGGAATGTTGCAAGCTCTTGATAATACAGAGCGCCCCAGCCTGCAAACCTTTACTACCAGGGATAGTGCTTTCTGCCAGGAATAGTCAGATTAAATTCAAGAGAGAATACTCAATAGCACCAATGCCTGAAATGAAAAGACAAAAATCATGATATTTATTTTTCTTTTCATTTCAGGTATTGGCGCAATCCAGTAGCTCTTGAAATCACTGGAATATGTGATGGCAAAGCAAAAGCGAATGCCCAGAGCACATTTCAGAGATGGTAATACTGTGACAGACATAACTATTCACAAATGTGCTTCATCTTACTCTAGTAAGAGAAGCAAAGGAGCTTAAATGAAAGATGTCTTTTCTAAAGCCCATCCACTGAAAAAAACGGTCACTTTCTGACAACAGACTAGATCCGTATTCATTTGTGTGGGTAAACACTACTGACATAAGTAAAGTTTGCGGGTCTGAGAATACTGGATATCTGGATTTTGGCTTTATTCCTTACCTTTGATTATTAAGAAGTGAATATATCACTTATTGAAAAATGCTGAAATATCTGTCCCAATCAGCTCTAGACTGGGAAAGTTATATGAAGACCTAAATAGGATGGAAATAAAGAACTTTAAATCTCTGAGTCTGAGGATTTACTTCTTCCCTTAAGCTAATCTTTCTATCATGATTTCGACCTACAGTGTAATGTGCTCTCCTACTATGGCTATATACAGCTTCCTTGTGGTTATGCTCCCAGCTGTGACTAATAGGATCTTCAGAATCTAGAGGTGTGATTTCTTAGAAAGAGTTTCAAAGAGCTTCACTATTACCCATAAGTTTACAGTATTGAAAAAAATGGGCACAGTGACCCTACAAACCTTATGTATACAAAATAAAGCTCTATGCATCTTCATTTGGTTATTCATACACTAATAGACCTGTATTTGGGATGTATGTAACCAAAGTAGGATAGCACGAATGCACACACACACACACACACACACACACACACACAAAATTTGGATACCTGTAATTACATCACAAGCAAAAAGAAAATTTGTTCCTTGAGCCAAGTGATACAGCTTAGCAGTCTAAGGAGTCAATGTTCACAATCCAAACAAGTTTGGTATGTATTTATCCAGCTAATGTGAAGTATCCTTAATCGGCCAAAGCTTTTTATGAAGAAAAGCTCTATGGAATTACTTTGCACAAATGTCAACGCAAACCGAAGCAAATGGCAAACCACTAGAAACTGCATAAAACACACGGGATGAGATGCAAAGCAAGAGAGCCAGGAGTGCAATTCTTCCAGTGTGTTTATTCTAGATTATATTTGTTTTTATTTTTTGCTGTGAATTTAGTGCTAATGAAATGGATTGACATCCTGAAGGAGAAGTTGTGTTGTCCACTGAACATGCAAACATGGGCAGTTGGAGCTGCCCTATGCTGCATCACCAGTGTTCCTCAGCACTGTTTAGAAGAAGTCACTTCTAGAGGAGAAGGGAGTGATCCGTCTCTATGCCCATTCAAACCTTGGCTGTGATGGTTGATTATTAATACTAGCAATGACGGTGGTGTCTGTGAGGTGGCTACCTCCCCCCTGGAAACTGAATGGAGAACACTAAACTCAATGCACTTTGTCCACCAAACAGCTACTAGATAAGAACATTGTTATTGCCAATCTGTTTGGGGACAGGGGTGTTAGCCATTGAACAAAACTGCAAACCCTGTATAATATGGAAACCACTTCAAGCCAGGGGGTGCTGCCGCAGCCCCCAGCATCCATAGTTCCAGCACCTATGTTTGGGGACCTAAGGTGCTACTGCAATAATAACCACCAGCTGGGCTGAAATTTGAACCAGTGTCCTAGAAGCAAAAGGCTCCATCGTCCATTACCAATCTGATGTAGGCTGTCCTATGTAAATTGTAATGATGATATGGATTACATGAGAAATTTCTTGGTGAAAGTACCTCTAGATTTGCACAATCCTGAGTACACTGACAGTGCTTAATAATAACTACTATCCCTTGAACCAAGGAGTTTCTGGTTTTCCAGGTTTTTGCTTTACTTATGGCGGACTACAGATAATTACTGCTGCCATTGCCTTAAGAAATGTCAACCTATATTTCCTTTGAATTCTTGCATTTTTAAAGCCACAGGTACTGTGAACTCCTCAAACAGGTAAAAATAACTTTGGAATTGCCCCATATTAGGTTTGTGGGATTCTGACACATTTATAACAGCATGGGACAGAAAAGAAGGCAACTCAAAATTGAAGGAATTATAGAGGAATTTGCAAGATACTTGTAGCTAATTCACCTCAGCCATTAATACACATTTCTTCTGTTACCATTGTGATGATTAATTGCAGTTTTCTGAACTGAAGAACAGAATCCCAAGTCTGATGATGCTACTTTCCATAAATCCAACTGACTGCTTTTTCAATGTTGGTGGAGAACATTAATTTGGGAGAAAGCAAAATTTGTTAAAAAACAACTAAGTAGTTTCCCCTGTATCTGTTCACATCCATTTAGTTTTATTTCTAAGGCCATTTAAATACAAGAGCAATGAATCCTAAATGGATGGTGCTACTAGAACAAGAATTCTAATTTGGGTCCAAGCACAAGCATAGGCAGGCAGAATGTACTAACAACAAAGAGAGCTGGGTTAGCTAAGGGTGAGGCTCCTGCATTTGTTGCCAGTGATGCCATGTAGGTGATGAGTGGAGTCACTGTGGTAAGCATGCCAGTGACTCTGTACTTAGTCACCATATTGGCTTGTAAGATGGTGACTTTCTTTGTTCTTCAAAGAAGTAGTAAAGTGATACAATAATAGATTGCAGTTGAAGGGGAAAACAAAACAATTAGGAAATCCATATTTGTATTCAGTCCCTTACAATTAAAATAACACATTGGTTGACCACCTCTCTTCTAAGTATACTGTGACAAAGTTCCTCCTCTATCTTGGTGGGTCCTGCGCTTATTGGCGGATTTTCTTGCCTCAGAGATTCACCATGTAGGTTGGGGAACAGCCCAGAGACCTTCCCCTCTGGGAGAACCCACAGTCCAGGTCAATTGGGAGGTTTGGGAGGAACCCGGGCCCGCCCGCCCTCTACTCCGGGTTCCAGCCCAGGGCCCTGTGGACTGCAGCTGTCCATAGTGCCTCCTGTAACAGCTGCATGACAGCTACAACTCCCTGGGCTACTTCCCCATGGCCTCCTCCAAACACTTTCCTTATTCTCACCACAGGACCTTCCTCCTGGTGTCTGATAACGCTTGTGCTCCTCAGTCCTCCAGCAGCACACCCTCAGCCTCTCACTCTCGGCTCCTTGCGCCTCTTGCTCACAGCTCCTCACACTCCCACCACAATCTGAAGTGAGCTCCTTTTTAAAACCCAGGTGCCCTGATTAGCCTGCCGTAATTGATTCTAGCAGCTTCTTCTTAATTGGCTCCAGGTGTCCTAATTAGCCTGCCTGCCTTAACTGGTTCTAGCAGGTTCCTGATTACTCTAGTGCAGCCCCTGCTCTGGTCACACAGGGAACAGAAAACTACTCATCCAGTGACCAGTATATTTGCCCTCTACCAGACTCCTGTACCCCACTGGTCTGGGTCTGTCACAATACACACTTGTCTTCAGCTTCAGTAAGGGATACAAATATAACAGCCCCACAAGTCTCCTCTAATTTTATTTTGTAATTCATTGATGCTTTATTAATCAATGTAAGATGCATTCATTGAACTGGATTAATCCTGCATAAGTAATTTTGAAATTTCCTGCTGAAGTTATTTTTCATTTCTGTGAACAAATCATTTATTTGGATTTTCATATATCAGGATCACAGAGATTTGCCACAGTCACATTTAAATTTTAGCTACATCTGAGCTGGCTTATATATTAGGGCACATAGTTTTGCATGAGAGCATCTTCTAAAATCTGTAATTGGTGTGGAACGCCGACATGCACAGAATACATCTGACAAGGTCCAGGGAGTTAGGTTCAGTTCCACTGATCAACATCTATGCTGCAGATTAACTGAATCTTTTATGGCATTACAAGCCCTCTAGAATTCATTAGTGTAGTTTCCCTTACCACTAACCACTCTGACCTCCAGCACTACCATTGCTACTTCTTTGGTCTGACTGTTAAAGGCCTAAACAAACCAGAGGGCAAAACATCTCCTCTTCTATTGCTGGTATATAATAAAAAACAGGATCTGTATCTTCAATTGTACAGCAGAATATATTTTGATAACTTAAGGCTAGTGCTCATGTATTGCCACTTGTCTGCAGTTTCTGTCTCCACTCACATACACCCAGCATGCTCAGTTTAAGGAGGATCTGTAAAATGAGATGACCCTTTCAACAAAGGGCTGGTCTACACTGGGGGGAGGGGGGATGTCGATGTAAGATACGCAACTTCAGCTACGGGAATAGCGTAGCTGAAGTCGACGTATCTTATTTCGACTTACCTTGGGTCCTCATGGCGCAGGATCGACGGCCGCAGCTCCCCCATCGACTCCGCTACTGCCGCTCGCCCTGGTGGAGTTCCGAAGTCGACGGGAGTGCGTTCGGGGATCGATATATCGCGTCTAGATGAGACGTGATATATCGATCCCCGATAGATCGATTACTACCCGCCAATTCGGCGGGTAGTCTGGATGTACCCAAAGAGAACTACAGCACTACATTGGTGAGTCAGTCAGATTCAATCCTTTGTGAGGTATTGCATGATTTTTCCTCATAGGTTGGCCCTGAGAGGCAGATAGACCATTCAGGCCTGCATTTTAATAGCAGGAAAATACAAAATAAATAAATGCTAATAATAGCCTTACATTTGGCTTCCTATACAAAACTTCAGGGCTTCATTTTTCAATGGAAATTGTGGGTGCTTAGCACCTTTCAGGATGGCAATTAGCTGGTGGAAGACATGTCCCTGAAAAAGCAGACCATGTCCCCTTTCAGGGCATGTGTGTGGGTTGACAGGTTAGCAAGCCTCTCTCTCCTCTTGTGCTTCCTGAGCAATATGGAGGGATACTACCCTGCTTGCATATAGAGGGGAAAATGCCTCATCTTCCCTTCTCCCCTCCCCCCGCCCACTATGACACCAGCAGACATGATTTTGTCCTTTTTGTGACTCATAGCTATAGCACTTTAAATGAATTGGCTTTGGAAAGCAGAACGGCAGCTGTCACAAATCTGCTCACATTACTTCATTTCTCTCCTTTTCTGGTATTTCCCTTTGCTTCTCCTCCACTCTGCTCTTCATTCCTCCTGTCCTCCAGTTTGTATCTTGGAACCACCTCCCCTTCTTTTCTTGTCATCCCGTCTCATCAGTTTCTCCTTTGACCCTGATCCAGGAGACCCGGTCCCCTGACCCCTTCTAAACCTTCCTTCTTACTTTTCCTCTGACTCGTGTCTTTCTCCTCTCTCAGGCCTTGCTCCTATTTCTTCCTTTCATTCCTATGTGCTCCTCCTAGCCCGTTCCTTTTTTTCTGTGTCTGTCCCATCTCTCCTCTTTGTTTCCAGTTTCTCTTATGTTTTGCTTTTTCTCCCACATAAAATATAAGAATAAAATCCTCTCCTCACTCTTTTTCTTCCCTTCTCCTGTCACATTCTGTACTCAACATATACACTTAAAAAAATCCTCCCCATTGTGTCTCTCAGTCCATTTTCTTATCTGCCACCACTCTTCCCTTCTGTGCTGAAGATTTTTACAGGCTCCCCTGTCCTCTTTAGAACAGGGATTTTAAAAACTCACTGTGCCCCTCAGCCCTCTAATAATACCACCATTGCTGCTGATTCGACAGCACCACACCCGGCAAGATCCATCCTTTTCCTCCTCCTACCAGCCCAAGGCTACCACTTGTCCCAGCTCCTTAACCTCCCACCTGCATTAGTGCTTCTAGGCTAATGAATGAAATACACATAATCAGAAGTGTTAATCACAGTTTTAGGGAAATTTTGAAGAGGGACAAAAAAAATCCCCATGAATACAAACGAGAGTTTGGATTTAATTTAATGAGGATTCTTTCATTTAATTTATTATGAAATGGATGAGAATTAATTTTTCCTTTCCCAATGGGCAGAGTAAGTGACACTCAAAGACCTGAAGAAGTGTATTTCAGAAGTGTGCAGTGAAATTTGTATTTTCCTGGGGTCGAATTCTGCCCTCGGACATGAATGTGGGGCTTTCACTGATTTAAACATAGGCCAAGCATGTGCACTGAAGGGAAGAATTTGATTAATTACATTTAGAGCATAGAGTATATCACTCTCGGAGAACAGTGAAACGGTTTTGCATATCTGCAAAATAAAAATGTTTACGCATCTACGTGATAAAAAACTTCCAAAGAATTTAATGTAGATATTATTTATACATACACTTTATAAGTAGGAATATGGCAGACAGTTGAATTAGTACATAAAGTTTTATTTAAAGTTTTCGCCCTACAAGCAAGCTTCATTTACACATTCTAATACTGTACAAAATTTACATTCTTTGTGACTTATTCAGTTAGCAATTTCCTTGGTCATGCCTTTCTGAAACATAAAGATTTACATACAAGCCTCATAAATCTTTAAATTATCTTGGTGTAAAAAAAGAACCATTCAAAAGAACAACAAATACCCATTTAAAATGGTACATTTTAGTAGAGACAGGTAACAGTCAGTGGTTTATGGCAGACCTTATCCTGATCTTAAATGTCATTCTAGGTTTCCTCGTTTAATATTGTAACATGTTTCCTTTTCATATATATTTATACACTTTAAACAAAAAAGAAAAAAGTCATGATTGCACCAAATATATTTTACAAGGGATCCCTTGGATATGAACAATACAAATAAATACAAAACCAACTAAAATTGCACTCTACAGTAGAAATGGATTGAGATTTCAGGATATACACTCCACCTTTATGAGTTCCTTAGTGATGCTATCTGTGGCTTTGGAAAATAATTTGTTTAAACAACTTTTTCTGCATGGGCAGCTGCCTCACCAATTGCTTTATTGCATTTGTACAGCCTCGGTCTCTACTGAATTACTCCAGTTTTACTTCAGTGTAATTCTGCTGCATGTCATAAAAATGGAGTGATGCCATGGAGAAACAGTCCCACAGTATTTATTCTCCATTGTTTATATCACTCTCTTGGAAGCCTGAATGTATAGTTTAATTTCCAACAAATTTGTCCTTTTTCTATTTCTATATACCGGTATGTAAAAAACACAATGATTTCCCCCCTGTCTATTCCTACTGCAGCAGAAGCTAACGTACAGTAGCTGTTTGCTTCTTGTTTATGTACCATCATCATCAATTTATATCAACAGAAATTTGCACAGCTTTGGAAATACTCAGCCTGATCCCTACTGTCTTTCACAGTGTAAGCATTTACAATTTTACAAATGAAGGGCCAGATCATCAGCTAGTGTAAACTGGAGTGCCTTTACTGATTTTCATGGAGCTATGCCAATTTACATCGGCCGAGGAGCTGGCCTGAGAGCAAAGTGGATGTAAAACACCAGTGATCCAGAATGGAAAAAGCGGTTACTAACCTTCCATAACTGTTGTTCTTCGAGATGGGTTGCTCATGTCCATTCCATTGTAGGTGTGTGCGCTCGCCACATGCAATGGTGCCGGAAGTTTTTCCCCTCAGTGGTATCCGTAGGGGACTGGCTCTGGCACCTTCTGGAGTGGTGCGCATATGCACCACTATAAGGGGTGCCGCCGGTCCCTCCCCTTCAGTTCCTTCTTGCCAGAACTCCAAAAGAGGGGAAGGAGGGCAGGTCATGGAATGGACATGAGCAACACATCTTGAAGAACAACAGTTACAGAAGGTTAGTAACCGCTTTTTCTTCTTCGAGTGCTTGCTCGTGTCCATTCCATGTCAGGTGACTCCCAAGCAGTATCTCCGGAGGTGGGTAGGAGTTCATGGATGTGTTGATTGCCACACAGTTCTGCCAAAGCCAGCATCATCTCTGGCCTGCTGGGTGATGGCATAGTGGGTTGTGAAGGTGTCCATCGATGACCACGTTGCGGCCCTGCAGATATCCTGGATAGGGACTTGTGCCAGGAAGGCTGCTGACGATGCCTGAGCTCTAGTTGAATGGACCGTCACTATTGGTGGAGGTACAATCTGTGCCAACTCATAGCAAGTACGGATGCAGGTAGTAATCCAAGATGAAAGCCTCTGAGAAGACACTGGGAGGCCTTTCATCCTGTCAGCTACTGTGACGAAGAGTTGAGTCAATCTGCGAAAGGGCTTGGTATGCTCTAAGTAGAACGCCAGAGCCCGTCTGACATCCAGGGTGTGCAAACGCTTCTCCTCATTGGAGGCATGAGGCTTCAGGCAGAACACCGAGAGGAAAATGTCCTGGTTAACATGGAAAGGCGATACCACCTTTGGCAGGAAGGCAGGGTGGGGACGCAACTGAACCTTGTCTTTGTAGAACACTGTATTCAGGAGCTCCGACGTAAGGGCTTTAATCTCGGCGACTCGCCTCGCTGAAGTAATATCCACAAGGAACACAACCTTCCATGACAGACGCAAAAGAGAATAGGAGGCCAGAGGCTCAAAGGGAGGGCCAGTGAGCCTAGAGAGGACTAGGTTAAGGACCCATAGGGGCACCAGGCCCCAGACTGGCAGAAAAAGCCTTTCAAGGCCCTTAAGAAACCTGATAGGGCAGGTCTTCACTACCCTATCGGGGATCGATTTATCGCGTCTCATGTAGACGCGGATAAATCAATCCAAAAACATGCTCCCCGTCGACTCCAGAACTCCAGCTCGCGAGAGGCAGAAGCGGAGTCGATGGGGGAGCGGCAGCAGTCGACTCACCGCCGTCCTCATGGCCAGGTAAGTTGACCTAAGATACGCTGACTGACTTCAGCAACGCTATTCGCGTAGCTGAAGTTTCGTATTTTAGGTCGACAGCCCCCCCCCCTCCCCAGTGTAGACCAGGGCATAGTCATTTAATGCGCGAATACTGATCTGTCCTGGACGTGGGGATGGAAGGCTGAGATGGCCGCCAGGTGCACCTTGATCGAGGAGAAGGCTAGACCCTGATGTTTGAAGTCAAGCAGGTAGTCCATAATGGACTGCAGAGAAGACTGAGTAGGGGAGAACCCCCACTCCGACGCCCAGCAGGAGAAGTCTTTCCACTTCGCCATGTAAGTCGCTCTAGTGGAGGGTTTTCTACTCTCCAACAGAATGTGCTGGACTTGACTGAAGCAGGCCTGCTCCTCTGGGTTCAGACACACATCATCCATGCTGTGTGGTGGAGAGAGGTGAGGTTCAGGTGCAGCAACCTCCAGTGATCCTGAAAGAGTAGATCTGGGTGGTTGGGAAACATCCATGGGGACGCTGTTGCCAAGTCCATGAGCATGCCAAACCAATGCTGGTGCGGCCATGCTGGGATGATCAAGATGACCTTGGCTTTGTCCCTTTTGATTTTTTAGGAGGGTCCTGCTTATAAGTGGGATCGGCGGGAAGGTGTACATCAGGTCACTTGCCCAAGACAGGAGAAAAGTGTCAGAGAGCGATCTGCTGTCGAGCCCTTGGAGGGAGCAGAATCGGTGGCACTCCTGTTCCATCTGGTGGCAAATAGGTCCACTTGGGGAGTTCACCGCCTCTGAAAGATCATTCTGGCGATCTCCAAGTGGAGGGACCACTCATGGTGAGAACAGAACGACCTGCTGAGGCAATCTGCCAGTGTGTTTCGGACGCCGGGAAAATGTAGAGCCTCGATGTGTATGACATGCTGGTCACAGAATTCCCACAGTTGGAGGACTTCCCGACAGAGGGCTGAGGACCGTGCTCCTCCTTTCCTGCTGACATAGAACATGCAGGCTGTATTGTCCATCAATACCTGAACTGCTTGATGGGATAGTTGCAGGAGGAACACTTTGCAAGCCAAACAGATGGCCCCGAGCTCCCTGACGTTGATGTGCAGTGCCAACTCTTCCCGGGACAACTTCTGGGTCCTTAGCAATCCGAGGTGGGCTCCCAGCCAACGTCCGACACTCGCACCAGTGTGGTTTTTGGGATTGCAAAAGGTATTCCTTCAGACATGTTTACTGGGTTGGACCACCATTCCAGAGCAGTAAGTACTCGATGCAGAATCGTAAGGACTTTGTCCAGGTGGTGCCTGGCTGGGGTGTAGACTGACGCCAGCTACATCTGGTGGGGTCTGAGCCTCAGTTGCGCGTGTCAAACTACATAAGTGCACACTGCCATGTGCCCTAGCAGTCTGAGGCATACCCTGGCTGTGGTGATAGGGTGGCTCGTCAGTTGGGCAATGAGACCAGACATTGTCTTGAATCTGGGTTCCAGGAGAAAGGCCCTGACTCAGGTAGAGTCCGGAACTGCCCCCATGAACTCTATTCTTTGCACTGGGACCAATGTGGATTTTTGTTCATTTATCAAGAGACACAGTTTTGGCACATGGCTTGCACCAACTGAACGCTGCGATGGACTTGTACCGGCAAACGACCCTTGATGAGCCAATCATCGAGGTACGGGTAGATTTGAATGCCGTGGCGCCTGAGGTAGGCTGCGACCACCGACATGCATTTCGTGAACACTCATGGCGCTATAGCCAGGTCGAATGGAAGCACCATGAACTGGTAGTGGGACTGCCCCACACAAACTGCAGGAATCTTCTGTGCCCTTGGAAAATGGCAATACGCGTCCTTCAAGTTGAGGGCGGCATACCAGTCTCCAGGATCCAGGGAGGGGATAATGGAGGCCAGGAAGACCATGCGGAACTTCAACTTCTTGAGATACTTGTTGAGGCCTCGCAGGTCCAATATGGGGCACAGACCCCCATTGACCTTCGGAATGAGAAAATACCAAGAGTAAAACCCTTTCCCTCTTAGGTGTAAGGGGACTTCTTCTATGGCCCCAACTCACAGGAGGGCTTGCACCTTTTGGGCGAGAAGTTGCTCGTGAGAAGTGTCCCTGAAGATGGACAGGGAAGGGTGGTGGTAGTGGGGGGTAGAAATAAATTGTAAGGTATACCCCATTGCCACAGTGCTGAGGACCCACCAGTCCAATGTTATAGCGGCCCAAGTCGGGAGGAAAGGAAAAAGGTGGTTTGAAAACAAGAGGGGTGCAGGATCCTGGCTGCAGACTGGGAGGTCGCCCTTGGGCATACCCTCAAAACACCCGCTTGTTACCAGGCGGGTAGCGGGAGGAGCCCAAGTGGGAAGAAGGGCTGGTTGTTGGCCTTGTCTGCACTTATAGCCCTTGCCCTTCCTGTGGTAGGGCTCCGGTCGGGCCTGACAGGTTGGTCTTTGAGGTTGCTGTGGTCTGAATCTCTTTCTAATGGGGGTCCCACTGGGTATAGAGACCCAGGAAATGTAGAGTAGCCCTAGAGACCTTGAGCCATGTAATCTCATGTCTATTTGTTCTGAAAAAAGGGCTAGGCCATCGAAGGGGAGGTCCTGGATTGATTGCTGAGCCTCCGTTGATAGCCCAGAAGACATCAGCCACGATGCTCATGTCATCAACATGGCTGTTGTGATGGACCTGGCAGCTGAGTCCACCGTGTTGGAGGCGGCGTGAAGGGAGGCCCTTGCCACATTTCTCCCTTCATCCAAAATGGCCAGGAACTCTTGACTGGTGTCTTTCGGCAGCGAGTCTGCAAACTTGGGCACAGACTGCCACACATTTAAATCATACCTCCTGAGTAAGGTCTGATGGTTTGCCATTCATAATTGGAGGTTGGCAGATGAACAATTTTTTCTGCCAAATAAGTCCAGCCTCTTTCCATCCTTATTTTTGGGAACTGGGCTGGATTGCCCCTGCCTGTCCCTCTCGTTGGCCGCAGAGACCACTAAAGAGTTTGGGGCTGGGTGGGAATACAGGTATTCAAACCCTTTTGCAGGGACGTAATACTTCCTCTCTGCCTGCTTGGAAATGGGCAGGAGAGAAGATGGGGTCTGCCATAAGGCTTTTACCAGCTTTACTACCCCTTCATGTACTGGGAGCACCACCCTAAATGTGGCTACTGCGGCCAGAATGTCGAATAAAGTGTCACTGGATTCCGCCAACTCCTCTGCTTCCAATCCCAAGTTTGCAACCACTCTCTTCAGCAGCTCCTGGTGTGCCTTGGGATCATCCTGTGGCACTGTCTTGGCCAGTCCTGCCACTGCTTTGTCGGGTGAGGATGACGAGGAGGCGAAGGCGGGGGAGGGGCTGGCTCAGCATCCCTTCCATGGGTGGTCTCCGTCGAGGCCGGAGGGTGCTTCTGGGCCTCTTGATCAGATCCCTCTTCTGATTCCAGGGGAGGGCGGGAGTCTGTTGCCAACTTCCTCTCTGACGCCCCTGACACTGAGTGCTGCATTTGAGTCTCCGATACCTGGGGGAACTCCTATGGGTTCCAAAAGTACCACCGGGCTGGCCATTGGCCCTGGGGCCATGCACTGGCCGGTGGCCCTGGAGGAGCCCCCCCAGATCTGGTTGTGTGTGGCTGGACAGAGGGACCCACTATCTCCTCAGCCTCTAAGCCTGAGGAGGAAAGTTTCTGCCAAGGGGAACAAAGCAGTGCTGATGCTGCATCCATGGCCCCTCCATGCCTGCTATCCCAGCGACTGTGGCTGGGGGACAGGTACCGGGGTTCCAGGTCCTGGTGCCATCTGTCCAGGGATTGACGGCGGAGTTTGGCAGATTGGCGATGGTACACCAGCAATCGACGTCTAGAGCTCTGGGACCCCAGAGACTGGTGCTGTGAGTCCGTAGATCTGTGTCTCAGTGCCAGGGACTGGTCTTGTGGTCCCGGCAATTAGCATCATGATCCTGGTGGACTTCGTTGCCCCAAGGAGAGATGCCTCCTCTCCGGCGACCGGTGCCATGATTCCAGGTACCAGTGGCATGCTATGGATCTGCATTGACCATAGGGCAAGCGATGCCACACCTCAGGGACTGGTGCCGAGAGTCCAGCGAACAGGGCCAGTCGGTATGGGCAGGTCAGAAGCGCCTCCCGGGGGATCCCGCTTTGACATCGACCGCCGCGGTGCTGGGGAGCGATGCCGCACAGACGGAGACTGTTGCACGGACCCTAGTGCCGGCTTCACTCTAGAGACAACTACATCTTGACGGGGCGTCGGTAGCACCAGCAAAGACATGATGTCTTTTGCAGCCTGGAAGGCCTCCAGCATGGATGGGACTTCCAGGTGCTGGGAACCTCTGCCACTACCCGGGGTGGCTGGTGGGTTCCTAGGAGGGCTGGGTTGCCTAGCCGGCGATGCAGGTGCCTGGCTAGGCTCCGGAGACATGCTGTCCCACACGGGCCTATGCTCCTCTTCGGACTTTTCCTTTTCAGTACGGGATGTTGCAGAACACCCTCTCCTGGTGTGCTTCCTTTGCATTTTAGCAGGTACTGGGGACTCGGACCAGCATTGGGAGGCCAGTGCCAGTGGCACACTTTGTGCTGATGCTACTGTGCTCGGAGTGGAGTCTGATTTCGGTGGTTTGGAGACATGCTCCATGAGGAGCGCTCTCAGTCTTATGTCCTGCTCCTTTTTAGTTCTTGGCTTGAAGCTCTTGCAGATGTGACACTTATTGCTAACATGGGTTTCCCCCAGACATTTCAAGCAGCTTTGATGAGGGTCGCTGATCGGCATAGGCTTTTTGCAGTGATCACAAGGCTTGAAGTCCGGGGACCGAGGCATGCCCCATCCCTGGGCTAAGTCCCTTAGGGGACTATCTAACTTAACTACTGTACTATTAACTAACTATTAAGAGAACAAAAGAACTACTTATCTAAGAACTATTAACACAATAAATAATAGGAAGAACATAGGTAAGAGTACTTGCCAAAGCAAGGAGATGTTCCAGTACCGTCACTGGCGGTAAGAAGGAACTGAGGGGGCCGGTGGTGCCCCTTCTACTGGCGCATATGCATGCCACTCCAGAGGGTGCTAGAGCTGGTCCCTACAGATACCACTGAAGGAAAAACTTCCGGCACTGGTGCATGTGGTGAGCACACACACCTAACATGGAATGGACATTAGCAAGCACTCGAAGAAGTATTTTATATGCATTGTGTACAGGTCGAAATCCTTATGCAAGCCAAGAGGAAGTGGAGAACCAGGCACAGTGTTTGTAAGTCAGTTACTGCTGCAAAAGGAAGACATAAGCATAAAAACACATTGGGCCTGATTTGCCACTGCCTTGCACCCTATGTAATCAAGTACAACTGTGTAAAGTGGGTGTAACATGCGACTGTTCTGATCTGATAGCATTTTGCACTCACTTTACCAGATGTAAATAACTAAACAAGGTATAAGGCAGTGGAGAATCCAGCCCTGTATTTTTCTGGATCAACAGAGAAAACCTTTCAAATTGTGAAATCAGAGACAAGGATTTTAGCCAGTTACCAGAGTCCCTTCAATTCTATGCATACTAATTTAAAAGTCCAAAGAGGTACCATTATGCTTAAATTCAGTGTTCTTGTCTTTGAAAGCAAATAGCAAGTGTGTTCACTTCTAATGTTAGTGAAAATGAAGAAGAATTCTTGTATGTTTACTGTATTAATGGACTTGTGTTGTCTTTTAACTGCTTATGAGAAAAACTTACTTTGTAAACCCAGAATTTGAGGTTTAGGCCAAGATTTCAGTCACACCAGCTATAAAAACATTCATTCCATTGATTTTAGTGGAGTGGCTCTGCATTTATACCAGTGTAACTAAGAGCAGAATTTGTTCCTCATCCTTAAAATCACTATTGCAAGAAGTGCTCTGTAAAGCATCACTTTCATCGGAGTCTGCTCTTCACTACACTTACATATGGGGACTTTGAAGGCAGAGTGTATGAGAAGCCAAGTTGTGCAAAAATGGAATGACATTTCTTTACCTTTTATGATCTTTTGATGCTGTGTTGCTTGCAGAGCATATGAAGTAGTTGTAGGTTAGGATTACAGAGGGGGAGACAGTTCTGCAATGCAGAGTGAGCTTTTCAGTATCTGAGTTTTGAAGCATTCATGAACACAACATCCTCATGACTTCACATAGATCACATGCAGGTAGAATATAATGCACAAAACTGATCTTGTCTTTTCAGGCTGTATTTGGACATTTAGCCTTCATTTTTAAAAGTTAAAACCCATGTGAAGAATATTTCTGTAGCGGGAAAAAAGTTAAAATCAGTCTGAAATGGCAGTCTGTCAGCATGTAATGTTCGGTGTGTTCCAGCTACTTGCTTCACAAGACACCGGCATCTATCTGAGATGAGACTTTTTGTTCCCAGTTTGCTTTTAAAGCATAAATCTGAAATAAGGGGTCAATTATGGTAGTTTTGTTTTGCCAGGAATTCTGTTCTATTAAAATATTTACGTCACCCGTTATTACTTTCCAGAATGTAATATTGTTCATTTCAGTGCTTCTCGAATATTATTTGTTGTACGGTACACAGGCTGGCAGTATGACAGTCGAACATGCAGGACCTGCAAGTGGCTCAGCTACATCTCCTTCTAGTTCTGTCCAGGTTCCTTTCTCAGGACTGTAGCAAATAGTAGAAGATTTGTAGGCTCCCTATGATAGAACAAAACCTTATTGAAACATTGTGAGAGCAAAACTTGAGACACATTAAACAGGCTCAATTGTCATAAAGTGCTGAACTCTCACCCTCTCAAAACCAAGTTCCTCTAAAGTATCAGAAGTTAGTCTGTATCCACAAAAATAACGAGGAGTCTGGTGGCACCTTAAAGACTAACAGATTTTTTTGGGCTTTCCGCTTATGCCCAAATAAATCTTTTAGTCTTCAAGGTGCCACCGAACGCCTCGTTGTTCCTCTAAAAGTGTCTTTAGTGAGGTATACAAGTATTGAGTGACCCAAAATCACTACTCAATTTTGCCAAATTATACCCCTCTTTTGTATCACTGCACCTCGTACAAATTAAAATAATTTATTCTAAAATATCTTCTCTTAAAAGGAAATTGAAATAATGAAAAAATGCTAAAAGTTCTCTATAAGTGACTGATGCTCAGATTAAAAAAAAACCCTGAAGCTGTCTTAAATCAACCCATGTCCTCTTCCCCAACTTCATTAGTGCATATACTCATGTACATCATGCAAATAACATTACCAAAGCTTTGCTTCATTTTTTCTAAAGTCAACGATAAAGGGGCTGATCTTTCTCTTACCCGGCAGTAAATCAGAAGTCAATAGAGCTACCGTGCTGTACAACTAGTGTAAGTTTGAGGAGAACCAGGCTCAATGTGTTGGTAAAAATACTTCAGTCCAAGTCAATGGGACTATTCATGTAAGTAAGGGAAGCAAGATCTCAAACATACATTAAAATTACACTTGTTTAATAACATCAAAATGTACATGTAGGGCTACATTTTCAAAAAAATTGCACGTATTTTAACCTATAAAAACGTACATGGGTGCCAAAAGGCAATTGTGCAGGCAGATACACACTTACAAATAGGCACTTTACACAGAAAGTTCAATCAATAACACTTAATTTTATGTAGTACGTTATGGGTCGAATCCTGTACCACTGACGTCAATCCTGACTTCAAAGCACTGTATGACATCAACTAAACCTCACAATAACAGAATAAAACAGGTAAGTAAGTACTAATAGTCCCCTCTGGGGAACTTAGATTGTGAAGTGACTTGCGCCAGGTCATGCAGGGAGCCAGCGGAAGAGCTGGGATTATAACCCCAGACCTTTTGATACCCAACTATGTGCTAAATCCTTTAGACTACAACATTTCACAGCACCTGTTTTGCATGACCAATCCCCAGGGTTCAGTGGAGCTTCTTGTTTTACATGTATGTGTGTATTTTATGGATGTAACTTAAGCAACAGTGTTTGCAGGCTAAGGCCCAGAGTTTTAAAGCTATTTAAGCGTTGCTGCTCTCAGCATTGCAAAGCCTAATTGATTTAGGAGCTTAAGTCCCATTTTCAAAAGTGAGTTAGGCACCTAGTCATTTAAATCCCACTCTCAGTTAATGTCCTAATTGCCTAAATCACTTCTGTAAATAAGATTTAGGCTCCTAAATAACTTTGGCAGTGCAACGCTAAGTGGAGCAATGCCTATATAGCTTTAAAAATATGGGACTTAGCCCTTAATCTATATTTTCATAATAAAATAAAATTGGAAATGAAATAAGATTATTTCCATCAGAAAATCAATAAGTAATGTCAGCTTTACAAACCAAGCTGTAAATCAGCCTCACGAACATTTTCAATGCATCCAAGATTTTGACAGCCCTTGATTTCTATTTTCAGCATTTCTTAGAAGGAAAAAAAGAACAGGCACAACTTTTTTCAGACAGTAACTAAAAATTGCACGAGGAGCCATTTTCAGAAAACAGGTACACACCATACTCCAACTGTAGCCTCCGACAAGGTAAATACTGTCATCAAGAACTGCGCATCCAGGGCCACTGCGACCTTCCAAAATAGGAGTCTGAAGAATATTCCACTGGTCACCTTTTGGATCATAGCATTCCACAAGCATGACATCAAGATGGGAGAAACCTGAATAAAATATTTAGAAAATAACTTAAAGCAGGCATCTTTAAGTTTCTATATCCTTTTAAAAAGCCACATTTATTTCAAAAGTACAACTGCGGCCACCTCTAATAGTTCCTGATGAATGGTAATAGTAATAGGAATTTTCTAAAAAAATATGGAAGTCAGGAGCTGCAAAGTCTGGATCTGAAATTCTGTGGTGAATTTGTATGCAGTGTTTTGGTTTGGGCCCATACCTATTTTAAAAAAGTGTGAAAATACACAGTAACAGTTCCAATACCAACCTCAACTCCCCCACCACTATCCTGCATTTAACTTCCACAATCACCTACTATCCAGGAATAAAGATACCATACTGGCCTATGAGCTGCAAAACTATCCACTCCCCATCACAGAGATCTCCCACAGGCCAGCAACCATATTGTCTTATATTACCCTCCACAAATGGGCCACACACAACAACTATAGATGATGCCCAATTTTACGCTATTAACCTTACTTATATAGTTCAGAAGTCCCATGCCACCAAAACCAGAGGTCAGCTTTTTCCACATTCATCCTGATCATCTGATGAAAAACTCCCAAATAGCCTACCCTTACAATAAAGGCCTAAAATATCCCTGTACTTGATACAGGCCAGCAGGATAGCTGCAGATGTTATCATAATGCAAAAATCTAAGTTATTCAGGGAAAACTGGCATTTATTCCATATGGCCACTAGTGAGGGTCTTCCACCTGTAACTGGAGGAGAAGTGAGGGTAAAGGGACAGAAAGATAAAGCTAGTGATGGAAAATGTTCTGAGTATTTTGAGACTTTCCAGTGTTCAGGGTTTTGAAAAACTAAAATTTCTTAATTTTCAATTGTTTGTTTTTTAACTTTAACTTAGAACTTTCTGACTTCAAATGTTTGGGTTTTTTTCTTTTTACAAATATTTTATTTACAACAATGTTGTTTTAAATTAATAAATATTTAGACAGAACCTTAGCACTTTCTCAATGAATCTTTTTTTATAAGGAAATTTCTCTATTATTCAAAAAAATAAAAATAAAATTATTCTATTTCTTCCTAACACTAGTAAGTTTAGAAAAAGTCATTTTAGAAAAGAATGATGAAAAATCTTACCCAATATACAGATATGTAAGCCAACTCCTCTAATGTTTATTTCTTTAACTATTTCAATTTATACTAACTCTTTAAAAAGCACTTAACCCAAAGACTCCGGGTCTCTGTCATGAATCAAAAATACAACTGCATAACAAACCTAACCAAACCAGAGACTTCTCTTCATCCCAAACTAGAAAATAACTAAGAAATGATGAAAGCAGACCCCAAGTTAAGAAATGATGAAAGCAGACCCCAAACAATATTCCTCCTCACCAACCAATTATCCCACCCCAGAAGTGGGGGCAGTGTTCCCTGAAGATCAACAGATCCAAGCTATTCTGGACAATCACGGGATGGGGAGTAAGTTTCAAAGTTTTGGTTGCCTCAAGTAGAATGTCTTGCTAGTAGCTACTATTTTATACAGATGGGGTTCCAGCTTGAGCACCAGCGCCGACTTCTGCAGCAATAATGCATGGCGAGAAGCTGTCCCTAAAGTAGACAGGTTCCAAGCCATTTAGGATTCTATCATTCAAAATCAACGTCTTAAACCTCACCCAGAAACCACAGATAGGCAATGCAGAAGCACTGGTGTCATATGCTTCCAGAAAGATACTCTGCTTAATAAGCAGGCTGCCATATTCTGAACAAGCTTCAGTTTCCAGCTGATTTAAGGTGTAGCCTCATTAGTGTGCATTACAGTAGTCATGAGGGGACAAAGACCACATCCACAAAAAGAATGGTCACCCTCTCCTGACTGAGATGGAAAAAAGCCTTCCTGGTCATTGCTGCTATGTAATCATTAAACAGCAGCTGGGGTGGAACGATGCCCCAGATTGTGAAAAGGTGGGTACAAGTCTTCCAAGCAAGAGGTAGATATAACGCTCTCTCTCTCTCTCTGGTAGCTCCCTGCAACCAAACTAGTATCACTCCAGTCTTATCGGCATTGATCTCAGCCAGCTAGACCTCGTCCATGCCCCAATCTCACCCAGACATTGAGTAAAGCATTCAATAGCACTGGCTGGATCACACAAGATAGCGAAGGAGAGATGGGTATCAACAAAATGAACATACTGCAGCCCATGCCTCCCCACTAATGCTCCTACTGGCCCCATGTACACAAGGATGGAAACAGGGAGGGAGACAAGATGGAGCCCTATGGAACACCACATATGAGCTCCCTTAGAGATGATGAGTAATTGCTTGAAGCCACCATCAGGGAATGTTCAGCAAGGAAAGAATGAAGAAGCCACATAAGAGAAGCCTTATGATACCACTTTTGTCAGGAGAAGAGCACCTACCAATGCCACCACCACTGTTGTACTTGTGTAATTTGCAGGTCTGTATCCAGATTGTCAAGGAGATCTGAGGCATCTAGATCTCTGAGATTGATTCTCCACTGCCTTGTACCTTGTGGAATCATTTACAATTGTGCAAAGTAGGTGCAAAGATATTCTAAAACTCTATAAAATTGGAATGGTAGCACTTATGCCCACTTTGCACAAATGTAAATGGCTACACAAGATACAAGCAAAATGGAAGAATCAAGATCTGTATGTGGAAGCCTACAGACAATATATATGTAAACAAAGAATTAGATACTCAAAAAAGGCAAAACTAGATCTGTGCTCCAGCTTTCATTGGGGATCAATGCATCACACAATTCTGAGATCTTCACGTTAAGCCATTTTGAGTTAAGAGTGGAAAAAAAGTTAGAATAATTTTTTTAAAGTGTAAATCCACTCTTTTTTGATAACTTCTCTTCTTTCAGCGATCAAGTCTGTGAATCTTTTAGAAGGGGTCAAAATGTGGTTTAGAATTGGCACCATCTTACAGTCTAGACTGTGGAAACTACTATGATTCTATAATTCTTATAATGCCCCTCTGAGGTAAATTGTATTACTGTTGCTTTACAGATGGGTAAATTGAGGCCCAGAGACATTAAATGATTTGTCCAAGTTTACACAGGGATTGAGTTGATCAGCTAGAAATAGAAAACAGGAGTCCATGATCCCATTACATGCTCCAATACCTTAAATCTCAAGAGAGCCCAAACAATTTTAGGAACACTGCAATAAAATTACAGTCTTAGTCATACGCCAATATGATTTGTTTTATATTTCTATCTTCTTTCTCATCAAAGGGAATAGAAAAGAGGAGAATATAAGACTTTCTGTGAAAGGGTATTTGGTGATATAGGTAGCCCATAACAATGACGCTTGCAAAATTATTAGTTTATGTCAGGAATGAACAGGTGTGACAAAATGATTTTGCATCACAGCAGAATTTTCAAGGGTCTATGATGAGATCAACCCAGTGTGCCCAGAATCTGTCAAAGACCACCCCCCAACTTTGTAGTATACCCACAATTAGTTATGATGAGGTAAAGACACTGACACTAGTAGAGATCCAGCTTCACAAATGAGTGCTTTGCCATTGAGCTATCAGAGCATCTTTACTACCCCAAGTCAACGCAGTATTTGTTGCAGAATCCACACTACAATCCACTCTCCCATCCCTTCGCTTACAGTTCTTCTTTGAGCTCCTCATCACTGGGCAAATAAGAAGAAATGTTTTCCAAAGAACTCTTTCTCAAAACAACAGCATTTTGGGAGCAAAGATGGCAACTATCCCACAACAGAGAGCAACTCAGCCATGGCTGAAGCATACAAGGCAACAACATGGTACAGCAGAAAATACAATTGTAACGTTCCATTTTATTTGTCTGATAAAATTGGGAGATGCCACCAGGGAGATCAGAACTGTTGTCACAACTTCCTGAGTAAAGAGACCTTATTAAAGTGTGTATTACAGTTCCATTTAATTTTAATCAACACATGTTCAAATATACTTTAATCAACATTTTGCTATTCTATGGAACATATGAGTCAAGGAACGCAAAGCACTTTGTTTACAACCCCCACATTGAATAGGCCAGATCTTAAGGCCGAATCCTCAGCTGGTATATATCAGTGCTATTCCAATGGAGTGATGCTCTCTATTTATTAAACTGAGGATCTGACCCTCTATTTATAAAACAATAAGAGTCCAATACTGAAACATGTCTGGGAGCAATATTAAAATTATGGAAATACACTCTCTTTAGTTAAATGTACATAGTGTTGCATAGAGTCCCTTTACTTATTGCTTTCCTCTGTTGCAGGGAAGGACAAAATAGAGCTTAAAAGAAGAGGGGAACATTTCCAGTTTTTACATACCTCTTAATTTTGTTATTCCAATAGAAAAAAGAATGGTGGAGCTCTGTGGAAATTAGACTAGAATAACACTTAAACTGCTACAGCTGTGCAGCTTCAGCGCTTGTGTAGACATGACAGTGACAGCACAGGTAGTTAATCACTCCCATCACTGTAGTTAATCCACCTCCCTGAGAGGCAGTAGCTAGATTGACAGACGACTTCTTCCGTCAATTTAGCGCTGTCTACACTACGGGTTAGATTGGCTTAACTATGTCGCTCAGGGGTGTGGATTTTCCACATCCCTGTGCAACGTAGCTGGGTCAACCTCACTTTTTAGTATAGAACTGTTTCAAAGATCAACATTTCAAAGTACTCAAAGACCAATATTTTCAAACTTGGCACCTAAAAGTGGCCTGATTTTCAGGTGTGCAGTATATAGAGAGCTTCGATTCCTTCTTTCTTTTGGCCTGTCCCACCTTAGAATGCTCCTGTAGGCTGCACAGAACTGGCTAACCCAGTTCTGCACTTGGCATAGAGGCACTATCTGACACAGTGCTATTTACTATGGGGACTTTATGCTTCCCTATGGTCCCCATATGTACCAGCTAAGGTGCTTCAGCCAACTATGCATATAGGGGAAAATTTTCCAAAGTGCATGAGGCTATGTTTACAAACAAAGATATGATTGTATCACAGGTAGTCATAACCTTGTTGATGTTAATCTAGCTAGTACAGGTAACAATAGCAGTGCAGATGTAGTGGCACAGGCCTTAGCACAGGCTAGCAACCAGAGTACACACTCAAGCTCCCTACAGGGATTGTACTCTGGTTGCTAGCACATGCTGAAGCTTGCGTCTTCATAACAGGGTCGTCCATAACAGGGTCATAGCAGTACAGCCAGGGGACATAGTCTCAATCATGAACACCCCTTACAAGGGAAATATACCTTCATTAATGAAATGTAAATGAAGATGTTGCCTTGCAACAGCAATTTGCCTGTGAAATTTTGTATGTCTACACTGTTATGCTACATTTACACTACAAGCTAGGGGTGCAATTCCCCTGCTCGTATACACATACTAAAACTGGTGGGCATGTACTCGGCATGGCTCAGCTGTGCTTCTGCAGCCTGTGCTATTGTGGCTACATTGCTATTTTATACTCGCGTTATTTCAATGAGAGGTAGCTTGAGTATGTGTAAACAAGCAGGACAATCCCACCCCTTGCTCTTAGTGTATACGTAGCCCTATTTTTCCCATATTAGCTTGATTAAAGCTACGCATGCTACAATCAGACCTTCACTTGCAATGTAGACATACCCAAAGTGAGTTAGGGTCTGATTGGGACTTAGGCTCATAAGTCATTTAGGCACTTTTGAAAATTTTACCCATAGTCATTTTCACTACTTCTCCTGCATTGTCAGTTAGTTTCCCCTTTTGTCTGTGAGGCTCTTTCATGCTGCAACGGGGGAGACAAAACACAAATTTGATTATAAAATGACAGACATTGTCAGGGAGACACAGGGGCAGGAGAGGTGCATGAAACTTCTTTAAACTCATTTTTTAAACTGTCTAGATTAGACAGCATCCTTTTAACATTAATGGGAGTGGCATGTACGTATTCAAAAAAGAACACTGGATGCCTATACATTAGTCATTAAAGAAAAGCTTTTAAAAGATGAAAACAAGAGACCTTTACACCGAATTAATAAAGAATTTAAAGTCACAGGCTACATTTAATATTAAAAAGGGATTTTAAGTTTCTAGTCCTAATATTTAATGGATGGTTTTTCATTAAATCAGGGGGTTGTTTCTCTGTGCGGCTCTGAATAAAACTCTTACTTCACATCTTGGAAAATGATTTAGAGGAAAATATTGCTGTTACATTTGGGTCAAAGAATAATCTGTTTGTTTCACTGAATTCATGGTAATGACAAATTGTCCATGCTTTAGAGTAATGGAAGCTCCTATTTTTTTATTATCTAAAGCATTCATTACTCATATATTTAATGTACTGTTATAATTTTGAAATAATTTGCATAAGATGTTTTTAAAACTGCTGGCTCAAGCATCCTGTTAAATTGTGTTTCAAGGTTTTTAAACTTAGTTTAACAATGACTAGCTAACAGAAATATCCTCTGTCCAGAGACAGGCCATTGAAATGTTGTTTTGCTATAAAAAGGTGACCTTTCAAATGGTTTCCTCCAATTGCATACAGTCGATCATTCATTACAGCCAAAGTGTGGATAGCTCGCTTTGTGTTCATGTCCTGTTTTCGGGCCCAGACGTCCATTACAGGATCGTAGCAGTACAGCCAGGGGACATATTCTCCATTATGAACACCCCCTACAAAGGAAATATACCTTCATTAATGAAATGTAAATGAAGATGTCACCTTGCAACAGGAATTTGCCTGTAAAGTTTTGTATGTAGCAGTAATACGAAAAGAGACTTGCCCGAAATATATATCTTGCCGTTGTGCACTGCTCCTGCATGCGCTGCTAGAGGTTGCGGTAAAGAAGATACATAACGCCATTCATTTGTCTCTAAATTATAGCATTCCACGCTGGACAAGTAGCCAGTTTCATTTCTTCCACCAATCACATACAAGTTCTTATCAAGCCGACATGCATAGAAACTGGCTCTCCTAGAGTAAATAAATAAATAAAAATAATCCAATTAGTTACTAAGACAATTCTTTCATTCTACTCTTTGAACTAAATTAGCTGCTACTTCAAGTTCTACTTCAAAAAGGAGTGTCTGTGGGTTTCAAACGTTTAGGGCCATTTAAAGATTGGATCTGGTTTGCTAATGAAATATGTGCTCGGCATCAAATGAATACCTTGTTTTTCATGTCAAAACAATTAACACACATACATCTGGTGAGGAATACCTTTTTTTTTCAAAAAGCTGTTTGTTGCTCTTAACACCACTGAAGGATAAAAAGGTGCTTATTAATGTTTGGGGCATTTGGTACTTTGTAAGAATATAACAACTTAGTAAGACAAAGTGAAAAATGAGGTAGATAATGTAACAATAATAAATTATCTTGACATTCACTTTCTTTATGGTCCTTCAAGGGTCATTGTTCCCAATTTACTAAGAGAACCACATCATCAAAATTTTTCTTCAATTATCATTTTTTTCTTCTTTCTGCAGTATTGCAAATAGAACAACTTTCCTTAAGCTAGGCACAGTATTACATTTCTGCCCTTTAACTCACAAAGGTCCAACTAACTAACTCTGAACAAAGTTTTAGCCATCTGCCTGGTTTCACATGCAACTCAGGTACACAGGAAACTACTTATTGTTTCTGGTCAGGGCTATGTGCTGACAGAACTTCTCCTACAGTTTGCTTTCCTGGCTCCTTCAAAATTAATGTTAAGTGTTTACCACGGGAATAAAAATAGAGTATTGGGGGTGTTTTGAGACTTTCCTAGTTTGGGCCAATCCTTACTTATGGAAGACTCCCTAGATGTTAATGGGAGATTTCCCAGAGTAAGAATGGCAGCATCAGGCCCTTTAGTTGTAAAAAGCATCAGTATGCGGAAGAAAACAGCAGTGCTGAATAGCTGTACACTAGGACTAGTACATAATTTAGGCTGACAAGACTTAGAGGGCCCAATCCTCCAGTCCTTACTTTTGCAACACTCCCAAGGGAGTCACAGCCCAGACTGATACTGGCGTTTTAGACTCTACGAGGTACAGTTCTAATTACTCAGTGTAACTGAAACACTATATCCAATTAATAAATTGCGAGTGTAGCATCTAAAGAAAGCAATTGGACAAGTTTTTCAAATGTGCGTAGCTAATATAAGACACCTAAATTGATATCTAAGCACCCAAGTTTGAAAAGGGGTGCCCTTTGTCTATTACACAGCCAGTCTTCTGAATCACAAAATAAACTTCCTTAAGGCATCACACAGATTGTCAAGTTTTACTTAGGCCTCAATCCTGCAAGTCTTTGCAAGGAACAAAGCAGTGAGCACAAGGTGAACTGAGGCTATGTGTGAGTGTTAGTAAGGCTAAACAGTAGGCATAATCCTCCACACTAAACTGAAACTTCAAATCTTGTGTGTTGCCACTCCCTTGCAGAGTCGGTCAAGGGAGTAGAATGACCAAGTCTGATGCAGTCTAGCTGCTCCCAACTATGACCTTATTCTTACTATGAGGCAGGAGAGATTTGGTGTCATGAAGCAGTGGTCTTGCTTATGAGTAATTGGGTTGTTCTGAACTTTCTGTGCTGCCTTTTATTTTTAACTTGTGGGTACATGGGCAACCTCAAACATACAGGATCAAGCCCTTAGGCGCAAGACCTAAATACCACAGGAATGGCAATGCTATCAGAGGGAACAAGGCTCACACCTACTACCAAAAGAGAACACGGCAGAAGATGGCTGAGGAATGGCTCTGGACATAGCTCCTGGCCTCAACAAGAGCTGTTAAAATAAATTATGACCATTTCATCCATCAATCAGTGGTCAGCTAGAAGTTGCTGCCATGTATTCTCTGCATTATCAGGTAGCACATCACACACATTTTGTACTCTATCAATTTATTCTCAGACAGGTTAACTAAACATTTATAAGCTTGACTCTTCCATCTTTTCTTAGTACTGGCTATTTACAGGACATTTGAATAAAATCTATGTCCCCTATTGTTTTCCTGCATAGCTACGTTCAGCTAAGTCACTTTTTTTGTGAGTATGATTGGACTGTATGGTAGGGGGTGGGTTATTGAGGGTTTGTTGCCAGTTTTGGAGTCTATGGAAATTTATTGTGCCATGTTGCCTTTTGATATATATTTTTTTATATTTTGTTAATAACCATGGCCATTTTAGTACACCTCTACGCCGATATAACGCTGTCCTCGGGAGCCAAAAAATCTTACCGCGTTATAGGTGAAAGCGCATTGTATCGAACTTGCTTTGATCCGCCGGAGTGCGCAGGTCGTTCCCCCCCTCCTCCCCCCCCCGGAGCACTGCTTTACACGTTATATCCGAATTCGTGTTATATCGGGGTAGAGGTGTATGTGGCAACTCACAAATTATGTGGTTTTGTTGCCAAAAATATTGTACATCCTCTTTCCATATGATAGCTTTGGAGGCCTGTACAATATTTACTAGATTTAGGAGGCATGTGATTGTCCAATAAAATGTAAAGTATATTTTAATGAACTTTCTTTGTGCAAAATTGCGTATGTGAATTAGTTATTTACATAGTGTCAGCAATGCACCAGGTGCTTAGACATTACAATTTGACATCAATAATATAACATCTACATAATTGGCAGTCTCTTTACCTTTTGTTCAATCTCAGTATACAGCACTAGTTACAACTGGCAGATCTTACTATTTTAACAACAACAACAAAATCTTAATATTGTCCTGTATGTGTACTCCTGGTTTCATCCACAGAGTGTCACTGTTAGGAGCAAAAATGAAAAAGCATGCTTCAGTCTTCTGATTAAATATGTGTATATAAGCAGAAACTCCAACAGCAAGGATTTCAAGTTTCCCTCATCTTTTTTCTCCATGAAATACTTTATAGGAGCACCTTGTAAAAGCAGTGCATAGTTAAAAGTCTTTTAATTCTGTAAAATGTGCTCCAGACTACAATATAGTATGAAAAGTCTCAGCCTAGGAATTTCCCCCCAACAAAACTGGGAAGAGACTGTCCACTCTAGTAAGAAAAATGATACTGGACTGTTATTGTGGATCAGAATATTGGTCCTGCATTTTGCCTCCAGAAGTAGCCAATACTTGATGCTTCAGTAAATAGTGAAAAAGACCCCATAATGAACTTAGCTAAATGTTACAATGCTGTACATTGGAAAGGGGACAAAATTCCTTCCTGATCCTCAGAGGCAATGAATTTATGCCCTGAAACATTAAATTTGATTACCAATATTAGGTTGAATAGCTATTAATGTTATTAGTGGTCATATCAAAGTCTGGATCTTTTAAAAGAATACTATCACATTATTTTTTAAGGAAAAGGTTTTTTTACTTATGTTTAGTTTACTTACTAATAAATCCATAGATTAAAATTATTTTAAATTACTTTATTTGTCTCTATTGTATTGTTTACTTTCTCATTTCACTTGGCTTTGGACAGTGAAACAAGGCTGGCAGTTTCCAGACAGCTTCACTTTCTGTTTCTCATGCAGTGGTACAATGCTGTATTTTTTAGGTTATAAACAATGTAGAGGAAAATTTAAATAAAAACTTTTAACTGAAAAAAATTAAATATCATGGAAATGTTTTGAATGATACTAAGCTTTGTAACCTGCAATTCTGGGCTGAAACGACCTGATGGTTTCTCTTCAGATCCAGAAACATCACTTGAGTCTGACATTTAGCAGCAGTGAATTCCATAGGTTGGGCAATATTGCTGCTATAACGATATTTCCTTTTATTGGACTTAGTTTAAATGCACTGCTCTTCAAAAAGTATCCCATTGTGATTGGATCAGAATATTGGTCCATCTACGATTACTTGATGGAGTAAGAAGGCAGGACTGATCAATTTTTACTATGCCTTTCTTAATGTAATATCTAACAAGTTATTTAATATTCACATAAAGTGTTATACACCAGTAAATATTAAGTATTAACTCAAACAGCACAAAATAATTGGCTTTAAAGAAAAAGCAAAACATGCTGCTGTGGCACTGAGTCCATAACGGGGATTAGATGTTTGAATATTTTTTTATAACTCAAAAATGAGATCAGTCTAATATGGATTTCAGCATATGAGATAAAAATTCATCCATCACAGATTTTACACAGATTTTTAACTTAAGAATTTACTGCATGTGCACAAGACCCACATTTACCTGACAGGCATTTAAAAGGAGTATAGCGGAGTGGTCATCCGCTCCTGCCCTGAGGGGTTTAAAACAGCCCTAGAGGAGGGCTGTGGAAGGGCAAGACGCCTGGGCTGATTGGGAGGAAGCAGGCTCAGCTGGAGCCACGCCCCAATCAGGGCCCAGCTGGCCCTATAAAGGCTTGAGCCAGGCACTCAAGCAGACAGTCTCTCTCTGACTGGAGAGAGAGACAGGCCTGGCTACTTAGGAATTCACCCAGGGGACCTAGAGGAAGGCAGGACTGGGGACAGGCCTTAGGAGCTGGGAAGCCCTAGGCCAGCAACTCCCCAGGCTGCAGGGCCTAGTTCTAGCCCACCTAGGTATTGGGCTTGCAGAGGGGCAGCCTGAGGGTGAGTAAAGGCAGCCAGTCCAAACCCCTTTGCCTATGATGAGTGGCTGATACTGCAGTCTGCCCCAGTGAACGGGGGCTAGATGGAGACTGGGCAGTAGCCAAAACTGAGGCAAAGTGGGGATAGTGGGTGGGGAAACCCAGAGAAAGTGGGGTACTGCCAGGGGGGCAGCACCCAAGACAAGGGCACCGGGGTCCTGCAAGGGACACGGGGGCCAATGGCAAGCAGATGACTGGCCTGCAGAGGGCGCTCCTGGGTCGAAGAGCTAATTCCCGAGGACGACCAGCAGGAGGCGCCGCAGGGGTGAGTCTGCTCCTCTACACGTGGTGGAGAATGCGGGCAGTGTGGTCCGCCCCTGACACAAGGGGCTAGAGAAAGTGGGACTATTGCCTGGACATTGAGAAGGTGGAGAAACTGAAGCAGGGGATGATGGACTCCGGGTATGCTGGAGTTTATTATGCAGAGGCCCCAGGTACCATTCCTGGGTGTGGCCCGGGGGCAGCGACCCGGCGGAAGGGGGCCAAAGAGCTGCTGGGATTACGGGAGACCCAACAGGAACTGTGGGAGGTGCTATGGGCCCTCCAAGAACAAGTCGGCCAGTTGGCGGAAGAACAGTGGGCCCTGCAGAAACTCCTTGGGAAGGAGTTAGCAAGAAACCGCGGAGGGCATAGGCAGTGGACTGCCAGGGCCAGGAGGCCGGTGACAGAGCATCGGGCTTGCTACGCCTGTGGCAGGATAGGACCCATAAGATGGGACTGTACCTACGGGGTTGGAGGCAGGATGCCTCACCCCGAATAGGGAAAGCGGCAAGTCCCTCAAGCTGGCCACGGGGTGAGGGAACCCAGGCGGCGGAAGATATGTTGGGCCTATGGGCGGGAAGGCCACCTGCGGTTGGCGTGCCCAGGCCCGAGGCAGAGGGTTCAGGTCAGCCCCGGCAAGGGGGCGGGACCTCGGAGGGATCCTGAAAGGCCCATGACAGCCAAGAAGCGGCAAGTCTGCTGGGGCTGCCAGAAACTGGGCCATATAAGGAGGCACTGCCCCCTCGTAGAAACTGAGGCGGGCCTGAAGGAGGTGCCTGGGGGCCTGGAGGGTCCAAAACTAGAGGAGGTGGCGACCGGGACAGAGGGGACCCTGCGGGAGGGTGAGACCCAGAGTGTCACGGAGCCCGTTGCAGAGAAGGAAACCCAGACCGAGTGGGGCTGGCAGGAGGCTGGGACCCAGACGGTAATGGAGAAGGGAACTGTGGGCACCCAGACCCTGAAGGAAGAGGGTCTGGGGGAGTCTGGCCTGTGTGTGCGGCTGGAGGCTGCAGAGCGGGCCCTCCGCGAGGCCGAAGCGAGCGCTGTGGACCTTGCTAAAGAATATGCGGCCGTTGTGGACGAGGAGGTCCGCTTGCGGAAGCAGCTGGAGGAGTCCGAAAAGAAGCGGGCGGCTTTGGAGGCGCATGGGCGACTGGTCCAGGCCAGGAGACACCCCTGCCCCCAGGGGTGGTGATCTTGAGGGGTGGGGTGTGTAGCGGGGTGGTCACCCGCTCCTGCCCTGAGGGGTTTAAAACAGCCCTGGAGGAGGGCTGTGGAAGGGCAAGACGCCTGGGCTGATTGGGAGGAAGCTGGCTCAGCTGGGGCCATGCCCCAATCAGGGCCCAGCTGGCCCTATAAAGGCTTGAGCCAGGAGCTCAAGCAGACAGAGCCTTTCTCTGCCTGGAGAGGGAGACAGGCCTGGCTGCTTAGGAACTCACCCAGGGGACCTAGAGGAAGACAGGGTTGGGGAAAGGCCTTAGGAGCTGGGAAGCCCTGGGCCAGCAACTCCCCAGGCTGCAGGGCCTAGTTCTAGCCTACCTAGGTATTGGGCTTGCAGAGGGGCAGCCTGAGGGTGGGTAAAGGCAGCCAGTCCAAACCTCTTTGCCTATGATGAGTGGCTGATACTGCAGTCTGCCCCAGTGAACGGGGGCTAGATGGAGACTGGGCAGTAGCCAAAACTGAGGCAAAGTGGGGATAGTGGGTGGGGGTCCCCCTGGGTGGGGAAACCCAGAGAAAGTGGGGTACTGCCAGGGGGGCAGCACCCAAGACAAGGGCATCAGGGTCCTGTGAGGGACACGGGGGCCAACGGCAAGCGGATGACTGGCCTGCAGAGGGCGCTCCTGGGTCGAAGAGCTAATTCCCGAGGATGACCAGCAGGAGGCGCTGCCGGGGTGAGTCCGCTCCTCTACAAGGAGCCATTATAGTTTATCTGGTTGATTATTCTCAGACTAAAATCCCTACATAGGTCTTGCCTTTATGGATCATATTGAGTCAAAAGGACCCATTAAACAGACTGTATTGTCAATGGTGCCTGCATTGTGCCAACAGACATAGGGCTTAATCCTGCACTCCTTACTTGAAAAAAAGAAAAGAAAAGCTTATTGACTTTGAAGAAGAGCTCTATGTAAGCTTGAAAGCTCTCTCACCAGCAGAAGTTGGTCCAATAAAAGGTATTACCTCACCCACCTAGTCTCTCTATTGACTTTAACAGGCATTTTGCCTGAGTAAGAAGTGGAGGTGGGATTGCTTTGCAGTTCTGTAATCAGATATATTGTCTCCTAAAAACTGTTATGTTAGCTCCTGACGCAAAAGGCTGTAACACATCTGAGGAAGTCATTACAGGCTAGCAAGTAACAATACACTTTTTAAGAAATACCTAATCACATTTTTCAGCAAATTCTCCATCCTTAGAGAGGCTCTATCCAGAGATAACTGACCCACTGCCTGAGTTATGTATCCTGAGTGGAAGAGGTGAAGGTTAATTGTCTCACTCTAAAGCCCCCAGCAAAAGGGACTATTATGATTAGAACATTACATTGAAACAAAATTTTGTAACATTTTAAGTTACTAACCGTTTGAACTTATCACCAGGCAGAGTAAGGGGGAAATGCTGAGCAGTCAGAAGGCTCCAGAGGATTTCTAGTTCTTGGTAGAAACTCACCAGAAACTAAAGCTGACTTTCACTAGGGGTTTTGATCCAATGCCCATTGAAGCTAATGGCCGTCTTCCAAATGATTTCCATGGGTGCTGTATCACGCCCTAAAAGCATCTATAGTATGTTAGTAACTACTTTGATGGCGCCTATAGAATTGCTACACTCTACCACTGGGGTAACTAGCAAAGAAAATACTCTCCAGGTTTGTTCAAGAGATGGGTCAAATCCAGAACCTTGAGGCCCAGGGAAAGCTTTAAGTTTTCAGTTGGTTCAAACTTCTATGACTTTGGTTCTGTGCTCACACTCACAACAGGCAGGGGCCTCCTGGTTCTGGTTCAGATGTAGCTAAAACCCCACAAGATTTCCAACATTTCTGAGCGAAATTTCCACAGGAACAACTCATGATATTTCATCACTACTGACTCCAAACACAAATCTTAGCCCAAGCTCAGATTCTGCCTCAAATCTGAAACCCATACCTAATTGAGATCCAAACATCACCTCCTCTGATCATTTGTAGTTTATTTCACTCTCTTCTATATCACAAATAAAGTGAGAATAGCACAGACCCCCCCAGGCATATTGTTTGACACAACACACAAAGTTAAGGTCACACTAATGCACACACAAATATAAGCTTTCTCCACTGTTTCTAGTGCTACTAAGCTGGCCATCACATGTCCTAATATTGTCTCCCTTACACCCTTCCCCCCCTTCTCCTTTCTGAGTTGTGAGGAGCTCTTTTCTAATGCAAATAAGCCTCACTTGCTGCCATTCCTTAAGTCTGGATAAGCAAGAGAGGACATCCTACCCATCCTCTTTGCAGGACTTTTGCTCCCATAAGATCTAGTGAGGATTTAGATCAGAGTTACTTCAAATTCCATAAGAATAGTAGCCAATTTCTAAGTTCACTGGCTGATTTACATACACCGAAGCACTTCTTCCATGACTATTATGGAGTTAGCCCCAGTGTATGGGGAGTTTCTGTCAAAAAAAGTATCCTGGCTGATCCCCTAAAGTGTTTATACACCCCATCACAAACTGTTAGTTTTTTGTATCAGATCTCATACAATTCCCAGAAACAAAACCCTTATTAAAGTAGAGTTAAGGTTGAAAATACAGTATGTGTAAAAATAGCTTAAGGGAAAAGCCCTTAATAGAACACTGCTGTTCTAATTATCTTAAAGGCAGAAAAAAGAATCCCAGATATTTGTAAGCATGTAAATGCAGTGTTAAGGTACTCCAGAACAGTCCAAATTCTGTCCTTACATCCTGACAAACTACAGTGTATTTGGCTATGACAAGTATGATACCCACTAGAGCTGGGTGAAATTTTTTGACCAAAATGTTTTTCGTCCAAAAATGCAGATTCATGTTGATTTAACTTGATTGTTTTGATTGAAAACAAACAATTTCCAAAAATACTGAAATGTTTCATCTCAGCCTTTTCAAAACAAAACCTTTTGGTTTTTCTATTAGAGATGACTTTTCATTTTGAAATTTTCCCTTTATTTTATTTTTTTAAAAATTAAAAACATACAAACTGCTGGAAATGGGCGCAAAATGTTTTGTTCGATCTGAAATGATTCCTTCTACCTGAATTTTCATTTTGCTGAAAAATTTTAAAAGAATTTTGTTTCAGGTGAACCCGAAAAAACGACATTAATTTTTTTTTTGAATTGCCAGCAAACCAAACAATCCATTATTCACACAGCTCTAAGTATCACTACTAGCAAATTAGTTAGAAGCCCTTACAGCTGGAGCTCTCTTAAATCCTGTATCATTTGACATTTCTCCTGTGGCCATCTTAAACAATGTCCATAGTGGTATACATTGCCTAGCAGAGTTTAAGGATTTCCTGGCTTTCAGATATTTATTTTAAAACCTACAACATTCCACTGAGGGGGTTTCCCCCCCCTCGTGATAGGATGCAGGGGTATGGTGCAGAGGTAGGTTTAAGGAACCTTTACATTCCTCTGATCCTGGTGCTGTTCTAGTGCCAGGCCACTCTACAGTACAAAAGAAGAGTACCACAAATGCTGCTCTAATTTGTGCAGGCTGCCAGCAACTCTGCTGGCAGACCAAGATCACAGAGGAGTGGGGCTGCTCTAATTTGTGCAGGCTGCCAGCAACTCCTGCTAGCAGACCAAGTTCACAGAGTGGGGCTGCTCCTGCCAGCTAAGTCAAGTTTAAGATCTCTTTGCACTGCTGCAGTGGCAAAAAAATATATCCTCACAGAGGAGGATTGGGGTTTCAATGTTTCTGTTGTCTGTAACTGACACTGTACTGTAACTGTCCTGTGTCTACTGCACACTCTTTGACGTTCGGCTCATGCAACATGCCTCGGACGTGACAACCAAACATTCAGAAAACGAAAATGACAAACTCTGCAGCACATTTTGGAGACTTCAGAAAAGGACGCAATCCTGCAGTCCGTACTTAGGCAACTCTTCCCCCATGAAGTCAATGGGGAATTTTGCAGGAGTTAGCACTGCAGGATTTGGTCCCTCAACTTTTGAATTTGGAATGCTTCAATAAAATTAGAAGCACAAAGAGAAACAACAATACACTGAGATTTTATCTTCAACAACTTTACTAATTCTACAAAAAGAACAGGAGTACTTGTGGCACCTTAGAGACTAACAAATTTTTTGCGGATACAGACTAACACGGCTGCTACTCTGAAACTAATTCTACAGCATTCCCTGTTTCCAGAACTAAGACAACCCTCAGCTCCTCTTAGGACAACAAAAGAAATAGTGAAAAATTTGTAGCAGGTTTTTACCTCTCTTGCATGGGTGGAAGTTGTATCCAGCTGTTAAACCTGGGATCATATCGACTGACAAAGTTTGTACTGTGTTTCCCTGTAAAGATAGATTATTTTGACACTCAACTGTTTATTTCATGTATTTAACATCACCATTTAGTATATTAAATATATTTCACACGTTGGCAGTTTTTTATAAAGGGTCCCCTTTTTATAACAATGTATGAACTCAGCACATGTTGTTATTCAATAAATGGGGCACTACAGTATTTGAGCTAGCAAATATCAATGGTATAAATAAAAACGTAAAGAATATTATTTTCTTCTGTAATAAGAACTTGGAAATTTGTATCTGAAAACAGAAGCCCTGGTATTTTCAAATCCACCATAAATAAAGTTCTCATGACACAACAGAAAATTATTGCTCAAGCTGGGGCTTCTTCATGGCATTTTTATGACTAGAGGACTTTGTGGCAGTTTGAAAAACCACAGGAATAACATGTACTTTCCTTCCTTCCCACTTCATTTCTATTTGGAGCAAGGTGAAAAAGATTGTTTAAATAACCAGGAGCTACACAGATCATTAACATGTGTTGTGTGACCGCTACACTATTTTATTTTTATTCTACTACCCACCTACGGTGTAAGTTAGCAGGAGTTATACATGTACATTGGGGGGAGAATATACTCTTACTCCAAGTGTGTTAGCTAAAATGGGAAACATGAGCAACATAAGCCAGTTAACTAGCTTATCCCTGCTGTCAAACCCCAGAATTGTATGCATGCCTTCATGATATTAAGATTGCACCTTATTTTACATACAGATTGACATCAAAACAAGAAGACTGAAGCAAAAGAGTGTATTGCAATTTCTGTGTAACACCTGAGACTTCAACACATGAGGGTCTCTGAAAAAGAAACCTTTGTTTATGTATGTGTGACTAAAAATTGAATTAGAGGCTCCAAAAGATAGTAGGATAACCCAACCGTATACGTCACAGTTAAATAAATGATCAGAGGGTATTCTGCTAGGTGAATATTTGACATTGTCAAAGCATCTAAAGGATTGGTCCCCCTTGCCTCTTGTTTTGTACATAAACCCCAGGATACATTTATAAACATCAAACTCATAGATAAGAACAATGATCCAGCCACAGTTTTTAACTCTAATAATCTAAGAACGTGTTCTACAAGGATTTAGAGAAAGGCACATGTTGTCTTCTACTTCTGGAAGTAAATTTATCCTCTGTACTCTGTGTGAGCATGTTGCTTACAGGATGGGATGTGGTAGGTGACTGCTGAAAAGTGCAGTATTTTCTGCCAGATCCAGCATGTCCCTAAATCAGGATTGAGGCCCCATTTTGCTGGGTACTACACAAATATATCTGAAAAGAGGGGGTGAGATTCTGCCATGTTGAAGGCAATGGGAGTTCTGCCACTGACTTCAGTGAGGCCAGGATTTCACCCATGGTCCCTGCCTCAAAGAGATTACAATCTGTAAAAACAATGAAGAGATGAAGGTTGAGGGCAACAGATACAACATACAAGAAAAGCAGTTGGGTTGGTAGTAAGCAGGCACACGTCATGTTAACTCCAGGTCTTTTTAAAAAATCTGTTTATATATTTATATTATAAAAAGTAGATTTACAGAACATGGGCAAGTACTGAATACAAGCTTGAATTCTGGGATGGTTCTAATGCTGCTATTGATACTACAAACCAAGATCTCCGAGTTTATTGTGCCCTCAGAACTCCTTGGCGGTATAACAGCTTTTTAACTGTTGTTACTCTACACGCCTCTGATTTTGTGGTCCTACACTTCATAACACATTATGCATTGGTGCTAGCACAGGAGTTTCCAAACTGCCCAGCACAACAGGCTTTAATGTGGATCCTCCAATCTATTCTTGGAATTCAGTTTGAAAGAAAATTGCATGCACCAGTTTGCTTTGCACGTCAGCCTGGAAGTGCATGTTAGGAAGTACTTCTCACTGGCCTGGTCCACACTACCCCCCCACTTCGGACTAAGGTACGCAAATTCAGCTACGTTAATAACGTAGATGAATTCGAAGTACCTTA
Source organism: Emys orbicularis (assembly GCF_028017835.1). Classification (NCBI taxonomy): domain Eukaryota; kingdom Metazoa; phylum Chordata; order Testudines; family Emydidae; genus Emys; species Emys orbicularis. The sequence continues at coordinate 76,687,334 of NC_088684.1, read as the reverse complement.
GTCCGAACTTACCGTGGGTCCAGACGCTGCAGGCAGGCTCCCCCGTCGATGCCGCGTACTCCTCTCGCTGAGCTGGAGTACCGGCGTAGACGGCGAGCACTTCCGGGATCGATCCGGGATCGATTTATCGCGTCTAGACAAGACGCGATAAATCGATCCCAGAACATCGATTGCCTGCCGTCGGACCCGGAGGTAAGTGTAGACGTACCCTCTATGTAAGAAACTGTGAACTGCATTTGAAAATAAAGGGGCTGCTGTTCCTGTCCAGTGAAGTGAGCACAGGGGGAGTCAGATTAGGCAAATCTGTGCAAGGTGAATGGGAGGTGTAGCTTGTTTCCCCTCCCCCAAATCCTGCAAGAAAATCTTCTCCCTCAATTCTGCAGAGTCAGGGCTCTGTGAGGCAGTGCTAGAAGTGTTGCCAGGGAGTAGCTGCATTCTCCAATGTACTCCCTTACAGATCCCACAGATATTCAGTGCTGCTCTTGGCAGCATTCACCCCCACAGGGTCCCGTTTGTGGCTGGTACTGCATAGCCATGAAAGGAGGCCACAAATGACAAAATGGCTCTCAGGCTGCCAGGATGGAGAAGGAGTCCAAAATATGTCCTGGAGGGTTCAGGTGCTCTCTCTAGAGGTTCCAAGTTGTATGGGGTTGGGAGCAGAGCTCCTCAAGTGTCTGCCAGTTTGGTGGCTCATACCCACTGCCCCTACCCCTAGTTTCTCCCATCCCAATGGGAACCTCCATCCAATGAACATAGAAGCAGCAATGAAGGCCCAATTTTGATTCACATAAACAAAGAAACGAACAATGAATTCTCATTTACACTACACACCATTTACACTGCTCTGACAGGTCAGTTACATTCACACCCCTTTTGAACCCCCCCCCCTTACACTGCCAGAGTTGTATAAAAGGCCCTTAATGTAAATGATATTGGGCCTAGTGTGTGTAGTGATGACATCCTTTATTTAGTCTAAATAGAGTATAGAAGAAGTCCAGGAATAAGTGGACAATGTATAGTGGATGACATTCATGTCCAATTTTTTGTAATGTATCAGATCCATCTTTATTGGGGTATATGTGTATAGTGATCACCAATATCATTAGTGCTCTTGTCCCAGATTCATTCTGTTCACACATTACGTTTATCTGGTATTTACAGAGTTTGAAAAACTTGATCCTGTGAGCCAATTTCTTACATGGAAGTTGTTTTACTCCTAGGGGGAGTGTCTTCAACTCACAGAATGAACTTCAGGCTCTAGTAGTTGATTTAGATACCTTTGCACTTAAGATATTAAGAAGGATGGACTGGTGGACCATCTGGTCAGGAAAGCTGGGTTCAATTCCTGCCACTGCCACAGACTTCCTGTAGGACCTTGTTCAAATCACTTAATCCCAGTTTCTTCATCTGTAAAATGTGAATACTTATACTTCCTTTCTCAAACCTTTAGTCTGTCTTGACTACTTAACTGTAAACACTTTGGTGTAGGGTCTGTTTCTTACTATGTGTATGTACAGCGCCTAGCACAATGGAGCACCAAAAAACAGCCGGGGAGCCTGGAACTACCACAATACTAATAATAATTATAATGAAACAACATGTACAACAAGCTCCTGCTTAGAATACAGGAGATTCAACAACAGAGATGAAGGGTTTTTCTCTCAAGACATTTAGTGATGTTTTTAACTGCACCGGAAATATGCTTATAGAGTAGACTGGATTGTTTGTCTCAGATTTTAGGAAGTGAACAGATGTAACAATTTTCTATAATTTGGTTTAGTGCAGATGCTGAAATGGGGCATTCACAATAAAATATATGCAGTATATGTAATTTCAGCTGGATCTTCTGGTGTTTTAAAGTAAAAATGTGTACCTGCAAGCTGTTTTATGGTTTCTCAGTCATAATTATCTCTGTTAGACAGACTGCTACAACTACAACTCGTTCTTCATGTGCAAGCTTTCTAACAATGTCTTGACAATTTTGTGAATTTTGCAAGGCACAGTGTTCTCCTTTTGCTTTGCTCAGAAGCCTGTTAAATTGTTTAATTTCTCTTTGCAGTAAATTTATGAAGTAATCAAATCAAAAGAAGGTAGCAGCAGATAATCTATATGGAAAGCTCTTGTACAAGACTAGAAAAAGGACCGGTTTAAGAGGCTTGAGACTCTAGATAATTAACACATTAACAACTTTAGCTGCAAGTGTCTGGTTAGACATTGGAAAGAGAGCATTCATTTACTACAATAGCATTATTATATTATGACTGGAAGGAAACTGGAAATGAGGGTTAAAATTCTTAACAGCTGCTGCCTGGTGCCTTCACTTGAAAGAGTCTGTTCTGATGCCTGTGGCATTTCCCAAGGGATGGGACCTGAGGAATACTGGAGAAACTAAAGCTTCAGATATTTATTATGTCACTGGCTGGGACATAAGTGATCTTAACCAGTTCAATAACTCAATCAGGATCATTCACTGCCTACTGCATCACTTGATGTGATATATTAGAATCTGTGCATGCTCTCTTTTAATGTTGTGTACATACCATTTGGGTTCCACTGGTCTTCTCCTCCCAAAACGAACAAGAAATTTTCTACTTCCACAACACAGTGATGGGCACTATTATATGGCATAACTGCAAATAAAACAAAGTATTCTTTATCATTCTCTATCTTAGCACTCTGTTTATTTAAAAATATTTACTTTAGCAAAGGTACAAAACATGACTCTACAAAATCTGGAACTGGATATGTAGGTAATGCATAGCTCTAAATATGTATGTGCAGTGAATTTGCAGCAGCCAAAATCCGATTGATTAACAATAATTTCACATAAGGGTATCCTGCAAATTACTGAAGAATAACCATGTTACATGAAATATGGTTACTAAGACTACCCACACCTGTCCGACTGACATCTACGGGCATTCTAAAAATAAGAGACACACGAAAATGGACCAAGATGTCTGATATTTCTCTGAAAATAAGACAGAAAATTCTAGGACACATTAAAAAAACCTCATCCCAGCTTTATTCTGTTGGCAATGCTTCCACAGCAAGAGTCAGTGTGTTCACTAGCTTTCTATTACACAGCAATGAACAAGCTGCATTTCCATACAGTTTTAAGTTTTTAAATTAAGGTCCTGCTGATTTAATGCTTTCTCCAAATGTATACGCTTAATTTCCTGTACAATGTCATTAGCAGCACAACTACACATTTTCTATTCATCTAATCAGGAAGCCCTTCATTAACAAAGATCAAAGCTGTGATATTAGGTCTGCAATATCCTTTTTTGGGAGGTGTTTTTCGGATTGTTATTATAGGCCCTGGCTAAAACCATCAGACTATTTTTCGTTTCATTTCCATTTTCCACAGCAAGAGCTAAGGTACAAAAACAGACTGCTTATATACCATAATGTGTACTGATCTGTGTTATACAGCACTATTGTAATATCATAAGGTAAATGTAAACGAACATGGTATTAGTTATCGTACCACATGCAGTAGTTTTGGCCCAGTGACACCAGTAGGAAAAATGATGTCCTTGTTCAGCTCATCATATGGGCACCTTAAATCTAGGTGAGGACAAATGGGGAGGTGATGTGCATGTACAGGCAGGGAACTTATTGCTTGACACGGATCAACAGAGCACTTAGGAAACCACTGCAGTGGGAAATCAATATGACTCAGGGCCAGCTCTTACTTTGTGCTCTTTTGCCAATGCCAAAAAAAAAAAAAAAAAAAAAAAAAAAAAAGCAGCCTATCTCACACTTGGATTATTTTGGGTGATATATCTCTCATTTCATTTGTTTTATTATCTTTTATTTTTCTCAGAATGCAGTTGTGCAGTATAGCATATGCAAATAATAATAAGAAGAAATATGCATAGCTTTGTTATTTAGGACACATTTTCTTAAAGATCAAGTGGGCTCATTTAAGCTTCTTACTGAAGTTTTTGCAAGGCAATGATGAATAAGCAAGGTGCATTTTTAGTTTTTAGTAAAGGTCGAATATTATTTTCATAGTCTGTGCTCTTACAAGCCATATAAGTGAAGCAATTCTTAAATTACGCAGCCTGGTTTAGTGGAAATGCATTAATGAAGGTTATTTGCTACTGGTAAATTTTATACAACCATGAAGTAACTGGGACTAGACACTCTATAGGGATTTTTACTATATACAGGTTGCTAGTATGCTGAACGAATTTAAACACCAGAGGTTTTGATATCTTATTAGTCAATGCACAGTGTTTCTCCCAAATGCAAAATATTTTCCCCATTCTTTAAATCTCAGTCACTTTCCCCATTTTGTAAACCTTATCTTATAAACTGGACCTTAGCCATTTTTCATGTAGCATGGGTTGCAAGATGAGATTGTATTCCATAGGACATTAGTGTTTCTTTCTCTACATGCCAAAAAGGGACTCTCCAGCCCTAGCAAGCAGAGCCACCAACTAATACCTACACAGCTACTCTGTTAGTTTGTAAAATTAGGATCAAGCCAATGACTTGTTTCCATAACCAAGTTCTCTCTTGTTCTCCTTTAGTCAATTCCTGAAAGATCTTGCATTTACCAAAAAACAAAATGCACACAATACATCACCCACAAATATTGGTTACCCTTTGTGTTTGCATTACTTTGTTTACTCCCCCACATTGGTACAAACAGAGAGGGTCAATAGAGGAAGAAATTATATTAAGTTTTTCAGCAACTGCCATGCACATAAATGATCATGTATCCAAGAGTCCCATGCTTATGAGGACAACTAAACCTTGAAAACTAAGGGCTTAATCCTGCTCCCACTGAACTAAATGGCAAAATTCTCACTGACTTAATTGGTGCAGGACTGGACTTTAATAGCCCAAACCTTTAGTTGTTGCTCAGGTAGAACTCCTAATAAAGTTAATGGGACGTTTACCTAAGTAAGGCCTTAAGAGAAGAGGCCTTAAGAGAAGAGGTGACTATGACATGAGTCTACACTAGCTTTGCTTAGTTTCCTGTAACATTATAGGCAACATTTTGTGCTCAGGGCTACATGAATCTCGACTGTGATATTGTGCTCTGCAAGCTCTGAAGGAGGCAGAATCAGTTAGTATCTGAGAGGACCTTCTTGCCCTGAAATTGCAATATCCCCAAAGCTACATTTTTAACACCTAAGCATTTTCAGTGTCCTTCATAATTCTGAATTAGTTATGAATGAAAACTATGAGAATGCACAAATTTTATAGCTCTAAAAATGCCCTTTAAAAGAGAAAAAAACCTCTAGTTCTAAAATGTAACTTTTAAAAAACAGGTGTCTTAGTTTTGCACACAGCCTAACTTGTCATAATGTATAATCAAAACATATGGGTGGAACAAACCAAAAGATAAATTCAGGCTCCAATAGCATTGGTGGAATCTATTGATGCCATTCATGTTACAAGGATGTAACTGGGGCAGAATTTGGCCCACCACATGGTCTGGCCATATAGACCAACACTCTCATTAATTTTCTATCTGTCCCTTTGGCTGCTGATTTATTTTAATAACATGAATCTCAGCCTCTCATTTTTAGATTTCAACTCAGGTGAACACCTGCCTGCCCCACGAAAAAGGTATTTGAAGAGAAGTTTGTATGCCATGCTCAAACACAGCCCAGTGTGAGTTTTTAGCGTGTCAGTCAGTGAGTTAGAGGGAAAGGGTAAAGAGAAGCTAATCAGGATGAAATGAGATTAAAGGCTGTCTAATTTTACAGCAACTGTGATCCATCAGCCACTGTGAAAGTGACAGTGGAAATGAATGATGGAGACAGACAGGTGGGGCTGTACATTTCACTGATTTATCCTCAAATGCACTGGGCCTTATTTTATTGAGTGAACATGACCGCATTTATCATGACTGTCATCTAAACCCACTTCCCTCCATTTAAAAAGGTCACTTTACTAGGAAGGAGTAGGATAGAGGCACTTTCAAAACAGATTTAAAATCTAATAACACATGTTTATAAAGCCCTGTGCAAGAATTCTCAACTTTATTAAACGAACTAGTAGAGTTAAAAGAAAGGGGAAAAGACCACTAAGTAAAAAAAGAGGAAGGGCCTTGGTTATTTGAGGAATGTGCTTAGATCCCGAGGTGATAAATGCCTTAAATCAGGGCCGTAGCAACAAAGAACGTGGCCCCCTCCGAACGGTGGCCCCCTCCGAACATATGTCCGGGCGGGGCCCCTTACAATGCAGAAACTGGAATGCGGTATTTATTTTGCCACTTTTAGGGGCCCCCTTCCTTGCGGGGCCCCCTCCGGTCGGAGGGTATGGAGGGCGCTCGCTACGCCTCTGCCTTAAATACCCTAGACGGACAGACAGATACAGATTAGATAAAATAAGCAGACATCACCTCTTCCAATCCTCCCTCTCTTCAAAGCTCTTGGAGCCAAAGATCTATGAACTCAGGCTCCATTGGACCAAAAATGGAACCCAGGAGGCTCAGGTGGCCTGAAGGGTGAATGGCAATTTCTCAGGTAGTTAGGTACCAAACTTTTTAGAGCTTTTTAGGTCAAAACCAATACCTTGAATTATAACAGAAAATGACCCGGAAATCAGTGGAAATAATTGTGGAATAAGCTGCCTGCGAAACACCTCACTAAACAAATGATCTGCTGCATTCTGCTTGAGCTGATGCTCCTGAATACTCTTCTGCTATAGTCCCATGTAGAAGACATTCCAGTAATATACACATGTAGTAATGTGTCCCCTGCAGAACTCATTAGAGTAGGCCATATTTGAGATGACAAAAGGCATAGATAACGCTACAACCTTATAGCTAAGGACTAATAGGAAAAAAAAGCACTTATTGGCCAGTGCTGCGACATGGCTATCCAGAAGCAGTGGGGATCCAACAGCACACGCAGTCTCCGAACCTGTGTCACACAGGCATACTCCCCTGGTACACAGCTGGCCATGCTTTGCACTGCTCCCCCAATTCAGTTTTGTCAGATTAAGTCTCAGCCAACTCTCTCTCATCCCAGGCACAATCTCTGATGGGCCCTAAAAACTACTCAGCTATGAAAAAACTCCTCTTGCTCCTCCCACTCCAAATTCCCCTGGCTGGCTTGTCCTCATTTCAGCACCAACCAATGAGCAGGTCGAAAGAACACGAGTGGTATGCCCCACGTCGTGGGGACAACAATGGGGATCTTTCTTCCTGCTTCCACCAAAGGAGGAGAGCTGTGACAGACACACACACACACACACACACACACACACATGCCTCCCTTGTTTTTACCCCTCAGCTACCAAGAGCTCAGACAGCACAGCCTGAATCTGAGCAATCTTATCTGCCAAAAATCCCCTCAAAAACTATACCTGACTCTGGTCTTTGATGTAAACAAATTAGATACGTAGCTTTTTCACTGCCTAGAACAGTTTATCTGATTGGGATTTTTCAGGTGCTGTGAGGGAGGTAAAGAAACCTTTCTTCACCTACAGCACAGCCACAGCATAGCATTTCAAAACTCTATATGCCCCAGTCATGCTTGTCATCTGTTGTAGGTCATCAGTATACCATCATGACCTGTGAAGATGAAGTAGGGCAAGAAAGTGTTTTAATGGTCACTATGTCAATAAGAGAGGACAAAAGGAGAGGATAATGCCTTTCAGGACATCAATATTGTGGTCTCCGGGCTGGATAATATTCATTTCCTGTGTAACCTGAATCCAGATAGTTCCATCAGCCTTGGGGAAGCAGACCAATAAAGTAGGTCCTTTAGTCCAACAGATCAGGTACCTGCAAACTCAAAAACGCAGGGGACTGTGGTTATCTCATCCCCCTGACCTCCAAACCTACCCCCAAAACAAGATCCAGAGTACAGCTGGTTGAATTATTTGTTGTGAATAAATTACCAGATATGGTTAATCTTTTCTTCTGTTCACAAATCATTTACATAAAGATGGTTTTTACTAATTTATTTGCTATTTGTTTTTATTCAACAAAGAGTTTATAAAAATAAATGCCAACCTAGGAGTTTTTGGTGAACTGTTGACTTTGAATGTTAACTATTTATTATTTGTGGTGCATGACTGATCATGTAAAGCACCTGGTGTGAAATTCTAGCCCCAATGAAGTCTGAAGTCAATGAGAGTTTTTCCATTGACTTCAATGGAGCAAGGATTTCACCCCTTGGTATTTTCTGATCATCATCAGATGAATGAAACTTCAACCAGGAGAATAATGTATGACAAACAGTGAATAACAAAGACCTTTGTTCTCATGTAGGTGTGGTCGAACTGATCAGCTATTTCAAATTTGAGCAAATATTTGTGAACTCTGTTTTTCCAGTATTAGAGCAGCTCCAATATAGAGTGTGGATGAGCTGAGCCAGAAACCACTTGGGACAGTCCAATACTAATCACACCAGGTCCTAAATTGATCAAGACAAGTCCCTATTCCCACAGATGTTGAAGTCACCCAAGAGGAAGTCTCAGAGACTCCAGCAACATAGCGGAGAATAACTCTATCAGCTCAGCTAATGACTCAGGAGTCCCTCTGCTACTTGGTGACCTCTACATCATCACCAGCCCTGTCTTAACTCCATTATAACACTCACACACAAGATGGACACATGCTATTAAATCTACATTGGGGTAGAGGTCCTCATTCAGTTGAGGTTGGAAGTAACCAACATAACTTCACCTCTCAGCACGTCCCCTCAATTCAATCTAAACTGAGTATCAAGTAGGCGGCATCTGGGCAAATAAAAATCATAGGAGTCACCCAACGCATATTATATATGTTTTCTATTTAGCAACATACTCTATTTTAATGAAAATATAAACAATAGTCAGCATTTAAAAGTAAGTTACTAACGGTTGTTAATTATTTTGTTTCTCTTTTTGGAATAATCCTAGCAAGATTTGTCCAGCATGGTTCTCAGTTTAAAAAAATCTCCACTGGTTAAATTTTTCAAAAGTGCATGCCTAAAATAAACACCTAAATCCAATTTAAGCACCTAGACAGGCGATTTGATTTTCAAAGGTATCAAGCACCTATAGCTCCCACCGAAATCAAGTACTTTAAAGTGCTTTGAATGTGAGTTCTTCAGGGCAGAGACCTGTCTTGTTACATGGGTGAAATTTACCCCTGTGCAGAAAGCATTAGTGGAAACTTAAGTGGTGTTAAGCCTTGTGCTGTCTGTTTTACCCATATATTTGTAAAGGTCCTAGCATACTTTTGGGCCCTACATAAATAATAAAATTAAGTTATCCACCTGGACTTACATCTGCAGTGCCCAGATACAGCAGGAGGATGCTGAGTTTACATTCTAGTACTTACTGGCTCCGTGCATCTACATGCTGATGTTATTGTAGTCATGTACTGCTCAGAAAGCACCCGTGGACTTCTCTTTGCACTCCTTAAAGAGATTTTGTTCAGTGCAGCCAAACTGCCACTACATTTTCTGAGATGCAAAGTCTACAGAATTGTGCCAATCTTATTGTTATGAAGTACAGTAGTGAGATTTAATGTACATTATTATGGGAATGTTAATAGTGACTCTTTTGGGATCCATGAATATTTTCTCATGTTGTTTTTCTCTACTTACACAAGCCACCTGGCGTCACTGCCAAAATCTCTTTACTGAGTCCACACCAGCTAGAGGCCGACAGTTCATCAGGCAACATTTTGTCCACAACAGTGAACTATGCAATATTACATCAGTGATGTTTTGTCCCCAATAGCATATACTGTATACACACTCAGGCCTGGATTTATGATCTCTAAATTAGAGCCCAACATATATTACTAGGGATGACATCTCGTCACAACTAATAGTCTTATGATGAAACACTCATGCACGACATTTTGCACAATAAAATCTCATCACAGAAGAAATGATGAATGGACCCTGACGAGATGAAGCCACAGCAAAACCACCAGAGCTCCAGAAAGAAATACCGTGCCATCCCATGAGAGGCTGCTGGATCCTTAAAGATAGCTATTTGAGGACAAACATTCCCTCTTCTAGTGGCACTGAATCAAAAGAAGACCCCCCCCACACACCCATGACAAGCAATTGATGCCCAATTGCTTGCTCTCAGTAGATCTCTTTTCTGTGTCTGTTCTTGGCTCCATCTCTGCCTGAGAATAAGATTCACTGACTTCAATGGTCACCATGCTGTTCCCTGAAGCAAACCTTTCCGACTCAAACCAACCACAAACTCTATCTTGTGGCTTCCCAGCAATCTCAGATCCCTATCAGATACTCTCCCAGCCCCACAGTGATTAAAAAGTTTCCACTCAAAGGCTTACCTAACAGTCTTCTTTCATTGAGTCCCCGTTTCCCGCAAGGCTTGGTCTTTCATTCGCTTAACTTTCAATCCTGTAGCTTCAAACCCTGATCTCTACTTACCTCCTGGCTCCTAGTAACAAGTTTTCTCCAGAGGACCCCAGTGCTGCTATTTCTCCCATCAGCACTGAAATCTTTCTAGGAGTGGCCAAAAATGGGACTTTTGCACTAAGCAGGATCTTCATGGGGATGGCAGGTTTCAGAACTCCATCATATAGTGAAAGCATATTTTGAGAGTGGTCCTTATAAAAATATATTACAGTATTCTTCAGTTATGTTCCAAAATACAACTTTTATAATTGTGTTGCTATGAAATTTTGGACTATTACTGCTGAATACTGTAGTATTTTTAATAAAAGGGAATCTTCCAGCAGGGCTCTACTCCACCAGCAGCAGAAACACAGTAGAGGGGAAAGGAAGAAGCCCAGTGATGGCTTACTTTCTCCCCCAGTAAAGGTACACCATGGAAGGAAGCCTGATGCAATTTCTGAGTGTCCAAAACTCCCAGTGTGATCAAGAACAGTGAGTGGGCCCATGGATGTGCATTTACTGGCATAGTTACTCTGATGTGCCTATATTGCCTAAAAATTGTTTGAGTTGCTGAGGGTCCCTGACAGTGGAAAGTCCATCAAGGCAAATTTCAGTGGCACAAGATGGCCACAAGTTTCTCTTGTGGGCAGCCCACATGCAGCCTTTACAGGTGGGGCTCCTAGAGATACCATGGCATGTAACAGGATGGTCTGCCCTGTTAAAGACCATGGGCCTAGGGCCAGCCAGACCTATTAATTAATCTGGCACATCTGAGGAAGAGGACAGATGTTTCCTATAAAAAGCCAGGCTATCAGTAAGGAAGGGGGCCAGGAGCAGTAGTAGCAGTAAGTTGCCTAGGGGGGGGCTGCCAGAGTCCCCTGGGAGGGGAGGCAGTGGGAACTTGAGGGGGGAAAGTGCCTTCAAGAGCCCTGGGAGGTGATGGCCAGTTAGAAGAGCCAAGAAGAATCCTGCAGTAGGCCCTGAAGCAGGAGGGACTGAGAAAGGCAAAGGGGAAAATCTCCTTGGAGCTGTAGAGCAGGGTGAGCTAAGGAAATATTTTTATGTTTTCCCTATGTTTGGAAAATAAAACTGTGCCTGGAAAGAGACTCTGGATGTGGCAGTGGGTCCTTTGTGGACTAGGCACAAGCCAGCACCTTACAAAGAGCTTGAAACTTCCTCCCCTGGAATTCCTTAGAGGAGTGGTAGCGCTGCAAATAACCACTACCAGGGCTCTTGTACATGGCATCTCTCTGTGCCTGGCTGAGTGAATCTGGCCCAACAGTTTGTTCGCACACAAAATGGACAATAAAAGCGAATTTTGAAAATGTGCTAGCTACAGTGCAAACTCTTATGGAATTCAGTGTTCAGAGTGAGACTTTAGGGCAGGTCTACACTAAAAATGCTGCATCGGCACAGCTGCATTGATGCAGCTGTGCTGCTATAGCACTTAAGTGAAGATGCTCCTATGCCGATGGGAGAGAACTCTCTCATCGGTGTAGTTAATTCACCTCTGCAAGAGATGATAGCTATGTGGATGGGAGAAGCTCCCCTGTGGACATAGCACTACCTACACGGTGGGTTAAGGTTGGTACAACTACATCATTCAGGGGTGTGGATTTTTCACACCCCTGAGCGACGCAGTTATACCGACATGGGTCTGTAGTGTAGACCTGGCCTTACTCACATATAAGCTAGGGAATGCAAAATTAAGTTTCCCAGAAAGAAACACCAGAGGGAGGAAGTGGGACAGGTGGCAGTTCCCATCCTAGAAAGGCACTCACTGGGTAGGGAAATGGACTGTTCCATAGGCGCTTCCTCAAGCTTTGGGCAAAGAAATTTGACATGTTCAGCACAATAGCTGAGTTATGCAAAACCTGCCTGAATTACTTACTGAGTTGATCTACACATAGGGGTAATTTGAGGACATCTGTTTGAATAAAAAACACAAATCTGTTTTGACAATATTTGCATCCCCTTTTATTTGCTTTTTATGAATAATGGTATGAGAAAGTGTCACAAACACTCAGGCAAATATGTATTGACATGAGCATTCGTGCCAGAGGTTTTGCACTACCATCTTGAAAACTCTTTGTGGGTTTGGGACTCATCCAGTCAGGAAACAAACAGTGCCATGTTCCTTAAGTGAGCAATCACACAGCGTAAGTATCAAACTACATATAGTTATTACTCGAAGAAAGAGTGGCGGCAAACAGTTTCTCAGCAATACACAGGCTGACATATGTCCATATAAAATCATTCAGGAATAATTTTAAATAATGAACACATTCATAAACATTAATGTCTGTTCATAGATAACTCACATGCAGAATAAAGAGCTAAATTTATGGAAATCAATGTCCATGGTGGTTCACCCAACTGTTGAGCATGCACAATATCTCCCCAAAATTAGTAACAGTAATGTAAAGTTATCTGTTATATTTATGCACAAACTGGTAACTTCAACAGCTAGCACTTGAGCAGTTTTTCAGTTACAGTAAATATGTTAAACAAATTTAGTCCCACCAAATGAAAAACAACGTTGTCCTTTGAGACAGTTATGAGTATAGTTGTGTGAACTGTTTTCAAAGAAATTCAACATATGCAAAATATGAACACTTTCACAATTCATTGTGAATTCAAGTTCAAAACTGAGTCCTGTTTTAGCAAACTGTTGATACCAAAGCATACCTACATCTGAGCAAATCTGTTTTCATTATAGCAACATGCAACACTGAAATAATCTGACATGTTTTCAAAGCCAATTAACATTTTTGAGAAATTTAATGAAAACTTAAAATTTCAGGGCATGTAAGTGAATAAAACAAATCTGGAAAATTTCACAAAAAAGGCCACAAATTTATGCAGCCCCAACTGTCAATGAATGAAAGTACAAGTTGAGAATGGAAGTGCGTTTACAACCTTAACTACAGTGCTCATTACAATGCATTTATACACGACAATAGAATAAGTTTTACTAATAATGGAATTAATTTCATGTGTCTAATTTTGATAGATAGCTAGTGATCTCTGTATCCATGTTTGTGGTCACATACTGCATCTATTTTGGCGTTTCTTGATCAGCCACATAAATGCTGTAGGAACTCCAAAGTCTGTCAAATTAATTGTGATAGTTGCAGTAGCCTGTTGTCGCATTCCTTTCTTACCATTCTTCATAAATTGCAGTTCCATACTAAGCCACTAGATGGTGCACATTGTTCTCAGCTCCCTCCCACCCCCCTCTCAGAAAATCATTTAAATTATACTTAAGCTTTTCCTTTTGCAGCCAAGCAAAAACAAAGAGGTGAAATGCAACACAAAAAAGACATAGCCAGTTTCTTCCCAAGCAGTTCACTTCTGTTTGTTCCTCATGTTCAGTTTGAAAGGAGAGAAATCAAACGTAGTGCACAAAAAACAAAAGCACTAGGCACAAATCCTGAGAGGTACAAAGCCCCTATAATTTCCTTTGAGAGACTGCCCACTAACTGCAATGGGAGTTGCAAGTGCTCAGCAATGCTCAGGATTTGGCACAGTATCAGTTATACCTGCTTTGTCTTATCTGGTTTCAGTTCCCCGAACCCAAACTGCACAAGAATCAGTCAGTGATTCCTCTGGCAGTCCACACACATCTGCTTTTCTACTCCATACTTCAGTCCCAGTGAAATATATCAGGCACAGTTCCCTTCCTTACCAATACATGGCAAAAGCTCTCTCTCATAATAATGTTGAGGAACCTGGATAAAAACAATGTGCTTGTCTTTGTCAAGGAGAGTAGTTCCTCATTATGGGAATCAGGATGGGTAGGGAGGATCTGAGGGAACTGTGGTACAAAACAGAGACTTCCAGAAAAAATCATTCTAAAACACCCACTTCTTTTCAAAGGAAACACTGTACTTTACTCAACGCTAGTGAAGTTGCTGGATGGAATAAGGTCAGACATATTACAGCTGTCTTCTTCCTCTTTCCCTGAAGAAAGCCATCATGGCTAAGGCAGTAGAGTATTGGAAACATGACCAGGCTTTCAGAAATATACAAGGGATTTACTATTGCTTACTTCTCCATTCTGAAACCTTTTCCCTTTTCCCACCACTTTGGGCCCAGGGTCACAGCCGGAGGAAGGATGCAACGTTAGACCAGTTGGAGCAGGAGATTTTGGAGCTGGAAAGGTGACTGGCATCTTGCCCTGGGGATCCATCCCTCTGCAGAGTGTCAGGAGAAGTGGAACATGTTCTGGGTTCTCTATCACCATCAGGCCCAGGGAACCTTCGTTCGATCCCGCATCCAGCTCCTTTGGGAGATCGATTGCAGCCCCTCATTCTTCTACACCCAGAGAAAAATAGGAGTGCCAAAAAGTGTATTACCTGTCTCCTTGTGGAGGACAGCACCCCTCTCATAGATCTGGTGGAGATGCAGGGAAGGGCCAGGGCCTTCTATGCCAGCCTCTTCTCCCTGGATCCGACTGACAATGATTCCTGTGGGACGAACTCATTACAGTCAGCGAGGGCGACCAGGAAAGGTTAGAGCAACCCCTCACTCTGGCTGAGTTCTTGGAAGCCCTCTGTCTGATGCCCACCAACAAATCTCAGGGCATCGAAGGGCTGATCATGGAGTTTGACTGTGCATGCTGTCCTTAGCCCAGACCGTGTCACTGTGAGCTGAGGCCATGGGGAGCAGGGTTCTCCCCCTGTCACGCAGGTGGGCAATGCTTGCCCTGCTGCCTAAAAACGGGGACCTCTGCGACCTAAAGAATTGGTGCCCCGTTTTGCCCTTCAGTATGGACAACAAAGTTGTAGCAAAAGCCATCTCACTGCAGCCTGTGCTGGTGGATGTGATCCATCCCGATGAGACCACACCATCCAGGGCCAGACCACCTTCGATAACCTCTATCTGGTCCATCTAGCATGTAGGGATGGTCTGTCATTCACCCTCCTGTCTCTGCAGCAGGAGAAGGTGTTTGACTGGATGGATTACAGGTATCTCATGGGCACCCTGTGGGCTTTTGGCTTCAGGGTTTCTCCAGGTGCTGTACGCCTCTGTGGAGTGGTCAAGCTCACCTGGGCCTTGACCAAACCTATCACCTTCAGTCAAAGGGTTCGTCAGGGCTGCCCATTGTCTGGACAGCCCTATATCATCGCTATCGAGCCCTTCCTTTGTCTCCTCCACAAGAGGAGAGCTGGTGATTCAGGAACCGGACTTGTGGATGGTCCTGCTGGTGTATGCTGATGACATGTTCCTTGTGGCCCAGGACCTGAGAGACCTGGTGCAGGCGGAGGCTTGCCAAGCCCTCTATTTGATGGCCTCCTCCACTGCGGTCAACTGAGTAAAGAGCTCTTGCCTGATGTGAGGTCAGTTGGCAGGCAGACTCCCTCCCACCTGAGATCCGTGCAATCCAGTGGGAGTGCGGGTCTACTGCTTTATCTGGGCATGTACCTTTCTGCCACTGATCTCTGGAGAATTGCATCAATCTAGAGGCCAGGGTGTCTGACTGGTTGCATAAGTGGATTGGGCTGCTCCGGTACCCTTCCTTTTGGGGCAGGACATTGGTGTCAACCAGCTGGTCCTGTCCATGCTGTGGCACTGTTCAACACCATGAGCCCATCCTGGGGACCCTGGACAGCCTCCAGAAGAAGATCCTGGAATATTTCTGGCCAGGATTGCACTTGGTCTCTGAGAATGTCCTGAGCTGCCCCCATGGGAGGCAGGATGGGGACCGGTTCATGCCTTCCACCTTCATGCTCTGCAGAGATTCGTTTACAGTGCAGATAGTCCAGCATGCAGCATGCTAGCACATGCCTTTTCCCACTGCCTACAATACAACCAGTAGCTCTTTTATCTCCACCCAAGAAGTCTTCCCCAAACCCCTCTGAGCTGCTGTTCTTTTACCAGGACCTCTTCAGGACCTGGAAGGTAGTTTCAGTGACCAGGTCCATAGCAGCCGCTGACTACATGAACCTCCTCGTAGAACTCCTACGTGTGCAGGTGGTGGTGTCCCCCTTGTTGCTCCAGAGGTTGATCCTGGCTGGTACTACCAGACTCAGAGACCTCCTGGACTACGATCAGAGGTACTGGGTGGATGCCACAGTGCTCTGCCCTGTCGTGTGCTCCAGGAGGTGAGGGCAGTCTTGCCTCCCGCTTCTCTCCTCAGCTGCTCCTAACATGCCACCTGAGCTGGCTGCACAATATCCAGCTGGTCTGCCTCCAAACCCAGCCCAGAGTATATCTGTACATGATCATGGTTCAGACCATCCATTTCCTCGCTTTTGTGTCCCACCCCGACACTAAGTGGCAGGTCCTGCTGCCACCCCAGGAAGGTGAGGAACCCTGATGGGCCAGCCAGTATTCCACTTTGGCTCCACAGCCCACCAGCAATATTAGCTGGCGACTCCTCCATGGAGCCATGAGCATGGGAATATACCTGGTGTGGCTCACAAACTCCGCTTACACCTGTTCCTTTTGTGGTGAGAAGGAGAAGCTGGCGTACATCTATGTAGGGTGCATCACATTGCAACCTCTCTTCCGAATCCTCCAGAACCTCTTACTGAGTTCTGGCTGCACTGCTTCACACACCTCTCCATTTATGCACACCCCATCTGTGGCCACACAAAGCCACAGGACCTCCTTGTCAGCCTCCTCCTGGCGCTGGCCAAGATGGCCATCCATCATTCCAGGAGGAGGAAGCTGGATTGGGGGGTGCCCTGCGACTGTGGGTTTATTTCCATTCCCTTGTTCAGTCATGTCTCCAGGCAAAGTTCCTCTGTGCAGTACCCACTGACTGCCTAGACACCTTTGAGCATGGGTGCTGTCGGGGTTTCTCTGCTCAGCGTGCCCTTCTGGTTTCCTGATTTTTTTTACCTTTGACCTCACTCCTGCTCCTTTTTTTCATTTGTTGTCCACAGAAATCAATTGTAGCCTGGGCTAGTGGTTCTTCCCCCTTAATTGAGGGCACAGGCTTGTAGTTATGGGTGGGCCTAGACCCGCCTGCCCTAATGCTACGAATAGTGTGTGTATATATAGATAGATACATATAGATACATAAAACAACAATTCTGCACCCTTACCCAAAACGTGGTCTCACCCAGACTCCCTATTACACACATATCTCACCTGAGACCCACATCCACTAGTCCAGATTGCTCTCTCTGCAGACACTGGGGGATTCTCTACCTCTCTCAACTGGCCAAGGGAGAGAAGGAGAGCGCAGCAGCAGGGGATCTTTTCCTCTAGTCCCCTTTTCGAGAGCAGGGCTGCTTCCTTTCCTCTTGGCTGGCAGTAGGGGGGAAGCACTGTCCTCCTGCCTTTTCTGTCCCCCGAAGAGGCGGATTTGGAGGTTCAGCGGGTGCCAGAAAGGGAGCACTCAGCACAGATGCAGCCTGGGTCTTTCTCTCTCTGCCTGAGACCCAGGCTCCCCCCTCCCAACTGGTATAATGCTGGGTGGCAAGGGGGAACAACATAGGGTGGGAATTTCAGGTGCCCCCTGCTGCTGCTGTGTGGAAACACCAGGAACAGTTTTAAACAGCTGCTCAGGCAGCTCAGTCAGCCAGCTCCTGGCTTTGTTTCCACCTATCCTCCCTGAGCAGCAGCCCTGTCCATGAGACAGAGATGGATGCTCCACTTATGCTGATGCCTAATGTGGTGTGCAAAGGAGGAGTAAGGAGTGGACTAAGCATACACACAACTCCTCTCCCAGCACAGGGTCTCCTGCCACCATGGTTCCGCAGCCTGTCAGAAATGGCCCTACCCCTTGTATGTACACATGCACACACTAGTATCTGTGTTGTAGTCCTATCCCAGCTACAGCAACACTGTCAGACATTCCAGTGGAATACTGCACCACCATCATCAGCTGTGTCAGGGAGGACATAACCATAACAATGGAGTCGGATCTAGGAATGAACCAAGTAGGATTGCCTAATAACAAACACTCCCACACAGCCTGTATTTGAAAATTTAATAGAAGCTTCCTTGAGTTTGAATTCTAGTTAGAAGAGAATGAAAAAAGGGCAGAAAGGGAAAGAGAAAAAGAATCTAGTAAAAAGAGGGTGAGAAATGGAATAGAGGAAAAACAAATACGGAGAGTGTGATAAAAGCTGCACAGCAGTAGAGAAAATTATTTTCTTTATTATGTGTAAAGCACAGACAATTTGCTCAGTGCCATACAAAACACAAAATACAAACTGCCCCTCCCTGAAGAATTTACAGTCTTGCAAATGAAAAAAACAAGCACCGTATACAGATATCTAATCCAGGGTACTTGGTCAGCACAGATTTAGTCTAACACATAGCACAGCTCTGCATGCAGATAGAAGAAAAATGTTTTAAAAAAATTCAATTGCCCTTAAAAACAATTTAAGTTTAAATTATAGGTAAATAAAATCTCAAAATTCTAACAAATTCTTCAAATGCCCCCAAAATGCAGTCATTTGAGATATTTGCAAAGTCAAACCACAAGGTTAGATCACTCCTCATATGACTGTACTTTGCATGTGCAACACAGCTACTGTGAGTATTTTGCACTTGCTGTGCGTAGCCTAACAACTGCCGTCTGTTCTGTCTAGTAGAGAAATGCTTCATTAAAAGATCAAACCGTATAAGTAGGGGCATTGCCAGCAGATCGAGGGACGTGATCATTCCCCTCTATTCGGCATTGGTGAGGCCTCATCTGGAGTACTGTGTCCAGTTTTGGGCCCCACACTACAAGAAGGATGTGGAAAAATTGGAAAGAGTCCAGCGGAGGGCAACGGAAATGATTAGGGGGCTGGAGCACATGACTTATGAGGAGAGCCTGAGGGAACTGGGATTGTTCAGGCTGCAGAAGAGAAGAGTGAGGGGGGATTTGATAGCTGCTTTCAACTACCTGAAAGGGGGTTCCAAAGAGGATGGATCTAGACTGTTCTCAGTGGTAGCAGATGACAGAACAAGGAGTAATAGTCTCAAGTTGCAGTGGGGGAGGTTTAGGTTGGATATTAGGAAAAACTTTTTCACTAGGAGGGTGGTGAAGCACTGGAATGGGTTACCCAGGGAGGTGGTGAATCTCCTTCCTTAGAGGTTTTTAAGGTCAGGCTTGACCAAGCCCTGGCTGGGATGATTTAGTGGGGGATTGGTCCTGCTTTGAGCAGGGGGTTGGACTAGATGACCTCCTGAGGTCCCTTCCAACCCTGATATTCTATGATTCATACTCCTTGTAGCTACACCCTTAGATACCTAGTCTGGACAGGTAGCTGCACTATCTGAGAGACCTGGAGTCAATTTCAAATAATATGTCTTCTGATTTAATATATTTCTGACATTAAGAAGTAGTTTTTAGTGTTAAAGCATTCCTCACAATAGCTAGAATATGTAACTGATCACAAAAATCTGTTTAGAACAATTGTTGAGGTCAGTATCACCTCCAGGTTTCAAAAATATATTCATTCACATCATATAAGTATGCTGAAAATAGGTATAATTTTCATAAATATGTATACTAACCATTTGTATAGCAGTTTTCATCTCCTAAATTAAGGGCCTAATTACAGACACTAGGGGCCTAATAATTCACTCACAGTGCACTACTGCCAGCCTCAAACATTCATGAGTCAGACCCTAAAAGATCATCTGATTGGCTTAAAAAAAATGAGATTAAAAAAAAAAGTAGCCTGGGGTTCTTGTATTTGCCTTCTAGCTTTTGAGCCTTTAAATGTACACGTGGGTAACAATTTCAACAAGTTTTTCCCTCAACGAGGGCTAGAAACTTATTTTTTACAAATGAAACTAATTACTTGAGTTCAGGAGTGGGAGCTTTAGGTAAAACGTCAAATGTTGTGAGAGGTGAGATAAAATCACAACAGCAATCAAAATCAGGCACTAATTAAGGGCTAAATTGTGAGTTTACTCCCAGACCCATGGCAAGGGGAAGCTTGTAGCTACACTGCCCCAGGACTTTGAGCAGACCGGGGATCGAACTATGACTCTGAGAGACACAATTCCCTCCCTGGCTTCCCCTTTCCTCCAGAGGAAAAGCAATCTGCTGCTGGTCTACCACAGTACATGATTACTTCTTGGGCCACACTGGCTCGGCAGTGATGGCCAGCATGTTGGAAGGGTAGAGTTGAGGCCATTCTCTGCCCTTACATGTCCACTCCTCACTGAAGAGGCTGCTCTCCCCATGACAGTGTCATGCGATGCCAGCAAGTGAGGCACAATCTTACCTTAATTAAGTCTCTCATACAATCCTGGGGCGCTATTCTCATTAAAGAAGAGTAAATCTCATTAATTCCAATGGGAGTTATTTGTATAGTAAGTTCAATTGTACTTACCAGAGGACTCCATAAGGAGCAGGACCCTATGCAGCTGGGCACCGAGGGATGGTTCTGTAGCAAAACACTTACAGACAAAGTAAAAACAAAGGGAGAGTACCGCTCGGAACTGCGTCCCTTTCACTTGCATAAACACACTCTCTCTCATTCTCTCTTTCCAGGGCCAGAGAAAGGGAGCTAGTAGGGGAGTTTTCCCTACAACAGAAGGACTAAGGTCAAGTCTCACTGAAAATAACAAAGAAACGATGGTGGGCAGAAATAGTCAAAACAAACCAATCTGGTGAAAGTTAGAACAAAGACACAAGGCGCGAGCATGCTTTCAATAGTGGACATTTCCTTTGTCATTTTCAGTGAGACAATGAAGTCAGATTCTCTCTCTTTATGCTGGCTAGCAGGGAAAGCACCCCTCTCCCCTGCCTTCCGGTCACCGGCTGGCTTGTGTGTGTGTGAGTGAGAGAGAAACAAGGCGGGTGAGGTAATATCTTTTATTGGACCAACTTCTGTGGGTGAGAGAGACAAGCTTTCGAGCTTACCCAGAGCTCTTGAGAGACAGAAAGAGATGGGGAGCTCCCATGTAGATAAAGGGGAAGTAATTTAGAAAGGCACTTTCTGAGAGAGAATGAAGGGCTGCATACAATCTGTAGTGGAAAAATGACCACGTGTTGTGTTTGGATCAGAATTGCCTGAGGCCTCTTTATTTTCATGCATGCACGGGGGGTACCAGTGAACTAGCAATCCCCCCGACTACAGAATCTAACTTAATATACTAACACCAGACTCACTTCAATGCACTAACATCAGCCTATCAAACTGAACTTCCTTCTCTTCGCTAGTGGCTACTTCATAACAGGGAGATGGTACATTTACAGGGAGGTTTGAAAAAGTTTTCTGGAAGTAAATTAGTATCTACTATCTTTGATTATTAACCCAGTAGGAGTCCCTGGTGCAGTGGAGTCTAATACCCGAAGTGAACTGTGAAGAAACTGGTTTCAGAGTAGCAGCCGTGTTCGTCTGTTCTTTTTGTGAAGAAACTGTGAAGAAACTGAAGAGACTCCTTTGTTACAAAAACTGGTTAATCTGTACTACACAAAAACAGCCCCAAGTCTTCCAGAAGATGGTATATGGAGAGGCAGGCAAAGTGCTGGATCATCAGCTTCAGGACTTCAAGAATGCCACTAATGCAAAGTAGCATTGAATAGGAACCATTCAGGTTTCTAGTAGACTCAAGTTGCCCTTTGCACATTGATTTAAATGCAGTGACACCAGGGATAACTGTGTCTCATTAAACTGAATATAGTTCCATTGACCCTTTCAGGCATGGGTGGCGGGTGAAGCTTCCCCTGGGGGACGCTAGCTCCCTGTCCCGCCTCCTCCACCCTTGGCCCCGCCCAGACTCCCCCCGCCGCCCGGCTTCTGCTCGGCTCCCTCCCCGCTCAGTCCCCCCCCACCGCCAAGTCCCTCCTCAGACCCCCACCCGCAGCGAGACTCCCCTGCCTCATCCCTACTCCTGCCCCCGCGCCGCGAGACCCCCCTTCCTGCCATTTTCCGCGTCCCTCCTCACTCCCCTGACAGATAACCCCCACCCCGCCGCAAGACCCCCTCGCCTGCTGCTGGCTCACTGTGTCCCTCTTCACTCCGCCACCAACTGTGAGACCCCTACCCACCTCCTCACCCCCCAGCCCGCCTGCTGCTTACTTCCTCACTCTCCCAACAGAGCCCCCCCGCCTGCGAGACCCCTGCCAGCCTGCCACTTGCCTCCTCACCCCCCTGCCCACCCACCACTCTCCTCCTCACCCTCCTGCCTGCCCAATGCTCCCCTCCTCACTCCCGCACCTGCCCACCGCTCCCCTCCTCACTCCCCTGCCTGCTCGCTGCTCCCCTCCTCATCCCTCCACCCACAGCAAGACCCACGCTGCTCACCTCCTCACCCCCGCACCCGCCACTGGCCTCCTCAGTCTCCCGCCCCCACAGGGAAGGGGAGTGAGGAGGGATGCTGCGAGCGGCTAGGACCTCTGGAGAGAAGGGGGTGGAGTGGAAGAGAGGAGGAAGACTTACCAGGCAAGCAGCAGCAGCAAGTGGGGGGGGGGGGGCTTGGGGGAGGGGCGGAGCAGGGAGGGGAAGAGGCAGGGCCACCACAGCCCAGGTGTCCGGTTGCGAATCAGTGGCAGTTTAGCCTTCCCTGGCCTATTATACCCGCTGCCCATGCTTTCACTGCTTATCAGTAAATTAAGTCTATTTTCAGCACATCAGCCTTCCCAACTGGTGAAGAATACAGCCTTTCTGGGTTTAAACTATGTACTCGCAAAGAATAACTCTCTTTTATTATAATGGCTGTGATCAAGACCAGGACTCAACGATGCTAGGTGTTGTATAAACACATAGCAAGAGACAGTCCCTGCCCCGAAGGCTTTACAAAACCACCTCCAAAACTGTTAGTCAAAGTGGCTCTTTCCAGGCCTCCAGCTATTTATCCCTGGTGAAACTCCCATGAATCATCATAAATCACTGCTAAGTTACATACGGTCAAATGCTTCCCCTCCCTTACCCACTAAGGGCTTTGTTTTACTCCGACTGAAGTAATTGAGAGTCTTGCTCTAATGCAGAATTCGTTAGCTAATATTTTCTACCGTGACACTCATATTCTGGATCAGCATTTCCTGCCTACTCAGAATTAATTCTAGTTGTCACCTTGCAAAGAAAGGGGTAACTTTCACTTCTTTCAGTTTTTCATATCTCCCTTAGAGATTCAAAAACAAGGCACTAGTTTATTATAACTGAAATGTGTCATGTACAAAGAGCCCTGTGTAATTCTGAGTCATATTTAGACCCTTTACTATGTTGGTGTGGTATTACAGCTTTGCTTACACAATGCAGGTACTTTGGCCATAGTGGGAGAGATCATGTTCCCCCTGCCCTCAGATCCACAGGTATTGGAGTCAGAGCCACCAATGGCATAGGGCCCCTGCATGGTCAGCTCCTGCATCCCACTGAGACCATAGGAACTACACCTACACCTGATAGGGGAGCTCTGCAATGATCCTCCCCCTCCCATGCAATCCAGTCTTTTATATGGCTAAAGCATTCTGTATATGAGAAAGGGTAACTGATAACTTTGCACGACAAACACAAGCAAATACCCTCAGTGCTATATGATTAAGTGATCAACCCTTAGGGAAAATTTCTATAGAAATTACTAGAAGATGAGGATTTTTCTATAGAAAATTGTTCTCTATTAAATTCTATAGGATGATTAAAAATCTATGGAAAGATTAGCATTATCTAATCAATTCAATTTTTTAAAAGAACTATTCTAATTTCTATAGAACATTATTGGTTTCATGCCTATGTAATTCTGCAGGACTTTCCCATAAGAGATTACAGATTATCACTGTGTTTCCTATATTAAAAATCTCAAGTGAGAGCTCTTAAACAGCTGCAACCATTTCAAGCAGGCTGTTGCATTGTATTATAGGAAAAAAGCCTACCATAGCAGTCCTTTCTCTGTGAGCGAAGGCCTGGCTGTGGAAATGAAGCAGCTGGGGTGAAGCCAAACAATTCCCCCAGACAAGGAGACACTAAGGAAGGGCTTTATTGCCATTATAAATCTTTGAGTTAAGAAAAATCAAATTTCAGAACATTTAAATGTTCATTCTTGGAATTTCTGTTGCTTGGCTAGAAACATTCTGTGAGCAGAGGGGAGAATGATTGCTGCTGCTTCGATTGCGGTGGTTTTCAAACAGGGGTACACGTACCCTTGAGGGTATGCAGAGATCTTTCAGGGGGTGCATCAACTCATCTAGATATTTCCCTAGTTTTATAAGAGACTAAATAAAAATCACTAGTGAAGTCAGTGTTTACAAACACAAAGGTCATACAGACAATACGTTGTTTATACTGCTCTATATACTATACACTGAAATGTAAGTACAATATTTATATTTCAATTGATTTATAATTATATGGTAAAAATGAGTAAGTAAGCAATTTCTCAGTAATAGTGTGCTGTGACACTTTTGGGTTTTTATGTTTGATTTTGTAAGCAAGTAGTTTTTAAGTGAGGTGAAACTGGGGATACACAAGACAAATCAGACTCCTGAAAGGGGTATAGTAGTCTGGAAAGGTTGAGAGACACTGTCTATCTGTTCTCAATCAATGAAATTCCCCCCCCTGAAAAAGGCCCACAAAACACTAAAGGCTTAAGTGCTGCATAGGGCCTTGTATGGGCCTTTTGCGCGGGGGTGTAGTTCTCTGCTTAGGCAGAAATTGATGGGCGCCAGTCACAGCACTATTTATTCCAACAATTATAATTCTACTGAATAAAATCAAGTTTAAATGAGCTTCTGCATACATTAGGGGTAATATAGCTGGGAGACAAGGACTGCCTGAGTACCAGTCTGAAAACTGAGGTTTGGATGCCACAGACAAGTCAGTGCTGTAGTATTGGCTACCATGTTTTAAAAAAAAAAACAATTTCAGTCATATGGGGGTAATGCAGATAAACTCTGTCCTATCTAAATGCACAATGGCATACATACATTTATAGACCTCTATTCAGCGAAGTACTTAAGCTATGTTTAACTTAAGTGCTTTGCTGAATAGCCATGGACTTAGGCACATGCTTACATATATTGCTGAACTGGGGCCACCATGTACAAACATTTTTCTGCTATCACACCTTTTGGTTATATATGATTTTATGTTTTAGTAATAAAGATTTCCTTTCAATTTTACCTCAACCATAGGACAAGCTCATGAGTCAAATTCTGCCATCAGTTACATGCACACAATGCCATTGACATCAGTGAGGTTGCACAGGTATAACTGAGGACAGAAAATAGTTCCATGGCCTTTGGATATTTTTTCCAATAGTCCTTTGCTATTCAACCAGAAAGCCAATCTTTTTGGATCTGGCAAAGGTCTGAAGTCACTTTAAATGCCTTTTGTGTTATTTCAATGGGAAATGAAAAGCACATTTTAAATAATACCATCCGAATATATTTTAACAAAATATTCCTGGACATCATCCTCTGAACCTACTGATCCAGAAACAGTGCTCTTCCAACTTCCTCCTTCTTTGCTTGACCCAAATCAGGGCATTTGCAATTCTTCCAGTTAACTTTTTTGAAGAAAAACCATTTGAACATTCAAAATAAAGGCTTAGGTGTAGGTGAGAAGCTATTGGAAGCTGCAGCCACCTCAATATTTTTACTTAAAATATTCACTTTTTCCCCTTACAGTACTATAAACTCGATTTGTTTAATAGTGCTTTACCCTTACCCATCTCATGTTTACTTGTTTAATGAAAGCCAAAACATGTGAATTAAATACTTTATTTGTTATAAAAAGGGAAATTTTAGAACTCTGCATTCATAGATTAATGGCTACTGAAAGCTGAAGCCACACAGAAAGTCATTAGTAGTTTATGGCTGTTTTGTGGGCTAAGTGAAACATGTTGGTATTCTCAGGCTAATTCCTAGTGGTCAAGAGTTCACATAACCCTCTCCCCTCTCATCTTCCCCGCCCGCAAAATACCACAATTATCCTTAATTGGCATTCTTGTTGACAGACTCAGACAAATCCCAAGGACTGATGGCCTAGCCAGGGGTAATCAATTATTTTTTTGTCAAGGTCCAAATTTCTTGCTCAAGGTACAGTCAAGGTCCAGACTCCAAAGAAACATTTTTCACACCACAATAACAATAATGATAATAATAAGTAAATAAAAAGATTTCGTGGTTCGTTCAAAAGCATCTGGTGGTCTGCATTTGTCCCGTGATCTGCCTATTGACTACCCCTTGCCTAATCCAAAGGCTGCTGAAGTTAATGAAAAGATTCCCAAATGACTTCAGTGGACACTTTGGCCAGCATAGCATGTATGACTTGGGAGGAGCTGGAATAAACTATACTGGCAAAAGCATAGCTTTGCCCATATAAGTTGCATCCACAATAGGAACACTTTACCAGTATAGCTTTAACAGCAAAGCACTTCTATTGTAGACCTGGCCATATTCACAAAGAAGGTGAGTTACATTACAGGGACAGTGTAGGAAGCTTGCACTATAACCACCTTTGCTATTTCTGTTCTATGAATGACATGAGGACTTCAGTCTCCTAGGCTGTCAGACTGGCACATTTCCAAAGCAATGAATTCATTTTTAAAAAAGATTGTGGTCAGGCAAAGAGCTGAACCTTTTTTTAGCGATCTGGCTGGTTTTAAACAACTAAAGTCATGGGACTTCCATTATTCCCCAAGGGAAACTATTCCACAATCTAATAGATCTCAGTGTCAGAGAGATTTTCCGGATATTCAGATGTAATTCATATGCATGAATTATGAGCTCCTGTCGACATCACATCCATTGTGGCATTCTTAGGGCCTGGTTCGTTTAAAATTATATGCTCTAGTTACGCAGGGTTTCTGTGCACTAGGGCAAAATGCCTTTTTAAGATTAATACATTATTATTCAATTCATTTACACTTTTTTCTCAGTGAGAGTGGACACCTCTCAGTTACACACCCCACAAGTGCACAATCCCAAATGGAAGTGGAGTCGGAAGAAGAAGGATGAGCACACAAAAATAAAGCTGCCCTGTGAAAAACACATTAACTCTTTTATGCAGATATTTACGTTGGTATTCAGATAAAAGAAAGTAATAATCGATATAACATTTGGTACAACACATTATGCTTATGAAGTCATTCTTCTTATAGAAATAAACCCTCACGCGTGAATTTTTAAGGCTTTGTTTTCCGTTTTTACTGATTTTTACAAAAAAATTCCGGGGTTTTACAAAAGCTATTATTCATTTTATACTGATTTTCACCTGAATTTTGGACCACTCAAATACATGAAAATACTGATTATGTTAAGAAAATCCAATATATTAATAGACAGATGTGTTTATGTTAATAATAAATTAATCTAAGTGCAAATGTGAGGCTGTCTGTTTAAGTAGGACAGTGTAGTGGAATACACACACACACACACCAATGCATGTGCATATGTGTACATAATGTTAATGTACAGTTCATTAAATAAACCACAGCATTAAATTGCTTTTACTTTCAATACTTTTACTTTTCCCTATTTGTTGCTTTTTTTCTGTCCTCTGGTCTCCCAATATTAATGCTGATATTTACCCAGAAAACAGTGAAGTTAATTTCTGGCACTGATTTTCACCTGTTTTTTAATGTTTGTAATAAACACTGATAAGTTCCCAGGAAATTTTAAAACAAAATGAAAATCAAAAACAAAGGGCCTTGTATATTTGATAACATTTCAGACCTGACCTAAATAGAAATCAAGAAAATAAAAATATGACTCTCAACAAAAGGGATCCTGAACAAGAAAAAGAAGAGAGCTACATTCCACAAATGATGGCCCAGCAGAGTCAAACAAGGAACTGAACCAATGAAGACAAGAATGGCTAGGAATTTAATATTTTCACCTTTCACCATTAATGCTATATGTGAAACTAAAAAAAGGTAAGACAAGTTATCAAAATCCACTTTGCAAATGTTGTGTATTAAAATGACAGTGTCCCAGCTTTCAAAAGGAAACTGTCTTTTGTTTTATGAAAAACAAATGTTGAAAGAAGTCTGAATAGTGTTTCACTTCCTTGCAAAAATGTGATTATTTTGGTGAGAGTTTCTTGTGATGAGAATATTTTTGCTCAGCTACAGGAACTTCACCATCCTCTTTGTAATCCATTTGTACAAAATCAAAAATATCACAATAGATACAGAAACAAAAGGAATACTTTTTGAAGCAAACAACCAGAAACACACTAGAGTTCATTTTCATCTCAATACATGCCTCACTCCCATTAATGCTACGTGAATTCCAGTGCAACTAGATGAGAATAAACACATTAATTTTACCTGAAGTCATGCAAGAAACCAAAAACCACGTTTGCAGTGAGGATGCTATTCATTCAGTACAACACAATTTTGCAAGAAGGCTGTTCCAGATAGCTGGAACTGCAGAGAAGATTCTCCCACGAGCAGCGTCCGTACTGTTAAAGAGAACTGAGTGCTAGATGAGTAAATAGAGTTGGAAGCATATCAGGTCTGTGAGGCTGGAGATAGTCCAAGAAGGATTTTACGACAAGGGTCTTGATTTACTTCCAAGCAGGTAGCAGTATCTCCAGGAGTCAGCAGCTTTAAATTTTGAATAAGGCTCCATAGAAGCCTGTCAACAGAGCCTACCGTGGAAACATGCTAAATAAGCATACCTCCTGATTGTCTAAGACCCATCCTTCTACCAGCTGGATCACCTCACTTTCTGGGCTGTGCCAGTCATCTCTGAGTTCCTTCTCTCTACCAATTAAGGAAAGGTTGCAAGCAGTTGTGTCCTTAGCTTTGCTCCAGATTGACTTTCCATCACTCAGGGCTTGACAATTCATGGCTGAGCGTAGGCAGTGAATCTGACCCAAGGATAGTCATTTTGAATTATATCTTGAAATGATGAGATGGCAGTGGAATTTCTGAGCATGGAGGTGGTTCACACTTCTTTGTACATCTGAGAAGGAAAAGCAGCAGCATTCCATACATGCTGGAGTCTGGAGGGCTAGGAGTTCAGAAGGCCATAGAGAAGGGGGATATAGTAATCAAGAGGAGATGAAATCATGGATAGAGATGGAGTTACGGCAATGGTATGTATAGGCAATGTTGTGGAGGTGATGAAGCAAGATACGATGACACATGGAATATGGGAAGAGATGGAAAGTCCAGAGTCAAGGACAGTGCCAAGATTATGAATAGGGGAGGCAAACAGAAGGTCTGAGTCAAGAAGATAAATAGAGGGAACTGAGTTATTGGAGGATGCGTTGTTTGTCTAAGAGAAGCATTTTTGTCTTTGAGGCTTTTAGCTGACAGAAGATGAAATGAAGTCACAAGGTTACTTGGTCAAGCCAGGCACAGCGTCATTAAAGTTATCAAAAAATAAGAACAGTTGAATACCATCAGTGTAAAAGTGGTAGCTAAGGATAGTGTAATCAAAAAGACAAATACCTAAGCTCAAGGAAGAGTGCTGACATTTCTTGGAAATTATTTCAAATGGTAATGCAGGAGAGAATAATATTTAATACACAAATAGAGCATGCATTTTGACAACTCACTGTATTTTCACTCATTCTCAGAGCTCCATATTGCTCTTAGATATGCAGGCGTGCATCATTAATGGGAGTTACATGGTTGAATTCCCATGCATCATGCTCAGAATGAGAGTTGTGTGGCTAACCTATCACACACAAAAATTACTCCTTACTGTCTTCATGCTTCTCACAGCTATATTGTCACTTGCCCATGTGGTGTAAACCTCTGGCCTGTTGGAAATTTGCTTGGTCACATCAAATAAGACTCCCAAGCTCAGACATATTACTGTATATTTGTTCCCCTGGTGTGAGCTTTTCTAAGTATTTGTGTCACTTCTTTCATGTTCGTGCTCTGCTGTTTTGAACCTTTTAAAAATGAACTAAATATATGAATGGAACAAATAGAAGGAATTTATACTAAAACAGTTACATTTAATGTAATTATTACATTTATTTATTGAGGAGAGACAGTGTGTGTGTGTGTATTTGGAGGGGGGGTATGGTCACTACGTCTATAGATCTCCAAAACATTTATTAAATTCATCTAGCAGGGAGTGTCAAGGCTTCTGCCTTCGTAATGTGCCAATGCTTGTTCAAGCTTTTCAATGCAGTGCTGAAACCAACCTCGACACAGCACTGAAGCAGAAGCCCTGGTGCTTGAGACTACGGAATGAATGGAGTAAGGTATTTGAAATTTATCATGGCTGCCAAGAACTGCTCAGCAAGCTAAATTTGTGATGTACACATGTGTATGATTTACGCATGTAAATGATAAATACAAACTTGAGGACACGTCAAGAGGTTTAGTTCAGCCCTGCTCCCCACTTCACCACTACCTTTTATGGTTATTTTTCAATTATAAATCAAGTGTGTGTGTGGGGAGGGGGGGGAGCTCTAGCAGAAAGAAATCCTCAAAACTGCTCTAACCTTATTTTTAAAAAAGCAAAACTTCTATAGTGGATGAATTCATTTAGGGAGAGAGTTTTAAAGGCAGAAATGGCATTTAGACACAATTAAAAATGTCTCCCAAGAATCTTAAATGGAGAGACAAAAACCACAACTGATGTTATAGAAGTGATCAACATGAGCAAGGAAAAACTAAAGAGGAGTTTTCAGGAATGGATAGGAAAAGGTGGCCAAATGTTTACAAATATGTCAAGGGCCAAGAAACTGTTTTAGTGACCCCTCAAATAGAAGGCTTGCCATGGGAATCAGCACTTCAAATCCACTCCAAAAGAGTAGAAGGCTTGAGAATGCTGTGCTTAGTGAGTCCAGGAAGGAAAAAGTACTGTCATGAGCGGGAAAAGTTGGTGCAACGAAATATCTGTGAGCTGCCATGGAACATAGAAGGGAAGAGAAAGCAGCACGGTCCAACGGACATGGCACAGGTTGGGGAATGAGGAAACCTGGGTTCTCAAATGCTGACTTTTGCTGTGTGAACTTGGGCAAGTCATTTAACTGTCCTTTGCCTCCGTTTCCCTCTTCGTAAAATGTAGAAATAATAATGCTTGTGCAGCTTTAAAAAGTGCTTTTAGAACTACTGATATGGACTAAAAGTCGCTATATAATTACAAAGTATTATTATTTAAGATCCAAGGAGGTTTATAGTAAAGGAGATATATTTAAATTATATTCTGAATGAGCCAGAGTGGCAGATGCAAAAAGGGGCTGGACTGTGGAGGCAAATGGCCAAGGAGAGCCTGCTATATCAAAATATGGTAAAAACACATACCATATTACTCAAAGCATGGGTTACCTCACTGACGACATAACCTGGAGTGGAATTGAAAACACCGGAATGGAATTGATCTGGTGAAAGATGGAGACGAAAGGCTACTTTTATATGAGTACACAGAATGAACTAAGTGATTAGTTGTGTATCGTTATCAGTGAGTCATAGACACAGAGGAGAACAAATGTACAACACCCTCTAGATGTTGTGTGATTGGCTGCTGGCATAAGGGAGAGTAAGTTCAGTCAGGACAAAGCAGGAGATTCAAAAGTTCCCAATCCATCACTTTTCTGTGTATAATGGTCCAAACATTGCAACCCTAAACAAGTAAGTCTATCAAATGGTCAGGCAGAAAACAGAAAGATAATTAAAATAAGGATGAGGTAATAAGAAAGAAAGGACTGGTCCTTTTGAAAGAGAGAGAGAAATAAAACTCTCCAATCCAATGTCTTTCTGAATGCTTCACTGTCACCCTTTCTTATATATCACCTACGTTATTACTCTTTGGTTGGACAAAGGATGTTGGTTTTTAAATTGTTTTAAAACCCAAACTGGCATACTTATTGAGCACAAATGTTTTATTGCCCACAGATGTGTTTGCCACTACTTTCAGTGCTCATCAAATCCTCTTTGTGGTTTTAACCGTATGATGTGTTCCTATTTTGAGAGCTTGATGAAAGTTCCAGTTAGCATGTTATTGAAGAAGTAGTGATGTGAAAGAAAGACCAGCTGCAGTTTAATACCAAATGGAATATGCCCTCTAAGCTTTCAGAAACATTTCCTAATATTTTATCCATTCATGTTTTAAAGAAGAAAATCCTGCATTGAAAGGGAGGATTCACTGTACATCCAGAAATCTGTAAGATACCATCTTCTTATCACTTCTCATCATGCAGATGAATATATTACTATTCAAGAAATAGCAAAAGTAAAAATAAAAAACAATGACTGCATCATTTTTTAATCTCTTGTAGTCTATGTTCAGGTAGCAAGAAATTTAATTCCCGTTGGACCACACTCTTGTGATCTTTTTTTCTTTCATCTAAGATTTATTTTAAATGCTAAGAGGTATTACAATAGAAAAGCATGTATTTTTGCCCTGGTTTACACCCATCATCCTTACCATTACAACAAGACAAAAGCATTAAAGTAAAATTAATCATGTCAAAAGATTTTAGCAAAAACAAGTGAGACCATGCATAAAGCATCGCTTTGTCTAGTGTGAAGTCACGCTCTGATTAAAAACATATAATGAAAGTGAAAGTAATACATCATTGCCTTAGCAGTAGGGTTTTTTGGAAGTGCTATGCAAGTCTGAACACAAAAAAATCTTTATAGGTTATGGCTTTTGAAACTTACAATTATTATAGTTTAATTTTAACAAATGAAACATAGGGTATTTAAAAAAATTCAATCAATCTTAAATGTTACAGTTACGAAGAAAAAGTAAAGTGGTAGGCTAAAACAAGGGGATTCCTGGTAGGTTTTATGGTTGATAATTAAAATATAAGCAGCAGCAGCAGCAGGCATGGGGATGTGATACTGAAAGAATCATCTTCAATGCCCACCAGGTAGTTTACTCAGTTTAAAGGAGTATTGAGAGGGTATTAAGTGATGAAGCACCCAGCAGCAGGGCAATGCTTCTGCTGCTAATTGGGGCCACCGAACACCTGTCAGTTCAAGATTAACTAGTGCTACTGACAGCAGTAGTAGCCTATTGCTGCTATAAGACACAGATAACACCCAATTACTTTAAAGTGTGTGTGTGCGTGCGCGCACACATGTGAGAATATGGGTGACTCAGCAAAGAACAGTTTACTGTATTAAATGTGTTCACTACACATTACCATGTAGCTTGTAAAATCTTCTACTGTGCTTGGACACGAATGTGCAATAACAAATATTTTAAGATATATAGCATTGTGCATCCATTTATCTCAAATTAGAATTGAGCCCATTGAAGGTAAAATTAGATGACAATATATTCTTTTAAAACACCACACTTCCCGCTCTCTCCTTTGTTCCCAGCCTAAGAAACAGCTACTCTGAGAGAAGTACTAGCAGGGAAAAGGGGAAAATACACAATAATACTGGACTGTAAAAAATCTAATGAGCCCATGAGCCATAACAGTCTTGCTTATAGAGGATGACATTAAAATCGGAAATGGGTGCATGTCTCCCCTCCTTCTCTGGTCCTATGAAAAAGGTGAGTTATTTTCCTGATACCTTCAGAATTACTCCCATTAGTCCTGATGCATTAGTTGCTTTGCGAAGCCAGGAACAGAGAAGAGGGCAGTATCCCTTGCCAACGGATCTAGTCATCTAGTGTGAACAAAGCAAAATTTTTATTTTGCAAAGCTCTCATACTGAACAGCTGTGGTGCTCAACCTGCAACTCTTTTCATACCCCTGAGTATCATGGTTTTTGTGGAGTCTGTGGTTTCCAATGGATGATATTCTTGCTTTGCTTGTATCTCACATAAGGCATCTCATGGAGCACTGAGCAAATGGACTGGTGCAAAAGCCACTCTGTCTCTGAGAGGTGCGGGTAACCACCACTCTCTAACAGGTTAACAGGCCCAGTTCAAGAATATCTGGGGCTCCTTCCTGAGTCATTTGATACAGTCTCCCAGTTGCAGGATTTCATTTGCTATCTTCTCTTCCCACCCTCACCTGCCCCATGCTCCGATGACACACCACTTGTAGGAGTGAAGGGAGAGATGGGGAGAATAGGTAATATGGACAAACCAGGATCCAAATTCTGTGCATATTTATACCAGTATAAATCCAAAGTGACTCTAAGAAGTCAGTGGCATTTGTTAAGATTTACACTGGTGTAAATGAGCATGGAATTTGGCCTCTGGGGAGTGGATGAGGGATGTTAGGAAAACAGCTGATGGAGGTTTTCTGTTAAGGAAGAACATCCATTGTATCTCAGCCATTGATGAGATAAAGCGGGAGAAATCCTGAATCTCCATGGGGCTTATCATCACAGCACTCTGTCAGCATGATGCAGCTCATGCTCCACCCTATGGTTCACTGCAGAATGAGCAGTAAATTTTTCACTTCAATTGATGGTGTCGTCATGACTTGGGGGTGCCCTGTGGCTCTGGGATGGGCAGCATTGTCTGAACTGGTCGTGCTGGTAAGACAGATACAAAAGAGGACCCTCTCCTCCCTCCCTAGCAGTCAGGAATTTGGGTAAAAATAGGAAAACTATTATTTTTTTCAGACACTATGCACTGAAAACCATATGGGAGAGAACCAGAGAAATATTCCATTTCTAAGAACCAAGATTGTGGGGTACGAATAAAAGAGATATTACAACAGAAAATAAAGATGGCACAGTGTACTGGAACTGCACTGCAATATTTGTCTCATGTTCTGCAACAAATATAGGGTGGCACTGTCTTGTGATAACTAAACACCACTACACATGCTGATGCAATGCCATGACTGAAATGCAATGTCAGGGTGTTGTGCTGTGATTACTTTCTGGTTCTCTCCAAATCCATTCATTTATGATATTCCTCTCCTGCTCTTCAAGTTTATGTACCACTGTTCTGTAGTGTTAGTTTATGTTTTATGGAGAGATTCGGAAGAAAATTCTACTCACCTTTCCTTGTTTCCCTTGGTTCCTGTGTTGCTTCGTGGTGAACTAGGTAATGGTGGTGGTGATGGGGGGAGGAGGGGTTATAGAATTGTAAACAGCTTAATGGCTATTTCAACCTTTCATAAAGGTTTTAAATTGTTACCTTTCATTATTTAGGGAGTATCTGTAATACGTTCTAAGAAGATGTCCCTGTTACATTTGACCTTTTCCACTGTGCAAATATTGATATTTTTTTGTGTTCCCAATACGACATAAAGTGTGTCTTCATAGCACAGTTAGCTTGAGTTATAACTTGAGTGTTACCCCTAACTTGACACCTGTCCACACACACAAATCTCTACCTCAAGTTAAGTGGTGCTTTAAAGCTCAAGGTAAATCACTTGCTGAGGGGTGTGGGGGGCTGATGCTTGAGCTAGCAATGCAGTGGGGATGCAACAGCTGAGTTACAACTCATCAGTAGTAATCCAATCACTCTGCTAATCCGATCACTCTGTGCTGCTAACCAAATCACTCTGTGTAACTCCAGTTTTGTTTTACAGTCTGGTCGCTCTCACTCAAGCTAGGTTTCAAAAAGTCCTATGCTAGCGTGCACTAGGGAACTTTGAATTCACACCAGCAGGGTCTACACAGACCAGTTATTGTGCATCATATTAGTGCGCACTGCTGCCCCATGTAGGCAAGCCCTCAGATAACTGCTTGCTAGAGGGCAACAGAAAGAATATGCTTTATTTTGGTAAGCTGCACAAAAATACTCTTTAAAAACTTCTTGAAGTTCAGAATGATACTTTTTTAAAAAATGGGCACTAATCCAAATTCATCCATTGCGTAACTCAAATTCAGTCATTTCAATTACATTGTGTATGAACTGGGGCCAATTAATTTAGAATCTGAACAATGTTCTTTACCGGACTATACATATAATATTAGCATGGTTCAATTTTTCCCCAAACTAATGAATAGTATCCATTTAAATAATCAGCTGTCAAATTTCATTCCTATAAAAGTATATTTGCAAATATAAATAGATTCAGGACACTGACCAGGTCCTAGACCAGGGGTGGGCAAACTTTTTGGCCCAAGGGCCACATTGGGGTTGCAAAACTGCATGGAGGTCCGGGTAGGGAAGGCTGTGCCTCCCCAAACAGCCTGGCCCCCGCCCCCTATCGCCCCCTCCCACTTCTCGCCCCCTGACTGCCTCCCTCAGAGCCTCCAACCCATCCAACCCCCCCTGCTCCCTGTCCCCTGACTGCCCCCGGGGCCCCTTATACAACCCCTGGCCCTGGGCTAGCCTCCCCGGCTGGGAGCTCAGGGGCCGGGCAGGACGGTCCCGTGGGCCGGATGTGGCCCGCGGGCTGTAGTTTGCCCACCTCTGTCCTAGACAGTGAGTATGCAATGAAATAATATCAGTCATTCCGTTGTAGGCCAAGAACATGAGTCAGGAATCTCCTACTCTACAGAGAGCTCTAGTTCACTTGTGCCTCACTGTGAGGTACTGTATTTTACAAAATAACATCAGAAGAATAGATTACTTGTCTTACAAAACACATTGTTTGTACTGACTATTATTATCCTACAGATTTTTCTTAAAAGTAAACTGTCATGATAAAAGGCAATATCATCATAGTTTTGATGGTTGAAATGTCATTACTGACATGTCTACCAGAACGGAGTGATAAATGCAGACTTTTCTAGACTATAGTTCATATCTTCTCTTTAATATTGCTTTTCTTACACAACATCATCTACTACTAATTCAGAGTATTGGTACCTAGGGAGTCTTCTTGTTGTAGTTCGTAGATTATGCCAGTTTAGTTTCACTGTGTAAACCAGCTTGAAGAAGCATTATTTCAAGCACTACATCTCATCTATCTTTACTTTTGCTTTGTCTTATGAACAAATACTATTTTGGCTTCATCCTATTAAAAGATTTTGTATAAAAGTATAGAATTTTATAAAAGATGTTTCACTGTGAAAACTGGAAATCCATTAGGAAATCCAAGTTTTACTAGCTGTCCAGTTTAAGAAGTATGGCTTTGATTTATGGCTCAAAGTTGTTCATTTATTATTTTATCTATACTGCCTTGGTTAAAATTTAGTTTTATTGACCACTGCAGCCAGTCTAACCACAAGGGGGCAAATACACACACAGCCTGCTGCTTTCAAGAAACTGATTTGATTCCATGACCAAGTTAGATTGGGAATTGTAACCAATATAACAATAAGTTCCAAATCTCAATGCTTGAGGCAAAACACTTGCTGTAAAACACAATCACCCTTTAAGAAAGGAATGGGGTGAAAAATTCTATACATAAAGCCTCTAAGCACTATTTACTGTAGCTGATACATACCACTAATATGCTGTGAGCAACGGATGTAGAGGACAATGGGGGAAACTACCTTTAATGACTATGGACAACACATAAATGCTGAAGAGGGAAACAAAAGTGCAAAACACAACAGAAAGTGTGTTCTAAAAGGCATGGTTAGTCAGAGAGCTGAATCTGAGAAATTGCCTCCAACTTCACATTATTTTTGAAAAATACTAGCTTATATGTGTTGCGGTATGAAAGCTTTGCAAGTTTACTTTTAAAACTTACTGGAATGATTTTAAGCCAGTTTAAATTAGGCCTATTCCATTACAAAATTAGCATCTTCTGCAATCTCAATTTATTGCTCCATTGTGAAACCTCTTGTGATACATAAACAAATCTCTGAAGGGAAACAAATCAATAAAATGTCTAATTTAATTAACCATGGTTTTAGATTCATCAAGACAACTCTACACAAAATAAACCACTTACTTGTCAGTATTTTCCATGTCTTCTTTTCATCATCATAATACTGAACCAAATTGCTGGGTAGCCGGTCAGGTCCGGGAGGCAATCCTCCGACCAGTAACAGCATTTTCTTATTGGAGCGAATTCTTCACCCAAAACAAGAGAAAAGATGAATAATTACATTATTGTAGAGTATTTTTAGTGGCTACAAAATCATAACCATCAAAAGAATGTTCACTGCTTGCAGTTTTCTATTTCATTTTTTGTGTTTCTTTCCCCAATCATGTCTCAACAATTTTTTGAACCAAGCAGAAAAATGATCAGAAAAGCTGCATATCCCTCTACTCATGGAATAATAAGCTTCCTTTATGCAATTTGTTAGAGGTTCATTCTAGAACGACCTTTTTCTTATATTATCCCTTTAAATCATCACTCTTTACAGCTGAATACACATGAAATGCTCTGGAGTTGTACTAAGGTTAAGCATTAAAGTTGCATGTCAAAAATCGTATTAGTCAAAATCGTTATTATAAGCCATTCTACACTCAAAGAACCTTGAAAAAATTAAGGTTATGCAGAGAGTTTGTGAGCCAACTCTTTAATCACACACTGAACTTCCAGTACTATAGTTTAGTACAATTAGTAACACCAGGCAAGCAGTTATGGGTTAAACGCTAACTTACAAGTACTTTTTTGTTTGTTTAATTTAGCCCAGACTCCTGCTTTCCCATTCCCCCGCACCCCCCCATTTTCTTTGCTCTCCCCCTGTGCACCACTGGCTATAGCAACACCAATTGGTAAAAATGAGACTGTGATGTTGTTGTGAGCCTCCCCAGAGTGGAGCCCTGCCAATGCTTGCTACTGATCCAGCGGCATGAACCTGCTCGACTGTGCAAAGTCACTCTAATTCCCTCTCTCTGTTTTTCTACCTTCTCCCCCAGGGGGCAACCACTGAAAGGAGTGACTACCCACCCATCAAGAGCTGGCAATTCGCTGCTATTAACCGTGACCGTGATTCCCAATCTGCTTGGCAGTTCTTAAGAATAGGACTGCAATGTCTCATATGCAGTAAAAGCGGTTATATGCACCCTGGCCTCCACCACTATACCTGATGAACGTACATTTCTTTGCAACATTAATGGATTTAGCACAATTGTATGAGAAGAGGGGAAGGAAGTCCCAGACCCCCAGATGAGTCCTGATGCTTTAATAGTCACTTAACATATAATTGAATTTCTATCAGTCACCCTAAGCCTGAAAATGATAAATAAAGAACCCTGATAAAACAATTAATTCTATATATGATGGTGATATAGCATTTTAAAATACATCCATACTATTTATTGTCCATAAGGGACAACATGTTTGCCATAATACACCCTTGCTATACACCACTGCTTTGTTGAGCAGAATAGTGTTATTGGCACTAATTTAGATATTTTTAATGAACATTTCTTGCAAGGAAAGCCAGAGAACTCCATTAATCAAGCTCCATTATCACTAAATTGTGTACTCACATCAATAGGGGGAACTCTCTGCATAGAAACTTCATTATTAGTAATACACTCCAGTAGAGGGAGCCTTATCACTGATGTCCATAGACTGTTTTTTTAAAATACAGTTTACATTATTATTGTGACTGTCTGACAGACTAATTTACATTTATGTTCATACTGTATCCCATTAAAAAACGGTGCAAAATAAACTCTAGCAAGTTTTGATTTTCTTTCAATATTGGTTGCCTTTAGATATGTGCTATCCCACCTGATTTTAATCAGAGGGAGAATGTACAATGGGAGATTCCATCCACATTAAGCTTAGGAATCAAACCTTTTGGATGGTACTGTGAGATGTTGCTACACAGAGTACAATTATAGTTCTAGATATTTGGGAAATATGACAACATATCAGAAAGACAGACAGGGGATGCTATAACAGATAGCTTTATTTATTCTGAAATTAATTTAAGGCTTTTGTAAGTTGTCAAATTGACAGCACAGAAAATGGAAACCCACAGAATTTATACAGCATGGGCAGTGACAGAGCAAGATTCTCCACTGTCATACCAATGTGCTTGAACCCTGATTTGGAGGGAGTCATTCAGTCTTCCTGACAATTCAGTCTTTGGCCTATGCACCAAAACTTCTATTTATTGTCAAATGATGGTTGTTACCAGTCTACTAGACTCCACATGTAAGTGAGATCAGAAATTGGCTCACAGTCATTGCCAGAAGGGACCAGATTCAAACTATGACTTAGCTGTCAAATAAATGTTACCAATTCCCTGAGATGTTCAGTTCTTCCAAATAAAGACTTTTAATGAAAGTATGGTAGATAGAAAATGTGCAACATAAGTGAATGCTAAACTCTTTTTTGTGACTGTACATGTAACTAGTGGCACAGCAAACTGGAGACATGTTAGTTATGCATGATCATCCCTAATGATAGAGAATAAATTGTTTATTCCAACCCTCTTGTGTTATATGTTATAGTTATATCACAATCAATTCTACTTGTATTATAAAAATTTGAATGCTCTTGTAAGATCTAGTTGATAAAGGAGCATATTTCAGTTTTCAACTTTCATCTAATAAACCCCTTTCTCCTCACAGCATAGTGAAAAACCAATGAACAAATAAGGCTTAATGGCTAAGGTGCAAAATGAAATGTCAGACTTAACTTTGAATTTCAAGACTTTGGCAGCATGCAATCCACCCTCAATTTTATTTAAACAAAACCCAATTTGTATATTTACAGTATCCTGAAGAGGGAACGACACATCTATAAAAGAAATATTTATTTTTTAAATGTTTTAGTCAATGAGGTAAATAAGAATAGTTTTATAAAAGTTCATATGAATTCACTAGCCAGGATCTTTTTGAGGAAAAGCATCTGGATCTTCCAGATAATTACTGTATTTTTTTTATCAAAAATATGCACTATTTAATTGATTTATGTTCAGAAACATTCCAATGTATTGGGTAAATACAAGTGTCTATATTTCTTTATAAAGCATGTTTTATTGGGTTGGTAGACTAGATTCAAAGGTGCTTTTCTGAGCTTTGGAGTAAATGCATCTATTCTAGGTTTTGAAATATGTATTTTTATTTACTAGCTCATACTATATACATGTTTGATATTATATCCAGTAATAGTATTACAGCAGAATGTTAACCTATATGCACATATTAAAACATGATACATGTGAAAAATCTCACGGTTCATAGGTAGTAACCTATTTTCAAACATGAATGTAATTAAATAAAAACAGTATGATAAAAGCATAGTCTAAAGCTCATGTGATTTGCTAGCAGAACCCTAAGAGAGATATTTTCCCTATTACATTGCTACTTAGTTATTTTGGTAATATGCAATTATCATCTGAAACACTTCAGATTACAACTGAAACACTTTATTTTTATATTCTATATTTCATAGCATTGTATGTCACATGACATATTAATAGGATCATGATTCACATTCACACTAATATGGCTATTTATATTCCCTGATACTCAGTTAATACTAGTAGATCCCAACCTGGGGAGGTTGAAATGTTGTTGACTGTAGCAGGCATACTTGTGTAGTATTACAAGCTGATATATGCTACTCTAAGTATCCTTTCCTGTAAACGGTTTTTGATACCCAAGCTCCAAGGGGTCTATTCTCCCCGATGCAGACACATACTCCTGTTAATTATTATTATTATTTTCCATGATAGCTGCTTCAATATGAAAATCTCAAAACACTTAATAAACCTTAATTAAGCCTCAGAGAACCCCAAGCCATGTGGAATTTATTTTACCTATTTCCGGGTGTGTAAAGTGAAGCAAAGGTATTTTAAGGCCAAAATTTTAAAACTTGGATGTCTCAAGTCAGGAACAAAAACCAATATATTTAAACACCTATATGAGTGGCCTGATTTTCAAAGATGCTGAATTCCCGCAACTCCTAATGACTTCAAAGGAAGCTGCAAGTGCTCAGCATCTCTGAAAACCTGGCCACTTATTTAGAAGTCTAAACTAACTTTACGTTCACAGGTTGAAAATTTTAGCCTAAAGGCATGCCTACACGGCATTCTTCTTTTGGCAGCGTGTTCAGTACACAAGTATAGCCACCCTAGCACAGCTATAACTGCAGTGGAGCCGGTGACACACAGCTTAGGTGAGTAGAATGAAGACACGCCTGATGGGTGTGGGTATAAGCCATACTTCCCAATCTACACTGCTATTTTTAGCAGTGTAGTGTCCTGCTGCCTCCTTGCTGCTGGAACCTTTCCGCTCTGCAGGAACAGACTTCACCAATAGGGAAAGGCTGTGGCAGGAGGAAGACAGGGAGAAAGACTCAGGCAGCTCCCTGCTACTGAGCCTTTCCCTGATGCAGGTAAAGACTCTGGCAGCAGTGAAACGCTTTGGCAGGGGGGTTTCCCCAGTGCCTCCCCCCTGCCAGACCCTTTCCTTGCTGCAGTGAAAGATTTTGGCAGCAGAGAGCTACTGAAGCCTTTCCCTGATGCCTGAGTATTTCACTGACACGTGTAGCTATCCACCGCACTGTGGACACTTCTTGCTTCTCACAACAGCATGAAGTTACACATATCCTACATGTTGCCCTGCCAGTCGTGTGTAAAATAAATATAGTCTAAGTGACTTGCTCATGGTTATGCAGTGAATCAGTGGTAGAGACAGGCACAGAATTCAGAAGTCCTGACACCCAGTCCCCATCCAAAGCAATTATTCAGTCCTGCCATCTCCATGTTAAAGTAAAACAATACCAGGGAAAATATCTTCCTTGCTGATTTATTTTTTCTGATTAACCACCCCCTGTTGGGCTTTCCTCATCTCTGTAGCTACTGATAGCAGTTCAGAATTCTCTCTGTTGGGGAAGGAAGGAAAACCCCACCTATTCCAGGTCTGAAAGATTTCAAACTGAATAAGAAAACATCATATTAATTAATGTTTAAAGAATAGATTGGAATAAAATACAGAAATATCAATCTATTAACTTTTTACACATACTGTGTATGCTATTAAAAGTAATGAAGAAAACTGCATTTTTAGGGGGGATCCAGATTGGTGGTTATGTTAATCAAAAAACAGAAATTAGTAGATAAAAATGTGACCCCAGTTCAGTAAGCCATGATCAACTTTATGAACATGTTTAAATCCCACTGAAGTAAATTAAGTACTTTGCTGAATGGAGCCTATATAGGCCAACCTAGAACTGTTCAAAATAATAAGTAGTAAGAGTCCTAAGAAAATGATACTGGCAGAATGAGCTGGGTTAGTTACCAGTATAAACAAATAATTATTTTAAGGCTTAGATTTGACCTAAAAGTTAAAAATACATTTAAATATACAGCCTCATTCAGCCCTGGTGTCAGTCCATTAGTTTAAATGAAGTCACACCAGGGATTAGTTTGGCTCACAGTGCCCATGACAGTTCTTGGAAAACTTTTTTCCCAAAAGATGCATCTGAATGGAACAGTGGCCAGTTCATAATGCCTAACAAAGGTCCGAACAGAGAATCAGATTGCTGCACTGCAAATCTCTTCTGCTGCTGTGGCCATCCTCTTGGCCCAGGTTGAGGGTATTGGTCTTGCAGAATTTGCAATAAATCCCTAAAGAACCACCTTGCCAAGTTCTATACAGCCTCTTTTAATGCAAGATATGAGCCATCTGAAGATTGTTTACTTTGATGCTTTTTGTCTTCTGCAGTTTAGATGGAAAGACAAAATAAGTTCTGAGGCTTCATCAATCTTTTTTTACTCTTTATGGGCACTTGGAGAACTCTTTTCACAGCACGTTTACATCACAGCTTTCCTTTTTCATGCTCTGGTTTAGGGCTGAAATTTGGGAAGATAGTCTCTTATGGCTGGTAAACTGACATTGGACATAAGTGGCAGGGATGTTTTAAGAACTACCTTAATGCTGTAGGAGTGCAATATAAGGTCTTCTAAGGCTAATGTATCCAGTGCTGATCCTCTCATTTCACTGGTAACCATGAGTAGAAACATTCATTTAACAGACAGAAGATACCAGGATACAGAGGTTCAAATGTGGGCTTACTGACAGTTTGGAACACCAAATTTAAGTTTCGGTTTGGACACAAATTTTTGGATAGGCTTTATTAGATTCAGACACCAGTTGGGGATGTATACGTATCTGGGATCGTTTATCTGACCCTAATATAACTGAGAGCCAAGGTGGGCGAGGTAATATCTTTTATTGAACCAACTTCTGTTGGTAAGATAGACAAGCTTTGGAGCTACACAGAGCTCTTCTTCAACTGGCAGAACAAGGGTCTAAACTTTTAGAGTACTCAAAGTGTGCCTCAAGGACACGCCCTTCTGTAGGAAGTCTGGGATGTGGGGAATATTTTTTTCTTAGGGTCACAGTTCTTGTCTCAATGCCAATATATGAATTTTAGCCAAATCCTGGAGTGTGCTCTATAGGTTCCCTACATAACAATATCCTAGAAATGATTTGGTTAGAACAACTTTTTTCCCCAACATATTCCTTTCCTTAGGAGGAGGCACCTGTGAGGAACTGAATGAGAGTTTTCTCATTCAGTTTGATGCCATGAAGATGGTATATACTCTTTCTGTTTTTATTATCTGTATAGGCCTG
The DNA here is from genome assembly GCF_028017835.1 of Emys orbicularis. Lineage (NCBI taxonomy): Eukaryota > Metazoa > Chordata > Testudines > Emydidae > Emys > Emys orbicularis. The sequence goes on along the minus strand of NC_088684.1, from coordinate 76,642,856 downwards.
CTTAGCAGAGTACCCAGAGACAATGTGTATATTGTAGTAGAATTAATAGCTACATCTGTCTAAGCCTTCATTTGGTGACTCCAGGAAATAACTTTTTTCCCCATTCATTTTCTAGGGAGAGGAAGGGATGATTGGGGATTGACCTGCAGACTATTTGAGGGGTTGGGGATCTGGGACAGGAAATGGTGTATGATGTTGGGTAGAGGTTGGGGGAAGTTAACAAGTTGGGGGAGTGACCTGTTGTGGGGATTGATGTCTGTCTGTGATCTTCTTGATCTATTGAAATGTTTTAATTTTTGTCCAGCACACAGATCACTGGATAAGTACTTCATAAATAAATAAGAAATAAGATACTCATTCCTAGAACATTTTTTTAATCTCTGTCTTGTGATTGACCTTGGAAGCAGAAGTCTAACTTGAGGCTGACTGTATCAATGAGAAATATGATTGAAGATGTCATGATTAAAGCACTACTGTGACTGTTGATGAGGTTGCCTGCTAACCACTATGCTTTTTTTATGTTTGTTTCCTTTTATGTACATTTCCTATATGATTGTCAAGGGAATTTCCACCCACGCTATTAAGACTAATGATTCCTGAGGTGACCCATGAGTTCTGAGTACCTTTCAGACTTTTTTACTTAGTTTCATGTTGTTACTAACATGTGATGGTTTCTGAGTTTATTCTGAAAAGTTAAGATAGCAGGCTTCTCTGTTCTTAGTTCCAGGACACAGATTGAATATCTTCTTATTTGGTGGTTAGATCCCCTGTGTTGTTATATGGACTAAGTATGGGCTGCTATCCTTGAAGGTTGTCCTCCATTATTACTGTTTCTCTCGGAGGAACACCTAATAATGTCCTTTTCATCACTGTCTCCTTACATTACTAGCTTATTATTCATATTGACTAGAGATTGGTACCAGTTCTTCATAAAGAATCTCTGCAGCTATCGCATATGGAATCCTGCCATGGTTGTTATATCAATACATGAAACCACTGTTCCTTGTAGCTTGAGTGAGACACTAATATGTGCTTTCTTTGCCCGTGTTCCATTGTGAATAGCCAGCCAAACTTATCTTCTTGAATCTTTCCTCTGTCAAAGGTATTTCTCATCTTGTGTCACTGACTATATTGAAACCAGTTTTTGTGTGTGGAAATTTATGAATCCATGTTTCTGTATTTCTGTTGCTGCAGAGTTAGTTGCTTCCTATACTTGCTCCTATACTCCTATGATTATATCGACACTAGAAAGTCATCCAAGCACAGGTATTTGTAAATTCACTGAGACCTGAGCTTTGCAAACATGTCTACTAACAACTCAATGAATCCCTGAGGCACTCAATGTGATCTCAATGGAATGAACTTATACTCACAATGTTTAGCTTGCTGAGGCCTGGTCTACACTACGACTTTAATTCGGATTTAGCTGCTTTAATTCGAATTAACGCTTGACCCGTCCACACAACGAAGCCATTTAATTCGAATTAAAGAGCCCTTTAATTCGATTTCTGTACTCCTCCTCGACGAGAGGAGTAGCGTCAAAATCGGTATTGTTAATCCGAATTAAGGTTAGTGTGGCCGCAATTCGATGTTATTGGCAATTAGATGTTATTGGCTACCCACAATGCAACGTTCTGGAAATCGATGCTACTACGGTAGCTTGGACGCACACCACCGAATTAATGGTGCCTAGTGTGGCCGAATACATTCGAATTTATAAAATCGGTTTCCTAAATTCGAATTATATAAATTCGGATTAATCCTGTAGTGTAGACATACCCACATAAGTGAGTAATAGAAACCTTCCATGCCAGTTTTATTGGCATGTAGACCTTTGAAAGATCTATGAATGTTATTAAGTTTCCTGATGATATGGGCCTTTGCTTGATTACAATGTTGGACATATGTGTCAGGGTCCCCACAGCTGAACCCAGACCCAGCGCATTACCTTCAGACACATCCTTAAACCCTGCAGCAGGGGAGGGTCCCTGGCTGCTTAATAGTGTTCCATGCCTGCAGCTATGTTTCCGGTCCTGCTCCCTACTCTCAGCTCCTTCCCTGCTCCTGTCTCTTGCACTGTATTCCTAGATTCACCCCTGGTTTTCTCGCCCTAGCTCAGAGTTCCAGATTTCTGCTCCTGCCCCTGCTCCAGCTAATAATCTGGTTCTGACGCTTGACTTCTGATTCCTGGCTCTTGACAATGGTTCACTACCTGGACTTGATATCTCGGCTCCTGATTTGGGCTCTTGCCACTAGGCCTGGTCACCTCTGCTCCACTAGGCCACCCTCCTGCCCTGACCAGTGGGTAAGATTGACTACAGCCTGGTCCGTAACAGTATGTGGCTGTATGGCGTACTCTACCTCAATTTATTCTTTCCTGCTATCTGTGGTTCCTTTTCATTAGGAAGCAGGGCTTAGGAAATGAGAATTGCTGCTGTTATCTGAGTAGAAGTGATCTTGGCTTGATTTGTCTCCTCCATTGCCTCTGTTCCTAAACATGTTTCTTTTGTATCCTGAGTTCTTTCTAAAATTTCTCCCTGAGTCCCACAGGAGCTCTAAAAGGGCTGTCTGTTCCTTTAAGGTTGGTTATCTTCTTTTCCTCTTGGGTTTCTGAAGGAAAGACATTTTTATTTATTTATTTATATTTTTTTGTCTGCTGCATCAGCTTCTACTTTTTCCAGCTTCTCCCTGAACAGTCTGCTTCTTTCAAACTTGGCAGGTGATAATAGTTCTTCAAAGTTGGCTGTCTGCCTTCCAAGGACACAGCAAGAGATATCTACTAGCAACAATACTGGGTGCCATGGTCCTTAAGGGAAGTTTCAGGAGCCAGTGATTATCTCAGCTATGAAAAATGATGCCAAGAAGTATTTTGGATGATAGATTTTAACTTCCAGTCCTTTGAAACTTCTATATATTTTATTTTGTTACACTAAGCAGGAGCTGGATGGCAAAGCCAGTGGTGAATAGAGCTAGATGGGAAATGGTTTATCAGATAGATTTCAAAATTGTTCCCACCCTGAATATGGACAAAAAGTCAAACTCAAAATTTTTTAGTGAACCATAAATAATAATACAAAAAATCAGTTCAGGACAATTGAAACATTTCATTTTGATCATTTTGAAATCTTTGTTTAGAGACTATCAAAACATTTTATTTTGATTTTAAGTGGAGTGGAGTGGATTTCTGAGTAGAGAAATTAATTGAACTAACCCATTCCTGCAAAAAGTTTTGGTTTCAACAAATTAGCATTTTCCAGAGAAAAAAATATTTTGCTGAAAAATTCCCAATCACCTCTACAGTGGACTCCAGCCCAAAATTTCTCCTAAGGGGCCCCACTAACTTCAAATATGTTTCTTCTTTTGAGAAGACATCTTGTTGTGCAATAATAATCATGGCCTTTGTCAGGGATGAAGCTGCATTCACTTTTTGGGATAGAGAGAGACTTCGCTGCATTTTCTAAGACTTACCTGAACTATCAAATAGTGATCTTATTTTTACTGGGATTTTCCCTCAATGTGTGTTTAACAGAACTCAGATCTCTTTCTTGGGAAAAAACATTAGCTGTTGATTTTATTTTCTGTCTTCAGCTTTTCCTCACAAATATCCAGGTTGGTTATCACTCTTTTGAATACGGAGTTGAATGATTCTACTGAGGTAGACCTTTCATTTACAATAGCCAGCAATTACAGATTCAGAATTTCAGAGTTCTCCTTCCTCCATTGAGGAACTTATCTGCCTTCAAGATCCATGTGCAGAAGGAAACATGTGCATGAGGCTATCCTCCTTCAGCCATCCTTACCTCTGCCCTCCAGGGGATTGGGATGCATGCTGGGGAAAGGGCAGCAGAAGAATGGATTGGGGGCTGGGAGGGGAAAATCCCACTCAGAACACTAGTACGGCTGGGGAACATGCACATCCTCCTCCCTCTGGCTCCATAGTACTAACATGTAAAAGATAATACAGCCTGCCTCTGCTTGTTCCATGAAGCCTCCTCACCGATGGGGCGCCTCCTTTAGGTGAATTTCTGGGGAAACTGCAATTAGAGCAGTGTTCTCAAGGAGTGGGCCACTGTGGGGAGAAGGCCTCATTGAATGACTCAGGTTGACCTCCTAAGAATCCTCAAAGTTTGTGAGCGGGCCCCACAGCAGGTTTCATGTGGTAGAGGGTGAAGGCACATCCAGCCCCTTCCAAACCGAATGACTGAGGAGTAACCCTGTGAAGAGATTTCCACCCTCATTAGCTCCCTCCCAGTGAGATATTTTATAATTTCTGCTAAAATAATGGGATCAGAGGATCTGGTTAAAAACTCTCTTTAGCAGAGGACTTGATCGGAGATTCAGAAAAGTGCTTTTTAAAAATAAATAGCCTATACTTCGTTGATGGTCCCCACACTGGAGACCATCAAAACAGTCCTTGGGATGCTGTAGGAGATGTGTTTCTCCTTGCTCACACTACAGTTGGGCCTAGAAACTGGATAGCACTTAACCCCACTGTAGTTGTGAAGCATTTCATCATCTCATCTGTCTAATAAGGATCCCGCTGAAGAATTGTCCTGACCTACTGTTTAAGTAGCAGTCTCGCTGGAGTCTCAGTATCCCCTTCCACAATGGTCAGATCTTTAATCCTCCCTCTCTGTCTTGGATATATTAACATACCTATGCTTACACTTTGGATGCACAAATGGATGCACATAAGGCAACTGAAACTAATTAGGATTAAACTGACTACAGTTCTTTGGTTCATTTCCCTGCAGCCTCCAATGTCAGTCTCTATTCGGCAGCTCAGTTGAGAGAGTCCTGTTGTAGGTACAATTTACAGATATTAATTCAGGCACATAAGGCCTGATCCAAAGCCTACTGAAGTCAATGGAAAGCTATGATCCAATTCCACTAAAATCAATGTGAGTCTTTCCACTGATTTCAATGGCAGAAGATTGGGCCCTGTATTACCAGACCTCTGGATATTTGTATAGAGGTTATTACAGCAACCTATGTACTATCCTCTTTATCATATGGTACAAACACACATATACACATATTTCCATAAAAAAGAGTTGGCCTGATTCTGCTCTCACTTATGCCAGAGTAAGGCCCTGATTCAGTAAGAAAAGCCAATGGTGAAATTCCCATTGACTTCAGTGGATCCAAAATTTCTCCCATGTGACTAACTTTAAGCATGTGAGTGATCCAACTGGGCATGTACTTAAGTACCTACCTGAAGCAGGGTCTATATCAGGAGCAAAGAAGTCAAAGAAGTGACCAGTGCAAAATTAGTAAAAGGGACACCAGAATAAAGTTAAGTATGTGCTTAAGTGCTCTGCTGAATCAGAGCCCAATTATTCAGCACCTTGAAGGATCAAGCCTCTAGCATACCACAGTGTTTAATGGGAATATTACTCTTAAACTTTCTTAAAAATTACAGTTTAGTTGTAGTCTGAAAGGTAACTTTGCAAAAAAAGTCATTATGGGATTCCATCTTTATTGTCTCTGTGGCTTCCAGAAAGAATCTGCTTGGTTTATAGGTGGAAATCTGTTTTCTTTTACTAACTGAGACTCCTGAAAATCCAACATGAAAGTCAAACTGGACTCTTTCTAGCTCATGCATTAGCAACAATACAGATTTTGCATTTGGAACTCAGTAAATAATTCTGTTCCTTCTGCATGAGCCAGAATAAAATCCAGTTCCCTCTCCCATAGCTATATTGGCTCTGCAGTGCTGAAAAGAGTGAAAACTTATTTTACGCAGTATAGTAAATAGATATGACTCAGAACACATTCAAGGGACATCTCTGTTAAGTAAGATGGTACCATTTTTATGTAGCTCCTTTTGAAAGCAAAACAACCATATGTTAAGCTTTCTGATATTTACTTTTCCTACTTGGTGAGAATTTAAGAAATGTGAGTAGGTCAAATCCCAAAGTAGTTGTGTGCTATAATTTTCAAGTAGTACATTAGAGACAAAGGTGTTGTTTTACGTAAGGAAGAAAGTTATCAGGTGAATTTTTAGTGTGTGTGTGTGATCTTCCCAATTTCTTCTATGCTTACCAAGCAGATGTCTATGTCACTGTGCTGTTTACTTCTCAGTGATTAAAAACTTTAGTGTACATAGGGAGTAACTTAGTTCTTAAAGACCCATGAATCCTTTTTGAATAACCTTTTATCATTTTTTTGAAGTTCTAATCTATTAAGGTTATTATTGCTCCCAGGAAACCAATAGTGAACTTTGACAATCCTACAAATATTTCTTTTCATCCATTTATTTTATTGTTCAGTAATTTTTAGATATTATTTTTCAAATTCATATTTCCAGAAAATGTTGCCATATCTTTTTTCTTAAAAATAACATTTTTACTGAATGTTAAGCCTATCAGAGATCATAGTTTTAGCAAATATATACATAGCAGACAGCAAAAGCTTGTCTGGACAGGTGTATAAGTTTGTCTTCGTTTATTTCTTTCATTTCACTAGGTAAAACAGTACTTCTTACTCAATAGACCAGTGCTTTGTATGTATTCTGAGTCATATTTAGTCAGTAAAGTAAGTAGATACATTTTCACTCTTGTCAGAACTTCAGTGTAGCTAAGAGAGAGGGATCTGAATTTTTAAAGGCATGTGCGGATTAGTACAATCTGATGGAACAATGAGGTGACCTTAAGATCATCAAGACACAACAATGGATCTTGAATGAGTATTATCAATTCTGTGCTCTGCAATCCAGTCCCAAATATGCACAAAATGCATTCTGTATCCTAGTTGTTTTGGTACTTCAATATTTTAACACTTCATGGAAGGTTGTATGTATGTTTGTAAAATTAGATTTAAAATGTTTTAGACCTACCACTTGCGATGCTCAAAACAAAACAGAAACTAGTTACAACACTGTTTCTAAACATATGTTAAAGTTGAGAAGGTGACAGTGTGTTATTCACCTTTTAAAGTTAATAAAAGGATGTCTGGAATATTATCAACAATACCCAGACCTATTCCAAATAAAAAATATGATTTTCATAGTCTCTCTTAGCCAATTAAACAACTGCCATTTAGGAGCCAATTTAAGTCTGTTAAGTACAATCCTTTATGTACTTTCCTGCTTAAAGGAATAGACCACTTCCAGCAGCAGGAGTATCAGATTCTTACAGCATCCATGACACTTGTAAGCATTCAGTGGTCAGAACACCACTACATATCCTTCAAATGATATGGACCAGTGAAGCTGGAAGGTATCTTCACTGAACCAAACAGCCTGGTATCTCAGCAATCCACCAGGACATGAGCCCCAGCATGCCCCAGGGTGGTGTGCAGAATCTAGACTGAAACAGGTAGTGGATTTTGCATTTTGAAAGTCAACTGTTCTGAATGTTGAAATCTAAGGATATTTACCAGAAATACTTTTTGCTGCAAATGTTTGTATTCATTTTTGATTCCAGTATCTAGCAATGGGAATCATTTAGATACTTTGGTGATGGGTGTAAACAAAACCCTAAAACAGACAAACAGAGATAATAAAGGAAGGCACTTACAGTATTTCTAAAGCTAACTCATCTGGGTACATATTAAAATTAGATTTTCAAAAAATATTCTGCATTAACAGTAAAATATCATGTCATTTAAAATCTTAATATTATACCACTCTTTCCTATTAATACCAGGTATTAATAATAGCCCAGTTAGTATTAGTAATAGTTATAATGCAGAGCAAAATCTTCTAAACATGCATTGATTTTTGTAATACTGTGTCTCCATGTTTGCTTTATATCATTCCATTTTTTGAACAAAATGAAGTACATGCCTATTGTAAGAGAAGAAAAATTAAACCCTTCAAATATCCTTTTAATTTAGTTTCCATTTACTAACTACTCATTAAACTATATGGTATGCTTTCACCTCCTGACACTAACCTCACATTGTCAATCTTCTACATCACGATTCATTACCTCATTAATACGAAAATAACTGAGATGTCATAGATATAAACATTATGAAGTCACAAGTTTTGATGCATAATATGTAATTTATCTGAACGTCAATAATATCAGAACAAGTATGACTACAATTCTTCTTACAAAAATCAATTAATGGGATTTAAGTATATGTATTATAGTTTAAAATGTATTGTATTGAAGATGCATCCTCTTTTTTAAAGACAGAAAATTGCGGGGAAATGGCCTATAATAATTACAAGAACTTCTCAAGTCATGAATCTTTACATGCACGGTCAAATCTAACACTTACACTTTAATGCTATGGATTAGGCGTGATATCTTATGGAGTTGTGATGATTACCACAATAGGAAGATGGAAAGCTGACAAGATACTAACTCCTAATGCAAACAGCCCAGGGAGCTCGTAATAGGATTTAAAACTGATGCTAGTAAATCATGCCTGTTTACCATACAGTCTTCTTCCCACATTATATTTTAAGAGGCAGCAACTAAATCGTAATCCTGTTTGCAATACACACCTCTAAAAACAGTTTTGTAAATGGATAGCTACGCATATACCAAACTATACGGTGTTGTAGTGTCTGGAAAACAGCGTAGTATCTTTTCCACTTTGCTGTATTTCCAACCACCCAGCACTGACAGTGGTGTGCAGTGGAAAATTACCCCTCCCTCTCTTTACCCTAGTCAGTTTCCCGTTAAAGGTGTCGTAGCTTCATAAATTAATGGAGAGATTTTAAAAGACAGAAGCTTTTGCTCTCAGATATTAGACAGATCAGCATCAACTTCGGCATCAGCAACTTCTCTGATCACTGAGAAAAGGGGAGGGAACAAAAAAGTTTGTTTGGCAGGGCTGGGGGGAAAGGGTAGCACTGCAATCCTTCATTTCCATCTTTGTCTGATTTGTACTGAACAAGATGACACTGAAGAGATATGACACTTTATTATCAAAAGTCCTTTCCCGGAGACGAAGGTAGGTTAAAATATTACAAAGAGGTACAGCTAGCTAGGGCTATAGCAAAACCTTCTAGAAACGTTAGTTGCACAGCACAATCATTCCATATCAAACTGACCGCACAGATCATAACTAATGGATCAACAACACTACCCACGTTTTTGCTCCTTTAGGGTGTAATACACTTGGTATTTCTCTGATGCGATTGTGCGTTTTATATCTGATATCTGTGGCTGTGTCTGCCCCACGCCCCCAGCTCAGTGTGTGGGTGTGCGAGAGGGGGCTCCCTCCTCCCCTTTGCATGCTCCTCACCCCAGCTCTCTTCCTTTGTTGGATCTTTTCATTGAACTCAACTTTTACCCCTCCAGGCATTTATTGAAAATCACTAAGTTTGTGACTGAATCACCCCCACCCCCTCCCCCTTGCCAGCCACTGTCCTCCATTCAGCTTCCCCCTTACCTGCTGGCCAGGCTCTGCCTGCAGTGCTGCCTGAAGGGCATCAGGTGGTAGTTCATGGCGTCCAGCAGCAGCTTCTGGCAGACGGGGTCGGTGCGCATGAAATCCACCGACTGGACCCGCTCCACCAGCTCCGGGGCCGGAATGAGGGCGAAGCGGAGGCGCTTCATGAGGTCCGGGGCGTATTGCATGCGGGTCTCCCGGTCGTGCTCCAGCCAGAGCACGGACATTTGGAAGAGCGCCAGCTCCGATTCCACAGGGGGAGGCAGCGAGTCGAGCAGGGCGCGCATCTCCTCGAAGTTGAGCAGCAGCACGTCCTCCACCAGGTACTTGTTGGCCAGCTTCTTGGTCTCCTCCAGGCCGTGCAGGGCGGCGATCTTGCACACCTGCTTGTAGTTCTGCACCGAGATCTGGTCGTTGAGGAACTGCACGCACAGCTTGGTGACCTGCGGGATGTGCAGGATCTTGCTGACCGACAGCACCTCCTCCACCGTGTCCAGGGACAGGGTCACGTTGGCCGTGTACAGGTACTCCAGCACCAGGCGCAGCCCGATGGACGAGCAGCCTTGCAACACCAAGTTGTTGATGGCTCTGGGGCTAGCCAGGAGCTTGTCCTCTGGGGAGGAAGAAGGGGTGCCTGGCTCCTCCTGCTGCTGCTCCTTGGGGGGTCCCCCCAGGCCCAGCCCGTCCTGAGCGCCCGGCCCCAGAGCCAGGGGTTGGGGGTTGCCGCCACCGCCGCTGCTGGAGAAGAGGGATCGGAAGTACTGGGAACAGGAGGCCAGCACGGCCTTGTGGCAGTGGAACTGCTGGCCCTGGGCCGTCAGGGTCACGTCGCAGAAGAGCTGCTTCCTCCACAGCAGGTTGAGGCCATGCAGCAGGTTGTCGCTGTGGCTGGGGTCGAAGGTGGAGGTCCTGTCCCCGGATCTGGACATGGCGAGCAGCCTCAACGCACCTGCCTTTAAACCCTCCTCCAACCTGGGCAAAGGGGGCAGGGGAGGGAAGGGGACAACAATAAACACAGAGCTTTACAGCAGGCCTGGAGCACTCATCATTGCTAGATGTGCATGTTTGCAACGAAAGAGTCTCTCCACTCAGCCGCCCCCTCCCCAGAGCAACGGCCCTAAAGCCATGCACAGCAGCAGCAAGCTGGCGCCGGGTGCACCTGGGGGCTGGAGGCTGCACAAGCTCCCGGGGCCGGTGCCTGGCGCGGGGGCTTTGTCCTCCATGCACAGGGCTTGTGTAACGAGGGAGCAGAAGGAAGCAGAGGGGCAGGGAGGCGCGCGGCTTGGAAAGCCTCCCCCCCCCACCCCCAGTTTGCAAATCGGGCTTGTTTCCAGGGGAGGAGCGAGGAGTTGGGGGCTGTTTTCAAATGTGAAAACTCTGCGATGCCCCGAGAAACTAGCGATGCCCTGAGAAAAAACACAACCCCCCCCCCCCCCCCCGGTCAGCCCAGCCTCGGCGGCTCCCTGCCCAGCCTGTTGCTCTCCCTCCCCTCTGCTGCTCGCGGCTCTACAGCGCCGGGCTCCGCTTAGCCCCGCTGCAGCCCGCGCGCGTTTGTGTGGCCCCCCGGGGGAGGGGGGCGCCGCGCGCTGCCCCGCGCTCCCGCCGCTCCACTTGCGCGCTTGGCAGGAGTTGGCAGCCTGGCGCTGGGCAGGCGGAGGAGGAAGCCCCGGGGATTGGGGGGGGGGGCGAGCCGGGGCTTGTCCTGCCCTCTGGTTTCTTCGCCTCTGGGCAGGAGGCGCCGCCGCTTTTAACTCCGCGAAGTGTGGGACGTTCGAGTTGGGGGGAGCCCGGGGGGAGCCGCTGGCATCTGCCCGGCTGCCTCCCGCCACTCCCGGAGACCCCCCGCCGCGCCGGGAGGCGCCGCCTGGGGCCGGGGCTCAAGGCGCCGCGTGGGACCCTATACGGCACCTTCGCGGGCTGGAAAGAAGGGGACCGGGGCTGGCCACATCCCGCCTCCGAGAGAGCTGAGCCCGCCACTGTTCTTCCCCCTGCTCGGCGGGACCCTCCCGGGCCCGGCTCCTTCCATTGCAGCGCGGCCGCTCACTCCTCACGAGCACTTGCTTTCCTTATATTTTCCTTATTTACTGGGGGGGGGGAGGTCTCCCGCGCCACTTTCCCTGCCCCGCTCCGGCTGAACCCCACCACCCCCCACTTTGCCTTTCCAGCATGGGTTTAAGAAATCTCCACGAGCCTCTCCCTTTAAGTGGACCCGGTCAATTCTTTCCCCCCCCCCCACCACCACACACACACACACACACACTCACACTCTCCTCCTCCTCCTTCTCCCTCCCCTTCTTTCTTCCTCGTTTGCCCATTTCTTGCAATTGGAGTTTATTCTCCAAAGGCGTTTGTTACACAACTCCCCCCCCTCCCCGCCAGCACACACACAAATACACTCCGCTCCTCCCCAACAACAAACAAACCAGAAGACACAAGAAAATACACACAGACGGCTAGACACAAGGCCAGAAACTTACCTGCTCCACAACCAGCGGCCAAAGTAAAGGTTCACTTAAGCTCCCCCCCAAAAAAAATCAATTGTCCTTCCTTTTTAAAGGTTTGATCGCTCCTTCCAAAAAAACCAACCTTCTGGTTCCCAACTCGGAGCAGTCACTCTTTACAATTTATTTTGTCGTACATCATTTGATCACCATGAATTAGCAACAGCAAGAAAATGTAGGAGAGGGAGAAGGAGAGAGAGAGAAAGAGAGAGAGAGCGCAGAGCTTTCTGCAAGAGAAGAAGAAGAAAAAATGTACGTGTGACAAATTATGCTACCAAGAAACAACACATCATTATCCTTGGGCCTGGGGCTCAGTGAGTCGTAACGAGAGTAATAGGAAATCCACGGTTGGGGAGAGAAACGGTCGTGCATGGCCAGTGGAGAGAGACCATACAGGGGGATGGATGCTGGAGAGACTCGCAAAATTATGGCTCAAGGCTATTGTAAAAATTGTCGAGCGTAAATGACTGCGATTTCAAACATCTTTGGAAGAAAGAAGGGGAAAAAGCTAGCCCCCCCCCTCCTCTCTGCCTCCCTCCCTCTCTCCCTCTCTCTCTCTATAAAGAACCGTCAAGTTTTAGTGCGCATTGCTAATTAGTCAATTTCTCTCTGCCTTCACAGGCTGGCGACTTTGCTGCTGAGCTGAAACTGCTAATTTCTGTGACCAGCTTTTTTCTTAGCTGTGATCTGGATGAATGAGTAGCTGTCTCACAGAGATGACAAAAATAAACTCTAATCCCCCCCAAAATTTCCACTACATCTTTCTCATGCATAGATTTATGATCTTCAAGCGCCCTGTGCAATATGCAAACTTTTTGTGTGTGTGTCTGTGTATATACTGTTCTATTCAGGTTGCACTATATTTGTATTCTGCCTTCCCCCTGGATGGGAAGGAAATAACGTCTGATCTTAATGACAATATATTGTCACTTCTTTTCTCCCCCAACGTTGCATTTATGTTACTGGTTTGACAGGTTACATCCTCCGTCCTTGCATGTGTGATGGGGCTGGGGGTGAGGTAGATAGGAGAGGAGGAAAGTGAGGCTAGTGAATGGTATTAGTGGTAAATCGTTCCCTTTACATTTGTTCCCCTGCCCTATTCAAGATTTATGATCTTGTTTGAAGGCATATTTTCTCTATCCTTTTGTGTGGTTAGACAACCGTCTCTGAACTTCACTGTCAGCTCTTCAACAGATAAGGGTTCAGAAGTCACATTTTTTTTATTGGAAGATTAGCATATTGTCAGATTTGTCTTTCGGTTTGGAGACTTTGCAATGCAGAAACCTGAATCAAATGGCAGGAAAGCAGCTGCTATTTCACAAACATAACCTTTCAACTTTCTGCCAGATCTGATGCCTTAGGAACGTGCACAGCTCATGGTTTTTTGACTCCTTTGTAGAATTAACAATCGGAGGGAGTTCTCTTTTAGGCATTTTGGCTTTTTTCTTACACCAAGGGGCATTTTGGTAGAGGACATGTTCTTCACACTTTATCTCATGATATACTACACCCTCACATTTATAGCTCTGTTCTTCTGTTGTCAAGTCTCCATTCGAGGGGTGTGTGCATGCAGGAAGGTATGTCCTTGAATTAAATGTACATGAAAGGAGACTGAAGAGCACTTACAGAAAGTTTTAGCTGGTGTGAAATCCATAAGCACCACGCTTTCCAGCTAATAACAGGACTCTTATCATTAAAATAAACACTAATGGTGTTTCCTTGAAAGGCAGCCCTCATTGTCTTTCTCCTTAACTTGCAAAAAGATACCAAGCTGGAAGTCAGATTTCTCAGGATGTCGACAGTCTCATCTTGAAATGCTGGAACTGAAAGAAGCTGGACTGTAACTTCCAGGACAGTTCTCACTTTAACTTGCTTTTTTGGTGACCCAAAAGAAAAATCTACTGTGCCATATCTTTTCAGTTTTTTCCTATCTAAAAGCTCCCTCCTGTTAGAGCAAGAATCTCCTTCCTCCTCCGTACAGTGCTGCCTTCCCTGAATGTAAAGTGTCACTAAATTGTGGTAGATAGGAAGAGCAATTTTTATATCATCTTTATGCTGTTAAACTTTACTATATTACTGCTGTAATGGCTGTAAATAATCCCAGTAGGTTTTTGTATAGTTCTTCATTAAATGTTGTGTCACATACTCTTACATATGCTGCAAAAAGATGTCTGCAAAAAGATGTCTTTGAAGGTTTTGACTGACCCAGCCAACATCTTGCAGATTTCTAGCACTAATACGTTGAAATGCTTTGCTCAGTGGAAAACACCATGGTTTGTTGTTTTGTTTTTCACTTTGCTACCCAAACCAATATCAAAATGAAGCTTAATCTTATTTCCATAAATGAGCTTTGGCCATTTACGCATTATAAATGTGTAACCTTCTCTCATGCTGTCTGAAGTGGCTCACAAATTGGTTGGATGTTCTGTAATTAGATATCACCAACCCAGTAACAAATGTGAACTCTTAAACCACTATAACAGTCTTAAACCCCACTATAACAGTATGGAGTCACAGATAGTCCCCTTGGGTATTCCTGTCTATCTTGCTACCCAGGCAAGATGGACTATGTGATAGATGGTCACTTTACACCAAAAATCACAACAATATTCAGGTTACTTCCAGTCCTAAAGGACCGGTCACTTACCTGAGGCCATTTGTACTCAGATTTCAAACCAAAGACAATGTCTGTAGCCAGTCCTGTAATAAACTAACTAAAGATTGATTAACTAGGAAAAAGAAATGAGAGTTTTTTGCAAGGTTAAAACAGGAAACATATACATACAAATGAGTTACATCTTAGATTTAAAAAGGTAATATAACCATCTGTAATAAGCAGCTCTGTATATCCTTTAGGATACATAGCATGGGGATCTCTCGCTTATGTTTAGGAATCTTTGCCCCAGTTTCTCCTTGTCAAGAATTTTTATTCCCTTCACCACAGAATCCAAACTGATGGGATGAGTTCATGTGCAGGCCTCTTCTTCCTGGAGAGAGTGAGGAATGCAGTCAACAAGGTTTCTGTCTTTTGATGCTATACAATGCCTCATTTGCCTTCAGTGGTCCATCTTGTATGCAGGACAAGCACTTTCCCTTAATTAATGCTTCTTTTCCTGTTTGGTGAGTTACACAATTAAAGAGGTTTACAATGCAAACACTCAATATAACTTTATACCATGCAATGCAGCTATTGTAAGTAGAATTAATACATGAAGCATCCTACTAGATTTCCATAAAATCTAAACACTGAACATATTCTTAGAACACGAATATCTATTTTTAACTATACTAGCCCACAGAAAAGTCAGACAGATTTCCAGCTATGCATTTGTCAGTGTTCAGTGAAGCCATGGCATGAACTGGCACTTGGTCTGCCAGCGTCATACCTTCAGCAATCAAAGTCTTTGCAAGAGAAAAAACTGAGTTAAACCAAATTGGGTAAAATTTTCAAAAGTCCAGGGGATTTAGGCTCCTAAATGGTGTAGGAGTTTTTAAAGTTATTGTTTGTCTCTTTGGGCAAGACTGCCTCCTCCCATGGAAAATCCTGCACAAGGCAGCAGAGGGAGGAAACTCTGATTCTTGTGGGGTTTCTCCTAAATCTTGAACGAGCCAAACTGCTAACTTGTTTCAAAAAGGGAGGAGGGGGTGTTCTCCTTACCCACTGGAATGAGCAGGGGAGTGGCCATCCAGAACTTACAGATCTCCTGAGAACATCACAGATTTCAGAGAATTTACTGAAGGTCACGCTCATCTACATGCAGGCTTTGAGCTTCCACACTAGCTCCTGAGCCCTCTTGCCAACAACTGGGGAACGCCCCAACCCCACATGGGAGTTGCACAGAATAGAGGGCTCTGCCTCAGGCTGTTAACTTTTCAGCAGATTTGCTGCTGGCTGCTGAAGGGAGGTTAATACATGTTAGCCACCAATCTCTGTTCCTGCATTTCACCTGATTCCTCACACGTGGGTTCTTGAACCCATGGAGGATCCTCTGACAATCTTGTGAAAGGGAAGATCTTGCTGCAGATGCAGCTGAACCCCGCATCACCACCACCACCACTTCCCATCAACTGTATGGGAAGGAGGAAATAGATCTTCATGAGCATTAACATGACAAAATAGGGCCCTGTCTTTAAACTCCCAATTAACAATAAACTCAGTAACTGACCAGGGTAAATATTTTCAATACAAATTCATTTAAAAATGATTATGGTTTTTAAAATTCCCTGTATATTCTATATTCAATTTGTGGTCCGTTTTTTTGAATTTTTACATATTTTGTTGCTGTAGTAGATTCATGCCGCGATAGACACCATCATAAAGATCAGAAATCAGCAGGTGCTCTTTGCACAGGATCTTAATAAAGAACAAAGGTGAGTATCAATCTGAAACACCTATCTTTTTGTTGTAAAAGCTGGTGGTGGTAACTGAATTTTAGCTTACTTCATTGTTCGATGTTGTAGCCTGATTTAGGGTGTATTAATAATATTAATTTAATTTCTCAATTTAATTTTTATTTTATTTAATTAATTAATTAATCATACCAATAGTAATTAATTATTAATATTAATAGTATGGGTCTTAGGCTCGCCAATCTGTTTGATCAGAAGATAAAAGTTCTTGTCCCGAATCAGGCTCCACAGAATTTACAAAGGACCCTCGGGGGTATGACAGGAAGCTCACACTGAGACAGATATAGTCGTAAAGACTTTTTTATTAAAATCAATGAAATAGTAAGTAAATGGTAAAATACCCAGAGTTACAAAGTTATAATTGCATTACTGCTATTCAAAAGATACGTATGATAATATAGTATTATATGCAGCAAAGCTTTGGTTAATATACTCACACCCTTCCTTGATAACCTGGTGGTAAGAGACACAGGACCAGCCTTGCAGTTCAGGCTTCTCAATTCTTGAGTGAGGGATGCAGTGCTTAGAGGAAACTAATGCTAAGAATTATCAAATCTAATTTAGGGTTTACTTGACTAACTTAAACTTAAAATCAAAACCTAATAAACTAAGAATAAAACGTAGGGAAACCAAGCTTAGCCTAGTTCCCTTGAAACTTAAAGTTTAAGAAGAACAAGTATAGCCTACTAATAGTAGCAGTCATCATAGATAGATAGAATAGATAGAGAGAGTGGAGGAAGAATACTTTAGCGAGGTGGGTCACCTCTTTTATAGGGCACAAGTGCCGGAAATCCTTCCTCCTATGCCCAAATTTCATTCCTCACCCACAAAATGTTAGGGTATGCTTACTCCATAGGCTAGTATGTATGTGCGTATTGATGACATGTACATACACACATAAGTTTCCTTATGGTGTACCTGTTAAGTCTCTGGATACAAATTGAAACCCCCCCTATGCCATTCTTCATTGTCTATCGGTCTAGATAAAAGGTCCTCGACATATGTGTGGATACTTATCTATTTAGGTAACAAGCTATAAGTCAACTTTACTTTTCTGGGTAAAAGGTCTTAATATAGATATGCTAACTTTGCCTTAGCTTAACATACAGGATATGGCCTGTAGGTCTCTTGCATTACAGCCAAACTTACTTTAAGTATTTCGTTTATTGTAATAGGTTTATAGATTTATATTAAACTATAAGGAAAAATATATATATATATATATATGCAAGCAAGCAGGTTAATCCTATAGGCTACAATGTACAGAACTTGCCTTTGTGTGATTGATCCGGCCTGCTGAGCACAATCAGCAACTTGCATCTCTGCCACTATTGCTTTGAAAATGGCAGGACAGACATGACTAGTTGGTAGCACTCAGAAGTATCAACCCCATGTAGATGTGATTTCTCATTATAGGAAACTAAAATTCACCCCCTCCAATCTTAAATAAACAGACAAGATATATCAGTTCTTCAGGGCAGGGGTAGTGTCATATCGTATGTTTGGACAGCATCTAGCACAACAGCATGGAAGATGTGTTCTTAGTAATATTACCACTTATTCCAGATAACTTTATATAATACACCACTTTGTGCATTTTTACATGTGAGTTAAATTGTAACTGTGAAAATATATCTGGTATGACACTCCTCACCTGTCTATCTGTATAGATATATTTTTATATGTCTATACACAGACAAACCTTGTTAATCCACTTTCAAATAATGGCACCTTTAAAAATGTATGGAAGGAAGAAGTGTTGTTCAGTGGTTAGAGCAGGGGACTGGCAGTTAGGATATCTGGATTCTATTCTTGACACTGACTCATTGCCTGACCAAAGGTGAATCATTTAATTTTTAGCAGCTCTGTGCTCAGTGTACTCATGTTTAAAATGGATATAATAATACTCTACAGCATTTTACAGGGGTATTATAAGGCTTAGTTAATTAATGTTTGTCAAGTGCTTTGAGATCCTCCAGGAAAAGGTGCTAAATATTATAAATACATATTTAAGTAGCAAAGTATTGTTACTATAACTGAATATATACAGAGCAGAAATTTATTGATAACATATTACAAAGAATCATGATATCATCAAGTACTCAGTCATGTATTTCTGTGTCTCCAAAGCTCGAATTGAAGTCTAGGGGAGCTGTGGGTGCACCAAAAGGACCGGTTTTGACCCTAAAAGCAGTGAATTGCACAAAAGTCAACCACAAATTTCTCCCCACTAGCCTTTAGAGCAAGTCAGACAAAAATTAGTCACTCATTTGAGATTACACTGATGTGCAATCAAGATGGAGCAAATAAAGTGTTTTAAGTGAATAAAGCTTTTAGAAAACCAATAGTTTTTGAAAAAAAATTAGATTTATTGCATCTAAAAGAGTTGTCACAAATAGTTTTTGGGGCAGAACTCAGAACTGTTAAAGGAAGCAGCTAAGCTTGGGGAAATTACAGTCAAAAGGCAAGGTAGGTTAAGCAAGTCCTTTTGTACAGAGCCATGCTGTAACTAAAACCCTCTAACCATTGCTCCTTTACATGTTGTGTACCAGATGACTGGGAGCTCATACACTCAGGTACATAATATAAGTTTTAGTAATTGCGTCTGCACTATGGCCCCATTTCAGGGAAACATGACTGTGCTTAAGTCTCTTTCTGTTCTGAAAAACATTTAAGTACATGCCTAACTTTAAGCACATTCTTAAGTGCTTTCCTGAATAAGGCTACTTTCCTGAACTGGAGACTGTATGTGCATTTACCCAGGACTGATTAAAACTTGCACTGGGCTCATTGTAAAACTGGAGAAGGGATTCTTTAGTGGTATGTGGCAGACAGTCTCTTAATTGGTTGTCCCAAAGTCCCACCAGGAATCCAGGACATATCCCCAGAATATTACAATGTTCTTTCTCAATTGCTTCATTTCCTTATGCAACTTCATGGTAGGACAGTGCTTATGATGCATGATGAAGGAGGTGCTTGTAGGCCAAGGGTATGTCTACACTACGGGATTAATCCGAATTGATATAATTCGAATTTGGGAAACAGATTGTATAAATTCGATTGTTTGCGGCCACACTAAGCACATTAATTCGGCGGTGTGCGTCCATGTACCGGGGCTAGCGTCGATTTCTGGAGCGTTGCACTGTGGGTAGCTATCCCATAGCTATCCCATAGTTCCCGCAGTCTCCTCCGCCCATTGGAATTCTGGGTTGAGATCCCAATGCATGATGGGGCCAAAAACATTGTCGCGGGTGGTTCTGGGTATATCCTCCCCCCTCTCCAGGAAGCAACGGCAGACAACCGTTTCGCGCCTTTTTCCTGGGTGAACAGTGCAGACGCCATACCACGGCAAGCATGGAGCCCGCTCAGCTCAAGACAGCAGTCATGAACATTGTAAATACCTCGCGCCTTATCGTGCAGTTTATGCTGAACAAGAACCTGGAAAACCAGGCGGCGAGGAGCAGGCTACAGCAGCGCGGCGACGAGAGTGATGAGGATATGGACATGGAATTCTATCGAACCGCGGGACCCGGTGCTTTGGAGATCATGCTGTTAATGGGGCAGGTTATAGGCATGGAACGCCGATTCTGGGCCCGGGAAACAAGCACAGACTGGTGGGACCGCATAGTGTTGCAGGTGTGGGACGATTCCCAGTGGCTGCGGAACTTTCGCATGCGTAAGGGCACTTTCATGGAACTTTGTGACTTGCTTTCCCCTGCCCTGAAGCGCCAGAATACCAGGATGAGAGCAGCCCTCACAGTTGAGAAGCGAGTGGCAATAGCCCTGTGGAAGCTTGCAACGCCAGACAGCTACCGGTCAGTCAGGAATCAATTTGGAGTGGGCAAATCTACTGTGGGGGCTGCTGTGATGCAAGTAGCCAAAGCAATCACTGAGGTGCTGCTACACAAGCTAGTGACTCTGGGAGATGTACAGGTCATGGTGGATGAAATCTCCCCATTGTTATTTCTGCTTGCTGTGTGCTCCACAATCTCTGTGAAAGTAAGGGGGAGACCTTTATGGCAGGGTGGGAGGCTGAGGCAAATCGCCTGGCTGCTGATTACGCGCAGCCAGACACCAGGGCGATTAGAAGAACACACCAGGAAGCGCCGTGCATCAGAAAAGCTTTGAAAACCAGTTTCATGACTGGCCAGGCTACAGTGTGAAATTTCTGTTTGTTTCTCCCTTCATGAAAACCAGCCCCCTTTATTGACTCATTCATTCTCTGTAAGCAACCCACCCTCCCCCTTCCCCCAGCTTTCTTTCAAAGGAAATAAAGTCACTATCGTTTAAAAATCATGTATTCTTTATTAAGTGATTATAAACATAGGGAGAGAACCAAGAAGGTAATCTGGGTGAGGTTTGGGAGGAGGATAGGAGGGAAGTAAAAGGCCACTGAATAAATTCAATATAATGACAGCCTTTTGGTTGGGCTGTCCATTGGGGTGGAGTGGGAGGGTGCACGGAGCCTCCCCCCCCCGCGTTCTTACACGTCTGGGTGAGGGGGATATGGAACAGGGTGAGGGGGGAGGGAGGTTATACAGCGGCTGCAGCGGCACTCTGTCATCCTCCTGCTGCCGTTCCTGAAGCTCCACCAGACGCCGGAGCATGTCCGTTTGCTCACGCAGCAGCCCCAGCGTTGCAGCCTGCCACCTCTCATCTCGAGCGTCCCTCAAGACCTCACGTTCACTGGCATCTTTCCTAAATTTAGATACAGTGTCCTTCCACTCATTCAAATGAGCTCTTTCATTGCGGGTGGATTCCATTATTTCTGTGAACATGTCGTCTCGCGTCCTCTTTCTACGCCGCCTTATCTGAGATAGCCTTCGGGACGGAGGAGGGAGGCTTGAAAAATTTGCAGCTGCTGGAGGGAGGTTTGAAAGAAAGGAGAGAAGTTTTTAAACTGATACATTTTACAGAACAATGCTTATACTCTTTCATGGTGAAAAACACTATTCACATTACATAGCACATGTGATTTCAGTACAAGGTCGCATTTTCCATCTTAATATTGAGTGCCTGTGGCTTTGGTGTTAGAGATCACAGACGCAGGTCCGGGCAACAGAATTCAGCTTGCAGGCAGCCATGGTAAGCCATTGTCTTTCGGCTTCTGCGCCCTCCTTTCCCACATACCAAGCAAAGCCTGTTGACTGCTGCAGTTTTCCTGTTAACCTTCAGCAGCAGAAAACAAACTAACCCCCCCACCATCCAATTCTCTGGGATGATCGCTTTATCCCTCCCCCCACCGCGTGGCAGGTATCAGGGAAGATCCCTGCAGAAACCAAACTAACCCCCCCGCCCCTCCCTCCCGCCATGAATTCCCTGGGATGATCAATGTACCCCTCCCCCCACCACGTGGCAGGTATCAGGGGAGATCCCTGCAGAAACCAAACTAACCCCCCCGCCCCCCTCCGCCATGAATTCCCTGGGATGATCAATGTACCCCTCCCCCGACCGCGTGGCTGGTAACAGGGAAGATCCCTGCTAGCCAAACGCGAAAAGCTCAGGGCCAATTCCCCCCCCCCCCCCCCCCCCCCGTGCTTGGCTAACTGCAGGGAAGGATTTCTTTTCAGCCACAGGCAAACAGCCCAGTAGGAACGGCCACCTCTGTCCCCTTAATTAAGTTCCCGTATTTCAACCAGGTTACCATGAGCGATATCACTCTCCTGAGGATTACACAGCGAGATAAAGAACGGATGTTGCTTGAATGCCAGCAAACACTGGGACCATACGCTGCCAGGCTTTGTCAGGCAATGATACCAGATTACTTGCTGCAAGCATGGCGTGGTCAAGTGTCCTACCATGGAGGACGGAATAAGGCTGCACTGCCCAGAAACCTTGTGGCAAGGCTTTTGGAGTACCTCCAGGAGAGCTTCATGGAGATGTCCCTGGAGGATTTCCGCTCCATCCCCAGACACGTTAACAGACTTTTCCAGTAGCTGTACTGGCCGCGAATGCATCCCAAGTCCTCAGGGCAAATTAATCATTAAAAAACGCTTGCTTTTAAACCATGTTTTATATTTTAAAAGGTAAACTCACCTGAGGTCCCTTCCATGGGGTCATGGTCTTGGCTAATGGCTTGGGAGGGTACTTTAGTCAGGCTGAGAAAAAGATCCTGGCTGTTGGGGAGAACGGAGTGCTGGGTGCTCTCTGCAAGCTCGTCCTCCTCTTCCTCCTCCTCCTCTTCCCCATCCGCAGAATCCTCAGGTGTAGCTGATGAGACTATCCCCGACCCGGAATCCACTGTCACAGGTGGGGTAGTGGTGGCGGCCCCTCCTAGAATTGCATGCAGCTCGGCGTAGAAGCGGCATGTCCGCGGCTCTGACCCGGAGCGACCATTTGCCTCCTTTGTTTTTTGATAGGCTTGTCTGAGCTCCTTGACTTTCACGCGGCACTGATCTGAGTCCCTATTGTGGCCTCTCTCCATCATACCCTTGGAGATTTTTTCAAAAGTTTTGGCATTTCGTCTTTTCGAACGAAGTTCTGCTAGCACTGAATCCTCTCCCCATATAGCGATCAGATCCAGTACCTCCCGTGCGGTCCATGCTGGTGCTCTTTTTCGATTATCAGCCTGCATGGTTACCTGTGCTGATGAGCTGAGGTATCTGTGGTATCTGTGGTCACCTGTGCTCTCCACGCTGGGCAAACAGGAAATGAAATTCAAATTTTCCTGGGGCTTTTCCTGTCTACCTGGCCAGTGCATGCGAGTTCAGATTGCTGTCCAGAGCGGTCACAATGGTGCACTCTGGGACAGCTCCCGGAGGCCAATACCATCGAATTGCGGCCACACTAACCCTAATTCGAATTGACAAAATCGATTTTGGCGCTACTCCGCTCGTCGGGGTGGAGTACAGAAATCGATTTTAAGAGCCCTTTATTTTGAAATAAATGGCTCCGCTGTGTGGACGGGTGCAGGGTTAATTCGATTTAACGCTGCTAAATCCGAATTAAAGTCATAGTGTAGACCAGGCCCAAGGGTAGGCTCTAGAAGTTGTGGAAACAGCTGGATTGCAGTAGTTGTACTTGGAGTGAGTCTTCCTACTCGGATAGTATTTATTTCTTAGATTTAAAGTGGTTCTCAGTCTATTGTTCACAACCCCCCAGGGGAATGCTAATAGTAATTTGTGAGGGGATTGCAAACCTGTTTCCATTCCTTATCTCCCAACCTCCACTGACAATGATTTTCAGAGTCAGATGGCAGGAACACCACAAACAATTGTACCACTTCCCTCAGTGCCTCATTTGAATTGCCTGGCCCCTCCTCTGAGATCTAGCAGAGAATTGGTTGACTGCTGATTGACTTTTGCGGATATCATGATATAAAATAAAATGTAGCGTTAACTTTGACCACTGAGGCTTTGTCTTCACTACCCGCCGATCCGGCGGGTAGCAATCGGTTTATCGGGGATCGGCTTACCGCGTCTAGTGAAGACGCGGTAAAATCGATCCCTGATCGCTCTGCCGTCGACTCCGGAAATCCACCTCGGCAGGAGGCGGCAGCGGAGTCGGCGGCAGCGCGGCAGCGGTCGACTTTCCCGCGTCCTCACCGCTAGGTAAGCCGACCTAAAATACGCAACTTCAGCTACGGTATTCACGTAGCTGAAGTTGCGTATCTTAGGTCGGACCCCCGCTGTAGTGTAGACCTAGCCTAAGATATTTATTCATTAACACAGTGATGGGGGCATAAGTTAAACATAAGCATAAAAAACAAAATAAAGAAAATGCAAGTTAAGGCTTATACTCTATCCTTAATTTGTCATATAATTACATGGTCAGCATACTCATCTGACTGCCTTTCCACAGGGCTGTGTTTAAATAGCACAACCTCATTCCATTGGCAAAGGGAGGCACTCTGTTGACTGAGATTATATATCATTACTTTCCCAGCAGTCTTGAAGCACTGTTAGGCTATGTCTTTATTGCCAATGCTTGTTGAGGTCAACACTATAACCTCACCTGCAGTTCACCTTGACTAGCTATAGTGAGGTAAAAACTACCTGGGCCTTGTCTCCACTAGGATTTTACAGTGAGATTGGCAACTCGAGTTGGCTATTTCACTTAAAAAATGCAGCTTTTTGTCAATGAAGACATAGTCTTAGTCAATGGCGTACTGAATGAAGGGAGAACATGAGTGGGAGGAGGAAAATAAGTCACTAGTTTGTTAAGGTTTTTGTGCCACTCTCAGAAATGTGGGGGATTAACAAGGAAATTAGCTTTTTTTTTGTCCTGGTGGAGCATTCCACTTTAGGTAGAACGTTCTGTCTTAAAAAAAAAATTAGATAGAGAAACAAAATTGCATGGGGGACTGGATGTTTTACGTGATTGATGGTGGATACAGAGCCTTTCAAGCTAGGTGGCTGGTTCAAATCTGGCCCAAGTCAATAGAGATTAAAAGCAATTACAGTCTGATAGCTGACGGGGGCCTATGTGAGATGAATTGGTTGTCTAAGTCCAGTTTCTAGTTCACGTAACAGAAAACACGATCACATTTGGCACTAAGTGACATCCTGTTGGAGTATAAATAGAGAGTCCAAGGTCTGATTTGGCATGGAGATTCTACTACCCTCTCATCTTTAGAAGGTGTCCTGCCAGATCTTTGCAATGGTTCCTCACAGGATTCAGTGGGGAATGGAGAATATTTTATACGGCCCTGCTTGTGTTATACCACTGGATACACTTTAGTCTTCAGCATTGCCAGCAATCTGGCATCATTCATAAGCAATGAATTCAGCTAAAAATGAGAACAAAAGCAAACAAAAATGTAAATATTTTAGAATGTAAATTCTGAAAAACATAGATGGTGTATAATAAAATGATACATGCTGTCAGGGCTCTTGCTAATAGTACCAGCGTGTCATCTCATTTTTGATTTGGCTGCCAGAACCACTCAAGTGCACTTGGTGCAGGTTTTCTGACCCACTCCACCTATGAGACAATATTCTTGATCCACAAGACCTTCCCCGATGGCATGTATTTATTTACATATAACAATAAGTAAAACTTCCAAATGCCTTAGGGCTGAGAACCGACACTGGACAAAATGAACTGACTTGTAACTTCAGCCACATACAGCTAACTGAGGCTAGGTCTACACTACAGCGGGGGGTCGACCTAAGATACGCAACTTCAGCTACGTGAATAGCGTAGCTGAAGTGGCGTATTTTAGGTCGACTTACCTGGCTGTGAGGACGGCGGCAAGTCGACCGCTGCTGCGCTGCCGTTAACTCCGCTACTGCCTCTTGCCGCGGTGGATTTCCGGAGTCGACGGCAGAGCCATCGGGGATCGATTTTATCGCGTCTTCACTAGACGTGATAAGTCGATCCCCGATAGACCGATTGCTACCCGCCTATCCGGCGGGTAGTGAAGACGTGCCCTGTGAGACAACATCTAAGTTCACTGTTGGTGTACAGGTTACAACCCTATTGACTGACATGGAGTTGTGCCCACTCCCAGCAGCTATGAATCTAGCCAATCATATTTTATTGACAGTATAATGGAGAGATAAGAAGAATGAAGAACAGCCCTTTGCTAGGGAATTTCATTTTCTAAATTGGACATATTTTAGTTATAGGAGCCTGTAAAAGTGTTTAAAATGATAAAACGTAAGGATTTCTGTCCTCCTTTATCTTAAGAACAGCTACAAGGATTTACAATGAATATGATTAAAAGCAAATATATATATTGCAGCTGGCTTCAGACTTTGGTCTCAGACCTGAATGGATTTTAACTGTTGAGTGACAAACCCTTGAAAATGGAATTAATAATGGAAATTCTGGCATGTTTTTAACTTAAGTGGTGCTGCTATAACACTTATGACCCTGTACTGCCCTAGGTCTACTCACAGATCTCCTAGTGACAGTTATAGGCTAAAGATACAGCAGTGACCCAAGTTGGAAGTTACAGTTCAACATATCATAAGATTTCATGCAGTAGCTCCGTGGACTAAAATGAATTTACCACATGGAATCTCACAACATATTGTGCGGTAACTCAGAAAATAACTTGGATCACCACTGCACATATATATATAATATGCATTAACAGCATTTATAGACACTGATCTATTAAGTCATTTTTGTACAATACCTTCAGACCTTTGGTATGAAGCAGAAA
This sequence comes from Emys orbicularis, assembly GCF_028017835.1. Taxonomy (NCBI): domain Eukaryota; kingdom Metazoa; phylum Chordata; order Testudines; family Emydidae; genus Emys; species Emys orbicularis. The sequence continues at coordinate 76,616,480 of NC_088684.1, read as the reverse complement.
AAAAACATCATTAAAGCTATGGTTTGCCAGACAATTACTTTGTCAAATCTCAAGAAATTGCATAATAAATTGTATACATGCATCAAACATGAACAGCAGAGGGGTATAACAAGCTGTGTATTTCCAGTCCACTTGTTCTTTCATCTAAACAGTAGCTTTTGTTTTGAAGAACAAACCCATATTCTTTTCAAAGCCATGCATAAAATGTGCATATACATTTATCTATTAAACTAAGTAGAAATAATTGAAACACTTAATATGCACAGTAATAAAGAAACGCACGAACAACTTCATTATTAATGTCTATTGATTATTTATGTTTTCAAATAGGCAAATGTAGCTACTAATATTTTATCATGTTAGTCTATATGTTCATTTTGGCTTTACCTGTTTATTGGCAAATTTACTATACACATTATGGGGTGTTTTTATTGCTGTACACTCATTTGCTATGTGCATAACTGAGGTCAGTTTACGAACTGACTAGTGTTTACTCAATTTGATTACTATGTAGCACTGCTGAGACTCTTCCCCCTTTGGAAAATTAACTGTACAAGGAAGCCCAGTAAATCTTTACTTAAAAATTCCAAACTTTAGATTGATTTCAGCAGTGGGTCTGTATTGATCTCAAAAGCTTTGCGTTCCTAACTAAAAACTAATCTTTATTTCACCCTTTAGTGACTGCAGCCATAAATATGTTCACTTGTACTGGAGTTTAGTGGATTAATGGTTATTGGAGATTGTGGCTTCCAACTGAGGTTGGTAAACCTTAACCTTTGGAGGACAACATGAAGGCATTTACCCCATGTCATCTATAATAGCTAGGTCCATTTTTGACAGTTACCTGAGTGTTAAAGAGGAGACAGAGCAGGAGATAGGAAATAGAGTCCCAGCAGCTCACTTTAGCTATTAATCACTTATTAGACTGACTACTGTATCTGACTCTTTTTCTGATGCAAAATTATTGAAATGAATCAGTTTGTTTCTTTCATGATACCAGGTAGGAATTTTAAAATTTTTTGAGCACAATATCTTGTAGCCGAATTAGTTAGGTCTTAAAATTAAGACACAACTAATGTGTCTTTTTTTCTCTCATATTTTCACACTATTTGTGAGAGATGCTTTATGCGAGTTAATGCAGCTTCTCTCACTGTGCCTAATAGAGGATTTTTGAAGGCAGCTTGCAGGGAGCTTTACATTATAGTCAACTACAATAAGTTATCACTGAAAACAGAATTATATCAGTTGTTACAAAAACATTAATTGCATTAAAGCTTTAAAGTAAGGTTTATTCCTCAACATCATGTCAATGAGAATGTGTTTAAGCTATGAAGGATCTGGTCCCGCAAACCCTCATTCAAACAACTTATTCTTACTCAAGAAAGTAATTCAATTGAAATCATGTGAGTAGCAATTATTCCTATGAGTAAGGTTTGCTCGGTCAGTACCTAACTTTTCATTAAACGTAATAGTGATAATTGAAAACATAAAATGTTTGTTTACAAGCAAGAAAGAGAAGATTTCAGTGGAATATGGAATGCACAAAATGGTAGATATCCATGACAAAAGTAATGGGCACAATTCAATATTCCTTGCTCAAAAAATATCGATTGACTTCAATGGGAGATTTTCTTGTGAAAGAAGTACTGAACTGGGCCCAAATTCAGTGCAGTGATATAATTTAAATTTAAGTTGGGCGATCTTACAACTCTTACTCCTGCAAGTATTCCCATTTGACTTCAATGGGACTACTCGTGAGAAAAAGTTTGCAAGACTGGATCCTTAGTTTGGAGATGAGTCTTAGACCAGGTCTACACTACCGCGGTAAATCAGTCTAAGTTATGCTACTTCAGCTACATGAATAATGTACCTGAAGTCGATGTAGCTAGATCCACTTACCGCAGTGTCTACACTGCACTGTGTCAATGGGAGATGCTCTCCCACCAACTTACCTTACTCTTCTCGGGGAGGTGGAGTATCGAAATTGATGGGAGAGTGCTCTCCCATCGATTTAGCACGTCTTCACAAGACCCGCTAAATCGATGCCACTGCATCGATGCAGCAGCACCAATTTAGCTCCGTAGTGAAGATGTGCCCCTAGTTTACTGTCATTCTTCCTGTCTTTGTCAGTTCTTTTATTTTTGTAAATCATATTCCTGGGAAGGGAGATTGCTTTTGTAATACTAAAGAATTGCAGTTATTGGCAGCTGTTGCAAACAATTCTAGTCAATATAAGTCCCCCGGGACATTTTCCCAATATCAAGGTAATCAGAGCCGGTGGGATATGATCTGGGAACAATTCGTACAACAGATTTCTAATCTTGGACCAAAAATCACAATGCCAGAAGACATGCTGATGGCTTACTGTGCCTTGAAATTCTCTCCTAATATCTTCTTGTAAATTTTGCATTTGTTTGGTTTATTGAACTATGTGTAGTGGTTCAAACAAACAAAGATAAGGGGATTATAGGAATACAGAATATCTGGTAGGGGCATCTAGGCTACCCTTATTCAGCAATTTCATTTGTTTTGTGTTTATCCTCACAATGTTATTCCTCTCTCCCTTATTTCCTCGTTTAAAATTGCTGAATAAGTCACCAAGAAAGATTAATAAAACATACATATATGTTGTCACAGGTGTGACCAGAATTCAACTGTATACTGTCCTCACTGAGGGGATTTGTGGAGGCTCCCACAAGCCCCTTGTTAACAGAGCCAACTCGAGGGCTCTGTAAAGGATAGTCTCAGTTTTAATAATAAAGGAAGCCTCTAGCTCTTTCCTTTGCAAAGTTAGCCTTTAAGATGCAAACCGACTGCAGAGAGTGGAAGGAACATGCTGCTGCACTCCACTTCTATAGCAGGAGGCTGTGGGCACTAAATCTCTCACACACACACACACACAATTTAGGTATGAGCCAGCTAAGTTTCTGGGCTATCCTAAAAAATCAGCTCACTAATCTTCACTTAAAGCCTTATGCCCGGTGTATAGTGGTGCAATAATCAGAACAGACAGAAATTGGTTACATTTGGGAGTGAGACAGCAAAAAACTGTTTTACAACTCACCCCAAAGTGCTGAGGCCAACCCTACTTGTTAAAATGTTCAGCCCCTCTCTGAATGCGCATTATTGATAAAACTGTGCAAGCTGCTGGACGGGGAACTCTCTTCTTGCCTCTCCCGCTACTACCTCCAGGTATGCATGTGGGGGAGACACCTCATAAGCTATGTCTGCACTTATGGTGGTGTGTAGCATACATACACAGCACACTCCCCTAGCATTGGTACAAACAGCACTGCAGACGATGAGGCACTGCTTAGGTGCGTGGAATAAAGACACATTGGAACCTTACTAGTCCTCTCAACACCTCCTCTGCAGCCCTCCACTCCAGCAGCACACAAGGAGCAGCTGGAGAAGAAATGGAGCCAAGTTGTTGCTGCAGTCAATGGGAATCCTGTAGCCATGGTAGCCCATCTGTACTTCCACCAGAATTTGTCTGCTCAGCCCCAGTCTGCAGAAAGAAAAGCCTGTCTGCCTATGCACCACGCAGGAGAGATCCCCTAGTATGATCCTGAGGATACCCAGTCCCCACTTTTGACATCAGTTGGAGAGAGCTTCAGCACTCAAGTGAAAACTGCCAAACTCATGAATCCAAGGTGACCTGTTCTCACTCTCCACTTGACCATCACACAGCCAGAGTCTTCAGCATGACTAGCCTGCCACCACTGCTTATTGCAAAAATCACAAGACACTTGTATGCCAATTCTGCTCCTGCAGCTTTGAAGAACAGCTGCCTAGAAGGGAAATCAGTTCACAGACTCATACATTTTAAGGCCAGAAGGGACCATCATGATCATCTAGTCTGACGTCCTGCACATTGCAGGCCACAGAATCTCACCCACCCACTCCTGTAATAGACTGACTGACTTTGGCTGAATTAGTGAAGTCCTCAAATCATGATTTAAAGACTTCAGAGAATCCACCACGTACACTAGGTTAAACCTGCAAGTGTCCCGTGCCCTATGCTGCAGAGGAAGGGAAAAAATCCCCAGTGTCTTTGCCAATCTGATCCGGGGCAAAAATCCTTCCCAACCCCAAATGTGGCAATCAGTTAGACCCTGAGCATGTGGACAAGACCCATCAGCCAGACACCTGGGAGCCTGAATGAGTTACTGGGGATGGGAAAGCACAATGGATCAGAGAGGTGGATCACAGGTGGGTTGGGTGAAGAGTGTGAAATTGATGTTTTTTTGAGGAAAAAGAGTATGGAATTGGTACATTTTTAGAGTGCGGAGAAAAAAGAGGAGAGAATTTTGTCCAGGTAACATCATGTGTATCACTGAGCGAGGCAGAAAATTTTGTGGGAGCCTCTTGTTAAAACTGTGGCAGCACATCACTCATTGTATTCTAGCCAAGATCTAAGTGGTGTCACGTACAGTAATAATGCCACCTCCTTTGAGAATGCAACACAGCTTAGAGTATTATAGGCAAAATACAAAGAAATTAAAAATGACCAAATTATTTTACATGGGCTTGATGTGCATTGAGCAGCAACAAAATTGATTTGATCAACTGAAATAGCTGCTTCTAAGCTAATATGATTTATTGAGTTAAAAATCCTCTTTTTCACATTGCTTAAATCTGGATCTACATGATGACAAATCCAAACGTGCCATTTAAGTTTATCATGTAAATAATAATGAGTTTTCAAAATTAGAATGCAGATCAAAATAGGTCTTTAAATTGCAATGGTCTCTTGGGTCAAAAATGCACTTATTGAATAGTTCACAAATATGAACTGTTTAGATTGTGAGCTCCTATTTATTAAGGCCCATGTGAGTAACTTACATATTTGAGTAGTACTGTTGAACTCAGTGGGACTACTCAGATGTGTAAAGTTACTTACAGGCATAAGTGCTTGCAGTGCTTAGCTTGTTAGCGGCTCAGTCCAGGGACTAATTTTTCTTGTACAGTACCATGCACTTTATCAACACTTAGACTATATTATTTATTATCAGGAAAATAATATTTCTACCAAAACCACATGCAATGTGATATTTTTAATTTTGTTTTTTTAATGCAGTATTTTACTGCAGAAAATGTAAGCAAAATGATTAGGGACAAATTTTTAGGTGTGGGCTGGTGAGTGCACCTTTAAAAATGATGGGCCCCACTCACTGCACCTGGATTTGCATCCCTAAATCAGCAAATAATAACTTGCCAATTTGTATGGACAAAATTTGAATGCATAAATGTGGGATTCTGTGGGAGTACTGGTTGCTCCCAGGCTTGACATTTTGGCCCTAAGTTATTCTTCTAATTGTTCAGCAGAAGGAAAATGTTTTCCTCCTTGACACTGTTCTCACAAACAAAAGGACTGAACCTGCAGTGAGTCCATGGGTAAAACTCAGCCCTGTGCAGAGGGCCAACACAAAATCTCTGTACCATTTAAGTCCCACTTAACCTCTCAAAAAAGCCAAAATAACCCTATTTTGAGGGCTTAAGTGGGGTTCAAGTGGCCCATAGGCCTTGTACTGGCCCTCTGTAACAAGACAAGGTGTAAAAATAACCAAAGTCCAACTATTTGAAGGACAAAAGAAATAATCAAGGGCAGATTAGGGAAAATCAGCATCTTTCCCCACTCTGCACCCATCTCATTCTATATAGACAGAATCCATCTCTTCCTACTTCCTTTGAGTTAATTGTAACTTGCATTGAGTAGTATCATGGCGAGAGGCATAAAAAGCAGCGACAGTAATAGTGCTCAAGGGGAATTAGCAGCTCTACTGCAGAACAGAAATCTCTGAGTAAATGTCCTGGCAATAACTGAGCCAGTTTGATACCAGTCAAAGTCCACACAAAAAATACCCCTCTTATAGTACTGTCAAGAATTTGAGTCTGGTAAGCCTCAGGGCACAATGGGAGCCCATTTATAGTGTTCAGCATTTAGCTGATTTTTTCTTTATTTAGGTTTTTAATAGTTATTTTTTGTTTTGGCAGATAAATACTCATGGCCAAATAGTGCTCTTGCAGCATTGGCACCTGTAGGGGGCAATGTAGAGTCCCCCATCTACACCCTGGGGGAGCACCAGCAGGTATTATGCTTCAAAGAGAAGAGTGGGCATCGTGTCTTTCAGATGGGGATCTAAAACTGTAGTAAGAACATCTTTCAGTGATTTACTTAAACTTTATTCAAGAGTTCTCTTTCCTGATGGCTAAAGTGCTGCTTGTAAAATGCACTGCAACATCATCAGTCATTTCACGCTGTACCCTATATTTTTTTCCCTCTAGGCAAACGAAAGTGATGCTATCATAATTAGGACAATATCATGGCAATTATCTCAGTGACAGAACCTGTGATTTTGAGGTTTTTAGTTCTCATAAGACACATTTATATAAAGATGGGTCTGAACCAAAACCCTAGATACAAACAGCTCACAGTTATAGGGAAAATCAGAGCTGAGAATGAATGTTGTGGCTGGCCCCTAGCACAATAATAGGCTGACAGTAAATACAGGATCCAAACACTGGAGAAGTTAAGATCTAGAACCAAATTTTACAGCTCAAGGTCTGAATTAATTTGGTCAGACTGGCTGTGTTCAGCGTACCTCATCTTTGTAATGCAGTGGAGATGCTAGCTGGCTCCTTGGAAAGGCTGTACTTTGTCCTCTTGAACACAGCGAAGATATTGGCAGGCTTTGTAGACCCACTGGAGAGTCTGTGCCCATTTGTCTGTGTTTCCTTTCCCCCATGTAAGGAGGTGAAGACATTCTGCTGATCCCCACAGGTCTCTCCGGTGAGAATGAAGACATCCAAGCCAGTCCCTGCAAGGCAATGTAGACATCCCACAGTGAAGATGGGTTTACCCAAAGAAAGGAAGGCCTAGGAATCAGTACTGAACATACATACTAGAAAAGGTAGGGAGAAAAAAAAAACAGGATCTGTCACAAATGTTAATTAAATTTATGACTGAATCAAAATTTACTCTGATTCACCATTAACATTTTCCCAAACAAACTCAAATTGTTGCTCACTAGTTGGTCTTCTCCAAAATGTTTATGGAAAATAAACAGACTTTCTCTAAGATTCCATTGAGAAGGTATCAGATATGGAGAGCTCCCTCCCCCCCATCACCCTTCTGCACCACAGCAAAGACTTAATGATTTACATTGTTTGAAGCAGGGCCGGCTCTGGCTTTTTGGCCGCCCCAAGCGGAAAAAAAAAAAAAAAAACAGGGCGGCCAGGACGGCAAAGCAAAAAAAAAAAAAACCTGCGGCGCGGCTGGAGCGCAGGTGCAGGGGGACCAGCTGGGGAGGGCGGGGGAGGGGGAGGGAGCGGGCGGGAGAGAGAGAGAAGGGGGCGGCCAGGGCTACAGCAGGGGCGCTGCCACGCGGCCCCTCCCGTTGCGCCGCCTCCTGCCGCCTGCCGCGAGGGCTCCGCTCCGGTCGGCGGGGAGGGAAGGAAGAGGACTGCCCTGCAGGGCGCTCTGGTTCTCCGCGCCGCCGCCCCCTACAGGGCGGCCGGAGCGGAACAAGAACAACAACAACAAAAAGCGGCCGTGGCGCCCTAGGATTGGGCAGAATGCCGCCTCCAACAATCTGCCGCCCCAAGCACCAGCTTGCTCATCTGGTGCCTGGAGCAGGCCCTGGTTTGAAGAGTCATTCAAGCAATTCCACCTGGTCAGTAGCACAGGGTACTTCGCATATGAGCTGGTGCAAGACACATTTTGCAGCTAAAGCTCTCAGGTTGTGTTAAGAGCTACACAGGAATGACCGAAGTGACTGCAGACTCTCAGTGCAATGACCTGCATGTTTTGTGCATTTTTTGTGACTGTCTGGAAAATTATATAGAATTAAATTAAGGCAGCATGCAAAATGAACATGCAGCACATCACCACAGTCTCCATCCTTAACGGCATATGCTACGTAGCTCTCCATTATCAGATGAAAGAAACTCAGGAGACAGAGATCAAAGGGTTTGCTTTCCAGTGATCTTGTCATGCAGCTTCTTAAATGATAATGTAAAGGTTTTAAAAAACATTTAGCATAATTTCTACTAAGTGTCACAGCCTAGTGAACCATTAAAAGTGAACTAGTTCATTGAACCGAACTGAAGTGAACAGATGGAATTCCACCCTCAGTATGCTTGAGAGACTCCATGAACAATACAAAGTCTTCTTTTAAATCTCCTCCTCTGAGCTCGTTACCAGTGCAAATATGTGGTGGGCCCTACAGTCACAAAGGCTGTGGCTCTCTCCTCTAGTAAGCCATTCTGTACTGTATGGTTTTTTAAAAATGTACCTTAATTTAGTTTTGCCTTTTCTCTTTGTTTCTCAGATGAATGTGATGGCTGGAAAAGAGGGTGGACACCCTGATTTCAGCTTGCCGGAGCTTTTTGCCTTACCATCATTCCCATTTTCTCCAGATTTCACTTAAAAACAAAACAAAGCATTGTCCTTGGGAACAGATATTTGTGCCCCTGCAGTTATTAAATTCTACAGGGGTATGTGCTTAGGTACAGTTGCCGTATTTGTGCTCTTGTGCTCTCTTCTTTACATTCTCTTTCCTGCTACCCTGCATAATAGACAAATAATGCTGCACAGGTATGCGTGACCTTGCTCGCTCCCCACCCCCCTTTTTTAAGAGCTGTTTACGAGTTAATCTTCATGGAAATTCGGATCTTTATCGGAGGGCTGAAATTTCCACAGAGTTCGTGATTTTGTGAACAGAGTGTGAGCCATCTCCTCAGGCCAGTTTACAGTAAAGGCCAGTAGGGTGCCTCTAAGCTTCAGCAGGCCATGTAAATCAGTTACGCAGCAGTCCTAAGGATAATCAGCCTGGTGTAGAGGAGAGAATCTGTACCCACTCTGTAGCTGGGAGGTGCGGAGTTGCTCAGGGGACAGAGAAATCATGCAATATGCTCCTGTTCCCCCAGAAGCAGCCCTCTCCCCACAATCCAGCCTGGATCGCAGGGGTTACTCCGGGATTAGGGCTGCAGTTACAGCTGCACAGGTGACTCACAAGGGAAAGACATAGCATCCTTTCCCCCTCAGACAACATGTACCTTTACTGGAGTGCTGTGGTTGCTGAGGGAGTGGGGGGGTTGTCTTCTCCCATTTCCATTCCTCAGGGTCAGAGGTGGATTTTCAGCTTGATGAGCTCTATGCCTCCCCTGAGGTCATCTTAAGGGCCTTGACTGCCATATGTAAAGTGGCCAGGCTAGCTGGAGTCATGGATTCTGCCCTGAGGAGAGACTGGGTGGCTGATACCTGGCCACATAAGAAGAAGATTACTCCTCCTCAGGATATGTGCTGCTTTCCAGAGCCTAGACTAGCTGAAAAGGTTCTCAGGTCTCCTTGCTGAGGACAGTAGTAAACCTAATTTTTGCCCAGATTCATTTTCACAGCACACAGTTTGAAGAACAACAGCTTTCACCTTTCTCCTCAGAACCATATACCCTAGCGAATTATGTTTCTGAGGATCGATAGGTTAGCGGTCTGAGTCTTCTCTCACCTTCACCAGGTTTACACTGGTGTAACTCAGCTGACTTCAGTGTTATTCCCAATTCACACCAGTGCAAGTGAGATCAGAATCTGGCATTTTGAATCTGTTCCTTTGCATTTAAAATATTACTCACCCATAAGAGATCTCTTCCAAAGCCCATTACATTGTGAAAATGTAAATTAACCTTCTTCGATGTGCATCTCCACGTCGTTTCAGCATTTCAGGCTTGTGTTCTTTAGTTACAGAGTCTGCTACATTTTCAAAGATCACGCTAGCCATTTTCATCAGCTCGGTGGCATTCTGAAAGTGCATGTTAAGAATCAACATTTATAAACTGGTAACTGTAGTTGTAAAGAAAGGTTTTTAATTACAATGGATAATTTTAAGTCTTCTGTTATGTTGTCTGTGAACCACTAATACAGGAAACCAGTGTATGAGAATCTAGCCCATTTTCTCTCCAGCTTTAATACTGGTTGAAAATCAGGAGAAGAATTTTACATAAATTGTAGCGGTAGGCTCAAACTGAAATTTGGGATACAAACTCCTAAGGACTGTGGGGCAGTTTGAATCTGAAATTTGCAACTCAGGCCTATTTCTATAATGGACTGAACTGGACTCCCAAATTTAAACACCTGTGAACTTTGGGGAAGTTTGGACCCAAGCTTCACTGCCCAAGGCTAAATTCTGCCACACGCTGCCCCAGGATAGCGCTGAAGGAGGGGTGGAGAACCTCTTTCCCCCACACAAGCAGCAAGACAGAATCTTTCTCATATAGTTCAGGGCATTAGCAGAGACTGCCAGCAAGACAACACATTCCTAAGGGGGCAGGAGCTGCTGGTTATTCAGGCATGCTTAGCCCTTCCCCCATTTGGCTAGAGCGTGTGCTGCAGTCAGCAGCAAGCTCTAACCAAGGGCACACTGCTTCTCCAAAAAGCAGCAAAATACTCTCCTCAGCACATTCTCCTTGCCTACCATAAGATGTCTTGCCTTTGCTGACAGAAGTCTCATCCTTTGCAAAGGATTCATTTGGCATTACTTTGGTCTCCTTCCTTTCACTGACCAGGGTAGGATTTAGCCCTACAATTCTTCTAGCTGTCAAGCCAGTAGTAAAACAGAATGGAAATTAGGCTCCCAAGTGTCTTTCTGGTATCACAAATTGTGTCATTTTAGAGAAAGATGGCTTGCACCAACAGTCAGCCCAGAAATGACACTTGCAATTAAAAGTCTGAATAGTTTATATGCAGCAAGACATGCTTCTCACCTAGGGGACTTCCAGATTGCTACAATGAACAGAAATGGCCACAGTCTACCACTGAGTCTCACACGCTCTTATCAGGCCATTTCTAAACATTCTAAATACTTCCTCCACGAGATGGTGGTCAGCTTCCAGTGGCAAAGGTATTGTTGCCCTGTATACTGGCAGATGCTTGTCTCATTAAGTGCCCAATCCTGTAACCCTACTCATGTGAAAGTAACAATGGTTCAAGGATGGGTCCCTTCAGTTGTAGACACAGACAGGAAAGAGTGTTCTCTGATTCATTATCATCTTCCTTTCTTTTTTTCCTTTCACCATTTACATTGCATGCATATACTTCAGAAACTTGGCTTCAGTCTTGATTGAAATATTTAATGAATATTATTCATTATTGATATTCTCATGATGTTGTTTTCATTCATTTTAAATCTGCCAAACCTTCCCATTTTTCAAGGATGCCTGGCCTTTTAAATAAGGGAAGCCTTCTGATACTTTTATTATATCTTTTTTGGACCTCACTGGCTTGTTGCTATTATCATTTTGATTAAGGCAAAATGAATAACAATGTCAGACTCTCTATTTCTTAAATACCTCATACTTTGTCATTATTGTCCACAGTTGATACCAATCAACTTTCTTCAACTCATTCCACTCGCAATATTGATGTGCGTCTATAACCATTCACAAATATTCCCAGAAGTGTTTCCAATCTGGTGATATTATGATAACTTAGCCCTAAGGGCTTATTAGCTTCCATGTTATTCATTTCACCTAGTTTCATTTCCTTGGACTAAGTCCAGAATAGCCCCTGGTCTTGTTGATTACTCCTCAAACTGAAGATGCAGTTCTGTACACCACACTTAGAAACATGCATCCATCCTTAATGACTTCACTACTGCTATACCCATCAGTGTCAGGGTAATTGAAATTCTACTATAGTCACTGCCTCTGTCTGTTTACAGCTTACTCCTTATCTATATAAGCATTTCCCAATCAACAATTTTGTTTTACCACGTCCCGGGTCCAGCTCAATTTCTTTGTGATTGTTTTATACCATGTTAAAATGTCCTTATTCATGCTCTGCCTCTTTCAGATTTTTGGTAAGTTAAATGAAAAAATAGCATTATGAGGCTCATATTATCTGATGTTTCCCCCCCAGTTAGGATTAGAGTAAGTGCTCATCTTAGGACACTTGCCAAGTATACAATGAGTGGTTGCTCATGTCTAAAAGAAAATGGAGGGGAAAAAAATAAGGGGGGCAAAGGGAGGGAAGCTGTTCCAAATATACAAGTCACAAGTCTTTTCTACACAGTTTTCTTAGAAAATTAGGTGGGTAGATTAAAGTTGCAACTTGGGTTGCTTTTAAATCACACAACCTGCATTTGCCGAGGAAGGCACCAGGGGTCTTATTGACTCTGGGAGCATTACAGGGTCATATTTTCACATAGCATAACTGATCTTGAACAGTTTCTCCAATTTATTAGGCACAAACAGGCTTTAAGAAGCCAGTGTGTCATTTTTAACCTAAGCAGTTTTTCCTTAAATAAAACTTTGAGTTAGATTCTCCTCCTTCTATTGTAACTCTGGGTATGGTTGTCAAGATTTTAGTGTTCGAGAGCAGTGACTCTCAGCTTTTTCCATACCAGGACCCAACTGGGACTTGCCTCTTCTTGAGCAATTTAGGAAAGACAGAATGGTCACAAGCTCCTGACACCTGTTTTTGTGTGCCAGTTAAGAAGCCCTTCTTTAGAGCAAGGATTGAGACAGTTGGACAGATTATTTGGCCTTTATTTGAAGATCCAAAACATATCTTTGCCCCTTGTCTTAAAAATGTGCATTAGCATCAGCAGCTGTGGTGATTACTTCTTTCGGGGAGCCAGAAGTTACAGAATTGAAAGTATCCACACAAGTGGTTTGTGACAGCTTAACCACCCGTTTCCTATTGGAAAAATCCAAAAGGTTCTTGTGAATCACACGTTAGGAAGGGTACAGCACTCTGTACAAGCAGTTGCAAAGGTATCAGTCACCGTAGTATCCAGGGTAGATTTTCAAAGCAGCCTAAAAGATTTAGACACATGGATTTTCAACCAAGGCGTTTAAACCAAATAGCGAGTAACAAGTGCAAATTCCAAACTCATACACAGAGAGGCAACTCTCATTACATTCAGAGACAGTTTAACCCATGTATTGGAGGGCAAACATGGGCCCTTAATTGTATTTAATAAATGAATTAGCTCTGCACTCCTTCTTGTCTGGATTCAAAGTACTATTCCCTAATGTGTGATGCACATTGAGTGCTTGGGTTATTGGGCGATGAGTGGTAGGAATGTCACAGTAAACGTGTGTTGAAGCTCTGAAATCTGTGACTACTGGATCCCATAGAGATTTAGTCTCCACACCTTCTGGTGCTGATGCTATTTTGCACTCTTGAGAGATTTCAGAGGGAGCTGTGTCTATGGATAAGAGGGCAGAACTGGGCATATAAGATGTATGCCTCCCATACTCATTTTGAAACCTGTACAGTCACAGTCCTTGAGATCCGTTGAGCTCAGTCTGCTTCAACAGATGGGCCTGGGAAGCACACGCACAGGTAGCTTGCAGATCAGGCCTTTTATCCTTAGTGTTAGGATTTATATATTGTAAATCCAAAAACTATGTTCAAGGCCTTGTAGAAACACTAGCATGCATTGTGGTAGTGAACAGAAATGACCTTTTGTATGGCCAAGGTAACAGGCAGATTTGCCATGATAACAACCAATAAAAATGTTGATACAGGAAGAACTTTTTTAGTCTTCCAAATGGAGTAGCCTTTTGATTCTGTGAGGTGCCGAACACCTATCTTCCATTCACTTAACTGGAAATGAGGATGCCCATTACTTAGAAGACTGGGTCCTTATAGCTGGTGAAATGTTTCTTTTGTTTCAGAAATTTTCCTAGCACTCCATGGAGTAAAATGTACCTGGCAGATATTTCCAGTAAACAGCTAATGCCACTGTATTTTCTTAATGCCTTAGCATCACTTGAAGTTATTCGTGAAAGAATTACGACACCCATTCAATTTCCATATGTTTTCCAGTAAAATGTAATATTGTACGTAACCTTACAGTTTAGGCATTGCCCGTTCTGCAGTGCATGTCTAGTGTTTATTTCAGTGTCTGTCAGAGACCCAGGGTTAAAACTATTGGAGGTCCAGATGACATCTGGCTTCTCAGCTCCTCCAGAATATTGGCTGCAGTGTTTATCAGTGCATTATTCATCAAAACTGATGATGCAAAGTACAACATGCTGTCTGCAGCTCAGGGTATGAGTGGAAAGAAGTTGGCAGAAATGCCTAGTGTTCTGTGAGCAGCATGTAATCAATAGTCTGGGTGCTTGTTCACTTTATGTTGATGACTATTCCCTCTGGTACATCTTTGTATGTTTTTGGGTTCACTGTACTACCAGCTGTGTGATTTTTCTCTCTCTCTTCTTGCTACCAGCCATGATAGATAGAGCAGAAGGGAGGCAACCTTTTGTCAAGGGGGTTTTATATCAAAGGAACTAGTTACACAGAACGTGGCAATGAGAATGGAGGAAAAATATTTAGTCAAGAATTTCTAAGAGTACTTGATATTTAAAATAAAGATCAAAGAAAGAAAATAAATGTAATGTTGGCTAAAATATTATTGTCTTTCAGCTAAATTCTGCTCTGAGACTAACATAAATCCAGCATGACTCCACAGATTTCAGTAAAGTTACTCCCAATTTATACCAGTGTAACATATCAGAATTTGAACTTTTATAGTTAAATTTTAATTGAAATACCAGAACTTGCAAAACATGTCAGATTGTGAGCTGGGGTAAAATGGCATGTTTCCATTACAGTCAATGGAGCCATGCTGATATACACCAGCTGATGATCTGGCCCATTATCTCCCACCCTACACACACACACACACACACACACACACACACACAAAATGAGGCGTTGCTTACTTTTTTCACCCTTAAATCTGATGTGAATTTGATGCTTATGAAACTGAAGAATTATGCTAGCCAGGACTTATTAGCAACGCATATTGCAAACAATGACTTTGTACTAGCTTTTTTGCCAGTGTACCTCTGTTGATTGACAGACTCCTGTTATTCCAGTTCTATGCAAACATGGACAAACAGCAGACAAGAATGGGTCCAAAAGACCCTTTTGTTTGTGACTAAAGCCGAGCATCACCCTCCAAAATCATTAATTTGAAACATGGAGCCAAATAGTCTATACAAATAAGAAGCAAAGAGACAAATCTTACCTTCTCATTCAATTGCTCTTCTCAAAGAAGGGGCATGGCTGCTGATTCTTTACAAGTGGGTCAGGTCCCCACTGCTGATTGCATAGAGGCAGCTAGAGTTGTGGATCTAGGTGAGCTGTGGAAGTCAGGACCCCAATCCATCTATTCTCTAACATTCTTCCAAAAATACTGATGATTAAACCACCTACAAACATGGAACATTATCAGAACAGTTTATGAGTGGTGAGTTAACCCTGGATTGACATTCAGCTGGGTTAATATATTTCTGATACTTAGACATAGCCCTTGGACAATTGGATTCTGTGACTTAACAAACAAACAAACAAACATTGATATTGATGCCAGACCCCTATTCTAGCAGAACCAGGAAGTTTGTGTGAGCAAATATGCTTATTCTCAGAGAAGAAAAAATGACTAAGTCAACATTTTTTTCTTCCTCTACTGGGCATGTCCCTCTACTGGGCATGTCCTCTGCTCCCTTATCATTGGGAAGAGATCTGCTGTAGGAAAAATAAAGAGGGTGGAAAGAAAGGAGTAATAGAGATTTTGAAGTAAAAAATCTAAAACAATAGAGTTAGTGTGAGCTACAGAAGTATCACAGATAGGGAGGCCATATTTGCCAAAATCCACACCAGTGGACATCTGAAGATCAAGCTTCTACTGCTTCATAAAGTATGTTAGACTGAGTAGCCAACTTGCATATCTCTGCTGCCAAAGTGTGTACTTTTTCTGACCGCAGAATCACAGCTGATTTAGAGAACTGCTTTCATCACTTCAGTCAAAGCAGTCCTTTGCTTTGTATACTTCATTGATATAGTTACATATTCAGGTCAAGATAATTACCGTATAGGCTTGCTGACCCCACATGCACTAGTTCACAAGGAGAGCTTTCCATTTTCTAACCTGTTCCATTCTTTGCAAGTGTATTTTGATTGCCCTGCCTTAAGGCTTTGGTGTGATTATTTTTTTTCTTTCTGGTGCTTGGGCTTTGGGCAATATTTTGGGATCTGTGAAAAACTGAACACTTGGTCATGAATTCTTTCAACGTTGTCACTTCATCCTCGATAAATACACAATACTGGAGCTTTATTGACTAAACTCCCAGCTTGAAAGCCCTGAGCTGATGCAATAACCACTAGGAAGTTACCTTAGAGGTCAAGAAATACACAGATATAGACCTGAAGGCCTGTAGTAACAGACTGATGTCCTGGATTGGGCACCTGAAGATTTTTCACTTGCTGCAGTTTCTCCTGTGCTTTGAGGAAACAAACTAACATGGGTTGGTTGGATAAGAAACCTTCCTATCCAACTCTGAGAACAGAGTATTGAGATTAGGGTGGAGATTTGTACTTTTGAAGGGTCTGTACAATAGGCTAATGGACAGGGTGCTTCTCTGAGGAGTAATGAAATTGATGAATAAGAGGGAAGAAAAAAAGGCACTCTCACTCCCTTCTCAAAATGGAAATCCAGGACACTTTACAGTAAATGACAAAGTGAGAAAAAACAGTGTTTATCCTTCCCTGACCCTCCTGCGGCTCTCTCCTAGTCTCAGCCTCTCTCCATCTAATCTAGTTTTTACCATAGCATCACCCTCAGACACATCGAATCAATTCACCCACAATCTCCTTCACAGTCTGACTCCATTTCCCCCTGTACTCGATCCAACGCAACCCATCCTCACCTCCTGGCTTGGAATCTCCCCAAGCCCTCTCAGTTTCCTTTAGCCAACAACCCCCACTTGCTAAGAAACACATCCTCACCTCAGACCTACGCTCCAGGTGGAGAATCCCTCCTCCTCCCTAACATCCCCACAGCTCACAATCACTCTCATCTCTGAATCTTCTCTCAGCTGACACTTCTCCACACACACAAGCCCTCCAAGCTAAAAAAGCCTAAGTGAAAACTGAGCAAGGATTTGGCCCTTAGGATATATTGGTATATAATACAGTATATCCTGTGTGGAAAACAACATAAACCAGAATGATTTCATATAAACATGTTAGTATTGATGTGCCTTACTGTCAATACTAACATGAGTATTTTGGACAGTAAAACAGAATCATTCTCACTATCACAAACCCTTAAAGACTATTAAGTAATGTAATATGTGGATATAATTCCACATCAGGGCCAAGATTTTCATAAGCTACTCGTGATTCTGAGTGCCTCAATTATTGAAAGTACTGAGCATTCATTCTCTGAAAATCAGGCCCCTTTAAGGTGTCTCAAGATGGACATCAAAAAATTTGAGGTACTCAAAATCACTAGTTACTTTTGAAAATCTTGGCCTAGGATTTTGAGGAGAAATTACTTAATTTCCACACTTGTGTATGATGTTTCCAGAACCCCTCAATATGGTTAGACAGCCTAATATAGAAGACTGGGTACCTAAAAGGTTGTTACAAGAGGAGAGAGAAAAATTGTTCTTCTTAATGGCTGAGGATAGGACAAGAAGCAATGGGCTGAAATTGCAGCAAGGGAAGTTTAGGTTGGACATCAGGAAAAACTTCCTGTCAGGGTGGTTAAGCACTGGAATAAATTGCCTAGGGAGGTTGTGGAATCTCCATCATTGGAGATTTTTAAGGGCAGGTTAGACAAACACCTGTCAGGGATGGTCTAGATAATACTTAGTCCTGCCATGAGTGCAGAGGACTGGACTAAATGACCTCTCGAGTCCTATGATTCTATGATTAATACTGCTATATAGCTAAAGTTCCAATATCAATCTGCAAAAATGATACTTTTGAAAGGCTGGTATTTTGCTGTCATAGCCATGAAATGAGTCTGGAAGAAAACTGAGCTTGTGACATTCTTAACCAATAAGACTGGATTATACAATTAAAAAAAATCAGTTGTATACTGATTGGCTAAGTCAGTGACAAAGACCTGAAATCCAATTGTAAGATATTATGGGTTTGTTTGTTTTTCTATAACATCATATCTAAAAATTAGGTGTTTATACAAATATATGCAAAAGCAAAAAGATATAACCCAATCTATATTTTGATTCACCAGATATAAATACCAGAACATGGTGACTGGATAATCAGGGAATTGGTAAGGGAATATCGGGCCTCTTATTTTCAGGGTCAAACACAAATTCCCCTGGAGACAAATAGCTGTTATGGATGTAATGGCTAACAGACATGGAAAAACAGTTAGAATATTTAAAGTGCATGCACAGGTATTTGCAGGGGCATGTACAAGTGTGCACAGTTTCATGTATACACAAGCTGGGGCGAGAGGCCCAGATAAAACTTTAGCCCTAAATATTGATTATTTTCATGGTTGTTAAATCATTATTAAAGCAGGCTAGAAGCAGGTTTGTATTCTGTTGACTGCTAGCACTGCCAGTGTCTCAAATGATATCATTTTCTAACAATATAGATGTTTCCAGCACTAGATTCAGCAAAGCCAAATGGAATTGGCAACTTTAAAAAAATACATTTCACTGTTTAATCCTGGTGACAAGTTCTTCTTGCCCTGTATTTTTTTGCTCCTGGGCTCACGAATATGGCTACAGTTTTCTTTTAACCTAGAGACATAGGCAGCTCAAAGAAAGCGTGGCATTGTACAGGTTGTTCAAGCATACACAGGGTTGAATTCCACCCTTTCAAACTGATTCAGTCCAGTGAGCTGGATCCCTTTTAATGTTTCACTAATGCTATGATGACCTAAATTACAGTATAAATGTTTTCAAAAATATTTTTGATTCCTCTGTATAAAAGTACTGTACACACAGAGGCGTAGGCAGGAAACTTTAAACACTCTTTTTAAATATCAGCCTGCCCCAGAAACATATACTCCCAAGCCTCCCTTCGGCTACTATGAAACAAAAAAGGTTTGCATAGCAGATATTTACTGGGCTTGGGGTATTGGATAAGATGCTCAACATTTCCTCTCCTAAACTTCTATGTGGTAGCAATGTGTTGTTACATAGCTACAGTGCTCTGTACCAGAAATAGATGCATTTTTGTGGCAGATGAGGTGATTCTCATGTACAGCTTGAAAGTACTGTAGGATCCTTTCAGATGAAAGGTGCAAGATTTTTTTTTTAAAAAAGCATAGTAGTGGCATTGTTCTCTCCCCTTTACTTTTATTAAGTAAATGATGGAATGTTTGGCCACTACTGTAAAGATGGGGACTCTTCCAATGTCATACATTGCATTGTGGTAATTTAATTGTCCTTGGTTTCTTAGGCAAAGACAGGAGTGTAAGCAAGAAGCTGACCATAGTAGCCATTCCATTACTGTCTGTCACCCCATCTGAGCTCTGCAGATGCTAAACAATTCCTCCCTGCACCAGCTCAAATGAGGAATACTAACTATATATAATTCCAACTGGTTGCTCTTGAGCAATACAAGTCCACTTAATGCTGCAGAAGAGCACGGGCAGAGACACTCTGTGACCTTTACTCAATTTAGTCTTATGAAATATCACTGTACTGAGGCTATGAAACCTGAGGAATAGTATCATTGTTATTTCAGTACAAACCCCATGGAATTCTGAAGAATTCTATGAAAGGTAAGTTACAGTCAGGGTGTCTGGTATCCTGCAGCATTCAAGACTGAGGTTCAGGATTCCTAGGATTGTATGGCATTAGGGCTGGTCTACACTGGGGGGGGGGGGGAAGGGGAGCGGATCGATGTAAGATACGGAACTTCATAGCGTAGCTGAAGTCAAAGTATCTTAGTTTGACTTACCTGGCCATCCTCATGACGGCAAGTCAACCGCCGCAGCTCCCCCATCGACTCTGCTTACTCCTCCTGCCGAGGTGGAGTATGGGCGTCGATTCGGGGATCGATTTATCGCGTCTAGACGAGACGCGATAAATCGATCCCCGATAGATCGATTACTACCCGCCGGGTAGTGTAGACGTGGCCACAGATTCTGAACAGATTCTCTTTAAGCAAATACTGGCCCTCATAGTCCTCAAAATGTGATTTCATCAGGATAAGTGTATGTAGTTCACAGTGACTGACTGTTATTAGTATACTCAACCCACAAGAACATTGAACCTTTTAGGCCTGCCTTGAAGTAAGTCACAGCAACTAAAAACAGGACTGCAATTTTTTCCTCTTCATTTGACCCTTACTTTTGTTGTTATAGGAATTAATGGCAGCTCTGATTAGCATTTCGTGTTTTTATGTAGGCTCTTACAGATAGAATCATAGAAAAAGAAAAATGTAATTAAAGAATGAATTGTGCAGTGGGAGACATACAAGCAAATTACTTGTAAAAGGGACTTTCCTCATGGATGAGGACAGAGGTGAGAGATGGTACTCCAGAGCGCACATTATTGTTCTTTATGTGTTGCAGTGGGAATAGAATTTACGAGAGCAGTAGAAAGGACAGAAACAGTGAAACCCAAAGCAACGTTAGTGTTTGCAGCTGAGCCCTGGCACCCAAGAGACTGGAATCTGGGTCATAGCTTTGTCTCACCTTACAGCCTGATGAAACACAAAAGGTCCTGCCTGCAGGGAAAATGAGAAGAACAATCAGTGACCATCAAACAAGAAGAGAGAAGAGTTTAAATACCCTCAGGTCCAGAAGGGCGGACTGCTGTTTCACTCAGTACCAAGGGCATCTGAAAACTAAAGCAAAGCCCTAAAATAGGAAATGTATATATAGAAGAGAACGTCCTGCCCCCTGCTCGCCCACCAATACATATGCACTATGCACCTGTAAACTAACCAATAAGGAAGAACATTTTCAACTGTCACTTTTTAGGTAGTCAGGTATCAATGGTGGGTGCCTAACAAAACATCTGTTTCTATTTTTGCCCTTGACATTCATGCACCGTAGTGAACCACTAGCTGGTTGGGTTTGTTGAATATTTTTGATAGGCCATCACATAAGGTAGTGATCTAGTTTCCTGAGTATAAAGTAGTTTGTTTATGGAAAGCAAGCCTAGTAGATCAAGCATTCAAAGTCTGGAGCTGAAATTCGTGGCTAGGCCCCAGGCTTCCATTTTGGCCGCAGTCCAATTCACTTTGACCAGACTGCTCCTCCTTTTGGTCACCTCCATTGTCTTTGTAACACTGTTCACAGCAGGAGTTAGTGCAGTCTACTCAGACTAGGCTAACGAAGATGGATTCCCCCAAAGAGTGACGAAGGTGCATAGCAGAAAGCAAAATGATGCTGTTGATATCACATCTGTGCTCATCTCTTGTTCTTTTTCCTTTTAGGGTTTGTCTACTCTTTGAGATGGGGGCATGAGTTCCAGCTCGAGAAGTCACTCTCATGCTAGCTCTTATCATTTTTAAAACCAAAATATTTGGGAGAGGGATTTGAGTTGAAATGATTTTTTGTTTTGAAATTTTAGAAAATGTTCACCAAAAAAAGTGTTTTTTTTTTTTTTTTAAAAAAGGTCAAAATTGAAATGAAATGATCAAAACAAAACATTTTGATTGATCCAAATGGACTTATTTTTCAGATTTTTAATTCATGAAAATTTTTGAGATTGACTTTTTAATCTCAATTTGGGATGGGAACATATTTCAATATATCAAAAGTTTTTACAGAATGGGAAAACCATTTCCCACTCAGCTCTATTGTGTGCTACATCTGTATTATAAATACATTGCTTGACATTTGAACCTTAAATATATGGCTAATGTTAACCTGTCTTCCATTGCCTGTGTCTGATTTACACTGTAAGCACCGTGGACTGTGATTGTGTCTTGCTTTATGTCTGCACATCACCATGCACACTCTTGGTACTCAGTAAATAATAGAGAAGAAGAAGGAGATGAGTGGTAATTCTATTTCATGCGGTGAGGTGTTGTAGCACGGCGGAGCACTCACCGGCACGGCGCCTCCTTCTCTGGTTGGTCTGGGAATTAGCTCTTCCAGCTTCAGAGCGCCTCCTGCTGGCCAGTATCTCCCTTGCTGTCGCCTGCTTCTCCCTTTTCTACAACCACCCTTTAGTTCAGGCCCCACATCCCTCCTGGCCCCACAGCAGTGCCCCCACACGAAGGGATCGTCCCCTCCCTGGGGAACTCCAATTCCCCGAAGCCCATTTTGCCTCAGTGACCGACTGCCAGTCTTCATCTAGCCCCATCCCTCAGGGGCAAACTGCAGTCTGAAGTGGCCACTCATCATCGGCCAGGGGGTTGGACCTGCTGCCTTTTCCTGGCCTGCCTGCACCGCTGCAGCTTCAGTACCACCACAGGCTCTTTTAGCCCCGCCTCAGCCTGGGGACTCACCTGGCCAGAGCTCCCCAGCTCTGCCTGTCCTTCCCCAGCACTCCTCTGTTTGAGATACCCCTCTCTAGCCAGCAGCCAGGTCCTTCCCACTCCACCACTGGAGTGAGACTCCCCCTGCTTAGCTCCCAGCCCTTTTATCAGGGCCAGCTGGACCCTAATTGGGTGTGGCCACACCTGCGGCTGCTTACCCAATCAGCCTCCCTTGGCTGCTTTCAGCCCCAGCCCTCTCCAAGGGCTTGCTTTTAACCTTTTCCAAGCCGGAGCCAGTGACCGCCCCGCTACAGGTGTATTTAGCATTTTCCTCTCATGTCAATGAGACCTCCCATCCTGCCAAAATCTTTCTATGGTTACTGTGAGCTCTTGCAGTCACACAGATAGTGTTAAGAATTTGACTGAGTGACAAAACTGTGACTCTTGATGCAACTTCCACTGATGATTTCTGGAAAATTTTCACAAGAAAATGATAAAAGACAAAACACCTTATCACCTGTGGGTGAACACTTTTCACAAAATGATCACTCTATATCTGACTGATCCACCTCATCCTCAAAGGAAGCACTCTCACCAGGTCTACACCACAGACCAATATCAGTATTACTATGTCACTCAGGGGTGTGAAAAATCAACACCCATGAATGATGTAGGTATACCGACCTAACCCTCCATGTAACCAGCACTATGTCAGTGGAAGAGCTTCTCCCGTCAATATAGCTACCGCCTCTAGGGAAGGTGGATTAACTGCGCTGGTGGGAGAAGCTCCTCCATCGGGATAGTAGTGTCTTCACTAAAACTAAAATGTTTCCCAGAGAGAACATTTCCCAGACTTGAAAAAGAGCTCTGTGTAAGCTTAAAAGCTTGTCTCTCTCACCAACAGAAGTTGGTCCAATAAAATATATTACCTCACCCACCTTGTGTCTCTCAAATATCCTGGGACCGATAGGGCTACAACAACACATGTACAAAGTACTTAACAAATGTACTTAAGAAGGAAAAATGAAATGCATGACTACAAAATGGGGACTAACTAGCTAGGAAGTAGTATTGCAGAAAAGGCTCTGGGATAATAGTGGATCACAAATTGAATAACAGTCAGCAAGCTGAAAAAAGGCTAATATCATTCTGGGTTGTATTAACCGGAGTGTCATATGTAAAAAGGTAATTGTCCCACTCTACTTGGCATTGGTGAGGCCTCAGTAAGCATACCGTGTCCAGTTTTGGGAACCACACCTGAAGAAAGATGTGGACAAATTGGAAAGTGTCCAGAGGAGAACAACAAAAATGATAAAAGGTTTAGAAAACCTGACATATGAGGAAAGGTTAAAAAAAAAACCTGGAAATGTTTAGTCTTGAAAAAGAAGACTGAGGGGAGACCTGATAACAGGGTTCTCAAATACGTTAAGTGCTGTTATAAAGAGAATGGTGGACAAATAACTGTATGTTTAAGCAGCACTGAAGAAATGTCTTTGGTCCCTCTATGCATTAGATTGTATCAGCTTTTTCTGTTACAAATCCTGTTTTCAAAGATTAAGAGCTTACACATAAAGGTCTCCAGACATTTTTTAAAAAAGAAAATGAACTCATTATTATAACCTGGGACAATGGATTTCCCAACTTTGGCCTGGAACATCTCCTGGAGATATAAACACAGACCACCCTATTGCCAAAGCAAAGGAGGGGTGTTCTGCTTCTTCATCACCATTCCTCCTTGCATCACTCCACCCAGACCCCTACGGACACCCCGCCTTATTTTTTCTGTATGGAAGAGGCTTGATGGAGGTCTGACCGAGGGGCTGGGTGGACCAGGAGAGTTGCAGCTCTCTACAGCACTAACCCAGGTCTACACCCAGATTTCCAGGTGGAAATATTGGCCGGAGGTCATACAGCTCTGTGCCTTCTATGGAGCAAATGCAGAGAGACTCAGACAATTATAGTGTAGCTCCTTCAGAGACTGACCTGATGGAGAGA
The DNA here is from genome assembly GCF_028017835.1 of Emys orbicularis. Taxonomy (NCBI): domain Eukaryota; kingdom Metazoa; phylum Chordata; order Testudines; family Emydidae; genus Emys; species Emys orbicularis. The sequence goes on along the minus strand of NC_088684.1, from coordinate 76,592,269 downwards.
AGGGCTGTAAATGAGGGCAAAATCTGGACCAATAACTTTAATGACCAGAATTTAAAGCAGATTATAATCAACATAAATTTAAAGCAAACACTAGTAGCTAATATAGCAGGGCTGAAAACACAGCTTCCATTTGAAGCTGAATACGTTCTGCTGTTGAAATTCAGAGGAAAGTGGTACAGGTTTGATAGAGCTTTTAGTTGGTGCTTTTAGTTTGTTGATCATCTCCAGGCTATTGCTTGGCGCCAGTTCCTCCAGGCTTTAGGATTAGCTGACTTTTTTTTTTTGGTGAATGTCATGCTGGTGAAATGTGCCAAGCTGAAATTCCTGTGGGGAAAGCCTTTTATCCACAGAACAGATACATGCCACAGCCTGTGCTATGCGGTACTGCATGAGCAATGGCAATGCAAGTTTCTCCACATTGCCTTGCAAGTGTCTCAGACCCTGAAAAGAGTGAGAACAGGTTAGGTCCCATGACCATCCTCCTAGTCTCACAGAGGAGATGTTCCATCAGCTTGGTAATTTTATTGCATTCTGGACATTCGTCTACCGGGATCTGTACCAGGACCATCACCAGTTCATGTTATATATGCTCCACAAGCAGTAGTAACTTTTAGTTACTGTCCTGCCCCAATCTTGGTCTGGATTTGAATCTGGGGTGAAAGATTTTTATTTTCTTTCTCTGTACTAGCCTCTCAGTCTGCAAAGACTGTCTGTCTTGATTTATTTGTGAGTGGAACTTAGCTCTGCAGTCAGGGAGTTCTCCATCTCACATTTTCCAACCCTTGACTTCTTTGCAAGCCTCATTTACACCTCATCCTAGAAGGTGTCATAGTGAGGTCTTACATGCTTTATGTATGTCATGCTGGGGAATGAGCGATACCAAACCTAGAAGTCTTCATGCTCTTTCACAACCTGTAGACAGTACTACAGAGCCCACGAGTGAACTTGCCTTGCTCAGGACTTACGTGCATTACTTACTTGTTCTGTAGCTTATAGCCTTTACACTTTTCTAAACAGCGGTTCAGCCTCAGTAGTAGTATGGCCTGGAGCAGACACATCTTTGGCATTAATTTGGTTTAGTCCATTCTGTTTCATAGCATAGTGTAATTTGTTGAAAATGTCCCTGGACTGAATGTCATTTTACAGTAATCACACGGAAAGAGTTACCAGCAACAGCAGCTGTGAATCACAGATTATATTGTATTGTTTTAGCTACTAGAGAAGTTATTTTACCTCTGTATTGGACACTCATGTGACTGCTGCTGGAATGCTGTGTCCAGTTCTGGCACCCACAATTCAAGAAGGATGTTGATAAATTGGAGAGGGTTCAGAGAAGAGCCACAAGAATGATTAAAGGGATTAGAAAACGTGCCTTACAGTGATAGACTCAAACAGCTCAATCTATTTAGCTCAGCAAAGAGAAGGTTAAGGGGTGACTTGACTCCAGTCTATAAGTATCTCCATGGGAACAAATATTTAATAATGGGCTCTTCAGTCTAACAGAGAAAGGTATGACATGATCCAGTGGCTGGAGGTTGAAGCTAGACAAATTCAGACTGGAAATAAGGCCTAAATTTTTAATGGTGAGAGTAATTAAACACTGGAACAATTTACCAAAGGTCATAGTGGATTCTCCATCGCTGACAATCTTTAAATCAAGACTGGACATTTTTCTAAAAAATATACTCTAAGAATTATTATGGGCAATTTCTATGGCCTGTTATACAGGAAGTCAGATTAGATGATCACAATGATCCCTTCTGGCTTTAGAATCTATGAATCTATAACGCATTTGGTATTAGAAATTTGGCTTGGCATTCACTGGGAGATAGTAACAAATGGGATATGATAGGCTGGTATAAGACACTGGTCATCAATTCACATGGTTTTGTCCGTAAGCATTAGAGAATTTTTTATTAATAGCGACAGTTAAATATACAGCAAAAGACATACTGAAATAGTCATAATTACCTTAAGTGAATGTGTATTAGTACATAATATTGTCATAGGGAATGATATACAAATCAGGGGCTTGTAACTGAACGTTTCTGGAATTGCAAGATGAAATTGTGAAACTGGTAGCAAAATGAAATGACTCCACTGAGTTTAACATGAATATGTTTGAATTACACATAGAACAAGAATCTTACATTGTTCACCTCACAAGTATGAATGTACAATTTTCCGGCTGTCTTTTCCCACCCTTTTTGTTCTTTTCAGCTATTCTGTGATTAACACGGTCTTGGGTAGATTTCAGTATTTTCCCTGGGTTAGCAGGATGTGATCTAGGTGCTGCTGCAGTATGAATCTTTTAAAAGCAGCCTAAGAAATATTTAAGACCCTAGTCTAGGAGGAACAGCTCTCCCAGGCATAATTTTTGGTACTGGTTGCAGCAGGGAGCGTATGCTGTGAGGAAAGTATTATTTTTCTAAATGGAAGGTGTCAGATGGTCACGCAATGTGACTGCATGTTCGAGATCACTGCCTCCCATCTGCAATTTGTGACGTGTGAAAGATTCTGCCCAAATGTGCTCATCAACTGGAAACTCTCAGCACTTTTTTTTTTCTTATCAGGAGAGACCAAGATAACCAATGGTTTACAGATCAGGGATCCTATCAAATTAATATCATTCTAGGATAAAATCTGCTTTAAATACAACTACTAAACTCCAGCAAAGTTAAGTAATACATACAAGTTCATTCATCTGATTAAAAATCCCTACTAATAAAAGAAGAATATACATTGCATTTTTTAAAAAGAGCATTTTGCTCATACCTTTTACAAGAAGGCTTCATATAAAATGACAGTCTTTTCCAGTACTAACTAATGCCATCCATTTAGAACATCTACTAGGCTTATGACAGGCATTAATGTACTGGGGATAGTTTTTCCCTGTCCAGCTTTTCTCTGGATCACATGAGCTGCTTGCTTTTTCTGTCTCTTTATCAGTTAAATGTATCCTGATGTGGCTGGAAGCAAAGTAAGGATTATTTGCCTCTAGAACAGCATCTGCAGTGGATCATTTGTTTAAATCAGGATGACTCTACTCAGAGACAAAGTTGGGTTTCTCTCACTTGGAAGAAGGACTGCCACGTTGCTTTGGTGATAATATAGCTCCATCCGGCTCTGAGCTATCTGCCTCCCTATTAGCAAAGCAACCTCTGGAGGGGCCACATACAATCCCTTCTCTGTTTGAGTTTCAGCCAGGGGAGGACATGGAGTTTCTAGGGAAATGCCAGGCTACAACCATGAGTTGGAATGGTTGGTGAAGGCCAGTGGGTAATATGCTGGCTTGGGTCTACTCTTGGAGAATTGATGATGCCTCTCTTTGAGAGCGCAAGGTGCCAGCTTCCTTCAAGGATACACTTCTTAGGTCTCTTCAAAGAAATCATTGCTCGAAGCATCTAGTTTAGCCAATTACTAACCAATTTCTAATATCTCATTTCAAATGGGACAAAAATGTGGTCGAGAAGGTTATGTTAAGACAACTTCACCAACATCCGGTGTCCGCAGAATTTATTGGCGGGCAGTCTAGTTTCAAGCCTGGGTATGGTACTGAATCAGTTCTGGTTGTGTTGGTCAATAGATATAATATTTATCTGCCACAATGGTGTTTTGAAGCTTACTTATTGCTTGTTAATTGTTGAGATCTTCAGACAGGAGGTACTGTATAAGAGCAGATGTCTACTAATAGTGTAAATAAATAATGTTTCCTTGCCTGCCTTAAGAGATACCCTTCAGCATTTCATAGTCAGATTTGATAAGTACCAGTGGAAAATTCCTCTCCAATGAGTCAGTGTTGTTGGTCAATAAGCTCATGGCATTAAATATCATCTTCTAGTTCAGCCAAGAAATACAACAGCAGAAGTGTTGGCCAATCCAAAATAAGGGCAGATTTATCCATGAATCAAGCACTTATACTGTGTTTATTCTATGAGTCAGCCAGCAGGTGCACTTCTTTCAAAAATTATTGACAGGGAATTCGGTGCTGGTGAACAGCGTTTGAGTGACAACCTTCTATCTAGAGAAGAGTTAGAGCAAAGGCAGCAACAATCTAATCTTCCCCATATGGCCCTTTTGGTGTGTCTTATCTGGAGGAGAAAGTGTATTTCCCCCTCCATACCCATTTACTCCTTGGTCTCTCTGCTAGGAAAAATATCAGTTAGTGCTAATTCTAGTGTTTAGCTTTGTGCTGTGGATATCTTATGAACAGAAACGGATGAAGACCACCAACCCATTTCATCTAAGTCAGTCATATGCTGTCGTATGGTATCTCACAGTGAACTTGAAGTGGATCATGATATCTAAAGCCTGTGAAACCTGTAAGCTTCAAATTATAGGATGCTTGTGGGAAAATTGGAGCCCCCCAGTCTTCCAGTGCTCACTTGCCTCCCAGCAACTAGCCTATAGCCAGCCTGACCTGCAGTCACTTCTGAGCTTCAGTCCATGAGCACCAGAGCACTATATGGGCTGTTATTAGCAGAGGCTGCAATAACACAGCTGCACACTCTCTAAGAGGATGCCTCCGTCTATCATTTTCAGCAATGCATTTAGCAATCGATAGCCTACCCAAAGCCTTCCATCCATCATTTTGCAGCACTCTCTTCCCATGGGAAGTGATGACATCTTCTTCCTGACAAAGAGCTCCACACCATGTTTGTCACTGCTTTCCCCATCACCATCTTACCTCTTCTCTCACATCAGCACCATAACAGTCTGCTAGCAGAGAAAACTTTAGGAGCAGCCCTATACCTCAAGAGAGCAGGGTGGGCGTGATGAGTCAAAAGGCCTAGTCGAACACAGGAGCAAGTCAGTGCTGAGCAAGTTCCCCTAGACAGCCTCCGGATGACACAATTAAGTCAACAATTGAGAAAGATGATTTTGGCAGCAGAGTTTGTATTTATTTGAGGTTGTAGCACTCAAGTCCAGAGAAAGATGATGAGGATGTTTGGTTTTTATTTCATGGCTAGAAACTGCCATTGCATTTGGATAAGGTCCTAGAAGTTAGCCTTAAGGCTATCACTATTTTTCTATTGCTGTATGAGGCAAATTAATGCAGAAGGACAAGAGCTTTAATTTTTTTTCTAGTTGAAGGCCCCATTAGGAATTTGTCAGTTTCCTAAGGTTTTACTCTTATCATATCACACTTTTAACCTTTTCTGTAGCTTCTTCTGTAAGCTACTAAGGCATAATTCTCCACTGCCTTGCATTTGATTTGATAGCTATTTATACCCTCTTTGCACAGGTATAAATAATTACACAAGATGCAAGGCGGGCAATAGAAAACATTTTCTGAATTATTCCTTCTGTTTACCATCTAAATGCTGGTGCATTATGTTGGGATCCAATTTGCTTCTGATGAATATTTAGATGTTATCTCAGGCACCTCTGCAGAAAAAAGAAAGAGAATAATAATGGACCAGGTGTATTTTTTTAAAACCTTTGTCTTAGTTCTCTATACTCTAACTCTAGGGATACTTAGAGAGGTTGCAGTATCAATTATTGGAAAGATTAGTCACCATATTGATTGTTGTGTTTAGAGAAAGAGAGGTAAATGCTCTAGAAGCTGTCTCACCTCCCAGAGTTAGCGGTGCCATTTATGTGTCCTTACTGAGAGAGGGGGCATGAAGATGGGAGGCTCAGAAGATATTTCCTGGAGTGAAGATTTTCTTGTGGGTAAGGAAGTCATATTAATGATGGAAAACAGCCATAGGATTGAAGGGGATTGAATCTGGGGGGCCCAACTTCTATTAAAAAAGAAACATACTAAGAGAGTCAAAATCAGAAACAAAGCAACAATACTGAAAGAAAGAAAGAAAGAAAGAAAGAAAGAAAGAAAGAAAGAAAGAAAGAAAGAAAGAAAGAAAGAAAGAAAGAAGAACATCCTGGTAGTGGAGATTGCCCCCTATCTTGTCACACAATATAGCAAAGATGAACAGAAGAGTAACCAGAGCACCCACCAGATGCTGGATGGATGAGATAAGAAACTCAGTGGAGGGGATTTTGAAAGAAGACTTTGTATTGTTCAGAGAGTCACTCAAGCATAGTGAGGTTGTTCAGTTCAATTTGGATCAGTGACCTGGGTCACTTTTAATGGTTCACTAAATTCTGACTATCTAAAAATTACAGTTAATGTGCTTTAAAATCTTGAGCTGCATGACAAGACCACGTGATTGCTTGTTCTCTCTTGCTCATGAGTCTATAACTGATGATAATGAGGTAAATGTAGTTCAGACCTTAGAAGATGGGGAATGCTGTCCTGTGCCATAGATAGGATTACAAGTTGCCATAAAAGGGTCCACAGCAATGTCCACTTGTTCCTTTGACCCTTCTGTCAGAACAAGAGACTAACCCTTTTTGGGGTGGTGTTTGCTAAAGAAATAATTTCCTTTGGTGATTTATAAGATTGCCGCTAGCTTTTTAGTTACAAAAGCTCCTGCAAGGGTGCAATTTATTCCCCCTTGTCCCTGGCCTGCTACTCTGGTCACCCGGTAGGATGAGAGGATACAAGGTTCTGTCTGCACTCTGTCCCATCCCCATGTACTTGCTTGCCATGGGGACTATCTAGAAAAACAGAGGCTGTCCTGTGCACCACACGTGAATCCAAAATCCGGGTAGACCAAATAGAAGGATGGCAGAGGGAAGCATTCTTCCCCTGCATGGCCAGGTCAGACAAGGGCATAATGTAGCCCTAAAGTATCTGAAAGCAAAAAGAGTTTCACTAGTAGTAATGGGCCAGTTCCTGCACAGTGAATGCTGTGATTTGGCCCTCAACATGACTGACCTCAATGAGAACTGAAGATGCTGCACACTTTGCAGAAGGCACTAGGCAGCTTGTGGAAGCAGGCCCAGTGAAAGCATTCACATAGCACTCATCTCCCGAGGATCTCAAAGTGCTTAAAATTATGTAAATCTCACACCACCAAATATTAGTCTCCTTTATTGTTATCCCAATCTTATAGGTAGATAAACTGATGCACAGGGAGGCGAGCAGCCACATTTTCAAAAACAGACACTAATTTTGAGTTCCTAAACTGACATCTAGAGCATGAATTGCAGAGATGCTAAGCACCTGCTGCTCCTGTTATCCTTAGTTGCAGTTGTGAGGGTTTAACACCTCTGAAAAATGAAGCCGCTTTTGAAAGTTTAACTGCATGTGATTTATCCAAGATCACTCAGTGGCCCTGCTTCTCCATTGCCTTAATAGGCAGCAGGTTTAAAACAAACAAAAGGAAGTATTTTTTCACAGAACGCACAGTCAATCTATGGAACTCTTTGCCAGAGGATTTTGTGAAGGCCAAAACTATAATGGGATTCAAAAAACAACTAGATACGTTCATGGAGGTTAGGTCCATCAATGGCTATTAGCCAGGATGGGCAGGGATGGTGTCCCTAGCCTCTGTTTGCCAGAAGCTGGGAATGGGCAACAGGGGATGGATCACTTGATGATTGCCTGTTCTGTTCATTCCCTCTGGGGCACCTGGCACTCTCCACTGTTGGAAGACAGGATACCGGGCGAGATGGACCCTTGGTCTGATCCAGTATGGCCGTTCTTATGTTCTTATGCCATGCACCTTGTGTTGTCACTTACACCTGTTGTGCAAAATGGTAGAAGGGTGGTGTAAGAGGACTACCACTCTGAATTGGTAATATCATAAACCTGTAAGCTGCAAGGCAGTGGAGCGTATGGCCCAGTGAGTCACTATCACAACTGGGAACAGAACCCAGGATTCTTAACTGCTTAAAACTAAGGATGAATTTGGTCAATCTGTCCCAAATAAAACTGGTTCATTTTTCTTCCTGGTACTGAAAACAGTGAATTTTGCCGTTTTTATCTGGAGTTTTACAGTTTACATTGCAATACCAGGTCAGATGGTAAAAGCAAATTGGACATTCTTTTCAGAATTGAAAGTTTAACCAGTCCATTATTTCCATTTCCTTAAACAGGCTATTGTGGATCTTACTCTGCCTGGGAACTGGATAACAACAGCCAGTTAATGTACTAAAGGTCAGAATTTCAAAACTGCTGCTACAAATGCATTACAACCAACTATTAATAATTCTCTCTTTTTTAAGGGGTCTGGTCATGTCTAAAGGAATGCCAGGTACATTTTTCTTGATGTATGAGCACAAGTTACACATAACAGCCTAACAACACAATACTGCCTCTTTAATGCTAATCTATTCCTTGCAATCTACTAGATACATGTAGAATCATTGGTGTGTATCAAGAGAGCAAAATCAGATTCTGAAAATATCTGAAAGGATGCACTAGAGTGTACATAATAATGTATTTTAATCTGCCAGGCCTTAAAATTAATCATGAATTCCCACTGAGATTTTAATAATTTTGAAATGATGTTCTTTTTTTCCATACAGTGATATTCTTGGACAGAGTTCTTGAAATGCTGCCTGTGAACAGGTGGGGGTGGGGAAATGGGGACATTTCTGAATTACCAGGTTAGATAAGATACGCATATGACAGTGACTATTTAATTAGTAACTTTATTTATTTTCTTCAATCTAAAGGACAATCAATAAGATATCTCAGAGACAAACTTTATCACATCATGAAGTTGGCATGTAGCTTGATGTATCGGGGCATATACTTAAGGGAACTATTCTCACCTGGCAGAAGCCTGGACTAGATGACCTGACAGGTCCTGTGAAAGCTTGCAACCCCCCAAATTTGGGTGAGGATGTTAATCGTAGCTCCAAACTTTGGGCAAGTACTGTCATTAGTAGTAGCATGCACAAGATCCTATTGATTACAATGAGAGTTATGCGCAAGAGCTGCAGGATTCAATTTTTTGTTTCTGACTAAATGCTTTTCCGGTTTTTGTCCCTTTAAAAATAAAAATACTAAGGGCAAAACAAAACCCTGATATGTACATGCAGGGTTCTGAATGGCTTCAAGTTAATGGGAGCTTCACATACTCTTCCAAGGCCAGAATTTTGTCCTGAACATTAGCTCCCGTTACTAATATATTTTACAACAGGTGTTTCTTAAGGTAATAAAAGAAGCAGTATAATGATCACAAACCCAATTGCTTCTCATTTTGATAGGTGTTTTGTCTTTGACAAGTGGCCATGCATAAAATACAGTAAACAGCATATGTATATGCAAGTAAACTTGCAGAAGGTCTGCGATTCTCAGGGCCAAAAGGAACACACACAATGTACTGTCCAACAGCAAACCACTGAATGCAACAAAACAAAATAGTTGTAATACGTACATAATGTAATTGATATGCAAAGGGTTAGCTCTGCACCCCTTCTACTCCTCAGCAGAAGATGCACAATTCATAAGGGACAGATTCACTTAAAACAAGCAAAATAAATAACCTTCAAGAAACTACCTTGTAATATTTTTTAATTAAAGCATATCACTTATGTTCTACCATTTATATGGATTTTGCCCAGCTGTTTACACTAATATGCGTTAAAATGGGTAATTACCACAGCAATCACAGTCTGACACAATACTCCTGCTACATTTTAAACATACAGCCCTGTCTTAATCTCACACACACACACACACACACACACACACACACACACACACACACACACACACACACACACACCTGTTTTGAATGCTGGCATTTTTTTTCTGCTAGTTATTGCCAGTGAATCTTTCATTTCAGAACAGGCACAGACTATTTTACATGTTCCAAGCTACTGTATTAACAGCTTCTTGGTTGTGTTTTTGTTTCCCATTTTAAATGTTGAGGGAGGCGAAAGACAGACTGAATGGTGATGTTTATGATGAGAGGGTAGGGGTAGGGGTAGAGGATAGCTGGGAATAGCTGAAGTGTGTCTGACACAGCAGTTTCTCTTATGTAGCACTCTTTTATTTTATTTTTATGAGGCTGAAGCAAATTGATGCCTTCTGATTCCATAGTCAATAAAACGTGTAAATTCCAGCTGTGGATTGGAAAGTGATTGGATTAAAAGGGAGGTGTTGGGTCACAGCCATCTTTGAAGTTGTTAGTGTGCCATGTTATCCCATTGCCTGGATACTGTAGAGAGTGCTAGTCCCTTCATACTTAAGGCTCCAGTTAGATTCTTGCTATGACCCTGATGTTCAGCTTTCCTCTAACTGGCCCCCTGCCTCTCAGATAAACGAATCCCCCAGAAACCTAACATGACCCATTCCATCCCAGGGTAGAATTTTTCTAGGAACTTTGGAAAAGGAGTTTTAAGGATGTAATGTTTCCTAAATGGCTCCGTCCTTTGCTTTTTAAAAACATTTTCTAATGTGGCACCTTCTATTGCCGCAGAGGCCTGGCCTATGTGTTCCAGATTTATTTTATTGCCCCTGTCAAGGAGAAGTTTCCTTTAGTGGGGGATGTGAGGAAGGGTGGAGGAAAGTACATTGCTGTCATGTGCATACAAAACATTTTAAATATAAGTAACATCTAAGTGACCTACAGCTGGCACCAGACTGCACTGCGGCTGCTGGGCTGAGCCAGAGGTGGCAGCATACTGTAAGGCAACCAACCACCACTTCCTAGACCTTGCCAGAAGTTTGTCTTTTCCCTAATCTGTCTGGCCAACAACACCCCTTGTCCTCTTTGAGCCCCAATACCCCGATGAGGCTAACCACTATTCTGAGTCTCTCCGTGTCTCCTCCTATCTCCAAAACCCTCCCTCTACCCCACTGCATAATATATTGTGCATATAAACTGAGACCATGTCAACTCCTCTTCCCTTGTCCCTCTCCATGTCCCCTTGGCCACACTCATGCTGCGAGCCTTCTGGTCTCCTGCCCAACAGCTCAATGCTTTCCATCCATCCATCCCTTCTCTTGCACCAAGTCCATTTGTAAACATTTAAAGATTGTGGCCCCCCTTCTGTACCTTACCAAGCTGAACTTGCTACAGGTCACAGGGAGGGAAACAAGGTGGCAGTATACCAGCTTTGCATATCCCCTGATTCTGAGGCCAATCACAGATTGATCTGTGCTCTGGCTTAAGCTAGAGCAGTCTGAGAGCTGCTCCAAATTGTTTACGTCTTCAGTGGCTCCCAAGGGGCTGTTGTGGAATGCAAGAAAAGTTGGAGCACAGAAACACTCGGGCCACACATCTAACACGCCCCTATGTTGGAGGTTGTGGGGGGGGAGGGCGGCAGTTGTTCTGTTGTCTCTTCACCACCTGAGGAGTCTCTTTGTGCCATGGGAATTCCTAGGCACCTGGTTCAGCCAGCTATATGGCCACTGTATGTAAGTAGAGAGGAACCTAGAATCAGGGCCTGTCTCTTTATACTTTCATTAAAAACTAGGAAATCCCCCACAGAAAAACTTGGGTAATTTTAAGTTAAGGTTGTTAAGTGCAATTCAAAGTAAGTCCTAAATTACACAGCACAGCACCAAACAAAGGAAATCACAAGCTACAGCTCCATTAACAATTCCAACTCAACCCAGAATTCATGCACACTGAGCAATAAACACAATACGGCTGTGATGTGGATTAGCATTGTGTGTCCTGTTTTGAATTGCCCTCATCAGTAGACTTCAAAGTGCCTAACAAAGGAGAGGGTAAACACTACTGACATGTTACAGAAAGGGCTACTGACACACAGAGAGGTTCAGTGACTTGTCCGAGGTCACACAGGAAGCCAGTGGCAGATCTGGGGACAGATCTTAGATCTCCCGACTCTCTGTCCGCTGGACCAGATTCCCTCCCTTCCATTGACACAAGTGCTCAGAAGATGAATAGAGTAGACAGGCCTCTTCAACCTGAAGTCAGGCCATGGGGCTGCATCACAGACCCTCACATTGGCTACTCCAACCCTTGGGCTAGAATAGCAACTGCAGGTCCTCTGTGACACTTACACTGGATGTTAGGGTAACCGGATCTCATCTTCTCTCACCACCACCCATGCCAGACTGCACTGGGTTGAAGAGCATATAGGGGCACTTTGCATGTTGCTCAGCCAGTTAGATCTCTCTGCAGAGACCTGATGCAGGACTTGAGTGGTACATAGGCAAGGGTCTTGTGTGGTCTCTCTGCACAGGGGCTTAATTCCATTGATTGTGATTTTGAAAAAGATATTAGCATCTCTGTACTGGTTTATAAAAAGCTTAAATATTTATCATTACATTCATTTGATAGACCATAATGAGGGTGAAATATATTGTTTCCCCGGCTCGTGATGATGCTCATAATAAAATAGAAATTACATTTATACAGCACCTTTTATGTAGAAGGATTCCAAAGCACTTTGCAAACATAAGCAGAGATCACTTCACTCACCACTGAAATGCAGCTATGTGTGTGTGTGCGGGGGCGGGGGGGGGGAGACTATTTAACAGTGCATAGCAACAATACAAAACAGTTTATGGCAACAAATAAAGAAGAATACTGTATCTAACTGGAACTGCCGGGGAAATTTAAGCAAGCACAATGTAATTATCTAACTCAGCATTTGGACAGGACACCTTGGTTCTGAACAGGTCTACTGGAAATGTATTTAAAGTTTCTGGCTCTCAGCATTTAGTCTTCTAGACGATGTTGACTCATTATAAACAGTGAACTTACAAAACATAAGAAGGGTGAAACCAACAGGATTCTATAGAAATTATTTTATGCAACTTATGGAATTCAATAAGAAATTATATAATTTTAAAACCAATCCATTGAACTGAATAGAGATTTATACTGCACACCTATAAAATTCCATAGGATGGTGTAAAAATTCTATGGAAAAGATATAATTCTCCTTTAAACCATATAGGATTTTTCCATAAGGGCATCATTATTACCCCACATTATCTTTGATACCATTGTTGTTTCTTATTCTTCAGAGTTCAATGGGTTCCATTAACACCTTCCCAATTTTGCCTTTGCCAGTAGACAACGTTACTGTTCACAATACTCCCTACACTTAGTATTTGTGGGGAAAGCTGGGGTGTTTCGGACATACAGTGAAGTATCCTACAGACTGACACACAGTATAAGGAACACTGAGTATCATGGCAACATTAAGTCTTGTAAAGAGTTAAATGGCAACCACTATAGAGGGAAATACTGTGTCTCACACACCATAATGGGATCACTGTTGGTGAATGATGACACCACTGTAGCATACATATTCTATGTTTGTAATAAAACAAAATATATAGCTGCTATGTAATTACTATTTTAAGGCCAAAGCAATTTCTTAAGCAGTAATTATGAGTATAATTTATAATTATTTTAATTAGTACATGTTTAGTAATTACACTGTTTGAAATTAATGTGGTATCTACTGTATTACTAACACTTTGTTCTTTTAATTAAATACCATTTTAACCAAAGCTGGACTGATGTCAAAACACCCTCTTACTGTATATGCCTAGGGGCAGGCACATAATATTCTGCCAATTATCTGAAAACCTAGGGTATTCATTAACCAGTTCAAGTACCCAAATATGATAGACTGCCTGTAGTTGCACCTTGTATTGTATCACCACCATTCAGGGCCACTATCATTGAGTAAAAAAGCAGGTAACCAGGGGAAGAAGAAGAAAAGTTCCTTAACTGTGTTGCAAAAGTCCTAATAGATATTTTTCCTGACCCGGTAATTCTGCTAACATTAAAGTTACACATTTTAATTTAAAAAGTCCAGAAATACAAGTCACATAGGAGAGCCAGCAGATTTAATAGCCTAAGTAGTAACCAAATATATTATATAGATGCAATGAACTTGATGTAATGTTTCCATGAGATCTTAACTTCCGTATTACCTGGCTTTTGTGTTTATATTCATAACATTAATGTTGCATTAAAACAGTTTTTGTATTTATATCCCTTGGATTTTTTTTAAAGGAAACCCCAACACTCTACCCTCATTTCATCCCCTCTTCTCTCGTTTGACTCCCTGCCTGCTTCTCACAGGCAGTTTAAAAATTAGAGTGACTTGAGAGAGTGGACAATGGTAGGGCATATATGGCATGTTGCTTAGGGAGGCTGCCCTGGAATGTGGGAAGTAGAAGTAGCCTGTATCTGGAAACCAAAGGCAGTGGGTTGGAAGCAGACTGGAGAGCATGAGGTGGGGGCAGAATGCTGTCTGAGAAGTGGGAGGGCAGAGAATGTAGGGCTGGCCAATAAAATAACCGAGTAAGCCAGCAAGGTGGAAAGGAGGAGAGGCCTCACTCAAAGCAACTGGAGAGTTGTTCAGCTAGCCCTTGATTTAATGAAAGGGTTGTAGTGCTCTTTGAGTGTGACCCCCCCACCCAACCCCATTTACATTAGCTGGTGCCCCGCTGGCATTTGCTGATCTGGCCACCTGTTACATCCGCCCCTCCTCTGTCCTTCACTCAGACCTCCTGTCCTCCTTTGGCACTAACTCCTAACATGTCAGGGCCATCATTGCCCCGACACACTCTCCTCAGCCTTCTCCCCATTCCAAGGTGAGTCTGCAGGAGCCTTGGCCATTCCTTATCACTTATCAGCTGGGAGTCGTGGCCATGTCTGCTCCCTGCTGAACATCTCATTAGTGGGCAGTTCCAGGAGGAACTGCTAAACTGGGCATTATCATCACCGTTCACTTTGGTTACATGTTCACAATGCAGTCAGCAGCCCCTGCCTGGGCGGAGCTTGCCATGGAAAAGCTAGACAGGGATAAAGCAAGGCGCTGGCCACACAAAGGATATGCTGGCCTAGAAATATTTGTGTTTTATCTAGTGCTGTCTGTCTGACCCTTGCACTTTTTTACCAGAAGCTAAGGAGGAGAAAGTATTTGACTGCCTAGAGTCGGCGTCAGTGGGCCTCACAGAAAGAGTGGGGCTTTAGCAGGGAGTTGAATGAAGATAGGCAGCCAGCTGCTATGGGGCTACAATGCTATTACAGCCTCACTCAGAAGGCAAAGACAGAGGGAAGGCTCTTGAGTAGTACCATCACTCTTTATGAGGTGCCTGGTCACATTAACTGGCCAGGGGAAAACTCCATCAACTGGTATGAATTTTAATTCAGAGTTCAAAGTCTCTCTCACGGGGCTAAAGGATTTTGCTGTACGTCTCAATGAAGCATTCAAAATCTTACTCCTGGAAACTGTCCCAGCTTGTGGCAATCTCCTCTGCTGGGCCCCTTGGCCAGGTCAGGCCAGGCAGGGAGAATGTGAATTCTGCCAGCCCCTATAGAATACCAGAGGGTATTTTCCCCTTTATGTCTTAAAAAAAAAGAGTAAATGGCTTTTGTTGAAACTTTCCAAGATAATTCCATTTGGACTGAGGCTAAAGAGGAGGAATTGCAGCCCAAGGGAACACTGAAGAAGGCCGTGAGTGAAATCCGTATGGCACTTTAACTAGAGTACTTGCGGCTGTGCATGCTATGACAGCAAAAGCAAAGATTAGGTGGCACATTCTACAGGTGAATGAACAATGAGGACAGATATGTATATTTGGCACAGACGTATTTGCCTGCCAGCAGCAAAACACTTTTGGGGCACAGGAGAGGAAACTCCCATAGCTTTTTAGGAGCAAGAGAAGGCAAAGAAAGAGTGATCCAGTATTCATTCAATCTCCTCTGAGCTTTATCTTGCAACGTGTTAATTAGATGTGCAGATGTATAACAAAGGAAGAGTTCCAGATTAATTGCCAGGAAAGCCAGGCGATCAGCTCAGGGTCCGCTAAGCAGAGATTTTCTTTCTGTCATACTGCCACCAGGAGCACCACATGAGGAGGGTAACAGCAATTTCTGCCAGATCTTGACATAGACAGTTTCCTAGCTTCTTTGATGACAGTTTGCTTGGTAGGAGAAGCGATGCCGAGTGACTGTTCTGCAGAATGCTGCCCCATTCTGAGCTGCTGAGAGACAAAAGGCCCAAGCTGGTCACATGTTCTCTCACTCTCAGCACTGGTACAAACACACTTTTCTTACTCTGCTTGTGGTGATAGCACGATCCAGGAATTTATAAACAAAATGTGCACTTTGCATCACATGATGTACTTGGCTTTCTGGGATCTGGGCACAAGGAAGCATGAGGCAGTGGCAGAAGAGGCAGCATCTCCAGCTGATGATCTTTAACATTGCCCTTGAGATGTGGATGAAACAACTTTGTCACTATATTGTAATTATTCTAGTTGCTCTGGGCCAGAGCACTCCTAACACTAAGTTGCCAGTGGTGTGCCAGGTGCACGACGACTTGGAGGCAAGCACTGCAGATGCTTCAGCAGCTAGACCTTGAAGGCCCCAGTATCCATGGTGGGTCCCAATAATCACTCAAATGCATGGCTAAGAGAAAGGATATTTTACTAGGGCTGAGAGGAAAGGGAAAAGTTGCAGATACCCTAGGTACAGAGGTTTAAACAGTTACACCTCAAAGTGAGCAATAGTGGTACCTATTTGTGTCCCTGAGGCAGTCCAACAAGAGTCAGGGTCTTCAGAGCTAGTGCCTCAGTTGCCTTCTCCAGTCCAGTCTCTATTGAAGCAAATAGGAGCTTTCAGTTTTTGTGGTCAGGCTCAGTTAGTCTCTGTCATTGGGGCACCTCTGCAAAGGTTCCCTGTCCAGCCACTTCTGTTTCCACTTAAGTCCCATGCAGACCTGCACCCAGCTTTATTTTTATTCCACACACCGCTCTGTGTACAGTTCCTGGGGATCACTCTCTGCATCTGGTTTCTCTCCAGCTCCCGGCTAGCCATGCTGCTGCTGCTTCCCAAAAGTGCCATGTCATTTCCTGGGCTGGGGTCCTTCCTTCTGTCTGACCAGTGGAGTGGGGCTGATGGGACTCATAGACCCCTGCTTAGTAGGTTCATCATAATATTCTTTCCTTTCAAACATAGCACTGGACTTTTAGGATTGGCTTGGCAGGGCCTTCCTGCTACTGTAACAGCAGTGCTGCTCTCCATTTGGTTATAAGTTCAGTTCATATTTCAGCCAAGAGGTGCCGATTCCAGTGAAGTTGTTGGCAGACTGGTCTACCAGAAGCTTCATTTTAGGATGACTGTAGGTTGGCCTTATTCAAATCTTTCCCACGCAGGGATGTTTTGTTTTTGTTTTTGTTTTTTTTGATGAGTCAACTGAATGCTCAGTGAGACTGCCAGGATTCAGCTGCCTCAGGGTTGGCAATATAAAGACATGCCCCCATTTCTCAGGGATTTAACTCTCTCTCCAATGAGTTTAACTCTTTCAGCCCTTCATTTGGAGCAGTGTACATACATCTCATCTAGCCTCATAGGCATTTTACTGAGAATTATCTGCTTCAAGATTCTTAATTGATTAAATTCCACCAGAGTTAAGCACCAAAGATTCATACAAAATTTATCATTAATTAGCAGACTTAAAAAAACCCCAATAATTCACTAAGTGCAAATTTTTATTATATAATTAAATTCTCTCTGTCAAATTAAGATAATCCTTCCCCCCCGGAAGACACTATCACACATATATTCCAAACTCTTTCCCCCAAACTGGACATTAAAAGCTCTAATACAGGGGTCGGCAACCTTCCAGAGGTGGTGTGCCGAATCTTCATTTATTCACTCTAATTTAAGGTTTCGCGTGCCAGTAATACATTTTAATGTTTTTAGAAGATCTCTTTCTATAAGTCTATAATATATAACTAAACTATTGCATGTAAAGTAAAGAAGGTTTTAAAAATGTTTAAGAAGCTTCATTTAAAATTAAATTAAAATGTAGAGCCCCCCGGACCAGTGGCCAGGACCCGGGCAGTGTGAGTGCCACTGAAAATCAGCTTGCATGCCGCCTTCAGCACGTGTGCCATAGGTTGCCTACCCCTGCTCTAATAGGATCTCACTGTCTGATAGAGGTGGTGTCTTAAATCTAATTGGTCAATAATTATAATTTATTTCATTTTAAAAAGTTTGAAGGTCATCTTTATTTATCTTTCAGTATTCAGGATTCTCAGATATTTCTACCTTTATACAAAATGCTTTAAGAATTCAAATTTTAATGAATTAAGTTCAAAGTACTGCATTAGTTATAACAATATGGTATGTCAACATATTCCCAATACAGTTGTGGTTTGGCTGCATAGTCACAAACATCACTTTTTGAGCTTCAGAATATAAATTTATAATTAGTTCACATTGTGGGTGCTTCTGGTCTGAGATAATAGATGTATGCAGAGCTTACTGAAGTCCAAGGCTGAAATCGGAGGACTTCTAGTCCTTTGTCATAAAATGGTGACGAGTAGTATATGCAACAGTAGGAACAGAAGCAGGGGGGTAGGTAGGAAAAATGTAATTACCCAAACAGGAATTTGGCTGTAGCATCATAGTTAACATATCAAGTATCATAATTCTGTAAATCCATTGGGATTTTTACTGAGTATAAATCGTCAAATTTTAGCTTTTATATCTAATCCAAAAGATTATTAGTTATTATTATTATTAATAGGTGTCTGCTACCATAGCATGTGAGCATCCTACTAGAGTAAATATACATCATATACCTCTAGAAAGGTGCACTCTCCTCCACACTCCCTTTAAACTGATTTCTTAGAGTGATTAGGTGCCAATGGTTGGCTCTACCTGTGACAAATGTTTTAGGGGAAATGTCATCTTGAACAGTTGTATCTTGCAGTGCACACAAAGGGTGATGAGATTTCAATTCAGCCTGAGTTCCTATGAAAGTGAGCCCCATAATACTAGACCTTACACTAAGAATGCTTGACCTCCACATTCTGCAAATTCAAACCTGAGTCTCATCAGCTGAAGTGACCATTAGCTTAGCAATGTGGGGAGCAGGTCACTTGAGATAATTGGGTCCTAAACCATACAAAAGCTTTGCAAAGATGAAGACCCAGCATTTGATTGGCAGCTAGCATAGTACTGGTGTGAGGGTAGGGACTGGTTAGAACGTGAGACTGCATGTTCCACAAGTTTCTGCTTTAAGTGGCCGTTAGGTTCAGCCTCAGATTCAGTGAGTTGCCATAAGCCATTTTGGGAATGCATGAATCATTGTCCCTGTGTTTGCATGGGACAAGACAATTGAAGGTGATAGAAGGCATTTCTCACACCTGCTAATACCTGGATATTTAAAAGCAATGAGTAGTTATATAGACTTTGACCATTAGTGATGCTTGTGGCTCAATATAGGATAACATCATCTTTTTAGCCAGTTCCTCAAAATGTTTTGCCCTACCCAACAACATCATTTTGATCTTACCTGAATTCATCTGTATCAGGGGCTCTTCAGCCAGATTCCTCCGTTCATTTAGGGAGTCCACCACTAGACATTGATTCCAAAGAAGCGTTGAGTTCGATGTCAACTGTATAGCCATAAAGCTATAAACTCCCCCAATGGCCTCACATATTGCTGAACAACAGGAGATAGGATCAATACCTGCAGGACCTTTCAAGTGAGGGCTCCTGGGGAAGAGAAGTAGCTACTTATTACTACTCACTGGGATTTGTCCATAGGGAATGAGTGGAGCAAGATTTAAGTGACTTTGTCTGCATCTCAGGGAGGTGAGCCAGGCCTCATGTGGAAAGGTGTCAAAGACTAAGGAAAGAGCAGCAGAACAAGTGGGGATGAGTTCCATTTTACTTGTCATCTTCATGCAGTGTCTTGATATGACCTTGAACTGAACAGGATCACAATTACTGGAGGTAGACAGATGATGCTGAACTTTTCCTGTCCTTGCTTTCTCAGTGACTTTTACCAAAAAAGAGGTTCCAACCAGGAGGGTACTTTACATGAGTGTTAAACAGGTTTTTTGTAAAATTTGTTTTGCTTTAGCATGGGATTGAATGTTGCATGTTTTAGATCTGCTGTTAGCTTGGCCTCTTTCAAGGAGGCATGGAAAATCAGACAGTCGTGATCCTAGATATTCTCCAGAGGTTTTCATGAGCATCAATCCATTTAGCATATGGTGCCTATTCCCCCTGCCTGACGCCATTGTGACTCGAGCACTTTGTCCTATAGGATTGGACCATATCCATTTAGGAAAGGCTTTACCTTTTCTATCTTGATTTCTTCTGCAGGGCTGGAAAGTCTAAGGGTTTGCACAATTTTTTTTATTAAGTTAGTTGAGAATTCATTGAAATAGTCGATTCGTGCCTCTGGGACTGAGTGGAGACAATATGAGTTCATTATTTATATTTGTATCACAGAATTGTCTAGAGGCCCCATCCTAACCCATTATGTGAGGCATTGTACGAATACATATTGTAAGAGATGATCCCTACCCAGAAAGCTTGCAATATAATTAGGCAAGACAGACAAAGGGTGGTAGATGGGGTGAAACATCTCAGAGTGATCAAGGACATACTTGGCAAATGTCATGTTAGTTCCATTATTTTATGTTCTTTACGTTTGGGTTAATAAATTGGCACATTATGCAAAATAGTTTCACTGGCGACAGCTACAGCAGAGAAGGACTTCTTTATTTACAGTCACAGGAGCCGAGGGAACTAGTAGTTTGAGACTCATTCAGTCAGATTCAATTTCATTTCCCCATCATATATGCTGTGATCTCCGACGCTGTCATTTCTTTCATGGTGACCCATTGGGGCAGGTAAAGCGAGGAGGTGACTGGTAGGGAGAATCCTCATGTGACTAGATTATTTTTAAGGCGGTTTTGTGCTACTGGGGCCTTGCAAACAGCCTTAACTTGCTGAAGCATCTGACCCAAAGCAGAGGCGCCAATTCAAATATTTCTTGGAGGGGAGGGACATTCCAGTCTAACTCCTGGCAGGGACTCCATTCCAGTTCTTGTTCTTTCCCCCTCAACCTGTAGGGAACCTGGGTCTCCCCCGGCCAAGGAGTCTCCCCTCTCTCTTACCTACACAGTGTATGAGCTGGTGCCACCAGGAGTTGAGTTCTTGGAGGACTCCCTTGTGCTCTGCTGTACAGGAACAGACTGCCTGTGAGCCAGGTCGCAAAACCACCCACTGAAATTTGGCCCAGCCGCCCGTCCCTCCACATCCGTCTCCAGGGGTGGCCAGGTCAAATTTAAGCATAATTGTGACCACGCAGCTGGAGCGATGCTCCAGACTGCTCCAGCAGCAGCCATGCTGATTTCGTACAGTGCCACTGCTTAAATGTGGTAGGACTATGGTCCAATTGCCCCCCTAATTGGCACCACTGACCCACAGTGACCTGAACAGTGACACAGTGTTCCAGAGGAGGGTGTACCATCGACTTATACATGGGTAATAATATTTTCTGTATTGTCTCTCCCATTCATTCTACAGCTGAACATTCTAAGTGAGAGAGTATAAATGCAAAAGTTCAGGGACAGAGACCTCAGCAAAAGTAAGTTGTAGAAATAAAACCGCATAAGGAAATTTTAAAATCACGATTGTAGAGTTTTCTAAAAACTATGCTTTAGTTCAAACAGGAACTAATTTAGGGTAGTCCCATATCCTGTGTTATACAGGAAGTCAGACTAGATGATCACTAGGGTCACATCTGGTTTTAAAATCTATGAATTCACCCATTGTCTAATTACATGTGAAAAAAGAACATTGAAAACCTTGAGAATCATGTCAGAAGTTGAAGAGACACCAATAGTTTGGTTACAAAGCTTTTGAGCTCTTATTAAAGTCTTGTGAATGTAAAAAGAATTCAAATTATAACTGCTGAACTTTCAGATTGTGTCCTGACAGTATGCTCTCTATACTGATCCTGTAGTTTGTTGATGTAAAGCTGTCTCCCTGTAACTGTCACAAAAATGAGATGGATCTCTTATGAAGCTCCCATAGAAGCAAAAACTGTAAACAAATATATATTGAAGCATTTGTTTTTTTAGTTTAATATCTGAAAATTCTTAAAACTGTTAATAATATTGGGATGATAGACACATGAAGCATTTTTCTCAATGGTAAACTTCTCTCTCCGGCCAGAGTTTTGTCAAATTTCTGTTTATCTACAAACTTTCTGTCAATCTATAAACATCAATGCCTAGAGTGATGCATATTTAGATTTTGGAATCAGAAGTTTCAGTTTAATGCCACTTTCTCATCAAGTGCAGAATATGGTGTACATCTCCAGATGGCCTATACAAATGCTTTGCCATACTTCACTCACTCTTTGAATGTCAAGCATCTCTGGGATTAAGTACATCACCAATTAGCATCTTATATCCATTTGACAGAAATAATTTCTCATTATTTCATACATTTCTTCTTTGATAATTTTTGCACTCTTTGTAGCACTCTTCTCATGTGAGAACAGGAGATAAGGTGCTTGTTTTTCAAGCATTATTCTCCCATACCACACAACATTGTGCATTAATTTAAAGTAACATTTTGGATCTTGCAATGGAAACTCTTTGGGGCAGGGACAGTCATCGTTTTGGTCTTGAACAGTACAGAGCACACGGTCTGCACTTAACAAATGCATAAACAATAATAACTAAACTCTCTCTCTCTCTCTCTCTTCTTATTGCAGAAAGTTTCCATAGCACCTCTATATGCCAGTATGTGATAGTGCGTGTGCACATTCCCACTTCACATTTTCTATACGTAGAACAAGAGTGCTGCTTAGTTTCTGGTTAGGTGGCCTCTTCATTAGCAATTGTCAGTGTGGCTATACATTTGGATGTGTCTGTCCATCCTTCCATTGTCTCTGTCCCTGATCCTGCAAGGAGAACCACATGGGCAGAGCCCTCTTCCCATACAGAGCCCCACTGAAGTCAAGGGTCTGCCTGGATAGGCTTCTTTGCAGGATAAGATCCTATATCTCTGAACAGAGGTTATAGATAGCGTATCTTTTACACTCTTCATTTCAATTAGATTTGGAACAGGAGGATTTGTACTAGGGATGAGTTGTGACAAAAATGCCCCCTTTCCCTGTCAAACTAATGGCTCATTTCCCCCCAAACTAGTGATTCCTTTTCCCATTGTTTCCTCCCCAAAGATGTGAAGCCCATTGTGTGCAAACCCTAATTTGTAGCATGGGATCATCTAAGGGGCAACATTTGCTTTGAACCCCAGATGTTTTGCCATTTCAGGGACAAGTGTATGGGTCTGAGAAAAGGACTTTACCATATGGATCGACGTAATCTACCAGTTTAACCTCTGTTTTGGGTGTTAGGTTGACATATAAAATGCTAATTACTAATACTGATAGAGACATAATGGGCCAACTGTTCCCTGTTTTGTGCCCACATATAATATGCACATATGAAACCCTGATTTGTACACATTAATCAAGAAGCTAAGTACATAATTACCAGATTTGCGAATACCCAGAAGAAAGCCTTCATGTTCCATTTTAGTGGCTATTTTGATCTCTTTTGCAAAGGTAATAATCCAGTAATCCAATGGAACAACTACTTCCAAAGGTTTAATTAAAGGCAAACTGTCAAGTAATTTAAGTCTCAGAACTTGACCCACACCAAAACTGTTGTATTTCTGTTTTCCAGTCTAGCCTAAAAGCAGCTGATAAATCCTAATCTTATTTTATAAACAGTTAAAAAAAAACACATTGGCACAAATGGAAAATCATAATGTTTCTTTAACTGTTTTTAAGTGTAGTTTACTTCTTTCTTATGCTGTCATTCAGTTTATGTTCACTCTGTTTGATGTCATCCTCTTTCTCTGAGTCATGCATAGCAGAAGCACTGGAAGAATTCTGTGTGCATATGCATGTGTTTCTGTATGTATGCTCTCCAAAGAAACTACGGATTGGCCAGAAACTAGATAATTTATGCCTTTGTCATTGCTCTGAGGTGAATTTTGTCACTATCAAGACCTAATGAAGCCACCAGTTTCAGGCCCAAATGATAAAGGCACAGCTAACAGAAAATCTTTAAAAACTGATTTTTCTAAGAAGTAGAAAGGCAGCAAACTAGCCAAAAATGAACACATACCTAAAAGTAGTAATCGAAATCAGAATCTCTAATCTGGTAAGGAATACCTTTTAAATGTTTTCAATAAATGTTTCAGAAACTGCAATCCATAATAGTAAATGACAAAACCCCCAATCACTGTTCACATAAATACACGTTATGGAGATCCACATTACTTAGCCGACATAGGGAACACATGCTGGCCTGTAAATAAACCCCATTTCTAGAACACCCCAACTTCTCCTGGATTTCTTGACAAGAGGTTAAATTTAACATGGACAAACCTAAACGCCTGGGATGAAACCCAGGCCCCACTGAAATCATTGACAAAACTCCCACGGCCCCACTGAAATCATTGACAAAACTACCACTGATTTCAATGGGGTCTAGATTTCACCTTGATCAATTTTCTGAAACGCTCTCCTTTACTCACATTCTTTATTACTCTTGAAAACAAAAAAGTTGTCCTTCCTTGTTACCCAAGACCAACCTAGAAGTTATGTCTGACTTCCACCTCTCTCTCTTGCCTCAAATATCCAGGCTGTGCCCAAATCTTGCCGAATCCATCCCTTGGTTCCCCCTCTTCCACTGCACTGAGTTCAAGCTTTTTGTCCTCATCCTTACCTTCAGACCTTTCAAAATGCTGCTTTTTTCTACTTGTCTACTCTTCTCATGCCCTTCCCCCCCATTCATCTACTCTGCCAATGATGTCATCCTCACCCACCGATTCGTCGGCTTCTCATGCAATCTGCAGGGGTGAAATCCTACCTCTATTAAAATCAAATGGCAAAACTCTAATTGACTTCAGTGGGGCCAGGATTTCACCTCAGGTTGACAAACTGTCCCTTATATTTACAATGTTCTTCCTGAACTAATCTGTAAGGCCAATAACCCCTCCTTCAACAGCAAATGCTGCAAGTATTAAGGAGAAGTTATCTGAGGTAAAATTGGAAGGTTTTTAAGTGTGACTGTGCACTTAATCTTCCAGACTCCTAAGAGGATATCAAGCAATGGAAAATGACAACCATACATAAAACTCTATAGTATAGACCTGAAAATGGTCATCTATCAATACATTTTTAACCAAGTCCTTTCTATAGAATTCAGTGGGAAGGTTTACAACTTCTACAGAAAGAATATAATAATGTATTCAGTTTGTATTGATTTTTAGGGTAACTTTTATAGAACACTATTGGTTTCATTCATATTAAATACTACTGGACCTCTCCATTAAATGTCATTTAAAAAATTGAGGAAGGAAAGCAGATTTCACTAAAATATTTTTAAATATGCAGTCAAAGGAACATATCAGCCATCACTTTTTCTTATTGGGTGACATTTGTTTTCAGAAATGATTACAGCATTCTTATAGTCTATTTACTGCAGTGAAGTAGAAGGGAAAGTATCTATTTTAATAAAGTTGAATTCATTTATTAATTTCTCCCCTCACATAATTCCATGTAAAATTTGTGCTTACATAACAGTTCAGCCTCTCCGGTCGCTCTGCAGCACGTTAGTGCATATTACTAACCGCTCAATAGAAAGTAGCTTTGTGGAGGAGCCGGCGCCTCAGCGGGTGTACAGCAATCTCACTTCAATTAAGTCAGTTTAGACCAGTGGAGTATTTGCCCTATAATTTTTAAACAGTCAAACTAAAATAAACTCCATTTAAACACGTTTGTGAAGTAAAATCAACAAAATCCAGGTTCAAAGACAAAGCCAGCACTGTTTTAGTGGGGACAAAAATTAATGCTATGATCAGGGGAAAACAGATAAGATATTTAATTAGATTTTGCTCTCATTTTATTATTTAAAACCAAACACACTCATGGAAGGGTGTAAAGAAGAAAATGTTTACCATTTATCTAGTCTTCTGTCTCTCAGGTAAAAATGTAAAATGGATGCATGCATATTATGTTTCTGATAGACCAGAACTGCTGGAGCAAATCAGATATCTCAGTTAAATATGCATTTATACATTTTAAAAAATATCTAATATTGACTATATCAGATGTAATGGCTTCTCTAGAGTCATTATGCTTCACAGTGTAACTCTTTATTTGGTATTGTATCAATCTGTAGTATGGACTGTCATGACTTAAAACAGATGTATGTTAATAACAGTATGGAAAGCAGAGTAACTGCCACATGTGTAGTAACCAGTTTTTAATTTCAACCTCCTAGCCCCTGTAACAGAAATTAGGATAAAAATTCTCCTCTCTGATCTGCCCTGAGGTTCTTAAATACCCTCATGCACCCTCATGCACATTCTGCACTCATGGCACATGCATGGGACACCCATTGATTTTAATGGGTGTTCCACATATGGCATATGCAACAGAAATATGCAATGCAGACTGGGAAGAAGACATTTGGCTTGAAAACACCAGTGGTTCAGGTCTACACTGTAGATTAAAGACCTGAATAAATCATTATAACCCAAATGAAATTGCTTTAGAGTTATGGGTTGAGAAGTGCAAAAAGATCAGAAAACTGGTTAATCTATGGTTGTTTGGACATCATATAAAAAGATCCAATGTAATTTTAGCCAAAATGTGAAGGGAAAATATTATTTCTAGGCTCAGATCCCACATACCATGTTTGGCCCTGTGCACATTTTTATAAGTGGTTTATAAACACCTAAAGAACAGAATTTACAGAGATAATGCGATTGAGATACCAACAGTGTTACTATAATAATTTTGTAACCTCATATTGACATAACCCACCGACTTACTGAAGAACCCCTCCATGTAGGGGAAAACAGAGAAACTATAATGATTTTCAGCTACAGTTGACAAGAGACCATTTAGTAAACTTTTATTTTTTTTTAACTAACAGTATGCAGGGATGTTGGATTCTAGGCTGCTACTAATAATCTCATCAGAATGCAAAAGCAGTGACTGTGTTATAAAACCAATGATCTGTTATATTCTGCAAGAATTTACAAAAGCCTAATGTCATTTACTACACCATGAGAACCATACTTGGATTAAAAAAAAAACAGAATTCAAAAACTGATTACAGCTGATGAAAAAATAAACCATTAGTTAATGCCAATTTTTAAAGGTATAATGTATTTTAGGGTTAAAAAGGAACATGCTGATGCCTTCAGACTGGAAAAAAAGAACGACATTTATGTTTGGGAATGTAGGCCCCCAACAAGTCATTCAGTAATGTATTTGTATCAGACCATTGCTACAAAGTAAGGATCCATCAGTCTGCAGTGGATGCCAAATGTGGGCTCAGGCTGCAGGGAACTTACATAACCTGGAAAGAGTCTATTGTTTATTTTTACTAGCACTTTTAACAGGAGAATGGGTACAGAGTGCTTAGAAATGAGTTTTCAAATTATTACAAAGGAAGGACTTTTTAAAATCTAGGACAAATGGAGCAAAGCTTAAAAAAATTACATGGAGGGAACTTATAATGTACACATAGTAATAACACACTACTCACGCCGTTACACATACAGTACAATACGTTTTGCAAACACTACCTAATTGAGCTCCACAACACTCCTTTGAAATGGTCATGTAATTTACATGCAATTTAATACAAAAGGGGAAACTGAAGGTAAGGCCAGGTTGTGATACCTTTACTCTCAAAGAGTAGTAGCTTATTTCAAAAGTAGCTCTGTTGATATCAGTGGGACTATTTGTAGTGTAAGGTACTATTCAAAAAGAGTAAAAGTTTCACAATCTGGCCTTAACTGACTTGCCCAAAGTTGCACAGCGAGTCAGCAGCAGAGTGGGCACTAGAACTCAGGGACCCAATTCCATCAACTGCTTGCATGTAAATTGCACTGAAGTCAAAGGGAGATGTGTGCAAAAAACTCAGAGTATAATAGAACCCCCTGGAGTTCTAGACTTCAAGACCCACTCGCAATCCCCTAGCCCAGGATGTTTCTCTGGAATGGGAAACATGAAACCACAAAGAGTTTTTAGAATCAGAGTGTCATGTCACTAGCAGCACAAGCTTGGAAAAACTGCAGACCTCGCATGTGCTAGTACCTATTTGTGATTAAAGGATTCTGTTGATTGTATCACAAAGGTCAAAGTCCTGAAATCCTTATTCAAGAGAAATTCAGGAATTGGCTAGGCGATGGCATAAACAAATATGTCAAATTATGAATTACTTAAAGTTAAAATGACCCAAACTCCCACCTCTATTAAAAGAACAGGAAAAAAATTGCTTTCAGAAGAGAAGCTATATGACAGAGTAGTCCCAAATTGTTATGTCCCAGGAGACGGCCATGCTGTGGATTATATAATTCTTCTTTGAAATATGCTAAAGTTTTGAAGACCAAGGGCGAAATCCTGACCATATTGAAACCAGTGGCAAAATCCCATTGACTTCAATGGGTCCAGGTCTTCTCCCCCAAATTCTTAGAATATTTTATAAAACCAGATTTATCACCATCATCCTGATATGGAAAGGACACCGACAATGAAGCTGGAGAAGCTCAATGGAGCCTAATGGAAGATAAACGTCCAACAGAGTCAAACACGTGATAAAACTTGCCTAATGCTAAACTAATGCTAGTTAAAACAATAAATGGAGAGAATATTTCCCCAAAAGTGACTGATGGGGATAGTTAGAGACATCCCTTACCTTCCTTGCTGACTTCCTATGGCTGTCAAAAGGCAATGAGTGGCAGCTGTGTTGGCGCCCTCTGGCATGTTCTCAGATCAGGGGTGCGGGGGGGGGGGGGGACAACAATTAGTGCAATATGCTATGGGCACAGTCCCGACAGACACAGCCATGCAGAAATTTCTGCACTTCAGTGGGTTTACTCATGGAATAAGGTACTATTCAGACTGAGTAAGCATATTAGAATCTGGCCTACAGTATAGGAGGAGCTGGCAGTGACACCTATAGTTAAAGTTGCCCAGCACTTCCCATTATAAGCCCTGTTTTCAGTCACTTATAACTGCCAAATTTTAACTGTTGGGGACTGCATTTTTTTTATGCCAAGTGTATGTCTCAGGCTGAATTTTGGGGAAAATTTCAGCTAAAACGATTCAGCTGTTTCTGAGAATTAGGTGACAGGAAAATATTTAGTTTTCCCACGTTAAAAAAATTCTTACAGCCATTTGGCTGAGAAAAAACGGTTACAACTTTCTTTAACGGTTGTTCTGCAAGAGGTGCTGCATGTGGCCATTCCACTGTAAGGGAGTATGCACCCACTGCATGGGTGTCAGAGATTTTTTTCCTCCGTGGTACCCATTGGGGTGGCTCAAGTGCCCTCTGCTGCCACATGCCACTGCGTGCAGGCATAAAGGGCAGAGCCACCCCGCCTCCGCTCAGTTCCTTCTTACCAGAGATCAGAGGGTAGAGAGGGGAAGGAGGCCAGGCCGTGGAATGGACATGTGCAACACATCTCGAAGGACAGCAGTTACAGGAAGGTTAGTAACCATTTTGTGAAAATGAGGGGAGCTGCCGATAGGCTGAATGAAAGCACTGTAAATTGGTGCTGGATTCCATTTATCATAGACGTGAGAGACTTCCTGTGGGTCTGGTGGCTCTCCGTGTGGAAGTAAGCATCTTTCAACTTCAGGGCAGCGTAACAGTCCCCTTGCACCAGGGAAGGAATAATGGAAGCTAGGGGAACCATGCAGAATTTTTTTTCCCTCGGGGATTTGTTTAACACTCTTAAATCTAGGATAGATTTGAGACCGCCTTTTGCTTTTAGAATAAGAAAATAGCAGAGCTAAAACCCCTTCCCCTTGAGAAACAGAGGAACTGCATCAATGGCTCCTGCTTGAAGGAGCAGCTGGACCTCCTGCTGAGGGACAGTCTTATGAGAGTAGTCACTGAAGTCGGATGGGGATGTGGGGTGGAAAGGGGGAACAGAAAGAAACAGGAGGGTGTATCCCAAATCTACTGTTCTTAAGACTCACTGGTCTGAGGTGATGCGAGTCCAAGCACTTTGCAAGTGGAATAAGTGATTGGCAAATATTGGGGTAGGAGCAGACGGCACTCTGGGGACTGGTCATCCGTCCTCGACCAATGCGTCAAAATGCTTGTTTGGACAAAACTGCTGGTTGGGAGGAACCTGTGGCTGCAGAAGAGGAGGATGGTTGTGGTCACCTTCTGTAATTTCTGCCCCTTTTTCTTGAGAGTTCTTTGACCTAGGCACAAAACCCAAATATCTGCTCTATTACCTTAGAGACTATCTTAAACGCTAACTATGAGACTATGCTAAATAAAAATGGGTATATTTTAAAAGGAACTGCTTCCTTTTCATTGCCAGCAGATAGATTCCAACCAACTTCAGCATCACTCTAGAATCCTTGAGGCTACGGAGCCTATCACCTCTCTTGTCAGAAAAAAAGAGCAGGACCTACAAATGGGAAATCTTAGCTGGTCTTCTGGACCTCTGGAGGGAGGCTGGATGACTGTGGTCATGAACACCTTCTCATAGTTACTGAAGGTGCCATAGCTCAAGTTGCTGAACAGCTGCCTTCAACTGGCCTGAAGAGTTGTTCTGGCCACTCGCTTGCCCTCCTCCACCATTGCAGTGAATTCCTGCCTCCAGTTATCTGGTCATATGTTATCCCACAAGGAGAAGTCATAGCAACCAAGGAGTGCCTGTTGTTTTACAGACCCATTGTAGAATAAAGTTTTCATCCTAAAAGGTCCATCTTCTTTGAGTCCTCTCCTTTGGGCACTGATGCCTGGTGTCCCTGCCTCTCTCCTAGACAGCTCTGTGGGAGGTTGGAGTGCTGCCCCCATAAGAGTACACTCTGCCCTTTTTTGTGCAAGACGTAAATCCTTTACAGATGTGACATTTGTCACTCACATTGGACTTTCCCAAGCACTTAAGGCAGCTGGGGTATAGGTCGCTCACTGGCATTGATTTGTTCCATGAGTGGCCTGATTTGAACCCCAGAGATTGAGGCATCGTTCCGGCACTGTTACCAGTACCGAAAAGGCCTTGCAGTCGCAAGGCTGTAATTGCTTCAACAGCCATCACACGGGCAGTAAAAAGGAACTTTTGGGGGTGAAGTTTGGGGGGCAGCTCCTTTATACTTGCATGCAGTGGCACATGGCAGCAGAGAGTGCTCGTGCTGCCCAGAAGGGTACTGCTAAAGGACAAAAAACTTTCTAACAGTTGTGCACTGGGTGCTCACTCTCCTGCAATGGAACGGACCTGTGAAAGCACTTGAAGCTCTAGCATCTTTATGCTATGGAGCAAGGTCTTGATGTTTGGTGAGGGGGAGGAGGAGGGAGGGCTCAGAGATGTGCCTTTTGCTAGCTCTGTGAAAATTCATCCAAATGTGGCCAAGTTATAAACCTCTGAAAAAAAACTCAGTTTGTATATTCTCAGTAGAGACTTGTTAGAGTTTGGCAACTAAATTCTTTGATGATTCCATCTACAGTGAGCATGCTCCATGCCCTCACAGCTCCTACTCACGTGCCTCTCCCCCCCTCCCCTCAGAGTGCAGGCCAGGGCTTCAGGGCTGAGCAGGACTTCCCTGCAATTGTTCCTGGCTGCCACAGGCTGCTGTGGTGCTGGACACCAGAATTAAGAGCAGGGAGCCTGTCTCTCCTGTGGTCTCAGTGCCGTCCCTCTTGGCACCCTGGCAGGGTGGAAGAGGAATCAACCTGACTCAAATGCAGAGGGAACAAGAACCAGACCTTGGAGGCTGGGGAGCTGCAGGGGGAATACATTGGGACAAGGACCCTGGGGAGTGGGGGGTTGTGTGGAGACTGTGGGGTGGGACTGGGTGACTGAGAAAAGCTGAGTAAGGGGACTGGGCGCTGGTGGGTGGGACTGGTTTACAGAGAAAAGCTGGGTCAGGACCGGGAAGTGGTGGTAGTGGGGCAATAGGGGTGGAGGAGGGGGAATGGAAGCCAGTGGTATGGTGGTAGTCTGTGTGAAAACTGAGCTCAGATAAAGAGGTCTGTGGGCGGGGAGGGTGAAATTGGGACTGACTGGGCAAGGAGATTTGGACAGGGGCAGAATGTATCAGACTTGCTGAGATCAGGGGCACAAGGATCTTCGACCACTAGAGCACAATCCCCTCCAGAACCTGGAATGGAACCGAGTCTCAACATTTCCCTGCTGTCAGCATGCTGCACATGCAACCTTAATTCTGGCATTTCCTAACTTAGATGTTCTTCACTTTTCCCATGTTAATGTTCTTTTAATGTAGTTTTTGGATATAATTATATACCAAGTCTAACATTCTAGATGATGGCTCACTTTACAGTATATAGCCTGCTTTATAACGCTTTTAGGTTTCCAAGACTGCAACCTCATGATTTTCAGAGGTGCTGAGCACCCGCAGCGCCCATTACAACCCACTAGTCTTTGGTCTTTGGGGGTTTTTTTCAACGAGTTGAGCAAGCCAAGAAGAGGGATATTTGTTCATGCTGACATAGGCCTTAGGCTCAGCCGTTTCCTCAGTGTGTCATACTTTACGTAATTTACAGGAATGATTTTTCTAAGGGTTAGAGCACAGTTATGATTAGAAAACAGGTTCAAACCTTGCACTGATTACCAGTGTAATCAGCAAGACCCCTTTCATTAAAATATACAAAGACAAATTTCCACATGTATTTTCTCTGGTTGTCTTAAGTTTGACTTGAGCTTTTTTAAAAACAAGAAGGCTTGGGCCTTTGCATCTATCAAAACCATGTGCATGTTCTTTATTCAGTTTGCAGTTCTTTCCAATTTTTTTATTAACTCTATGCCAATAAGTGAAGACATTAGGGCCCTCAAAGCTTTGAAAGGATGTGATTCCCCAAAGTCATATGCGAAACAGTTGTCCTAACAGCCATTTCTCCCTTCTCTACTTGTGTTATTTTTGTTCATATAGTGACAAACCCAATATTAAACATTTGTTAGAGTTTTCATATCGATATTACGTTATATTGCCATTACTGAACAGTTTGGGGCTTTGTGGCTAGCTACCATGACAATAGATGCACAGCCTGGAACCAGTTTTAGTTAATTAAAGTCAATCAATCCAAACTTTGCTAACTTACTCGTGTGAAACAATAGTATAATGAACCAAAGTCTGCAAGATGATTGGGAAACACAAATTATTGCACCCTGATAAATTAAATGTGACTATTACAAAACCTTCTTTCTAAATGAATACTCTGAGAGGGAATGTATGGGTGAATAAGCATAATTTAGAATAGAGAACAAAATTAAAGAATCTGTTATAACCCATATTAGTATTTTAATTTTTCTTTAAAAGAAATTAAAAAAAACCAGACTACCATGTTTATACGACAAAATGGACATAACATTTATAACTCATTTTAAAAAAGAAATCTCAAAACTAGTTTTTTTTAAATTGACCCATTCTGATATGTGAGCTAAATTTTCTAAGCCACAGAGCTTTTTTACACATGTAAGGAAGTGGGCTGCTCCCAAAAGATATGGAGTTTCTCATGTTGATGTCCTGCATAACCACTCAGTTTCCAAAGCTGTATTCTGATTGACCTTTTTGGTGAGGTTAGAGCCATGTATCAACTCACTACAGGACACAATTGCCACACACCACTTCCTTTCCAGAAAAAGAGACTCTTTCTCCTCATTTTATATGAAAAGAGCCCACCAATGTTTTAAAGCAAGGAATGGGTAGGTGAGGGGAACTACCACGCCCAGAGCAACACTTTTCTTTTTCCTGCTATTTTCTATTAGCTACCTAAAGGAACTATTGAAAAGGTACAGTGCATAAAATCACCGCAAAACTGGTTTTTAAGTTTTTGTTTTAAAAATTCCATTTAAATTTTTTTTAACAGTAATAGTCATTCCAGTGGCTTATTACTATGCTAGGGCCTGAATTTGGCCTAAGATGTTAATGATTTTTCATTTACACAGTGCTCTTCATGTACATTGCAATGGACAAAAACTATGGCAAAGAAATTGATTCCCACAGAAACAGAATATTGCCTGAGCACTGAGAAGGACCCAGAGCTGTGGATCAAATCTGAAAGCATATGGCCGCAATAGTGAAGAATGTCAGAGACAAATTATTCAAAGCACTTCCCTCGTTGCCTACCTAGTCTTGCATCCATTCTGCTGTAGCCCTCTGATCTTCATTCAGATGCTGATTTCTGCAAAGAGTTGAGACAGGAAAGATGGTGCTGTTTACATTTCATGTAAAAGGAGATATAAAAATTGGTTGTCTCCACACTGCTAGCACCTCAGCTGTTGTTGATCCACCTAATCTCCCAGTGGCTTCATATAGATACTGAATAAAGAGGGTGAGAGGATTGAACCTTACAGGACTTTGCAGGTAAGGGCTTGGGAGCCCTCCAGGTTTTGGCTAAAATGAGGTTTCTGAGCCACTTTAATCGGATTTCATGAGGGCATTAAGGGTCCATGCTAGCAGATCGTGGAGATGCCTTGGAGCTTATGTTGCTACATTCAGACATCAGTTGTATGAATGGAACACAATAGAAAAGGTATGTAACATAATCAGCTACATGTGAGAATGAAATATGCTTCTATCGCCCACAACAGGAATCCTAAAACTAAGTGCATCACCTATTAATTATACCTTTAAAAATTGGTAGACATTTTAAAAGCAGCAGCTAAAGATGATTTTATTTAACTGAAAAGGCAATGTAATTCAGTGGAAGGTTCAACGAAACAGATGAACTGAAAAACAGAGTTATCCATAATTTCATGAAAACATGGAAAATATTTACCAATTTAATTGTTTCCAAAAATTAATAGATCAAGTTTCTTATAGAATGACATTAATAATATTTAATTTTCCCTTCCCATTATCTTATTCCTTCCCCTGTTCAATTTCAAACACAACTGAAATATACATATATGAAACATGTGAAGCTAAGAAAGTATTAATTTGTTATATTTTATAAATGTATGTGCATGATTCATATAAAATTATTTTCATGTCTATTCTACCATCACTTTGTGTATTACTGTATTTTAGCATATTAGAAAAACTCCTCAGTGACATGGGGTATTATATAAAGCAATTTTCTATTATTATAGGCAACAATGGGGAAATATCTTTTCAAGAAAAAGTGGGATACAATACCTCTTACCATAACAATTCCAATACAGAGTCATCCTATAAAAATTTAAATTAGGGAACAGAAGGGTTGGGTCACTCACAGAACCTGATTCCAGGCTGAAACACCAGCAGGCCAAGCCTGGATTTAGTATGCAACACTGAGGCTAGACAATACTGTTTTGTGAACTTAGGTAGAGAACAGTTGCTGCTCTGAAAATCCCTTGGATGAGAACTGATCTGAATCCAGTTACCTTCAACGATATGTCACTGACTGAATGAGCCTTAACATGACTTTGCAAACTGAATTCTTCTAAGGAATAATAATGAAACATGAAGTCAGCCATTTTGATATGACTGCTCTAGACAATTTGTCCTACAGTTATACTCTGCTAACATTGCAGCCCCTTCTTCCCACAACCAAATGCATTAATATTGTATAAACCAAAAACTAAAAAAAAAAAAAAAAAAAAAAAATTAAAAGATAGCACAAAATATAGTAGGTCAAATTAATCTGGCACCTGCAAAGACATCCACATTTGCAGCAGGCTACATTGGAACCATGGTTTCCCAACAGCCATCCCCAAAGGCAGAGCATCACACTGGTATGTAATTAACACTTCCATGTCATAAATGACAGTTGACTAATTTATCTATGAGACAAAATGAGTGAGGTAATATCTTTTAATGGACCAACTTCTGTTGGTGGAAGAGACAAGCTTTTGAGCTGAACAGAGCTCTTCTTCGGGTCTGGAATAAGTAATCAGTGTCGCAGCTAAATACTAGGTGGGACAGATTGTTAAGCATAAGGTGTTAACACATGTTGCAGGAGACCAGTTAAAGTGAAATGGGCAATTAATACCTCTGCCATCATAGGACAAAGGAGGGTTAGTAGGTTACCGATTGTGGGAATAAGCCATAAAACAAGTGTCAATGCCATGAATTTTGGTATCTAGCAGCATGATAAATTTAAATTCCCAGGCTTAGCTTTTGAAGTTGTTGTGCAGGTTTCCTGTGAGCACAAGGACTGGGAGATCTGATATGGAGTGATTGCTCTGTGAAAAGGGTTCACCAGTGGGTGATAGAGTGTTTTTGTCTCATCATTTTTCTGTGAGAGTTCATTTGAGAGTATAGAGATTGTCCAGTTTCACCCACATAATTGCTGGGGCATTTGAGCCTAATGTAGCCTCAAAAGTTCACTTTGGATCTGATCCAGTTCCATTTAAATTAATGAGAGTTGGGTCAGGCTTTTATAGTACCCATGTCATTTGTAACAATGGGAACATTGAGACTTCAAATTCAAGGCAGGAAAATGGCATCTGCAAATATGACAGTTCCCTCCATCATTTACTATTTAAATCGCCCCTGGTTCATAGAAGCATTCAGCCTGGGATTTTCATAAAAACCTAAGGAAGTCAGGCACCCTTTGTGCCTTTGAAAATCTCCCCACAGAAACTTCTTGTGTATCCATTTTGTTTAGTGTTTAATAAACTAAATACAGACTGGATGTTTTACTTTAGAGCAGACACTATTAACCTTGAATTGAAAAAGTGACCTTCAACAGGCAGTAATGCACTTCAGTTGTGAAACTGAGATTCACTATTGGTCATTTCTTCAGTCCCCCACCAATAGTTTGCCATCATAAACCTCAAGTCCAGTCAGTAAGTATTGTGTATTATATAGAGAATAAACATGTAACTGTGAATTATGGAGCTGTAATTCTATTGATGGCTTCTGGTAATATCATAAACCACAAGTTTGGAATCTTGGATCTATGCCTTACATAAGTTACTGCTCCACACACCCCTAATGCTTTCTTCATCCCTCCTTTCTTCTTGTCTACTGCCAGAGAACCGCTTAGGCCATGAGGGCAATTTTCCTTTAACATTCAGTTTATGATCACTGTTATAGTGGTAGTGCTGAGTTGTTTAATCTGGGGTTATGTCACAACCAGGAGCCAGAAGATTTTTGTACATGAGTATACTCATGTACTCATGAGTATAACACATGCAGAAGAGGGCTGTACGCCTTTCACAATTTACATGGCTACAGAAATTCCTAGGAATTTGGCCCAGATATGGGGCTCACAGAAATCTTTTTCCTTGCTCTGCTTGGTAATGTAAGACAGACAAAACAGATAAAACTTGCTGATCGGCACTGTGCCTGGACTCCTGCAGAACAAGCAGAACACTGACCATAGAATCATTCCTGCACTCTGCCACAAGGAAGTTGTGAAAGCCTTTGCCAGCAACGGTAGAGCATGAAGGAAAAGAGGTGGCGCCAGAGTAGTCACAAAAGATCATCCTGATCCCCCAACACTAACTTCCAGCTTCTGATCTATCTGCAGTGACTGAAGTCCCAACCTCCCAGCTGGTAACTCCCATAGCAACAGAACCTTAACACCCCCACACAAACAGTGGTTTTTATTGAATGAAAGGTATCACTACCTAGTGTTACTAATTTTTATATTTAATTGAATAAGCATTTTCTTCTGCATACATTTCATATCTGAGGAATTTCTGTTTGTCACAAAGTCTCAGAAATCAAGAAGCCTTGCTGCTGAATTTAGGTTCAGTGTGTGTCAGAATAGGTCCTTAATATAATATACACAGTACAGAAAAATACTTTGTAGGTGTCAACGACTAGTACAGGAAGCACAACTATTCTAACATTTAGAATTTTAGAATTCTGACCTGAATATTTTTTAAATAACGAGAGCAAAATTTGTTTAAAAAATGCATCAGGAAAGGACAAATGTCACTGGCCACTAAAGGTTCAGTACAATTTATTAGTAGTTATGATTCATTAGTGAATTCTTACTGAAATGGAACCAAAAACATCACATACTGGTTAAAAATAAAGTTCTAGAAGTGCATTTAATCCAATAACTATTGAAGTCAATGGAGGTCTTTCCACTAACTTCAATGGGCATTGGATCCAGCCCTTAATTATTTATTAGTTCTTTGTGCTAAATGCCCTCATTTCTCAGGTGGACAAACCCAGTTTTTGGTCCAGTGTCTCCTGAGGTGTCCTGCTGGCCAATCCATAAAACCATAAGAACAAATGACAGGGAGGGATCTCCTGAGTCATCGAATCCACTCCCCTGTTATTGCAGGCATATAATCCCATTAATAGAATAATAAAACCATTGGAATGTAGGGCCCCACTATTCCTATGGTCAGCTGTTCCAGAACCTCACTTAACAGTTAGAAACCTTCTTCCCACTTCCAGCCTAAATTAACTCTTGGCAAGTTTATACCTAAAATACATAGTAAGAGCATACTTTGTGATGTATTAATGCTTGCCTATTAAACTGATTTACTGCCTATTCCAGTTTACCCTAAATCTTTCAATAAAGCACAGAAAATGTACATGAAATTAACTCGGAAAGAAACGATGACAAGAATTCACAGAGAATTTGCCTTGAACAGCCTACATTTCAAAGCAACAGTACTGTGGGGAAAAACAGACACAGTAAAAATGAGATGGTGTTTTCCTCTAAATTATTTGTTACTGGTT